>NC_141695.1:733874839-736374839 GCF_964263255.1 Lissotriton vulgaris | reverse complement strand
GGTGTGCACAAGGGTCTGGAGATATTTGGGTGCTTTGCCCCACTTTATCCTGTGCATAAGGCTAAGAGTCTTAAATTCGACCCTGTTTTCGATTTTAAGCCAGTGGAGTGCCTTAAGGTGGCTGGACATACGGTCTCTCCTGTTGCATTTGCAGAGCAGCCTGTCTGCCGCATTCTGTACCAGTTGGATGCGCTTTGTAGATGCTTGAGATGCCCCTAAATAAAGGACATTCCCGTAGTCCAAGCGGGAGGTAATTAATGCATTTATCACCGTCTTTTGAGTGTCATCAGGGAGTATCCATATGATCTTTCTGAGCCATCTTAAGATTGTGAAACAGATGGCTGAGAGGGCGTTCACCTGGGGCTCCATGGTTAGTTCTCTGTCAATGATAAAGCCCGGATTGCGGACCTGGTGAGATGGTATTGGCAGAGGGCCCATTTCAGATGTCCAGTGTCTGGAATTCCAGAGGTTCTGGTCGTGGCCTACTATCAGAACCTCGATTTTACTGCCGTTAAGTTTGAGCAAGTTTTTGTTCATCCACGATGAAATGTCCCTAAGGCCTGCCTGAAGGCGTGAAGTAGTTTCAAGGTTGTCATTAGACAGAGAGAAAACTATTTGGGAGTCATCAGCATATGTGTACATGATAAGACCTGCGGCTTCAGCGATCTGGGCCAACGGGGCTACATAGAGGCTAAAAAGCAGGGGGCTTAGTATTGATCCCTGTGGGACCCCGTGCGGAGAAAAATGGACCTTAGATGTCGCATTGCTGGACGAGATTTGGAATGTCCTGAGCATCAGGAAAGATGCTATCCATTCTAATGCCTTACCTCTTATGCCTATTTAGGAGAGAGATGCAAGCAATGTTTGGTGAGAAATGGTGTCAAACGCCGCGCTGAGGTCCAAAAGAATCAGCGCGCCCGTGTTACCCGGGTCGACCAGATGTCGAAGGTTTTCCACCACTCCAAGTAGAGTGGTTTCCGTCGAGAATCCCGCACGGAAACCAGATTGGGAGGGGTGCAAGGTGTTGTTTGCCTCAGTAAATTTGGAGAGATGTTCATGGACATGCTTTTCCAGTATTTTGGAGAGTGCAGGCAGGAGGGAGATTGGACGAAAATTAGCCAAGATCTTGGGGTCAGCCGCTGGTTTCTTAAGAAGGGGGGAAACCATGGCGTGTTTCCAAGATGACGGGACTTTGGCCGTGGTAAGGGATAGGTTTAAAATTTGGCTTAGCACGGCAAGGAGAGGAGTGTCCAGTAGTCTAAGAATGGGGATCGGAAGAGGGTCGACTGGCGACCCGGATTTGACCTTTCCTAGGATGTCCGGTAGCCCTTGGACGTTTATCTCAGGCCATGAATTGAAAGGCATGTGAGACAGATGGGGTTGGGTCGGGATGACATCTGTATAAGATGTGGGGTTTCGCGTATTTGTAGACTGGGCTTGCTGTTGTATAGTTATGTCTTGATGAATGGTCTTGATCTTGGAAGTGAAATATTTAGCCAATTCCTCACATTGCAAGCTGTCAAGGGGAAGAGGTTTGGAGGAAGTATTTGCGCCTGCAAGCTCTTTTACAAGATTGAAAAGGGTTTTGGATTTGTTAGTAGCTTCAGTTATGGATTTGGTAATGTAGGTAGATCTTGCATTCTTGCAGGCTTTGTGGTAGAGCTTGAGCTCACTTTTGTAGAGTAGATTGGTAGCCAGGGAGCAGTCCTTCCTCCACAGGCGTTCTAATCGTTTGCATTTAGATTTAGAGGCTTTCAGCTGCTCATTGTACCACGGGACAGGTGGTTTGTGGGAAGTGTTTTTTTGTGGGCTAGGGGCAGGCAGGTGTCTAAAGCGTCTATGAGCCATTTATTGACGTTGGTGGCTGCCAATTCGATGTCTCCGGTGTTTAAGGCTTCTTCTGGAGTAGTCAGGCTTAAAGTGGACATAAGGTGTTTAATGTCCAGATTTTTCCAATTTCTTTTAAAGGACTTAATGGTCCCATTGGTGGGGCTAACGGCTAAGTGGTTACCCAGATGAAATTCTATTAGGAAATGGTCTGACCAATCTAAGGGCAAAGCTTGTTGGCACTGTAACTGGGGGAGACTGGAAAAAATGGGGTCCAAAAGGTGTCCTTTATTGTGAGTAGGACCAGAGTTCCATAATGTGAGATTCATGGCGGCGAGATCATGAATTAAGTTTGTGCCTGGTTTGTTGGCAGGATCATCAAAATGAATGTTTAGATCACCGATAACGGATAGATGGTTATAGTTCACCCTTACCGATGCAATCCAGTCCGCTAGTTGTGTGGCCCAAGGTAGAGTGGGGCCAGATGGGCGGTAAATCAGAAGGCCAGTAAAGGTGAAGGTCGGTAGAAGTTGAAGCTTAAAAAGAGCTGCCTCACTTGCAGGAAGATGAATAGGCTCCAAAAGGCATTGCAGCGTTTTCCTAAAAATGACTGCAATTCCCCCTCCGGTACCGGAAGGTCGGTCCTGTCGAATGATGGCATAATTGGACGGTAGGGCTACCACTACTGATCCCTTTAAGATTTCTAGGGGGATCAGACAGGGCTGCCCACTCTACCCTTTCCTTTTTGACCTATACATTGAGCTATTCGCTCAATGGCTTAGGGACGATCCTAACATCCAGCCTTTTAAGCACGGGGAGTGGGAGAGGAAGGTAGCCTTGTATGCTGACGATATTTTAGTTCTTTCAACTAATTTGCATACCGCATTTCCTGCTGTCATCGCCTGGCACAGGAGTTTGGTCTGGTTTCAGGCTATGAAATCAACACCTCGAAGACAGAAATTATGGCTTGAAATCTAGGAGGTACCCAGCATCCGCACCAGACCAGTTCCAAAATTAGATACTTGGAGATTATTGTCCTCCAAGATATAACTAAGATCGCTGAGACTAACCTCGCTATGGTGGCTAGGGAGTGCCAATGAAATCTTGGGGCCTACTCCCTTTATCTATTATAGGCAGCGTTAATCTGGTCAAAATGTCAAAATTACTTTCCTCTTCAACTGTATACCGCTTCACTTTGAAAAATCCACCATCGACAAGCTGCAGAGGGATTTCAACTCATTTGTCTGGGCATATAAATCACCTAGAATGGCATGGAAAAACTGAGGTGAAGTAGAGAGAGAAGGGAGGCCTTGCTTTACCAGATCTCCAGCTTTATGCTTGGACCTTCCAACTTTCATACTTGCATATGCTCCTGAAAATGCCTGTCAATACTGGTGCCGGGGGATGTTTCTAGCTACGCTTAGAGGCGCTAATTTACCGGATGAGGGATTCTTGTTCAAATTTGGTGATCAAAAGTTTCCAAAAAAGATCAGGCTGGAGGTTCTTCAGGGCTTGGCCAAAACATGGGCAAAACTGAGGGGTTCGGCGGTGCTTGGTTACTTCTCCAGCCTAGCTCCCCTCTGGGACTCTCCCGGTGCTCCAGAATGTTTGAAGGATAGGTTGGCAATACCCTTTAGGGAAGCTGGACTTGCGGTCTAGGGGGACGTGATCCCAGATGGTATCCTTGTTTCATGGGAACAACTTAGAGACAATGTCGGAGCAGGCCTCTCCAGATTTAAATATCTTCGGCTCAAAAGCTGTGCCCATTCACACCTACAAACAAATCAAAAGAGTTTAATAGGATGTAGCAACTTCCTGGAACATTAGCTTGTGACTAAGTCCCCTGGGAGGAAGGAAGTTTCTTTTTGGTATCAAACTATATCTGAAGTGGTGGACGGTGTATTAGAACTCACTGAGGAATTGTGGGGAGGCTCCTTACCTGCACAAGACTGAAATATATTATGGCAGAACTCATGAAAGACCTTATATGAAGTAGTGAAACCGGCATGGCTAAAAAGGAACCACCTGCTTACCATCCATAGGGCCTATTTTTCCCCACAAAAACTTTCTAAAATCACTAAAGGCCCGCCAGTCTGCTGTAAGAAATGTGTGCTGGCTTCACATCCACATGTTCAAAGAGTGTCCCGCTCTTGCTTCCTTTTGGTATAGCATCAGAAATTTTATGGCAAGTGCCCTGACGCGTCGCATCAACATCGACTTACACTTGATCATATTTGGCTTGACAGATAGTGGTATGGGCTCTGCCAGATCACTCTTTTTCTATGCTTTCCTCCTAGCTAGGAGACAAATTTGTAAAAGATGGACAGAATTCACTCCCCCCTCCTTTCTAGATTTGGAGACTTCGGTCTCTCAGCTAGATCTTATGAGATGAGGCAGTATGAAGAAAAAAGCATTTTGGAACCTGCTGCAACTCAGATGGGGCTCAGAGTTGATTGACTGAGGTTTTTTTAATTTTTTTCTCTGAGTCCTATGATTATGCTACCTTTACAATCTTCAGACTAAGTCAGTTACTCCCAGTTTCTCACTGATAGCATTACGAACAGTGTCATCTAGCTCATGGATCTTGGCGGAAGAGTTATCTCAGCTGGTTCTTCATTAGAACCCAAGCAAGTCCTGGTACCCGTAGGCAGGGTCCCCACTTCCAATTGCCTATGCCTCTCAGCTTGCTGAGTGTGGGTATATGTACCCAGGCTCGAATAGCGGTGTATCTTGGTTCTCCGCCTCTTTTTAGCAACGTGGCAGCATCATCATCGGGTTTGATCGATCAAACCCGATGATGATGCTGCAAGGTTGCTAAAAAGAGGCAGAGAACCGAGATACACCGCCATTCGAGCCTTGGTACTTGAAAGAGGGTTTTTTATCGGTATCCAAAACGAATAGTAAACAACCCCTGGTTACTCAGGACAAGTGATTCCTTCCCCCATTGATTTTTTGATATTAAGATTAAGGAAACTGAATGGATCACTGACTCTTACTTCTCCACATTTTGATTTAATGCTGAGTGTGGATATAGACATCTTGAGTGTGAACTGAAGTGAGGTTGGTGGCGAATGAGGATTAAAACAAGAAATAAAAAGGAGTTTATGTAGATGCACCTTTTTTTTTAATGTTTCATACAGATTTGTCAAACAGAGCCAAAGATATTATCAAATCAAAAACTATGTATATATTTAACCGAGTGGCAGTAGTCATTCAGTAGGTATATCAAGGATTCCAAGAGGCGGAATTCCTCAGATTTTTTCTTGATAATAACTCTATCACCGTTTGATGAATCTCCAATACATTTTGCAGACATATTTTGTTTTCTACATTGGCTAATGGTCCAAAGTTTCTTAGAGACTAGTTATAGTGCACAAAGTAAAAAGGGGGATCCTCAAAACATGTATTTCCACCAATGCATTTTTGATAGACTTTTTAAACATAGTAACAAAATGGCATAACGAATTTACATTAAATTTGTCAGGAATATAGATTATGGTGTGGAAAGTGTCCCTTTTGTTTTCTGATCTGAGTTTGTTCAGTTGCTTTTAAGTAATAATAGACAAACAAAATGCTATATTGGGGTGCAGTATACTTTGGTACCTTTATGGCATACTGTGATACATGGCGAAGATGAAAACACAGTACTATTGATTAATCAAAGTTCTGGCAAAATAAAACTATTTCTTAGACCACACTTTGTGTTTGTTTCGTACTTTAACATCAAATATACCTTATTAATCTTTATATAAGGTATAGTAAGAAATGAGACAGTTGAGCAACGTCTGTAGAGTTTCATTGATGTATAAATATTTATTTTAATCTATGGTAGTTATTGAAATGTAAAACAAATCATGATAGAATAATATTAGACAATATATTTTGACTCTTTAAAGAGTTTTTTTTACAAAATATATTTCCATATGTGTGTTAAGACAAGGTTTAGGTTTGAAATAAAAAATATGATTTACATAGGTTAAAAAATGTACAAAATCAGGATGATACAGTCCTGTATTGCCATATTTTATAAATAAATCAAACATGTAAGTCATTTTATGATCACATAGGAATTCTGACACTGTCTTATTCACATGTCTTCAAGTCTTTTCAAACATAGCAACATTTATGGTAGACTACTTCCACTTTTGTGTCCGACAAATATTTGAGACCACAAACTGTATATCATGTATAACGTTTGGAAACATAGAAATTAATTTCTAATCCAACGTCAGTTAAATGTCCTATATCAGTTCCACCAAAGTGGATAACCATATACTTGGGTTAGTACTATGAGAAACAGAGAAAAGTAGAGGGAGCAACTGATTCCATTTCCAACTTCATTCACCTAGCCATGTTTGTTCAATTCCTTCAAACATAAGTAATTTTCAACACCTACATTATTGGCTTGGTATCTGGTAAATAACATGAACTGTGTTCAACCAACCAAACCTAACCATCTTGCAAAAAACTGACATACAAGAATACGGAAGAAGGAGGTAGACATACAAATATATACAGAGCTAGAATATTGGTCATAATGAAATGGCATATTACCAACAACTTAATTTTGAAAGGACAAATGACAATGACTTGCTTGAATAATATTTGGGCTCCTAATGCAGCACAATACTATAAAAACAAATAAGGTATGACAATAAACTTGTCTACAGCAATGATATTTACCAAGTATTAGAAATGCATTTGAAACACATCTTTTTGGTCACATTGTAATGAAAATGAATAGAAAACAAGATATACAAAAATCCTAATAAGCAAAGCATTATGTGACTGGTTAATAACACAAAATTGACTTAACTATTTCTTTTTCAAAGACATAACAGAGAAATATATATATATATATATATAAGCTGTAAATCGTCATTAAGGCACGAAACCTACTGAAGGAAAGCACTATAAATTCACCTTAAATGAACTGCAAAATCCATCATGCAATGGAACATCAGACTAAGCAAGCCACACCCACAAAAGGCTGTCTCATTTAAATAAAGTAAAATTAACAGGTGATGCAAATATTGTGCCTTTTTGCTAAGCTCACAAGCCCATGAGGAAGAGGCGCGATTGCCTCGAAACGCGTCGGGCATAAGAAAACATCGAGGAGAACAGAATGCGAGCTGCTACGGGGTGGAGAACACTGTAAAGTGTATGGACAACGTCGTGTGCCCGCCTGAGCGTAAGGACTTTTGGATAAAAAAAAAAATATATATATATATATATATATATATATATATATATATATATAGTTAGGATTTTTTCTCTATGGGATTTTTGAAAATTCTATGTCTAATAACTTTGGCGTTTGTGGACGGAACTGGCTGAAATTTTCAGGAAAATGGAACATTTTGTTTCTGAGCAGCCCCTGACAATTTGGGGGGGCCGAGAAAAAAGGGGGGTCCCAAAACGCGTTTTTCCCATGTTAATGTCCATAGGGCGGTTGGCCTCACTTTTAGCTCGAACGGCTGAATGGATTTGCACGAAACTTGGCAAAATTGTAGGGACTGTTAGCCCGATGTGCCTTTGCTAGGTCTCAATATATGTGCTCCAGTGGATTTTGAGTAATTTAGGTTCAAAAAAAGATATATATCTGGGCGGAGCCTAACCACACATCTGATCTGATTGGCTGTCAGCACTTGATCCAAGAAGTGTTGGCAGCCATCTTGGGACCAATATACATAATAGCACCTCATTAAAAAGCATTGTAGTTAATGTGTAAAAGTAAATGTAGGTATACTTATATAGCGCGACCTGTCACCACAAAGGGCATCCTGGCGCTTGCCTAGGGAACCCGTCCTGGTATTCCCCTGTGAGAGGCCCCGGCAGGGTATCCACAAGGTGAAAGCCAGGCATCCCGCCGCGAGGGGCCGTTGTGGAGATTAAGCAAGCTATTGCCCAGAGTCGCAGAGTGTGAACCTGTGAGTCGAGAAGGCACCGGAGCGAGAATTATCGAGACCGTGGAACTTTTAGCCCAAGACCCGCCGAGGCGGGGAATTGAACCCTGGTCCAGGGCCGATCTCAGCTTCCGGGTCTGCCGCCTCTAACCCCTGAGCCACACTTCTCCACAGAGGGATTTAGGACTTTAGTTACATTATAAATCATTTGTTGATGGTACCATACTCGTTTTAGGAATTGTGGTGGGTTCTAAGGTGATTTTACCATGTGAAAAAACCTTCTGCTGTGATATCATGAATATTGTTTGAAAGAAAACTAATATCTCATGATTTTCCCACAGTGGTTTGGAAGGGGATCTATAAGCTAAACTGAAAGCATATTTTCTGTAAATTCACATTATCTTTCTCAGTCATGTAAAAATGAAGTCTGACATTCTCAGTAAAACATGTACATCCAACAAGGACAGAGACTGTCAGTTGATTCCTTTGTGTTCTACTGCAGCCTCCTAGAGTGTTCTAAAGAACAACTAGAGCGCTAACAGTCCTACTCATTACAAAGGTATGGCACACCTGAAGCCATCTTGATTGGAATAAAGTGGTAACTCTTAAAACATTTAATTTAAAAAGAAACAACATGAGGGGGTATATTTTGCCATAGAAAGTATGATTAGTGCTGCAGAATGAAAAATTAGGGCACATTTTGAGTGACTTCTCAAATCCTTTTCTATTTCATTAAAACATTCTGACATGCAGTCTCCCAAAATGGCCACCAGAGACAAAAGAGCCCAAATGTAGCCCAAATATCACCCAGATGTAGCCCAAGTATAGCCAAATGACAGAATGTCCCAGAGTGTTCTAAAGAACAACTAGAGCGCTAACAGTCCTACTTATTACAAAGGTATAGCACACCTGGAGCCATCGTGATGGGAATAAAGTGGTAACTCTTAAAACATTTAATTTAAAAAGGAACAAAATGAGGGGGTATATTATGCAATAGAAGGTATTATTAGTGCTGCAGAAAGAAAAATTAGGGCACATTTTGAGTGACTTTTCAAATCCTCTTCTATTTCATTAAAAAATTCTGACATGCAGTCTCCCAAAATGGCCACCAGAGACAAAAGAGCCCAAATGTAACCCAAATATCACCCAGATGTAGCCCAAGTATAGCCCAATGACAGAATGTCCCAGAGTGTTCTAAAGAACAACTAGAGCGCTAACAGTCCTACTTATTACAAAGGTATGGCACACCTGAAGCCATCTTGATTGGAATAAAGTGGTAACTCTTAAAACATTTAATTTAAAAAGAAACAACATGAGGGGGTATATTTTGCCATAGGAAGTATGATTAGTGCTGCAGAATGAAAAATTAGGGCACATTTTGAGTGACTTCTCAAATCCTTTTCTATTTCATTAAAACATTCTGACATGCAGTCTCCCAAAATGGCCACCAGAGACAAAAGAGCCCAAATGTAGCCCAAATATCACCCAGATGTAGCCCAAGTATAGCCCAATGACAGAATGTCCCAGAGTGTTCTAAAGAACAACTAGAGCGCTAACAGTCCTACTTATTACAAAGGTATAGCACACCTGGAGCCATCGTGATGGGAATAAAGTGGTAACTCTTAAAACATTTAATTTAAAAAGGAACAAAATGAGGGGGTATATTATGCAATAGAAGGTATTATTAGTGCTGCAGAAAGAAAAATTAGGGCACATTTTGAGTGACTTTTCAAATCCTCTTCTATTTCATTAAAAAATTCTGACATGCAGTCTCCCAAAATGGCCACCAGAAACAAAAGAGCCCAAATGTAGCCCAAATATCACCCAGATGTAGCCCAAGTATAGCCCAATGACAGAATGTCCCAGAGTGTTCTAAAGAACAACTAGAGCGCTAACAGTCCTACTTATTACAAAGGTATGGCACACCTGAAGCCATCTTGATTGGAATAAAGTGGTAACTCTTAAAACATTTAATTTAAAAAGGAACAAAATGAGGGGGTATATTTTGCCATATGAATTATGATTAGTGCTGCAGAAAGAAAAATTAGGGCACATTTTGAGTGACTTCTCAAACCCTCTTCAATTTCATTAAAAAATTCTGACATACAGTCTCCCAAGATGGCCACCAGAGACAAAAGAGCCTAAATGTAGCCCAAATATCACCCAGATATACCCCAAGTATAGCCCAATGACAGAATGTCCCAGAGTGTTCTAAAGAACAACTAGAGCGCTAACAGTCTTACTTATGACAAAAGTATGGCACACCAGAAGCCATCTTGATTGGAATGAAGTGGTAAGTCTGAAAACACTCAATTTAAAAAGGAACAACATGAGGGGGTTAATTTTGCCATAGAAAGTATGATTAGTGCTTCAGAAAAAAAATTAGGGATCATTTTGAGTGACTTCTCAAATCCTCTTCTATTTCATTAAAAAAATTCTGACATGCAGACTGAAACATGCACTTTGAATACCAGCAGCAGACGTCCCTGGTGAGCAGTAGCTTTACTACAGTGATCTAATGTGCAACTAGAGTGCTAACATTCAGAATTTATGGCAAATGTGTGACACATCTGAATGCCTTCTTGATGGAACCAAAGTAAACAAGCATTGAAAATGCAATAGATCTCGCCCTCGTTTAAGTTAAAGCCATTCTGTTTGTAATGAGGTGGCTTTTTAGCTTTGCTTTTATTAGTGTTTTTCAACTTTCATGTAAATAACATGCATCTGTATGCATATAAGTATATGTATGCATGCATTTATGTTTGTATTTATATAGATATACAGATGATATATGTTTATATATGTATGTATATATATATTCACTGAAAAAACCATAGGCTATAGACCATATATAGTTAGGAATTAGCACTTACAAAACCTTGAAAATTCACTGAAAAAACCATAGGTTATAGACCATATATAGTTAGGGATTAGCATTTACAAAACCTTGAAAATTCACTGAAAAAACCATAGGTTATAGACCAAATATAGTTAGGAATTCGCATTTACAAAACCTTATTTTACTCACACAAAACCATTGAAATTCCATATATAGTTAGTTGCCCTAACTATATATCGCGCACCCGCAATCCACTGCTGATGATGTCACATATGACATCATTCATGACATGGTCAGTGACATCACTGATGACATCACTGATGACATCTCAAATGACATCACTGATGACATCACTGATGACAACATCCAGTGACTGTATGTTTCTGTAAAGTTAAAATATGTCTTACATATTGAAGAATGAGTGGATGTATAAGTGTCTGGATGAAGGATTTAGTAGGTGCATGACTGACTGTATGAGTGAGTGATTAAATGTGTCTCACTGAGTGCATGGGTTAGTGACTAAACTGTCTTAATTTGTGCATCATTATGTCTGGTGTTCTGTAAACTGTTGCATGTGTTGATAAGTAGCTATATGAGTAACTATATCGGTTATTGATTGGTTGCCCAAGTATTTGTATGGGAGACTGAGTGTGTGTGTGGGTGGCTGGGAGGTGTATGACTTTGTGCATAGATGTGTGAGCAGTTGATTCACTAGATGTATGGTTTCAAAAGTGCATGTGGAAACAGCTGTATGGGCAGTTGACTGTGTGCATGAGTGTATTGGTGAGTGAATGGATATCTCAGTGCTACATGTCAAAGTAAGTACATATGTAAAACACAGTACATGTGAGAGTTGACATATATAAATAAGTGTGCATAAGAGCCAGTGAATGTGTGAGTGGCTGTATGGATCATTGTGAACTTGTATCAGGGATTGTATAAGAGAGTAAATATGTGTTAGTATATGTTTGAATAAGTAAAGTTTGTATAACTGTATAGTTGAGGAAATGGAGGTGTGATTGATTCTTTGCATGACTGACTAGGTGTGTGAGTAACTCCATGGATGAGTGACAGTCTGTGAGTGTCTGTTTACACTGATTGTATCTAAGGTTATATTAGAGTCTGAAGAGGTTCATCGTATTATCACATGAATGATATCATCAGTGATGTGATCAGTAATGTCAAATGAGATGTCATTAGTGATGTCATCAGTGATGTCATTTGAGATGTCATCAATGATGTCATTTGAGATGTCATCAGTGATGTCATCAGTGATGTCACTGACCATGTCATGAATGATGTAATATGTGACATCATCAGCAGTGGATTGCGGGTGCGCGATATATAGTTAGTGCAACTAACTATATATGGAATTTCAATGGTTTTGTGTGAGTAAAATAAGGTTTTGTAAATGCGAATTCCTAACTATATTTGGTCTATAACCTATGGTTTTTTCAGTGAATATATATATATATATGTCTAATAACTTTGGCGTTTGTGGACGGAATCGGCTGAAATTTTCAGGAAAATGGCACATTTTTTTTCTGAGTAGCCCCTGAAAATTTGAGGGGTTTCGTCAAGGGGGGGCCGAGAAAAAAGGGGGGTCCCAAAACACATTTTTAATGTTGAGTTTTCCATAGGGCGTTTGGCCTCACTTTTAGCTCGAACGGCTGAATGGATTTGCACGAAACTTGGCAAAATTGTAGGGACTGGTAGCCCGATGTGCCTTTGCTGGGTCTCAATATATGTGCTCCAGAGGATTTTGAGAAATTAACGTTTAAAAAAAATTATATATCTGTGACAGCTTCCCGGATAGCGCTCCAGTTCGTGTACTTTTCGCGTAACGGAGCTTTGCGAAGCGAATCTGATTGGCTCTCCGGTGTCTGTCAACATTCTAAACAGTCCGTAGCGGCCGCCATCTTGTCTCTTGGTAGGATCGAGAGACAAGAGGAGGCCAAAGCGAAGGGGCAAATGACCATGAGGGGGCTTAGTAGATCCTCCCTGACCCCCTAGGTTTGATGTGGAGGTTTTTAAAGGGCCCCGCGGGGCAAAAAAAAAAATCATTTTTTTTTCGTGGGGTGCGCCCGGTACGCGTACCGGAAAGCGGTCTGGGGAGCGTACTATAAGGAAACAAGAATGATTGACTTTTAACTTATTGTATGTTTATTGATTGTTCCTTTTGATGGTTTTTTTTGTTTATTTTTATTTACGTAGCAACATGTATGTACCAATGCAGAGTCTAAAAATCAATAAACGCCGTTTCCTTTGTAGATATCTTGCATGTTGTTACAGAAGTTATTGTGGTATATGGAATTCATACCATAGTCTGTCAGGAAAGCCGAAACAACATGGAGGCAGGAAATGATAAAGAGATGTTAAATACACATTGGAGATAATATAGTGGAAGAAAGGAAGTAACTATGAGCAAACTTAGTATGTAACACAAAAAAGTTGCACAGTATATTTAAAGTCTGATTTCACGTTATAATCAATTTGCTACTAGTTTACAATATACATATAAAAATGAATAATGTGTCAAACAATTTTTGAATTATGAAATACAAATTTATTATTCTGATTCTTTCTCAAAATTTAAAAGAAATTCTAAAAAATCAGTATCATTTTTTTTTCATTTTCCAGTAGAAAATCCACTGCTTCCACAAATTGCAGAAGTTCATTGTTCAGTGAATCGTCATAGAATTGATGGTCAATTTCCGACTCGTTTTTTGTTCCTGCTTCAATTTCCAAGTTATTTTCCTGTTGTCCTTCCATTTTGTATGCTGAAAAAAGATTTTTTTTTAAATATATCAGTACAGATAGGGCACTGTTGGGTTTCAGTACAGACAGGCATTTTGTTTATTTAAACAGTGATTTTTTCGTTGGGCACTGTATGGTATCAAACTGGAAGTAGAAATATGAAGAAAATTATCAAATAAACTCTTAGTCAATTCTGAATTATACAAGACGAGTCTAACTCCATCCATAACTAAAACAGAGAAGACTAATTTATTCTCTAAGTATTATAGAGTGATAGAATATAACTATCAGAAAATGTTTTCCTAATTAGCTTACAGTACAGAACATACTTCAGTTTTTTAAATAATATGTTACCTTTTAAATACAGATTGAAGTTATCAGTTGAAATTTATTGGATATGCACTTCAAGAAGTAGTAGTCAAAATGTCTGTGTTTCTCTCTCTTTCTTTATATATATTCAGGTACATAACCAATCAAATGTCATGATATAATAGTAGAAATTGAAAGTAATATTTTAATTGGTGGTCAATTCCAACACTTCCGATATGTTTTGCGAAGTAATTTACCTCAGGGATTTTAGAGAGGTCTACATGCTAAATGGCTAAATGGTATTCCAACGAAATTTGTGAAAATGGTAGGGATTGGTATGTAGTATGGGCTAATGTTTAATTGGTGAAAGTGTCTCCAGTGGTCTTTCTGTAAATTACTTTCCCACCTTTTTTGAGCGAGTACTTGTCAGTGCGTGTCCCGGTACGCGAACCTGCAGCGTTACGGGAGTCCTCCATTTTGTGTTTCGGTAGAATTGAGATACAAGATGGAGGGTAAATAATGTTCAGAATGGGTAGAAGGGGGTACTTTAGACGTATCCTGACCCCTAAGTTTTCTGAGGGTGGCTGAGGAGGCTCATATATGTCGAGAAAATACATTTAATTTTTTGCGTGGTTAGCTGCCGGTACGCGAACTGGGTAGCGAACCGGAAAGCTAACATAAGTGAAAATTCGTGAAAAAAGGTACATTCGAAATTTCAAGAGAGTAAATAAAGTTAAGGTAGCTCTGAAAAGAGATTTTGTGTTCTGTGTAAGTTCTAGATACTTATAAGTAGGAACCAATACACATTCTTAAATTTAGTATAAAAACTCTGTTCCCCTCATCTGAGAAATGCACGCCATCTCCTCTGTAGATATCTTGCATATAGTAACGCAAGTTATTGTTGTAGATGCAGCCCATTCCATGGTCTCTCATGTAAGCTGAAACAGACTTATTTACATGCTTCCTCGATTTCTCAATTTGTGGACAAAATTGATTGGACCACCTCCATTTTTGTCTTTGGCATATATTGGAATATACCAAGGCAGTTTGAGGAAAAAGTGTCATCAATTGCTCAATGGTGTCTTTTAGGAGCATTTCCAGACCTACCCCAGTCAAAGTGCCCAAATCGTTTCCTCCACAGTGCACTATTATGAGGTCAGGGTTTGGCAAATGTAAAAATGTTTTCACCAATGGTATCAATTGGTGACATTTCAATCCTCTTCGGCAAATCCATTTGATTTCCCCATTTTGTAAATTGAGGTTGTGTAAATTTCTGTTATCAGCATACCTGTGAGCCCAGTGGATGTAGCTATGTCCAAGAATCCAGACTGAAAACATGGCTAGAGGAGTTTTTGCTGCAGTCAGATGAAGTGTGGGAATGAAATGGCAGTTGAAATAGTGAAGTTTGTAATGAAAAAAAACTGTGGAGTTAAAGTGCAAATGATTCATTAGCAGTGATTGGTGTATTTCCATTGCTGAAAACAGAAAGTTAGGGTGCATGGATGTGTTCTTTGAAAGATGTAATTTGAATGGTTAATAAAAAATGTTGTTATGAAAGATTGCAGTGGATTAGCAGGTGTACTGAGAGTTCAGAGTTCATTTGAAACATTGTTGTGTGAACTTGTAAACATGGGAGGTCTGGCAGGCGGTAGTTGCTATGGAAAAAGGTCAGAAAGGGCAGAGGGGGGAAAGGTGCTGATTTGAAAATAGTGAGGGAAGAGTGTTGATTGGCTGACATGAGAGATATATGTGATGAATATCAGCGTTTCAGTGCCTTTGTTGGTTCCAGCCTCTGGAGTGCATTCCTTTAATTCTGCTAAAGAATAATTGGTGTGTTTCTGAGACTGTTTTGAAATTCAAAAAGAATTTGTAAAGGTGAGTTATCGTTTCTATATTTTAGATAAAGACTAGTATGCTTTTTTGAGTAAATAAGAAAGTCAGCTGTGTATTTAAAATGATGTTTTGCATCAAGTGTTTGCATTATGCTTTCAAAGGCGATTTTGCATTCTTTTCCCAATTGTAATTGTAGTTAATGTAAAGTATTAGTACTGATAAGGTGTGTATGTACATAGGAGCTGTGCTGTGCTTTTTGAAATTATGATCAGAAAATAGTTTTTAAGGAAAAGGCATGCTTTAAAAAAATATGAGAATTTATTTACTTGTGATGTGATTCCTGCAATGCGTCGCTTTTGCAGAACAGATGCATGATGCATCTGTGTTGTTATTGACCCATGCTGTTCTACAGTGTATATGTAAAAAATGATGCATAAGTGTTGCACGGGCATTGTAAATACTCTCCTATGTGTCCTTAGCCATTTCAAGTCACTCCCCCTGGTTTAAGGGCCTTGTAAATACGTCCCCATGTGTGTCTGGTCATTTGTAGTCACTTTCCCCGTGGTGCAAGGCCCTTGTAAATACGCCCCGATGTGTGCTTGAAAAATTTTGTTTTTGATTGTTTGAGTTACATAGCCAGGTAAAAGTTATTGAAAAAAAGGTGCAAGTACCTTAAAAAAACGTTTTCATGTGTATTAGGGAATTTTAAGTCAGTTCCCCATGAATGTAGGTGTATAATTGTTTTACATAAAAGGTTTAAAAACTTTTTTTGAAATTAAATGCATGCACACTTTAGGCCCGATGTAGGTGGCCGTTTCACGCCATTTACCGACCGGTTACGGCCGATTTCGGCTGTTTCCGACCGGTAAATGGCTAATCGGTATGTAGGGGCCTAAATCCAAGGCCACATGTAGGTAAATCTATATTTACAGAATTGGTAAAATTACCGATTGGGTAAAATACCGAATCGGTAATATTACCAATTCTGTAAATTCCATATGTAGGTGAGACTCTTCTGAGTCCCAAAGGCCTTAACGAATCGGTATTTTACCATGAAATCCAACTTCATAGTAAAATACCGATTCCGGTGTGCATGCACACGTGTGCATTCACACGTATGTCATGTGACAGGCAGGTATGCCTGCCACATGGCACTTGTGCCTGTTTTGGGGGTGCCAGAGGGTGTCAAAGTGACACCCCCTGCACCCTTGTGAATTCTTTAATTACCGATTCGGTAAATACCGAATCGGTAATGCCTAATCATTCCTATGGGCTTCAAAGCCCATAGGAATGAATGGGCATTACCAAATCGGTATTTACCGAATCGGTAATTAAAGAATTGTTAAGGATTCGGTAACGAATCTAGATGTTGAGACCTACATACCATTTACCGATTTTGAAATACCGAATCGGTACAATTCGGTATTTTAAAATCGGTAAATGTTTTTTACCTACATCTGGCCCTAGAATCGGTATTTTACCATCAAATTGGTTTTGATGGTAAAATACCGATTCGTAAAGGCTCCTGGCACTCTGAAGAGTCCCACCTACATATGGGTGGCTTAAAATCGGTATATTTACCGATGTTTTATTTTACCGAATCGGTAAAATTACCGATTCGGTAATTTTACCGATTCGGTAATATATTGCCCCTTACATGACAAATTTTATAAACTGGTAGGTAACGGCCGAAAATACCGTTTTCGGACGTTATCGACCGACCTACATCTGGCCCTTGAAGTCTTAGGGACAGATTTATGATGGTTGTGCGCCTCTTTTGTGCTGCTGTTATGTCACTTTTATAATGCAGGAGAGATTTACAAGATGCACCATGTTGCAAAACAGCAGCCGCGGGTCGTGGAGGGAGTTACGGTGGGGCAGGCAGGCGGGGAGGGGGAGGGGCAGGGTGGAGGGACGTAAACACTGGCATATGGATTATTGCAGGTAAGTACACAATTTAATGTGCGTAAAGTTTCATGTGGGCTTTTTGTTGGAGGGTGGGCAGTCATTTGCATGAAAGCCCTGTAATACTATCACTATCACAGTAAAATTAAAAATATTTTATTGAATCATCTTTATAGCATTGCTGAATCAAATTCTTACTGTTATTGATTTACTGTTTGGTAATAGTGGTTAATAGCATTTTTTATTATATTTTACCACAGATTCAACTGCAGATTATTTAGAAATTAGACAATGCCGTCTAAGGATAGAATCCGAAAGGCTACGAAACGTCAAAGACAGCAGATTAGTAAATGTTTGCAGCAGTCCTCTACATTAAAATCACCTCAACGCATGAAGAAAGCTCCGGGTAAGAGAACGAAATCATTTCTTAGAAACATTTGTAGAAACAAAAGTATAACTACAGAACAAGTTTTAGTGCCGAAAAAGAGAGCCAATTTAAATGGAAAGGAAAGGCTCGTCAAAAAAGCTTCTGCTACAGCAGGAGATAACTCTGTGCATGGCAGTAGAAGGGAAAATGCATTCAGGGACATTCGTAGGCGAATGTTCCGCAACAGGGTAATTGTCAATTTGCTAAAACAATTTAAGAAAGGCCAACAGAAAGTGGCATTTTATAAGAAAAAGAAAAATGTAGAGAAAATTATTGATCAGGCTTTCGAAATTAAGCGAAAGTTATTTATTTTGGTAATTAATAGAATAAGGAAACTAAACAAGGTAATCTATGTTTTCAAAACAAATAGTAGATGGAAGAGAGAAGTTAATCAAAGTAATTTTTGTGAAGTTTTCTCAGGAGAATGGATGCATAGTTCAAATAGTGGGGCATTTTTTAATGAGGAGAGTTATTTTCAGGACAATGATTTGGTGCATGCAGTTGACACCAGTGGTCGAGCTTATGAGGTAAAAGATGGTCAACCGGTTGAAAAAGAAATACTTGTGTCTGCAGATGCAGAAGAGGTGTTAAGTGATGAGGTTTTAGGGAGACGTCCTAAGGGACCAGTGTACACCTGGAAGTGTAGTTCTATTTGCAGTGTGCGACAGGATTGCATCAATTTGCTTTGTGATTTTATACGGACGTTTAATAAGAAAAGTTTAAAACAAAAAATTAAGTTGTTGCAAGAATTAGATCATTGCTGAGTGAGACAAGTGACAGGTTTGCATGGTCATTCACTGGCTTGTCTTTCCAGGAGAGTATGCCAGAGTGTTTTTCATCATTTCAGGATGCTAGCAGTGCATCATAATAAAGTGAGGAAATTAGTGAGAATGTTGTATTATACTAAGAGTCCAACAATTATGCTTAAACAATTAAGCAGTGCTCTTTTGCATGGTTCTGAAGTAGATGTGAAGAATATTTGTCAAGAAATTGAGTTCTGTTACTTTGCTGGTAAAGAGAACAATGTTGATATTGAACCACTAGAAGAAGGTAATGTGGAAGACAGTGTACAGATTTTCAGTACACATACGTTTCACAAGGAAATTTCCACGTTTATGGTGAAAACATGTGAGAGGCCTAATTTCACTTGTGTGTGTTGTCGAAGGACTTATTATAAGAATCAGACTAAGATAGTGGATTTATTTGCAAAAAGTGATATGGAAAACAATAGTGAATGGAAGGATTTTGTCACATACTTGATGGTAGAAAATTGTTTTGATTTGGGAGCGGACCAACGTATGTGTACTTAGTGCTATAACAATTTAAACCAAAACCAGATGCCTGCTAGAGCGGTTTATAATAATCTGGAATTAGTTGACATTCCTTCTGAATTGAAGGATTTAAATACTTATGAATCTATTTTGATTCAAAGTGTCCATCCCTTTCAGGCTATTGTACGAATGGAGCCAAAGACAGGGAAGTTGCCTCCATCAGATTTACAGAGAGGATTAAAGGGAAGGGTTGTTTATTTGCCTTTGGATTTGAAGAAAAACATTAATACAATTGGAGTAGAGACAGTGGAAGAGGAAACTCTAGTTATCATAGTTAATGGTGTTCCGACAAAGAGTAAGAAAATCTGGCAAGATTTAGTGGATGTTAGGAAAGTTAAAAAGGCAACATTGTATTTGATAAAAAATAATGAGTACTACAAGAATGTATGTGTTGCAGAAGAGGAAGTAAGTGAAGAAGAGGACAGCGATTTGTGTCCTGGACAAATTGAGAAAGTCGAAGCCTCTAAAAAGGAAGAAATATATGAACATTATAGTGTTCATCCTTTGCATTCCAAAGAATTCATGGGGAATGCTATTGAGTTGTTTCAAATGAAACAAGCCAAAGGGAGTCCCATTAGTGTTTGGGAGGAAAGTTTGGAAGCTCGATGTTTCCCACAGTTATTTCCCACAGGTCGAGGAGGACGATATGATGAGCGACCTGTTCAAATTCCTGCTTCAGAATACCGGACTTTACGATTGTATGCAGAAGATTCTAGGTTTCATCAATGCATTCCCTATTTATTTCATCTACTGTTTGAAAGTGATCTCTCTGGGTTGTCTTATGCAGTGAACCACATCTTGAAAAGTGGTGTACAACTGCGAAATATCTCGGCAAGGGACTTTATGGATAAAGTCAATGTGCAAGACAGTATTTTGGATTCTCACCTGATTAATCTGATGGCATGTCAGCGTGGTACTAATGAGTACTGGTACCGTCGTCATGGTGACTTAAAATGTATGCTGAGGAACTTAGGAACTCCCACATGGTTCCTCACTCTCAGCTGTGCTGAGTATGGCTGGGAAGACTTACTTGAATTTCTACGAGAGGTAAATGGAAACATTGACAATATTGAATTCAAGACACCCGGAGAACTGTGCTCTTTGGATCCTGTGAATGTATGCAGATACTTCAATCATAGATTTGAAGCTATGATGTCTTTCATCACGAACAAGAAAAATCCACCTCTTGGAGAGGTGTTGGATTTCTTCTGGAGAAAGGAGTATCAAGCAAGAGGTGCTCCTCATATACATATGCTGCTATGGATCAAAGATGCACCCAAATTTGGAACAGATCCGGATGACTTAGTGATGAGTTTCATAGAACAGTATGCTACATGTGCTGTTCCAAAGACAAATGAAGACAAAAGTCTAAGAGAACAAGTTTTACGGTTTCAAAGCCATCGTTGTGGAAAGTACTGTCGTCGTAAATTTAGAAATAAGGACAAGTACTACACCAAATGTCGTTTCGCATTTCCACGGTCGGTGATATCAAAAGGAAGAGTGAACAATTTGATGTCTTCGCTGCAACATATTGTGACGAGGAAATCACCCAAAAACACATACAATTTGAAAAGTCAACGACTACAACCCAGTGATTTTGTCCATGTGGAATGCTAATATGGATATACAGTTTGTGGCTGACAACTGCATGGCTGTGGCTCGTTATGTGACGTCTTACATCACCAAAAAAGAAAAGACAGAACTGAAGGATATGTGGGAGGATATTTCCCATGAAAAGAGTCTCAGTAAGAAGTTGTACAGTTTCAGTCTGAAGATGTTGTCGCATCGAGAAATCGGAGCTTACGAATGTTCTGACCAGTTATCTTCAGCAAGTCTCTATGCCAAATCTAGGAGTATCATTTGGGCGAGTCTTGGTCTTGCTGCAACGCGTAATCGAGTTCTGAAACCTGTCCGGGAAATTGAGTATTTGGCGGAGAGGGAGCCAAACAGTACAGATATTTTGAAGACCAACATGTTGGATACATATTATCCAAATAGAAGCAGTCACCTGGAGAATGTTTGTCTGTATGAGATTCTACAAAATTACGTTTTCAAGAGGAACATTAAAGAAGATATTGATAAAGGAGTGTATACTGTAATTGGAAGTGAGGGATGTCTGGTCAAGCAAAGAAAATGTCAATTGGTTAATCATCGAAAATTGGATTGGGAATCTCCAGAAAGAAAAGAGTTTTTCTATTTAGCTCTTTTGCAACTTTTCAAGCCTTGGCGTGCAGAAGAGGAACTGCATGGGGATTTCCTCTGTTACGAAGACTCTTTCAATGCGGCCAAGGAGTCCATAGAATGTCCTGTTTTTCCAAAATATCTAGAAATGTTGAATGCAGAAATCGAGCAGGAAGCAACAATTGCAGCTGAGATTGCTAGAGACAGTTCTCAGGACAGTCAGAGTTCTGTTTCATTGAGTCAGGATCCACTAAGAGGACCAGTTATCGAAAATGAAGCTGCCACTGCCATGATTGAAGTGGAAAGGGCCATGGCACATGCTCAGGAGGATGTGGTTAACTTAGAAGATTTGGAAAGGCAACTCAACGCTGAGCAGAAGAAAAAATATGACGAAGTTACCAACCAAATTGAGCATGGATTAAGTCATGAGAAGAAAAAGTGCTCATGCACGTCGTTGAAGCCTGTCCGACTATACGTGAGTGGAGAAGCAGGAACTGGAAAAAGTTTCCTCATTAAAGCAATTTCATGTTATCTGCAGAAAAGGACTGAGTCATCGCTGTCTTGTGTTGTGACCGCTCCAACTGGACTGGCAGCTCATAACATTAAAGGTATTACTTTGCATCGGCTACTGATGCTGCCAGTGGAGCATGATAACAAATTACAATACCACAAGTTATCTGGGGATGCTTGTTGTGAAGTATCTAGAGTCCTGAAGAAGATAAAACTTCTTATCATTGACGAAGTAAGCATGGTTTCCAATGTCATGCTTGCTTTTGTGCATTTGAGAATGCAGGAAGTTCTTAAAACAGAGTATGATGTGTTATTTGGTGGCAAACACATCATTGTTTTTAGTGATCTTCTGCAGCTGACACCAGTAAAAGGACAACCAGTGTTTAAACTGCTTACACATGAAGATACCAAGAAGTGCCTAGGGAGCATTGGCAACGTTAACATATGGTTAAACTTCAATTATGCTGAGCTGCGTGAAAATATGCATCAGGCGAAGGACGAAGATTACAAGAATATTCTACAAGATGTTAGAATCGGGAAAGTGACTGAGCGTGGGAAAGAAGCTTTACATGCACGATTACTGTCAAATTTGTATCCAGAAGAAGACGTTCTGCCAGAGGATATTTTTCAGAAAATTACTGAGAAAAAATCTGGAATATGTTTAATGCCAACTCTTGCAGAATGTTCCATCTTCAACAACAAAATGTTGAATTTAGAAAAACAAGAGATTGTGAAACCGGAAGCTATTGACAGAATAGAGCATATGGGAGCAACAATTATTTTGTCTGAGAATTTGAAATCTAAATTGGATTCATTAGAGAAGACTATATCTAAAACTGCGGGTTTTGAAAAGACTCTGAATGTGTGCTTAAATTGCCGTATCATTTTGAGAAGGAATTTACATGTTGAAAGAGGTCTGGTAAATGGATCAATGGGTAATGTTGTTGATTTTGAAAAATACAGAAGTAGAGATGGAATTGAATTTTTAAAAATTAAATTTGATGGCATTGAGGAAGTACAGCTAATTGGTCATTGCACAGCTAGGTTTTTGCTTGTAAAAGACCTATATGTTCGCCGTAAGCAGTTTCCTGTTTGCTTGGCATATGCGGTGACAATTCATAAATCGCAAGGTTTAAGTGTAGACACTGCTTTAGTGAATATTGGCAGTTCTGTGTTCAAAGAGGGTATGGCTTATGTAGCATTGTCACGAGTCAGAACTTTATCGGGTTTGTACTTGATTGACTGTGATGTCACAAACATTTGTGCGGATGTAGATTGTGTTAAGGAATACAATAGGTTAAGAAGAGAGTATGCGCCACATTTGCCTCAATATCCTTTGTTTGAGAAACGTGTGGTAGGCCGGAAACGAAGAAATATCAGTAATAGTAGGGAGGTTGGAGCAAAAAGACCAAAAGTCGATGAACCAAAAATTGTAAGCAGGAATAAAATGAATTCTGTTGAAAATGTTGTTGGTTTTAAATTTGAAAATAGTTCTGGTGTCAACTGCTATGCTAATGTAGTTGTTAATGTTGTCTTTTCACTAGAGACTTTAAAAGAACAGATTGTGATCAATTCAGAACAAAGTTTATGCTGTTTGTTGAATTCTGTGTTAGAGAAATGTAGCACTGATAGAACAAAAGTGGAAAGTGTGTCTGAAATTCGTTATCTGTTAGACGAATGTTCAGGTCAAACAGAATTCTCTGAAAATATTCAGCAGGATTGTCAGGAGTTTTTAATGTATATGCTTGATGTATTGCAAGATGAAGGTGTAGATGTAGATTATCTGTTTGGTCTTTCTTATCTATGGCAGCATGATTGCGAGAACTGTAGGCTATCAAGTACTACTAGTGTAGACTCAGAAAGATTTATATATTTAACTTTGCCTGACAGTAAATCAGTATCCTTCAATAAGCTAGTAAAGGCAGCCGATTAAACATGGAGTGTAGCTAATGTAAGTCTGCAATGCTGTCCACGTTAATTTTACGAAGTTATGGCCAGTATGTCATTTTAATGTTCCAACGATGTAGGCCTGATGGAACTAAATTGACAACTTTAATTAATAATTTTGTGGCTTCGCAGTTGTCAATATCAGGAAGGACTTTTGTAACTACAGCAATTATATATCATGAGGGTCCTTCAACTTCTTCAGGATATTACACAGCTTATTTAAAATCTGGAAATGGCTGGTCATTCTGCAATGATTCTGTTTTATCTTTCAAAAAAAGATTGCCCTTCCACCTTAAAAATTCTTACCTGCTGTTCTTACAACCAAAATTTTAGGAAAGGAATCTTGGGATTTGTTCAGAGGAATTTCCAGAGGTTCTAATGGCTCCTACTCTATATGGCCTTGTGGATAATTGTAGTACAGAGCCAAAACTGTTTGTTTTTATAAGCTAAGTCAAGCAGCAGATCAAAATAAGGAGTAGAGGAAATGTAAGTCTGCAATGTTGTCCATATTTTTTATGGAAACTTATGTGTGAAATGTCATTTTACAATTGAACTACATTACCTGGATGAAAAAAAGTTGTTAGGTCTAATTAAAATTTTTTGGGTACACAGTCATCGATTTCAGGAAGAACATTTGCAACTGCAGCTATTATATGACATGATGGTCGTTTGACAGCATCTGGATATTACACAGCTTATTTGGAATATAAAAAAGGCTAGTCTTTCAGCAAACATTACTAATTGAGTATGAAGCAATGTTGCCTTTTGACTTGATTACTGAAGTGAGAATTTAGGGTAGGTAATTGGACTATAATGATTCTAGGTATTGCTGTAATTTAGTGTGCTGTTTTAAATTGCTTTGTATGTCTCAGTTTTCTTAAAACAATGGAGTTTATCTTTCAGAAAGTGGCGGGCAGAAAATAGTAACAGCACAACAGAGTATAAGCTGTTCATAGGACATCCTTTGACGTCATAGAAAGTAAGTTACTTTGGAGGAGTTCTTATTTCTGCTTAGTTATATTATTTGGGTTTTTTAAACACAATCATTTTGATTGTGTTTTTTTTCCCCGCTGTTATATTATGAATACCTTCAACTCACTGTTTTCAGTGAAATTTGATATTTTCTGATAACAGCAAAAATAAACCATTAAATATGTTTAATTAATTTTCTACTTTGAATTGTGATTGATAATATGTATTCATTTTGTCTCATGCTCACTCTTTTTTTACTACCTTGTATTAATTTAATTTTTTTTGTTCTTACACAGATTAAAAGTATAAAAATGATAATTTACTACGTTAATGACAATTATAAGGTAAGTGTTTAGTACTCTTTATGTTACATGTCTATCAGATTTAACTTTTTTTAGTTCCACTGCTTCATTTCTTTAACCCTTAGTTTCCTGCCTTTGCTACTTCCTTCATTTCTTTTTCTATTACTTATTTATACTACTCTTTTCACTCCTTTTATCAGTCCCTCTTTCAACAGTAACTGTGTGTTACTCCCTCTATTTGTCTTTCTTTTCACATTACTCTCTGTTTATTTACTCGTCTTTTTAAAAAAAAAAAAATTTTAGTTCGCTCCCGGTTCGCGTACCGGAACGCTAACCGGAAAGCGAACCAAAAGAAATAGAGGATGCTAGAGTGCTAAACATTCTAGCAATTTTTTTTAAAAGGGAAGGTAGTTCTGAAAAGAACTTTTTTTTTATTGTTTTTGTTGTTTTATATTTTTTTTGTGTTTTTTTGGAGGAAGGGGAAACAAAAATGATTCACTTCAAAGGGCTCAACAGGAGCAACAAAAAAAAAAAATTACTTTCTTGGACGTTTTGGACATTGATGATGTTCATATGCTCTTTTTATTAGAGTAATACTCCTCTCTCCACATGAAATTAATTTGCCACATTGTATACATGTCAATTTCATCTGCCCAAAGTTATTTTGGAGATTTGGTACCGTTTCCCTTGCCTCTGATTCAGTTATTGCTAGTTCATTGGTGGATGTATTGGCCGGTCGGGGGTTATCCACCAAATCTCTCATTTGTGCAGCACTATAATTAAGAGGGTGCCACCTCTCCATGTGTCGATGCATGGCATGATTACCATAACTATATTTTTTTTCGGCCCCTCTGGAGAGTTTTTCGTGGCAGATGAGGCAGGTAACGTACCTGGCATTTACTTTCTTTTCATGTTGAGGAAAAGAAAAAAATTGCCAAATAAAATTGACTTTAACATGGGACGTCCTTGGCATTTCTTTCCAAAACCCCCTTGTCCCTTGCTCTTGTTCCTCGTCTTCCTCTTCTTCCTCCTCTTGTTGGAAGATGACCTGGCCAGTTGGTCCTCTCTTCTTTGGTGGTGGTGGAGGTGGTCGGGATCCACCAGCTGCAGCTACTACAAATGCCATGACTAAGCAAGCAAAAACATGTCTTTCTCCCATAAAAATGAAAGTCGGAGTGAGGAAAAAAGGTCAGACTTTCATCATTTGGGAAAAAAAAATGTTCTAAACCAATGAAAAGTGTTTATTTTACGTCATATGATCAAGCGTTCCATCATTAGGAAACTAAAAGTAAAATGAACCAATGAAAAGTTTTATTAACTAGTCACATGACCTGTTATGCTTACGTTACGCGCTCCGCGCCGCGCCTCGGATCGTTTCCGGGGCTCTGCGTTTCGCGCCTTGGTTCGCGTTCCAGAACGCTTCTGGGTGCGCTAACGCGGCGCGTCATAAGGCGCATTATGCAGTAACGCGATACGTTGCGATTACGCGACGCGTCACGATGTGGCTTTCTAACGCGGTACTTGCACTAACGGAACGTTTACCGGTTCGCGGACCGGCAGCGAAACAAGAAAAAATAATTTAAACTATAATATAAATTGAATTCAAAAAAATAATACAAAAATATATAAAATATATTTGTGAATTAGAATAAGAATATATTTTACAGCTATAGATATTAGCTTTTAAAAAACCAATAAAATTCACTGAAAAAACCATAGGTTATAGACCATATATAGTTAGGGATTAGCATTTACAAAACCTTGAAAATTCACTGAAAAAACCATTGGTTATAGACCATATATAGTTAGGGATTAGCATTTACAAAACCTTAATTTACTCGCACAAAACCATAGAAATTCGCATATATAGTTAGTTGCAATAACTATATATCGCGCACCCGCAATCCACTGCTGATGATGTCACATATTACATCATTCATGACATGGTCAGTGACATCACTGATGACATCACAGATGACATCTCAAATGACATCACTGATGACATCACTGATGACAACACCCAGTGACTGTATGTTTCTGAAAAGTTAAAATATGTCTTACATATTGAAGAATGAGTGGATGTATAAGTGTCTGGATGAAGGATTTAGTAGGTGCATGACTGACTGTATGAGAGAATGATTAAATGTGTCTCACTGAGTGCATGGGTTAGTGACTAAACTGTCTTAATTTGTGCATCATTATATATGTTGTTCTGTAAACTGCTGCATGTTTAAATCAGTAGCTATATGAGTAACTATATGGGTTATTGAATGGTTGCCCAAGTATTTGTATGGGAGACTGAGTATGTGTGTGGGTGGCTGGGAGGTGTATGACTCTGTGCATAGATGTGTGAGCAGTTGATTCACTAGATGTATGGGTTCAAAAGTGCATGTGGAAACAGCTGTATGGACAGTTGACTGTGTGCATGAGTGTATTGGTGAGTGGATGGATATCTCAGTGCTACATGTCAAAGTAAGTACATATGTAAAACACAGTCCATGTGAGAGTTGACATATATAAATAACTGTGCATAAGAGCCAGTGAATGTATGAGTGGCTGTATGGATCATTGTGAACTTGTATCAGGGATTGTATAAGAGTAAATATGTGTTAGTATATGTTTGAATAAGTAAGGTGTGTATAACTGTATAGTTGAGGAAATGGAGGTGTGATTGATTCTTTGCATGACTGACTAGGTGTGTGAGTAACTCCATGGATGAGTGACAGTCTGTGAGTGTCTGTTTACACTGATTGTATCTAAGGTTATATTAGAGTCTGAAGAGGTTCATCGTATTATCACATGAATGATATTATCAGTGATGTGATCAGTAATGTCAAATGAGATGTCATCAGTGATGTCATCAGTGATGTCATTTGAGATGTCATCAGTAATGTCATTTGAGATGTCATCAGTGATGTCATCAGTGATGCCACTGACCATGTCATGAATGATGTAATATGTGACATCATCAGCAGTGGATTGCGGGTGCGCGATATATAGTTATTGCAACTAACTATATATGCGAATTTTTATGGTTTTGTGCGAGTAAATTAAGGTTTTGTAAATGCTAACCCCTAACTATAGATGGTCTACAACCAATGGTTTTTTCAGTGAATTTTCAAGGTTTTGTAAATGCTAATCCCTAGCTATATATGGTCTATAACCTATGTTTTTTTCAGTGAATATATATATATATATATATATATATATATATATATATATATATATATATATATATATATATATATATATATATATATATATATATATATATATATATATATATATATATATATATATATATATATGGCACACACAGCAGATACCAGGCATTGATGAAGGCAGACGCCGAAACGCGTCTGCCAGGAGCTGACAGTGCATTTTGGTGGCAATAAATCTGTGTTTGACATCCCCAGCATGTGTCAGACCTGTCTTTGAACGAATCAGGATTGGAGGAATGTTTGCAAGTGGAGGCCGGCTCCGCTTTCCTGGTAGGCCCCTCGGTCAGGAGCTCTGCGTCTACTGTCAACATTTGTGAATTGTGGTGCTGGGATGTCACAACGCGGCGCCCCCCCAAACTGGACTTTGGTATAGGTATTGGGGAGAGGGAGCAGATTGTCTGCTAAAGGGGATGTCCGGAAGCAATGGAAAACCCACCAAGCAGTTCCCGCAAAATAAAAGAAGCAGACAAGTCAAAAGGCATTATCCTGTGCAAAGACGGGTCACTGTACCTTGTTCTGGATTGAACTGTCCTGTTTCTAATTGCGGGACTCTGTGTACTGCAGTCGAGGATTGCTTGCTAGGAAAGCGGCGGATATCATCGGAAAGAACTTTCCCTGTCCGCTTTCTACTATCACAACATGCAGCCAATGAATACCCTCGGCAGGACTTTTAAGTTAAACCCCGTGAAAAAATGTAATCTTGGCACACACAGCAGATACCAGGCAATGATAAAGGCACACGCCGAAACGCGTCTGCAAGGAGCTGACAGTGTGAATATCGCGAAGTTTGCTAAGTGCATTTTGGTGGCAATAAATCTGTGTTTGACATCCCCAGCATGTGTCAGACCTGTCTTTGAATGAAGCAGGATTGGAGGAATTTTTGCAAGCGGAGGCCGGCTCCGCTTTCCTGGCACGCCCCTCGGTCAGGAGCTCCGCGTCTACCGGCAAAATATGTGGATTGTGGTGCTTGGAAGTCACAACGCAGCACCCCCCCAACCTGGACTTTGGTGAAGGTATTGGGGAGAGGGAGCAGATTGTCTGCTAAAGGGGATGTCCGGCAGCGATGGGAAACCCATCAAGCAGTTCCTGCAAAATAAAAGAAGCAGACAAGTCAAAAGCCATTATCATGTGCAAAGACGGGTCACTGTACCGTGTTTTGGATTGAACTGTCCTGTTTCTAATTGTGGGACTCCGTGCACTGCAGTCGAGGATCGTTGGTTAGGAAAGCGGCGAATACCATCGGAAAGTACTTTCCCTGTCCGCTTTCTACTATCACAACATGCAGCCAATGAAAACCCTCGGCAGGACTTTTAAGTTAAACCCCACGAAAAAATTTAATCTTGGCACACACAGTAGATACCAGGCATTGATAAAGGCACACGCCGAAACGCGTCTTCCAGGAGCTGACAGTGTGAATATCGCAAAGTTTGCTAAGTGCATTTTGGTGGCAATAAATCTGTTTTTGACATCCCCAACATGTGTCAGACCTGTCTTTGAACGAAGCAGGATTGGAGGAATGTTTGCAAGCGAAGGCGGCGTCGCTTTCCTGGCACACCCCTCAGTCAGGAGCTTCGTGTCTACCGGCAAAATTTGTGGATTGTGGTGCTTGTTAGGCAGAACGCGGCGCCCCCCCAACCTGGACTTTGGTCAAGGTATTGGGGAGAGGGAGCAGATTGTCTGCTAAAGGGGATGTCTGGCAGCGATGGAAAACCCACCAAGCAGTTCCTGCAAAATAAAAGAAGCAGACAAGTCAAAAGTCATTATCGTGTGCAAAGACGGGTCACTGTACCTTGTTCTGGATTGAACTGTCCTATTTCTAATTGCGTGACTCTGTGCACTGCAGTCGAGGATTGTTGGTTAGGAAAGCGGCGGATACCATCGGAAAGAACTTTCTCTGTCCGCTTTCTACTATCACAACAGGCAGCCAATGAAAACCCTCGGCAGGACTTTTAAGTTAAACCCCGCAAAAAAATGTCATCTTGGCACACACAGCAGATACCAGGCATTGATAAAGGCACACGCCGAAACGCGTCTCCAGGAGCAGACAGTGTGAATATCGCAAAGTTTGTTAAGGGCATTTTGGTGGCAATAAATCTGTGTTTGACATCCCCAGCATGTGTCAGACCTGTCTTTGAACGAAGCAGGATTGGAGGAATATATATATATATATATATATATATACACAGTTCAGGTAGCACCACAAGTGAGGGAGGCCACAGGAAAATACTTGAAGTTTTATTTTTGAAAGGTCGACATCATGCCAGCAAGCACTGCATCCAGATACAAGCATCACATCTTCAAAGTTGCCAGACGCATTTCAGGAATTCATTTCCTTTCTTCAGTGGCAGTCAGGTAGGTTATGAAAAGCGCGCTTCTTCCGAGCATTATAAATTTCAATCACCCCGCCTGTAGGGCGTGGCTGTTGCACAGCCTGATGGATGTTGAAGTCCTTAGTGTGTTTCCCCAGTGGGTGCGTTAATTTAAAACAAGTTCATCACCAGTATTACCCCAGTGGGTGGGTGCTTTGCGCTGGTGCTGCGCTTACCCCGCTTTTTTGATGTCCACTCCAACTTGGTGCCGGTTTCAGCCCTGATTCTGTCGCCGTGCACTCATTCCTCCTGTTAGATTCAGCTCCATCCAGGGCAGAACAGGCCTGTGTTAACAGTTGGCCTCTCTCCACGGCTGTGCACACCGTGAAATATAGACACAGTTCAGGTAGCACCACAAGTGAGGGAGGCCACAGGAAAATACTTGAAGTTTTATTTTTGAAAGGTCGACATCATGCCAGCAAGCACTACATCCAGATACAAGCATAACATCTTCAAAGTTGCCAGACGCGTTTCAGGAATTCATTTCCTTTCTTCAGTGGCAGTCAGGTAGGTTATGAAAAGCGCGCTTCTTCCGAGCATTATAAATTTCAATCACCCCGCCTGTAGGGCGTGGCTGTTGCACAGCCTGATGAATGTTGAAGTCCTTAGTGTGTTTCCCCAGTGGGTGCGCTAATTTAAAACAAGTTCATCACCAGTATTACCCCAGTGGGTGGGTGCTTTGCGCTGGTGCTGCGCTTACCCCGCTTTTTTGAGGTCCACTCCAACTTCGTGCCGGTTTCAGCCCTGATTCTGTCGCCGTGCACTCATTCCTCCTGTTAGATTCAGCTCCATCCAGGGCAGAACAGGCCTGTGTTAACAGTTGGCCTCTCTCCACGGCTGTGCACGCCGTGAAATATAGACACAGTTCAGGTAGCACCACAAGTGAGGGTGGCCACAGGAAAATACTTGAAGTTTTATTTTTGAAAGGTCGACATCATGCCAGCAAGCACTGCATCCAGATACAAGCATCACATCTTCAAAGTTGCCAGACGCGTTTCAGGAATTCATTTCCTTTCTTCAGTGGCAGTCAGGTAGGTTATGAAAAGCGCGCTTCTTCCGAGCATTATAAATTTCAATCACCCCGCCTGTAGGGCGTGGCTGTTGCACAGCCTGATGGATGTTGAAGTCCTTAGTGTGTTTCCCCAGTGGGTGCGCTAATTTAAAACAAGTTCATCACCAGTATTACCCCAGTGGGTGGGTGCTTTGCGCTGGTGCTGCGCTTACCCCGCTTTTTTGATGTCCACTCCAACTTCGTGCCGGTTTTAGCCCTGATTCTGTCGCTGTGCACTCATTCCTCCTGTTAGATTCAGCTCCATCCGGGGCAGAACAGGCCTGTGTTAACAGTTGGCCTCTCTCCATGGCTGTGCACGCCGTGAAATATAGACACAGTTCAGGTAGCACCACAAGTGAGGGAGGCCACAGGAAAATATTTGAAGTTTTATTTTTGAAAGGTCGACATCATGCCAGCAAGCACTGCATCCAGATACAAGCATCACATCTTCAAAGTTGCCAGACGCGTTTCAGGAATTCATTTCCTTTCTTCAGTGGCAGTCAGGTAGGTTATGAAAAGCGCGCTTCTTCCGAGCATTATAAATTTCAATCACCCCGCCTGTAGGGCGTGGCTGTTGCACAGCCTGATGGATGTTGAAGTCCTTAGTGTGTTTCCCCAGTGGGTGCGCTAATTTAAAACAAATTCATCACCAGTATTACCCCAGTGGGTGGGTGCTTTGCGCTGGTGCTGCGCTTACCCCGCTTTTTTGATGTCCACTCCAACTTCGTGCCGGTTTCAGCCCTGATTCTGTCGCCGTGCACTCATTCCTCCTGTTAGATTCAGCTCCATCCAGGGCAGAACAGGCCTGTGTTAACAGTTGGCCTCTCTCCACGGCTGTGCACACCGTGAAATATAGACACAGTTCAGGTAGCACCACAAGTGAGGGAGGCCACAGGAAAATACTTGAAGTTTTATTTTTGAAAGGTCGACATCATGCCAGCAAGCACTGCATCCAGATACAAGCATCACATCTTCAAAGTCCTCCATTTTGAGTATTGGTAGAATTGAGACACAAAATGGAGGGCAAACAATGTTCGGAATGGGTAGAAGGGGGCACGGTAGACACTTTGTGACCCTCTAGGTTTTCGGAGGGGGGATTAGGATGCTGATACATGCAAAAATAAAAAAAATTAAAAATTACAAACTTCGCAGGGGGAGCGCCCGGTACGCGCACCAGTAAGCGAACCGGGGAGCGTACTTTGGTGAAAAAAAAAAAAAGAAAACATTTTATAGCTTTTGATATTTGCTATTAAAAAACCATTGAAATTCACTGAAAAAACCGTAGGTTATAGACCATATATAGTTAGGAATTAGCATTTACAAAACCTTGAAAATTCACTGAAAAAAACATAGGTTATAGACCATATATAGTTAGGCATTAGCATTTACAAAACCTTATTTTACTCGCACAAAACCATTGAAATTCCCATATATAGTTAGTTCCACTAACTATATATCGCGCACCCGCAATCCACTGCTAATGATGTCACATATTACATCATTCATGACATGGTCAGTGACATCACTGATGACATCACTGATGACATCTCAAATGACATCACTGATGACATCACTGATGACAACATCTAGTGACTGTATGTTTCTGTAAAGTTAAAATATGTCTTACATATTGAAGAATGAGTGGATGTATAAGTGTCTGGATGAAGGATTTATAGGTGCATGACTGACTGTATGAGTGAGTAATTAAATGTGTCTCACTGAGTGCATGGGTTAGTGACTAAACTGTCTTAATTTGTGCATCATTATGTCTGTTGTTCTGTAAACTGCTGCATGTGTTGATCAGTAGCTATATGAGTAACTATATGAGTTATTGATTGCTTGCCCAAGTATTTGTATGGGAGACTGAGTGTGCGTGTGGGTGGCTGGGAGGTGTATGACTCTGTGCATAGATGTGTGAACAGTTGATTAACTAGATGTATGGGTTATAAAGTGCATGTGGAAACAGCTGTATGGGCGGTTGACTGTGTGCATGAGTGTATTGGTGAGTGAATGGATATCTCAGTGCTACATGTCAAAGTAAGTACATATGTAAAACACAGTACATGTGAGAGTTGACGTATATAAATAACTGTGCATAAGAGCCAGTGAATGTGTGAGTGGCTGTATGGATCATTGTGAACTTGTATCAGGGATTGTATAAGAGAGTAAATATGTGTTAGTATATGTTTGAATAAGTAAGGTGTGTATAACTGTATAGTTGAGGAAATGGAGGTGTGATTGATTCTTTGCATGACTGACTAGGTGTGTGAGTAACTCCATGGATGAGTGACAGTCTGTGAGTGTCTGTTTACACTGATTGTATCTAAGGTTATATTAGAGTCTGAAGAGGTTCATCGTATTATCACATAAATGATATCATCAGTGATGTGATCAGTAATGTCAAATGAGATGTCATCAGTGATGTCATCAGTGATGTCATTTGAGATGTCATCAGTGATGTCATCAATGATGTCACTGACCATGTCATGAATGATGTAATATGTGACATCATTAGCAGTGGATTGCGGGTGCGCGATATATAGTTAGTGGAACTAACTATATATGCGAATTTCAATGGTTTTGTGCAAGTAAAATAAGGTTTTGTAAATGCTAATCCCTAACTATCTATCGTCTATATATATATATATAACAAACAAGTCCTTGAGAAGCAGCATACCAGGGCAAAGTCTCCACCCAGCGCTTCTAATCAGGAACAGATGGCAACAAAAGGTAGTTTCTTTTAAAGTGCAGTTTTATTTTCCATCAACATGACACATTTCGACCAGGTTACCCCGGCCTTGATCACACACACACACACATATATATATATATATATATATATATATATATATATATATATATATATATATATATATATATATATATATATATATATATATATATATATATATATATATATATATATATATATATATATATATATATGTATGTATGTATGTATGTATGTATGTATGTATGTATGTATGTATATATATATATATATATATATATATGTATATATATATATATATGTATATATATATATATATATATATGTATATATATATATATATATATATATATATATATATATATATATATATATATATATATATATATATATATATATATATATATATATATATATATATATATATATATATATATATATATATATATATTACCTACTGGCGGTCGCCAGTAGGTAGTTATAGTTAGGACCTAGTTTCCATAGGAAATCCGCAACATTCTATTGAGAATAACTTTGGCACCGGTGGACGAATCTTTGCGAATTTCTCAAAGAAGATGGCCTGCTCCGCTCCGCTCCTTCCCTGAAAGTTTGGGGGGATTCGTCGTGTGGGGGCTGAGATAAAAGGGGGGTCCAAAAACATGTTTTCCCCATGTTATTTTCCATAGGACGTTTAGACACGGCTAGAGCCCAAATGTAGCCCAATGTAGCCCAATGTAGCCCAATGTAGCCCGAAGATGGCCACCAGAGACAAAAAACAAATGTAGCCCAAATATCAGCCAGATGTAGCCCAACTATATCCCAATGACAGAATGTCTCAGAGTGTTCTAAAGAACAACTAGATCGCTAACAGTCTTACTTATGACAAAAGTATGGCACACCTGAAGTCATCTTGATTGGAATGACGTGTTAAAACTTAAAACATTTAATTTGCAAAGGAACAAAATGAGGGTGTTCATTTTGCCATAGGAATTATGATTAGTGCTGAAGAAAGAAAAATTAGGGCACATTTTGAGTGATTTCTCAAATCCTCTTATATTTCATTAAAAACATTCTGATATGCAGTCTCCCACGATGGCCACCAGAGACAAAAGAGCCCAAATGTAGCCCAAATATCAGCCAGATGTAGCCCAAATATAGCCCAATGACAGTAGTTCGGACCTAGTTTCCGTAGGAAATCCGCAACATTCTATTGAGGATAACTTTGGCGCCGGTGGACGAATCTTTTCGACTTTCTCGAAGAAGATGGCCTGCTCCGCTCCGCTCTTTCCCTGAAAGTTTGGGGGGGATTCGTCAAGTGGGGGCTGAGATAAAAGGGGGGTCCCAAAACGTGTTTTCCCCATGTTATTTTCCATAGGACATTTAGACACGGCTACAGCTCGAACGGCTGAATGGATTTATAAGAAATTTGGTAGAAATGTAGAGTCCGGCTCGCAGATTACGCTTTTTTTTGAATGGTGTAAATCTGTTCAGTAGTTGCTGAGAAAATTAACTTTGAAAAAATATATATTGGGCTACATTGGGCTATATATATGTTAGAGCCCAAATATAGCCCAATGTAGCCCAATGTAGCCCAAAGATGGCCACCAGAGACAAAAAAAACAAATGTAGCCCAAATATCAGCCAGATGTAGCCCAACTATAGCCCAATGACAGAATGTCCCAAAGTGTTCTAAAGAACAACTAGAGCGCTAACAGTCTTACTTATGACAAAGGTATGGCACACATGAAGTCATCTTGATTGGAATAAAGTGTTAACACTTAAAACATTTAATTTGCAAAGGAACAAAATGAGGGGGTTCATTTTGCCATAGAAATTATGATTAGTGCTGAAGAAGAAAAATTAGGGCCCTTTTTTAGTGACTTTTTAAATCCTCTTATATTTCATTAAAAAAATTCTGATATGCAGTCTCCCAAGATGGCCACCAGAGACAAAAGAGCCCAAATGTAGCCCAAATATCAGCCAGATGTAGCCCAACTATAGCCCAATGACAGTAGTTCGGACCTAGTTTCCATAGGAAATCCGCAACATTCTATTGAGAATAACTTTGGAGCCGGTGGAAGAATCTTTGCGAATTTCTCAAAGAAGATGGCCTGCTCCGCTCCGCTCCTTCCCTGAAAGTTTGAGGGGGATTCGTCAAGTGGGGCTGAGATAAAAGGGGGTCCCAAAACGTGTTTTCCCCATGTTATTTTCCATAGGACGTTTAGACACGGCTACAGCTCGAACGGCTGAATGGATTTATAAGAAATTTGGTAGAAAGGTAGAGTCCGGCTCGCAGATTATGCTTTTCTTTGAATGGTGTAAATCTGTTCAGTAGTTGCTGAGAAAATTAACTTTGAAAAAATATATATTGGGCTACATTGGGCTATATATATGTTAGAGCCCAAATATAGCCCAATGTAGCCCAATGTAGCCCAAAGATGGCCACCAGAGACAAAAAAAACAAATGTAGCCCAAATATCAGCCAGATGTAGCCCAACTATAGCCCAATGACAGAATGTCCCAGAGTGTTCTAAAGAACAACTAGAGCGCTTACAGTCTTACTTATGACAAAAGTATGGCACACCTGAAGTCATCTTGATTGGAATAAAGTGTTAACACTTAAAACATTTAATTTGCAAAGGAACAAAATGAGGGGGTTCATTTTGCCATAGAAATTATGATTAGTGCTGAAGAAAGAAAAATTAGGGCACATTTTGAGTGATTTCTCAAATCCTCTTATATTTCATTAAAAACATTCTGATATGCAGTCTCCCACGATGGCCACCAGAGACAAAAGAGCCCAAATGTAGCCCAAATATCAGCCATATGTAGCCCAAATATAGCCCAATGACAGTAGTTCGGACCTAGTTTCCGTAGGAAATCCGCAACATTCTATTGAGGATAACTTTGGCGCCGGTGGACGAATCTTTTCGAATTTCTCGAAGAAGATGGCCTGCTCTGCTCCGCTCTTTCCCTGAAAGTTTGGGGGGGATTCGTCAAGTGGGGGCTGAGATAAAAGGGGGGTCCCAAAAAGTGTTTTCCCCATGTTATTTTCCATAGGACATTTAGACACGGCTACAGCTCGAACGGCTGAATGGATTTATAAGAAATTTGATAGAAAGGTAGAGTCCGGCTCGCAGATTATGCTTTACTTTGAATGGTGTAAATCTGTTCAGTAGTTGCTGAGAAAATTAACTTTGAAAAAATATATATTGGGCTACATTGGGCTATATATATGTTAGAGCCCAAATATAGCCCAATGTAGCCCAATGTAGCCCAAAGATGGCCACCAGAGACGAAAAAAACAAATGTAGCCCAAATATCAGCCAGATGTAGCCCAACTATAGCCCAATGACAGAATGTCCCAAAGTGTTCTAAAGAACAACTAGAGTGCTAACAGTCTTACTTATGACAAAGGTATGGCACACATGAAGTCATCTTGATTGGAATAAAGTGTTAACACTTAAAACATTTAATTTGCAAAGGAACAAAATGAGGGGGTTCATTTTGCCATAGAAATTATGATTAGTGCTGAAGAAGAAAAATTAGGGCCCTTTTTTTAGTGACTTTTTAAATCCTCTTATATTTCATTAAAAAAATTCTGATATGCAGTCTCCCAAGATGGCCACCAGAGACAAAAGAGCCCAAATGTAGCCCAAATATCAGCCAGATGTAGCCCAACTATAGCCCAATGACAGTAGTTAGGACCTAGTTTCCATAGGAAATCCGCAACATTCTATTGAGAATAACTTTGGAGCCGGTGGACGAATCTTTGCGAATTTCTCAAAGAAGATGGCCTGCTCCGCTCCGCTCCTTCCCTAAAAGTTTGAGGGGGATTCGTCAAGTGGGGCTGAGATAAAAGGGGGGTCCCAAAACGTGTTTTCCCTATTTTATTTTCCATAGGACATTTAGACACGGCTACAGCTCGAACGGCTGAATGGATTTATAAGAAATTTGGTGGAAGGGTAGAGTCCGGCTCGCAGATTACGCTTTTCTTTGAATGGTGTAAATCCGTTCAGTAGTTGCTGAAAAAATCAACTTTGAAAAAATATATATTGGGGTACTTTGGCCTATATATATCTAGAGCCCAAATGTAGCCCAATTTAGCCCAATGTAGCCCAAAGATGGCCACCAGAGACAAAAAAAAACAAATGTAGCCCAAATATCAGCCAGATGTAGCCCAACTATAGCCCAATGACAGAATGTCCCAGAGTGTTCTAAAGAACAACTAGAGCGCTAACAGTCTTACTTATGACAAAAGTATGGCACACCTGAAGTCATCTTGATTGGAATAAAGTGTTAACACTTAAAACATTTAATTTGCAAAGGAACAAAATGAGGGGGTTCATTTTGCCTTAGAAATTATGATTAGTGCTGAAGAAAGAAAAATTAGGGCACATTTTGAGTGATTTCTCAAATCCTCTTATATTTCATTAAAAACATTCTGATATGCAGTCTCCCACGATGGCCACCAGAGACAAAAGAGCCCAAATGTAGCCCAAATATCAGCCAGATGTAGCCCAAATATAGCCCAATGACAGTAGTTCAGACCTAGTTTCCGTAGGAAATCCGCAACATTCTATTGAGGATAACTTTGGCTCCGGTGGACGAATCTTTGCGAATTTCTCGAAGAAGATGGCCTGCTCCACTCCGTTCCTTCCCTGAAAGTTTGGGGGGGATTCGTCAAGTAGGGGCTGAGATAAAAGGGGGGTCCCAAAACGTGTTTTCCCCATGTTATTTTCCATAGGACGTTTAGACACGGCTACAGCTCGAACGGCTGAATGGATTTATAAGAAATTTGGTAGAAAGGTAGAGTCCGGCTCGCAGATTACGCTTTTCTTTGAATGGTGTAAAATATGTTCAGTAGTTGCTGAGAAAATTAACTTTGAAAAAATATATATTGGGCTACATTGGGCTATATATATGTTAGAGCCCAAATGTAGCCCAAAGATGGCCACCAGAGACAAAAAAAACAAATGTAGGCCAAATATCAGCCAATTATAGCCCAACTATAGCCCAATGACAGAATGTCCCAGAGTGTTCTAAAGAACAACTAGAGCGCTAACAGTCTTACTTATGACAAAGGTATGGCACACATGAAGTCATCTTGATTGGAATAGTGTTAACACGTAAAACATTTAATTTGCAAAGGAACAAAATGAGGGGGTTAATTTTGCCATAGAAATTATGATTAGTGCTGAAGAAGAAAAATTAGGGCCCTTTTTTTGGTGACTTTTTAAATCCTCTTATATTTCATTAAAAAAATTCTGATATGCAGTCTCCCAAGATGGCCACCAGAGACAAAAGAGCCCAAATGTAGCCCAAATATCAGCCTGATGTAGCCCAACTATAGTCCAATGACAGTAGTTAGGACCTAGTTTCCATAGGAAATCCGCAACATTTTATTGAGAATAACTTTGGAGCCGTTGCACGAATCTTTGCGAATTTCTCAAAGAAGATGGCCTGCTCCGCTCCGCTCCTTCCCTGAAAGCTTGGGGGGGATTCGTCAAGTGGGGCTGAGATAAAAGGGGGGGTCCCAAAACGTCTTTTCCCCATGTTATTTTCCATAGGACGTTTAGACACGGCTACAGCTCGAACGGCTGAATGGATTTATAAGAAATTTGGTAGAAGGGTATAGTCCGGCTCGCAGATTACGCTTTTCTTTGAATGATGTAAATCCGTTCAGTAGTTGCTGAGAAAATTAACTTTGAAAAAATATATATTGGGCTACATTGGGCTATATATATCTAGAGCCCAAATGTAGCCCAATTTAGCCCAAAGATGGCCACCAGAGACAAAAAAAACCAAATGTAGCCCAAATATCAGCCAGATGTAGCCCAACTATAGCCCAATGACAGAATGTCCCAGAGTGTTCTAAAGAACAACTAGAGCGCTAACAGTCTTACTTATGGCAAAAGTATGGCACTCCCGAAGTCATCTTGATTGGAATAAATTGTTAACACTTAAAACATTTAATTTGCAAAGGAACAAAATGAGGGGGTTCATTTTGCCTTAGAAATTATGATTAGTGCTGAAGAAAGAAAAATTAGGGCACATTTTGACTGACTTCTCAAATCCTCTTATATTTCATTAAAAAAATTCTGATATGCAGTCTCCCAAGATGGCCACCAGAGACAAAAGAGCCCAAATGTAGCCCAAATATCAGCCAGATGTTGCCCAACTATAGCCCAATGGCAGTAGTTAGGACCTAGTTTCCATAGGAAATCCGCAACATTCTATTGAGAATAACTTTGGCGCCGGTGGACAAATCTTTGCGAATTTTTTAAAGAAGATGGCCTGCTCCGCTCCACTGCTTCCCCGAAAGTTTGGGGGGGATTCGTCAAGTGGGGGCTGAGATAAAAGGGGGGTCCCAAAACGTGTTTTCCCCATGTTATTTTCCATAGGACGTTTAGACACGGCTACAGCTCGAACGGCTGAATGGATTTATAAGAAATTTGGTAGAAAGGTAGAGTCCGGCTCACAGATTACGCTTTTCTTTGAATGGTGTAAATCCGTTCAGTAGTTGCTGAGAAAATTAACTTTGAAAAAATATATATTGGGCTACATTGGGCTATATATATCTAGAGCCCAAATGTAGCCCAATTTAGCCCAAAGATGGCCACCAGAGACAAAAAAAACCAAATGTAGCCCAAATATCAGCCAGATGTAGCCCAACTATAGCCCAATGACAGAATGTCCCAGAGTGTTCTAAAGAACAACTAGAGCGCTAACAGTCTTACTTATGGCAAAAGTATGGCACTCCCGAAGTCATCTTGATTGGAATAAATTGTTAACACTTAAAACATTTAATTTGCAAAGGAACAAAATGAGGGGGTTCATTTTGCCTTAGAAATTATGATTAGTGCTGAAGAAAGAAAAATTAGGGCACATTTTGAGTGACTTCTCAAATCCTCTTATATTTCATTAAAAAAATTCTGATATGCAGTCTCCCAAGATGGCCACCAGAGACAAAAGAGCCCAAATGTAGCCCAAATATCAGCCAGATGTTGCCCAACTATAGCCCAATGGCAGTAGTTAGGACCTAGTTTCCATAGGAAATCCGCAACATTCTATTGAGAATAACTTTGGCGCCGGTGGACAAATCTTTGCGAATTTCTCAAAGAAGATGGCCTGCTCCGCTCCACTGCTTCCCCGAAAGTTTGGGGGGGATTCGTCAAGTGGGGGCTGAGATAAAAGGGGGGTCCCAAAACGTGTTTTCCCCATCTTATTTTCCATAGGACGTTTAGACACGGCTACAGCTCGAACGGCTGAATGGATTTATAAGAAATTTGGTAGAAAGGTAGAGTCCGGCTCACAGATTACGCTTTCCTTTGAATGGTGTAAATCTGTTCAGTAGTTGCTGAGAAAATTAACTTTGAAAAAATATATATTGGGCTACATTGGGCTATATATATGTTAGAGCCCAAATGTGGCCCAATCTAGCCCAATGTAGCCCAATCTAGCCCAATGTAGCCCAAAGATGGCCACCAGAGACAAAAAAAACGAATGTAGCCCAAATATCAGCCAGATGTAGCCCAACTATAGCCCAATGACAGAATGTCCCAGAGTGTTCTAAAGAACAACTGGAGCGCTAACAGTCTTACTTATGACAAAAGTATGGCACACATGAAGTCATCTTGATTGGAATAAAGTGTTAACACTTAAAACATTTAATTTGCAAAAGAACAAAATGAGGGGGTTCATTTTGCCATAGAAATTATGATTAGTGCTGAAGAAAGAAAAATTAGGGCCCTTTTTTTTGTGATTTCTTAAATTCTCTTATATTTCATTAAAAAATTCTGATATGCAGTCTCCCAAGATGGCCACCAGAGACAAAAGAGCCCAAATGTAGCCCAAATATCAGCCAGATGTAGCCCAACTATAGCCCAATGACAGTAGTTAGGACCTAGTTTCCATAAGAAATCCGCAACATTCTATTGAGAATAACTTTGGCGCCGGTGGACGAATCTTTGCGAATTTCTCAAAGAAGATGGCCTGCTCCGCTCCGCTCCTTCCCTGAAAGTTTAGGTGGGATTCGTCAAGTGGGGGCTGAGATAAAAGGGGGGTCATAAAACGTGTTTTCCCCATGTTATTTTCCATAGGACGTTTAGACACGGCTACAGCTCGAACGGCTGAATGGATTTATAAGAAATTAGGTGGAACGGTAGAGTCCGGCTCGCAGATTACGCTTTACTTTGAATGGTGTAAATCTGTTCAATAGTTGCTGAGAAAAATAACTTTGAAAAAATTTATATTGGGCTACATTGGGCTATATATATGTTAGAGCCCAAATGTAGCCCAATGCAGCCCAATGTAGCCCAATGACAGAATGTCCCAGAGTGTTCTAAAGAACAACTAGAGCGCTAACAGTCTCACTTATGACAAAAGTATGGCACACATGAAGTCATCTTGATTGGAATAAAGTGTTAACACTTAAAACATTTAATTTGCAAAGGAACAAAATGAGGGGGTTCATTTTGCCATAGAAATTCTGATTAGTGCTGCAGAAAGAAAAATTAGGGCACATTTTGAGTGACTTCTCAAATCCTCTTATATTTCATTAAAAAAATTCTGATATGCAGTCTCCCAAGATGGCCACCAGAGGCAAAAGAGCCCAAATGTAGCCCAAATATCAGCCAGATGTAGTCCAACTATAGCCCAATGACAGAATGTCCCAGAGTGTTCTAAAGAACAACTAGAATGCTAACAGTCTTACTTATGACAAAAGTATGGCAAACCTGAAGACATCTTGATTGGAATAAAGTGGTAACACTTAATACATTTAATTTGAAAAGGAACCAAATGAGGGGTTTCATTTTGCCATAGAAATTTTATATATATATATATATATATATATATATATATATATATATATATATATTCACTGAAAAAACCATAGGTTTTAAACACGTTATAGTTAGAAAGTAGCATTTAAAAAACCTATGAAATTCGCTGAAAAAACCATAGGTTTTAAACCCGCTATAGTTAGGAAGTTGCATTCAAAAAACCTATAAAATTCCCTGAAAAAAACAAAGGTTTTACACACGTTATAGTTGGGAAGTAGCATTTACAAAACCTATGAAATTCACTAAAAAAACCATAGGTTTGACACATGTTATAGTTAACTGGACATTTTACTCATATAAAACCAATGAAATTCCCCCGTTATAGTTACTTCAGATAACCATAACTCGCGCGCCCGCAATGCACTGCTGATGACGTCACATATTATATCACTCATGACATGGTCAGTGACATCACTCATGACATCACTGATGATATCTGAAATCACATCACTGATGAAATCACTGATGACATCATCCTTGTAAAAGAGTGGTAGACCTCCTCTCAGTGTAATATAACCTTTGATACACACATTTAAAAATAGAAACTAAAATGTTCAAAACATGAGTGATGTAATATGTGACGTCATCAGCAGTGCATTGCGGGCGCGCAAGTTATAGTTAGGTGAAGTAACTATAACGGGGGAATTTCATTGGTTTTATATGAGTAAAATGTCCAGTTAACTATAACATGTGTCAAACCTATGGTTTTTTCAGTGAATTTCATAGGTTTTGTAAATGCTACTTCCTAACTATAACGTGTGGAAAACCTTTGTTTTTTTCAGTGAATATATATATATATATATATATATATATATATATATATTCTCAACAGGTTTCCCCAGCAAGGGGCAGGTGGAGTCGCAGAAAGGAACAGGCTGCAGACGTTCTCAAGTGTTCGAATTAATTTAATGCATTAATCCTTTGGGGGTTGTAAAACAATATAGAAACCAACGCGTTTCGACAGCGTCCGCTGTCTTGCTCACGGTCAGTATACTGTGCATCGCTCAACAGTTTTAAGCAACCAACAAACAAACAACAAGATTGCCCCGCCTCCATGTGTCACATGTTCCCTGACACATATGTTTAGGGATTCTGGGACTTGTAGTCTAGCCCTTTGTTATGATTTACTGTGTATGTTAGTGATTACATGTGAGGGGTTAATTGTGTATTAATGGGGCATAGTGGCTAACTATGTGTTAGGGTGAATTAGATGTTACTAATCCTCCTAAAGCCATTGTTGGTACTGTAACCGTTTTAAACTAGGGGAGTGTGGCCCTCCAGTGGGTACAGTTAGCCATTGGACATTTTGAAACATCACTGAATAACCCTGGTATGGCCCTCCAGTGGGCATTTCACATGTGTGTTGGATTAGTGATTCAACATTATAATTAATTAATTAATTAATCAGTAGTTTAAATCCCTAAACATATGTGTCAGGGAACATGTGACACATGGAGGCGGGGCAATCTTGTTGTTTGTTTGTTGGTTGCTTAAAACTGTTGAGCGATGCACAGTATACTGACCGTGAGCAAGACAGCGGACGCTGTCGAAACGCGTTGGTTTCTATATTGTTTTACAACCCCCAAAGGATTAATGCATTAAATTAATTCGAACACTTGAGAACGTCTGCAGCCTGTTCCTTTCTGCGACTCCACCTGCCCCTTGCTGGGGAAACCTGTTGAAATTGTAGCGGTCTGGCTCGACCGCGGGAGTAACGCGACCAGACACCTTGCAGCGCCTAACAGAGGGAAAGTGAGCCGCTTTGCGAGAATATATATATATATATATATATATATATATATATATATATATACTATACCTACCTGTAGGCAAACAGCAGTAGGATATATATATATATATATATATATATATATATATATATATATATATATATATATATATATATATATATATATATCCTACTGCTGTTTGCCTACAGGTAGGTATAGTTAGGACCATGTTTCCATAGGAAAATATTGTTTTGACTTGCCTATATCTTTAACGCCGGTAAATGAATCTTCATGAAATGTTGCCCCAAAACTGCCTGGGTGACTCTTGTTGTGCATGGAAAGATTCAGGCTCATCCATCAAACAGGAGCAGACAAAAAGGGGGTAAAAACATGCATTTCCGATGTTAATTCCCATATTTACTTTAGACAAGACTACATCCCAAACTGCTGAATGTAATTAAACCAACTTTAGCAGAAAGGTAGCTGTTGGTCCATAAAAAGACCTTTTTGTAAATTGACGAAATTTGTATATATAGTGATGAAGATCCTCTAAGGATCTTACAGTCAATGTGCTCAAATCCGTTTGGCTGCATATGCTTCAAACAAGGAAGTGATCGCAGCCATCTTGTGACTCAGCTACCCCCTTTTTTAAAGAAAAGGGGGCATGGTAGGAATACCCTGACACCCTAGGCCTCTTGGGAGGGGGTGCAGCAGGGACACAGCAAGGCAAAAAAAATAATCTAAATATTTATGGCAAGAGCCATGCTGGAACTAAGGCTCTCTTAGAAAAATAAACACAAAAGTAGTGTGGGCTACTGTGCAGGAGCCCTTCTGTAATCTTTAGCCCCTGGGTGGGCCAGGTCCCAGGGTAATCAGTAAATATAAAGATGCGGGGTGCCAGCGTGGCACTCTCCATGACCCGTGGACTGTAACCTCCCTAAGGCAAATGTTTAAATAAATGAGGGGGTACACACTGCCCCATATCAGGCCCAGGGACAGCCCCTAGCAACTATGTGTGCAGAGAAACAGATTACATTATTTGCTCCGACTGACAGGGAGCAGCCCCATGTCTTTCACAGCAATGCCAACCCCCATTGGAGATGGTGTGCCGGCTGGGACCATGAGGGCCTTGAGGTTTCCTCTGCTGTCCCCAACAGAGGACACTGTGTTCCCCAGGGGGCACTCGGTATAAAGATGCCATGCCCCAGTGATGGGGTCCCCAGGGCCAAAATTGGCCCAGGGAGGGGGGATGCAGGGCACGTCTGCCCCCTCTCATAAGGGAGTTCTTTCTTGTAATCTTGTGATGAAACCAGAGATCGGGGTCTGAATTTAAAAAGTGGAAGTAAACTTGCCTAGAAACCCCACCTGTTTGACCCCGCCTCATATACATTAGCGGTATTCTATGTCTTCATGCCTTTTTCCTAAGATGATGGACAGCTTACTAAAATGCTCGCTGGAGTGTATTTCCCAACGATTATAGAGATTGGTTCTTGATGCATGGGAATGCACTCGCATCTGTACCAAACAAGGTAGCACCTACTTCTGTAAAGTACAAAACATTCAAGTGTGTTTTCTCTGCAGATCTGCCTTGGAAAGGTATTTGGTGAAGATGTTCGTGGAATATTCACATTGGCAAAGTTACTGACACACAAGTTCACTTGAGACATTTTTTCGGCATCCTTTATGCAGGTGTGGTGTAAGAGAGCTACTATGCATTTACTCAACAAGGTAGCTCCTACTAAGTAGCCAGTAGAAAGTACTGCATCCAGTCGGGTAGAGGTGTTGCACAAAAAGGTGGCGTCTTCTTGGATAAATACACAGGGCATTTTGGAACAATGCTCATTTAACAAAAATGAAACTTTAATGGAAGCACTTACATATAAAAACAAAGCAGGTGCCCACATTGAAGCTCCTCTTCTGTAAAGTATTAATCATCCTAACTTTGTACGCATGGCCAAGTCAAAGCAAGTATGTTTTCACTGCATTTCTACTAAAATCTCAAGCACAATATCTCACATAGTCTCTATGACGAGGGGGTTCTTTCTTGTTATCTGCTGCTGAGACCAGAGATTGTGTTTCAAACATTAAAAAACTAGAAGTATGTTAACTTGACTAAAAGTATCACCGGTAGAGTCCCTCCCTATATACATTGGCTGTACGTAACATCTTTCTACCCTTTTCCCAGGATGATGGACAGCTAAAAGGCCCCCCAAGCATGTTCCCTGCTGATTTTGGAGAAGGATCTTGATGCCTAGGAATACAATAGCATCTCCACCAAACAATAGCATCTCACTAAACAAGTGTGTTTTCTCTGCATTTCCACCTGGTAAAGGTATCTGTTGAAGACGCTCAAGCAGAAATCACAACGGCAATGTTACAGACACACAAGATCAATGGAGAGATTTGTCAGCATTCTTTACAGAGCTGTAGTGTAGGAGATGCACTATACATTCACCCAATGGGGTCATACTTACAAATTAGCCAGTAGAAAGTGCTCCAGTGGGTTACAGGCGTTGCACAAAACCTTGGCCTCTTCATGGATAAATACGCAGGGCAGGATGCATTCTGACACGATGCTCATTTCACAGGAATTAAATCTCAACAGGTTAAGGATAGGATTATTTTTTTAACATTGAAATTCACTTAAAAATACTAAGATTACAGAGAGGTTATAGTTTAGAAATAGATTTTTTAAAACCTTAGTAATTCACTAACAAAACTAACATTTGCAGGGATGGTACAGTTAGGAAATAGAAATGATATAACCTTCAAAATTCACTGAAAAAAACAAAAATTACAGGGTCGTTATAGTTAGGCTTGTATTTGACTCGTACAAAACCAGTGAAATTTAGCAGTTATAGTTAGCTGAGCTAACTATAACTTACGCCCCCACAATGCGCTTCTTATGACCTCACATATTACATCCCTCATGACGTGGTCAGTGACATCACTGAAAATATAATCCAGTGAGTGTAAGTGTTCCATAAATATTTCCGAGACTTGGAGATATATACTAATCTAGAGCATAAGTTAAATTACTGTTATTTCCATACTACTAAATGACACTGTTTCTAATATTTTTCATCTGAGTGACTGTGTGACTATTTGTATCAGTGTTGGAGTGGGTGTCTGAGTGCCTTATGTGTGTGAGTAGGCATGTAAGTGGATGTATAGGTAGATGTATAGGTGAATAAGGGTGTGTGTAAGTACCTCTATAGGTATGCAAGTGACTGCGTGAGTGGCTGTATTTGTGATTGAAGGTGATTGGCTGTATGAGTGAGTTACTGACTGCCTCAGTGGATATATGGGTGACAAGTGTATTTCTGTGACTAGGTGGATGTGGGAGTGGCTCTATTGGTGGGTTAGTGGGTTTTAGCAGCTATATTTGTACGTTAGTGGCTGTTTGAATTGATATATGGGTGAGTGAGTGTGTGTAAGTAGCCATATTGCACAGTAAGTGTCTGTGTGACCGGCTGTATAGGTGAGTGACAGGGTGTGTGACTGCTTATATAGATGTGTAAATGGGTATGTAAGTGGTTAACTGAATTAGTGATTGGATGTTTGTTTAGCTGTATGGGTAAGTGAATAGCTCTGTGAGTATCTGTATAGGTGAATGAATGCAGTGTGAGGTGCTGTCTGTGTAAATGAATGGATGTGGGGGTAGCTGTATTAGTGAGTGAGTAGCTCTGTGAACAGCTATATAACTGCTAGTGTGAGTGGCTGTATGGATGGATGAGTGGGTGTGTGAGTGGATGAATGGGTGCGTGAGTGGGTATGTAAGTGGTTGTATGGGTGGGTGACTTTGCTATATGTTGGGGGTTGTATGAGTGAGAGAGTGGGTGTGTGAGTTTTTCAATGGGTTTATAAACAGGTATTGAATGGCTGTGTGGATGTGTGAGTGGAAGTATGAGAGGTTGTATGGGGTGTGAGTGTGTGTATGTGTGGTTCTGTGGATGAAGTTATCAGTGATGTCATCAGTGAAGTCATTTTAGATGGCATCAGTGATGTTATCAGTGATGACACTGACCATGTCAACAGTGATGTAATATTTAAGGTAATAAACAGTGCACTGTGGGGGCGTAAGTAATGTGAGTGGCTCTATTGGTGGGTTAGTGGGTTTTAGCAGCTATATTTGTACGTTAGTGGCTGTTTGAATTGATATATGGGTGAGTGAGTGTGTGTAAGTAGCCATATTGCACAGTAAGTGTCTGTGTGACCGGCTGTATAGGTGAGTGACTGGGTGTGTGACTGCTTATATAGATGTGTAAACGGGTATGTAAGTGGTTAACTGAATTAGTGATTGGATGTTTGTTTAGCTGTATGGGTAAGTGAATAGCTCTGTGAGTATCTGTATAGGTGAATGAATGCAGTGTGAGGTGCTGTCTGTGTAAATGAATGGATGTGGGGGTAGCTGTATTAGTGAGTGAGTAGCTCTGTGAACAGCTATATAACTGCTAGTGTGAGTGGCTGTATGGATGGATGAGTGGGTGTGTGAGTGGATGAATGGGTGCGTGAGTGGGTATGTAAGTGGTTGTATGGGTGGGTGACTTTGCTATATGTTGGGGGTTGTATGATTGAGAGAGTGGGTGTGTGAGTTTTTCAATGGGTTTGTAAACAGGTATTGAATGGCTGTGTGGATGTGTGAGTGGAAGTATGAGAGGTTGTATGGGGTGTGAGTGTGTGTATGTGTGGTTCTGTGGATGAAGTTATCAGTGATGTCATCAGTGATGTCATTTTAGATGGCATCAGTGATGTTATCAGTGATGACACTGACCATGTCAACAGTGATGTAATATTTAAGGTAATAAACAGTGCACTGTGGGGGCGTAAGTAATAGTTAGCTCAGCTAACTATAACTGCTGAATTTCTCTGGTTTTGTTAGAGTGAAATCTGACCCTAACTATAGCATCCCTGTAACCTTTGTGTTTTAGTGTATATATGTATAAAAACTGTGAATTCATTTAAAATTTGCAATTTTTGCCTAATTCAAGTATATGTTGAATTACACTTGACAATTCTATCATTTCCTCTTGGTTTGCAAATTTACAGAACACATCCTGCTTTTTAATGAGGCATCTTACAATTTACTTATCATTATTATTCTGCCCTGATCATAGTGATTTTTGCTGCCCTTTCATTTTGAATACCCTTTCTCATTGTTTGACAATACTCACACCCTCCAGTGGGCGATTGCACTTTAGCAGCACATTTCCTGTGTTGACAGCGTAAACAACTTTAGCTCCTGCCCTCCAGGGGGCCTTTGTTTCAAACTCTACTGTAATTCCTCAATCTCTTCTTTACTACAAAACAATGCCTCAATATTTTACTAATTGCAATTCACATGAATTCCTTGATCTAGCCTCAGCCATTATAGTTAGGTATCATAATCTTACTATGTATTTGCGCCAAAATGAAAAAATCCAAATGCAAAAACTTTGATAAACTATGCAAACCCCAAAAGCTCCTACGAATGTGACTACAATAGTGTGCAGAAATGTGTATAAAAAGTGGTGTGTTTTAAAATGATAGGGAGGCCACTATTGTGATTGCAATCCCATCGACATGTTCCATACTGTGGCTTGTCCCAACCAGTTCACAAATGATAATGGAGCTCCTCATCTTGGTTCAATCCATACGGAGATAAAGTCCGGAAGTTAAGAATGTGTCGAGATTATTTTTGTCTCAGAATTTTTTCCCGGCCTACTCCTCTTGGATGCTTTCCTACTGCTTCTACGACATAGAATTTCAAATCCTTCCATTTTCCACGATGCTCCTTTTCCATGTGTTTTGCCACTGCATTGCTCCTGTCTGTGTTTATTGTGGCACAAACATGTTCCCAAATGCGTTTTTTTTATTCACACTTTGTACTCTCCACGTATTTCAGCGAGCAGTGGAATTCAATTATGTAAAGGACAAATTGACTTTTACAATTGATCAACTGTTGGATTTTCCAACTGCGTTTATTGGCCATCATCACCTCCTTCGTATTCTGGGCAATAGCACACACCTTACAACCAGTACATTTAAAGAAGCCTTTCGGTTTCAGTCATGTTTCTTGCTTCTTTTGGGTTTGAAAGTGGCTATGGACCAACTGGTCCCTTAGATTCTTTGTCCGTCTATAGGTAATGCTTGTATGGTCTCCCACTATTTTGGCTGTTGTTGGATTCACATGTAATATTTGCCAGTTCTTGCACATTATTTTCATCAATTGTTGATTCTCCTTGGAGTATGTTGTTATAAGCCGTATTTTGATCCTTGGTTTGTTTTTCTTTCAACAGGTCAGTTCTATTTACAGACAACGTTTGTTGTAGTGAGGCATGGATGGCTTTAGAGTTGTAGTTTCTTTTTTTTTATCTTTCTGTCGCTTGATTTCAATGTTTTACCCATTCTTCTTCTCTGGAGCATATCCTTTTAATTCTGACAAACTCCCCGTAAGGAATAATTTTGATTAAACTTGTTTGATTAAAACTTTGAGCATGCAAGACCGCATTTGTGGCTGTGTTTTTTCGGTGCAGAATAGTTTGCACTTCATTATCCAAGATGTAAATATCAGTGTCCAAAAACACGACACATTCATCACTGATGTAATATGTGAACTTGAGGTTAAATTCTGAAGTCAGAGAGGTGTAAAAAGGGGCATAGCCTCGGACCACCTCTCTGTAACAGAGCTCAGTGGCTTTTACTGGAGGTACCTGGTGGGCTAGTTAGCCTCCAGGGACCCCCAGGATTCGAAGGGACTTAATCCCCCAACCTAAAATGCACCACGGGGCGCATTGGCACACTTATCACTTCCTTCTCCACTGTGCAAACGGGCCATCTGGTGCATTGTAAGTTGGGGGATTAAGTCCCCTTGAATCCTGAGGTTCCCTTGGGTCCAACTAGCCAACCAGGTACCTTCAGTAAGCACCACAGAGTTGTGTTGCAGAGATGTGTAAAAAGAGGAATGGCCTTGGACCAACTCTCTGCAACGCAGCCCTGTGGCGCTTCCTGGAGGTACCTGGTGGGCTACTTTGCCACCAGGGACCTTCAGGATTCAAGGCAACTTAATAGGGATGGTACCGTTAGAAATAAGCATTTAAAAAAACATTGAAATTCACTGAAAATAACATAGGTTTCAGGCACGTCATAGTTAGAAATTAGCATTTAAAAAAACATTAAAATTCACTGAAAAAAACATAGGTTTCAGGCACGTTATAGTTTGAAATTAGCATTTAATAAAACATACAAATTCACTGAAAAAAACCATAGGTTTCAGGGACATTATAGTTAGTTGGACATTCACTTGTACAAAACCATAGAAATTCCGCCGTTATAGCTAGTTCAGCTGACTATAACTCACACCCCGGCAATGCACTGCTGATGACGTCACCTATTATATCATTCATGATATGGTCAGTGACATCACTGATGACATCTCAAATCTCAATCTCAAATGCGAACCCAGCAGCACAGCACCACAAACCTATGTCTGTACACACTACTGCCTTCGATCTGTACTGCGGACAGCAGGGCTCACAATTCAGATCAAGTCGCGATTGCAGATGGCGCAGTCCAGTAGGTAAGCATCCTCGCTGGCTGTGCACACGCTGAGCACCACACCTACCACTAACTCTATGCAGCTCAAGTCAAGGCCACGTGGCTGTGGTCCCTTCCTGACCGCTGCCTCCAACCTACACTGTGCTCAGCTGGGCTCACAATTCAAATTCAGTCTTCATTTATTAATTTCAGAATCCAATAGGCAACTAATTATAACGTCCCTGAAACGGATGTATGACGTTACAACGCATGCTATTACAATGCAGTACTTTACAACGCATTTTTTACAACGCAAATACTTTTACAATGCATGCTTTTACAACGAATACTATTACAACGCAAGATAGTGTTGATAATAGTAAAGTGCTATTACAACGAAAACATTTACAACGCATACCATTACAATGCAAATATAATCTATATATTTTTTGTGTAAAATAAAACCTGGAACGGGATGCAGGGAAAGCAGGGGTTTTGGGTGGGAAAGTGTTTAAAATGATGAGAAAAACTAAACGTACAGGAAAATAAATGCTACTATTTTTTTACATTAATACTCAAGTATTAAAATTAATACTCGAGTATTAAAAAAGAATGCTCATGTAATCTAAACTGTAGAAAATTTTACACACGCAACGAAAATAAAAAATAAAATATACTAAACATATATTAGAACTAGCAGCCCGCCCCAGCTTTGCCCAGGGCAGAAGGGAGCTGGGGGCAGCATTTTAAGCCTCTGTGCACCCCCCCCCGACATTGCCCCGTCCACATCCCTCCCACCTCCCGCCCCGACATTGGCCATACCGCCTCCCGCCTTGAGCCTTGTGCCTTGAGCCTCCCACCCGCCACCCCATGCCCCGACATTGGGCATAGTGCCTGCCGCCTCCCGCCTTGCGCCTTGAGCCTCCCGCCCGCCTCACGCCCCAGCTTTGTAACCCCCCCCAGGTTCCGACTCACCTCATCCGCCGCTCCTCCCTACGCTGGAGTGTTTACCTCTCCACTGCTTGACCGCTTGTCAGCTACCTCATCCGCTGCTCCTCCCCGAGCTGCCACTGCTCCTCCACTTCCTCATGTTCTCCCCTCTTCCTGTTGCTGGTGAACTCCGCTCCTCCCCTCACGCAGACGCTCCTCCCGGCGCTCATGTCCTCACTCTTCCTGTTGCTCGTGAACGACGCTACTCCCCTCACGCATACGTCCCGGCCGGCGCTACTTGCAAGGGACTACTTTATTTTTATTTCTAAATATTTTAAACAACGTTTTTTTTATTTTTATGTAGCCTATGTCCTTCTGCTCGCCCTGAGGTTTTCTAAGATGTCTTGGGTGTTCAGATTGGTGGTGTAGTTTTCGAGTTTACCTGGCTCAAAGGTGCAAGTTCTCTCTTTATAATAGTAGTATAGATGAAAAAAAAAAATTATTTGAAACAAACAAAATTATACATACACATAGTCGCCATTTTAAAATATGTAGTTCAACCGTTAGTCCTACAACTCTTTCCATGAAATAATACCACAACACTACTTTTAAAATGGATGCCAAAACGGTACGGAAAACGAAAATAACATATCTTTTAACAAACTTTTAAATTATAACTTTCCACAGAAATAAAACGTATGTAAAATAATCATACCAACGCTGTTTTAAAAAAAAAAACAGTGACACTGACCAAAACTTATAAATACGAGGCAGACACCATTTTTAAAACAGTTGATTCTCAACTCCCAGAGTGACCAGATGCCAAAAGCTGACCCTCTGACCTCTTCACCTAAACTAAGACCAGATCGGATCTCAGGAGTAATATTTTTCGAATACAAGTGAGTTAGTTAAATTATTTTCAGAATAATATTCTGAAACAATTACAACGCTGCACCTAATACGTTTGTGTTTTCTATTTAAAGAAAATATTATACCACAAGATATTACTATAATTATGTATACATATATCCATTTATACAAAACCCTACATTTTAAAAGCTGAGAAAAACATGTAATGAATGTTGTTTATTATTTAAAAATGATATCAAATAAATAAACATAAAATATTTTTCTAACATCTCAAAATGTTGCGCTTTTTTATTAGTCGAACTACTAAAAAAAAAACGAAAAAGACCAGTATGAAAAAATTGAATTTTGCTACAGAGGCAACACTCCTTTTCAATAATAATTTGAAGGTACTTTTCGATATTTTAATCGACAATTGTAAACACACGAAATGCAAATACATTTATTAATACACATATATTTAATCAAATTTTTACAGAGAAATTCATTTTCATGAAAATTATTAAATAATTTCTACTTTGAAAATTGAAACGTCAACTTATTAAAAAGGTAATTATGTTATTATTTACAAAACTGTATGTTTAAAAATAATAAATAATACTGTATTGATTTATTAAAAATAAAAACTGTAGAGATAAAATTAATTTATAGTAGTCAATAAAGGTACAGCAGTAACGAAAGAGTGAAATAGTGTAGAGTAACAAATAAATAATTCTATTCAGGCTCCAGGTAGGTGCAGCATGAAAAAAAGTGTAGGAAGGTAAAAGGGTATTATTTTCTATTTATACACCAGGTAGATGCTGCAGTAAGGAAAGTGCGGGGTAGTGTAGGGGGTCACAATTTCTATTCAAACTCCTAATGGTGCAGCAGTATAGAAAGTGTAGGATGGTAAAAGGGTATTATTTTCTATTCTTACTCCAGGTAGGTGCTGCAGTAGAGAAAATGTAGGATAGTGTAGGAGTATCAATTTCAATTCAAATTGAATATTGAAACGTCAACTTATTAAAAAGGTAATTATGTTATTATTTACAAAACTGTATGTTTAAAATAATAAATAATACTGTATTGATTTATTAAAAATAAAAACTGTAGAGATAACATTATTTATAGTAGTCAATAAAGGTACAGCAGTAACGAAAGAGTGAAATAGTGTAGAGTAACAAATAAATAATTCTATTCAGGCTCCAGGTAGGTGCAGCAGGAGGCAAAGTGTAGGATGGTAAAAGGGTATTATTTTCTATTCTTACTCCATGTAGGTGCTGCAGTAGGCAAAGTGTGGGATAGTGTAGAGGAATCAATTTATTTTCAAACTCAAGATATATACAGCAGAATAGAAATTGTAACATATTAAAAGGCTATTATAAACAGAATTGTTGACATTATATTCTACATCAGAAACATTTCACATTTAAATTACATTACCTTTTCCTTTTTCATGTTCTTACAAAATCACAATAATCTCCAGATCAGGGGGCGTGGCCAACTGCCGAACATGGCGGCAGCTTAACTCGGGAGCTCCACAAGGCTGACCGGCCCGCGCAAATATCCGTCTACCCATCCGTACACTAACCCGCCCGAAGGGGTGAAATCGGCTCCAGGAACCAAGCGGCGCACATTGAGCCGCCCCCGGTGCAAATCTGACACCGAGAAGTGCTCCGTTCGGCGACGGTGAGGTGGGGCCTCCGACTGCCCAGCAGCACCGGCCTGAAGTGCTAGAAGTGCCCAAACGGAAGTCCACCCTACCCGGCTGGAGGACGTCGGCTCCAGCCGGCGCCCGCGTCCCACCGCCAGACGGAAGGTATCAGCACGGCACCTGAACAGCGCGGCAGCCGGCGGAATCGAACACGACTGCTGCACCTGGGCCTGGACGCGAAATAGGCGCCCTGGGGGGCGGAAGAGTCCCTGCACCGCGGAGGAGCCATCTTGAGACTACGCTGCCGGACAGGCACCTCACGCGCACGGCAAGGTAGGGCGAAATGCGCCTAGGTCAGCGCAGCCCCCCCGCAGCTCGGTGAACTGGACTCTGGCCCGAGACAGCGTGGGGAAGGAGGGACACTCACAGCTTGGCAGCGCCTGCGGCCAAAGCGCCCATAAAGGCTTTGGAAGCGGCGGTGCGACCCACGTGGAGGGGGAACTACCCTGACTGAATGAAACCTGCGAAGTGCCCATAGCGCAGACGCCGCCAGCGGTGCAACACGGCCTCGTATCGAATCAAACGGCAGTGACCACGGAGGTGAGGGCCTCACACGTGGCTGGAAAATAAGACTGAATCCCAGGCGGATTGCGACCCAGGCCTGGCATCCGGGGGCTGCGGTGCGCCACCATCCGAACTCCTGCCATCTGCGTCAACGGCGCACAGCCAGGGGACGGTGAAATCAGTGGGAGGCTGGACCAAGAACCACTGGACGGACCGGACAGTGCGGAGCCAAACACAGCGTAATGGCAGGCAAAAACACGAGGAGTACAACGACGCAAGCGAAGCTTGATAAATTTGCCTATACCCAGAGCGGCCACTCGCAAGGGCCTGGGCGTCATTCCACCGGTGCATCCACAGACGCAAATGGGGCTGGGAAAGTTACACTGGAAGCCATCATGAAAACCCTCACTGAGGTCCAGGCGACAGTGGGCACCATTTCCACTGAAGTGAACCTGCTGAGAGCAGACTTTAAGAAGATGTCGGAGAGGGTATCTCACGTGGAGGTAGTCACAAAGTCACTCATTGAAGACACCTCAGATCTACAGGTGGCGATGGAGCGACTGGAAAAGACCACCAAGCAGCTACAAGAAAAACTGGATGACCAGGAAGGGCGCTCACAAAGAAATAACGTCCGCATCCTAGGCCTTCCGGAATCGGAGGGGAAGGGAGCCATGGACCTATACATCGAAGACCTTATCAAGACCAAACTGCAGCCTAAAGGCCTGTCCACCTTCTTCTCCATCGAGAGAGCGCACCGGGTCCCTGGGGGTGCGGCCAAACCAGGAGCCTCACCGTGGCCGGTGTTGGCTAGACTCTTCAACTTTAGGGACAGGGACGCCATTCTGCAGGCAGCCAGGGTGGCACCGCCTGTGAAAGTTCAAAACTCTACTCTGGCCTTCTTCCCAGACTACACGGCCGAGGTGGCCAGACGTAGAAAATCCTTCACTGAAGTAAGAAAGACGCTACGTGACAGGGGCCTGCCCTATTCGATGCTCTTCCCCGCCAAACTGCGGATTGTGGCTGAGGGGAGGACATGGTTTTTCGACACCCCAGAGGTGGCACGAGAATGGCTGGATGACTGGAGGCCGGTGGGCAAACCCCAGCGCCCGCACAAGGAACGCCAAGACCGCCGCAGCGAGAGGACGACGGACCACCGGGCGGCCAGCCCGGCTACTGAACAGGGCGCAGCCGGGGGATTAGACTCTGATCTTGAGAGGGACCCGTTTGACTCCGGTCAGCCTGGCAGGGGTTGACTACCTGAGCGGTATACGACATGATCTGGACACAGCCCTTGGGACTTCGGGCCGATGGAACTGAGTAGGGCGGGTTATGGCCGGTGCCTGTAGGGGACTCACCAACCCCACAAGCAAGTAAGACTAGATAGGGAGGGGACAAAAGCACTCTGCCAAGTTGGGGATGCGGGCGGGATTTCGTCCGTGGTGCAGGGGAGCAGGGAGGGGGTGGGGGGATAAGAGTTGTGATGTTAAAGTTAAAGTTAAGGTTACTGGTCATCATTGCGATTGTACAAGGCACAGTTACACTACTAGCCGCCGGCGCCAGGTATCACGGTGCGCGGCTCCGCACACTGGCTTCACCACATTGCTGCCCATTGGTATCAAGGGTCATGAACCCAAATGGCACAACGAGCACAAGCAGCACCCGCTGAGGGCACCCCTGTAACGGCACTGGTGCCCCCGCTAAAGCTACTTACATGGAACGTCAGGGGATTGGGGGACAAAATTAAGCGTGGTTTGGTACTGCAAACCATTAAACGCCATAAATCTGAACTGGTGCTGCTTCAGGAAACACATCTAGCGGGGACCACTTGCAAAGCACTGAACAGGCGTGGCTACACCATGGCAGTACACTCCGAATTCACCTCAGGCTCCAGAGGCACCGGGATACTCCTCAAGAACAATTCATCCTTTTTGGTCACTAGCCACAAGACAGACGATCAGGGGCGGTTTGCGGCACTCTCTGGCCAATGGGAGGGGAGGGCCCTAAATGTGGTATCTGTATACATCCCCCCAGCGCTTCATTCTACAGCACTGCCAGCTCTTGGCCAGTTTCTCATCGATCTCCCGGAAGGTGAAGTGATCCTTGGGGGAGACTTCAATGCTATAACAGACCCCCTACTAGACACCTTTCCCATACGGGATCGCCAGAGAGGAGCTGCCACGCTTCCTGGATTCCTGACTGCCATGGGCCTCACGGATGTGTGGCGTCACTTGAACCCCACGGCGAAGCACTACACGCACTACTCAGCCCCCCACGATAGCCTTTCACGTATTGACTTCTTCTTTCTGGGGGTAGGGTTGGGCTCCGTGGACGGGCTGGAAATTCTGCCGAGAGGCATCTCTGACCACTCCCCGATCTCCCTTCACCTCTCTACCAAAGAACAAAAGCGTGCTAGAGTGTACCCGATATATCCCAATTATCTGCAGATACCCGGTATCAGGAAGAAACTTAAATTGACTACAACACACTATTTCAATGAGAACACGGGATCGGTCGCCTCGCCCTCGGTACTGTGGGAGGCATACAAAACGGTCCTGCGAGGGGCATCCATATCGGCCATTACTGGGCACAAAAGGGAATCCAGAGCTGAACTGGCTAATTTAGAATTGGCATTACACACGGCGAACAATGCACACATGGCAGACCCCACCCCTAACACCGCACATGAGCTACAGCTCCGACAGCAGCAGCACCAGGCACACCTCACTACAATCACTAAAGGGCACCTTGCGAACACCGCACACCGCATCTATGATGTGGGAGATAAGGCAGGGAAAATGCTGGCATGGCTGGACAAGCGGGGCGGCAGTAACAGGGGGATACAACGACTATACGATGCAGGGGGCCAGCTGCAGACTCACCCGGAACGGATAGTACACACACTAGCTCACCACTTCCAGGGGATATACACACCGACACGATCGGTCACAGAACAGGAGGCCCTGGCGTCACTCAGCCACATTTCTATCCCTGTGCTCACACCTGAAGCACGGCAGGAACTTGATACAGACCTGACAGAGGGAGAGATCCAGTTAGCGATACAAGCGTTGCAGTCCGGTAAGGCTCTGGGCCCCAACGGAATTCCTGTGGAATGGTATAAAGCGGTGGACTCGGTGCTGGCCAAGCCTCTCTTAGACATGTACAAAGACAGCGTGAAAAAGGCACTGCTTCCGCTCGACCAACGCACGGCCACTATCGTGGCCATCCCCAAACCAGCCAAGCCACCGACAGACTGCGCCTCGTACCGACCCATTTCCTTGCTCAACACAGAAGCAAAGATCCTGGCGAAACTCCTGGCCAGTCGTCTGACCAAGCATCTGAGTACCCTAATACACCCTGACCAATCGGGCTTCATGCCTCACAGGAGCACAGCGCTGAACCTACGGAGGGTGCATGGGGTACTGGCGCGGGCGCATCTTCTTACAGAACAGGCTGTGATACTCTCACTAGACGCTAAAATGGCATTTGATTTGGTGGAATGGGAGTACCTGTTTGCTGTCCTGACCCGTATGGGATTCGGCCCACAGTATCTTGCATGGGTGAGATTACTCTACACCTTGCCGGTGGCGCAGGTGGTTGCAAATGGTCACATATCGTCAACCTTTCCACTGGGGAGGGGAACCAGACAAGGGTGCCCACTATCGCCCCTTCTGTTTGCGTTAGTGCTGGAACCGTTGGCAGTCCTACTTAGAGCGACGCCGCTATTCCGGGGCATCACTTGGGAAGACGGATGGGAGGACAAGGTCTCCCTATATGCGGACGACATGCTGATCTACATGACCAGGCCGAATGAAGGGGTCCCCGCCCTGTTGGCTATCTGCGATGAACACGGCAAGGCTTCGGGCTATACCTTGAACTGATCCAAGTCCATACTCTATGTACTCAAGGGCCCGGGCCCGGTGCTGCCAGCCGACTGTCCCCTCAAGATAACCACCTCCTCATTTAAGTACCTGGGTATTTTTGTGACCACCGATGCTACACAGTTCTATACCGAAAACTTACAGCCACCTCTGCAACGCTTGCGTGCTGATGTCAAGTATTGGGCTGCACTGCCACTGACCCTCCTGGGACGAGCGGCGCTCTATAAAATGATGGCTCTCCCAAGGTTTCTCTATGTGCTCGAAAACTCCCCCTATGTGGTTAGCCCACGGTACTTCCGACAGGTAGCGGCTTTGGTTTCCAGTTTGCTATGGAGTAATGGCCCAGCACGGATAGCGCAGACTAAATTGGTGAAGAGCTGGTACGAGGGGGGGATTGCGCTGCCCAATCTCCAACTGTATTACTGGGCATCACAGCTTAAGGTTGTTAATCATTGGATCCACGTCTCACGGGAGGACCCCGCGTATAAGGCGGATTGGTCGCAACTGGGGACTGAGGGCATGCTTTCAGTGCTGTACAACTACCCGCAAGTGAAAGCCTTACTTGGCCCAACGCTTCACACGGCGACGCTCTGGCATGCGGCACAATCGCGCCTGGGGTGGAAGGGTAAAATCACCAGGCTTACTCCGTTGTGGTACACTAAAACACTGGGTAACCTGCGGACATGTAAGGGGTTCGCACGATGGGACGACATAGGGATCTCGCTGGTGGGGGACCTCTGGGACAAAGGCACGGTTGTTCCTTTCCCACAGCTCCAACAACTATACGGTCTGGGCCCCTCTGAAACATATCGATATGTGCAAATCCGGCATGCCTTAATGCAAGCAATCCCACCAGACACCACACTCCCAGAATCATCACCACTGGAAGACAGGCTACTGACCGAATTTATGGAGCAAAAAGCGACCTCACTCACGTACAAAAAACTGATTTATAACCTGCCAGATACCACACAGAGACTTAAAGAAAAATGGGTGGGAGAACTGGGTGAAATGGATGATACGGAGTGGAACGAGGCACTTGCTAGATTCCGCCTAGTGCAGCTTAAGATTTTACATACATCGCACCTACTACACCTGCACACTACTACATAGAATACAGAGGGCACCACACCCATACTGCCTCAGGGGATGCGGGGAGGAGGGTACTCTCCTCCACACGTTATGGGAATGTCCGCAAATCAGGGAACTATGGAGGCAGATCATGCGTACAGTCTCACAGGCCGTCAATGTATCTGTCCTGCCAGAACCCCGTAAGTGCTTGCTGAACATCTGGGACCCTACAGACTTAAACAGATATGGACAACTGTGGGTCACACTGGCGGTGACAGTGGCCAAACGAGACATTGCACAGAGGTGGGGTGCCCCGGAGTTGCCGATGGTGGCAGGGTGGATAAGGAACATGGACCTCCTAATGGTTAAGGAAAGAGCGGTGTATGTGTTAAGAGCTTGCCCCCGCAAGTGGAATAAGGTGTGGACGCCATGGAACAAATATAGGGGAGAACCGTGCGAGACCTTGCCGGAGGGTGAGGACTCGGAATCAGAGGATGACGAGGACTAGTAGCAGAGGATATGCCAGCACAATGAAGGGGGGGCCGGGAGGATGCGGGATCGCACCGCTACCGTAGGCAAAATGCTAAATAACTGAACCTGTAGAAAATTGTATGTGGATGAACACACTCAATTGCACACTGATGACCTTAGTTGGGTTTTAATGTTTTTTGTTTTTTCTAAAACTTCAAATAGTTGATCTCGGACAAATGTGTCCGAATTGCATTATCGGGGTATTCTTTATGGATAAGGAGCAAAATTGGGCCGTGATATGCATATGCTTGTTTCTACTCAGTGTTTTGATACATGGCCGTGGCAGACACTGATAGTTGCTGACACAAAATATGTTAAGTTCTTTTCCTCTTGAGGACACATGCTAATGATATGTATTTGCAACTAACGAATGAAAGTATGAATAACTCTTTTGAACTCCGACAATAAAGAATTTTCCACAAAAAAAAAAAAAAATAATAATAATAATCTCCAGATCATCAAACAAGTATTGTTTTTCAAAAAGTGCAACAACCCAAAAACCAATCAACCAACACACCATCAAAGCAAAAACCAGAAGACCAAGGGGCCCATTAGGATGGCGGGCGGATTGCCTCCGCCAGGGTAGCGGTGGCCACCGCCACCCTGGCGGGGGCAATCCGCCCGCCATCCTTCCCTGCATTCCCCCCCGCCATATTACGATGGCGGAGGGGACCGCAGCGGTCGGAAAGACCGCCCACCTGTTTTCCGCCCCGGTCGCATAGCGGCCGGGGCGGAAAAGGGATAACATGGTGGCGGTGTCTATCAGACACCGCCAGCCATATTAGAATAGGCATTTCTCAATGCCTTTCCATGGCGGCAATGCCGCCACGGAAAGGCATGCGGTGTTCACTCTGGGGGGCCCCTGTGGGCCCCCAGAGTGGCGGACAAAGGGGGGTGGCACACGGGGGGGTACCTGTGGTACCCCCCTGCATTTGCATATTCGCAGCGGCAGGCACCGCGCGGTGCCTGCCGCTTCGAGTATGCAAATGCGTGCATTTGTTTTTAACATTGTGGCGGGCGGTGCAGTGAGCACCGCCCGCCACAATGTTACTTTGAGGAATGCGCCCGCCACAGTGGCGGGCGCATCCTAATGCCAATGTCGGGACCCCCGCCCTTTAGGCGGGCGGTCCCGATCTGCGTTAGGGTGGCGGGCGGACTGTTTCCGCCCGCCATCCTAATGGACCCCAAAGAGAGAAAAAAAACAAAAAGGTATATAAAATTTATACTGCAAGCGAAAATGTTCTATGATGCATGAAAATTATACACTTTTCTACCTCCAGATACGTACAGCAGTAGAGCAAGTTTGTAGAATGATAAAAGGGTATTATTTTATATTCTTACTCCAGGTGCAGCAGTAGGGTAAGTGCTTGATGGTAAAAGGGTGTTATTTTCTATTCTAAGTCCAGGTAGATGCTGAAGTAGGGAAAGGGTGGGATGGTGTAGGGGAATCACTTTCTAATCAAACTCCAGGTTGGTGCAGCAGTAGGGTAAGTGTTGGATGGTAAAAGGGTATTATGTTCTGTTCTAACTCCAGGTAGGTGCTGCAGTAGGGAAAGTGTGGGATGGTGTAGGGGAATCACTTTCTAATCAAACTCCAGGTTGGTGCAGCAGTAGGGTAAGTGTTGGATGGTAAAAGGGTGTTATTTTCTATTCTAACTCCAGGTAGGTGCTGCAGTAGGGAAAGGGTGGGATGGTGTAGGGGAATCACTTTCTAATCAAACTCCAGGTTGGTGCAGCAGTAGGGTAAGTGTTGGATGGTAAAAGGGTGTTATTTTCTATTCTAACTCCAGGTAGGTGCTGCAGTAGGGAAAGTGTTGGATGGTGTAGGGGTATCACTTTCTAATCAAAATCCAGGTTGGTGCAGCAGTAGGGTAAGTGTTGGATGGTAAAAGGGTATTATGTTCTGTTCTAACTCCAGGTAGGTGCTGCAGTAGGGAAAGTGTGGGATGGTGTAGGGGAATCACTTTCTAATCAAACTCCAGGTTGGTGCAGCAGTAGGGTAAGTGTTGGATGGTAAAAGGGTGTTATTTTCTATTCTAACTCCAGGTAGGTGCTGCAGTAGGGAAAGGGTGGGATGGTGTAGGGGAATCACTTTCTAATCAAACTCCAGGTTGGTGCAGCAGTAGGGTAAGTGTTGGATGGTAAAAGGGTGTTATTTTCTATTCTAACTCCAGGTAGGTGCTGCAGTAGGGAAAGTGTTGGATGGTGTAGGGGTATCACTTTCTAATCAAAATCCAGGTTGGTGCAGCAGTAGGGTAAGTGTTGGATGGTAAAAGGGTATTATTTTCTATTCTAACTCCAGGTAGGTGCTGCAGTAGGGAAAGTGTGGGATGGTGTAGGGGTATCAATTTCTATTCAAACTCCAGGTTGGTGCAGCAGTAGGGTAAGTGTTGGATGGTAAAAGGGTATTATGTTCTGTTCTAACTCCAGGTAGGTGCTGCAGTAGGGAAAGTGTGGGATGGTGTAGGGGTACCAATTTCTATTCAAACACCAGCTTGGTGCAGCAGTAGGGTAAGTGTTGGATGGTAAAAGGGTATTATTTTCTATTCAAGGTAGGTGCTGCAGTAGAGAAAGTGTGGGATGGTGTAGGGGTACCAATTTCTATTCTAACTCCAGGTATATACAGCAGTATAGAAATTATAGGATGGTAAAAGGCTATTACAAACAAAATTGTTGATATGTTTATCTACATCAGAAACATTTCACATATAAATAACATTACCTTTTCCTTTTTCATTTTTTTTTTTACATAACAATCATCTCCAGATCATCAAACAAGTATTGTTTTTGAAAGGGAGCAACAACCCAAAAACCAACCAACCAACACACCATCAAAGCAGAAACCCGAAGACAAAGAGAGAAAAAAAAACAAAAAGGTATATAAATTTCATACTGCAAGAGAAAATGTTTTATGAAGCATGAAAATTAAAGATTTTTCTACCTCCAGATACGTACAGCAGTAGAGCAATTGTGTAGAATGATAAAAGGGTATTATTTTATATTCTTACTCCAGTTAGGTGCTGCAGTAGAGAAATGGTGGGATGGTGTAGGGGAATCACTTTCTATTCAAACTCAAGGTTGGTGCAGCAGTAGGGTAACTGCTGGATGGTAAAGGGGTGTTATTTTCTATTCTAACTCTAGATAGGTGCTGCAGTAAGGAAAGTGTGGGATGGTGTAGGGGTATCACTTTCTATTCAAACTCCAGGTTGGTGTAGCAGTAGGGTAAATGTTGGATGGAAAAAGGTTATTATTTACTATTCTAACTGCAGGTAGGTGCTGCAGTAGGGAACGTGTGGGATGGTGTAGGGGTATCAATTTATATTCAAACTCCAGGTTAATGCAGCAGGAGGGTAAGTGTTGGATGGTAAAAGGGTGTTATTTTCTAATCTAACTCCAGATAGGTGCTGCAGTAGGGAAAGTGCGGGATGGTGTAGGGGTATTCTGAAGCAGACAAACTGTTAGATATAATTATATTTCTTAGTATTTACAAACACATATTTAATAATATAAATGTCTCCCAACAGAAAATGTCTACACAAGAAAGAGCTTCCTACATCAAATCAAAGAAAGGAAAAAGCCTACTAAACCATGCAGGATACATTAATTGTAAAGAAAGGGTACGTTTTCCTAGAAATCATTGGAGGTGTGTGCAATACTACACATCCCATTGCAGCGGCAGAGCGGTTACCCACTCTGCCTCTGCAATGGAGATTGATGTAAGGGAAACCATCAATGAAATTAAACAACTTGCAAGCACCTCCAATGATTCTACTGGAAACATTTTAAGAGAGGTTGCACAACATGTCTCCTCTCATGTTGCTAGTAATATGCCTATAATTCCTAATTTGAGACGCATTATTCAAAGACAAAAGCAGGCAAGTAACACTCAAACCACCACACCTCATACTTTTTCTGATATTAATATTCCACCAGAACTAACTAATTCTTTTGCTAATGAACCCTTCCTGCTCCATGACAACGAAAACCCTCAAAAACATATTCACATTTTTAGTACTCCCCGTAGCCTTGTAAAGTTAGAAAATAGTGAAATTTGGATGATGGATGGGACGTTTAAAAGTACACATCATCCATTCTTACAAATTTACACTATATACGCTAAAATTAACCATATTGTTATCTCCTTAGTATATAGTTTGCTGCCTGATAAGACTTCTGCAACCTACAATGAACTTTTATCAGTTATTAAAAATACAACAACAAAAAGTCCTAGGAAAATTATAGTTGATTTTGAATTGACCATGATCAATGTGATCAGTAAAATGTACACGGATACCCAAATTCAGGGGTGTTTTTGTCATTTTTCCCAGGCATTCTGGCGTAAATTACAGAAAACATCCCTGGTTACAGAATACTCCTCAGACAGCAAACTCCAAGTTGAATTAAAAAAATTAACAGCACTTTGTTTTCTTCCTCCCGAAAGTGTAGATGAGTACTACACTGCCATTACTGAATCAGAATATTACAACCAAAATGAAGACAAATTGGCATCCATCCTAAATTATTTCAAAGACACATGGATTGGGTACCTAAGCAGATCGGGTTGCAGGAGGAAGCCACATTTTCATGTGGACTGGTGGACCTGTTACACGAGCTGTTTCGAGGGAGAAGCTAAAACAAATAATGCCATTGAGGGATGGCATAACTCCTTCAACCATACAATTGGAAAACCTCACCCAAATTTCTACTCTTTTTTGGGAACTTTGAAGAAGGAGCAAAGTTTCCAAGAAATTAGACTTTCCCAAGCATTAAGTGGTAGTCTAAACCCACGAGTTACCAAAAAAACAAAAGAGATGTCTGAAAGACTATTGGGTATAATACAACAGTTTTCGTTATGTGTGGCTCTAGACTACCTCGAAAATGTGGCTAACATTCTAAGTTTCTAAAATAAATATTTGACCTTACTTTACTGTTTTGCCCTAAATTTAAAAAAACCCTAATTACAATTGGCTTTAATATTTTTCTAAATTATTTTCCAAAATGATTAGTCGGGTCAGCCTATTTATTTTTTCCTTTTTTTTCTATTATTTCCTGCCATAAGAAATCCATTCATTTTTTACTTCTATTACCCCCAAATATTCAAAATTGGAAATGAGAAAAATATATATATATTTTTTTTTTATAATTTAATAAATCCATTCCAAAGTTCCGAACATCTTTATACATATTCTTTTTGAATAAATGCATTTTTAAATGAAACAATTTTTTTCGAACATTTCAACTAAACAAATATTTTTAAAATGCTTCCTTATTTATATATGAAATTAAACCTAACATTTTTTGGTTAGAAATACAAAATAATTCTGAAAAATAATGTAATAATTTCTCCATAAATTTCGAAGGAATTTACCTATAAATTCAGCATTAAAAATTTTAACCTTTTTGAACTTAAAAGATTCAATTTAAAAACTTGGAAACAAATTAATCCAAATAAATAGCATTATAAATTAATGCTACTTTTTTCTTGTTAAATACAACTGTACAATATTAACATCCTAAATACTTTTTCTATCTCCTACCAGAACAATTTCTCACTATACAACCCTAGCTATTTCCAAAATGAGATGGAAAAATAACAAGCCATTACCTAAAAAAACATCCAAACCAAAGATATTCAACATACAAAAATATCTGCTATATATTTTTTTAAAGCAGAATATTTGTTCTTAAAACCAACAAAACAACCAAGTGTAATTAAACCAAGATTCTCTCCATCCTTTTCCAAATTGAAACGATGTCATAATTAAAACATTTTAAAAACATTTCATATTTTCTCAATTATTTCTTGATCGTGTTCCTAACCAAAATTACAGTAATAAAATGAAGAAGCATTTTTCTTTAATATACTAACAACATTTATCACATTATTAGTTGAAAGGAAATCGATTACATATATAACAAAATGCATTTTCCATTAATGTTTTCACTTTTCAAATATTTTTGTAAAACAATCTAAGAACATAATCTTTCATATTTTTCAAACAACTAAACATGATTTTTTTACCTCGTATTCTTTTTCCGACCCGACATAGGCATATACTAGTAACACGATAGTCGACATGTTGTTTTTCATGTTTTAAATTACATACGAAAACGGCAACCTCTCCTTACCCTTTCTTTACAATAAATGTATTCATTTTAACTTAAAACATGTTTATTTAATGTTAAAAATGTTTCCTACCTGGACGTAGATCAGCTTCCAGCTGCTTCCTGCATCGATGCTCTTCCAAATGGCCGCTTACGTTTACGTTTACGTGAATACGTCATCGAAAGCTGCAAGGATTGAAAAAGGACTATTTAATACTTAATAATATTGATTTAAGTATTAATTGTAATAAAATAATATATTATATGTAATAAAAATGACAAATATTTCAAAAAATGTAATAAACATTTTGCTATTTTTATATATATTTTGAATAAAAAACAAAACAAAAAAGCAGCTATGTTACATGTGTTTTATTAATGTATTTAATTTAGATTGTCATCTTTATAATATTTATTTACTTGTAAATTAATGATTATTTATCCTTACCCTCATCCTTATTTCTTTTCCTTTCAAATCTTTCGCTTTCTTCTTCTTTCACACCTTCCTTTTCTTTTCCGCGGGATGACCAGCTTCCACTTTGGAAATAAATGAAGGACAGTTACTTCCATTAGAAACAATGCAAAAGCGTGGGAACTTTTTTTCAAAAACAAATGTTAAATTATATGTCACCTTTAAAAAATGTTTAATATAATACTAAAATGTAATATCACCAAAAATAATTAAACAAAATTATTTCGATTTTTTTTAATTATTATTTAAAAAAAAACATTTATCCAAAATTAACAATAAAATTCAAAAACATAATTTATTCTTCAAATTAATCAAATAAAAGTAGTAAATAAAAATGTTACATTTTTTTTTAAATAAATCATTATTAAATAAAAAAAATACTAGAGTATTTATTTTATTTAATTAATATTTATTAAAAATACTCATACTATATTTAAATAATAAAAAGAATATTTATTAAAAATTATAAATAAATATTTAAGTACTATAAATTTAAATATTTTTTTTAAATATTGTTTAAAAAATAATAATAAAAATACTAGAGTATTTTTTATGTAATTAATATTTTTTATTATAAAAAATACTCATAATATATTAAAATAAATTAAATAACATTGTTTACAAATAATAATTAATTATTTAAATACTATAAATGTACTTATTTTTTTTAAATTTATGTTTATAAAATAATAAATCTAAAAACTATTTTTAAATACTCAAATTAATATATCTATAAAAGAAATATTTGTTTAAATTTTTAACAATAAATTAAAAACATTTAAAATCTAAAATAATATTTATAGAAAAAATGTCATTAATATATATATAATAATATAATACTTACGATGTAAAGGTACTTGCGATGTAAAAGTCCTTGCGTTGTAAAACTATGCATTGTAAGAATATGCGTTGTAAATACACTTGCGTTGTAAAAGTTTCGTTGTAATGGTAGTGCGTTGTAAAAGTTGCGTTGTAACGGTTGTTCACCCCCTGAAACCTACATATTTCAACAGTGTATTCCATAAAAGTTTCATCATATATTCCATACACCTACACTGCAGTCAGCAGAGCTCACAATTTATTTATTGCAGAGAGAATTGTACTCTATGTCCTCAGATTTTGGCAAGAGGAAGTGACTAAAGGCACTCTTTGATGTCTGTTCTGACTACTGCCTTCGATCTAAAATGCGGATAGCAGGGTTCATAATTTCCATGGAGTCGCAATTGCAGATGACGCAGTCCAGAAGGCAACAGACTTTGCTCCCAGTGCAGATCGCCTGCACCACGTATCAACGCTGGCTGCGCACATGCTGAATGCTTCTGATGCCGCTATCTAAGGCAAGCACAACTCATGGACCCTTTATGATACAATGTTTTGTGTATTATTTGAAATCTGCTGCCCCAATCTTAGTGCAGCACAAATTATTGACCCTTTATCATTGAAATTCTGTGCCTGATCCAATGATTACTGTTGTACTTGTTGCCAGCACCAACCATTCCCGGAGGGCTGGCTTACACTCACCCCACACGCATCCAGCACAGATGTCACAGGACATGTGACCCTGAAAATAAAAAGGAGTTGAGTGCACGTGCCCGTACCCAGTTCTACTATCTGTCTGTGTCCAGTGTTCATTATTTATGCAAGATGCTGCCCCTGGGTCCTACCACATTACATTGTGCTGTGGACAGCGTATGCAACCATGTTACCTCTGGCAGTGGGGAAAACTTTGGTTATGTAACTTTGTCTCGGTCATTGTACAAGTACGTACGTAGAGACTGGATCATTAGAGTACTGCAAGGAGAGTGTATAGTGAATTTATAAGTGCTTAGTGATTGTACAAGTACATATGTTGGTGCAGCCTAACCCCCAACATGAGCTTGGCTCTAATTGGCTGCCCTCCATGTGCCAAAAACTTGAACTTTGCATGGCCCTGTCTTGCTACAGCTGCTACACTCCACTGAATGTACAATAAACATTCATATCCACACAGATGTGTCATGTCCACCATCTTTCATGTGTGGAACTATGGATGAATGTAGGGTCTGTGATTCCCCGTACCTTCCATGTTGGCCATGTTGTGGGACTTGGTTCACAGAGTGACACATTGGCACTTGCAACCCGGGTGACGGCAGCACTATAACAGGGACACCCGCATCAGTTGATTCCTCATACAGTCCAGGATGAAGCCACGCCCATAGCTCCGGAGAAGTAGTGTGGCTCACTGGTTAGAGGCGGCAGACCCGAGAGCAGAGGACGGCCCGGGACCAGGGTTCAATTCCCGGCGCGGCAGGTTTCTGGACCAGGGTCAGCGGACTCGATAATTCTCTCGCCTCGGTGCCCACTCTGATCAGCGATCACACTCGGCAACTCTGGGCATTAGCTTGCCTCATCTTCACTAACGGCCCCACCAGACCGCCGGGGATGCCTGGTCTCACCCTGGAGATACCCATTAAGGGACCATCTCTCAGGGAAGCCAGGAAGGGTTTCGCAGCGGTCGAAGCGCCTTGGGACCCTACGGGTAAGTAGTGCGCTATATAAATGCCTATACATTCTTCACAGCCTCACTCAGGACTGGCATATGCCAGGCCATCCCACTTCTCTTACGCTTACAGTCAAGGACAACAACGCAACATGGCCCAGATTTTCATTGCAGTAATCTTCTGGTCACAGCCTAGTTGTCAGTACGCCACAGCCACTCCTTCACGGCTGGTATACACCCACACCACACCCGGCTGGTATACACCCACAGCACAGGTGTCACAGGACACGTGACCCTGCCAATAAAAAAGACTGTGCGCACGTGCTCAACACCATTTCAGAGTTGCTCGCAGCAGATGCACTGCGGCCGGCACAGGCACGTCAGCACAGAGGAGTGACTTTCAGTCCACTGAGGTACGGGTACCATAACTGCAGAACGGGTGTGCAGCCTACGGTGATGGCCCATCCGGGTGGTCTGGACAGCTCAGATTTTGTGTGCCCAGTGTAGGCCTGAGCCTTCAGACAGCACAGCCCTACCACCATGTGGCGTCGTCTCGCTGGTCACAGAGTTAGTGGCACCACAAGGGCTGAGCGGATGTGCAGCCTACGATGAAAATCCAGGTGCACTGGTATGTTCTCTGCCATGGCAACATCAAGACCCAGCACCAAATGTGAGACCTGGTGGACGGCCGAGCGGGGCTGCATGATATGCAGGGTGCCCTGTCCGTGGGCCCGGTCTTGGGGTTTGCAGTGGCACGTGGTAGGACCTTTTATACATGCAGCTTGCGAAAGGTGAGTAGAGAGGCTTGTTTGCGCAGCGGTGGACCGTCACCTCCAGGCAGTGGGAGTGGATGGGGTGCAGCAGACTGGGTGCAGCAGCCTGGGTGCGCAGCGGTGGGCAGTCACCTACGGGCAGTGGGAGTGGATAGGGTGCAGCAGCCTGGGTGCGCAGCAGCGGGCAGACACCTCTGGGCAGTGGTAGTGGGTGGGGTGCAGCAGCCTGGGTGTGCAGCGATAGGCAGACACCTCGGGGCAGTGGAAGTGGATGGGGTGCAGCAGCCTGGATGCACAAAGGTGGGACAGTGATTTAGGCGTGCGCAGTTATATGTACTCTGCCATTTCTGATTCCATATTACGTTTCAGATGAGTAAGCTTGATGGCTCCATGTCCCGGCATATGGTTGGAGACACACCAGTGGCGGAAAGGTGAGTTGTGAGGGTTTTGTCCACAGTGTGGCCACTCACTGTCCCTCTCCATCTCCTCCTTTCTCTCCCTCACACTCTTTCTCTCTCTCTTCCTCTCACTCTCACTCTATCTCTTCCTCTCTCTCACCCTTCCTCTGTTTCTCTCTTCCTCTTTCTCAAACTGTTTCTCTCTTTCTCTCTCTCTTCCTCTCTCTCACTGTTTCTCTCTATCTCTCTCCTTTGATGGACGCATGAAGCACTATCTTATCTTGCTCTTTGTCTACCAGGCTGTGATTCACAGATTGATGACCCCCCAGACACGGACCTCCTGTCATGAGGGGATGACTTCAGTTCCCCAAGTTAGTGCCACCAGAGCTGAGTGCGCGTGCAGCCTGCGATGATGCGTGGCCATCCTGGCAATGAACACCCACTCTGAAATGTGAACTTGGCTTGACTGCGAGTATGCAATGGCTCAGGAGGTTGCTTCGGCACGTGGTGGACCCTCTTGGACACACGCCGGTGGAGAAAAGTGAGCAGAGAGGCTTGTTTCTGCAGCAGTGGGCAATAACCTCTGGGCAGTGGGAGTGGATAACATGCAGCAGCCTGGGTGCACAAGAGCAGGCAGACACCTCCGAGCAGTGGGAGTGGATATGGTACAGCAGGCAGGGTGCACAGAAAACGGGCAGACACCTTTAGGCAGTGGGAGTAGATGGGGTGCAGCAGTCTGGGTGCACAGGAACGGGCAGTGGGAGTGGATGAGGTGCAGCAGCCTGGGTACAAAGCAGCGGGCACACACCTCTGGGCAGTGGGAGTGGATGGGGTAAAGCAGCCTGGGTGTGCAGAGCTGGGCAGACACCTCTGGGTGGCAGGAGTCGGTGGGGTGCAGTGGCCTGAGTGGGGTGCAGCAGCCTGGGTGCGCAGGGGCGAAACAGAGAATTAGGCATGTGCAGTTGTATGTACTCTGCCATTACTGATTCTATACTATGTTTCAGATGACTAAACTTGAGGACGGCACTATGTTCCGACACGTGGTTGGAGACACACCGGTGCCAGAAAGGTGAGCTTTGACGATTTTCTCCACCGTGTCAACACTCACTCTCCCTCTCCATCTCTTCCTTTCTGTCACTCACACTCTTTCTCTCTCTCTCACTCTCTATCTCTTCCTTTCTCTCTCACACACTTGCTCTCTTTGTCTCTTCCTCTCTCTCTCATTCTTTCTCTTTCTCTCTCTCTTCCTCTCTGATTCACTCTTTCTCTGTCTCTCTTCCTCTTTCTCACACTGTTCTCTCTTTCTCACTTCCTTGTATCTCACTCTTTCTCTCTTTCTTTCTCTCACTCTTTCTCTCACTCATTCTCTGTCTTCCTCTCTCTCTCTCACTCTTTCTTTCTTTCTCTCTCTCTTCTTCTCTCTCACTCTTTCTCTCTTACTCTCTATTTGATGGACGCATGACGCATGACGCACTATCTTAGCTTTCTTCTTGTCTTGCAGGCTGTGATTCACAAATTGTCGAGGAATGACACGCCATGCTTGCACCTACTTTTATTTTATTGTTTTGTTTATTTAAAATGTTTTATATGTAAATCCATAGATGACGGACATTCTTATTTGCCCAACCTCACATACATCTTCTTTATTATAATTGTGCGACATCAGCCAATTTGTTAAGTTCCAGATTTCCTAAGGTTGCTGTCACATTTGTTTGTGGGCTGGGGGTTGTGGGATGGCGGACAAGGGGCTGATGCCGGGGGTGTCAGAGCAGTGTTGGGTGTCCGAGCTGCATGATCGTTGCCTCCATTGAATCTGTTGTCATTCAGGTGTGGCTCTAGGTCGGGCTTCCTTTCATGTTGCACGTTGTAGTCTGACTTTACACCAGCTCAGAACAGGTGTAAACTTCCTGATACTAATGCACCTTATCGCCTGTTTTAAACTCTCTTCGATGATCTCGCTGGTGGTTTAGAAACTTGCAAAGTGATGTGCTCGCTCCGTTTTGCACAGGAATGGCTACTCTACATCTCATTAGCAAAATTTTCCGGGGTCATCGTGACAATGCTCTTTGAGGCTGCTATCACTGGTAAACTGGTGATATGGGCTGTTCGCTCCAGCTTGTAAATGGTGCTTTAAATATATCACCATTTTGGTTGCGATAAAGTGCCTGAGAATATACCCTTTGGTGTTTGGAAGACTTAAAAAGTACTCGAGTGTTGCGCTGAGAGCCGTGCACCCATTGCTTTCGTACAGGGTGCCACGCTGAGAGATATGCTAGAGTCGCGACTCCATTTATTATTTTTTTTAAACATCCACTTTCACTAATTTACATTTGCCTCGGTGACCCTATACCCCTAAGCATGCCGACATCTTCATTTAAATAAAAAAAAAAACGAGAAGAGGGCCTCGTCCGCCTCCCTCCCTTGGCCAATACCGGCCCGAGGACCCCATCCCCCAGGGCCTGGCCTCACCATTGGGAACCATGGGGGAACCCCAATGCCCCCACCATTCTGATGGCTCCCCACGTCCTGCTCCCCGTGTAGAAAAGCAAACAGCTTTGGATTTTGGAAGCAAGATCAGGTTTCCCAGCATTTTCTTTCAAAATCCAAAGCAAGTTTGCTATGACAGGGTGAGAGCCTTGCGGCTCCTGCCCTGTCATAGTAAACAGCAGTGTCACGGGTTGGGCAGCCCAGGACACTGCAGTAGCTGGCAATGGGGGGTGGCGGTCCCCAGGGCCATCACAGGCTCCATGAGGGGGCCCGTGCCCCCCTCCCAACATGAGTGAAGCCCCAGGGAGGTGGTGGTCCCCAATCCCAGCGGGCCCCACAATTTTTTTTAAAGAAATACTAGCCCACCCTGGGGCCTCATCGGCAGAATTTGTTACCCCCGGGCGAATTGCGTCAAATTGTTTTAAAAAATGCTTTTTTGGCCCTTCTGGGACCCCCTAAGCAGGCCTAGCGGGTCAGGGTGTATATACCCTGCCCCCTTCTCTTGTTTTATATCTTTGTTTCTCTGTTTTCTGGTGGCTCGCTTCTACCGAGTCACAAAATGGCTGCCAACACTTCCTGATTTGGAGTGTTGACAGCCAATTAGAATGAAGCTTGTGGTTGGGAGGGGTGCAGAAAGAGGCAAAAGAGATGCACAAACAAGCAAGAGAAGTGCAGGAAGTGGCTAGAGTATTTCTGAAAGAAGCAACAGAGGTTTAGAAAGAAGCAAGAGAAGTGCAAGAAGAGGCAAGTGAGGTACAGAAATAAGCAAGAGAAGTGCATAAAGAACCAACAGAGGTGCTGAAAGAGGCAACTAAGGTGCAGAAGGAGTCACAAGGGCTGCAGAAATAAGCAAGAGAAATGCAGAAAGAACCAACAGAGTTAGGAGTGGTGCACAAATAGGCAAGTGAGGTACAGAAAGAGGCAACAGTGGTGCACAAATAAGGAAGAGAAGAGAGGTATAGAAAGAGGTATTAGTTTTATAAATAGGGAAGAGGGGCACAGAAAGAGGTAGGAGAAGTGCAGAAAGAAGCAATAGACGTGTAGAAAGAGGCAAGAGAATTGCTGAAAGAAGCAGCAGAGATTTAGAAAGAAGCAAGAAAAGTGCAGAAAGAGGCAAGTGAGGTGCGGAAAGAAGCAAGAGCAGTGCAGAAACAACCAACAGAGGTGTTGAAAGATTCAACAGAGGTGCAGAAGGAGACAAAAGGGGTACAGAAAGAAGGAATGGAAGTGCAGAACGAAACAGCAGAGGTGCTGAAAGAGGCACAAGGGGTGCAGAAAGAAGGAAGAAAAGTGCAGAAAGAAATAACAGAGGTGCTGAAAGATGCACAAAGGTTGCAGAAAAGTGTAGAAAGAAGCAACAGACGTACAGAAAGAGGCAAGAGTGGTGCAGAAAGAGGGAAGAGATGTGTAGAAAGGCATGAGCGTTGCACAAATAGGAAGGAGGGGTGCAGAAAGAGACAGGAGGGATGCAGAAAGAAGCAACAGAGGTGCAGAAACAAGCAAGAGAAGTGCAGAAAGAGGCAAGTGAATTGCTGAAAGAAACAACAGGGGTTTTGAAAGAAGCAACAGAAGTGCAGAGAGAGGCAAGTGATGTGCAGAAAGAAACAAGAGCAGTGGAGAAAGGGACAACAGAGGTGCTTAAAGAGGCAACAGAGGTGCAGAAGGAGGCTCAAGGCGTGCAGGAAGAAGGAGGAGGAGTGCAGAAAGAAGCAAGAGGGGTGCAGAAAGAAGGAAGAGAAGTGCAGAATGAAGTAACTGAGGTGCTGAAAGAGGCACAGAGGGAGCAGAAAGAGGCAAGAGAAGTACAGACAGAAGCAACAGAGGTACAGAAAGAGGCAAGAGTGGTACAGAAAGAGGGAAGAGAGGTGTAGTAAGAGGCATGAGATTTACACAAATAGGGAAGAGGGTGCAGAAAGAGGCAGGAGGAGTGCAGAAAGAATCAACAGAGGTATAGAAACAAGAAAGAGAAGTGCAGAAAGAGGCAAGAGAATTGCTGAAAAAAGCAACAGATGTTTAGATAGAAGCAAGAGAAGTGAAAAAGAGGCAAGGGGGTACAGAAAGTAGCAAGAGCAGTGCAGAAAGAACCAACAGAGGTGCTGAAAAAGACAACAGAGATTCAGAAGGATGCACAACGGAAGCAGAAAGAAGAAAGAGGAGTGTAGAAAGAAGCAACAGAGGTGCTGAAAGAGGCTTGAAGGGTGCAGAAAGATAGAAGAGAAGTGCAGAAAGAAGCAACAAAGGCGCTGAAAGAGGCATGAAGGGTGCAGATAAGGTAAAGAGACGTTCAGAAAGAAGTAACAGAGGTACAGATAGATGCAAGAATAGTGCAGAAAGAGGCAAGAGAGGTGTAGAAAGAGGCATGAGAGTTGCACAAATAGGAAAGAGGGGTGCAGAAAGAGATAGGAGGGGTGCAGGAAGATGCAAAAGAGATGAAGAAACATGCAAGAGAAGTGCAGGAAGAGGCAAGAGAATTGCTGAAAGAAGCAACAGAGGTTTAGAAAGAAGCAAGAGAAGTACAGAAAGAGGCAAGTGAGGTTCAGAAAAAACCAAGAGCAGAGCAGAAAGAACCACCAGAGGTGCTGAAAGAGACAATTAAGGTGCAGAATTAGTCACAAGGGCTGCAGAAAGAAGCAAGAGCAGTGCAGAAAGATCCACCATAGGTGCAAAAGAGGCAAGAGGGGTCAAGAAAGTGGTGGAAGAGGCAAGAGAGGTACAGAAAGAGGCAAGAGTGGTACAGAAAGAGGGAAGAGTGGTGTAGAAAGAGGCATGAGATTTGCACAAATAGGGAAGAGGGGTGCAGAAAGAGGCAGTAATGGTATAGAAAGAAGCAACAGACGTGCAGAAACAAGCAAGAGGGGTCCAAAAAGAGGCAGGAGAATTGCTGAAAGAAGCAACAGGGGATGAGAAGGAAGCAAGTGAAGTGCAGAAAGAGGTAAGTGATGTGCGGAAAGAATCAAGAGCAGTATACAAAGAACCACTAGAGGTACTGAAAGAAGCAACGTAGAGGCAGAAGGAGGCTCGAGGGGTGCAGAAGAAGGATGCGGAGTGCAGAAAGAAGCAACAGAGGTATTGAATGAGGCACTAGGGGTGCAGAAAGAAGGAAGAAAAGAGCAGAATGAAGCAGATGAGGTGCTGAAAGAAGCATGAAGGGTGCAGAAAGAGGCAAGAGAAGTACAGAAAGAAGTAACAGCTCTACAGAAAGAGGCAAGCGTGGTACAAAAAGGGAAAGAGAGGTGTAGAAAGAGGCATGAGAGTTGCACAAATAGGGACGAGGGATGCAGAAAGAGGCAGGAGGGGTGCAGGAAGAATTAACAGAGGTGCAGAAACAAGAAAGAGAATACAAATAGTGGCAAGAGAATTGCTGAAAGAAGCAACAGAGGTTTAGAAAGAAGCAAGAGAAGTGCAGAAAGAGGCAAGTGGGGTGCAGAAAGAAGCCAGAGCATTGCAGAAAGAAAAAACAGAGGTGCTGAAATAGACAACAATTACAGAAGGAGGCACAAGGGAGGCAGAAAGAAGGAAGAGGAGTGTAGAAAGAAGCAACAGAGGTGCTGAAAGAGGAATGAGGGATGCGGAAAGAAGGAAGGAAAGTGCGGAAAGAAGCAACAGAGGTTCTGTAAGAGGCATCAAGGGTGTGGAGAAAGGCAAGAGAAGTAGGAAAAGAAGCAACAGAGGTGCAGAAAGAGGCAAGCATGGTGTAGAAAGAGGGAAGGGGGGTGTATAAAAAGGCATGAGAGTTGCACAAATAGGGAAGAGGGGTCCAGAAATAGGCAGGAGGGGTGCAGAAAGATGCAAAAGAGATGCACAAACAAGCAAGAGAAGTGCAGGAAGAGGCAAGAGAATTGCTGAAAGAAGCAGCAGAGATTTAGAAAGAAGCAAGAGAAGTGCAGAAAGAGGCATGTGAAGTGCAGAAAGAAGCAAGAGCAGTGTAGAAAGAACCGACAGAGGTGCTGAAAGAGGCAACAGATGTGCAGAAGGAGGCAAAAGGGATACAGAAATAAGGAATGGGAATGCAGAACAAAGCAGCAGAGGTGCTGAAAGAGGCACAAGAGGTGCAGGAAGAAGGAAGAAAAGTGCAGAAAGAAGCAACAGAGCTACAGAAAGAGGCAAGAGTGGTGCAGAAAGAGGGAAGAGAGGGTTAGAAAGAGGCATGAGAGTTGAACAAGTAGGGAGGAGGGGTGTAGAAAGAGACAGAAGGGATGTGGAAAGAAGTAACAGATGTGCAGAAACAAGCAAGAGAAGTGCAGAAAGAGGCAAGAGAATTGCTGAAAGGAGCAACAGAGGTTTATAAAGAAGCAAGAGAAGTGCAGAAAGAGGCAAGTGAAGTGCAGAATGAAGCAAGAGCAGTACAGAAAAAACCACCAGAGGTGCTGAAAGAGTTAACAGAGGTGCAGAAGGCGGCACGAGGAGTGCAGAAAGAGGCAATAGAGGTGCTGAAAGAGGCACGAGGGGGTACAGAAAGAAGCAATGGAAGTGCAGAAAGAAGCAATAGGGGAGCTGAAAGAGGCACGATGGGTGCAGAAAAAGGCAAGAGAAGTGCAGAAAGAAGCAACAGAGGTTCATAAAGAGGCAAGCGTGGTGCAAAAACAGGGAAGAGAGTTGGAGAAAGAGGCATGATAGTTGCGCAAATAGGGAACAGGGGTGCAGCAAAAGGCAGGAAGGGTGCAGAAAGACACAAAGGAGGTGCAGAAACAAGCAATAGAAGTACAGAAATAGGTAAAAGAATTGCTGAAAGAAGCAACAGAGGTTTAGAAAGAAACAAGAGAAGTGCAGACAAAAGGCAAGTAAGATGCAGAAAAAACCAAGGGCAGCGCAGAAAGAACAAACAGAGGTGCTGAAATAGACAACAGTTACAGAAGGAGGCACAAGGGGAGCGGAAAGAAGGAAGAGGAGTACAGAAAGAAGCAACAAAGGTGCTGAAAGAGGCACAACGGGTGTCGAAAGAAGGAAGGAAAATGCAGGAAGAAGTAACAGTGGCGCTGAAGCAGGTGCAACGAGTGCAGAAAGAGCAAGAGAAATGTAGAAAAAGGCAACAGAGGTGCAGAAAGAGTCATGAGTAGTGCAGAAAGAGGGAACGGGGTGCAGAAAGAGGAAAGAGAGATGAAGAAAGAAAAAAGGGGTGCAGAAATAGGCAAGAGAGCTGCAGAAAAAAACAACAGAGGTGCTAAAAGAGACAAGTCAGCTGCAGGAAGAAGCAAGGCAGGTGCAGAAAGAGGCAGTAAAAGTGTAGAGCGAAGCATCAGAGGTACATAAAGAGGCATGCAAAAAAAGGAGAGAGAAGTGCAGAAAGAAGCAAAAGTGGTGCTCAAAGAAGCAAGAGGAATACAGAAAGAGGCAACAGCATTGCACAAAGAACCAAGAGAAGTGCAGAAAGAAGCAACAGAGGTGCAAAAGGAGGCACTAGGTTTGCAGAAAGAAGAAAGAGAAGTGCAGAAAGAAGCAACAGAGGTGCTGAGAGAGGCAAGAGTGGTGCAGAAAGAGAGAAGAGAGGTCTAGAAAGAGGTTGCAATGTTGTACAAAGAGGGAAGATGGGTACAGAAAGAGGCAAGAAGGGTACAGAAACAGTTAAGAGGACTTCAGAAAGAGGCAATAGAATTGCTGAAAGAAGCAACAGAAGTGTAGAAATAAGTAAGAAAAAGTTCAGAAAGAGGCAAATGAGATGCAGAAAAAGTCAAAAAAGGTACAGAAATAGGGAAGACGAGTACAGAAAGAGACAACAGGGGTGCAGAAACAAGCAAGATAGGTGCAGACAGAAGCATGGAAAGTGCAGAATGAAGCAACAGGAGTGTAGAAATAGGAAAGAGAAGTACATAAAGAAGCAACAGCGGTGCAGAAGGAGGCAAGAGAACTCCAGAAAGAGGCAAGAGAGTTGCAGAAATAGGTAAAAGAGGTACAGAAAGAGGGAACAGATGTACAGACAGAGGCATGAAACAAGTAAAAGGGATGCAGAAAGAGGCAAGAAGGGTGCAGAAATTTGCAAGATAGATGCAGAAAGAACAAAATTAGTGAAAAGGAACCAACAGAGGTGCAGAAAGAGGCAAGAGAGTTGCAGAAACAGGCAAAAGAGATACAGATAGAGGGAAGAGGTTGGCAGACTGAGGCAAGAGAGGTGCAGAAAGAGGGAAGAGGGGTGCAGAAAGAAGCAAGATAAGTTCAGAAAGAAGCAACAGAAGTGCAGAAAGTGGGCAGAGGAATGGAGAGACAGGCAAGAGGGGTGCATAAAGAGGCAATACAGGTGCAGAAAGAAACAAAAGAAGTGCCGAAAGAAGGAATAGAGGTGCAGATATCGGCAAAAAGGGTGCAGAAATACGTAAGAGGGGTATAGAAAGAAGCAAATGAGGTGCACAAAAAAGCAGCAGACTTGTAGAAAGAGGGAAGAGAGGTGCAGAAAGTACAAGAAAGGTGCAGAAAAAGACAGAAACGTGTAGAAAGAAGCAACAGAAATGCACAAAGAGGCTAGAGAGGTGCAGAGGGAAGCAAGAGTGGCTTGCACACCATTAGAACCAATTTAACACCCACATTTAGCAATATGTAACAGGTGACCATTCTAGGTTTGCAAAGTGCCTTCCAGCACGCTGTAACACTTGTTGCTGCATTTTTGGTAAGGTTTGAGCCGTTTGAGCTAGAATCAAGGCTTTATTTGTTCAAATCTGCAGATTAGGGTGCAGATGATGAATTATGTAGCTAATGCAGAAAATGTATAATTGTGCAAAAGTTGGTGCAGCCAAAAAGTCACATAATTCCAGTGGCCATGCTCATACCTCTGACTAGGTCCGCAAGTGCTCCTCAGTGATTCCATTTTTTTTGTCTCACTGATTCATAGTTGAGCTTCTATGGAAACAAGGAAGGCTAAACCTGAGGTTGCTACAATATAACACACACTACCATACCACATAATTACTCTCCATAACACATAATCCCACTCTACATAATTCCTTCCTATCCACATAATTTCACTGCACAACATGCCACATAATTCCACTACAAACAACGCACAACCACTCCACTCCAAATAACATTAGTAAAAATACCTTTGCATTTATAACACCAATAGCTCTAATTCTCGCAAATGCAAAACCTATTACATTGTAAACACTTCTTTAACCAGTAGTCATGTTTGCAGAGTGGTGGAGAAAGGGTGCTGGGCCTCCGACCAGTGCTCAGGAATTCCACTGCGTAGGGCTTACAGGAGGTACCAGGAGGGCTTCTTAGCCCTCAGAGTCGTCCGAGGGCCCGCCCCCTTTTTACACCACTCGGCAAATATGGCTCTCAGCGCACTGCTGCTCAAGGGAGGAAGTCCGCTTGTGTCCTGTGGTCTGCAGGACACAAGTGGACCTCATCACCCCACCACCAAAAAGGGGCATGGCCTCGGACCACCTCTCTACAATCCAGTTGTGTGGTACTTACTGGAGGTACCTGGTGAGCTAGGTCACCCCCATGGACCCTCAGTAATCAAGGGGGACTTAATTCCCCAACATAAAACACGCTAGGGGGTGCAATGGTAGCTCCTGCCCTGCCATAGCAAACAGCAATGTCCCGGGGGTGGGCACCCCAGAACATTGCAGGAGCCAGCCCTGAGGGTATTAATTTTCCCTATTCCGTCATCTGTTGACACCCCCTCTGCCCTGCCCCACCGCACCACCACGCTTACCTGCAGCAGATAGTGATAAACTGAGCCTGTAGAACTTTCTCCATAAAAATTCCTGAGAGTGCATTGCATTTCTAGTGATCCTCACATAATCAGCAGCTGCCCTAGTTTCCCAACTAAAGAGCACATGTACAAGGGGATTGAGCCACCATAACATCACTTTTGCCAATGTTCTGGTGTCGCAATTCCCAGCTTCATATTTACAAAGTGGCATTTTGTGCCTTAAAGCTGCTTTGTAACTATGGTACCCTTTCACGCAGGTATCTTCATGAAAGGGCTGTGTCATGGGTGTTGCTCTGGCCATTGCACTGCAACATCCATTGCTTTTTGAGGTTGCCTCAGATTTACAAGGATCATTACATCTGAGGCAGCGCCAAAAACGAATGCCAAGCAAAAGCAGGCATTGGAGCAATGAGGAGAAATACTTTTATTTCTCCTCATTGTTGATTTTTCTATGTATGCTGCATTCTGCAACACACATGGAAAGAGCCAAAAATATTAATGATTTTTTGTGTGCACGAAGGTGTCCCTTCCTGCACTAAAACAATCTTGAAATAATGGTGATTTGCTACTTAACAAATTGCCATTATTGATTGTTTATGTGCAGGAAGGGACTCCTTCCTGCACATAAACAATCATCCTTGCACAGTAGGCACCCTTGCACTATGGCACAAGGGTTGCTGTGTTGGTGCTAGGCAGCTATTTCTAATATCAGCGCTAGGGAAAACACAGGGGTGTGCCAAATTTTTGAAATGTGGTTAATCAATGTGTTTTGGAGATTTCGCAGCGCGGTTCTGCAAAATTTGCCGTAGCACAATGCAGTGGCATTTTCTTGTACATATACCCCTAACTTTCGTAGCCGCACAAGTAGAATTGTTTGGTGTTTCAGAAATTCAACAGATTCCATGCCATTGCATTGAGTGAGAGTCTAATAATTTAAGCAGATTCTCCCTATTGAAAATATCCTGTGGTCTTAAAACATTTGGGGTTAAGATAAGTATAATTTAGCGCAGATTCATATAGCTGGACGTCTGTCTGATGGGAGAGCTAACCGTGCACTTCACTGCTGTCTGGACTTTGAAAGGGCAGTGCTTCTTTTGAACCGGTGGTTGCGGGTGTCGGCCTCTGGCACTTAATTTTGGACTGACACTCATTTCCCACGTCAGATTCTTACCAAGTGCAAGAGAGAGAAAAACATACAGATCCAAAAGACGGAGTAAGATGGTGAAAAAAGGAAAAAACAGGAACCTAGAATAGTGAAAAAAAGGGGAAGGGAGTGTCTGGTAGTGGATTAAAGACTACCATCCTTGGTACTTGGGTTGCCAACATTTTATTTAACTGACCGCCGGCTTCTTTGCAGAGCTTTGGGCACCAGCATTCTTTCTTTAACAAATTAGGCGATGCAAAAAGACTCACTTAACTGTTAGGAGAAATTATTTCACCTTTGCATTCAATGTCTGTGATACATGGTGCTCCATAATGAGTTCTGAATATTCATCATCCAAAATCACTCATAAGGAAGGAGCTAGAATGTATTGATTTTTAAGGAAGCAAAACAGAGTATTTGCGAATTTTTGTATAAAGAAAAATAGAAGGTACCCTGCCAATTGTTTATAAAGGTCCCAGCTAGAGGATCCTACTATGATAAAGAAAGGGGGTGGTTAACTCAGGGGCTGAGGTTGCACAGGACAAAAACTAAGTCATTCCAAACAGATTCAACAACATGTTGTGAAAAAATACATATTTTTTTATTATTTTTCTCTTCTTAAATATATTCAAATAACATACATGTATAAATTTATATATTCACTGATATTTCACAAAACTCAGAGACAAAATTTCCTTTCATGATTAAGATCTGCCCACACTTCACACAAACTACCACACTCATTCACACCGGGATTTTTCTAACTACAGGGGAAGCATTCAACTCTCATTTGTCCATTTCTCTAGTCCTGGCGCAGACAACAGTAGGTCTTAATTTAGTTGTCTAAAGCGGGGAGTTCAACCAGGAAGATGGTATTGATACGGATCCTGGTGCACTTGGAGAGGATTGCCGTATTCCTGGGACAACGTGCCAACGCGCGTTTCGGTGAAAAGCCAATAAGGCCACACCTTCGTCAGGGCCAGGGTAGTATGTTGGGCAGAGATAAGGAATAAAAAATCTGTTTAGTTTATTGGGTACGCCTATAGAATAAGGGCCATCATCAACCTTTTCAGGAGCAAATCGCTGCCGTGTTATTACCCAAGGTTTTGAGGAATCCACTCGCGGTCCTTGCTATTGGATTAACAGAGTCCTATCACTCGATATCCACTCCTCGGTACTTTTATCAAACTATTCTTCCGTTTTGTTGTACTATTAGTTAGTTTGTCCCTTCTTTAGATCAGGTCGCCGGGCCGAGGCAGCCGGCGGAACCCCTTTGAACGACATCACCCGACCTTGCGACGGGACTTGCGGAAACGGCAGCCCGCCTTGGCCCTGAACATTGTCGGTAGAATCCCTAACGAGGAATCCGGCTCTGTTTAACCTTGAGGGTCACCAACTAACCTACGCCTCGTCTGATGCCCGGCGACCTGATCTAAAGAAGGGACAAACTAACTAATAGTACAACAAAACGGAAGAATAGTTTGATAAAAGTACCGAGGAGTGGATATCGAGTGATAGGACTCTGTTAATCCAATAGCAAGGACCGCGAGTGGATTCCTCAAAACCTTGGGTAATAACACGGCAGCGATTTGCTCCTGAAAAGGTTGATGATGGCCCTTATTCTATAGGCGTACCCAATAAACTAAACAGATTTTTTATTCCTTATCTCTGCCCAACATACTACCCTGGCCCTGACGAAGGTGTGGCCTTATTGGCTTTTCACCGAAACGCGCGTTGGCACGTTGTCCCAGGAATACGGCAATCCTCTCCAAGTGCACCAGGATCCGTATCAATACCATCTTCCTGGTTGAACTCCCCGCTTTAGACAACTAAATTAAGACCTACTGTTGTCTGCGCCAGGACTAGAGAAATGGACAAATGAGAGTTGAATGCTTCCCCTGTAGTTAGAAAAATCCTGGTGTGAATGAGTGTGGTAGTTTGTGTGAAGTGTGGGCAGATCTTAATCATGAAAGGAAATTTTGTCTCTGAGTTTTGTGAAATATCAGTGAATATATAAATTTATACATGTATGTTATTTGAATATATTTAAGAAGAGAAAAATAATAAAAAAATATGTATTTTTTCACAACATGTTGTTGAATCTGTTTGGAATGACTTAGTTTTTGTCCTGTGCAACCTCAGCCCCTGAGTTAACCACCCCCTTTCTTTATCATAGTAGGATCCTCTAGCTGGGACCTTTATAAACAATTGGCAGGGTACCTTCTATTTTTCTTTATACGGTTGTTTTCTCCCCCTTGGCCTGCCTTCATATCTCTTAGAAACCCTACGGGGAGCCCCCTTCTATTGTTGTTATTTGCGAATTTTTGCCAGAAAAACTGATCACCTAAAACCTTCATAACAATTATTTGAAATTGGTTCAGTGCAATTCATATTTGTTTGCTTGCTTTTTAGCCTCTGGTTTAAGTTAAAACTTACTGACTTCATTAAAATTCAATGAGAGGAAACCAGAGACACGTGGGGGTGGCCAAACTTGATTACTCACACAAAGGTGCAAAATTCAATTAATGTGCTGTCTATAAAAAAGTTAAAAGAAGAATTTGTAAAAGCTCCACCTGTACATCAAGTGTATAGTACTTTTCCAATCAACTTCAAAGTTGCACATAAAATAGATGCACCCTTAGTCAAAGTGTCCTTATCATTACCCCAGGATCATTGGCCAGCAATTGGTTAGTTATCCCTTCATGGCCATCTTGACAAGAAGGTATAGATGAAAACATTGTCACAAATGGCCATTTTATCCTATTAATTGTTTATATATGTTTTTTTCAACACAGTTTGGGAAAACCTCAAAGGAGCTACACAAATGGTCCCATGCTGAATTCGAAATTGTACCTAGTTTTCATAAATGTAAAGCTCCCAAGGATGCACCATGGATTTTGTACCCGTTTTTACCACAAACTGGTAGGAGTCTGAAAGCACAAAAATAGGGAAAATGGGTCATCTCCTAGTATAATGCCAAAATCTCGTTAAAAGATGTGCCTTTCTTCGCTTATCCTTCCTACCAGATGAGATGATTTTCATGCAAATTGCAAGCTGTTATTAAACTGCTCTGTCCCTTTCCTACTTGAAAGTTAACAGAGTGAATCACAATGCACAACCTCCTCTTTACTCCCACCTCCCTGAATTATACTTTACTGACCTGCAAAGTTCCTGGACTGCATGGTCAAACTTTTGATGAAGCCGGATTCTTACCTGAATTTTTAACCTTATCTTACCAAATTCTCGAATCCTCTTCACTCAGATCTTTCTTGTCTGCTAAGAAGTGTAAAGAGTAGAAACAATTTTATCAATAACCAAATCTATCCGGGTCAAAGGAACTACTGACTACCAAATAAGATTTTGAAGTTTATTACAAAGCCAAAAACAATTGAATATACAAGCACATCAGCAAGAGGTTAAGAAGATAAACAGGTACTAATGCAAACATAATCCTATGCAAGAGCCTCAGGCGACTCAATATAATGATCAATGTGAACTCCAAAAGTATGAGGCAAACAGTTACAGTCACTACTTGAAGAAATGACTGCATTGACCTAAAGAAAGGAAGGTTATTAATATATCCCTACACCAACACTAGAGTGGCATCCCTACTTAGCCTCATTCCCAGGCAAGAGGAAAAGATGTCAGCAGTGAAGACTTCCTCAGAAGTACACTCACTTTGCAAAGGTAAGTAGCCAAAGCTACAGAATTTGTTCTAAGATGCTCCTCCTCACTTCCCTCCCAGTTCTCTTCTGCTCCACCCTCTGGGTACTGTCCCTAATGGTCTTTTATGGGTGTGTTTTTTTCAACTCAACAGTGTCCAAAAAGAGGTGTCCAAAATTGGTGCAGTGACCGAGTGTTAATACCCTGATGAATCTGCCAAAAGCATTGGGGCAGTGAAACATGTCGGTATCAGGTAGTGGTATGCACTATTAGGCTACCAGCCGTTTTAATTCACCAGTACACACTAATACGAAGAATAAAGATATATAGTGAGTGTGTCTAATGATTTTATGTCACTCTTCTATGTTGGTCACATCAGTGAGCTATTGATGTAAGCTTTCTGTCTAGCACCTCTTTGCACGCATCCTGTGCTTTTGTGTTGTACTTTTTCTATGTTTTGTACACTCATTTCTTTTGGGATTGGAATGGCAACCGATGATGAGAAAGGGGCATAGAATTGGTAACATCTGCCAAGTTCCCCGAGGGTTGTTCGCCCGTGAGGTGCCTTCCTTCCCACCACACATTTTTTTATTTTCTTTATCTGTTTGATTGTGGGTGGATGTACTGTCTCATTGAGGGCAGACATCATTGGGCACGTCGAGTTGATTGCCACCCTGAAACTTTTTTAGGTCTTTTAGATACAAACATTGGTTTGTTGTGGACAGCAAGACATTAGAAAAAACACACCTCACTGTGAAGAGAAAGGGGGTTGTTTCTGGCAAATTGTAGTAATATTTCCAGAACAGTGTATACTCATGTTGAGTAGATAGACAATACTATCTGTCCTTGGTACAGGGATCTTTTTGTGAATTGTTTGACTAGAGTGGAGGGCGATCCCCTTTGTACCTTTCTGTTCCCTCTGGGCTCCTTTGTGTTATTGCATGACACAATACAGTACCAGTTAAAGGTAGATTCACAGGTGTACCTGTCACATGACGGTAAAGACCTGAAGTAGCTGGTTATCAGAATGTGAATCAAAGTTACTATACAGTCTTAGGGCAAAGCTGTCAATTGAGAAAAGGAACTGTCATGTTCATTAAGGCCTGACTGTATGGAATTAAAGAAAAACATCCATTTCAGTTCACGGATATTTAGAATAGTGGTGATATTGCCACCCCTGGGTCCCAAAGTGGCTTTCTCAATTATAACCCATTTAAGACTCTCAGGGGGGTGTGTTGCTGATCTGAAGTGTTCCACAAGGGGTGCACCTGCCACCTCATACCTAATTCTACTCATGTGTTGCAGGATGCGTTGCTTAACCTTCTGTTGTGTCTGGCCAATGTAGATGAGATTGCATGGGCAGACAATGGCATAGATCACGTCTGAGGTATTGCAATTTGTCAGTGTTTTCAATGGTATTTTCGTTTGGTTGTGCTGAAATTCTTTAGTCTGTATGGTGGTATCACAGGCTTTACAGTGGCCGCATTTGTAGTGGCCTGTGACTGGTTGGAGATTCCAAAGTGATCTGATGTTGGGTTCCTCCTTAGTGGGAAGAAGAGAGCGTACAACATAGTCCTTAACGCTTTTCACTTTCCTGAAGGCGTGGAGCGGATTTCCTGGATGTTTTATGTCGTCAGAGATGAGTTGCCAATGGCGGTTGACGATTTTCTTGATTTGATTGCTCTTAGTAGAGAATGTTGTAACGCAGATAATGCCATCTGTTTGATTGGTGGTGGACTCTTTCTGTTTGAGAAGTTCATCCAGAGGGTAGAACCAGGCTCATTTTCGGGCTTTGGTGACCAGTCTCCTGGGGTATCCACGTGTTTTTAAACGATCAGATAGATCTTCCGATTGTTGTAGATAGTGTTCTTTATTGGAACAGTTCCTACGTATACGTAGGAACTGGCCAAAAGGGAGATTGTCCCTTAATGCCCGGGGATGATGACTGTTATATTGGAGTAGGGAGTTCCTTTCTGAAGATTTCCTATAGAGTGTTGTTAGAAGATGACCTTGATTGTGGTATATAGTGATATCAAGGAAGTCTATAGTTTGATTGTCCGATTTAAGAGTAAACTGTAGGTGAGGTAGTTGATGATTGAGCCAAGTATGAAACCTTGTTAATGCCGTTGAATCACCATTCCAAATTAACAGGATGTCGTCAATATAACGAACCCATAAGTGTAGATGGTCTCTGAAGGGATTCTGGGTGTTAAGTACTGTACTATCTTCAAAAGCCGCCATGTATAGAATGGCTACATCTGGGGCAAAAGGAGCCCCCATCGCCACTCCTTGGGTCTGTAGGAAAAATTCATTCTTGAATGTACAGAAATTTTTCGTCATAGCTGTCCGTAGCAGAGCTGTAATGAATTCGGTGGGTACTTGCATAGGTGCAGGTCTTTGTTGAAGATATCTGGTGATGACCGCTAAGGCTTCCTCTTGAGGGATGCAGGTGTAGAGAGATACCACATCACAGGTGGCAAGCAACTGAGTAAGGGGATTGAATGGTAGATTTTCAACCAGATTAATTGTCTGTGAGGTGTCTCTCAAATATGTCTGTGTTGCCTCTGCTAGAGGTTTTAAGAAGAAATCAATGTATCTACCTAGAGGTTCCAGTATAGATCCACACCCTGACACAATCGGGCATCCTGGTGGGTCAATCATATTTTTATGAATTTTGGGAAGTGTATAGATAGTGGCCAAGCGAGGATGTTGTTGATTCAGGTATTCAAATTCATTTTTAGATAGGAAACCTTGGTCACGCCCAAGTTGGGTTATTTCTAGAATTTCCAATGCTATTGCCTGGGATGGATCAGATCTCTGTTTATGGTAGCTGACCCCGTCCATCAATTGGCGTTGGATTTCAGATTCATATTTTTCGACGTCTTGAATGACAATAGCTCCGCCCTTATCAGCAGGTTTGATGACAACCCGTGTATTCTTGGCCAGTGATTGAAGGGCGGCTTTTTCAACTCTGCTGGTATTGTATTTGGTGTAGGTTCTCTCAAGTAATGTGGTGTTAACATCTCTCCATACCACCGCTTCATATGCCACTGATTGTTACTGTGCCTTTAAATGTCTTAATAATTCTTACCCACCAGCATGGCTTTTACCATCATGCGATAGGTACGCCGTGCCAATCTGTTCTTGATTTCCCATGTGTATTTTATAAATTTATAAATTTATTTGGATATTCTATACCATGATAGAGTATACATAATATCATAATTTCGCCTGATCTCTACCCTGGTTGCACTGTGGGTTTCAACAAACCCCCCACCACACATGATGCACTCGGTTTTAAATTTCTCTGTCTCATCCCCTTTGATGGAATCCGACAGTCACATCATCGACCTTTTCATCTAATTACTTTATCTGTTTTCTCATGTATTTTAATTTTAATTTTAATTCAGGTACTGTTTTGAAACTCACATGGAATACACTCCCGGAATACGAGACTTACTCAGTCTTTCTTCCAATTCCATTGGTCACGTGACACCTGTGTTATCATGACCACGAGCATTTCAGGAAGTTCGGCATTCACCTCGAGGCTCCCGCAAAGACGCTGGATTAATCAAACATCGGTAAGCTTACCGATCCCCCGCTTTCCACGCCGGATTCAACATAGGAGACTCAGATCACCATAGTAATCTTAATTCCATTCTCTGTCATCCGCCCAGGTTACGATTCCTGACTAACGCGGACGTAATCAACTGAAACGGGGACGCTCTGAATTTCTCTACGCTATTCGGTAAGCCGCCCCACTGCCTGATTATACCCTTTTCCCAAGTGATTGCACTACGGCCAAGGCTGAATATGTTCCCCCTTTTATGTAGATACGTAGAGTGGTCCCCAGTGCCCAATGTCTCCGGATCTATCTTCCCTATCATATCGGGACGCCAGATTTAATCTAATAAGTAAGTTTGATTTATTCACATATCCCTTATGGAATAGTTCTATAATATAGATTTTACACATTGTTGGCATCTTCCATAGGAATTATCGCTTCCTCTGCGGACCCATCCCGACCATTGACCAGTAAGCACTGATTAATTCAGGTATGCTTTTAAATATGGTGTGTCCACCCCCTTTACGCTCAATTTTGTGACTATGACTAATTCTAACGATCACAATAATAATATGTACAAATTATTCATTTAAATAGGTTGCTAGCCCCATCCCCCCCTTTCGTCCTGATGAAGACCCTCATGCAAGGACTCCATTGATTCCTGCCTTACTTGGGGTCGAAACGTCGACATAATCCCCGGTTTAAGACACAGCCTCTCCTTACCCACTACTCTTGTATATTATGGATAATGGCGCATGTGTATTATGAATTATTGGTTTGAACTATGACCGTTTTGCTATACATTTATTATTGAACTTGTGCAAACGTTTGATATATACGTGTTTTTATTGTCACTATCCCCTACCTGCACTACCCTCACAATTTCACATCCTCCTTACCCCCAGGGGCACTTATACGACCGCAATGTTTGAAACTATAATTGTTGGTTCATCCTATAATGTGAATAAAACATTATAGACGCATTTTTGTTCATTGGATTTAATTGTTTGTAATTTTTATACACTCCTCCTTAACTGGGACCCCTTTCCTCTTAGTGCTGATACTACCCAGGTCCCAGTGACTTAATTGGGTCTACCCCCTTTTTGATAGCATTCTACAGCATGCATTGAAAGAGGAAAATGCCTGTAGGGATTGTTTTCATTCAGGAAAGTGCCCCTTCCTGCACATAAACAATCTACCCCTGACTTAGGCATCCTTCCACCATGGTACAAGGGTGCCTGTGCCGGCTCATGGCAGCTGTTTGTCTGTTGTCAACATATTTTTTAATTAATTCAAGAACTGATACTTTGTTTTTTATGAAATTGTGATTACTTTGTCCTATTTGCTTTTATTGTATCTCCCTATTTGTTCACGTGTATTGTAATCCTTTTCATAATTTTAAATTTAAAGACAATTGCTTTTGTGGTCTTTTATATATTCTGTTTTATTAAAATAAACTGCCTTTTTCACTTAAGTAGGTTGTTGCGTCCTATCACTATTATGTGGGCAAGTTTTATCTGTTACCGCCTGGGTTGATACCTACACATTTTCGTTTCGTAACCCATTGGTGCTTGTAGCCTGCATCCCGGGTCAATTGACTAGATGGACACACCGACAGTGAGACAAAGGGGGAATAGGTGTGGGCATGATGGGCCATCTTTGACTTGATAGGTGGAGTAGCTGTCACCTACCACACTTGCACATCACAAAGGCTTTGCCCCAGAACACTCACAAAGGGTTTCATACTAGTCTTTTGTGACCCAGACAAGCTGGATCCAGGTAAGAGAGGAGGGAAATTACAGACACTGCTGTAAGGGAATGAATCTGGAAGCTTCTCCCACTTCAAAGTGTCCCAGGTATCAATATCCACCCCAAGACACAACTCTTTAGATCATTTCTGGACCTGTGGACTCTGCCACGAAGGATGTCTGCCCAGCTAACCTGCTTGCTGATCAATGACTGCTTCAATTCCCAAGACCTGCTGTTGATGCACCAGGACTCTTCTGCTGTTATGAGCTGCCCTGCTGACTCCAGCCTGCCTGTGTGGAACCAGAACTCCAGGAATTCTAAAAGGTTAGTTGTCTGGTCCCCTGTTGTAGCCACAAAGACATAACAGGTGTTTTTGATTTCGACGCTTTTTCCCACATCTCAACACAGTGCAACGCAGCCTGGCGCTGACTCCGGCAACCGCATCTCAGTGCAAGTCTCCACAAGCTGCGCCAGTTTCCTCGATGACGACGCAGAACTTTGCATAGCAGTTCTTCATCTATGGTCAAATCTCATCTCATTGCCAAACCTCGCATTGCAGCTTCTCTTCAATGACTCCTGGACGCCATCCTGTGCAGCTCGACACAAGGTCTTTGCATCTCGGCACCCAGAAACACAGGGTACTTATTCAGTGGTCCGAACTCAGTTCTATATCATGACTGCACTCCATCGTAGTTTCCTGAACTTTTGATTTGGACCTGGTTTACTGCAAACAAATAACCACAGTTGAGTTTTGGTTCTTAGTGCTTGATTTTAACAAAACCTTTAAAACTTCAAAACTCCAGTTCTACTAAGTGCACTTTTGTTGTTTTGGTATCAAATATTTTATTTACTTTTACTCTATTTTTGTAAATTGGTGTGAGTTTTTTCTTGTCTTGTCTCTATTATTGTTTGTGTGCTGCATATCTCCATTACGCACTGCCTCTAAGTTAAGCCTTACTGCTTTTGTGCCAAGATACCAGAGGGTTGAGCTCAACAGGTCAATTTGGGGCTTGCTTGTGTTTTACCCTTACAAGAATTTTGGTTGCAGCTTCAGTATGTACTCAAGCTCCTCAGTCAGTAACCCAGGGGCATATTATCAACAACTAGCGATATTTACCGCTAAATAAGCTTAGCGAATTTTTTTTTATCGCCGCGCATTGCTATTTTATCGCAGAGATAACGTGCTATTAGCAACGTTTATCTCCAATGCGATCACATTTCAGGCGATAGCGGCGAAATGCATGAATATCGATGGGAATCCAGCGATATTCAGGCATTAACGCCAATAGGGTCTTAACCTGAATATCCAACTCCCATTGGATATACAGGTTAAGAAGTGGTCTGAGTAGGCGTTAGTTTTCAGCGATATTCACGCTTAGCGCAAAGTTTTTAATCGCTACGTCTGCGTTGATAATAGGCGATAGCGATGTTAGCGACTGCTTTCAGATGCTAACAGGTTGGGTACGCCCACTTTGCATGTCATTAGTGATAAATTTCACTGACATGCAATGTGGGCCCCAAACCGCTCGCTATCCCCTAAAAGCTGTCACTAACTGATGTTAGCGACAGCTTGCTAATAAGGCGATGAAATTATCGCCACTTTGCGGCCGACAACGGCTGCAAAAGCGGTCATAATTTAATTTTGCCTGCCTTGGTAATATGCCCCCAAGTTTCTTACAGAGGTTTAACAAAGCTGTACTTAGAAATAATGAAAATGATCTCCTCTATTAGGATAAACGGAATGGCAAAATGAAAAGTGGTTTAGAAAAAAAACAAAAAAAACACTCACTGAGAGAAATGCTATGGTCGTTCCATTTCGGCAATTTCTAGCATAAAATGTATGCGCCATCCCGCTTTTAGTTCCCTTTCAGAAACCTGTGTGTGCAGTCATGCATCAAGACTACCACATAAAGTGCTTTAATTGCCAGCTAAACAGCAGAGGTTATCCCTAGACGAATATTTTGTATGGCCGGGATGCCCGTCACCCCCTCCCAACACAATCCCCAAGGATGGGAAGTCGGACGCAGTTCGGAACTTTTGGAAGGCGGGAGGGAGTCACCCTCCCGGCCGTATTTATTAAAATATGAAACAAAATTTAAAACATTAAATAAAAGTTTCATAATCATGTACAATTTTACATTTATTACATTTCGATGAAGACATGTTCTTTGGCTAACCTTAACAAATCTCTAATACAAAGGTTTCCTAGCCGAGTCTAACATCCTGCAAATGCATACATTTTAAATTAAAATTGTACATCCTAGCATTAAGGGCCAACGGCAAGGTCTTAACCGGTGTCAGATCCCTACTACCAAAACTCTTGCCCTCACGGTGTGAGTGGCGCATGCGCAGAGGACTGTACCGTCATTGCCAACTGTAATTTCCCTTGTCTTGTTGGGGGCCCCCCTTTCCGCTCGACGCCATCTTAAAGGTCGTCCGAGCTCCCGTGTGAGGTGTCTGTAGGAAGGACAGCGTGGACTCCCCCCCATCCCCACACTCTCTATCCGCCGTCGCGGATATCCGGCCCCCGGGAAATTAGTAGGACGGGCATATAGCCGCCTCCTCCCCTGGAAGGGGCCTATGGCCGTCTCCCCTTAGGCGACCCATCCTTAGTGGGTGCCGCCTCCCCGTGGGAGGGGCCAATGGCCGCCTCCCCCCGGGCGCTCCCATCCATAGTGGGTGGCGCCCCCCTCTAGGGACCTTGAAATTACTGCTCACCGATCATGACCTTACCGCCCCAGGCCGGATAGTTGACCGGCTATCCGGCCCCCCCAAACTCCTCCTAAAGGTCATGCTTCCTCAAACCCCTTAGCCATGCTATGAAGTCTCCTATGAGTAAAACATTCCCCTCCCGGGACAGGTGAACCCCATCATTCAGATACATGTGATCACCCCGAATACACCCATGAGGAATACTATGCAACTGCGCAGAGCGAAACAATCTACCAATTTTATTGTTAACCTTCTTCACCGAATGGTTCAGTGCTGACACCGAAAGGCCCTCCCACCATACTTTTCTGGGAATCATGTGGGACCAGGCAATCGTGCACCCCGGGATTCTTTTTGCCAACCAGCTAACAGCAGACAAAACTTGCTCAAACAATACTCGTACTATGACTACAGATGGCGGTGACCTTTGCCGCCCTAAGAGACCCTCAACAAAAGACTCGAATTGGTCAATACAGAGCCCGCCCTTCCCATGGAAGGCCACTCTGTACCCGTATTCCCCAGTTGCGCGAGTCGCGTCACCTGCTTTGAATACGTCCCCCGCGCGCCTCACGTATGAGTGGCCCACGACCCACACCATTCTCTCCTCAGACGGTGATCCATGACCGCTGGTCTCCTGGTACTGGGTCGACTGCAAATTCCGCCCCGCATGACATGCTCGCGAAACTGTAATTCAAACAAAAGACAAGAAGCGTGAGTGCATGTCAATTGACTTACAAACAAAACAGGTGATGGACCGAATGTGGATCAATGTCACACATTCATCCCAGTCAAAAGATCTGGGCCCAAATCCATTGGTTTTTTGCACTCCACACCACCCTGGGTTAGACAATGGCGATATGCAAATCAGCTCTGACCCTGTGCCCCATGGGAACAGTCCAGTCCGAACTACAAAAGCCATGTCCTTCCCAGAACGGAATCAAGCATCCGAGGACCGGACCGGTTTCCAGGTAACACCTCTCATCAGCCCGGCTAGCTTGACTCCAGTGGTGTGGAGTGCCTGGGACCCACGTCTGAGCATCCCCAGCGCACTTATGGCGGTATTGCAAACAAAACAGGTGATGGACCGAATGTGGATCAATGTCACACATTCATCCCAGTCAAAAGACTACCATCGAATCACCCCTAATTAGGACGTGATTCCTGCACAGGCCTCCCTCAACGTCTTTTTTATTCCTAGCGACCAGTTCGCTCACCCGCATCGCCCCATGGAACGCTAATGCGAAAGCTGCCCGGAACAAAACCGCCTCGAATTGGGAGGAGCATGTCTCGACTAGTTTCGCCATGAGTAGGGACAACCTTTACAATCCAATCGGGCGCCTCGCATCTTGCTTGTGACCCTCAAGGCGCTGCCAGCCGCGAAGGGCTTTTTTCACCAAAAAGGAACTTGTTGGGTCCTTTATGCCATGCACCTGCGCCATAAATGAAATGGCCGCCCTGTGCCTATTGGCCGTTGCCGCTGATCGGCCTTCTCGGTGTAGAGCTACCAAGAACCCCAGGAAGGACTCCTCCTGACCCCAGTTCTGACTCCCTGTCGGACCCAAAAATGTGCAATAGGAACGAAACGCTCCTTCGTATGCTTTCCTCATCCTGGGGGCTAAGCTTGCTGCCACGAGGTCTTGTAATCCGGGGCACCGATTAGCCAAAGCGCTTCGGGGAATGGTGCCGCCACTAGGTCCGCTGTAGGTAGATAACCCCTGAACGCCTGCATATGTGAACGAGAGAGTGCATCAGCTGCATGATTCAGTATGCCTGGCACATGTTTGGCCCTGAACTGTACATTCAGCCTCATGCAAAGCAGTACAACTTTTTTCAACAATCTCAAGATCCATTTGCAGCGTGCTGCCTGTTTGGTAATGCATTCGACAACAGTCATATTATCAGACCAAAATACCACAGAGCGGTCTCTGAAATCGTCTGGCTATGCCATCAGTGCAACCAAAATAGGGAATAGCTCCAGGAACCCAATGTTACTTGTGAGACCGCTGGAGTGCCACCACGCCGGCCATGTTTGCGCCGACCATCGATTACCAAAGATGGCGCCAAATCCCACGCTCCCCGCCGAGTCAGTCCACAAACCTAGCTCGTCCGAAGACGCTGGCGGCTTGTTCCACACAACTCGACCGTTGAAGTCCGCCAGAAATGCCAACCAAATGCGCATATCCTGGCAAACCTCTGCAGACAGTCTCGTGCGGTGGTGTCCTTCTTTGAGACCAACCATAGCTTGTGCAATGGAGCGTGAAAAGGGGCGGGCCATTGGTATAACTCTCAAGGCAAAGTTAAGCTGACCCACTGTTTGCTGTAACTGGTGCAGGGTCACTTTCCCCCTACTAAGGCAAAGCTCCAGGGAAGCCCTAAATTTAGCTACCTTTCCCACCAGCAAACGGAAACATCCCTCCACAGAATCGAGCTCAATTCCCAGAAACTCCAGTGAAGTAGATGGTCCAACCGTCTTACCTGGTGCCAATGGGACTCCAAACTCCCTCATGAGGATGCAAAAGTCCTGTAGCGCCTGCGCACATTCCGTGTCGCCGGCTGCTCCCAAGAACAGAAAGTCATCTAGATAATGCATACCATGCCTATGCCCTGTGGCCTCGGTGAATGCCCACTCTAAAAAACAGCTGAATTTTTCAAAATAAGCACAAGAAATGGAGCAACCCATCGGCATGCATTTATCCATGTAATAACTCCCTTGGAATGCAAAACCTAGCAAACGCTGATCCTGTGGGTGTACCGGGAGCAACCGGAACGCTGATTCGATATCTGATTTTGCCATCAGCGCACCGGGGCCCAGGCGATTTAACATGGCAACGGCATCATCGAATGATGCGTACCGCACCAAACAAACTTCTGGGTCAATGGCATCGTTTACTGAAAAAACCCCTTGGAGCAGACAGGTTATGGATCAGCCTAAACTCCCCCGGGTCCTTCTTCGGGACCACCCCTAATGGGGAACAGATGAAATCCGCTACTGGCGGGCGCTGAAAAGGCCCCGCCACCCGCCCTAGACTCACTTCTTTTGCAATTTTTCTCTGTACCACACTTGGATTATGTTGCGTTGATAACTGGTTTTTACAAAAGAGTTCCCCTCAAAAATCCCCCGCCGGGATGTGGAAGCCGTATAGGAATCCCTTCCTCAACACCCCAGCGGAGACATGATCAGGGTATTTATTTAACCAAGGAGTCATAGCCATGAGATCAACGGGTGTAGGCAAATGGTCACAACAATCAGCCTCACTCCTGCTTGGACCCTCCCTTTCCTCCCGCCCCGTTATTTTTCGATCTACATGAACTCTCCGGGTGTGAGGAATTCCCACAGCCCGTACACACATGCTTGAACCTACATGTCCCTTGTGGTCTGTTACAGTTGCCTCGATTGAAGCCCCAACAGACCACCCGCTTTCCACCATTCCCGCCGTTTTTCGGCTGGTGATCGCCACCGGCGCCTGCTCGAAAGGGCACCGTGGGCCTTTGGCGGGAAACCCCCGACCCACTCCCGCCTGGCGAGGATGTCCCTGCCGCCCCAGGCAGGAGCTGCTTATGCCAAGAAACTGAGTCGATGCAGTCCCATGTCAGAGAGGCATCATACTCTTTTGCCTTACGGAATTTCATGTCATAACCTTTCCATTCCTCCCCTTCATACATTGCATAAAAATCCATTATACGAGTTTGATAACAAGACAGTTCAGTCAATACCTCGGGGTTACGTTCACCCATAACTGCAGTAAATATTGCAAAGGTCTCGCCCAATTCGTTATCGTCTCCTCCACCCTGAACTCCGCCATCTTGGTGCGCCAGACGCTCGGGTGCCACAAATCTTTCTGTGTTTTAGCATATTCCATCTCGCGATGGTCAGTTAATAACGAAAACATATTGACATACTTGTCTGCCCATATCAATTCTTTCTTGGCAATAGGGATATGTTGTCCCACTCTCTCCCGCCTTGAGGGTAATGAGCCCTCCCCCGCCATTGGCAAAGCGAGCTTACCCGGTTCAGTCGTTGTTCCCGCCGCTTTCTCGAGACCAGCTGCCGGTCCTTCCGGTGTCACCTGTGGGGAAACAAGAGGAAGATTCGCCTTTGCGGCATCTTGCGACTGCCGCAACTGCTCGATTAGTAACTTGGCCTCTACGGCCGTGTCTCCGGGCGCCGTAGCACCCCCTGCCTTTTTATTGAGCCACGCGGCTAACTGGGTGGCCAATTCAGGAGGCATATCCTCATCGTTAGCGGGCGTAATCACAACCGGGATCGGTTGACCCGCGTCTGGGCTTGGTACCGGGTCATTAGCCGGTGTGACAGGGGTGACCGTGGGCACCTCAGGAACCGGAACCTCCCCTGCAACTGCCCTCCTCTTGACCCGTCTCCCTCTACCCTCGGGGACGATTCCCGGCAAGGCCGGGCCTATTACCTTTTTCGGGTTACCAGGTTTGTTCATTGCAGCCAGTTGCTTTTTGACGTCCGCCAAATCTCGAGTGCTGGGACTTGTCCGACTTTTTGTTCCATGCCCGCTATTCGGTTCACCAACATGCGTAGCACCTTATCTGTCTCGGAACCCTTTCCTGCCTTTTTCCCAGACATGGTTTCAATTATCTGCTCCGAGTCGATCAACACGGTCCTGGATTCTTCGCCTTAAAGTCACTGAAAGAGAAACACAAGAATTACAAGTTCTCAAAATTGCTCCTTGTTCCGTCGAGGGCTCACGAGCAACGAGTGGGTGCAGCCTTCAGAGCACAGGAACAAGAGGACGCTTCTTCGGATTCCTACTCTATTTATTCTTCTTCGGGAGGGCGTGCACCCTCCTCCGGTACGCCTACTGGGCGTGGCCATCGGTGTAGGTGTCTAGGACAACCCCTCTTGGGCGGGAAAAGGCGCGCCCCGGCTACGCCGCTTCGGGCATACCAGCCGAGACACGCCCCCCGCCCAAAATGGTTTCCCGGGAGGATCGGGCCACCCAACCACACGTTCGGGGGGACCGAGTGGTCGCCCCTTTCCATTCTCCCAGCAGTCCTCTGTGCTTGGGAATCTACTTTGTTTGTCGCAATTACAAATACTCCCTTAGGGAAATGTATACAGCCAAGCAAACATGGCATGTCTCCGCACACAAATGATTGTCCTACAAAACCCAATAAGGGAATGGGAAAACGAAGGAAAGAAAGCATCCTGCAATGATAATGTTCATTAATATGTCAGTGCTCGGCTGCTACTGATGCCATTGTTACTCTGATGCTGTTTCCTGGACAATAAATATTCTGTTTTTAAAAACAAACCCGATCAGAGAATTTAGGTTTTTGGTTTCGTATGAAGATACAAGGGTGATGGGTGAAATAATATATATTCTCATCAACATTATATTGCACGTCAAATTACAGCCGATCTTTATTCGCCCATTCCGCTGCTCTAGAAAGAGACCAGCAACCTACAAATCAGTTTTTGAAGCCCAATTTTCATTTAAGTTGCTCTTCCTAAAGGGCTCAGCATTAAGCACAGAGGTGACATCCTCATGTATATATTTCTGACCAGATTATTCTCCTTGGGTGCCTAGTTTCTGGATTTAAGTGATTTGCCCTGGGTGCCTCACCTATTTGAATCGATGCCACAAAGAGCACGATTCACAGAGATTTATTTCTGTGAGTAAAGGTGACTTACTCAGTGTCACAAAGGCAGATCATAATGGCTAGGTCCCAAATTTCATTTCGGAATATAACTAAAATAAAAACACTGAACATACATTTGGAAATACACTAATATTATCCCTGTAGTGTTTTATAGTTTCTGCAACTACATACATTTGGCTGTCTGTCAAATACACGTTTTTTTTATAATTACTGAACTTTTTTAGTTCATGCTTTTCATTTGTTTAAGCTTTTTGAACAATTACAAGAAAGCATTAAGAAAATGTTTCTAATGCACTTTATACCCAACATATATCCAATATTAAATTACCATAAAAAACAATATTCATCATTACAAGATTATTATGTAAACACAAATTTATGGATAGTAAAAATTGACAACTGAGTTGCTACTACAAACTTTACATTTGTATTATATATGTATATATATATATATATATATATATATATATATATATATATATATATATATATATATATATATATATATATATATATATATATATATGTATATATATATATATATTCACTGAAGAAACCATAGGTTATAGACCATATATAGTTAGGAATTAGCATTTACAAAACCTTGCAAATTCACTGAAAAAACCATACGTTATAGACCATATATAGTTAGGGATTAGCATTTACAAAACCTTATTTTACTCGCATAAAACCATTGAAATGTGCATATATAGTTAGTTGCGCTAACTATATATCGCGCACCCGCAATCCACTGCTGATGATGTCACATATTACATCATTCATGACATGGTCAGTGACATCACTGATGACATCACTGATGACATCTCAAATGACATCACTGATGACATCACTGATGACAACATCCAGTGACTGTATGTTTCTGTTAAGTTAAAATATGTCTTACATATTGAAGAATGAGTGGATGTATAAGTGTCTGGATGAAGGATTTAGTAGGTGCATGACTGACTGTATGAGAGAGTGATTAAATTAGTCTCACTGAGTGCATGGGTTAGTGACTAAACTGTCTTAATTTGTGCATCATTATATCTGTTGTTCTGTAAACTGCTACATGTGTTGATCAGTAGCTATATGAGTAACTATATGGATTATTGATTGGTTGCCCAAGTATTTGTATGGGAGAGTGTGTGTGTGTTGGGGTGGCTGGGAGGTGTGTGACTTTGTGCATAGATGTGTCAACAGTTGATTCACTAGATGTACGGATTCAAAACTGCATGTGGAAACAACTGTATGGGTTGTTGACTGTGTGCATGGGTGTATTGGTGAGTGAATGTATATCTCAGTGCTACATGTCAAAGTAAGTACATATGTAAAACACAGTACATGTGAGAGTTGTCATATATAAATTACTGTGCATATGAGCCAGTGAATGTGTGAGTGGCTGTATGGATCATTGTAAACTTGTATCAGGGATTGTATAAGAGAGTAAATATGTGTTAGTATATGTTTGAATAAGTAAGGTGTGTATAACTGTATAGTTGAGGAAATGGAGGTGTGATTGATTTTCTGCATGAGTGACTAGGTGTGTGAGTAACTCCATGGATGAGTGACAGTCTGTGAGTGTCTGTTTACACTGATTGTATCTAAGCTTATATTAGAATCTGAAGAGGTTCATCGTATTATCACATGAATGATATCATCAGTGATGTGATGAGTAATGTCAAATGAGATGTCATCAGTGATGTCATTTGAGATGTCATCAGTGATGAGATCAGTAATGTCAAATGAGATGTTATTAGTGATGTCATCAGTGATGTCATTTGAGATGTCATCAGTGATGTCATTTGAGGTGTCATCAGTGATGTCATTTGAGATGTCATCAGTGATGTCTATAACCTATGGTTTTTTCAGTGAATTTTCAAGGTTTTGTAAATGCTAATTCCTAACTATATATGGTCTATAACCTATGGTTTTTTCAGTGAATTTCAATGGTTTTTTAATAGTAAATATCAAAAGCTGTAAAATGTATTCTTGTTCTAATTCAAAAATATATTTTTTATATTTTTGTATTATTTTTTTTAATTTAAATATTTATTTAATTTTTTTTTTGTTTCGCTGCCGGTCCGCGAACCAGGCAGCTTCCCGTTAGCTTCAATTTGTTCAGAGACCCGGTCCGCCAACCGGTAAACGTTCCGTTAGCGCAAGTACCGCGTTAGAAAGCAACATCGTGACGCGTCGCGTAATCTGCCACAATGAACTGTCCCGAGGAACCGAAAAAAAATACAGTTATGGTAATTATACCAATTATCACCATATGGAGAGGTGGCACCCGATAATTTACAGTGCTGCCCAAATACGTGATCTGGTGGATAACCCCCGACCTGCCAGTACATCCACCAATGAAGAGGCAGTGACGGGATCAGAGGCAAGGGAGACGGTCCCAAATCTACAGTTGAACTTTGGCCAAATGAAATTAACCTGTTTAACTTGCGGCAAATTAATTTTCTGTGGAGAGAGGAGTGTAACTCTAATCAATAGAGCTTATGAACATCATCAATGTACAAAACGTCCCAGAAAATAAATTTTCTTTTTTTTTTGTTGCTCCTGTTGAGCCCTTTCTAATGAATCATTTTTGTTCCCCCCCCAAAAAAAAAACCAAAAAATATAAAACAACAAAAATAATAAAAAAAGTTCTTTTTAGAACTACCTTCCCTTTATGAAAAATTGCTAGAATGTTTAGCACTCTAGCAACCTCTATTTCTTTTGATTTGCTTCCCGGTTCGCGCGCCGGTACGCGAAACGGAAGCGAACTAAAAAAAAAAAAAAAAAAAAAAAGAAGAGTAAGTAAACAGAGAGTAATGTTAAAAGAAAGACAAATAGAGGGAGTAACACACAGTTACTGTTGAAAGAGGGACTGAGAAAAGGAGTGGAAAGAGTAGTATAAGTAAGTAATAGAAAAAGAAATGAGGGAAGTAGCAAAGGCAGGAAACTGAAGGTTAAAGAAATGAAGCAGTGGAACTAATAAAAGTTAAATTTGATAGAGATGTAACGTAAAGAGTACTAAACACTTACCTTATAATTGTCGTTAATTTAGTCAATTGTAATTTTTATACTTTTAATCTGTGTAAGAAAGAACAAAACATTTTAAATTAATAGAAGGTAGCAAAAAAAGAGTGAGCATGAGACAAGATGAATACATATTATAAATCACAATTCAAAGTACAAAATTAATTATACATATTTAATGGTTTATTTTTGCTGTTCTCAGAATATATCAAATTTCACTGAAAACAGTGAGTTGAAGGTATTCATCATATAACAGCGGGGATAAAAAAAACACAATCAAAATGATTGTGTTTAAAAAACCCTTAAAATATAATCAATCAGAAATAAGAACTCCTCAAAAATAACTTACTTTCTATGACGTCAAAGGATGTCCTATGAACAGCTTATACTCTGTTGTGCTGTTACTATTTTCTGCCCGCCACTTTCTGAAAGATAAACTCCATCGTTTTAAGAAAAATGAGACATACAAAGCAATTTAAAAGAGCACACTAAATTACAGCATCACCTAGAATCATTATAGTCCAGTTACCTACCCTAAATTCTCACTTCAGAAAACAAGTCAAAAGGCAACATTGCTTCATACTCAATTGGTAATGTTTGCTGAAAGACTAGCCTTTTTTATATTTCAAATAAACTGTGTAAAATCCTGATGTTGTCAAAGGACCATCTTAATATATAATAGCTGCAGTTGCAAATGTTCTTCCTGAAATCGATGACTGTGTAGCCAAAACATTTTTAATTAGACTTAACAACTTTTTTTCATCCAGTTTATGTAGTTGAAATTGTAAAATTACATTTCACCCATAAGTTTCCATAAATAATATGGACAGCATTGCAGACTGACATTTCCTCTACTCCTTGTTTTGATCTGCTGCTTGAATTAGCTTATAAACACAAACAGTTTTCGCTCTGTACTACACTTATCCACAAGGCCATATAGAGTAGGAGCCATTAGAACCTCTTGAAATTCCTCAGAACAAATCCAGAGATTCCTTCCCTAAAATTTAGGTTGTAAGAACACCAGGTAAGAATTTTGAAGGTGGAAAGGCAATCTTTTTTTGAAAGTTAAAACAGAATCATTGCAGAATGATCAGCCGTTTCCAGATTTTAAATAAGCTGTGTAATGTCCTGAAGTAGTTGAAGGACCGTCATGATATATAATTGCTGTAGTTACAAAAGTCCTTCCTGATATTGACAACTGCGAAGCCACCAAATTACTAATTAAAGTTGTCAATTTTTAGTTCCATCAGGCCTACATCGTTGGAACATTAAAATGACATACTGGCCATAACTTCGTATAATTAACGTGGACAGCATTGCAGACTTACATTGGCTACACTCCATGTTTTGATCGGCTGCCTTTACTAGCTTATTGAAGGATACTGATTTACTGTCAGGGAAAGTTAAATATATAAATCTTTCTGAGTCTACACTAGTAGTACTTGATAGCCTACAGTTCTCGCAATCATGCTGCCATTGATAAGAAAGGCCAAACAGATAATCTACATCTACACCTTCATCTTGCAATACATCAAGCATATACATTAAAAACTCCTGACAATCCTGCTGAATATTTTGAGAGAATTGTGTTTGACCTGAACATTTGTCTAACAGATAACGAATTTCAGACACACTTTCTACTCTTGTTCTATCAGCGCTACATTTCTCTAACACAGAATTCAACAAACAGCATAAACTTTGTTCTGAATTGATCACAATCTGTTCTTTTAAAGTCTCTAGTGAAAAGAAAACATTAACCACTACATTAGCATAGCAGTTGACACCAGAACTATTTTCAAATTGAAACCCAACACCATCTTCAACAGAATTCATTTTATTTCTGCTTACAATTTTCGGTTCATCGACTTTTGGTCTTTTTGCTACAACCTCCCTACTATTACTGATATTTCTTTGTTTCCGGCCTACCACACGTTTCTCAAACAAAGGATATTGAGGCAAATGTGGCGCATACTCTCTTCTTAACCTATTGTATTCCTTAACACAATCTAGATCTGCACAAATGTTTGTGACATCACAGTCAATCAAGTACAATCCCGATAAAGTTCTGACTCGTGACAATGCTACATAAGCCATACCCTCTTTGAACACAGAACTGCCAATATTCACTAAAGCAGTGTCTACACTTAAACCTTGCGATTTATGAATTGTCACCGCATATGCCAAGCAAACAGGAAACTGCTTACGGCGAACATATAAGTCTTTTACAAGAAAAAACCTAGCTGTGCAACGACCAATTAGCTGTCCTTCCTCAATACCATCAAATTTAATTTTTAAAAATTCAATTCCATCTCTACTTCTGTATTTCTCAAAATCAACAACATTACCCATTGATCCATTTACCAGACCTCTTTCAACATGTAAATTCCTTCTCAAAATGATACAGCAATTTAAGCACACATTCAGAGTCTTTTCAAAACCCTCAGTTTTAGATATAGTCTTCTCTAATTAATCCAATTTAGATTTCAAATTCTCAGACAAAATAATTGTTGCTCCCAAATGCTCTATTCTGTCAATAGCTTCCAGTTTCACAATCTCTTGGTTTTCTAAATTCAACATTTTGTTGTTGAAGATGGAACATTCTGCAAGAGTTGGCATCAAACATATTCCAGATTTCTTCTCAGTAATTTTCTGAAAAATATCCTCTGGCAGAACGTCTTCTTCTGGATACAAATTTGACAGTAATCGTGCATGTAAAGCTTCTTTCCCACGCTCAGTCACTTTCCCGATTCTAGCATCTTCTAGAATATTCTTGTAATCTTCATCCTTCGCCTGATGCATATTTTCACGCAGCTCAGCATAATTGAAGTTTAACCATATGTTAACGTTGCCAATGCTCCCTAGGCACTTCCTGGTATCTTCATGCGTAAGCAGTTTAAACACTGGTTGTCCTTTCACTGGTGTCAGCTGCAGAAGATCACCAAAAACAATGTGTTTGCCACCGAATAACACATCATACTCTGTTTTAAGAACTTCCTGCATTCTCAAATGCACAAAGGCAAGCATGACATTGGAAACTATGCTTACTTCGTCAATGATAAGAAGTTTCATCTTCTTCAGGACTCTAGATACTTCACAACAAGCATCCCCAGATAACTTGTGGTATTGTAATTTGTTATCATGCTCCACTGGCATCATCAGTAGCCGATGCAAAGTAATCCCTTTAATGTTATGTGCTGCCAGTCCAGTTGGAGCGGTGACAACACAAGACAGCGATGACTCAGTCCTTTTCTGCAGATAACATGAAATTGCTTTAATGAGGAAACTTTTTCCAGTTCCTGCTTCTCCACTCACATACAGTCGGACAAGCTTCAACGACGTACATGAGCACTCTTTCTTCTCATGACTTAATCCATGATCAATTTGGTTGGTAACTTCGTCATATATTTTCCTCTGCTCAACGTTGAGAACTGGAGATTCGCAATTCAATTTTCGATGATTTACCAAATGACATTTTCTTTGCTTGACTAGACATCCCTCACTTCCAATTACAGCATACACTCCTTTATCAATATCTTCTTTGATGTTCCTCTTGAAAATGTAATTTTGTAGAACATCATACAGACAAACATTCTCCAGGTGACTGCTTCTATTTGGATAATATGTATCCAACATGTTGGTCTTCAAAATATCTGTACTGCTTGGCTCCTTCTCCGCCAAATATTCAATTTCCCATACAGGTTTTCAGAACTCGATTAAGCGTTGCACCAAGACTCGCCCAAATGATACTCCTAGATTTGGCATAGAGACTTGCTGAAGACAACCGGTCAGAACATTCGTAAGCTCCGATTTCTCGATGCGACATCTTCAGACTGAAACTGTACACCTTCTTACTGAGGCTCTTTTCATGGGAAATATCCTCCCACATATCCTTCAGTTCGATCTTTTCTTTTTTGGTGATGTAAGACATCACATACCGAGCCACAGCCATACAGTTGTCAGCCACAAACTGTATATCCATGTTAGCATTCCACATGGACAAAATCACTGGGTTGTAGTCGTTAATGTACTGGGACTCTTCGTTTCTTTTCAAATTGTATGTGTTTTTGGGTGATTTCCTCGTCACATTATGTCGCAGCGAAGACATCAAATTGTTCACTCTTCCTTTAGATATCACCGACCGTGGAAATGCAAAACGACATTTGGTGTAGTACTTGTCCTTGTTTCTGAATTTACGACGACAGTACTTTCCACAACGATGGCTTTGAAACCGTAAAACTTGTTCTCTTAGACTTTTATCTTTGTTTGTCTTTGGAACAGCACATGTAGCATACTGTTCTATGAAACTCATCACTAAGTCATCCGGATCTGTTCCAAATTTGGGTGCATCTTTGATCCATAGCAGCATATGTATATGAGGAGCACCTCTTGCTTGATACTCCTTTCTCCAGAAGAAATCCAACACCTCTCCAAGAGGTGGATTTTTCTTGTTCGTGATGAAAGACATCATAGCTTCAAATCTATGATTGAAGTATCTGCATACATTCACTGGATCCAAAGAGCACAGTTCTCCGGGTGTCTTGAATTCGATATTTTCAATGTTTCCATTTGCCTCTCGTAGAAATTCAAGTTTGTCTTCCCAGCCATACTCAGCACAGCTGAGAGTGAGGAACCATGTGGGAGTTCCTAAGTTCCTCAGCATACATTTTAAGTCACCATGACGGCGGTACCAATACTCATTAGTACCACGCTGACAAGCCATGAGATTAACCAGGTGAGAATTCAAAATACTGTCTTGCACATTGACTTTATCCATAAAGTCCCTTGCCGAGATATTTCGCAGTTGTACACGACTTTTCAAGATGTGGTTCACTGCATAAGACAATCCAGAGAGATCACTTTCAAACAGTAGATGAAACAAATAGGGAATGCATTGACGAAACCTAGGATCTTCTGCATACAATCGTAAAGTCCGGTATTCTGAAGCAGGAATTTGAACAGGTCGCTCATCATATCTTCCTCCTTGACCTGTGGGAAATAACTGTGGGAAACATCAAGCTTCCAAACTTTCCTCCCAAACACTAATGGGACTCCCTTTGGCTTGTTTCATTTGAAACAACTCAATAGCATTCCCCATGACTTCCTTGGAATGCAAAGGATGAACACTATAATGTTCATATATTTCTTCATTTTTAAAGGCTTCTACTTTCTCAATTTGTCCAGCACACAAATCACTGTCCTCTTCTTCACTTACTTCCTCTTCTGCAACACATACATTCTTGTAGTACTCATTGTTTTTTATCAAATACAATGTTGCATTTTTGACTTTCCTAACATCCACTAAATCTTGCCAGATTTTCTTACTCTTTGTCGGAACCCCATTAACTATGATAACCAGAGGTTCCTCTTCCACTTTCTCTACTCCAATTGTATTAATGTTTTTCTTCAAATCTAAAGGCAAATAAACAACTCTTCCCTTTAATCCTCTCTGTAAATCTGAAGGAGGCAATTTCCCTGTCTTTGGCTCCATTCGTACAATAGCCTGGAAGGGATGGACACTTTGAATCAAAATAGATTCATAAGTATTTAAATCCTTCAATTCAAAAGGAATGTCAACAAATTCCAGATTATTATATCCTGCTCTAGCAGGCATCTGGTTTTGGTTTAATTTGTTAAAACAATAAGTACACATACGTTGGTCCGCTCCCAAATCAAAACAATTTTCTACCATCAAGTATGTGGCAAAATCCTTCCATTCACTATTGTTTTCCATATCACTTTTTGCATATAAATCCACTAACTTAATCTGATTCTTATAATAAGTCCGTCGACAACACACACAAGTGAAATTAGGCCTCTCACTTGATTTCACCATAAACGTGGAAATTTCCTTGTGAAACTTATGTGTACTGAAAATCTGTACACTCTCTTCCACATTACCTTCTTCTAGTGGGTCAATTTCAACATTGTTCTCTTTACCAGCAAAGTAACAGAACTCAATTTCTTGACAAATATTCTTCACATCTACTTCAGAACCATGCAAAAGAGCACTGCTTAATTGTTTAAGCATAACTGCTGGACTCTTAGCATAATACAACATTCTAACTAATTTCCTCACTTTATTATGATGCACTGCTAGCATCCTGAAATGATGAAAAACACTCTGGCATACTCTCCTGGAAAGACAAGCCAGTGAATGACCATGCAAACCTGTCACTTGTCTCACTCTGCAAGGATCTAATTCTTGCAACAACTTTATCTTTTGTTTTAAACTTTTCTTATTAAATGTCCGTACAAAATCACAAACCAAATTGATGGAATCCTGTCGCACACTGCAAATAGAACTACACTTCCAGGTGTACACTGGTTCCTTAGGACGTCTCCCTAAAACCTCATCACTTAACACCTCTTCTGCATCGGCAGACACAAGTTTTTCTTTTTCAACCGGACGACCATCTTTTACCTCATATGCTCGACCACTGCTGTCAACTGCATGCACCAAATCATTGTCCTGAAAATAACTCTCCTCATTAAAAATTGCCTCACTATTTGAACTATGCATCCATTCTCCTGAGAAAACTTCACAAAAATTACTTCGATTAACTACTCTCTTCCATCTACTATTTGATTTGAAAACATAAATTACCTTGTTTAGTTTCCTAATTCTATTAATTACCAAAATAAATAACTTTCGCTTAATTTCGAAAGCCTGATCAATAATTTTCTCTACATTTTTCTTTTTCTTATAAAATGCCACTTTCTGTTGTCCTTTCTTAAATTATTTTAGCAAATTGACAATTACCCTGTTGCGGAACATTCGCCTACGAATGTCCCTGAATATATTTTCCCTTCTACTGCCATGCACAGAGTTATCTCCTGCTCTAGCAGAAACTTTTTTGACGGGCCTTTCCTTTCCATTTAAATTGGCTCTCTTTTTCAGGACTAAAACTTGTTCTATAGTTATACTTTTGTTTCTACAAATGTTTCTAAGGAATGCTTTCGTTCTCTTACCCGGAGCTTTCTTCGTGCGTTGACGAGATTTTAATGTAGAGGACTGCTGCAAGCATTTAGTAATCTGCTGTCTTTCACGTTTCGTAGCCTTTCGGATTCTATCCTTAGACGGCATTGTCTAATTTCTAAATAATCTGCAGTTGAATCTGTGGTAAAATATAATAAAAAAATTTATTAACCACTATTACCAAACAGTAAATCAATAACAGTAAGGATTTGATTCAGCAATGCCATAAAGATGATTCAGTGAAATCTTCTTAATTTTAATGTGATAGTTTTACAGGGCTTTCATGCAAATGACTGCCCACCCTGTAACAAAAAGCCCACATGAAACTTGACGCACATTAAATTGTGTACTTACCTGCAATAATCCATATGCCAGTGTTTAGGTCCCTCCACCCTGCCCCTCCCCCTCCCCGCCTCCCTGCCCCACCGTAACTTTCTCCACGACCCGCGGCTGCTATCTTGCAACATGGTGCATCTTGTAAATCTCTGCTGCATTATAAAAGTGACGCAACAGCAGCACAAAATAGGCGCACAGCCATCATAAATCTGCCCCTAACACTTTAAATGATTGATTCAGGATGACGATAAGGTGTGGACTATCTAGAAGTTTGTTTGAGGTGAGGCCTACTCAGGGTTGCAGATGAAATTTAGGCTTGTTGAAGAGTACAGAGGTGATAATACATGTACAGGCCTACCAATGAAGTGAATCATGTCCACTGCACTCTTGAACAAAGGCCAGACCTCCTCTATCTCCCTGAACACCCCTAAACCTCATCTGCACAATGTGATTCGTAATGTTAGGAAACACAAGTGATATAATTGAAAAACGTGCAAATATTTTTGCACATTTAACAATCACATCACCTGTATTTCTTCAGCTTAGTTATCTCATTGTGCAGATGTAGTCTACGTCCTATGTAGAAGCACACCCTATCAATACCTAAATTACCCAAGCACACATGGGAGCGTATTTACAAGGACCTTGCTCCAGGGGAAATGTCTTAAATTAAAATTTGAAAAATTACATCAAAGAGACTCAAAGGCCTTGTAAATATGCCCCAAACAACCTATGAAACACTAGCAGTACATATCGAGAAACCTAATTGATTTCAAAAAACGTTTTTAAACCTTTTATGTAAAAAAATTATATACCTACATTCATGGGGAACTGACTTAAAATGCCCTAATACACATGAAAACGTTTTTTTAAGGTCCTTGCACCTTTTTTTCCATCACTTTTAACATGGCTATGTGACTCAAACAATCAAAATCAAAATTTGCCAAGCACACATGGGGGCGTATTTACAAGGACCTTGCACCACGGGGAAAGTGACTACAAACGACCAAACACACATGGGGACGTATTTACAAGGCCCTTGAACCAGGGGGAAGTGACTTGAAATGGCCAAGCACACATAGGGGTGTATTTACAAGGCCCTTGCACCACTTATGCATCACTTTTAACATGTACACTGTGGAGCACCATGGGGCAAAAACAACACAGATGCATCATGCATCTGTTCCGCAAAAGCAAAGCATTGCAGGAGTCACATCGCAAGTAAATACATTCTCATAAATTTTAAAAGCATTCCTTTTCCTTAAAAACGATTTTCTGATCATAATTTGAAAACACAGCACAGCTCCTATGTACAACCACACCTTGTCAGTACTAATACTTTACATTATCTGCAATTACAATTGGTAAAAGAATGCAAAATCTTCTTTGAAAACATAATGCAAACACTTGACTCAAAACATCATTTTAAATGCACAGCTGGCTTTCTTATTTTCTCAAAAAAGCATAGTAGTCTCTATCTAAAAAAAAGAAACGATATCTCACCTTAACAAATGCTTTTTGAATTTCAAAACAGTCTCAGAAACACACCAATTTTTCTTTAGCAGAACAAAAGGTATGCACTGCAGAGGCTGGAACCAACAAAGGCACTGAAATGCTGATATTCATCACACATATCTCTCATGTCAGCCAATCAAAACTCTTCCCTCACTTTTTTCAAATCAACACCCTTCCCCCTCTGCCCTTTCTGCCCTTTTTCCATAGCAACTACCTCCTGCCAGACCTCTCATGTTTACAAGTTCACACAACAATGTTTCAAATGGACTCTGAACTCTCAGTACACCTGCTAATCCACTGCAATCTTTCATAACATCATTTTTTATTACCCATTCAAATTACATCTTTCAAAGAACACATCCATGCACCCTAACTTTCTGTTTTCAGCAATGGAAATCCACCAATCACTGCTAATGAATAATTAGCACTCAAACTCCACAGTTTTTTTTCTTTACAAACTCCACTGTTTCAACTGCCATTTCATTCCCACACTTCATCTGACTGCAGCAGAACGTCCTCTCGCCATGTTTTCTGTCTGGATTCTAGGACATAGCTACATACACTGGGCTCACAGGTATGCTGATAACAGAAATTTACACAACCTCAATTTACAAAATGTGGAAATCAAATGCATTGGCCAAAGAGGATTGAAATGTCACCAATTGATACCATTGGTGAAAACCTTTTTACATTTGCCAAACCCTGACCTCATAATAGTGCACTGTGGAGGAAATGATTTGGGCACTTTGACTGGGGTAGGTCTGGAAATGCTCTTAAAGGACACCTTTGAGCAATTGATGGCACTTTTTCCTCAAACTGCCTTGGTATATTCCAATATATGCCAAAGACAAAAATGGAGGTGGTCCAATCAATTTTGTCCACAAATTGAGAAATCGAGGAAGCATGTAAATAAGTCTGTTTCAGCTTACATGAGAGACCATGGAATGGGCTGCATCTACAACAATAACTTGCGTTACTACATGCAAGAAATCTACAGAGGAGATGGCGTGCACTTCTCAGATGAGGGGAACAGAGTTTTCATACAAAATTTAGGACTGTGTATTGGTACCTACTTATAAGTACCTAGAACTTACACAGAACCCAAAAGCTCTTTTCAGAGCTACCTTAACTTTAATTACTCTTTTAAAATTTCGAATGTACCTTTTTTCACTAATTTTCACTTATGTTCGCTTCCCGGTTCGCTACCCGGTTCGCGTACCGGCAGCTAACCGCGCGAAAAAAATTCAATTGTTTTTTTGGACAAATATGAGCCTCCTCAGCCACCCTCAGAAAACCTAGGGGGTCAGGATATGTCTACCGTGCCCCCTTCTACCCATTCTGAACATTATTTACCCTCCATCTTGTATCTCAATTCTACCGAAACACAAAATGGAGGACTCCCGTAACGCTGCAGGTTCGCGTACCGGGACACGCACTGACAAGCACTCGCTCAAAAAAGGTGGGAAAGTAATTTACAGAAAAACCACTGGAGACACTTTCACCAAATATACATAAGCTCATACTACATACCAATCCCTACCATTTTCACAAATTTGGTTGGAATTCCATTTAGCCATTTAGCATGTAGACCTCTCTAAATTCCCTGAGGTAAATTACTTCACAAAACACATCGGAAGTGTTGGAATTGACAACCAATTAAAATGTTACTTTCATTTTCTACTTTTTTAACCTAACATTTGATTGATTATTACCTGAATATATATAAAGAAAGAGAGAAAAACACAGCCATTTTGACTACTACTTCCTGAAGTACATTGCAAGAACATTTTCATTGACAACTTAAACTTGTTTTTGAAAGGTAAGAAGTTATTTTAAAAATTTGAAATGAGAACTATGTTATGATAATTTGTGAAAACGTTTTCAGATAATTATATACTGTCCCGCTGCAAGAGTTAGAGATTGAGATAGGCTTCTCTGTTATAATTATGGATTGAGTTAGGCTTCTATGGTATAATTATGAATTTACTCAGTCTTCATCACAGGCACTTTTTAATAGTTCTACTTCCTGCCTGAATCCATACAGTGCCCAAAGATAACTTCACTGTTAAAAACTCACAAGTACCTGCCTGAACTTTAACCCAACAGTAACCTATCTCTACTGATATTTTTATTTTTTATGCAATTTACAGCAAGAAAATGGAAGCACAACAGAAAGAAAATAATATTTCCTTTCAAATAAATATTGAAAACAATCCAAATGAAGAAAAGGATGAAAATGACTTTTTGGATGACACATTTGACGAAGAATTAATTGAATGTGTAGAAGAATATGAATCATGGAATGAAAAGGAGGACATACCTGATGAATTGATGTTACAAATTCTTTTAGATTTTGAAAAATCTGAACAATAATTTAAAATTTTAAAATTAAAAATTGTTTGAGACATTATTCTTTTTTATATGTAAATTATGAAATAGTATCAAAATAGATATAATATAAAGTGAGACTTAAAATATACTGTACAACTTTTTTGTGTTACATCGTAAGTTTGCTCATAGTTACTTCCTTTCTCCAACTATATTATCTCCAATGTGTATTTAACATCTCTTTATCATCTCCTGCCTCCATATTGTTTCGGCTTTCCAGACAGACTATGGTATGAATTCCATATACCACAATAACTTCTGAAACAACTTGCAAGATATCTACAAAGGAGACGGCGTTTATTTATTTTTAGACTCTGCATTGGTACCTACATGTTGCACGTAAATAAAAAAAAACAAAAAAAAACAACAAAACGAACAATCAATAAACATACAATATTTAAAAAGTCTATCATTTTTTTTCCTTATAGTACGCTGCCCGGACCGCTTTACGGTGCGCGTACCGGGCGCACCCCACGCAAAAAAAACTATTTTTTTTTTTGCCCCGCGGGGCCCTTTTAAAGCCTTCACATCAAACCTAGGGGGTCAGGGAGGATCTACTATGCCCCCTCATGGTCATTTCCCCCTTCATTTTGGCCTCCTCTTGTCTCTCGATCCTACCGAGAGACAAGATGGCGGCCGCTCCGGACTGTTTAGAATGTTGACAGACACCGGAGAGCCAATCAGCTTCGCTTCGCAAAGTTCCGTTACGCAAAAAGTACGCGAACCGGAGCGCTACCCGGGACGCTGTCACAGATATAATTGTTTTTTAAAACGTTAATTTCTCAAAATCCACTGGAGCACATATATTGAGACCTAGCAAAGGCACATCGGGCTAACAGTCCCTACAATTTTGCCAAGTTTCGTGCAAATCCATTCAGCCGTTCGAGCTAAAAGTGAGGCCAAACACCCTATGGAAAAATGAATTGGAAAAACGCGTTTTGGGACCCCCCTTTTTTCTCGCCCCCCCCCTTGACGAAACCCCCCCAAATTTACAGGGGCTGCTCAGAAACAAAATGTGCCATTTTCCTGAAAATTTCAGCCGATTCCGTGCACAAACGCCAAAGTTATTAGACATAGAATTTTCAAAAGTCCCATTGAGAAAAAATCTTAACTATATATACCTACTGGCGACCGCCAGTAGGTAATATATATATATATATATATATATATATATATATATATATATATATATATATATATATATATATATATATAAAATGAGCGAACTCTGGGTAGTTCTCAAGTTTAGGTGGAAAGCAGCTCCTGTTAGAGCACTCTCAACACCAACGCCACGCTAGATCTGCTCACCTCAAATGTCTGTTTTTTAGGGCTCGTCCCTTTTCTATTTCGCAGAAATAGAACAGGGGAAGTCCTTATGTCGCTGATCCACTTCTTTACCCAAAGGCTCTCTTCAGGCAGCTGATTGGCTCTCTTCAAGGAGGATTACCAACAGTTCACGAGCTCGTGGACGAGCTTGCCTGATCCTTCCCCCTGCCAGCAGCATTTGGCACATCAAAGGCTTCACTGCCCCGCCCCCCTCCGTCACTTATTCACGGCCGCAGGCTGTGCCTCCCTTCTACTTCCCCAGCTAAAGGCTTCCGCTGCCCCTCCCCTGCCATCACTTATTCACGGCCACAGGCCGCACCTCCCTTCTTCCCTGGCTCTGCTCCCCCCGTGCTTGTTTTCCCTATTGCCGTGGGACGATTTCTTCAGGCATGCACATTTCTGCCCTGCTTTTGTGTCCGGTTTGCTTCAAAACCATGTTTCAAACAAAATAATATCTACTGCTTAGTGTTTTCCATCGCTTTCCAAGCAGCAGCCCAGCAGGCAGCCCACCCCCCTCCCTTAACGGACATAAAATGAAATGTATTTTAGTTTTACCAACAGTTGTTATTTATTCTGTGAAACATCGAGTAAGTATCATTGCTGCTGGCCCTGTAAGCAGCACGGCCTTCCCATCTGTTCCTCTCTCCCTGCCCCACACCCTGCTTCACGGCCATCTGTCTCTCACCAGCCTTCATCTCTTCAGGCTGCTGCTCCCCCGCCCACCCAGCAGTGCCAAGAGCTATGCCTTCGAGCTATTCCCTCCCACTTGCTGGCTCCCCTGCTCCCCCACCCGACTTGAAACAAAACCTCCAGTGGTTCATGAGTGGCGACGTCAGTGCAGGTTTCACAACAGCTTTGAAACCGCACCAGCTACTTTTCAGTGGCAGTTTGTGTGGTCTTCGATTAAAATCCCAAGTTTGCCTTTCTGAGTGCTCGATCCATTCTAGAACATTGCTGTTTGAAGAATAGTGCACGCTGGTGTAAATGGAGATAATGTCTCAATAAACCAACCGGGACTGCCCAGCATTATAAAGGGGTATGACACTGCTTAAAATATGTATTTTTTTTGCTGTTAAGATTTTGTGTGGCAAGACGTAGAATCTCATAAAAACAAATATTTTTCTGAGTGTAGAATTAATCACTAGAGCCAAGCCTTGCCGCTGGCATCGGCTATAAGAGTTTGGACACCCCCCTCCCCCATGGAAAGCTCAGCCCTCAACCCTTAAGAGGTTGTTACATCCAGTACCTTTAAATTGGAGCTAATAGTAACAAGTGCATGTTTTTTATCGCTTAAAAGAGGCAACACTCTGTGTTTAGCGCTATGCAAATAACACACCATTGTTTAGCCATTGCAACAGCTTGCTCCTCATTTCCGTCCCGCCCGGGTATGCGCTAATCTTTCAGCATCATAAACATAGGTGCCATGTGTAATATTTAAGCAGTCGCCCGCATGACTTGCTCACTTTGCCAATGCTTGTTTCCAAAGCATTGTTCTAGCCTCCGGCCTCCCATCTCCAAATCGAGGGGCTTTTGTCTATGAGCAGAGATGTATCCTAGTGTAGGGGCACATCATAAGGGCTATCACAGGGGCACACATTTTCGAGTAGAGAAATGTGGACAGTTGATCCTTCATTAATACTCATTACAACTAGACTTATTCGGCAGGGGGGGACACTAAATTATGCATCAAGGTTGTCTAAATTATGAGGCAAGAAAAGACAAATTATGTGGTACAATGTGCAACATTTTTAATACTTTTAATTGATTATTTTGTCATTTTACACATGGTAATGCTCTCTGATGAATGATTTGAGCACCAGTTATGTTACACAAGGACACTTTCATTGTGTGGTAGGCGCAGGGAGATAAAGTGATTTGATCAGAATCACAGGATGCTGAGCCCACGCCGAGGCTCCAACTCGGTTCCCCAGCAGCATTTGGCACATCAAAGGCTTCGCTGCCCCGCCCCCCGCCGTAACTTATTCACGGCCGCAGTCCTGCCCTCCTCTTGTTGTCTGTAGTTCCTTTCACCCCCGCCGTCGTCCTGCTGTCCGTGGTAACTCTCACTAATTGCTTCTGTTGCATATGTTTAAACTTGCTGTTATATCGGCCCTTGTGTAGCACAAGCAACGGATTACAAATGCTATAGGTGTCACATTTCCACAAGTTAACACTATTAGCATTGTAAATTACAAAGTTATTAATTTCCAAAATTTCAAAACAAAAAGATAAATAATAAATTTGTCATTTACAATACTAATCCCTCAAACTTTACTATTGCGAGCCCTATTGCATTGCAAATGCTTGTCTATCAAAGTCTTTAAGCATAGGATTAGCAAAGTGCCATCCACGCCGAGAAAGAAAAGGACAAAGGGGCATATTATCAAGGACCAGTGTTATAATTATAGCCGTTTTATCGGCAGGAAACTGCTGATAAAACGGCGATAATGGGCTTGATAATAAGCCCTTGTTAATTCCCATAGAAGCCCATGTTAACATCAGAACATGGGCTTCTATGGGAATTAACAAGGGTGTATTATCAAGCCCATTATTGCAGTTTTATCGGTAGCTTCCTGCCGATAAAACAGAGATTATTTTAACATTGATCCTTGATAATATTCCCCAAAGTCTTTTGCCATTTCCACTGCAAAGTCTTTAAGCATAGGACTAGCACAGTGCTGACCTTGCTGCGCTGTAAAATGACAACAGATATTTATCACTCCAAACACAGTATTACAGCTTTGAATTGGTAAAATACCAATTCAAGCCAACCTGAAATTAGTAAAAGCAACCCCTGAAACAGTGCTAAAGACTTTGATAGAAAAACAAACATTTGAAGTGAGCAGATCTACATTGTCGCTGGTGTTGAGAGTGCTCTAACAGGAGCAGATTTCCACCTAAACTTGAGAACTACCCAGAGTTCTCTCATTCTTTTTGCATAATTTATGTGTCACGCTATTACTGAAAGGGTTTTGTTTTGACTTATACTGGGTGCTCCCTTGTGTCTGGACAAAGCTATACCTCTCTGAAGAGCTCTAATTAGAGCGAAACACTGTGTCAGGGGTTGCTTTTACTGATTTCAGGTTGGCTTGAGTTGGTATTTTACCAATTCAAAGCTGTAATACTGTGCCTGGAGTGATAAATGGCTTTTGTCATTTCACAGCTCGGCAAGAACAGCACTGTGCTAGTCCTATGCTTAAAGACTTTGCTGTGGAAATGGCAAAAGACTTTGTCCTTTTCTATCTCGGCGTGGATGGCACTTTGCTAATCCTATTCTCTCATTCTTTTTATATATGGTCATGGTTGTGCCTCTGGATGAATTGGCCACACAGAGCAGGGATTCCATAGAGCGTCAGCTACGAGGAGTTCCACCGTCGCAGCCTCGTGGGTCCGCCGGCTGTCTAAACGTGCAGCTGGTGTTGAACAGGAGATGCCGGGTAATGACACTGGGAGGTTGCAGGACATGGTTTTCCCTATGATTGTTTGAGGGAGTGACTTTGTGATGGCGCCCATACTTGGATTTTGATTGGAGCACTACCAGTACCAGCATGCCTTGGGTGTAATCAACAGGTACAATAATGGAAATAAAAAGAGAGATCATACTGGTCAGTGCTTCTTTGCCGTCATTTGTCTCACCCTGCCCATGATGAAGGGCGTTTACCACCCGAAACGCATCGGCCAAATGGGAAATAGTGCCTGCATACCTACCTTCTGAAATGGAGTGGTCATGGGTGTGCCGACCAACAAAGAGTTAACTCAGCAAAATAAAATAGTGACCAGCCCTTGGTCACGGTTTGGCGCCACCACCTGTGCCTCGGAGGTCCGTGTGCCTCTTGATGAATTGGCCACACGGAGCAGGGATTCCATGGGATCGTCAACTACGAGGAGTTCCACCTTCGCAGCTTCGTGGGTCCGCCGGCTGTCTTGAACAGGAGATGCCGGGTAATGACACTGGGGGTTGCAGGACATGGTTTTCCCTATGATTGTTTGAGGGAGTGACTTTGTGATGGCACCCATACTTGGATTTTGATTGGAGCACTACCAGTCCCAGAATGCCTTGGGTGTAATCAACAGGTACAATAATGGAAATAAAAAGAGGGATTATACTGGTCAGTGCTTCTTTGCCGTCATTTGTCTCACCCTGCCCATGATGAAGGGCGTTTACCGCCCGAAATGCACCGGCGAAATGGGAAATAGTGCCTGCATACCTACCTTGTGAAATGGAGTAGTCTTGGGTGTGCCGACCAACAAAGGGGTAACTCAGCGGAATATATATATATATATATATATTTAGATATATATATAGCAGTGTATGTTCATAGATATATATACATGCACACACACACACGCACACACACACATATAGTAGTATATGTATATAAATATATATACATGCACACACACACACACACACACACACACATATATATATATATATATATATATATATATATATATATATATATATATATATATATATATATATATATATATATATATATATATATATATATATATATATATCAAACACACAAGAATACCCATTTGAAAATGCCCACACAGGAAGGTTAACTCCATCTTTATTCAGGAACTCTGGAAAGAGTGCGGCGCGCCTCAGTTTAACAAGCAGCCTGACGCGTTTCGAATGCAGTTCATTCTTGTTCACAGGCCATTAACTGACTGTACCCAGCAGCTGCGTTGCTCTTCACGCCTGCATTGGAGCTGAAAGTCCCGCCCATTGGGCGTTAACAGCCCAGTGCTTCTGGTAGTTGCAGTTTATTGAAGACAACGATCCATCTCAAGTGAGCGCCGTGGGTGTGAGGCAGGTAAGTAGTATTACCCCAGTGGGTTTGCAAACAGGGGCGCAGACGTAAACTCCCAATTTTTAACAGTCCTGAATCGTGGTCTTTCCTGTTCATCTTGCGCAACCTGGGTTGGTTGCACAGCATTGATCCGCCACAGCAGAGGGGCATCTTCGCGACCGGGCCTGCCTCAATGGGCGGGACTTTCAGCTCCAATGCAGGCGTGAAGAGCAACGCAGCTTCTGGGTACAGTCAGTTAATGGCCTGTGAACAAGAATGAACTGCATTCGAAACGCGTCAGGCTGCTTGTTAAACTGAGGCGCTCCGCACTCTTTCCAGAGTTCCTGAATAAAGATGGAGTTAACCTTCCTGTGTGGGCATTTTCAAATGGGTATTCTTGTGTGTTTGATATATATATATATAAATATATATATATATATATGTGACAAACTATACACTTGTAATTATATATATTCCCCACTGTCAGTCGCCAGTAGGTAGTCATAGTTAGGTCCATGTTTCTGTTTTTGGACTTGTCCATATCTTTGGCGCCATTTGACAAATCTTCACAAAAGTTTCCCAAAAATGTGTGCTCGTAATTCTAGTTGTACATGGATTTTTGGGGGGCGAGCCATCAAGTAGGAGGGGGGGTGTGAAAAGGGGTAGTTTAAAAAGTGTTTTTCTGATGTTCATTTCTATTGAGATTTTAGACATGTCTACAAATTTGGCAGAAAGGTAGCTCTTGGTCAAGAAAAGATACTTTTTCCTAATTGGTGCAAATCCATTCAGTAGTTTTTGAGATATCATTTGAAATCAACATTTGTTTATCTAGGGATGCTGAACCTCCTTGGATTCGCGAATCCATGCTACAACACCAATGCTGTGATTGGTTGGGCGCAACCTGAGAGGAAAGTTGCGGCCACCATTTTGTCCATCAGGTCTCGGTTTTTAGTGGGAAAAATAAAGGTAAAAAGTGAAAGAAGATGTCAGAGTAGAGGTAGCCTGACACCAAGGGACAAATAGAGGGGTCTGCGGACGGCCTCATATTGGTAAGAAATTGTCCCAAAAACGTTTCTTTTTGTAATCACCCTAGGATCAGCGGATTCTTTTTGGATCCTACCCCAATCCTCCCAGATCCTCCAGGATATTGGTGGCTTTGTGGATCCAGAACCGAAATTAAAAAGAAAAATACACCCACAGATCCACACACCTACTCACACACTCACTCACACACACACTTTCAAATCCACGTACACACCCAAACAATGACTCACACCCAGTCACACACACATTCAGCCACTCACAGACCCTCAGAGCCACTCACACACCCATTCACAGACCCACACAGCTTTCACACACCCACTCACACACCCACTTACACACTCATACAACCACTTACACACCCATTCATGACATCTTCTATGACATCATTGATATTATCACTACAACATTTGCAGTGTAACTATTGATGAGAAAACACAAGGACCTGACTGCATGCAATTTCCTCAGCATTCCAGCAGGAACGCACCACCATGCAGGAAAGTTTTTATCTTCAGTGCTTTATTTTCCCATATTACAACATGACACATTTCGATATATGTGTATATATATGAAAACATATATATATATATATATATATATATATATATATATATATATATATATATATATATATATATATTCCCATATTACAACATGACACATTTCGATATATGTGTATATATATATGAAAACATATATATATATATATATATATATATATATATATATATATATATATATATATATATATATATATATATATATATATATATATATATATATATATATTCACTGAAAAAACCATTGGTTTCACACCAGTTATAGTTAACTGGAAATTTTACTGTCATAAAACCATTGAAATTCCACGTTATAGTTAGTTGGACTCACTATAACTTGCGCGTGCAATGCACTGCTGATGACGTCACATATTACATCACTCATGACATGGTCAGTGACATCACTCATGACATCACTGATGACACCATCCAGTGAATGTGTGTCTTTCTGAAAAATAAATGTGTTTTATATATGTATATGTAAAGGTCGATGGAAGAATAAATGTTTTAATAAGTGTCTAAAAAGATATTTAAAAAAAAAAATTGGTTGGTTAACTGGCTTATTAAGTGTATCTTAGTGAATACATATATTAGCGAGTAATGTTTAAATATTTAAATATATGTATCAGTGTTTCACTTTGTGTATAAGTGGCTGCATGGGTTGGTGAGTAGCTACATGTGTGTGTGTATATGGGTTATTAGATTTTTTTTAGTATCAGTATGAGTGTCTGTATGGTTTGGTGGGGGTATTACTTAGCACATAGATGCATCAATGACTGACTCACTATTTGTATGTGTTTTGAAGACAGCATATGTGCAGGACTGTATGGGTGGATAAGTGTCTATATGTGTGTGTTAGTGAGTGAATGGCTGTCTCACTAGTGTCTTTCTCAGTAACAAGATATCTTTTAATCTAGTATATGTGAGTATTGATGTATATAAGTGAGTATATGAGAGAGTGAGAGATTGTAAGAGTTCCTGTTGAAATAAGTATGTGTTTCTATGAGTGATTGTTTAAGTGAGTAAGTTTGTGTACGTTTCCTTAGAAGTAAGGTGATAGTTTGTGTATAGTTGTATATGCAAATAAATGGATGTTCAATAGTTTATTTGCATGTGTGAGTAACTTTTGGATGACTGTTGGTGTGTAACAGGATGTATAGGGGTATCACTACATATGATGAGTGAGTATATGTATGAGTGACTATATAGAACTGTTGGTGAATGAGTGGATGTGTATATAGATGGTGTAATTTCTGAATTGGTTGTTGTAACTGGTATGGGTATCTCCATTTTTTTGAAAATGTTAGTTCCTATTTTTGAATATGTGTTTCAAGGATTACATTACACTGAAAGGAGGTCTGTCACTCTGTCACAAGGATGGTGTCATCAGTGATGTCATGAGTGATGTCACTGACCATGTCATGAGTGATGTAATATGTGACATCATCAGCAGTGCATTGCACGCGCAAGTTATAGTGAGTCCAACTAACTATAACGTGGAATTTCAATGGTTTTATGACAGTAAAATGTCCAGTTAACTATAACTGGTGTGAAACCTATGGTTTTTTTCAGTGAATTTAATAGGTTTTTTAAATGCTAATTCCTGACTATAACTGGTGTGAAACCTATGGTTTTTTCAGTGAATGTATTAGGTTTTTTTAAATGCTAATTCCTAACTATAACTAGTGTGCAACCTATGGTTATTTCAGTGAATTTCAAAGGTTTTTTTAATGCTAATTCCTAACTATAAGTCTCACTTTATAAGTAAGACTGTTAGCGCTCTAGTTGTTCTTTAGAACACGCTGGTACATTCTGTCATTGGGCTACATTGGGCTACATTGGGCTTCATTTGGGCTACATTTGGGCTCTAACATATATATAGCCCAATGTAGCCCAATATATATTTTTTCAAAGTTAATTTTCTTAAAAACCACTGGAGCATATATCTTGAGACATAGCAAAGGCACATCGGGCTACCAGTCCCTACAATTTTTCCCAATTTTTTTTTGTATATTGTTTTTTTTTTTGCCCTGGATGGCTCCCGGTGCGCGCCCCGGTGAGCACCCCGGAAAGCGTAGTATTTTGAAGCGCCCCGGTGCGCAAACCGGGAAGCGTCCCGTTAGCGCCAATGTCGCGAACGAAAACATGATTGTGACGTATCGCAGGGGGCGCGTAGCGTAAGCGCGTCGGGTCATGTGACCTGAAAATAACACTTTTCATTGGCTCATAACAGTTTTGGTTTCATAATGATGAAACCCCTGGTCATGTGACCTGAAAATAACACTTTTCATTGGTTCAGGATGTTTTTTTTTTCCAAATGATGAAAGCCCCCACCTTTTTTCCTTATTCTACCTTTGTGCTTTGAGAGAGGTAGACCTGCAGTTATATCAGTCAAAAATGGCTACATTAGCTGCAGCTGCTGGATCTTCTGGACCACCACCACCACCACAAGGACCTCCACAACTTCACAGTGGTGGAGATCAAGAACAGATGATCAGACATATTCTTCAAAAGCATCCAAATACCTATGCTAGGGCAGAGGTCAGGGAACTGGCCAGAAACCCTGTCCAATCTTCTGCCAGCACCTCCCAAACTAATGTTTCCACCCCATTGGGACCAGAAGTTAGGGAGATATGCTCCACCATACAAACCAAATTTTCCAATTTTAACCCCTTCGCTGCTGGCCCGTTTCCGCCGCTGTGCGGTAAACAAATGAACAGGGGCGGGCCATGACGAACCCCAGCCGTCATCAGCACACGAGCACCGTAGTGCATGACGGCTGGGGTTCGTCATCAGCATGCAAGGGGTTAAAATGGTTTGTATTTTTTGTGGACAAACAATATGCTATGGAGAGCAATGCATCACACTTATTAATCGTACTTGGGATAACCACAAGTGCCCAAGGAAACATTAATTTATTCCGCTTTTTTTTTTGCTCCTGTTGAGCCCTTTAGGATTCCCTGTTTTTTGTTTCTCCCCTTAAAAAATACAAAAAAAACAAAAAATGTTCAGAAAAGCCAAAAAAGAAAAAAAAATTAAAAAACCAATAAAAAAATATAAAACAACAAAAAGAATTTAAAAAAAAGTTATTTTTAGAACTACCTCCAATTTCTAAAAAAATGCTATTTTTTTTTAAAAATCTGTCATTCTTTTTTCCCCATGGTACGCTCCCCGGTGTGCTCGCCAGTGTGCGTACCGGGCGCTCCCCCGCGCAAATCGAAAAAAAAATAATAATTTTGCCCCGCGGGGCCCTTTTATGGCCCCCACATCAAAACTAGGGGGTCAGAGGGGGTCTACTCTGCCCTCTTTTGGTCATTTCCCCCTTTGTTTTTGCCACCTCTTGTGTCTCAATTTTACCGAGACACAAGATGGTGGCCGCTCCGGACTGTTTCGAATGTTTACAGACACCCGAGAGCCAATCAGCTTTCCGTGCGCAAGTCACATGGCGCGCCCGGTGCGCTCCCCGGAGCGCGTACCGGGGCGCTGCCATTGATATATATATTTTTTAGAACCTAAATTATTCAAAAACCACTGGAGCACATATCTTGAGACATAGAAAAGGCACATCGGGCTACCAGTCCCTACAATTTTGCCAAGTTTGGTGGAAATCCATTCAGCCGTTCGGGCTAAAAGTGAGTTTGACCGCCCTATGGAAATTAACATGGGGAAAACACGTTTTGGGAGCCCCCTTTTATCTCAGCCCCAGCTTCACGAATCCCCCCCAAACTTTCAGGGAAGGACCGGAGCTCAAAGAGGCAAATTTGAGGACATTTTCAGGCAGATTCGTCAACCGACGCCAAAGTTATTCCAAATAGAATTTTGAGATTGTGCATTGAAAAAAATCCTAACTATAACTACCTACTGGCGACCGCCAGTAGGTAATATACTTACATAACTATGCATTCATATGTATTCCATAACTCCTGTTCCCATTACCAAGACAGAACAGACTAGCTCAAAAGCCTAACATTTTCTATAAATACATATTTAATGTGAGAAAATAGATTGTTGGTTGAGGGGGGTTTAACCCCTACTGGAGAAACATCCACAATCCTTCTCTGAGCGAACCATGGAAAGTTACAAAATTAACTTGTGAGTAACTCTCTGGTAGCTTGGCACAAAAGCTGTCAGTCCTAAAGCAGCAGAGAAGTCCTCTTGCAGTAGGGCAGTCCTTCTTCTGCAGCAGTTCTTTCTAAAAGTGCCATTTTCAGAATTATGAATTACAATTCGATTTTAATAATAAAGAGGCTTTTAAATTACAGCTTATTAGACTCCAAACATGACATTATACCTGTTCCCAAAAAACTGTTTCACGTATGAAATGTGTCAAGGTATCCCCATATTATCGTATGGGAAAGGTAGGCCTCTCAGTAGTGAAAAACAAATGTGTGCATTTTACATAACCAGGACATGTAAAACTTAAAAGCACACATTCAACTTCACCCTGCCCTATGGGCTATTTAGGGTCAACCCTAGGGGTGACTTATATTCACGCTCACTGGCATTATGCAACATGGGAGTATCAAATCATGCACAGGGTTGACTAAAACTAAGGGGCAAGAAAAGCAAATTATGCAGCAAATTTGTTTCTTGTAGGACTTTATTATTGTGAAATGAAATTATTGTGAAATGTTTGCACATGGTAATACTGTCTTGCAAATATTGCAGCTCATTAGCACCAGTTTAACAAGCAAATAAAGAAATAAGCAACCAAAAGATAACCAGTTAACCTTTGCAGAGGACCTTCCACTGCACATGACATGTTTCAATATTTTAGTAACTTTTGATCTGCTTGATGTAGAAACAATATGTTTTGTTAACATCTTCCGACGATGCAGCAGATTGTGGTTTTTGTGGCAAATACAGCAACTCCATAATAATACATCAAGAGCTGAGGCTGCAGAATTGCAGAATTCCAGTGGCCCTGTTTATATGTATTAAAAAGAAAGGTTCACATCATGCAAAAGGTTTCTTTTTCCAAGTTGAATTGAAATGAAATGAAAATGAAATGAAATGAAATGAAATAAAACTTATAACGCTCAGACTTTGCCCGAAGGCATCAAGGCGCCTATACAAAAATAATACAAGGCAAAACCAAAGAACTAGGGGTACGCTTTGATAAAAAGCCATGTCTTCAGGGCCTTTCTGAAAGTTAGCATTGAGGGCAAGGTCCTAATTTCATGGGGAGCATTGTTCCACCATCTGGCAGCAAGACTGGAAAAAGCTCTACCCCCCCACTTAGCTCTTCGAACTCGGGGGACTGATAGAAGAAACTATTTGAGGAGCGGAGGTTTCTAGAGGGAACATAGGGAATCAAAAGACCTTTTACTCCTCCGGTCTCTTTACTATTTAAGGCTGCATACACCAGACAAAGGACTTTAAAGGAAATCCTGGCATCAATTGGAAGCCAGTGCAAGGATTTCCTGGCAAGAGTTGCAGATGACCTCCTGGGTAGGTCAAGTACAAACTTCGCCGCAGCATTTTGCACAGTTTGAAGTCTTTGCAACAAACCCTTATTTACTCCAGCGTAAAGGGCATTGCAATAATCAAGCCGAGAGGCTATCAGTGCTACCACAGTCTGTTTCCGGGCTTGAACACACAGATAGTGCTTGAATTTACGCAAGATTCGAAGAATGCCCCAGCAGGTGGAAATGGTCCTATTTACTTGCTGCTCCATGTCAAGGGCCAGGTCAATCATGACCCCCAGATTTCGTGCTATCCTGGTTGGAACCGGGCAGGTACCCAGAGATACGGGCCACCATTCCTGAGACCAGATGTCTTCCTTCTCGCCAAACACAAGGATCTCCGTCTTCTCGCCGTTTAGCCTCAATGAATTGTCAAACGTCCATTGTGCGACTGCCTCCATACAGTGTCTAAATTTGGAGGCAGACAAAATATCGAGTTTTAAATTTCGATATAAAATTATATCGAAGTTTAAATATCGATGGGACATAATATAGAAGGTAAGTAATATCGACAGTCTTAATATCGATATTAGTAATATTGAAGTTTTAAATATCGATGTCAATAATATCGAAGTAAATAATTTCGATGTTACTAATATCGATTTTTAAATAAATGTGTATATTATATTGTATTTATTATGTTTGATTATTTATTTTTAATGTAATTTAATTAAATATTGTCTTTTAGTACTGTAGCGGGTTGTGGGTTTATAGGGGAATAGGGTGGGAAGTAATTTAATTATGTTAAATTAATTATTATTAGTAGGAATTATTAATTAATTAATTAAATGAGAATGAGTTTTTAATTAATTTTAATTAATTGATTAATTGATAAATATGTTCTGTAGCAGGTTATGGGTTTATGGGGGGATAGGGTGGGAAGTAATTTACTTATGTTAAATTAATTATTAATTAGTAGGAATTATTAATTAATTAATTGAGAATTATTTGTAAATAATTTTAATTAATTGATTAATTGATAAATATGTTCTGTAGCGGGTTATAGGTTTATAGGGTAATAGGGTGGGAAGTAATGTAATAATGTTTAAATAATTATTAATTAGTAGGAATCATACATTAATTAAAAATAATTGGTAACTATATTTAATTATTTTGGTAATTATTTTTAATTAATTGATAAATATGTTCTGTAGCGGGTTATGGGTTTATAGGGGAATAGGGTGGGAAGTAATTTCATTATGTAGAATTAATTATTAATTAGTTGGAAGCATACATTTATTTTTATTAATTGGTAAATAAACTTAAATAATTGGTAATTAATTTTACATAATTCATTAATTGATAGATGTAATTTATAAGTATGTAATTTAAACCCCTACGCTATCCAAACCTTTCCCTACTGTTGCACTCTCTGGATTTGGAATAGTAATTGTTACCCCTACGCTATCCAACACTTTCCCTACTGTTGTACTCTCTGGAGTGGGAATAGTAATTTTTACCCCTACGCTATCCAACACTTTCCCTACTGTTGCACTCTCTGGAGTGGGAACAGTATTTGTTACCCCTACGCTATCCAACACTTTCCCTACTGTTGCACTCTCTGGAATTGGAATAGTAATTGTTACCCCTACGCTATCCAACACTTTCCCTACTGTTGTACTCTCTGGAGTGGGAATAGTAATTTTTACCCCTACGCTATCCAACACTTTCCCTACTGTTGCACTCTCTGGAGTGGGAACAGTATTTGTTACCCCTACGCTATCCAACACTTTCCCTACTGTTGCACTCTCTGGAATTGGAATAGTAATTGTTACCCCTTTGCTATCCAACACTTTCCCTACTGTTGCACTCTTTGGAGTGGGAATAGTAATTTTTACCCCTACGCTATCCAACACTTTCCCTACTGTTGCACTCTCTGGAGTTGGAATAGTAATTGTTACCCCTACGCTATCCAACACTTTCCCTACTGTTGCACTCTCTGGAGTGGGAACAGTATTTGTTACCCCTACGCTATCCAACACTTTCCCTACTGTTGCGCTCTCTGGAATTGGAATAGTAATTGTTACCCCTATGCTATCCAACACTTTCCCTACTGTTGCACTCTCTGGAGTTGGAATAGCAATTTTTAATCCGACGCTATCCAACACTTTCCCTACTGTTGCACTCTCTGGAGTTGGAATAGTAATTGTTACCCCTACGCTATCCAACACTTTCCCTACTGTTTCACTCTCTGGAGTTGGAATAGTAATTTTTAACCCTACGCTATACAACACTTTCCCTACTGTTGCACTCTCTGGAGTGGGAATTGTAATTTTTACTCATACGCTATCTAAAATGTATTTTGCTTTTTTATTAGTATTATGTTGTTATTAATTGTTATTTATGTGAATATTTTATGTAAATAAATGTATTAGTAATTTATTACATTTTTATTTGTTTTTAAGTTATGACAATAATTAATTTAGAGTTATTATTAATGAAAAATATATTATGTATTATATATTTATTGATATTAATTTGTATTACATTATGTATTAATTTTAAATATTATTGTACATGTTTAAATATGTTTATTACATTTATAAGTATTATTTTGTTAATATTACATTTTTATTATATTAAAAAAAACGATATTTTACAAAAAACGATATTTTTGTCATTCTATATTTTATTTTCGATATATTTGTACCTACCTTTTAGGGATAGGATTCCTATATTTTTTACTTTGATATTTTTGTTCCGATATTTTTGTATATCGATATTTGTGTTATCGATATTTTGTCAGACATTCGACGAGAGACAGCAAGATCTGCGTGTCATCGGCGTAGGGAACTACCTCCATCCCAAAAGATCTAATGAGCCTGGCGAGGGGGGGTCACATAAATGTTAAACAGGGTCGGACTTAACGCCGACCCCTGTGGGCCCCCACACTTAACCGGCAGGGATGGAGATAGAAACACATCCAGCTTCACTCTCTGTTCCCTCTGGTCCAGGAAAGAGGCCAACAAACTTAAAGCAGGCCCCTCCACCCCTGTCTCCCTCAGTCGAGATGTTAAGACGGAGGGAGAGAGGGTATCAAACGCAGCCGATAGATCTAGCAGGATCAGCAGGGTACTCACACCCTTATAGACAGTGGTGCGGATGTTATCAAGCACCACCGTCAGGGCTGATTCCGTGCTATGACCCTTACGAAATCCGTGCTGCGAATGATCCACAAGACCAGAGGTTTCCAGAAAGGATGAAAGATGCTGGTTAAGATGGACTTCCAGCATCTTTGCTCGGGCTGGGAGCAACGAAATGGGGCAAAAGTTTTTAAGCACCTCCGGGTCCAGGGTGGACTTTTTTAAAAGGGGTTTCACCCCTGCCTTCTTCCATTGGGAAGGGAAAATGCCATCCCTCATAGCCCTATTAATGATCTGGAGAAGAGGGGGCAAAAGAGTATCCTTACATTGCTTAAGGAGACTGAGAGGGCAGGGGTCAAGGGGTGACCCCGACCTCGTCTTAACCAGGAGGCCATCCAGTTCTTGTAGAGAAGGAGGAGGAAAACTTGTCAGAGGAGTCAAATTAGGAGGTCTAACAAACCCTGTGAGGGGAGGAACCAGAGAGGTAGAGCAAAATAATGAGGCCCTTTGTAGATCAAGGGCCGAAACAATATCGGCAATCTTAACATGAAAGTATTGGGCGATATTGCCACACAGCTGTTACGTGCATATAACAGGGTCGGGGATCTTCAAGGTGGTCAAAGTATCCACGATGTTAAAAAGCTCTTTTGGCGAAGTAAGAGTAGTAGTGAGATTTGAAAAATATTCCTGCTTAGCTCTTATAACCTCAGCCCTATATTCCCTCAGAAGAGCTTTGTGGGTTTTTGGGGAATTGACAATTTAAAACTGAAACAGGCTGCAAGGGAAAGGTGGAGATATGTTTAAAGGCCTATGCAAGTGGGTGGCAGAGTATTTGCTGATGGCCTAATGATAGCATTTAATGTACAGGCTATGGGTACATGTAGTACCAATTTAATAGGGACTTACAAGTAAATTAAATAAGCCAGTTGGGTGTTAGCCAATGTTACCATGCATAGAGGAGAGAACACAAGACTTTAGCACTGTTTAGCAGTGGTAAAGTGCACAGTGTCTTAAAAGCCAACAAAAAACAGTTCAGAAAACAGGAGAGGTGAATGCAAGATGTTTGGATGTGACCTTGCAGAATGGACCAGGTCTAAAATTAAGAGTATGTTTTATATGTAAAAAAAAGATCATAGATTATAATATTAAAAAGTTAAATCTATCCCTACTTTATCAAGTGTACCAGATGTATTACAAGCTTGGTCGCATGTTATGTTTCACATTATTATTATTAAGTTGATTATAATTTATGTTACCATTTAAATAAAATTAAATAAATTAATTTGAAGATTAAAAAATAATGTTTTCAATTTTAGGACACTATTTTAAATATTATTCTAATGGATAGCTAATTTAAAAATTAATCTAATATACAATGTCATTTATTTTATCTTATTATACATTTGTTGAAATATGTGGTTAGTTTTAGTGTTACTCCCTGCTACCTTTCATTTATATCGGAGTGTGTTGCAGTTCCAGTGTATGCCCATATGTGGTGTTTTTACTGCAGGGCTTGGCTGTAGTAGATAATGCCAGCAGAAGTGGGTTGTATTTTGTGAATGAAAGCTGCCTTGCTCATTTGTTTCAATGTTTGTGTATTTGCATTTCTCTCCCTAAACCCCTCCTTTAATATCCTTAAACTCCATCTATTTGTTAGTAATTATTCCCGACTACTATTCATTGTCCTTCCTAGATTTACCACTAAAATCTATTCCTGTGTGTGGTGCGATCTCTGCACGCACATCAAAGATCTCCATACAGAAAATATATGAGATATGGAGATATCTGGTTGGAGGTCTGTGAATTTAAATCTGTAGTGCATAAAGTAATACTACTTTACATACTCCAAAATTACTGTGGAGAGGGTCCATATTTCACAGTGGAAAGATTGCACATGTGACACAATGCTAAATATTGGAAGGTGTGGTCCATTTTCATTTTGAATTAAAAGATATTGATGTAAATCGGGCCCTCTCTTTTACAATACAACCTGTCCATAGATACCAGACTAAGTCAGAGAACAGTCTTTCTAGCTCAGCCTGCATTTGTTCATATGATCAAACTGCTTAGTACCCATTACCCAAGCTGCATATAAACTGACTTTATTTTATAAAGCAGACAATGGTACTTACAGCTCAAAACTGTTAGAGCATTATACTAAGTGAGATTGCACTGGGGTTCACAGGCTAAAGCAGATGTTCATAATCTTAGTACCAGGGAAGGAGTAAGTCGGCTTACCTAAATAAATCTTACGAGCAGTTATATTTGTCAGAATCTTCAGTGCCACTCCAACAGACAAACTTGACCCATCATTAGGGATGCTGCTGTGGATCCCAGGAGTATGGTATATTAGGCTGTGTGCCAATGTCTTGTTACAACATTGTCATTTTTGTGGGGTGCATGCAGTTAAGTGCTGGTTAATGCCCACATGCCTACAACTATTTGAGGGATATTTAAAAATCATGATGTATCCGTCCATTCTCCTATGTTCAAGCCTCTTACATCCTCTGATTTCTGTTAGGACATGTGGTTTAATAACTGAATGTCTGGGGTGCTTTGATAAATTAGTGTTGGTCTGAAGTGCTTCAGATGTGTGGACTGCATGTGCAACATTATCTACCTTATATTTTGGCCATAATCTCTTTGTACACTGATGATGCCTACACTTGTAATGTATCGGTGTTTACTCCAGATCCACAGTAGCAGATTGAATTTCAATATTCAGATCTTACTATGAAATGTTGGAACAATTTTATTCTGACTCTGAAGAATTGATGGATGAAACTAAGCAGTGTTTCCACTCTGCCTGGTTCATAATGGGAAGTAAGTAAAACTCCGTCCGGTCACAGGTTTTGAATTGCAGACACGCACCACTCTGCTAAAGAACTGAAGGATCAAATTCAGGCCCAACTTCAATTAAAAATGCCAGAGCTTTAAGCAACAAAAAATGTGGATCTTTGTGGGCTGAGTATGGGCCACTGGCACGATCAAATACACTGAGTTTTTTCACTGTCTATCCAAGGTCTTAAGTTACACTACCGAGGCTGCTCTGCAAAATGTCAGATCCACAGAGTAGCAGGACAATGTTCCTTTAGGAGAATCAGCCCAACAAACCCATTGACAAGCTTTTTCATTTACCCATATTAGGCCTTGAGTCAACCATGTTATCAGTACCACTTGGCGGGATGTGGTCTATCATTATTTATTGGCAAAGAATGGAAGCCTAGAGATGGAAAATATAAGATAGAGAGTCATAACGCTTTGCCTCTTGTGTGTTACACCTCCACTCCCAATATTCCTTGATGTAAATGGAAATGCATTCATAATTTTTCTGATTGTGAATTTTATTATTAGAAATTGCAATTAGAATAAATGTGATTATATTAATTTATAATAAATATAAAAGTTACTATTATTATATTAAGTACACCAAGCAACTTTTATAAATGTTTTAATTAACTTCTTATTCCAGAGCTGGTGGTGAATGACTGTGCAGTATCATGAAGAAGACTGAAACAAGCACATCCTGTTCTACTGATCCCCCGTGTATAATTCATTTATGGTCAAATGTCAAACATGGAGATACACTGACAAGCTCACAGGACTCCTCGTCATGGAAAACTTTGTTAGAGGCAGCTCAAGTAAGAAATCACATTTCACTGTTAGACATTGCAAGAAGTATGAAAAGCAGCATGGTTCCCCAAGTATTTTACAAGAGGAAGCGCAGGAGCCTGTTTGCTATGAAGAAAAGCTGAAGCAAGCATCAGTGATGATGTGGGAACGAAGTGCATGAGTAAATGATTAAAGAGAAGAAAATCATTAAAGTCAAATGTGAATGCTGAAGATTGCATATTTTGTGGAAAGATAAAATCGTACAAGGGAACCTCAATGTGTGAAATATTAATCAAGGCTATGGAGCTTAGAGTTGACAAAAGGCTTCAAGAGAGTGCAACCATTAATTGTTATTCAAAGATCTTAGCAGGTTGTGGTAGGGACATGGTGGCTTCAGAAGCCTATTATCATGTATCAAGGGTTAAAGCAAAGGAGGAAGATCTTGCATCTAGCATTAAAACTGATGATAACTACAATAAGATGAGAAATGAAGCATATGATAATATATTTCAATATATTCCTAACAAAGAGATAATGCGTGTGATAACTCACTGTGAGGCTGGAAACGCTCATAATACGCAGAGTATTACAGAGAATGGACGCTCCAACCATGAAGCATATAAGAGGCAAATTAGACTCCGAGTTCATTGAAAGCCTGCACATATTCTTGGGCAACCAAGGAAAATTATTGGCCCAACCTGATAGTCAATGTATCAACTAAAAAGATCTCTTGGAGAAATTGACACAATCGGATATATCACACACCACTTTGTTCACAATCACACACTCCTTAGTATCAATCTAAAAGGGGACCCAAAAGGCAAGTATAAAAAACATTTAATTAAACAATCAATAAAAAACAATTGGACAATTACATAAAATTCATCTGTTTAACAATCTAAGTTTCTGATTAAATGTCGCACATAATTTTACTAAAACATTAGATCAAGAGAGACAGCAGCCAAGACATACATATTTGTCATTACATATATGATAATTTGAAGGAATCAAATCCTATCTGCCAACAGACATACACAGGAAACTTTTTTGATGGGGAGCTCTCTGAAGAACTAATGAACAAATTGGAGCAAATGTCGTGCTTGCTGTATGTGCAAACACAACAGGTGATGGACCGAATGTGGATCAATGTCACACACTCAACCCAGTCCAAAGATCTGGGCCCAAATCCATCGTTATTTTGCACTCCACACCACCCTGGGTTAGACAATGGCGATATGCAAATCAGCTCTGACCCTGTGCTCCATGGGAACAGTCCAGTCCGAACTACAAAAGCCATGTCCTTCCTAGAACGGAATCAAGCATCCGAGGACCGGACCGGTATCGAGGTAACACCTCTCATCAGCCCGGCTAGCTTGACTCCAGTGGTGTGGAGTGCCTGGGACCCACGTCTGGGCATCCCCAGCGCACTTAGGGCGGAATATGCAAACACAACAGGTGATGGACCGAATGTGGATCAATGTCACACACTCAACCCAGTCCAAAGATCTGGGCCCAAATCCATCGTTATTTTGCACTCCACACCACCCTGGGTTAGACAATGGCGATATGCAAATCAGCTCTGACCCTGTGCCCCATGGGAACAGTCCAGTCCGAACTACAAAAGCCATGTCCTTCCCAGAACGGAATCAAGCATCCGAGGACTGGACCGGTTTCGAGGTAACACCTCTCATCAGCCCGGCTAGCTTGACTCCAGTGGTGTGGAGTACCTGGGACCCACGTCTTGGCATCCCCAGCGCACTTAGGGCGGAATATGCAAACACAACAGGTGATGGACCGAATGTGGATCAATCTCACACACTCAACCCAGTCCAAAGATCTGGGCCCAAATCCATCGTTATTTTGCACTCCACACCACCCTGGGTTAGACAATGGCGATATGCAAATCAGCTCTGACCCTGTGCCCCATGGGAACAGTCCAGTCCGAACTACAAAAGCCATGTCCTTCCCAGAACGGAATCAAGCATCCACATTCGGTCCATCACCTGGTGTGTTTGCTGTATGCAGCAAAATCTTCGGTTCATCCCGTGAATGACTTGAGATATCACCTATTCTGCTCAAAGAAGGGTGAGATAGATGGTTATCAACTTCCACCTTGCAGGGACTGTCTTAAGAAATATGCTGAACATGCAAATTATCGAGCTGCTATAAGCAAGAGATGTTTTCTGAAATATCCACAGGCACCTAGTCCAATAGGGAGATGGTGGAAGTTGGAAAAACATGATGGAGCAGAAAAACTGGTAGCGGACTGGATGGAGGGGCAGCCCCAGGCTGTGTTAGATCTACTAGCTTGCAACTGCATAAGAACTGCAAACTGCCAACATGTGTATGCTGTCTAAATGACCTAAAGGGCACTGACACGTACAGACTTACTGCCTGGGAAAATCTAACAGACACATATAATGGTGACACCTTTTCAGAAGAAGAAGTTTATGACGACGAATGTGAATGATAACATTGTGTTCATGTTCACTGATGACATACATTTTCTATGTAAGATGTAACAACTATTTCTAGTGAAAATGATCCATATAATCTATATCAATATATGAGTTTCAAGTTTCAAGTTTCTTTATTTCCTGCATAGTTACTTAAAACCATTGCAATGTCAGTGCATAAAATACAAAATTAGAGCATAAAAACATTTGTGTATATAAAATTTCCACAAGGTATAAGCGAGTGCCTCCATTTTTGCTGCCTTATTAAAAAAAATGTTTAAATTATGATAGCAATAATCAGAATAAAACCGGAATAAAACCAATTGTTGAGTGACTCTTTACAAATATAAACAAACGTGTATTTTAGTCATAGTATATGTCCTTGTATAGCTAGAAGCTATATATTGCAGTTCCATTTTCCTTTTGACCAGCCATAAACTTCTTTCTGCAGGTCGTTTTGTTTGTATTTCTCAGAATTTCTCCACTTGTAGCAAGGGTTGTCTCTTTGCTGCTGGTGATGTCTTCTTTTGGTGGAATGATTTGGGGCTTGCTCCTATCAAGATGTACAGCAGTGCCGAGGCCTGGTTCAGTTTTTGTAGGTTTGGGCATATTTCTGTTCAGCCAGCAAAAGGAATTTTACCAGTCTACAGTTTAGTTGTATATTTTCTGGGTTTAAGCAGGCTAACACTGCTTGCCTCCTGGTGTAGATGCCTTTCTGTTTAAATGGATCTTTGAGGAACTGTTGCTGTGCTTGTTGCATTTCCTTGCATAAGCAGATTAGATGGACTATATTGCTTTGTTTGGTATTGCACAACCTGCACAGCTCTAGTGCGTGTGACCTTAGCCATGGTGGAAGATGTTGAGCGCACAGAAAGATTCCCATCCTATGTCTCAAAAAGTTCATTTTTATGGACTTCAAGTAACCCTGGTTGAAAAATGGTTGTGGAGCCAGTGATTTGCAAAAATTAAGGGTCATCCAGGTGTGCGATCTGTTTGCGAAGCTTACTTTGTCCTCCACCGAAGAGATTTGTTTTAAGATTTTTCAGACCAGTTTTTTGAAGTTGGGGCAGACAATTTGTTCATCCCAGAGTTCTGTATGTTTGGTGTATTCTAAGGCTAGCTGAAGGTAGCTTCTGGCTTGGGAGCACTCCCTATGCTGCATATCCTGCCACAGCAGATGGTTTAACGTGTTTGTGGTGGCACTTCTGATCCTGTTCAAGCAGATGATATAAGTGCCTTACCTAGCTAGATCTTGTCATTAGAGTCCAAACACTAGCTTTATTTGAGCAGGTGATGTATAGGGCAGAAGGCTGAACATAATTCTATAGGCCTTAACCTGAGTATTGTCCAGCTCCCTTGAATCTCTTCCCCACATAGCCTCGCTACCATAAGCAATTGATGGAAGTAGTTCAGCCTGAGCTACCTTCAGAAGCGGAGTCAGGGCAGGTCCCATCAGTTTTATTTGCAAGATTTTTGAGCGTTAAGGCGATCAGCAGGCCTTTCCTTTTAACTTCCTCTTTCTGGCGCCAAAAAGACCCTTCCTTGTCGAATATAACTCCAAGGTACTTGTATTCCTGAACCGGGTCAAGTTTTGTCCTCCAAGGAGCCAAATTTTATGGGGCTTCTTTTTGTTGTTTATTGACATTGTCCTTGCATTGCTCAAGTTTATTATTAAATTGTTTTCTGTGGCATAGTTCTGCATTTCCATCAGTAGATGCTGAAGACTGAAGTAAGTGTGGCTAAGCAGAACTAAGTCATCTGCATACATGAGGTTGGACAATGATTTCCCTCCAATCCTCGGCGGGTGTGAGTTGCAGGCGTCAAGCGCCTTTGGAAGGTCCGTCATACAAAGGTTGAACAGGGTTGGTGCAAGCACACAACCCTGTTTTAGTCTGTTTGTTGTGGGAACTTTCGTGGAAATGTAGGTGCCGCCGCCTAACTTCACCTTCACCCAGGTATCTGTATGTAGAAGTTTCAGCATGTTCAGAGAAGGCTGTGGTATGCCCCATTGTGCAAATTTGCCCCACAGTCTGCTCCTTTCTACATTATCGAAAGCAGCTCTGAATTCAATAAGGCATAAATACAGAGGTAGTTTTGAGGCTTTGGATGCATCGATTATTAGAGAAATTGTGAGGATGTTTGTGGATGTCCTGGCCATTTTGCGAAAGCCTGTCTGGTTCAGCTGTATTATTGAGTTAGCCTCCAACCAGTTTGTCAGCTCCTCTAGTATGGTCCCCGCAAAGAATTTTGCTTCATTGTCTATTAGAGTCACAAGGCGTTAGTTATTGGGCTCAGCCTTGTCACCTTTTTTATGGATTGGCACTATTGTTGAGCCCTTCCATGATTCCGGTATTCTATTTAGCCATCTGACTTCCAGGAATAGAGGTTGCAAGATATCAGCCCAGTCTTCACTCTTTGCTTTATACAGGGCAGGAGGAATTCCATTCGGTCCTGGAGCCCCTTCCTTCCTCCCTTTGGTGATCTGCTTTTTGATTAAGAGAGGCGGAGAGTGGTTATCAGTGCCTAATAATCCATTTTCCTTGTGTGGCTCCTCCGGTTCCCTCATCTTAGTGTTGGTAGTTCCCTCTTGTTCTTTAAATGTCCAACTATTAGCTGTTTGGAATCCAGCACTGTCTATTTGGCTATTGAAATGGGTAGTGAGGAATTTTACCCAGATTGCTTCTGAAATGTATGATCCAATGCCCTTGTGGTGCAGGTGGATAGTGCTGTTCACAGTCTTCCAGAAGCGGGCGCTGTTTTTACTGTTTAAGTCGTAAAGAAGTTTTGCCCAAAATGCCTTCTCACTGTTTATTTTCTATTTCAGTGTTTTTTGTTTTGCCCTTTAAGGAAGCTTGTGCAGAGATGTTCTCTGGGAACCCTCCCAGCCTGCGCAGAGTTACATTTATTGATTTTTTTAAATGCTTCAGCAGAAGTCTTTAATTTTTTGTGGCAAAGGTTTCTGCATATCTATCTAAAAGCTTGGCAGTGAACTTTTCCCAGTGATCTATTTTATCTTCTGGGCCGAATGATAATGAATCGAAGAGTTGAATGGTTGCTTCGGCCTTAGAGTTTATATTGTTTGTTGTACATTTGATCCTTCTTAAGTTGGAGGTATAGGTGTTTCCCAATGTTGCATTTCATGCTGATTGGTCTTGCTCCCATCGCTGTTATTTGGAATTCTTGGGGGAGGTTGTCGCTGTCGCCCTTGTCCCCCATTCTGTACCCCATTCTGTACCCAGAAAAATGTAGAAAGAGTGCAAGGCTTGCAAAGGTGTAGTCCAATATGGAAATTGTTGTGGGGGAATAGAAAGCGTCGACTGGTGGAGTATCGTCCGGAAATCTTCTATTTAAGGCTCGAAGATTTAGGTATTATAGATCTGCAAGTGAGCGAATGTTGCAGTGCTTCTTCTTTCTATAGGGTGGATGACACTGTGTAGAAATGTTGTAAATTCCATTTTGTATAGCTACCTCCTCTCCTTGTGAAGAACCTATTGTAGTGTAGTTCCTATATTCCTAATAGGCTCTGCGCATTGGAATATTATATCCTATAGATTAGACGTAGGACTGAGGTCATCTAGGCCTCTATTGAATATACTAAACTTAATTGAGTGTGTGCCAGATAACTCAGAGGTCACTAGAAACTTTCTCGAATATACAAGAAGGGATTAGTTTCTGACAACCCCTTAAACATTTCAACTTTGTTTCCCAAGAATAAGAATATATCTCTCAGAGTCGCGGAAACAATAGATAAGTATTTCGATCAGTCAATCATGCATGCTTCGTTTCTACAGAGTTGCAGAGAAATAGTGAGATGGGTGTTTTTCAATAAAAGGGTTTAATGAACAGTCTTTTTTCTCATGCAAGAGAGGTAAACTGCTACAATCATTATGCAGACTGCAAAGTATAATGCGTACAGCGTAAACAGTAATATGAAATAATACTGTAAGAGCATTGTATGGTTTCTAAGCCATATAAAAATACATACATAAATAACATTGACTAAAATACTCAACTGGTGCGTCTAAAATAAGCCTTCCCCAATGTACCTAACCTAAGTCTAGTACGCTGGAAGAAGTAAGTATTGTGTAGCTTAGGTTTAGTTTTTGCCAAGAATCTACCAACGGCTTCTATAGGTTCTAATCAGCTCCATACCTTGTTAGAATGAAGGAGGTCTGGTATCTCTGTCTCTGGACTTGATTTCTCAACACCCCGCAAGGGAAGCCGGAAACACTGGAGCTGGATTCTCGGCAGGAGAAGGGCAGCTTCCTGATCAGTGCTTCATCTGAAGAGTCGGCTTTCTTCTGCACTTGCTGTAGCGAGCTGCGTCGGGCAAGTAGGTCTTCGAACTGCTCTGTAACCACTGTATCTTAATAGAGCAAGTGTAGGTATATTTATACCTTGAAGGTGTTTAGGAATGCCATAGTTTGACGTAAAGTCGGGCATATGAACGTCAGGAAAGATCCCCTAGGGAATAGTTGTTCTTTGTAAAGTAACTGAGTTCTTGGACAAATCAATATTCAAGCAAGGGAAAGTCCCTGACTGCTTAAGCTAGTTTTCCAAGAAGTCGTTGTGACGTTTGGTACGAGTGGAAGTAGCCATGCCTGTATTTGGGTAGAATGGGCTATGCCTAAATAATGGCTTGATTTCTATGCCTATATAAGAGCAATGTGATTTGTAAACATATGGGCATGAATTGGGAAATTTCACTCGGAGCTTTAAATGCAACTACACACTATAAGATGTTGGTTTAGGTCCCCTGTCAAAATGAAGATCGGGTTTTTCATCCCTGTAGCATGCTTTGCAACTTGGTTTGCAAGTGCTGTTGAGTCTTTCGCTTTCTGTTTAGGGTGTTAATATGAGTTAATCAGGCACACCTCCTTTACTTCATCCTCGAGAGGGATTAAAATTATAACTGCAATTGTGGCATTTCTCATTGAGTCCATGAGAGTTGTTGAGGATATACTTGTTGTGGAGACATAGGTTGCCAGCCCACCTGAGCTGTGGCTAAATCTGCCCATCCTTGTTGCTGGGGAAGCAAAGTAGGTATAGCCCTCAGTTTGCTCAGGAGCCGGTTTTCTGTAGAAAATTATGTTGAAAGTTGTTACATACTGCAGGAATTCTGGATCCTTGAATTTAGTTGCTAGGCCATTTATATTCCACGAGCATAATCTGAGAAAGGACTCATTTGCTCTGCTGTGGCTTCTGTCACACCGGTCGCGTCAATGGTCCACTGTGTGTAATATGATGGTGCGCAATATTACTTCCTTATTGCAGTCTTGGCTTGTTCTAGCAGCAACCCATGGAACCTTGTCTTGTCGGTCCCAGGTGCTGCTTGCACTCTGTTGACGCGATCTTCCCTGTGCTACTCTAAATACGCAGTTTAGGTGTACTTGTCGTGTCTTTGGTTCTGGGGTTGCGTTGCTTAGTAATGGTGATGGATAGGCTGGTTTTTGGAAGGTAGCAATGTTGATGCATCAATACAATGGAAGTTTAAAGGGAAATACCAGAACAGCCAGCCCCCCACTCAAAGGATTTATTGTCAATAGTCGGCTGTCCCTACACTGATACACCTTGAATACTTTGCAGATAACAGCCCAAAAGGGACAATACTTTTAAGACATAATTTTCCATGAACCAATTTGATAAGTTGGTCATTAGGCTGCAGTGTATCCTATTTCTAAAATTAAGGAAAATAAACCACCAACCTCAACCCTTTCATCACAAGAAAAAATTGAGAGAAGGAAAGAAGGCACCTCACGGTAGCAACACCAAGAGGGAAAACTGACTGGTACTCGCCAGTAACCCACTTCTCATCATTGGTAACCTTCTTTCCAATAAGGAAATGTGCATGTGTATTTAGACAAAACCTTAACCCGATGAAAACAAAAACAGAGAAGAAAAGGAACAACCTAAGTGTAAGTGTGTTTCCTATGTGTATAAAAATAAACCCAGTGTTCAAGGATCCTGTGAGAACAAAAACGTAGTCCTCAACATTAAAAATTGGTAAAGCTTACTTGCTACCGATACTCTTTATTCCTTGCAGCAAGCTTTTCCACATTAAAAACTGACTCCTATCAAGTCAAAACTGATAACAACTAGCCAACATGTTTCGTTGCAATTAGCTATTTGGAAAAATTCGTCAGGGCTAGGGATCCAAATCAATGTTTTCATGTGGGGTTTACTTCAAACCTGTGGTGGTGGTAAAATAGAAAGGATAAAAACGGGTTGACACTGCAATCTCTCTCATAGCATTCCCAAAATGTCGTAGTGCTCCACATCAGTATTTCTGAGGTTAATAAAAATATCGTACCTTATGGTTGCGTAACTACTGCATACAGGCAACCTCACAAAGATGCAAAAACGCGTCAAACGATCGCGTCCATCTGATGGCCAACAGCGGGTCTGTATCACCTATAATCAAATTTGAAAGGCAGGTCTGATGACCAACAACTGGTCTGTATCACCTATAATCAAATTTATTTTGAAAGGCAGAACAACCCAATAACCGTTCGTGGCAAATATTATTGGAACCCACATTCAGATTTTCTCTCGCATCCCTTATCTCAGAGGTGGTCTCACCACTTCTCTACATTCGACATTCACGAATATCAAATCTCTTTAACATTCGTTAAGTGCGTAACTGTCACAGAAGCGCATTCGTTTTTTTTTAAAAAGCACTTGTAGCTCAATAAGCTCACATCGTCTCATGCTCACTTCCTGCATTAGCAACCGTACTCTTACCGCGACCACACCAGATCTGAGGTCACTTTAGAGCAATGGGTAATCAACTGGGATTAGCAGTCAAAAAAATATCAAAGGTCCATCCAAATTCTGACTACTTATCACATACATATCATTTCAATCTTTTCACTATCTTTCCCACGAAAAATGTGATATTCTTCTAACCATGAATTTAAAAGGATTCTCCAAACCTATCTTAACTCTTAGGGAATCGCAGATCAAATATGGATAACCGTATTACATTAGTATTGAATTAGCATTCATATTTTTGTAAAATGTATCTTATTAAATGTCTCAAATCAGATTTACAATTAACTCATATTATTTGCTATCATTGCAATATAAACACTCCATACAATATATTACTAAAATATATATTCCAGTTCGAAATGCTTGCTAGAAAATTGCAAATTTTTTAAATTGAAATGTGTATTTTTGTGAAAAATGAATCAACTTGACAGAATTTTTTTCATGATAATGTGTGCCATCTTTCTTACTAAAGTGCACATTATAAGTGTAAAACATTGTTTCTGAGAAGAACTTTTGAGAGGTGTTTCTACACCCTCAATTACAATTTTTTGACTAGGCTAAACTAAAACATATGGAAGAAACATCAAGCCCTTTCCTGTTTTACATGGTTTCTGACAAACAGGTCCTTTCAAGTCACCGCCCTCCCTTTACACTCCCACACGCTTTCCCTACCCTGCGGTGTTCCTAAGGGAACGGCATTGAGTCCCACCCTGTTCATTGTTTACGTTCGGCCGCTGGCTTTGCCAAAGTTCAAAACCTGAAACATGACTTCCTATCACTACATCAAACTTCCTCCTTACCTAATTAAACATATACGCATGTGTGGGTAAAGGGTCACACAAGTAATATACATTTTGCTCGTGTTTTTGGTAATTATATTTTGTGTGTCTGTATTTGCATAAAAAAGGGAAGTGAGAGGGACGAAAAATAATTTGAAATTAAGATGTGCAGTGCCCCTTCACGAACATTGGAAATAATGCATGTATGTGCCACGCCCTGCTGATTACTTATACAGATGCTGCATTAATACACAGATGCTCTAGGACAGTCTGTGTGGAAGTAGCAAAGGGAAGGCTAAGCTGCTCAAAGTCTGCAAACATACTGTGTGGCATGTGTTATATTCTTATGAGCATCATTCATGTATCATTCGGTGTCGGGTTATATATGGCCGAGATACCCGCCACCCCCTCTCAACACAATCCCCAAGGATGGAAAACCGGAAACAGTTCTGAACTTTTGGAAGACGGGAGGGAGTGACCCTCCCGGCCGTATTTATTAAAATATGAAACAAAATTAAAACATTAAAATAACAGTTTCATATTATGTACAATTTCATTACCACATTGCGATGTTTGGCTAACGTTAACATATTCTCTAATACAAAGGTTCTCCTAGCCGAACTAACATCCTACAAAAACATTTAACTTGAAATTTTGAAATTGTACATCCTAACGTTTAAGGGCCAACGGCAAGGTCATAACCGGTGTCAAGATCCCTAACCAGAAATATCCCCCTCACTTGTGAGGGGCGACCGCACAGAGGCGTACCTCGAGTGCAACTACCAATTTCCCTTGACTTGACGGGGGCCCCAATAAACTCGACGCCACTTAAAGGTCGTCCGAGGACTCGTGTGAGGAATCTAGAAGGTAGCGTAGACCCCCCCCAAACCCCACACATCTTACCACATCTGCCGTCGCAGATGTCTTGGCCCCGGGAAATTCTCCGGGAGGGGGCTGTAGCCCCCCCTACCCAGGAAGGGGCCTTGACCGCCTTTCCTTTCCTTTCGGTGTCCCATCCTTAGAAGGGACCGCCTTCCCCGTTGAGGGGCCAATGGCCACCTCCTTCGAGCGCTCCCATCCGTAATGGGTGACGCCCACTCATAGGGATCTTCCAATTAGTGCTCACCGATCATGACCTTACCGCCCGACCAAAATAAATACGACAGTTCTAAGCTAAATGAATTCTAAACTAAATGACCAAATTACTTAAAAGACAGTTAAAAGCAACAATTTATTAAAACATGCTACTGATCAACACTAGAGCAAGATCACTTTATTTGCAAAACATACCATAAATTGACCATATCTTTATTGCATATTCAAGGTTATCACGATAATAATCCGACCTGCAAATAAAAGAGTTACCACATCAAACTTTATTCAAAACAACTCGCTGTCTTCAGGGGCTGGTGGGTGGGTCAAAATTGGCTCTTCGTTCCGTCTCGAGCTCACGTGCAGCGAGGTGGTGCAGCTTCAGAGCACAGGAACAAGAGGATGCTTCCTTGGCTTGTTGCTCCTTTTATCCGTCTTCAGGGCGGGCGTAAACCCGCCCCGGCCTGCCCCGAGGGCGTGGCCCGGCCGCGTCAGTGTCTAGGCCAGCCCACTCCAGGGCGGGAAAAAAGGCGCGCCCCGGCTACGCCACTTCGGGCATACCAGCCGAGACTCGCCTCCCGCCCAAGATGGCTTCCCGGGGGGATCGTGGTACTCGGCCATACGTTCGGGGGGACCGAATGGTCGCCCCTTTCCAGAATGTTATGCGTCAGGGCTCTTTCAAGCTCTGTGGCAGTCATTTCTGTGCTGCAATCGGGTCCTTTTCTGAGATATTTTACTTAATAAACATCACCTGTAAATTGAATTTATATGCTGTCATTTGGAAGCAGAAAGAGTTTTGCAGATGGCGTGAGGGGCATAAAAATTCCTTAAATATAAGTACGTGAAGTACCCCTTCACGAACAGTGGTGCTTAAGACTGTAGGTGCCATATCCTGCTGACTATGTATGCACCTGGTGTGTTAATATGAAGATGCTCGATGTCATTCTTTGTGGAAGTTATGCAGGAAAAAAGGAACTGCTCAAAGTCTACTCACATAACGAGTAGCAGAATCCTCCACACAAAGGGCCTCATTGCGATGTCGGTCTGTGAGCCTCCGACTGCTCATCGGAGGCCCACCAACCAACATCATAGATTTACAGTTTGATCGCCTAGTTACATTTTAGTCACTCGGAGCATAAGCCAGCCAGTCGGTCTGACTGGATTCCGATGGGCTCAAGGAGCCCGTTGGGTAGTTGGAACCACAGCGTAATCCCTTCAGGACGGCGTTTCCGCCATTGGCATTACAATGTCATTTTCAGACAGGCTTTTCATTGTTGGTCACTGCTCTCTTCAGTGCGGACGAGCACCACAAGGTGAGGCCTGCCCTGCCTGCGCGCAGGTGTGCTGCTCCGACCTGCCGCAGCATTTACCTGTGCCAGCGCACCTCCACTCAACTGAATTCAGGCTTGGCCGCTCTCCCACTGTCACGTGGTCGAGCCGGTGGGTCCAAGGCACGCACTGCTCACTATGCATTCATCAGAAGGCCTGCACGCCTGCACTGCAAAGATGAGCTCCTCGCAAGCATTTGCCCTCAGGGAATGCACTGCTCCACGTCTACCAGGGGGAGATAAGGCCAACCTGCAGTGCCACCTGTCAACAAAAGAAAAAACAAGCAACAAATAGAAATAAAAGAAGGTACCTGCTACTCCAGGCAATAAAAAGGACTCATATATCTGCCACAGGAGAGTGCAGAGGGAGTCGCCTATGCGCCATCCCACAACGTGATCCTCAGCATAAGGGGTCCACCCCAGTGTGGGTGAACACACACGCCTGAGCTCTACAGTCCACCCTGCGCAGCCCACAACGATCAGTGGTCATCCCAGTTTTGCACCAGCAGTTAGAGCGCGACTTCACGCACGTACGCCAAAGCCACACCCGCGTGTGCTTGCCTTAACGGCCACAGATCGGCAAAAGTTCCTCTCCTACATGCTCCCCACGCCAGTCGTGTTACCGTTCAGCCTCCCACTCAGTGGACCCACAGAAAAGGATGAATGTCCAGGGTGCAGCTAGGGCCGGTGCTTCCCCAGGGGTGGCAACACCACCCCCTAAGCAGGTCAATCCACCAGCCCACGGTCGGCATGGCCAGGCCACAGCTGCCCCTCTACCACCCTTCAGTGAACTATCGGACCCCTCCACGACGGCAGCACACTGGAAGTCCTGGATTGGCCTTCTGGCCCAATATTTCATTGGCATGCGGGAAACTGATGGCAAGGTGAAGAGGTCTCTCCTCATGTGCGATGGGAGTGGCGAGCTGTATGACCCTTTTGAGACCCTACCGGATCGAGGGGCAGATGATGACTACGACTGAGCTGTTGCGGCCCTGAACTGACACTTTGATCCCCAGATGAATCCAGATTCAAATGTTTCAAGCTAAGGCAGGCATGGCAGAGGGAGGCCGAGACCATCAATATCTTCTACGCTCACCTACGGACACTTGCAAGTTCCTGCACGCTGCTGGACCAGAGGGAGGAGATCAGGGCACAGATTATCCAAGGATGTCGGTCTGTAACGCTGTGACGCCTGATACTGCGGCAGCCTGGCATCAGTCTAGATGTGATCCTCATGCTCACCAGGTCCCAAGAGCTGTCCAATGCTCGTGCCGATTAAATGGACACGGCCCTCAACTGGCCTTCTGTGCCACATGCATCACTACGGTCGCCCGCAATCAAAGAGGAAAGAGTAGATGCGATCCACAGACGTCAGACTCAGTGAAAAGGACCAACAAAAGCCTGCGCAAAGGAGTATGTAGGGGAACTGCGGCTTAGATCATGCCCCAGCAGGAAGATGTTTCGCAAGCAGGAAAACATGTTCACAATGCGGAATACTCACTCTTTTTGCGAAAGTCTGCAGGAGAGGGAGAGGACAAAGTAACGCCCCAGGGACACAGTGGCTCTCAATGAAGGTGAGACAGCTGACGGTGGAGGACCCAATGGCTCAAGTAGATAACTCAAAAGCTGTGGAGAGATGGCGGCACTCGTGGTAGAAAGTGTTCACAAATGTAAATAACGTGAGATGAGTTATACCTATTTTAGGGTGCCAGGAAATAGTCCCTTCCGGCCGGTGGGGACTGGTAATTGTGCTGAACAGAGGGGGAGTGCAAGGACCGTCTGCACTGTTTCCAAAGGCACTCCGATGGGAGAATGAACTCCTGTATTATACTTTCATCACAAGGTATTAGAGGTATTAAACAAACGTAGTCTGTCGTAATCCTTTTTGGAAGTTCATTTAATCGATGAGTCACATATTACATCATAGTGACTTGTTTGCAAAGCAATATATTAATTTTACTTCTTAATGACATCCATTGATCAATACATCATCCCTATGCATTTCGGGCTGAGCCCTTCGTCAGGGGATAGCGAAAGATCTGAAATTAAATAAACCGGTATCAGGAAGGGGAGCTCGCAACCACAAGGTAAATAATACGGTCAGGAGAGTAAACAAAACATGCATATTCCGACACGGAGAGGAAATAATGGAATTTCAAGGGTCTCTGGTTAGTCAAGTATGTGATGGGAAAAGAAGATGATCGGTAGCGTGAGGGTTATTAAAAACACCCGTTGAGTGCATAGTAAATTGTGTGAAGGTCAAAGCAAGCCGGCAAAACGGAACGATCACCCGTGAGTAGTATCCGACGATTACGTGCACTGGAAAAGAAACAAGTGTGCGCTTAGTGAGAAAGCATGAGTGTGACGGTCAAAGGGTAACAAGAGGCTTACCAGATATCAGAAGTAGCGGCGTGCGACATACGAGGCTGCCGAGGGTCAGTGTTCGGTTAGGTGAACACGGAAGTAAGTACGCGGTAATGGAAATGAAAAACGGACTACCGTGAGTATTAGTGACCATGGGGACGTGCTGGTGATAGAACAATCGTAAAATAAAGAACTGAAAACATGACAATGGCCGTGGCCTGATATTGTATTGAACGTGAAAAATGTGAATGTAATAATCAGACAGAGTGGAACCGTGAATATGTCTGTACATATGGACGCAAACAATATAAGCAGATAGCGGCAGCCATCTTGGAATGGTCGATCACAATATTGGATAAATGAAGGTACCATCACAAACATAAAAGCAAATCCGATGGTGTACATCATAATGATAAAAAAATATAAATCTAGAAAGAGCAGTGAAAGAAAACGTGAAAAGATGAGAACCAAAGGTGGGGGAAAAAAATAATAGAGGAAATGACAAGCAGAAACGAGATGTGAAGGCAAGATAGACATGTAAGAATGACACACCATCAGTCCCCGTAGCTTACCATTTCTGGAGGTACAGGTGACACTACTTGACAACAAACTCACAACTAATCTATTCGTCAAAGCAACGGATAGAAATAATGCCCTACTTTTCACCAGCTGTCATCCTACCCCCCTTAAAACGCATCTGCCATACTCTCAGTTATTAAGGGCCAAAAGGATTTGTTCAGAATCAGAAGCTTACGAAATATCGGAAGAAAAGATACTTCAAAGATACAGAGACCGGAGATATCCTGAGGGTACATTGCAAGCAGCCAAAAATCGTGTAGCCACTAAAACCCGGTTGGACCTCCTAACCTCACACATCAAACCCACCGGTGAACAGAGACCAGTCCTCGTATCTAAATATTCCACAAGAAGTAAGGTGATTAAGAACATCATCCTAAAAAGCTGGGATATGATTCGTTTTGAACCAGGCTTTCAGGGCATCTTCAATTGCAGACCACTTTTTGCATACCAGAGAGCTAAAAACATTAAGAATATCCTTGAGACTGAACCCATTGACCCTTCCGCACACTATTCAGGCACCATACCGTGCCTCAACTGCAGCCATTGCCACAACATCATCTCAGGGAATACCTTGAACCATCCAGCATCAGGGAAAGCCATTAAACTACGGACTAACGCTACCTGTGACTCTAAGAATGTAGTATATTTACTCAAGTGTTCCTGCGGACTGCCCTATGTAGGCAAAACTGAAAGAAAAATTAAAGTTCGCTTGACCGAGCACAAAAGTACAATCAGAAATAAATCCACCAAAGCACCTTTGGCGGCTCACTTCACTACAAACCATCATAACGTGAGTCAACTGAGGTTCCTTGTATTAGAGGTTGTCCCACTGAGACCAGGCGTTGACAACAGAAAAATACTACTCCAGAGGGAAACCGTTTGGATCAAGAGACTTGATGCTTGCCAGCCTAAGGGCCTCAATGACAGACTCGAATACAGTTGTTTCCTATAATGAGTTGTTGTCTCAATGTATATATGTTCTAATCCTGCTTTTTACACGTACATGTCCTATCTCAACGTTAATGTTCTACATTCCTGTTTTATATTCATTATCTCATCACCTCTCGTTTTATATCCATTATCTTATTCATTCTTACATGTCTATCTTGCCTTCACATCTCGTTTCTGCTTGTCATTTCCTCTATTATTTTTTTCCCCCACCTTTGGTTCTCATCTTTTCACGTTTTCTTTCACTGCTCTTTCTAGATTTATATTTTTTTTATCATTATGATTTACACCATCGGATTTGCTTTTATGTTTGTGATGGTACCTTCATTTATCCAATATTGTGATCGACCATTCCAAGATGGCCGCCGCTATCTGCTTATATTGTTTGCGTCCCTATGTACAGGCATATTCACGGTTCCACTCTGTCTGATTATTACATTCACATTTTTCACGTTCAATACAATATCAGGCCACGGCCATTGTCATGTTTTCAGTTTTTTATTTTACGATTGTTCTATCACCAGCACGTCCCCATGGTCACTAATACTCACGGTAGTCCGTTTTTCATTTCCATTACCGCGTACTTACTTCTGTGTTCACCTAACCGAACACTGACCCTCGGCAGCCTCGTATGTCGCACGCCGCTACTTCTGATATCTGGTAAGCCTCTTGTTACCCTTTGACCGTCACACTCATGCTTTCTCACTAAGCGCACACTTGTTTCTTTTCCAGTGCACGTAATCGTCGGATACTACTCACGGGTGATCGTTCCGTTTTGCCGGCTTGCTTTGACCTTCACACAATCTACTATGCACTCAACTGGTGTTTTTAATAACCCTCACGCTACCGATCATCTTCTTTTCCCATCACATACTTGACTAACCAGAGACCCTTGTAATTCCATTATTTCCTCTCCGTGTCGGAATATGCATGTTTTGTTTACTCTCCTGACCGTATTATTTACCTCGTGGTTGCGAGCTCCCCTTCCTGATACCGGTTTGTTTAATTTCAGATCTTTCGCTATCCCCAGACGAAGGGCTCAGCCCGAAATGCATAGGGATGATGTATTGATCAATGGATGTCATTAAGAAGTAAAATTAATATATTGCTTTGCAAACAAGTCACTATGATGTAATATGTGACTCATCGATTAAATGAACTTCCAAAAAGGATTACCACAGACTACGTTTGTTTAATACCTCTAATACCTTGTGATGAAAGTATAATAATACAGGAGTTCATTCTCCCATCGGAGTGCCTTTGGAAACAGTGCAGACGGTCCTTGCACTTCCCCTCTGTTCAGCACAATTACCAGTCCCCACCGGCCGGAAGGGACTATTTCCTGGCACCCTAAAATACGGATAACTCATCTCACATTATTTACATTTGTGAACACTTTCTACCACGAGTGCCGCCATCTCTCCACAGCTTTTGATTTTCAACGTACCTCTAGCCCATCTTGGCGGGCACCCAACCCTAAATATGTCTTATGAAGAAATTGCCAGCACCACAGCCAATCGGGCTGATACATTTGGTTTTACCCAAGAAGAAACCAGTCGCATTTATGCTCTGATTCAGGAAGTAGATCCCTCTTCCACGAGCACCTTCTGCAACCCAAGTATGTTGAGACAACTACTTTACACCTCTAAGAGAATCATCAACCAAAGCCTACACGCTGGAACTCTAATCAGATACCACAAAGATCAACGTATTCCGAGAGGTTTACGCATCGCCTTGAAGCCAACTCCCTGTGGGAACAACCCGAAATTCACGGAACGATGGTACGCCATCCTTAACCGATGCTCACTGGACTTAATTTTACTCATAGTTGAAGAACTTTCGAAAGTCATCGACGATTTGGATAAAGAAATAACACAAATTCAACGCAATCTTGAAAATAACATGTCCAAAGAAGACCTCGACAAAGCTCTTGCTGACATTAACATTCAACTCGACAAATATACTAAAGAGATAAATGACAGAAAAATCAGAAAATATAAACGTGATACCATGGACTATAAACTGGGGGAGGTTTATAGTTGGGCAGAAGTCTATGCCCAACGCAGACAACAAAAACCTTATAGTAACCCGTCTTCAGACGAAGGGAGTTCCACCGATGGTTCCTCTTCACAAAGAGGTAACACTAACCACGGAAGACCGTTCAGGAGTACTGCACCGCCCAAACCATCTGATAATGTTTCCCAAACTGCGGCTTCAACATCTGGTGTTCCTTTTTTAGAAATAGGCCAAACTGTCAACGTCGAACCAGGCGGAGCAGAAGTCGCCAAAGAAAAAACAACACCGATCGCCCAGGCAACCAGGAGCAAAAAACCCTCGTGATTAACATATCTAAAATGAATTTATCTCAACTACAATTGTCTACCCTTGAACGCGGAACCACTTTTGTTCCAACATATAACACCTCTGAATTGGAAACCGAGATAAGCCTATACAAGTTTATGCGGACCTTAAGACTTCGACACTTCTTTACCAACGTGTGTCCTCCCACTAGTATTCCCGTACAACATGCATGTAAAGACCTAAGAAGCAAAAGCACATTTGTGGCTCCAGTAAGTCACAAAATACTTGACTCTTTTGAAACGATCACCTTGAACTCCATCAGAGAAAACTTCAAAAAACCCAACCCCAAGTACAACAACTTCAAACGCAGGGAATCCAGAGCACTAAACCAAATTGTTAACAACCCCGACATCACTTGCAGCAAAGCTGATAAGGGGGGTGCACTTGTAGTCATGGACAGCAACTTTTACAACAAAAGCGTAAGTGACCACGTCAGCGACATGAACTTGTACATGAAACTACCAAGTGGTCCCACTGGAGTCTTTTCCAATACTCTCAAAGTCATCCTTGATAAAGCATTGTCAATGGGAACGATTACGGACAAAGATCACAAATACCTCATACAACCACATCCAAAATGTCCAAGCATACATATGCTTCCAAAAATTCATAAAAACTTGAACCATCCACCGTTTCGTCCCATAGTTTCAACTAAAAACTCCATTCATGAACCCACCGGAAAGTTCATTGATCTATACCTGCAAGACATTGTTAAATCCATGTCAACTTACTTGCGTGACACAACTGACTTCCTGAACCGTCTCCAACAGGTCACACTGGAGCCTGGCAAATTACACACTCTGGTAACTATTGACGTATGTGCTCTATACACATCGATTCCACATAACAGGGGCATTGAAGCCATTGAGTCTTTTTTACTCAACCATCCCATCGATGACGATTTGAAAGTTCTGATACTCGAACTCATACAGTTTACCCTATACCACAGTTACTTTTCCTTCAACAATGACTACTATCTTCAACTCGTTGGAACGTCAATGGGAAATTGTGCAGCTCCGAGCTATGCGAACCTGTTCATGCACCGTATGGAACTTGATCACATTTTGAGCCACAACAAATGGTCAAACAACATCTTGACCCTATGGAGATACATCAATGACATTTTCCTTATTTGGATTGGTCAACCTGATGAAATTCCTGAATTTCTGAAATACATAAACGTTCTGGATGATCACATAAAGTTCACACACACCATCAGTCCCCATAGCTTACCATTTCTGGATGTACAGGTGACACTACTTGACAACAAACTCACAACTAATCTATTCGTCAAAGCAACGGATAGAAATAATGCCCTACTTTTCACCAGCTGTCATCCTACCCCCCTTAAAACGCATCTGCCATACTCTCAGCTATTAAGGGCCAAAAGGATTTGTTCAGAATCAGAAGCTTACGAAATATCGGAAGAAAAGATACTTCAAAGATACAGAGACCGGAGATATCCTGAGGGTACATTGCAAGCAGCCAAAAATCGTGTAGCCACTAAAACCCGGTTGGACCTCCTAACCTCACACATCAAACCCACCGGTGAACAGAGACCAGTCTTCGTATCTAAATATTCCACAAGAAGTAAGGTGATTAAGAACATCATCCTAAAAAGCTGGGATATGATTCGTTTTGAACCAGACTTTCAGGGCATCTTCAATTGCAGACCACTTTTTGCATACCAGAGAGCTAAAAACATTAAGAATATCCTTGAGACTGAACCCATTGACCCTTCCGCACACTATTCAGGCACCATACCGTGCCTCAACTGCAGCCATTGCCACAAACATCATCTCAGGGAATACCTTGAACCATCCAGCATCAGGGAAAGCCATTAAACTACGGACTAACACTACCTGTGACTCTAAGAATGTAGTATATTTACTCAAGTGTCCCTGCGGACTGCCTTATGTAGGCAAAACTGAAAGAAAAATTAAAGTTCGCTTGACCGAGCACAAAAGTACAATCAGAAATAAATCCACCAAAGCACCTTTGGCGGCTCACTTCACTACAAACCATCATAACGTGAGTCAACTGAGGTTCCTTGTATTAGAGGTTGTCCCACTGAGACCAGGCGTTGACAACAGAAAAATACTACTCCAGAGGGAAACCGTTTGGATCAAGAGACTTGATGCTTGCCAGCCTAAGGGCCTCAATGACAGACTCGAATACAGTTGTTTCCTATAATGAGTTGTTGTCTCAATGTATATATGTTCTAATCCTGCTTTTTACACGTACATGTCCTATCTCAACGTTAATGTTCTACATTCCTGTTTTATATTCATTATCTCATCACCTCTCGTTTTATATCCATTATCTTATTCATTCTTACATGTCTATCTTGCCTTCACATCTCGTTTCTGCTTGTCATTTCCTCTATTATTTTTTTCCCCCACCTTTGGTTCTCATCTTTTCACGTTTTCTTTCACTGCTCTTTCTAGATTTATATTTTTTTTATCATTATGATTTACACCATCGGATTTGCTTTTATGTTTGTGATGGTACCTTCATTTATCCAATATTGTGATCGACCATTCCAAGATGGCCGCCGCTATCTGCTTATATTGTTTGCGTCCATATGTACAGGCATATTCACGGTTCCACTCTGTCTGATTATTACATTCACATTTTTCACGTTCAATACAATATCAGGCCACGGCCATTGTCATGTTTTCAGTTTTTTATTTTACGATTGTTCTATCACCAGCACGTCCCCATGGTCACTAATACTCACGGTAGTCCGTTTTTCATTTCCATTACCGCGTACTTACTTCTGTGTTCACCTAACCGAACACTGACCCTCGGCAGCCTCGTATGTCGCACGCCGCTACTTCTGATATCTGGTAAGCCTCTTGTTACCCTTTGACCGTCACACTCATGCTTTCTCACTAAGCGCACACTTGTTTCTTTTCCAGTGCACGTAATCGTCGGATACTACTCACGGGTGATCGTTCCGTTTTGCCGGCTTGCTTTGACCTTCACACAATTTACTATGCACTCAACTGGTGTTTTTAATAACCCTCACGCTACCGATCATCTTCTTTTCCCATCACATACTTGACTAACCAGAGACCCTTGTAATTCCATTATTTCCTCTCCGTGTCGGAATATGCATGTTTTGTTTACTCTCCTGACCGTATTATTTACCTTGTGGTTGCGAGCTCCCCTTCCTGATACCGGTTTGTTTAATTTCAGATCTTTCGCTATCCCCAGACGAAGGGCTCAGCCCGAAATGCATAGGGATGATGTATTGATCAATGGATGTCATTAAGAAGTAAAATTAATATATTGCTTTGCAAACAAGTCACTATGATGTAATATGTGACTCATCGATTAAATGAACTTCCAAAAAGGATTACCACAGACTACGTTTGTTTAATACCTCTAATACCTTGTGATGAAAGTATAATAATACAGGAGTTCATTCTCCCATCGGAGTGCCTTTGGAAACAGTGCAGACGGTCCTTGCACTTCCCCTCTGTTCAGCACAATTACCAGTCCCCACCGGCCGGAAGGGACTATTTCCTGGCACCCTAAAATACGGATAACTCATCTCACATTATTTACATTTGTGAACACTTTCTACCACGAGTGCCGCCATCTCTCCACAGCTTTTGATTTTCAACGTACCTCTGGCCCATCTTGGCGGGCACCCAACCCTAAATATGTCTTATGAAGAAATTGCCAGCACCACAGCCAATCGGGCTGATACATTTGGTTTTACCCAAGAAGAAACCAGTCGCATTTATGCTCTGATTCAGGAAGTAGATCCCTCTTCCACGAGCACCTTCTGCAACCCAAGTATGTTGAGACAACTACTTTACACCTCTAAGAGAATCATCAACCAAAGCCTACACGCTGGAACTCTAATCAGATACCACAAAGATCAACGTATTCCGAGAGGTTTACGCATCGCCTTGAAGCCAACTCCCTGTGGGAACAACCCGAAATTCACGGAACGATGGTACGCCATCCTTAACCGATGCTCACTGGACTTAATTTTACTCATAGTTGAAGAACTTTCGAAAGTCATCGACGATTTGGATAAAGAAATAACACAAATTCAACGCAATCTTGAAAATAACATGTCCAAAGAAGACCTCGACAAAGCTCTTGCTGACATTAACATTCAACTCGACAAATATACTAAAGAGATAAATGACAGAAAAATCAGAAAATATAAACGTGATACCATGGACTATAAACTGGGGGAGGTTTATAGTTGGGCAGAAGTCTATGCCCAACGCAGACAACAAAAACCTTATAGTAACCCGTCTTCAGACGAAGGGAGTTCCACCGATGGTTCCTCTTCACAAAGAGGTAACACTAACCACGGAAGACCGTTCAGGAGTACTGCACCGCCCAAACCATCTGATAATGTTTCCCAAACTGCGGCTTCAACATCTGGTGTTCCTTTTTTAGAAATAGGCCAAACTGTCAACGTCGAACCAGGCGGAGCAGAAGTCGCCAAAGAAAAAACAACACCGATCGCCCAGGCAACCAGGAGCAAAAAACCCTCGTGATTAACATATCTAAAATGAATTTATCTCAACTACAATTGTCTACCCTTGAACGCGGAACCACTTTTGTTCCAACATATAACACCTCTGAATTGGAAACCGAGATAAGCCTATACAAGTTTATGCGGACCTTAAGACTTCGACACTTCTTTACCAACGTGTGTCCTCCCACTAGTATTCCCGTACAACATGCATGTAAAGACCTAAGAAGCAAAAGCACATTTGTGGCTCCAGTAAGTCACAAAATACTTGACTCTTTTGAAACGATCACCTTGAACTCCATCAGAGAAAACTTCAAAAAACCCAACCCCAAGTACAACAACTTCAAACGCAGGGAATCCAGAGCACTAAACCAAATTGTTAACAACCCCGACATCACTTGCAGCAAAGCTGATAAGGGGGGTGCACTTGTAGTCATGGACAGCAACTTTTACAACAAAAGCGTAAGTGACCACGTCAGCGACATGAACTTGTACATGAAACTACCAAGTGGTCCCACTGGAGTCTTTTCCAATACTCTCAAAGTCATCCTTGATAAAGCATTGTCAATGGGAACGATTACGGACAAAGATCACAAATACCTCATACAACCACATCCAAAATGTCCAAGCATACATATGCTTCCAAAAATTCATAAAAACTTGAACCATCCACCGTTTCGTCCCATAGTTTCAACTAAAAACTCCATTCATGAACCCACCGGAAAGTTCATTGATCTATACCTGCAAGACATTGTTAAATCCATGTCAACTTACTTGCGTGACACAACTGACTTCCTGAACCGTCTCCAACAGGTCACACTGGAGCCTGGCAAATTACACACTCTGGTAACTATTGACGTATGTGCTCTATACACATCGATTCCACATAACAGGGGCATTGAAGCCATTGAGTCTTTTTTACTCAACCATCCCATCGATGACGATTTGAAAGTTCTGATACTCGAACTCATACAGTTTACCCTATACCACAGTTACTTTTCCTTCAACAATGACTACTATCTTCAACTCGTTGGAACGTCAATGGGAAATTGTGCAGCTCCGAGCTATGCGAACCTGTTCATGCACCGTATGGAACTTGATCACATTTTGAGCCACAACAAATGGTCAAACAACATCTTGACCCTATGGAGATACATCAATGACATTTTCCTTATTTGGATTGGTCAACCTGATGAAATTCCTGAATTTCTGAAATACATAAACGTTCTGGATGATCACATAAAGTTCACACACACCATCAGTCCCCATAGCTTACCATTTCTGGATGTACAGGTGACACTACTTGACAACAAACTCACAACTAATCTATTCGTCAAAGCAACGGATAGAAATAATGCCCTACTTTTCACCAGCTGTCATCCTACCCCCCTTAAAACGCATCTGCCATACTCTCAGCTATTAAGGGCCAAAAGGATTTGTTCAGAATCAGAAGCTTACGAAATATCGGAAGAAAAGATACTTCAAAGATACAGAGACCGGAGATATCCTGAGGGTACATTGCAAGCAGCCAAAAATCGTGTAGCCACTAAAACCCGGTTGGACCTCCTAACCTCACACATCAAACCCACCGGTGAACAGAGACCAGTCTTCGTATCTAAATATTCCACAAGAAGTAAGGTGATTAAGAACATCATCCTAAAAAGCTGGGATATGATTCGTTTTGAACCAGACTTTCAGGGCATCTTCAATTGCAGACCACTTTTTGCATACCAGAGAGCTAAAAACATTAAGAATATCCTTGAGACTGAACCCATTGACCCTTCCGCACACTATTCAGGCACCATACCGTGCCTCAACTGCAGCCATTGCCACAAACATCATCTCAGGGAATACCTTGAACCATCCAGCATCAGGGAAAGCCATTAAACTACGGACTAACACTACCTGTGACTCTAAGAATGTAGTATATTTACTCAAGTGTCCCTGCGGACTGCCTTATGTAGGCAAAACTGAAAGAAAAATTAAAGTTCGCTTGACCGAGCACAAAAGTACAATCAGAAATAAATCCACCAAAGCACCTTTGGCGGCTCACTTCACTACAAACCATCATAACGTGAGTCAACTGAGGTTCCTTGTATTAGAGGTTGTCCCACTGAGACCAGGCGTTGACAACAGAAAAATACTACTCCAGAGGGAAACCGTTTGGATCAAGAGACTTGATGCTTGCCAGCCTAAGGGCCTCAATGACAGACTCGAATACAGTTGTTTCCTATAATGAGTTGTTGTCTCAATGTACATATGTTCTAATCCTGCTTTTTACACTTACATGTCCTATCTCAACGTTAATGTTCTACATTCCTGTTTTATATTCATTATCTCATCACCTCTCGTTTTATATCCATTATCTCATTCATTCTTACATGTCTATCTTGCCTTCACATCTCGTTTCTGCTTGTCATTTCCTCTATTATTTTTTTCCCCCACCTTTGGTTCTCATCTTTTCACGTTTTCTTTCACTGCTCTTTCTAGATTTATATTTTTTTATCATTCTGATTTACACCATCGGATTTGCTTTTATGTTTGTGATGGTACCTTCATTTATCCAATATTGTGATCGACCATTCCAAGATGGCCGCCGCTATCTGCTTATATTGTTTGCGTCCATATGTACAGACATATTCATGGTTCCACTCTGTCTGATTATTACATTCACATTTTTCACGTTCAATACAATATCAGGTCACGGCCATTGTCATGTTTTCAGTTTTTTATTTTACGATTGTTCTATCACCAGCACGTCCCCATGGTCACTAATACTCACGGTAGTCCGTTTTTCATTTCCATTACCGCGTACTTACTTCCGTGTTCACCTAACCGAACACTGACCCTCGGCAGCCTCGTATGTCGCACGCCGCTACTTCTGATATCTGGTAAGCCTCTTGTTACCCTTTGACCGTCACACTCATGCTTTCTCACTAAGCGCACACTTGTTTCTTTTCCAGTGCACGTAATCGTCGGATACTACTCACGGGTGATCGTTCCGTTTTGCCGGCTTGCTTTGACCTTCACACAATTTACTATGCACTCAACTGGTGTTTTTAATAACCCTCACGCTACCGATCATCTTCTTTTCCCATCACATACTTGACTAACCAGAGACCCTTGTAATTCCATTATTTCCTCTCCGTGTCGGAATATGCATGTTTTGTTTACTCTCCTGACCGTATTATTTACCTCGTGGTTGCGAGCTCCCCTTCCTGATACCGGTTTGTTTAATTTCAGATCTTTCGCTATCCCCAGACGAAGGGCTCAGCCCGAAATGCATAGGGATGATGTATTGATCAATGGATGTCATTAAGAAGTAAAATTAATATATTGCTTTGCAAACAAGTCACTATGATGTAATATGTGACTCATCGATTAAATGAACTTCCAAAAAGGATTACCACAGACTACGTTTGTTTAATACCTCTAATACCTTGTGATGAAAGTATAATAATACAGGAGTTCATTCTCCCATCGGAGTGCCTTTGGAAACAGTGCAGACGGTCCTTGCACTTCCCCTCTGTTCAGCACAATTACCAGTCCCCACCGGCCGGAAGGGGCTATTTCCTGGCACCCTAAAATACGTATAACTCATCTCACATTATTTACATTTGTGAACACTTTCTACCACGAGTGCCGCCATCTCTCCACAGCTTTTGATTTTCAACGTACCTCTGGCCCATCTTGGCGGGCACCCAACCCTAAATATGTCTTATGAAGAAATTGCCAGCACCACAGCCAATCGGGCTGATACATTTGGTTTTACCCAAGAAGAAACCAGTCGCATTTATGCTCTGATTCAGGAAGTAGATCCCTCTTCCACGAGCACCTTCTGCAACCCAAGTATGTTGAGACAACTACTTTACACCTCTAAGAGAATCATCAACCAAAGCCTACACGCTGGAACTCTAATCAGATACCACAAAGATCAACGTATTCCGAGAGGTTTACGCATCGCCTTGAAGCCAACTCCCTGTGGGAACAACCCGAAATTCACGGAACGATGGTACGCCATCCTTAACCGATGCTCACTGGACTTAATTTTACTCATAGTTGAAGAACTTTCGAAAGTCATTGACGATTTGGATAAAGAAATAACACAAATTCAACGCAATCTTGAAAATAACATGTCCAAAGAAGACCTCGACAAAGCTCTTGCTGACATTAACATTCAACTCGACAAATATACTAAAGAGATAAATGACAGAAAAATCAGAAAATATAAACGTGATACCATGGACTATAAACTGGGGGAGGTTTATAGTTGGGCAGAAGTCTATGCCCAACGCAGACAACAAAAACCTTATAGTAACCCGTCTTCAGACGAAGGGAGTTCCACCGATGGTTCCTCTTCACAAAGAGGTAACACTAACAACGGAAGACCGTTCAGGAGTACTGCACCGCCCAAACCATCTGATAATGTTTCCCAAACTGCGGCTTCAACATCTGGTGTTCCTTTTTTAGAAATAGGCCAAACTGTCAACGTCGAACCAGGCGGAGCAGAAGTCGCCAAAGAAAAAAAAACACCGATCGCCCAGGCAACCAGGAGCAAAAAACCCTCGTGATTAACATATCTAAAATGAATTTATCTCAACTACAATTGTCTACCCTTGAACGCGGAACCACTTTTGTACCAACATATAACACCTCTGAATTGGAAACCGAGATAAGCCTATACAAGTTTATGCGGACCTTAAGACTTCGACACTTCTTTACCAACGTGTGTCCTCCCACTAGTATTCCCGTACAACATGCATGTAAAGACCTAAGAAGCAAAAGCACATTTGTGGCTCCAGTAAGTCACAAAATACTAGACTCTTTTGAAACGATCACCTTGAACTCCATCAGAGAAAACTTCAAAAAACCCAACCCCAAGTACAACAACTTCAAACGCAGGGAATCCAGAGCACTAAACCAAATTGTTAACAACCCCGACATCACTTGCAGCAAAGCTGATAAGGGGGGTGCACTTGTAGTCATGGACAGCAACTTTTACAACAAAAGCGTAAGTGACCACGTCAGCGACATGAACTTGTACATGAAACTACCAAGTGGTCCCACTGGAGTCTTTTCCAATACTCTCAAAGTCATCCTTGATAAAGCATTGTCAATGGGAACGATTACGGACAAAGATCACAAATACCTCATACAACCACATCCAAAATGTCCAAGCATACATATGCTTCCAAAAATTCATAAAAACTTGAACCATCCACCGTTTCGTCCCATAGTTTCAACTAAAAACTCCATTCATGAACCCACCGGAAAGTTCATTGATCTATACCTGCAAGACATTGTTAAATCCATGTCAACTTACTTGCGTGACACAACTGACTTCCTGAACCGTCTCCAACAGGTCACACTGGAGCCTGGCAAATTACACACTCTGGTAACTATTGACGTATGTGCTCATACACATCGATTCCACATAACAGGGGCATTGAAGCCATTGAGTCTTTTTTACTCAACCATCCCATCGATGACGATTTGAAAGTTCTGATACTCGAACTCATACAGTTTACCCTATACCACAGTTACTTTTCCTTCAACAATGACTACTATCTTCAACTCGTTGGAACGTCAATGGGAAATTGTGCAGCTCCCAGCTATGCGAACCTGTTCATGCACCGTATGGAACTTGATCACATTTTGAGCCACAACAAATGGTCAAACAACATCTTGACCCTATGGAGATACATCGATGACATTTTCCTTATTTGGATTGGTCAACCTGATGAAATTCCTGAATTTCTGAAATACATAAACGTTCTGGATGATCACATAAAGTTCACACACACCATCAGTCCCCATAGCTTACCATTTCTGGATGTACAGGTGACACTACTTGACAACAAACTCACAACTAATCTATTTGTCAAAGCAACGGATAGAAATAATGCCCTACTTTTCACCAGCTGTCATCCTACCCCCCTTAAAACGCATCTGCCATACTCTCAGCTATTAAGGGCCAAAAGGATTTGTTCAGAATCAGAAGCTTACGAAATATCGGAAGAAAAGATACTTCAAAGATACAGAGACCGGAGATATCCTGAGGGTACATTGCAAGCAGCCAAAAATCGTGTAGCCACTAAAACCCGGTTGCACCTCCTAACCTCACACATCAAACCCACCGGTGAACAGAGACCAGTCCTCGTATCTAAATATTCCACAAGAAGTAAGGTGATTAAGAACATCATCCTAAAAAGCTGGGATATGATTCGTTTTGAACCAGACTTTCAGGGCATCTTCAATTGCAGACCACTTTTTGCATACCAGAGAGCTAAAAACATTAAGAATATCCTTGAGACTGAACCCATTGACCCTTCCGCACACTATTCAGGCACCATACCGTGCCTCAACTGCAGCCATTGCCACAACATCATCTCAGGGAATACCTTGAACCATCCAGCATCAGGGAAAGCCATTAAACTACGGACTAACACTACCTGTGACTCTAAGAATGTAGTATATTTACTCAAGTGTCCCTGCGGACTGCCTTATGTAGGCAAAACTGAAAGAAAAATTAAAGTTCGCTTGACCGAGCACAAAAGTACAATCAGAAATAAATCCACCAAAGCACCTTTGGCGGCTCACTTCACTACAAACCATCATAACGTGAGTCAACTGAGGTTCCTTGTATTAGAGGTTGTCCCACTGAGACCAGGCGTTGACAACAGAAAAATACTACTCCAGAGGGAAACCGTTTGGATCAAGAGACTTGATGCTTGCCAGCCTAAGGGCCTCAATGACAGACTCGAATACAGTTGTTTCCTATAATGAGTTGTTGTCTCAATGTACATATGTTCTAATCCTGCTTTTTACACTTACATGTCCTATCTCAACGTTAATGTTCTACATTCCTGTTTTATATTCATTATCTCATCACCTCTCGTTTTATATCCATTATCTCATTCATTCTTACATGTCTATCTTGCCTTCACATCTCGTTTCTGCTTGTCATTTCCTCTATTATTTTTTTCCCCCACCTTTGGTTCTCATCTTTTCACGTTTTCTTTCACTGCTCTTTCTAGATTTATATTTTTTTATCATTATGATGTACACCATCGGATTTGCTTTTATGTTTGTGATGGTACCTTCATTTATCCAATATTGTGATCGACCATTCCAAGATGGCCGCCGCTATCTGCTTATATTGTTTGCGTCCATATGTACAGACATATTCACGGTTCCACTCTGTCTGATTATTACATTCACATTTTTCACGTTCAATACAATATCAGGCCACGGCCATTGTCATGTTTTCAATTTTTTATTTTACGATTGTTCTATCACCAGCACGTCCCCATGGTCACTAATACTCACGGTAGTCCGTTTTTCATTTCCATTACCGCGTACTTACTTCCGTGTTCACCTAACCGAACACTGACCCTCGGCAGCCTCGTATGTCGCACGCCGCTACTTCTGATATCTGGTAAGCCTCTTGTTACCCTTTGACCGTCACACTCATGCTTTCTCACTAAGCGCACACTTGTTTCTTTTCCAGTGCACGTAATCGTCGGATACTACTCACGGGTGATCGTTCCGTTTTGCCGGCTTGCTTTGACCTTCACACAATTTACTATGCACTCAACGGGTGTTTTTAATAACCCTCACGCTACCGATCATCTTCTTTTCCCATCACATACTTGACTAACCAGAGACCCTTGTAATTCCATTATTTCCTCTCTGTGTCGGAATATGCATGTTTTGTTTACTCTCCTGACCGTATTATTTACCTCGTGGTTGCGAGCTCCCCTTCCTGATACCGGTTTGTTTAATTTCAGATCTTTCGCTATCCCCTGACGAAGGGCTCAGCCCGAAATGCATAGGGATGATGTATTGATCAATGGATGTCATTAAGAAGTAAAATTAATATATTGCTTTGCAAACAAGTCACTATGATGTAATATGTGACTCATCGATTAAATGAACTTCCAAAAAGGATTACCACAGACTACGTTTGTTTAATACCTCTAATACCTTGTGATGAAAGTATAATACAGGAGTTCATTCTCCCATCGGAGTGCCTATGGAAACAGTGCAGACGGTCCTTGCACTCCCCCTCTGTTCAAGTAGATAACTCCCCACCTAGGTTCGGTCTAGAACCCGAAGACGACCACATATTATTTGCGTCGGCCGGGAAGAAACGAGGCGCACACCAATGCCCATGTGCCACATCACCATAGCAGGGTCACCCGTAAGTGCCCTCATAGACACTGGAGCATCAGTCAACGTGATGGACTGTGACCAATATGAAAAACTGTGCCCGCGCTCGCTGCTCCTGCCTACCAAGGCAAGGATATGCAGGTATGATAGGGATGAGGAGCTTCCTCTACGCGGAGTCATGGAGGTCGAGGTCATCAGCACTAAGTTCCATGTCACGGAGGGAAAATGGGGCACGCTCCTCAGTTGCCACACGGCAGAGGACCTCTAGCTAGTATTCTTCACAAACCAGGTGCACAACCTCCATGCTCAGGAAATGCTCAGAGACGTTCCTAAGCTACTTGAAGACCTGGGGTGCCTAAAGAGAAAAACTTTCAAGCTACACGTGGTTCCGACAGTTCGGTCCATGCTGCTTAGACATCGGAGAGTGCCGTTTCACTTGTGGCTGCAAGTAGAAGAGGAGCTGAAAAAGCAGGAAGACATGGGGGAGATAGAGAAGGTGTCAGGCCCCACTCCGTGGGTGTCTCCTCATGTCGTGCCCTGAAACCGTAACAACCAGGAGTCATTTGACTCTGCGTCGACATGCGCCTACCAAACAGGGCCGTGAATAGGGAGCACCATCTCACACCTACGATGGACGACATTGTGGCCTGGACAGCGCCAGATGGTTTAACAAACTCAACCTCAATGCGGGGTACCATCAGCTGGAACTTCACCCCGACAGTAGGAACATCACAACGTTCTCCACCCACATAGGATTACGTCGCTATAAGAGGTTGAGTTTTGGCATCTCGTCAGCCATGGAGGTGTTCCAAAATGCAATACGGGAGACTCTGACAGGGCTGCAAGGCGTAATTAACGGATCATGGACAACGGGCTCACCCTGCACAGAGACAAGTGTTCGTTCTATCAGGAGTCGGTGGACTTCTTTGGGTACATCTTCTCCAGGGAAGGAGTATGAGTAGACCAGAAGAAAGCGGCTGCCATATGATCTGCTCCAAGGCCCACGTCAGCCACCAAAGTCGGAAGCTTCCTGGGAATGGCCACATACTGTGGCAGGTTCCTTCCCAACCTGGCGTCCCTGTCCGAGCTGCTCCGTGCCCTCACAAAGTCCGGCCAGCCGTGGGTCTGGTCTGCGAAAGAAGATCTGGCTTTCCATCCTGTCAAAGAGGCCCTCATTGATGACCGAGTCATGGCATACTTTCGCCCGCATTGGCACACAGAGGTGGTAGTGGATGCCAGCATTAGCGTTGGGTGCCGTCCTGATGCAGGAGACCGAGTCTAAGGAATGGGTCCCAACAGCGTATGCTAGCAGAGCGTTGACGGCCACAGAGATGCATTACGCACAGATAGAGCGCAAGTCCATGGCTATTAGATGGGTGTGCCAGCACTTCTATCTGTACCTGTATGGGCATGAATTCTGAGTGGTCACTGATCACAAGCCTCTGGTCCCCCTCTTCATCGGTACGTCTCGACTTGCACCTCCACGGATCGAGAGGTGGGCGGTGCAGCTACAAGCATACCATTTTGAGGTGATTTTCAGGCCTGGGGCCAACAACTCTGCTGAATTTTTGTCATGCCACCCTGGTCTGATCGTACCACTCGGTGCTCCCGCGGATGAAGTCTACACCGAAGAGTTTGTCCGGATGATCTCTATTGAGGCATGTCCCGTCGCCCTCACGCTAGAAGGGATCAGGAGAGCAAACCAATCTGCTGAGTGCCTTGTCAAGGTCAAGACCACATTATCAAACCGGAATTGGCGTCACTTTCTAGATGGTGTCAGCGCCCTTACCGTAGAGAAAAAACTATGAACACAGCAAGTGTGGGGAGTACAGAGCTAGCTCAGTGAAGGTCTTCATGGAGTGATTCTGCTTGGGAACACCCTCATGATTCCGAGAAGCAGCCAGGAGGAGGTGGTCCTCTTAGCTCACCAGGGCCATCAAGGTATCTCAAAAACCAAAGCCAGACTCAGGAGCAAAGTCTGGTTCCCGGGTATGGACGCCATGGTCGAGGAAGCTGAATGCGCATGTCACACCTGCAACATCAAGGGGTGACCCAGCACCTCACCCGGTGATAACTTAAGATCTATGTCGAGAGCCATGGTCCAAAGTGAGCATCGACTTCGGGTCGTTACCGGATGGGCGAAACACGCTAGTACTTGTCTACTCCCACTCGAAGTTCCCGGTGGTGGAGGTAGTATCGTCAACGGCATTTCATCACGTCAAGACAGCCTTGGAGCGCGCCTTCGACATGATGGGACAGCCTGAGAAAATCAAATCAGACCATGGGCCACCATTTCAAGGTAGAGAATTCCAAGAATATCTAACCTTCAGAGGCATCCGACACCGTAAGATCACGCCGCAGTGGCCCCAAGTGAATGGGGAGGTGGAGCGGTCCATGCGTACAATGAACCAGGCCCTCAGGATTGGGGTTGAGAAGGGAGAAGATGCCGAGCAGTGCCTCTCACAATTTCTTGGTGCCTATTGTCAAACCCCTCACTGCACCATCCAGTGTTTGCCAGCTAGAAACATTCCCGCAGACTCTTTGTGGAGTCCCCCAGCACTGGAACAAGGTGCGGCCCAAGCCAGAAGAAAAGCATCCAATGACAAGGTGAGCCAGGCTCGAAGAGCCCAGTCCATAAGCATACGTGTAGGAGACAGAGTTGTGGTGTAGGACTGTTATTCTAGCTGGAAGTATCGCCCCCCATACGAGTCCGAAGTGTCGGAGGTCATCAATGTACACTGTACCATGGTATCGGCTATGCGGGGAACCCGTGTGGTTACCAGAAATATCTCCTGGTTCAAGAAAGTTGCAGAGGGAAGGACACCTACTGACCCGGCTAGATTTGGAAGACGGACATGGGGCTGCCTCTGCGGATGCTTTTCAGGGCTGCCCCGAGCCTGTATAAAATCAAGCTGGAAGAGAAGTGAAGAACGTAAAATCATCGGAAAACTATGGAGCCGTGTTCCCCGAGCAAGAGAAGGACATGGAAGGGTCGGCAGCAAAGGAGAACTCCCGGAGCCAGAAGTATGGACTCCGGACGAACTCAACCCCCAGCCAGAGTCTGTGAGACTTTGCCTGGTGTGCCAAGAGATACTGAACACTCACCCAAAAGGGTATAAATAAAAGGGCTCAGGACCGCTCAGGGTCTCGGCCCAGTAACCTAGTCCAAGTGTGTGTGTCGCCCTTATAGTCCGCCCAATCCTGCGGCCCCCATACGTTAATTGGTGCCCTGACTATTGCCCACTCTACAGTCCTGACCCCTCGTGCAGTGACTCTTTACCAGAAGTGATACCTTCATGAAATTCAAAAATGTCCCTGGTACTTTCTGAATTACTCTGTGGATGCAGCAGTTTCTCTTTTCTACAGGGACCTTCGACATTTTTGAGGTGGAGACGTGGAGATGTCAGACCTTTGATACCTTACTAGAAAAGAGATCTACTGAGAGCCTGGGTGTGGGCGGAACACGTAGTCCTTTTGCAATATCGATCTGTGCCAAACATATCATGTATGTTTATTTTATGCTTCCATTTATATAGCGTTTCAAACCACTGACAAGACCACATAGCACTTTAATTGGGACTAGACCCGTGGGCCGTGTATGAGTGTGGATAGAAGAGCGTGCTCCAAGCCTGGTGCGCGGAAAATTACATTGCTCATAAGGAACACGTGTCGCACAGCTGTGTGCGAATAGCAGCAGCAGTGTATGCTGGCACCTGCTGCTCACTTACAAGTTTCTATCTGTCACGTGACAGTACACTTTTGCGCAGTAGGGCCACAAGGTGTAGTATAGGCATGTTTGTTTAAATGAGACATTCATTCATTACAGTAATTTGGACAATAACATGTATTGGCTGTAAAACAATGCATATCATACCAAACAAGCCCATTTAAATATTTCAGCTTGTGCCGTTTCCGTGGTCAAAATCCGCCTGCTGTGAACACACACTTGCAGCAGCAGGTGCTAGAGCTCGTCTCTCTGAAAAGGAACTCCCAGTAGCTGCATCTCCGCGCCAGACTCGTCCGGGGCGACAAATGCTCCGCTTGGCTCTTGTTACACGCTAACAAAAAGGTCTGGAAAACGATCGTGCTTTTTCCAGGCCGGTGCTGATCACGTAGACGGGAGTATCGTCTGCGGCTGTGCTCTAGATAACAAAGGGACGTGCCGAACAAGTACAGTGAGGCTTTTGCACAATCACGTGAATGCAAAACCGTGTTTAGAGTTCCCCAGGGAGGAGGGCCTTTGTCAGAGGCATTTTGTAAACAGGTGCTGGCTGCAAGACTATTTTTCATGGGAAGCATTGTATATGGAGGGAGCAGAAGCAGACTAAAGAGAGGTGTAGGAGTAATACATTATATTAAGTCCTATATCACAAGAAATAAGTTACTGCTTACTATACCCAAAGCTTTCTCTAAATGTTTTACTATAACGTTCCCTGTTCTGTTTTAGAAACCTACCTGGCTTCGTTCCAGAGGCATTTTAAATGTGTGAATCTTTTCACTGCAGTGCTTTAGACATCCCATAATATGTTTATTTTCATTCCATTGTTCATTTAATTAAGAAATCACAAAAACATTCATATATCAATGTGTCAGTGACTTCAACTCTTCAGCAAAACAAGCACAGATATAACTGATAAGTCAATCAAGTGGACAGGAGGAAAAAATACCTGCAGTGGGCAAACCTGCAGAAATAGCAGGGGAGCTCCTTTACGCATTTGCCCAAAGCACCACCCCCACCTTTAGTGTCAAGAGAACTTACATTTTCTCTGTTGGCCAGTTGCTGCTGTTGATGACCTTTAAAATATTGGCACGCAGATTTGACTGAGCATGCAAAGTGATTGGGCACGACCAGGTTTTGAGGCCCAGAGCCATCAAAAAAGGCTGAAAAGTGTATTGTACAGCACATTTTCATATAAATTCGGTGAAAAATAACGTGGAACTCAGAAGGGCTCATGAAATGTTCCAGTACGTTTACGGGGTAATAGGTGTTACAATCCTAAAACAATTTAAAGAACATGATAGTAAAGAAGTACATTTATAATTGCAATATCCCTTAAGTTTCGTCTATCAAACCATGAGTGGATTCATTTCAGACAATTCAAAAAATGCAATTGCATGTAACCTACCAAATACCATAGCATCAATCCAGACCACATTTCCTTTCCTTTTTTATCCTGCCCATCGAGGTAAATTTTGAAGGGCATATTTATGAGCCCCTGTGCATCGCTCTTCCTCATATTATAAATGAGATTTATGAAGCTACTTAAGGCCATCCTGTGTGAAACTTCGTGGCTTCCTAAATCTCGAGTAGTGTAACTCAGCACAATCCATTGTGTTGCATTGCTCTATGCCAAACAGCTGTTTCCATGGGTGTTCCCACTCAACTTCCATGGATTTTGATGCATTTCCAGATTAACAAGATTAACAAGAGCTGGCAAACCTGGGAACCTGCCGCAAAGACATGCCTTCCCATGGGAGGTGTAATGAGGAGAAATGTCCTTATTTTTCCTCAATCTACATAGAAAGATGAAAAGCCTCGCAGGATTGCTTTTGTGCAGGAAGGTGGCCCTTCCTACACAAAAGCAATCCTGCATGCAAGGCAGGCACCCTTGCACTGTGGTGCAAGGGTGCCTGCCTTGTCGATAGGATGCCAAAACGGTACCAGCCGAAGAGGAAAGGACAGGAATGCGCCATTTTTTGAATATAGTGCATTCCTGCCGTTTTCCAGTGACGCAGGGCAGCCATGTAAGGTGAGTTGCTGTGCTGTCCTTTGCCACACAACTTATAAATATGCCCCACCATTTAAAATTGAGGATCTTATTGAAAGTGCAGAGTAGAAAAATCACAAAACCCCATAAATCTCGCAATGTCAGGCAGTATATATTGACCTGGACAAACATGATAGCCTCTAAAAGCAGGACTTTGGAGACGTTACAAGTCTGAACAGCAGATGGGTGAGATATCTATTATAGATATGGGATTGAGAAAGGAGTGCTGATTATCAATCAAGTGTCTTCTTCAAATATATATTTGGAAATGCAGCTATTTCGGACTCAAACCTCAGCTTGTCACTTCCCTCACCCAAGCAAGAGCTTATCACTATCAGTTTCAAATAACTCATTTTCATTTTTAGTAAGTACATATTAGGTGCCCAAACATAAATTTATCATATACATCAAGTGCTCACATAGCCACACCATCTGGAAATATTTTACAGTGCATGTGATGCCCTTTAAAACCTACTTCATCACTGCTGGAGAGTGCAGGTTCTACCCTATTACCCGCATGGTACATGTGCTGCAAACGGTCCACTTTGTTGCACTGCAAGTTCAGCAATCCTGCTGCAACCTGTTTGTACTGTCTGATTCAAAGAATAGAAGCCATGAGGATAAGTGCTTCTACTCAATTCAGACTGTGATTGCCTGCTCATCGTGTTGTCATTGTCCACTCAAAGGTATTGAAGATCTCTTAACAGGGCAGATAGATTCTTGAACTTTCAAGCAGAGTGCATTACTATACCTGCTCTAGAGGGTAAAATACCAGGGCAGCTAGATCTTAAAAAATGCACATCTCTTTTCAGCAGGTATGATGCTGTAAGTAGGGATGGGATAATTTGAATGGACAATAGTTCAATGTTCTAAAACAAGCATTTGCACGATTCTGCAAAGAAGTCAAAGTGTGTTCGGGGTCCACAGGGAGGGGAGAGGAAGTCGTCCACACTGGAAAGTTGGCACACCGGAAGCGAGGGCTTGAGCTGCTGTATTCAGGGACCCGACTCGGTTTGTGAGTCAGGTACCACACTGAGAAGACATTGGAATGGTCACTGCAAGGGAGAGGAGGTGGGGGCAGCGTTACATCTTTGAGGTTGCTGCTACATTTAAGGGGCTTGTGCCCACATGCATCAAGCATTTTTGCATTCGCAAACGGCCCGAATCGCAAAAATCGGTCGTTTGCGAATGCAAAAACCTTTTTTGGGATGCATAATTTTTTTTTCATTTTTCGCAATTTAAGAAATCGCAAATTTTGTGATTTCTTAAATGCTATGCATGATTTTATTTCATTTGCGAATTCGCAATTAGGAAGGGGAAAATTACCATGAAGTAAACCTTCATGGTAATTTGCGAAAAGTTTCAAAAATGCAAAAAAATGCATTTTTGAAACTTACATTTTACACACACACATGCCCTTGGGACATGTGTGTGAGTAAAATGTACTTACGTGACATTCCAGGGGTGCAGGGGGGGGTCCTTTGGACCCCCCTTCACCCTTGAAATTGCATTCTCATTTTGCGATTCCTTAATTGCGAATTCGCAAGATGAGAATGCCTTCCCATTGATTCCTATGGGCCGCTAGGCCCATAGGAATCAGTGTAAAGCGATTCCTTATTTGCGATTCGCAATTAAGGAATCGCAAAGAAGTAAAATTAAGAAATCGCAACATTTTTTGCGAATTTTTAATGCATAGGAATTTGTGATTCCTAAATTACGATTCCTTAATTTTCGTAATTTAGGAATCGCAAATTCCTACAATGATGCTTGTGGGGGCTGGTTCTTTCCCTCTCGATCCCTCAGAGACATCTTTAACTCTGTTTGAACCTGGCGCCATCCTCTTAGGCAGGGCAGAATCTCGCTCTATCTCCGGACGCGCCTTGAGCACCCATGCAGCGGGACCGTGACCCAAGGACTCTGCCTTCTGTCTGCTCTCTGACACGGTAACCATCTTTTTGAACCCTAATACATCTTCTAGAGGGGAGGAAAGAAGGCGTACACAGCACCTTCTCTTCCCACGGCACCTCGATGAGGCATGGACCGCTGGGATCATGTCACAATATTGTAACACAAGCATTTGCAATGCAATAGGTCTCGCATTTACACAAAACCTATTGCATTGCAAATGGTAGTCATCACAGACAACAGGAGGGAGGTCAGAGGGAGAAGCCATGGACAACGGGTGGGCGGGGGCAAGAAGGCATGGACAACTGGAGTGCATACGGGGGAGGGAGGGAGAAGGCAAGGACAATGGGAGAGATGGAAAATAAAGGAGGCAGTAAGAGAACATCATTAAAGAACATAGGGCTGACAATGTATATAACACGTATGGTGTAACACTTGAAGTAAAGAGTTCAGTCAACACGGGAGGTGACAAATGAAGAGGAGGCGGTACTAAGGAGGGACAAACAAGCCTATTGATGAATCAAACACCAGCATTTAGGATAGACAATGACATAAGCCAATGGCAAACATGGGCGGAGAGTGGGAGGGGCTTCTATGAGCTAATTGTCTACAATAAGTCTTGCAGAGCAGCGCCTGCTCTCTGGCTCAGGTTCGACGTAAAAAGGCTGCTTTGCCTTGAATAAGGCAAAACATGTACTTCTGAGCATAATTGTTCCACTTTGAAACTGAAAGTTCCAGAGCTTCATTGATTTTGAAGGAACTTCTCAGCAGAGTTGTAATAATTTGCAGACTCAGCAAGGAGGCCTATGTATCAATGGGCATGGGGTGTGGACTGTTGGTTTACACTTCTGAGCTAGTGTGATAGATGCTTGCTAGGTACACATGTGGAATAATCACTGCATCCTTTTCACACAGAGAAAGTACCGCAGAGGCAGCATCAATTCAAACTTCCCAGAAACTCACAGAGCAAGAGCACAATAGAGAGCAACAGGGCATGTATTGAGCCACAACTGAACATTTCAATAGTGTAAGATGAAAGTTATGGATACTGGTCCAAATTGTAATAATATTTGAAAATTAACAACCTAGGCAATTAGTTCTAGCTTGTCATATCAGGAGGATTTTTCACCTATTGATTATAGCGCAGGTAGGTTGATGTGGAAATTACTATCGCTCTTTTTTAGTACTCGATGAGACTATCTAGCGATATTAAGTATATTTTTATCTTTGTATTTTTCGTGTTTTCAGCTCTCGTTTTACTCAGTCATCTACCAGGAGGCGATTCTATTTATCAATATAGATCAGGTAATCTTTATGTGCGGTATGCACATTTTTTGACCGAACATTAAGATGTATAGCATCTAATGGTTTTTTCGATCTTGCCTTTTAGATTCGTGCTTTTTAACTCTATCTATACCTACTTATGCAACTACATCAGTCACTACGGAGGATTAGGTAACTGGAAAGACATCGTTATATGTCTACAGCAATTTACCATTATTGTTGCAATCTCTAAAGAGGATTGAATAAGGATTGAATAGTTTATGCTTATTTGTTGCAGCCTTATATGTCAGAGATTTTAAACGTTAAGCATTGAAAGACAGCCTTGGCCTTCGGCAATGCTCCAGTAATTGCAATTTAAGGTAACTTCTCTATCCGTGTAGTTGAGCTTACACTTTCAAATCATTTTTAAACCTGGATAATCATGAAGTTCCCCTTTTGTGACTTCTTTTTATATTTAGCTATTGCGAATCTGGGGGCATATTATCAAGGGGGTTTATCTCCGCTTTTTTGGCTTTAAAAGCCAAGAAAGCGGAGATAAAATTATCTCCCTATTACCTAGCTGTCGCTAACACCAGTTAGCGACAGCTAGTAGGAGATAGCGACCATCTTGGGCCCCGCTTTGCATGTCAGTGATATTTATCACTAATGACATGCAAAGTGGGCGTGCTAAGATGTTAGCGACTGGAAATAGTCGCTAACATCGCTATCTCCTATTACCAACTTTTGGAGATATTCGCGCTAAGCGCGAATATCTCCAAAAGCTAACACCTGCCCTGAGCAGTTCCCAGCCATGTTATCCAATGGGAGGTGGATAACATAGCTAAGAGCATTAGCTCGGTAATGCATGAATATCCTTTTTCTTTCTTGTTGTGTTATGAGACAGGTCTGCAATCAAAGCGCCGGGACACTCTTTTGAGTAGCTGAGCGCTATAAAAAAAACCAGCATAACATAACATAACATATCGCTGACTTTTCAGCGATATTCATGCATTGCGGCCGATTTTTATCGCATTTGCGATAAACCTTGGTAATACCAAGGTTTATCTGCGATAAAAATCGCCGCAGCTTAGCGGTAAATTTTTGTATCTAACCAAGCAATAGCGATAATTATCGCTATTGCTTGGTAATATGCCCCATGCTTCTTTAAGCACAAAGGTTGTTCGCTGAAAGTATCGTTATCCTCATCTAACAGCAGCAAAGTTCGACACGAAGTATCATAGAAACTGATTCATCATGCAATTAGAAACAGTAAAGATCAAGTTACTGCTCATTGTAAGTTTTTGACCTTAATGCAGTTGGTATACGTTATATTTAGATGAGATATGCTGTAATATAGGATACCCATACTTAGTATATTTATTTTTTATCGTTTATAGTTAATCTTCTCTAAGCTTGTCCGCTCCCTATCGTTCACAGCTGTCAAAACTCAGCGATTTAGTAAGTATGGACCTATAATATTTGGTTTCATCAGAAATAGGACCATAAACTATATACGTTTTATTTGCTTGAAATAGCAAAGGTATCATTAGATACAATTCCCATAGAGAAGGTGTCAATCATTATGACCTTAACATCATATACCATTTGAAAAATGCCCTTTAATTAACACAGTGTACCTATAACTGATATGAGCATTGAAATAAATATGTCATTATGAATGTACATTATGAAGTTATTTAGGCTTGTCATATAATGAGAGGTTAGTTTGAGAATATAAGTTCTATGAAATTTTTACGCTATAATAACAATGTGTTAGTATAGATTTGAAGGTAGTATTATCACTGTCGGATTTATTGTATGGTATCTATTATATATTATTCTTTTTTTTAGGTACTACGTGGTTACTCCTGAAGAAGGCGCTGGTCGCCAAAACGCACGTCGATATTATTATTTGTGCCACTTTTTAATTTTTAAACCAATTTGTTTATGTGCTATTTTGTAAATCTGTTTTGATTGTTACAGATGTGATTTGATACACTGAACTTGCGAATTTTTAATATAATTAATAAAAATTACTGATGCAACAGATAATTTTTTTTTTTTAATAGAATGTGTTAATAAACTGTAGAATCCGAATTATAATTAGTTTTTTTCCTCTTTATTATTATATATGACAAGATAGAACTAATTGCCTAGGTTGTAAATTTTCAAACATTGTTTTTGTCCCTGACCTAGGAATTACTAGAATCAATTCTCAGGGGGTCTTTGATACATATGCGAACCAAATGGTAATAATGCCATAAAATACATTTAAAAAACATAAATTGACAACTTCCCAGCGCTTCCCTCTGGTTCTGAAGAAAAAAACTTCTAAAATAAGTAATAAGGTTTCTCTTTGATTGAGCACTAAATTAAATATACTAACAAACTCTCTTTGTCCTCTTACTGATATTTTGATGGTCCTTAGGGTTGGGTGTGTGGGGCCACATAAAAAAAATTGATGGCCAATTTCGGTGTCGTGAGCAAATGGATGTCGATATCCCAGGCCATCAGGGGCCAGTTTCAGCCAAAAGCGATTCAACTTTTGACACTCTCTTACTTTTATAACACTGTTACCCTGCTGGCGAAACCTGAGCTACCTAGACAAAACCGAAGTCCGCCACTGGAGCTCGCAACTTTCAATGGCACCATTATCCTCTTTAGCTGAGGTAGATTGACTTCTAGCTATAGGCTGCAGTGGCATCGCAGAGCCAACTACCCTGCAGGACTTGCATAATTCCCAACCAAGATCAATGAAGGGTGGTTACCAAGGGTCGGTTGAGATTTAGCCAACACCTGCCCATCAAATTCCCACAACCCTGATTTAAGGATAGTAGTGGATGATGGTAATAGTCATATGTCTGCCCCTTCTCGTGGGATATCATGCTATCCCACCAGCAATATCAACACTTCCACAAAGTGACCGGACTGACCAGGCTGCTGCTAGTCCTCAGGGGTCTGATAACCTACCAATAATAACACGGAACATAGCGGTCTGAGGAGATAATTGGCCCATGAGGACTGGTGATACTACATCAATAAGCTACATATAATCATGTTTCATAAGACCTGGGATCTAGTGCCATCTGTGAGGAATGGTGTTAAAATGGGGGTCTCTAGTTGCCAATGGTTTGCAGCTTTGTCCAATTAGGGACCCTTGCTACTAGTCAGGGTAAGGGGGATACACTTCTAAAATAACCCCTGCTCACCCCCTTGGTAGCTTGGAATGAGCAGACAAGCTTATCTGGGAGGCAGTGAGTAAAGCCTTTTTGAACACATACAGTAATACAATGCAAACACTACAAATGGACACCACACCAGTTTAGAAAAATAAGTCATCTTTATTTAAACCACAACAAGACCAAACAGTTATTAAAATATCAACTAAAATAGTTTATTCTCCTAATTTAAGATTCTAGCAACAAATACCTCCACCTGGAGTTATCACGACATCATGAAAGAAAGAAACCCAAATGTAGGGAGCCGCCCGCGAGGTGCGCAGCATTGGGCACGGAGTCAAACAGACCCACAAAAAAGGGCCTTGGAAATGATGAAAATTAAGACGTCACATGGCTTCGGGCAGGGATGCTACATCGGCGTTGAGCAGTGTCTGTTCCTTACGACTCTTGGGTGACTCTTGACCCTGCTTGCAGGGCCGGTCGCTCCACACACCGCGCGGCTCCCCCCGTGGGTGCCCAGGACTCCTGCCCCCTGCTGCTGCCGTGATCCCTCAGCTGCTGCCTCGCTCCTGAGCGGCGCTAATCGCCCCAGTGCTCGTTTCTCCTGCACTCTTGTCAGCTGAGTGCCTGTCTGCCAGTATCTGTGTGATTTTTGTCTAGTGACCAGTATTTCTGCCAGTATCTTTGTGTTCTTTTGTTTAGTTACACGTATTTTGCTGATTCCGTGACTGTTTACTGTCGCCTTTCCCCCCGCTCCCCGCCGCTTCTCCCCTCTGGCCCGCCCCCTTTTTCTCTTCTGTACCCCTCCCTCCACCGCACATTTGCCACCCCGCTCCCGCCTCCCAGCTGCTCCTCCCTCCCACTTGGCCATTTATGGAGGTCACCGCACGGTGGTGAGCTGTGACCCTTGACCCTGCTTGCAGGGCCTGTCGCTCAACACACCGCGCGGCTCCCCCGTGGATGCCCAGGACTCTTGCCCCCTCCGCTGCTGCCATGAGCCCTCAGCTGCTGCCTCGCTCCTGAGCGGTGCTGATCGCCACAGTGCTCGTGTCGCCTGTACTCTTGTCAGCTGAGTGCCTGTCTGCCAGTATCTGTGTGATGTTTGTCTAGTGACCAGTATTTCTGCCACTATATTTGTGTTCTTTAGTTTAGTTACATGTATTTTGTCGATTCCGTGTTCCCTGTGACTGTTTCCCGCCGCCTTTCCCCCCACTCCCCGCCGCTGCTCCCCTGCAGCCTCGCCCCCTTTTTCTCTTCTGTACCTCTCCCTCCACCGCCCATTGTCCACCCCGCTCCCGCCTCCCAGCTGCTCCTCCCTCCCATTTGGCCATTTATGGAGGCCGCCGCACGTTGGTGAGCTGTGACCCTTGACCCTGCTTGCAGGGACGGTCGCTCCACACACCGCGCTGCTCCCCCCGTGGGTGCCTAGGACTCCTGCCCCCCTCCGCTGCTGCCGTGAGCCCTCAGCTGCTACCTTGCTCCTGAGCGGCGCTGATCGCCCCAGTGCTCGTGTCGCCCGCACTCTTGCCACCTGAGTGCCTGTCTGCCAGTATCTGCGTGATTTTTGTCTAGTGACCAGTATTTCTGCCAGTATCTTTGTGTTCTTTTGTTTATTTACACGTATTTTGCAGATTCCGTGTTTCTTGTGACTGTTTCCCGTCGCCTTTCCCCCCCTGCTGCTCCCCTGCGGCCCGCCCGCTTTTTCTCTTCTGTACCCCTCCCTCCACCGCCCATTGGCCACCCCGCTCCCGCCTCCCAGCTGCTCCTCCCTCCCACTTAGCCATTTAAGGAGGTCGCCGCACGGAAGCGCAGCGGACGCGTGCAGCGGGCGCGCCGGTGGCGCGCCGAAGGCGTGCCAAAGGTAAGCCCGTCTGTGCCTGTCCATGCCTGGAACGCGTCCAGCGCCAGAACCCCTGGACCCCGCGCCCCCACTATGCCAGACTACACTAGGATTCCAACACCCTCCACGCACTCAACACCGGACGAGCCCACCCCTGCTACTGGGCCACCCCGAAACGCACCCAAGGTCCCTTCACCTGCCGCAACTGCAGCTACACCAGCATCCAGCCCACCAAAACACCAGCCAAAGAACTCAACCACCTCTGCTGCATTCTCCTCAACACCCGCTCCGCTCGTAAAGCACGCCATTGAACTCTGGGACCACCTAGACTCCACCGCCCGACGTCGCCTTCCTGACGGAGACCTGGCTGAACGCCACCTCGGCACCAGACATCGCCATAGCCATCCCACAGGGCTACAAGATCTCCCGCAAAGACCAGGACAACGGAGTAGGAGGGGGAATCGCGATCGTTCACAAAGACTCCATCAGAATCTCAACCAACACCGACGACACCTATGCCACCGCTGAGCACATGCACTTCTAGATTCACACTGACCCCAACACCACCCTTAGAGGAACACTCATTTACAGACCTCCCGGACCCCGACCACAGTTCAGCGACACCATCACCGACCTCATCAGCACCCACGCCCTCGCCTCCACAGACTACATTCTCCTTGGGGACCTGAACTTCCACCTCGAGAACAACAAGGACGCCAAAACCACCACCCTGATCGACAACTTCGTCAACCTCAGACTCAAACAACTTGTGACGACTCCCACCCACGCCGCGGGACACACACTGGACCCCATCTTCTCCGCAAGCCCCCACATCTCCTTCAACCGCACCACCGAACCCCACTGGACCGACCACAGATGGGTCCACTTCACCTTCAGAAAGCCCACCACACTCCACCGCACCCAACAGCTGCCGCGCCGCTGCTGGAGCAAGGTCACTGAGGACCAACTGATGACCACCCTTGCCCAGAGACCACCCACTGACCCCACCGACCCAGACACCACCTCAACCAACCTCACACAGTGGATCAACTACTGTGCCAACACCCTCGCCCTTCTCAAGACCTCCACAAACAACAAGAAAGCCACATGGTTCACCGAAGACCTCTGGACCTCCAAGCACACCTGCCGGAAGCTGGAGAAGAAATGGCTCCACGACTGAACGCCACACAGCCCTCAAGAGCACCACTTGCAGACACCACCAACTCATCAGTACCGCCAAGAGGACCGCCTTCAAGGACCGACTGGACAACAACGCACACAACACCAAAGAGCTCTTCAGCATCGTGAAATAACTCTCCAACCCCAGCTCCAAGACCAACGACATCCCACCATCAAAAGACCTGTGCAACTCCATGGCCACCTTCTTTCACCGCAAGATCACCGACATCCACGAAAGCTTCAACTCCGACTCCCCCGCACCCACCACCGAGTCCACCGCCCGTGCGATTACCACCCACACCAACTGCCTGACCACCTGGTCCAGCATAAGCAACGAAGACACCATCAAAACCATAAACTCCATCCACTCCGGTTCCCCATTGGACCCCTGCCCTCACCACATCTTCAACAAGGGCAGCGCAACCATCGCGCCCCACCTCCGGAAAACCATCAACTGCTCCTTCAAGACGTGATAGGTCTCCTCCGCAGGATATTCCCTTTTCTCCCTGACTCACACAGAAGAACTTTAGTTCAGGCTTTGGTGATCAGCCGTCTAGATTACTGCAATGGTTTGCTAGCAGGAGCTAATGAAGAGGTTTTAGATCATCTGCAGGTAGTACAGAACACAGCAGCCAAGCTGGTGCTTAATGCACCCCCCAGATCTCCATCCAAACCTTTACTGCGTAAACTTCATTGGCTGCACATACGTCTACGAGTAAAGTTCAAGACCTGCTGTACTATTCATAAAAGTCTTCATGAATTAGGACCTGAATATTTGACAAAAAAATGTGTCCCATATGTTCCTGCCCGTACCCTTAGGTCCAGTGAACAGCTGCTATTAAATGTACCTAAAATCAGTAAAACCAGGCTAGGCGGCAGGGCCTTGTCCGTGGTGGGCCCTAATTGTTGGAATATGCTTCCATTGTCATTAAGACAATGTTCTGACCATCTTCGCTTCAGAAAGAACCTGAAAACGTTTCTGTTTAGCTCATTTTAGCGAATTTCCCTTTCTTCTGATGTATCCTGAATAAATATTTTTAGATATCTGCTACCTCTATAGCTTTTTAGGCCGGCTGTCATAAGCCCGGAGATACTCCTCTGGGAGTCTATTCATAGCGCTATAAAAACCAGCAAATAAATAAATAAAGAAATGTATGACATTGTTCTGCATTCTGTATATCAATTGTTCTTTTTACAATTGTTACCCTAAGTGGGACGGATATGCCCAGACATGGGTCCCGTGCTCTCCATGCCACTGGAGTCAAGCTATCCTGGCTGATGAGGACTGAAAGCCCAAAACTGGTACTAGGATTCTTGTATCCAGTCCATGGAGGACCTGGCCTGGCAGTTAAGGCTGGACTGTTCCCAGGGGGCACTGGGTCAAGACTGATTTGCATTTGGCTGATTTTGCATTTAATATGTAATCTTAAAAAATATTGGAAATGTACAGATTATGCGTCTGATACTATGACCTGGAACAAAATGACTAGCCTTGAGAAAGCCCTGGCTCAATTTGCCACATAGGGCGAAACTCGTGTCGGCTGTTCTCTTTCTCTAATAACTCACTCTGTGAAAAGTTAAAAATTAGTGAAATGGATTTAACCAAGTGGTGAATGAAAATAAAAAAGAACTATCTTCACTCAAAGCAACCTGGATCACAGTATTGTATCTACATAAGGAATTACCCTACTGACCAGAATATACCCTTTGGAAAGGAGGAACATATGCTCACACCCCCACTCTCACTACAGGAGGATATGCAGCTCTTTGAATGAGGACAGGACACAGCCTATTCAGGGATAAGTGTCAGCTCCTCCCATCCTGCCCAGGATGACCCATTAGGGTATGGATGGCTCATCAGTCACACCTAAGCTCCCTTTTTGTGTGGGTTTCGAGAGAGAATACACAAAGTTTAGCTGTCACCCAGCTCAGACGTGTATTGGAGACAGACCCTAGGCACACAGGGCTGAGAGAAGAAAAATGCCATCTTTCCAAAAGTGATTGTTTTAAAAGGGTAGTGATAGATTCAACTTTACCAATAAAGAGGATTTATCATTACCATTACAATTATATAAAACATGACAGATCCACTCCTTTTCAATCCGTAATTACTGCTTACAAGTATAATAAGGAATTCACAATGGTATGCTGTGGGAGGGATATACCTCAAAGTAGTGAGAAACGAATATAGGAGTTTTGACACTGCCAGGACATGTCAAACTTAAAAGTGCATGTCCTGCATTTTAATTACACACCTCCCTGTCATTTGGGCTACCTAGGGCTTACCTTTGGAATTTCTTATATGTAAGAACAGAAGAGAGTAAGGCTTGGTTAGAGGTGCTAAATGCCAAATAAACATGGCAGTGTAAACTACACACACAAACTCTGCAGTGGCATGTCTGAGACATGTTTAAAGGGCTACTTGTGGAGGTGGCACATTCAGTGCAGCAGGCCCACTAGTAGCATTTACAGGCCCTGGGCCCCTGTAGTGCAGTGGACTAGGGACATGTAGGCAAAATAAATATACCAGTTGTGGATAAGTCATTCAAACCATGTTTAGAGGAGAGAGCACATACACTTTAGCACTGGCTAGCAGTGTGAAAGTGCTCAGAGTCCTAAGGCCAACAAAAAAGAATCACTGAAAAATGAGGCAAGCAGGCAAAACATTTTGGGAAGACCACCCTAAGGATGTCAGGTAAAATCTCACATCTAACAAACCTATTAAACAATACTTTTTTGGAGCAAAATGATAAGATTGATCATCTTTTTTATAGATTGGTTTTATCACCACTCCTTTCCCGCTTAATGGGATTTGGCTGATTAATTATATACAATGAAATGTAACTGTAAAGATCTTTGCCCGCAAATCAATATTAGCTTTTATAATTATTTCAGGTAAGCTGCTCTTGACAAATTAAGGGAGCTAATACCGTTCTTTTTTATCACTGAAGAAAGGTTTCCCTATAACCATTACTATACATTCCCTCTATGTAGTTTAGCCAAACCATCTCAGGTATTTTATATACCACTTAAACAAACTATTGGCTCAGCACAATTTCATGTACACTTATGACAATTAGTAAGTCTATTCAAAGCGCCATTATTAGTATATTAGATAATGCACAGACTCCTTCTTCATTAGTGAAAATTACTTCTTTATTGATAATCTTTCAAAATCATCCTCTTGTGTCTGGACGTAGTCAACACGTATCATCCAAAAGGACTTCTTCAGGGATACAAAAACACTAACAAACATCTTGAAGTACCTTTAGAATGTGTTGCCACTTTGCTCTCAGTCATGATAGTATGTGCAGATTGTTGGCATGCGTTTATGTCATGATCTTTATTGTGACAAAGAGTACACTTCACCCTGATTTAAGGAAACACATTGAAAGCATATGCATTTGGGATACAATATAAAATACACGTGGCATGACTGTCAGTGTTGTGCTAGAAATTATTTCCTAAGGTGAGTGACTGCTCTCTATCATGATAGTATCTCTAGATGGTTGGCATGCAGTACATTTTTACACCTGTATATGGCAATAAGTTTAAAGATTTAAGATTGTTTTGATTGTATGGACCTTGGGCCAAAGATGGCGGCTTTGGAATAGTTACTTTTTCTTTCATGCTTTTTTCGAAATATATGTTTTGGTGGGTTTGGCTTAATCAAAATATGTGTGCTTGTTGCAACTTGAAGGAATTTTAGTTTAACCTGTTTTTCCAGTAATTGAGCATAATGTTTGTTGCCTGGTCATTCCAACTGACACATGGGAGGTGAAAATGGGTGCTTATTTATAGCACATGGAATACACACCAGAATATATACTTGATTCTGAATGATTGGATTTGCGTGAGTTGGTGTGGATGTGACAATAAAGATTGGTTTGCTAAAGAGTTAAGGGATATTGTATAGGACCTGGACATCTCAAGATTGCGACTGCGGTTTTGCATGCTCTTAGCGCATTCCCTTCACCAATCAGGTGTTGTCAATTACGAGCAATATTTAAATCGTGAGCTCCCAGCACAGCTCTTTTCGTCCATTTGAAATCGTTTGAAGAGATGATGTTGAGAGCAACCATGCTCACTATAAAGTGCTTAGAAGGAAATACAGTGATTGGGATGGTCGAGGGATGATGTGGTGCATGATATCCACTCTATTTACACAGACTTTGAGGTGGATATTTTCTACCGTATGGTGATGCTGTCAAGAGGTGCATATGATGATATGGTTAAATCACTTAAATAAACATGTTTGGCCTGGTAGAACTTATGGATTGGAAAATTTGATTTTGGAGAATTATGATTTATATTTGCAATGTATTTAGCATGTAATATTTTGTATGTGTAGTTCATCTACTTTTATTGTGGGAAGCATCAGGTGCATCTCAAGGGTGAAATGTGATAAAACGCCCTCATGAGAAATTAGCCATTTGAGAAGTTCTTGTAGCCAGGCCCACAAACTTGTCTTGACGCTGTGCTGGTTTAATTACATATGGGGGGGGCTAGGTGTTTTGATCCCCCAAGAGGAGTGATGTGCTACTATTAGCTTGCTTGGTCTCTCCTGATCCTCCCAGTATAGTTCGGAGATATATGTGTTAAAATGTGGGAGTGATTTTTCATTTTATTGTGTATAATTGTAGGTGAATTTAGACCACTTAAGTGTGGTTGATTTGTGTACACAATAGATAGCTTCTTCTAAGAATCATGATCTTTCAACCTGTAGGATCAGGAAAATCCTGCCTGATGTAAGGTGAATTGGATAGAAGATTGAAATAATTGTTGCAATTATGTGTGGGACTGGTTCAATACCTGGGATTAACAGGACCCCAAAGCTCATATTTTGATTTACACACAGGAGTTCACCAACCAGCAAGGATGCATCATCCCAAATGCAAAAATCTCAATTCATGTAGTCACTAATTTTGCATTTACTTAAATTCCCATTGCATTTAGGGAATCACAAATTGCAATTCCCTAAATGTAAATGCATTACCCCTAAAAATTTGTGATTTCGCAAATAAGATTTGAAAATTACCTTCAATTCCAAGTTGATGGTAATTTGCTACAACTTTGAAAAAATGCACAAAAGTGCATTTTTCAAAGTTCCATGTTGCACACATACATGCCCTTGGGGCATGTGTTTGCGTAACATGTGATCACATGACAATATCAGGGGTGCATCAGGGTGTCATTTTGGCACTCTTGCACCCTTTAAATTGAATGCGCAATTTGTGAGTACCTATTTGGTACTCGAAATGTGCGCATGCATATCCCATTCATTCCTATGGGCCTTTAGGCCTTTAGGCCCATAGGAATGAATGGGAAGCAATTCCTTAATTGCGATTCGCAATTAGCGAGTCCCAATTAAGGAATGTGTAGGAATCACAATTTTGTTTGCGATTGCTAGATGCATAAGCAATTGCGATTTCTTAAATATCGCAGTTTAGGAATCACAATTGCTCACTTTGATGCATGTGACCCATAGTCTTTCTGACTTGTGCACTTCAGGAAACATTTTTATACTTTTCCCACTTTAGGGATAAGTTCTTAGTGTTGCTGCCTCGGCCACTTTTGTAAATTACTGTATATACCACTACTGCTGTACTTATATTATACCAATACCAAGTTGCACTAGTCTCCAAACTTCCTGTCTATCCTTACCAGAAATGTTTGCTAGAATATTACCCCAATATTTTTTTTTACCAATAACCATGTTCATATGTACTGATCCCAACAATTCATAGGCTTAAAGATTCAAAGTATCATTAACCTGTAACACTATCTGTTTTAACTTTCTTATTTGACCTTGTTTGGGACGCCTCTTTTCGGAGCCCGCCTGCAGCATTGCCCTACTGAGGACTCTACCTTCCTCTGTGACAAGCGCCAACCATGTCCTCTTATCTGAACTGTGCTCCATTGTGGTCATCCTCAAACCTTACCCTTGTCTGCCAGTTGTCAGCGGTCAGTGCATTGTTGGCACTATTTTCAACTATAATTAAAAAACATATATTTCCTGTTCCACGTATTGGAGTTTTGTTGTTTTGGTGTCATTTTGTTCATTAAAATATTCTCTATACTTTATAAGTTCAGACATGGCCATATGCAAATCAGTCTGACCCTGTGCCTCATGGGAACAGTCCAGCCCGAACTGTCAAGCCATGCCTTCCCTGGACCAGAAACAAGCTTGCTCACTTTGCCACTGGAGTCAAGCAAGCCTGGCTGAAGACGGCTGTAATGCCAGAAACCGGTCCTGGGAAGCTTGATTCCGGTCCAGGGAAGACATGGCTTGGCAGTTCGGCTGGACTGTTCCCATGAGGCACAGGGTCAGACTGATTTGCATATGGCCATGTCTGAACTGGGGTGGCGGAGTGAGCTAAAGAACGGTGATGGATTAAACCCAGATCAGTTGACTGGGGGTGAGTGTGTGGATTGTCAACGCTCCGTCCATCATCACCTTTGTTTTTTCTTTGTTTGCCCTAAGTGGGCAGGGTATGCTCAGACGTGAGTCCCTTGCTCACTTTGCCACTGGAGTCAAGCAAGCCCGGCTGAAGACGGCTGTAATGCCAGAAACCGGTCCTGGGAAGCTTGATTCTGGTCCAGGGAAGATATGGCTAGGCAGTTCGGGCTGGACTGTTCCCATGAGGCACAGGGTCAGACTGATTTGCATTTGGCAATGTCTGAGCTGGGGTGGCGAAGTGAACTAAAGAACGGTGATGGATTAAACCCAGATCAGTTGACTGGGGGTGAGTGTTTGTATTGTCAACGCTCCGTCCATCATCACCTTTGGTTTTTCTTTGATGCAGACCAAATTGTCATCCATAGCCCTAGAGGAGAAGAAAATGAATTGTCTATGGAACAAAAAGGCCAGGATGGGCTTGACATCCAATAAAGATAGTGGCTGCAATGATGGTGTATCTCAGGGTGCCCAGTCACCCCTCTCATAACCAATTGCATTTTGCCTAGCTTTATGGTGGGGACAGCAACACCAATGATTTGCCTCCTATGAATGAGAATTTATAATGCTCAGGGAGAGTCACCAGCAGAGGGAAGCCTTACTCTTTCAGTTATTACCAACACTGGGGAGGGATACACTACTGGTTCTAGAAGAAGGGGTTACTAACTCCTACACTAACATGAAGGATGTCTTTGTACAGCAGTTTGGTATCACACCTGAATAGTAATGGAAAAACCTCAAGGAAACACACAAAGAAACACAACAATCCTAGGAGGACTTTGTAGATGTCTCTCTAAAAGCATTAGAGGGCAGAAGAAAAGGCAGTACGCTCCCTACTTATGGTGGGACATATCATCTGACCATAAAGGAGCATATCTTGAGTAAGTATCCTTTATCTAGTAGATTCCATGCTGTTTGACCCCAGGCAGTTTGGTAAGGCAGCTAACGTGTGGGTGCACACTAGGGTATCTTATAAGTCTCATGAAATGATTCAAATAAAGGGGGTTCACACCCACTCAGACAAAAAAGGAGAGCAACAGGGATAGTAAGAAGGACCTCTCACAATGGCCCCAAAAGATTGCTCAAGGGAGGGAGTCCTATGCTTTTTTTAAACTCAAGTGGGAAGGGTACAAGGAAAAGAAACTATTTGACTCCATGTCGTCTTGGGTGTGCTGGACTGTCACAAGCTAGGACTAAGGAAGAGAGTGTCAGCCTATTCCAAGAATTTCCCAAAAAGTAGATGGTCCCAGGGGACTTAAAGTATAAGAATTGGGGTTGAATTTTGCACAGGGGAAACCAGGGGTTGGACTGAATCCCCAAGGATGAGGTGAATGGGTGAAGCCTTGGCTGCCTTACTTCATAGCATAATGAAGTACATGCAATGGCCAATCGTCAATGGGACAAAGGTAGAAAATATGAGGGCCCAGTGTGAACACAGTGGTGGAACCAGCTGGTTTTCCCAGAGCAGATTATCCCTGATACTCTCCATAGGGTTGTCAACACTGTCAATGAGGTGAAGATTCACCCCATGGCAATGGTCACCTTTGAATGTGGAGGGGTTACTCGTCTAAAGAAAGTGGCTCTGTGCTCTGGAAATGCAGTGGAGTGTCTGTTGGAGAATTACCTAACAATCTATCCTTGGGCTGTGGTGGAATCGGAGACCCATTCAGTCTGCCTCAGTGGTTGTGTGGGCACCAATGATGTAGTAGCCTGACAAGGAAATCAAGGGAACTTGGATTCTGAAACAATAACCCAGGTTTCTACAACCAAGAGGCAAGGCGAGAGGTGTGGGAAACCAGCCTCAAAGCGTCCACAGCCCAGAAGTAATCTTACCCCCAGGAGAGGATTTGGAACCTGAAGTGTAAGAACCTAGCCTAAGAGACATGCTAGAATTATGTGTGTTGCATGGGGCAGTGTGACCCTCCAGGAATGAATTCTGTCAAGCACAGATAGCATGCAAAGCCCTTGAATGACTTCTGTGTCAGTCGAAAGTCTAGGAGCAAGGGGATAACTGCTCAATCCACAGGATCTCCTGGGAAGAATGTGTTCTCTACAGTCAGGATAGGGACCCAAAGCCTGGGGCAACCAGAAGATTGGTGGTCACCCAATATTACAAAGCCTTCCTCTTAAACCTAGCTCGTGATATTCCCTTGACTAGGCATTTGTGCAGACCAAAACCTGTGATAGGTCAGTCATCTAGTTTTGCTAGCCCTAGATGTTTGAAAAGGTTAAGGAGCTCTATGGCTCTTGCACTGCCTGTGAAGCCAGTGGCAAGGCAGGAGAGCAATCCAATGCAATCCAAGGCTCCCTTAATGCCAGTGCTTGTGGTTGGAATGCTTTATGAGAGGGTGGGGATTTACATTGTTGGTCACCTAGACCCTAAAACTCCCTCTGCAAACAGATTCATATTGCTGGTGGTGGACCATACCTCGGAGGATGGTAACTGTGCTGGTGGTAGCGAAGGTTATACTTGGTATTGTTACCAGAGTGGTGCTCTCCAAAGAGGTAATATGCAACAGAGGCAGAAGCTAAATGTCTGTGAACATGTAGTCTATGCGGAATGAGTGTGAGGTGACTTATGAATTCACCACCCCTTATCTTCTCCAAAACAATGGGCTTGTGGATACATTGAACAAGATCACAATGTATGAATATTTTGGGGTTGGGCTTAGAAACTCTGTAGGAAGTGTGATGTCCTACTCCCATGCTTTTTATTTGCTTAAAGGGGGGTTGTACATAAGGGAGTGGGCTTCAGCTCCTATGAACTTTCTTATGGGCACCAGGAGAGAGATCCGTTAAGTTTTGTCCGAGAAGGGGGCGCTAGAGAGTCCGATGGCAACATGTCAGCCATTGTGCTAGGCTCTGCCAGCCTGCAGTGTGTATCTGGAAATAAACCACTTCTTACTGTGGCATCGGGGTTCTCTGGGGACTGCACATTGCCTGCCACTCCGGCCCCAGACTGAAGGTCAGACAAATGATCCCCGGCTGCGATCACCTGGCTCTGACGGGGGCCTAAAGAAAAATTCATAAAATGAACAAAACAAAAGCAAAGAGTCACCTGGTCAGAGCCCCCAACACCGTGCTGCTACTGCCACTCCTGTTGCCTACATCATGGGGAGGTACTGGCGGGACGTTTGTGCCTCATGGTGGTGCAGCTACAGCACCTGCTATCTCTGTGCCTGTCAGCTTGCTCATGCCCCCGTGGTGGACTCCTGGGGTGTGGCAGGGCCCTTGCCAGAGTAATTTGTGACATCTTTTGATGAGCTGTGGGCTGGCTTTGCTCCCCCTTGGACACAGGATCTTATTTTTTGGTAGTCCCTTCACTGGCTGTCGCTGGGTGTAAGCTGCACTTACCTCCAACTACCCGCCCTCAACTGGGGTGAGACGAAGCCCTGGAACCGGAACACTGGTTGATAGAGCCCACTCAGGAAGACCCATCTCCCTTGCAGGGAGATAGTCTTTCAATGGCCCCTCCCCTATTGAGATCCTCAAACTTGTCGGCTTATCAGATGTGTTGTACTGCTTATTGGCAAAGGCCTGCCTCCCCTTACTCTGGGGGTTAGGTGGGACCTCAGGATTGGCAGTGACCACCAACAAAAAAAGCAGCTGAAGAGTGAAGACTCCACCCTGGATTGGCCTGAAGGGGTACCAAGCTGTGATGGGCAAAACTGATGATAAACAACAACCCAAAAACTCTTTCAGTCAGTGCCACTAGACAGGCGCTGCGTACCTGGACACTGATGATGATCAGGAAGGGCAATTTCAAACTGATAGCTTCACACAAGACCCGGATATCCACTCTATGTTCATTGATCTGAAACACAATGTAACCACTATTGATGTCAAGATCGTCTTAATAACGGACAGGTTTGACCGCCTGAAGGAGAAGGTGGATACATATGATGAACGCGTTGACAAGCTAGAATGACGCACCTCAGAGGTAAAAGATACCCACTAGACAACTGGCGAGAGATTGTTGCAAACAGAAACAGTCCTGAATGTGATCTGCAATAAGCATGAAGATTTGGAGGCACTGTCCAGATGGAAAAATATGTGAATCATAGGGATTCCAGAATCAATGGTGATGGGCTGAATGGATAACTATGTTGATCCATGCTGACTGAGCTGTTCGGAGATGCTCTTTCCAATGCACTCATAATAGAGCACACCCATCAATCACTTGGACAGAGGCTACCCCCTGGCACACCTGCAAGACCTATCATCGCTCACCTTCTCAATTACTAAGCGAACAACATGGTCCTGTGTCTGGCCAGGAAGTGACAGCCTTACATTACAAGGGCAACATGGTCCTGATTTTTCTGGATTTCACCGCTTTGGTGCTGGCCGCTTGGAGAGACGTCGTACTGTTCAAATGCTCCCTCATGCAGACAGATGTTAAGCATTCGCTCATATACCCCACCAAACTTCAAATATTCCTTTTGGGCAAGACTCACTACTTCACCGACCCGAAGGCAGCAGCAAAACCTGTTAAAACCATCCCACGGGCCATGCCATGGCCACCCATGTCTGCAGAGAACTCCAAGAGTGATCATCTAAGTCAAAACAAAAATTGCAATGCAACCATCATCCCTTCTCCAGGTCTCACTGCAGGGTACTGCATTCCTCCTGGAACTTTGTAATGGTAACATTTGTTATGGATTAGGGAGGCAGTCTGCCCTGGCGAATCTCGCCATACACCGGTATCTACTCCGGCCACATGGCTACTTTGTGGCTGTGAGTGTGTTGGACCTCTAGTTTGCCCCATCAAATGAGTTACTCTTTTGTTTCTCTGTTCCCTAACTTGGAAATGCTGGATGGAAGAGATGGGGGGATTGGGCCTATTTGGGGGGTTAAGTAGGAGGTGGGTGGACATTTGGGGTAATCTTGTTGTTCACAATTTCTCAGCTGTGTAAATTTTTCCTCCTTTCACCTTCCCCTGCCACTCAGCACCATATGGCAAAATCTCAAACTGACACCTCATATCAGTTACAACAAGTGTTCAAGTTTCCTAATCCTTTCCCATATGCACTCACTTAAGTATTTAATCTGGAATGTATGAGGCCAAAATAACAGGCGCAAGGCGTGACATGTGCTGGCCTACCTGCAGCTTCATCAGATAGACATGGGCTTTTGGAAGGAGCTGCACCTTACTGAACACCCTCTGGCACGCTTGTGAAAGGGATGGGTGGGTGAACAACATGTAGCCTATTACTCTTGCTCCACGAGAGGTATGGCGATATTGCTCCAAAAGGGACTACCCTGGTGCACTAGCTAGGTCCTCTGTGACCTCTTGGGTCACTATATTCTGATGGCTGCCACGCTGCAGGGCACTACACTGAGAACGCTATCAATCTATGGCCCCAATGTTAATGACCCCTGATTTTTCCTGAAGTTTGGAGACTGGCGGGCACGCTAGGATCGGGCATAGTTTTGTGGGGCAGAGATTTTAATGTAGTCTTTGATCCTGGAGCTGACCACTCTAGCAATACCTGGCTCCCCACCCAGGTGCAGTGGCGCAGTTGCATTGTCTCATAGATGACATTCACCTTTCAGACCTCTGGTGTGCTCAGCACGCAGGAGACATTGAGGGAACATGAGTCATGACAACACACAGCACTTGGTCGCATATCAGTTACTGGATGGTGATGTGTGATATTGATGCTTGGACAACAAAGCTGGAACATTTAGCTCGGATGTTGTCTGACCATGTGCTGGTTCCTGCCGGACTGCACTGGGCTCGCCTTTATTTGGGCATGTACATCAGGAGCCTTACTGGAACAGGTATTTAGGGTGGAAGTCAGAGGTGCCATAGTGGACTATTTTGAGTTTAATTAGCGCTCAGAGTCTTACCCCTCCACACTCTGGGAAGCTTTTAAAGTGGTGCTTCATGGGCTCTGCATTGGTAAGCATGCAGGAATACTGCAAGTGCTGCATGCTGAGCTGAGCCGCCTTGAGGCAGAGATCCATACATTTGAGATCCAATATCTCGAGAACTGGTTACCCACCATGTTAGAAGATATCAGGGACAAGCTGACAGACTACAAGGAAGAGAAAGACACACAAAAGATGGATGGAATGCAGAACAAATCAAAACATTCACCCCCAGTCAAGAGATCTGGGTTAAATCCGTGCTCTCCATGCCACTGGAGTCAAGCTATCCTGGCTACCCCAAAACCGGCCCTAGGATGCTTGTATCCAATCCAGGGAGGACCTGGCCTGGCAGTTTGGGCTGGACTTTTCCCATTGGGCTCAGGGACCAGACTGTTTTGCATATGGCTTGGTTCAAACTGGAATGCCATGGGGAGCAATAAAAACAATGGATGTAGGCCCAGATCTCTGTACAGGGGTTAATGTATAACATTATTCTGCATTCGGTCCAGCAGTTGTTCTTTTTGCAGACTTCAAGGAAGTGGCACAGTGGGAGGATCCCTGTATGCTCATATGTATGGCGAGGGTGATAGAGCGGGCAGGACTCTAGCTGATTTACTGCTCAAGCCATGAGCCAGTGTCTATATCATAGAATCACAATATAACATGAAATGACTGCTTTCTTCTCTTTTCTGTACAACCACACAAACTGAGACCTCCCCTGACCTCAAACATAACGTGTATTTGTAGAGCGCACATTCATCTCCAAAGGGGTATCTTGGAGCTAAATATCAGATGTTTATTCTTACCCAACTCAAGGGTACTTATTTTATCGACCTCAGAAAGGATGAAAGGATGAGCGGACCCACCTGGATTTGAACCTGTGACCATGAGGTCAAACACAGGTTCCTGGAGTGGATGGATTAATCCACTGACCCACCAGACCCGGCTATCAAACACTACTTAGATTCAGTACAACTCCTTTGGCTAGAGAATGGATATAGACATATAGATAATATTTGGAGGAACCATTCACTAAGGAAAAGATCATACAGGTCCACCAGGTGACAAGGCACCGACCTTGGATGGCCTAACTTCGGCCTTCTATAAGGTATACGCCCAGATTGTTGCTCCTATTCTCCTCCTAATGTATGAAGAATCTCTCCAGGTTGGTATCCTGCCTCTCTCCCTGCAAGAAGCCTTGATTGTCACAAAACTTAAGCTGAAAAAGGATCCTCGAAAATGTGAGTCTTATAACTAGGGGTGGGCGGAATATTCGTAGGTGGGCTATGCAAAATTCTGCGAAACTGTAAGAAAAATCCGCAAACACGCAGAAATTCCACGAACATGCGGAATTGCTTGTTCGCAATGCTTTCTTCCTGTTCACGATCGCTGTTTGCGTGCTTGGGGAAAATATCTTGCGAATACACATTTTGAGAATGCGAACAAGCAAAAAAATCTGCAAAGCCGCGGAACGTAGAATTTTGGGCAATTTCACGTTCTCAGCCGAACGCAAAATTACCCAAATTCTGCAAATTACACGAGCGGTACGGAATTTACCAACCAGGTCTACTAATAAACCCTTGTCAATGTTCAAACTAGACAATAGGATCCTTGCTAAGCTAATCGCCTCCAGATTGCTACCCCTTCTACTACTCATTGTTAGACCAGATCACCCAAAACTCATGCATGGGAATTCGGCAGCTCATTCACGCTTGTCCACACCATTAATCCTGACCTTAGGACTGCTGCGGTCTTCCTGGATGACACAAAAGCATTTGAATCCCTGAAGTGGCCCTATCTCTTAATGCTATTGTCACGGCTAGGTCTCAGCTCTAAATTCACCTGCTTATTAGGTCTTTTATATACACACCCTGCGGCTCGTTTGAGCATCAACTGTGCTGGACACACCTCCCGCCCTGGTATCCAGGGGCACCGGCCAAGGCGGTCTGCTATTTCCAATTTTATTCTCTATTGCTATGGAGTCGCTTGTGGTCAGACTGCAACAACTCCACTCGCAGCGAGGGTTGGGATTCACACAGCAGGGAATACTATATACATGTATGTGAATGATGTGAAGCTCTATGTCAGATATCCACGAGAAAACTTAGATTCGCTAATATGAGAGTTCAATACATTTGGGAGACAGTTCAGCATCAATATACATTAGAATAAGTTCAACCTAGTCCTCCTAAAGGATGCAACTGAGGAATTCACCTCGGGTTACCCATACTGATGTGCTGGAGAGTAAGCCAAATCTGGGAATATGCATCAGTAGGAACATACATGATCTTTGGAGGGATAACTATGGTCATCTCATAACATGGCTGGATGAGAGGATAGAGGACTGGTGCAGACTGCCGCTATCCTTTTATCAGGTAGCTTCGCCACCATCACTAAGATGATTGAACTACCCAAGTTCCTCTACATATTTATTAATTTGCTGCTCCTGTTGACATTGAAGACTTCATTCAAACCACATAAAACTTGTATGGGTGGGAAAAGAACCCAGCATCGATTGGGAGGTGCTGACACTTCCCTTTGAGCAGGGTGGATGGGGTGCCGGATATGGATCTATATTACTATTGTACACAGGCGCAGTTTGCACATCACCAGCTATACACCATCAGATGTATGGGTGACACAGTACTAGGGCAAGACCGTGCTGTTCCCAGCCCTCTCTCAACAGTGCTCTATCTAGAACTTAAGCTTCCTTGTACACATCAATACAGTTGCTTACACAGTGTGGGCATGGAATGATCGCCAGCGGCAAACTTGCCGCAGTGTCCTATTTGCCTCATCAGTCCCATCGCTGGGCCTCGTGCACTATCCCTCATGCAACATTCAGGCCCCTGTTCCAGGCTGAGAAACCTACAACTAACAACTATGGGAATACTTTATCTGGAGGGCACTTTTATTACCCCACAAAAGGCCTTTCTGGGGCCTAATACTACTTTGTTGGACACGTTCACATATTATCAATTACAAACTGCACTTACAACACCTCCTCCAACTTGTGTCCTTTAGTAACTAGATTCTAAGCTGAAATGCAGTCGATCTTGCTAGTGTGCATCCCCCGCACTAGACATGAATGGGAAACAGACCTTAATACTGCTTTCACTGGTGACCAGTGGAGATACTGCTGCACTTAGTCTAAAGCCCTTTCCCCAAATTATAGGTTGTGTCTTATACAACCTAAATGTATACATTGTATATACCACACTTTGATGTGACTACATAGAATGGGTATCCTTGACAACCCGTGCTGCCTGGAATGCTCAGTGCCCACAGCAGACTTCCTCCACCTAGCGTTAGCTGTCCTGACATACAACACTTCTGGTCAGTGATCTTCCACACTATTGAAGAAATTGGAGAATGTATGATTGCGTGCTCGCCGCATGTTGCTCTATTGGGTAATGTCGAGGATATCCCAACCGGGGAGCGCAGATGACCAGCGATGCTGCTCCTATTAGCAAAGCAACTGAATGCAATGCATTGAGAAGCAAACAAAAGGAGATGATAGACGGAGTACTGAAACTTTTCAGACACTCACCCCCCGCCACAGATCTGGGTTTAATCCATCATTGTTCTTTAGTTCACTATGCCACCCCAGTTCAGGCCCAGCCATATGCAAATCCATCATGGCCCTGTCCCTCATGGGAACATTCCAACCCGAACTGCCAGGCCAGGTCTTCCCTTGACCTCAAACAAGCACCCTGGGCCAGTTTCAGGGCAACACCCCTCATCAGCCAGGTTAGCTTGAATCCAGTGGCAACATAAGGAAGGGACCCACATCTGGGCATACCTTGCCAACTTAGGGCAAACATAGCAAACACAAAGTGATGATGGACGGAGTACTGAAGCTTTTCAGACAATCACCTCCCAGTCACAGATCTGAGTTGAATCCATCATCGTTCTTCAGCTCACTTTGCCACCCCAGTTCAGACCCGCCCATGTGCAAATCAGTCTTGACCCTGTGCCTTATGGGAACAGTCCAGCCCGAACTGCCAAGCCAGTTCTTCCCTGGACCAGAAACAAGCATACTGGGACTGGTTTCGGGGTTACACTCCTCATCAGCCAGTCTAACTTGAATCCATGGCAAAGTAAGCAAGAGACCCATGCCTGGGCATACCCTGCCAACTTAGGGGGAACAAAGCAAACATTGGGACCGACGACCCATTCCTAGGAGGGAAAAGTTGGTATGCAATGCAGCTTACTACTAAGAACAGCGGTTAACCTATTGTGACCCAATGCAGGCGCATACCCAACCCAAAGACAACTGGTACCCCTTATGAGCATATTTGAAAACACAGGCTGAGAAGAGCGATGAGCAACCTTTTGCATCTGATGACCCTCTACTGGATGATTCGGCCTGCTTAACTCCTGTACATATGGAGGTGTTAGGCGATTGCATGGACGACCTCCTCTAACTACATTCACATAACACCTCTACATTTTTATACTCCCTATTGTCTTGCTGAGTGGCTCCCCTCCCTCCTCTTCCCCTCTCTTTCCCTCTGCTCCCCCCAGTTTTCACAGACGAAAGGCTCTCCAGTTAGACTGCAATATACTATCCTATGTATGCATATAGAAATGTGCTTGTTGAGTGAATATATTCAACTTTATTATTGTCTTTGTATTTGGTAAAATCACTAAACATATAATTTTTTTTAGTCTTGCATCAGAAGGGTGGGATAACCCTTTCAAGGAACCTAAACCAGACATTGTTGTCTATATGATGGGCCTCCGTTCTCATATGGCTTGATATATGAAGAGGGGTAACAACAACTTGCTCTGGTATGACCAAAAAGCAACCTCTGTGGAATTCCAGCCATGTCGAAAAGTGTGGATTGTGGAGCCTGTGGCTCCTAGGCTACTCCAGGGAAAATTGACTGGTCCCTACTTGTAGTAAAAAAGATGTGTGATGTCACCTACCTGGTGATCCATGGTAACCCCAAACACTCCTACAGAATGATCCATTTTAATCCTATGAAGCCCCAGTTTGACAGGACGGACATGTTCATGCTCATGGTTACTGATGGAAGAGAGAAAAAGGAGAGTAAACCTCTCCCAGGCCTCCTATCTCACAGTGTCACAGATGGTTTAATGGAGCTAGATGTGCTCTCACCCACACTGACAGAGCTGCAGCACAAATAATGTCACCAATTGTTTTGGTAAGGGTGCTGAGCCATCCTGACTGACACCTGAACTGACCCAGTGGTGTGTTTATGACACTGACACTGATGATGGCTTTCAGTCAATAGTAAAATATACAGGTTGGCAGACAAAGTAAGGACCAGAATCTAAGAAGAAATTCTCAAAATGTTGTTCCTGGGGATGATTGAACATTCTAGTAGTTCCTGGGTCAGCCTAGTGGTGCTGATGTTCAAGGTCAATTTAAAAGGGGTGCCCTCAGAACTCAGATTCTGCATGGACTACAGAGGATTTAATGCTGTCACAAATTCTGATGCACACCTCATTCCCTGAGCTAATGAGCTCATCTATCAGTTAGGGGCTGCCAAATATCTCATTATGTTTAGTCTAACTTCTGGATACCAGCAGATTGCTGAAAGTATTGAAGAAAAGGAGAGATAAGCATTATAAACTCACGAGGGCCCCTTCCAATTCAAATTAATTCTCTTTGGAATGAATAATGCCCCTGTCACTTTCCAGAGAGTTGTAAATAGGGTGGTATCTAGACTGGATACCTTTAGTGTAGGACATCTTGAAGATTGTGCTGTCTTTAGCTCCACCTGGAAGGAACATGTGACCCATCTTAGAGAATTACTTTAGGCCCTGAAACAGGCCGATCTGACTAGCAAGGCCATATATGGTAAACGTCTGCAGTGTACCTGGGGCACAAAGTTAGAGTGGGGATTGTGCTGCCTCTCTCACCCGAGAGTCAAGCTATCATGGGTTGGGAACTTCCCAAAATAAAACCTCAGATCAGAGCTTTCCTATGTCTGGCAGGCTATTACAGGAGATTTGCCAAAGGGTATGGAACCATTGTAGCCCCCCAGTGACAGAGCTGCCTTCAAAGAAGCAGCCTAAGAACATCATGTAGACTGAGGATTGTCGGACAGCCTTTGACAAAAGGAAGCAATGTGTACATCATCTGTACACACTGCACCTGATTTCAGCAAGGAATTTTTGCTCCAAATGATGCTTGAGAACCAGGCATTAGAGCAGTGTTTTCACAGCTAAATGATGATGGTCAGAATGAATCAGTAACAATTTTCAGCAGGCGACTAGAGAGAGAGGGAATATATTTTCCTGTGGTTTGGTCAATAGAGAAACTGAGACCTTACTTGTTTGGAATTCACTTCAAGGTTCAAATTGACCAGACAGGACTCTCAGATGGCTTATGCAGATGTGATAGGTAAACTCAAACTGCTGAGGGGTTTAATCTCCTTACTGGGTATGGACTTTAGAGTGAAGCACAGACTTAGGACTAACCATCCAATGCAGATGGCCTTCTTCTTAGTTGATGAGAAATGCCAAGGGAATGTCTGAGTTGCTCCTCAACTTTCATTCGGAGTTGGAGAGGAGGTGCCCCCAGAACCAGTTTTGAGCGACCACAGAAGAGGGGTTGCTTATTTCCCTGGATAGTATCTCTTGAGCAACCATGCTATCAGATTCCCCTTAAGTCTATGCTCCAGGCTATTTACATTTAAAATCAGTACCCTATAGCTCTTTTGAAGTTTAGCTTTCTCTGGTGCTGTACCTATGCTTTGAGTGGTTGTTGGCCCAGCATGAATCTGTCAGAAAATGTGTTTACTCATCAATTCCCCACTACGTCTCACAGCGGGCTTAGAACTACCTGAGCGACAACACTTGAGGCACCTGTCACCCCTAGCCTCAACGATAACTACAAAACGTTGATTAACTTACAAACATTACAATGCCCAGGTGTATCTTGCCCCCTCTCATCTGAGGGAGAAGAAGTGTCTCTTAGGGGTCTGACAGAAATTCTCTTCTTCATAGTCTTTTTATGTGGATGCTCCCAAATGGAGCAGCTAGGTCCAAAGGGTTCCTCTGATGGAAATATCCTTCATACTTGATCTGCTGTATGCAAAGGTTTGTATCAGTGTGCAGACTCTGGTAGGGTTCTATAGTCCATTGCATTGCCTTTTATGTCTTTTATGATCTCATTGTATATCTGGTAAGTCACTCCTCTCTTCCTTGACCTCTTCAGAGTTCTTCCATTTTTGTTCCTCTCTCTCTTATTTGACCTTTGAGTCTTCTTGAATTTAAAGATGACCTCTGCTTCTACCCAGCTACTGTTCTCCAGACAGCCTTTAACTATTTACAGTCTTCTCCTGTGTTCTCAAAGATCCAGGATTTCCCTTTTACTATAAGAGATAGTTTTGTAGGAAATAGCAGCATGAACGTTATTTCTCTTTTATTTAGTTCTGCTCCCACCCTGCCAAATAATATCCTTTTAGCTTGCACCGTTTGAGTATAATTTGTGAACAGCATAATTTTTGTGTTTTCAAATTGGATGGGTCCATTGTGTATGGCTGTCTTAAGGACCGTATCCCAACACAGAAAAGAGGACGCGGCTAATTATGGGCATTAGTTGCATACCTGGTCTTTGCAGGAGCTTGGGGCTCAGTGAGCTCTTTCAACTGCAAAGAAGCTGTAAACATTCTCCGACTTAATGATGTCTGTAATTAGGGCCTCTGCAAACCATTCCAAAAATGTTGCTTTAGCCTTCTAAGGAATGCCCATAAGGTAAATATTATTGCATCACATACACCCCTTGCGTCCTCCGAGATGGAATGCAGTGTACCTTGAAATGACTGACGTCCACCTTTAACTCCTTCACAGAGTAGGTGTGAGATGTGTTTCACCACATATGTTCAGCTTCTGAGACTTTCTTTAACATTTTTCTTAGGAGATTAGTGTATATTTCTTCCATATCATTTGCTCCATGGCAGTTCTGGTAACTTTGACTGCTTTTTAATCCGCTTTTAAGGATAGATCTGTATCTTCTATGCACTTCTCTCAGGACCATCATTTCTTTTAGAATCCCCTGAAAGAAGTATTTCTCCCATCTTTTCTACTGCATCACTTTTCCTTTATTTCATGTACACTATTACATCACCACTGGTTCTATTTGTAGTAGGCTATAGCTAATGCTTTAAAATCTACTTAGGTGTCACTGCTTTATGTCTCGTAACATTGGCAAGTGTATTGTGGGCCGCTTTTCCTACTCAAGCTGGGTTTCTCCCCTCAGCAGTCTTGTCAGCATGTCTTGCTCTCTCAAAAGGAATCTCCTTCAAACTGGTGTGGATGTTGCTCCTCTCCTTAATTTTTTCTGTTTTTTGTCTTGTTCTTTGATTTATTTTGGTATGAGTATCCACTTATCTTCTCACTGTAGGCATATCAGTGACCAAGTTGTTTTCATGGTGGGGCTTATCTTCTTTTTCCAGGCCTTGCTTTACTCAGTTTTTTTTAGCTCTATCTCTATACTTTGCACCTGGGCTGACGGCTACTTTGTGGCATAGGGCCCCTCCAACAATAGCCAAGTGCTGGGATACTCTTTTGGGTAGCCGTGCGCTATACAACTCCAATATTTGTTCTCACCACTCTTTGTCAAGGCAACATATCCTGATGGTGTGCTTAGATTCGGTCTCGCACCGTTTTAACATTTATGTTGTCCAAAAGACACAGTCTTACTGAGAAAATCAGAACCGTATGACAGATAGGGATATGCCTTCTCATACTAGCCCATCACTCCTCCTCAGGGATCTTTATGAATTTGTAAGGCAATCTCATAACCCACAAAACACTTGTCACTGTCATCCCCTTCAACAAAGTGAGGCCCCAGACCTTTGAGAATATGTACCCTCTTGTCTCCAGAGGGCACTGAAGAAATGCTGCAAATGAGGGTGGCAGCTTTGATGTCCAGCTCCTTAAGGCTTCTCTCAGGAGCCAAACGCTCTGAGGTAATTCACTTTTCCATGGCCGGTATCCATTCCTCCATTTTGAGTTTAGCCATTTACAGTCTGTGCTCCCTCTCACCAGCTCCTCTGAGGACATGTTGTGGGAGGACACACTGCTCCCTGCACAACAAGAGGCCTTCAATCCTGGGAGTAGGTTATCCCCCCCTCAACAGGTTGCAGTCTAAAACCATCCTCTGGATCCTGCTCTAATCCTGCACCATCCTTCTCCTCATCCGTGGATGACTGGTGGGCCACTTCCGATGCCCTCAAGATTTTTTGTAGCTCTGCCTTTTTGGGGCTCCTTTTTGCATGCAGCCTGTCTTCTGGAAAATCTCTTTGAGTCGAGCTACTGTATAGCTCTCCAGGTTGACAAGCCTAAACTACTTCTTTTCAAGTAAGTTCACAGATACAAACAGTCAGGTATAGTTAGAATAAATTTGGAAACATTAAAAAGGCCAATCATGGAGAATTTAAACTCAAATTGGTGCTATATATGGTATGGTAGTGTACACTAATTACTGTATGATACTGCACAAACTCAAATCCTATCCAACCGCTGCCACCAATGTTAGAAACTAGGCTACTGGTTGACTGAGGTGTGAGCCCTGGTCAAGTAGCAACCACAATCCTTATCAGGGTAAGGCACAAACAAACCCCAAATTAACCTTTGCTCACCCTCTGGTAGCTTGGCACAGAGCAGTCAGGCTCAACTTGAAGGCAATGTGTAAAGTATTTATGTAGCACTTCAACAGTAATTCAGTGAAAACACCACACAAAAAGATCCTACACCAAGTATTGAAAAGTAGAAGGATGTTTAATAAATAAAACAAGACCAAATTGACAAAAATCCAATCAGTAAAACTGGAAATATTTACTTTTAAAGTTTTACATTGAAATAGCACCAAAAAGCATAAATCACCAACGAGAGATATCTGGTCATGTCAGACCAGGACAAAGTCACAAAGTCACAGGCCAACGGCTATGGAGCACTGGCTGGCTGCATGGACTCAGTTAGTCTCTCCTAACAAAGTACCTTAAATTCTGGTTGCAGAGCATTGAGTGGATTTGGGTCGAAGAAGTGTCGGGCAACCAAGGCAATGTCTTGGTTCCAAGAAGCGGTGATGCTACAGTGCAAGGTTCTGTTGCACTGTTATCAAGGATTCCATCGATGGGGCTTGCGATGAAAAGTCAGATCATCTGGGTGCAGCACGCAGCTGGCGATGCATCAGTTCCAAAGAGGTGTGAGGCTGTGAAGCAGAGTCCAGTGTCGTCGATGAGACTGCTGCTGATGCAAGGTCCGGAGCTGCACCACACCTTCGGTGACACATTGGTTCAGAGGACTGCAAGGGCGATGCAGGCCTTCTGTGCCTGGTATAATCCATGCAGTAGTAGTGATGCATCAATTCTGCTCAAGGATGAGCCGCTCAGCCCAGGAGATGCATCAGTTCTGCTCTGGGATGCACCGCTCAGCAGAGAAGGTGCATATGGTCTACTAGTAAGCATCTTAGGCTCACTTCCAAGGGTCCAGTAGTGGGGTGTCACCACTTGGCAGGCTAGACTCACAGATGGCAGAGTCCAGGTGCAGGTGAAGGGTGGTTGGAAGCCTGCTATGTCCCCGAGGCTGCAGATCAGGAGGACAGCCAACCTGCCTTTGGAGTCACTCTGGGTTCAAGAGATTCAGGCCTAGCCCTTCTTACCCACACAGGTCAGCACAGCAAAGCAGGAGTCCAGCATAGTGACAGTTCTTTCAACAGCATAACAGTCCATCTTCCTGGCATTGTCTCTGCAGGTCCAGAAGTGTAGTGAATTGTTGGTGTCTGAGGTCCCTCTTTTATACACAGTGGTGCCTTTGAAGTGGGGAGAAGCTTCCAGAGGCATAGGTTTGAAGTGCACAGATGTCCTGCCTTTCCTGCAATCGCCCCAGACTAACTACGGGGATGCAGCCCTTTGTGTGGAGGCAGCACACAGCCTATTCAGTTGTAAATGAGGCTCCTACCTCCCATCCTGTCAGTGATGGTTCAATCAGTCACACCTAAGCTCCCATTGTGTTTAGCTGTCTATGAGGAATATGCAAAGCACAGCTGCCAACTGCACCAAGTCATGTGAACAGAGACAGGCTGCAGTCACCAAAGCTAAGGCAAGAAAATGCTACCAAAAGTAAAAGTGGCATTTTCAGAATGGTCATTTAAAATCTGACTCTATCATTAGTTAGGATTTTAAATCAGAATTCCAGAGACACCAAATATGAACCAGTTATCTATTCCCATTCAGAAATTATGCAGTGTAATATGGCAACCCCAAAGTTATCCTGGGAGCGAGATAGGCCTTGCAGTAGTGAAACACAAATTTAGGAGGTTTTCACTACTACATGTACAAATCAAAGGCATATGTCGACCATTTTAAATACACCACACTCTGCTCTTGGGCTGTCTGGGGCCTACCTTAGAGATGACTAATATGTATTAAAAAGGAAGTTTTGGGCCTTGCAAAAAGTTTATAACATCTTGGTTCGTAAAAAGTTTATTTTGCCAAGTCAAACTGTAGTTTAAATCTGCTCACCAAGGTTCTGCAATGGCAGGCCTGAGACATGTTTTGAGGGCTACTTAAGTGGATGCACAATCAATGCTGCAGGTCCACTAGTACTATTTCATTTACAGACACTGAGCACATGTAGCACATTTTACTAGAGACTTCCAAGCAAATTAAATATGTCAATTGTGTATAAACCAATATTACCATGTTGAAAGCAGAGAGCACATGCACTTTAGCACTAGTTAGCAGTCTTACAGTGCCCAGAATCCTAAAGCCAACAAAAGCAAATTCAGGAAAAATGGAGAGAAGGCAAAATGTTTGGGAATGACCCTGCAGAAAGGGCCACATCCAACATTATCTTTACAGGAAAAAACACTAATCGAATTCTGAACAATAACTGGAAAAAACATTAAGGTTATCCCTGTCAGTGATGTGGATCCTATTTGTATTTCACATATTTTACTTAATATTGCATTATCTAAGCACAATAACTTTTCCAGGATGTTATGTTTCTCTAGGTTTTTTTCGTGCAGCGTACAATTCTAGTATAAGGCATAGTTTGAACTAAGTCGGCTTCACGTGTTTATAATGGGCCACAAATGAGATGTCTGGAGTTGAGTCTCAAGGCAGTGAGTGTTTCTTACCATGCCTGTCAGCGGATCAAACAGGTGCTCAGAATACATAGTCATCCATTCTTGACATCTCTACAGAACACACAGAGCAATGGTCATGTGTGCTTGTTACATTGGTAATTTTTTGCAAATGTGTGTGAAGGAAGTATTGGCAAGGGTAAAGCAAAAGAAATGCAGTCCTTGCAGGTGAATGGGTGAATTTTGTGCAGAGGGAGCTGTGAAATGAAGGAGATGCAAGAAGGTAATTGCTGCTGAGAGTGAAAAGAGTGTATTGAAGAGGAAATAGATTATGTGTGATATATTCAAATGGATGATTTTACAAATATAGGGGGTGAAAAGGGGATAAGTGTCTTATATGGACTACAGAGTTAAGTACTATGAAGATAACCTGAAGACCACTACCCCTTCCACTGGCTTTAGTACTATTTGATTCACAGTCTAAAATCTCCAGAATGTAAACATATCAATTCAAATTATTCACAACAAAATCATTGTTGTTGCTAATTTATCTTAAACAGCTAGTAAGCATTGGCAACATCAACATTTTTGGATTGTTTTATGTGTATGTATCAGCTGTTGTGTTATAATCTGGATGCAATAAAGGAAAGCTCACAGAGATGTGCTAACATACTGGTTGGTGGTATGCTATAAAAATCACAATATGTTAGGCTAAATGTTTAAGCCGAACTCTTATTTACTTAGGTAAGCCTTTGGTGTGATAAGGCAGTGCGTTTAGGTGTCACTCCTGCAAACACATTGAAACTTTCACTGAGGATGGCCTACTTAGACCTATTAACTGAAACTAAAAGTTTTAAACTGCTGTTTCACTAATATGATAAAGGCAAGGACTGTGCATAAATCCCAGTTTGCTATATATTGGGTCCGCAATTTGGGCGGGTGGAAAAGGGAACAAGCATTTGCAATGCAATAGGTCTCGCATTTGCGAGAATAAAATCTATTGGCATTGTAAATGATAATGCCTTTTATTTATGTGTTTTGAAAACCAACAGTTGAAAGATACATTTTCGGGCTTAGTGGTTTTAATGCCCAAATGTACTAATTATAATCTTAATTCAAGCAGATAAAATGCAATACATTAAAAATCAGTAAAGGTTTGCCATGTTTCCTTTCATTAATCTTGTTGAACTCAACCTTATCATGAAGTAAACTTAATCTCTGATGTCATGTCACTTCTCATTAAAGGTCCGGAAAAGTGAATACATTATGACAATCACAACTGACTGGATCTTTTATGGGAAACTTGAAAAGAAATTGGATTTACTTTGTTTACAATAAATTGGGAACTGAAAAAACTGTCACTTAGGCATGACATAGTGTCAGACTGTAAAGTCAGTTGTGAACCTAATTGATGGATTTTATTATGCATAGTATTGATCAATAAAGATTTGTAACAACTTGGACCACATCACTGCTTTCAGGACACAGTTTACATGCCTTCATGAATGATGTTCACTCTGCCCAGTGTGACTGTCTGAACAGTGCTTTTTTCGGAATATTGATATGCTTGTAGTGCATGAACACCCTGAGATGGCAGTAATTCAGTATGTTTGTGCTAAATAGAACACCTGAACAACCATGAGACTGAATGTAAAGAGCCACAAACAGCAGGAAGCCGGCTGCACACACCCTGGGAGAGGCCTGCAGCTTAGAGACAGGGACATACTGCACACAAACTACCTGCTGAACTTAGATATCCTGCTACATACAGACTCATTCTGAGACATTGTTTTGCTGCACACACGCTCAAGACTTTTGCACACAGATCTTCTCATGCAAATGAATTGGGGCTTCTGCACAGCGAATGGGCCACTTGTGTCCTGCAAACAGAAACCCTTGGCTGACTGTACCCAGTGTGAGATGTCTCTCAAACAGCACAAAGATAGTTCGACACGTATACCAATGAATCAGATTTGTTTGCTCAGTGTGCGGCTAACACCCACTTCCCACCCAAAGCAAACAAGAGCCCTAAGCTGATTGCCAGCCCCATGTAGCACCTGCTGCACTGTACTGGAGAAACAGAGCTGCCACGTGAGGTCACTAACTACACCCGAAGCACCTACGCCGCAAGATCACCATGATGTGTTTTTAAATAGTGAAATCCTGTGGCAAAAGAAATAGGACTAGCGCAAATGAAAAGTAAAATGCATATATAGCCATCTTAGACTGGTTAGAAACGTCAACAATGCAATAAAATAAAAAGTGTGTGCACGTTTAAAATGCATACCGCAACAAAGCAGAGCAACTAGAAGAAAAACACTGTTGCTCTGCTAGGTAGTGGTATGTGTTTTAAACATGCATATGTTTGTTACGGTATGTATTTTAAACACACACACTCTTTATTTTAAAATAAAATAAAATACCACTTTAGAAGGGTGAATGAGGAGAAACGAGGCTGCTACACAGCAGGGGTTATGGAGCCAGACTTAGCAGCCCTAGTCATCCAGCTACCAGACACTGCTCTCAAAAGATGTCCTTGCAGCCAGCTGTCCCCTGCTACCAAAGCGAAGGTTTCCTCCAGGGTGAAAAAACAAAAAAACTAAACCAAATTATGAGCTGTTTTTTTAAAATCTGACAGGCGAGGAAAGTCAGGCACTGCCCCTGCTGCAGCGCAGTATGGCAGAAATAGGTAGCAGAAACAAGATACTGCAGTGGGCAGCATCATAGCCTTTGCATACACTGGATCACCTTGTGAGCTGCTGGGCTCATGATAAGTAGAAAAGCAAGCCAGCCTCCGGGGACAGGAGATGTGCACACGTGCCGAGTGCACATCTCCTGTCCATACATGTGCAAATCTCCTGTTCGCAAGTGCCACCTCCTGTCTACCTTCGGCACTGAAAGTGGCAACAATAGAGGCTCGCAAGGCAATGCAGCACATGCGCTGCGTTTGCAAGCGAGACCTAAAAAGCAGTACCTGTTCGCACCAGGCTCTATCAATTCGGCATTAGATGTAATTTATCGTTAGTGGAAACGCCCCATACCGGATTTGGGATTTAAAGAGTGATTCGCGTTCTGTTAACATTCAGACATCTAAAAATAGAATTTGGTAGCCTTACTGGAGAGGAAAAAAGCACAGGGGGAGTTTATTGTGTTATTCACCTGAAGAGGAAATCCGAGTTTCAGATCCAAATGCTTACTTCACTTCACACTGCTTAGACAAGTACATTACAAATGTATTATTAAAACAAAACAGACCATTAAAACATTATACGAGTGCTATTTTAAATCAGAACATACTACACAGCTCCCTTGTTGCTTTTACCATGTAGCAGTGCGTGGTGTCCAGAAGAAAAGCCCACAGGTTGAATAGCCTCTGCTAATTTAAAGGCCAGATTTAAAAGTGAGACTAACCTGTTGCAACGCGTTGGGGTGGGATTTACTTTACAATAGAAAGTCCCCTATGTCAAGGTTCATTCATGTTCCCATGCAACCAGCCGTGGGTTTTGATGTTATTCCTTAACTTCCAACAGTTGGAAATAAAAATGTCACCAAACCTTTAGGGCTCTACAAGTTAGAAATAACAACAATTGTTTTTTACATTTCGCCCTATTTTTACATCTTTGTATGTTTGCTGCCTTGTACGGCTTGCATATAATGTGAGATAAGTCTCAATTGATATTTGTTTTACTGGAAAGTGCAAGGATGTTTATGTTGGTGGGTGGCAGCTAAAAGTGCATCAGGCTGGGGAAATAAAACATTCACCATTTCTTAGTAAATTTGGCACATTTTTTCTCTCTGCCTTTGGCACAAGGCAGCGCAGCAACTTTGGTTCCTGCACTGTCTTGCATCAAATATTAATACATCTGGACCAACAAGACTACCCAGCAGTCCTCTGACTCTGAAAGGGCTGTGGGGTGAGTCACTCTTGGGTGAATAAGTACTCTGCCACGTGCTCGAGTTCACTGTAGCACTTTTACATGTTCAGAGCCAATAGCCTCTTTCAAATGTCTGCACTGAAAGAAAAGCATGTTTATCCATACTCATCACACTAAGATTTAGAGCTCTTCCAGCATTTAGAGCAAGCTTTGAAGTTCTCCATCATGCCATTACGAGTACACGGTAGGAAAATAGTGAACAGAAGGCAGGGGCCTAATTTATGAGAAATGACGCATCGCTGCGTGAAAGCAGCGATGCGTCACTTCTCAGTGCGCACTCCTTGCGACATTCCTGATGCGTCATATTAAATGTATGACGCATCATGTCGCAAGGAGTTACAGATACGTCAGTATTTCTGACGTATCTGTAAGTGCAAAAGTCACGCATTGCTGGAGTGTGTCACAAAAGTGACGCAACTCCAGCAATGCGTCCTTTCACATGGGGCAAGCCCCATGTGAAAAGGGCCTGCGACAGTCTTACGCCTGCTGTGAGGCAGGCGCAGGATTTTGACGCAACGGTGTCCTAAAAGTGACGCAGTGAAATCTCATGGATTTCACTGCGTCACTTCTACGACCCTTCCTTGCGTCAATACGCCCCCTTGCATACATTATACCTGGTGCAGGTATAATGTGGCGCAGGGGTTTACAAAGTGACGCATCTACCTAGATGCGTCACTTTGTAAATATGACGCAACAAGGTGCATTTTTTACGCCACTGGTGCGTCACAAAAAGTGACGCACCGGCGGCGTAAAAGTGACGCAAGGGCTCATAAATGAGGCCCCAAGTGTTTAGCATGACTTCCTCAAGTAAAGAGGCCTTTGATTGAGAAGAGATACGCCCAGCCCAGGGATTACATTTTGAACGGTGTTTCTATTTACAATATGGCAACATTAAGTTTTGTGTTTCCTTGGATTGGTACCGCGCCTAATAGACTTCCCTCGATTGGTTGCAACAGAGGCATAGACCAGTAGATCTATTGTTCATGAATAAAGTAGGGAATGAATTCTGATTTTACAAACCGACCTATTTGGTTCACAAATTACAGAATTGGTGTGGATAACAATTTGACCTACCACATAAATATTATTGAGGTAGCTGGCAAATTGTGACTCACAGCCATTGCCGACAATTAAAGACGTGGTGACCTGCTGAGGTCAAAAGACACTTATATCTGTGATTACTTTAAAAGATAGCATTGTTTTATTAATTGCAGCACTGTTTTCCTAAAAGGAATACAGGATGTATTTAAAAAAAATAAACTAAAAACCTTTTCAAACTGTTAACAAGGTTAAACAAACGTGACTCATTAAATGTGTTTTCACAATTCAGAAAGGGGTAGGAGTCAGGACTCCTTCCTGTTTTCGAATGAGTTACCACCTCTTTTAAGTTGATGGTAAAATATTACCCTTTTACAATAAGATTTCAGTCCCCCAAAACATTATTACATACCATAAGGAATCCTCATTTGGATGCAATCCCCTTAAAATGCCTCCTTCAACTAGCAATTCCTTAATGTTTCCTGAACCCATTTAGCAATTTGGAAAACTCTTTCTGAATTGCTAAACAGGTTTAATACATTTAAAAAAGTGTTGTAGGGACACAAAACCCTCAGATTTACCAAATCTGAGGGGGGTATTTTCAAGAACGTGTGATAACCAACACAGAATTACCTTAACGCACTTTCCACATCGCAGTCTATCGTGAGAGAATAACGCCTTGTTAACTAGCACATGGGGTAGAGTATAATAATTTAAAAAATGTAAATTAAATTAGGGCCGAAACCATACCATCAAAGAGTATTGAACATAAATTGCCAGTTAATACAATCCAAGGCCTTTTCCGCATTGTGAGACAATGCAACTAGAGGATAAAAAAAAGGGGAAAGAGAAGACGGAAAAGTACTGCATTAATGCCAAGATTTTGCACATGAAGAAAAACAAAGAAAAAAACAATTTTAGATAAATCAATTGACTTTTGCCGTAATCTTGATGATAATGTGGCACAAGACACTAGGGTATTTTAGGATGGGGAAGGTGCAATCACTTTTGATGTTGATGTACACTGGATATTCCGGACTTTCTGTTTTTTTTACTTAAGGATGTGTCCATCTTTGTTTGAAGGGTTTCACATGTTAAATGTATATATTGTGTATTTGCGTCAAAGTCGGATTGATGATGGTTGTTGGTTTTTCTTTTCTTTTTCTCCTGATGACCAATGATTTGCTATATTTGTTCTCTGCTCTGCAAAACAAAATATTAAAAAAAAAAAGAGATTGATGTTTTTTACCAAAACTAATAACATTTGAAAACATTCTAGCGTTATCAGTCACTAGTCTGCCCTTAACAAAACCAGTTTGATCAGTGTTGACCAGTAACGGAACAATAGTCTCAAGGTGAGACGTTAGGATTTAGGCAAATATTTTGCAATCATAATTGATTAATGAAATAGGACAATTTTTTACAAAGTGAGTGATCTGTATCAGGTTTGGGAATAAGGACAATAAAGGCTTCTGAAAATAGGCGAAAGTAGCAAAAAAAATCAACAGAAAAACCTTTAGGACCAGGAGCCTTGGCTTATTATAAAGATCTGATGGCATCTGTTATTTCCAGGAGAAATATTTCAAGTTATAATAGAACAATTTTGTCAGGTAAAGAAGGGGAATTAGGTAGGCCACAAAAAAAGTGTGATTATTTTTTTCTGAGGGGTTAGTGTCATCAGAGTTCAATGACTGGTAATATTCTTGACAAATTATTGAAATATCTGCATCAGAAGATGCAATTTTGTTGGTACATTCATTTAGAATGAGACCAATATTTTTTCGTTCAGATTTCATTACAAAAAATTGACCAATATCTTGCCCGTCATGTTTTTACCTCTGTGATACTTAGATTTAATTTTAAGGAGAATATTACTAGCAAGTTTGTTAAGAGCAGACCTGACTTTAATTAACTCATGAGTTACAGAAGAGGATTTAGAGGTAAAATAAATATGCGCTATGTTTTGAGTTGTAATAAAGTAGTATATTTGGCATGGTTGTTTTTTTTTCTTCCTTGCTGCGTATGCTATAGTGAAGGCACGAAAAGAGGCCGTGAATGCATCCCAAGTGTTAGGAACAGTTGTTTCCGAAGGCTGATTGATTTTAATATAGTCGTTAATAAAAGTAGTAGCTTCAGATACACAGTTATTGTCAGATAGGAGAGAATTATTTCATTTCCATCAACCAGTTTTAGAATGGCTCAAAGATAAGTCAAATGAAGAAAAAACAGTAGCATGGTCAGAAATAAAAAAAAGAGCTGATCTCTGAGGACTGGATGGAGGGAAGAAGAGGTTTACTAAACAATTTGTAATCAATTCTGGAATGAGTATGGTTTACATTGGAGAAAAACGTGAATCCAAAAGAAGCAGGATTACTAGTTTTCCAAACATCAAATAGTGGACAGCTGTTAATGGCAGATTGAAATGATTTGTGAGATTTATCAGGATTAAATTTACATTTAGATTGTCTGTCAGTAAATGGATCCAACCACTTATTAAAATCCCCTGCAACAATAATATTGGAAAGGGGCGACCACTCGGTCCCCCCGAACGTATGGTCGGGGGCCCGGATCCTCCCGGAACACCATTTTGGGCGTGGGGCGTGTCACGGCTGGTATGCCCGAAGCGGCGTAGCCGGGGCGCGCCTTTTTCCCGCCCAAGAGGGGTTGTCCTAGACACCTACACCGATGGCCACGCCCAGTAGGCGTACCAGCGGAGGGTTCATGCCCTCCCGAAGAGGAATAAAGAGAGCGGGAATCCAAAGAAGCATCCTCTTGTTTCTGTGCTTGGAAGCTGCACCCACTCGTTGCACGTGAGCCCTCGACGGAACAAGGAGCAATTTTGAGAACTTGTAATTCTTGTGTTTCTCTTTCAGCGACTTCGAGGCTAAGGATCCAGGACCGTGTTGATCAACTTGGATCGAATATTCGATAACAATGCCTGGCAAGAAGAGAGGAAAGAAGTCCGGGACTGACCAGATGCTTCTCATTCTGATAAGAGATATGGCGAGCATGAAGAAGCAGATGGCTGCGATGAACAATACGGGTAAACCGAAGAAGGTAATAGGCCCGGCATTGCCGGGAGTTGTCCCCGCGGGTAGGGGTAAACGGGTCAGGAATAGGGCGGCAGGGGAGGAGGTCCCGGTTCCCGAGGTACTCCCGGCAAGCCCGGCCATCCCAGTCGAGGCCCCGGTACCAATCCCGGACGCGGGTCAACCGATTCCGGTTGTTGTTACGCCCGCCAACGAGGAGGACATGCCTTCAGAATTGGCCGCCCAGTTGGCCGCATGGCTCGGCAGGAAAACAGGGGGTGCTACGGCACCTGAAGACACGGCCGAAGAGGCCAAGTTACTAATGCAGCAGTTGCGGCAGTCGCGAGATGCCGCAAAGGCGAATCTCCCTCTTGTCCCCCCACAGGTGACCTTGGAAGGACCGGCAGCTGGCGTCGGAAAAACAGCGGGAACGACAATGGAGCCGGGTAAGCAGGCATTGCCAATGGTGAGGGAGGGGTCTTTGCCCTCAAGGAGGGAGAGGGTGGTCCAACATATTCCGTTGGCCACGAAAGAATTGATATGGGCTGATAAGTATGTGAATATGTTTTCTCTGCTGACTGACCATCGCGAGATGGAGTATGCTAAGACGCAGAAAGATTTGTGGCACCCGAGTGTATGGCGAGCAAAAATGGCGGGATTCAGGGTTGATGAGACAATCACAAATTGGGCCAAGGCCTTTGCGATGTTTACTGCAATTATTGGGGAACGTAAGCCCGAGGTTTTGCCCGAATTATCCTGTTATCAGGCACGAATAATGGATTTTTATGAAACGTATGAGGGCAATGAGTGGATGGGTTACGATATGAAGTTCCGTAAGGCCAAGGAGTACGATTCATCTCTGACGTGGGATTATCTCGACTCGATTTCTTGGCAGAAGCAGCTCCTGCCGGGCGCGACGAAGTCGTCCTCGCTAGGCGGAAATGGGTCGGGGCCTTCCCGCCAACAGCCCGCGGTGCCCTTTCGAGCGGGCCCCGGTGGCGACCACCAAGCAAGGACTGGTGGGAATGGGGGTAAGAGAGGGGTCTGTTGGAATTTTAACAGGGGCAATTGCACCAGGCCACAAGGGACGTGTAAGTTCAGACATGCGTGTGCAGGTTGCGGGAATTCCTCGCACCCCGAAAGTTCGTGCAGATCCAGGAATAGTGGGACGGGGGGTAGAGGAGGGGCCAAGCAAGACTGAGGGGGACCATTGTGTACCGCTACCTACCCCCGTTGATATCATGGCAATGATCCCCTGGCTAAACGAATACCCTGATCATGTCTCCGCTGGGGTGTTGAGGAATGGCTTCTTATATGGTTTCCACATCCCGGCGGGGGATTTTCGTGGGGAACCACTTTGTAGAAACCAACTGTCGGCTCAGCATAATCCAGCGGTGGTGGAGAGGAAGATTGCAAAAGAGCTTGCCCTTGGCCGGGTTGCTGGCCCATATAGGCACCCGCCAGTAACTAATTTCATCTGTTCCCCGTTAGGAGTGGTTCCCAAGAAGGACCCGGGGGAATTTAGGCTGATCCATAACTTGTCAGCTCCGAGGGGTCTCTCGGTGAACGATGCGATTGACCCGGGAGTTTGTTCGGTGCGGTACGCATCCTTTGATGATGCCGTCACCAGGTTGAATCGCCTGGGGCCCGGAGCGCTGATGGCGAAGTCAGATATCGAGTCGGCGTTCCGGTTGCTCCCGGTACACCCACGGGATCAGCGTCTGTTAGGCTTTGTGTTCCAGGGACGTTACTACATGGATAGATGTATGCCAATGGGTTGCTCCATCTCTTGTGCTTATTTTGAGAAATTCAGCTGTTTTTTGGAATGGGCATTCACCAAAGCCACTGGCCATAGCCATGTTATGCATTACTTGGATGATTTTTTGTTCTTGGGGCAGCCGGCGACACAAAATGTGCGCAGGCGTTACAGGAATTTTGCACCCTCATGAAGGGATTCGGAGTGCCATTGGCACCAGGTAAGACGGTTGGACCATCTACTTCACTCGAGTTTCTGGGAATTGAGCTCGATTCTGTGGGGGGATGTTTCCGTTTGCCAGTAGGGAAAGTAGCGAAATTCAGGGCTTCCCTGGAACTGTGCCTTAGCAAGGAGAAAGTTACCCTCCATCAGTTACAACAAGCAGTATGTCAGCTTAACTTTGCCCTAAGAGTGATACCAATGGCCTGCCCCTTTTCCCGCTCTATTGCACAAGCTATGGTTGGTCTCAAGGAAGGACACCACCGCACGAGACTGTCTGCAGAGGTTCGCCAGGACATGCGCATATGGTTGGCATTCCTGGCGGATTTCAACGGTCGAGTGGTGTGGAACAAGCCGCCAGCGTCTTCGGACGAGCTAGGTTTGTGGACCGACTCGGCGGGGAGCGTGGGATTTGGCGCAATCTTTGGTAATCGATGGTCGGCGCAAACATGGCCGACGTGGTGGTACACCAGCGGTCTCACAGGTAACATTGGGTTCCTCGAGTTATTCCCCATTTTTGTGGCTCTGATGGCATGGCCGGATGAGTTCAGAGATCGCTCTGTGGTGTTTTGGTCCGACAATATGACTGTTGTTGAATGTATAAATAATCAGGCAGCACGCTGCAAGTGGATATTGAGATTACTGAAGGAAATTGTACTACTTTGCATGAGATTAAACGTGCAATTCAGGGCGAAACATGGGCCGGGTGTACTGAATCAGGCTGCTGATGCACTCTCTCGTTCACACATGCAGGCTTTCAGGGGTTATCTACCTTCCGCGGACCTAGCGGCGGCACCATTTCCCGAAGCACTCTGGCTACTCGGTGCCCCGGATTACAAGACCTCGTGGCAGCAAGCTTAGCCCCCAGGACAAGGAAGGCATACGAAGGAGCGTTTTGTTCCTATTGTGCATTTTTGGGTCCGGCAGGGGAGGACAAATGGGGTCAGGAGGATTGCTTCCTAAAGTTTCTGGTAGCATTACACAGGGAAGGCCGATCAGTAGCAACGGCCAATAGGCACCGGGCCGCCATTTCATTCATGGCGCAGGCGCATGGCATCAAGGACCCGACATCGTCCTTTTTGGTAAAGAAAGCCCTTCGTGGTTGGCAACGCCTGGAAGGTCGTACAGTAGACGAGAGGCGCCCGATTGGGTTAGAAAGGTTGTCCCTGCTTATGTTGATACTTCCCACGACATGTTCCTCCCATTTCGAAGCAGTTCTGTTCCGGGCCGCTTTCGAATTAGCGTTCCATGGGGCTATGCGGGTGAGCGAACTGGTCGCAAAGAATAAGAAAGATGTGGAGGGAGGTCTGTGTCGGGATCACATCCTGATTAGGGGTGATTCAATGGTAGTCACAATAGCCAAGTCCAAGACTGACCAGAGAGCTATGGGAGACAGTATTGTTGTCCAGCGCATGCGAGGGTCCCCCATGTGCCCGGTAAAGTGCGTTGAGGAATATTTGGCGCAAAGGGTGGATACATGGGGGGGGAAGCCTGCTGAGACACATTGATGCTACCCCACTGACGAGGTTTCAGTTTCAGAGGGTGCTGACAATGGCAATCGCAGCGGCGGGCTTGGACCCGTGCGATTTTGGGACCCATTCCTTTAGGATAGGGGCTGCTACTGAGGCTACAGCCAGGGGTCAGAGTGTTGAAGAGGTGAAACAACTGGGACGATGGTCCTCGAATTGTTTTAAAAGGTATGTGCGATTGCACATGTTGTGAAGTCAAGTTACATGCACTCACGCTTCTTGTCTTCTGTTTGATTTACAGTTTCGCGAGCATGTTATGCGGGGCGGAATTTGCAGTCGACCCGGCACCAGGGGACCAGCGGTCAGAGATCACCGGCTGAGGAGAGAGTGGTGTGGGTCGTGGGCCACTCATACGTGAGGCGGGCCGGGGACGTATTCAAAGCAGGTGACGTGACTCACGCAGCTGGGGAATACGGGTACAGAGTGACCTTCCACGGAAGGGGCGGGCTCTGTATTGACCAGTTTGAATCTTTTGTCGAGGAACTCTTAGGGCGGCAGAGGTCACCGCCATCTGTAATCATAGTACACCTGGGGGGCAATGACATGGTGACACTCGGTCGGCGAGTACTACTCGAGCGAGTTTTATCTACTGTTAGCTGGCTGGCGAGAAGGATCCCGGGGTGCACAATAGCATGGTCCCACATGATTCCCAGGAAGGTGTGGCGGGGGGGCCTCTCGGTGTCAGCACTGAACCATTCAGTGAAAAAAGTCAACAACAAACTTGGTAGGTTGTTTCGCTCGGCGCAGTTGCACAGTATTCCGCATGGCTGTATTCGGGGGGATCACATGTATCTCGATGATGGGGTCCATTTGTCCCGGGAGGGGAATGTCTTACTCATAGGAGACTTCATAGCATGGCTAAGGGGTTTGAGAAAGCATGACCTTTAGGAGGAGTTTGTGGGGGGGCCGGATAGCCGGCCAACTATCCGGCCTGTGGCGGTAAGGTCATGATCGGAGAGCAGTAATTTCAAGGTCCCTAGAGGGGGGCGCCACCCACTATGGATGGGAGCACCCGGGGGGAGGCGGCCATTGGCCCCTCCCACGGGGAGGCAGCACCCACTAAGCATGGGTCACCTAGGGGAAGACGGCCATAGGCCCCTTCCAGGGGAGGAGGCGGCTAGATGCCCCTCCTACGAATTTCCCGGGGCCCGGATATCCACGACGGCGGATGTGATAGACAGTGTGGGGTGGGAGGGGGAGTCCACGCTGCCTTCTTACAGACACCTCACACGGGTCCTCGGACGACCTTTAAGATGGCGTCGAGTTAAAATGGGGGGCCCCCACAAGACAAGGGAAATTGGAGTTGGCACAGAGGGTACAGTCCTCTGCACGGCCGCCACTCACACCGTGAGGGCGAGAGTTTTGGTAGTAGGGATCTGACACCGGTTGCGACCTTGCCGTTGGCCCGTAATGCTAGGATGTACAATTTTAATTTAGAAAGTATGCATTTGCAGGATGTTAGACTCGGCTAGGAAAACCTTTGTACTAGAGATTTGTTAAGGTTAGCCAATGAACATGTCTTCATCGAAATGTAATAAATGAAAATTGTACATGATATGAAACTGTTATTTTAATGTTTTAATTTTGTTTCATATTTTAATAAATACGGCCGGGAGGGTAACTCCCTCCCGCCTTCCAAAAGTTCAGAACTGCGTCCGTCTTCCCATCCTTGGGGATTGTGTTGGGAGGGGGTGACAGGCATCCCGGCCATATGGAAAGGGGCGACCACTCGGTCCCCCCGAACGTATGGTCGGGGCCCGGATCCTCCCGGTAAACCATTTTGGGCGGGGGGCGTGTCACGGCTGGTATGCCCGAAGCGGCGTAGCCGGGGCGCGCCTTTTTCCCGCCCAAGAGGGGTTGTCCTAGACACCTACACCGATGGCCACGCCCAGTAGGCATACCAGCGGAGGGTTCACGCCCTCCCGAAGAGGAATAAAGAGAGCGAGAATCCGAAGAAGCATCCTCTTGTTTCTGTGCTTGGAAGCTGCACCCACTCGTTGCACGTGAGCCCTCGACGGAACAAGGAGCAATTTTGACCCACCCACCAGCCCCTTATGGCAATGTTAGTACTGCAATAAAGTAATTTTCTTTGATAACATCTTCTTCCCTCTGTTTAGCGGTATATAAAGGTCTAGTTTAGTGATATGATGAATGTCTGAAGGTACTGTTTTATGGTAGTATAAACAAATATTGCAAATAAACAGGATCATTTTCTCCCTTAGTAGGTAATCAAATGTCGTATTTATTTTTTGGTCGGGCGGTAAGGTCATGATCGGTGAGCAGTAATTTCAAAGTCCCTAGAGGGGGGCGCCACCCACTATGGATGGGAGCGCCCGGGGGGAGGCGGTCATTGGCCCCTCCCACGGGGAGGCGGCACCCACTAAGTATGGGTCGCCTAGGGGAAGACGGCCATAGGCCCCTTCCAGGGGAGGAGGCGGCTAGATGCCCCTCCTACGAATTTCCCGGGGCCCGGATATCCGCGACGGCAGATGTGATAGACAGTGTGAGGTGGGAGGGGGAGTCCACGCTGCCTTCTTACAGACACCTCACACGGGTCCTCGGACGACCTTTAGGATGGCGTTGAGTTAAAATGGGAGGCCCCCACAAGACAAGGGAAATTGGAGTTGGCACAGAGGGTACAGTCCTCTGCGCGACCGCCACTCACACCGTGAGGGCGAGAGTTTTGGTAGTAGGGATCTGACACCGGTTGCGACCTTGCCGTTGGCCCGTAATGCTAGGATGTACAATTTTAATTTAAAAAGTATGCATTTGCAGGATGTTAGACTCGGCTAGGAAAACCTTTGTATCAGAGATTTGTTAAGGTTAGCCAATGAACATGTCTTCATCGAAATGTAATAAATGAAAATTGTACATGATATGAAACTGTTATTTTAATGTTTTAATTTTGTTTCATATTTTAATAAATACGGCCGGGAGGGTAACTCCCTCCCGCCTTCCAAAAGTTCAGAACTGCGTCCGTCTTCCCATCCTTGGGGATTGTGTTGGGAGGGGGTGACAGTAAAACCACGGAGTTTGGTCCTGGGACAGGGGGCAGCTGGACCCAATTTACAGTAAACAGAACAGAAATGCTAGCCCTCCTACTTATTTAGTCTCGCCTTAAGTTTATGAGACAACAAACAAAAATCAGCGTCTCTTTGTTTGTATGGGTAATTTTATTTAACCCTTTTGTTCATTATTTTTAGTAAGATTTATCTTTTTCATAGGCAAGAAGAACACTTTATATACACCTATATACAAATACAAAACATTTATACATATTTACAACTACTATACAAATAACACATAAACAATGAATCAAACAGTTATCAACAAACTTCTCGTATGAGAAATATATAGCAATTCCATGTTCACAAATAGTTAATCTTTGTGAAGTAATCAAAAAACGCTACTAGACCCAAAAGGTTGAAAAGAAATAATGCGACAGAAATCAGAAATTAATTCACAGTTAATTCCAACAATAAAGACTGCACCCGTCAAGGGCAAATATTTTGAACTGTCTGTCTGTCGTTTGCCTTGCCAACGCGTTTCGAATCTGTCAAGGATTACAGATTCTCCTCAGGGCTCTCTCAGTGTTTTCAATCTAAACAAAAGAATAAAACGAAGCTTGTTTCAGTGTTTGTGACTTATTTATAAAGGACCCCCTAAATTAGCTGGACTGTGCTGAACTGGTTACCTTTATCCAGAATGCGGTGGGCTCTCGTGATTCGGTTGTACACGAAGGGCTGTGCGCCGCAGGAAATCAGTAAAATAGAAGAATGATTCTGAAAAAAATATAATTCAAAGACTTACAACACCATCTGGAACTCTCCCATCGGGGCAATAGACATAGTTAAATAGATCACACAGCCTCGGAATTATTTCGTCCTGGAGTGATTTACATAACTCGCCTGGGAGGGCATCCGTCCCTGCAGCCTTGTTGTTCTTGACCTTATTGATGTAGATATTTACTATGCTTTCTGTAAAGGAGGTGTCAAGGGAGGCACGAGCTCCTTCTGCAAGAACTGGAAGATTTTTAGACTTCAGCCAATTTTGAATAGACTCTGGTTCAGAGGTATTCTCTTCTCTATAGAGGTTAGAAAACATAACTGGGAGGCAACTTTGCATGTCCGCCCGCTTATAAGATGTTGCACCATTCTCATCAATAATTAGCTGGCTTATGTTATTCTTATATTGTTAGAGCGCTCAACCCGCGCCTTCCAAGCTAAAAGAGCCCCGGCCTTTTCACCATATTCGAAATGTTGCATATTATTTGATTGCCACTGAGCTTTTACTTTTGATTCCAATTTGCCCCTATATTCTTGACGCAGACGATCCAGGTCTGCATTTAGTTGGATTAATCTATCACTAGAGACCTGAGGACTACATAGCTTCTCGTTTTCCAACCTACCTATCTCCTGTTCTAAATTTTTAAATTCCAATAACTCCTCCCTATTCTTTGCGCAAGTCAAGCTATGAATCTGGCCACGTAGGTTTGCTTTATAGGCATCCCAAACGAAGTCAGGGGTTGTTGAGCCACTATTTAAAGAAAAATACTCTGTGGTTGAATTTTTTTAAACCCTAATAGTATCCTCATTAGAGAGCATTGATCTTTTTAAGGTCCATCTGGATCTAAGGCTTTGCCTGCCCCCCGAATATGAAAAGAAAATTGGGGCATGATCAGAGATAGTACAAGGATGTACAGAGAGGTTACCAACTTTCTCTAGCCTCAGTATGTCTATTAAAATATAATCTATCTGTGAGGACTGACCATATTTTTTACTAAAAAAGGTGAAACCGGGTCTATCACCCATCTTGGCCCTCCAGAGATCTGCCAACCCAAGGTCATGGATCATATTAACCAATGCTCTACGAACACGTGGGGCATGGATGTGTTGACTATGGTTATACCTATTGTGTACCAAATCAAAGAGAACATTAAAGTCACCTCGGATTACTATTGCAATGTTGGTTCCTATTAAATTGGTTTGCATATTGCAGAGATGTGTTGGATCATCAACATTTGGGCCTTAAAAAGAAACAACAGTAAGCTCAGTCCCCCCTACGTCGACCAGCGCTATAATCCACCTCCCTGACTGGTCCGAGGTAACAGATTTAATACTACCATTTACCCCTGATCTAATCAAAATCGCCACCCCCTTATTATGCATAGACTGCTCAAAAGTACAAAAAGACTCGACCCAACAATATTTACCAAAAGTCGACCTAGACTCCGAATAACTTAGATGTGTCTCCTAAAGCATACACACCTGAGCAGAAGACTGTTCCAAATACTTCATAACCAGCCATTCCCTACGTGGACATCTAAGCCCATTGATTTTCCAGGAGATACATTTGATTAAACTACTCATTCAGATAGCCTATTTCGCTAGGGTACCAGAAAAAAAGTTAAACATTCTAATGATGGCTTTGAAGCTGTAAAAGTGAGATTGAGGATATTTTTTTGAATTTTTTCCTGCTGCAACCCCACCCGTGCTCCCCCCCTACCCTCCACCCATACCATCCCCAGTAATCCCTCTTCCCATCCCAGGGGGACCCCCATATTATACCAGGCAGAAGCCCTATGGGTGAGACCCCCCTAGATGTCTATCAGACCATTATACAACTAAACTGTTAGACCCCTGCACAGAATATAAGCTAGGTGATTCAATGATAACTCTGATTTTAAAGTTCGCCTCCGCATACTACCCCTCACTTTTATTTTTAATTTCTTCTATGAGGGTATCTACCTCTTCCACTTGACACATATTATACATGTGGTTGTTCCACATTATTCGTAGCGAGGAGGGGAATCTTAATTGTACCTTGGCCCCAATGAGCTCAGGATTGTCATCCTTTTGCCCAGCTCCCACTGCCTTGTCGCTGTGATGTGTGAGCCGTCTGACCTAATGGAAAAGGAAAATTGGCTAGAAGAGGATGTACATTATGATGTACATTTGACCGTGCCTGCCTTCAGTGCGAGGGATACAATTTTCTCCTTTAGTGAATAGGTTAAAAAATTCACGAGGACTTTCCTCGGCTTGGGGTTTGTGGAACTCCTCTTGTATGGATCTCGGTGGACACGCTGAATGTCGATGGCTAAATTAACTTCTGGGAAGTCTTTCAGGATTGTATCCTTAAGAAGAGTAATCACAAAGTTTTTAATGTCTCCCCCTTCCAAGTCCTCGGGATCCTTTAATATCTTCGGATTGTTCTTTCTGGCGTGATTCTCGAGGCGCTCAGGTCTCTATTTTGGAGAACCAGTTTGTCTATTTTTAGGGAGGAACTATGTAGTGATTCCTTTATATTGGGAACTTCAAGTTCTAAGGCATCAGTTCTATGTGAGATTTCTTCAACTTTTTAACTTAACACCTCACATGAAGATTTAATCTCGGCTTGCTTGAATTCGGAGATGGTAAATCTTCTTCCAATGTCATCCTTTAATGCCATTAAGATGTCTGCTAGGGATCCAATTCCAGCTCCAACTCCCTCCGCATTTAAGGGATCCTTTTTTTGCAAGTCTGGTATTCTGAGAGGGCCGGTTTTAACCAAGATTGAGGGAGATAAAACCTCCACTACATCATCCTTTTCTATTGGTTGTAAAGGGTCGAGATCTAAACCTTGATTTCCTTGATTCTCAAGGGCAGAATACCTATTAGAGATGTCAATAGAAGGATGGACACCAACAGGTTCAACGGATGTGCACGGACCATCTGTTGCCCCAGAGGGTGGTGGAAGCAGGGTTGATGACAGGGTAGTTTCTTTTGGCAGAGGGAGACCCTGCGGGAGCGCCACCTGGGCAGTTGAAGTTGAAGTTGACATGTTACTCCCCTTTTTATTTTTATCTGAAGGAGTAGTTAAGACCTTATAGAAGGTCTTCAATGAGGGAGTAACTTTTACTTTGGAAGACAGGTTTTTTTTGACCCTGCCTTTCCCTCTTGTTCCACCCGATGTGATGCTCTCCGTGGTGTCGTCTTTCTCGCACCGCCTTGCTGTGAATTTTACCTCCGTAACCGAGGGTAAGACCCCCAAATTCACAGCAGTGTCTATCTTCACTGCTCTGTTGCGTAGGGTATAGCGGCACACGGTTGGTCCTGAGCTTTGCTGGCTTTTAGCACTATTATGAGCACGGTACAGAATATTCCACCCACTTTTCTCCATACAACTCCAATAACTCTCCTGCTTAAAAGGCCGGAGATCCTTATCCAGGCACTGCTGTATGTCAAATACCTCACCTTCCTCGAGCTCCGTCCCAGGTGCAGAATAACAAGCCCCGGTCAGGCAAGGAAAAGCAAACAGTCCCCTCTGCTCATCAAATGACAACCACTTACCCCCGCCTCTCACCACCTCAGGCCCGAAGTAACACAGTCGCCAGCAGCACTTTCCCCATCTTTTTCACAGTCGAACCACCGCTCTAATCTCGGCAGACTAACCCCTTGCCGGAATTACAGGTGCTGACTCTACCGGATCCAGAGCCGAAGGACACGCTGCCGCCTCAGCTCCTGTGCTGCACTTGTGACCCGCGGCGGTGATACTCCAGGGAGTGCCGATAGATGACCCCCAAACACCATCCGGCCTGGAGGTGCTCCACCAGGTAAGTCACAGGAGAAAAAATGGCCGAGAAAGAAAAAAACGGGAGGTGAGAGGCGGGAGAAGGGGTACGCAGATTACACTGGGATGCTTGTGGTAAAAGGCGTGGAGGCAGCACAAAAAGGGGAAATTTCGAAATTAGAAGTGTTAGAGTACTAAGGTCAGAAAATCAGAACTAAAATATCACCATCTAGCCGATCCTTAGGAAGAAAAAGAAAGCCTACTGCATTCGATTGCAGAGGTCTGGCACAAATTCTGTGATAGACATTGGAGGATCTCGCCCGCAGCTGTTTAGCTTCCGGCCGCCATGTTCCCCCGAGGTAGAAATAATTATTAGAAGAATGTGAGAATAACATGAATTCGTTGGAATAAGTTAGGAGCGCTGGGAAAAAGTATCCACATATGTTGTGAAATATTTGGCTAAAAGAATTTAATTTAACAGGATCATCAAAGGACCCTGTAGTGCCCTCATGAGTAATTGTACACAATAAAGGGTACAAAATACCATAACGGATATGCAATTGTCTCATTAGATGGTGAAGAGGAAGAAATTATTTCCTTCTGGGATTGGTGGTATTAGAGAAATCTTGAGAGATTTAAATGCCATTACCAGCATTTAGAAGATGACGTTTCACTTTTATTTGCTTCAGGACACGGGTGAGATCTGTAAATTCCAAAAAGAACATTATAATTCCTCTGGGTCTGGTAGACTGGAGTTGGAGATGACAAGATGATGTGCAGGTTGAACGTTCAATGGATGATCATGTTGAAGGTCCAAAAGCTCAGGCAGAAACTTCTTCAAGCAGATAAGAAGGTCTGGGCCGTCCACATTTTCTGGTAGGCCATATAACCTAAGGTTATTACATCTATTTCGTTTTTTCAAGATCCTAAGTATGGAATTTGAGCTGTTGGATCTCTTGCTCCAAGATAGGACCCTAACTCCAAAGCCTTCCTTGACAGCCTCAGCAACCTTGGACTCACCCAGCTCACCCAAGGACCGGCCCACACAGCAGGCAATGCCCTCAATCCTATTTTCTCTTCCAACAACAGGATCATTAACACCCACATGACCCTGCTCTCTTGGTTCAACCACTACATAATACATTTCAAGATACCTGCCCACCAAGCCACCACACCAGGAAAACCCAAAGCACCATCTATGTACTGTGGCAAAATATGTGAAGAAAACTGGACCAAGACCCTACAGGAACCCCCACCCAACCACACCAGGAATCTCAACGTCAACACCAGGTGCTTCAACAAATGGCTCACCAATGTGCCAGTTGTATCACTCGCACCAGAAACAAGACCTACAATAACAGTTAATGACCTTGTTGGTGCAATGAAAGACCTCAGGTAGTCCAAGCATCACTACAAACTGAACGATTAGGACTCTGCAATAACACCATCACAATATCCACATACAGAGCCACCCTTTACCACCAACAATTACGAGACACAAAGAAAAAGGCCCTAACTCTCAGACTCAAAACCAGTTCCAACAATGACTAAGAACTCTTCACTATTGTCTATGAGATCTCCAATTCTGCAGCTGTCAACAGCATCCCATCTCAAGCACTCTGCAACTACCTCTCAAATGTTTTTGAACAGAAGATTGCAAGATCTCCAATACTTTTGACCCACAGCATACCACTACTAACTCCCCCAACCAGCCAGACACTACCTTTATCGCAAAAGAGCATCTAAGCATCTGGAAGCCCCTCTCAAATGAAGAAAGAGCTGCCCTGATTATTACTTTACAGTCAGTAAAGCCCAATCTGACCCTTGACCCTGTTCATATACATCCTCGGAAGAACCATGATCTCCCCTGCACTCACCACTATCAACAACACCTCCATAACCATCACCTCCTTCCTGTCTTGCTAGAATAATGCAAACACTATATTGTAGAAAGAAACAGCAGACCCCAACACCCTGATCTGCTACAAATCCATCTTGCTCCTGCCTTTTTGAGCTAAAGTCATTGAGAAAGCTATCAATACCCAACTTGCAGACCACCTAGAACTCTATTAACTCATAGACAGCTTGCAATTAGGATTTCACACCAAACAAAGCACAGAGACAGCCCTCCTCTCGGCCACCAATGACTTAACAAGAATCCTCCACTGAGGAGTAACAGCCACATTCATTATGCTTGACCTCCTTACAGCTTTAGATATGGTCTCCCACAAGTCACTCATCAGAACAATTCAGTACTTTTGTATTTGCAGACCGGCCTTCAAATGGATATACTGGTTCCTCACAAGCAGAGTTCAATGAGTTAGATATCCCTCCTACACCTCAGAATCTAAGAAACTCATCTGCGTAGTCCCTCAAGGATCATCACTCAGTTAAACTCTCTTCAACATCTAAATCAACATCAACAGAGACAACAGCAACAAAACAGTATCCCACATCAATGACACATAGCTCATCCACTCCCTTACTGACTCAACCAGCACTGCCAAAGTAAACTTCACCAATTGAATGAGCAACATTGCTGCTTTGATGAGAAACAACTGCCTCCAGCTTAATACAGACAGAACCAAAGTCCTAATCTTCAGCAACAAACACTCCCCTGGGATGCCTGTTGGTGGCCCTCCAAACCTGGCCCCCACCAACTCCGGCAGACCATGCCAAGAACCTTGTGATCATCCTGGAAACCAACCTTTGCATGAGCAGACAGATCATTTCATCTACTCATCCTGCAAATTCTACGCAAGTTTTTCAAGTTGATTTCACCGAACAATAAATGAACGGTCATCCAGGATCTTATCACAAGTAGACTTGATTATGGAAATGCCCTCTATGTCGGAATTCCAGCCCATGTCCTATGCAGATTCCAAACCACCCAATTGCCACTGCCAGACTCATCTTGACCACATCTCTCTACACCTCAACAGCCTCCACTGTCCAGGTAAGATGAAAGTTCAAGGTACTCACCCACATCTACAAAGATCTCCACAACATCAATCCAGCTTACCTCATCCACCGCCTTCACTTCCACCAACCTAACAGAAACCTGAAGTCTGCATTCCAGGCAAGATAACACCTTCCTCGTATCAAGAAGACCAGAAGTTGAGGACGTTTTTTCTGAAACATTGCAGCCAAGACTTGGAACTTACTCCCTTGAGGTATGAATGAGGTACGCCTGATACATCAGATTTGATGATTCTCTTGGTGTTCTGAAACAGTAGTCTTTAGCAATTTATTTACTGTATGGTATTTATTCATCATGATTTGATCTCAATATGGCTAGTTTGATCGCTCTGATATGAATAAAAATAAGAAACACAGGTTTTGTTTATGTCCTGGGATCTAATTTAAAGTATACCATCTGACCTAACTTTTTTTATTTTTATTAACTTTTACCTTTGTGAGCGGAACTCTTGCTAGATGCATGCCTGTGACTCATTAGAGCACCCTAGAGAGATGAGTCTTTCTCCGTTGTTTAAAGCATTTTGCATACAGGATAACTCTTTCTTGCTAGCATCCTCCCTAAACACCTCAGAACCTCCAACTTCCTCTGGAACTTCTGAAGGAACCTCAAGACATGGCTGTTCCATAGGAAACAGAAATGATCTCCTTCTTCTCCCTTGGGCCTGCCCTAGTCAGTGCCTGGATACCCTCATGGGTGATTAGCCATGGGATTATAAAGTGAACGCTGGGATGCTGAAGGAAAAAAGCAAAAAAGGGAATAGAGGAGATGTTCTCAAGTAGGCAAATGTTCTACAAGGCAAACAGGAATGATTAGTAAAGTGTATAATCAATAAAACCAACATAAGTCTTCCAGTTTGAAGAAACTGCAGCACAAAGCAGCTACGGTAAATGGAGGACGTCTTAACCCTTTCGATGTTCGTGACGGAATGGTTCCGTAATGAAAACCGGTGCTCCTGTGCTCATGGCGGAACCATTCCGTCATGAGGACGGCGGCACGAAATCCTTCTGTTGCAGACACCAGAGGGATTTCTTTTTCTCCCCCAAAGGCTTTGGAGCTGGGGAAGCTCCAAAGGCCATGCTGTTTCTGTGAACTGACGATCAGCGCGCACATCGCGCTAAGGTCATTTCACAGAAACCAAAACTGAAATGAGCCTTTAGGCTCCTTTCAGTTTCACTTTCTACGTGCTCAGGGGGCTATCTCAGCAGTAGCCCCCAATCTGTCCCCGGGTGGCAGAAAGCCCACTAGATGCCAGGGATTGTTGTTTATATTTTAATTAGGGGTGGGGGCTGCCCAATATGGGCATACCAATGCCAAACCCCCGGTCACAAAATCACAGTCCTTCTGCCCCAGGGGGGCAGATGGGGGCAGTAACCCCCAATCTTCCCCCCTAGGGGGGAGGATAGCCCACTAGATACCAATAATTTAAAAAATATATATAATTAGGGGTGGGGGCTGCCCAATATGGGCATACCAATGCCCCCTTCCCCGCAGATAAGGTACAGTCTTTCTGCCCCCCAGGGGGACAGAAAGCCCACTAGTTTCCATGAATTAAAAAAATATATATTAGGGGTGGGGGCTGCCCAATATGGGCATGCCAATGCCCCCAACCCCCACCACAAAAGTACAGTCTTTTTGCAGATCCGGACAGTAGGCCCCAATCTGCCCCCCCAGGGGGTCAGTAAGCCCACTAGACACCAGGTTTTCTTTCCCCCCCGATATATTTAGGGGTGGGGGTTGCCCAAATTTGGTATGCAATGTCCCCACCTCTCCCCCCACAAAATTCCAGTCTTTTGCCCCTCCCTGGGGGGACAGAGAGCACCCTAGATACCCCGGATTATTTGTTTGTATAGGCCCGGGGTGGAGGCTGCCCAGAATGGGCATGCAGAGGTTCCCACACTACACCACAAAGAAAACAAAATACTTTCTCCCCCCCAGGAGGCAGAAGAGGGCAGTAGCCCATAATCTGCCCTTCCGGGAGGACAGAAAGCCCCATAAGCGCCAGGGATTCATTTTTTTTTATATAGGTAGGGGTGGAGGCCAACCAGAATGGGCATGTCAATGAGCCACCCAAATAAAAAATGCTACAGTGTTTCTGCACCCCCAAAGGAGGCAGATGGGGCAATATCACCTTAACAGCACCCCCAGGGGAGGCAAAAAGACCACCACCTCCCAGGTATTTTCTTTCCTCTGAATTTCAGGGTGGGGGCTGCCAAGAATGGACATGCCAATGCCCCCACCCCCACCGAAAAGATGCCACAGTCTTTCTGCCCATCCCAGGAGGCAGATGGGGGCAGAAAGCCCACTATGTGCCAGCGAATATGCTTGCTTTTTTATAGGCAGGTGTGGGGGATGACCAGAATGTGCATCCCGATGCCCCCAACCCCCCAAAAGAATAGCCACAGTCTTTCTGCCCCCCTCTCGGGTACATCGGGGCAATAGCCCCTGATTTCCCCCCTCCCCAGGGCGGCAGAAAGCCCACTAGGAATGAGAATGACCCTAACGGTGCATTTTGTATGTCGTAGTGCAGCCGGCACCTAGGGAAACATAGCAATCCTATATCTTTTTCAAAACTAGACACCCAGGCAGTGCTGGCCACCTCCCTTGGCAGCATTTAATGATACCCATCCAGTTCTAAAGCCAGTGGGTGACATTTTTAATATTTACTTTACCTTCAGTTACCCTGCATCAGAGAGGCAGAGACAATACTAACAATTCTGACTAAATGCAATGTGCCTGAGATAGCAAATCACAACCTTGATGTACCAACTGCACAGCTGGCATGTGAACTGGTGTATAAATCCATTTTTTTTAACACACTTTATTGATGGCCGCAATATGTCACGTACATTAGAAAAATACTCTTCCAGATACAGTCTTTTTCCCCATTACAACAATCTCATTACATGTAGTGCATAACAGGTTGTTTCTCAGTCAGTCAAAAAGGTCTTTATTTCGATTTGCATCATAAAAGACAAATACACATTATGCATTTAGGCACATTTCATAATATTCATTAAAAACCATAAATACTGTACATACTAAAAGCTAAAATTTTAAAACATTATTAAATATTTGAAACAAAAGACACACGACTGGTTCAGAGAAGAGGATACTCATCAAAATTTTAAAACCACCATCTGCCTCACATACGGTGTTGTATAGGTGAAATATAAACTCAAATTCCGTGAACGTATTGACCAGGCCCAGCTAACGAACTTTGACACACCAATAACAATATAGTTTGAAGTGTCCGTTTTCAATATTCTACTGGCGGTCATTGCAGATCAAGTTCCCAGTGAACAACATACAGGTCTTAACCAGACGCGTCTGGGTAGAGAGTACAAAGGACAACAAAATGAAAAATGATCAATAGTGTCTTCCACCTTTACACAAAAAAGGACATTTATCACTGTTTTGTGGCTTCCAGGACCACGTTAACTCTCGTAGGGGGAGTGAGCCCACTCGAAGCTGGTGATACAATTTTCAATCTAGTGTCTTAGTTAAAATATCCCAATAATCTTCATAACTCGGAACATTCTTAATAACAAAAAAAGCCGAGGTCATACACATACCCCACTCAGTAGTTAATCTCTTTTTCTTGATCCTACTCCAATACATTTCCTTAAAAGCCTTCTTCGAAGGAAAGACAGCAGTAGCAGTATTAGCCCATAATGCCCCCATCCCCATATCCAACAATGACACTTTAAGAGCGGATAACCAGGGAACTCTAGATGTGCCCTGTAATCCTTTTTATCTCCAGAAGGGCCTCAGCATACATGGACAGTTCCGGTGTGGTCCACAGGCGCCACCAAAACACCAGGGGTCTAAACCGTACCATGTCCTCTACAGGATTACATCCTAGGTCAAATAATAGGGGAAGACGAGGTGTAGATTGGGGTAACCCTATTGCTGATCTAAGGAACTTATTCTGTGCCACCTTCAATTGGGAAATATCGCTATAACCCCACAGTTCCGCACCATATATAATAGAGGGTAAAATTTTGGAGCCATAGCTTTTAACCAGAGGGGCCAAGGGCTTAGTATGAGAGTTAGAATGTTCCTTCAGTAGGGCACCCCCAAGCTGGGCGTGCTTAAGGGTCAAGAGGTCTATCTGGGGTTTCCAACTAAGGTTTTCACTCAAGGTTACACTTAGGTATGTAAAGACCTCTGTTTGGTCTAAGGTGACTCCACTCATTTTCACCCTAGCTTTAACAGCTCTTGGGCCCCGAAGGACCATGAATTTGGTCTTTCCAAAGTTCACCTCCAGCTCATGTTCACTGCAGAAAAGCTCAAAGCGAGACAAAGCAAGTTGTATACCTTGTCTCGTTTTTTAAATTATCAGCGTGTCGTCAGCAAACATGAGCAGGGGGACTTTCCTGCCAGCAAGGGAGGGTGCATCGGTCGAGAAGTTAGAAAAATTGTTTGTCACCCCATTGATAAATAGGGCGAACAGGGTAGGAGCTATCACACACCCCTGTCATACCCCTTCAGAGACCTCAAACCTATCTGTCACCTCACCCGGCTTGCCCCATCGGACTTTGGCATAAGTGTTTTCATGCAAGTTGATAAGTAGAGCCACCTGCTCTTTGGGCATGCCCAGCCCCAATAAGACTTCCCACAGCTTATCCTAGGTACTAGGTCGAAAGCAGACCTAAGATCAACAAAGGCCGCAAAAAGCAAACCCCCACTAAGAGTACCACTTTCCAATATAGGCGCATGAACCTGAATACCTGTTTGAGGGTACCCACATGTGAACGAAAGCCTGCCTGTAGCGGCATTAACACCTTCGACACTCATGACGAGCTCAGCTCGTCATGCAGTGTACTGCTGGTACACTGATGACGAGCTGAGCTCGTCATGAAACCATTACTTTGGATCATCCCCAGCACAGCAGGGGAAAATGCCTAGCATCGATGTGGTTAAGATATCAAAATTTGACATCCAGCACTGTATACGACCCAAAAGCAGACGGGCCACACTTTTTTTTGAACCGCGTCAATAAGACTAATTGGGCGATAATTAGCCGGTACGGAACGGTCACCTTTCTTATAAATTGGCAGAATTTCGGCCCCCAACCACGAATCGGGAACCACTGCTCCTTTCGCAAGGGCATTAGCTAACAGAGTCAGATAGGGGACCCATAGATCGTAATCATGTTTGAACATGTCTGCAGGAACACAATCAGGTCCCGGTGCCTTACCACTAGGAATTGCCTTTAGGACTGCCTTTACTTCGCTAGGGACAAATACCAAGGGTTCGTCACACTTAATGGACATATTAAAAGCAGTAGTGTTAATCTTAACTTTGAATTGATTGCCAAAATACAAGACCCACTGCTCTGGCTCCACAGAGTTAGAAGGGACCAAGTCTTGAGGATGGTTGCCCCATTTAAGGTATTTGCCAGAATTTTGTCATATTCCACCCCTGACAAACCTGAAGCAGCCACCTCCAGCGATCCTCATCCCAATTCCTTTTTGCTGAATTCTGGGCAGCCTTATATGTCGCCCTGCAGCAACGAATAGCATCCGGGGCTCTGGATTTTATAGCTGAAAGTAAGGCTCTTTGAGCCTGTCTACATTCATTGTTAAACCATGTGCAGGGTCTCCGCTCCCTGTTCCTGAAATTGGGTGGAAGGCCCTTAACAAATATTGTTTTGAGCTTTGAGAAAAAGTCACTATGTATTTTAGAAATGTTGTCAATAAGCTCAGCCTGCGACCTGAAACTATTGAGTTTGTCAAGTGTGGTAGTAAGAAAACTCCTCATCCGAAACAATGCACCCGCATTAATGGCTATTTTCGGCCATCTTACTCTTCTTTCATCATTGGCTATGATGACTTCAGCCTTGACTGTAGGGGTGTCAACCATATTAGGCTCAGAAAAGCTTTTATCTTTTATAGAAAGGACTAGGGGTTTGTGGTTGCTTTCAGCTCTACACATGACCTCCATGTCTAGCAAACCAGACCACATCTCTAAGTTTACCATAATATAATCTATGCAGGACCCAGATCTTCCATTATCGTATGTCACTGCCCCTAACTTATCTGACTTGAATTTTCCATTAACTGCCTGCATGCCCTTATCCAGGCACAACCCCTTCATGAACAGAGCAACTTGTGTCCATTTCTTGATGGGTAATAGCTCCAGCGGAGGGATCCCCCACAATGTGTCCTCAGCCTCTGAGAGCATCCCATCATCCATATCTAGGGGCTCGAAACAAGTGTTAAAATCCCCATTACCACCCTATTTACGGTGTTTGGTAGAGAGCTTAAAAAACTCTCCAGTAGGTGAGCGACCAGGGAGCAGTTCCCCCCTGGATGACCCCTCAAGTAAATATTAATAAAAATAGCATCAAGCCCCTTCGTAGAGCTTACCCGAATTGCCATGATGTCAGTACTATCAATTGGGATCTCCACCACTGTCACTCCCTCACGTTGGCATACCCAGAGAGTCAAGCCTCCCACCGGTCTACCCTTTGCACCCTTCGCTGCTGGTTTTGAGAAATTCAGAAAGCCTGAACGATAAACAGGGGTTAAAGACCAAGTTTCCTGGAAAGACCAAATGTCTGATTTATCAATATAGCTGGCCCAGTCAGGTAACATTATTTTGGATTCCAAGCCAGCTATATTCCAAGACGAAGCCTCCGCCATAGGAATAGCCGGGTTAAGAACCTCCACCCGGCAACCCTCGACATCAACAGGAATGGAACTGTTTATATTGGGAATATAATTTAGACACGGGATGATGTGGAGAAGGGCCGGGTCCGGCATCTGCATTGCGAGATTACATTCTGAACCCCCAGAGTCGAAGAGCAGACACCCAGTTATTAAAGGCATATTCCAATCCTTCCCTTCCCCAAGTCAGTCAATTTTCTCAAGAGTTGATAATGGGGCAAATCGATTATGTGTGGTAATAGAGTGACTGAACTGGGTATTAAATTGGTTAAGCCTGGGACGGTGACGCTACCGGGTTCCAAGTGCTAAGATGAGGGTCAAACCACTTCATCAAGAGCAAAGGTACACCTATATTTGAATTCGGATAGAAGTGGCATAAGCTATGCGATTGAATCCCTCCCTCCCTACCACTCTCCCATCCTTCGCAAATATACGTTACGGCTCTGGGATCTCTAAAATTTACAATTACGCAATCCCCTACTCGGTCCTTACGTCTACTGCCCAGCCAGCTCACCCTCCTTACAAGTAAAATCTCCCTATTGATATGGGCTGGGAGGGGCCTAAAGATAACTTTATTCTTCAGCTCCCTATGTCTTTCCAGTTTTACCCTGTGACAACCCTGGTACTCATGACAGGATTACAGTATATGGGGCTGAGTTGGCGGAAGATCGATAGTAGGCATTTTTGACTTCCTACCTGCATTATCGACAGTTGTTTTCTCATTAAGAGTAACTACTTCTGCCACTAAGGGAGGTTCTTGCTCCTGCCTACCCACACACCGTAGCACTTCAACTCTCTTATTGACAGAAGTACTAGTGTTATCTTCCCCTAAATTGCCCTTCCTGTCAAACTGGCTTTGACTGGTGGGCACTGTAGGAAGGAGATTTATGGAGCCAGTTACTGTATCATTACCTGAGTCCAAGACTTTATCACCCACAGCTGGACACTTGAAGACCTTGTCTCGACTCACAAACATTTCAAGGGCCGTAGTTATGGTATTAACAATTTTTTCCAAGTTCCCCAAGTTTTCGTGAATCCGTTTAATCCTCTCGAAAAGGGTGAGCATCAGAGACTTCATGAGGTGCTCTATTTGACCCAGTAGTTTATCAGGAGTCTGAACTGACAAGTCGTCGGGAATCCTATTATCTAAGGCTAGGGGAGAATTTGTTGTAATGGCAGCTCCCTCTAGAGGCGTAATAGCAGAAGCACTACCCGGGATAATAGTTTTAAAAACTTTAGGACACCTACCCCTCTGTGCGCCTCCCCTCGCTTTCTTTTCCCGCGTTTGGCCGGTGTAGCAGTAGTTCTTACAGAACCCATCTCTGGTGTGGTCTTTAGTATAATAGGTGCTAAAATAGAACAATCAGTAGATACAGTGGATACATCCACAGCACTGCTGATGTTCAATAGAGTTACCTCCTTGGAAGAGTGTGAGGAAGAAAGGTCCGGCGTCACAGCATCCCTTATGGTACCCATTGAGGAGCGCCTATTAAAAATAGGTTTGAGAGAGAGTCTCTTCTCTGTAAGAGCTATCTCTCATTCCAAAACGACAGCTGCCCGTGTTATAACCTGGTCCATTGTTCTGGAAATAGACCCACCCGTATTGCTAGCAGAATTGATTTTTCCCCTACCTTCCCCAGAAGTAGATGGCATTGTGAGACCTCCGCGCAGATAGTATCGAGGACTACCCAAGTAAAGAGTAGTACAGGGCGGTGGCACAACCCAAAAAAAAAAAGCCTAGACACTTAGTACACTAAACAGAATACAGAATAACACGGATATCAAGGGTAACCAAATACAAAGCAACAATACTGAATATAACGGCCAAACCTGGGTGAATAGAAAGGACAATAAACAAGCATTAAACAAATAAAATGTAAGAGGGGTGGCCAAGCCCAGCCTTGTTCAGCCCCGGACGGCCACAGAAGGCCCGCCCTTTGCCCAAGATTAGCCGGGTGCGACATGCGCGCGATCCCGCAATGCGGGGGCTGCACGAAGTTTTAAGCACCTCCGGGTGCAGGTATGATGGCGTCAAACAGCGCCGCAAAGGATCCTGGGTAATTGAGTCCCCCACTCGGCGGCCGCAGGTGTAGGAAGAGCGGCAGCGGGGGGACTCACAGAGCAGGGGAGAGCGTCCAGTGCCAGCAACCAACCAGGTATGAAATGTCCCAAAAGAAAGAGCAGGGCCCGCTCCACCGGGGCTGCACGGAGTTTTAAGCGCCTTCGGGCACAGGTATGACGGTGTCAAACAGCGCAGCAAAGGATCCTGGGTAATTGAGTCCCCCACTCGGCGGCCGCAGGTGTAGGAAGAGCGGCAGCGCGGGGACTCACAGAGCAGGGGAGAGCGTCCAGTGCCAGCAACCAACCAGGTATGAAATGTCCTAAAAGAAAGAGCAGCGCCCGCTCCACCGGGGCTGCATGGAGTTTTAAGTGCCTCCGGGCACAGGTATGACGGTGTCAAACAGCGCCGCAAAGGATCCTGGGTAATTGAGTCCCCCACTCGGCGGCCGCAGGTGTAGGAAGAGCGGCAGCGGGGGGACTCACAGAGCAGGGGAGAGCGTCCACCGCCAGCAACCAAGCAGGTATGAAATGTCCCAAAAGAAAGAGTGTCTCTCATTATCCTGTATGGTAGAGCCGGCTAACTGTGATCATTTTCGGTCCTGGAAATGCTACCAAACAAGCAAAGGACATGCGGTATCCTCAGCGTCATCTCAAAGTTGTGCTTATCTGTTTTTAACTAGTGAAAACTTATTAAAAAAAACCTTCCGCCTAACCCTCTCCTGGTCAGTCGTACCTTAGCAGCCACAATGGTTACAAGGAGTCAGCATATAATCATCTTCCTGAAGGAAGCAATGTACCGGGAAGAGCCACGATGTCCCAGTCTACAGGGCCTAATGTCGGGGAATTGCTATGCGTCTTTGTATGTTGCTGAGTCTCAGTATCTTGTGCAGGAGACCAATCGAGTGGTTCCAATTCAATTAACATGGCCTCCCAGTCCAGCGAGATGTGTTGTTTCCTCAGCCCTTTCTCTTCCTCCCTCCGGAGAGCCGCACCCTCTGCCCTCCCCCATTGGAGCATGTCGGTCTGCCAGACAGTGACTGTTGGGCATCTGGGGGACTTCCATCTCGTCGTGAGCACCCTGATAGCCAAAATGAGTGCTAGGTCTAGAAACTTTAGCCGCACCTTTTGGACCTTTGAGTGTCTACCTCCTCCACCCGGCTGTCCATCCAGGCCTGTATTCTGGTCCTTGTGAGTCTCCCATGTGCTGTAGGGATGCCTAGTATAGGGATATTCAGAGCGTAGGGTGTCACTGTGGCCGTGTATGATAGGGCCTTCCTCCTACAGAGTACGGCCGTTCGTAAAAGAGGGGGGCAATCTGGGGGATCTTAGACCTCGGCAGCAGCACAGAGTGCAGCTCACCTCGGTCCAACCTCTGCGGTGTAAACCCAATTTTGTGTAAGTTCCTCCCTGCAGTCCAGTAGGAGAGACACTGGAGCGGACTAGCATAATACTAAACTTGGAAGTCCGGGACTCCTAGGCCGCCACTCTGCCTCGTCAGCTGGAGCTTACGAAGACTTATTCGTCTCGGATCCATGCCCCAGATGAGAGTACGGTGTTCAGTGTATTAAAGATGGATTGTGGGAGGACTACAGGCAGATTCACAAAGTAATGTAAGAGGCGAGGCAGCATCACCATTTTTGAGATGGCGATCCATCCCATTACTGATAGGGGTAGGGAAGACCAGAACCCCACACTAGCACGAAGCCCCGTTATTGCCCGCAGGAGATTGCCCTCTATTTGGTCCTCCTGTGACCTATATACGTGGATGCCTAGGTATTTAAAGGTGGTAGGGACCACTGGCAGGGTGTAAGCGCAGAATTGCAGGTGAGTTTCGTGCGGTGTTTCTTGGAAGAAGTAGCTGATCGACTTCTCTGGGTTTTTGGGCAGTCCTGATGAGTGTTCAAAGATGGTGAATACACCCGGGAGAGGAGCATTATCAGCAGTCAGGTCCCGGAGGAACAGGAGTATGTCATCCGCATAGATAGATATTAGGTGATGTACACCGTCAACGTGGATGCCAAGCTGGTCTGCCGATCTTTGGAGCTCCAGGGCCAGGGGTTCCAACGCCAATACAAACAGAAATGGAGAAAGAGGATACCCCTGTCTTGTGCCCTTGTAGATATTATATTGGTCATAGATATAGTTGCCCGTATGGGCCCTAGCTGTAGGGGACGTGCATAACAAGCGAACCCATTTAAGGTATGTGTCCGGAAAACTAAATTGTTGCAACATCATGAACATGAAGTCCCAGGATAGGCAATCGAATGCCTGTCCAAGGTCAAGCGCAATGCATGCTGCATGGTGGTAAGCTCTCGGTGGCTGTCAATACAGAATGCACCCGTCTGGTGTTTAGAGAGGTACTGTGATTTGGGAGGAAGCTGCACTGATCGTTGTGAATAAGAGCATTAAGGTGCGGTTGTATGCGTTTGGCAAGGGCATAGAGAGGGTTCTGTAATTGGACATCTTGTGGTACTGAAAATTCTGGACTCTGCTATTCTGTGGTACCAAAGCTCTACACTCGTGTCATAAATACCATCGTATCATGACGATTTTGGTACTAGCAGACCGGAAATGACTTAAATACAGTACCTAAGCATTTTCGTCACGGTCGAGTGACGAAATCACCCTGAAAACTGAGTTTTCGTCTTGAACCCTCGGCTTCCATTTTGTGAGCGGCAGCCATTTTGTGATTGCCCTCACATAGTCAAATAACTAAGGCCGAATTCGATCTGAAGGACACGTACACCTTTGCTGACTCCTCAGTGACCTGGGCGAGCTGACTCCACTGCCTCAAGCCAAACCTGTTCGGGCAGTTCTTTTTCCCAGTGGCCGAACGAGATTAGTATCAAGGCACAACATGTCATAAACCGTCCATCGCACACAAGCTATACCTAATCTCACACACACCTGTCCCTGTTTCTTCTTTATGACCTGTTTTACGAGGAGGAGGTGCCCGTTTTTATTAGGGGTCCGTCGATATCTGATGAAAGTTCTGGGCCTTGCCGGGTAATCTATCATGGACTGGACAAACTGAAATGTGGACTTGTCATCATGACTCTGCTTTTTCTTTGTAGTAAAAATATGTGTATGGTCAACTGTAAAATCAGGAATGTTTGGCTGAAGCTTATTATTCTCTATAAAAAGAGAAGACTGGCTTTGTAAATTCGAGCAGTCTCCTGAGAACATAAATGCTGTTGTACTTCTAGGATACCTGTTACTGGTTGCAGCCAATAAATACGATCTTTGACTTCACCTAGAAGACTCTGTGTTTCTGTAGTCTGAAACAGGAAGGACTCGAGGTCTTTGGGTGTTCTCCCTGGCACCGCCGGCTCCATAAAAACCCGGTACCTCAGTTGGCGCCCAATGTGGTCCAAGCCAGAGGTTCGTGAGGAGCTTCGTGCGAAAATTCCAGAGGACGGCCAACCACTTCAGCGACCCCTGCATGTCGACGTGGTCCGAAGGTCTTTGCTGCGAGGTTCCCCGCGTCCCGAAGGCTACGAAGGACTACTGCCCTGACTATCGCCCTGTTTTGGACCCTTGATGATTGGTAGAGCCAAACGATAGACGAGTCTTCTGGTGACATCATCAATACCTCAGTTAAGTATAAGTGGAGCGTCTCCCAGTCCTTAGTTTGGTTCTTAGTTTGGTATCCCTCTGGGATCGCTTTGATTTGAAACTTGCAAGTACCAAAGCCGAGGGACTCGTGTATTCACGAGACTATCGTATACCATAATCCTTTGAAGTTGGAAGCTAGAGTAGAGAGCGAAGATGCCTGGTCTTAGCAGACTTGGGAATTTGTTTTGTCTTGGTTGTAGTAGGGATTCCCGGTTGGAGGACTCATGTCCGGTTTCTCCGATTGGAACTCCAACATATGAGCTCTAGGTAAAGCATGGCGTAGGCCCTATCACATATAACGAAGTATGGATCCGATACACCAGAAAGGTTGGTGTTTTAAAATGGCCACAATATGGTAGCTTTGACACAGAAATTTTGGATAATCTAGAGGTTAAACTTTTTAAGAAGAAAGCCCGGCCGGCGATGTTTGACTCTTTTCGCCTATGGCGCAAAGAAGCCAAACAGAGAGAAATGAAATTAGCGAAGAAAAATAAATGAGAACGAGGTATGTCAATGGTACAAGCTGCAGTTGCATTTAGGGATAATGAAGAAGAACAAGAAAGTGAACAGATGAAACGAGTAAAGAAGTTAGCGGTAGATAGATGCTACCCACCCTTGCCAACTAAAGAACAGGAAGCAAGGAACAATCTTGAGAAAGATCCTTTAATGTCACATCTCCTGAGTTCACCACCCCCTTATGCACAGAATGCTACGGCACCACCGCCACCAGTTGTGGCTGTACAACCTCCGATTGTTATACCTCCTGTGATTCCTCCACAACCAGCTCCCCTTCCATTGGTTGCCGTTCCTTTGGCGCAGCCTCCTCAGGGGCCGCCAACTTTGCCTTTGCCTGCTACTTCTACGTCTGTTCCTAATGCTCCTCCTGCTCCGACTCTGGATTCTTCCCTTATTCTTTCTTCTTCTCCTTCTACCAGACAGCGAATGACTGCTGCCTTTTCTGGTTTCTTTTCTCCTTGGTTGGGACAATTGGGTATGTCCCCTGCTACAGAGCGTAGACAGTCACACAGTCAGTTGCCTGACTCTAGAGAGAAAGAGATATTGGATCGTTTGGCACATAAATGGGTTACAGACCCGATACGATATGTTTTAGAATCTATTATGGATGTCTTCCATCAGTGGGAAGCATCGAAGCAGAGATACGTTTTTGAGAAAATGTGTGTTTTCCTTTGCGAGGAATTAGAGGAAGAAAATTCGGAACACAATATGTCTGAGTTGTATCGTGTGCGGTTTGAGTTTGCAAAAGGCACAATTGTAGGTTCCGATGTTGAGAAAGCAGTTGTGACATTGTTGTCGTTTAGGAGTGAGGGTGTTTCCCAGTTGTTGTTCGACTCTGAGGTTAAGAAGAAGGCAAGACAATATCCCATGAGAGAGGTTCCCCCAGTTTGGAGGGAAGGGGACGCAAATGCTGTTCCTGCCATTCTGCCACATTTTCAGCATGTGTGGGTACATGTCCCATGGAAGCGAGCTGATGTTTTGGCTCTTAAGCAGACATTGCCTGATCCCCGTAAGAATCCTGCAGGATATTACAAAGAATTATCACAGACTGCAGGCTCCTGTATCATGAATTTGGACGATATAGACATGTTGTTTGGAAATGTTGTTCCACAGCCTTTATGGGGAAAGATTCGTCATGCGGATCATGATCAAGAGTTAGGCGACACATGGGTAAATATTGCCGCTGCTGATGCTAGACAAGTTGGAGGTGCTAAACCCGAGCCCTTAGTAGCAGAACTTCCTGGTAGGATTATTACGTATATGAAGACTTTAATGCCCGAATTGCGTGTTAATTGGGACAAGTTGTCTGCATGCAAACAGAAGAAAGATGAGGCTGTGTCTGACTTCTTCACGAGGTTCGAGGAGACTTTTGTAGATCATAGTGGTCAGGATATGTCTACGGAGGGAGGCCAAAGATTGTTTGTTGACAAATTTGTACATAATTTGCTTCCTGAATTATGTAATAAGTTGAAGGATTCTGAGAGTGCTTGGGCTGTTTCCACGTCAGCACAGATTTTAGCCACGGCCCAGTACTATGAGAATAAGCGTAAATATGAGTTAGAGAAAGCGGATAAAAAGACTAAGGAATTGAAAACTAAAGTCCTCCTGCAGCAAGCTTATCCACCTCGTAATAATAGCCAGCGCGACTATCAGCAACCTCAGCAATATTCGAGGAACTCGCAAAGAAATGAGTCTTCTCAGCAACGTTTACCGTATGGTCCCAATCAGTGTGCGTATTGCAAAGAAGAGGGTCATTTCAAGAGTACTTGTCTGGTTTTGTTACAGCGTACAAATGGTACTTCTGGTGCAAGAGGTCGAGGTGTTCAACAAGGTCCTATAGGTAGGGGACGGGGAAACTTCCCCCAGAACGCTTGTTCCTTCCCGCCTCAGACTTCTATGAATAGTTTCGACCAGCAGAATAACGCGTTTGCTAGGACGGCTCGGTACTATGCTGATGACTACTATGCAGAAGATGAGAATATGGAAGGTAATGATTGCTAGGACAGCCATGAACAAAGAGAGGGAGTTGTTTCAGTTCCAGTAGATCAGAGTGGGCCTTATGTTGAGGTAATTACATCAGGTGTGTCAGAGCCTTTTCTGTTGGATACTGGTGCTACAAAGAGTTCTATTATGCACTCAACACTCCCTGGCGCACCTTTGTCTGGTGAAATGAATGTTTCAGTAGGTTTTTCTGGCGCCCTGGTTAGGAACCCGATTTCTAGTCCTATGTCTCTTTCTGTTGGACCTTGTGAATTCGAAGCACCCCTCATTCTTACAACAGGTTGTGGTGAAAACTTGTTGGGATTAGATCTGTTGAAAAGACTATATGCGACTTTGTACTGTTCTCCTTCGGGAGTACAACTTACACTGGGTAAGAAAGTTGTTTCTCCAATGTATTTGTCAAAAGATAAACTCCCGACGGAATTGTCTTCTCTTCCGGATATTCTTTGGGCTACTGGACCCAATGATGTGGGTCTCCTGAAAATAGCGCCATATGTTGTAACACTGAAAGCCAATGTTAGAATGCCGCGCATTTCCCAATACAAGATCTCTAGTGAAGGTGAAAAGGCATTGTTAGCGATTATTTATGATTTGATTGAGAAAGATGTAATTGAAGAGACAAGAGGCAACGTTTGTAATAGTCCTGTTCTGCCGGTTTTGAAGCGTACTGATCCTTCCCAGCCACTTGTTTACAGGTTTGTGATTGATCTTAGGGAGGTCAATAAAATAGTTGTGCCACAGTTTCCCATTGCCCCTGACATCACTGCACTATTGACTATGATTCCAGCTTCAGCCACTTGGTTCTCAGTAATTGACTTGAAGAATGCATTCTTCAGCATCCCGATTGCCGAGGAAAGCAGGGATATTTTTGGCTTCAGTTTAGGAGGCCGAAGCTTCCGCTTCAAACGCGCTCCTCAGGGCTACTGTGAAAGTCCATCAATATACAGTCAGGCTTTAAAAACACAGCTTGACACGATTGTTTTACTTGACGGCGCTACCCTTATTCAATACGTCGATGATTTGCTAATAGCTGCAGATACTGAGGATATTTGTAAAGAAGCCACATTGTCATTGTTGCGTCATTTATGTGATCTGTGCCACAAAGTCTCTCTTTCAAAATTGCAATATTGTCGACAAGAAGTAACCTATTTAGGTCACCTCTTATCGAAGGAGGGAAGGAAACTAACCCCAGAAAGAATTCAGGCAATTGCAAAATTGAGTGTCCCAAGGACACAGAGAGAAGTGCGTGCTTTCTTGGGCATTACATCATATTGCAGACAATGGATACTGAATTTTTCCTTACTGGCCAAACCTTTGGTGGCATTAACTTGTAAATATACACCGAGTCCCATTCCGTGGTCTGAAGAGTGTCAGAAAAGTTTTTCCGAATTGCGTGATGCATTGTGTTCGGCTCCTGTGTTGGGTACCCCCGACTACAGTAAGCCTTTTACATTATATGTCCATGAGAAAGAAGGTTGCGCATTGTCAGTTCTGACACAGTCTTTTGGGGACAAACAGCGTCCATGCGCGTATTTTTCAGCAACTTTAGATCCGGTAGCTAAGGCGTTGCCAAGTTGCTTGAGAGCCACTGCGGCAGCAGCTGTCTCTATTCGACAGTCTGCTGGGTTAGTAATGAACAACATGTTAATTGTAATGGTCCCGCATGCAGTGGACATTCTGTTAAACAGGACAAAGAGACAGCACTTAACTAGTGCTCGATTATCAGGGTATGAGCTGACACTGTTGGCAAGTTATGTGCACATAAAGAGGTGCAATACACTAAACCCAGCCACATTGTTGCAGATTTTAGCTGAGACAGATGATGATAGTGAAGATCAGCATGACTGTTTTCTGAGAACCGAAGAAGAGACGAAAGGGAGAGTAGATCTTAGAGACACTCCTCTTCCAGAATGTGATGGTACCTTGTGGGTTGATGGTTCGTGTTTCAAGTTGCCGAATGGTGATACGACTTTGCATATGCTGTGACGACTTTGCATACTATTGTTGAAGCTGCACGTATCCCCCACAATTCAGCGCAAGCAGCAGAGTTGATTGCACTTACAAGAGCGTGTGTGTTGGCGAAAGGAAAACGAGTGAACGTGTACACGGACAGCCAGTATGCATTTGGTGTGGCTCACAGTTTTGGACGATTGTGGAAAGAACGTGGGTTCCTGACATGGTGCTAAGATCCAGCATGGTCAGTTGGTGAATGAGCTTCTCGAGTCACTGACTTTGCCGTTACAGGTTGCAATTGTGAAATGCAGTGCGCACAAAAAGGTTACGGATGAGGTTGGTTGTGGAAATGCGTTTGCGGATGAAGTTGCGAAAGAAACTGCTAGGAATGTAATGAGTCGAATGTATGTTGCAGGCCCTGCGAGATTGATTGGTGATGTTGGTATGTGTGAAGATACGATTGAGAGTGTGAAGTCCATTCAAGCTGAAGCTACAGAGAAAGAGTTGAATGAATGGAGAGAAAGTAAGGGTAAATTGGATGCGAATGGTTGTTGGATCGAATTGTCAGAGCATCAGCGATGGTTGTTGCCCGATGCGTATGTGCCTGCAGTGGTGACAATGGCTCATGGAATGGCTCATATCAGCGTGAAAGGGATTTGTAAGTTGTTAGCCCCAGTATGGCAAAATGCTGGAATCCCTAAGTGTGCAGAGAACGTGGTCAAGAATTGTATGGTGTGCCTGAAATATAACCCTGGTAGGGGAACCCCAACTCCAGCTGGTGATTTTGCGCCTCCAACGTATCCGTTTGAGGTTTTGCAGCTAGATTTCATCCACATGGAAAGGTGCAACAATTTGAAATACGTACTCGTTGTTGTTTGTGCCTTTTCAAGATGGGTCGAAGCATACCCCCTGAAGGACAATACTGCTTTGTCCACAGCCAAACCCCTTGTCAAAGAATTTTTCCCCAGATTCGGAATGCCTCGAATGTTTTGGAGTGATAATGGGAGTGAATTTGTTTGCCGAATGATGAAGAAAGTGTGTGAGGGGCTAGGCATTCAGCAAAAGTTCCACACTGCAAATCACCCTCAATCAGCTGGACTAGTAGAGTGCTATAATGGCACGTTAAAACTGAAACTGGCCAAGATCCAAGCAAGCACAGGCCTTAAATGGCCTGACGCTCTGCCCTTGGCACTCCTATCAACGAGAATGACTGTTCACTCTAGAATGGGACTTAGTCCCTATGAAATTGTGTTTGGCTGCCCGGCCAACATATAGGGAGTACCAAGGCCCACCAGGTTTAGCGAAATAGAACACCCTGTACTGCTTGATTATCTGTATGAATTGACGGCTAAATTGCGTGTTTTACACCAACAGGTCCACGACACTCTACCTCATGCCTCTGAAGCTCCAGGGCATCCTATCGATCCTGGATCCTACGTACTGGTTAAGAATTTCCAGCGAACAAAGAATGCCCAGCCCCGATGGACCGGCCGTCATCTAGTTCTTCTCTCGACAAGATCAGCCATTCGAGTAGAAGGAAAGAAACATTGGATACACGGCCATCATTGTAAGAGGGTCCCACTGCCTCTTCCATATGACCGGTGGGTCGAGGAGGGGATCGCTGACTCTGAAGCTGAGACCGTGGCTCGTTTCCTACCTTTTAGCGATGCACGGATAAAAGGAACAACTTCTGAAAAGGAGAGCGACAACATTTTACAAGAAGCTGTGCCTCCGTCAATTCGGTTGAACACTACAGAGCCTGAACTCTTATTCCAAGACCAGACAGCACCTGGCAGGAACCGTTACAATTTGAGGCCAAGAACTATGACTATGGACAAATAAAAAAAATATTCTTTTTTATTGTGCAGCTCTCTCATCCAAGAAACTTGCTCATTTTTGTTTTTCGAACCGCCATCCGGTTCTGCTGCTAGGGTCGCGGTTGCCAAAGACTTTGGAGTGCAGCTGGAGATGGTTAGGTTGACAGTTCTGGTTGGTCTAAGGGAGTTGCCCCTGACTAACAGAAGCACTCTTCAGCAGAAACACCCTACCACCGCGGGCAGCAAATTAGAGAGGATGGAGTTTTCTGAGATGGAGAGACCTGCCAAACAAATGAACTTTAAAGATAAAATGTGTATATTAATGTCAAAGAAGAGATTGTTAATATGTTGTATCTTTATGCTGCTTGGTGTCATGATATTTTTAATAGGATATGTTTTATACACCTTTCAAGTTTCATTTGCACCCACTACTCAGCCCATACCTCCTCCTACTGTTTCCTCGCACTCTTTTCACCCCCTGCCTGAACATGAGTCCTCAAGAAGATTAGAGTTTATTAATAACTCTTTCATTCAGCTCTTACACCAACACCAATTAGTAGTAAACACAACTAACTGTTGGGTGTGTGGTCTTATGCCACATACGACAGGCAAAGGTATCCCATACCTGGTCTTACCATTTAGCTACAATGGTTCATTATGGGTGTTCCAAACAATGTTCATATTCGCCATCGAACCATATTCCCCACATTCCACGAAAAGTAACTCAAGCAACAAAGCATTAGTAGTAGGAATTGCAAATATGAGCAGAACAATTGACTCGTACAGAACGATTCCTAAAGATGAGTTGCAAGCTTATGTTAAATGGAATATGACGAAATATGGAGTTGCTTTGAGTGAGAACCAGCGAGCGAAGAGATCCTCCTCTATTTGGATTGTACCCCATCAGGGTCACCTATGTCTGCAAGGCAATGGCAAAAATCCCAGAGCTCCGTTGGGGAAGAGCGTATGCACGGAAACATATGTGTTTGCATCTCGAAATTCCCCTTCGTTCTTAGCAGCTAAGGGTACTTATTTCACCTGCCATGATAGAGCCTATACATGGTTGCCCCCTGACTTCTCGGGCACATGTTTTGCCTCCCACCTACACGGCCGAGGCAGATTACCATAAGGCAAGGATAAGTAGAGGTGTCATCAGTAAAGAACGCACTGCAGGACAAGAATTCGGAGATTTTGCAAAGGGTTTTCTGCCGTTTTGGGGGCCTATGGTGAACAGCAGGAACATAAAGCAATTGACAAGGGTGGTTGAATCCACTGTAGTTGAAACTGTCGGTGCCCTTAGTAATTTGACTGCTGAGCTCCAGTCGGATCGCCTTATGACTCTTCAGAACAGGGTCGCATTAGATGTCATACTTGCAGACCGTGGTGGGGTATGTAAAGTGATCCAATAGAGTTGCTGTATTTTCATCCCCGATAGCTCTCCAACAGTATACCAGGCCATCTCCAAACTGCATAGGATCTCTGAGTCCATTCATGTGGATGAAGGAGACTGGTCTTTGATGGGGTGGTTCTGGAAACTGATTTCTGCCTGGGGATGGAAGATTCTGATAGTCATTGGGATGGTCTTAGCCATCCTTTTCCTGTTCTGTCTGTGTGTACAGTGTGCTCCTGCAATATGTGGCCTCTGTGCTGCATCATGTGTAAGGAAACCTGTATCAAGAGACAAACTAAGTGATAGGATGATGTTACAGCAACATCTCAATGACTTCATGACTACAGACCTAGACTCAGATTAGCATGAGTATAGGTTATTGCCTATGTAAGGGCAAAAGGAGGTCTGTGGTACTGAAAATTCTGGACTCTGCTATTCTGTGGTACCGAAGCTCTACACTCGTGTCATAAATACCATCGTATCATGACGATTTTGGTACTAGCAGAAGGGAAATGACTTAAATACTATACCAAAGCATTTTCGTCACGGTCGAGTGACAAAATCACCCTGAAAACTGAGTTTTCGTCTTGAACCCTCGGCTTCCATTTTGTGAGCGGCATCCATTTTGTGATTGCCCTCACATAGTCAAATAACTAAGGCCGAATTCGATCTGAAGGACACGTACACCTTTGCTGACTCCTCTGTGACCTGGGCGAGCTGACTCCACTGCCTCAAGCCAAACCTGTTCGGGTAGTTCTTTTTCCCAGTGGCCGAACGAGATTAGTATCAAGGCACAACATGTCATAAACCGTTCATCGCACACAAGCTATACCTAATCTCACACACACCTGTCCCTGTTTCTTCTTTATGACCTGTTTTACGAGGAGGAGGTGCCCGTTTTTATTAGGGGTCCGTCGATATCTGATGAAAGTTCTGGGCCTTGCCGGGTAATCTATCATGGACTGGATAAACTGAAATGTGGACTTGTCATCATGACTCTGCTTTTTCTTTGTAGTAAAAATATGTGTATGGTCAACTGTAAAATCAGGAATGTTTGCCTGAAGCTTATTATTCTGTATAAAAAGAGAAGACTGGCTTTGTAAATTCGAGCAGTCTCCTGAGAACATACATGCTGTTGTACTTCTAGGATACCTGTTACTCTTTGCAGCCAATAAATACGATCTTTGACTTCACCTAGAAGACTCTGTGTTTCTGTAGTCTGAAACAGGAAGGACTCGAGGTCTTTGGGTGTTCTCCCTGGCACCGCCGGGTCCATAAAAACCCAGTACCTCAATCTCCAGACCGTCCCGCCCTGGTTTGGGTATAGATATGACCAGTGCCTGCATGGTGGAATCTGGCAGACGGCCGGTCTCAAAAGCTGTCTTGTAGACAGCCTCCAGTGTAGGTACTAAGGACTCCGAGTATGTAATATAAAATCCAACGGGGAGCCCATCCATTCCAGGCATCTTATTACGATTTAGACCCTTAATCACAGCACAGATTTCTTGTTGAGTAAAATGGCTGTCGATATCTTTCTGTACTTCATCCGGTGATAACGGGAAGGGAAGATCTTGGAAGAATTTGGTAATCAAAGAGCTTTCTACAGGGGCGGGGGCGCATAGATCATCTCTAGGTGTTTATGAAAGTCAGAATTTATTTTGGCTCGTGTGTGGACTACCTGTCCTGTCAGGGTGCGGATGCTGGATATGATCGGTGAGTCAGGTCTGTCTCTGACTATGCGGGCAAGCAGTGAACCATATCTATCTGCCTCGGTGTGTTTTTGTTGGAGAAACGTCCTGTAGTCTATTGTTCGCAATGTCTCCAATGTCTCTGCATGATCTATGTGGGTGGATTGTAACAACTTATGCTTGTCTGAGTCGGATACTGCCTCCCTCTCCAGTACATGTAGCCTGCACTCAATGTCCAGTAATCGTTGGTGTGTCTCTTGTCTGGCCCCTACCAGATGTCTGATCATCGCCTCCCTCACCACCACCTTCAAAGCATCGCATTCAATCAAGTTAGTGGATGCTGTGTTCCAGTTTTCAGCTAGGTAATTGGTAATTGTGTTGGACAGGGTCGTGAGAAAGGAAGAGTCTTCAAGCAGGTGTGGGTGCAATTTCCAAGTGGGCACTGGAGAGGGTACCATGCCCCAACGAAGTGTGAGCTCCTGTGGGTTATGGTCGGAAAAGGTCTTGGCCAGGTAAATGGAGCTGTAGACCTTCGTCATGATGGAGTTTGAACATAGGAACCTGTCAATTCTGGTATGGAGGCTGTGCACTGGAGAGTAGAAGGAATATTCCTTATGGGTTAGTAAAGGCATTGCCATGCATCAGAAAGTGTCCACCCATTTGCCCATGTGGTGAATTGGTCCACCAGCTTGCCAGCAGCTGTACAGTGTAAAGGGGGGTGTGACCTATCCAGCCCAGTGTCCAGTATCACATTCCAGTCCCCCCCCCAGCACCCAGGGAATCCTGTCCCAATCCGCCAAGACTGCACTCAGCTTACTCAAGAGTCGGTCCTGGTCAATGGTGTATATAGCCAATTTAACTCGGGAGTCTGTGTGGCCACGAACGGGCTGCGTACGCCGAAAACCGGAGTGAGCAAGGGATTTCTTTCATCTTCACTTTCGCCTTAACGGTGGTGTTTAGTGATTTTTGCCCAATTTTAGGTTAAATGTATGTGTTTAGTGCAGAAAGGGACACTGAGCGCCAGTGTGTAGACCGGAGGGGGTCTAGAATGCTAACAGGCAAAAAAATGGGAGGGAGGGTATGTCCAGACAGGAATAAAATCACAATTGTTTCCTCTCTCCCTTCAATATCAATAGATAAAATGTTACTGAGGGCCATTGGGTTGGTAGACACTGAAGTTGAGCTTACGGAAAGGCGGTTGTCACTCACCCCTGATATATTCATTGCACCGTTGGACCCGACCACGCTGACAAACACAACCCAATCCCAGCTAGGTGATCCCATTATGTCACCCCCTTGGGATGTCCCAACAAAGAAAGTACCACGCAAGGGTAGAACTACCACTAATATCCCCAAGTACGGTAAGCGCAAACTAACAACTGAGGTCGGACCCAAAAAAAAGAAATTCTGTGAGGGCACTACAGTCAATCAAGGGAAGGCGTTGAGCAAGAACAAAACCAGGATAGTCCCCAAACTAATAGTGCAGACACCACCTACCCTCCGTGGGCACTGAACCTGATCACGGATTGATTTAGCACAATAAATTGAGAGCTACTATTAAAGAAGATTTGGCCCACCGAATTAGATGGCTAGATAATTTGGAGAAAGCACTGGCAGCAGGGGACGTAGGGACATTAGTTCATCAAAACCACTCCACCAGTATGCCAAGAGGAGGGATTAATAAAGGCTGTCAGGTGGATATCCAAAGCAAAACACATCCACTTGGAGTGGGAGTGCACACTCACAAGGGTCCCTCAACTAGCTACAAGACAGGAGAACCGAGCACCAACAAGGAGCTGAAAAATATGAGTGTTGGCCTTGGGCCTAGTGCTGAAATCATATCTCCCTATGACAGGTGTTGTGACAAACCTAATCCTCATGTTTCGGATGTCATAAGCAAAAAGGGTAGGGTAGGTTTATATTGTACAGAGGAATGTGAGTGTAAATACCCACTTGCCCAACATAAACCTTCCCCCGGCTTGCGCCCCTTATGTAGCTATACTGACAGGAACCTCTCCGATTGCACCCAACGCAAAGGAAACCCAACTTGAACTCAGAAACAAATACCTATTCTGGCTTGCAAGATACAAATACGTTAAGTATGCCAGAGCTGGGGAGATTATAATGGTCCTTTCAGAAATCAGAACCAGGGGAGTGTGTAGTTATCAATTTTAAAAATCTCAACACTGATAGAAATCTACTGAATTCTACCACCAAGTGCCATAATCCATCAACAGGAATTAGTCTTTGTCCCTTGGTCTTCTTCTACCCTCAAAATCGAATGACCATAAGAGGTGGTGCTTTACCTCCAATCCCAATTATGGGTCCTGGGCTCCTATGCGAGGGAAGTTGGGGTGCACACAATAGGCATCCCCAATTCAACATCCCGGTGAACAATAGATATGAAAGTTTGGAAGAGGTAGATTGACTGGGGGATGGTTCGTCTAAAGGAGAGAACTCAGCAATGTCGTGGCAGGACCAAAAGGGTGAAGAAGGGTGTAGCGGGAGGCTACCAACCAGGGGAAGTTTAGATACTGCTCAGTGCGCTGACCCACCAAGTGCTAGGATACAGCTGGGAAGGGTCCCTGATGCCACACCCACTATTCCACTGAGTGGCACAAACAGAGAAGGTGAACCTGGTGGGGCACCCGACAGACATTGTGGGGCCCAAACATGTGATCTTCCTTCCCCCTACGCCACTGCTTCTGAGGCACCGAGAGGGATAAGAGTACAGGGTGGTGGATTGCAGATCTTATCCTGGAATTTTTAAAGACTTAAAAACAAATTGCCCTGCCCAAAATGGGGGCATTTTGTGGATAAACAGGATGTTTTTATATTCCAAGAGACCTGGGCGAGGGAAGTTTTTCAGCGGGTTGGTTTTGCATCTTTTAACATTTTGGCCACCATGGGGGGAAGGGGGAGACTCTCCGGTGGCCTAGCTATATTGGTAGGTACACACCTTGGCTGTAGAGCCGAGCAGTTGACGTCACCCATAAATGATATCCAATGAGTTTTATTGTCATTTCCCACAAAGATAATATTTGCTCTAATTAATGTGTACTCTAGACCCGTGAATAATAGACAAGATTCAGTTTTCATAGATCACTTGGGGTGTTTTGTACCAACTTTGGATCAAGCAATGTGGCTGATCTTCGAGGGGGATTCCAACTGCCAATTCGAACCCCTCACTAATCCAAATCATTCTAAATCCTCGGATGAAGATCGATACCTGACCAGCAAATTAATCCAATTAAAGTATGGTCACCATTGGGATTGCAGCTCCACTCACTTACTCTAGCTCTTTTCCTGGGGGCTTGTAATGGGAGGACTTAATCTGACCACCCGGGCCAGCTCACTTTTAATAGAGTAGGGCAGGCCTCCTTACTTGATTACATACTGGTGGAAACTAGACTCTCGGAAAAGGTCTCTGACTTCTACGTCCAGCAGAGGCAGGACAGTGACCATGATACCCTGATAGTGAAAGGTGGGAAGCCCCCAGGACAGCCCTGAATGATAAAGATCTGAAAACTGTCTGGGCTATAGTGAGCTCGGGTGAAAGGGAAGGGAGTTCGGCCCTAGAGTCCAACATAGCACCTGATGCTTGGGAGACACACTTTGGGTCCCTGTACGACACTCCGGATGGTGGCATTGATATCTCTGACTTACCCAGTTTATCCCTGGAATTCCATCAGAAGGGGGGATGGGAGATTACTATGACTGAAGTGGGAAATGCTATCAACAATCTGCATTGCAATAAAGTGCCAGGGTTAGATAAATTTCAGGGGGACCTCTTCTGGGAGGAACCGAAAATATGAGTACCATATTTGTGTGCCCTATTTAATGCAATCCGGAAGGGCATGGATCCACCCGGTACCTGGCGTGGGGCAGAGATAGTTCCCACATTCAAAAAAAGGCTGCCTTCTTCTACGTTACCCTCAAATTATAGACCTATCAGCTTTTTGACATCACTCAAAAACTGATGGGATGGGTCCTACTGGACCGTCTACAGGGTTGGATGGAGGAGGAGGAGATTCTAAGTCCCTACCAGGCCGGCTTCATAACAGGGATGTCAACCATAGACCAGACATTCAGATTACAGCTATTTTTCTGGAAAACTGTGACTATAGAGGGTGGCAGCCTCTATCTAATATTTGTTGATCTGAAGTCGGCCTTCGACCTTGTACATAGGGAGAAACTCTGGAAAGTGCTAAGTGATCTTGAGATTCCACCCTATCTTCTGAATGTGATAGTGAGGCTCCACTCAGAAAATGATGCACAAGTAAGATGTGGAAAGCATGGGGAACTTTCCTCACGTTTCTCAGTTAAAAAGGGGTTACGCCAGGGATGTGTCCTAGGCCCCACTTTATTTTGTCTATACATCAATGGGCTCATAGCCCACCTTAAAAACTTCTAGGATAATGATGTCCCCTAGTTATTCTCGGGGAAGGTTCTTGCATTGATGTTCGTGGATGATACCCTTTTACTGTCTAAATTAGCAACAGGTATTCGGCGCATCATTGATGGGTTTGCGGAACTTTTGTAATATGCAGGTTCGGAGATCAATTTAACAAAGACCAAATATATGATCATCAATCCCCCAGGACGACCCGCCCAAATCTCTCTCTAAATGGTACATTCTTGAAAAGGGTGAAGATATTTGATTATCTGGGTGTTACATTATCAGAGCACTTTGAGTGGGTGTCCCAGATGGCCAAAGCAAGACTCAGGTTAACCCAGACCGTAGGTGGGATTATGAAACTGCACAGAACCTCGTCATTCAAGCCAGCTGCCCCTGTTGTGGAACTATATAAAGCCAAAGTAAGGGGGGCCACATTATATGGGGCGGAACTGTGTGGGCATCGATCCACCTCTAATCTTATGAAGGTGGGGAATAACTTCATGAGGCAGTTATTAAGACTTCCTCGTAGCACCCCTCTAGTACCCCTCCGCATGGACTTTGGCATGAGGCCTATTGATGAAGAGATTGCCCTTAGACCTATCACATTCTTGCACCGGGTATGGGTGACCTCGGTGTTGGCTATCTATAAAGCAGAGCTCAAGGAGATTTTGTCAAATTCTGCCACCAAGAATATACCGTGGCTCTGTCACATAAGGGATCCCTCCTTAAGGTTAGGCAGGTTGGACCTCTAGAAATCCCCTGAGACATCATGCCCAACGATATCTAGGCTGGAACTAGTGCAACTTTATATTCATTCCAACATACTGTCCATACAGGAAAGTCCCCTTGGCGGTCGGCTGACAGCAGAGTTCCTACAAGAAAAATATGTATATAGTAAGGAACACTTCCTGGATGTGATCTATCCCCCAATGGCCAGGAAACTGTATGTGCAGTTTAGACTAGGGAGCCTTCCATTATTTGCACACACTAGCAAATGGGCCAAAGAGAATACGGGTGATTGTCCTGCTTGTAATTACAAGCTAGAGTCTGAAATTCATGCTCTGTTTTTTTGCCCTGCATATAGACTGCCTCGCAAACGCTATTTATTCCAATTGTGTTTGCTGTATCACGTTTTTTAAACCATATGTGGCACATACGGCGGGGTTTGTTAAAGTAGTACTCTGAGAAAAATTATGTGTCAAAACTGCAAAGGTCTGTTTCTAAACTCTATATTTTGTTCCCATTTCAGAAATATATAGGTGTCTTTCATACCAATATTTCCATGTATACATTTTCCCCCTAAAATTGCTATATACCCGGAACATAATAAAAAACCATTGCAAGATGCTGCTCAGTTATTGGCTCTGCGTTCGTCGGGTTCTTGGTGAACCTACAAGTCCTTAAATCCCCACAACCAGAAAGGTCCAGAAAATGTAACGGTAAATTGCTTTCAAACAGCTGTCATAATTAGAAGAAGTTACAGGTGAAAACGTTGACACAAATGGCTGTTTTTTTTTTTAAACAAATTTTCAATTTTTCCTATATTTAACCGTTAGTTTCTATGAAGAAACCTTGAAGGATCTACACAAATGACCCCTTGTTGAATTCTGAATTGTGTCTACTTTCCTCAAATGTATTGCTTTCCAGGATCCATTATTGCTTTCATAACTATTTCTCCAATAACTGGAAGGAGGTTGAAAGCACAAAAAATAGCAAAAATAGTCTATTTCCCAGGAAAAATGCCAAAACTTTGTAAAAATGTTGGTTTTCTGTCGAAAGTCTTCTTGTCCCAAAAAGTAGGGAAGATGGTGATTTCAGCACCACAACCCCTTTTTGATGCCATTTGCAGGGAAAAAACAGACGCTTTCATCTGGAGCCCTTTTTCCCATTTCCCCCCACCCCAAAAAAAATGTTGCTGTATTTTGGCTAATTTCTGGGTCCCCTCTAATGGAATCATCAAACCCTGGGTACCTTTATAAACCCCATGATGATGGAAAAAAGGACGCAAATTTGGTGTGGATACCTTATGTGGTCAAAATGTAACAGGGGCCTAAGTGCGAACTACCCCAAATAGCCAAAAATAGGTGTTATGTTTCTATAATGCTGGCTTGCATTTTACACATTTGTTATTGCTTGGAATGCTGCATCCTTATGATGCTCTAGAGATTCTAATATGATGTCACCGCTGTGGCTCTGTTATCAGTTGGTCCAGCTGTGTCTGGCAGGAATCTGTTTAGGATCTTTCTCTGAGGAATAAACTTACTTCAAGATTTACTTGTGTATTGGATTCATTATCACAACAAATTTGGCTACAAGTCATTTTAGAGTATTTTTGTGGGGCAGTCATTTTCGGTTGCGCACTGATCATAAACCGTTGTTGAAAATTTTGGGTCCAGGAGGGATAAGCAATTGTTCTGGTAGGTTAGCAAGATTGGCAGTAAAGCTGCAAGATTTTGACTGTAAAGTGGAGTATGTACCAGGTTGGCGCAATAAAGTCGCTGACTGTTTGTCAAGCTTGCCGGATGAGAAAGCTGTGGTTGTGGATCTTTCTACGGAGGAAGTGGTAGCAAGTATTGATGATGCAGTAGAAGGTATGGATAGGGCTATTCAGAAGAAGACCTGATTGAGCAGATGGAAGAGGATGCAACTTTGATTGGTGTCCGCAGGATGATGAAGGGTGTTACCAGGAGGGAAAGTTCTGTTCCACTTGGTGTTCGGCCTTATTTGAAAGTTGTAGATCAATTATCTGTTACAGATAATGGGGTGTTAATGCGTCAGGATAAGTTTATACCGCCACAGGGTTTGCGGGGCAGATTGATTGGGTTAGCACATCAAGGCCATATGGGTCAAACAATGACCATGAGGAGGTTGAAAGAATTGTACTGGTCGCCCGCTATGGATCAGCAGGTGAGAGAGTGGGTAGAGAGGTGTGTGGCTTGCAAGGAGTCTGAGAAGAGGTTAAGGGTTGGCATTGGATTGAGCAAAGAGCCCCAGCATGTTTCTGTTGCTGACAAGGTTTGGGAAAAGGTGTGTCTAGACTTTGTCGGGCCATTTTCTTTCTTAAAAGAGAATGAGAGGTGTGCGGTTGTTTTTGTGGATGCAAAATCGAAATGGGTGGAGGTTGCGTTTATGAGCAGTATAACGACCAAAGCTACCATTGCTGTTTTGTCAGAAATTTTTAAGAGGGAAGGATTTCCAGAAGTTTTGTTGACTGACAATGGAACACAATTGACCTCTACAGAAATGAAGTGCTTCTTAGATTCTGTTGGTGTAAAGCATGTGTGTTGTTCTCTATATAATCCACAAGGAAACGGACTTGTGGAGCGCATCAACCGCATGGTCAAGGGTACCATGCAATTGGCTCATGGTTCTGGTCTACCTGTACTTGAGTCAGTGAGTGAGATGCTGTGGGCGTATCGCACAACAGTGAATGATGTCTTAGGTAAGAGCCCATTTGGAATGATGCGAGGAAGGGAGGCTGGCTCCAAGTTACTTCCTTCATGGATGAGGGAGAAAACAAGAGGGGCAGAATCACAATCAGGGTGGTTGAATGGGGATGGCAAACGGTACTTTAATGTGGGAGATCTAGTGAAAGTGAAGCCTGGTGGGCGTAATAATTTTGTCAACAGGTTCAGAGGACCTTTCAAGGTGAAAACTGTGGGCAGCAATTGGGTGAGATTAACTAATGGTCAAGTTTGGAATCTCAGGCGGGTTGCTTTATATCAAAGGGGTGACTCCAAACACGTAGAAAATTTGGAAGGTACGTATGATAAGGAGCGGTGTTCTCCTTGGATGTTGATGAAGGATGTAGAGTTTGGAAAGGTACAAGGGGTTGATACTCCCTCCTCTGGAGTTACAAATACTTCTGATGAACAAGATACGCCTGCAAGGGAGGGAGATGGGTTGGATGGTTCACGTGTTTTGAGGGCTGCTGGTGAAAGAAGGTTACCTGGGTATCTGAGTGATTATGTTTCTTCATTCAACTCATGAGCCTCAGTTATTTATTTATTTATTTATTTATTTATTTATTTATTTATTTTTGTTGATTTGTTTTTGTTTTTCTTTCTTTTTCTGGCCTTACTATAAAGGGGGGAGATGTGTTATGTTTCTATAATGCTGGCTTGCATTTTACACATTTGTTATTGCTTGGAATGCTGCATCCTTATGATGCTCTAGAGATTCTAATATGATGTCACCGCTGTGGCTCTGTTATCAGTTGGTCCAGCTGTGTCTGGCAAGAAGCTGTTTAGGATCTTTCTCTGAGGAATAAACTTACTTCAAGATTTACTTGTGTATTGGATTCATTATCACAACAAAAGGCTTAGCACAGGGAGGGGTGGGGGGTGGGGCCTTACAGCGAAGGGGTTAAAGCAACATTGACTTGCAGCGGATAGGAAAGTAACACACACAGCAAGGTTACAAAACGTAAATTGGCATGTAAAAATATAGCCCAATAATACAATGATCAAGGAATGCATGCAAATACTGTACAATATTTCTGAAGTGTTATTTTTTAAGAAAATCATATTGTTTAACATTTTTGTGTAGATAGGTTTGCACAAATAAATGATAACACCTGACCCATATTATAGACCCTAGATATAACAACATTTTACTGAGTAGCTGCCAAAATACATGCTCTAAAGGAGAACGTATATAATATCAGGCTGTCATTCCCTGGAACATAGGTACATCCCCATGAGAATGATAAGTCCATGAGATCGTCTCGACATCATATGCATAATTTCTAATTATGACACTTCAGGTGACCTCTCTTCTGGTCCCTCTATGTACTTTCTTGCACCCTGGTTCACTAAGTCGTCGACGTTATAGCCTCAAAAAAGCCCATCAGCACTCCAAAAAAATTGCCAATTTTTTAAAGGAAGGATATATCCCAATTTGACCTATACTTTCTTATCAACTACCCCCTTAAAACAATAAAATCTCCAAGTCCCCAGGAAGCAAAATAAACTGTCTTCGAGTAGGCATTTGTCTTTCACTTCTTTAAAGAATATAAGCTGACCAGAAGTTTGTGCTCAGCCAGCGTTTTTCGCAGGGGAGATACATATGCACCTCCCACATGAGCCTCCATTGGAAAGTCCCGTTAAATAGAGATGTGAGCGTAATACCTTTGTGTTCCAATCTTATTAGGCTGCTCTAGAGATTCTGAAATAAAGCTTGTTCATCAACGTTTAAAGCGTTGCAGTGACATGTTAAAGAGGGTCAAATGAGCGTGTAGTGCAGTAACTTAATATTTACCAAATTCGGAATTCACCAGTGTGTCCTTGATTCTCTTTTGAAGACGTGGGGCGCGCTAGTGCACTGACTTACTTAGCATGACTCATCAAACTTGTATGAATATGTATGATCTGCAGCGCGCTGTTGGGAATTTTCTGTCCTCACTCTGCCATCTTGATTCCCCTGCTGGTACAAGCAGCAGCGACTGACTCAGGCAATCGCTCCAGAGTTTTATCCACAAAAAGTCACCTATTAAAAACGTAATCATTCACCCCATCACAAGTACCACCCAGCTTCAGTTTTGTTCAGACACTCTCGGATTGCCCCTTCTCAAAAAAACCTCCTACAAATCCCACGATGATTCAATTATGGATAATCGACATCTATTCTGCGTTTTTTCTTTTATAGGGAGCTATAGAAAAATCTCAGAGGAAAAGTAAAATAAAGATGCGTTTTGATTTAATGTTTTTGGGAAGAGGTGTTATTTTTTTTATCCATGACCAGACAGAAGTGACAGAAGTGCACAAAAGACTAGGGGACTCATTTAGATCTGGAGGAATAAGTCCCACCGTCGCTTTTTCGATGGTCTCCCTACCCAATGCCTTGGGTCCGCCAGTCCTATTTAGATGTTAGCGGTCCACAGACGAAAGACCGATGTGGTCCCTACCATCATTGCCAGGAAATCTCAACCGTGTTGATGGTGGGCTAGGCAAAAGTGTTTATCAGAGGGTGGACCAGCATTATCGCCGCCAGCCCAATCACGATGTGCTTCCCCACTGAAGTGACTGTGGCGGTCAAACCTCCACACCTGAGTTGGCAGAACTCACCTTTTCTCATTTTCACACTTCCTGTTTCTCCATGGAACAGTAATGCCAAGTTGTGCCGCGGCTGCTGCTGTTTGATGACAAACAAAACCAACACCGTCATGGAGACAATCGACAGCAAGCTACACTCTTACCTGTTACCCATTGACTTTTTTGTTAACATTTGAACCTGACTAGTCCATTTAGAAATTGCTCATACAAGCAATAGCACACTAATGTGCAATGCCTAAGTCTATAATGTTGTAATACACCTACATCAACACATTGTATGTATGAATTTGGTGCAAGCTGCCATTTGCACAAAAAATAGCATATCTAAATAAAAATCTAAATTTCACCATAAAGCTATGTCTAAAGGAATGTTGAACATTCTAATATAAAAACATATACAGCAACGTCATAGGGATAGGTGCAATGTAGCAAGATGTCGAAATTGCTCTAGAAAAGGTGTCACCTTTGCCTCAGAATGTAACAGTAAAATGAATGTCAATCACATTTCCCCCTTGTCTATTGCAGTCAAGCGTATCCATTATCAATAGTAACAATTACATTTTTAAGGTGTATTGCACATGTGCTCATACTGATCAGTCATCTAGGTAAAACGAACACACCTGTAATTACACATCCTAAAAAAATGTTTAACATCAGAGAGTTGGTTCAAGAGGCCATTAATATGATGAATGCCAGCATCTAAATTCAAAAGACCATCATACACATTGTTAAGCATGTATACACTTAACAAAGTAGACATCAAACAAATCAGTTGTATCCCCTGCCATCATGGGAAAGATAAATAAGTGCTTCAGATTTTACTCAGAAACATTGCTAGGAATAAAACAATTGCTAGGAAAAATAATGCCAGGACAAACTTGGTGAAATGAAAAATAGGTATTTATTTATACCAATGAGAGTCTCTCTAATGTAAAAGTATACTAAATGGCAGTCTGTTTATTGCCCCAAAAGTCTTGGGAACCGTTGTGCCATGATACTCACCTTGCCTCCTGCATAACTGCCAAAGGGGACCTTCCATGGAAGGGGCATCTAGTGGGCAGAGGAGGCACTGTAAAGATCTTTCATGGGAGATGGGGGTTTGGGTTTAGGAGGGGTGTCTTTGGGTTTGGGAGGGAGGGCTGTAGTTTTGGGAGTGGTACTCCTGAGTTTTTAGGGTGGGGTGGGATTTTGAAGGTGTGGCTTTCCATTTGGTAGGGGTGAACTAGGATGGGGATGGATGGGGTGGGTTGGGCTGTGGAAGTTGTCATGGCAAAGCTAAAACTGACATCCTCAATAGAAAACTTGGTAGGTTGTTGGGGAGGGAGTGGAGTTTGGGAGGTAGAGGGAGTGGCAGGGTCTGATGTGCATGTGTGTGTTGAGGGTGCCGGTGCCTGTGGGCCTGCTGTATGTTGTGAATCTTTGGGTGTGTCTTGAGTTATAGGTGTCTGTTATGTTTTTGGTTGTGATCATCTGTGATTTTTAGATGTGTATTCTAAACTAGTTTCTGTGTATGCATGTGCTGTGGAGGTGATGCATGTGATTATGGTGCATGTGGAGTAGTGGTGAATGTGTGTGTGGTGGTGGAATTTCTGTCTGTTGGTGCGATGTTGGTGGGTGTGGTGCATGTGGGTGTGCTGTCTGTTGGTGTGCTAGTGGTGGGTGTTTTGCATGTGCGTGTGGTGGGTGTGCTGTCTGTCTGTGCTGGCGGTAGGTGTGGTGCATGTGTGTGTATGGCGGATGTGCTGTTTGTCAGTATGCTGTCTGTGAGTGTGGTGCATGTGTGTGTGTATGGTGGTCCGTGTGCTGTCTGTGTTTTTGGGTGAGTGCTTGAGCATTTTTCTGTGATGTTTGTGTGTGTGCTGCTTGCATCTGTTTGAGTGGGTGTATAAAAAGGTGTGAGAGTGCTTTGGATTGGCCTGGGAATAGGGAATTAGGATGGGAATGTGGGAGGAGTGGGAGGTGGGGCAGAAGGTTTGGATGGCTGGGAGGATGCAGTAAATGAGGATGCCGGAGCTTGAAATGACCACTATAGGACAGACATACTATTGTGAAAGCATTCCAGGTAAGGTACCATTTGTTACATATGGCAGCTAATCCCATAGCTAGAATCTAGCAGGGCAGTCTGTTCTACAGAGATGCTCTGGAGGAGTTCAATAGCCTAGTAATTCAGTGCAGCTGGGGAGATCCCAGACATTTTAGCATACCTGGGTGGGCCAACTTGGGGGGGAAGCAAGAGGTAGAGTGGAGATGTTACTCTGGGTGGCAGACAAGGACGCATAGTGTAACTGGGGCACTAAGGTCCATCACCACAAGGAAGTGCTTGCTGGAGGAAGCCTTTGAAGAAGATGTAGAGTCACTGGTGGCCTTAGTTGAACTCCCCTTACCCTCTGGGCCACTGTGTCCCTCGGTATCAAAACCACTGTAGCCAGATAGTTCCCCACCTACGTTGGCAACTTCTCCATCACCTGCTCCAGATGATGGTGAAATGACATATGCAATAGTGTTATTGTATCTGTGTTAATGGAACAGATCCTGAACTTTGACCACAAAACAGTTTCCAAGTTGTAAGATTTTATCTGCTTCAAGCCTCTCAAACTTTGGATCTACATTAGCATAAGCACATGCATTGAGGCAACATTTTCAGAAGGCACTTGGTCACTGTTATGTCATTCCCCATGATAGCTCCTATATCATGTATGATGTTGTCTCTTATCCAATATTATATCTCTTCATGAACTATTTCACACCTCAGAGTGGTTGGTCTTTGTTTACAGATTTATGAACTGATGACACCAGAAAGAATATACAACAACAATACCTTTGCACTGTGTGTTCACTAGGCCCTAAAATCTGCATACATATTATCAATAAGTAAAATATAACTTAATGTCTGTCAGCATATACTGCAATGTTGTACCAGTATTGGCATAAACTGAAAAAAGGTTACCTTTGTTTGGATATTTCACAATGTTAATACTCACTTCAAGTCAGTGAAATATATGTCAAGTGTCAAAATTCATATATGAATTCTGTTTTGAAGTAGCTTAGCAATGTATCGCATACTATCTACATACCTGTGTGCTGAAGACAGTCTGAAACAAAAATTTGTGGAGATTGACAAAAGACTACTTAAACATAATGAAATACAATCACTCAATCAATCAGGGATTTATAGAGCAAGCTACTCAGCCGAGAGGGTCTCAAGGCGCTGGGGGGTGAGCAGCTCTGGATCAGTCATAGATTCAAGTCTTGAGGCTCTTCCTGAAAGTATGCAGAGTAGAGGAGCCTCTGATGTTGTCTGGGAGCTCGTTCCAAGCCTTTGCTGCGATATAGGAGAAGGCTCTACTTCCTGGTCTGGTTCTGCGGATGCCTGGGGTCTCTGCTACGTATGGGCAAAAAAAGTCCACGAGTTCGTGAATTTCCCAGCGGACTCGCTGATTTTTGTGCCATTTGCACAAATATGTGATCACGTGTGCTTGTAACTTTGCCAGAGCGCCAAAAGGCGCCGAGGTCCCTTGAGTGAACTGGCCATTATAGTGGGGACGGGCAGGAAGACGTTTCATACCGCTAGTGTGTGGTGGATGGGGCCAAACAGGTGGGGCTTCTATGCGAGTTCACATGCATCTTGTTTATAAAGGGTCTGAGACCAAGCAGAGCATCAGATGAGGAGAAAGCAGCCTCCTGGTCGCAGGAGCTACACGGGGATGGCGTTCGGGAAACTCATGGATGCAAACATACGTTTGGCACAGGACTCCAGAATCCTTCAGATGTCCAAGATAGCTCTGCTGCGTGTGTTGGTACAAAGCCATTCTGATCCTGCTCAGTGGGTTCAGGCGCATGCAGCTGCTGCTGCTGGACAATGTCCCATCTCATAATAAACTGCCCCGAACAGGCATATGCTGGCGCAGGGCAGTAGGGTGCAGTGGCATGCAGGTGCTCCACGCCTGGTACATGCGCATACCAGTGCCAAGGGGGACACATGTTTCTTGGTGCTGTGTAGCAAGTTAAGACTTTACATTTTGACTACAATAGACAGTGGTACCACCTAGACGGATCAGGAGCATCCAGGCACCGGACTTCATGGTGCAAGAGCATAATTGTGCTGTGTGGTATGGGTATATATGTACTGGGGGCAGGGGGACACTTAGCACAATGTGTGCTCACACCCAGAGGGCTACTAGGCAATTGTATAGTAAATAAAGTGAGCGACCCAATATACCTTTGGGGGCTTGGGTAAAACGCTTGGGTTGTGAGCCCACACGCTACTGAACTGGCCCGGGGCCCAGTGGGTGTGAGCCCCCGTGCTGCTGAACTGCCCCGGAGCCCTCTCAGTGTGAAAATCATTTGTGCTCAATTGCCTAGTAAGATGGGTAAATTTGCCTCCAAAGGAGTTTGTTTTAAAAAAAATTGAATTAAGTTAGTTGTGTGAATAAATTAAATTCAGGTAACTTAATAGTCCTGAGTGAAATTAATTTCAATGAATCAAATAAACACACATATATTTAAGACTGAATAAACATGACAATACTTAACATTGAAACAATAACCAATAGACATGTGTATAGGCAAAATAGTAGATTTTATCAAAATTGAATCATAAAGGGAAAAATACAATACAGAAAAATATATGTACAACACAGGAATACAGGACAAGTATCTGAAGACAAATCAAAATCTCTGTAAAGCCTGTAACCCGCCTATCCAAAATACAGATGTGTAAATTCTCCTTTGGATAAAGCTGAAAGTCGACGTTTCGGTCTTTATGGGCAACTCTTTAAGACCATCATCAGGACAGAAGAAAATTAATATTGTAACTCCCCAAAGAGAAGATCACTGAGGTATCGTATGCCTTGAGCTCTGTTGGCATCAGCAGTATTACTTCATACCGGATCTTAATTCGATAACCATCAATCGATATGATGAAAGAGGTGATTTGTAAAAGGACTCGGGCGGTGGACAGAGGTTAATCTTAAGAATAGCAAAAAGGTAGGCAATAAAGACTGAAACGTCGACTTTAAGCTTTATCCAAAGGAGAATTTACACATCTGTATTTTGGATAGGCGGGTTACAGGCTTTACAGAGATTTTGATTTGTCTTCAGATACTTGTCCTGTTTTGTACATATATTTTTCTGTATTGTATTTTTCCCTTTATGATTCAATTTTGATAAAATCTACTATTTTGCCTATACACATGTCTATTGGTTATTGTTTCAATGTTAAGTATTGTCATGTTTATTCAGTCTTAAATATGTGTGTTTATTTGATTCATTGAAATTAATTTCACTCAGGACTATTAAGTTACCTGAATTTAATTTATTCACACAACTAACTTAATTCAATTTTTTTTTAAAACAAACTCCTTTGGAGGCAAATTTACCCATCTTACTAGGCAATTGAGCACAAATGATTTTCACACTGAGAGGGCTCCGGGGCAGTTCAGCAGCACGGGGGCTCACACCCACTGGGCCCCGGGCCAGTTCAGTAGCGTGTGGGCTCACAACCCCTGGGCAGCTCAGCAGCGCAGGGGCTCACACCCACAGGGCTCCTGGGCAGCTTAGCAGCGCCACCCTCTGGTTCATCACTGCCACCCTCTGGTTTATCACTGCCACCCTCTGGCTCACGACTGCTACCCTCTGGTTCGTCACTGCCACCCCTGGTTCACACCTGCCACCCTCTGGCTCACCACTGTCACCCTCTGGTTCATCACTGTCACCCTCTGATTCATCACTGCCACCCTCTGGTTCATCACTGCCAACCTCTGGCTCACCATTGCCACCCTATAGTTCATCACTGTCACCCTCTGTTTCATCACTGCCACCCTCTGGTTCACCACTGCCACCCTCTGGTTCATCACTGTCACCTTCTGGTTCATCACTGCCACCCTCTGGTTCACCACAGCACCCTCTGGTTCACCATTGCCACCCTCTGGTTCATCACTGCCACCCTATAGGTTCATCGCTGCCACCCTCTGGTTCATTACAGCCACCCTCTGGTTCACCACTGCCACCCTCTGGTTCATCACTGTCACCCTCTGGTTTGCCACTGCCACCCTCTGGATCATCACTGTCACCCTCTGGTTCCTCACTGCCACCCTCTGGTTCATCACAGCACCCTCTGGTTCACCAGTGCCACCCTCTGGTTCATAACTGCCACTCTCTGGTTCATCACTGCCACTCTCTGGTTCATCACAGCTCCCTCTGGTTCACAACTGCCATCCTCTGGTTCATCACAGCATCCTCTGCTTCACCACTGCCACCCTCTGGTTCATCACCGCCACCCTCTGGTTCATCACAGCTCCCTCTGGTTCACAACTGCCACCCTCTGGTTCATCACTGCCACCCTCTGGTTCATCACAGCACCCTCTAGTTCATCACTGACACCCTCTGGCTCACCACTGCCACCCTCTGGATCATCACTGTCAACCTCTGGTTCATTACTGCCACCCTCTGGTTCACCACTGCCACCCTCTGGTTCATCACTGCCACCCTCTGGTTCGTTACATCACCCTCAGGTTCAGCCCTGCCACCCTCTGGTTCATCACTGCCACCCTCTGGTTCATCATTGCCACCCTCTGGTTCACCACTGCCACCCTCTGGTTCATCACAGCACCCTCTGGTTCACCACTGCCACCCTCTCGTTCACCGCTGACACCCTCTGGTTCACCCCTGCCACCATCTGGTTCATCACATAACCCTCTGGTTCATCACTGCCACCCTCTGGTTCATCACAGCATCCTCTGGTTCATCACTGCCACCCTCTGGTTCATTACATCACCCTCAGGTTCAGCCCTGCCACCCTCTGGTTCATCACTGCCACCCTCTGGTTCATCATTGCCACCCTCTGGTTCACCACTGCCACCCTCTGGTTCATCACAGCACCCTCTGGTTCACCACTGCCACCCTCTCGTTCACCGCTGACACCCTCTGGTTCACCCCTGCCACCATCTGGTTCATCACATAACCCTCTGGTTCATAACTGCCACTCTCTGGTTCATCACTGCCACCCTCTGGTTCATGACTGCCACCCTCTGGTTGATCACTGCAATCCTCTGGTTCATCACAGCATCCTCTTCTTCACCACTGCCACCCTCTGGTTCATCACCGCCACCCTCTGGTTCATCACAGCTCCCTCTGGTTCACAACTGCCACCCTCTGGTTCATCACTGCCACCCTCTGGTTCATCACAGCACCCTCTTGTTCATCACTGACACCCTCTGGCTCACCACTGCCACCCTCTGGATCATCACTGTCACCCTCTGGCTCATTACTGCCACCCTCTGGTTCACCACTGCCACCCTCTGGTTCATCACTGCCACCCTCTGGTTTGTCACATCCCCCTCTGGTTCACCCCTGCCACCCTCTGGTTCATTACTGCCACCCTCTGGTTCATCATTGCCACCCTCTGGTTCACCACTGCCACCCTCTGGTTCATCACAGCACCCTCTGGTTCACCACTGCCACCCTCTGGTTCACCACTGACACCCTCTGGTTCACCCCTGCCACCATCTGGTTCATCACAGAACCCTCTGGTTCACAACTGTCACCCTCTGGTTCACCACTGTCACCCTCTGGTCCATCACTGCCACCCTTTGGTTCACCACTGCCACCCTCTGGTTCACCCCTGCAACCCTCTGGTTCATCACTGCCACACTCTGGTGCATAACTGCCACCCTCTGGTTCATCACTGCCACCCTCTGGTTCACCACTGCCACCCTCTGGTTCACCCCTGCCACCATCTGGTTCATTACTGCCACGCTCTGGTTCAAAACTGCCACCCTCTGATTCACCACTGCCACCCTCTGGTTCATCACAGCACCCTCTGGTTCACAACTGCCACCATCTGGTTCACCACTGACACCCTCTGCTTCACCACTGCCACCCTCTGGTTCATTACTGCCACCCTCTGGATCACCACTGCCACCCTCTAGTTCACCACTGCCACCCTCTGGTTCATCACTGCCATCCTCTGGTTCATCACAGCACCCTCTGGTACACAACTGCACCTTCTGGTTCATCACAGCACCCTATGGTTCACCACTGTAGATTATGGGGAGAAAGCACACCTGCCCAGCCTCAACTAGAGGCTGGTTAATGTGTTACTGAATTTGAGCTTCAAGTCCGGCACCTGCTTCCTTATCTGTAAGTGCTTCCTGTTGTGGTTTAATTTTTGTGACAGCCTGGAGCATTGTGCCATACTTGTAACTATTCTCTGACCCTGCTTCGAGGGTCAGATAATAGTTGCAAGTAGGCAACAACTCTGGAGGCACCGCTCAGGAAGCACTTACAGGGTTACAGCAGGTGCCCAAGTTGAAGTTAATTTCTTTGAAACCATTTTCTAAATGGTTACAAAGAAATTAGCTTCAACTTGGGCACTTACTGTAACCTTGTAAGTGCTTCATGTACTTCAGTTTTTGAAAATCCATTCCGAACGCGATTTCACAGATTTTTCTGCAGTTTCGTGAGATTCGCGGACCGCAAAATAGCAGAAAATCCGCAAATTCCGCTAACATAACGGATTTTACGCCCATGCTTAGTCTCTGCCATGGCAAGGTCAGCAGAGCAGAGGTTCCTTTTGGGTATGTGGAAGGATACTCTCTTGTTGAGGTTTTTGGGTCAGATGTTGTTGAGTGATTTAAAGGTGTGAGTAGTTTAACGGTTATTCTCTTCCCAAAGGGGAGCAAGTGGAGGTCTCGTAGGTGCTGAGACATGTGCTTGTGTCGTGGGGTTCCGAGGACGAGTCTGGCTATAGTCTTCTGGATGCTTTGGAGCTTGTGTAACAGGGTTCTGTTGATCCCCTCGTAGAGGGTGTTGCAGTGTTCTAGTCTGCTGGTTATGAGCAGTTGGATAAAGGTCTTTCTGCATTTGGTGGGATCCACTTGAAGGTCTTACGGAGGATGCAGAGGGTGTTGAAACAGGTGGAGGCGACAGCGTTGATCTGGCGGGTCATAGAGAGAGAGGAGTCTAGGATGATGCCAAGGGTATGGGCATGGTCTGTCGGAGTAGGGGGGTTCTGAGGGCAAAGGCCACCAGGTGTTGTCCCAGGCGGTGGAGGAGGGTCCCAAGATGAGGACCTCTGTCTTCTCTGAGTTGAGCTTCAGGCAGCTGTCATTCATCCAGGCTGCAACGTTCTTCATTCCTTCCTGGAAGCAGAGTCTGGTGTCTTCAAGATTTTTTGTGAGAGAGAGGATGAGCTGAGTGTCGTCGGCTGTAAGATACTATGCTGAGTCGATGCTCTCTAACGATGGCTGCGAGTGGGGCCATGTAGATGTAGAAAATTGTGGAACTGAGCGAAGATCCTTGGGATACACTGTAATTGATCTCTGTGGTTTCAGAGAGGTAAGGTGGGAGTCTGATCCTTTGGGTCCTGTCAGTGAGACAGGAGCGGATCCAGTCAAGGGCAGTTCCTCATATATTGGCTTTGTGGAGTCTGGCTGCGAGAGTGCGGTGTGAGACGGTGATGAAGGCTGCAGAGAGGCTAGTAGGATGAGGGCCGCAGAGTGGCCCTTGTCGAGTAGCATGCAGTGTTATTGGTGGCAGCGAGGAGGGAGGTCTCAGTGCTGTGGTTGCTGCGCAATCCGGATTGGGAGGGGTCTTCCATGAAGGTGGTCATCTGGGTGTTGATGAATCTCTTGGTGACTTTGGCTACGAAGGGAAGGAGAGAGATGGGCCAGTAGTTTTTCAGGTCCATCAAGGTCAGCCGAGGGTTTCTTGAGGAGGGGCTTGACCTCTGCCTGCTTCCAGTCATCTGGGAAGATGCTGGATTCGAGGGAGGTGTTAATAGTCCAGCCTATTTTGGGTGCAATGGCGGCGGCGGCGGCTCTGTGGTAGATGTGCGGCAGGCAGATGTCCATGGGAGCTCCTGAGTGGGTGTCCTACATGGTTGTGGTGGTGTCTTCGGTGGTAGGAGGTTTCCAGGTGGTGATGGTTGGCTGGTTGTCAGTGGAGGAGAAGGGGGGTGGCGTCTGGAGTGTGTTCACTGAAGTTGTCGTAGAGGGCCTTGATTTTCCGGTGGAAGTTGGAGCTGAGTTTGTTGCAGAGATCCTGGGAAGGTGTGACGTCCGTGGCTTTACAAGGGGGTTTGGTGAATTACTGTATGGCATTGAAGAGTTATTTTGCGTTACTTGTGTTGGTGAGGATAAAGGTCCGCTTGGTGGCTCTTATGCATTGGTGGTATTCCTTCATGGCGTTCTTGTAGACATCCTGGTCTTTGGTGGTTTTCCTGTTCACCAGAGTTTTAAAAGGCATCTGCAGGAGTTCCTGGCTTCTTGGAGGTCAGTGGTGAACCAGGCGGCCTTCAGTGGTCGTTCTTTCGCGGGGTTGCTGAGGGGTGTGAGCATGTCTGCGCAGTTGGAGATCTAGCAATGTAGTTCTTTGGCTGCGAAGATGGCGTTGGTCGTGGCGGAGGGGGGTTATAGTGGAGGGTGGTGTTGAGGTATTCCTCTGTGATCTTGCTCCAGTTCCTTTGTGGCGGGCATGGGGCGGGTTTGGGGGTGGTGGTGTTAAAAGTAAAATGTACACAGTCACAATGCACAGCCCTTAAAACATTTCTAATACACTTCTGTACACAGCAAAATCATCTTCACACTTGACTCATAAATATCTACACTTATTTGAATTGAGTTGTATCATTGCAAAATGGTTTCACTAAATATGCTGGCTATCACTGTAGTCAAATGGTTGTAGGACATTGCACTATTCATTGAATACAATGATTCATATATGATATTAATTTTAAAGATTGAGATGTGAATCACAATATGCAATTTAGAGCACCTTTATGCATTTCAACATTTGGCTAATGAGTCATGAGATTGGCCTGAATCTATGGTATCCTGATGGAATACTTATACATAAACTTGATAGAATATTCTATCTTCAAAAATACCTTCAAGTTTCTCATTTGACTCTGTTATCGATTGTTCATCTGGATATGACAAAGGGCATTGAGGTATGGTTTGGGGTCTTTGTTACTCTGTCACCATTGTGTACACATTCCTGCCTTGTTTCATCAAACATTGCATGCCTATCTCAATTATGTTACCAAAAGCAGATTGTCTTAAACACACATTTGTGAAGCAGTAAGACATGCAAATCTGTCACTGGTTAACATGTATGGAACAGTATCTCTGATGCTGAATACATTTTTCATATATCTTGATACCATATGTACCCATCAATTCTGCAGTTATTAGTCATGCTGGATCACATGATCAATCTGGTTTGTGTAGATTCCCAATTTATAATGTGACTTTTGGTACATCCACTGTATCATAAGTGCCTAGTGTGCTATGTCACCTGTATTAGGGCTAACATGAAATTATCCACATCAGTGAAAAGCATCTAACCTGACACAATAAAGACCAGTTGCATGTTTGTTTCATCTAACCCTCATAGTGTCTGTTAGAACTGGGGGTCTCTAGTTGGCAATGGTATACACCTTTGTCCAAATAGGGACCCTTGCTTCTAAGTCAGGATAAGGAAATTACACTCCTAGATAACCCCTTCTCACCTCCTTGGTAGCTTGGCACAAGCAGACAGGCTTATCCCAGAGGCAGTGTGTTAAGCATTTGTGAGTACACATAGTAATACAGTGAAAACACTACAGATGGCACCACACAACTTTTATAAAAAGAAATATTCTTTATAAAGACTTAACACATGACCAGAAACGACAAACATCCACAATACTGTACTTAAGATCGACTTAAAGATGGTAGAAGTTGCTTAGTTCAAGTTGGTAATAAATGCAACACAGTTCTCACAAAAGTACCTGAATCCGTAATGCAAAATAAACCTAAAAGGCTAGCAGTGTTGATGATGCGTTGGTTCCGTGCTTCAGGGGAGATGATGTGTCGTGCCTCAATGCTTGCGCAGAGTAGGGGATGCGTTGTGATCTTTACCGGAGTGGAGGTGATGCGTAGATTCTCGACCTGCGGCCGGGTTGCGATGCCCAAGATGATGCCTCGATGCGATGCGACAATCCTGGTGCAATGCGGTAAGATGGTGCCCTTGATGCGACAATGCGAAGACGATGCGGGCACGCCCTGACAGCCTTGTGACGACTCTATGCTTTGGAGCCACAACTGGCCCTGCAACAGCTTCTCCGGTGATGTGACAGCATCCCTCTCGATGGCGTCACGCTTCTCCGGTGATGCAACAGCAGGCAGCTGCGACGAAGAAACGCTTCTGGAGAGATACTGTGGCAGCACGCTTCTCCGATGATGCGACGACAACCGCTGCAGCGGTGACTTGCTTCTTCTCGTTGCGTCGCACTTCCATCTCCCAGCGACACGCAAGTTTCTGCAGATAGATTTCCTAGCAAGGAATTCAGAGGGGAGCTGGTGGTGAAGTCTTTTGTCCCTGAGACTTCAGCTGAAGGCAAGCACAAGTTCAAGCCCTTGGAGAGATATTCTGCAAGATGATGAAAGTCCTTTGAAAGTTCCTTCTCCTTTCCTTGGCAACAAAAAAACCACTGCAGGCCAACCCAGCAAAAAGCACACTGGCGGAGGGGCAGTCCAAACTCCTGCAGCTTCCTTGGTTCTTCTCCTTGGCAGGGAGACTCATGTCAATTATACCAGGTCTAACATGTCAAACAACATGATGTATATGAGGAATTTAGGCATCCATGTGTCTGATCAAAGCAGTCCATTGGTTATGAAGAGGAATCTGGTGGGATCATTATCCAAAAACAATAGACAAAGCACATCATCATACACCTTGTACAAAATGTACACTTTCAAAAACTCTTCTTGAGCATTGGACAAGGGTCATCCTGAATGTTGATGGCAAACATCCTGGCTGTAACAAAAAATAGGTCATATATCATGTAAATCTGATAAGAACTTACCCCCTTGTTGCTGCTGTTGGGCTCTCAACTGTCCATCAAACTCCGGGTAGGCCACTGCAGAAATGCAGACCGTTGGAGGGTCAGGGTGCAATGCGGTCTCTTCACACGCTGGGAGGACTTCCCAATCTGGACTTCTGTGATATTAAAGGTCCAGCATCTTTGGTCCTCCCACCTCTTGCAACTATGGGTGCTGTGCTCTGTGTAGACACCCAGAGTCTGTACCTTCCTGGCGATGGCCTTCCATATGCGGTGCTTCTGATGAGCGTTAGCCAATATTGATACATGAAAAGAAAGAACAAACAATGGTATTATGTATTTTTATATATCTGTATTGCTGTCCCAAAAAGGGCCTTCAGCTATCAGTAGCATAGGTCATAAGTTACTATACAATATGTGTATTGTCACTTGTTGACCTATACCAATATCCTCATAAACACTTCAGTAGTGACATGTTGCCCATGCTCATCCCATGTCATGGTCTAAACATACAAATCCAGCCCTGTGACATCTTCCACCCCAGGGGCTCCTGCCTAATCTGTAATGTGACACACTTCTTATCAGTGCTAAAGAATGTGAACTACTAAAGGCTAAACATTAATGATTACGGCACATTGAATAGTGGTTGCTGTGAATAAGGGGCATACAGTTTGGGCATAACATTCTTTAAAATGTGAGTCATTTGAAAAGAAGTGTTAGCTCTATAAGTTAGTGAACTCGACCTTTCAACTGTTGTCCATTTAAAAGCATTTAGGGGCATATTTTAAGCACCACTCAAATTTTGACCGGCAAAGGATAAATGTTAATGACAGCTGTACCTTAGTGCATTACTTGTATGACCCTGGTGCTCTGGTCCAGCCTGGCCCTTGATTCTGAATGAGCACTGCTCAATGACAGGCCTTTCTATCTGCTGCCGGATGATTATGATGTCACCTGAACACCTTGATTAATGGCCAGTTCTTCTCAAAGGAGCAGTCTAGCTGAACTCTTGGAGTCCCCTAGAGAGAGATGAGTACTTTCTTCAAATATACAAACCATCTACCCTAGCGCCTAACCACTGGGTTTATGTGCATAGCACCCAGAAGGGTTTCTAAGGTGCAACAACAGTGATGGTGCGATATATCACACCTCATTAACCGAAAAACATATTTATGATATGGCACTTTCAGGCTGCCTCCACTATTGCATTCTGGCACCATATTAACCTTTACTTGTAATTACTGAAGTTAAAGGCCAGACATTCCCCTTGACATGCTGCGAGAAGCGCTAATGCCATCTGCCTACCTCGTAATGACTGCAACGGGAAGGTTTTTGGGTTTGAGAGTCCTAGTGGAGTGTAGGCCAGGAAGCAAGGATTATCGGTCTCGAATGCTGCATCAATATCATTGAGTACCTGCTCCCAGAATCTCTCCAGATTTGGACAGTGCCAGAGAAGATGTGCAAGGAAGCCCATCAGGCCGCAACCACACCAGCATTCCTCTGTATGGTTCTTATCCCATTGATGGTACGAGGAGGCGTGAGGTGCCAATAAGATGCTTCTATATATGCAGACTCGGCTCTAGCAGTATTGTATGCCGGATGATGTGCTCTATAATGGAGATTGTCCCACTCTTTGTCCGTAAGAGCTCATCCCAGTTCTGCCTTCCAGCGGAGTTGGCCCCTCGAGCGATTTCTTTTCTGGAGAGGGGCAAGGAGAACATAGAGTTCTGCTATAAGGTGCTTATTGTCTTTCTTGTTCGCTATTCATTTCTCAAAAGGTGTAAGTTTGTGAAAAACATGTGATAAGCATATCCCGGAGGAGGCCCAGTGCTTTAGTTGGAGGTAGTAAAACTCACAAATGCGTGGAAGGCCGAGGTCCTGATGCACCCTAACGAAGGGAATGATACCGTCAAGATCAAAAAGGTGGCCCAAGCACTTACAGCCCGCTTCGGAGCCAACGCTGAGCGACCTCAAACCTACATCCTGGGGGGAAGTCAGGGTTATAATCTATCGGTGCCGTCGGGGAGGGAAAGGTTGTTAGGCCTCTCATGAGCTCCACCACGTCCCACACCTTCATTGTCGCTACTGTGACTGGGGAGGAGTAAAGACCCGACGCTCGCGATCGATGTGGGAGCCAGATCTTCCGCCAGATATTCGCCCCAGCTACCACCTGGTCAATGAAGCTCCAGTGCTTCTCGGAGAGGGGTCCATTTCATTCCAGTACAAATTGAAGGTGGGCAGCCTGGAGATATCTACGGACCAAAGGTAGATTCATCCGCCCTCACTCTTAGGATGCAACAGTTGTGCTACGGAGAGGCGCGCTTTCTTGTTGCCCCAGATGAATTTGTTCAGGGCCAGCTGCAGAGCCCGGATAGCTTGGGAGGAGGTACCAGAGGCAGAGTTTGGAACAAATCCAAGATCTTTGGCAAGATAGTCATCTTAACCACAGCAATGCGCCCAAACCAGGACAAATTAAGCTTGGTCCAGCCATCTAGCACCTTCTTGGTCTGCTCCACCAGTGTCGAATAGTTGACCTATAAAGTGCATGGGAGAGAGGAGGTTAGGTAGATGCCAAAATAGGGCAGAGGGTGACAAGACCAGTGTAGAGGAAGCCTCTGTAGGAGGGCATCCACCTGTGCCTGGTGCAATGACATGTTGAGCACCTGAGATTTGTTAAGATTAACTTTAAAGCTGGAGATTTGTCTGAAGGACTCCAATTCCTTTGTCAACGAGGGTAGGGACTGGAGAGGCTCAGCCAGGGAGAGGATGACATCGTCCACGTAGAGGCTTACTTTATGAGTATCACCCCCAAATCAAAGACCCTGGATGCCCGGGTGGTCTCGGAATCTCTGAGAGAGGGGCTCCATGTACAGGGCAAGTAGGAGGGGCGAGAGTGGAGACCCTTGCCTCATGCCCCTGGCAATCGCAATTCCATTCACCCTGACAAACACCTGAGGGGCTTGGTAAATGTTTGCACCTATTGGACGACGTTGGGCCAAACCTAAAGCCCTGCAAAGTATTAAATAAATATTTCCAGTTCACCCTGTTGAACTCTTTTTCTGCATGGACGGAGAAGTGCACGGCTCCAACTCGAGAGATGGACGCTATCTACGAGATGTAGAAGGCGTTTTGTATTGTTGCCACCCTGGCGAGTAGGGATGAACCGCGCCTGTTCCGGATCTATGAGGCCCTCCATGAGAGCGTTCAGACGAGCTGCCAGTCCAGCCACAAAGAGCTTCGCATCGATAATAAGCAGCGAGATCGGTCAGTAAGGGCTGCAAATGCCCAGAGTCCTTGTTAGGCTTCAGGATTACAAAGATTGCGGCTTCCGACGTGGAATCCGTGACCGTCCGCAGTCTAGGAAACAGTTAAAAGGCTGGGTCAAGAGAGGTGCCAGCTCCTTACAGAATGTTTTATAGAATAGGGCTGGTTAGCCGTCGGGACCCGGTGATTTGTTTAGCTTTAGTCGCGAGATTGCTGAGATAACCTCCTCTAACCGAATGGGGTCTTCGAGCAGCTCCACCGGCGATTTAGGAAGGCTGGTAAATTTACTGGACTCTAGGTAATCGCCTGAATCATGGGACCCACCAACGTCCTCGCTATAGAGAGATTTGTAGAATTGGCTAAACTCCTCTACGATTTGGGAATCCAAGTGGACCTCCTCGTCTGTGGACCGCTTCAATGAGGAGATGGTTACAGCCACGGCTTTCACGCATAGTCTCTGCGCGGGCATCCTCCCAAACTCATCACTACTCAGATAGAACTTGTGGCAGAGGAGCAGCAGAACATATTCCGCCCTATCAAAGTCAATGCATTTGAGGAACATTTGCTTTTTCTCCCAGGTCCTACAGACCCTCGGGGGCCCTGTGCATTTATGCATTGCCTCTAACTCTGCTAATTCGAGTTCTAGACTGATGGGCTTCCTTATGCTTTTTGTTGTCAGCTGAGATCACTATGAGTCCCCCACCTATCACCACTTTGAGAGTTTCCCAGACAGTTGCTAATGAGGTATCCCCAGTGTCATTGTGGTGGAGGTAGTCTGTGAGCTTCGAGCATACGCTCTCAACAATGCTAGGCGAGTCTAAGAGTCCAACCCTCAACCGCCACCTGGCATAGGCCGATTGGATGTGAATGGAGATAGGAGCGTGATCAGAAAGGGAGAGTGTGCCTATAGACGCTTTTCTAACCTTGAGTAGAAGCTTATTGGAGACAAGGAGCAGACCTAAATGGGAATGGAGCGCCAAGTAACTTGAATGAGGATAGAAATTTTGATTTCGGCATGATAGGATTGACATTTTAATAGGGCCTATATAATTGAATGATAAAAGAATGTTTTGTCTTATTTATGCATTAGGTGACATCAATTATAAGGAGAAGCATATATTAACTGTCCTGAAGAAGGTGGTTAGAACAATTTAAGACCACCGAAACGCGTCAACACTTTTGTGTATGTTAAATTTGCAGTGGTCAACAGTGGTGGGGTCATAGGGAAACGAAATTCAACCCCGTGTTGTGCCAAGTGAATCCAAATTAACATCAATAAGACAAAGTTAATTGTCTCATTCTTTCTCCTGTGGAACTGTATGAATTTGTATGATTGAACCTTATGTTTTGAACCTCTTAATTTTTTTTATATACATTGTACATTCAGAGGAATGTTTTTTAACTTTGTAATAAACAGTCTGTTTTGATATAACTAATGTGTTATTCTTCCCTATATGTGTTTCACATGTACGTGATGGTTTGAGATGAGTGAATAGATGGAATGTGTCTGATTCTGACGCTATAAAAATCACTTAAAGGGAAAATCCTTTTTTTACTTCATAGTAACTGGGCGCTCCATTCCCTTTTGGTTCAAATAGAGCCCCTCTCCCTGGTTTGGGCAGATCTAAATGTGCATAGGATTTGTGAGCTGCAGAGTAATGGGTGAAGTCTCGAACTGTTGAATGTTTAAGGTGCCACAAATCGTGAAGCCCATTGTCAGACAGCCATTGTTTGCCCTCTGAGGAGAGGGCACCCACCTGAGTGTATCGCTGGGCGGACGATCAAGTTTGTTGTTCATAACAAGGTTCAGGTCTCCACCCACCACTACCGCAGAATCAGGGGAGGTCAGGCCCTCAGCTACATGTTTTTGTAAAAATGGCTCTTGGTGTGTGTTAAGGGCATAAATATTAATCAAAGTAAGAGGCGTGGACCCCCATTGTATCCGGAGTGTAAGGACCCTGTCTTTGGGTTCATAAAAAGTAGAGAGACCTTACCCTCAAACTTTGGCCCCAGGAGAATGGCCACTCTGTTCTTTTTTACGTTGCTAGAGGACCAGTAGTAACGCGGGAAACGCCACGTGCACACGCGGTTTGTGTCCTTAGATACCAAGTGGGTCTCCTGCAGCAGACAGATATCCCCCTCGGAGTGCTCTAGTAAAGAAAGGATAGCCGTGTGCTTTACAGGGTGGTTCAGGCCCCAGGCATTAAGACTTACGATCTTCAGGTCTATATAACCATTCAGAAGGGAGGGTGGGTATTTGATGAGCAACCACGTCAGGTCATGGGAAGCGCTGGAGAAAAGCCTGAGCGGGCAAGGACCAGTGAGTGGGAAATAGAAGGACATGTCATGGTACGGGGACCCATCAAAAGGAAATAACCACAAACACAAATAAGAAAAACAACCCTGTCATTCAGCAACATAAACCCCCACCTCCCCCAACTAGTGAAATTTGAGCTAGACAAAAGTTCATCTATGGAAGGAAGACCATGGAGGTCGTGGCTCGCTGACAAAGAACTGTTCCTGTACGCCTCCTTGGCCGTCGATGAATGACTCCATCCCGGGCACGCCTTAACATTCATGTCAAGGGGAGATCGGATGCTCCATAGGCTGACTCAACAAAGAAAGCACTGGCTCTCTCTCTTTGGCCATCGTCATTGGGTCCAGACGCAGTCCTGTGGCAGACCTGCCAACCTGTTGCTAGCGTGGAGGCCAGCATGATGGGGCATCTCTAGAACCTTGATCATGCCCGTGTGACATGGGGACCTAATGCTCCAATACCTCCAGTGCTTCCTTGAGGGAACGAATCTGGTGCAGCCTTCCTTGATGCTTAAAGATGATGCAGAATGGGTGCCCCAGCAAATATGGTATTTCTTTCTCTCGCAGGTGGGAGGTCACCACTCGAAATTCTCTCCTCTTGAACAAGACGGATGCTGCCAGGTCTTGATACAAAGCAGGAGTGTGTCCTCTGAACTGGATCAGTTGGTACTCTCGGGCCCTACAAATTATCAACTCCTTCAACTGGAAATCGTGCACACACACGAGAATGTCTGGTGGTGGTGCCTTATTTCCTCTGGGTAGGCCCAATCGATGCACTCGGTTCATTCGAATCTCTTTAGTGTCGTCCTCTCCCAGGACCTGGCGGAAGAACGCGGGCACGTAGGCAAAAAGATCATCCTCCTCTGCCTTCCATGGATTTTTATTTGAAGAGCGGTTCTCAGGGTCTTCAGCATGTCTTGTAGGTCAAGATGTTGTTCCTGCAGTCAGAGAAGGTCTTGCTGCGGCATGTGGATCTCCTCGTCTCTGTTTGTGTCATGATCCTCCAGGGAGGCTACACGGTCATCCTCCTCATCCAAATCGTACCAGAGCTCCTTCAGATCTGCAGTTAACTGGCCCTTCAGCTCCTGGATGTCCTCTTTCAGGGAGCAGAACAGTTCAGACATGAAGGCCTCAGTGGCCGGGCCATCGCCACCATCTCCTGCGTCCTACTGGCTATCTTCTGCAGGCACGGTGTTTGCCATACCCACAGCTCCAGTTTGTCTCATGAGCATCTCCTTTACATTCCTGTCCTTTTTCAGGCGTGCTGCTGCCCTGGCTGGGGCTCCATGACCTAACATTGGTTGAGAGGCCGGCACGCGGTAGGCTCACCTACAAGTCTGCAAACACCATATGGATCTGCAAGGGCTCTGCGCAGGGCCAGCTAAACCACCCGGAGCACTTCTGTCGCCTCGTTGTCAGCCCCTGGAAAGTGCTGAGCCAGAAGACCTGCTCGGGTATGCGAGGCCAAATTGTAATGTCTTATCAACAGGTGCACAGTCCCCTCTGGCGTTTAGGTACTGCAAAGCCCACACAATGCTCGTAGTTCTTCAGGCCCCCCACAGCCTTGTGCACCCATCCAAGTGCTCCAGTGGGGGCCACTCGGCTAGTTGCTGACGCTCCCAGTGGCGTACCTGACGGCCCTACTGACTGGAACCAGCAAATGATGCAGCTCACCCTCCCTCCTCAATGACACTGGTGGTCCGCAGGTGTCCAGCGCCGATCCCACACACCTAGTACGAGTCACTACTGGTTCCAAGCTGTGGGCTTCACTCCGTATTCACCACCCACCCACCTCCACGTGGCTCTGGCGGTCTTGCAGAGCCAGTGGCGGGACCCTCCTCTGGCTGTTCTAAAAATGGATGCTCACACCGGGCCCAGCACTGCTCTCCTCAATGTCAGGGCTACCTGAAACTGTAGGAGAGCTGATTGGCGAGGCAATCAGGGTCCCGGGCCTCTTAGCAATGCCCAAATGAATCCGCATACACCTCTTCTGTGCGGCTCTTATTCAAGCTCCACAGAGCGCCATCACCATTTCCTCGCCGTCCAAAATGGCAGGCGTGGTTCCACTGCTGCTGACGAGGTCCACACAATCGCCCTGCCCTCCTAAAGTGTTCTCAGTGGCGATTAACCGGGACATGCGGGACCCGTAGACATGCTTTTCCCACTAGTACTGAGGACCAGGTGCCTTCACCATCCCGGTGACAGATTGTACCTGCCTTGCCTCTAGTCTTTTGCCCGGTCCGGCCACTTCTCGCTTCTCACACTTGGGTCCGCGAGGATGCCAAGTCACCAAAGCGGAATGGATCGCTGCTCCGTCGGCTCTTTGAAAAAACTCTGTTCTCCTCCACTATACCAGGAGACCAGGAAGGGGCCTCTTTACAAAGCTTTTGTGACCGCTAAGCCGTAGAGGCACACTCCAGCGTCTTTTATGGCCACCATATTGGCTACGCCCCCCTGCATTTCACTTTAATGATGCTTCATCGGGCCAAATTACAGATCACCAAGAGTTACTCAAAGGGTTGCAAATTTAGAACTTTTGCCCAATATAAAAATACAGCTTCCTACTGAAGTAATATTTCTGGTGTTTAATTGGTAACAAAGCAACCATGTAGACCAAGCAGCTTGGTTTACAATCCAAGCTTCTCACCTTAATTAAACCATGTGGCCCTAGGCAAATCATTTTATCTCCTCATGCATCACTATTCCCAAACTGAATTTACACAGTAAAGTCCTACTATGAAACCTCAATAAAATCCAGTTCCCGTCTTGTCACACTTGCTTGGTTGAAACAAAGTGTGAGTCTGAGGAAGGAAGGCTTTGAAGAAGAGCACACTATTCATGTTCAACCAGTATTCATTCTGCATTACTCCTCACACCAGGGCCTCTTGTCTTCTTAAATCCATTGTGATCATTTGTCCAAATGAATGCACACATTGGTCAGCAGGACATGATTTTCCATACATTTAGCAACATTCCGAAGAAAGTAAAAAAAAGGCTGCCATCTCGAAAAGGCGTGCATTTTCTTTCTGGGAGATATACCATTGCTATAAATGTTGAGTTTGGTCTACGTCACAAAAGCAGTCTCTCCTGCTACCAACTGACCACACAGGCAGCACTTACTTCGTAGGAGGAGGTATGGAGGACTGATCACCCCAGATAGGGTCTCTCTTGTTACCAGTGTTGTATGCACTGTGTTGCCCAGTCTATTATGGAACAATCACTATTTAGTCACACGCCATGATGTACTGACGTACTGCCTAACTTGATTAGTCCCTCAATTCTTTTTTTTAGGACTTGGGCCTTGGGTAACGCAAAATGATGGAGACATGACTAGCAAAATGAAAAAGGGTCTTTGCATCTCCCATATCCCACAAATATTCATTGGTATTAGGCTTTATGGTGCCCGTGAAGGATTGGGGCCACACAAGGGTTAAGAGGCCCTGAAAGAGGGATGGACCCCCTCAGTCGCAGGAGAGTCTGTGCACCAGCAGCAGAGGAACAGAAGAGCACAGAGGCAGCAGGAGGCGGGCAGTAGGTAGGTTGCTTGTGCTGCCCAACACTTTTCATTGACAGCAGCCACCACTGCATTTACCATGATGTTACAGTGCAATTTATCACAAGTACATCAAACATATACATGTATTGATGTCTATATGCACATCAATTTGAATCTAGGGCTTTAAACACACAACACATGTTGATGGTGAGCCTATTTGACATAGGAGAATGCATACAAATCCCTATCATCTTTGTCCTATGAAAGGACCACATTATGTTACACTTAACATCAATCACTACACTTTACGCTGGAACTTAAAGGGACATTGTAGTCTGTGTAAATGGAAAACAGTCAGTTAGACAGATTCACATATGGATGCCAGACATGTACATGTTCCTCTGCTGAGTCATAGAGCTGGCCATACAGGGAAACATCCTCTTTTGCCAGCAACTCCTGTTCCTCTGGCATGAAGGCAGTGGCCCTCTCAGCTCTTGGACCTGTCATGAGTGCTCCTAGTGATAAACAGCAGCAAAAGTGGAGGAGGTCTTGATAGCAGCAGTGTTAGGAGGCAAGTGAGGTTTTTACCCAACCACCACGTACATGTGCGCAACATATGCAAAAGTCAGTGGAGACAGACACAGCCATTGCCTTCTGTCATTACGTTCACCAATGTTAGCCTATGGCTGTGTCCGTCATGGAGCTAACGTCCACTGTGCGGTCGACTTCAACCACCGCTGTCTGTTTCCAATTGTAATATCAGTGAGGTCAGGCACCTGCCATTTTAGGATTGTGTTAGTGACAGGTAAATGTGTCACCACCACTCCAAATAGGGGATAGTTTCTTCATATAATCACACTTGGACGGACACTTATTTTTTTTAAATAAGCGTTTGGGTGTAGTGTGTTACTGTGCTGAAATGCAATATTAGTGCAGGGTTTTGTACAGCTCCTTCCACTGTATTTTTGGAGGAAAAGATTTACATATTCAAAACAAATGTGTAAATAATGCATTTGAAATGAATTATTTACACATTTATTTTTTAGATTCATGCAAGGCCATAAATATCATTTGTGATGGTTAAAGGACAAGAAGCAAATGTTTCTTCAAATATGTATTTACCCACATACATTTTGTCAAAATGCACAACTTTTGTGTTACTCATCTAATATGTTGTCCGTGGATAATGTAAATAAATGTTCTCATGTTTCTCCAATGCAGTCATATGAACCTGTGAGAGTATAGATATGACAGCCTCCGTCGTACCATCCATTTCCAGATCTTGCCACCACAAAATGAAGGGATTTAATCAAGAAGTTCAGGTTGAATAGGCAAACTATACTTATGCAATCATCAACTGGAGCCAGATCTACAACTCCACATCTATTAAACCAATTGTAAAAATCATACCTTTACTTCATTTTTTAGCCACAGAATCCTTCCAATACTCTGTGGCAGTATCTGGTGGTTTATCACAAACAACTTTTAGTAGTGTGGTACAAGAAGTTCTTTCTTCAATGATGAGACACTTCAACAGCTTATTCCAGTTTACATGGCAGCATAATTTAGCCAATGTGATGGGTGACTTCAATGGTATGGATCAACAACCACAAGTGGTTGGAGCATTTGATGGCACACATATTGCCTTACTGCCACCACATACCGGAGAACAGGTCTAATGCAATCAAAAGACCTTCAATTCATTCAAAGTGCAAGTTGTGTGCTTATCGGGTTTGTACATCACAAGCATCTGTGCCCATTACCCTGACTCTGCCCATGATTCCTTTGTACTATGGAACAGCCCCGTATTCCGACAAATGTCTCAACTTGGACCTGAGAAGCCATTGTTATTGATCATTACAATCTTTCATTATATTGTTTGGGGTATTACTAGTTGTGTGTCATTAGATTGGGCCTTTGTTATCTTTGGGCCATTTTTTGTTTATCTTGCATCCAGAAGACTCAGTTTATTCCAACTGACCATGGTTGTTAGCATTGCTGAGGAATCCAACAATGCTAGGAGAAGTCTACTTCAATGAGGCCCATGGGAGAACACAGTGGCCAGTGGAGTGGGCATTTTAGGCCGTTAAAGGCCAGGTTTGTTGTCTGGAGAAAACTAGTGAAGCCCTCCTCTACTCACCCACTAAGGTGTGCTAAATCACTGTGGCCAGCTACATGCTCCCTAACATCACCCTTCGACAGAACATCTACAACATCGCAGATGATGGCGGCCATGAAGAGGCTCTGGGTGAGGATCCTGAAATGCAAAATGAAGATGATAGTGGTGAAGAGCAAGAAGTTGACAAGTCTAGATGTCATTAACAACTTCTTCTCATGAGTGTATCTTTACTAACCCTGGGCATAAAATCTGCTTCGCTCGCAGAGTTTGGGGATTTTTGGTAACTCCTCATTCCACTTAGAACCCCGAGTTACTGAAAATTCTGCTCTCCGCAGCGGAGCTGAGATTTTTTTGTGTTTGTGATCTCAAAATGTTTTTTTGCAAGCGTGGGAGCGACTTACCAGGATGCCTGCGATCGCCGACGAGATTTCCCATCTGTTTGCGTGCGCCACAAGAATTGGTGTGTGATCGCAAACACGTCATTCGGGCGCAACATTGGACCTTCGGTGTTTTGAGAAGATTGTGATCCTGAACATGCAGAATTTGTTATCTGGAGAAGAATCTCTCTCGAGCAGCATCAAAACCTTCTCGAAATAGTGATCTGGATTTAAAAAACTTCTCAGATTTAAATTTGGCTGTACTTTTTTGTGCAAGGTGTCATTTTCTACTTTTTATTTAAGAGGAATGAAGTGCTCCAGAGTCTCTAACTTCCTGTTCCTGTCCAGCTGGCTCCTCCCAATGATTTGTCCATCTCCTGTTCACTTTTCATTTGGATTTGGAGCTGGAAGGATCACTCTTTGTGGCTGCAGCATCATATATCATTGGATTTGAGGACTTTTGAATCTGAGATTTCACAAGTAAGTTGGAAAATTGGTGTTGTTTGCTTGATTGGTACATTGCACCTACTTTTTGTTGTACTTTTTTTAAAATGTATTTATTGTGGTGGGTGGCCTGTATTTCAGTAGCAGCCTAGTTGTTTCTTTGTAAGTCATTTTTCATCTTTTATAAAGGAAACATGTTGCACAATTCACTGCATTTTCTCTAACTTTTGAAATTAATTAGTTTTCAATATTTATTTAATTCACTAGCCCAGTAGTCTGCCAATACTGTAGGCCTTTCAGCCAGTTGGCCCAGAGCTACTCATGGGTGCATGAAACAACTGTTTCTGTGGTGTCTGTTGAATCTAAACATCATTTAGGGGATGGATGGCATTAGATTGAATTGCTAAATGTTTTTTTGGGGGTATTTCACTTTTTTTTTTCGTGTGTGTTCAATAAATGCCGTTGTTGGATGTGTGTGATGTGGTTGTGGTGTAACTTGCAAACCTTTGTTGGCCCTGTGGAGTTTTGTTTTCGCATTGCTGTATTAAAGCTGTGTTGATTAGCATGCTTCCTTTGTCTGGCCATATGGGGCCTTTTTGAGTTGATTGTTTTACAGGCCTCCTGCTTGTTGTGAGTGACCATGTTGTTAAAGATTGCAGGGATCTGTTAGCATGAGCTGAAAGCGATTTTGTACTTGGCAGCCATCTTAGTTAACCATTTGCTCGCGTTGTGCTTTCTCCCTCTTCCTGAGGCTTGCACATGCTCAGAGGGGCCAGAGGAGAGATGGCAGCCTTTTTTTTAGTAGAATTCACCTGCCCTTCTGTTATAAATGTCAGGCTATTCTTACAGATGTGCTGAGTTTGGTCTCTTCTCCCACTTTATTGAGCAAGCAAATTTTGTATACCTATATTAGTCATTTTGCATGTTGGTACAGGCCAGGACCTCCCCTTGGTTTTATGCGGACTATGTAAACCTATTTATATATACGGTCCCTGTTCTCTGTATTCCCTAAAATGCCTCCTAGAGTTTCATGAGGGTACTGTGTGACGTAGTCTCCCTCATCTGAGATCAATAAATATGTTTTCTTTATATTACAGCTTCTGTGGCAATCTCTTCTTTGTTGGTTTAAAAGGACCAGGTGTATCATTGAGACCCCTGAGAAGGTTTCCATTTTCTTCAATGTGGCTGGTGGCCATTTTGTGGTGGTACTTAGTGTGCTGCTTTTATCATAGGCCTGCATGTATTTCCTGTGTTCCTCTTGGATTACTTCTTCTTGTTGTTGTGGCCTTGTCATGTGGCTGGCGGCCATTTTGTGCAGGCAGCCTGTGTGTTTTTGCCATGGGCCTGCAAGCTTTCTTTGTGGTGGCCATGCCTTGCCCTTGATGTTGTTTTGCATGCGTTTTTTAAAAATTCTTTTTACCCAGCAAAAATGCAGCATTGTTCACTACATTTTCTACTACATTTGAAATATTTTTGATTTGAATTGATTCGCTATGTGGCCCACTCTGCCAACAGGCCTTTCAGCCAGTAGGCAAACAGCTACTCATGGGTGCATAAAACAACTGTTTATGTGGTGTATGTTGACTTTTTAAACATCATTTAGAACATGGATGGCATTTAGAGCATGGATGGCAATGGATAGAATTGAAAAATTTGCTTTTGGGGGTATTTCACTTTTTTGGTGTGTGTTAAATAAATGCCTTTGTTAGATGTGTGTGCTTGTGGTGTGGTTGTGTTGGTGTTGTGTTACTTGTAAACCTTTTTGAGCCGTGTGGATTTTCGTTTTTGCATTGTTGCATTAAAGTTGTGTCGTTTAGCATGCCTCCTTTGTCTGGCCATATAGGCCTGCTTGAGTTCATTGTTTTCCAGGCCTCCTGCTTGTTGTGACAGTGAGTGACCAGGTGGCCATTTTGTGGTGGTATTTAGTGTGCTGCGTTTGCCATAGACCTGAATGTCTTTCCTTTGTTCCTCTTGGCTTACTGCTTCTGTCCCCATTGCTAGCTGCAGCTCCCTGAATGCTCCATCCCACGTGATGCACAATGCCAAACAGGTTCCATTACATTTGTATTTTTGTTTTTGTTCTTCTTTCCTATCCCTCCTGAGTGTACACAGTAGTACACCATGAAAGCCCTTGTTGTCAAACTCAAAGTCTCACAAATGGCTACACTGTTATGATTTTTAATAACTGAGTTAATACAACTTAAATATACTAATAACACTAAGTGTGACCATACACTAAGTTATATAATATATGTGTTTGTTTGTTTGTACTAGTAGTTTTGAACCACAACAACAAATGCCACGTTTCACTGATGTTCTTCTGGTTTCTTTGCTTTTAGGTACACAAAAGACTGAGGAGGAGGTATCATCATCATCACCTGTTGTACTGCCAGACAGAAGTGCTGCTGTGCACAACGTCATGTGACGTGTACCCACAGACATCTCTTCAATTGTGCCCCTGAGCGCTGCTGACATCTGAAGAAGTTGGCCCCAAAGAAAGGTACCAGGTCCGCCAGTACCAAGAAAGTTGTCAGTGAGATGAAGGAACAGAAGAAGGAAGTGCAACTTACCAATATTGGTGTGCCGCCCAAGATGTTCTTTAGGAAACAAAAAGTTAGGCCTACAGCAGCGGTGTCCGGGGAGCAAGCTGGGAGTAGCACCCCCGGATCAGTGGACCCACCCCACCAACCTAGGCCCAAGCCCATGACTGTCACAGAGGCAGCCAGTCTAATTGTGACAAAGCCAATAAGCAGTTATATAGAAATTGACGTATCGTTATCACAAAGTAGTACCCAATCAACGCAGGAAACTCAGATAAGTGGACAACAACAGCCGCAACAACAGCTGCAACCCCCCCCCCCACAATGGTAGTTGTTCCTCCCGAAGTCAAATTTAATTCTCAAAATTTCGCTTTTCGGACGCCACTTATCCTTGATCACTTACAGGGAAATGCAGTTCGCCATGTTTTTTAAATATGCTTGGATTTACGCCCACCTGATTGTATAGACATGAAAAAAATACTATTCGCACTTAACTGCATTCTCTGTGAAGTATGCTTTCTAGTTGTTATTTTAGTTATAATTCAATGGCTCATCTGTCTCGTTTCTATTAAAAGTACAAATTCAATTGCAAAGTAAAACTGGGCTGTGTGTATTGCAAAATCTAACATCAGAGGCCTAAAATACCAATACAAAATGTGCACACAATTCATTGGTAACATAAGACTCCTTTGATGAAATTTCCTGATAAAAGGTTTAACCATGAATTACATTTGTTAAAATTATACCACAAATATAACACCTTTAAAATAGTACAGCACTGAAGTCACTTGTATCAAAATGGAGACTACTCATCAGCTTTATGATAAATTAATAAGCGGACAGTGTGCACAATTGCAATAAACCTTGTGAATAAATAGAAAGTGCAATTCACAAGAAAAATCACATTGTTGTTATATCTTCATAAATCCAATAAAATATGCCCTTACTCGCTGATTTACAGTTGTCACTCATTGTATCAACAAGGAAGATCCAACTGTTTCAGACATAAAAGAAAATTGTGCCAATATATAGCTAATTGTGCAAATATCACAGATTAGTTAAAGTGCTATGTGCCTAAGAAAGTGCTACTTTACGTCATCCTGACATAATAAAGTGTATTTGCAAAGGCCCAGCAGCGACCTACATCCAGCACAACCAGCTCAGTAGAAGTAGGTAGTGGTAGTGCACAGAGTCAAATTCCACGCCCACCCTCCAGTTCATCTGGCATTGCAAGTGGCATCTCCAGCAGCACAAGAAAGTTCACCTATTCAGTTTGGGCCTTCTTTTCGGTGAGCAGTAAGGAGGAGAATGCTGCTATATGCCCCATTTGTACACAAGGTCTTAGTCGGGGTAAGCTTAGTACAAACTATTGTACCAGAGGCCAAACAACCCATCTGAAAATACACCACTTGATCCTATGGGAGGCACACCTTGAAGGCCAAAAAACTGCAACCATTGCTGCTGGTGGTGATGAAGAAGTAGAAGATAAGTTTGCGGTGGAAGGTGAATAAGAGGGAGACATTTTCTCTGGAACACAAAGTGGCCTTGTCCTCAGCAGTACAGTGGTAGCGCCCACATCCTCATCAGCCTCAGCAACAGCTCAGTGACACAAGAGTAAGAGTCAGACTGAGAGTGAGAAACTAAGGCAACAGAGTACCGCACCGAAAAGAAGTGTGGTATTGAGCCTAACAACGTCTGGCGTCAAGAAGTCACCTGCATCAGTGGTACCAGAAAGGAAAAACATTCAGCCTACCATTTTCAGCATGTTTAGGTCGGAGGAGCAGTACGAACGCAATCACCCAATGGCACGTTTGTACAATGTGAAGCTGGCTAAAATGTTAGCGCTGGACCTTCTCCCTTTTTCTTTTGTGGAAGGGGTGGGTTTTCTTGAATTTGTGACAGCCATTTACCCAAAATGCAAGGTTCCCTGCCAGTCCTATTTTGCAAGAGTTGCTGTTCCAGCAATACATCACAAAGTGCTAGAATTGCTTGGGCAAGCTTTGCGGCAGAGTGCTGTTCACAGTATTCACATGACAACAGACATGTGTACCAGTTGCCAAGCCACTGATTACATGTGCATCACTGCACACTGGATCTCTTTTGTGGAGCTAAGAGAACAGATATCTGCAGATGTTGACACTGCTGAGATTTTTAATGCCACTCGGAAACATGTAGCTGTAGCCATGTTAGATGCTCTTGTAGATTGGGATACATCAAATCATTGGATTACACTACGCTTCCAATTGGATAAACATGAATTACAAAATTGGAATATGATTTACATAAGAATATATTACTGTATCCCTGTTTCATCTTTTAACCATTGTGTTTTTCTGTTCCCACTGTGTTATTATTTTCTGCATATATTGTAGTAGGATATATGGTTTGTCCTTTTTAATGGAAAAAACTTTTTTTTAAAAACATTATTAAACTGTGTACTTTTTATAATTTCTGACTAATTTTTGCATCATCTTTTTAGAATATTGCTTTAACTAGTAAGGCGCTGCATGTAAGTGTGCTTGATTGTTGAATTCCGTTCCAAAGGGGACTATTTTTTATGACAGGCTGTAGCCATGTTCGCCATGGAGAAATCTCATACTGCTGCAAACATTTTGGAAGATTTTAACAGCAAGGTCTTTTGAATGGCTGCACCCAAGAGGGCTTAGCATTGGTTTTATAGCCACGGACAATGGCAGTAATGTAGTTAAGGCCATGGGCATGGTGGCTATTTCGGGGTCCTGTGTTTGGCGCACTGCATCAACATCCTTGTTGAAGACTTTCTGAAAATCTAATACAGTCAGCAACTTACTGACCACCTGCAGAAGAATATGCACACAATTCAGCCATTCTTTTAGAGCCCAGAAGCAGCAGAGGATCTTTGAATGTGAGCATAGAGTGCCAGTTAAAGCACTCATCCAGGAGGTCCCAACACGTTAAAACTCAAATTATTACATGCTTGAACGTCTGTTTGAGCAGTACAGACCAATCAATGAATATGTCATTCGAAGACTAGGGGATCCTATTGTAAAAGGCAGGACCATTGAGATGGACCAATGGGGCCTAGTTAAATTCCTGACAGAGATGCTTCTTCCGTTCTAGCCCTTCACACGTGAAGTCACCAAGGAGGACTGTACTATGGGCCAAGCTATCCCATTGTTGCACCTGCTACAAAAACAGCTGAAGGGGGTGTTTGCAATATACTCAGATTTGTAGGGAAAAAAAGAAGCATATGAGTTAGTGGAGAGCTTATCCCTTCGCTCAGGTGAAAATACAAGGGTGCAAACTGAGATTGTGTCATCCAACCATTACATTTCTGCCACAATTCTGGATCAACTGTACAAAGTTGTACTGAACACTAACACATAAATTCCTTTTTCTCAAGTGGATGTTGCCAAGTACAAAACTTGGATAGCTGCGGCAGGCAGTTGCTTTGAAAAAGACCGGCTGGAAATTAAACTTCAGAGCCTGACGGCGGGGTGGTTAGCTCACAGCAGTCAAAACCACCAACACCATCAAGAACAACATAAACAACAGCAAGAACCGGATCATCAGCCCCAGTAAAATCAGCACAGGAATGGTGTCTACAGCAAGGGCTTGTTAGGCCCAGTGCTCATACAAAGGCAAAAGAGGCCAGGCAAAGCGGAGCACCACTGAGCATTGAGCAGATGGTCCAGGCCTATCTGGATGGCCCAACCGAGGTCGACATTGATCAAAACCCATTGCTGTATTGGTATGGCTGCTTGTTCACCGTTCTTTCACCAGGGCTCACGACTGCAGCACCAGTCTCCTGTCTCTCGGCCGGGCTTGGCTCCGCCCCCAACCTTCACGGACGACCGGCCGGGCTTGGCTCCGCCGGTCGGACTAAAAACTACAGTCCCCAGGATTCTTGGCTACACAACGCTGACGCCAGCACCCAGCGTGCCAGGAGGCGCTTAAGGCTGCGTCAGGGACAGAGTCCCCTGTTGCTTGTTCACTGTTCTTTCACCGGGGCTCACGACTGCAGCACCAGTCTCCTGTCTCTCGGCCGGGCTTGGCTCCCCCCCAACTTTCACGGACGACCGGCTGGGCATGGCTCCGCCGGTCGGACTAAAAACTACAGTCCCCAGGATTCTTGGCTACACAACGCTGACGCCACCACCCAGCGCGCCAGGAGGCGCTTAAAGCTGCGTCAGGGGCAGAGTCCCCTGTTGCTTGTTCACCGTTCTTTCACCGGGGCTCACGACTGCAGCACCAGTCTCCTGTATCTCGGCTGGGCTTGGCTCCGCCCCCAACCTTCACGGACGACCGGCCGGGCTTGGCTCTGCCGGTCGGACTAAAAACTACAGTCCCCAGGATTCTTGGCTACACAACGCTGACGCCACCACCCAGCACGCCAGGAGGCGCTTAAAGCTGCGTCAGGGCCCTCGTCCCGCGAGGACGCGTGCGGGACGCGCCGGACGAAGCCCGGACAAAGGGCGGACAGTCTGTGACAGTCTGAGACTGGCCGTAACTGGGCTGGGCCAGGACCCCTGCCTGTTACTGCTGAGGCTACTAGTGTTACTCATTAAGTAAGACATATTTTTGCCAATATATTCTGGTAAATGCTGTAGAACATTTTTTTGGATTGGGGTGACATTTGCAGTAGTTTCTTATTTAACCCATTTTGAAATGTCTAAACAAAGGTCTTCATCTGTACCTAATACTATAGATAATTATCTAGTCCGGGTTGTGAATAAAATTAATAGCACAAGACGTATATCTTTGGGTTTGAGCTCACCACCTGTTACCTCTACGCAGAGTTTCCTCCCAGATCCTACTGTTCTCAAAGTTCCGGTACAAGTACATAGTAGTGATGCTTCACTTACTGAGTTATGTCCTAATGCTGATCTTAATCTTGACTTGAATATATCCTCTGCTGTTAATCTAGTCGATGACCCAGGTGATCAGTTAAACAGGATAGAAGTTGATTCACCTCCCTCTGTACCTGTGCCTGCGACTAGAGCCATAAGAGCATGTAGAAAGGGCAAGAGTAAACGGGCGGGTTACGTTCCAGTAGAAAAAGAACTGTATCTCCATTGAAAAGCACTGCTACAACAGTGGTGATTGGAGGACAAGGCGAGAAGGAGATATTGGGTGAGGATTTGGTTAATAAGCTAGTGAGCATGATTGACTCAAAGATCAAATCAATAATCAAACCTTTGGTAGCTAAAATTGACTTCTTAACAGTTGAGGTAAATAGACGAGGGGGACTGTTAAACAAGACAGTGGAGGAGGCGGGCAAAATATCATCTGTAGTTACAAACAGGGTTGTTCCATCGACAAACCCCCCTAGGGAAGGGACGGGGTGTAATTGTGATGATGTGAGATCAATTCTGCCTCCTACTCAGCAGGTAGCAGATAAAGGTACCCGGGTAACAGCCAACAAAGATATACCAATAAACCCTATAGGGAATGGTGTAGACCAAGGCCCTGTTCAACTTATTGTAGAGGCCTCTCCTCTTGTTTTGGTCTTGGCCAACGTGCCTTCACTAAAACCAGGTCAAGTGGAATCTACTTCTTCGTTGATTAGTAAAGCTTACCACTGGTTATGTAACAATATGATGATATCTCCAAGAGGAAAACAACAGTTAGCTGGTGAGATTACCATGGCAAGAAGGGTGGATTATATAGGGACTAACGAAAAAAAACTAAAAGGAGATTGTGTAGTTCTGCATTTTTTAAGCCCAGAAGTACTTCCTGAGCTTTTAAGATATATATTTCCCCACCAACGTAGGAGTGCCGAGATTGTTCCGTTAACTTTGGATTTTTTCTATAGGAGAAATAACACAGTGAATCCAAATATTTTAAAAACAAAATGGAACTTGGTAACAAACAACTGGGGTAGGGTTGCACAATCAAGTGAATGGGGTATTAGCGTTGAAAATCGATTTGCAGCATTGTCAGACCTAAATGAATGTGATTGACTTGAGAGGGCAGGTAGTGGTATGCTTAAAGTCTTAGCTGAGATAAATACAATTTACACTCCTATTGTTGTTGAGGACTTTGGTTTTTCCAAAGTTACTTGTACCCTCCAAGGAAGTCCAACAAATGATACAAACTATTTGGTTAGTAGCAAAAAGATCGAACCCTCCAAGTTACTTCCCAATTCTGTTGTAAATCCTGAGTCTGATATGTGTGCTGTTGCCTCTGAATCGGGTACAAATATTGAGAACTCCTTTGTGCGAGTAGATGGTTCCGAAGGAGAACAAAGTGTAACAAATTCTTTATCAACAGACCCGGATGAAACTGTGGACAATGTGGGGAAATTTTTGTCATGGAACATTGCAGGCCTGGGTTCCACTTTTTGCTCAAGGATACTTGAACTACTTTGTGCCAGCCCTAAAAGGCCCATGGGGAAGACCAAAGGGTGGTCTAGCTATTTGGGTTCGGCAGTCATCAAAACTAAATGTTAAAGTAAAAGAAACTGGGCACAGAGACATTCAACTAATCACAATCAATTCTGATATGTTGGGTTCAATAGACATCTACAATGTATATATGAGGAGTTCTGGGGGTGGGAGGTCGGAGGTTTTGGCGGCCTTGGGTTCCTTACTTGATGTTCACTCCCGGGACAACCCGATTGTCATTCTAGGTAAATGGTCCGTTTAACCCATCCATGATATTTTTTTAGAAACTATTCAGAATTGGCTTTTTAAAAAAAAAAAAAAAACTTTTAAATGTTCAATTATTGATATATGATGTTTTTAAAACTTGGATTGTAAATTGAGTCATGAATTGCAAATAATATGCTTTTTCTATCCCTTTTTTGTAATTGATCGTTAAACTAATTGTATTTTTAAATTGCTTTTTCTTTTATGAGTGAAATCTCGAATAAAGCATATTTTGACTTGACTTGACTTGACTTGGTATGGGAAAAGTCGCAATTGGCCAGTGATCAGCAGGCTGGCAATAAACTATCTGGCTTGCCCTGTAGCAAGTGTTTCTTCTGAGCATGTTTTCAGTGCTGCTGGTGCCATTGTAACAGTGAAAAGTACCAGTCTCTCGCCCCAAAATGTGGAGAGGTTAACCATGATCAAAATGAATCAGCACTGTATACCACCGGATTACACCATACCTGAAGCACAGCAGGAAGATGAGGACAGCGACTTAGGTGACGGAAGTAATGTATTACATGGCCTACTTCTGGGTGAACCACCAGAGTTTGAGGACAAGCTTGACTTCCTTGACAACTAGGCTTTCAACTTGCTACTTTCTTTCTTCCTTATTTACTTTTATCATTTGTGTATGTCTCTCTAGTTCGAATCACAACAAATCCATCACCACTGTAGTGTCTTTATATTGCTGTATTGGAGTTTCAACTGTATGCATTTATTAAAGAAACACACTCCCCCAAGTCCTGCTCCATCGTGACTCACCCTAAATCCATTTCCGTTAAGCCAGAGATTTGATGGAGAATAGTACAAGAAATGTGTGCCTGCCTCGTTGAGTCCCTCCAAAAGAACATGACTGTAGCTATCCTCCTTTCCTAACTGAGAGGGACTCCCCCTCAAGATGAGAACAGGTAATGACGGCATACATTGGATGCTGACTCTGAGTGATTGGTGTTTGTGTTAGTGTTGTTGTTGTTGTGCATGAAGTGAACTAGTATTTGATCTACACACTTAAAGCGATTCTAGTCAATGTTTCCCTTCTTGTTTTTTAAATAACAAAATTATACTTCTTCCGCAGGCCAATCGATTGTATTTTTGAATATAGAATCTAGACTCACTCGGTACACTACAAACTGAGTTGGACACCATGATGATGATGATGACCACATACTATACTCTTCGCAGTCAGTCAGTAAGATCGGAGATGATTGATGGAATAACTCTGGCGTTTCATGAAGTGTCATAAAAGGTAATCAAGTCAACAACAACCACAGCAGACCTACATGTCTGTGTAGTGGTAGGGTTGAGTGTAGTGGTATGATTTAGTTACTTAATTTAAAAAAATGTGATGTTGCTGTATATGTGTGCTCTGTCTGGCTCAGTCAAAATCTAAGCTAAGTAGAGGTTGGGTGGGTGCCGTGGGACTGCTCTGTCCTGTTGTTGTAGATTAATGCTGGAAACAGAGTAGACATAATTTAGCCTTGCCGCCTCTGAAAGTGTTCTTGTTGCACTCCTCCATTATTTATGCTTTTTTTTTCTCCTTGATTTTTCAATGTCCCTTTTGTTTTTCCATCCACAATTACTGGCCGGCCTTTACCCTGTGCTATCTTGGAAAAAACAACTCACACTTACCTTACTAATCCGCATCGGCCAGGCAGGCAGTGGCACCCAAGATTGACCGACTCTCAAAACCTCCTGACAATGAGAAGATTGACTCGAACCACTGGAAGGTATGGCAAAATGAATTTATTTCTCAAAATTTCGCTTTTGGGACGCCACTTATCCTTGATCACTTACAGGGAAATGCAGTACGCCATGTTTTTTAAATATGCTTGGATTTACACCCACGTGATTGTATAGACATGAAAAAATACTATTCGCACTTAACTGCATTCTCTGTGAAGTCTGCTTTCTAGTTGTTATTTTAGTTATAATTCAATGGTTCATCTGTCTCATTTCTATTAAAAGTACAAATTCAATTGCAAAGTAAAACTGGGCTGTGTGTATTGCAATATGTAATATCAGAGGCCTAAAATACCAATACAAAATGTGCACACAATTCATTGGTAACATAAGACTCCTTTGATGAAATATCCTGATAAAAGGTTTAACCATGAATTACATTTGTTAAAATTATAGCACAAATATAACACCTTTAAAATAGTACAGCACTGAAGTCACTTGTATCAAAATGGAGACTACCAATCAGCTTTATGATAAATTCATAAGCGGACAGTATGCAAAATTGCAATAAACCTTGTGAGTAAATAGAAAGTGCAATTCACAAGAAAAATCACATTGTTGTCATATCTTCATAAATCCAATAAAATATGCCCTTACTCGCTGATTTACAGTTGTCACTCATTGTATCAACAAGGAAGATCCAACTGTTTCAGACATAAAAGAAAATTGTGCCAATATATAGCCAATTGTGCAAATATCACAGATTAGTTAAAGTGCTATTGGCCTAATAAAGTGCTACTTTAGGTCATCCTGACATCATAAAGTGCAAGTGCTAATAATTAAGCAAATATAAAAACTACACATGTGGTATAAATAAAAAGTGATGGTTGAAGCCATGATGGAATACGGGTGCAGCATAAGAAGTCTATAATAAAATTCTGTGTACTGCCTTAGTTTAGTGGCAATTGCATAATAATAATAATTAATAATATACTGCTGCCCTGTATTGTCTACTAGTCTAATTAGTATAGTTAGTACTACTTATCATTACCCATCAAGTCATCATCATCATGCATGCATTTCCTTTTTCTCCCTTAACAGATTTATGAATATATTGGTCGTCTGCCAAGATTGTGTGTTGTCCATGTGTAGTGTTTGTCTTTGTCAAACTTTTCCCTTAAATACCCTTTATCCCGCTTCCCTCAGACTGTGTGATTTATTGAGGTGTAACTAAATAAATTTACACCTATAAATGATCACACACTTGCTGGGGCAGATGTAGTGATGTAGTAAAAGCAAGCAAGCAACACTAATTCAGGGCAGGGCGAGGATCTTTTTCGACTCTAAGTGTATGTATATATATATATATATATATATATATATATATATATATATATATATATATATATATATATATATATATATATATATATATATATATTCACTGAAAAACCAGAGGTTTCACAATCGTTATAGTTAGGAATTAGCATTTAAAAAACCTTTGAAATTCACAAAAAAAAACATAGGTTTCACAATCGTTATAGTTAGGAATTAGCATTTAAAAAACCTTTGAAATTCAAAGAAAAACCATAGGTTTCACACCAGTTATAGTTAGCTAAACATTTCACTCATACAAAACCATTGAAATTCCCACGTTATAGTTAGTTGGACTAACTATGACTCGTGCGCCCGCAATCCACTGCTGTTGATGTCACATATTACATCATTCATGACATGGTCAGTGACATCACTGATGACATCACTGATGACAACACAAATGAAAATACGATGCACCTCCTCACACTCTAATCTAACCTTTGATACACCCAGTGTTAAATACAGACTGCCAATCTTGAAACCATTGACACACCAATATCAGTTTTGTATGAGTGAAATGTTTAGCTAACTATAACTGGTGTGAAACCTATGTTTTTTCTGTGAATTTCAAAGGTTTTTTAAATGCTAATTCCTAACTATAACGATTGTGAAACCTATGTTTTTTTTTAGTGAATTTCAAAGGTTTTTAAAAGCAAATTCCTTTGTATATCGAGTTTGTAACTTACGATTTCTTGTGTTTTTTATTAGCTGTTTTGTATAACTATTAATTATTATTAATTTATTGTTTAAAAATATTTTTGATATTTCTTTTTATCATTTTTTCTTGGGGTGCTCAGGGTGCGCGCACCGGTGAGCTTACCCGTATTATTTTGCCTTGGATCGCTCCTGGTGCGCGCACCGGTAAGCTCACCAGAGAGCGCAGCAAGAGCGCCATATCTGCATTCGTAAAAAAAGAAAATATGTATGAAAACTAAATAATAATACAGCTCTCTAAAAGAATCATTACTCACCTTTAAAATACTTTGGAAGATATAGAACAGTGTCAGTCACACTCACCAGAAATTCTTAACGAGAATCTCTGAATAATGCTTCTTTCACTTGAGCCGCAGAATAATGGCACAGATTCTTTCTCATTTCAGACCCATATTCTTTTTACCTAGCCAATTAAAATTGTTCCCACACAAATTCAAAACCAAACTGCACATTTTAATTGGTTGTACATTTCAAGACTTTAAAACTCACATAACATTCACCCATCCCCACCAGTGCTCATTCACCCTGTAACCATGGACACAGTTCACAAGTTCATCATACTATGTTGCAAAAGAATCCATCAAGGGTGTTTGACCTCTCAATGTACTAGCTAATCAAATGCAATGTTTGTTTAAATGACATTTCCTCAACCATTGAAATGACTTTTTACAAAAAAAAAACATGCATCCTAATTTTCAGTGCAGATTTTTAAGAAAGCACCAATCATTTCTGGTTTTTCAAGTGCACTGATTCTCAACCACTTTTTTTTCATAATCAAACTGCCATTTCATTTCCACAACTCATCTGACTAGAAGCACATCTACCTTCAAAATGCAAAAAGTCTGGTTTGTGGGACATAGCTATGTCCACTGGAGTCAGAAATACACAGCTAACAGAGGTATCTACAACCTTGATTTACCAAATGTGGACATTGTATGGATTGGACAGAGAGGATTGAGAAGTCATCAATTGATACCATTGGTAAAATCCTTTACGCATTTACCACACCCTGACCTTATAATTGTACACTGTGGTGGAAATGACCTGGGCACTTTGACTGGGGTAGGTCTGGAAATGATTTTAAAGGACATCTTTGGGCAATTGATGTCACTTTTTCCAAAAACTGCCTTGGTATTTTCTAATATATGCCAAAGGCAAAAATGGAACTGGTCCAACCAATTTTGTCCACAAATTGAGAAAGCAAGGAAACATGTGAATAAATCTATTTCTGCTTTCCTCAGAGACTATGGTATGGGTTCCATTTACCACAACAACTTGCGTTACAACATGCAAGGCATCTACAGGAGAGATGGTGTGCATTTTACAGATGAGGGGAATAGAGTTTTTCTCTTGAATATAAGACTCTTCATTGGTACCTACTTGTAGGTACCTAAAACACCCACATAACACAACAGCTCTTTTCAGAGCTAACTTACCTGTAAGCACTCTAAATTATTTTTTTACTCTATTTTTTTTCACTGTTTTTCCCCGTGGTGCGCTCAGGGTGCGTGTACCGGAGACCACACCTGGGAACGCACCCAGCGCTTACCCCGCGAAAATTGCAAAAAATAAAAATGTTTTACCCTTCAGGGTCTTTGTAGGCCAACCACAAAAAAACTAGGGGGTCCGTGGGTGTGCACCCTGCCCCCTTTTACACATTTCCCCCTTTTTTGTATCACCTCAGGTGTCTCGATTTTCCAGAGACACAAGATGGCGGACTCTCTGAACTGTTAAGAATGTTGACAGACACACGACAGCCTACAGCTTACAGCTCGTGCACTCCCGTAGCGCGCCGGGTGCGCTCTCCGCTATGCGTACCGGTGAGCGCTCAGAGCGCGCCCATAGAGATATATGTTTTAGAAGTTGCTTTTCATAAAAACCACTTGAGCAATTTTTTTAAAACTGAGGCAAAGGCCCTACTACTTACCAGTGCCTATCATTTTGCCAACTTTGGTGTAATTCCTTTCAACCGTTCAGGCTGTAGCCGTATATAAAAGTCCTATGGAAAACTGCATGGGGAAAACACATTTGAAACTATTGTAAATTAGAACCAATCAAAATGTAACTTACATTTTGTATTTGTATGTGATGAAGTATGATTGGTTATGTGTATATCTTAAATGAGAGGAAAACACTGCCATGTTGTGATACTCTTGTCAGAAGTACTTTTGAGAGGAATTTTGGGTGCACAGTTTGTGGACTTTCAAAAACACAGTACCTACTCTTCTACTTTCAAAAAGGTGCATTGTAAATTTGTAAGGGGAACTAGGGGGCATATTACCAACAACTAGCGATGATTATTGCTATGTTGGTTTAGCGGCAATATTAATATCGCCGAGCTCCGCCGTTTTTTATCGCTTAGGAGCCTTGCTATTATCAAGGTTTATCTCCTAAGCAATAAAAATCAACCGAAATGCATGAATATCGCTGTAAAGTCAGCGATATTCATGCATTACCGAGCAAATGCTCTTAGCCATGTTATCCACCTACCATTGGATAACATGGCTAAGAACAGCTCTGGGCAGGCGTTAGCTTTTGGAGATAATCGCACTTAGCGCGATTATTTCCAAAAGTTGGTAATAGGAGATAGAGATGTTAGCGACTGTTTCCAGTCGCTAACATCTTGGCACGGCCACTTTGCATGTCATTAGCGATAATTATCGCGGACATACAAAGTTTGCACCTAAATGCCCGCTATCTCCTACTAGCTGTCGCTAACAGCTATCCAGGCTGAAGAAGGCTGATAGCCAGAAACCGGTCCTTGGATGCTTGATTCCGGTCTAGGAAAGACATGGCTTGGTAGTTCGGGCTGGACTGTCCCCATTAAGCACAGGATCAAGGCTGATTTGCATATATCCAGTGTCTGACCTAGGGTGGTGTGGAGGGCAAAACAACGATGGATTTAGGCCCAGATCTTTGTACTGGGGTGAATGTAAGACATTGCTCTGCATTCTGTCCATCAACTGTGTTTTTTGCGATTTTCACCCCGAGTGGGCTGGGTATGCTCAGACGTGAGTCCCAGGCTCTCCACATCACTGGAGTCAAGCTATCCAGGCTGAACAAGGCTGATAGCCAGAAACCGGTCCTTGGATGCTTGATTCCGGTCTAGGAAAGACATGGCTTGGTAGTTTGGGCTGGACTGTTCCCATGAGGCACAGGGTCAAGGCTGATTTGCATATAGCAGTGTCTGACCTAGGGTGTGTGGAGGGCAAAAAAACGATGGATTTAGGCCCAGATCTTTGTACTGGGGTGAATGTAAGACATTGTTCTGCATTCTGTCCATTAACTGTGTTTTTTGCAATTTTCACCCCGAGTGGGCTGGGTATGCTCAGACGTGAGTCCCAGGCTGAGGTTCCGTGACGATCGTAAGTGGTGTTTTCGACTCGCACGAATATGGTCGAGCCTGGTATCTATGAACCGCAAATGACGAGTTTAGTGGGTGTACGCATTTTCGCTGTGCTAGCCTAAACCGTTCGTTTGTTTCGTGGGTTTCTACATCTGAGCCCACAGGTTCCATCCTAGATGTAGCATCCATTTTGTCTCTTGCCCTCAAGTAGCCAGCGAACGGACGCTGTCCGCTTCGCGACCGTGGGATTCCCAAACTCTTGCGAAAGACATGTTTCCTTTGAAAATGTCTTTATGATGAGGGGGACGGCACTGTAAGGCAGATGGCCCCGCTCGAGGCTCATCTTGCCGTGCCGGTCTATTGTTTTAGTTGTGCATTCATTAAGCACGTCCCCTTTGATGCCTGCAGCTCGTGTTTCCCGATACCACCCCTTTTACACCCTTTCCGATCTCCCCACTGTTTCTGTCTTCCTCTGCACCTGTTTCTGTCCCTTCCTCGATTTGTTTACTGCCGATTGGAATGTACTAATGATGGGAAGATGGGTTTTTACAGTTGGGAACCACCAAACGTTTCTGTACTTATGTTCCGGGCCTTGAATACATGAAAGTAACCCCTTATGGTCTTTACGATGGGAACCGAGTTGTAAACCTTTGTGTACTATGATATTCAATGCGTTAGAACTGTATAAAAGGAGCGATCCACAGAGGCAAGTCGAATCAGACTCCTCGAACCTACACATGTTGTACTTCCTGTGACTTCTGTGTTCCCTGCAGTAATAAACCTTGAATCTTTGACGCCGAAGGAAGTGTCCCGTGTCTCTGTCATTTGTACGCCGGAACAGGTTACCCACGAAGGTTTCAGGTGTTATCCCTGGCCCCGCTGGGTCTTAAGAAAACCCAGTCCTTCAGTTGGCGCCCAACGTGGGGGCTGCATCAGTGGTACCGGTCCAAGCCCGACGATCGTGAGGAACTTCGTGTGAAATCTCCGAGGGAAGTTGCACCCCGCTTCATCGATCCTGTTGTCGAAACAAGTGGCCCGACGACTTTTCCCGCGAAGATCCCCACCTCCTGACGGCTGCGACGGACTGCTGCCCTGACTGTAGACCTGCTTTGGCGCCTGGCGTAGACCTTGGTACAGCGAGACGATTGACGGGCCTTCCTGGTGACGCCATCGATCTTTGAGTTAAGTATTTGTGGGTCGCTCCCAGAGTCCTTAGTTGTGGGTACTTAGTTGTTGCATGGTTCCATTGCATTTGTGGTTCTTAGTACTTGGTTCTTTGTTGTGATATTTGACGTCTGCAGTCGCCAAAAACCGAGGGTTTTTGCTCTTTGCAGGGACATTGTTAATCCTATAGCCCTTGACGTTTGTGAAACTCGGTTAGTGTGCAAGATGCCTGGCCGTAGTACTTTGTTCAGTTGTTTTAGACTTTGTGGTGCGGATTGGACTGGAGGATTGGACTGGAGGACTCGTGTCCGATACCTCCGGTTGGAACTCCAACTTATGAGCTGTACAGCAAACACGGGTTAGGTCCAATTACATTCAATGAGTGTTGGATTCGCTATACTAAAAAGGATGGTGTCCTTAGTTGGCCACCTCATGGTAGTTTTGAGACCCCGATTTTAGACAATCTTGAAGCCAAATTGTTTCAGAGAAAATCAAGGCCGGCCATGTTTGATTCCTTTCGGTTGTGGCGTAAAGAAGCCAAACAGAGAGAAATCAAACAGATTAAACGTAACAAGAGAGAAGGAGTTGTCACTACGGTAAGAAATGCAGAGCAGTTTCAGCGAGATAAGGAGGAAAAGGAAAAGGAAGTTTTCGATAGATTGCAGCGTATGTCTGTAGATAAGTGTTACCCCGTTTTACCGACGGGTACGGATAAGAAGGAGGAATCTGCAGATGACCCTTTATTGTCCTATCTTTTGAAGTCACCACCTCCATACGCACAGGGTACTGTAACTCCTGTGGTTCCTCCTGCCCCTGTTCCTCCTGCTCCTGTTCCACAACCTGTCCCTGTTCCCCAACTCGTTCCTACTCCTCTACCTGCTCCCGTCCCTACTGCCCCTCCATTTGTACTTCCTCATACTCCTGTTCCCGCTGCTCCTGCTGTTTTGGTTACTCCTGCTGTCTCTTCTGCTCCTGACCCTTCTCCTGTTACCCCGTTGTGTTACTCTTCTTCTCCATCTGTCTGACGTCGTACCCCCTCTGTTGCTGCTAACTTCTTTAATTCTCTTGGACCTATTCTTGAGTCCGCTGGTTCGGACGGTCCTCAAAGACGAAGTCAGCTTCCTGGTGGTAGGGAGCGTGACTCGCTGTATAATATGGCTATGGGTTGGATGAAATACCCCTTTAGAAATCCTCCTCGTGTGGTGCTTGACACATTTTGCCAATTCAACATACCAACACAAAGGTTTGTGTTTGAAGAAATGTGCAAGGCTTTACGTGACCTAATATCGGCTGATGCATCTGACGATGTATTGACTGCTCTGACTAATCTTCAGCTCCAGTTTGCGAGCGGAATGTTGGTGGGCACCAATGTTCGACGTGCTGTCGAGCAATTATTGTCTTTTCGTCCTTCTACGATGCCTCGGGCATTGTTTTTAGAAGACATTGAGGGACCGCTTGCAGCGCCTGGTCAGTATCCCATGCGCGAAGTTCCCCCAGTGTGGATGCCAGGTGATGCTGCTCAAATTCCACCGATTTTGCCACACTTTCAAAGAGTGTGGATACATCTTCCATGGAAACGATCCAAAGTTTTGCAGGTAAAGCAATCTTTGCCTGACCCTCGCAAAAATCCTGCAGGGTATTATAAAGAATTATCACAACTTGTGGATGCCACGATAATGAATCTTGCCGATATCGATATGTTGTTTGGCAATGTCGTACCTCAACCGGTATGGGCAAAGATTCGTCAGGAAGATCATGTGGGAGAACTAGGCGGTGATTGAAATGCGTTGCGGGCTGCTGACGCTTTGCAAGTTGGTGGGGCCAAGCCTGATCAATTAATTACGGCTTTGCCCCAAAGAATTATCGCTCTGATGAAAACGCTTATGCCAGCTATGAAGGTAAATTGGGACAAACTGTCCGCTTGCAAACAAAAGAAGGATGAGAGTGTCTCCGATTTCTTTACGAGATTTGAGGAGGCTTTCATTGATCATAGTGGTCAGGATATGGGTACTGAAGGAGGTCAACGATTGTTTGTGGATAAGTTTGTCTCAAATTTGCTGCCTGACTTAAGCAACAAATTGCGTAATTCAGAAAGTGCGTGGGCTGTTTCTACTTCTGCTCAAATATTGGCCACGGCCCAATATTATGAGAATAGGGAGAAAGAGGAGAATGATCGTGCCGATAAGAAGACGAAAGAGCTCAAAACTAAAGTGTTGTTGCAGCAGGCGTATCCTCCATGCTCGAATCAGAATGATTCGCAACAACGGAACCGATCATAATCTCAGTCGAATAGGTCGCAATCACGAAATGACTCCTCTTCGCAGAGATCTTCGTTAGGGTACAATCAATGTGCCTATTGTAGGGGTGAGGGTCATTTGAAATTTGATTGTCCAGTTTTGCGTGATCGCAATAGTGGTAATTCATCTAGAGGAGGTCGTAGCGGCCCTCAACAGACATCACGTGGTAGAGGTCGCGGTGCTCAAAATGATCGTTCCAATAATGCTTCTGACTCTAACAATTGTTTCGATCAGCGCGGATCGTCGCAAGGGCGATCTGCTCAGTACAATGTGGATGATTATTACATAGATCAGGATGCTGACGACGGTAATTACTAGGACAGCCATAGACAAGGAGAGGGAGTAGTATCAGTTCCGGTTGATCAGAGAGGGCCTTACGTCGCAGTTGCCACCTCGGGCGTCGTTGAGCCTTTTCTGTTGGACACTGGTGCAGCGAAAAGTTCCATCATACATTCGAAACTCCCTGGGGCACCTTTGTCTGGCTTAACAAATGTTTCCGTTGGATTCTCTGGCGCCCCCGTTAGCAATCCGGTTTCGTGCCCTTTGCCTCTTACAATTGGGCCTCGTGAGCTGAAAGCTCCGCTGATTTTGACCACTGGTTGTGGTGAAAATCTTTTGGGCCTGGATTTGCTAAAACGTCTGTATGCGACTTTGTATTGTTCTCCTGCGGGAGTGAAGCTTACGTTAGGTGAGAGAGTTGTCTCCCCTATGTACTTATCCCTCGATAAGCTTCCACCGGAATTGAGTTCGCTTCCTGCATCTTTGTGGGCAACAGGTCCCAATGACGTGGGCCTGCTTGACATCTCCCCCTATGTTGTTCACTTGAAATCTAATGTGCGACTGCCACGTATTCCCCAGTATCGTATCTCCCTTGATGGTGAACGAGCGTTGTTGGCTATCATCTACGATTTGATTGAGAAAGATGTTATCGAGGAGACTCGGGGAAACGTGTGCAATAGCCCTGTACTGCCCATTTTGAAGCGCACTGATCCATCAAAACCCCCTGTTTATCGTTTTGTTATCGATTTACGGGAGGTGAATAAAATTGCGATTCCTCAGTTCCCTGTGGTGCCTGACATTACGGCTCTACTAACTCTGATTCCAGCCTCTGCATCTTGGTTCTCAGTGATCGATCTGAAGAATGCTTTCTTCAGCATTCCGATTGCTGAGGAAAGTAGAGACCTTTTCGGTTTCTCTCTTGGTGGTCGCAGCTTCCGGTTTAAACGTGCTCCTCAGGGCTACTGGGAGAGTCCATCGATATACAGTCAAGCCTTGTAGGGCCAACTTGATGCGTTTGTGTTGCCGGCCGGTGCGGCCTTGATCCAATATGTCGATGACTTATTGGTGGCTGCAGATACTCAGGACATTTGCAAACTTGCAACGGTGTCGTTGTTGCAGCATCTCTGTGACTTACATCACAAGGTGTCACCTTCCAAGCTACAATATTGTTGTCAAGAAGTAACCTATCTAGGTCACTTATTGTCAAAGGAGGGAAGAAGGTTGACCCCAGAGAGAATTGCGGCGATTGCTCGAATGACTGTGCCAACAACTCAGAGAGATGTGCGTGCCTTTTTAGGAATCACGTCGTACTGCAGGCAATGGATCCCACATTTTTCATTGCTAGCGAAACCATTGGTGGCTCTTACGTGCAAGGATGTTCCAACTCCTTTACCATGGACGGATGAATGTCAGAAAAGTTTTTCTGAACTGCGTGACGCATTGTGTTCGGCTCCTGTGTTAGGGACTCCTGACTACAGTAAACCGTTTACACTATACGTCCACGAGAGAGAAGGTTGTGCGTTGAGTGTTTTGACGCAACAATTCGGCGGTAAGCAACGTCCATGTGCATATTTTTCCTCGACCTTGGACCCGGTAGCTAGAGCATTGCCGAGTTGTTTGAGAGCAACAGCGGCGGCTGCGGTGTCCATCCGACAATCTGCAGGATTGGTCATGGATAATATGCTTACGGTGATGGTTCCGCATGCAGTTGACACTCTCTTGAATCGTACGAAAACTCAACACCTGACGAGTGCAAGGTTGTCTGGTTATGAGTTGACGCTTTTGGCAAGTCACATTCAAATAAAACGTTGCAACGTCCTGAACCCGGCGACTTTGTTGCCAATTAGTATGGAATCAGATGAAGTAGCACCCCATGATTGCTACCTGCGAACGGAAGAGGAAACAAAAGGTCGTGTAGACCTGAAAAATACTCCATTGGAAGATCCCGATGGGACCCTGTATGTGGATGGTTCATGTTTTAAGTTGTCGAATGGCGATGTAACGACTGCGTATGCTGTGGTGACATTGAATACTGTTGTGGAGACTGCGAGATTGAATCGGAATTCTGCTCAGGCGGCAGAGCTGATTGCTTTGACTAGAGCGTGTGTGTTGTCGAAAGGGAAACGGGTGAATGTGTTTACCGACAGCCAATACGCATTTGGCGTGGCACATAGCTTTGGACGTTTGTGGAGAGATGGAGGTTTTATGACTTCGCATGGTACGAAGATTCAACACGGACAGCTCGTGAATGATCTTTTGGATGCACTTACATTGCCCAAGCAGGTGGCAATTATTAAATGTAGTGCACACCGTAAGGTGACGGATGATGTTGGTCGTGGCAATGCGTTTGCTGATGAAATTGCCAAGGAGACTGCTCGGAATCTCAGTACTAGAATGTATGTGATGAGTTCGGTTAGGTGGCCTACAGAGACTGGTATGTGTGAGGACACCATCGAGAGTGTGAAAGCAATTCAGAATGAGGCCACTGAATCTGAAAGGACGAAGTGGAAGGAGAGTATGGGAAAGTTGGACATGAATGGCTGTTGGATTGATTTGTCAGAAAATAAGAGGTGGATGTTGCCAGATGCATATGTGCTAGCTGTTGTGACAATGGCACACAGTTTGGCACATATTAGCGCGAAAGGTTGTTGTCCCCTGTATGGAAGAATGATGGTATCACGAAGTGTGCTGAGAGATTGGTTAAGAATTGTATGATATGTATGATGTACAATCCTGGAAAGGGAACCCCTACACCTCCTGGCCATTTTGCTCCCCCTTCATGTCCTTTTGAAGTGATTCAGCTAGACTTCATCCATATGGAGCGATGCAATAACCTGAAGTACGTTTTAGTTGTGGTTTGTGCGTTCTCCCGATGGATCGAAGCCTACGCTCTCAAGGATAACACTGCTCTGTCCACTGTGAAAATCCTACTGAAGGAATACTTTCCTCGGTATGGAATGCCACGGATTGTTTGGTCTGATAACGGAAGTGAGTTTGTGGGGAGTGTGATGAAGAGTGTGTGTAAGGGCCTTGGAATTACTCAGAAATTCCATAGCGCCAATCATCCCCAGTCAGCAGGTTTGGTTGAAGGGTATAATGGCACCCTTAAATTGAAGCTGGCGAAAATTCAGGCTACGACTGGTCTCTTGTGGCCTGACGCCTTACCTCTGGCCCTTCTGTCCACTAGGGCGACTGTACACTCCCGAGTAGGGCTTAGCCCCTACGAGATTGTGTTCGGCCGCCCTGCAAATGTTTGGGGGGTCCCTAGACCGAGTGTGTTCTCTGATCTTGAGTACCCAATGTTGATCGATTATCTGCATGATCTGACTACTAAACTGAGGTTGATTCACCAACAGGTCTTTGAAGCACTGCCGACGCAGACGGAGGGTCCGGGCCACCAGCTCCAGACTGGAGACTGGGTGGTAACGCGAAACTTCGGACGAAAACGCAATCTTGAACCACGCTTTACTGGACCCTACCAAGTACTTCTTGCCACGAGGAATGCTGTTTGTTTGTAAGGTCGCAAGAATTGGGTGCATGCCACCCATACTAAAAAGGTACCGATACCTTTACCAGCAGACTCGTGGGTGAGGAAGGGCATTGCTTCGTCTAAAACGGAAACTGCGCAGACCTTTGTCCCCTTTAGCGATGCTCAGCCTGTTGGAGAGTCCTCAGTGCAGCAGAACGACATTGTTGAACACTTGCCATCGAAAAACTCAAGATCTGAACAATTGACTGACCAACAGAACTCTGTCCCACCATCGGATCAGTTGTTTGATGAACAGACACGTCCTGGGAGAAGTCGATACTTTCTGCGATCCAATACCAAGGACTAATAAAAAAGTTTTTGCTTTCTCCTTTGACATCCACGTTACCCCATTGACATCATTCAGTCTGAACACACTCGTATGATTTTGGTTTTTGTAAATATTGTGAGTTTGTTTCCAGATATATGTTTTTGTTTCCACAGCTATGAGATTTTGTATATATTTGTGAATAAAGATACCTTACATCCGAGTGGACCGTAGGGCCGCGCGTGTACTTCCTTCTGGTTAGTAGGTCTTGACACTAGGTCAAAGGCCGTCGGTTCCTGGGAACTCCTGGGGATTGACTACTGCTACACAGAACGAAGTGCATCAAGAGACGTTGCGGACGGTTTTAGAGGATGCCGTTCTCTAAGCTGGTGGATTTGGAAAAAGCTCAGGCCCAAAGATTCAAGTTGCAGCAAATTACTCGTACCAAATGCTTCATGTTTCAAGTGTTCCTTCTGTTTTTAACAGTTTCTTCGCTATTGGTGGGTGGGGTGTATTACCTGATATTGATGTTCTTGCCTTCTGCCTCACCTACCCCTTCTCCTGAACCTAAAACTACATCCACTGTCTCTCCCCATTCCTTCCACATCTTACCCCAACACGAGCAGGTCAGACGTGCGGAATTTATGAATAACTCCTTTATTCAGCTCCTTCATCAACATCAGTTGGTGGTTAACACTACCAATTGTTGGGTGTGTGGGTTGATACCACATACCACTGATAAGGGAATTCCGTACTTGGTTCTTACTTATAGTTCCCAGGGTTCAGCTCGAGCATTCCAAACAATGTTTCGAAGTGCACTAGATTCCTACCCCAATCGAGAGCCACGTCCTCCGCACTTTGGTCCCGGTCCGTACCACAAGCCTTTGGCTATAGCGATCGCTGATTTAGATAGGGATATCTATGAGCCATCGCTCATCCCAGAGGAAGAGGTGCGAGCCTATAGGGATCTGAGTGAGGCTGAGTATAGTGCGCTCGTGGGTGAAAGACAGCTTAAAAGCTCATCTCCAATATGGATCGTACCCCACCTTGGTAATTTCTGTCTAAAAGGTCATGGCCGACGACCGAGAGCTCATCTTGGAGAGAGTGCTTGCTCCGAGACGTATGTCTTACCGATGCTCTCTTCCCCTGTGTTTCTGACTGCCAAGGGTACGTACTTTGTTTGTCATGATCGTGCGTATACGTGGTTGCCCTCCGACTTTGCGGGCACATGTTATATCGCAAACTTATTGCCACCGACTTTTACAGTCGCCTCCGATTACCACAAGACTCGAATTGTGAGGGGCATGATTAGCGAAGAGGATACTGCCGGTCAAGAGGCAGGAGACTTTTTCAAAGGTTTCTTTCCGTTTTGGGGACCTATGGTTAATAGTAGGAACCGACCCGAGTGGTGGAATCGACAGCTAATATCAGTGCCAGTGCCCTTGGTAATATTACAGCAGAGCTTCAGGCGGATAGGCTTATGACGTTACAAAACCGTATGGTTTTAGACGTTGTTTTAGCAGATCGAGGTGGAATATGTAAGGTGATCCATTCGAGCTGCTGTATTTTCATTCCAGATAACGCTCCAACTGTCTATCAAGCCATCTCAAAGTTGCATAAGATCTCTGAGTCCATACACGTGGACGTAGGGGATTGGACGCTACTTGGGTGGTTTTGGGGCCTGATGTCGACTTGGGGTTGAAAAATTCTGATGATCATCGGGGTTGTTGTAGCATTTCTGTTCACGTGTTGCCTTTGCGTGCAGTGTGGTCCTGCCTTATGTGGCCTCTGCGCTACAACGTGTATAAGACAGCCGCCTGTTACCAAGGGAACTCTGATGGATAGAATTATGTTACAGCAACATCTAGATGGTCTGATGAATATCGAATATGATTCCGACTAGTGCTTGCCTGCATGAGGGCAAAAGGAGCGTCTGAGGTTCCGTGACGATCGTAAGTGGTGTTTTCGACTCGCACGAATATGGTCGAGTCTGGTATCTATGAACCGCAAATGACGAGTTTAGTGGGTGTACGCATTTTCGCTGTGCTAGCCTAAACCGTTCGTCTGTTTCGTGGGTTTCTACATCCGAGCCCACGGGTTCCATCTTAGATGTAGCATCCATTTTGTCTCTTGCCCTCAAATAGCCAGCGAACGGACGCTGTCCGCTTCGCGACCCTGGGATTCCCAAACTCTTGCGGAAGACATGTTTCCTTTGAAAATGTCTTTATGATGAGGGGGACGGCACTGTAAGGCAGATGGCCCCGCTCGAGGCTCATCTTGCCGTGCCGGTCTATTGTTTTAGTTGTGCATTCATTAAGCACGTCCCCTTTGATGCCTGCAGCTCGTGTTTTCCGACACCACCCCATTTACACCCTTTCCGATCTCCCCACTGTTTCTGTCTTCCTCTGCACCTGTTTCTGTCCCTTCCTTGATTTGTTTACTGCCGATTGGAATGTACTAATGATGGGAAGATGGGTTTTTACAGTTGGGAACTACCAAACGTTTCTGTACTTATGTTCCGGGCCTTGAATACATGAAAGTAACCCCTTATGGTCTTTACGATGGGAACCGAGTTGTAAACCTTTGTGTACTATGATATTCAATGCGTTAGAACTGTATAAAAGGAGCGATCCACAGAGGCAAGTCGAATCAGACTCCTCGAACCTACACATGTTGTACTTCCTGTGACTTCTGTGTTCCCTGCAGTAATAAACCTCGAAACTTTGACGCCGAAGTGTCCCGTGTCTCTGTCATTTGTACGCCGGAACAGGTTACCCACGAAGGTTTCAGGTGTTATCCCTGGCACCGCTGGGTCTTAAGAAAACCAAGTCCTTCAAGGCTCTCCACATCACTGGAGTCAAGCTATACAGGCTGATAGCCAGAAACCGGTCTTTGGATGCTTGATTCCGGTCTAGGAAAGACATGGCTTGGTAGTTCGGGCTGGACTGTTCCCATGAGGCACAGGGTCAAGGCTGATTTGCATATAGCCAGTGTCTGACCTAGGGTGGTGTGGAGGGCAAAAAAACAATGGATTTAGGCCCAGATCTTTGTACTGGGGTGAATGTAAGACATTGTTCTGCATTCTGTCCATCAACTGTGTTTTTTGCAATTTTCACCCCGAGTGGGCTGGGTATGCTCAGACGTGAGTCCCAGGCTCTCCACATCACTGGAGTCAAGCTATCTAGGCTGAAGAATGCTGATAGCCAGAAACCGGTCCTTGGATGCTTGATTCCGGTCTAGAAAAGACATGGCTTGGTAGTTCAGGCTGGACTGTTCCCATGAGGCACAGGGTCAAGGCTGCTTTGCATATAGCCAGTGTCTGATATAGTGTGGTGTGGAGGGCAAAAAATGATGGATTTAGGCCCAGATCTTTGTACTGGGGTGAATGTAAGACATTGTTCTGCATTCTGTCCATCAACTGTGTTTTTTGCAATTTTCACCCCGAGTGGGCTGGGTATGCTCAGACGTGAGTCCCAGGCTCTCCACATCACTGGAGTCAAGCTATCCAGGCTGATGAAGGCTGATAGCCAGAAACCGGTCCTTGGATGCTTGATTCTGGTCTTGGAAAGACATGGCTTGGTAGTTTGGGCTGGACTGTTCCCATGAGGCACAGGGTCAAGGCTGATTTGCATATAGCCAGTGTCTGACCTAGGGTGGTGTGGAGGGCAAAAAAAACGATGGATTTAGGCCCAGATCTTTGTACTGGGGTGAATGTAAGACATTGTTCTGCATTCTGTCCATCAACTGTGTTTTTTGCAATTTTCACCCCGAGTGGGCTGGGTATGCTCAGACGTGAGTCCCAGGCTCTCCACATCACTGGAGTCAAGCTATCCAGGCTGAAGAATGCTGATAGCCAAAAACCGGTCCTTGGATGCTTGATTCCGGTCTAGAAAAGACATGGCTTGGTAGCTCGGGCTGGACTGTTCCCATGAGGCACAGGGTCAAGGCTGATTTGCATATAACCAGTGTCTGACCTAGGGTGGTGTGGAGGGCAAAAAAACGATGGATTTAGGCCCAGATCTTTGTACTGGGGTGAATGTAAGACATTGTTCTGCATTCTGTCCATCAACTGTGTTTTTTGCAATTTTCACCCCGAGTGGGCTGGGTATGCTCAGACGTGAGTCCCAGGCTCTCCACATCACTGGAGTCAAGCTATCCAGGCTGACTAAGGCTGATAGCCAGAAACGGGTCCTTGGATGCTTGATTCCGGTCTAGAAAAGACATGGCTTGGTAGTTCAGGCTGGACTGTTCCCATGAGGCACAGGGTCAAGGCTGATTTGCATATAGCCAGTGTCTGATCTAGTGTGGTGTGGAGGGCAAACAGCGATGGATTTAGGCCCAGATCTTTGTACTGGGATGAATGTAAGACATTGTTCTGCATTCTGTCCATCAACTGTGTTTTTTGAAATTTTCACCCGAGTGGGCTGGGTATGCTCAGACGTGAGTCCAAGGCTCTCCACATCACTGGAGTCAAGCTATCCAGGCTGAGGAAGGCTGATAGCCAGAAACCGGTCCTTGGCTGCTTTATTCCGGTCAAGGAAAGACATGGCATGGTAGTTCGGGCTGAACTGCTCCCATGAGGCACAGGGTCAAGGCTGATTTGCATATAGCCAGTGTCTGACCTAGAGTGGTGTGGAGGGCAAAAAAACGATGGATTTAGGCCCAGATCTTTGTACTGGGGTGAATATAAGACATTGCTCTGCATTCTGTCCATCAACTATGTTTTTTGCAATTTTCACCCCGAGTGGGCTCGGTATGCTCAGACGTGAGCCCCAGGCTCTCCACATCACTGGAGTCAAGCTATCCAGGCTGAAGAAGGCTGATAGCCAGAAACCGGTCCTTGGATGCTTGATTTTGGTCTTGGAAAGACATGGCTTGGTAGTTTGGGCTGGACTGTTCCCATGAGGCACAGGGTCAAGGCTGATTTGCATATAGCCAGTGTCTGACCTAGGGTTGTGAGGAGGGCAAAAAAACGATGGATTTAGGCCCAGATCTTTGTACTGGGGTGAATGTAAGACATTGTTCTGCATTCTGTCCATCAACTGTGTTGTTTGCAATTTTCACCCGAGTGGGCTGGGTATGCTCAGACGTGAGTCCCAGGCTCTCCACATCACTGGAGTCAAGCTATCCAGGCTGAAGAAGGCTGATAACCAGAAAACGGTCCTTGGATGCTTGATTCTGGTCTAGGAAAGACATGGCTTGGTAGTTCGGGCTGGACTGTTCCCATGAGGCTCAGGGTCAAGGCTGATTTGCATATAGCCAGTGTCTGACCTAGGGTGGTGTGAAGAGCATAAAAATGATGGATTTAGGCCCAGATCTTTGTACTGGGGTGAATGTAAGACATTGTTCTGCAATCTGTCCATCAACAGTGTTTTTTGCAATTTTCACCCCGAGTGGGCTGGGTATGGTCAGAAGTGAGTCCCAGGCTCTTCACATCACTGGAGTCAAGCTATCCAGGCTGAAGAAGGCTGATAGCCAGAAACCGGTCCTTGAATGCTTGATTCCGGACTAGGAAAGACATGGCTTGGTAGTTCGGGCTGGACTGTTTCCATGAGGAACAGGGTCAAGGCTGATTTGCATATAGCCAGTGTCTGACCTAGGGTGGTGTGGAGGGCAAAAAAACGATGGATTTAGGCCTAGATCTTTGTACTGGGGTGAATGTAAGACATTGTTCTGCATTCTGTCCATCAACTGTGTTTTTTGCAATTTTCACCCCGAGTGAGCTGGGTATGCTCAGACGTGAGTCCCAGGCTCTCCACATCACTGGAGTCAAGCTATCCAGGCTGAAGAAGGCTGATCGCCAGAAACTGGTCCTTGGATGCTTGATTCCGGTCTAGGAAAGACATGGCTTGGTAGATCGGGCTGGACTGTTCCCATGAGGCACAGGGTCAGGGCTGATTTGCATATAGCCAGTGTCTGAACTCGGGTGGTGTTGAGGGCAAAAAAACAATGGATTTAGGCCCAGATCTTTGTACTGGGGTGAATGTAAGACATTGTTCTGCATTCTGTCCATCAACTCTGTTTTTTGCAATTTTCACCCCGAGTGGGCTGGGTATGCTCAGACGTGAGTCCCAGGCTCTCCACATCACTGGAGTCAAGCTATCCAGGCTGAAGAAGGCTGATAGCCAGAAAACGGTCCTTGGATGCTTGATTCTTGTCTAGGAAAGACATGGCTTGGTAGTTCGGGCTGGACTGTTCCCATGAGGCACAGGGTCAAGGCTGATTTGCATATAGCCAGTGTCTGACCTAGGGTGGTGTGGAGGGCAACAAAACGATGGATTTAGGCCCAGATCTTTGTACTGGGGTGAATTTAAGACATTGTTCTGCATTCTGTCCATGAACTGTGTTTTTTTGCGTTTATTTGAATCCGGCATCTTGCAGGCAGAGTCATGTACAGGAAACCAAATCACAAGTAAAGCGCCGGACGCGTTTCAGGTTAAAGAATCCCTTCTTCAGCGGCGTAATTCATGGCATGAATGAAAGCGCAAAGCAATGCACTTATACCTTCCTCATCCCTCCCTGGTAGGCGTGGCCCTCACTGTGGCCTTCTGGGATGTGTAGTGCAAGTCCGTGCTTCCCCAGTGGAGCTTCAAGCATGAATTACGCCGCTGAAGAAGGGATTCTTTAACCTGAAACGCGGCCTGCGCTTTACTTGTGATTTGGTTTCCTGTACATGACTCTACCTGCAAGATGCCGGATTCAAATAAACGAGAAGATTAACTAATCTTCCTGTGGTCTCCTCACATCTATGTACCTCTTCCGCCTGTGGATAAACCTCCTCTTGATAGACTGGCTTGTGTCACCACTTTTAGCACTGCTTCAACTGCGGTCCAGAAGATCATCAGACATAATTGGCGCATTTTAAATACTGCAGGCGACAACATACCATTGCCACTTTTCTCTTTCAAAAGAAGCTCCAATTTAAGAGATGAACTTGTACATACAAGACCAAGACACATCGTCAAGGATACCACAACCACATTGTGGAACCTTCCTCCTGTGCAGGGACATCATCCATGTGGCAATTGTTCTGTGTGCCCACAGACCAAGAAAACATTATCAGTGGATATTGGCACACCACGCCCTTGGATGTTGAAACGACACACAAACTGCAATAGTGAGAAGGTCATATATCAAATCACCTGCCCCTGTGCCCTTCGTTATATAGGTATGACGACGAGGAAGGTTAAGTTAAGAATACAGGAACATAAAAGTACCATCAGACGCAATAAACAAGCAACCCGGATGACCAATCATTTTATCACAATGAAACATTCTGCTGAGGATCTGGAATGGCTAGTACTAGAGCAGCCATTCATACCTCTGCATGTGAGTGACATTTCCCAATTCCTGTTCACAAAAGAACAGAAATGGATTTTTAAACTTAAATGCGATACTGAGGGGTTAAATGATGACATACCGTGGATTCATCTTTAGAAACATCATGTAAAGAAGGTATCACTATTTAAGAAATCTCTCCCACTCTCTGGAGATCAGACAATGCGGCAGCTGTAGGTGACGACCGAGTACATACTGGTGAGGACGTCTTTCCTCCAGCTGACATCTGCATTATAGAAGCATGTAGCTCACTACGAGCAACAATATCTCGAAAAGATTCCAACCTACAACTGGGTGTATACATCTAAGCAGTTGGTTTAGTACTCACAGATAGATACCCTGTCCGCATATTTATTAATGCTTTCTTCTTTCAAGAAACTATCAAATCTCTTAACATCCAGGTGCTCCAACAGCATAAAAAGAGTTTTGGCCGCGCCAAATTCCTGATGTTAATCAATCAAGGTTGTCATTCTACAAAAACACACTGAGTCTCCCATTGTGCATTTTGAGCAGGTTAATGGCCATACGAGGCTCTCTCTGGGCTCGATTTGCCAGGCCAGGTCTGCGAGACGTGCATCGCAGTTTAACGATGTCTCCATGTGCTAGTGACCTACAGAACGTCATCTGTTTTCGGGTCTAACAAAGAGTATCCAACCACAGCACACCTGATGCAACTTTACGGTCTTTCAATTAATTCCGCCTCCGTCCCGTCCCTTGCAGACGTAAGACGGAACAGTGGTGTCAATGCTTTATTTCCGGTTCTATTTCCGGTTTGCAGGCCTGTCAAAAGAACCACTCATTATGCTCTTGTTGAAACATTTAGAGCTTCCATTCTGGTCCGCTTTTTGCGTGAAGACATACCAGCGGCGCGTTGTCTGTTCCAACGTTACACGTGTTGCCTGTTTCCGGTTTCCGGTTTGTGAAATGAACCAATCAGGACACACTTGTAAAACATGCAGGGTTTCCACTCTGGTCCGCACGGGGCCGTTTTAGCCCGGAGTGACGTGAGTTCTCACCACCTTCCCCTCGGCTCAGATACAAGACCGAGGTAACGACGGAAAGGTGAGTGGGATCTCTGTCGCATCGTGCTACTTAAAAATCTTTGTTCATTGGAAATGTAATTTGTAATATGAGACATGCTGTCTGTCTCTGATAAGGTCTATCTCTATTTGTGAGAAGACTTGTGTCCAACTTGTACATCTTTGTTGTACACTGTGCTATTATTTGAAACTTCGTTTACAATTTGATAAACGCTTTCTGATTATGTCTATTGTTTGTCCGATATGTACATCCTTGTTGGACATGCCTCTTAAAGACTCCTTGCCTGATAAAAAAAAACAATGGGTGTCTTTCATGCGCTTTTGACACATTGTCTGAGAGTTTAAGGCATGTGAGACGTTTCTAATTAAACATAAGCGCTTGGAAATCATGTCACGCCAAAGAGCTCTGCTATCATCCATTCTTTTGCTTTGTAGTTCTGCTATTGGTCACCACCCATTTTTTGTAGTCACTGTAGAAATAACTTTGTACTTACTGGCAAAGTGCATACATGTTAATCTTTCATGTTTTTTATCCTGGCTTAGAGCGTGGCCTCAATGTCCTGAGCGAGCGCCAGGCGAGGTGAGGTCTTCTCCCCTTCATATATGGGTGAGTGTAATACACAAAAAATTGTTTTGGGCACACATAATAAAACACATCAGATGCTCTATAATATTGATATCTGCTTTGTTGTTTGTATATTTTCTTGTGTGTTTCCTTTTCCGTAGGAGAGTTCATGACAATATGATATGAGACTGCCTAAGAGTTAAAATATACTGGTAGGTCTACATAATCATTTTTTCTGTCACAATTTATCTTCACTGTTGCAGTAGTGTACAGCATAGGTCCTGATGAAAGCCTGTAAGGGCTGAAACATGTCGACCAACTGATATCTATGTTGGATAGTAATGTTTTCATACTATCTTCACTCTGTTTTTAACCATGCCGTTGTGATGGTCACATCCAATAAAGTACATTTAGACATCACGACATGTATTTTTGAAAATATCACTACTTTTTCCTTTGTTTCACTCGTTATAAACACTGCAACCTGTACCCTCAGCTCACAATCTCCACCTACTGGCTGTCAATCTAACTGGAGGATCCGATACTAGCACCTCTCAAGAAACAGTCTAATGAGGTGCCTAGCGGATACCAGTCTCCATTTCATAAAAACCCAGATGACGAAGTTCCGCCAATGGGTGGGCTGATGGGTACTTTCTTTCTTTTTCTTGTTCTCTCCTTCTGTATTCTTCCTTTAGACACCATAATTGAATGCTAACTACAGGACTTTTTAAGACCCTTGGTAACTTTCTTGTGTTATTATATTGGTTAGTTGGGGGACAAGATACATGTAGGTCTATAAATATCATTTCCCCTTGGACCCCTCTCATATTCTGTTCTCAGTAATTTTCGTGCAGCTACGGCTGCGGGTCCTCTTCTGCATAGGCAAGCATAATTAGCAGTGCCTTTTTCCTTCCTTTTTTCAGTGACATTTGGTGTGGTGACAATATAGCAGATTTTGCAGGTCTTGGTTTCGATGATGAGACACTATCATCTATTCTTAGTGAAAATCCTAGCATGCTAGACTCAATACCAACCATTGGACCCACTCCCCCCGGAGATTGGGATATCATACTAAATTTAAAGAAAAGTCATTCACAAACTATTATACACGAACAAATCATGGCCGAGTATCTACATGGCAAATGTGCTCCCACAGGCCTGATTGTCACTAACGCGCCCAGACTGTTCCTAACGGACAAAACGTTTGTTAAAGACTGGTCATTAACAGCTTGGCTATGTACCCGTGACGGGCTAATCCTGATTATCACGACTGCTAAGAGGGTGGCGGATGCCATATTGGTAGAAATACAAGTCTTAGAGGGCCAAATTAAAACCACACTTACGACCAAACACTTCGAAAAACAACAAGAAGAAACCAATAAGGCAAACAAAGAATATAAGGACCCAATATTTTTCGCAAAAATTGAAAAATTTAAAAAATATCTAGCGAAATTCTCTCATGAAAGAATATATCCCTACACTGGGGAAAATTACATCCCAACGGACTCCCACAAACAAGGGAAAACTTATGGGTCCAATTATGCCACCTCCTCTTCTGATCCAGAATCCTCCGACTCTGACAGCAGTGGAACATCACAGTGGAGAGGAAGAAGCCGATTTAATCGCCCAAACCGTAGACGTACTGGTCAAGGCAATATGTACCAACAAGGACCTTGGTGGCAACCAATCCCATGGGGCTACCCACAATTTCCACCTCCCATGTCTCATTATTCTATGCAGCCCCAATTTTATGACAGCCAAGCATTTTTAGGGCAAGGCCGTGGCTGGAACAGAGGGAGACGGAGAGGCCAGAACCAAGTACAATGGGCAGACAAACAAGATCCACCAATCACCTGCAGCAAGCGAGGCCAGTAAATACCACACCTGGGAGCAATGAGGACCTGGAAGTGAATTTGAGTTCGCGTGCTCTGTCTCCTACAGAACATCAAGTACTAAACAAAGGTCTTGGATTCGTACCTACGAATAATGGAGACGCTTTTCAACTTCGGAGTGAAATTGAGAGATTTTTTCGCATGGTCCGACTGCATTTATTCTTTGCAGACAGTAGAAAGGACCAGATACATTCCAGTCCAGACATCAACACAGGCCTCAAAACGAAGTCGACTTTCACTCCTCTTCTTCAACAGGTGCCATCAAAAGTTGGTACTTTTGAAACTGCCGTGGTACATGAGATTAACTCTCTTAATCTGTCAAAAACCGACAAGTTTCAAAATCTATCAAGAAAGGAGAGATTTGCACTGGAAACTCTGTCAAATGATACTAACATCACCATCAAACCGGCCGATAAGGGTGGTGCAATAGTCATCCAAGACACCACCTCTTATCGAGCCGAGTGTTTAAGGCAGCTTGAAAATACCAACTCATACCTACTTCAATCTGTGGACCCCACTAGTCGGCTTCTCACTGAAATTAAAAACTTGGTAGAAGAAGCCAGGGCAGAGGGCTGGATAACAACACAAGAGGCGACATTCTTGGTCACATCAAATCCAGTCACTCCGTACTTTTATGCGCTGCCTAAAATTCATAAAACAGCCAGGCCACCCCCAGGACGACCAATCATTTCAGGGATTGGATCGCTCCTTGAACCCTTATCGTCCTTTGTAGACGTCTTTTTGAGACCCCTTGTGAAGACTATGCCAACTTACCTCCAAGATACCAAGGATGTCCTCCGGCTCTTACCCGAGGTAGAATTCAACACGAGACAGACTTTCTTGTCAGCTTCGATGTTGATTCGCTTTACACATGCATACCACAAGCAGAAACCCTACAGTCCGTGCGAGAACTCCTTGAAACTACTTTCCATGAGAGTATAACACCTATCCATTTTATCATGGAACTTGCGCGGATCGCTATGACTGAGAATTTCTTCAAATTCAAAGACTCTATGTATTTGCAGACATCAGGAACTTCGATGGGCAGTAAATTTGCGCCAAGCTTGGCAAAATTATATGTCCACCAGTTCGAAACCCATCATGTCCTCAACCACAACAATCCGTATTACCATCAAATGGTGTTGTGGAAGAGGTACATAGATGGCGTGTTCGTGGTATGGCGGGGAGACAGTCAGTCCATACTCACCTTTCAATCTTGGCTGAATAACCGGAATCAGTTCCTCAGATTCACTGTGGAATACAGTAAAACAGAGCTTCCATTTTTGGATTTACTGGTTATTCCTGAAGGAGGACACCTTACGAGCAGCCTGTATCGTAAACCAATGGCTCGTAATTCCCTACTCAGATTCGACAGTCATCATCCTCGTTCCCTCAGAGAGAATTTACCTTTCGGTCAATTTCTCAGGCTTCGAAGGAATTGTTCAGAGAGATCTGATTTTCAAGTACAAGCCGGTGATTTGTCCAACAAACTCAAGCAACGACTCTATCCGACCAATCTGATTAAAAAATCTTGCAAGAGGGCCTCCAATAATCATTGCAATAGATTACTCACACCGCCTGTGGATAAACCTCCTCTTGATAGACTGGCTTGTGTCACCACTTTTAGCACTGCTTCAACTGCGGTCCAGAAGATCATCAGACATAATTGGCGCATTTTAAATACTGCAGGCGACAACATACCATTGCCACTTTTCTCTTTCAAAAGAAGCTCCAATTTAAGAGATGAACTTGTACATACAAGACCAAGAGACATCGTCAAGGATACCACAACCACATTGTGGAATCTTCCTCCTGTGCAGGGACATCATCCATGTGGCAATTGTTCTGTGTACCCACAGACCAAGAAAACATTATCAGTGGATATTGGCACACCACGCCCTTGGATGTTGAAACGACACACAAACTGCAATAGTGAAAAGGTCATATATCAAATCACCTGCCCCTGTGGCCTTCGTTATATAGGTATGACGAGGAGGAAGGTTAAGTTAAGAATACAGGAACATAAATGTACCATCAGACGCAATAAACAAGCAACCCCGATGACCAATCATTTTATCACAATGAAACATTCTGCTGAGGATCTGGAATGGCTAGTACTAGAGCAGCCATTCATACCTCCGCATGTGAGTGACATTTCCCAATTCCTGTCCACAAAAGAACAGAAATGGATTTTTAAACTTAAATGCGATACCAAGGGATTAAATGATGACATACCGTGGATTCATCTTTAGAAACATCATGTAAAGAAGGTATCACTATTTAAGAAATCTCTCCCACCCTCTGGAGATCAGACAATGCGGCAGCTGTAGGTGACAACCGAGTACATACTGGTGAGGACGTCTTTCCTCCAGCTGACATCTGCATTATAGAAGCATGTAGCGCACTACGAGCAACAATATCTCGAAAAGATTCCAACCTACAACTGGGTGTATACATCTAAGCAGTTGGTTTAGTACTCACAGATAGATACCCTGTCCGCCTATTTATTAATGCTTTCTTCTTTCAAGAAACTAACAAATCCCTTTACATCCGGGTGCTCCAACAGCATAAAAAGAGTTTTGGCTGCGCCAAATTCCTGATGTTAATCAATCAAGGTTGTCATTCTACAAAAACACACTGAGTCTCCCATTGTGCATTTTGAGCAGGTTAATGGCCATACGAGGCTCTCTCTGGGCTCGAATTGCCAGGCCAGGTCTGCAAGACGTGCATTGCAGTTTAACGATGTCTCCATGTGCTAGTGACCTACAGAATGTCATCTGTTTTCCGGTCTAACAAAGAGTATCCAACCACAGTACACCTGATGCAACTTTACGGTCTTTCAATTAATTCCGCCTCCGTCCCGTCCCTTGCAGACGTAAGACGGAACAGTGGTGTCAATGTTTTATTTCCGGTTCTATTTCCGGTTTGCATGCCTGTCAAAAGAACCAATCATTATGCTCTTGTTGAAACATTTAGAGCTTCCATTCTGGTCCGCATTTTGTGTGAAGACATAACAGAGGCGCGTTGTCTGTTCCAACGTTACACGTGTTGCCTGTTTCCGGTTTCCGGTTTGTGGAATGAACCAATCAGGACACACTTGTAAAACATGCAGGGTTTCCACTCTGGTCCGCACTGGGCCGTTTTAGCCCGGAGTGACGTGAGTTCTCACCACCTTCCCCTCGGCTCAGATACAAGAACGAGGTAACGACGGAAAGGTGAGTGGGATCTCTGTCGCATCGTGCTACTTAAAAATCTTTGTTCATTGGAAATGTAATTTGCAATATGAGACATGCTGTCTGTCTCTGATAAGCTCTATCTCTATTTGTGAGAAGACTTGTGTCCAACTTGTACATCTTTGTTGGTTACACTGTGCTATTATTTGAAACTTTGTTTACAATTTGATAAACGCTTTCCGATTATGTCTATTGTTTGTCCGATATGTACATCCTTGTTGGACATGCCTCTTAAAGACTCCTTGCCTGATAAAAAAGCAATGGGTGTCTTTCATGCGCTTTTGACACATTGTCGGAGAGTTTAAGGCATGTGAGAGGTTTCTAATTAAACATAAGCGCTTGGAAATCATATCACACCAAAGAGCTCTGCTATCATCCATTCTTTTGCTTTGTAGTTCTGCTATTGGTCACCACCCATTCTTTGTAGTCACTGTAGAAATAACTTTGTACTTACTGGCAAAGTGCATACATGTTAATTTTTCATGTTTTTTATCCTGGCTTAGAGCGTGGCCTCAATGTCCTGAGCGAGCGCCAGGCTAGGTGAGGTCTTCTCCCCTTCATATATGGGTGAGTTTAATACACTAAAAAATTGTTTGGGCACACTTATTAAAACACATCAGATGCTCTATAATATTGATATCTGCTTTGTTGTTTGTATATTTTCTTGTGTGTTTCCTTTTCCGTAGGAGAGTTCATGACAATATGATATGGGACTGCCTAAGAGTTAAAATATACTGGTAGGTCTACATAATCATTTTTTCTGGCACAATTTATCTTCACTGTTGCAGTAGTGTACAGCAAAGGTCCTGATGAAAGCCTGTAAGGGCTGAAACATGTCGACCAACTAATATCTATGTTGGATAGTAATTTTTTCATACTATCTTCACTCTGTTTTTAACCATGCCATTGTGATGGTCACATCCAATAAAGTACCTTTAGAAATCACAACAGGTAATTTTAAAAATATCACTACTTTTTCCTTTGTTTCACTCGTTATAAACACTGCAACCTGTACCCTCAGCTCACTATCTCCACCTACTGGCTGTCAATCTAACTAGAGGATCCGATACTAGCACCTCTCAAGAAACATTCTAATGAGGTGCCTAACGGATACCAGTCTCCATTTCATAAAAACCCAGATGACGAAGTTCCGCCAATGGGTGGGCTGATGGGTACTTTCTTTCTTTTTCTTGTTCTCTCCTTCGGTATTCTTCCTTTAGACACCATAATTCAGTGCTAACTACAGGACTTTTTAAGACCCTTGGTATCTTTCTTGTTATGTTATGTTATGTTAATTGGGTTCTTCTATAGCGCAACGGCTACTCCAGTCGGAGTGTCCCGGCGCTTTGGCGAAGAAGTCCTTTAATGGAAAGGAAACATAACTGCAAAAAAGGAACAGCAAAATTAACTAGTAAAAAGCCAAGTTTTTAATGCCTTTCTAAAAGACATCAGACTGGGGGCCTGTCTAAGAACAATAGGAAGTTCATTCCAAGCGCGCGGGGCCAGGTAGTGGAAAGAACGCCCCCCTTGTCTGGTTCGCTTGATGGATGGAACGACCATTTTAGACAAGGAGGCAGATCGCAGAGTTGTGCTCGGATTGTAAAGAGCAAGGCGCTTTCTAATATACCTAGGGCCTGAATCATGAAGGGCCTTGTAGGTTAGCGTCAGGCTTTTGAAGAGAACCCTCTTGGCTATAGGGAGCCAGTGCAGTTCCTTCAACAAGTTAGAAGCACTAGCTCGTCTAGGGAGTCCGTAAATAGCCCTGGCGGCTGAATTTTGGACTACCTGAAGTCTCCTTACAAGATATTTTGGGAGTCCTAGATAGAGGGCATTTGCGTAGTCCAAACGCGACCCGATAAGTGCTTGGACAATGACCCTTCGATGGTTCACAGAAATCATGGGGAGAAATTTCCTGAGCATCCGCAGGATTCCAATGCATTTCCCCGAAAGACAGGCTATTTGAGGCCCAAAGGTTAACTCATTGTCAACAATGATACCTAGGTTTTTAGCCTTGGTACTTGCATTAGCTGGAGGAAACAGGTCTTGTGGCCACCAACTCTTCCAATTTGGTTCAGAGACACAGCCGAAAAAAAGCAGCTCCGATTTATCGGAGTTGCATTTCAAGCCGTGTCTTTTGAACCAATCAAAGACTGCTTCTAAGCAGCCTCTGATACGGATCCCATCGAACACCTCGTTCTTGTTATAAGTAAACAAGAGCTGGGTGTCGTCAGCGTAAGACACGATCTGAGCGCCGAACGACTCCACAACCTCTGCAAGGGGGGCCATAAAGATGTTAAAAAGCAGGGGGATAAGAATAGACCCCTGAGGGACCCCCACTTCCAGGGTTGCCATAGCTGCGGAGTGAGGTGGCGCCCAGATCGTTTGTCGACGGCTGGCTAGAAATTATTTAAGCCAGTTGTGTTATTATATTGGTTAGTTGGGGGACAAGATACATGTAGGTCTATAAATATCATTTCCCCTTGGACCCCTCTCATATTCTGTTCTCAGCAACAGATAGGATTGCTCAGTGCCCACCAAAGCTCAGTAGTATTCGCTATTCTCTGTTTTCTGCAGAGGAACATAATTATATTGGCCCATAATTAATTATTCACTGCCATCATGGTTTTATCATCCTTCTAGCTCTAAAGGGTACACTTGTCCACTTCATATGTCGAGTCAACTACTTCAGTTTGTTGTAACTTGTACTAGGCTATCCCTGCCACCATTATGTTTTATTTTACTTTAGCATTAATTAATATCAATATCATTCATCCTCACTTTCTTCTTGTTTGCCAGTCTTCTTCTTGGGTACTTAGTACTTACTGTACTTCTACTTCTCGTTCCCTAGTCTTTCTCAGGTGACTGACTTGTCTCATTTTCTTTTTTTGCAAATGCAACTGTCTACTACTGCTACCACCACCCACCATGGCTCTTAGGAAACCAAACCATCACGATGTAGCCATTGCTTCGCCTAAACATCAATCACAGGTAAAAGAAGAAGTGTGGGGGAGTCAATATTGTATATACTATGGAAATTGATTAATTCACAAACCCACATCCTTCCGAGTACATACTACAAAGGGGTTTTAGTTGCAGAATGCATAGACTAGAAGGGGAGACAAGTGAGTGTACTGCATCTATCTGTCAGAGTGGCACACTATAGGCAGATGTCAAAAACTGGCTGCGGCCCTGCATCAAAAGGAGGAAACAAAAACAAACAAGGTGATGTAAAAGAGTAACCCCAAAAAATATTTGCTTCATATGTACTGGAAAACTATACATTTATTACCCTAACAAATATAAGCTACAAGAAAAGCACACAACTCCTGACCCACCCCTCTCCCTGACCCCAACCAATGTCCAGTAAATCAAATAAATGGCCATGTCCAAGTTCAAGAAAAAGTAAACCCCAAGGTTCCGCAACTATTTCTATCATCACGCCCACCAATATAAAGATTTAAAAAGGGGTAAGAGTGAGACTGAGGTCGGTAATGATGATGACGTGTGCTGGCTAGTTCTCTCCAGGACCTCCTCTAGATTGGGCTCCAGGTGCGCCACCCTGAGGATCATGCGGTGTCGAAAGTTCCTGCTGAACAACAGGGGTTGGCAGCAGTAGATGTTGATGATGGGTGGTGGCCGGCTGCCAGAACACGGTGCCGTACCACCAGAAGCAAGGGGGGCTGAGTGGGCCCCAGGGCATTGCAGGAAGTAGCTGCAGCAACCACCTCTCCCGCCTCCTCAGCCAGGACAAACAGCCAGCGATATTCATCCTGGATGGCCTACAGCTTCCTTTGCCAGGCCCTGTCTGCCAAATCCTGCCTAGTGGTTTTGGTTTGGGAAGGAGTCAAGAAAGAAAAAAGAAAAAAAAGGAACTGTAACCACTAGTCTTAGCAAAACAGTAACACAAAATGAAATTACAAAGATAAAATTATAGTGGCACAATAGTAGAAGTAGCACTAGCAGCTGTGGTATCCTCTCTTCCTCACGGCACTTCCTCTGCCCCTAAGATTTAGATGTGATGATTATTCTTTTAGGCACTATGGAGTAGAGTAGAAGTATTCTTTTTCTCTCTTTTGTTTAGCACAATTAATCTTGTAGGCATGCCAGCTCAGTCAGCTTGTGCCCTAGACAGACATACTTGTGTTGCAGATTCACATACTTTTCTACTGTCCATGGCGCTGTTTGTTTGCCACCAGAGACTGCACTTTAAACGAACTCCAGGTCCCCGGGGGGCCTTGGGAGATGCGCACCTGCCCTGCGTCACCCGTGGGCTATTAAAGCAACCTATTACCATCGCTGTGTGGCACGCGCGCCGGGCAAAGCTTGGGTCAAGGGCGGGCCCGTTTGAGCCCGTTAGAAGATGGAAGAGGTCGGGCCAGGCCCCCCCCTCTAACATCGTTATCCTGCAAAGGTAATTCTCCCAGTTTATGACCTGGTCGCAAGTGTAAACTTCTGATACCAACCTTCTGTTACCATTGAGAACTATCTGTGGTTGAAATGGCTAAGTATGGGGGAATTTTGCGGATCTGCGGTCCGCGAATTCGCATGAAATCACAAAAAAATTCTGCAAATTCGCAGATTTTTTCGCAAAATGTTGGATTTGTTTGCGATTTGCACCATACTTAAATGGAGTACTTTCTACTGTCTAATCAGTAAGTGCTACCTCATTGGGTAAACGTATAGTGCTTTTCCTACACTGCAGCTGCGTAAAGGGCCAGATGATTTGTCCCCAGTGACCATGTGTGTCTGTAAGTTTGCCACCGCACCAAAAGGCGGCGAGGTCCCTTGAGTGAGCTCTCCATAATAGTTGGGAAAGGGTGGGAAAAACGTTTGATACTGCTAGTGTGTGGTGCGGGGCTTCTATGTGTGTGCACATGCCTCTTGTGTAAAGGGTCAGAGAGCGAGCAGGGCAGCAGGTGAGGAGAAAGCAGCCTCCTGGCCACAGGAACTACAAGGGGATCGCGCTTGAGAAACTCATGGATGCAAAGACCTCCCTGGAGTATTACAGCTAATTTCTGACGGCAGGGATGGGGTTAAAGCACACTTGCCCAGCCTCGACCGTGCTCACTAATGTTTTGGGCTGATTTAAACGTTACTGAATTTGAGCTTCAACTCGGGCCCCTGCTTTATTTATCTGTGAGTGCTTCCTGCTGCAGTTTAATTTTTTTGACAGGAGCCTCAGAGGGTCAGAGAATAGTTGCATGTAGGAAACGAGGCGCCGCTCAGGAAGCACTTACAGCGTTACAGCAGGTGCCCAAGTTGAAGTTAATTTCTTTGTAACCATTTTGTAAATGGTTACAAAGAAATTAGCTTCAACTTGGGCACCTGCTGTAACCCTGTAAGTGCTTCCTGGAAAAAATTAGTTCTGCATGCGGATTCGCAGTTTTTTCTGATATTTCGCGATATTCGCAGATCGCGAAATTGTGGAAAATCCACAAATTCCGTGAGCGGAACGAATTTTCGGCCCATAGTTAGAAATGGCCGGCCGTGAAGGGAAGACAAGGAAAGCAGCTACGGGTCGATATGTACCCGGGACATTAGATCAGTTTATTACCAGGGCTACCTCTGTTCTGGCTAAGGAAATAGCAATTACTGAGCGCCGACTCTCTCAGGACCTGATATTTGCCTAACGTTCTTCTCTGGGGGACTTGGCGCTGGCTCGTAGCCCGGTGCCGCATAACCCTGCGCTGTCCACTCCGCTGCAACCGGTGAAATTTGTGTCAGTCCCCTCAGGTTCTCGCATCTGACTTGAATACTGGGGACTGTAGGGTAGCCACTCGTCCTTCCATAGGGGCAATCCCAAAAGTCCTCCCTATTTCAGCAAAAACCTCTTCGGGAGTAGCCTCTAAGAAGAAGCAAGGGGGGAAGCACAGAAGGGAAAAAAATCTTAGAAGCCGGAATCAAACAATATGGTTAACTTGGTAAATGTGGATTTGGATCCCTCAAGCCCAGGGAAAACGGGCGAGAATGATCCGTCTCTAAACAGCCTTCCTCTGATTTTACAAGATGGTCCTTTGCTTTCGATTGATGGTGGTTTTTGGAGGTAACTAGATGAGCTCATATCAGCCTCTATAAAACCCGTATATGATAAGCTGCTAACAATTGAGAATAGACTGATGAAACTAGAACAGCTTTCTACAACAAATTCCTCTCTTATTAAGAATATTTCAGCAAAGTGTCCAGAGGCCAAAGATCTTCAGAGGAATGGTTTGGGGCACAGTTTGAGCTCTATCCCTTCATCTCATATCCTCGCTTCTGACATAATACCAGGTAACTCGGCCAGGAACATTGTAGCTGGCTCCGGCATTATGGCTGGAGACAATACCCAGGGAAATAAAGACTGTTCCCAAGGAAAGAGTGTTAATCAACATCTATTAGGAAGGGGGAATAGCAATAAATAGCAGGGATGGCTGATGGGACTTCAACGCTCTATTGATCATCAAAAGAACTTGTTGCCACACATTGATTTACCCCCGGAGTCTATACCCTATGTTGTTGTGTTGACAGAAGTATCAGATTTAGCTATGGGTAGGGTGGAGACTTATAGTGAGTTAAAGAACAAAACCGTGTAATAGACCCATCCTTTTGAATGCACACAGTAAAATTATGTTTGTCCGCAGGATAAGCTAGATAGGACGCAGAACAAAGGATATAGTGGGCAACTGTATAATTATTAATTTTAGTGACAGCAGGGCAGTGCATCATAATTGCGGTGGGCTTTATCAGAATGTGAGATCTCCTATCCAACCTTTTGATTTTAATTACTTTTATACTACCACAACGACTAGGGAAAACCCTGGTCAACAAGGATTGAGCCGCGAAGAGCGATCTCTACCTGGAAATCTTAGTCATAGATTTGACTGTGATGGGTTTAAATTGCCAGGGAGCTGTCATTTTTCTTACATTCCGCAGGGTCCAAACAGATTTGCAGCACTTTCAAGGCTGGATGACTGTGATTGACTGTCTGGTGGTTTAAAGCCCCTAGCATCAATCATTCAGGCCTTAGAGCCAGCTCATTTACTTCCTATAGGTGCTGGGTCTTTAGTACAGTCATCGTCTGAGCTCCCTACTCCCAAGCTACCGGAGGTTTTGCCCATTGTATCATCTAGTGATTCTCCCAGGGCAGTGGACTATAACGGTCTGTCCTGGAACATTGCGGGGTTGGTAGAGAAGATCGCAGATCCGATGTGGGTGCAGTTTATAAGGCAATTCTCCCTGATATGTTTACAGGAGACTGGGCTGGTGAACTGCAACCTACATCTGGAGGGGTGCAAAGCTTTTTATGTCCCCGCCGCCTGTTAGACCTGACACCCTTGGCGTGGTTTTTCCCCCATCTTTTTGCCTCTGACTCCTGTATTTTTTATGCTGTGCTGGATTTCGTTTTTGCTGGTTTAGATGCTTTGGACACTCTGCCACTGCTGATCAGTGCCAGAGTGTAGGTGCTCCCTCTGTAAATTGTCATATTGATTGGGTACACCTGATTGGCATATTTGTATCACCATGAAGTCCCTAGTAAAGTGCACTGTGTGTGCCAGGGCTGGTGATGACAGATGCTACTAGTGGGCCTGCAGCGCAGATTACGCCACCCACATAAGTAGCCCTAAAATGGTGTCTCAGGCCTGCAAGCGCAGGGCCTGTGTGCAGTCAGTGGACTGCCATGTCCGCCTGGCCAGTGTCCCCACTGGCTGGGCCTAACCCTTCCCTGTCTGTGCACATCAGTCACCCCTATGGAAGGCTCAAGGTACCCCCCTGGGCAGGGTGCAGTGTTTGGGTAAGGTGGAGCATGTACTAGTGCAGGTAACATGCTCTGGTAGTGAGCAGCAGCCATTTTGTGTGCTCACTGCTGCAAGGTTATCTTGCTCCATATATTACCATGGGGGAGGCTGGTCCCAATGGATACCAGCCTATCTTCCCATAGGAACAAGATGGGACATAAGTGTGTGATATCCCTGAACTCAGAATTTAATAACACATCTTTTAGGAAAGGTGGTTTTTAAATTCTGTGTTTGAGAATAGTACTTTTAGAAAGTGGCTGCTCTCTTGCTTAACCTTTCTGTGTGCCTGGGACTGTTTGTGGATTGACTGTCTGGGTTGAGGATGACAGGGTCTGCAGAGCCCCCAGGGGGTTATCTGAGCCAGCCCGTGGATGAAAGGCTGCATCTGCTGCCAGGGAAGTGGGAGGAGATAGCATCTGATAGTGGAGGGCTGTGCCTGCCTGACCACCATGCTGGCTCCACCTCCTGCTGGGCGACTTTCACCTCTGTCCCTGATACTGAGAGGAAGAAGGAAGCCAGGAAACCCCCAGAGCCCCAGCAACACCCAGAACTGGTTTGGACCGGGCTCAGGGCCCACTTGCACAAAGACTTCAAAGGACTTCAAAGGACTTCAAATACTTTTTGGGGTATAAGAGAAGGACCCCTGACAACAGATTCTTAGATTCTACTATCAAGAGGAACCTCTGCCAGAAGAAGGACTGCTGAAGGAACTGATGGAAGATTGCCTTGCTGTGTGCTCTAAGGGCTGACCTATCCTGCTATCCAACTGAAGGAGAGGAGAAGAAAGGGACTTTGCTGTGTGCTGTGACCCTGCCTGCTTGAAACTACAGAAACTTTGCTGTGTGCTGTGTCTTCACTGAATCTCCAAGGGCCTGAGTAGAGCTGGCCTCCTGTTGGGAACCCAGGGTTAAAGGTTCCTAAAGCTTTGCCAATAATTGCTGCAAAATCGTGCTGTTCTGGACCTGGAGCGTGTGGTGCTCAACTGCTGAGTGTAAGAAGGGATCGGTGTGCTCATCAGCACATTCCCAGCGAGGGTCGGAGGTCTGTGGTGCCTCCCCTCGTGGAATCTACTCAAGAGCGGTTGTGAGGCCAAGAGGGCGGTCTTTCCGTGACCCGCGCCCTCGAAAATCATCTGCCGCCTGATCACCGCCTCTGCCCGGGGCCAAAAAACCTCTTTCCAAATTGCCGTCCTGATCGGAGCTGCGGGGCCGAAGAATGAAGCCACCGCGCTCCCATTGGTTGGAGGAGCTGAGCCTCCTCACCAACGCCGCGACGGGATAGGCCCGTGCGGCGCAGTGTCATCAGTGTTACTGTGCCGTGATTGGCTGAAGGAGCGGAGCGTCATTGCTGGCCTGTCCCGGGAGCCGCACTGCCATTGGCTGACACCCGGGTGCTGCTGGAGGCTCGACCAAACACCGCAACCGGATTGGCCCGCAGCCATGAAGCCACTAAGGAGTTCTGCATGAAGCCACCCCAGCGAGGAGCCGTAAGCCGAGTCAGCCGTTCGACCCCGTCCTCACCGAGGGAATCTCCGAAGTGCCGTGCAATCACCGCCGAGACCGGGGAAGAGTGACCTGACCTCGCAGAGGGATTCCTGGTGAGCCGCGCTCTGTCCCTGGCCCGAGTCCCAGCGCTGAAGCGCCGCGTCAGCTCCCCGCCGCTCCCCGAAGACCAGAGAGCGGGCGGAGGGCTTCCGGGACCGGCCGGGACCAAGGGGGAGCCTACCATTGCTAGCGCGAAGGCGCCATATTCACAGTGGGGCGGGCTGAGAGCGCCTGGAGCTTGGAGCACGACGGATTTCACCGGCACGGTGCACCCAGAGCTTGTGGTGAGCCGCGCTCGCGTAGTGTGAGCCAAAAAGAGTGAGTGGCTGATCGTAACAATTATACTACATGCTGGCATTGCTTGGTTTGCTCGTTTTTAGAGCCAAGTGAAGATAAATCAGTGGCATTATTTTTAGCTACTGATTAAAGAGACTAGAGAGCATTTTCTTTTAATAAGAACTTCCTAATAAGTGCAACCATTAAGAATTAAGTGCAACATTTTTATAATGAAGTGATTATCGTGCAACTGCTTGATTTACCTTGCTGAAACTAGATAAAGTTATATTTTATATATACTTACCTGTGTGGTCCAGTTTGTGGTGGATTGGGGATTACTGTTGTGTTAAGTGCATTTATTATACACATTGCCTTGGGGATAAGCCTGCCTGCTCGGGCCAAGCTACCTAGAGGGAGAGCGGAGGTTATCTACTGTGTGTATTCCTTCACCCTGACTAGAAGCAAGGGTCCCTACTTGGTCTAAGGTACTTACCTCTGCCAATTAGAGACCCCCAGATCTAACACTGCCTCTTCAGCTAGTAGAAGAGCTAGGGGTGGTTTAGTTATTTTCACATCTCTGGCTCTGAAGTGTAGGATTAAGGTCCTTCCATTTGACTCCCAAGCTATTCTATTAAACAATGGAAATGTTAGTTTGTGTCTAATTAATTTCTATAATGCATTGAATAGACAGGGGTTTTGTCAGATAACACTGCTGAATGGTCTTGTCAGGCAGCACTGTGTTCATGTTTCTCATAGCCTTAGGATAGTGGGGGATTTTAATGTCCATCCGTGTGGTGATCCTGAATCAACTAGGATGGGTGATATGGGATGTGCCAAGGTAAGGGGATTCCACTTTGAACACTCAGTGCAGGGAAATGTACTTAATGATCTGCTTAACGAATATGATCTGTTTTTGTCTATGTCTTTCGCTGCACCATCAAGTAAACGGCCAGTGCCGTCTTTTAATAGAGGCAGTGGAGGGTTCTTTATAGATCATATTCTGATTTCTGTTAGCTTACAGACTATCCTTCAGGGTTTTAAAATCATGGAGAGCTCATTTAGTGACCACAATCCAGTGTGTGTGCACTTGGAGGGTGGTATATTGAATAGGAGGGCCAGGGAGACAGTGCCGGGCGTGCTTAAACTGAAGGACGGTAGGTGTCGCCTTAAATGGTCCCAGGTAACCCCAAATCTTTTCTATGAAAAGGTCCATGAGTCTTGTGTTGCAGAACTTGCATCTTGTGTGTCCCCTGACACCTCAGCAGCAGGCATCCTTAACTCTTTTTCAGAGATTGTTGTAAAGGTGCGGGCCTTACTTTTTGTCCCCGCACAAAAAATACCATCTAGTGATCCTAAATGGTTTAATTCCGCATGCTCTAAAGCAGCCAGAGAATAAAAGGACGCTCTGAAAGTTAACCCGAGGGATCTTCCTCGGGTTCGTGTATTTCGACGTAACTATAAAAAGATACTGGCAAGCCGCAAGGCGGAACTGAAAGAAGCAACTTGGCGGGAATTAGTAGACCCTAGCACACTAGGCAGTAGCGCAAGATTTTGGGCCATTATCAATAGACCTCTTTTTGAAAGGGTTATGGATAAAGGTCTTGACACTAACATAATGGAAGAGGAATGGGTCTCTCATTTTAGATGTATTTGTAAGAGTGATATATCCCTAGTCCAACCGCAAGCTAGCGTTCAAAATAATGCCTTGGCTGTATTTTCGCAGAGTGAAGTGGAGAAAGGCATTGCTGGCTTGTCTTGTAACAAGGCGTCAGGTCCGGATGGTATTCCGCCGGACCTATTAAATCAAATCCTTCACTTTGGGCCCCGGTCTTGCTGGGTGTGCTTAATGTGGCGGCTAAGGTCGGGTGTCCAAAGACCTGGGGCACCTCCTCTATTGTACCAGTGTTCAAAAAAGGTGATCGTAATAGTATATTGAACTACAGTCTGATTTCCCTTATTAATTCCGTGGTAAAGGTTGTGGGAGGGGTTATACTGAATAGACTGGCTTCCTGGACGGAAGATAACAAGATTATCTCAGATATTCAATATGGGTTCCGCCCAGGGCAATCTACTATAGCCCAATACCTCAACCTTTACCTGATCCTCGGGAAGTACACGATGGCCCGCAAAGGAACAACCTACATGGCATTCATGTATCTTTCCTACGCTTTTGACTGTGTCAATCGGGAGAAAATGTGGCAATCCATGAGGGCCATGGGGGTGAAGGATAACTTGGTGAACTTCCTGAGGGACCTGCACAGTGACACTAGGGCAAATATTAGGTTTGCCCAGGATATCAGGGTCTCCAGGAAATTCAGTATTGAAAGGGGTGTAAGGCAGGGGTGCATCCTTGCCCCATTTCTTTTTATTCTTTATATTAACGACGTAGATAAGACCTTGACAGAAACAGGGGCTGATTTTCCATGTGTGGGGAGAAGGGGTCTGACAGTTCTGCTTTATGCAGACGACGCGGTTCTCCTAGCCAAAACTCCAAGAGACCTGCAAACTCCTACTAGTCACCTTTTGCAGTTTCATGGCAGATCGCAATTTTTCTGTAAACAACTCTAAATCATTTGTAATGCAGGTTGGGTTAGGTCCTAAGAAGCAGTATCCCTTTAGGGTGAATGTAGAGAAGGTGCCTGTAACCCCAACCTTCTCTTACTTGGGCACCCTAATGGATGATCGTCTGGATTGGAGTGCCCTGATTAAGAGAAGGAAGGGGGAGGTGATAAGAGTAAATGCATCTATTCTCAACTTTGCCACAAAGATTCGAAAGTGCCCGTTTTCGGCATTGCTGAAAATGAATCAGGCAAAAAGCGTAGCAGCTGCCAGTTACGGAAGTGAACTATGGGGATATGTAGCTTTGGAGGGAATTCAGGTGGCTGAGAATACGTTTTTTTAAACAACTGCTGGGGGTACCCGAAGGCACTTCTAATCTAATAGTACACGAAGAGACAGGGACCGTATTTATCTGTGACACACTAGCTATACGTCCACTGCTCTTCTGGCTCAATTGTTGGCTAAACAAAGACCTAAGCCTCAAGCAAGAGCTATTGAAAGAATTAATGAGTCTGGATTACATGCTTGATATTTCATGGCTAAAATATGTAAAGGGTTGTTTTGGAGACTTGGGGAGCCTGGACTTGTTTTTAAGACCTGATTTTATAACTGCAGAAGACGTAGTGTTTGTAAAGAAATCTTTTATTTTGCTCAAAAAACTAAGCAGAGATGGGGTAGAACTATCAAAAACTAGCGTCCGGAAATTCGTGATGCTCAAAACTACTCCAGATACGGAGCCCTATCTTTTATGGCTTCTATCGAACCACGAGCGGTTTTTATTGACCAGGTTTAGATTGAATTATTTCCATCTTTTACTCGCTATTGCTCTGGGGTACCACAGAGGACAAGTGCTAGCACCTTGTGGCTGTGACGGAGTGTCTCCACAGGTTTCTATGATGCTCCCCGGAGGTTCTTTTTAAAATCACTTTTTATAACACTACATTTTTCTAAGGTGCGCCCAGCCCTTTATTTTCTACAAATGTTTAAGCCAGAATGTATCCCATGTGTTGTTGGATTTTTGAAATGTTCACTGAAGTACAGAAAAATGTATGGAAAATTAATTCTTAACCAATGGCGTTTTTTTCTGTAATATAGTGTTGAGGGCATATGGCCTATTTAACAGGTTAATTTACTTAATTGTAACATTGGTATTTCCAACTGGATGGCCCACCCACTTTGTAATTATAGTGTTTTTTTAATAATGTTTATATATGGTGTTTATATATTTTTTTAATATTGCTGTGTAATATGCTTAGGATATGTATATGCCCTGTTCTTGTAGGAGATCTGTAATCTTTTATGGTTTTATACTTTGTAAACCGAATAAAGTCTTTGAATTGAATTGAATACTGTCTGCATGTGGGGCAGATGTATTACCCTAATATATATTTCCTTTACAGCCATACTTTCTTAAATCAATGGCAAATGCTCATACAATTTCCCTTTCACCCTCACTACGCTTCTGCAATAAGGAGCATGATGATGGTTAATGAGGACATGCTTATGAATGATGAGAAATGGCGGCACAACATCATGTCAATCATATGATGATGATGATGAAGATGATGATGATGATGACATACTTAGTGATTTGTAAGTACTAGTTACCATGCAGCCAATAGGCCACCCATGGCTGACACAGGGAGGGGACTGGAGCGGAAGTGGGCGTCGGAGGGAAGCCATTATGGGTAGGGTAAATATTAGTCACACGCAATATACATGTTGTGCTTGCAAACTACTGTGAGACAAGGGAATATTCCATTCTGAAATACAAGTACAACCTCACCCTTTGAATCAAAAACCTTACAAAACAAGCATTGGCATAGCCAATAGGTCCGCCTTTGTGATCTTTTAAGTGTTTAGCCATGCAACGGGTAATGTTGTTGGACCAAGGATATTGTGCTGCATAACTAAATACTTATAAAGTCCCAAAAGCGAGATCTATTGGCTTTGCCAATGCTTGTTATTCCTTTATGCTTGAATTTGTTTCTGTGTGCTATAAGGAATAAGTCTAAAACTTTCTAGTATAGGGCGTGATATTTAGTGGTTTTAAGAGGTGAGCCTACATAAGCAAATTAATAGTTTGTTTTGGCAGGTGAGGGCGATTTCGTGGGCAAGTGAGCGCACTGACGTCAATGGGAGGAACTTCATCAATCCGGAAAAGGGAAAGGCGTTACTGTGTGGCAAATGCTGAGGGAGTGGCCCATGAGAGTTGACAGCGAGACAAGAAGACATCTAGAAAGTTTGACGATAACATTGAAAGGAGCAAGAGTAAAGAAACGAAAGGCTAGGCAGTGACAGAGATAAAAGAAAAGATACAGTGACAGATATGGAGAAGTTGCATTGAGAAAAGGGTCACCTCCACTGCAAGGATTATTCTTATCAGAAAAGGCCTGATGAGAGCAGTTGTAGTGTAGTTTCTATATTCCCAATAGGCTCTGCGCATTGGAATAACATATCCTATAGATTTGAAGTAAGACTTGTGTCTGATAGGTCTCTACCGGATATATTAGACTTAATTGTGAGTGCCAGCTATCTCAGAGGTCACTAGAAACATTCTCGAATAAATAAGAAGGGGTTAGTATCCGACAACCGCATAAACATGAAAACTTTGTTTCCCCAAGAATAAAACTGATCTTCAGAGTCGTGGAAACAATAGATAGATATTTTACTCAGTCAATCGTGCATGCTTCGTTTCATCAGAGGTGCAGAGAAATAGAGAGACGGGCATTTTCAAAACAAGTGTTTTATTGAACAGTCTTCTTTCTCAAGCAAGTAAAGTGAACTGCCACATTCAGAATATTGGTTGCAATGTATAATGCATTTAGTAAGAAGAGTATTATAAAATAATACTGTAAAAGCATTGTATGGTTTCTACACCATAGATAAATACATACATAAATAACAAAGGCTAAGAGTACTCAACTGGTGCTTCTAAAATACTCCTACCCCAATGTACCTAACCTAAATCTAGTACGAGGGAAGAAGTAAGTGAGGTGTTCATAGGTTTAGTTTGTCTTTGCCAAGAATTTAACCAAGATTAGAATGAAGGAGGTCTGGTATCTCTGTCTCGGGACTCGATTTCCCAACACCCAGCGAGGGGAGCTTGGAAACACTGGACCTGGATTCTCAGAGAGAGAAAGGCAGCCTCTCTGTCAGTACGTCTTCTGCACTTGCTGTAGCGATCTGCGTTGGGCAAGTAGATAGTCGAGCTGCTCCGAACCACCGTGTCTTTGCTAGGACAAGTGTAGGCATATGTATACCTTGAAGGTGCCTAGTTTGACATAAAGTTGGACATAATAACGTCATCAAAGAACCCCAAGGGAATGGTAGTTCTCTGAAAACTCCATGATTTCTTGGACAAATCAATATTCAAGCAAGGTCCCTGACTGCTGAAGCGGAGTTTTCCAAGAAATCGTTGTAGCTTTTTGAAACTAGTGGAAGTAGCCATGCCTGTATTTGGACTGGATGGGTATGATTTCTATGCCTTTATAAGGGCAATGTGATTTATAGCTATATAAGGGCATGAATCTGTAAATTACGCTTGGATTCTAAAATGCTACACAACACCCACTCCACTTTATTATGGTTGATATTACTAAACATATCTAAAGCATGATGTGTAAAAGTCCCTTCCAAAATACATAAAATGCATTTGAAATGGCTGTACACGAAAGATGAGCATTTGTGCTGTATGCGTTTAAAAAAGCAATATTTTTATTCAAAGCATGTAGTGTGACATTGTAAAATGCTTATCAGAATGAGTCATGAAATAACATTTATGAAATGGCTCTTAAATACAGAAAAAAGTTTGAGACCATTCCATGACAGAATATATATACTGTTTAGGTTGTGGACAAGGTCAAATATTGTCATTTGGAAGTGTTTCAAAGAATTCTTGTTCTCTAAGAATAGTTCTACTTTAAGCAGATTACTTTGTGCCAAAAAAAAGTTTAATTTTCGAAAAAGTCAGATCGCAGAAAAATAGAGTTCTAAAGTTGGCAGTCCCATAAAACGCTGTGTGCTAACTTCAAAAGTCATTCTCAGTGTTGGGAGAAAACATTAAATCTTCAAAGCTGGCAAAGAAATCGTTTACCACAGTAGGTGAAAATTGGACTACTACATTAAGTAAACCGATAGCACAAAAATGTGAAGCATCGCCAGTCAGCGTTAGCCGCATTAGCAATGTTCGTTGGAGATGGTACCTGTGTGCCTGTCGATCCACTTATCTCACCGTCAGCAGATTGCATCTGTGAGATCTCAATGAATGCCGTCATCAGGATTGGTAGCTGCTGGGGACAACACGGTGCAAGGGCCGTTAATGAACCAAGCAGCACATCAACATCCGTTGGCAGTGCTGATGGAAGTGTTAGACAGACGTCCAACACACATTCTTCTCCACAAAGCAGGCATCGTAAAACATGTAAGATGCAATCCTGCCAGATTGGTCGGAATGATAGGAACCACGTGGTATTCAGGTCTCTTAGACAAGCAAGGCCCAGAATCTGTATCATACACTCACGACCCTTCATTGCCAGGAGAGTGTTCTCAATGGTAATCTGGGTGTCGTTGCTGACCGGGCTTGCCATATAGGAGCAGAAGGAACAAGAATAGTATTCCTGCAACGAGTCCCAAAATGAGAGGCAGGCCGCTGAACATAGAGTGCACGAAGTTTGGAAAAATGTGGTGGACTGCTTCAAAAGGTGCTAACAGTCCCGAAAAAACTGTCTTAAATACATGTACAATACCACTTTTATCAGACATGTTTAAGATATGACCTAACATTTCTATGAAATGTATTGGGCAGTTTGTGGATAAAAGGGCATGTATCTCTGCAGAGGACCTTGCAACTTGTATTTCATACGGCTCTTTGGATGAGGTCGGTGGCACTGTTTTTTATTAAAGAAAAAATGGCCTTCATTCTGCTTAAAGTATCAATTCAAATAGAATAGATATTAAGTGAAGGCCATAGCGGCGACTCCCCGTCTGTCTTAGCTTTAGGAAACAATACTTGCATGCAAGAAGTGACCCTGGCTGACACAGTTACGAGATAGGCTATTCCTGGCATCATTCCACAACAGCTGTGATCATTCAACATTATATAGCTCCCGTTAGAAAGCTGCCCAAAAATTGGATCTATCACTGCTGCTGAAGAACCTTGCAGGTGGCAGGATAAGTTGTTCGAAGAACCTTCACAAGCTCCATGTAAATACTTCTTTTCCTCCACTCCAACATATGTGTGTATATGTTAATTCCCAGGTTGACTTTTATGTATTCCTTACCCAACCTTTCATACATGGCATATGTTTCGAACAGTATTTCACGTGTATTATCCATTCTGTTAAAGGTTTTTCTGAAACAGTTCATGTAATCTTTCCAGTTTTTCAATGCTCAGCACCGTATATTCTGCTCCTCTTTGTGCCAGAGTGATTTGTTTATCTGTAAGGATAAATACAGAAAACAATGACATGATGTTGATTAGACGCCATGGCACATATCCAGAACGAAGATTTTGCAACATCCGGCCTAAAAGCATTATAGAACGTAATTGTGACTGTACATGCTGTAGCATGAGCAAGTCCTGTTCCATTATATCAATGGCAGAGGATACTATGCTGTCCAAAGAATAAATTCTGGATGACAGGGTCGTTAACCCATTGTCAACCACAGAGAGTGCTTTCTCTACATTAATATGATCAATTTCTCGTATTCTTTCTGCAGTCTCTGCCTGTTTTGCTTCCCAAGCTTCATTACAAATGGCATATATACCTGCGTATATGAAACGTTTATGATGTCGTTTCGCAGGACCGAGTAAAAAGTCCCTTATATCAACGCCATCTTTAAGTAAAGCTAAGTGTTGTTTAACCTCTGTCAGTGTAGATTTTTGTAGCCACTCAAGGCATAGTTTTCCTACACTATATGTTGTTACTATCCCTGGATGTTGTCACTGGACATATCTTGGACCTGGCCTAGTTACTGTAAATCCTTGTGTCTTGTTCAGGAATCTATCTTGACAGTTATTCGTGTCTGTGGGCCAGATTAACCATTTTTTCCAATCAGGATCAGTCCTGTTTTTAAATAAAATAGTTTTTACGTTGACCCCTCCTTCTGAAGTGTTTTGACTATCAGGTGTAGGTGTGGGTATGGACGGTTTGTTTAAATCTTTTTTCTTGGCCAGGCCAAAGCAGGATGTCTGTTGAACAGTGTCATTCAAAAACATTATTTGTTCAGGGATAATGAAGGCTTGAAATAAAGCTTCTATTCCCTGCACCTGCTAGTCTTTCGAGAATCCAGACGGTTTTCGTTTCTATGTTGTCACTCCAAAAGTCTAAACCTAATGAGGACAGCTGGGCATAAAAGGCTGCTGAATAATTTGTTTTGTATTGGTTAACATACTTTTCATTCCTGTCTTATTAACATTTCTAAAGTAAAATGTCTCCGGATTTGTGGTATTAAACCTGAGAAGTAAGGACATTTTTCATAAAATGTTTTTGAGCTACCCATTGGTGGCGTTGTACAATGTTCTTATTGATTGAAAGTATAAATATTTCTAGGGTTTGCAGATTTGTGCAAGTAATGATGACCATAGTGATTATAACAATACATTTGTGCATAATCTGATGAACCTTCTAAGTATTGATGTTTTTTTGCAGACACCTCTAAATCTGACATCATATTATTAACAGTCTAAAAGTCCCAATCATCAGAAAATGTGCTGGGTGAAACAAAGTCACTCAAGGAAATCTTAAATTGATGTAGAATCTTCAACAGCTCTGCCGGACCATAGATATCATAATCAGTTTTATCCCATGCTATACCACCAGGTATAGGAACGGCTGTGATGTTCACTGATGTCAAGTCTCTTTGTTCACGATGAGATGATTTGTGTGGCTTCAGGAGCAAGTTGATGTTCTATCTTGCTGTGTCCATTTTACTATATCTTCCATTTATCAGCATTCCCAAAGTCAATCCCATGATTAGCCAAGGTAGGAGAAAAAGTACGACTAGCACAATTCAAAATTCAACCCATGGTGAAACCAGATAAGTTGTTTCAAGTTGCTGAAAAAGTTCTGTTACTTGATCTTTAAAAGTTTTATTTGTTGGCGTTGTTTCAGGCTCACTGGGATCCTCAGAAATTGAATATAAATTGATGAAATAGCCAGAGACAGTTCTGTCAATTGTAGGAATTGCATCAGGATTTGTTTAAATCAATGGGGCTACCGGATCCTTTGTCATGTTAGTATATTCAGATGCTACATCATTGTAGACAGGTGTTTCTTGACAAACTGTTATTTGGGTCTCAAGAGGCACAAGTTCCATTAATTTATTGCTCAGTCCTTTGTTTTGTGCTGCAGAATCTTCGAATGTTATTAGTCTCTCAGTCTGAACCACTTGGATAGTAGCAAGATTTGGTCTTCTGCTACATCGTTTTAGTCCACTGGGCCTACTACTTATTATCGGCCACATGATGTGGTTTGAACAGGTCGATGGATATAAACCTGTTCTCTTTTCTTCCAGCTAGCGGCTGCAGTAACATTGTTCTTGATTCGTGCATTGCTAGTACAGGTACTGGTTTTCTGTAAGAAGGCCCAGATGCCTTCTTATCGGCGATCTTTTCTCTGACTAGATCCCCAATCTTTGGAATCCAGATAGGCCTTCCTGGGACAGGTGGTTCTCCTTCAGTGGTCATTGGCTTCTGTATCATGTTGCTTTCACTTCTCCTTTTCTTGTTTAAGTCCTGCAAAACAGCCAAACGGTCTTTGATATCAAAGGGTTTTTGTTCCACCACGAAGTGTGACGATCGAGGTCCTGGACAAGCATTCTAGTACCATAAAGGATTTCATATGGAGTGATATCACCCACAGAATTTCTTGGCAGATTATTTAAACTACTTTGGACACTTATTAGATGTTTGACCAACCCTTCACCCGATCCTAATACCCTAGCTGTTATAGATTGCTTTATGTCCCGTTTTTTACTCTCCACTACAGAATTTCCATCAGGATGGAATGGACTCAAATACCGCAATGCAACGCCCAGATGGGCCATGGCCTCCTTGTAAGCTTTTGAGCAAAACGTAGGACCCTGGTCAGAATGTAGCGTGCCAATTGCGTGTGTGCCGATAAAGACTCGCAAATCTTTAATAATAGTTCGGACGTCAGCCGAGCGCTGAAGCCACATCCAAATCAATCTTGAGAATGAATCCACTGCGACCCTGATATATTTATAGTTACCATCCCTCTGTAAGGGACCACAGTCGTTTAGGTAAACACATGCAAATGGTTTATCTGAAATTAAAAGGGGTGTCTGCGTCGTGCGTTTCACTGTAGAAACCTTCATTTTCTGGCAGATTTCACATTCCAAAACATAGTTTCCGATCTGTTTCCTCATGCGCGGCGACCAGTATCTTTGTTTTAACAATGACAATGTGGTGGAAACACCTGCATGTGCAGAGGCAAGCCTTTCATGTGCAGCTAGCATTAGTCCTAATCTATGTTCCATGTTTGGAATTACTCTATCCCCCACTCCAGGGATTTGAGCAAAAGGCAAAAGGAACATTATTTACGTCAGTTATATATGAGTACTTGAGTGGAAAGCCTTTTGGTAATGTTTTACCACTATCTTTATTGGAAGCGGTGACAGCCTGCATTATTTTGCTGTCTATTGTTGTTTTTGAACGAGTGATTGCAGCTACGGGAGCCGTTTGCACAGCTGCCTTTGCGACTTCATCAGCCAATGAATTCCCTTCAACGTGAACGCCATCACGCTGATGACTCAGTGTATGGATCACGTGAGTCTTTTGTTGTTCTTTCTGTAATTGAACTACTTGTTCCCAAAGCAACTTATGCTTAATTGTGCCACCTTTTGCATCTTTAAAACTGTTTGAACCCAGTTCTGCATGTATTCATTGTAAGACTGAACGCAGTAATACGAATCACGGATCGCACACTATGAGTGTGGGGAATTCGCGATCGGTATTTGCAAGCGCCATCTTGGAAGCCTGCAGTTCAGCTTGCTGAGTTGTACAGTCTCCGAGAGATTGTGTTTTTGTGACCATAGGTCAGAATTAACCATCGCGGAAGCGACCTTTAACAATTGCACACACAGCACTATAAAGTTGTTTACCCCCAATTGCGGGCTGTGCTGATCCATCTGTATAAATTATACATTCGTACTGTTCTAGAGGCAGAATCTCAGTGGGCAGAGGACATTCTTATTCGTATTGTAGAAATTCTTGAGATTTCAAGTAGGGGTCAAAAACGTATTCAACTTCTGTTGCAGCAAGAGAGTTAATCCATTGTATCCATCTTGGATGTAAAGCCTTAGCATTCGGAATGCTGGCTTTTGTCACTGCCTCTAAGGCAGGTACAGGAGTAATGACCATTATGTGTTTACACTGTGCGAGAGCTCTCTCTTTTGCTACTGCAGTTTGAACAGCTGTCAGATTTTTTTCTGTAGAAGTGAATTTCATTTCAGCTTGTGTGTACAAGTGTGATTTGTAAGCAATTGGTACTTTTTTACCTTCATTAAAGGTTAAGTACGGTTAAGTACATCTTCCTGGGATTATTCTGATTACAAGGTTGCGTACGTTTACGTGTTTCTTTAAATGTGATGTTGCTAACATGTCTGTTTGCACTGAATGCAAAATTTCTCCCTGGTTTTGAGCAGAATTAGTAGTCTTGAATTCAGGTTTGATCAATTCATAGACAGGTTTAACCCTCTCTGCGTAGTTTAGAATGTATGTTCTTCCGAAATTCAGGAAACCTCGAATTGACTGTAAGTTTTTGGAGGTTGGAGCAGCGCACCCTTTTCTAAAAAGTTTACTGCCAGGCTTTTGTCCACGTTGAGGTGGGCATTTTTTGTTTTTTTTAAAGTTGAATTTGTACCCTTCAGAGGCGAAGTATAATTGTATTCACTCTGTTCAAGTGCCTGTCCAAGTCATTGTCTGTTAGATAGATGTCATCGACATAAGATAATGCCTCATCATCGTACGTTTGGAGTAACTTTGTTGCTCTGGCTGAAAAAAACCCTGGACTATTCTTGAATCCTTGGGGAAGACAACAGAAGTGACAATGTGTCCCCATAATTGAGAAAGTGGTCAAGTTCCTGCTTTCAGGTGCAATGTTTTGACAGAAGAAACCATTAGAAATATTAAATGTGGTTTTATACTTTTTACGCACAATGTAATTCATTAGTGCTGCAATGTGTGCATTTTATACTGCAAAGGGTTTGCAACAAGAATTTAAATGTCTGTAGTCCAAAACTAGATGATATGTATTGTCTGGTTTAGAGACAGGAAACAAAGGATTGTTCAATATGTTTCAATCACCCCTTGGTATTCAAGTTGATCTAAGATCCCCTTGACCTGTTTTTTAGCTTCTTGCTTAACTGGATACTGCCTCTGTGCAGTTCGTTATGATTTGAACTGGGTTTTGTGGTGAGGAGAATCCTCATCCCATCCCACATGATTTTCATATAGTGCTGGAGCCTGGGCTACAGCCCATTTTCTGGCATAGGTATATTTTAAGTGATTTGGAATATGATTGGAGAAGGCTGGCATAATGATGCCTTCGCCGTGTGGGCACTCCCTGACAAATGTTTTTGGCCAGTCTTTTTCAGCTAGAAGAATGTCATAACCCTTAGAGACCATTTCCTAAAATAGTGCTCTAATTTTCCTAGTTATGTCCCCCTTCATCCGGAGCGTTACTTCATATAACTTATGGGGTACACTAACCCTGGTGTCAGCAGTTTCAACCTGAATGTACTCATTCAAATCCACTATCTCCAGATGATCCTTCAAGATCTTGCGAGCTATGATGACTTCTGCTGCGCTGTCCAGCATTGTCTGGGCCCACTCCGTGTTATTGATTTGTGTCCTCAAGATCCTCGGCATGTCTGATTTTTAGACCTGCTACCTTTTTTTGGGTGAATTGTTTTTTCTTATTTTTTGGAACGTGTTGATCGTCTTTGGACTTCACGCGTTCTTCCTTGTGTTCTGACCGTCCTCTTCTTTCCGATTTCCGTGAGGAAGTGTGAAAAGTACGAGAGAAACGTGCATCAGTATCTTGATATCTATCAGGTTTTCTCAAATTATCCCTGTTCCTGACATTATACCTCATTTCAGAGGGCTCTTTTTTTGGTGACCTACCTCGGGACTGAGAACTCTTCTCATTAGAAGTTTGTTTAGTATTTTCCCACTTCTTTTTGGGAGTAGTGAGAGTGTCTTTAATAAAGACCTTTTCAGGACTTTCTTTTAGTTTGGGCTTTCCTGGTTTCCCACCCAAACTATCTCTTCCTAGTTCTTCATAGGATTTTTTAATTATTCTGACCAGTTCATATGGTTGCTCAGTTATATCAATTTCCCTTATTTTTTCGCAGATCGCCACAGATGCTGCCTCACCTCTAATATTAGCTAATATTATAGCTGAGACCTGTTTGAAATCTTTAAGTAATTTCATACCCAGATTTAAAGCAGGCTCTGCCCCGTATTCATTTTGAATCTGTTTCAGGACGTCTGGTATCACAACCATAGACGGGACAACATGTGTTTTTGTGTGGATTGCAGCAAAGACTGTACCCCAAGTGTCGCAGTCCTCCAGATGTGGTGCGATTCCCATTGGAAAACAGATTGTTAACCCCTTCGCTGCGGGGGATGTTCCCCCGCTGTGCTGGGGGGAGGGGGACGCGCACAGCGCTCACATGCTCAGGAGGAGCTGAGCTGGTCATGAGGCACGGCGCTCCTGTGCTCATGACGACCTCAGCTCGTCACGGCCACACCTGTTCCTGTGGAACGCTCAGCACAGCAGGGGAATTATACCCGCATGCGAGCGTTCCACGGCTCATGACGAGCTGAGCTCGTCAGGAGCACCGGAGTGCCATGGCTCATGACAAGCTCAGCTCGTCATGAGCATTCTAGGGGTTAAAATTCTGTGTTTCTCATGAGGTGTACTGTCAGGAAATACTGCGTCAATTTGAGTCATTTTTTGAGCTATCCAGAATGGAATTTGTTCCCTTTTTGCGGGCAATTTACTGATGACCGTTTGTATAGTCTGTGGTGTTATTTTATTTGTGTTCCCCTGGTGAGGGGTTTGTTGTGGAATCCTTATAGGAGGTTGGATTGTTAGAGTCCACATGACATATTGAGCCAATTGTGTATGTATTTTAATTAGTTGTTTTAGTTGAACTAATAGTTCCGCACCTGACATTTCTTCAATGTCAGGGTATGGTGTATAGCTGGCTAGTACCAGCCATGTTGCTCCTGGTCTACCTAGTGGACCAAGCCGGGTAATGTGATTTTGATATTGTAAGGCGCCTTTAAACCAGAGCTGATGCTCTTGGGAAGTTAATGGAATTTCAATGTCCTCGAAAGGAGTGTATTGTTGGATTATCCTCTAGTTTGTAGAAGTGAAACACATGGGATACTGCTTTTGCTTCAGGGAAGATTATCCATGAATAGAATACCTCTGTCTGCCGATATTAGTGTGCCTCTATGACAAAAATTACCCTACCACCTCTAGGTGATAGGCCATTCGTTATAAGCTTTATAACGATGGTTTCCATAAGTTTTCCTGGATGATTATAGAATCCGGGTCAGTTTCTTGGAAATCTGTAACGTTTAAACCCGGTTGGGCTGCAGCTCTTGCATCTCCACCATTCTCTTCATCACTCATTTTGTTGACTGAAAGGTTGTAGAGCAAGTTTCAAGGAAACAAAGATAAGGTGCACAATATTTTAGAACACTGTATCCTTCAATGTTGAATCAAACCAAAAACTAATAAATTGGATTTTCGTCCTACTCAGTAATGGCGAATATTTTATCCTTTTACCCACTCCAGACGCCTATTGGAGTATTTCACGGGAAAAAGGGGTCTCTGTGAAAAGCACGACTGAGTTACTCTAGTATCTAGCAATAAATTAGTGCCTTACCAAATGTTGGGCGCCATGTAGTGTAGTTCCTCAATTCCCAATAGGCTCTGCGCATTGGAATAACATATCCTATAGATTTGATGTAGGACTGATGTCTACTAGGTCGATAATCGAATATATTAGACTTAATTGCGAGCGCCAGCTGGCTCACAGGTCACTAGTAAGCATGGGCGGAAAATCCGTTGAACTCGCGGATTTTGCGGATTTTCGGTAAATTCGCAATCCGCGAACGCTCGCGAATTTACCGAAAATCCGCAAATTCGCACGCAGCGGATTTTTTTTCTTGGTGATACAATTTTGCGGCGTGCATTGTAAGTTCGCAATTGCGAACATGTAGGTGCGGCGGGCAGCAACAATCTCGCACTCGCGAAATTACAAAATTTGCAATTCTGCACAAGAAATCCACTAGCAAGCAGCATAGACCTTCTGAAAATGATGATTTTTATCAGAATAACTCCTCAGGTTGACATTTGCCTGCCCTTTTTTGGATTTGCGGCCTTTTGACTTTCTTTGGATCACTTTTGGATTAGAAATAAACTTTCACAAGTAAGTTTGTTGGCATTACATTTGCTGTTCTGCAGAAAAACGAGTTTTGCTAAACTGAAAGCACTCAGCAGCAGGTGCAAAAGTTCAAATTCATCATTAGTAACCATTCCCTGTAGTACTTCCTGACTGGGGCCCCTCCAGAGTTCAGTTGCTAGTTGCAACAATTGTATGACCCTGCTCTGACCCTCACAGCCGGATCATAGAATAGCTACAAGTAGGCCACAAAGGTCCTGGAAAAAAAAATTGCACTGCAACAGAAAGCAAATTACAGATAAGGAAGCAGGTGCAGACTGGAATTTTAAAACAGTGACACATTAATAAATCAACCCCAAATTAATTCATGTCAGTTGAAGCAGGGCAGGTGTGCTTGCTTTTTTCCTCCATAATCTACAGTGATGATGAACCAGAGGGTGGCATTGATGTACCAGAGGGTGGCATCGGTGAAACAGAGGGTGGCAGTGGTGAAACAGAGGGTGCTGGGAACCTGTGATGATGAACCAGACGTAGAAACAACATAATCGCGACCGTTGCGAGCCGACATGTAAGTTCGCAATTGCGAACTGGTACAAAACCCTCGCGAACTGGCATAAATCCTTGCGAACACAAAAAAAAATCCGCAAATTCGTGAGAATTTGCGGATTTTGCGGATTGCGAGTTCGCAAATCCGCAAATTCGCGAACGCCAGATTCGCAAAATTCGCCCATGCTTAGTCACTAGAAACTTTCTTGGAATAAACAAGAAGGGATTCGTTTCTGACAACCACATAAACATGACAACTTTGTTTCCCCAAGAATAAAACTGATCTTTAGAGTTGTGGAAACAATAGATAGATATTTTACTCAGTCAATCGTGCATGCTTCGTTTCATCAGAGGTGCGGAGAAATAGAGAGACGGGCATTTTCAATACAAGTGTTTTATTGAACAGGCTTCTTTCTCAAGCAAGTAAAGTGAACTGCTACAATTTGTACAGTTAGAATAGTAGATCGTCGAGCTGCTCTGAACCACTGTGTCTTTGCTAGGGCAAGTGTAGGCATATTTATGCCTTGAAGGTTCCCAGTTTGACATCAAAGAACCCCAAGGGAATGGTAGTTGTTTGAAAACTCCATGATTTCTAGGACAAATCAATATTCAAGCAAGGGGTTGTCCCTGACTGCTGAAGCTGAGTTTTCCAAGAAATTGCTGTGGCTTTTTGAAACTAGTGGAAGTAGCCATGCATGTATTTGGACTGGATGGGTTATGTCAAAATATGGGTATGATTTCTATGCCTATATAAGGGCAATGTGAGTTATAGCTATATAAGGGCAAGAATCGGTAAATTAGGCTTTGATTCTAAAATGCTACACAACACAGTGTGATGGCTAGACCTGGATGCCTGCATGTCTATTCAGTTATTTAGGGAACATTTATTGCTTACTCAACACACAAAGTCATCCCAAACAATGTCTACGGTCTTGCGGGTATGGAAGCATTTCTAGGGATCTCAGCACGCCCACTGTGCTACAGAAATGGGGGCTGACATGTAAGCTGGAAGTATAAGTGGTCGTAGAGTTGTGTGCAACGAACGGTGCAAGGGTGGGCACAACAGCACATGGACACTGGCGTCTTGCATCCACTGGCAAAACTATTCTCCAGGTCTTGCTTCCTATTGAGCACCATCAACTGCTGATTCCATATGGCATTGGCAACTGCCTCATCTATCCTTATTTGAGCAATATCCTGGTGCATTGTCACTTGGCTGTTTAGAGTGGTATGACATAGAACTCTTGGATGGAGTCAGTGACGTGGAACAGACACACACAGGCACACACACAAGCACACTCAAGCACATACAGGTGCACAAACAAGCACAAACTCAGACACACACACAAGCACACACAAGCAGACATTGGAACACACACAAGCACACACATGGATACACATACAAGCACATTCCCAAACACAGGCACACACAAGCGAACGTACAGACACAGACACACAGGCGCACACGCACACTGGGATGGGGTAGTGAGCACAAAAACAATGGATTTAACCCAGGTCTCTTGACTGGGGTGAATCTTTGATTAATTCAGGATATTCTCCATCATTTGTTGCCGCAGCACGTTCCTACACATGGCAAAGCGGTGTGCTCTCATGTTGGAGTATTTGCAGGTGTTGGACAGGACTACTGCTAGACCCATCCCTAAGCAGGAATGATGCAGTATACGTTCCCACAGTTAGCACATCTTCTGGTGATGCAACAAATTGCAATTGGGAGGGCGGGGTTTAAGGGGCCAGCATTGTATACCACAGACTGGGCGTTGGCTGAGGAGACCCATATTAGGCTCTCACGTAAAAATGACGAAGGTGCCTGAAGACTTAGAGTAGACTCAAATTGGAAAGCAGGGGCTGTAGGGGAGAAAGGGGGGACAAATAGTAGATCTTCCCACTAAGGGGCATGCGACTTGAACTGAACTATGATTATGATGTGGTGGGGTGAGAAATGGCAGGGATTAGATGGAATGGAGGGACGTGCTGGGAAGACTAACCAAGATAAAGCAAGCAAGCTGAAGTGGTTTGAAAAGAAATGTTGTAGATGCTTTATTGTTTGGTGTACATGCATGTGTGTTACAATGCAAAATCTGAAATAAAGAATATTGTTTTTTTTAATGGATTTTATCACAGCCAACCACATAAGTGTTGGTTGCATAAAAATGATAAACTCTAGTGGGCCTGCTTCAGGACCCGTAACCTCTGAATGTTACCACAGATGACCTTAATCAGTGCAGCCCACATAACCAGTATACAGCCCATCTGGGCTGATATAGTGTCCATACCAGAGCAGAACCTCTGTGCTATAGTCTTAGTAAATCCAACATCATTCCACCTCAGCCAGCCTTTCAATACTTGCAGAGCAGGGGATCTAACTACCACCGTCAGCAGCGAAAGGGGATTCAAAAATGTAAAGAATCTATAAACATAATAATACGAAACTTACAGAGTAATTATGTCTGCCAGATAGCTACAATCATAATTTGTGGTCCATCTCTCATACTTCCTCCCCCTCCAACACCCCGCTAAATGCTGAATAGAGTTACTTACCACGTAGGATCGCAACAAATACAACACAATACCAAAACACTTTCCACATAGGATCACAACACTCTTCAAACCAAAAACTCCTCTCAGAGTAGCTTTTGACGCATTCTAGAGGGTTTACAACATGCAACATATCCCTTGAGACTAAGCTAAACAGTGGCAAACGCATTGTTTTCTTTCCAGAGAAATTCCAATGTTATCATTACAAAAAGGCATACAACGTGTGATTCTGTTAAATCAGTATAGACATTTAGAAAGGAATGCATACCAAAACAAAGCAAGCCTGTGGTCTCTTTGTTCACAGAATATTGGAGCCTATTAGCAAGTGTAGGCCAATGCGAAGTAGGGAGCACAAAGTTTAATGTAGCTCATCCATGCCCACCAGTTCACCATGACAGGCTATAAAAATAAAACCAGAAGAATAGCTCCAATTGGTTCCACAGGTTCTGTGGCCTAGGGGGCCGGAGGCCTGAGGGGCCCACTGACCCCTGATTATTGCTGTATTTCAGGGTGCAATGTCCTTCCTTGCGCTATGGTCCATGAACACTGGATACACTACTGTGTAAAACATCCGACTCTGGACAGGAAGGAAGAGCTGGGATTTTAAGCACTGAAAGTGAAGCGCTATTTTGCTGTAAGCCTCGCATGGTAATTGCACCATATCGGATGCTTTGGCATGTAAGAATGTCTTACATTGAAACCGTCTCTGTTTGCCAGCAGGTTCAGAGGGGTACGCAGGGTTCCTGCTCAGCAAGAGAACATCAGGGGAAAGCTAGGTCGAGACATTCCAACTGCTTTATCAACATTCTCGCAGCAGCATAGGATTATGCACTGTACACTAAGAGGGAAAACCAGCATGTGCCTCGCTCCCCACTTACTGAAAACCATGACTTGAAGAAACGGTTCACAACATGTTTTTTCATTTAGTTGCTTCCCTGTGAAATGGATCCAAGAAAGAACTAGCGCGCGCCTCGTGCTTAAAGCTTAAAAAAAAAAACTAGATGTGAGAGGAGGAGGCAGCAGGAGGAGGGGATAGAGGAGGGGGCCTGCGGCTTTTTCCCTTGCAGGAGTGAGCAAGAGAAACCTATGTTAAAGCTCGTTCTCGCAAGGGAATCGCCAAGCATGCAGGAGTTGCATTCAAAACAATGCAATGCCTGCACGTTTTTGACTGAAAAACAGAATCCGTTGCTAAAGGTCTTTTTCTTAATCAGCGTATGTGCGCTGCGTAGGCGAGACCTAAAAACAGACCTTGTTCTTCCTAGGGCTTGTATTTTCATTTACATTCAGTGCATTGCTCTTCTAGCATTATTATTATTATATTCTTAGTCTTCTTCACCCTTGGCTTTGGTACTCTAGCACAGTGTAATTTTTTTTTACATTTTCTTCATCCTGTCTGACTCTGTTTTCACCTACTATATCATACCATCCAGGCATCCATGCATCAAAACATGGCTTTCACAAACCGGCTTTCATTGACAACATACATTTGTCATAGATATACACAACCACTACCCATGCCATATGTCCTTGCTTGGCTTAGAGTTTGACCCCTCAAACCCACTGAGAGGATTCCTTTCACCCATACAGTTTCACCCACCCAGCCAGGCATCCTTTCTGCTTTCACCTTTCACCCATCCTTCAACTACCCATGCACCCTGTTTAAGTAAAGTGTGTCTTGTTCAACTGTTCAGTGTTCACAGCAACTTAGCCTCAGCAGAAGTACAGTGTACTTGTAGTGAGTGTACACTCTAACAGCAAGTGTATTCATCATTCTCAATAAGTAAGGAATAGGATTTACCACTGCCCGCCACTACTGCTGGCTCACCCCTGCAGCTGCTGCATCCGCTCCCTCCGGAGTGGCATGGTGGCCCTCACTGCTGGCCCCGGCACTGGTGGTCAGTACGCTTGGAAAATAAAAATCGATTTTTTAGATGCCATATGCACATGCCCTATTTAAGTAAGTTCCACAGGGTCAGGACAATAAAGTGTCCGTCCGCTACCGAGTCAGTTAATTTCAATGCTGGATACGGCATAGGCGATCCGTCACCGGGGCAGCCAAAGAGTCCGACTCTTTAGCTGCCTCGGTGGGACGCCAGAGCCGGCCCGGAGGGCCCACCTATTGTGAAATCTACACTTGCCCTGCCTAATTTTCGTTTGGGCTGTGCGCTCTCAAAATCTGGGAGCTCTTTATTTGTTCTTTGTACCGAACATTTGAACGTTCAAGACCTGTTGTTCGTGACCTGTGCCCTTCTCCCATTCATTTGTATTTTAATTCAGGTTACTCTTCTATGCAAGGAGTGTACCCCCGCATAACCAATTACTTGGAGTTTGGACCGGGTATCCTAATATCCAGAACAAGAAACCCTTATATGGAACCCATGATCTATTTGTGCCCTGACGAAGGAGTTTAGGACCATTAAGTTCCTTTTCCGAAACGCGCGTCGGCACCTTTCCTTTTTGCTCTTCTTTATATTTTTGTATTATTGATTGAAATGGATTGTTATTTACAATATACCTTTTGAATTTTGTGTAGTGAGTTTGTGATTGTGTTGTAACTGTTTGTGCAGATGGAGTGTTTGAGTGGTTTTGACTGAGTATGTCTGGTTGTGTTCATGATCTATGGGGGTTCATTTGTGTGTATATAGTATAAATATGTATATATAGATAATTTGTTGTGTACTGTGGTCATGAATATGAATGTATACTGCTATTATGTTTCAAAATATTAGAAAAATATGTAAATAAAAAGTGACAATATTTTTTGAATAACTTTTGCTTGTGGGACAATGTTTCTTAATATATGTATCTAGGATGTACCACCTAGTTGAAAATATTATTAAGTGAGGGGGTTGTTTTTGCTCTTGTTCATTTTTTCCCTGCCCCCCCCTCACTTCATCAGTTTTTCAGGTACCCTCTGTTGTTACTATTGATCTATTAGGACTCAAGTCATGTGAGAGGAAGTGTCACGCCCGCTAAATTACCAAATAATACTAACTAACTAACTGCTACCACTACCTTAGTGACAGGAGACAGGACAGCCTGACAGGACAAAGGAAAGGACTGGCGTCTTTCCTATCTGGATTACCTACCTAACCCAAATTCTTTAACCTCTCTTACACAACCAGCCCAAGTGAGCGTAAAGTTGCAAATTAGTACTATTAGTTAGTAGCGCCAAGCACCTGTCTGGATGTAACAGTCAAATAATATAAGATTTTAAACATAGGTTACCTGCGTGTGGCAGCAGGGCATTGTTAGCTATTTGCGAAAAAAATGATTTTCGCAATAACACAGAACAGAAGAATACAAAATGGTAATATAACTAGCTACTCACCAAGCCCTGGGACCGCAACACACAGCAGGTCCAGCAGGTCATGCTCCTGGTGCAGGATATCGGACCACTGGTACGCCAATTGGTTATGGGTGTGCCGGACCCAAGAGCTGCAAAACACTGCCCAGCGCACCCTTGCCCACAGCTGGTGATGCTCCCAGAGCCCGTAACTAGACCCAGGCCAGCCGCCTGCTGCCAGGATTAAGGGGAAGTGACGCTGGATAAAAAAACAGTGCGGTCGCCTCCGCCACACTGAATAAGCACCATGCCTCAACCCCTTGTGGGCACCGGTCACAGCTTTCACTCCGAGCCCTCCTCTTAGTCTTCCCCTGGCCCTTTGCATGGTTCTGGGTAGGCGGGGTGGAAAAGAAAAAAAGCACGTAATAGAAAATGTGAAAAACGCAGTAAAAAACACACAAAAAAGAAAAAAAGCAATATATGCAATCAGGAATAGAGAGGGTTAGATAATAAATAAAGAAGATCCCAAAAAAGTTTCTAGAAACAAAGGATTTAAAAAGTAGAGGGTGAATAGAAAAACAGGCCCAGAACCATGGAAAAAAAAAGATGGCGGCGCCCATTGGCGACCGCGTGGTGAAGATTGTGCTATATTTCCCCACGAGCACGCAAAAAGTGTCAGCGAACACGCAATACACGTTCCCGAACAAAAAAAACGCATTGCAAATGGGCGGAACAAGCAACTATCCGCACTTGCGGATCTCCGCGTCAGTCGCTGAGTTTTTTTGCTGCTTCATGGAATTCTGCGTAGCGCGACTACACGAATTCCGCGAACTCCGCTCAGGGTAATCTTTACATGTCATGTATTTCACCATTACACCAACTGTTGATGTGGTGATGAGGGAAATATGTAGTGGTACTGTGTTGGTAAGGGCAAGTTCAGGGAAAATCAGGTCATAGCCATTGTAGATCAAAGTGTGGACACATTGACTAGTGTGTTCAGTTACATTGGTTATTATTGATTCTTTTGATAAACTGTGTCATACAAAAGTTGACTTTGCAATGTGGTCATTATGGGGCATATTATCAAGGAGGGGGATAAGAGATTATCGCCGCTATAGCGGACGTTTTCGGACACTAAGCGGTGATAATTATATGCAATGTGGGCGTACCCAACCTGTTAGCGACTGAAAGCAGTCACTAACATCGCTATCCCCTATTATCAACGCAGGCGTAGCGATGGAAATATTTGCGCTAAGCACGATTATCTCCAAAACCTAACGCCTGCTCTGACCAGTTCTTAGCCTGTATATCCAATGGGAGGTGGATATTCAGGCTAAGTCCCTGTTAGCGATAATGCATGACTATCGCTGGATTTACAGCGATATTCACGCATTTCGCCGCTATCGCCGGAAATGTTATCGTTTCGTTTCGTTTCAGAGATAAACGTTGCTAATTGCATGTTATCTCTGCGATAAAATCAGGCATTGCTCGGAGATAAATAAAATGTCGCTAAGCCTATTTAGCGATAAATATCGCTAGTTCTTGATAATATGCCGCTATGTTCTGTGTGATTAGGAATGTTTTCTCTCATCTGTTTTAGGTTCCTTCACCATGCCATCTTCATTTTGACATTAAAGAGTTGTGACATTTGTATGTATATGGTGCTGTTTCCAAGTACTAAAGGAAACTTGGTTGGTCCGGAGAAAGACAGAAACAGACTTTGGATGTACAAATCTTATACCAAGGCTTCCCGTGATATGTGAAATGTAATTGTAATGGTTTTACAGGAATATTGTTATGGTTTTCAACAACTTGAATAATAAAGTATTGACACCTGAAACTACCAAGGCAATTTGCACAGTGAATGAATGGGAGATTTAAAGATCACATTGGACTTGTTCTCTGTCATGTATTGGCACTGAAGCAATATGTGTGCCATTGTTTGCTCAAAAAATATATGGTAGTGGAGCCAAATCATGATACTCTCCCTTCACATTGGTAAAATCCTCATTGTGTGGAAAGTGTATGTTGATTGTGATGTGTCACATCATTGTGTGAAATACGTCTTTAAGCATGCCACTGAAACTTTGCTGTGATATCCCAATAGATTCTGTAACAGTGGTTTTCAATGATCCTGTGTCTACAAAATGTAGTGCTGCCCTGATTTTGTCTCTTGGTATAATTCATGTGGGATTCCATATGTGAGCCAGAAGATGTGTCTACAGCTCATGGCATAAATCATTGATCATTTGCCTGTGCTATTTTATTGTTGCTGGAAAAGTCTTGAACTAGAAATGTGCAAACTGGCACTGAGAGTTAGTGATATGGATGGATTGTTATGTTAGTGCAAATGTTGACAGATGAGCATTCGCCAAATAGGATGAACTAGGCCTAAACAGGGTTTGTGGAATACTGCTCCGCGGAGCTCTGCGAAGTGGCAAAAAAACTATGTGGCGCTACGCAGAGTTCTGCATGCAGGCGGAGTTTGCCGGGTGCCCGTTCACATTGCCAAGTGCAATACAGAGTGCATCCTCGCATTGCAAATCATGCATGAACTGCACTATGCGGTTCTCATGTGTGTCCTCGCATTGGAAATCATGCACAATTAGCACAACGCTGTAAGCATAGAAACGTTCATCTTGTTTTTCTACTCTCTGCTGGGCTGGTCGTTTTTCAGAATTTCTTTAATCCTCCCTATTTATTGCTTATTTACCCCTTATTTTTATTTTTCATATTAGTTTTTGTATTTGTGTTTTTGTATTTCAAATTTTTTTAAATAGTTTTGGGGATTTTTGGTGACTTTTTAATTTAGTTTATTTTCCCTGACTTCCTTATATCTTCTTTCCTTTCCCTTACATTTCATTCTTTTCTACCCCACGCAGCACCATGGCAGAAGGATGGCTTCCTTGTGTGCAGCTCCACTGCACAGGTGCGCCTCCCCCGGAGACCTTAGGCAGGTGGCGGCACTCATTTTTTGCATGTAGCGCCACCTCCTCTCCATGCTTGTACCAAGCCTAGCATCAGATACCCACTGCAGGAGCTTCAGGTGTGCTGAGGGAAGGTGAGCCATTGTGTGCGGGGCACCATCCAGGTTCGGCGCACTATCCAGCAGCTGACACACCACTGGACAAATATGTTAGACTTGGACTAGGACCTCTTCGATTTGCTAAGGGTCAAGATTCGGGGGTTCGATGAGTATTAATTATTTGGTGTATTTATGTTCTACAATGATAACATTTACTTTTCCGAATATCATGCTGCTCACACTCAAAGATAAGTCAGGTATAGTTTATGTTGAAATATTATTGTGTGATCCAATTTCTAGTTTCTGCTAAGCAGGTGCTCACCTAATCTTACTCATCGTTGATGCTTGCTTTGGCTTATTATTAAAAAGCTATTGCACATTTTCCTCCTGTCACTATAGTGAATCAGTGATATGAGTGTGTAGCCCGTTCTCTCTGTAACTTTGTTCATGCAGTTCACATAGTTCCAACCTATTTCTCAGCAATGTGCAGTATCTATCTATGCAAAAAAATGGAGACTGAGTTAGTCCATCAAGAGGGGTTGAGAAATTAGCATTAGTTCCAAATGTAGTTTTAGTCAAGGAAACTTGGAATTGGGATTTTAGGATTAGTATGGGTAACTCAACGATAGTCAATAGACTTGAAACTGGTACTATAGGTGACCTATTTTAGATAAGTACAATCATGTGACTACATTTGCCTGTCATTATAATTTTGTGGAGATTATTAACTGAATCACTATTCTGTTTTTTTATCTTCTTCATTTATTACATCAGCATCCAAGGGCAAGAAGACAGATGTTGAGGGTCTGGGAGAAGCTGGTCAGCAGGAGGCACCGAACACCAGACCAACTGTTGAGGCTGTGCTCAGCCTAGTAACCCTTGTTATAATTTATTAATATCATTTACCTAATGTTTGGTTTTAAGATTCTTGTGGACTTAGGGTAGAATATTGGGGTATTGGAATGGATGGGCATAAAGGGTGGTTGGAAGAAAGGGTATATATTGAATGGCTTGGAAATTTTGGTGAGAGACTGGATGAGAGAAAGTAAAGCTTAAACATGGTGGCTATGAATGAATTATAATGAAAGGATGAATGAATATTTGGATTATTTGGATGAATAAGCAAGGCAGCTCTTCTCATGAGGAGTATGCTGCTCGATTATTTCACTCACTCTGTTTATGTAGGGTTATCAAAGCTGTGGTTCAAAGTGGGGTGCGTTTTTCTTATTTTTTTTCTACTCTCTCAACTCACTGTATTTGTTAAGAGAGCCAGATGTATCCCACCCATCATTCGTCACATCCCTTCCCCCATGGTATTTTGCCACCTATGACTGAAGTTCAGTATGGTTAAATTAAATTAGTGACTGCACTGATAGCTATGCAATGTGTATCTGCTTCAGCTAATGTGGCATTTACAATGTTTTCAATGCATTGCAAACCGTAAACACAAGGAGCATTGTTTCCCTTTGCCCACTCAGTCACCTCTTAGTACTTCACTTCTTTATTTTAATTTCTTACATTCTTCTGTCCCAGCCTACCAAAATATTGTAAAAATCTATTCTTGGCAAGTGCCACATTTGATTTTGTAACCATGTGAAGTGAAGAGATTGTAGAATATATTTCATGGTTTCCAATAACAAATTTATTTTACACCTGTTCAGATGTTTCCCTTTTGCCTTTCGTCAACCGGTACAGTGACTGAATAAGCCAATGATCAGTATAGTGGCCCCTCTATTCTATTACATAAAAGGTCTACCCTGCCCGTCCAATCCCTCTACTCTACCCTGCAGTAGAGTGAGTCAAGTTTCCTTTCCGTGCTTACTACCCAGCAAATGAATTTGTTGGAAATATGTGATTGTGGGTGAGGCCAGTCAGTAAAGTGGGAATAAGTGCATGATTTGATGTCAAGTTTGGCGTATGGGATACACTGTGATGAACTTTCCAAATACAATCTGAATAGCCTGTTCCTTTCCCTGTAGTGCAGGCCATCATTTTTGCCCAAATATACTTACAGAAGAGGGGATAATATCCACATTTCATGTGTGATATGTGTTAAGTAGTATCTTATTTAATATTAATCTGCCTCTCTGGATCAGGGTTGAAAGAGAAATGCATCTGGAGAACAGCAGGCCCATTGGAATTAAAAATAGATAATTGTCTGACCTCCTGGTAAAGGACCCAGCTCTCCGCCTGTGCAGCTCCGCTGACTGAGCCTCCACTGCTGCTGCCCCTTCCACCTCTTCCCCAGGAAGTGGTTAGAGGCTGCTGTCCTCATGTTCCTGCATCTTTCGTTTATTTCATCTTGCCTTAATTCCATTTTGATTTTGCACTTTATTTTGCCATAATTTCTAACTCGTTCTTGCATTTTATTTTGCCTTAATTTTTGTTTCCCACCCTCCCTGACTGTTTTTTTGCCGCTGCAGCCCCGCGGCCCCTCCCCGGCCAGTTTTCCTCCTGCCTCCCAGCTGCACTTCCCTCCCCTCTTCGCCTATTTAATGGTGGCCACTGCGCAGATGCCTTAGCATGACCTCTAATCTCCTGGTCGAGGACCCAGCCCTCTGCCCATATAGCTGCATTGACTGAGCCTCCACCGCTGCTGCCCCTTCCAATTCTGCATCAGGTAGTGGTTTGAGGCTGCTGTCCTCGTGCCCCTGTGTCGTTCCAGTATCTCATCTTGCCTTAATTGTATTTCATTCTTGCACTTTATTTTGCCATCATTTCTATCTTGTTCTTGCATTTTATTTTGCCTTAATTTCTGTTTCCCACCCTCTCTGCCTGTTTTTTCCCGGCTGCTCCCCCCGCAGCCTCTCCCCTGGATGGTTTTTCCACTCAAAGTGTCTATTTATAGTTACTTGAAAAGCATTTAGAAGACAAAAAAAAACATCCAAGGTATTCTGCCTTAATACTTTTCTGCCACACAGTCAGTGCTTTTTATGCAAGTCATGTGTGGATAAAACATAAATTGGCCTTGTGACTCTCCTAATGTAATGTAATGTAATGTAATTTGACTTATATAGCGCACAAATCACCCGAAGGTCTCAGGGCGCTTGCTTAGGGAACCCGTCCTGGTATTCCCCTGTGAGATACCCCCGGCAGGGTATCCACAAGGTGAAAGCCAGGCATCCCGCCGCGAGGGGCCGTAGTGGAGATTAAGCAAGCTATTGCCCAGAGTTGCAGAGTGTGACCCCGTGAGTTGAGTAGGCACCGGCGCGAGAATTAACAAGTCCGTGGAATTTTGAGCCCGAGACCCTGCCGCGTCGGGAATCGAACCCTGGTCCACGGACGCTCTCAGCCTCCGGGTCTGCCGCCTCTAACCACTGAGCCACACTTCTCCATCACTTCACATTAAATTCCAATGGCCCTTGGGGACTAGCAATGTACTGCTACTGTGCCACCCAGTAATTTAAAACAACTGCTGGCACAGAGCATTATTTACAATTTGTCTTACTTTTTTTATTTTTCTCATCCAATAGGCAGGTGATAGTGGCCCGTCTGAGGTGGCAGAGAATGAATTCAGACAGAATACTGGCAGCTGGTGGCCCTGGAAGAGGAAGAGGAAGAAACAAATGCCTCTCAGTCAGGCCCCAGTGCAATCATTCCCCCTCGGCATCCAACCTCCCAGCCATCCGATTGCCGGCACTGCAGCCCGCTTACATCAACAGCTACCACCCCCTCCCACAATGACAAAACCAGGCCATTGCTGCACTGCATCCTGCAACAGCTGAACACCATTGAGAGCAGGCTCACCACGTTGGAGCAGAGCCTGGACCAGCTACGGACCAACATCCACAATGCCCACTTCTAGCCCTTTTAAAAAATTATTTATTTTGGCAGAAGGGACTTGTTTATTGTTGTTGGGTGGAGAGGTAGGAAGGGAGTTGGAACCAGGTTTGATTTTCTTTGGATATTTAGAATTTTAGGGCTTGGGTCAGTTGGCTTGGGGAGAGGGCTGGGCATCTTATGTTGGTGGAGAGGGTGGGTTTCTTTGTAAAAGAAATCAAGGAAACAATATTTTATTTGATGGAATTTACACCTGAAGTGTTTTGCTTTACTTTTACTTTGCACTGCTGCCTTCAACTGTAATGCAGCCTGTTTATGTGCTTGTAAGAGAGAGTGCAGTGCTTAGTTATAGATTTATAACTCTTTAACTATCTTGACCATTGGGAGTATATTGCCATGAACTATATTGTCCACAACGACCTAGTTAAATGAGTGTAGCAGTTAGTTACCTACTTACTAAGTTAGCTGGTTCACTTCACTCCATAGTTGTCTTACCTGAATATAGATAAAGCAATAACAGGAAATGCATTACAACTTCACAAGCAAGGTCCTGCTTCCAGTTCCTCCCAGGTGAGCTCCAAATGTTGGATTAATCTGAATGACTGATTATCCATCATAGGCAATTACATGGAAATAAAAAGACTGAGTTAGTGGGTTATATCAAAGTTTACAAAAAATTTGACAACATAGTATTACATGATGAATCAAAAAGAATTCCTAATAGTGATAAAATAAAACAAAATATCAATAGTAATAATGTTGGCTAATGGGGAGCTTTTATTAGTACAAAATCCTCGAGTCATAAAAATTGGACTTAAACTCTGGAGTGGACAAGATTATATTACATGTTTATTGTTACGCAATACAAGGTCTGAATTATGATGCTGACAACTGATGTTCTTCATTCTATATCTAAAATATGGATCACTTTGCATGTGTGGGTAAATAAGGCCAATGTGGGCTATTGATTAGAAGATCCAGCTGTAAGTTGGTGTTGCTTTCACCATATCTTCCCCGCTAAGTGTGTAATCCATTGATGGTGCAAATCAAGCCACACATCAATTATGGCTGAGATACCCGCCACCCCCTCTCAACACAATCCCCAAGGAATGGGAAACCGGAAACGGTTCTGAACTTTTGGAAGACGGGAGGGAGTGACCCTCCCGGCCGTATTTATTAAAATATGAAACAAAATTAAAACATTAAAATAACAGTTTCATATTATGTACAATTTCATTTCCACATTGCGATATTTGGCTAACCTTAACATATTCTCTAATACAAAGGTTCACCTAGCCGAACTAACATCCTACAAAACATTTAACTTGAAATTGTACATCCTAACGTTTAAGGGCCAACGGCAAGGTCGTAACCGGTGTCAGATCCCTAAACCAGAAATATCCCCCTCACTTGTGAGGGGCGACCGCACAGAGGTGTACCTCACGTGCATCTACCAATTTCCCTTGACTTGACGGGGGCCCCAATAAACTCGACGCCATTTAAAGGTCGTCCGAGGACTCGTGTGAGGTGTCTAGAAGGTAGCGTAAACCCCCTCCCAAACCCCACACAACTTACCACATCTGCCGTCGCAGATGTCCTGGCCCCGGGAAATTCCCCAGGAGGGGGCTGTAGCCCCTCCTACCCAGGAAGGGGCCTTGACCGCCTTTCCTTTCCTTTCGGCGGCCCATCCTTAGAAGGGACCGCCTCCCCGTTGAGGGGCCAATGGCCACCTCCCTCGAGCGCTCCCATCCGTAATGGGTGACGCCCACCCATAGGGATCTTCCAATTACTGCTCACCGATCATGACCTTACCGCCCGACCAAAATAAATACGACAATTCTAACTAAATTACTAAATGACTAAATTACTAAATGACAGTAATACTTACAATTTATTAAAAGCATGATTACTGATCAACACTGGTGCAGAATTACTTTATTTGCAAAACATACTACAAATTGACCATTCTTTATTGCATATTCAAAGTTATCACGATAATCATCACAACCTGCAAGAAATAGAGTCACCACATCAAACTTTATTCAAAACCACTTGCTGTCCTCAGGGGCTGGTGGGTGGGTCAAAATTGGCTCTTCGTTCCGTCTCGAGCTCACGTGCAGCGAGGAGGTGCAGCTTCAGAGCACAGGAACAAGAGGATGCTTTCTTGGCTTGTTGCTCCTTTTATCCGTCTTCAGGGCGGGCGTAAACCCGCCCCTGCCTACCCCAAGGGCGTGGCCGGCCGCGTCAGTGTCTAGGCCAGCCCACTCCAGGGCGGGAAAAAGGCGCGCCCCGGCTACGCCGCTACGGGCATAGCAGCTGAGACTCGCCTCCCGCCCAAGATGGCTTCCCGGGGGGATCGTGGTACTCCGCCATACGTTCGGGGGGACCGAATGGTCGCCCCTTTCCATATGGCTGAGATACCCGCCACCCCCTCTCAACACAATCCCCAAGGAATGGGAAACCGGAAACGGTTCTGAACTTTTGGAAGACGGGAGGGAGTGACCCTCCCGGCCGTATTTATTAAAATATGAAACAAAATTAAAACATTAAAATAACAGTTTTATATTATGTACAATTTCATTTCCACATTGCGATATTTGGCTAACCTTAACATATTCTCTAATACAAAGGTTCACCTAGCCGAACTAATATCCTACAAAACATTTAACTTGAAATTGTACATCCTAACGTTTAAGGGCCAACGGCAAGGTCGTAACCGGTGTCAGATCCCTAAACCAGAAATATCCCCCTCACTTGTGAGGGGCGACCGCACAGAGGTGTACCTCACGTGCATCTACCAATTTCCCTTGACTTGACGGGGGCCCCAATAAACTCAACGCCATTTAAAGGTCGTCCGAGGACTCGTGTGAGGTGTCTAGAAGGTAGCGTAAACCCCCTCCCAAACCCCACACAACTTACCACATCTGCCGTCGCAGATGTCCTGGCCCCGGGAAATTCCCCAGGAGGGGGCTGTAGCCCCTCCTACCCAGGAAGGGGCCTTGACCGCCTTTCCTTTCCTTTCGGCGGCCCATCCTTAGAAGGGACCGCCTCCCCGTTGAGGGGCCAATGGCCACCTCCCTCGAGCGCTCCCATCCGTAATGGGTGACGCCCACCCATAGGGATCTTCCAATTACTGCTCACCGATCATGACCTTACCGCCACAGGCCGGATAGTTGACCGGCTATCCGGACCCCCCACAACACTCCTGCCTAAAGGTCATGTTATAAACTCTTTAACCAAGCTATGAGGTCTCCTTTGAGTAACTCGTTCCCCACCCGGGACAAATGAACACCATCCCCCAAATACATACTGTCCCCTTTAATACAACCATGCGAAACAGAATGCAGTGTACTTGAACGAAACAATCTACTCACTTTGTTATTAATTTTCCTTACTGAATGATTCAGAGCAGAAACCGAAATAGCCCCCCGCAACACTTTTCGTGGGATCATATGGGACCATGCAATTGTGCACCCTGGAACTCTTCTTGCCAACCAACTTACTGTGGAAAGCATTGCCTCAAGAAGAAGTCGTCTACCAGTGGCCACCAAATCGTTGCCCCCAAGATGGACTATGATTATAGACGGCGGTGACCTTGTCCGCCCTAACAAACCCTCAAAAAATGATTGAAATTGGTCAATACAGAGCCCGCCCTTTCCGTAGAAGGACACCCTGTACCCGTATTCCCCAGCCACGTGAATCATGTCACCTGCTTTGAATACGTCCGCGGCACGCCTCACGTATGAGTGGCCCACGACCCACACCTCCTTTTCCACAGCCGGTGATGTCTGACCGCTGGTCCCCAGGTGTCGGGTCGACTGCACAGTCCGCCCCGCCTCGTAGGCTTGCGCAACTGAAAACCAAACAAAAACAAGAAGCGTGAGTACATCATTACAGCTTCACAACATGTGCAACCGCACATACCTTTTATAACAGTTCGAGGACCAACGCCCCACACGTTTAACTTCTTCTACACTCAGACCCCTGGCTGTAGCCTCTGTAGCAGCCCCTATCCGAAAGGAATGGGTCCCAAACTCGCCGGGGTTCAAGCCCGCGGCCGAAATCGACATCGCAAGCACCCGCTGGAACTGAAACCTCGTCAGTGGGGTGGCGTCAGCGTGTCTCAACAAGGCCCCCCCCCATGATGCCCCCCTTTGCGCTAAATATTCCTCTACGCAAACCACAGGGCACATGGAAGACCCGGGAATCCTCTGTATGATTATACAGTCCCCAATCGCACCCTGATCGGTTTTGGACCTGACAAACGAGACAGTCATCGTCTCCCCCTTGACCTGAATGTGCTCTCGGCACAGTCCCCCCATCGTATCCTGCTTGTTCTTCGCCACTAGTTCGCTTACCCGCATAGCCCCATGGAATGCCAGCGCAAAAGCGGCTCGGAATAACACTGTTTCATACTGGGATGAACACGTAGCAGGGAGTACGGATAATAACAGGGCCAACCTATCCAGACCTATCGGGTGCCTCTCATCTACTCTGCGACCCTCAAGGCGTTGCCACCCACGTAGCGCTTTTTGCACAACGAAAGACGCTGTCGGGTCCTGTATCCCGTGAGCCCTTGCCATAAAGGAAATGGCGGCCCGATGCCTCTGGGCCGTAGCTACTGATTTGCCTGCCCGATGTAAAGACAGCAGAAATTTTAATACAAACTCTTCCCGGCCCCAAAGCTCCCCCCTAGCAGTCCCCAAAAAGGCCCAATAGGAACGGAACGCCCCTTCGTATGCCTTCCTCGTCCTGGGTGCTAAACTCTCTCCCACGAGGTTTTGTAGTGCTTCGGGAAAGGGTGCCGCCACCGGGTCCGCTGTGGGCAGAAAACCCCAGAAGGCCTGCATACGGAAACGAGAAAGCGCATCAGCCGCTTGGTTCATTACCCCCGGCACATGTCTTGCCTTAAATAGCACATTCACTTGCATACACAATAACACAATTTCTTTGAGCAGTCTCAGAATCCATTTGCATCGTGCTGCCTGACTATTGATACACTCAACCACGGTCATGTTATCAGACCAGAACACCACAGAGTGATCTCTGAACCCCTCGGGCCAAGTTTTCAGGGCCACCAGAATAGGGAAAAGTTCAAGAAAAGCAATGTTACTTGTCAGCCCGCACTCGTGCCACCATGTCGGCCATTTTTGAGCCGACCATCGAGCGCCGAATATGGCACCAAAACCAATGCTTCCTGCCGAATCTGTCCACAGCCCCAGCTCCTCGGAGGACACCGCCGGTTTGTTCCAGACAATTCGACCATTGAAATCTGCCAGAAATGCCAACCAAATGCGCATGTCCTGGCGAACCTCTGCCGACAGCCTCGTGCGATGATGCCCCTCCTTCAGGCCGACCATGGCTTGAGCGATCGAGCGGGAAAAGGGGCGGGCCATCGGCATTACTCTCAGGGCAAAATTCAGCTGGCCCACCAATTGTTGTAATTGAAGCAGTTTGACCTTAGACTCATTAATACACGTCTCCAGGGATGCCCTGAATCTTAACACTTTTTCTCTCGGTAATCGAAAACAACCTTCCTCTGAGTCGAGCTCGATCCCCAGAAACTCGAGGCAAGTCGAGGGACCCACAGTCTTACCTGGTGCCAATGGCATACCAAAATGCTTCATTAAGACACGAAATTCATTCAAAGCCTGTCCACATTCTGGATCCCCGGCTGCCCCCAGAAACGAAAAGTCATCGAGATAATGCATAACATGTTGAAAACCCGTCCTCTTTGTGAAGACCCATTGCCGAAAACAACTGAATTTTTCAAAATAGGCACAAGATATAGAGCATCCCATTGGCATACATCTATCCATGTAATAGTGACCCTGAAACATGAAACCAAGGAGGCGCTGATCGTCTGGGTGTACCGGGAGCAACCGGAACGCTGACTCAATATCTGACTTTGCCATCAGCGCACCGGGCCCTAGGCGATTCAACATGGCAACGGCCTCATCGAAAGATGCGTACCGCACCGAACACACTTCCGGGTCTATCGCATCATTCACGGAAAGACCACGTGGGGCTGATAAATTATGTATCAGTCGAAACTCACCCGGGTCCCTCTTGGGGACCACCCCTAAAGGGGAACAAACAAAGTTAGCCATCGGTGGCACATCAAATGGACCGGCGACTCGACCTCGAGTAACCTCCTTCCCAATTTTTTCCTGTACCACGGTCGTATGTTGCAAGACCGACAGTTGGTTCTTACATTTTGCTACACCCTGAAAATCCCCCACTGGGATGCGGAAACCATATGAAAACCCGTTCCGCAACACCCCAGCGGAAGCATGATCCGGGTATTCGTTGAGCCAAGGAATCATCGCCATGGTATCAATCGGAGTAGGTAAAGGCGCCCCTCGGACTATTTCAGACCTGTTTGGCGCTTCCCCTACCACCGTTATCACCCGTTTTGGCTCTGCACATGGACTCAGGATGGGATGGCTGCCCACACCCCCCACATTCGTGTCTAAACTTGCACGACCCCTGGGGCCTCGTACATTTACCCCTGTTAAAATTCCAACAAATCCCCCTTTTACCTGCGTTGCCATTCGGCTTAGAGTGGTAGTCGTTACCTGCACCCGATCGAAAGGGTGTCCCAGCGTATTGGCGGGAGGACTCGCCCCCGCTACTTCCTACCAATGGTACTTTCAACATTCCTGTACTCTCCATTTTTGACCATGAAACGGAGTCGTAACAATCCCAAGTCAAGTTTTTGTCGTGTTCTTTCGCTTTTCTAAAAATATTATCATAGCAGAACCACTGATTGCCCCCATATGATACGTAATACTCCATGATCCGTGACTGATAAATAGGCAATTCGGTCAACAACTCGGGCCTACGTTCGCCCATGATGGAGGTAAAGATTCCCCATGCCCTGCCCCAAGTGCCAATGTTTTCGTCGACCTTAAAGGCGGCCATTTTTGCGCGCCAAACACTCGGATGCATGAGCTCCTTTTGGCTCTTAACATGCTCCATCTCATAATGATCGGTAAGCAACGAAAAAATGTTTACATACTCATCCGCCCAAATCTTTTCCTTAATTGCCAGAGGAACATGCTGAGCCACCTTCTCCCTTCGTGAAGGTGCAGACCCCTCCCTCGCAATCGGCAATAGCCGCTTACCTGAACCAGAAGCTGCATCTGCCGCCGGACCTGGGCCTGTTGCTTTTTCTACCGCCGGAGACAGCGGGGTAACTGACGATGGTGCCTTCACCGCCTCCCTAGTTTCACGCAGTTGTCTCATTAACACCCGGGCGTCGTCAGCCGTGGCGCCCTCGCTATCTTTCCCCAACCACGCTGCCAATTGTGCTGCTAACTCGGGAGGCATATCCTCCCCGGACACGGGAGTGACCACCACGGGAATCGGATTCCCCTCCTTCGGTACTGGAGTTGGCTCTTCAAGCGGGATATCGGGAACCGGGGTTTCCCCCCCAGATGCCCCCCTTCTGGACCTCTTGCCTCTCCCTCCAGGGGCTGCTCCCGACAAAGGTCGTTTCGATCCCCCTTCCCCGTCCTTAGCTGCCATCTGCTTCTTCAGATCGGTTACTTCTTTCATGAGCATGCGGAGCATCTGATCGGTACTGACTCGCTTCCCGACTTTCTTGGGCATTCTCAGACCGAGTATCTGTAAGACAAAAAGAAAGATTACCACGCTCAAAATTGGCTCTTCGTTCCGTCTCGAGCTCACGTGCAGCGAGGAGGTGCAGCTTCAGAGCACAGGAACAAGAGGATGCTTTCTTGGCTTGTTGCTCCTTTTATCCGTCTTCAGGGCGGGCGTAAACCCGCCCCTGCCTGCCCCAAGGCCGCGTCAGTGTCTAGGCCAGCCCACTCCAGGGCGGGAAAAAGGCGCGCCCCGGCTACGCCGCTACGGGCATACCAGCCGAGACTCGCCTCCCGCCCAAGATGGCTTCCCGGGGGGATCGTGGTACTCCGCCATACGTTCGGGGGGACCGAATGGTCGCCCCTTTCCAAAATCACAGCGCCAGGGGAAGAGGGTTAGGGGTTAATGAATGGATGAGAAAGGGTATTTGAGGAGAGGTTTGAAAAAGACAAACACTACACAAGGACAATAGTTATCTTGGCAATGAGCAGCACATTAATTGTCATCAATCTGTAGTTGGAGAAAATGAAGGAATGAGTATGGCAGAGTACAAGTAAATGCAGTCAGAGGGTGCAGGTAATAGGGATGAGCCTGTATACTGTTGTAGCTGTCATTCCCTCCTTGAAGACCAGTTTGGATATTCCCATTACCCATTTTGCCCGCGAGCTACATATGTCCTTTATATCTATGTATGCCACTTAACAGCTAGTCATAGCAGTTTGACTTCATCTGTCAAAGGCTGGTCAATCAAGAGAGGCTGCTAGAAGTCTGGATTTTGTCACATCAGAAAAACAAGTTCTACAACTTCTTTTCCGTAATACTTATAATAAATCTAACCTTGGCAAGTTGTTGGATTTATCATAACTATTTGTTTAAGACTTTAAAATATTCATTACCTCACTCCTGTTAATAATTATACTTTATTAAAGTAGTCCCATGTTAGCCTATGAAGCTAATGTACTACAATAGGGAAAATACAATTTGCAGTTTTTCCCTCACCATAGCATTTAAAACATCTTTTATGATGTCCCTGCTTATTTTAACATTGCACCCTACCCTTGAGGGTACCCAGGGCAGACCGTAGGGTAACTTATGTGTACATATTAGGTAGTTTAAAACTTTGAAAGTACCTTTAATTCCAATGCCAAGTTTGGACATAGTTCTATTTTAAAAGCAGCTTGCAAAGCAGGGCTGTTTTTTTACAATGAAAGCAGGAAACACTGCAGTGCATACTTAAGTGCATTAAATCTACTGGGTTTCTAAACCTACATGCCCAACCATATTCCAGGTAGGTTGTCATACCAATTGTTATTACAGCTAATTACTGTATACCTTTTACAAGGGCACTGGCCCTGGGCCTGGTTTATAGAGCCCCGGGCACAATCAGAACCAGTTACCACCAGTATCAGGCAAAAAATGGGGATGATCAGGGCAAAAAGAATGATTTTCTTATACAGCTTCTCTACCTTTTTGTCTTGTGTTTATAATTTGATTCTTTAACCATGACAGGATAGGCTCTTAAAGCTACCATCATATCCTCCCTTTAACATTTGTCTTGCACATCCCACTTGCTCCCAAATCCAGTGTCTTTCTTTCTTTTCCTGTAGCATTTAAATAGTGTCTCACACGGTGTGGGTCTGGGCATCGAATTCATTTCATACATTGTTTGTTTAAGAAAATCTAACTTTTAAGTATCAAACTAACCCTCATGGACGTCTGCAGAAATGTTTTCCGGGGGGGGGGGGGGGCAAAATGTTAACTTCATCACCATCCTACGACATGAGCACAAGTATTAAATACATCTAATACGACAAAGAGCTTAAATAAACAAAGAAACCCATAGGGGAAAGAGAAAAATCTTGTGAGGCGCCACAGCAGACGACCTGGCAACTACAATGAAACAGAGAGAAAAACTAAAAATGGCCAGAAAAAAACAAAACAATTCTAAATCAGGTTGATGCGGTTCTAGAGAGATTCACATGATCAAACCTTTCAATAATGATAAAGTGGATGATTGTGTCAAATTCAAGAGCTAGTAGGATCAGCCTCACTAAGCCACATCGTCTCAAACGTTAATGAAGCAACTCATTAGATACCAAAGCCATGACTGATTCCATCTATCTACTTGGACAGAAGCTCACAGAGGAGTGTCCAGAGCATCTGATTTTTCAAGATGGTCGGTAAGTTGTTTAGAATTTATTTGCTTTGTCTTTTTTTCCACATTGGGTAACAGCACCATGAGATCAGTTATAAACATTTGGAACATCCAAACCATCTTTTGAAGGCAGAGGGCTAACACTGGATTTCCAAAGTTTGGGGACAAGTCCAGCTGTGAACAATGCATTGATAATATTGGCAATTTCCTTGACACAGGCAGTAGAAGTACCTTGTAATATTCTCACACAGCACGAGTCACTGGTAAAGCCAGGTTTCAACATGGACAGAAGAATGCCTACCTCCTCTTTAGAGTCTGTGAAAAAGCAAGAGAGGGAGATCTCAGTGCAGAAGTAAAGACCAGGTGCAGGAAAACTGAAACAAGGATAGCAGGGGACTGATAAATAGGTAGGTTTTAAGTGTACTCTGTAAGTCATTGAACATGGAAGTGGCAGGGCTACATGTCCTCCAATGCACACCTCTTTTTAACAGAGGCAGAGACCAAAAGGCAAACAATCAGTATGGACAGAATGGAGTTCATGGGTTCGGTGAGATGGAGTTCTGAGAGACTTGGGGGATACATTCAGCTAGGAGAGGAGGACAAAAAAAGAGAGGACGAGCTTGATGCCATATTTTACGTTATTCAAGGGCCTTACCCATTCGAGGGAAGAAACCATGTTTTGAGGTCACTTAAGAAAAAGATGATGTGGTGAGAGTAAAAAAGTACTGTCGATAGAGCAGGGGAGGAGGGGGGTTATGAGGTAGCCCCAGATCTTTCTGGTGTCAAAAAGCAAGGACACAGATGCCCTGGGTTAACAGATACATTTAGGAGAAAAGTAATCTGCTAAAGAGGCAGGGCCGGAAGCAATAAATCATATCAATAATGAAGAAGGTGCCTGGTAGGCCTAAGAGGAGACCAATATGCCAATGCAAAGTGAACAGGGTCTAGAACCCAAAGAACTAGGTAAAGTAGTGTGGTGAGAGAGATAGCTGAGAGTCAGATACAGGCTAGGTTATTGCAAAGTAGATAGTAATTGTATGATGCATTAGTTTTTCGTTGACTGTTCCATTAATTTAAAAACTAAAAGGGTAAGGAATTATTTTTTGTTTTTTCTTGTCTCAATAATAACACAAACTTTATTCATCTTGAAAGTTTGTCTGTGCTGATTTCATTGCTCCTTTTGTCCTTCAATGACAAGCCAATTAGTTTGATCCCAAATAGATACTTCTCCAGGTGCTAGCCCAAGAAAAGTGGCTTCAAATATGCACACCCCATGTTGACACCAGTGTATACACACACGTACATAGTCTCCACACCCAGTGCTGCTTAAAGAGCTGCAATTCACACCGACAATGCCCCTATGGAGCTACAGGTTACATTTTGTTCGAAATAGTGACACCTCACACAGATCTCAACAGTAGCATAGCGCTTTGCAGACACTTTTTCAAAAGAACTGCATCTCTCAAATACACCAAGGAAGAGTTCTTCCTTTCTGAGACATTGCCCGTTGGTGCTTCATATGTAAGGTGACAAGATACCTGCAAGTTAGGTGGAGAATGACTTTTCCAGACCTAGGCTTTGCTTTTACATTATTAGCTAGTGAATTCAACCTATTGGTTGTACTAAATTTAACCTAGACTACAGCTCCCAGAATGCACTGGTATGGCAAATCAAAACTGGAAAAGTTGTGCCCTGGTGAGAGCTCAGTGCTAATTGATTCTGGAAGTGTCAATGTTCGGACCATGTAAGCATGATCTGTGTTTTTCAGGCGCTGTGGAAACATTTTAACTCCCTGCCTTCACATGTATGCACTCGCAACTAAAAATCTAAGCAGGGAAAAGCCGAGAAACTGGCGGCCTGGCCTACTTACTATAAAGTTGTGGCATGTACATGGATCAATGCTGCTAAAGGATAAATTAAAATGCATAATGGTATTCTAGCAGCCGAGAGCTTTCAACGATGATAGTAAGTACTCTGTATGTTGTATGTTTTATGTGTGTGTATTATAAATGTTTCACTAACAGTATGTTTAGTAGTGTTTTTATTTAGGCTAAGATAAGTCTTTGATTTAAAATAACAATAAAGTTGAATTAAAAGTGAAGTGGAGAGCTGCTGACTCAAAGGATACAATGGCCCTTGGGAGACGAGGGTGATGGATCTTGAGTGGTGTTAGTCCCAGGTGGAGGTAGGGTGACCAACAGGCATGGGTGCAAATTCTGGACAGTGAGTGTGAAAATCAGGACAAAGGCGCAAAATTCAGGACACAAATTCAAGACAGACGGTCAAAATTCAGGACAAAAATTTTATACAAACGGTACGTTTTACAGACACATCAGAGGAGTTTGCGCAACTGTATATATATATATGTAAATAAATAGACAACCAATGTAAGTACAAGTCAAAATAAGTTTGTTGGGTTAAAACAATCAAGTTGTTTGGTATACGTGCAACTTTGAGTAACTGTGCAGGTCTTTTTGCTCTATTTCATATGATCACAATCTATTTATGTACATACATACAATAAAAATGGGTTTGCTCATTTGATCCGCATATCTACTGACATTCCGAGTCCATAGCAAAATTATCTAAATTCCACTTGGTAAGAGGTGCTCACAAATGGTGCGTTCACACCCACCCACTGGGGTGTCAATCAATCTGTAGATCCAAAAGATCCAGACCTAATATTATGTACACTACACCCGAGCACACCCAATCATTATTTCTATGACCCAATCAAAGCATATTACAAATGTTAGAGGATTGCAAAGAGAATAGTTCCCAAAAAGTCCTTGGTCCAGTCTCCTGAGAATCAAACTTCACAAAGTACTCCAGTCAAATTTCCAAATCAGGTCTTGTGTATTTTATTTCAAAGGCATAAATGTAGAGACAGCAGCAGCCGATGCGCGTTTCGCCCACAGGGCTTTTCAAGGCTCAAATCTCCCCTTACCATAATTCATAAACATAAGGAATCCACCCACAAGGCTTTAAGTGAAAAACCAATGGACGATCTCAATAGTGATGTGGTTCGTACTTTGGTGGCACATTGTGTTCTTTATATACCCCTCACACACCAAAAGGGCCCTTGGTGTCATCCTTCATCATAGGTGTCTTTGCACCCCTCTAGGGAGCGTGGCGTGCTACTAACCAGTGAAGCATACTGCCCTATATAACTTAAAGAACAATAAATCAGTGGTAATAAAAAGTAGTGACAAGGGTGGTGGCATTGTTTTGATTGATTCAGTTTCATATGAAACAAACATGCTTACAATGCTAAATGACCCTATATTCTACAAAAAAGTCACAAAAAATCCAACAGAAAGAGTAACTAAACTAATTCAGAAAATAACTACTCAAGCTCTGAACAATGATATAATTACTAAAAAGGAACATGATTACCTAAACAAATCCCAAAAAAAGATAGCTTGCATTTACGGTACTCCTAAAATGCATAAAAATGAGCAAAACCCTCCCTATCGACCGATTGTGTCCACCATTGGCACTCCCACTGAAGCCTTATCAAAATACCTTGACAACATTTTAAGACCATACATCCAATTCACTCCCTCATATATTAAAGATACGGGGGCCATTATCGCTAAAGTTGAACATTTACCTTTCAACGAGAAGAAAGACCTTTTAGTGACTTTGGCTGTTGAATCCCTCTTTAGCAATATCCCTCAAAAAGAAGCTATAGAGGCCACAAGTTGGTTTATTGATCTACATCATATACCATGCAATAAGCCATTTATTTTACAATGTTTGTCAATAGTACTTAAGGAGAATGTGTTCCAATTTGGGGAACATATGTACCAACAGACGAGAGGCGTCAGTATGGGGGCAGCAATGGCCCCATCAATAGCCAATATATACATGGCAAAATTTGAATCTCTAAATATACATAATGAGATGGCACCATTCTACGAGTCTGTTTCCCATTGGTACCGTTTTATAGATGATATTTTTTTCATCTGGACCAATGGGGAACAGACTCTACAAGAATTCTTGGAATGGATAAACCTGGCAGATAGCAATCTTCGCTTCACTGCACACATAGATGCAGTTAAGGTTGAGTTTCTTGATATATATATAAAACACGTATCTAACAAACTGGAGGTTGACTTACATACTAAGCCAACGGCAAGAAACACGTTGCTCCATTTCAGCAGCTACCACCCAAGAAACCAGAAGGATGGCATACCATTCTCTCAGTTTCTTAGGATGCATAGAAATTGTACCAACATTAAAGACTATGATGTTCAGTCTGAACAAATGAAACAAAAATTCATTGCACGTGGCTACCCACACAGACTAGTACGTGAAGCATATAAACGAGCTCGATACTTTGATCGAGACGTTTTACTCAACTCCAACAAACATCAAAAAGAACAAAAGCTAGTATGTATCACCAAGCATTCTCCCTTAAATGCCACAGTTAAACAAATCATCAACTCAAACTGGCACCTGTTGAATGTAGAACCTACCCAACCAAAATTACCAAAGCCAATGTTTGCGCATCGACGCAACAAAAATTTAAAAGATCTAGTGGTGAGATCACGTTTCGAGGGATCTAACAACAAAATCCCAGACATACAGAAATCATTTGATGGTGGTAACGCGATTAAAGGAACCTCGAGATGTGGCACCTGTCAATCATGTGATGGCATCATATCAGGTGAAACATTCACATTCAATCAAGTAAAAATACAAGCCAAGGAACTATGGACCTGTAATACCAGTAATATTGTTTATCTTTCATTATGTCCTTGCAACTTAGGTTATGTCGGAGAAACCTCAAGAACAATGAAACTCCGACTTACAGAACACAGGTCTGCTATCAAAACATGCAAATTGACAGCTCCTTTGGCACTGCATTTCTCTGAATTTCATCACTCTCCATCACAGATTTGATGGCGGATCCTAGAAAAGATCTATACACCCAATAGTAATGGCGGAGACAAAATAAGAAAAAAACGAGAGGTGTATTGGATTTTTTCTTTAAACACATTCACCCATGGTTTAAACAATGACCTACCATGGATAAACGCGATACTGTAACAAATAGATGGAATAAATTTGTCACTCTTAATACCTATAATATGTAGAATAAGTATATACTTGGGCTTTCCACAGGATTTAAGCATAGTTTCCATAAAAACTATTCCCTTAGAACGGTCTATACTATATCTGGGTACACCGTTAGTACAAATAGTGAGGTGTTTCCCTTTAAGACACACGTGATAACAAGTAAACCAATGGACATAGGCGTTATATAAACCAATGCAAACTTGCTTGTTAGATTCTTGCCTGAAAATTTAGATACCGCCGGGATCACAACGCTACCGGTCTGCTCTTTCGATATAAATCACGGTAAGCCTCACACTGCATGAATACGCGTTAGGAACCAGCTAATATCTTCTGTAGTATGACGCGAGTCGCGCTTTTGTTTTCTCTTTAGAAAAAAGACGCCGGGAAACTTTGGCAGCCGGTTTGTCTTAACCGATACCCATACAGGTAACAATATGAATTCTCGGTATCAGGCGTACTGTATTTATGAGATTTTTTAACATGACTCACATAGAATAATAGCATCCGTATTGCGTTTTTCTTGTTATCTACAGTAAAGACGATCGCATCGGGGACTTTTATATAAACTACCGACACGTGGCATCTCACAGCAGCTATACCGCTTGAGAATTTTAAAGTTGGTTAGAAGGCCATTATCCTTCGATAAATTAATAGAAAAGATGCACAATACCCTAATAACTATAAATGTTAGCCGTCCTTTTTTATAATAGATGGCAAATTATTCTGTTCAGTCGATAAAATCTAATGCGTGTCACACGTTCTTTATGATTTAGATAAAAACTTCTAACCAGGAACGTTCGTTTTAACCAGTGCCATTTAGCGCCTCAAAGAAACCATTACTGCAGAGAACAGAGTCCTTTGAATTTGGTAAGAAAGCTACTGCATATTAGTTTGTAAGGAAAATGCTATATATAAACTAGGTGACTACATGTGGGTTGTATTCCCATTTGTTTTCAGACTGGAATCAATATCACATAGCGTCCTTCGAAGATGACATTAAAGCAGTAGAGGAATAAAGGAAAAAATCAATAGGGTAAGCGTAATAGCATGTGTTATGAACTAAATCATTAGAGTATAACATCGGTTGACTATGGCGCACTAGATATGTCTTCTCTTTTTTTAAATTAAGTAAGAAACATCTGGAAAACGTATAGTAACACAAAACGAAAGCATGCTTTAGTATAGAATAAATAAGATAGCGCCATCAATGAACTTGGATTACTGCAATGAATAATGATCCTTTTGCAGACTCTAATGATTGTTATCCACTTTCAGGTAATTTAATCATCTGCCTCTACCTTTATATCGGCATAATCTTTTTCCATGCCAGCATTCGATGTTAGCCGTTATAATTAGTTTACCTAGGTAAGCATATATCGAAGTGAAACGTTGAGTTTGTAGTAACTGTCTCTAGATGTATTCATGAGTAACTGAACAATCTGAATGGATTATATAATGTGACAAAATAATACTGAAGAGTTACATTATATATACCATAAAAAATCATTATGGGCAACTTATGGAAAATAACTAAAATGTCTTGCCAATGTACTCACAATCAAGTACTAAATTTCTCTTTATCTTCCTTCCTCTCCCACCTATATCTCTTTCTTTTCCCTACCGTAAGGTTGTCTCAAATATAATAAACTTCTCAACATGAGGGAATTAGTAAAAAATGCTCATATTGAACACATTAGGTGTTCGTAAATATGTTGTAATTATGTAAATAGATATGTATAGACTTGATTGAAGATGTGTATATATGTATAAATGATGTTTCCTTTTGGTAAATCTGCATATCATTATTTAGCTGTATTATCCAAGATGTGAAAACCACTAGCCTTGTATATATAATATTATAATTTAAACCACAAACTGTTTTTTGCACTATAAATATAAACTTGTAAAAATATCTTTTTAAATATGTTTTACAGAAATACGATGGTACAGTCCTGAGGAAGACACACCTGTGTCGAAACGCGTAGACAGGAAACCATCTTTTAGTTTATTTATATTGTAATTGATGAATGTCTGAATTTATGCATATGCTATAATGCTGAAATATTTACCATTTATGTATAATTATGTACCAATTTTTATCATTTAATCATGTTTTCTAAAAGGAATTAAAATGTATCCTATGTGCAAAAACGTTTGTTGATCACTGTTATTTTGTTTGGCAAATGCCATTATTCATGTGCTAGTGGTTATTAGAGATTTGCCTGGGTATTATATTCACACTAAAAAGTAACCAGTGAATACGCAGGAGAACGTGATGTAGCCACTATGTGTATTGTGTGAGGTGGTGTGAGTGGTAGGGTCAGAAGTGATTAGTGAGTGAATATTAAAACATACCTGGCAGGTAAGACTAGAAAGAATTTTAATAAACCCCTGCTGGTATTGTTGTAAAACGTGAGGTGGAGCTTTTTAATGTATTAATGTACAATGCCTCCTATGTGTCTGTGTCAACATGTTTTAAAGTCAGATGCTTCTTCTTCAGGACGGGTACACAGATCCCTACCCTGCTCACAACAGACTGTAAAATACAGTCAAAACATAGGTAATACTATGTGGTGAATTACTTGTATTGTGCCTAATCAGCTCAATATGGTATGGTGACAAAGTAATATCTTTATCTCCTCCTGAAACAAAAGGTAAAAGAGTTACATTTAGCGTGATCGGTTGATTCCAGACAAATTGGTCATGACCTGCAATTGTGAAAAATACAGTGTTCATACAACCTATTGAGGACTAAAAGTTGTGTAAGTGCAGGTACCTGTAGAAAGGCACAAACGTAGACTTAACGCACAAAACCAATGACATATACCACGCACACATCCATGGCTCTCTATAGTCCAGCAAAGTGTCTTCTTTAGAAATAAAGGGAGAAAGAGGCATAAATATCCAAGAAACAGATGTCATACTTGCAATCCAGTAGTCTCAGGCCTCATGAGCATTCGGGGAGAAAAGCGTAGGGGCCCTGTGATTAATAAAGCACTCTGTGTGAAAAAAATAGTATTGGCTCTGCTCCAACTTACTGCCATTCCTGAACTTGATCCATCAGGTGGCAGGTGCCGCAGTTGCTACACGGGTGGTGGCTTTGGATGGGTTGTAGACTGGGGGCTCTTTTGATCATGGCTGTGTCAGCTCTTGGCTGCGTATGAAAAATCATGTCTTTGAGGTTTTTACCCCTTTTGTGTGTGAATAAAGGCTTCCCTAGTTTGAGGTCACCACAGTTGAGGATTCTCCAATGCTTATTTACCATCTTGGATATCCTATTAGAGTGGGTATTGTACGTGGTCGCGCAGACGGGTCTTGCGTCTGAATCCTTTTGAACCTTATTCTCCAGGAGTGCTTCCCTATTGTTTTTACGTGCCCTCTTCATGGCTTTGTCTATGATGGGGGTAGGATAGTTCCTGTGAGATAATTTGATCTTCAGATCAGACGCTTGTTTTTTGTAATAAGTAAGGTTAGTGCAGTTACCCCGAAGGCGAAGGAACTGTCCATAAGGGATATTGTCGCATAGATGACACGGATGGAAGCTGTCATATAGCAACAAACAGTTCCTTGCCGTAGGTTTGAAGTGTGTGGTAGTTTTCAATGCTCCATCTTCAGGATAAATATTCAGATCCAGAAAAACTAACTGGTCACATGATACAGTGCTGGTGAATTTGAGGAAAGGGTTCTGTTGGTTAAGCCATATCAGAAATTGCTCTGATGATGCAGTGTCCCCCTCCCAGATGACCAGAACGTCATCAATGTACTGCTTCCAGGTCTTGATGTTATGCCTGAAAGGATTATCTGGGTAGAGGATTATAGTACTCTCCAGGTGATGCACATATAGCCCTGCCAGACTGGGATCAAAAGTGTTCCCCATGCTGATACCACGCTTTTGAATATAGAGTGTGTTCTCATACATGAAAAAGTGTGTGGTCAGGGCTAGAGAGATGCATTCCATAACTAGGTGTCTTGGTGTCTGGTACTCCCATGGATTGGAAAATAAGACTATAATATTTAGTGCCTCATCATGGGGCAGGCTGGTATATAAACTCTCTACATCAAGACCTAGGAGTAGTTCTTTCCTAGGGTCAAAGCTAAGTTCTTGTAATAGCTGCAGTACAGCTTATGTATCTTTGTATGTGTCAGTTTTCTGAACCAAAGGGCGTAGGAATGCATCAGCAAATTTCGACAGGGGCTCTAGAATGGAGCCTATCCCTGACACTACACCTGGTGGATGCTCCAAGTTTTTATGTATCTTGGCGATAATGTAAAAATAAGGGGTTCTGGGTGATTTTTGTACCAGAAATTCAGCCTCTTTTTTGGATACCCAATTGTGTGTTAAAGCCTCTTCCACCATGCTGGTGATCCTGATCCTCGATGGTTCTGTAGGGTCTTCCCGTGTGATAGCGTAGTCTCCCAGGAGTCTTCTGCATTCGTTGTCATAAGCCACAGATGTCTGGATTACAATTGCGCCGCCCTTATCCGCTGGTTTTATCGTGATCTCTTTGTTGTTGGAAAGCTGCTGTATTGCTTCTTTTTTCAATTTGGTGGTGTTCAGAAAAAAGGTCTCGTTTCCTGTGGTGATTCATCCCAGGTCTTCCATAATTGCCTTCTCGAAGGTCAGTATTTCGATTGGTAGTGTTGCATCCGGTGGAGTGAAAGATGATTTGAGTATTAGACCTGTATGTAACGTGGCAGAGACGCTTGTCTCCTTCTCTTTGAAATAAACCCTTAGTTTTAATTTTCTGATAAATTCTTGCATTTTTGCATGGATCTTGAATTTTTCGTTCAAAAATGGCCGCCATTACTAACAAGCTTTGGCATAACGAATAGGTCTTGCTATTGGAACCTTATAAGTATTTAGTTACGCAGCACAATCGGCCACATGCATCAACCTATGTGCAAACGGTGCGAATCGCAAAATTTGGCCGTTTGCGATTCCTAAATACGTTTTTGGGATGCATGAAGCATTTTTGGTAAAATCGCTATTTTTAGCGAATTCCAAAAATGCGATTGCTTTTAAGGAATCGCAAATTTGCGATTCCTTAAAAGCAATGCATGATTACTTTTAAAATTGCGAATTCGCAATTAGGGGGTGCAAATTACTCGTTGAACGTCGTGGTAATTTGCAAAAATGTATTAAAATGCTCTAATTTGCATTTAAAAACACTGTCATGTTACAGACTCACATGTACTTAGGACATGTGTGTTTGAAACATGCACTTCAAAATACATTTCAGGGGTGCAGGGGGGGGTCCTTTGGACCCCCCTGCACCCATGGAATGCATCAACATTTTGCGAATTCTAATTTGCGAATTCACAATTCCCATTGATTCCTATGGGACTTTGGGCCCATAGGAATCAATGGGAATTGCGAAATCGCAAATCGGAATTCGCATAATATTTGCGATATTATGCACTTTCAGTCATGCATCCCGTTTTGCAATTCCCTAAAAATCGCAAATTAGGAATCGCAAAACCGGACTTTGATGCATGTGGCCGATAATCCTTGGTGCATAAAACATCAACTGTTGCGTGGCTAAAAATGTATAAGGTCCCAAATGGTAAGACCTATTGGCCATTTTGGGACCTCTGCACCAAATATGAATAGTGCAGAGCTCTGGGGGCGGGGCTCCTATTCTGACGCGGTGGCACCTGTCTGGGTATCACTATCCGAACAGTGACACTGCAGAGTTTTACACTGTTTGCATTTCCAGTGATTAAAAGGTGCCCCCTTGAAAAACCTAAAACAATACAATAGGAAGCTGTACTACTTTACGGTAACATGCAGATAAGAAAAACAACTCTGCTTTTACTTATTTGTGTTTCCTTTATAGCCCTCAGTCAAGATGAGAGTTGAAATAATGGAGTTATGGGATTGGTGCAATTAGTGTGCTAAATTTTGAGCACAAACTATTCCAGGACTTCCAGATTCACATAATCTACTAAATTAATTTGCCAACATCAGTTTTAAGCTTATATAAATGAACTCCCAGCGGGTTCAACTAGCAAGGATTTGTTTCACTTTGCAAGTAAATAAAAAAGCTGCACACAATGCTTGCAGTTAAACACGTAATTGCCATTTGTGTCTATGTACCATCCATGTGAATCACTACAATTAAACTACCACTGCTCAATGTACCGTTTAATCTGTTGCTGTTTCTTAATACTTTAAATCACGCTTGCCGCCCAGCTGTAAATGCTGCTTCTCACTTATATTACGCTAACGGGTCGCAACAACTTAAGATGGTTACAAATATTTGGAGTTGAAGTGCTCCACATAACTTTATAAATTAATTACGAGCATAATGTACTGTTTGCCGCTAATAGATTATATGGCTGCAAGAGAAGCATGGAGAACTCCTTTCTAGAAAAACAAAATTTCACCTCTCGTTCCATCTTTCGTTTATCAGCTTATCAAATTAAAAACAAATTCAACCGGAATACAAATATGCTCTATGTCTGCATACTTTCTGGGAACGGGGTATGAAGTGGAAACATTTGCTGTGTTCGGGCAAATAAATAAAGGAAGCTATCTACCTCTACTTACTGGCCTCCAGTCGTGATTGCAGCTAGTAAGGATGCAACATTGGGCGACACGAAGGTGGAACTGCAGCCGGCAACAAAACTACAGGCACCGATGGCCCAATCTTCCTGGTCTGCCATGCCTGGATGATAGAAGGACTGCCCTGAAGCCCAACAAAGCAGCTGCTTCAGCCTTCACTCATCTGAGTGCCGTATGTTCCCCTAGAAGCCTGCATGCGTGCTGAAAATCTAGCCTGGAGTGCCCAGAAACCTGTGTGTGACCACTCCAAATCAGCAGAGGGCAGGGCAGCAGCCAAGCAGTGATGGGGGAAGCCTGAGAGAGAGAGACACTGGTGGAGGCCCGATAAGCAAATAAATAGTAAGAAAGAGAAGACTGAGCGGAGCAGGAGATAGAGGTCAGGACCCTGTTAAGAAAACAAGCACACGAATAGATAAAAAAAATGCACGCGCGAGCGACAGCAAGGGGGGGAGAGAGGAGGGGGCCTGCATGATTGACTTGTGGGAGACACAGGCAGTGTCCACCCACTGCCGGCCTCCTGTAGGCTGTTTCCCCTCAGAGAGGCAGCGCGCGGGCACGCATCAGGAATCACTAGCATGCATGCCAAACTTCAAGAGAGAAGTTTGCAGCTGTGGTGCGTGGTCTGTCACTGCCACTTGTGCTGCCTTCCCCCCACCTCCCCGGACCTGTCACAGAAGCAGAAAGTAGGGAGCACGGGAAGACGTGCAGAACCTGAAGAGTGCAGCGCCAAGAGGCTGCGTCCAGCTAGGGGAGGAGGAAGGCAGGGGAGAGACAGGGAGAAAGCACCAAGGAGAGAAGGACTCACTCACCTGCTTGAAGTGTTCCTGGGAGGAGGAGCCGCACCCCAGGGATGAAAACAAAAGTGCATGTATATTCTTGCGTCCCAGGAGTTTGAGCTGGAGAAAAGCGGAATGTCAGGAATGAGGGTCGGTATGACATGCACCCGATGTGAAGGGAGGGCACTCTGGAGTAACGTGGGGTCCTGAAAGGGAGGGAGATGGGCAAAGGAGGTGGCTCCTCCCTCAGGGAAAAGGGAGGGGTGGAGAGGCTGGAGATACTGGGACACTTGATGCTTGTCTCACTACCGACTGCCAAAGGATAAAGGTGCTGATATAGGGTTCAGATACTGTAGGGTGCACTCAGTGCGCTCAAGGTGTTGTAATGGGGGGGCGAGGAAGGGGCCTGCATGATTGACTTGCGGGAGCCAGCGACTGGCGCCGCGATAATTGCATCACGTGCATGCGTTCCATTGAAGGCAATGAAACGCGTGCACATGCTTGGGTGAAAAGCCATGGCGATAGCAAAAGGTATTTTTGCCTAGCTGCGCATGTGCGCTGCATAGGCGAGACCTAAAAAGGGGAACATAAAGCTAAATGTATATGGCGTATTGGCAATGAAGAGGTTATGAGAGAGAAACAGGATATTAAATGAAGGAAAATAACAGGTAAAAAATTGAGGGAAGGTAAAATCAAAGGGCAGAGCTAAATATCCAAATATTCAACGCTTTAGTATTTTCCATAACGGAAGAAGTATATACATTCCAAAGTACATATCTCCTTCAATATCCTCATGTTGGCAAAGTCAAAAAGTATTTAGGCAAATACTAGAAAAACATAGTTTCTTAGACTAATATTCCTGTGATTAGGTAAATATACTCCAGGGAATATTATCGTTGGGACCCATCGTGTTAGTACATAATCTGAATACCCAACGCTGCTCTTTTTCTACATGTTGTAAATGTTCTCACATATTGCATTGCAGTAGTCTAGTTGTGCAAAACAGCATGAGGCTGGGAAACTCAGTTCAGAAGTCTGATTAATATTTACAAATAAAAAATAAATACGAGCTAAACAGTTAGAGCTAAAAAATCAAACAGATATAATAGTAATAGTAGATTTTTTAGGTCAGATATGAGTGGTATAATTTACTGGCTCCAAGCAAGTCACTGCCTTCAAGGCAGGTTAAAGGCAGACGGCACTTTGTCATTCATTATGTGATGATCAGCAGCAGACAGAATGACAATGACAATGGACCTGTCCACAGCCTGCTCGAGGTCGGGAAGGGCCTGCTGCATCCTCTAGAGTTCAAAGAGAAGTGCAAGAGGCCCCAAGTGAGAGAACGTTTAAACTCCTGGGGCTTCTCGCAGGGTAACAGCACAATTGTGAAAATTACGGACCTAACGTGTCCGTAAAATGAATGTTGATGGCTTCTCTGCTCAGAACGCACCGGACGGACTGGCGATCCGGGGGGCAAGCACGCCTCTTGCCCTCCCCTGCGGATGCCCATGCGCACCCTTTAAAGGAAATTATAGATCTTTATTAAAAGCAGTATAATCATGACATTCAGAAATCCAGGTACATGTATTAAATTGATGGTCTGTCATCACCTCGTGTGCAGGAATCCCCAATGTAGCTATTCTCTGGCCCTCCATAGCAGGTACAACAGAATCTATAGGTTTTCCCAATATATTTCCAATTGTTTTAAAACATTCTCAAAATCTCCTCAACATCACAACAAATAAAATAGTAAACAACAACCACTCACAACAAGGCTCTGTCAAAGGTCAACATGTAACAGCGTATTCATTTATTTAAAAAGTTTTATATAGCGCTGGCTAGACCCAAAGGTATCAGAGCGCTTTACATGAGAATCAACAATGTAACAGAAAAAGATCAACAATTACACAATACATCAAAAATAGGCAATACAATTAGGATAGGAGAGAAAGGAGAGAGAAAAGTAGTGGAGGGGGCAGGGGAGGTGAGAAAGGGAAGATAAGGGAAGAGACAACAAGGAGAGACGAAAGGAAGTCTGTCTAAAGACCGACTGGGTAGGTGACGACCAAGGAGGGAATCCACTGCCCATCTCCCCTATAGCTAAACCAGGTAGCTCCATCGGCATCAGACAAAATAGTTCAGTCTCAATACATTGAGAGAGGAGAGAAGGAAAGACATAAATAGAGGGAGGATGCGAGAGGAGACGACAGGAGAGACGAAAGGAAGTCTGTCTAAAGACCGAATGGGTAGGTGATGTCCAAGGAAAGAATCCCTGGCCTGTCTCCCCCATAGCTAAACCTGGTAGCTCCATAGGGTATCAGACAAAATAGATAGATCTCAATTGACGAGGAAAAATCCACAGATAAACAGGGTGGCAACTAAGGGCCAGGACAGGTGAGGGCAAAGGTAAGTAGCAGGCACGTGGAGAAGAGTAGAGTGGAGAGGTGTAGGGGGTAGGGGGAGGAGGGATATAAGGTCAGGAGATACGCAGGAGGGTTTGTTGCGCCCGTCATTTTAGGCAGGTACAGGCAGTATTTTCATGAGGATCAGAGTTACAGGTTACAAGTTACATTTGTTCCAAGAGCAAAATAAACATAGGAAAAAAGAAAGCAAAGTTACAGAAATTCGTCAGGGGAGGGATGTGGGAAAAACAGGGAGACAGGGAGAAACTGTGCCCAATATCCGGCTGGGTAGGTGACGGCCGAGGGGGTGAGCCCGGGCCAGACTTCTCTATAGCTGAACCGAGCAGCTTCACCGGGCATCGGACATAGTGCTCGGACTCCGCTGTTAGGATAATGATCGGGTGCAATCAGAGAATGTCATAATAAAGCAGGGAAGTTGGAAAGATGAGATACCGCACTCCGAACAAAAACCAGATGCCATCTTGAGGTCAGGCACTGTCCTGAGAGGGCTCTGTAAGTAATATTTCGGCTTAGAATAAAGAGTGTAGAGGGTCCCCAGGCACCTCCATAGTGATGCCACTCCACCACTTCCCGGGGGGTGTTCCTCCTTCTTTAGCAGAAACAATCATGTGCCAATGCCTGCAAAATTAAAAGCTGCCACCCATTTCCACAGATGGGGGTGGAGATCTCAAAGCTCCTGCTTGCCGCTGGTCAACAACTCAGAGCTGGCCTGTATGAAGATTCCCAGAGTGGAAGTCAGTCTCAAACCTGCATGCTGCCTCCCTATGTGGCGGGCGGCAAGTTAAGGTCAGGCAAGTCCTGCCTGAGCGCCATTTTAAAGTCGGTCAAGTCCTGCCCGGGTTCCTTCGGTACAAATCTTAGCCCTCCAGGCCTCCACATTTCACCTAGGAATGCTCTGCCCTCAAGGCTGACCTCCTCACTGCTGGGGGCTCCTCAAGCTGGCAGATCAAGACCCCAGACGGCCACAGTCACGAGGCACCAGGCGGGTGCCCGCAGTCATGCAGTCACCTCGCCGCCTATTCACTCCTCCCGTTGTTCCCCTCTGTAATTGTAATTGTAATTGTAAAATAGTTTTTATAGAGCGCATGCTATCGCTCCACGGAGCATCTTGGCGCTGTGCTCATCAGTGGAAGACCGCAACGCCGACTAGAAGAAACGGCGGCCGCTGCAGCATACAACAGCGGTGATCACCGGACGCCTCCGCCATTAAGTTTGACGCTCTCTCCGTTTCTCGCGCTGCAAATTCGCGTAGCTTTGTCAGCACCCAAACAATGACAGCACAGCTTTGTGGTGATGTCTCACCAATACCAGTGTAGCTCCCTGGTTGACTAACCAATCACAGCATAACATCAGAGTACATTGGAAGACCATGGGCAAAACCTCTTTAATCCAAATAAACCCTTCTCTGCTTAGCCTAGATAGGAAAGAAAATCATTAAATCAAGTAGAACAATTCAATTGTAAGCCCTAAAAACTAAGCAATCAGAAAACAAAACTAAAAAAAACAAAATGAGGGAATCATCATTAAAATCATAATTCACACTAGATAAGCTCCAGTCCAGCCACAGTCTACCCTGGTAAGTTCACCCACTCCCAAGCACTAAGGAACAGGGTACACCGACCCAAAATTAGGCACACAACGTGTAAGGAAAGACTCATGATTCCAGAATCCCTATCCGTGTATATGTGGTGCCCTGCACAACAAACTACCTAATGCAGACAACTAGTACAACAGTATCTCAAGATCTTGGATTTCAACAAATTCAATACCCAAACGAAAAACAATAGAAATTAAATGTTTACAATTGTGAATAATCAAACCAAAGAGAGAGTCACCCCTATTGGACCATAAGGGAACAGGGTCAGTTAGCAGTTAAAGAACAAGGGTTTCCTTGGTCGTGGACAACTATAACTTTTACTTATACTCAAAACTCTCAAGACACAAGATTTTCTCAACCGTTCAGATCTCTCAAACACAATTTATGAGGGTTATGTTTAAAGGTGGCACCACAAAAAGCACTTACAAACTACTGGGGAACCTTATGTGAATTGGATAAACTCTCCAGCTTTATTTTCATAAAAAGGTTTTTAGGCGGCATATAATTCAATTTAAATCAATACATTCCATAATATCAACAAATTTCCCACACTATTTAAAAATATTTAAAAACAGTATGCTCCCTCTCAACATAATACTGGAATATACTGCTTATTAAAATTCACCATATTTCAAAAAAGTCAATAATTGAAAAACAAACAATCTTGTTGCATATATATGCGCTGCTCTCCTTATCACTATTCTGGGTAACAGCTTGGATTATTTCATGTAATTCCTAGTTAAGAGTTTATTCCAAATGGAATGTGCGTTTTCCTGTTTCTCACTTTAAGTATACACACATTGTTCAAAAACGGGGTTTCCAGTATTTTTCAGTTTCTCCTTTTTATGTACCTCGCCCCTTCAATTATCCTCTCAGTTGTACCGTTATGGATCTTTTTCTTTATCCTTTAGTTGCTCCTAATTAACCGGATTCGGGTTTATTCAAATCTCCCTCCTACCAGTCACCTTGCGGTGTTGTATAAATCGCCGCATTGGGTTCGGAGCTCGGAATCCAAGCTGTTACCCAGAATAGTGATAAGGAGAGCAGCGCATATATATGCAACAAGACTGTTTTTAACTGTCCTGAAGAAGGTGGTGCGCACAGCAAAGATCCACCGAAACGCGTCGACTTTTTATGTACATGTATTGAGTGTCTTGAATATTGTTTGTTTTTCAATTATTGACTTTTTTGAAATATGGTGAATTTTAATATGCAGTATATTCCAGTATTATGTTGCAGAAAAGCTTCAGGACCTGCACAATTGCACAGATGCAGTGTCAATTGACTTGAACCTACTACACGATGACCTGAAGAAGCTTACTGGTTGAGTCACATAAGCAGAGGCAATCTTCAGGGAACTTCGCCAGCGGGAGAGATCTGGAAGGCCAAGTTTGCACACTGATGACTAGGGTGCTGGAACTGGAGGATAGGGCGCAGGATTCCAAAGGCCACTTCCTCCGCAACAACCTCCAGGTTATGGAATTTCCAGAGGGAGCAGAGGGCCCAGATCCAGTTTCCTTTTTTGAGCAGTGGATTGGTTAGGTGGTGGCTCTGTTGGTTCTCTCTGCACAGTATCAGACAGAGCAAGTGCATAGGGTCCGGGGAGGCAGCGTCTGCAGGTATCACTCCCCAGACCAGTGGCAGTTTAATCATACTGGCAAATTCTTGCCTTCTTGTATAAATGCTGGCAAGTATTATACAAATTGCAAAATGTTGGTAATATATTTGAAAGAACTTTACTGGTAGTGTAGTTGGCTCGAGGATGAATTACTTCTCTCTATACTTTCTCTTCCATAGGTACTTGTTCTCCTTGTGTTGATGGAGTTATAGTGCGTACATCGACCGCTGGTCACCTCCCCTCTCCTTTAGGTGATCATATCCACTTTCTCTGTACTAGGGACCTTGTATGTGACCCTAGTAGGAGACTACTCACAAAATGGGTCTGTTGGTTCAATATTTGGGTGACTGCCTGTTGGTGCTTACCCTGGGTGGGGAGTTGGAAATTTTGCATTCCATGGTTATGCTGGGGACAGGACAGGCTATCCATAGGCACAGGGCTATCCGTCAGCCCTACTTCTTCCGAACCCTATGATGAACCTCATAAGAGGAATGGTGACAGCACATAAGCGGCAGCTAGTTTAACAATACCTGCACACATCGTACTTCTTCAATCAGGAGACACCCATAGCGGGAGGGGAGGATGTTTGTTTATGAACAATATGGCAAGGGCAATGCTATAGCACAACATATTCTGGATTTGCTATAGGGGTGCTAATTAACCCTGGGCAAAACACTACGCACTCGCGTAGTTTGCGAAGAGTGTGCTACTTCGCACTACACAAACTGCACGTAGCACAGGGCAAACACGCATAGTGTAGCGTCAAATAGTACAGTGGTCATTTTTTGCTTGCTCGCGGTCCTAAACATCAAGATGGCGACCGCGAGCAAGTACAATTACATCCCAGCAAGACTTTTTCCTCGTTCGCAATAAGCAACATCAAGTTGCCGATCACGAGCGTGGAAAATAAACCTCCCGCCGAGATTCTCAACGCCGGGAGGTCAGGTTTCTCATTGCGAGTGGTCACGTATGGTCGCGACCACTCGCGATGAGAAACTACCAATCTGCATTGAGAAAGCTGCCGCTCGAGTACAAATCTACTCGAGCAGCAGAATAGGACAGCTCACACTGTGCAAGATGCCATTTTCAATGATTGCACAGTGCTGGATGCTTGTCCACACTGTGCAATCATTGTAAACGCCATCTTGCTCAGTGCGAACAGGTTACTACTCAGTTTGCGTAGTGCTACGCGTAGCTCGCGTAGTGCAAAGTGTACTTAGCGTAGCTAAGCGTAGCGCAACTTCACGAACTACGCCCAGCCCTTACTTAATATGGTTAGTCCAGTCGTCCCCTTTTGGTCCCTGGCAGGGGAAATTGACTCTGAGCGACACTACGTGTTTGTAGATGGACAACTGCACAGCCATCTAATATTACTGGGGCGTGTTTATGCCTTGAACGTAGTGCAGCAGGCCTTTCTGACCCACCTCACCTTCTTCCTTGTGAGGAGGTAGCATATTCATTGGCAAATAGGGGATACTTCAACTGCAGAGGCATCAATGGGACATCAAGCCCTCACAGCTTCCAGGGGTTTACATGCCAAATTGATGGCGCAGCTGCAACAACATGACTTTGGGGCCTACCAGGTCAGGATGCATGCAGAGAGAGAAAAAGCTGTCCGGCTCCTGGCCAAGGTCCTGCACAGTGCAAATCCATCAGTGCCGATAACGGCAATACTGTTATCTCCAATATATACGGTCACTACCGAGATGGACATACACAACGCATTCACAATATACCAAAGAACTTTATATGGCTCACACCCTGTCATCTGTGAAGTGTACATACAAGCATTCCTTGAGGTCCTGGAGTTGCCTACTGTTGATCGTGTGGCCCAGGAGGAGTTGCAGCAGCCCATAACAGAGCAAGAACCACGCGGAGCAATATGGGGTTAGTCACCTTTCAAAACTCTTTTCTTCGATGGTGTACTGGCTGAATTTTAGAAGGCCTATGAGAGTGTATTGGTCCCTAAATTATTGGAGATTTATCGTGCAGCCTCAGAGGGGGTGCTTTTGCCGCCATCACTTTGTGAGTCCTTCATAATATCGCTACAAGAACCAGACAAGGACCTGCTCAAGGTAACGTCATATTGTCCTCTGTCAATGTTAACCACAGACTATAAGGTAATCAGAAAAGTCATTTAAGGAAGTGGCCCCATTAGGTTCGCTAGGGTCACTCACGACCACCTCTCAACCTTCCATATAAATGAAGAGTCGGTCAGAGCTGTCATCAGTGATGTCACTGACCATGTCATGAATGATGTAATATGTGACATGATCAGCAGTGGATTGCGGGTGCGCGATATATAGTTAGTGCAAATTTATATGCAAATTTCAATGGTTTTGTGTGAGTAAAATAAGTTTTTGTAAATGCTAATTCCTAACTATATATGGTCTATAACCTATGGTTTTTTCAGTGAAGTTCAATGTTTTTTTAATAGCAAATATCAAAAGCTGTAAAATGTATTCTTCTTTTAAAGGAAAAATATATTTTATATGAATTTAATATAATTTTTTTATGTATATAAATTTTTGGAGGGAACGAATTTATCAACTATCATGCTGAAGAAGAGTGTGGGGAAAAAAACACAAAGAGGAGGACTAAGAGAAAAGAACAATCAGTTCAAAAATACAATTGCTTTAAAGCATGAAGTGCTTTTCCACACATTTACATTTAAATAACCCATATTAGAACATACAAAATATCTACAGAGGAGACGGTGTACATTGAATTTTAGACTCTTCATTGGTACCTACATGTTGGTACTTACATCACCCACACAACACACCAGCTCTATTCAGAGCTACCCTACCTCAAAGCCCTCTAAAATATTATTTTACTATTTCCCTTGGTTTTCCCCTTGTTACGCTTTCCGGAACGCTTTTTTTTTTTTACATATATGGGCCTCATCAGCCACCCTCAGAAAAACTAGGGGGTCAGGATATGTCTCCCGTGCCCCCTTATACCCATTCCCAACAATGTTTATCCTCCATCTTGTGACTAAATTCGTCCGAAACACAAGATGGCGGACTCCCATTACGCTACCGGTGAGCTACCCGGTTCGCGTACCGGGTAGTGCTTCCACCGCGAAAAATCGAAAAAAAAATTATTCTATTTTTTTGCCCCGCGGGGCCCTTAAATAGCCCCCACATCAATCCTAGGGGGTCAGGAGGGGTCTACCTTGCCCCCTTTCATTCATTTCCCCCTTTGTTTATTTCCACCTCTTGTCTCTCGATCCTACCAAGAGACAAGATGGCGGCTGCTCCGGACTGTTTAGAATGTTGAGAGTCACCGGAGAGCCAATCCGCTTCTCCTCGCGAAGTTCCGTTACGCGTCTGGTACGCGAACCGGGGCGCTAACCGGGACGCTGTCACAGATATATATATTTTTTTGAACGTTAATTTCTCAAAATCCACTGGAGCACATATCTTGAGACCTAGCAAAGGCACATTGGGCAAACAGTCTCTACAATTTTGCCAAGTTTCATAGAAATCCATTCAGCCGTTCAAGCTAAAAGTGAGTCCAACCGCCCTATGGAAAACTCAATGTTAAAAACACGTTTTGGGACCCCCCTTTTTTCTCAGCCCCCGCTTGACGAACCCCCCCCAAACTTTATAGGGACGCTCAGAAACAAAATGTGCCATTTTCCTGAAAATTTCAGCCAATTCCGTCCATCAACGCCAAAGTTATTCAACATAGAATTTTCAGAAATCCCTATTCAAAAAAATCCTAACTATATATACCTACTGGCGACCGCCAGTAGGTAATATATATATATATATATATATATATATATATATATATATATATATATATATATATATATATATATATATATATATATATATATATGTATATATATATATATACATATATATATACATATATATATATATATATATATATATATATTTCTCAGCAAAATTGTTTCAATATAGAAAGAAACACGCCGCACACTACTCCATAGGTTAGATTCTTTGGTTTATTTTCTGTAGGATCCCCACCTACGCGTTTCGGACAACAATCTGTCCCTGGTCACGGCACAAACATTAGTCCATCATTGCTTTCCACATTTTATACCTGAGTCACCACTAAGCAGTTAAGGTGCATTGTGGGCACAGTAGTTTTTATGGATTGATTTACTTCCATATCATGCAAAGTAAAAACCGGATCCCAGCATTTTCACGACACAAATCATGCTCACTTGGTTAGCTTGAATAATGCATTACCATGACGCAATTTGGGGTCCTAGGACTGTTATGATGTGGCATGTTTGCTCACATCTGAAAAGCGCCAATTCCATATGCATTTTAGAATTAAGTAGTGGACTGAGTGTCCTGATTGTCCATATTGGCTGAGTGCCTTTGTGAGTATTCAATGAGTCGCTACATGCTGTAGATCAACAGTGATCACTATGCATGAATAATTAAAATCAAAATCTTTTACTTCTTGTCACAAACATTGAATTTCGAGTGCTAGGCTTGATAAACACAGAAACTTATTTTTACTGTAATCTTACTTTGCCTTCTATCTCATGAGAATTATGGACTACAGTACTTGTTTAGTCAAAAAGGCTTATGATACATGCAAACAAATTATAAATGTACATAAAGTTCCTCATCGGCGTTGAGACCCCAATATATATATATATATTACCTACTGGGGGTCGCCAGTAGGTATATATAGTTAGGATTTTTTCTCTATGGGACTTTTGAAAATTCTATGTCTAATAACTTTGGCGTTTGTGGACGGAATCGGCTGAAATTTGGAGAACAACGGCACATTTTGTTTCTGAGCAGCCCCTGAAAATTTGGGGGGGGTTTCGTCAAGGTGGGGCCGAGAAAAAAGGGGGGTCCCAAAACGCGTTTTTAACATTGAGTTTTCCATAGGGCGTTTGGCCTCACTTTTAGCTCGAACGGCTGAATGGATTTGCACGAAACTTGGCAAAATTGTAGGGACTGTTAGCCCGATGTGCCTTTGCTGGGTCTCAATATATGTGCTCCAGTGGATTTTGAGAAATTAACGTTTAAAAAAACAGATATATCTGTGAAGGCGTCCCGGGTAGCGCTCCGGTTCGCGAACTTTTCGCGTAACGGAACTTTGCCTAGCGAAGCTGATTGGCTCTCCGGTGTCTGTCAACATTCTAAACAGTCCGGAGCGGCCGCCATCTTGTCTCTCGGTAGGATCGAGAGACAAGAGGAGGAGAAAAACGAAGGGGGAATTTAATGAAAGGGGGCAAGGTAGACCCTTCTTGACCCCCTAGGAATGATGTTGGGGTTATTAAAGGGTCCTGTGGGGCAAATAAAAAAATATTGATTTTTTGCACTAGAAGCGCTTTCCGGTTCGCGAACCGGGTAGTGAACCGGGACGCGAAACGGGAATTCGCCATTTTGTGTTTCGATTTAATTAAATTACAAAATGGAGGAAAAACAATGTGAGAAATGGGTATAAGGGGGTACGGGAGATGTATCCTGACCCCCTATGTTTTCTGAGGGTGGCTGAGGATGCTCATATATGTTGATACTTGTCTTTCAGCGGCTGCGCGTGAGCGTTTTTTTTTTTTTTTTTGCTGCGTGACGTCTGTTAACGTTCGATTCGAAGGAAATCAGGAGGTGTTGACCGCCATTTTGACACTGCGAGTAAATATATTGTTAAAAATAATTGTTATAAATTAATCTGTATTGATAAACATTGTCTGCGCCATCTTGCTTTTTTTCCAATGGCACACTTTTGTCGTGCATGGCAGCCATTTTAGATGCCTTGACCAGACCCACTCTCTGCACGCCGCCGATCGTGACGTCTGTTAACGTTCGATTCGAAGGAAATCAGGAAGTGTTGACCGCCATTTTGACACTGCGAGTAAATATATTGTTAAAAATAATTGTTATAAATTAATTTGTATTGATAAACATTGTCTGCACCATCTTGCTTTTTTTCCAATGCCACACTTTTGTCGTGCACGGCAGCCATTTTAGATGCCTTGACCAGACCCAATCTCTGCACGCCGCCGATCCTCAGCATGGCTCCCCACCCTCGCAAGCATCTCCCCACGCACTGGTCACCCCCGCTCTCTGTCTTATGCATGGGCCATAAACCTCCCCCCATCTGCGCTGCTCTTCCCTGAGAATCACACCCTGTGCCCGCCCGACACCACCCTTTCACCCTATTCAGTACCGCACCCTCTGACATTCCTCTTCCTTTGTGTCTGATTGTCCAAGCGGGTCCCAGGCTATCACCTAGCCCTGCGGATGTAGTTTATGGCCTCAACTGTAAAGAATCACCCCTCTTCAAAGGAGTTACAGTAGATCAAGGCCCCCACCCGATGAGATCCGTCACACCACACGCGTTCCTACTATCTGATAACCATCCTGTATTGTGATTGGGGAGGGTATTGTGAGGGTGTGTGGGACCGAGCCTGAAGCGGAAGATTCCAGGGATGCCTTTTTGTACATCAAAGTCTTCACAATTATGTGTCACATTAAAAATATATAGCACTCCAACAAAGTAGTAGGATTATAACACTTTATTAACTTATAAATATATACAACGCAACAAAAACAGTAAACACGTTAAAAAAATGTTTTTAAACAGAAGCAACAATGGTCAGTAGCGGTCTGTTGTGCGAATAGTCCGAAGGCAGCACAACGTGCTGAGTTCTGGACGGCACCCAGGTGATGTCACCTGGGTGGCGCACTGGTTTTGGTATCCTACAATGCTGCTCCGAAAAACGGCGTGGGGCTACCCGGGGGGGAGGGGGAGGCGGCGTGAACGGGCCTCCACCGGTGGAGGCTGGTCTGCTGTAGTGGGGCGCCCCTTTAGCGTTTCACTTGCCATTCAGCGGTTTTCCGCCCGCTTTTGCTGCACTGTGCCTCGTCAGTAGCGGTCTGTTGTGCGAATAGTCCCAAGGCAGCAGAACGCGTTGAGATCTGGACGGCACCCAGGTGATGTCCAGTAAGTTGCCGCACTGGTTTTAGCATCCTACAATGCTGCTCCGGGGGGGGGGGGGGAGGCGGCGTGAACGGGCCTCCCCAGGTGGAGGCTCGTCTGCTGTAGTGGGGTGCCCCTTTACCGTTTCAGTTGCCATTCCGCCTGCTTTTGCTACACTGTGCGTCATCCGCCATTCAGCTGTTTACCGCCCGCTCTTGCGGCTACAGCGTCTCGCTCACCATGTAGTTGAGTTGCGCCCACTGTTGCGGTGCAGCGATAGGCGGCTGCCACAGGACTCTTAAAATGGAGGCCGGCTCTTCGGATTTGGGCCTGGTCCACTAAAATGGCCCTGGGACACCTTGGAACTCGGACGCTTGTCTGCTAGGGCTTGGGCCCCATTCTCGAAAGCGTCCCCTCAGCCTTGAAGATTCTACAAAAGTCTTGGGGGCCCGACTCCCACAGGCTTCCGGTGGGGAGCGGCTGCCATGATTGCTTGCGGAATAGCCATGACGGAGCTACGAGATGGTGGTGCTCTCATGCTGACGCCAGCTTCAGTCTGAAACATCCAGAAACACTGTAGACTATCAATTCGATGAGTTCCGGTGGAGCCCCAACGTGACCCGGTAGGGAAGAACTTGCCCTCCCCTTTTTTGAGTGATGGTTCTTGTTGCCTGTCCCCTCTGTTGTCATCTAACGGAACCTTTTTGGATTGCCGAGTGAGAAAAAAAAAGGTGGGGCTTTCATCGTTTGGAAAAAAAAATGTTTTAATCCAATGAAAAGTGTTATTTTTAGGTCATATGATCAAGCATTTCATCATTAGGAAACCAAAAGTAAAATGAACCAATGAAAAGTTTTATAAACAAGTCACATGACCTGTTATGCGGCTTTGGGCTATAAAAAGTCTACAAAATCAGTTGGCCTGTGAGGCGGCGTCAGTAGCGGACCGATGTGCGAATAGGCCGAAGGCAGCACAACGCGCCGAGATCCGGATGGCACCGAGGTGGTGTCCAGCAAGTTGCCGCACTGGTGTGGCCATCCTACAAGGCTGCGCCGAAAGACGGCGTGGGGTGCCCGGGGGGGGAGGCGGTGCGAACTGGCCTCTCCCACCTCCCCAGGAGGAGGCACCTCATCTGCAGTGGGGCGCCTCTTAGCGTTTCACTCGCCGTCCAGCTGAGTTGCGGTCACTCTTGCTGCTACAGTACGCCGAAGGCAGCACAACGCGCCGAGATCCGGATGGCACCGAGGTGGTGTCCAGCAAGTTGCCGCACTGGTGTGGCCATCCTACAATGCTGCGCCGAAAGACGGCGTGTCCAGCTGAGTTTCTCCCGCTCTTGCGGTACAGTGACTCGAACGCGCCGAGATCCGGATGGCACCGAGGTGGTGTCCAGCAAGTTGCCGCACTGGTGTGGCCATCCTACAATGCTGCGCCGAAAGACGGCGTGTCCAGCTGAGTTGCGGTCACTCTTGCTGCTACAGTACGCCGAAGGCAGCACAACGCGCCGAGATCCGGATGGCACCGAGGTGGTGTCCAGCAAGTTGCCGCACTGGTGTGGCCATCCTACAATGCTGCGACGAAAGACGGCGTGTCCAGCTGAGTTTCTCCCACTCTTGCGGTACAGTGACTCGAACGCGCCGAGATCCGGTTGGCACCGAGGTGGTGTCCAGCAAGTTTCACTGGTGTGGCTGTCCTACAATGCTGCGCCGAAAGACGGCGTGGGGTGCCCGGTGGGGGGGGGGGAGGCAGCGCAAACAGGCCTCTCCCTTCTCCCCAGGTGGAGGCACCTCATCTGCAGTGGGGTGCCTCTTAGCGTTTCACTCGCCTTTCAGCTGAGTTCCGCCCGCTTTTGCGGTACAGTGACTCACCCGCCATCTAGCTGAATTGCGGCTATTCTTGTGGTGCAGCGATAGCCGGCTGCAACAAGACATTCAAAATGGCGGCCAGCTCTTTGGATTTGGGCCTGGTCCACTAAAATGGCTCTGGGACACCTTGGAACTCGGACGCTTGCCTGCTAGGGCATGGGCCCCATTCACGAAAGCGTCCCCTCTTTTGACTGATTGTTCTTGTTGCCTATTTCTTCTGTTGTCATTTAACGGAACATTTTTGGACTGCCGAAAATGGTTCTGGTCCGACCGCTGGTTGGTGGAGACATTTTGACTATATCCTGGACCTGCCCGGCCTCGCCCAAAATGGCGCCGGTATAAATGGGACTCGTAACTCCTTGTTGTGTACTGGTTGCCCAACCTTGATATCACGAGATACGTATGCAGTTTTGAAGCACATGGCGGGCGGGGACGAGAATTGATTGAACATTTTGACATCCCTATTGATATTAAGTTCTGATGTGTTATTGATTACTGTACTATTGAAAGTTCGAATTAACGTCACCCATGGTACTTGCCCGCAAATGTATATCTAGATAATTTTATTGTAACTGGCCCTGTCGTACTTTAATTATAAAATGTACATCCACCGATTCCGCAAATGTTAGACACCTTAGTTCTTGCAATCTAATGGGCCGCCCGTTACGTTCTTCTACAGTGTAAATGTGCCCTCATCATATACGATTCCAGTTTGCTCCGTGGCCGGCCCACGTGGTTATAGGCCCGTATTTGTATACTGACATTTTCACAATAAAGGTTTTTTTAAAAAAACATGGTAGTAGTACCTACATTGGTAAAGTTTTGAATAATAGCCACTGTTTTCGAATCAGTAAAAGGCAAGTGAAATAAAGCAGTCCAATTACATGACTGTTAAAAGGTATAATACGCAGGAACGCAGTAAAGATAAATGGTCAAGGGCTGTTGTGTTTTCTACTCCTGCAACATAAAGTGATCGATAAGAATCTGATATTCATGCCTATCAGCCACTAAGACAGCAGGCCGAGCCTCTTTTGCTCAACGGCTCCCTCATGGGACAAAGAAGCGCCCTTTTTCTCGAAAAAGGAATATTTTACTTGCAGGACAGTTGTAAATTTCCCGGGAAAATACATTAGCCTGGAACATTGTTAGTGATAAACTGTAAATGCATCTGGGTCCTTTGCTTTACAAGAGTGAGAAAAAAAAAGGTGGGGCTTTCATCATTTGGGAAAAAAAAAATGTTCGAAAGCAATGAAAAGCGTTATTTTTAGGTCATATGACCAAGCCTTTCATCATTAGAATAACAAAAGTAAAATGAACCAATGAAAAGTTTTATTAACAAGTCACATGACCTGTTATGCTTACGTTACGCGCTGCGCACCGCGCTCTGGATCGTTTCCGGGAAGCTGCGCCTTGCGCACCGGAGCACTTCCGGGTGCGCTAACGCGGCGCGTCATATGACGCATTAAGCGACAACGCAGGTCCAGAATATAGTCAAAATGTCTCCACCAACCAGCGGTCGGAATACAACCCCTTTCAGCAGTCCAAATAGTTCTGTTAAATGACAAAAGAAGGGACAGGCAACAAGAACAATCAGTCAAAGAGGGGAGTGCAAGTTCTTCTCTACCGGGTCACGTTGGGGCTCCACCGGAACTGATCGAATTGGTAGTCTACAGTGTTTCTGGATGTTTCAGATTGAAGCTGGCGTCAGCATGAGAGCACCCAATTCTAAAACAGTAAATGCTTGGATAACAATCAATCAAATGGAGAGGGAAGCAGGCACGACGGGTTACAACGGGGGCAAAGGCTTACGTTACCTACCCTTCACAAAGAGAGAATACTCCTAAAAGAAAAGAGGAGGGGGGAGGAAGGGGGGGGGGCAGCGTTCAAAGCACATCAGCGTGCATAAATACGAAAATGTTTTTACCTACCACGTACTTGACATTTTACAGCTTTTGATATTTGCTATTAAAAAACCATTGAAATTCACTGAAAAAACCATAGGTTATAGACCATATATAGTTAGGAATTAGCATTTACAAAACCTTGAAAATTCACTGAAAAAACCATAGGTTATAGACCATATATAGTTAGGGATTAGCATTTACAAAACCTTAATTTACTCGCACAAAACCATTGAAATTTGCATATATAGTTAGTTGCAATAACTATATATCGCGCACCCGCAATCCACTGCTGATGATGTCACATATTACATCATTCATGACATGGTCAGTGACATCACTGATGACATCGCTGATGACATCTCAAATGACATCACTGATGACATCTCAAATGACATCATTGATGACATCACTGATGACATCTCAAATGACATCACTGATGACATCACTGATGACATCGCATTTGACATTACTGATCACATCACTGATAATATCATTCATGTGATAATACGATGAACCTCTTCAGACTCTAATATAACCTTAGATACAATCAGTGTAAACAGACACTCACAGATTGTCACTCATCCATGGAGTTACTCATACATCTAGTCAGTCATGAAAAGAATCAATCACTCCTCCATGTCCTCAACTATACAGTTATACACACCTTACTAATTCAAACATATTCTAACATATTTACTCTCTTATACAATCCCTGATACAAGTTCACAATGATTCATACAGCCACTCTCACATTCACTGGCTCTTATGCACAGTTATTTATATATGTCAACTCTCACATGTACTGTGTTTTACATATGTACTTACTTTGACATGTAGCACTGAGATATCCATTCACTCACCAATACACTCATGCACACAGTCAACTGCCCATACAGCTGTTTCCACATGCACGTTTGTTTGAACCCATACATCTAGTGAATCAACTGCTCACACATCTATGCACAGAGTCATACACCTCCCAGCCACCCACACACATACTCAGTCTCCCATACAAATACTTGGGCAACCAATCAATAACCCATATAGTTACTCATATAGCTACTGATTAACACATGCAGCAGTTTAAAGAACAACACACATAATGATGCACAAATTAAGACAGTTTAGTCACTAACCCATGCACTCAGTGAGACACATTTCATCACTCTCTCATACAGTCAGTCATGCACCTACTAAATCCTTCATCCAGACACTTATACATCCACTCATTCTTCAATATATAAAACATATTTAAACTTTACAGAAACACACAGTCACTGGATGATGTCATCAGTGATGTCATCAGTGATGTCATTTGAGATGTCATCAGTGATGTCATCAGTGATGTCATTTGAGATGTCATCAGTGATGTCATTTGAGATGTCATCAGTGATGTCATCAGTGATGTCACTGACCATGTCATGAATGATGTAATATGTGACATCATCAGCAGTGGATTGCGGGTGCGCGATATATAGTTATTGCAACTAACTATATATGCGAATTTCAATGGTTTTGTGCGAGTAAATTAAGGTTTTGTAAATGCTAATCCCTAACTATATATGGTCTATAACCTATGGTTTTTTCAGTGAATATATATATATATATATATATATATATATATATATATATATATATATATATATATATATATATATATATATATATATAACATTTCTATGGCAAAATGGAACCCCTCATTTTGTTCCTTTTCAATTTAAATGTATTAAGTGTTACCACTTTATTCCAATCAAGATGACTTCAGGTGTGCCATACTTTTGTCATAAGTAAGACTGTTAGGGTTCTAGTTGTTCTTTAGAACACTCTGGGACATTCTGTCACTGGGCTCTAGTTGGGCTACATCTGGCTGATATTTGGGCTACATTTGTTTTTTTTTGTCTCTGGTGGCCATCTTTGGGCTACATTGGGCTACATTTGGGCTCTAACATATATATAGCCCAATGTAGCCCAATATATATATTTCAAAGTTAATTTTCGTAAAAACCACTGGAGCATATATCTTGAGACATAGCAAAGGCACATCGAGCTACCAGTCCCTACAATTTTGCCAAGTTTTGTGGAAATCCATTCAGCCGTTCGAGCTAAAAGTGAGTCCAACTGCCCTATGGAAAACGCAATGTTAAAAACACGTTTTGGGACCCCCCTTTTTTCTCGGCCCCCGCTTGACGAAACCCCCCCCCCCAACTTTCAGGGGACGCTCAGAAACAAAATGTGCCATTTTCCCTGAAATTTCAGCCAATTCCGTCCATCAATGGCAAAGTTATTCAACATAGAATTTTCAGAAATCCCTATTCAAAAAAATCCTAACTATATATACCTACTGGCGACCGCCAATAGGTAATTTAGAAAACATATACAATATTTTTACCGTAGGATAGTGAAAGGGTTACATTTACTGCAACGACTCCAGTGAGTGCAACAGTAGGTAAAGTGTTTGATAGCGTAGGTGTAAAAATTACTATTCCCACTCCAGAGAGTGCAACAGTAGGGAAAGCGTTGGATAGCGTAGGGGTTAAAATTACTATTCCAACTCCAGTGAGTGCAACAGTAGGGAAAGCGGTGGATAGCGTAGGGGTAACAATTACTATTCCCACTCCAGTGAGTGCAACAGTAGGGAAAGCGTTGGATAACGTAGGGGTAAAAATTACTATTCGCACTCCATCGAGTGCAACAGTAGGGAAAACATTGGATAGCGTAGGGGTAAAAATTACTATTCCAACTCCAGTGAGTGCAACAGTAGGGAAAGCTTTGGATAGCGTAGGGGTAAAATTAATATTCCAACTACAGTGAGTGCAAAAGTAGGGCAAGTAAATACTTATTATTTAAATATAAATATTATAAATAGTAACACCAATTTCAAATTAATTCAAATATTTTACAATTGTGTTAAATATATTAAATAATCAATTTAAAATACAAATAAAAATTATTTAATAATAGAAATTACCTACTAATAATAATTATTTACCTATTAAAAATAAAATAATAAACAATTTGAAAGTATTTTTAACAATTAACTCAATAAATTAGGTATTAAAACATGTAATTCACAAGCTATTCCCCTAAAAAACACACAACCCACTACAGAAATTAATTTAATAAAAGAAACATAATTATCAATTAATCAATTACAATAAATTTCAAAATATATATTAATTAATTACAAATTAATAATTAATTTATGATTAGTTCTAAATAAATACCAGTAATTAAATTATAATTAAATTACTTCCCACCCTATTCCCCTATAAACCCACAACCTGCTACAGAAAATAAATTACTAAAATTAACATATTTATCAATTAATCAAATAAAATAATTACCAATTATATTTTAATTAATTGCCAATTAATAATTAATTAGCGCTTAATTCTAATTAAATACCCAAAAACTGAAATTACATATTTAATTAATTATAATAAAATTACTTCCCACCCTATTACCCTATAAACCCACAACCCACTAAAGAAAATAAATTACTTAAATTAACATATTTATCAATTAATCAATTAAAATTATTTACCAATTATACTTTCATTAATTACGAATTAATAATTAATTAACAATTAATTCTAATTAAATAACAATAAATAAAATAACATATTTCAATAATTATAATTAAATTACTTCCCACCCTATTCCCCTATAAACCCACAACCCGCTACAGAAAATAAATTACTAAAATTAACATATTTATCAATTAATCAATTAAAATGAATTACCAGTTATATTTTAATTAATTACCAATTATTAATTAATTAACAATTAATTCTAAATCAATGCCAATTAATAGAATAACATATTTAATTAATTATAATTAAATTACTTCCCACCCTATTCCCCTATAAACCCACAACCGGCTACAGAATTATATTACACAAAAAAAAATTAATATTAACTTACCTTAAATTCGATACTTTTATTGTCTATATTATGTATAGTTGATATTATGTCCATTCAATATTTTTGATTCAATATTATGTCCATTCTATTCGATATTAAAATTTTAAATTCGATATTTTGGTATTCTAGATTATGTCTAGTCGATATTATGTCCATTCTATATTTTTTACTCTATATTATGTCTAGTTGATATTAAAAACTCGATATTTTGACTCTACACCACTAGTTAAGGTTACCCCGCTTGTGCCCTCCCATAGACAAGTGGGGGAAGGCTTACAGCTAAAGGGAAGGTATGCGCTAATAAGAACAGTGCATTCATTAGTGTAAAAGTACTCAGCTCGGAAGAAACATAACCTAGAGAAGGCCATTTCTCGGAAATGACAAAGGTTTCGTTTAGATCATGATTAGGGCTCCTGGTTTTATGGTATTTATTTTTTTAACATTTCCATCTATATTTATCCATATTTACTTTTTGGGGCATTTTATCTGTATTTATCCACATGTATTTTTGTTGCAATCAAAATAAGACGCTGCAGCTAGTATTTTTCCACATTTATTTAAATCGACCAGGCACACTTGTGCTCGATTTTTACCAGTTTAGATATATTTATATATAGGCCAAATTAAATAAACACAATACGATTGGTAATTTTAAAAAGAAAAGGCACTTGTGTAATTTTAGAGTCGCACCTGCAGGATCATGCATATACAGACTAGGCATGAGTGCAGTCAATGTTTGTTCACATCCACTTGGGTTGTTGGTGGCATTGTTCTGGATACTTCATTCACTGGAATGTTTATGGTTTCAGCATGTTTGGCATTGCCACCCCAATGTTGTTTCTAAAATTGAAGCCTATGGTAAGTGCTTTTTACATATTGGAAGAAAATGTCTTCCCTGTGCTCTTGGAAAAGTGAATCAGTGGTATTGATTAGGTCTTGTTTGCGTAGCTGTCTTCAAAGTTCTATTCTTACCCCTTGTTTAAAATATACATAGAACGAGCTTTGTATCCACCTACAAGAGTGTTTTTTTTCTCACCGCATGCCATTGGTCATTTTGTGCTTCATTGTACCTTCCAGAAAGTGCTTCCATCGGAATGCATGAGGAATCTTAAAAGTGCATTACTACTAAATGGCATTTGTATATGTTTGTGCCTGTATTTACTCATCAAAGCCAGTCCTATTGGTGTTGCCAATGCTTGTTTTTGGTTGCTTCTGCCACACTTAAGTTTACAACCCCTCTGCTACTAGGATGGTGCTACAGCCGTCTTTACCCCTCCCCTGCGCTCCCCTCGTCCTCTTTTCCCCTCCCATAAAATAAAAAAAACAAAGGTTGCAGGGGCTGCAGCCGATGTCCTGGGGTGTTTTTACACTTTTTTTTATTTTCGTCCTTGTGAAAGGGGGCTGCTGCCTGTAGAGGGGGTTTTGTGTGAGCCTCTTAAGGGAGAACTCTCAGTACGAAGCAGCTAGGCCTGGGTGGGCTGAATTTCTCTAGTTATTGTTACCTGCCTCGTAGTCTGTTTTCACGTTTTGGATAGTGGTTGTTTCCATTGTAGCTTTCAGTAGTGAGCTATTTATGAATGAATGCTAATAACAGAAGTAACCATGCATGCACAAAGCAACTTTCAGCAACATCACATTCACAAGTGCACCATCATTCCAACTGCAAACATGCTTGGCAGCAAGCCTGATGATCTGTGCTCTCAAGCAGGGACACCGGTGCATTTGACTGATGACGTACACATTTTATCATAATCCCTCTCTCTAGAAAAACGTCCGAAAATGGTTCTTCCTTCTCTTTTCATACAGCATCGCTGCAGAACTTTGTCTGTATCTGCAAGCCATACTCTATCTTACACTTCTCTGCAGGCGCGCAACGCCCATGGGCTCAAATTCTCAAACGTTTTCAGTCCTCCTCCCACTTCCCCCCCCCCCCCCCCTCCCAGTCGTGTGTGTCAGCCCGAGGCTGTGTGTGTGCCCGGGAGACAGCCTCCCGGGCACACACACAGCCGCACCCGAGCACTTCACAGGTCTTTAAAAGACCATTTAGTTGTTAACGAGGCTTCGCTCTGTCGCCCCTTCTTTGAGCCCCTGCAGCTTCACTCTGCCAATTACTCGAAGAATTAGTCCCCCTCCCCCCAGAAATGTCACTCTAGTTGCACCTCTGCTTCTCTGTCACAGAACGATGTGTCAGGGTCGGACTACCTGTCGTGGGCCAGTTCAAGAGTTATTAATGTTGATGGCACAGAGTACATTTTCTCCCCTGCGTCCTCCATTTCAGCACGTTCTGCTTTCTCGGGTTTGTACTGACTTTCGGTGCATGGGGGAAATGAGCAGCTAATGCCCTGTATAATCCTCTCGGTCTGCAGGTGGAATACTTTCCTCTGCTTCCTTCTGCTTGGGGTTGAAAGACACAGCGCTCCAGGGTGCACTTGTTCATCCCTCTCCAAAGCTGCAGTGTGAGGGCAGCGATATCAGATTTCATCTGGCCATTTCTTTTGACAGTATTTTTCCGTTTCGACTTATAAATACAGACAAAGGAAAACAAGTTTTCCGTCTGTATTTATATGTAGAAATCCGTTTAAACGGAAAATCGGGAGCCTTAATCATGATACAAATTGGCTCCCTTACTCAAAATGGCGCAGTGAATGCTAACTTATGTAAAACATTGCTAAAGCATATTTTTCTATTCTAACAGATCCACCTTTTAGCATGAGCTAAACATTTTGTATAAAACAAACAGAATAAACTGTTTTAGGAGCACTCCATATCTTCAACTTCGGGAAGGGAAGCAGTAGGGAGGGAATACGTTTTAGAAAGACCCTTATCTATTTGCAGGAGATGTTCTACTTCTTTCTGAATTATAATTGTTGCATTTGTATCATGAATTGATATTCTCTTAGGAGCAAGAAGGGTGTGCAATACGATCAACATAAGGGGAGACACTGGACCAGAACACAGCAAGAAATCAGAATCACAATGAAGTAAATCACCTTCTCAAGGATCCAACTCCAACTACCAAAAAGTGATCAACTCCAGTTCCCACTCTGCATTCCTTTAACATTTTCTAGGATGTCTAAAATGTGTTGGGCAATATGCTGTTCCATATTAGTGATGCAGACTACACACTGGTCTCCTACTGCAGCGCTCACACCACCACTCTAGCTAGAATGAAATCAACAACATATCTAGTCTGCTCGGACTATATCTGCATACTTTCCAATTGGGTGGTGATGTCACGTAAAGTTGCTACTGTAGAGTTAGACATTACCTGCTGCTTACATCCAAAGTACTCCCTGGCTCTTTCACCCCTAGACATTGCAGTACCACCAAAGGAAATAATGGAAGAAAGAATATACCCATAGGTGATATCATTACTATAAATATTAACTTCCAAATCCGTCACTCCGTCACAAAACTCTGCACTAAATGTTCTTTTTACCCATCTTACACTGGGCTTACTATACTTACAGGGTACGCCTAGGGGGAGCACCATTCCTAAAGCAACATCATCTGTACCATTTTGAACATTTGAGTAAGTACCATTGGATAAAAATAAAATCCTGGGTGTGCATAAAGTGGTCCTTGATAATCTACAGGAGCATATCTGGTATTCCTTCCGAAGGTATTCGTATCCTTCTTTTTCACTAGAGACATTGTATTATTGAACGGTATTACTCCAGGAAAATTGACATACAGAAATACATCAGTACTATTAATTATCGGGCAACATGTGGGGTAATGCCAGCTCACTAAGGTGATGTTCTGCTCTCTCATGTACAAGGTATCACAGTACGTATTTTATATCACACCTGTGTACCCCTTTCCTCATGGCTTTCTGTAATACAAACAAGGGCCAGGATACCCCATACCAAACTCACCGCTTACTTCTATGAAGTAGGCTGGGCGAGTATACGTGTAATTGACAAGTGACAAGGGATAAGCAGTCCATAACATTGTACCAGATTTGTGGGATAAAAAGCGGTACCTGCCTGAAAAACATCTTTTGTGGGTCTAGAAATACATTACTCTGAGTTGTCATTTTTGTGTGGGTTTGGGAAACAATCTTGTTCTCAACACTCGATGGTGCATTCTGATCATGTTCAAAAACCCAGACACCCCACCGTGAATTATTACCAGTAACATAAAAAAAATAGTACATAGTATCTTTTTTTTAGTTGACCAAAATACATGTGTATGAACAAGGGGAATCACTGGCTGCTCTTTATCAGCAACCATTCTGCCAAAGGGATGCATAGCAAATGATAAAGCAAAGGGGAAAATGCCAGCAAGAGGAATATACAAGTTCCCAGTGTCCATCAGAGCCTCACTGGTCAGGCTCCTATTGTCCATGGAAACATTGACGTTCTTGAACACCGGTGATGGAGCTTGCTCTGTCCTAAGCTTGGGTTCCCACGTTGACCAGGATAATGTAACCCCTAGGGAATACTTTCAACATATCCTGTCCAATGTTCAAACAGTTTACAAGTCTCACATCACTCTAAACTAGCTCCGTTGGTACTATAACAGAGTATATCCTAACTTCCACAGTCCATCCCTACCTAATCTGACTTCTCCTTCGGTGCTCTGTTTCTCAGCTGAGGCTGCAGATTGTACCTAGTCCAGGCACAGAGGGATCCACAAAAAGAGCTCCTGTAATGCTCTTGTTTCCAGAGGAACTGCTGCATTCAGCACTTCATCATTTTCCTATCCGTTTTGGTCCAGGTCAGCCTTGCGTCGCTGAAGGGGATAAATCGAGACACTGTCTCACACTCGGAATCCCCTTCTCCATCTTTCATCCACTGATCATAGTGCAGAGGCAGAGGGACCCTGTGACATTGAGTCGCATGGATCCAGTTCTTATGGCCGGCAATCTTGACTTTCGTGCATGTTGATAGGAGGACCTGTTCTGGACCCTTCGACTGCGGCTCCAAACTCTTGTTCTGCTGGAAGTTGCGCACCAGGACAAAATCCGAAGGCTGAATATTGTGTCCGGGCCCCTCTGGTGTAGCTGGCAGGGATTCCTGGACCTGTTGGAAAAATGAAACAAACTTTCAGTTAACTGGCAAAGATAATCTATCAACAATGGATACTCAATGTAAAAAAACTGCAAAGGGTGCAGGACACCCCAGACATTTGCAGGGCATCCAAACACGAACTCATATGGTGAAAATCCTGTCCTAGAATGTGCTGTTGTTCTTGTTAACAATAGAGCCAATGGTAAAGCAACAAGCCACTGTAACCTTGTGGTTTCCTGAATATTTTCTAGTTTCAGTTTGAGAGTACCATTGTACTTCTCAACCAAACCTGCTGACTGCGGATGATTTGCAGCATGAAACGTTTGCTTGATACTCAAGCCATCACAAAATAATTGAATTACTTTGGCCTGAAGATGTCTTCCATTAATACTCCAGATCAAACGGTGTAAGCCAAAGTGAGGAAAGAAATCCTTCAGGAGTACCTTTGTAGTTGTAATGGCTGTATTGTCCTTAGTGGGATAAGCCCCGACCCATTTACTGAATGCAGAAACATCTACCAAAACAAACTTCAAATTATTGCACCAATCTAATTCAATATAGTCCATCTGGAAGACCTCAAAAAGAGAAAGTGTGTAGTGTAAAATTACCAGGTGGTGTATGGGTACCCTTTCCAGGCTTGTGCATCATGCATACAATGCAGTACTTCACTAAATAGGCAGCTGTTTTCAGGATGTTATAATTCTGCCATACAGGGCCTAACAACTTGAAAATACCCTGTGCACTGATTATGGCAATAGGAACAACATATGCATCTGGCAACATCCATCTCTGCTTCCCCGACTTATCAACCGAACACCCCTCATCGTTCAATTGTGCTGTACATTCTTGCCATATTGCTAATTCTTTTGTTGTGGCCTCACTTTGTATCTCTTTTACATTTTCAAGTGTATCTTCAAACATGGTAACTTCAGGCACCCACCAAGCGGGATCTGCTACGGACATTTTTTTCATTTTAGTCCGAGCTGTTTCCTTAGCTATCTAATCAGCAAAAGCATTTCCCTTACCTACGTTGTCATTAACTTTCTGATGGGCGCTACACTTTACTAAAGCCAATTTTTTAGGGAGTGTCAAAGCAGACTAAAGCCTCAATATGAGGCGGCCATGCTGAATCTTTGTGCCATGCGAAGTAAGGAACTCTCTCTCTGCCCAGAGTAGCCAAAAATGATGTGCTACTCCAAGGCATACTGGCTGTCAGTATAAATATTGACAACCAGTCCCTCACTCAATTCGCAAGCTCGCATTAAGGCAACAAGCTCAGCAGCTTGAGCTGATTGATATGGAACTCATGATATTTTAACTATCGTACACAGCGTGGTAATAGCACACGCAGCAGTTGTAGTGCCATCTGGTAATTTAACACAAGAGCCTTCGACATATAGTTCCGATTGTGGAAAAGGGAACATCAGTCAAGTCTACTTGTCCTTTCTTCTCTTCTTCTGTCCGGATGATACAAACATGTTTATCAATCTCATCAGTTTCAGAGGGGAGGCGCAGTAACGTGACTGGATTCAGAGTGGTACATCTTTTCATCTTGATATGTTAGGCAAACAAGTCAGGCGTGCACTGGTGAGGTGCTGTGTCTTTGTCTTGTTCAAAACTGTATTCACAGCATGAGGCACCAGTATCAGTATCAAGTACGAGTCCAGCCTTTTGTCTCACCAAGATGGCCACAGCCGCAACCGCTCTTAAACACCTCGGGGGGCTCTTGCGACAGGGTCAAGAACAGCGGAGAAATAACCTCACGGCCGTTACTTATCTCCAAACTTTTGTGTTTAAACAGAAAGCGACAACCAGCCTTATCATGGATGTACAGCACAAACGGTTTATTATAATCAGGAGTGCTGAGTACCGGAGCCGAACAAAGCGCAGTTTTCAATTGCTCACAAGACTGCTGACATTCAGGCATCCATGGCAGGGGCTCATGCACGTCTTTAGTGGTTAATGCAAACAAGGGTTTGATTAGTAAGGAGTAGTTAGGTATCCACTGCAGACAGTAGGAAGTGATACCTATAAAAATGTGCACAACTTTCTGAGTCTGTCGGATGAGCATTTTAACAATGGTACTGATGCGCACAGGGGTCAATCTCCCACCCTCCTTTGACAGTAGGAGACCTAAGTAGGTGACCTTCTGCAGACAATACTGAAATTTAGAAGGGGAGAAACTTTATGTCCATATTGAGCTAAATGAAGCAATAACTTAACTGTATTATCTTTACAACCTTTTTCAGTGTCGGAAGCAATAAGGAGATCGTCAAGATACTGCACAAATACATCACCTGCAGGAAGTGACAAGGAATCCAAATGACCTTTCAATGTCTGGCTATAAATACTCAGAGTTTCTGTATAGCACTGAGGAGCTCGACAGAACCTAAAGCTCCTGTCAGCTAGGGTGAACCCAAACAGATATCTGCTACCCAGATGAATTGGAATACTGAAGAACACGTTTTTCAAATCATTGACAGAAAATAATTTAGCAGAAGAAGGAATCATTGTCAAAAGAGTGGTAATGTCAGAAACCACTGGAAACTGGGAAACCACTATTTTATAAACTTTGTGCAAATGAATCACAAAACGATAAACATCTTCATGCTCATCAAGGGAACCTGAGGGCATCCTTTTTAAGAATTGGAAGAATAGGGCTATTACAAATATTAGCAGTCGTCTCCTCAACCACTCCTTTCTTAATCAAATCCTGTATAATTTGTAATAAGGCCCAGTCTCCTGCCTGTGGTATTTTATACTGAGGATGTGTATCGAAACTGGTGGTATCTGCAGGAGTCCCACATCTGTATTGCCTGTCACTCGCGGAGTGGGTGGCACATCTTTAAATTCATCAGGAACAGGAGCATATTTTGACAAACACTGTTTAGTGTGTACTTCATCTGGACCCATTGTCATATAAACACCTGCCGGAGAACAATAAATCATAGCATTCAATTCTTTTAACAAATCCAAACCCATTAAATTTTCACCACAATTACAAGTCAGCAAAAATGGTCAATCCACAGTGAAAGGACCAATAGTCAAAGTAAGGGTCTTGAAATGGGGCTTACAACTGGCATACCAGAAAAAACCTACCGAAACATTATTGTGACCAGACAGAGCCGCACCAGGGACCAGGTTTCGAGAAGCAAAACTTTTTGTCGCACCATTTTACACAAAAATTCCTTAGCCGAACCTTGTTGTTCCGCTGTTACATAAGGACCACACTGGTCTACAGGTATCAGATATGGTCCCCAACTCTATTCCTGGCTGTCCTAGATATAAGACATTCCTGTCACTTCATCCATATCAAAGTCATCATGGTAGTACTGCCCATCACGGGGGTCATCAAAGTAATTAATATCAGAACGACCCTGTGAAGCTGCAGCATTCTGTGCTCCATAAGGCCCACCAGCTCCACGACCTTGTCCATGAGAACCTCAACCTCTAGGTTCTGCTACCTTCTCCAAAAGCACAGGACCCTCGCTACGCCAATGTCCCTCCTCCTTACTGTACAAGCACTGACTCGGCCACAAAGGCTTCGTATTCAGCTGTCTATTAGTGCGTGGAAGCTGTCGGTATGACCACCACGTCCTCTGCCTTGCCCTCTAAAAGCCTGCTACATAAACACCTTTGTCTTTAAATCCTTATGATTTTTCTCTGTTCTCTCCTTTTCCTCTCTATGCTCATAATACTGGAGCATGTTCAAAATTTTAGAAGGGGAAGCGGTGGACCAAGTGCTTTCGGAAGCCTGCAATTGAGTCGCAATCTTAGGAAGCAAATTGGAAACAAATCTATTAACAGACAACCAAACACATCCCTCAATCGACAAATCCTGCCCACTGGAATCCAAGAACGTGTCTTAAAACCGAGTGAAAAAATCAGACACACTCTCAACTTTCTTTTGCTGACAAGTCGACAATTTGTCCCAATCTACTTTTCTTGGCGGAATAAGAGAATGCATATATGTAATAATGCTACCAGGCAGCACAAGTATCTCAGCTCGGGGTTTATCACCTGGATTCCTTTTCTGATCCCATCCTTTAATCACATTACATGTATCTCCCAACACTGCAACATGATCTTGAGTGTGCACCTGGCTCCAAATATCAACAGAAACTACCAGACGAGGAAACATTTCAATATCAGCATGAGTCATAACAGTATAAGAGGCAACTTCAGTCAATTCTTTATAATATGCAGTAGGATTTTTTCCTAGGGTCAGGCAAATGAGCCTTAAGAGACAAAACGTTGATTCTTTTCCACAGAGTATAAACCCATTGTTCCTGAAAACGGGTCGCCTCCCTCACCCTAGTAAGATTGCCACACCCATCCATTAACTTCGGTATTTCGGGATGATATATAAGATGAATCTTCCTGATCAGAAACCGAGACAGTGACCTGGGACTTTTCTCATGTAATCTTCCCCTATAAGCTATTATTGTTACAACATTAGAAAAAAACCTGTCCTGTCCCCAATTCACTAATATACACCCGATCTCTAATATAATATAAAATTCGAGGTGCTTCCACTTCAAAACACGGCTGCCAAAGACCCATTAAAGTTGCGCACATGTATTTATGGTCATGCTGTTGAATGTAGGGCTCAAAATCTCTCATAGTCACCCAGACATACTTTACACTATAAATAGGATTATAGTCCCACTGGGGAGCCTGATTTGCTATTACCTGTTTCTCATCATCTCCTACATCAGATCACACTAACGGCCCCATGCTATCTTTAAATTTCATCTAGTCCCTATCCTCAAATCCACTTATCAGTGTCCCGAAGGATGACATACTATAGTGGGAGAAGCAACAGAAGTAACAGTCACTATTGTTGCTAATTGTTGTGTCGCAGGAGAAAGAGCTGGCGAGAGGGACACTGAAACAATAGGTGTGGCAGGGGTTCTAGCAGTTGCAGTTGCCACAGACGCCAAAGAAGCAAAAGGGAGAGAAGGAGGATAAGGAGCCAAAGCCACGGCCGTCGAAATAACAGCAGTAGACACAGGGACAGAGGCAGTGGAAGCAACTGTAATGGGTGGCTGTGGTGGTACCGGAACAGTGGGATATATTCTTTGTGGGACATATGGAGGAGGGGTCGAGAATTCAACAATTCCTGCACAAAAACATGATCTTCTTCCTGAACCACATATGATTCATCAATTTGTAATCGAAACCTACTATCTTCACATTCAACACCCTTTTCCTGTTTTCCTATGTCATATGCTACAGCCTTCTGAGGGAATGTCTGCATTCTCTCTTTCTGGGCCTCTTTTTCTGCTTTCAGCCGCTTCTGTTTAGCTGCTTTCTGCCATGTTCTGAGGGAATCAAACATAGACTGCCTACTTCGTCTCTTAAATAGCTGTTCTTGTAAATACTCACTCTTTTTATCATCGTAGGTGCCTGTCAATGGCCACTGCAACTCAGCATTGTCCCTTATATATTTGTGCCATAATGTACTAAACATAATAGGGCCAAACCATGCTTCACATACATATCAAAATTTGGAGTGACTTCTGGAGGTGCCGGCTGACTTTCTTCCAATCAAGCATCAGCCAAACAACAACGAAAGCACAAGGAAAATAACTTAATGAATCTAGGCATGTATCAAAAGAAAACAAATGCACTATTTATGCCTAGCAAAACAATTGCAAATACTCTTATCCAAAAGGTGGCCCTTAGACCGTACCAAATACAAACCAAAATGATACCATATCCACAAAGAACCAAAACAAACTCACCTGATATATGTAGACCTAACTAATTTATTCTCCACTGCCGACTCTTCAGACCAAATGGTCACATCCAAGGGTTTCACTGTTCAGGATTCCAGTCGGGTGACCACTGGGCGAGGCATCGTCCAGTAGGACAGAAAGGGCAGCTGCGAGTATCAGGAACTCTTCATGCAGAGATCCCTGATCCGTCTGTCCGACCTGACAATGGCCTCAACACCCCCATCGGCGGAAGGGGATAGGTCACTCTACCAAAGGAGTACCTGTTTGGGCACCAACTGGAGGAAGTGGACCGATTAGGGTCACTTGGGTCACTCATAACCACCTTTCAGCTTTCCATACAAATGAAGAGTCGGTCAGACAGTAGAGAATACAAAACAATAACAGTTTATTCAAAGTACACTCAGAGCGGAGCCCTGTCTGCCCAGTCGCTAGAAGTGCTGCATAGGGACCGACACGAGCAAGCATAACAATACATTATGTACACTTAGAAACCAATGAAAACAAGCCCATCATGGAATTTTCCAAGGAGATGCAGCTCGATAGTACATTCTAAAGGAGTAAGTTTTGTTTCTGAGGCCAAGCACATCTTATCTACTAGTCAAGATCACTCTGCTTGTGCCCACCACTAGACAAGTGGGAGAAGACTTACATGTAAAGGCAAGGTATGCTCTAATAAGAACAGTGCATTCATTAGTGTAACAGAACTCAGCTCCAAAGAAACATAACCTAGAGAAGGCCGTTTCTCGGGAATGACAAAGGATTAGTGTTGATCATGATACGTAATAGCGCCCTTACACTAAAGGGTGCTGCGAATGCTAACTGATGTAAAAAAATGCTAAAGCATATTTTTTTAACAGTCATCGCTGGCCGCCTAATGAAGTATATGCTAACACTGGTGCACGAGGACCAGAATGGCTATATCCCTTGTCGCTCAACCACTTTGAACATATGCAGGATAAACAGAGTACTGGAACAGGCTCCACCCCACTGTAACTTTGCTGCATGTCTAGTGATAGACCTAGAATGCTCATTTGGCACAATAGAGTGGTAATGCATGTTTGAGGTACTCTTGTGACTGGTGCTTCCGAAGAGGCTTCTTCGCCCCATTCACCTGTTATACATGGCCCCTACTGCCAGGGTTAAAACTAATTTTAGCCCCTTTGAGATCAGTCAATGCACATGCAAGGGGTGCCTACTGTCCCCCCTTTTATTTGCATTGGCAGTGGAACATTTCGCCCAGCATCTACAATTTAGGAATGCCTCGGATTAAGGAGTAAATTGGGACAAGGCCTGCCTCTTCCCAGTTAGCCCAACCTGCCCACCACAACTCCTCATGTTGGGACCCCACCAGTTGAGATAGGAACCGTCCACGTTTCATTACCTTGGTGTTCCCATCAACCATGGCACACATGATCTAATAGGCGGCAACCTCACAAGGGCAATTGCCTCCCTGGGGCTCCAGATGTCCTTTTGGAGCATGCTACCCATCACGGAGTGGTGACGAGTTTCCCTCTCTAAGATGGTGATGCCCCCTCATCTTTTATTCTACTTTCGAAATCTGCCAGTCAGTATGCCACACTCCACATACCGTACCCTGCACATAATGTTGTGATCCTTTATTTTGAGCAAGGGGTGTAGATGAGTTGCACAGAGGAGGCTTCAATTGCCTGTTGCTCTGGGAGGATGGGGGCCCTCAACTCAGAGCACTATTACCTGTTGGAGTGGCCATCACATTTACTGGCAGGCTGAAACCTGGCCGGAACTGGATTCACCCTTGCTAGATCAAGTCACTCAAATGATGCATGAGCTGCTGCTACCAGCTGGGAAACTCCCCATCCCGGTCCAATAGGCTATTGACCATAGCATATTCTAGCTATACCAGAAGCCTTTATTTGACTCTACCACAGATGCCATACATGCCAGAAATCCAGTTAAGACCTATATGACCTTTCAGAAGCCTGTTGGGGTGAGTGGGGGTGGAACAAGAGGGGTGGACACACTGGGCACCTTGTTTCAAGACAGTGCTCTCATACCCTTTGAACACTTAAGCGGACACCAATTCCTAGCACACTGGTAACCGAATAACAGCAGCTCTGACACATCATGGACATAGATCCCTTGACACATTCGATGTTGCATGCAATACATGTGAAGGGTTTAGGCTGGCACCTTATTATGTAGTTCACTTGGGCAATAGCATCCACCTTGCAGGACTTGATGCCGCCCATGAGGCTGCACTGGAAATAAGACCTTGGTCGTGAGCTTACTCCTAAAGAATGGAACAGGGCTGAAATCTATCCCTGTAAACCCGTAAACTCTCCAGCAATGCAAAGTTACAACAAGGAATACAGACATGGATCACATATTCTGGAATAGTCCAGAGGTGCAGTTATTATGAGGGGCGGTCTTGGATACCTTGGCGGAGGTCATTTGCAGAGTTGATCACTGCAATTTTGAGGTGGGATTTCAAGCAATATACCAATGCAAGAAATGGAAAGGTGCACCAACTTGTTTCATAGACTTAGCCCTAATTATAACTAAGTGTGCAGTTGCAATGAAATTGAAGAATGCCTGCCTCCCAAAAATGTCATAACTTTTTCAGCAATGCTGTGTGGAGTAGAGCCAAGTCCACAGCACTGTGCAGGGAGGATGCCAGGGGTCTATGTAAAGTTCCCGTTGCACAGGAGTGGGATACCCTTGTGTATGAGTTATAGGCTCCCTCTGGAGGGGACCGAGGAGGGGATATGGAAGTTAAGTGCGATTGTGCCCCCTCCTACTGTAGAAGCCATGATTGGAGCACCTCCGCCCCACCTTTAACTTATTTCCCCATCTGTTAATGATCTGAAGTGGTGCTGGAATACTGTGTGCACACCCCCTGTGTATAGTTCTAGAGCTGTTGTACTAGATATTCACTCTGTACCATGCATATACCCCCCATATAGGAGACTTAGAGCTTGAGATTTAGAACTGTTGGTGTCTGGCTAGTTCAAATTGCTATCTATATCACTTGTTGCAGATACATTAAAGAAAGAAACAATGTCTCCTATTGATGTTTACATTATTGTATGTGATACTCTGACCTATTGGTTCATTGTGCATTGATTACTTGAATTATTGTACTGTGCTACAAGTGCGGTATGTTATACTCATCCGAACACTTAATAAAAACGTTCTTTTTAAAACATCAATGGTAAAGTGCTAATGCTCTCCCTTCTAAATATCATAAAGTTGGCATATACCTAATTGACACATTTGCGTATGTCTCCCTAGTATAAGGTCCTATATATATTCAGGGCCTATAAATGAAATACTATAATTGGGCTGCAGCCCACATTGTGCTACCATCTAAAGTAGCACTGAAAAAAATGTCTGAGGCCTTCCAATTGCAGCCTGTATTGCAGTTTAATACTGACATCTCGACATAGCAACATAAACTTTCCTTATTAATATTTATAAGTCACCCCCTTAGGTAGGTTCTAAGGGGCAGATTTACAAAGCCTCTTGTGACACTTTTGTGGCGCCGTTGTATCACTTTTTGTGACTCAATGGTGGCGTAAACAATGTGCTGCAATGTGGCCCATTTACAACGTGACGCATCTAGGGAGATGTGTCACGTTGTTAAGCCCTGCATCACATTATACCTTGATCAGGTCTAATGCATGCAGGGTGGGCGTTCCCACGCCAACAGTCATGTAGAACTGACTCCGTGAAATTTACAACATTTCACTGCATCACTCTATGCCTTCACCTCATCAAAATCCCTACACCTGCTCATACCAGGCATTAAGAATGGCGCAAGGCTTTTTAAATGGGCCTCACCTACTTGTTGTGGCGCATTGCTGGAGTTGAGTCACTTTCATGAGCAACTCCAGCAATGCTCACTTCTGGGTCAACAGATGCGTCAGAATTTCTAACGCATCTGTCAATCCTTGCGCCATGGTGCGCCGTATTGCAAATACGGCGTATCCATGGTGGCGCAAGGGTTTCGTATGGAGGCGCAGGGAAACTGATGCATCTGAACAGATGCTTCAGTTTCTTGTAAACCTGCTCCTAAATGCTCAAAAGGCATGGTGAATGATATTTAAGAAGAAAGACAAGTATATTTAAACGTTTACAAGTTCTAGCAGTTAAAATCTCCGAAGTCATTTTTCACTGTGGTGAGGCTGGCTCCCCCATAGAAAAGCATGGTGGTTACATTATAACAGTGTATAATGCATATCTTCGGTTTGAGACTAGACAGAATTTTTTTAAGGACTCCTTGTAATAATAATTCAAAATCCAAACTAATGGTCAGAATTTAAATCCCTATTTTAAAGATGTCACTTATACATTGCTGACATTTTCCTGCCAGAGCCAAATGTGCCTTTCCTCCAGGCTCCATAGTCAATCAATCAATCAATAATTTCTTTATTCGATTGTCTTTGGCAATCATGAAAGTACAATAAAAGCATAAATGCAACAGTGATAAGAGTAACAAGTAATATCATTAAATAGATGTTATACCGTTCAAACTCAAGCATAAGCATAATATACAGCTACCACATACCAACAAACAGTAACATTTTCTAAAGAAATTAAATATAAAAGAGCAGGTCTCGCTTGATTAAAATTCAAATGTGCAAATAAAGGGTGTATAAACTTTTGGTGCAGATTAGCCCATTTGGGGAAAATTAATACAACATGTAAAGTGTCTAGTGTAGAAGTCTCATCACAGGGACATACAGGAGGGTCTTATAGGCTATGCCATCCTGCTACTAGCTGCGGAAATATATTCAGTAGGAAGTATGTCAGAAATCTTCTATGGTTTACTAGCATGTCCAGTGTGAGGAAAAGTTCCATTCTAATACTGCTTTTTACCATAGTGTGATGTGTACAAGAGCGTTTAATCTGTTTGTCTTGCAGTCTGGGTTCTTGAACATACTCCAAAAACACTTTCTTGACTTCCGCAATCGCTGTTTTAGTTATTTTGTCAGGGAAGTTATGAAAATTCTATAAGCCTAGGTTAGAGGTGTGGAGCAGCGGGCAAGTTGTCCGACTCCGGACCATGGGATTCATTTTTTGATCCACAGTGCCAGCGGCAGGTTAGCCCAGCACCATGTGAGTCTGGGCAATAGCTCGTTTAGTCTTCCCAAAGGCCCCCAGTGCCAGGACACCTCTCCGGAGGTAGCTGTGAGCTGTACAAATGCTGGTATTTTATTTCATTTCATAGACAGGGTAGTTTTTATATAGCTCAACTAAGGTATACTCATGCTAAAATTCAAATCCATCTCTTAATATTATACTGTTAAAATGCAATTATTTTTCCATCCATATAGAGCACCATAGTAATAGCAGGCGTAAGCGTGTATAGTCAGCTATATACCGTGCCCCTATCTCTTCATGTATTATTTCTGATGGAACATTCTGTTGGATGAGTAACAGTTTACTTAGGTATTTTTTTTTCTGCCACTTGTCTTAGTGTGGAAGATTTATAACCCCAAATGTCTGCCCCATAAGTTACAGCTGCGACACACTTGGCATTATAAAGGCTTAATATGGGCTGTATATGATTATGACTTAACGCCTCAAGAAATAATTTGATACTATAAGCCACCCTATTAAAGGATTGGGTGTGAGATTTCAGTAAGGGAGCCCATGTCAGTCTATCATCCAACAGTACACCTAGGTAACTAAACCTATCCACCATGCCTATAGTGTTCTCCTTTATCACATATTTTCTAGACTTGGTGCCTATAGGTCCTAAATAAATAGTGTAAGATTTTGTAAAATTAATTTTTAGTCCTAAATTTTCCATGACTTCATAAAATTGGTTTAGTAAAATTTGCAGGCCATTAGTTGTCCGGGAAATAAGGACATTATCATCCACGTAGATTAGGGCAGGTATCGTTCTACGTACTATCCTTGGGACATCTTTACAATTGCCCCTTAAAAACCAATCTAATTGATTAATGTAGGAAATAAAAAGAAAAGGAGCTAAATTACAGCCTTATCGGACCCCCCCTTCCCAGTTTAAAAATGCTTAGCGCGTTCTCCTAATGGGCCAAATCTTCCCCTATCCTCGAGCCCCATATGTAAGTTGTACAAAAGTGCAACTATAGCTTCACCCATACCCATGCCCCTCAGCACAGCCCATAGCTTAGATCTTACCACTGTGTCAAGTGCTGTGCTGAGGTCCATGAAGGCTTAGTGTATACTTTCTTTTTTGGCGACCGTATACTTATTGACTATCAGATATAGATTCAGGTTCTGTTCGATCGCACCAAGTCCCAGCCTGAATCCATACTGTATATCTGACAGAATATTATTGTCATTGGCACAATCTGATAAATGCTTCAACAAAGCCCTACCCAACACCTTTACTTCAGTATCTATCAAAGAGATCGGGCAATAGCATACAAGGTCAGCACTGTTCCCCTTTTTAAAGATAGGGATTATAAACAATTGCTTCCGTGAGACTGGAATATGATCACAAGCTGCTGCTTTCAAATGTTGCATGACCAACGGTGCCCAAAGATCTATGCATTATTTAAAAAGGTCACCAGGACGCTCATCTGGGCCCGGAGCCTTCCCTGCTGATAACTCCATCAGGCCTTCCCTCATTTCCTCCAATTCAAAGTGGACAATTTTTTCTGTGCTTGGGCAGTCAGTTATTGTATATTCACAGTCCCCTGTGTATATACAACCAAAATGCTCTTCCCATTTCTGAGCAGGTATAATAACACTTAAATCCACTACTGTGCCCTTATTAAACAGCGGCTGATTAACTACCCTCCAGAAGTCTGCACTATTCCTTGTGATTCTGGCCTCTTTAAGCTTATCCCAAGCTTCTCTCTTCAGGGCATCTAATCTCTCCTTACGGGCTAATGCATAAGCCTGCCTGGCCATATAACTGTGCATGACTGCCTCTGTATAGAGTTTATTACTGTCATCAAATCGTTATGGGCCTTTGAGCATTTCTTATCAAACCATTTTCAGCCTGAGTTACTAACCTTAGCATTATCTCTGGTAGGGGCTTGCTTAATCTCTTCACAAATAAAGGAAAAGGAGTCTAAAATGGCCAGAACATCGCATCTACATTGAGACAGTCCTCAATTTCGCAACTGCACATCTGGACCAGATTCCTCAAAAACACCCCCGGGAGTACTGTCCCCCAGTTAATACACCTCCCTTGAGTTTTAGTAATTAGCGGATCTTTGTATCTGTTCTGCGTCTTTGCCTGAAGATCATTCCAACTAAACTTTGCAGTTATCGGGTTATGATCACTAAAAGTACTCCAAAATATCGGAATTCCTCTAAATACACAAGCAGATGAGCTGAAACTAAAATATAATCAATAGTTAATGTTTTAATTCTTACCCTAAAGGTTGGGACTGCCGTAGCTGAAAAATACTCTTGGCCAGATAAAAGATTACAAAGGTGTAATTCTGAGATTAAAAGATTAAAATTGTCATCTTGATTAGTGTGCTTGAAATGAATCTGATCTAATCCTTTTAACAGGACCAGGTCTCTATCCTCATCACACTTGTCACAGGGATGTAGATTGAAATCTCTCACCAACAGAACCATTGGCGAGAAGGACCACTCTAGAACGGTCTTTTCATAAAAACTCCCAAGCTCCGTCACCAGGGGCGCCTTAGAGGATTCTGAATTGTAAACATTGATTATCAGGATTTTAGTATAATGGGTGAACAATAGTAATACTCCTAAAATATTATTAGACTCAAATGTTATCAATTCGGCAGTGCTCTTTATTCTCAGGCTTATAAACGTTGCCAGACCCTCATTAGTTCTACCAAATACTGACAGCTCTGCCTTCACCTTAAAAGCTGTAAACCCATCCATAAATAGGTTCCCAACTGCATCCCAGGTTTCTTGCAGACACACTTTCCCAAAACCTTTGCAATAGTCCTTCCCTTGGTTATCTGCAAGTAAGGTACTTATCCCTGCAATGTTCCAACTTAATAATGACAGGATATTTTTTTACCTATTATTAGGTATTCTCTACCCTGTTTCCCTTCTTGTCTTGTGTTTAACACAGAAGGGCCTATCCTCTGTTGATTCTGATGGATTATTCTCTTCACTGGGCTGTCAATCCACCTCTTATAATACTTCAAAACTATTATGTGTTATTATACCAGGGAAATTGATCTTGTGCACCTTGCCCCCTTCCTTCACTCTAACTTCTAACTGTGTATTCTCTCTCAACATACTTGGGGCCCCAAAGGTCTCCTGTCTCAGTTGAGCTCCTGACCTGTAGAAATAACCCAACGGCAATAAAACAGTGTTAGAAATGTCCATTTGACAACTCAGGCCTCCACAAAGCAATCTTTTGGCCAGATTGTGAGTACTAACATTAACAATAATTCAATCTCCATGAATATCAGGCCTCCCTTGACCAATCCAGCCCACCCGCCTCACCATCAGAAAGTTACTAGCGAACCTAAGTGGAAAACATCTGTAATGACTCAGCCAGTTTACTATTCTATTATACAATTGTTTATAGGATTCCTTTTGACCCCTCCTTAGACTTGGTACCCCTGCCGGAATAATCACATAAGGACATGATGCAGAAGGTAGACTAATTACTCGTTCTTTTTAATTTTGGGCTTCTTTCCTCATTTGGCTCATTTTATTTCCTTGGACCGTCGGGGAAATGAAATTGGGATCTTCCCTGCTAGGATTATCGTTTGTTACTCTGCACCCCCTATGAATTTGTGAATTTGGATGAGCGTTACCATCTCCACCCCCTTATTATAGAAACTTGAAATTGGGGTTACAGTGTCAGATTGTGGGTGAGATTGCATAGACACTTAGGGACAGGTAGCCACTCCAGCATTAATTTCCTCATTGTCACAATTAGTTCGAGCTTGTTCACTTCTACTCAGCCTCATCTTAACCTCTTCAATAGATTTGTTTAAAATATCTAGCTTTGCATGAAGCGGTAATAGTTACATCCGTAAAAGCAATAAAACATTTGGGGCACCAGCTTATCGGTTATTTCCACATCTGACGGGTGGCATCTTCGTCAGGGCAACAGACTAATAACTCTGTTGCCCTGGTGGAGAAACTGACCTTCCGCCAGTATATAAACTTGGCCCTTAGACACTTTATATATACAGGGCATAACTGTTTCAGGATATATTTGAAAAGATCTCTAAAAAATGTATTCAGGCCAAAGTTTTTGTCCTCTTTCAGTTATTCCATATCTTTTTACCCCTCTCTATTTTTTCAACTTGTTATTCACTTGCTTCTGAATACTTGTAATCTTACTTGATGTTTTCTGATAACATCAACCCAAATTCAATTTCATTTGTACCTGAGTTTCTAACTCTTTGTTGACAGGGTGAGAGCTTTGATTGTACTTCTCTCAAGTCTGTGCAAATATATATATATATATATCGAAAAACAAATCCTGACCGCTGATCTCGCAGCGGAACCAAGCAGGTGCAGACCTCTTCCCCCAAATAATATCGTTCAGTAACGAGCCATCAACACACAGAGTTGTGTGAGCAGTTAAAAGTTTTTTATTTCAAAATCACAGGACGGCTGTATATATATATATATATATATATATATATATATATATATATATATATATATATATATATATATATATATATATATATATATATATAGATATATATATATAGATATATATATATATCTACAGCGAGAGGAAGGCGTTCACGCCAAAACGTGTTCTAGACAATCAATACTTAAACTTTACCCTGCAAGCGCAACCATCCTTTCCGTGACTGGGAGGGAAGCTGGAGTGTATATATATATATATATGTATATGTATATATATATATATATATATATATATATATATATATATATATATGTGTGTGTGTGTGTGTGTGTGTATATATATAAATATATATATATATATTTCATGCATGTTCTTATATTTGATACTATTGATTTTGACCGCCAAATTAATTTGAATTTATTTATATAAAAAATGTGCTCTGATGTTCACCAATGTTCGTATCGAAAATAATTTTTAACTTTATTCTTCTCTTCTCTTCTCCACTCCTCTTCTATCCTCTCTTCTCCTTTTGGGTATGTAAAGTTTGGATAAAGTGCTGAAATAAAGGATTATTCTGTTGTATTTACCAATTTCCAACACAATAAAAAGGGAGTATTTGTCTTGGTTCTGTTCTTTGCTGTCTTTTGTACTGTCATTTATGTTGCATCCTCTTGTTTCATACTGGCACTAAGAACGCACATTTTTCATGAAGTAAAATGATGCTTCTTCTGTTTGACTGCAGTGCAATGTTTCTTTAAAGCAACAGGGTGTGTGATTTTTGACTGCAATATTGCGTACTGTGAAGCAATAGGGTGTGTGAATTTCAGTGGTTTACTCAAGGGGAAGGTTGCTCCCTTTCAGTTCTTTTTTTTGCATCATAAAAACAATTTAGTTCCACATCACTGGCTGCATATCTCTCAACAAGAAGTCGGCATCAGATAAACGGTACTTAAAATACTACATATATATTAGGATTTGAGGGTTGGGATATAATGTGAATAACAAATGCAGGAGACGTTTTTTGGTTCATTTATTATTTGGCAAGCAGCCTGAAAGACTGCGGTGTCAACAGAGGCCCTGGCATTGGACCCCCAACGTATTTAAAGACCCTGCGAGCCTGCACCTACAAGTGGTAGATGATGAGAGAGCGCAATTTGAATAAAACATATGTATGAGCCATATTTACAAGCATATCGCATAAACGTAGGAGTTGTAACATGAAGTTGACACTTATAGCATAAAGCTAACCGATATAATCAAAGTAATATAGGAAATGTAACCGTATTCACTTTAGAACATGTATTAGATTTAGAAGGCCCGTATACGTAGTGGGCTAATGTCGAAAGGTGTAGAAATGCTTACGAAATGTAGAACGTGCAAAGTAGAATTCATGTACGTGTGTAACTTTAAATGAAGAAATGGCGTGAAATGTAACATGGAGAAATGTGCAGGGAGCATACACGGCGATATAAGAAATGAGAATATAAAAGTTATATTCCACGTAGTTCATATTTTATGTACAATGTATTCACTTATATGTAAAGGATTTGCTAAATGCGATTGTATATAAATGTGTGTTAAAGGTTATACTGTGTAGAAGGCTTCTTGTAAGAATGTTAGGAGGGTTTCGGTCATTTGTGATTTTAACCTGACTGACCAAGGGTTCACAGGAGTGTAGTCCGCTGTATGTAATTTAGTGGGCTCACAGGAGTTGTGAATAGCCTTGATGTGAACGTGCGAGCCAAGAAGTCTAGCGCTTGCTAGATTTAAGGTGACAACGCTGGACAAAGTTTATGGCCTAAACGTGATAAGAAGCGCTTGGAATTTGAGAGTTGTTTTGAGAAGTCCATTCACAGGACCAAGAAAGGTTATATACATAACTATAAAGATTAAAGTTCTGCTGAGGTTAGTGACTTATGATCTGAAAGTGTCAATTGAAATGTCGATGAAGTCACCAGCAAGAAGACGAAGATGACGTCTAAGGAGAAAGGTCAACTTAACGGACGGCGAAAGAGACGAAGCAAGGAAGAAGCTAGAAGATGACCTCACGGGGAAAGTCCGTGGTGGGCGTCGAAGGGGCGTTCCACCCATGCTGTGATTGTGTATTTTAGGGACAGCACCCCGGGGAGAAGTTAGCAATTAGCGAAGGGAACAGCGAAAGCGAATTGCTCAGAGCGAGAAGAGAGAGAAGGGTGAAGGGTAGATGACTTGAGCAGATGCGCTGAGAGAGATCAGAGCGCAAGAGAGCAGTAGGCCAAGGACCCTTAGTGAGTGGATGGGTAGGCAGCAAGGGTACTGCTTCTTAAACTTAAGTTACCTTTAGAGGCTAAGAGAGTTTGAACTTCTTTGGGAGTCAAACTGCTGACACCTTTTTAGGTTAGGAACTTGCGAAGTAGGGATGTCACTTAGTATAGAGTAGGGACAGATTTAACTTGATTAATTTTCTCTTTCTGTAGATGACGCAACAAGATCACATTGTATTGATGCTTTAATCTGGAGATTTGGAATTGATTTTGTATTCTTTTGTATACTTTTGAGATTTATCCTAAGAGGATTGTATTCGCATTTAAATCTTGACTTTTATATAAAACTTTCAAAACTTCATCAGTTGTCAGTGGTCTTTCAGAGTTGCGTCAGTTCATGGGGTTTATCTAACCTATGTGGGGTTTGTCTTTTACTCAATGACAGAGAAAAATCGACCCAAAATTGACGAATGAGATAAGTTATTAAATTGATTATAAATTGATATTAAAATCTCATTCCCCGCAGTTGGTAGCAGAGAAAGATGGTTTTCTTCTTGAGGAAGACAACCTAGGTCAGGTCTAGATTACCCCAAGGTCCCTAGTCATCGACGACCAGAAGAAGAATCCCTGCCGAAGACGGTGCTGACGGTGTATCGAGAGAAAAGCAGCAGAGTCGGTCGAGAGTGAGTATAAGGGTCATGCGTTGTAAGATTGCGGTTTTATGTTGTTCCTGTGTTGTAATGTCAAGCGGAGTTGAATGCCTGTAGTGTGATTGAGGGAAGGTTGTGAGCGCGCGCAACCGGATGAAATCTTAAGCTCCAGGGAAGGACTTAAGTGGTTCGGGTGTATCGAACACCCAGAGTAATTTGTCTACCATTGAAAGGGGGTCATGAGGTACCATTGATCGCCCGACAGACCGATGATAGGGGGAGCGTAAGAGTGAGTGTATGAGTAACGGACGCTGGTCGTACGTTACTGTGTGTAAGTAACCTATCAGTTGAGGCGATTGTCTGACCGTAAGAGGGAAGACGTTTTTGCCAGTTGAGGTGACAATTACAGTTAGACTGTGGCCGTACAGTCAGAGAAAAGTGATCGCTTGGACGGAAGTAGTCATTTTTCGGCGTATGAATGAAAACGCATGCGAGATCGTGAGACGAGTTGAGAAAGAAGGAGAACTGCTGCAGAGGGAACGAGTGACGTCAGCATAGAACCGCGCTGAGATTGGTTAGTTTGTCATACGTCAACGTAGAGCCGCGCTGAGATTGGTCGGTCAGCGTAGAGTCGCGCTGAGATAGGCTGATTAGCGAGAGCCGCGTAGGGATTGGTTGGTGGTTGTCATCAGGACGTAAACGAGGAAGAGTAAAGGGAAAATTGTAGATTACCGAAAATGAAGTGTTTTAAGAGTTTAAGAGCACTCTTTAGGAGGAATAGAAGAAACTTATATGCCGGAGAAGAAGCTCCACCAGAAGGCACACCAGCTTATCATATGGCAGTAAATGTAGGCTTACACTCGATACTATGGATTTCCGAGTGGAATAGGTTAACTGAAGGGAATAAGGAACTGACGTTTCCGAGATTCGGAACGTTTAAGCTAGACGTGTTGAACGAACTGAAAGCGGTAATGCTTGCAACAAGACCTCTACCGAGGCCAACACAGTTTGAAGCCCTTAGTGCATGGTTTAGAGCAGCACACGAAAAGAGCGTAAAGAGGCGACAAGAAAGAGTGAGACGATCAGTAAAGGCAGTGCAGGATGCTAAATGGGATGAGGAAGCCAAAAAGTGGAGGGTACAAAAGATAGAAGCAGACAAACTGTACCCGATGCTAGAAGTGACGGGAGAAAAGAAACCTCTAGAGGAAGATGAGGAAAGCGAGACAGAAGAGGATCTAATAGAAAGGCTATTAACAGATAGACCACCTCCGTACAGCGGAGGGGCCGCAAGTCCCATATTACAACAGGAAGACGGAGCTAGATGGGGGGAATATAAATCGATCCCAGTAACAGAGTGGGATACCAAGAAAGATGTGGAAATACCTCAATCTAGTTCCGAACAGAGAGTAGTGGGAAGAGTAGTGGTCCAGAAGGTGCCAGAAACGCAACATGCAAGGTCCTACCAAATGCCAGACGCTTTACAGGTACCTGTTACCATAGGCCCTATTGTGTCAATCTACAACCCAGAAGGGGTCCAGCAGGAGGAACAGGCACGATGGGACAGGGAAAGGGCAGAGATGGAGAATAGGAATACCATGATGAATCCTCAGAGACAGATACTAGCACCGATGAGTCGAAGTACCCCATTAGATGCCGCAACAGGTCCCTGGATAGAACAGGGGGGCCAAAGAGGGCCAATGGACTTAAGAGGACCAAAACCGAAATCCCATAAGGAATTAAGGGAATACCTGAAAGAATGGGATACTGCTGAAGAGATTCGGAATAAAAGTTTAGAAACAGGAGCAGAGTGGAGAGACCAGGATAACAGGATTCTCTCTCATTGTGGAGCTGGCGAAAGCAGCCCGGAGTGGGAGAGAGGGAGCCAGGAAAGTAGAGGAAATAATTGTCCTACTATCAGCGGCAATAGGCAAATGTGCGATGACAGGAGTGCAGGGTGTGGCGAAGTGCCTCGCGTCACCTTTAGTGAGGGGGAACGAAGGACGCAGGAGTACCGAAATACTTTCAGATGCACTCACCATACCCCGGGTGAAACAGTGCAACATTGGAATCACGGGAACATGGAGAGTCGTGAAGGGTCTCGCCATGCATCCGGTGAACGTGAGCGAAGTCACGAGAATATAGGGAGTCGCGAAACGTCCCGCCATACTTCTGGTGATCAGGATCGAGATCGCGGGAGCATGGAGGGTCATGAAGGACCTTATCGTTTATTGAGCGACACCAGACAGCAAGCGAGTTATAGTGGTTTTGAACAAGACGGTGGATCCTATCTCGTATCTGGAGAAACCGAGCCGAAGAGACGCAATGTAGGGATGGGGGATGGAGTAATGTTCCACCACACCCCACGGGAAGATGGAAAGGCTTGGGATCTAGAGAGGTGGGAACAAAGAGATGGAAGGAAAACTCCTCATAACTCACCTGTGTTTAGGCGTAGGGCGCATAGTGGAGGTGAGAGGGGTATGAGCGAACCACCTAGGACTGACATACTGAGAGCTGAAATAAAAGCAAGACGGATTGATGTAATGAGCTTAAAATCAGACTTGGACGAAATAATAGACGGCACAGTGGCAATAGAGAGGTTAGAGCTGTACGCACCAGATGAAATACTGTTTTTATCAAAGGATGTTACTCGGAAAGCAAGGGCAGCTCATGAAAAACTATCTGAATTAGCGGAAAAGTATATGATAGACATGTCACGAACTAAAGCTTTACAGCCCAATCATAGGCTAAATTGCACAGATCGAGATCTAGATGAACGTAGAAGCATTGGACTAAGAGTACACATAAGGGAACTGATCATGTGTATTAGAATATGGAGAGATCTGGATAGATGGGAGGAAAAGTGGTCTAAGAGGGGATCTGTCAGAAGAAGTACAATTGTGAAGTCCCAGGATACAGACTTAATGCGAATGGAAGCTTTCCCTTTGCGAGAAATCGCGAACGGAAATTACGTTCACGTACCTTGGAGTAGGGGGGATTTAGCGGCATTTACTAATTCTTTCCCGAAGCTAAGAGAAAACCCCGTAGAGTGGTACAAGCAGGTAGAGAGGTTCGTGAAGATCTCTAAGGTGCTGTGGATCGATTTGAACACCTTGTTCGATATCGTAGTACCCGGAGATTTGTGGACGGCATGCAAACTTAGTATTGAATGGCCCACTTGTGAGCCTCCGAGAGATACCCAGACGAATGGTCCATCAGATAAAGTCATGGAAAAATATGAAAGAGTAATAACATGGCTAAAAGAGAAAGTGCCTGTGCAGGACATAGACTGGGTTAAGATAGATCGAACAACTCAGGAGCCTAAAGAGACAGTTCACGAGTTCTATGAGAGGTTACTGAAAGCATTTAAACAATACAGTGGGTTAGACGTAATGGATCCTAAGGACATAGGACAGTTTGCGTCGAAGTTCGTTCTAGGATTAAGACCAGACATAAGCCTGATGATACAACAGCATTTGATCTGTTGGCAGAACAAACCTTTAGATGAGATTCTGAGATATGCAAGGTACTGTAGCGACGAAATAGATTCGAAGGCAAAGAAACTCAAGGAAAAGCTAATGCTGGTACAAATGCAAGCAGCTGGAAAGGGTGGACAGCGGCAACAGGGAACAGGAACGCAAGCAAAGAAACAGAATAATCAGAGCAGAGATGAGGAGGAAAGACCACGGCCGAGAATGGATATTGCGACACTGAAAAAGACAACGAGGTGCCATCAGTGTAATGAGGTGGGACATTGGCGACGCGAGTGTCCTTACAATGTTGAGACAGGGGAATTAGAACAAGAGGAGGAAGAGGTACAGAATAACGTGGTTAAGGGAGCCGCAGTCCCGAAGGGAAAGTTTATCAAAGGGGGGACACAGACTCCGCGAGCCCCGTTTCCTCAACCACCTCGCATTACAAACGGAGGGAAAACCTATAGACAAATGCCATTGTTCGTAGGAGGAGAAGAATGCTACTATGTTGATCCTCTTACAGGGCAATGAGTGAATAGGGAGGAAGACTGTACTCTAGGTGCAGCCCTGGAAGTAGATCAGAGGGGACCATACGTAGAGGCTGAAGTAGCTGGATGTCCTACAACCTTTTTGGTGGATACGGGGGCCACTCGATCCACGCTGAGATCAGCGGTAGTCCCAGGTCTGCCAATATCGGGAGAGACGATTCAGGTGGTAGGAGTCGCAAACAAGAGGATGACGAATCCTTTGACAGAACCAGTGTCAGTAAAGATAGGGAATTAAAGTGACGAACATCAGTTTGTAATCTGTGATTCTAGCCCTGTGTGTTTGCTAGGAAGAGATCTGTTGTGTAAACTGAATTGCACAATACATTGCACACCTGAAGGAGTAGAAGTGCAGACCAATGATGAGGATGCCGATTTTAAGGTTGTAAACTCGCAGGAGTGCGTGGAACTATATCCTACCTTAACAGTGGAGGAGCTTCCACAGAATTTGAGGGAGAAAGTGTCAGCTGAGGTGTGGGATTTTACTGGAGAGGAAATAGGATTGATCAAAGGAGTAGAACCAGTAAAGATCTTGGTAAGACCCAATGCTGAATATCCAAGAACACCGCAATACAAGTTGACACCAGAGACGATTGCAGGAATAAAGCCTGTGATCGAATCCATGATTAAACAGGGAATACTGAAGGAGATCGTGGGAAGTCCATGTAACTCCCCGATTATGGGTTTGCAGAAGCCTAGTGGGAAATACAGAATAGTGCAGGATCTTCGAAAGATTAATAATATTGTTGTCTCATGTTGTCCAGTGGTACCGAATCCATCAGTGATATTATTTCAGATACCGTTCCAAGCTGAATGGTTTACCGTGATAGATTTGTGCCAGGCTTTCTTTTCGATTCCTTTAGATGAAGAGAGTCAGTATCTTTTCGCTTTTAAGCTGGAAGATCGCGTTTTAACATGGTGTCGTATCCCCCAGGGGTATACAGAAAGCCCATCGATCTTTAACCAGCTATTAAAAAGAAATCTTGAAAGTCTAGTATTGCCTAAGAACTCGGTTCTAGTCCAGTACATAGACGACCTCCTAGTTGCGTCAGAAACTGAGGAAGCTTGCAGAGTAGACACCATAACTTTGCTAAATCACTTGGCCGAGAACGGACACAAGGTGTCTCCAAGTAAATTGCAATATTGTATGACTGAGGTGCAATACTTGGGCCATAGGATTGAAAAGGGAAAACGGAAGGTGTCTCCAGACAGAATAGAGGCGATCATGAAAATGAACGCGCCTACAACACAAAGAGAAGTCAGGATGTTTCTAGGTATGGTCGGTTATTGTCGGCAGTGGATAGCCAACTTTTCACTAAAGGCAAAACCGTTATTACAACTGACGCACAAAGGAGTAAGTGATCTGGTACCATGGGACAAAGATTGTTTGATGGCGTTTTTGCAGCTGAGGGAGGACTTATGTCGTGCCCCGGCTTTAGGAATGCCTGATTACACAAAACCATTTTTGCTTTACTGCTGCGAAAGAGAGGGATGCGCGTTAGCAGTTTTGGCCCAGATACATGGAGATGCGCGTAGGCCAGTAGCGTATTTTTCGGCTACATTAGATCCAGTAGCCGCAGCGTTGCCCGGATGTCTCAAATCCGTAGCTGCAACGGGTGTCAGCATTGAACGTTCTGAAAGCGTGGTAATGAGACATCAGTTAGTGGTGTATGTACCGCATTCTGTAGAATTGTTAATGACCAGGACTAAGACTCAGCATCTGACAAATAGCAGGCTCACACGCTACGAGCAAGTCATACTGGCTGCCGAGAATGTGACCCTAAAGAGATGCTCCGTCTTGAATCCTGCAACTTTGATGCCACTTCCAAATGAGATAGATGATGAAATTTGTACAGACCATGATTGCCTTGATGTGACTGAACTATGCACCAAACCGAGACCTGATATTGTAGATGAGCCATTGACTGACCCCGATGAAATATTCTTTGTTGATGGTTCATGTGTAAGAGACAATATCGGTCAGCTGAGAGCAGCTTATGCAGTTTGCACAATTACGAGAGTAATAGAAGCCGCTTGCCTGGAAGGAGTACACTCCGCTCAGGTAGCTGAAATTGTTGCTTTGACGCGTGCTTGCCTAGCAGGCGAGTCACCATATACACCGATAGCCAGTATGGTTTCGGGGTAGTTCATGATTACGGGCAGTTATGGTCTCAAAGAGGTTACATGACCTCCTCGGGTTCTCCCATTAGGAATGGAGAATTCGTGAGACTCTTGTTAGAGGCATTGCAAGGCCCGACAGCCATTGCAGTTGTCAAATGTGCTGCGCATACGAAAAATGTAGATTTTGTGTCACAAGGTAAACGCTATGCGGATGAAGTAGCGCGTTACTGCGCAGAACAGGGATATTCTCACACTGATGTAAAAGTGGGGGGAATCCAAGAAAGAACTGAATTGACAATGTTGTTAGACACTGTAGATACGTGGGATGGGATGAGCTAAGGAGTGTTCAGGAAAATGCACCAGATGATGAGAAAAAGAGTTGGGAAACAGCGGGTTGTACTAGAAGTGAGATGAACTTCTGGATATCTGCAGATGGGAGAGCAGTTTTACCAAATGAACTTGTTAGTCCAATGGCAAGGAAATTGCATGGATCAGCACACATAGGTAGAGACGCTATGGTGAGAGTATTCAGACAAACGTGGTTCAACCCGAAGTTCAGAGTAGCGGCAGAAGCAGTGTGTCAGCGATGTGCGATCTGTCAGCAGCTAAACGTAGGAAAGAGAACACCAGTCACGTTGAGTCACATTGGGAGGTCTGGGGGGCCTTTCAATAGAATGCAGCTTGACTTCATAGAAATGCCTAAATGCAATAGACTCAGATACGTTTTAGTGATTGTTTGTATATTTTCTAGATGGGTTGAGGCTTACCCTACACGTAGGTGCGATACACTTACAGTAGCAAAACTGTTACTTAGAGAGTTGATACCGAGGTTTGGGGTGCCATCCTCTTTGGAATCGGACAGAGGAACTCATTTTAACAGCGAAATAGTGAAGATGCTATGTTCAGCTTTGAGTATCGATCAGAAGTTACACTGCAGCTATCGACCAGAAGCTTCAGGGATTGTAGAGCAAATCAACAGCACAATCAAGTCCAGACTTGCCAAAGTTTGTTCATCAACCTCCCTGAGTTGGCCAGACGCACTTCCAGTGGTTCTTATGAGCATACGTAGCACACCAGATAGGAAAACAGGTCTCTCTCCTCATGAAGTGCTAATGGGGAGAGCCATGAGATTGCCATCGGTTCCGACTGCAGCCCTAGTGAACATCACAGACGATTTGATCTTGGACTACTGTAAGGGACTATCTGATGCCGTTAATTCTGTGTCCCTCCAGGTCCAGGCTGCAGAGGTTCCATCAGCACAAGATTTGTGCCATGACCTGAGTCCGGGGGACTGGGTTTTGGTGAAAAAACACGTCAGGAAGAACTGCTTAGACGTGCGCTGGAGAGGACCGTTTCAAGTCATACTTGTGACGAATACTGCAGTAAAGTGTGGAGGTTTGCCAAACTGGATACATGCCTCACACACCCGAAGAGTGCCAACACCTCTAGAAGAAACAGCTCCTCTCTCGGATGAGAATCCAGCGGAAAGCGGAGAAGCCACAGAGGGGGAAAGCCAAGCTGTGGAGGTGATCGAAGAGGCTGAGACTGAGACGGAACAGGTCGACGAAGGTCAAGACACCAGTGGGACCGAAGTCGCCTCAGGAGAAGAGAGTAATTGGGAGATCGAATCAGATACTGAACAAGCAGAAAGTGACCAAGAGACAAGTCCAAGAACAAGGAGCGGGAGGACAAGGAGTGATGAAGCTAGTTGGCCGGAGAGAAGGAGAAGGCCAAGCTTAAAAGCAGATCAAGAAAGAGCTCTTGTCCCGATCGCTGAAGAATCGGATCAGGAAGAGGAAACTACAGACTCAGGAACTGAAAGTCCAAGAAGATCGAGAAGGGTACGTGTGCCCTGCAGAAGGTACGCCACCCCAGAGTGGACTTATCTAGCAGATGTCTTGGGGACAGAAATCTGGGAGAGTGAAGAAAGTGAAAGTAATCGATCACGATCCATTTGTGGCAGTGGAGATATGGATGTTGACGCCTGGACTCGAGACTGAGGGGTTACTGACTTTCACACTTCCCATACCCCCATATTTGAGTCAAATTCAAGATCTAGTGCTAAATAGATTACAGTTTCCAACTTTTGGTCATCAAATTCCAGAGGAAGAAGAAAAAGTCATTCGTTTTGAGTTATTGGAAATAGTTGTGAAAGCTGCAGGTGCGAGAATAATTGTTGATGCATAAAGACTTTTGTATATAAGCTATAAAGAAGAAGATAACTTAGCGCCGAGTGGAAAGAAGAATAAAATTAGGGATTACATTTAGAGGACGGAGAAGGGTTAGGGTTGTCTGTTGCTAAAAGAGAAAAGACATTGTTGCGAAAAAGAGACTTTGTTGATAAAGAGCACTTTACAGACTGAGAAAGCAAATAAAGCGAACAAAGACTGGAAAAGAAAAACTTTTTGCAAAAGAAGGAGCTACGCTGTTTTGATAACATGGAGAACGGCAACCCAAACCGAAAAGCTAGATGCATAGTAGGTACACTAATAGCAGTAGTAATTTTTCTCATAATTACAGTAGTGACAATATCATACATAATAGGACATGAAACCGATAAAGAAACAGCAGATGTAAAGCCTGTAACGACTTTGAGACCTGCTCTTGTGGGGAAGAAAGAGGAGAGCAATGAAATACGTGAAAAGGCGTTACTGGCAAATGAAGCTCGTAGATTACATGTAGACGAGTCACAGGGAAACTTTAGGTCAAATGCATATGCTAAACTATTGTACGAATATATCGATGCCATGGAGGCCAAAGAATGCTATGTATGTATGCAATTGCCGGCTTCTGTAGACGAAGGCATTAGATACCATCATCTCCCATTGACTTATGGGATAACATGTAGTTTACTGCTTAGTATATTTTATGGTAGGGAAGGATTCGAGTACTACTTTTCAAATTATGATTCGGTACTGCCTGAAGTTCCGAATTATAAGCAAATGAATAAGTGGGACTATTACAAAAAGGAGGATAGATTAGCCAAATTCTTTCTTCCATGGGATACACTAGATACATCATATGCACGTAGAAACAATCTAACTTGCAAAGTGTCAGAGGTTGAGAAAAAGTTCATAGGACAAGTAGACGATAGATACAGAAGGCAGAAGATTCTAAAAATGTCAGGACAATGGAAAACAGATTGGACCGAAGAAGAGAAGGCACATAAAAAGAAAGGTAGCAATGGTCCAATAGCATTGGATAGAACGCAGAACGGGAAGTTATGTTTAACTCGAAGCAAGACGTATTATGAGAGTGTATTTGTAGGTGAAGTAAATTGCGAACATGCTTTTAGATTAGAGTACTATACGAAAGATTTCATGAAAGGGATGCAAGCTATTCCGAATGTGTATTTTGTATGTGGAAGAAATGCCTATGTAAAACTACCGGACAATTGGTATGGTTCGTGTTACTTGGCAATTGTCTTCCCCAAAATATATCATGCAAAGGATTTAGCGATTATAGAAGGAAAGGCTTCGACGAGAGCGAAAAGGGAAGTAGGAGATGTAGAAGTAGTAGGAGATGTATTTGGAGCGATGTTTCCTATGTTAGGTTTGATACTTAACGATGTTAAGATCAGGAGACTAGCTACAGTCGTAGATAGATTATCTGCAAGTACTGCAAGGTCATTAATGCTAGTAGAAGGCGAGATGCAGTCGATTAGAGCAATGGTTCTTCAGAACCGACTTGCTTTAGATGTACTGCTAGCAAAAGAGGGCGGAGTTTGTAAGGCTTTGAAGGTTCAGGAATGTTGTACTTATATTCCTGATAATTCAAAACCACTTGAGAAAGTCATAAGCAACATTACACAGATTCATCAAGAGATCGAAGATTTATCAAAAATAAATGTTTGGGAAAAAGTAGGTCATGGAGTAGGAAAGGTTGGGAGTTGGTTTGCCAACCTTGGTAAAAGCATAGTATGGTATATAGTAAAACCTGTATTAATAGTATTAATTTGTATAATAACATTATTAGGATTAGTGAAACTGTATAAATGGTATAGGTCGAACCGGTTACAAAGATCCATGAGAGAGCAAGAAAGGAGACTAGCTGCTTTACAAGATCAACAGTACAAAAGCTTAAGAGCTCTCGAAACGATGAAAAGAGGGAATATTGTAACTAGTTCTGTGTAAAGGTGCTATTCAAATTGCATTTAGTGATGACTCTCAGAAGTCATCAAAGGGGGGAACTGAGAGAGCGCAATTTGAATAAAACATATGTATGAGCCATATTTACAAGCATATCGCATAAACGTAGGAGTTGTAACATGAAGTTGACACTTATATCATAAAGCTAACCGATATAATCAAAGTAATATAGGAAATGTAACCGTATTCACTTTAGAACATGTATTAGATTTAGAAGGCCCGTATACGTAGTGGGCTAATGTCGAAAGGTGTAGAAATGCTTACGAAATGTAGAACGTGCAAAGTAGAATTCATGTACGTGTGTAACTTTAAATGAAGAAATGGCGTGAAATGTAACATGGAGAAATGTGCAGGGAGCATACACAGCGATATAAGAAATGAGAATATAAAAGTTATATTCCACGTAGTTCATATTTTATGTACAATGTATTCACTTATATGTAAAGGATTTGCTAAATGCGATTGTATATAAATGTGTGTTAAAGGTTATACTGTGTAGAAGGCTTCTTGTAAGAATGTTAGGAGGGTTTAGGTCATCTGTGATTTTAACCTGACTGACCAAGGGTTCACAGGAGTGTAGTCCGCTGTATGTAATTTAGTGGGCTCACAGGAGTCGTGAATAGCCTTGATGTGAACGTGCGAGCCAAGAAGTCTAGCGCTTGCTAGATTTAAGGTGACAACGCTGGACAAAGTTTATGGCCTAAACGTGATAAGAAGCGCTTGGAATTTGAGAGTTGTTTTGAGAAGTCCATTCACAGGACCAAGAAAGGTTATATACATAACTATAAAGATTAAAGTTCTGCTGAGGTTAGTGACTTATGATCTGAAAGTGTCAATTGAAATGTCGATGAAGTCACCAGCAAGAAGACGAAGATGACGTCTAAGGAGAAAGGTCAACTTAACGGACGGCGAAAGAGACGAAGCAAGGAAGAAGCTAGAAGATGACCTCACGGGGAAAGTCCGTGGTGGGCGTCGAAGGGGCGTTCCACCCATGCTGTGATTGTGTATTTTAGGGACAGCACCCCGGGGAGAAGTTAGCAATTAGCGAAGGGAACAGCGAAAGCGAATTGCTCAGAGCGAGAAGAGAGAGAAGGGTGAAGGGTAGATGACTTGAGCAGATGCGCTGAGAGAGATCAGAGCGCAAGAGAGCAGTAGGCCGAGGACCCTTAGTGAGCGGATGGGTAGGCAGCAAGGGTACTGCTTCTTAAACTTAAGTTACCTTTAGAGGCTAAGAGAGTTTGAACTTCTTTGGGAGTCAAACTGCTGACACCTTTTTAGGTTAGGAACTTGCGAAGTAGGGATGTCACTTAGTATAGAGTAGGGACAGATTTAACTTGATTAATTTTCTCTTTCTGTAGATGACGCAACAAGATCACATTGTATTGATGCTTTAATCTGGAGATTTGGAATTGATTTTGTATTCTTTTGTATACTTTTGAGATTTATCCTGAGAGGATTGTATTCGCATTTAAATCTTGACTTTTATATAAAACTTTCAAAACTTCATCAGTTGTCAGTGGTCTTTCAGAGTTGCGTCAGTTCATGGGGTTTATCTAACCTATGTGGGGTTTGTCTTTTACTCAATGACAGAGAAAAATCGATCCAAAATTGACGAATGAGATAAGTTATTAAATTGATTATAAATTGATATTAAAATCTCATTCCCCGCAATGAACTGTATTCACAGTTGAATGCTGAGGGGTTGGTAGTTTATTAAATAATAATAAAGATTTTTATTTTGGTTTCCAGCAACAAACACGCAAAGCAGCTGTTTCTGAAAAGTGGAATAGCTATTGACTAACAGGCACGGGATTCTTAGTTTGCTCCTTCTGGGTCTGCCCTGGCTGGCAGTGTGAATTCTGGCAGAGTAACCCAGTGATGGTCATCATGCTGTAAATAGGATAGTGTGAATAATATTAGCATGTCCTGGGGGTCCTGTGATAGACAGATTAACAGGTAAAGAGTTCTAATGACAGCCACCTGAGACTCCTCTAAATGAGGTGGGAAAATGTAAGGGTGGTGAGGTGGGAGTTCTCCAAATGACTCCCCAATACTCCGACTTAAACCAAGTGGAGGACTGCAGAGGGTTCCTTCTTCCAATGTATAATCAACCAGCTTTCACTTTCATTACAAGGTTATGTTGGATGCAAAGATAACACAGTTTAGTTGTTGGTATCCTCGCCTTTGCTGTTGCTCTTTGCCTGCTGTAAAAGACTGGATGGTAATATTCACTGTCGGATTTTTACGTGGCTTGACAGGGAAATAGTAAGATAGTGGTGGGGTTGCAGTAGGGCTTGCCAGCTTTTTGCTAGCGGTATTTACACCCAATACAGACTCTATTGCCCAGAAACCCTGGTGCATCATGATACTCCCTAGAGCTACTTTCCCTGGAGTCCATAAACACGCCGAAAAGGGAAGTCCTATGGATTTGATAGCATGCTCTCCACTTCTCAGAGCAGATCTTTTTTTGGCCCGTGAATTCCATCAGTTTTGCGGGAGTTTTTGTATAGTAGTTCGGTGTTGCTTGCTGTAATGATTTTATGGTTGATGGTCAGTTTACTCCGAATGGCAACTTGCAGAGTGGATTATACAGCCGGATTATACTTCCTATATCAGTAAGGGTTGGTATATTTTGCTGTCAGTATTTTCAATTGTTCTTGGTTTTCATACTGCTATTTCCATAACGAGAAAGTGTTTTCTGTTTATTTTGCCTATATGTGATTTCAAAGCTCTTGATTATAAGTGACAGTTTAAAGTTCGGTTTTCTTTTGGATTAACTTGGCTTCCAATTAAGTAAGTACTCTTTATGGGTTTCATTAAAATGTATATAATAAAGTCAGCTTGCTTGCTCTGACATATTCAGTAGGAGAGATGTGAGCGATTACCACCATGTCATTGACTTGATAATAACGTAACTCACCATGGTCCTTATTTATGAGGCCTTGCGTCAGTTTCGCGCCGCCGGTGCGTCACTTTTTGTGACGCACCAGCGGCGTAAAATATGCGCCTTGTTGCGCCATATTTAAAAAGTGACGCATCTGCGTAGACTTTTTAAACCACTGCGCCACATTATACCTACGTCAGGTATAATGTATGCAGAGGGGGCGTTCCCCCGCAAAAAGCCTCGTAATAGTGACGCAGTGAAATCTATGAGATTTAACTGCGTCACTTTTAGGATGCTGTTGCGTCAAAATCTTGCGCCTGCCTCACAGCAGGCGTAAGTCTGACGCAAGCCCTTTCACATGGGGCTTTCCACATGTGAAAGGACGCATTGCTGGAGTTGCGTCACTTTTGTGACACACTCCAGCAATGCGTCACTTTTGCGCTAACAGATACGTCAGAAATACTGACGTATCTGTGAGTCCTTGCGACATGATGCGTCATACATGAAATATGATGCATCATTGGTGTCGCAAGGAGTGCGCAGTGAATAGTGACGCATCGCTGTTTTCACGCAGCGATGCGTCACTTTTCATAAATGAGGCCACATGTCTTTTGGTTCGTGTCTACATGACCTACTTGTATCCTTGTCTTTCCTAACTGAGGAGCCATGGTTGCAACGTAGCCAAGACACGTAGGTAGGTATTGGCGAGTCTAGCTCATGTCAATATTCATCGCTGGCATCTCATTGCTGGGTAAATAGAAAGACTTTGAGCGGTGCAAACTGTAGCAGCATATCTCCTAATGAAGATAAACCACAGGAAAACGAGACATGCCAGCATCAGACACTAATCCATTAGACATATTTGAGAGGAGTGAGTACTCACCTTAAGTAATAACCACAGTTCTTGACAGAGTAAAAATCAAAGACACTAAATAAATCTGAGCTTAACCCTCTGAAACCTTGGCACTAAGCAGTCAGGCTTAACTTAGAGGCAATATGTGAAGTGTTTATGAAGTACTCAGACAGTAATTAAATGAAAACACAGCACAAGAAAAGTTACAAAACGAATTTGCAAAAATAGAGTAAATTGAAATAAAGTGACACCAAAATGACAAAAATCCAATAAGCAGATCCAGAGATATGAATTTTTAACTTGTGAATAAAAAATAGCGCCAACAAGCACAAAGTGCCCACTGTGGTTATCCTGTCATGCTAGACGGTGTCAAATTCAAGGTCAAATGCAGTGGACTGCCATTCGGCTACAGGGACCAGATTCATTCTGGTGGAAAATGTATCTTCGGACTTAAAAAAACTTTCTGGGGAAATGGTGGCGTCGACAAGTCGCCAGCTACTCAAGCTTCAAGCTCGATCTGATGTAAGGCTCAATGACTGTGAATTGCTGGAAAGTGCCCGTCCTAGTATGGTCGTCGATGATGGGAGAAAGCTCTGTGCTGGTAAAGTCTATCTTACCTGGGGAGGCCACACCGGCGAGGGGATGCTGCTTGGCGCCGGTCCCAATTAAGCTTTTTATGTTCGGACTTTAAAAAAAGTCTGGAAGTCAGATCTCCTTAACCCCTTCGATGCTCATGATGAGCTCAGCTCGTCATGAGGTACACCTCTTGTGTGCTCATGACGAGCTGAGCTCGTCATGTAAAAGGGGATTCAGCAAATATCAGCACAGGAGGGGGATCAGCTTAGCACCCAAGGTGTTAAGCAAGGCAAATGAGCAAGTTAAATCCGACCAACAATTTGTCATCAATTGCTTCAGATTGAAGGTGGCCCGAATCTCCCACCAGTTCTCTTAAGTTGGCAAAAAGTTTCCAAGTCTGAGGTCTCGCATTTTGAACAGGAGAAGTACACTCTAACACCAGCCAAGGGTCCAGGATGTGAAAGGCACCACTTAGGGAATAGGACTCGCTCCAACAGAGGCCTGCAGAAGTGTCTAGGGTGTGTCCAGTTGGAACTGGTCAGCTGAGCAGTTGGTGGGAGAGAGGCCTCAGGAAGCTTGTTGTGTGCCTGTAGCTCAAACAAGACATCAGTCAATTACCCTTTGGATTAACTTTTGTGGTATTGCATTCAAATCAGGTAGGTCAAATCTTCTTTCAATGTCATGAGAAAGCAGGTCAGTCCTACTGATTTCCCACAGGTCCAGCCTGTGAGTGAGGGAAACTCCCAGCCACTCCCCAAACAATGGGGTAAAGTTTGCCAGGGGTGACTTTACCAACTTTTGCAGTACTTCTGTAGTGAATACACTTAAAACTTATAAGTTAAAATGAAATATTTAATTGAAGTCTTAACCGGATATCACCACATGCATGTGGCACTCCTACAAATCAAGGATAACTGTCTAATACATCGTTACTAATTTTGAACCCTAACAAAACAGTTGAACAGTGCACGAGTAAAACAAAGCGCGAGCATACATTTTGAAAGGACACAAGGAATTGTTTCTGCTTTGTCCTCGTGATCTCCTTGACAGGTCAAGTCACGCAGACAAACAGAACACTACACATCTCCTCCCTTGCAACACAAACAATTTATAATTATTCACATACATAATCATTCAATGCTGCAGGACGTCTGGTAGCTCTTTATCCACAGATGACATTATGTTTAAGTGAAGATGGACCCTGTTGTATGTCAAATTTATCCTGAGTAAATGGACTAGATTGTGAAACATTCTTGGTAGAAATAAACTCTTTACCATGTTTAATAATAGCATTTTTTGGAGTGGGAGCATTGCACAATGCCACTTTTTTAAGGTTACAACATTTACCATCTTCTGAAATAACAGCATTTTTCTTTAAAACAGCAATGCGTTGAGGATCACTGAATTTACTAATACCTTTCTTAATAAAACCAGATTTTTTGATTTTAACCCATTGTCCAACATTTATTTTAACATCCTAGGTAGAATGTTTAGCATCATAGAATTTTTTATACTTGTCATGCTTGAGGAATAAATTGATGTTTACCTCTGCAGAAGACCAGTAAACTTCAACCTGATCTTTAAGCCATCCAGGATACCATTTCGATATGGGTATCCTCCCTCTCATTAATTCAAACAGAGAAAACTTAGTGGAATCAGTTATGGCAACCCTGTAGTCCCACAAGGTTTTCACAATTTGAGTTTCCCAAGAAACATTGTTTTTACAAGTCAACTGGATTGCTCCTTTAAGAATTCTATTATACCTCTCAATTAAACCATTGCCACTAGGGTTATACAAAGAAGTTGTTCTGTGAATCACACCACATTTTGACAAATAGCGAACCAAAGTCTCTAAAGTAAATTGTACATCATTATCACTAATTATTGTTGCAGGTGTACCTTCTGATGTGAAAACTTTGTAAAAAAAAAGCAATGACAGTGTCAGTATCCAATTGTTCGATGATCTTAAGTACAGGCCACTTTGAAAAATCATCCATCATAGATATGACATATTTCTCCGAACTACCAACTGGACCCATAATATCCACTGCAACACACTCCCAAGGAGAGTTAGGACAACAAAAATCAGCCATGGGTGGCCTGAGAGTTTTTAGAGTTTTGTCTGCTGAGGAACATAAACTACAATCCCTAACCAATCTCTCTACTGAAATATCCAAGCCAGACCATCAACATCTCCTCTTAACTATACCCTTAGTCTTTAAAATTCCTAAATGTCCTTCATGACATAGGGCAAGTATTCTTTCCCTCAAAGCTGAAGGGGGTACAATCTTCTCACCCCTCATGAGGTTACCATCTACAACAGATAGTTATTTTCTGACTCCCAAAAAGGTTTCATTTCACCCATATCAAGCTTCAGAGGCCAACCCTTACTAACAAATTCAATAACATTGTTTAAGCAAACATCAGTAATCATAGCATCCTGCCATTCCTCTTTTTAAAAAGATTCAATTCCATAGTCCCGTACCCAAGCTACATGGACATCGTCCATTAAGTCATCCTGATTTTCTATTATTTGGACTGGTAACCTAGAAAGAAAATCAGCCACTGCATTTTTTCTACCCGGTAAGTATTCAATTTTATACAAAAAATCAAGAAGTCTCATGGAAATATGTACTAGTCTAGCAGAGACATTGATGATACCAACATTGAACAGGACCTTAACAGGAGGTTTATGATCAGTCCTTATGATGACCTCGGTGCCCTAAACAAACGTGCGGAAATGCTCCAAAGCCCAGGCACACGTGAGTGCTTCATGTTCAATAAACGCATACCATGATTCAGCTGGGGTTAGAGCTCTGGAGACATAAGCAACAATGGATTCAATACCATTACCATCAATCTGCGACAAAACAGTACCCATGCCAGTGCCACTTGCATCCGTGGTGATTATGTGTTTCCCTTTTGAATCAAAACCTTGAAGTGCTGGTGGAGAAACAATAGCATTCCTATTGTCTGAAAATTCTTGTTGGCAAGTATTTGAGCATGTGAATTAACTTTTTGATTTCAGTAATTCTCTTATGTGGAACGTTCTACTTGCGAAATTTTCCACAAACTTTGAGAAAAATTCCACTAATCCTAAGAAAGATTTAACCTCATCTTTGTTCTTGGGGCTGGGAGCATCAGACATGGCAGACACTAGTTTTTTTTCGGGACAAATTCCAACCGCACTAATCTCAAGTCCTAAATAGATAACTTTGTCAGAAGCAAACTCACACTCGGAAGGCTCAATAGTTAAGCCGAATTTACTCAACAAGGATATAACATGAAACAATTTCTCTTTGTGGTCTTGACTGTTTTGTCCCATTACAAGGTTGTCATCCTGGAATATTAGTACATATTTTAAATCACCCAAACATGTTATGCATTAATCTTTGGAATACCGCGACCACGGAAGCAAGGCCAAAAGGCATCCTCGTATATTGGAAACAACCTACGTGAGAAATAAAAGTAGTTAATTCTTTACACGAATCAACTAAAGGAATTTGATGGTATGCTTGGGACAAATCAATTGTAGAATAGAGTTCCATTGCCTTAGTTTTTGCAATCATCTCATTAATCTTGTGGAAAGGAAATTGATCTACTAATATATTCTCATTTAAATGTCTTAAGTCGATGAATAACCTGAGTTTACCATTGGCTTTTCTGGCTGCGACCAATGGAGAAATCCATTGTGACTCTTCTACAGGCTCAATGACACCCTTTTCTACAAGATTAAACAATTATTTTTCAACTTCATCTCTTACAGAGAAAGGAGTGTTGCGTAACTTGTGAATTTTTGGTGAAGAATCTGGTTTAAGTCGAATAAGATGTTCAAAACAATCAATCTTACCTAACTTGCCAGAGAATAAATTAGGACATTTATCTGTTAACAATTTGCTTAAAGGTTATCCTTCATCTAAAACTAGAACTTGCTCAACCCCGTTAAGATCTAAAATGATATTGAGTTTTCTTTGGTCTTTCCAACCTAAGACTGATGGGCCTTTTTTTGAACTATAGACTTTATAGTGAGCACTTCGATTTTTAGATCTGAAGATCAGATTCCTGTACCCAAGAAGATCTATTGGTTCCCCATTATAACTCAAAGGTGCAATGTCAGGTTGGAGTAGCTCTTGACCAAGTTTCATAATATATTTTCCCAACCAAACTGACTTATTTACAATAGTGAAAGGAGATCCATAATCCGAAGCAATATGAACATTAACACCCCCTAGAGAAATATCACACATCTTGTAAAAAGTTGAGAACAACCTTATTCAATGAGTCAGTTGTTTCATCATCACTGTCCTCATTATTAGAAGAAACATAACCTTCTTCCATGCATTTAACTTTATCTTTATTAAAGTTCCTAGCATTGCATACTTTGCTGAAGTGACCTACTTTTTTACAAATGGAACATCTTTGTCTCAAAGCAGGACAACTTCTATCATTTGCTAAATGATTCTTACCATCACAACAAAAACATCTGAATGTTTTTTCGTTATAGGAAGCTTTTTTCTTAGCCACATTCTTTGAGGATTTTTATTTATTACAGTTTGATACAATCCTAGGTACAGTGTCTCGTTGAGTATCATCAGAATTTTCTTTTTTAAGGACCTTTGCACATCTACCAGAAAGTACTGTTTTTCTAGCCACAGCCAAAACGTCGTTTGAGGCATTGTCCTTATTTATCCACAACCTATCTTGGATGGAAGAATCATAGGCTTGCATTACAATCTGATCCCTAATCAACTGTTCTTCCAAAGCTCCAAATTTACAATCTATAGCTTATTTTTGGAGTGCAATCACAAAGTCGTCAAATGTCTCATTCTTAAGTTGTTTCCTTTAAAAATAATTGTAACGGGTGACTCCTATACAAACCTTTGTAGAGAAATAATTATCAAGTTGTCTTATAGCTTGGTTTAATACATTGTCATCCCCTGAAACTGTGTCTGTGTTTAATTTATTATAGACCCTTAAACCTTCCGGGCCTAAACTGTACATCAATAAACCTTTTTTTCTATCAGCGGATAATTTGTTTGCATGGTCAGTGGTGGATAAATAGTTTATGAAATACTCTTTCCATTTCAAATCAAGTCAAAGTCAAAGATCTTTATTCGGAATTAAAAACATCCATAAAAGTACAAACAAAATACATTTTCAGACAATAACAGTGCAATACAATAATAATAAGACAACTGGAAGCAAATAATTCTTTAAGACTAATAAGTCAATGTCAATTCCATTTTCACATTTGCATTCAGATTGTCCCTTTTTAAAAACACATTATATACAATTAAAAGAGATTATGAAACATAGTTAAAAAGAAAGTAAATCAATGGATAGAACAGCATTATCAATAGGTCCGTATCTATAATGTGCAAACAGCAACAATAATGATGTGCAAAATTAGCGAATTTCTAAAAGTGCATAAAGAGTCCAAATGTGCAAATCTTAAACATCAGTATGTAAAGTGGCTCGTGATCTAACGGCAGCTTTGAGAAAACAGCTCACCCTGAATATTACTTCATCTGTTCTCAATAACAAAAAAGACCTCAAGGCTATTCTAAAGCTAGTCAATTTCTCTTTTCTACAATAGGGCATTAAGTAATGAGCGGAAAGTTTTTTGTAGAAGCCACAGAAGAACAAAAAATGCATAAGGCTCTGTTTCATGTTAGGGTTACATGGACAATTCAAAGTTTCAAGGTGTCTGTTGTAGCCCAGGGGGAAGTCTAGTAAATTTACTATACTCCCATCACGAAAACGAAACAGTAAACTCCTGTTCCATCTGCCAAGATGCAAGCATAAATACCTGTATGGAGGGCCTGGATGTTTAGTATGAGGTTCCGAGTAGCCCATGTAGTGTCTAACAGTGCATTTGGATAGATTCTTCATTTCTCGCTCTTCTCTATATAAAAAATATAATGCCCTGAGAATAGTGGTCTTATGAGAACGATTTATTTGGCTAGGTGAGGTAAACAATAAGCCATGTCCTACACTATCGAGGCAATCTTTTACCGCCTTTAACCACGGTATAAGATGTGCCCTATCGAACTTTAAACAATCTAAAATAATATCGCGGGTCAGGGTGGCAGCTGGGTTTATCCATATCTTTAGCCAGAAGAGTGCTGGTCTTGATCTTACAAAATCTTCTATATATGAAATATTAAGTTCATTATGACATACATAGTGCGGGGAACAAATCACCCCACCCAACACCTTTCGACAGAACCTATTTTCTTCTGTTTGAAGACCGATGCAATTGGTGTAACCCCAAACCTTGGCACCATAAGTGCCAGTTGGAATACATTGGGTTTGGTAGATCTTAACTAATGGTGTTATTACATCGGCGTGGTTGGGTTGTTTCAGGGAAGTAACGCTATTTATTGCCTTACCCAACTTATTCCTGGCATAAGATACATGTGCGTGCCACGAGCCGCTATTCGAGAAAAGCAGCCCCAAATAGGGGAAGGTGCAAGTGCTTTTCAAAACGTTTGACACTGATTTGATCTCTGCAATTTTGTAGTTTTTAGGACCACAACTCATAATTAAGGATTTTTGAAAATTAGTGGTCAGGCCTAAATCGGCCATAAAGAGAACAAATCCTGAAATTAAAGTGCGAAGTGCCTTTGGGGTGCGGCCCATTAGGACCGCATCGTCGGCATAAAGAGGGGTAGGTATGGGGACTCCGTTTACGTGTGGTACATCTTTTGTAATGGTGTTCAATGAGCTGCTCAGATTATTGATATATAAGATAAAAAGGAGGGGCGCCAGCACACACCCCTGTCTGACCCCCCGTCCTATTCTAATATCGTCAGAAACTTCGCCAGATTGGTTTATACGCACATGTGCTCTTTCGTCGCTATGTAAAAAAGCTAAAAAGTGGACCAGATGATCATCCAAACCATAATCAAGAAGGGTGAACCATAGGCGGGAACGGTTAACAAAATCAAACGCAGAACTTAAGTCCATAAAACCAAAATATAGAGGGGATTTCTTAGCGATATTATATTTTGCCATAATTAGACTCAAGTTCAGACATTGTTCCACCGTACCAACATTGCTACGAAAACCAAGTTGACTTGGCTGTAGGATCTTGCTCTCTTCAGCCCACGTTCTAATTCTTTTGAAGATAACCCGCCCCAAAACTTTCAAGGTGTTATCGATTAACGAAATGGGGCGATAGCACCCTGGGTCTAGCCTATCGCCCTTCTTGAAAATGGGGACGATTGTACTGCAGGGCCATGTTTCTGGTATGTGTTCGTTTGTTAAGTTGTTAAAAACATTACATAGTAATGGTGCCCAAAAATCCGGCTCACACTTCAATTGGTCAATTGAGAGCCCATCAGGGGCGGGTGCCTTGTTTCCAGCGCTTTCGGATATGGCATCCTCAACCTCAGACACAGAAATATTAAGAAGGCTTAAAGGGGGGAGGATCGGCGCAGGGTTGCCAGGTGTAGCATAAATTTTAGCAAAATGTTCAACCCAAATAGGTCCAGTGATGTTACAATTAATTGCCGTTAAATTTGAACCTATAGATCTTATCTTCTTTACCTCCCTCCAAAACCCAGTAGTATCTTTCAGTTCGGCTGAGCGTGCCAGAGAACCCCAATGTGTTTTAAGCAATTCATTTGATCTGGTTCGCAGGGTAGATTTATACTCTGCTCTTAGTAGCCTTATTTGGGAGATGTCCCTGGGTTCGGCTTTTAGGGCAGCTCTCAACTTCCTATTTGCCTTTGAACAGGAGGCATCAAACCATCTAGGTGTTTCCTCAGCTTTACTCGAAGCAGGTCTGGAAATTTCACCTTTTATTGCAGAGCAGAGTTCAGTAAATGATGTAATGATGTTAACCCCTTGACCAGTGCTGGTAAGACAATGTTCAATGAGAACGGGGTGTTTTTTGATAATTTTTGCTAGTGTTCCCCTATTATCTACGCCCCGCCACATTACCCTCAGTTTATCAGTTGAAGCTTCAAGGTTCCTTGCACCTATTTCATTTCGTGGGCGCTTACCCCTCGGAAGCAGTAGGTGAATAACAATCGGGTAATGGTCGCTGTAAATTTTACATACAACTTCTGCCTTTATTAAGGCGTTTACGACAGGGGGTGAAGCAAAGACATAATCAATTGTGGTTCCGCTCCCATGGCCAATAAAGGTTGGTAGAGGTGCGGCACTAGATCCTATACCAGCATATCCCATACAGTTTACAAGGTCTCTGGTTGCAAGGAGATTTGACAGTTCTACAAGGGGGGTGTCTTGGATATATATGGGCATTAAAGTCCCCTCCTAAACAGATACCGTCAAATTTCCCATACTTCTGACCATCCATGATCCCGTCAATAAAATCAAATAAAAGAATAAAATTACGGTTTGGTTGGGACAAAAAATCATTGTTATAGAAATTGATCAAGCATAGCCTTATCCTTTGGGTGTATGACAGTGCCATAAAGCTAGGGCAATCGGTTTGGAGTATATCAGTTTTAACATCAGCAGATATTTTGACCCAGATAGATAATCCCCCACTGGGTCGACCAAATGGGGGGGCAGAGACAGTCTTATTATAGCAACTGTACCCCTCAAACAGCAAATCATCAACACACCACGTTTCTTGAAACATTAGTATATCATGGCAATTGACCCAATCCTTCCAAGAGCTAATTTCCAGCTTGGCCTTCAGGCCAGCGATATTCCAACTAAGGATTGACAGATTCTTATCTGGCTTCTTACAAGAGCCCAGGTCAAATTCAGGCGAGGATGTTAATGTAGTATGCCCCTCTTGTTCACTTGATATTTTTGGTGCAGAAGTCTTAGGTGATGTTTCCACTGGCTGGTCTGGGACAGAGTGTGCAGAAACAGGTTCTTCGATGATGGGAAACAGTCAATCCAATGTTCCCAAATCTTGGAATATTGAGAACCTGTTATGCAATGGGAATACAGGTGGGGGCTGCATCATTTTGTGTGGCGGCCAGTAAAAATAGTTTAACGGTAGAGGGGTCACCACAGTGGATGGACCGTGTTGGACGAAATTTTTGTTCAAAAGAAATTTTGCAGTCCCCGGATTCCAGAAGTTGATTATAATGCAATCCCCATTGATGTTTTTAAAAAGAGGACCTACCCAGGTTACTCCTCTTGTGGATATGATCTCTTTGGAAATATCATAACCCACCCCCTTATGCTTCGTCAGCCAGTCGATACACTTGTTGTGCAATTGAACCCACGATTCTCCTTGCCCTTCCCTGGGAGGTGGGATGCCAGCCAGAACCAAGACATAAGGACACGCCTCAGGTGGAAGATGTAAGGCAGGGCCTTGATGTTTGATAGGCCTGGTGTCTTCATGTGAAGTCTTATTATGGCGCTGGATGGAATTCGTAGAGGCCTTCTGTGTTGTAGTGCCTGTTACTGGATTACTTTTAGGATTTTTCGTTGGTGCATTAGTAACAACAGCATTGGGAGGGGAAGAGGATTTAGCCGGGGGATCAGGAGCACTAATAACTGCATTAGACTGCGGGGATGATTTGGGCAGGGAGTTTGTCGAAATTCTTCCTCTTGCGCCTTTAGTCGATATAGATATATTAGTTGGTGTGTTGGTGACAACCTGTGATTCCTTAGCTTTGTTGGTAGTTTGGTCACTGCAGGTAAGCACGCGGGTGGTGGATTCCAAGTCTTTTAATAGACGTTCAACTCTTAATTTGTCCAAACACGCTGTACCTTTTCTCTTGGCATCATCATTTTTAATTAAGTTTTCCAGTCTGTCCAGTCTTTTAAAAATGTTATTAAATTGATTGATCATTTGACCTTCAAGTTGCTTAAAAATTGTGTCCGTAATGGTCTTGATGAGATTTCCCTCTGATTTGGAGTAGTTGCTGTTTATGTTGTTATGCAGCTCAGTCTGAGTGGAAGTAGACACTGAGACTGAAGAACCATTATTTATTATTACTTCTGCATCACCAGGATGGGATTGATCCTGTGCGGATACAGTCTGTTGGGATGGTTTCTGTTTCTTTCCCCTACTCCACATACTTTGTGGTGTTGGTTGATTAGCACTTCTAAGGGGCTGCCTCCTTTTGTTGCAAGTTAGTTTTACTGAGCCCCTTTTTTGTTTAGCTCCTGTATTCTCTGTGACCTCAATAATTACTTCAGTAGTTGGTATTGAGGAAGCAGGGTCTGGTGCTATATAATTGACGGTGTTTTCGTCATCCAAAACAATGGGCACATTAGCAGGAGGATGTGATGGCTTAAGCACAATAACTTCAGGGGTTATATGTGTGTTTCCAGTTATGCAACTTGTACTGCTTGTTACACTCGATTGGTTGGTGGTGAGCGAACCCATAGAAAACCTCCTCTCAGTCTCCACAATTTCATTAAATGCAGTTTCTATCAATGTCTCAAAGGATGTAATGAGGGAGACGGAGGTATCGACACCCTGAGTTAATCCATCAGTGTTATTGCTGATAACATTGCAGTCGCCCATTTTGTTATCCGAATAAAGTGCTCACCTTTGCGGGGAAATGTTAGAGGGGTGGCCCGCCCGACCACTGATGACCTCTGACGGCCTCAGACGGCCCGCCCTCTGCCCGGGCTCCGCCCGGCGTCACCCGCGCGAGTCCCACGACGCGGAGGGGAAGGCTGTGCTTTGTAGCGCCTCCGGGCGCGAAGACAGCGGGGCACAGGAAGTCAACGCAAAGCCCGCTGGGAGCTGTAGTCTCCAGCCGCTCCTGGATGGACGATGGCGGCGAGACCTACAGCGTTGCCAACCCAGGGGCAGGAGCTGCGTGCTGGCGTGTGGTCCGGTGAGTGCGCCTGCTGTAGATTGACCCCCCTCTTTCCATTGTATCCATGGAACAGGAGGGTCTCCTGAGACACATAAAAATTCTTTAGGAGGATTAACCGTAATATTCGTAACAAGTGCAGACATAGTGAAAGATCCCATCCTCGTCGCCATAAAGTAAGTGTAGTGAATACACTTAAAACGTATAAGTTAAAATGAAATATTTATTTGAAGTCTTAACCTGACATCACCACATGCATGTAGCACTCCTACAAATCAAGGATAACTGTCTAAATACATTGTTACTAATTTTAAACACTAACAAAACAGTTGTACAGTGTGCGAGTAAAACAAAACGCGAGTCACGCGGACAAAGAGAACACTACAACTTCCTGTGTGTTTTGCTATCCCATAGTACCCCTTTTCCCTAAAACTAACATGGCAGAGTCCTTCTTCCTCTGGTCAAAGTTCCCTGCGCCCACCTAGAGGTCTAGCAATGCAAATGGGCAAACTCGTCTTTGTGGTGGCTCCAAACCAGTTCTGGGCAGCTTCCTCCCCCATTGGGCTTGGAGCAAAGCTGGCTAGCAAGACAAAAGGGGGGGCAGACTGTGTGTGCCAGTGACAGGGTAGGCACCTTTTGAAGCTCGGAAGGAGCTGGACAGAGTCCGCAAGCCATCCTACTCAAGGACAAAAAAAAACACCTTCCCACACCTAAGACCTATGTCCACCATCTGGAAGCAATCCACATCTCACCACAGGGGAACCATCAGCAATCAGGTGACACTGGACAATGGCAGAAAGGCCCATTTGGCTTGGAGAGGAGGATGATAACTTTATTAAAGTGTTATTGCTATAATAGTAATATAAAATCGGACTTGAGCATTAAATTGGCCCTTACATTACTATTAAAATGAGTCCTGGATTCATTTTTCTAGGAGTTCCCAAACTGAGATTAAGCACTAAAAGGTGTTACAGTTTAACCCAGTGTTTTCCTAAGGGAGAGCTAGACTTGCTCCAGTAGAAAACAACGTTTTAGGTTTTTCATAGTAAGGACATGTACAACGTTTAAAATACCTGAAAACCATGCACCCTCCCCAGTGAGCATTTGGGGCACCTTAGAGGGTGTCATAAAAGTATATGATTGGATAGGAAATAAAGTCTAATTTTCCAGGTTGAAACTGCAGTTTCAAACTGCATACCCAGGCTTTTCGGGCAGACCAGAAGACATGTTTTACAGTGCTACATTAGTGGGTGGCACAATGAATGCTCCAGGCAACAGTAGCCTTTAATTTACAGACCCTGGGTACATGGTGTACCATATACAATGGGCATTGCATGTACATATTAGGAAAATGTACTTTACCACTGGTTGGCAGTGGTAGGGTATGCAGAGTCCTATCGCCAACAACAACGGGTTTGGCAACAGAAGGCAAATATGGTGGGGGTGGGGGATACCATGCATAAGACAGTAATTTCCAACAATTGGCAAATCTAAAGTATACTCCATAAAGATATAACAGAACTTAGTCTCAAAAACTATTTTTCAGTACTACAAGTGACCTTGGACTTGGCATTTAATCTGTGGGTTTTTAAATTGTGAGGCATGCTGACTCAGTGGAGGAATGGTGGTATATTCAGGGCAGGAAAGTTTCTAAGGTATTTCACAGCAGAGGAGGTTCTAAGCAGCTGTACCCAACTCCTTGCTAACTCAGCCGATAAATTTGGTGACAGGAATCACCCCAGTTGCAGGCCCATGTGCCCGCCCTCAGCCGCAGCCCGTGGAGGGCGCAGCGAAATTTGTTTATTTATTTTATTTGTTTATTTACCTGCAAAAATCCATATTCCAGTGTTTACCACCCCCCATCCTGCCCCTCCCTCGCCCCACCTGTCTGCCCCACGGAACTCCCTCCATGGGCCGCGGCTGCCTGCCCTGTCTCTCCAAATAAATAATGTAGCAGGGACCACCAAGCAGAAGGATCGAGCTGCCACCTCAGGGCAAGTACAAACTGCAGGTCTGAAGGCCTCCAGCAGGTCACGCCTATCCAACCTAAACTTTTATCTCCCTTCATGGATTTAGGGGCAGATCTACAAGAAACTAATGCAGCGTGGTGCAGCACATCATTCTGCTGCGCCACGCTGCGTTTGTTTAGGAGCACAGGGATGCAACATATTTACAACAATATGTTGCATGTCTGTGCTTCCCCCTGCGCTGGTGCAGAAACTGCTGCCATGTGCCGGCGCAGGCACCCTTGCACCATGGTGCAAGGATGCCTGCCTTGTGGGGAGATTGCTTTGTGCAGGAAGAGGCACCTTCCTGCACAAAAACATTTGATTGAGGTGATTTACTCTTCCAATACGTGTCTTAGAATGCAGCATGCATTGAAAGAGGAAAAAACGAGGATAAATTAAAACATTTCTCCTTGTTGCACCACGCTACGCCACCCCTAGGGTGGGGTAGCATTCTGCTGCATTTCCAGATTTACGATTTCTCGTAAATCTGGAAATGCATCAGTGGACATGGGTGTTGCGTGGAAACACCCAAAGCAACACCCATGTCTCGCCCCTAACACGCAAAGTGTTGCGTCAGGGGCGATATTTACAAGCACAGGTTTAGTCACGCAGGGTGACTTTACCTGTGCTTGTAAATATCACTCAGCAGGCTGCGCCATCAGTGCGTCACGCAACGTGATGCACCGGAGCAGCAAGGGTCTTGTAAATCTGCCACTTAATCTCTTTGCGGTGTCTTTTAGTATTTAATGGCCATTCAGCGTACGTGACATCAGCGTTCAGTAAATGTTTTTGTTAGCTAGACCATCCGCTAAACCTTCACACCCTCGTACTCTGTCTCACTCTCCCATTAAACATGGATACGAGTGTCTGTTAGCAACTCCGCTATCACCCTTTCACATATTCAGGGGAAGGGCAAGATGCTCACTGGTTCCTCCCTAGTCCCACCTACATGGAATAGCAGAGAAGGTGGGCAAGCCATGGTTTCCTAGCCACCCAAACGACATAGGACATGTGATATTTAGGCTCACGGTCCAGTAGCCACCTCAGTGGTCAGCTGATGACATGACCGATTGTCGGTGCCTTAGGACATGTCCTCTGTGCCATACCCACTTTATGACTAAGGATGAGAGCATCAGGGTGTCTCCATGACCAGGTGCAAGTGGGTTCTGGGCTTGCCCCCTGGCAGCGCCAGGACAGGCAATGTCGGTATAAGCTGTCTACCCTTCAGCCTGCGTGGCCAGTGACTAAGGGGGATACCGCCGGCCCCAGTCAGACCCCTGTGAAGGCCAAGAAGCCTCTGGGTAATGTGGGCATGCTACCACCCAACCCACTATTGCCTGCTGCGTGAGGGGATGATGTTTGACTCACAATAATTTCCTCACTTGAGATTCGGCATTGAAATGTTTTAAGACCATGGGGCTTATTTACAAGCCCCTTGCGCCATCCTTACGTCAATGTTCCCATGTTAAAATTGACACAAAAGTGGCGCAAGGGGCTTGTATATCTGCCCCCATGGGTTTATTTATTACATAGACATTTTGGCGCGCTCCGCTGTATAGCGACGCTGTGCGCTAACTACACAGAGCGAAAGCTGCATAACAAAAACGTCCTTGATAGCTGAGAGGCTGTGATGGTAGCTGAGAGCATGGGGGAATTAATGTCAGGTTGAAGACCTGCGTTGTCGAGGAATAAAATAATGTGCATCAATTTAAAAGCAGAGCCAGAACGGTGTGCAAACTGCGTAGATGGCAGAGATGGGCGCCTTGTTCTCTTCTCATTTACGGTAATTTGGTGGTGCTTAGCAACAAGCAGGTTCCGAACGGGAGGAAACGTGCAGATGTGCTGTGTAGAGTTAGAATGGCCAGTAAGAAGAGGCTTTTCCTAAGCTCTGCCTGGCACCTTGTCAATGCTATGTGGTGAGCAGGCCTTCTTTGCAGCGCGCCTATGGCTTTAGATTGTCCGTCACATGGGAGGCGAGCAGAGGCGCAGAAGCGTGTCTGGACCCTCGTGCAAGGGAGGAAAACCACACCTAGCTACTGTTTGGAACGCACAATATAGCAATAATCCGGGTTGAGTGGACCCCTGAGCCTCGGCCCCACTGCACCTGCTACACTAATGGAAGCTACCCCACTGGAGGCGAGACATTTGGCTGAAACAGTAACCATGTACAAGAACTGCAATGAGGCTGCAGTTTATGTAGCATTAGTGGTCTTCCCTGCATATTGTGCCAGCTGAGAAGGATTTAGCTGAAAGCTTCGCCTCTGCCTTCTTTCCTTTCATATACGCTGAGGACCATTGCGCCCCCTGGAGGCTACTTAGACTAATACTGCCCACTACAATATAAATAGCCTTCAGTTGGAAGGCATGACCAACCAGGGAGGAGACCAGGGGGCAGATTTATCATCAGCAGAACACAGCCAGACAACTTGTTGAGTTGCAGTGCGTCAAATGGAACGAGTAAGACTGCTCCATAACTATCAAGCTATGGCGCATTCCTGCAGCCTTACTGCCCTGGTGCACTCAGGGCAGCCTAGTACCAATGCAGGCACACTTGTCACATGGTACAAGGGTGCCTGTGCTGCAGGCAGGATTGTTGTTGTGCAAGAAAGGACACCTTCCTGCACAAATACAATCCTAAGAGGTGTGTTCCTTTTTCGAAGAGTGCTGCAGCAAGCAGCACATATGCAGCACACTTCGAAAGAGGAAACAGCAGGAGAAACGAAGATATTTCTCCTCGTTGCACCGCTGCCTGAAGGCATACCATGTTGATACATTCCCAAGTGTATCAGTCTTGGTAAATATGGAAATTCACCAAAATACATGGGTGGACGCAAGGGGACACCCACCCTCCACCCATGGAACGCCTTCTGGCACAGAGGGGCACAAGGCAGAGACTTGCATTGCCTTTTGGTGCTCAGGTTTTTCCAAGCCACACAGGGCCACTCAAGGGTAAATCTGACTTAATTGCAAGGCCCTGGTCTCAACCTGTGTCATGCAGGGGCAATGATAATTCTGGGCCCTTGTTTTTTAAAGTAGGTATGCATTTCGAAACCCTTGGTGACGGAGAGACAGGTGCCAGAGAAGGCATTGCAAGTGGAGCGAGGGATCCATAAAGAGGCAGTGGAAATTAATGGCAGATATGGAAACTTTGGTTTGTAAGGCTTGTAATGAGTTAGCGCTCCAACATCATGAAAATGAAGCTTGCGCAGACAAGAAGTTGCATTTCATGGGCCCTTTGAGATGCCTTCTTGTACACTCTCACCTGGTGACCGGTTGTACATCTTTAGTGTCATGGAAGATGTTGATGAGCTGCATGCCAGAGGTGGACGTGCGAGTTTCTCTGGTTATGTTCTGCGTAATTACAGTTCATCCTGGTGTTTCCCCTCAGGGAATTCACGTAGTTTCTCACCTACGTTCAGTGCAATATGAGATATCCGCATTGCAGTCAAAGTGAAGCGTTTTGCGCAGGGGTGTGGCACTGCCATGATAACCTTCCACACCACTCCTCTCTGAGAACGCTTCCAGCCTACGGCGGGCATCAATGGGTGCCAAGAAGCTCTCCTAACTCCACCCGCTGTCTGCATCCTCAAGCCTTAGCCAGTGCTTAATTTGTGAAAGAAAGTGTGCCGGAGCCTAAAACTATGCCTAGAAGACTGCACTGAAAACAATTAAACGCCGGTGGGTGGAATACCAAGACTGGTAGTTTTAAAACCACCCCATCCCCAGGCACTCCCTCTCCTTTATGACATTCCTGCAGGTTTCGGCTTTTCTCCCTTTGTGTTTTGCCGTCTTTCTCTTCCTCTGTCTTTTCAATTTGTGAATATTCCCTTTCTTGCACTTGATAAATAAATAAAGTAGAAAACTAAGTGCCAATTCCCAAAAATAAGTCCCGGTTCTAAATGTCAACACTAGCACACTGATGACAAGACTTGTCATCATGCCTGAACCGGAGGACTGGTTTGCAATCATTCAATTAATAAACTTTATTCTAGTATTATAAAAATAGTCACAAAAGCATAATGACACAATTACAAAAAAATGAAATTGAAAAGATTACAAACGCCTTCCAAAAAGAAATCACCATTACATTATATAAAATTAATACATTAAATAAATTACGTGGGCGTATTGCAGACCTTAAAAATGCCCACAGTATAGCAAACAACTGGGTTGGACGACATTCGTAAGAAATAAAGAGATAGATTTCACTTGTTTTTTTTAATTATGCATCATTGTTTTTAGTCTGTATGATGGTGATATGATCATTATATTATTGTTGACACATATGTTGTCGCAATCTGCAATTTAAAAAGATGTCTGTGAACACGTTATTTAAAGCTTTGTGCTTCGTCATATTGTTGTGGCTCTGGTTCTGTCTAAAAGAGTTTTGAAGTGACATTTTCCTGAAGGGTGTTTGGAAGAGTGTACAGAAATATATTTATGGTACACGGTGATTTCCCAAGGGGAGATTTTTCTGTTTAATACAGTGCTCCATCCCCTTGTTGTGGAGGCCCATCTTTCTTATATTACTGAACTTCCTGTATCTGAGCCAGGGTGTCATATGGCCCGATTACAAGATAAGCAATCAGGTATGATTTCACGATTGAAGGTAGTGCGTTTGTTTCCTGATACTGATTACCAGAGAAGCAATGGTACAAGCTTGATTTGGTCTTCTGCATATATTAAGCCTAATTCCTCATGAAGAAACTAATAAAGACTAGAGCGCTGTAGGCCTAATAGACACCTACAAAATCGATTGTCCTCCTTCTATAAATTAGTAGTTTCTTGATAGATCCAACTAGCAGCCTAATACAGATAGACATTTATGCTTCTATATTTCTAATAAGGGGGTAATTGGTTTACTTTGGATACTCCTTGCGAAATCGAAGAAAGCTTCAGTAAAATGGCTGAAGTGAAGACATCTGTTAGAAGGTAAAGGTGGCCATGTGCTTTGATAATGAAATATGACCCCAACATACAAGAAATGCATCTTTTACCAGGCCTAAACATTCCTTTGCAGTACTTATAGGTCACCTAGAAGGTAGGACCAAAAGGCTCGGAGAGCAGGGTGTATGGTATACAAATTTAAGAACTGTGGATTTAAGTGTTATATGTCTTGAATGCAGCACACTTCGAAAGATGAAACAGCAAGGGGAAATAAAGATACTTATCCTCGTTGCCCTGCTATTGGGAAAGTGTACAATTTTGACACATTTCCAGGTTTATCAGTCTTGGTAAATATGGAAATTCACCAATATACACGGGCAGATGTGTTTGGACACCCACAATCCCCCCATGGAAAGCCTTCCCAGCACAGTGTAACATAAGACAGTGACTTGCATTGCCTTACATTACTCCGGATTTACCAAGATACGCAGGGCAGCACAAGGCCAAATCTGACTTAATTCCATTGTCCCTGCATCAACTTGCATCATGCAAGGGCAACGCAATACCATGATAATTCTGAGCCCTTGTTTTTTTACAGTAGGTATGCATCTTGAATGGGTCTGCAAAGAGACAGTGGAAATTTATGGCAAAATTGGTGACAATGGTTTATAAGGCTTTTAATGAGTTAGCGCTCCAACATCATAAAAATGAAGCTTGCACAGTCAAGAGGTTGCCTCCTCCTCTGGCAACTAAGTCTGGAAGTAACCATAGATCGTACTCTGATTGAGTATGGAAGAGTTTGCCACCTGAGCCTACCATGGTGTATCCTACTGGGCAACCCAGGGCCATCATTAAGAACAAGCTTAATAAAGGCAATTTGAACGTATTATCTTGGAATATAGCAGGCCTGGGTAGTAAAATAGAGGATGAGGATTGGTTGAAGTTTGTTGCTCAATAAGACATTTGCTGCTTCCTGGAAACATGGGCCCTGAAGTGTGTTAGCGTTCATGATTTTTTAGATTGCAGCAATTAGACCACCCGCTCTAGAAGCGATAAGTCTTTGGTCAGGTTCACTATATGGGTGTCGGATAAGCAGGAATTTAGGCTAGAGCAACTCGAGCCAGCTTAACTGTCCTCCAATGTCCAACATGTGAGAATTTGGCTTAAGGGGCAAGAAGGTGATGTGACTGATAAAGTGAATGTGTATATTCCACCGGGGTTGTCCCCAGAGGTGCAGGTGATCTGGAGAAATTTACTAACTTGTATTGATAGTATTAGGGAAGACATGGCTAGTCAGAAGTCACATGGGAGGGTAAAGAGGTGAAGCATGTGTTATTGATCTGTGGAAATTTCAACACACAACATCGGATGTTGTTAGCAATGAGGCGATATTGGAGGATCGTAGTTGGGTTGGGCTGAGTTCGACTGAGCAATTTTGAATCCACCAATAAGGGAGGTGTATTCTCTGAACTTCTGTGCTTTAATAATGGGTGCACGCGCCCTCATATGGCGCTGCTAGGGTAACCTTTAATAAGGTGCATCCATAATTGACTATATCTTAATCAATATAGAGGGCTGGGAATGTGTGCACGATATGACAGTTGTCGTGACAGTGGAGAGTGATCATGATTCCATGGTACTTTGCCTATAATTATGCATGAGGGATGGAGTTGTCAAAAATAGCTCAGTGGAAAGGAGGCATAGTCACATAGAGGCAGTATCAAACTGTAGAAAGAGAATACGATGGAGCAGGGAGAAATAACTACAAAACTGCCACTGTTAGAGAGTGTATTGATTAAGTATGGTTCTATAATTCTTAACTGTCCACAATGGTGAAACCCTAGCAGCCTACAAAAAGATGATAGGGGAGCTAAAGGCCCTGTGGTCTAAGCCCATTAGGCCTGAAGACTCCTTGATGGTTGGTGGGAAAAGAAGCATACAGGTTACTTGGTATGATGATAAATGCTATAGAGTAAAGGGAGTTGTATCATCTGCCTTAGTACAACAACACTATAGCCTACATAGTGAATTACTATTCAGAGAGTATAGGGCTGATGATAAACGCCTTCTGAGAAATAAGAAATTGCTGCATCAACTGACTCTCTGGGAGGAACTGAAGGAGGCTGCACAGGAAAACAACTCCCAACATTTCTGGGAATTGGTATCACAAGCTGAGAGTGGCTCAGTGCACATTATAGAAACTCCTATTGGGCCATCTGTCTCGACTGGTCACTTTAGTCATTTATATAGTGTCAACCCCATAATCCCTCTGTCAGCCAGTGAGAACATCTGGTCTGGGCCTTGTTTTATTGATATTTTAGGAGCAGAGGTGGAGAGAGCCCTGATTGATGCAAAGAAGCAAAAAAGCCCCAGGCTCTGATATTACCTATCAATATATATTTTGAAGAGCCGTACTTGTGGGGCAGCATCCTTAGTAAAGTGTTTAATTCGGCACTTGCTGGAAATGCTGTACCCCCTTCCTGATGTTCAGCCATTATTCTGTTGATCCATAAAAAAGGCAATTGATCCAGGCGATCAAAATACCATCAGATCTCTCTTCTAGATGGTGCAGGAAAAATTCTAAGGAAAGTTCTGCTCAACCTCCTTCAGGGGTGGGTCGATGCTCACAAAATCTTGACTGAAGTGCAAGCTGGATTAAGGCCTTGCATTGGGACCATTGATCAGGCTCTCCTGTTGTATATGACCTTGATTTAAAGAGAATTTGCGATGGGACAGCCAAATACAGAAGGCCAAGCTAGTTTTGAGACATTTGGCTGTAGAAATTTTAAAATTTAGACATCAGGCCAGCTCCGGAAGTATTAGTATTATATCACAAATATGTAATCTAAGGGCAGTGGCAGCCACACTGTATGGTGAGGATCTATGGGGGATTGGGAATGCCTGCCCACGCCAAGTAGTTGACAATAATTTCCTCTGTAATTTGCTGGTGCTCGAGCCAGGTACACCTCTAGCGGCACTGTATACAGAGCATCATTTTATTCCTATATCAGAAATTATTGCTCCCAAGGCCAATTCTTTATTGGGTAAGACTGGTAAGAAATCCTAAAGCCACAGTTTTTTTAGAAACCCCTTGAGTAAGTCACAGCTAGTTGTTCCTGTTGAGGCCATACATGGTCCTCACATGTACAAAAAATGTTAAAGGAATTACAGTTGATCATTTTGTGGGAAGCTCCTGGAAGTGTTAGTCAGGATATCACAGCTCTGGTTAAAGAATGGTATCGTGAAAATATGCAGATAAACTTTCATGTCAATAATACCTGTACATGCTATACTCTAAATTAACGTGAACATTGTACTTAAGATTCTGGCTAGGTATCCTCCCAACCAGGGATTTCCTTATACGTATACATATGTTTTATTGCCGATCTGATTGCCGTGATTGTAGTGTTGGTGTGCTGGATAATCTAACTCATGTTATGCTGCTTTGTAACAAATATGTATCCACCTAATGGAGGTGGCTCTTTACCCCTTTCTAAAGACTATGGGGCATATTACCAAGGAGTTGCGATAAATATCAGAGAGCAAGCTTAGCGCTGTTATTCTTATTGCCGGCTATCGGTGGATTTAATCACCGAGATAGCGTTGCATTATCAACGATTATCTCAAAGGTGATAAGAAATCCAGAAATAGCGGGGATTTCCATGGAACATCGTTGGTTTTCCAGTGATGTTCCATGGAAAACGGCGATAGACTTGCTAATAAGGCACTGTGGCCTTAGCCGCACAATCCACCCCCCATGTTAGATATGCCTTAGTCAGGTATTTAACAGACATTAAATGCCTGCGGTCAGGCAGAGTTAGCACAATTAAAATTATCGCTGCAAGTCGTTGGTAATATCACGAAGCTGCCTTTGCGATATTTACCTGTGTTGTTTCGACAGCCATGCCTACTTTGCATTTCATTAGCGATACGATGGTAGGCTTGCTGGAAGCAGGCGCTAAGTAAGGAAAACACACGCTAGCGTGTCCTTGATGATATTGCGATATAATTACAGCCGCTATTCGCCTGAAAATGAATGCTAAAGCAGCGATAATTATATTGCCAGCACTTGATAATATGCCCCTATGGGTTCAGATGTGTTAAACTAGCAATGGCGCTGTGTATTAATTTAGATGATATGAATCTGATTAGCTCTGTAGCTTCATATTTATGGGTTACATGGCCCTGCCTGAAAGAGTTGCCCTCCACTCTAGGATTATATTTAAGTAGATAAGCTTCATGAACCTAGTTGCTACCTATTACGGAACACACTGTTACTTTATGCAAATGTTCAACAATTTTGCACTACTTCTATGTACCTCACTTTTACTCCCTAGGTTGGTTGACAAACTGTTTACAAGTGGAAAGTGGACAATTCCCAACAGTTTTAATGTTTTTTAATTAATAGTGATGCACATGTTTTTTGTTCGGGAGGCAGCCTCTGACTGTAGTATGTACTTTTCCCATTGCACTTGCACTTTACTGTATCTGAAGAATTCAAACATGCTCTTCTTCTCAGGTTGTATGCCTTCCGTGAAAATACACTTTTGTAGCATTTTATTGTCTTTGTATTTACATTTTTCCTAATAAATCTATTGATAGATTGCTTTGCTCATGTTCTTATTGAATTGTTTTTAGATTGCAAGTTTAAAAAAAAAAAATTTGTGAGGCTGGCAGCCAAAACAATAAATACATAAATAAACAAGCAAACTCAAATTTTTATACAACAAAGTATTAATGCAGTTCATGGGTCCTTTGAGCAGCCTTCATGTACACTCTCACCTGGTTGTACATTTATAGTGTCATTGAAGATGAATATAAGCTGCATGCCAGAGGTGAATGTGCAAGTTTCTCTGGTTTTGTTCTGCGTAATGATCATGCATCATGGTGTTTTCCCTCAGGGTATTCACCATAGTTTCTCACTTGCATTCAGTGTAATATGAGATATCCTCACTGCAGTACAGTCAAAGTGAATAGTTTGCACACAGTTGGGGGATTGCCACCTTAACCTTCCACATCACCCCATTCTGAGATCACTTCCAGCCTATGGCGGGGGTTAGTGGGTGTCCAGGAGCTCTCCAAATTCCACCTGCATTCCGCATCTTTATGCCTTAGCCAGTGCTTAATTTGTGAAGGAAATAGTGCCAGGCCTGAAACTCTGCTCAGAATACTGCACTGGAGCAAATAAACACCAGCACTTGGAATACCAAGGCCAGAAGTTTAAAAACCGCCCCATACCTCTTTAAATCATTACCATGCACTCCCTCCCCCTTTAAATCACTCCTGTAGATTCCTGCTTTCTCCTTCTGTGACTGTTTGATTGTCTTTCTCTTCCTCTAACTTTCCAAACTGTGAATATTCCCTTAAGAATGATCGTAGCAACAATGTTGTATCTATCAAAGTCGCTGCAGTCTGCCAGTCATTGCTCTAAGTGTAATCTCTTTCACACTGATGACAAGAATTGTAATCATGCCTGTATCAGAGGACTGGTATTCAATCAATCAATTAATAAACTGTATTCGATTACTATAAAAAATTATCATAATTTATTTATTTTATTCAAGCGATTTGTAGAGCGTACAAATACCCTTGGGTGTCTCGGCGCTGCCGACTCTGTGGAAGACCAAGCCGAAAGCAGGAGGTTACTGATTAAACAGCCAACTCTTTACTAGTTTCCTGAAGGCAAGCAGGGTGGGGCAGGATTTAATGGGATGGGGATGTGTGTTCCACAACTTGGCTGCGGCCACAGTGAATCTTCTTTCACCCCAGAAAATATTTTTGTTCGAGGGACATTCAGAAGGTTTTCTACTGATGATTTTAGGGGTCTGTTGGGCCTGTAGACACACAGAGCCCTATTAAGAAACTAAGGTCCAGTGTTATGGATGGCTTTGAATGCAATGCAAAGTGCTTTAAATTTAATTTGGCTTCTTATCGTTAGCCAGTGGAGTTTTTGGATGACGTTTGAAATTGGATTATTCTTAGGTGTGCTTGTTAGCATTCCGGCAGCTGAATTCTGCACCATCTTTAGTCTATTTATGACCTTCTTCTGGGCATTAAGGAGCCAGTGCTTAGTTTGTAAAATACGACTGCAGCTTGCGCAACAGATTACCCCTGCTAGCACTACAAGTGGTAGTGACAACACAACTACTAACCATAACACCCCTAGACGTGTGACATTTCAGACTATTTCAGGCCCGATGCTGTAAGAATGGCTTGGGCGGCAAGTAATACTCATTTTTTATGTATATTGAATTAATACTTAACTGTTGTTGTGGTCATCTCTAAATTGGCCAGACGGAGCAACAAAGGCAGACTGTCACAAGCACTGGTGCTGATAGTTAAGTGCTGGTGCCAAGCACCAGAAACTACTGGCTCAAATTAAGCCCTGGAGGAGGCCATTACAATAGTCTATTTTTGACATTACTAGGGTGCTAATATGGGTTTTTCAGGCACTGGGTGGAACAAATGGTAGGAGTTTTTTATTCATCTTTAGGGTATTGAAAGATCAGGAGACACCTGCACTGGCATGGAATGAAAAGGATAGTTTGCTGTTGAATAAAACACCTACATTTCTGACTTTCGAGACGGGGGGCTGGCCACTAAGTAGGGGACCATGCAGGGGAAAGATTACAAAAAATCAGTACCTCCGTTTTATTGGAGTTCAATTTTAGGCAGTTGTGAACCATCCAAGTACTAATAGCCGACATTCCGTCTTGGAAGCTGGCTGCAATTGCTCCTTCGTCGTTATGGATTGGGAGCACCAGTTCTGTGTCATCTGCGTAAGATGTCACACCCATTCTGTGGGTTTTGATGACCATAGTCAAGTCCTACACATAGATATTAAATGAGGTCGGACTCAAGAATGATCCCAGTGGCACACCACATGGGAGGGTAAATAGGGAGGAGTTAAAGTCACCATAGCACACCAAAAAACACCAAGACACCAAAAAAATACAATTAAAATAATTACAAACACCTTACTAAAAGAATGAATCACAATTACATTATATAAAATGTTAAAAATTATTACATTACGCGATGCGCTTCAAACCTTAAAAAATGCTTCACAGTACAGCAACAACTGGGTTGGACAACATTCGTAAGAAATAAAGAGCTGGTTTACACTTGGGGTTTTTATTATGCAACATTGTTTTCAATCTGCATGATAGTGTTTTGATCATCATATTATTGCTGACACATATATTGTAACAATCTGCAATTGTAAAAGGTGTCTGTGAACACGTTATTTAAAGCTTTGTACTTCTTCATATAGTTGCGGTACTGGTTCTGTCTATAAGAGTTATGGAGTGGCATTTGTCTGAAAGGTTTTTGGTAGAGTATACTGATATATGTATGATACACAGTGATTTCCCAAGGGGAGATTTGGTTTACTGTTGCGCAATACCCTTGTTGTGGGGGCCCAACTTTCTTCTTTTACTGAACTTACTGTATCTGAGCTAGGGTTTCATATGGCCCCAATTATAAAATAAGTAGTTGGGTATGATTTTACAATTGAAGATAGTGTTTTTTTTTCCTGATACATGATTACCAGAGAAGCAATGGGACAAGCTTGATTTGATCTTCTGCATATGTTAAGCCTAATTCATCGTGAGGAAAATAATAAGGACTGGATTACTGTAGGTCTAATAGATGCCTCCAAAATAGATTGTCCTCTCTCTGTATATTAGTTGTATCTTGATAGCCCCAACTAGAAGCCCAATACATGTATACATCTATGCTTATATAAATCCATTGTTTTTTTGCCCACTATGCCACTCTATTTGGACCCAGCCATATGCAAATCAGTCTTGACCCTGTGCCTCATAGGAACAGTCCAGACCGAACTGCCAAGCCAGGTCCTCCCTAGACCAGAAACAAGCATCCTAGGACCGATTTCGGGGTATGTCACCCTTCATGAGCCAGGCTAGCTTGAATCCAGTGGCGCAGTGAGCAAAGGACTCACGTTTGTGCATACCCATCCCACTTAGGGCGAAAAGTGTACCTGCAACAAATGATGGACGGAATGCTGAATTATTCAAACATTCTCCCCGGGTCAAGAGATCTGGGTTAAATCCATCGTTCTTTTGCCCACCACGCCACCCCAGTTTGGGCCCAGCCATATGCAAATCAGTCTTGACCCTGTGCCTCATGGGAAGAGTCCAGGCCGAACATTTACAAAGTTGGAATTTTTTTTCCTAAACCAACTGTGCCTTTCTGCCTGTTTCCAGGGCCGCTTGACTGTGACTGGCTATCCTGTTGCAGGTAGTGTATTGCTTCCAGACATTGACACAAAAGAGACCCAGGGTTGGAGGGAGAGGATCTTCCTGACAGCTTATCTATGGAGCAGTTGCCACTTGCCCTGATTACACTTCTAAGCACCTTGCTTGCAGCACACACATACAAAGCAAAGTAACCTGAAATCAGGTCTGCCATTGCCTTTGCTTCCTTAGACAGTATGGAGCCAAAACGAGGGTAAGGTAGAATTGACTTTAACCAGTTTTGGAGGTAAGCCAGGGAATTCCCCACACAAAGTCTGCCATCAGGTTTCAAAATGGGACTTGAAGAAGTTCTCAAGGGAACACTCCTTGACCTGCTTTAGTTTAAGAAATGACTGCAAACCTGTTTGAAGAAATTGATTGGACCTGCTTTCCTTGAACCCAGGTTCAACAGAAGTGACTCCAAGGGTCAGTTGACTGACCCATTATTTGAGCTGTATGGACACAACAAACCTTTTTAGTGGCCACCCTGCAACTTCCCAACTGACTAGCACAAACTGGAACTTCCTGGACCTCCTGGAGCCCTGCTGTTGGCCTCTGCTGGAGTGAGTTCTGATCCCCAAGAGGTCCCCCCAGGTCCTGGAACCTTGGCTGATATCAGAGTATACTGCTTCTGAAGAAAAGGTCAAAATACAGAAGTTTGAACTCCAAGCAAACGCAAAGTGACCTCTTCTCACCGAAAATTGACCTCCTACGATAGATGCCGACGTAAAGCTCCAGCAGGAACTGCTGTTCATTCTGACAGTGACTGTCCACAATGATCACCAACAGGAGGCTCCAGTGAGAGCTGCTCTTCACATTGACATACAGCTTAACGGAATACGGGACCGTCCAAAAGGGGTACGGTGGTCCTGACCCTGCAATTAGGATGCCACCACCACAGTGCTAAGAAACAACGAAGGGTTTGGCTGAAGCGCAGTAAGGCTGCGCCGAACAAGATTCTCAACAAAACAATTGCCAGTACTGCCAATTAATTTGACAACTTTTTAAATACACAAAGATAATAAACATTTGTTGCATAACCACAACACAAATTGTGACTGACTTAATCTTTTTTTTTTTTGTTAGTTAAATATTTTTCATCACACTATATCTATGACAGTGTTGTCATCTTTATGAAGGAGATAAAATTAAAATAGTACCCCACCACTGAAAAGTTTTGATTCTGTTGAACCTTGGTGAGGCTCCTTCACGTTTTTTCTTTTGCACTAAACCCTTCTTTATTCTGTGTATTTGTATGTTCTATGTTGTGTGTAGGTATCCCTTATCTAAACTTACCTTGAATGTCAGAGAAATGTGTATGACAGTTTCACAGTATATATGGGAATGAGTGAATGAACCAGTTGTTGTACATGGTCCCACCTTCAGTTTAGCCCGTTTGTGTGTTCCTTTTTTCTACACTGTATGTATTAACCCAAATTTCTCTTCTCTTCCGCTCACTTTTGTATAATCATCAAAAATGTTTTTGATATAGTGTGATGAAAAATATTTATGAACTAAAAAAAAAAAAAAGATTAAGTCAGTCACAATTTGTGTTGTGGTTATGCGACAAATGTTTAACACCTTGGCTGCTGTGACTTTTCCCCTCCTGTGCTGACATTCTTTGAATACCATTGTTCATGACGAGCTCAGCTCGTCATAAGCATAGCTCCACTGTGCCTCATGACGAGCTGAGCTTGTCATGAGCATGGAAGGGGTTAATATCTTTGTGCATTTAAAAAGTTGTCAAATTAATTGGCAGTACTGGCAATTGTTTTGTTGAGAATCTTGTTTGGCGCAGCCTTACTGCGCTTCAGCCAAACCCTTAGTTGTTTCTTGCTCTGTTAGCGGGCGCTGGCTCACGAGGTCTATTGTAGGACACGGAATCAAGTCCACATTTAGGTAGATGATTAGAGAAATTAGCCATAGTACACGCATATTTATTTTTCCCTTGTTTTTGAGTCACTTTCACACATTTTTCCTTTCACTTTTGCATGCACCGAGCTAAACATCGATAAATAGAACATCAAAGCGGAGAGCATTCCAACACGTAATAGACAGAAACTCGCTTGTTAAATACTTTCTTCTAAATACTATGACGGAATCGATACTTTCGCCTATTCTGAGGAAGATATTAAAAAACTCTTGAGTAACCCTCCTCTATTCGGATCAGCGTCACTCAGCAATTCAGCTAAAGTCATCAATGAATCAGAAAAACTAACTCGGTTAAAAAAGAAACAAATTTGCACTGACCTCCATGGTCATTTTCTCCTTCAACACCTGAGAGCGGGGACAATCCCTGGTGGACTGATCATTAGGAATATTCCAGTAGTATTCACAGAGGATCCAATCTATAAAAAAGGATACAGCCTGATAGAAACAAAGTGTAGCAGAGATTTGATGGTACTAACAGTTGAAACGGCACAACGCCTATCTAAAGCCCAGTTGGAGGAAATAGAGGCCTTGGAAACAGAAATCAAAAACAATCAATTAATACCAGACTCTGAAGCTCTGCTGGACAAAGTTGATAAGGATATCATCGAATTTAAGGATTATGCAATCAGCCAAAAGGAAAGTAATTTTGAAAGGGACAAGAGGAATTTCTCATTGAAGAAAGCATATCCATACTTACAACAAGATTTTTACACTAGACCAGAGGCGCAAAGTTTTCTCCCGGATAAACAAGGTAGATCTAGGAATAACTTCATAACGTTCTCTGATACATCTTCATCAGGCAGTAGTGAGGCGAACAATACAAATTATAGACCTGGATCCGCAAGGAGAGGATCATTTCAACCTAATTTTCAACAACAAAACTACCAGCAAGGAGGACAACAACAACAACAGCAACCTTTTTTAGGACGCGGACAATAGAAACCGTGCGCAAAAACCAGAATTGTCCAACCATGGGAAATGTCCACGAGAAGGCAGAATTACAGCAATTACAAGAACTAAAGTCTCCAATTTTCAATTTGTCAAACTAAATCCTAACAGAAATGGAGACAAGTCTGTTGGAAAAAGGACTAGCTTTTGTGCCTACTAGGAACACAGACTTCATCAGATTAAAGTGGGAATTTATTCAATTCTGCCGCAAAATAAGGTTGACAACTTTCTTTGCTCACCAAATACAGCCGCAAAGTCTTGAAACTACAGGCCTTAAGAAAAAATCTAAATTCTGTCCCCCAGCAAGTAAGGTACCGAAAGAAGTTCTTACGTTCAAAAAAACAATTCTTTCTGCCATTTCAGCACAGGAGAAGAAAAAGTCAGGTTTCATCGAACCGATCTTATCTAAAGCACAACAGGATGCTTTGAAAAATCTTGCCAATGACAAAGATATTTTAATTAAACAAGCCGATAAGGGCGGTTCTATAGTCATCTGGGGAGCCGAAGCCTATACGGCTGAGATCAACAAACAACTATCGGACAATAGCTGCTACAAGAAGTTAGAGAAGGATCCTACTCAGGAATTGCAGCGTGAGCTATTCGGAATTATCAATCAAGGTTTTGAACAAGGCTTCCTTGGTAAAAAAGAATTGGAATACTTGCAAAATAGACATCCGCGTACACCCCTGTTTTACGCATTACCTAAAATCCATAAAGATGAGAGACATCCGCCCGGGAGACCCATAATCTCGGGGTGTGACTCCCTTTTTTAGCCAGTTTCTACGTTTATTGATTTTTTTCTAAAACCGTTTATGACGGAAGTCAAATCTTTTTTACAAGATACCACCGATTTCATCAATAAACGAATGGATTTATAATTTGAAGAAAACAAAGACTACCTTGTAAGTATGGACATTACATCACTATACACACAGATCCCGCAGGAAGAGGGATTGGAGATTCTTAAGCTGTTTTTGGATAAAAGAGAAAAACCAATAAAGGTGCCCACCGAATTCCTTTTAGAGGTGGCAAAACTAGCTCTCAAAAGAAATTTCTTCAAATTCAAGGAAGATTTCTTTTTTCAGATCCGTGACGTGGCCATGGGGTGTCCATTTTCCCCGGAACTGGCAATATTATTTATGAGCCAATTTGAGGACAAATTCGTCTATGAGAATAACCTGTATGCAGAATGTATCGGAGGATGGCTCCGATACAGCAATGATATTTTTTTCATCTGGTCATTGACTGAGGAGCAATTAATGTCATTCCAACAATCGAACAGAACATATAAAGTTTAGCATCCAACACTCAAAGTATAGACTACCATTTCTGGATGTCGAAGTATATTGCGCAGATGGAATTCTGGTCACCACTTTATACAAAAAAGATACAGATCGCAATAAGGCCTTACACTTTACAAGTTACCATCCAAGAAGTTTCAGGGAAATCCGCAGGAATTGTACCTTCAAGGACGAATATATGTTCCATGCGAATTCCTTAAAAGAGAGTCTATTACTTCGAGGATACCCAGCAAAACTACTAAAACATGCGCTCAAAAGAGCCTGGTGGACACCCTGTGACACCCTCCTAACTAAAAAATCCAAAAATTAACAAACAGGATAGTCTGTGTATCAACATTTTGTCCTACGTCCAATTGGTTGAAAAAAGAGTTATGCAAAAATTGGCACTTGGTCAGGGATTTGGACGGACAACTCATTGAGTTGCCGCTTTTCGCATTCAGGAAAGACAAACATGTGGCAAACCATATTGTCAGAGCAGCAAAGCCAAAGCAAAAGTCTCCATCATTGAGAGAATATGTGGATTTACCACCCATCACTGGCCACCATCAATGTGGAACATGCGTGTGCTGCCCCTTGACCATGGAAGGAGATGTATTCCAACATAATGGCATCTCATGGAAACAACTAAAATTTATAAACTCAAGTCAAGTCAGAAATTTATATAGCGCGCTACATACCCAGAGGGTCTCAAGGCGCTAGAAGAAGGATGGGGAATTATTTGTCAAATAACCACGTTTTAAGTTGCTTTCTGAATGCTAGGTGGTTCTGAGTCAGGCGAAGGTGAGTGGGAAGTGAGTTCCAGGTTTTAGCTGCCAGGAAGGAGAAGGATCTACCTCCCATGGTGGTTTTGTTGATGCGAGGTACAGTGGCAAGGGCTTGGTTGGAGGATCGTAGCTGGCGGGGGGGGGGAGTAGAAGGACAGTCGTGTGTTGAGGCATTCTTGTCCGGTTTCGTAGAGTGCTTTGTGTGCGTGGGTAAGGAGCCGGAAAGTAATCCTCTTATTTACGGGGAGCCAGTGGAGGTTTTTCAGGTGACCAGAGATGTGTTCTTTGCGCGGGATGTCTAATATGAGCCTGGCTGAGGCGTACTGGATGCGTTGGAGTTTTTTCTGGAGTTTTGCGGTGGTACCGGCGTAGAGGGTGTTTCCGTAGTCCAGTCGGCTCGTGACCAGAGCGTGGGTGACTGTTTTTCTGGTTTCGGTGGGGATCCAGCGAAATGTTTTTTTGAGCATGCGAAGAATGTGGAAGCAAGATGACGAAACGGCGTTGACTTGTCTGTTCATCGAGAGTGAGGAATCCAGGATGACGCCCAGGTTCCGTGCGTGGTCCGTCGGGATGGGTGCTTTTCCAAGGGCCTCTGGCCACCAAGAGTCATCCCAGGCGGAGGGGGAGGTGCCTAGGATGAGGACTTCTGTTTTGTCTGAGTTCAGTTTCAGACGGCTGTGCTTCATCCATTCTGCTACTTCTTTCATTCCTTCATGTAGGTTGGTTTTGGCAGTGTTAGGGTCTCTGGTGAGTGATAGGATCAGTTGAGTGTCGTCGGCGTAGGAGATGATGTTGAGGTTGTGTTGGCGTGCGATGGTCGCGAGGGGGCTCATGTATACGTTGAAGAGGGTGGGGCTGAGTGAAGATCCTTGTGGGACGCCGCAGATGACTTCAGTGGCCTCTGACTTGAATGGTGGAAGGCGGACTCTCTGGGTTCTTCCGGTGAGGAACGAGGTGATCCATTCCAGTGCTTTTCCTTGGATTCCGACGTTTCTGAGGCGTTGTAAGAGAGTGCTATGGCAGACCGTGTCGAAGGCAGCGGAGAGGTCGAGGAGGATGAGGGCGACAGTGTCTCCATTGTCCATTAGGGTTCGAATGTCGTCTGTTGCTGCGATGAGGGCGGTTTCAGTGCTGTGCTTGGCTCGGAAGCCGGATTGTGAGGAGTCGAGGGATTTGTTGGTTTCGAGGAATGCGGCGAGCTGGTTGTTGACCGCTTTCTCGATGACTTTGGCCGGGAAAGGAAGGAGTGAGATAGGGCGGTAGTTTTTGAGTTCGGTGGGGTCAGCTGTGGGTTTTTTCAGGAGGGCGCTGAGTTCGGCATGTTTCCAGCTTTCTGGGAAGGTTGCGGAGTTGAGGGAGAGGTTGATAACGTCTCGGAGGTGCGGTGCTATGATGGAGTCTGCTTTGTTAAAGATGTGGTGAGGGCATGGGTCTGTGGGGGATCCTGAGTGGATGGAGTTCATCAGACGGATGGTGTCCTCGGTGGAGATTGGCTTCCAGTCATTGAGGATGTTCAGGGGGGGAGGGGGTCCTGCGGGGGGTTGGGTGGGTTGGTCTTTGGGTCGGTTGTCGAAGCTGTTGTGGATGTCTGCAATTTTGTTGTGGAAGAATGAGGCTAGGGAGTCGCAGAGGGCTTGAGAGGGGGTGATGTCGTTGGAGTTGGCTGAGGGGTTGGTAAATTCCTTGACGATGTTGAATAGTTCCTTGCTGTTGTGGGCGTTGTTATCTAGTCGGTCTTTGAAAGCGGCTTTCTTGGCATTCCGGATCAGTTGGTGGTGTATACGGGTGGCGTTTTTGAAGGCGTCCTTGGTGCTGATGGTTGGGTCTTTTTTCCAGGCTTTCTCAAGGGAGCGACAGAGTTTCTTGGATTTCTTAAGATCATTGTTGAACCAGGAGGCCTTCTTGCTGCCTAGTTTGATTTGTCGGTTTTTCAGTGGTGCTAGGATGTCAGCGCTGTTGGTTAGCCATTGGGTGAGGTTGGTGGCTGCTTGGTCTGGGTTTGAGGAGTGGGCTGGGGGGTTTTGGAGAAGCGATGAGGAGATCTGGTCGATGGTGACTTTGTTCCAGTTTCTTTGCAGAGTGGGTTGGGGGTGGTTGTTGGATGTGGGCTTGTCGTAGGTAAAGTGAACGCAGCTGTGGTCAGTCCAAAGGAGAGCTGTGGTGTGGCTGTAGGAGACATGTTTGCTGGAGGTGAAGATAGGGTCGAGTGTGTGACCTGCGATGTGGGTGGGGGTAGTGACAAGTTGTTTAAGTCCGAGGTTGGCGAGGTTGTCCAAAAGGGTGGTGGTGTTGCGGTCATTGTTCTTCTCAAGGTGAAAGTTGAGGTCTCCCAGGAGGATGTAATCCTCGGAGGGGAGCGCGTGTGGAGTGATGAAGTCCGAGATGTCTTCACTGAATTGTGCGCGGGGTCCTGGTGGCCTGTAAAGGAGGGTGCCTCTGAGTGTGGTCTTGGGGTCGATGTGGATCTGGAAGTGCAGGTGTTCGGAGTTGGCGAGATTGACGTCTGAGCTTGTTGAGATGCGAATGGAATTCTTATGGACAATAGCGATGCCTCCTCCTGTTTGGTCGGTGCGGTCCTTACGGATGATCTTATAGTCTTCCGGGATGGCGATGGTGATGTCTGGGGTGGAAGAGGCGTTCATCCATGTTTCTGTTAGGAAGGCGACGTCCGGGGAGATGGTGTCTAGTAGATTCCAGAGGTCAATAGCGTGCCTGTGGACCGAGCGGGCGTTGAGCAGGATGCATTGTAGGTGGTTGGGGTTGGATATCTGTTGCGTGTTCGTAGATGAGGAGTTGTGCTTGGTGCCGTCGAACTTGCAGGAGTTGCAGGAAAAGGGTCCATGGGTGAGTCCAGGGGTGGCTAGGGCGCAGTTTGGGGGACGGCCGGGGTTAAGGGCTAGGAGGGTGGTGGCATTGTAAGTAATTTGGGGGGGGTGGACGTAACGAGGACCAGGGGGTCTGGCGCTGGGCGCGGTCCAGGCGCGGACGGGCGTAGACGGGCTTACCTTTGGCGCACCTTCGGCGCGGATTGGGCGCGATCGCTGCGCGTGAACGCTGCGCGTTAGGTCATTGGTCATAAATGGATGGTGGAGGGGGCGGAGCGTGGGAGGGGCAGCAGCTGGGAGGCGGTGGCGGGAGGAGGGGCGGACCAGGGGAAAACAACAACACAAAATGGAGGGTCAAAGGCAAGCACAGCCAGGGGCAGCAAATGCACAGCGTGTTGTAGGGAGAGAGCCTTACACGCACAAACCAGGTGAAAAGTCGTCAAAATCAGAGTTACTGCCACAGCGGCGTTGCGCTGCTATTTTAATAAATAAAGCGACAGTGCAGCGCAATTGTAAAAATAAATTCGACAATGCAGCGCTATAAAGCGACCTTGCAGCGCTATCAGTGAAATAATCAAATGAGGCAGTGCAGCGCTATAAAGCGACCTTGCAGCGCTAACAGTGAAATAAGCAGATGAGGCAATGCAGCGCTATGAAGCGACCTTGCTGCGCTATCAGTGAAATAAGCAAATGGGACAATGCAGCGCTATAAAGCGTCCTTGCAGCGCTATCAGTTGAATAAGCAAATGAATCAATGCAGCGCTAGGAAACAGAAAACCAGGAGACCAACGATACCAGCGTGCAGGACAGCTGGAGCGTGGGGGAGCAACCGGACTGAAGGAGGGTCCAGGCGGTCACAGAGAACTCGGGAGCGAGGAAGGATACTAATCGTGGGTGGGAGGGGCAGCAGCTGGGAGGCGGTGGCGGGAGGAGGGGCGGACCAGGGGAAAACAACAACACAAAATGGAGGGTCAAAGGCAAGCACAGCCAGGGGCAGCAAATGCACAGCGTGTTGTAGGGAGAGAGCCTTACACGCACAAACCAGGTGAAAAGTCGCCAAAATCAGAGTTACTGCCACAGCGGCGTTGCGCTGCTATTTTAATAAATAAAGCGACAGTGCAGCGCAATTGTAAAAATAAATTCGACAATGCAGCGCTATAAAGCGACCTTGCAGCGCTATCAGTGAAATAATCAAATGAGGCAGTGCAGCGCTATAAAGCGACCTTGCAGCGCTATCAGTGAAATAAGCAGATGAGGCAATGCAGCGCTATGAAGCGACCTTGCTGCGCTATCAGTGAAATAAGCAAATGGGACAATGCAGCGCTCTAAAGCGTCCTTGCAGCGCTATCAGTTGAATAAGCAAATGAATCAATGCAGCGCTAGGAAACAGAAAACCAGGAGACCAACGATACCAGCGTGCAGGACAGCTGGAGCGTGGGGGAGTCATTATATATGGATTTATATGCCCCTGTAACAGGCTCTATGTAGGAAAAAACAGCCAAGAGGTAAGACAGCCAATGAACCAACATAAATCACGGATAAAGAAAAATATTTTGACTGCGCCACTCGTGCAACACTGGATTGATCACTCGCACACAGAGAATGACCTCCAATGGACTGTCCTCTCTAAGGTTGACCCCGACCCTCGAGGAGGAGACCTGGAGGAGAAAATATCTTTACGAGAGGCCACTCTGATTCTGAAATACAATTCTGCAGTGACAGGATTGAATGAAATGTCCGAATTATACCATCTGTAATCGAGAGAGCCCCCCCTTTTGTTCACCTGTATTAGTCTGTAACAACGATCAAGTCAAGCACCCACAAATAACCCGACACGACCTGAACCACTGCATAAGTATGTACCTAGGGCAAAAGTGAAGATGTTCCACTTTATATATATCCTATGGAACTCAGCAACCCTGCACCAACTGTTCGACTCAATCCTTGTTTTAAGCATCAGTCATCACCAACATATGATTGACCTAAGCCCCTCATTAAAAAACCATGGACATTCTTCAGCTGCATTGCTTTGCCCCGTAATGCCAAAATACGGACTACAACTCCCAGACAACCTAGGGTCAAGGACGATACTTTTTAGGCGTGGGCAAATGAGAACATGGAAGTGCGACGGTGGACTAGGAGACGCCGCGCAAGGAAGAGGAGACCGAGTCCACAACTAAGGCATGCATTGTGACAATAGCCCCTGACAAACGCGATCAACAGCAGTTCCGCGATGAGATACACTTTGATATAGGCGTCATAGTGATGTGACTGCGCTCCCTTTATAACCGGGGACATTTAGTGATACGCTTTCCCTCTTTGCATGCAGGAATTGGTTTGAATGAAGACCGGCGACCCAGCGTGTCTCTTATCTGGGAATCAGCTAAAAATGAAAAGGTAACTGCGTTGTTTCAATAATTCTAGGCTGACTAGATGCGAATTAGTTTGATTTAAGACTACAGGCTCTCACTATTCTTTTCAACAGCACATGATGGTTTCCTTACTCCATGACATTTTGTGACATTTGGAGCTGGACATCTTAAGCAGGAGTATTAAGAAGACAAGGTAATAACGCTGGTCATGCTTGTCCGTTCTAGAGTAGAAGGTTTTCAAGAGACAGGATAGTAAGTGTTGTTTTATCCTTTACAGGACTGAACCCTCGAGGTCCTGAGAAGAACCCCCAGAATTAAGGGGCTTCGAAACGCGTCAACCCTTTTTTTGTTTAAGGCCATTCTTGAGATAATATTGTGATGTGAAAAATTATGAGACTGTAAAATGGTTCAGATGGCTTTTTAGATGACAGTGTTGTCATCTTTAGGAAGGAGATAAAATTAAAATAGTACCCCACCACTTATAAGTTTTGGTTCTGTTGAACCTTGGTGAGGCTACTTCACGCTTTTTCTTTTGCACTAAACCCTTCTTTATTCTGTGTATTTGTATGTTCTATGTTGTGTGTAGGTATCCCTTATCTAAACTTACCTTGAATGTCAGAGAAATATGTATGACAGTTTCACAGTATATATGGGAATATGTGAATGAACCAGTTGTTGTACATGGTCCCACCTTCAAATTTAGCCCGTTTGTTCGTTCCTTTTTTCTACAAAGTATGTATTAACACAAATTTCTCTTCTCTTCCGCTCACTTTTGTATTATCATCAATTTTTTTTTAGATGTAGTGTGATGGAAAATATTTATGAACTAACAAAAAATAAAATGATTAAGTCAGTCACAATTTGTGTTGTGGTTATGCGACAAATGTTTAATATCTTTGTGCATTTAAAAAGTTGTCAAATTAATTGGCAGTACTAGCAATTGTTTTGTTGAGAACCGCCACAGTGGTGGCAGCTCATAGCACCACCCTCCACAATGCTGGGAATGCACGTTGTGACAGGCACCGCGCGGTGCCTGCCACTTTGTCAATGCCAATGCAGGGGGTACCATAGGCACCCCGTATGTGCAACCCCTCACCCCGCCAACCTCCTGGGGGCCCACTACGGGCCATCAAAAGCAAAGACTGCATGACTTTCCATGGAGGCAACGCCGCTATGGAAAGGATGATCTCTGCCGTAACCATAATATGGATGGCATTGTCTTGCAGAAACCACCACCATATTAACCATGTTTTCCGCACGGTCGACTAGTTGACCGGCGGATCCCCCAGCCGTCCTAATATGGGGGGGGGTCTTTGAGGTGTGGATGGTGGGCAGATTGCCCCCACTGTGCTAGAGGCGACTACTGCTGGCCCGCCAGGGGCGATCCACCCGCCATCCTAATGGGCCCCTTAGACTTAGGGATAAACAGTTAATGCTACCCTTTTTCAAAAAACTCCTCACTCTACATAAGGGGATAAATCAAATAACTGGAGAATAAAGTAGAGTTAGAGGAACTCCAACATGGCTGCCAAAATGCACATTGAGGAACCCTGGTCTAGTGTTTCTAGAGTTTCCCTTTGAAGCTCAGAGTGGAATGTTTGTGATGCAAGAATTCCACTCTGTGCACTTCACTGAGGCAATTTTTCTGGTAGGAAGTATTCTTTTAAGCTCCGTCATGTTAGTTATGTTAGCTAATTTAGTGAGGGTAGTAATGTTGTTTGTGGGTGTCGTTTTAGGTTCCTTCGTGTCCTGTGATTATTTATGTTGTGCTGCAGGAGACTAGTGTGCTTTTAGGAAGTCTGCTTCTTTGTTGTGGGCGGTTCCTTCTTTCCCATTTATTCTCTGCAGTGTTCATTGAAGTAACTGGGCAGTGTCTGAGTTGAGATTAGTGTCTCAACTCAGCAGCTGCCAAACTCTAATAGCTCTTCCTCCTCATAGAAATGTTGAGTTAAAAGTAAATAAAGCTGGTCGTTAATCTTGAGTTAAGTTTCTTTTTATAAAAAGCTGATGCCTATGTTTAAAATGATATTTACAGTGGTTTAGTTGCCAGTTCAATGAAGTGTTTAGTTTAATCAATTCTTGAAGTAGCTTGAATGGAGATTCGTGTCTCCACTTTACAGCTGTCAAAAAAATAAGAGAGCAGGTATTCCTGAACGGAGATTAGTCTCTCTGCTTCACAGCAGTCAATGAAAGTAGGTGTTCCAGTGCATCCTGAGCTCTTAGTGAAAACAAAAATAGCTGTGTTTCCAGTCGTCTTCAGAACTCCTTACTGCTGCATCGTTTCTACAGCTTCTTACTACAAGCTAAGTGTATCTTCAGCACTTTAAGTAGAAAAATACAGTGCAAACTCTTTGAATAATTTTAAAGAACAAAATAGCAATAAGAAGTTACTTGCCTTGAATTAGATAGAAATCTCTCCTTGATTTTATGTATTTCCTTAATTCCTGAAATTAAAGAGAAAAAGAAGATGTATCTACTAAGTGCACACAGATCTAAGAAATACATATACTATCACAGAAGAGTGGCACTTTCCTGATCCACTCTGGGTATGTAACCATACACATATGCTAAATCTAGAGTTAAGTTATTTAGAGCAAGAAGAAAAAGCTGAACATATATATGTGTTATGTTCCCTTTTAGTCTACTGACCTCAAGAACCAAATAGAGCATACAGACAGCATAGCCACTCAGAATAGTGGGAGCAACAACCAGAAAGAAGGAGATCAGGGTGGACCAGGCAGTCTCTTCTTATCCCCATCCCATTTGCCCCCTTGGTGCACTCTTGCCAACTCACATTATTGATTGGTGGAGCGGATTGAGAGGGGCATTGGGAACTATTGTCATTCTGCTCCGGTGAAGGTTTTCCGGATCTGACAACAGCCTGCGTCGACCCACAAAGCGAATCCCCAACAACGACTGTCTCTTTGCGTTACAGCAGTGACCATCCGTGATGCCCGATCTGGTCCTTACACTGACAGCCCCCTCCTCACAGTCAATGAAAATGGCACTCCTTGTGCAGACTTGAGAAGGTAACTCTTCCGCAGGGCAAACATGGTCCCCGTATTTGTCAGGCGCTCCATCACAGTCAGCCTAAACTTGTAACTTTTCCACAGTCCAGTGCGACCAGATAGCCATGAGTGGCGCATTGTGCTTTTTGATGCTATTTTCCACTGAAACTCAATAAGAATCATATATCCGGTTCTACTGAATCAATTTTTGCTGTTTTTGTATCATTGTATTTAAATTTAACTCTATTTTTTCTCTATTGGTGTGGGATTTTTCTTGTGCTGTGTTTTCACTTCATTAGTTTCTATTCTGCATACATACTTTGCACTTTGCCTTTAAGTTAAGTCTGACTGCTTTTTTGCCAAGCTACCATAGAGTTAAGCACAGGATAATTTAGTGACTTTTGTGATTAAGTGTTAGAAATTGGGTTGTTGGTTGACTGTGGTGTGAGCACTAGTCAAGCATCAAACTCAATTCTTATCAGGGTGAGACACAAGCTAACCCTAAATTACCCTGTGCTCAACCCTCAGGTTGCTTGGCACAGAGCAGTCAGGCTTCACTTAAAGGTAAAGTATGTGTACAACACTTCAAACAGTAATACAGTGAAAACACCACACAAAAAGGATTCCACACAAAGTGGGAAAACAACTTTCTTTAATAAATAAAACAAGACCAAATCAGCAAAAATCCAATCAGCAGAACTGGAGAAAAGATGTGAGTAAAAATAGCGCCAAAAAGCACAAAGCACCAACTGTGGATATCTGGTCGTGGCGTCGGACCAGGACAAATTCACAAGTTCAGGCTGACGTTGATGGCAGGGCAACTTAGGCCCACTTTCTAGGGTCCATGACTGGAGTGGCTCCACCTGGCAGGGTAGATTTATAGATGACAGAGTCCAGGTGATCGTGCAAGCTTGTTGGAAGCCTTAAGACAGACTTAAGACAAACTTAAGACAGTCTTAAGACAAACTTAAGACAGACTTAAGTTAGGATTTTGTTTTAAAGTTTGTCTGAAGTCTGCGTTAAATCTGCCTTAAGTCAAACTTAAGTCAAACTGAAGTCAAACTTAAGACAAAATCCTAACTTTACTACTACTAAATGCCTTCTCTGAATACCAAAAGTAGTAAGTTTAGGATTTTGTCTTCAGTTAGTTCTGTGAATCGGCCCCTGGGTTCTGGGTTAAAGAGATGTAGGTCCAGTCCTTCTCACCCAGGCAAGAGGGCAGCAGGCAGCAGTTATGCACAGCAGGGCAACGGTCCAACTAATTGTCAATCCTTCAAGCAGCACAGCTAGCGGCGAAAATCTTCCCTGCATCCTTTGTTTTTGTATAAAGGCATCAGCACACCCATTTCTATTGGTTGATATTGGTGAAATGTCTGAACCACATTGTGGTCATCACAAGTTGTAGAATCATTGCTTTAGATAATGCTTGGAAATGTAGCTTGTTTACGTGGTACCCATGCACTGCTCTTACTATCTTTCATCTGAAAGGTCAGGAAAGCTCTGGTAGGAATAGAAACTAAACATGGACATGCCTATGTCCCATATTTTTCATTCTTTGCTCTTTTCTTGTTCCCTCAGCAGTAAATAGAAGAATCTTGAAGAAGACATTGATGTGGCAAAATTTGAACCCTTTAGTATAATTTATTGAAAGTCAGAATATTGAGCATAGAATGTTGTACCACAAAAATATGAACTATCAAAACATTGTGAAGGTAAGTTTGAATTCGTAAATGGAATTGTTCATTAGAAATAGTATGTATTAACTGACATTTGCTCCTAACTATAACCTTTGTTTTTTCTGTGAATTTCTAAGGTTTAAAAAAAAAAATAAGTAAGATATATTGTAAAATCCTAACTATAATGTCACTTTAACCTTTGGTTTTCCCACAGAATATCGATTTTTTAACTGTAAATTAGGATGTTCATTGCAAAGTGCCAAATGGGTTTGGGCGCAGGGTCTGGCCATAGAGCACCCAAACCTTTGCTGGTTCTAACCCCCCACAGCACAGTGCAATGATGTGCTATAACAAGATACAGAGTGTCATTTTTTTGTAAGGCAGACCTACTGACTTTTTCAAGGTTCAGAGCACCAAAAAGTGGACCCATTGGCTTTATCATGGGGTCAGCGCATCAACATATTCAAAGACCTTTGATTTTTGCCAAAAAGCCATACATAATTGTAATCAAATGTATGTTTATAAATTCACACAATGCAATATTTAATAAAAGTGATTATAAATAAATGTGTTAAATAAAACTTTATTAAAAAATAATTGATACATCTTTGAGATTTTCTTTAAACATTTTTCAGGTAACACAACGCAGACATAGAAACAACCCTTAAAGTGTCTTCATATGGTAAGTAGGGGTGGGTGGAATTTGCGTAGTCGCACTATGCAAAGCTCTGCGAAACGGTAAAAATCTCTGCGAGCATGCAGAGTTTCACAAACATGAGGAATTGCTTGTTCCGCCCGTTCGCAATGCTTTTTTCCAGTTCGCGAATGCTGTTTGCATGCTCTGGGGGGGAATATCTCACGAACAAGCCTTTTGAAAACACAAACAAGCAAAAAATTCCACGAAATCACGGAATTTCTGACAATTCCATGTTCTCTGTGGAAAGCAAAATTACCCATATTCGACAAATTACACAAGCGGAACGGAATTTGCCTCCCAGGCCTAATGGTAAGCTATGCTAGGGTCATTGATTTAAAGACCCAGGAGACTTACTGTTTTTTTCTTATTTTGCTGGTAAGCTGCTGCACTCCCTTCAGCACTTTACACCATTAAAAAATGCTTGGTAGTGAACCTGCCCCCTGTAAGGGCACTGCCAGAATCGAAATTTCTTTTTTTTCTCAAAAATAAGCCCTCACAGGGCAGCACCAGTCACTTATTTTTTATTCTCTTATTTTTATTTTATGGGTGTCCTGGTGCCCACCCGGGACACCCACAGGCTTAATTGTTGTTGGGGGCTGCAGGCAGAGCCCAAGGGCCTCCAAGGTGGTACCAGTTCCCCGTAAGTTGTATCACAGGCTGGCTTTGCTCCCACCTGCTGGTAGCAACTTGTGTTTATGCTCACTCAAGGTGGGAGAAATTTTGTGAAACTTTTGCACTCCCATTAAGTTCTCCGTGGAACGCAAAATTACCCAATTTCGGCAAATTTCACGAGCGGAACGAAATTTGCTGCCCAGGCCTAATGGTAAGTTATGCTATAGTCAAGGATTTAAAGACCCAGGAGACTTACAGGTTTTTTTGTTATTTTGCTGGTGAGCTGCTGCATTCCCTTCAGCACCATAAAAAAATGCTTGGTAGTGAACCTGCCCCTCATAAGTGCACTGCCAGAATATACATTTCTTTTTTTTTTTAAACAAGCCCTCCCAGGCATTATGGGGAGCTGCCTGCCAGAGCAGTGAATAACTTTTACATACATACATACATACATACATAATAAATGAGCAGCACCTGTCACTTATTTATTACTCTCTTATTTTTATTTTATGGGTGTCCTGGTGCTCACCAGAGATGGGGTCCTCAGGACACTGTCTTGGATCCGGCCCTGGAGGCACGAGCCCCCGGGGCTACAGTAAAGCTCAGCAAGGGGGGGCACTTTTCCAAACCGTATTAAGTTTATCCCCTGATGAATATGGTATGTGGGGCCTCAAGGACGCTAGGGAAGGGGCCACACCCCCCATAATTATTATCTGGGACCCAGGCAATGGGGTCCCAGGGGCCTGGAAATGTCTAAGGGAAGGGCGTCCACACCCTCCACCTTTAATTAAATGAATCAGCCCTAGGATGGGCACTCTGAGCCCCTGAAATGGCCTGGGGAGGGGGGCTGCGAACCTCCTTCCCCTAATTATTAAAATGGATCTTGGGAGATGGGCTCTCTGGGGCTTAAAGGAGGCTCAGGAGGGGGTTTCTGACCGCCTACCTCATAAAATACATTGTAAACCCTCCCCTCCTGGGTCATGACTCTTTTTTCTAGGATAGGGGTCTCTGCCCCAGAGTCCTAGATTTGCTGCCATCACATTTCTGTTGATGTGATGGCAGGAAATCAGATCTTATCTCTAGATCTGTATACTCTGCTGCGCAAATTATCTCTGTTTTTTAAACCTTATGTTCTTAAATACTGTTGAACAAAATTCCACCAAATCATACAAGCACACTTTCTGGGTCAAGATCTTTGTTTCTGCCAAAGTTGGTGTAATTCCGTTTAGCCATGTGTTCAGCTGTATTCTGACAAATCATTTAATTTGAGATGTAATAAGTGCAAGGGTGCAACTACTGCGAGTTATAGTTAATGTAGTGAGGCAAGTGTGTAGACAACACTGTATAGAGAGTTGCACAACACTAATTTGAAGGAGGTGCGTAGTTTAAAATTTGAAAGTATGAGTAACACTGTGCATGGAGGTGCGTAACTTATAGTACCTTGAATGTTCTGCTTAAACTATACATTTAGGTTATAACTATAACTTCCAAATTTGTAATGTGTGTGTTGTTTATGTTGGGATTGTATGGAAAGAATAAATAAAGGTGTCCTAACTATAACTTATCCCTAACTTATGTTTTTTTCATTGAATTTTAAGGTTTGTTATTTTTTTGAAAAAATGTGCTTCAAATCAGTGTCAAGCGTTATTTATTAAAGTATTGTTAATTGTAGTGTCTTACAGTAAACTTGAGGAGAGTCCAGTGGTAAACATTGGACTAGTGGAGTGGAATACAGTGCAATGCACTAATGTGGTGTTGGGTATAGTGAGATGCAGTGTTGTAGAGTGAATTGGGAAAGTACAGTACTGTCTTGTACTTTGGAGCTGTGTAGAGTGGATAGGTGGACCCTAGCATAGAGTGAGGCAAAGTCTTGTACAGTGGAGTACAGAGGAGTATAGTGGAGTAGAGTGAAGTAACATACAGTGGAGTGATGTAAAATAAAGTGTATTATCAAGTCAGAGAATAGACTGACATGGAGAGGATTATAGCCTTATAGCCCGCCGTAGAGGGCTATACCGGCTATTAAAGGCCCTCTCCAGCGTTAAAGGCCCCGAGCCGAAGGCGAGGGCCTTTAACAAGGGAGAGGGACTTTAATAGCGGTATAGCCCATCTACGAAGGGCTATAAGGCTATTAGAACATTCTGTCACTAAAGGACAGAATGTTCTAACAAAAAAAACAAAGCCTTTTGGGAGCGTGAGGGGATTGGAATCCCCTCAGGCTCCCTGAACCCTTTGTTCACAGCCAGAGCTGTGAACAAAGAAACATTGGAACGTTGGAGCTCCAGGCTTATACCAGCCATTATAAGCCCGGAGCACTCCATTGTTTTCAATGGAGCTCCCAACATTCTAATGTTCTAATATAATTTAGATGTATATCATACAAGAGCAAACTCTTATACATTGGAGTGTGGTCTCATAGAGTTAGTGAAGTGCCGCGTCGTAGAGTATTGAAAAGTGTTGTATAGTGGAATAGAGTGTTATACAATGGAGGGTACAGGCATATACTGGACTCTAGAGTTTGACAGTGGAGTGTACAGAGATATAGTGAAGTAGCATCTCATAGTGTCCCATAAAGCGAAGTACAGTGTTATAGAGTGGAGGTATAGAGAGTGGAAGAGTGTGGCTTATAGTGTAGCAGCGTACAGTGCATTAGCATACACTGTAAAGGTATGCAGTGGAATACCGTACAGTGGAGTAGCATATAGACAAATAGAGTATATTGGAATACCGTACTGTGTAATTGTGTGCAATGGAGTGTACAAGAGTGGATTGGAATTTGGTGCAATAGCATACAGTGGAGTTTGTAGAGTGAAGAGGCAAGAAATGAAGGAAGATATGTAGGAATAGCCTAATTAGATCAGTATACATTGAAGTAGAGTAGCATAGACTCAAGTGAACTGTTTCAATTGGAATGGGGTCTCATTCAGAAGAGTGGAATGCTGTGCCATACACTGTTTAAAAGTGTTGTAGAGAGGAGTGGAGTGTTGGACAATAGAGTGTATTGCCATAGACTTGACTACAAATGTAAAGAGTAGAGGGTACTTGAAGTACAGTCTAGTAGAGTGACATAGAGTCTAGAGGTGTTTTGTAGAGTGGAGTTTTATAGAGTGGAGGCGAGCATAGAAGAGTCACATAGTGCAGCATTCTACAGTGCAGTGCCATAAAGTTGAATAGCGTGCATTGAAGTGTCATAGAATGGAGTGGCATACAGTGGAATAGCGTAGAGTGAAGTGCTGTATAGTGGAGTGGCATACAGCGGAGTGGTGTAGATAGGAGTGGTGTACAGTGTAGTGCAATACAGTGTAGCCGGGTATGGGTTAGTAAAATGTTTGGAGAACTGCACATTATGGTGTGGAGATTAACGTAAGGCAGCAAATTGCGCTGCATTGTATTTCTCTTGATGCACCAAGCAAAGCAGGGCAATGCATGGTAGCTTTGCATTGTTTCTTAAATTTTATGTAAGTAATGCTTTGGCCTTGCGATAGAAAGCGTAACGCAAGGGTAATGCAATTGTATCTCACATTTTTCCCTACTGATCTATTGTGCCATAGTATACCCCTGTAAGTTAGCAGTACAGCATGATACTTGCCATTGACAAGCTAGAGCATAAATGGCTAAAGCCTGCCTTTACAAATTTAAATGGTAGGAAGGATTTGTTTGCACAGTTTTGGTGTGGTGTGTCTTATGACCTTAAATGTAGTTAATTTTAATTTTTTTCCCATCTGTACATATTAACATTTTTTTAAAAGTGGTAATAGGTATGGATTTTTTATGTTTATTTTCTATATTTTTTAGCCACTTATGCAGGACTGCAGTACTACCTAGCATGTAATGTAGTTTTAATAATATTTTCAATGTTTATTTAAATTTGTTGTAAGTAATGTGGTCATTTATAAGTATTACCAAAGTACTGCTTAGATTTTTGTTGACATGTAAGAAATTGGAAAGACACAATAGTACAGTATTGTGTGAAATATTGTGTATTACAGAGTTTTTTCAATTTTATTTATTTTTTGTTAAATTATTTTAAGGTACAGCAGTACTACCTAGTTAGCACCTGGGTAGTACCTCTTAACTCTGTAATATTTTTATAAAATCTATGTAAACTTATAATTATGTTTCCCTACCGATTACAACTTAAATTAAGTGGAAATAGTTAGGGAAAACTATGTGGCCTAATACTTACCTATATGTGGGGCCAGAAGCAAGAACAGGGCAAAATGGCCTCAAAAAAACATGGCAGTCTGCAATTTTTGTAAAGACAATCATTATCCAATGAGATATTGACTTGTCATCACTATGTACCGTGGTACTACTTCAAAACTTCAAAACTTCTGTAACAACTGATATCACTATGTTTAAAATGCCAATAACTCTAAAAATACTTACCCTTTTTTGATTCCACCACAAAAAGGATCAACTGCATACTATAATCTTCAGTCCTGCTGAATTTAAAGTAAATCTGACTGACTGTTTTTGCACTGTAGGGGTCATTAGGATGACGGACGGACTTCAGTCCGTCCGCCATTGTATCATATTTAGGAACGCCCGCCTACAAGGTAGCAGTCCCACAGTATGAATTACGATGCGATTTCCACCGTGGCGGTCTCATTGCCTATGTTTTGCATTGTGGTGAGTGCTGCAGACTGTAGCACCCGCCACAATGCAAAATGGGACAATTTAAATTTCCCTGCAGCACGTGACAGGAACCATGATGTGGCTGTCACATGGTGCAGAAATATTTAGGGGGCACCATAGGTGCCCCCCAGTTCAAACCTCAGAAAAATTGGTATTGTATATAGTTGATAAGGCGCCATTAGGAAGAATCGCACAGTAAGTCTCAATCTCTCAAGTTACTATGACGGTGCTGTAAGGTGTGGAGAACCACCAGCCTTCACAGAAAAAAGTAAAAGCTAATACAAACTAGAATTCACTCCCCAGCACATTGAAGTAAGCAAGCCTCAGCAAGGCCTCCAAGTGCAAGGGGTTCGCCCTTCTCTGCACAGAGTCCTCGGACCATAAGAAGAATTTGGCACAGAAACTGGAAAATACAAAAGCATAGTTTATTAAACCTTTAAAGGTGCTACTACAGTCCACACAACACCCTTCAGTATTGCATAGAGTAGCACACAGAACTAAAGCACATGGCCCCTTTTATACACAAAGAGGGGGCTCAAAAGAAGGCATTACAAACATAGAGCATGATTTATGACCATATAAGGGCATTTCAGAACACAATCAATACATGAGTGGAGTTAACGGTTCTTGAGACCCCCGAAAGTACATTCCTATCTGATACTAATCACTAACAGATGTGGACTCTACTGGGCATGCGCTAACACACAAAGGATACTAATTATAGCCTGTGCTGGGCAGATTCCAAGTGCAGTTAACAAGGAGGTAGGACAAAACTCGTGGCGAGCACATGGCAATGTATGGCATACAAAATGGCCGCCACAAATACAAAATGGAGTCGGTTCAATTGCTACGACAATGGCCAAATACAGCATTTCTTCTGCTAATGCTTAACCTAATCGCGGTTGATCTACAACACGTCTATTGTAGTTTAGGTTTTCCCAGTTTAGCTAAAAGAACCAGTTAACAGTATATAACAAATTAAGACACAAATATGATCCTCTCTTTCTTCTTTGGTATTTATTCACGTAGGCATTCACAACAGCTTCAAACAGCCAACACGTGTTTCATCGCGCAAAGGGATGTTGTTTAACGACTTCCTCAAGGCTAATTCTTCCATGTAAAATCTCTTAGTCTGTGGTGATAACTCCGGACCACAAAGGGTTTCTGTGCAGACGGCGTCTGTCTTAAAAGCTCCTATGTCATTCACAATACTTCTCCTACTGGCCAGTATTCACCATGCTCAGTATTCCGCCTTCATTTCACCCAACGCCGCCATCATGTCCACCGAGTACGGCAACAGGTGCCCCCCAGGTCCCATGTCTGGGAGCCTATGAGGAATCTCGACAAAACTTTCCACCCTCCACCAATGCACAGCAAGGAATGGTTCTGTAGTAGAGATTGATGTACGAGGTGGCAATCGTGAATTTAAAGTGCTTAAGCTGCAGTCTAGATACATCATTGACTTTTGAAATCCTGACCCCCCCCCAGGCTTTGAATTCTAGTGAGGAATTGGCTGTCCATTTGGGTGAATATGATGAGTACAGTCATGAATTGTATTTTTCAGTTTCTGTAATTTTAAAACGGTTTTTATTGAACCTTACATTTTTCTATTTTTACATAGATAAAAGTACTTGTTGATATAGAGAATAGCTGGGAGTATTCAGTCTTCATAAACATCAGGAATTGAGCAATGTTCACAATTGTGTCATGACTTTAGTCTGCTCCTAATAAAGTGACATTCTGGACATTGAGTATAAGCCTGCCTTGTAAAAATTGTATTTTGCAAGGGTCTGGATGTTGTATATAATTGCCCACTTGGGCATAATCAGTTACAGTGGAGGGAATACATTTTGCCTCATTGCATGTAAATAATACATCATTATTTGTATCGTCACTGATATCACAGAGTCTAGGCCCACATGGCCATAATAGGGTGACTCAGATAGAATTGCCAATTGATTAACTTGTGTATCTCTTGCTCTTTTTAGCGCTTGCATTAACATTTATGCATGGTGTGATTTTCTTTGGCAATTATTATTTATATATATATATATAGCCTCAGCCAGGGCGGGATGCACTGTCCTCCTGCCCATGTTAATTTTCAACTCAGACTTATGGTCGATGAGGTCTAGGGGACACGAGGCAGCACAACAAGTTTCCTATTGCGGGGTTCCAGAACGCTGTGCAGACTACCCAACCCCGCGCTATTTTATTGGATTACCCCAAGAACGTCCCTGAGCATCACTCACCTGGGAGCCACTGGTGCATCCTGGGAAATAGAGTCCGTAGACCTTCTCGGACCAGCTGAATTATCACCTGAGAAAATTATTGCTGAGGGGCGGAGCCGACACTAGCACCTATCACAGTGCGGTTGGGTGCATTTGAACTGCAGAACGTCAGGACTTGCTTCATATCCACCGCAGGCGCTGACGAAGGCCAAACCGGCCGAAATGCATTCGCCATTCATATGAAATAAACGGTGCTGTCTTTCAATCCCCGCTGAGGCTTCTGCTTCTTTCTTCGAGAGGAGTTGCTTGTTTCATATATATATATATATATATACGCGGACGCTCCCACAGCACACCGCACAAGCCAGCACTCTCCAGGAGAAAAACGGACACCGGATTCGGTAATGGATGCAGCAGAGTTTTTTTATTTATTTTCTTTTCATTGTGTCAAGGGTGCAGCGATCTGACGCGTTTCGGCGATCCTGTCGCCTTGCTCACCAGATACAAGCGTTTGTGAGTGCATAACATTTAAATTGTGAAACACCAATCAGAGCACTTTCTGTCATATACCACGTGACCATCAATCATAGCTTTGCGAAAATAGAAGACAGACTTACTCTACGTCTGCTTCACAATAATGAATGTCGCAATTTGATTTATATATATATATATATATATATATATATATATATATATATACATATTTTGTGTATATATATATATATATATATATATATATATATATATATATATATATATATATAATATATATATACACAAAATTTGTGGCTGTTCCCGAGCCTCTAGTTTCGGCGGGCTCACGGCAGGGGTAGCCACCCCCGTAAATCCAACACGTCAAAAACCAGCGTAATCCTTCCTTAGATCTCCGACAAGGAATCACACAGGAGCCGTGGCCTCTATCAAAGTGCAGGTTTATTCCAGACACAACATCCTACGCGTTTCGGAGTAAGATTCCAGATTCAAGCCTACTACCCCTCATGATAACATTGACACCTTCCATGAGGCAGTTGTACATGATATTTCTGAACTGGGAGCCAGTAATATCAATCGTGCTGAGGAAAATCTAACTAAAGGCCAACAAGCAGCATTGGAATCTTTGAAAAGAGGACCCTCCTTTGTTATCAAGCCATCTCATGAAGGGGGGAATGTGGTGCTGTGGGATGTCAAAAATACATGGCTTAGGCCAAGAGATAACTAGATTTTTGGGCAGCTATGCTAAAATTAACGCTGGCCAATTTTTTAACTATTGATGTTTTCCATGACATGCTCTCAATCTGGCATTGAAATGGACTGTTAAATCAGGATAAATTGTTATTTTTAACAGTCAAAAAAAACTGTGACCCCTCTGCTTCTACATGTTGCCAATAGTCCAAAAACACAACACTAATCCACCAGGTGGGAAGAGGCAAAACCGAAGACGCAGTATACAGACGGCAATGTTTTGTGTCGTCAGGGGACTTACAATTGAAGGATACCCCCTAGAAGGTGGGAAACCAGTATGAATTCTGAGGGCCACCACCTGTCACCGGTGGCCTAAATTGAAAGTCCAGTGAGGTGAAGTTTGGCCCGAGCCTTGATCAAATTGCTGCAACTGAATTAAGGCAATGAAACATGTTGTCCTATCCTAAAGTAGTCTGTAACATGCAGTTGGTTTTTTAATCTTGAGTGGGCTCATAGCATTGAATAAAGTAGGGTCATGTGCATGTGAGTCACAACTTATTTTTAGTTTGGAGAAGTGTGGATATGCTTTCCAATACCACTGGGTCTAGTTTTACAAACAGTTTTCTATGAAAACTTTCTTTGTATTCTTTCTTCATTTCTTCACCTATTTTCATTTTATATTAGACACTGGATCTTTTCTTTCTCGGGTAAGTAAGTCACCGATGGTGAGCAAGGTAAGCAAACTGGTGAGTACCTACCAGCAGCTACCATGGTGATGCTTACATTAGGTTCTATCTATCTTGACCTTTTCCTATTTCCATATGTGTTCCAGCCTCCCATCATACTGTCACGAAAGCATGGATTTCATTTCCAATGTTTCAGGCATCCCCTGGAAATCAAGCTACATCTTGGCAACAGTGGATGTAGTCTCACTGTATACATGCATCCAACACGATATGGGCTTGACGGTATGCAGGCATTATTTTAGGGATAGACCGATAGCATCATATAACCACACCTTGATTCTCCTACAGATGTTACAGTTTTATCTTGAGAACAACTATTTTTTGTTTGGCAACCAGTGGTACAGGCAGCTCACAGGGACTGCCATGGGCGGCTGCTTTGCACCCAGTTATACCTGCATGTTCATGGGCTGGTGGGAATCTGATTGCATCGGGTCCAAAAGATTTGACAAATACACCCAACACCTGATTTTATGGACCTAATATATAGACAATATCTTCCTTATTTGGGATAGCCCACACAGAAGTTTAGATGAGTTGGTAAACAAGATATCCGCTATTGATCTGAACCTTAAGCTCACGAGTAAAACTAGTACCAACCAAATAGACTTCTTGGATTTTTTGATGGAAGTCCAGAATGACAACCATACAGACAAGCTTGCACAGAAAGGCAACCAAAGGAAACAGCATCCTGCATGCCAGTAGTCACCACCCTACGAAATGGAGTATCCCCTATGGTGAACTCCTAAGGGTCAAAAGAAACTGTAGTACACCACAGTCTTACACTAGAGAGGAGGGAAACGTGGTGAAACAATTTCACTCGAGAGGATACACACATAAGTTGGTGGAAGATTCCAGACTCAAAGTAATCAAGCAAGCTTCCATCATATTGGTATTCAGTTCATTTATTGTAGTATTTCATTCAGAATGAACAGTCTTCTTTGATGAAAATATCCACCATGCAAATGTTCAAATTATTGTACAAGCATCTATTGCACAGCAAAAAATTATTCCACAGCCTACCCTTTTCGTCCCATCCGGGACATCATCAGGGCTCTATTTACATTCCATGTAAAGCTTGATAATCCCTTCTTAATCTCCTTTTCATCCAGCAAGTCAAGGATGCCTCATCTTAATGCTAACCGTCTTATTCCTTTATCTTTGGTGTGGATAGCTTCCACTTATTATAAATTATTTTCCGGATTTCTTAATAATATAATTGTAGAACTCCTCCCCATTCAACGTCTTCTGTTTCGCAACAAATCCATAATCAGTCTTCCTCCGTCACGGTAGGATTTATCGCACCCGGCATGGAGTGAGGACACAAAACACAATTTTTTTTTAAATATAAGACTACTACTGCAGGCAATTTTATGCATGGATGACTAACGAAACGGAGGAGTGGGACTTAGTGGGTCTTTGTGGATGCAGAATTAAATTTATCTCATAGGAGTCAATGTTAAGGCGAACAGCGACAGTTACATTAGGATGGAGGAAGACATTCCAACCTGGCGGGGGCAATCCGCCGGCCATCCGCACCTAAATTCCCCCGCCATATTAGGATGGCGGGGGGGAAGGGAAGGAAAGACCGTCCGCCACTTTTCTGCCACGGTCGCCTTGCGGCCAGGGCGGAAAAGGTTTAATATGGTGACGGTGTCTATGACACACAGCCAGCCATATTAGCCTGGGCTTAATTAGAGGCCTTTCCGTGGCAGTGATGCTGCCATCGGAAGGCATGCGGAGACACCCTGCAGGGGCCCGTTGCGGGCCCCCAGGGACTCCGGGGGGGTGGGGATGCACATGGGGAGTACCTATGGTACCCCCCCAGCATTACAAAGTACAACGTGGAAGCACCGCGCGGTGCCTGTCACGTTGTGCTTTGTAATGCATTGCGTGTATCTTCAGCATTGCGGCGAGAGGTGCATTCAGCACCGCCCACCGCAATGCTGAAGATACAAGATGCACCCGCCACTGTGGCGGGCGCATCCTAATGCCCCCAATGGGACCCCCGCCCTTATGGCGGGCGGTCCCTAGACACGACAGGATGACGGGCAGACAAAGTCCGCCCGTCATCCTAATGGGTCCCTTAATGTGGACGATCAATGGGATACTAGCAGCACAGTCAAGGGCCCGGCATTCTTTTAAGATGGAACGGTTGAAATGCTTAGCTGGGGAAACTCACACAGAAATCCAGAGGAGTAAGGGTCACGCCATCAGTATTCCTCAAGGTACCCAATCTCTAATTCCTCATGGTTAATAATAGAAGACATTCTCTGGGGAAGGAAAGTAGATTTCTTAAAAATTTATTTTCGTGGCCTTTCAGTGAAGACACATTAGTGTTCCTCCATAAATCGCTGTCATATGTGGCTATGGCAACAGAGTTTTGCTCTGTAAATATAGATCATAGCCTTGATGGACTTATGGCCCAGCCTAGAGGCAAAATCTGGGACAGATGCAATGCTTCTGGTGAACATATATCCTCTAGCTGATACCAATGGGAATCAGGATAGAGAGGACTCAAAAAGAACTCCCAAATGGGGGAATACGGACAACTCTTGTAAGGGGATTGCCTTTTACACATTAAGATCTGGTCCTGGTGTTCCGGGAGCCTACCACCAAAACAGGGAACATATTGAAATCAGTGCTTTAGTGAAGACATTTCATGAAACGGTTGAGTGAAACGTTTAAAGCCAAGGCGGTTCATGAAATTAGGACAGCATAATCTCCATATTGCAGTAACAGAATTGACCGGACCCAGCTTTTGTTAAGTCTTTGCCCACTTAAATCTGTGATTTTTCAGGGTATTGATATATAAAGTGAACAAAAAAGAGGCACGAGGCAGCCTTGGCGAACTCCCCAGTTAAGATTAAAGTGATCAGTGCATTCTCCAAACCTCGAATCTCACTGAGGCTAAAAAGCTGCAATGTAAATTGCACAGGAAGTAAATGATCTGAGGGTCAGTCCCCAACTCCAGCATGATGGACAATAGCTTCTTCCTATCGACCCTGTCAAAGTCTGTGCTTAGGTCCATAAATGTAATATGCAAAACCTCTTTTTAGGCAATAGTTTATTTGGCAATAGGTAAATACAGATTAAGGTCCTGGTCAATGGTGCGTAAGCCCTGATGGAATCCATATTGTCTATCCAATAAAACATTCTGTTCTATGGCCCAGTCTATTAATCTGAATAAGATTCAGCCCACAATCTTAGCTGTGGAGCTAATCATGGATTCTTGAATATAGGAACAATTCTAGAGGAGGACCATGTTTCTGGAATGATTGTTGTTGCAGCTGTTAAGTATAGGGTCTATAAAGGGCCCCCAAAGTCAGTGTTAGACTTGAATAAATCAAAAGCGGGCCCATCAGGCCAGGAGTCTTATTAGCTGGGAGAACCTGAATAGCATTTTGGACCTCAACCAGTAAAAAGTTAACAGGAGGTAATGTACCATCAGACAGAACAGATAGATTTAGGTAAACTAGGTAAATCATATATAGATTCAAAGTGTTCGACCATCACCCCGGGGAGAACAGTAAACTGCATAGCAGGTACTATGGCTGGCTTAAACAAAACTTTGAGCTGTCCTTGAGTTGACTAGCAGCCAGCAACTGTTCTGAGGTTTCTTCCCTCATTAACTTCTTCTAATCTCCCAGAGTAGGATTATAGCTGGTGCAACAGACAGAAATTTGTGATCTCTGGGTACTACATTGACAACCTGGAATAAAACAAGGTGAGCTCTAGTACAATTTGAATCAAACCATTTAAATGAAATAGAATTTCTGTTGCTATTACTCTTGCCAGTTAATATCAAATGTACAGTAAATCACATTAAAAGAATGAATGTTAATTATGGCAGTAGCTTGATTTTATCAAACACAAAAACAATCTCGGTGGAACATTTGCTAAGCAAATCACTAAAAAAGGCTTACAAGGAGCACACGTTTCCATTTCAGTAGGCACCCTTGGGCAGAGAGAGTCCTATTGAGCTCAGCCAAATATATTGAGCACTTCCAACTGGGGTCCCATTTAATAACAAGTGATAAGAGATTATCATCACTAAATATGAGCCAGGTGACCTGGGACTTTGATATAAATTCACACAGTGGAGGGGTAATGAAAAAAGAATCAATGACTTTGTTGGTGCCATGACCAGTAAAAGTGGGTTAGCCCCTTCAGAGAAAGTAGCAAAATGAGAGGCAGATGCGGAAATCAAGTTGTACTCACTTAAAAAAAGAACTTCTGTAACTCCTTCAAGGGTGTGCACAAAGTGCTGGGAGACTGGAGTCACTGTGCATCTGGCCAGCGATTTTAAAACACCTGTTATGGCAGGAAAGTGGGGGTAAGTCACCAGCCAGAATAACAAATTTATTATATGTGCTCTTTTTAGGCAAAGAATCAAAGAAACCTTTGAGAGATGTTACATGGCTAGAGGTTCTAGGAGCACTGTAAAAGTCTACAACTAGTAAACTTTGAGAATTGGGAAGTTTTAACATAGCAGCTCCCAAATTAGGAGACCTAGTATGAATCATGGACACAGTGCAGTACAACGTTATTAAGACTAAAATTAAAAGGGTCACTGATAGAATATAGATGCTAAAAATATCAATGTAAAAAATATCGAAAACAATATATAGAAACCCAAAATATTGGCTCCCTATACTTCAACAGGTAAAATATAGATAAAAAATATTCGTTAAAAAATATGAATAAAATAAAATATTATATAGTACATATATAAAATATTAATGTGATCTTTATCAAAATAAATTAAGTATAATATACATTTTAACTAAATATACAAAATTAACGTAATTTAAAAAATATAAACATGCAAACATAATAATTTATACAAATACATATACTTACTTTAAAATCATTTATTAACCATTATCTTTATTTAATGTTTAAACTTTTAAATTAAATACAAATTAAATATATACATACATAAGTAATTTAAAATAAAAAAGAAATTCTATATTTAATTGAAAAATTAAACTATTGAAAGAAAATTTAAACATACATTTAGCAATACAATAAATACAACAGTAGGAAAAAAGTTGGATAGCGGAAAAATTAAATTTACTATTCCAACTCCAGTAATTGCAACAGTAGGGATAATGTTGGATAGCAGAGGGGTAAAAATTACTATCCCCACTCCAGTCAGTGAAACAGTAGGGTAAATGTTGGATAGCAGAAGAATTAAATGTACTATTCCAACTCCAGTGAGTGCAACAGTAGGGAAAATGTTGGTTAGCGGAAGGGTAAAAATTACTATTCCCACTCCAGTGAGTGGAACAATAGGGAAAGTGTTGGATAGCAGAGGGGCAAAAACTACTATTCCCACTCCAAAGAGTGCAACAGTAGGAAAAGTGTTAGATACTCGCGGGGTAAACAATAAAATTCCCACTCCTCTGAGTGTTGGATAGCAAAGGGGTAAGAATTACTATTCCCACTCAAAGGAGTGCAACAGTAGGGAAAGTGCTGGATAGCAGAGGGGTAAAAATTACTATTCCCACTACAGTGAGTGCAACAGTAGGAAACATTTTGGGTAGTGGAGGGGTAAAATGTACTATTCACACTCCAGTGAGAGCAACAGTAGGGAAAGTATTGGGTAGCGGAGGGGTAAAAATTACTATTTCCACTCCAGTGAATGCAACAGTAGGGAAAGTTCTGGACAGCGGAGGGGTACAAATTACTATTCCCACTCCAGTGATTGCAACAGTAGGGAAAGTGCTGGATAGCAGAGAAATACATTTACTATTCAAGCTCCAGTGAGTGAAACAGTAGGGAAAGTGCTGGATAGCAAAGGTGTAAAAATATAATAAACATTACTTGAGTACACATTCTTTAACACTATAATATTCACAACACATACCTAAAATTACACAATTACCATAATTAATTACTGTTAGAAATGGGGGTCTCTAGTTGGCAGAGGTAGGTACCTTTGTCAAGTAGAAGCCCTTGCTTCTAGTCAGGGTAAAGGGATACACTTCTAAAATAACCCCTGCTCATCCCTTTGGTAGCTTGGCACGAGCAGACAGGCTTATCTCAGTGGTAGTTTGTAAAGCATTTGTTAACCCATACTGTAAAACAGTGAAAACAGTACAATTGGACACTAAACCCGTTTAGAAAAATAAGTAATCTTTATCTAAAACAAAACAAATCCAAACGACAAAAATCCACAATACAGTTATCAAAATATCCACAAAAATAGGTTATTCTCTAAATTTAAGTCTCTAGCAACAAATAAATCCACCTGGAGTTATCACGACGTCATGACAGTACGCCGCCAAAAAGGGCCAAAAAGGGCCAAGTCCAACAATTACTTATTAAATAATTTAAATTAATTAACAACTCATTAATAATTCATCAATAAAAAATAAATTACTTCCCACCCTTCCCGCCATTTACACCTATAAACACCACAACCCACATAAAATTAATTACACAATTACCATAATTCATTACTAATTAATAAATTTGAATTAATTGACAACTAATTAATAATTCATCAATAAAAAATAAATTACTTGCCACCCTTCCAACTATTTACACCTATAACACCCCACCACGCATCTAAAATTAATTACACAATTACCATAATTAATTACTAACTAATTAATTACAATTAAATAACAACTAATTAATAATATATCAATAAAATAATTAATTACTTCCCACCCTTCCCACCATTTACACCTACCAATGAACACCACAAAATACACCTGAAATTAATTACACAATGACATCATTAATTACAAATTAATTAAAATAAAATAATTAACAACTAATTATTAAATAATTAATAATACATTAATGTACACATTTAACACAATGATATGACACTTAAACACATATTAATAAATAAGCATTATTCAATAAATGTTATATAATGAAATTACGTCCCACCCTATTCCCCTATAAACCCACATCCTGCTACGGAACTAAAAATGCAAAATTCAAATAAATAAAAATAACTACTACAATTTTTACACTTATAATAAAAAAACAAACATTTCTAATACAAAAAACAAACATCACACATATATAAAATATATACTTAAATACATAACATTAACAAAAAATCGATATTTTTGACAACTATATTTTTTCAAACGATATTAAACACTTCAATATTTTTCACATCAATATTACTTACCTAAAATCCATATTCTTGACCACGAGAATTTGTCGATATTCCTGATCCACAATACTTTTACCACAATATTTTTGCAAGTCGATAATTTGTACTCAATATTCTGTTTCTGCACAAATTAAAAGACCTCCATTGGCCAAGCTGGGATTGGGTAAGAGGAAAAATATTTCAGAAAAAATCAGAAACCATGTCCCATGTTTCTTGCAGAAAAAGAACAAAAATGTTGGTAACAAAATCATGAGAAATTACAGTATCCCTCTTGTTAGCAAGACCCGCAACATTCTAGCTAAGGAAATAAATGGAATCAAAATCTGACCAACTGGCCTTGTATACATTCTCTTGTGCCAATGAGACACCATTGATAGGATTTGACAGTCAATCATTGTCTCCTAGTGAACTTGAAGGAGCAAATCAGTTAAAGGAAGGGACTGTAATAACCATAGGTGAATGATCTGGGACAGAAATTAGAAATTAGATAGGTGATACACTAGGAATATTTGGCCCAGTAGGATGTATAAGTGATGGTCTGCAAATGGAGTCAAGGGGAAACACTAAATGCCAGTGGTTGGCAATGGTCTAGATGACAGCTGAAATAACAGACAGCCAGCTAGACATGGGTTATTGAAATTAGTCATCACCAGCCCTGCCCACAATCCGCCGCCCTGGATTCCGGTTGAAGACCAACCTAGGAAACTCACCTACCCATAATAATCTCTCTAAAAAGGGACATTATTGCAACATTTTATGCAAATAAATATATATATTTCAATAACAGAGTGACCCATTACAGTGCACCAATCTTGGCCCATGTATGCATCAGAGAATAACCTGTCTCCGAAATACTGATGTTCAAAAAGAGAACGCTGCACTCTAGGGGTCTTGCATTCACAATGATTTTTAAAGCAACATTTGCATCATGTCACACACTGACCCGTTTCGACACAAAAGGCCTGATTACAATTACAGTCAGAAACTACACTGCCGACTCATTTTTCTGAGAGACTCCCGGTTGGCAGTTCTGACCGACTGAGTTCAATGCTTCTGAACACCCTTTAGAAGGACTCCCATTAACTTCAATGGGAGCCGGTGTTCCGACTGACAACACAGGCTCCTATGGGGAACCTTGGACCCTGTTGCGGGCCCTCAATGGTGCCTGCCGCACTGTGCATGGTTTTATAGGGGGGGTCCCATGAGAACCCCCTAGACCTCAAACTGAAAGACTCAGGATGAAGGGTGGTCTGCTAGGGGCCCCCAAAGTCAGTTTCCGACAGCCTTTTTGTGTCGGACAGACTAGTCGGAAAGGCTGTTGGAAACAACATCATAAGCTGTACTAATCGGCTCCGACCGACTCGGATTCTTCAAATGCCAGTCCGAACCGATTCAGAGTGACCAAACAGTTCTCCTTCCGACCAGGAGCATCATAATTGGTTGGTCGGAAATGTTTCCGAACCGAGTCAGGAGGATGGATTCCGACACGGTCTAGGAGAATCCGACTGTCGGGCTGAGGCTTTCCAAACTGACACCGTAATCGGGCCCAAAGTCTTGCTCACGGTTAGTGAGTCCTTCTTCCATTTCCTCCTAAATACAGAGGCCCAATTAAGCCATTATGCGGTATTGTGGGAGTTGTAGTACATAAATGTGTTTAAAAGAAAGTAAAATATTTACATGAAAGCAAACTGAGCCATTTGGGCAATACGTATACACACATATCGTTTCACAGTTACCATCACTGTTTTTGTGTGGCAGCCGCTACATTTTTGCATTAAAAATATTAGACATTCACATTATGTTTCATGTTGTCTCCAATCAGTGCATGTATTTTATGCAGCTGGATGTGTTATCTTGTCACTGTTTTAACAATGTATCTATAATGACGTGAGTGGCAGTATATGATTTTGTTTACCACAATGATGATTTAATCATAATCCCTTCCTCACTGATGGTGCTCACTTGGAATCATATCAGCTAGTGACTAATATTTGGGCCATTTCCAAATGAGATGTCCACACTTATAAGAAGGGGCTTATGAGAAGTTCACCGACAAACATGTGTTGGCGGTCCAACCAGAGCCACACTGCAGGCCCGCCTGTAGGATTATGATTGTGGTGGTTGGACTTCCATAGGACCACTACAATTGCCAGGGATCAAGGATCTTGCGGCAGTCATGCAGTAGTCAGGAGCACTAATATGCTGGCAGAAACGCTGCAGCACCACCAAGCATATTAAGAGTTGCCTGTTCACCACCCTTTTAATGGTGGTGAGCCAGCCATAAAAGGGTGGAAGAGAGGCAACAAAAGAGGAACTAACAGGCCCCCTGCCACTCCTTGGCCTGTGGGTGCATGGAGGGGGGCACAAGTAGTGCCCTCCTATTTTTGCACACCCAGTTTATGTACATGTAGCATGTATTCCACACCATGCAGGAATGAGCAATCAGCATTCTGTGAGCTGTGGACTGCATGTTAGACTCTTCAATGAACTTGAAAGACCACAACCTTAGACTGCCGCAGCACCACATGCCAGACCAGGCAGTGGACTGCATGTCAGACTTTTCAATGAGCCTGAAAGACCACCACCTCAGACCACCGCAGCACCACCCGGTAGACCAGGATTTAACTCCTAATCTGTCGGGCAGCAGCACCACTGCTTTGGCTGTCCTACAGCAGACAGTGCCTTGCACCATCCACTGTAGGACTGCCATAGCCGTAATAAGGCCCTAAGTGTCAGAGCCTTAATTTCTCTTTCATGTGTACATACTTGCCTCCAACAGTTTGGGTGGAGAGACTCAGAAGCTTGATTAATAACTTGTTGTGAATACATTGTCAGCATTACACTCTATATGCAAATGAGGCCCATTTTTGTTCGCGACTACCTACTATAGGAAATAATGATTTTTTAAATTATTGACAACATCTGAACTTACTTGAAATTATGACTGATGCTCACATTGAGACTCTGTGTCCCATCATGCATTGAACTGTTTGAGCACTAAGCCTACGCCCACTGGAGGCAGTGATATCCATCAATAAAAACGGAAGTGAAAAATTGAATGTGAGCTTCAGGTGTTGGTTATTGGTCCAAGAAGAAGGGAGTGCGAGTCCCTGAAACGCGTTGGCATATTACTTGCAAGGTGGAGGAGAAAGACGGGCTGCATCTTTTAAAGCTGTTAGCTGAGTACCGTTGTGTGCCCTCCTGCTGCTTCAGGGCATTTGGATTACAAATGTTTATATATATTCCTCCACTTTAGCAAGGTTCGAGCCAAAAACAGACGCACTCTTGGGCTGATATATTTAAGCAATTATTTAATGTGTGGACCCCCCCCCAGAGGGCATCCGTTTTTGGCTCAAACCTTGCTAAGGTGGAGGAATCTATTGCGGCTCACCACCGCATGGGCGGCACCCGGGACAAGTGGTGCGGCGGCGGTGACTGAAGTATATATATATATATACAAAACAGAAAACAAGCTGAAAAGCAGCTCCTTTATATGCATCACCCTACAACACACTGAGCTAGAAAGTGAAAAATCCTTCTGTTATTTTTTACAGACAAGTGTTTAAGCATAGGATTAGAATAGTGCCATCCACGTCAAGATGAAAGATGACAAAAGCCTTTTACTACTCCAGACACAGTGTTACAGCTTTGGATTGGTAAAATACCATCCAAACCAACCTGGAATGAATGCAAGCAACTGCTGAAACGTGTTCTGCTCTAGTAAGAGCTCATCAGGGAAGCACTCCAGATTTAAATATTTTTCAATAATTGATCAATGACTTTATGCTGAAATTCGGTATATTGATCATTTTTGATAAGCTGTAGTATGCTCCCCATTTAATTTAATATTAATGTAGAGCTATTGGGTATACAGACTTGGTTATGGTGTCTCTTTTCAGAAGTTATGGATTATCTCTTCAACAAGAAAACTGTATGATGGATCCCACATAGTATCCTTTTAAGTAGGGATATCATGTTTTTAAATTAGACCAACACTCTAGTCATTTGCAGGGTGGGGAAAAGAGGTTGTAAGCCACCCTTATGAGTCATTTGCTAGTTAAAATCTACCTCGCTTTTTTAAAGGCTGATGGTTCTCCAAGTTTAGTCATTAGAAGTTCATGCAACCGGTTTTCTTCTCATACCTCCTATTGAGGTGTTAAGTAAGCTGCTGACAGCAGGGGTGTTGCTGGTCTCCACTCTCTAGAAAGTGTTTCATCATGAGGGATGGAGCATTTGTTTAATGTTTTTAGAAGGCCTTCTACATCCTACATCCAGATTTGTTTTTTGGTTTGCTCCTAAGCATTTACCCAAATTTGCTTTTGGGATTAAAACTACAGGGATGTCAGTTTGCTAAGGAAAGTCTAAAGCTCCATGTAAGAACAGAGTCATCCACCAGTTTTTCCTGAGGTAAAATACACTTCTGCATTTTCTGATGTGTTCAGAAGCCTCTACAGGCTAGTTTACACTGGTTACATATATGTGGAGTCAATGGATAATAATTACATCCATGTAAATGTGTTTTGTAGTTAGTTTAAAGCTTTGACTTCTTTTAAAGCCGCAGTTGAGGGATTCAGTCTTGTTTCAAGGGGCTCGAAGTTCCAAATTCTCTGAGCACTGCCCGAGAAAGCGCAGTTAAAGGCTTTGTGATTAAGATATTTCTGTGGTTTCAATAATAAAGTGATTGTGCTTCTAGAGGACCAGCATCTGCCAAATAATGTCAGGTTTTATGCAAGGTACAGTGGGGTAGGGCTTTGTGGGTTATGCAGGTCATTTTTAACTGAATCCTAGTCTCATATGGGAGCCAGTTTAGAGGTTTAAAATATGGTAAGATGTGGTTGTTTCTTTTGGATTCTATGATGAGCCTTCCCGCATAGTTAAGAGAGGCCCTTAGGAGTGCAATCTTGTATCTCCGTAAACAATAGAGGGTTGCACTTTCATTGTCCAGCCTCAGGATTACTAGGGCTTGAACAGCAGTCTTGAAATCATCCGGGGGAGCTAAGGTTAGATTTTTCTTAAGATGCTCATTTGGAAATGTGGTATTCCGGTGGCAGTGCTGATGTGTTCCTGCATGTTCATGTTCTTATCTTGTGTTATTTCCAGTGATCTTGCAGAATTTATGATGTGTGGCACACAGTTAAAAGCAGTTAGTTGATTCAAATTGTCTTCAAATAGGGGAGATTGCTTGAGTGGGGCGATTAGGAGGAAGTCTGTACTGAGTGTTTAGTTTGAGGTGGGTGTCATTCAGCCAGTTTTGGGTTTTGAGAAGAGTTGTGTTGAGGGACCTGATATCTCAAGGAGAAGAGATTTTCAGTTACAGTAGTGTGTCATCAGCATACATGTGATAGTGGATGTTAGATAATTTCAAGATTTCAGTTAAAGGCTCTATGAAAAGGTTGAGGAAAGTGAGTGAGGGTGGTACCCCTAGTGTGACCGAAGTGGACTAGAACAGGCACTGATTCACCTTGATTCTTTAGATTCTATAGTGGAGAAACTATGTGAATCAGTTTATAACAGACACAGATAGACCCAACCTGCATTCCAGAAGTGCTAAGAGGCTGCCATGTTTGACAGTATCAAAAGCTGACAAGAGGTTGAAGATGATTAGAAGGCAAGATTTGATTTTTGGGGAGGTGTCCAGGGGGTTGGAGGGGCTGAAGAGTCATGAGCGGGGGGGTCTGATATGTGAAATGACTGGGAAATTGCTTATTGATGAGAGTAAATCACTTTCAATCTTCTTCGTCTTTTCAAAGAAGAAGGAGACAACATCTTCATAGTTTGGCAGCAGACTAGACTCTATTGTTGGAGGTTGGGTTAGCTAGTTGGTTGTAGTTTAACTAACCCAAATAGTTTTGGGGGGAGATTTCTTGCTTCATCATTGTTTTCTTGCACTCTTGATGGAGTTTTTACTTTTTGTACTTGTCTTTATGAAGAATTATGAAATGCAGGCTATTCTGGTATGAGGATGATTCTTTCAATCTTTTGGAGGATCTTTATTGTCCTGGATCTTGGCAATATTTCTGGAATTATTTTAATGATTTAAAACACCAGTTGTCCAGGAATCCTTTGAGGGAGTCTTGTGGTTGAATGATATTCTCTCACCTGTAGTTTGCTTTGCTTTCTTTACCAAGGCTTACAACAGACCTTCTCAAGAGACTGAAGAGTCAGACTTTATGGTAAATGAGATTGCAAAACTGCTCTTCATCCTAGATTGCTGTCATTCGTTTTCAAGGTCTTCAGCCTTGTAGGAGCAGTCTAGCCCAGATGAGATATCCAACTACCAGTGTAGACGATCTCAAATCGATTGAGGAGTTGGAATGCAAGCTTGTGCCACACAATAGAACTAGGGGCCATATTATCAAGAAAGGGTTATACATTATCGCCGCTTTTATAGGCAGGAAGCTGCCGCTAAAGCGGCGATAATGGGCTTGATAATATGCCCATGTGAATTCCCATAGAAGCCCAGGTTCTGGTGTTAACCTGGGCACTTTGTGGCCTTTCTTCTGGGTGTCAAAATTAGTTCTTAATTTGTTTAAAAGGAGTGTCCTGTGGTAGTAATTCTTCAGTAAAACAGTGGTTAGGATAAGAGAACAGAAGACATGCGTCTCTGTTTTTTTTTCAGTGTCCTCTTTTTGCACCTTTGGTAGGTGGCTTTAGAATTTCTATCTGGGAACCGGGTTCAGTTTCCAGTTCATCCCAATATGACCACTGTGGTTTTTAGATCACTTACAATTAACTGATTTTTGAAATCATGGTTATTTTGAAGTGATCCCAGAGCTCTTTCACATTCAAGGTCACGGAGGGGTGACAGTGACCTCTTTAGTCAGATTGGCTCCTCCAGGTTGTTAAATTAAGAGCCAAATTAGCAACATCATGCAAATAATGCTGCTGCCTTCATGTTTATTTTCCAGTTAGTTTTTGATGAGCCTTGTAGCTTGTAACAAGTGACTCTACGAAGGTGTTTTGTTACCACTGGACCATCATTCATTGTCTAATGCAGTAGTAAAAATGGGACGCAGCATTGATTTTGATATGTAGTATGATCAGGTGGGTTGATTGCAACAAAGGCATACTGCTTGGGGAGACCGCCATCAAGTAAGGAATGGGATGAGGAAGGAGATGAGGAGGTAATATGGAGATTACTTGCCAGCAATCTTCATTACTCCAATTCTTCCTTCCTCGTCCCAGTTCTTACTTGCTGTGGAGAGGCGTGTCTCTTTTCCTTGACTGGTACCCCATACAAAAGCTCTCTTTTAACATAATCCCTTAATAAGGGGGGGGTTTACCCTCCCTCCCTTAAAGCACATTACGTGGTCCCTGAAAAGGGACTGGCTCAGCAAGCACTTTCTGTTATTACCAAGTCAAAAGGCTAAAATCACAAACTAAACGTTATGTTAATATGTGTTGGGCAAGGAAGGAAGAACCGACATAATGAAGATTAATGACTTTCACCTTAGAAATAGCTCTGCTCATTGAGCCCAAGAGCATTAAAGTGCTATACGCGATTACCAGATTACAGTATGCAGGGTCAGTTTAATTTCTTTTTAAGGCACAGGGAGTTTTAGTGATTCGCCAAATCACAAGATGTTGAGCTGGTGCCGGGACTTAAACCTTATTCCCCAAATTCAGAGTAGGCAGCTCTTGCCTTACAGTCACATATCCTCCCTTCGTCTACACTAAAAACCTGTTCTCGCTGATAAATCCCAAGTAGATGAAAAAGTATCACATAAATAATGTGCTTATAGAAATAACACACAATGTAAAGTATGGGCCGAAAACAGAATGCCCCTGGCAATTTCTGCAGAAGTCAATATCCCTCCAAAATCTTTGGGCAAGAAAAAAGACACTGTTAGTATTGCTGTCCCGTATGCCTATGAGTGCTGCCATCTTGTGCCCGAGGGTTGTTCACATATCTGGATGCAGCTCAAATAATCCAGTGTACTAGAATGATATGAGGGTTGGGTGAGTGAAAGGGTGGAAGGATGGACAAATGAGTCAACGGGTGGATGTGAGGATGGAGAGTAAAAGAATGGATGGATGAGTGAAAGGGTTGATGGATGAGTGAAAGGATAGAGGTGGAGGCTGTGAACTCCCAACTTTAGAAGCTACAGCGGGGTGGATTTCCTGATGGGCCTCTTCTGCCTGCTACTTGGCAGACAAAGGTGAATGATTGCGTGACAGTAGAAAAATTAATGGGACCCCCTCAAAAGTTAAATAAGGCCAGGGAAAGGGAGGGGAATCAAAAAACACAATAAAAAGAACAATTTTCCATCGATGGCCACAATATATTGAAACAGATGTCTTACTTTCTTGAAACTTTGTTTTACAGTCAACTCAATATGGGTGACAAATACCTGAATGTCTTATTTGTTTTTTTTTACAAAAGTATAAAGTTTTATTCATTATTACCATATTATTTCTTTTAGTAAACATCCTTTTTCATATTAGTTCAAGACAGCAAGGAATTCATTTTTTTGAAGGTGGTTTTTTGGGTTTTCTAATTTATGACTACTTTCATGATAGATAAATAGTTCTCACAAATTCAAATACATTGGTATTTCATTTACAAAAGAACAAAAGAGAAGGAAAAACATAACGTTATATACTTAATATAAAATACAAGTCTATGTACAAAAAGACACAATGTACCAAAATAATTATTCCCCTGGTAGCCAACAATTCATCATAAACATCCTCACACAGTCATACCCTCACCACATTCATACCAACACCATCTGAAAAAAGAGAACTGGACCCAATTAGCAGAACATCCTACCAATCGATAAGTCTCAAAAACAAATTGTGAGATTTCGCACTTGGTCGACGCCTGTTTCGGCGGCACAGGGCCACCTTCCTCAGGATCTCTTCCAGATAGACAAACGCATATGCCCAGGGGACAAAGGAGCACACAGTGAATTGCTAATCCTGCCCACGGAGAATAAGTGAAGCAGTTGAATCTTGTTGGATGTAGTATCTCAATTCAATTTCTTAAAATGAAGTTCTGGTTTCCCCCAATTATTGTCACGTTTATTTATGCGGGGTCACTATAGGTACTATCACAGGTCAGGATGATAGATTCCATAAATGCTTGTTGTCTAGATTATTGTTGCAAAGAATATTTGCGATATTCCCTTTCCTCAATGTTTTCTTATCTTTTCAATAGAGCTCGGGTCTATATGTTTTCTGCCGCTTGGTAATCTAGTTTTAAAATAACTGTGGCCCGACGTGTCTCACAACTTCATGACACCCATATTGTAAAACAAAGTTCCAAGAAAGTAAGACATCTGTTTCAATATATTGTGGCCATCGAGGGAAAATTGTTCTTCTTATTGAATGAGTGAGTGAAACAAATGGATGTATGGATGGATGGATGAATGGATGGGTGTGTAAGTGAAAGGGTAAATGGATGGATGAGTGAAATAATGGATGGATGAGTAGATAGTTGAATTTGTGAAAGGGTGGATTTAAGAATGGAAGAGTGAAAAAATGGATGGATGAGTGAAAGGGATGATGGATGAATGGATGAAAGGATTGAAATATTGATGAAAGAATGGGTGGATGAATGAAAGGGAAGGGAGGGAGGGAGTGGATGGATGGATGGATGGATGTAAAGGGTGGATTGAAAATGAGAGGATGGATGGATGGATGAGTGAGTGAGTGAGTTAAAGAATGGATGACTAAGTAAAAGAGAGAATGGAAGGAATGAGTGAAAGGGAAGATGGATCGGTTTATGTGCAAGGGTAGCTGGATGGAGTGAAAGAGTGAATGGATCAATGAGTAAAAGGATGGATGAGTGATGAGGATGGATGGATGAATGAAAGGGAAGGTGGATGGATAGATGGATACAAGAGTGGATGCATGGATGGATGAGTGAAAGAATGGATGAGTAAAAGGGAGGTTGGATGGATGAAAGAGTGGGTGGATGGATGCATGAAATAATGAATGCTTGAGTAAAAGGGAAGGAGAACGGATGGATAGATGAGTGAAAGCATGGGATGGACGGAGGAGAGAGAGGGTAAAAGGATGGATGGATGAGTGGATAGGTGGAAGAGTAGACAGATGAGTGAACAGGTGAATGAATGAATGGAGTAAAAGAGTGGATGGATAGATGGATGGAATGAAAGGATGGATGAATTGATGAATGACTGAATTGATGGATGAGTAAAATGGTGGATAGAGAGATTTATGAGTGAAAAAGTGGATGGATGGATTAATAAATGGATCAGTAGATGAATGGATAGGTTTAGAGATTAATAGGTTTTAGATATAGATGGGTGGATTGGCAGAATGGTGTAAGACTGAACAATAGATGAAAGAATAGATAGATGACAAAATGTAATGGTGAAATTGTGTATTTCAGCAGGTTGATGAAAGGATGAAAGGATGAATAGAGAGATGTTTGTATTTAAATGACAAGAGAGCACTTTTGAGGTGGGCCATGATGACTTGCTTCATTTGCTTAGTGCCATAAAAATGTTGGTACAAAGTGGCAATATTTAAATTATCTGGCTACTCCATTGCTCTCTAATGTACTATAAAAAAAAACAGGGCGTGTGACTATACATTCCAGGATGCTTGCAATAAAATCAAGCACTTTGGGATGAAATTTGCAATTACGGGTAACCCCTAAATTATACTAATGTGTTTTGTTCAAATGTCATAGAATGATCGTCATTGATTTGTTTTTTCTCATATTATATGGTGAAACTTGCCCTGAAGGCTCCAAAGAGTATTGTATGAGGCCCAGATTATTTTACACAAGGTAATTTTGTTTTAGACACATAGAAATTAATGTTGATGTTTGTTGTTGCCTGCTTGGGGACAGCTCAGCAAGGGTTAAATCAATAATGACAGCTTGACTAGAACTCCATCATGGTAACATGTGTAAAGTTTTATTATATAAGCTACATCAATCTTTTGTTTAGACAGAGGAGCATTACTCTTTCACTGTCAAGTTCAGCCCATGCCGGAATTCCAGCCGGAAATCCAACCCAGTGAATCCTGTTACCTTCCTGAGACAGATGGTGGCCTGCTCTACACCAAGGAAGACTCCCAGAAGTCCATACTCACAGGTAAATGGGAAGTTAGATCGCCCTAAGGTATTCTGGCAGATTCATACACCCTAAGCCTATTAGATAAGGAGGCACTAGGTAGGAGTATATATTCAATTATATGTAGGAATATAATCAAGGTAGCAGCAACATGGTAGAACTGTTTAATGTCTTTAACATTCTCACAATGCTGATTACTGTTTTGTATCCTTCTTTTAATCATTGCAGCACACATATTTTACACAAGAATCCTATTGCCTCAGTAAAGTTTTGAAATGCCAATTTGAGTATTTCTTGTATTTCCCTCTGGGAATGCATGAGTTACTAATGCAAGGCTCAGATCTGTTTCCAGGATTTCCTGGGGAAGTTAGTGTTGTCATGTTTTGAGGTTGCACTTACCTTCTGGTACTTTGTAAGATTCGGGGGCCAGTGGGTGCACTATGAGCTAGCCTGGTCTACAACCAATATATCCTGATGGTGTGGGTGGACCCAGTCTTGCACAGGTTTGACGTTTATGTTGTCCAAATGCACAGTCTTACTGAAATAGTATGAACTGTATGACACTTTCCTAGTAGTTTTTGGGATACACATTTCACAAGGTTTTTTCTGGCAAACAATGCATAAGTGGAAAACTCAGATGCGGATGTGTGATCGTTTTGCACATCTAAGAATTTTTGATTGATTGCAAACACTATTTTAGCCCCATACCATTATTTCCCCAAAGGAGGGCCTGAAAATTAATGGCTTGGTCTAGAGATTAGCAGATGGAACATTGATTCTTCATCATGGCGGATCTGAAACATTGATCAACCTGATGGTTATTGATCCTCCATATTTATGGCTTAGACTGATGTACAGCCAACTGTCATGATGGCGGAAGGACTGTTGGCTACCTTCATTTCTCTGTCATCGGTTTCCTTGTTCACAACCGACTGACCTCTGTCAGAATGGACACAGGGACTCTCACAACAAACAACAGCAATGGCACACAGTGTTTCTTATAGCCAATGTACTAATAAACACACACTTGATCAAAATCTACTAAACAAAAACTCCAGCTCCTACTACACAAAACACTCCTCTTACCACACAAACCATTACCACTCACAACATGAACCATCACCAGCCGATATATGTTTTAATAATTTACTATTGAATTATTTGTTAAAATGTCTGGAATAAGACAGGCAAGATTCTTTGAAAATGAGGTAACTGTGATGTAAATGAGGTAATTAGGTTTTGCAGTACAGGTCCAGACAACAAGTGTGATCTAGAGAAGGCAAATGTGGGCAAGAATCATGGATAAGGTGAATTCTATCTCCAACGCCAGATGCTCATAGGAGGATATTTGCAAGTGGTGGAATGACCTGCTGGGGAGAGTCCACTCCCTCACTTCTGGGACACACCAAGAGGCCCTGGCAACTGGTGGTGGGTTTTGTAGGCTCTGCAGCCTCAAAGCGGTGTCCGTTGTCAACAATGAAGGCATGGTGGGTATTGTAGACACAATATAGACTAGCAAGTACTCATACACTAATTAATTCATCCTGTCTGCACTCTCACATCTGTAATCCCTAATGCAAATCTCTACAATAATGATAACCTAGTCACATGAGTATGCTACCTAATATCTCTCACAATTCACTACATTCTCTATATATTCATAATCTGCCATTTGCTCACTATGGCACAATACTTTCCATAACATAACCCATATATAGGCTATCTGTTTTTAGGTTTAAACCTATAATAACTGATAAAACCCCACAGAAAGGAAAATAGCCATCACCGGCGTAAACATATAAACACTGTAAAAACACCTTTGCAACCACAAACTAAGTGCCGTCAAAGAAAGGAAAAGATGATTGAAAGAATCATTTCTATGTGTTCCTGAAGGGGGCAATACAATGTAACTTTTTTTATACAAGGTAGCATCAAGAAAGACTGGGCTAACATTATTCTGCTTGAGTTTTTTGTTTAGGGATGTCACTAAAACATTTTCTCTTCTTCATTCTGCTATTTTCAGGTTTGTGGTGCAGAGAATCTGGAAATATCGTAACCATATTTGATATTTTGGCTACATTTGGTTTCACTGATAGGTAAAAAGGCTGGTTTCATAAGAATCTTTCCTAATATATACCATCACATTTACCCACAGACAGAGAACGGGTGAAATCCTTTGATACATCAGCCCCCTTTTCTATTGAGTCAGTGTTGATTGCAAGTGATATGCCAAACATCCCACGCTTTAAACATTCAATGCAAGATGTAGTGACAGGTATATGTGAAAAGAATGTTGAGATAGTGGGGAAAACATGACACCAGACTTTTGGTAAAAATGGAACGCAGTGCCGCTTAGAATACTGATGAAAAAAGTTCCTACCAAGTTCAATAAAGATTGGAGTGATATTGTTTGTATTTGCAGTAATTCAGCTACGTACGTGAAAAAGCTGTATGGTGGTCTGTCTAAATCAATACCTGAGCTGAAGTGCTTCCCTGTAAGAGATCCTTGTCACTTGCTAGACGGTATGCTGGAAGCATCTTTACAATCTTCAGAGTTAATGAAGAATGCTATTGACTTTGTAGTTCATTCTGGTCCAGTAAAAATTTATTTGGATCTCATATATCTCATCAGAGCAGAAAGCAAATAATAATTCAAATTAAATTAAAATTCCATAAACACCGGAAAAACACTGTTTCTGTTTTTTTTAATAGCACGAAAATATGTAACCACTGATAACCACTGTTTTTTGAGGTATTGAAAAAACTGAAAAAACCCCACCAGAATTTACCAAAAATAGAAACTGAAAACAGGAAAGCCTACCCATATACGAAAAAAAGGCAGATAGGTATGATCTTACAGTTGGACACCAAATAAAACCCACCCAGATATCATCAGCATCTATCAAGTTACTCTTATCATATTCAATAGCACACACTATCTTGTTTAATCTGATACAAAATAAGATAGTACATCTTGCTAGTACAAGTTATAACAAATTAATCCATGTCACCAAGTCAATAATGTTCTAGTTCTTGTTTTTAAATTAAGATCTCACTGTATTCTTGGAGTTTTTTATATTCTTTTTTTGGATTGTTAGGCACACATGATTTAAATGATACCTAAAATTTAAAGAATGGAAAAGTGGAGTCATTTAAAGATGACCTATGTTGTCTACTAAACAATATTCTACTTTGATGCACAGTAGTATCACATGTACAATTAAGTGTGATGTCCCTTGAAAAGTGCAAGGACTACACATCACTGGGCTCATCTAAATTCTAGTTGAAATACAGTAATGTACATACACATCACTCAAAGGCACTGCAAAAAGACCTCTGTCTAGTGACAACTTTGGCACAACATATGTCAATTTGCAACAGATTGTCTGTGGAATGGGGCACCGTTGCCACCTGATGCCCAGAGATTGAGCTTCAATTTATAGCAAACATGTTATCATACATAGTATAAAAGAAATAAGGTTGTGCTGTATCTTCAGCCACTCATACCCAACTCTCCGAAAGGAAATGGTGGAGTTGCCAGGATTCTGCTAACCAAGAAGACTTTGAATAATACCTAAGTATTGCTTATCAGAAATGCATAGAAGTTTTTTCAATTATGACATCTGACAATGTACTACTGTTATTTGGCATAAAAATCAAAAGAAAACCTTGTGAATCTACGTTTTTAATTAGACTATACCTTCAATTTTGAAATCAAGGGTGTAGATAGAAAATAAAAATAACCCCCACTTTGAACGAAAGCTCTTATGGCACCAATCAAGTGAAGAAAGTAATTGGAACCCGTAAGACACTCGATCTCTAAAAAGTGTACTAAAGCAAAGTACACTGTGTACTGAGTCCAGTGAGAACAAGGATGGTATACAGATATATAAGTAGATAATACTATGCTCTATTTGTGGTAGTGTGGGTAAGCAGTTAGGCTTATCAGAGGATATGTTGTACTCACAGAGGCAATAAATGAGAGATACATGCAAGAATAAATCTGAGACTAATTTACAAAAATAACATACATTTTTATGGAATTCTTCTGACCAAGAGCTTCATGCTACAGTAAGTGTTTTTACGATAGCAATTATTAAAGTTTGCAAAATGAATTACTTTTGTGCGCAATTATACATCATGAAAGTCAATGGTGCGTCGGTAGCTTCAAAGGCACAGATAAAAGCACAGCTAGAGCTGCGCGACGAGGGAGAGCTTTTGGAGAAACGGCCCCTAGTTCAGCGATGTCAGTGCAGACATCAGAGCAAGAAGCAAGTTGGTGATAACAGCAGTGACAGTACTGAAGGCGGTAGTGGGGAAGACTTGGACACTTTGAATCCTCTGGGTATATCAGTGTGTACGGAGGAGGTTTTCCAGGAGGGCAGTGGGAAAGGGAAAGTGAGAGGGCGGGTGAGACGGAAACGCACAGTTGACAGCAAGAAAGAATCTAATAAGGCGTTCTTCCACAAAGCGGAACGCAAAAATACAAATAAGTCTCCCTCTTCTGCTGTGGATACATCGATAAATCATAACGTTCTGAGTGGAGTAGCTTCTATTGGTGTTCGGAAAGAGGGCTTGATTACAGAAGGCACAGTTACCCACTCCACCTCTAAGACTAATATCTCTGCTGCTGATATTGCTGAGGGTACGGGGAAAATAAAGGTGTCGACTTATTTAACTGGTCAGGTAAAGGCAAAACGTTCCTATACTCCTAAGTCCACAAAAAATAAATCAAAGAATTCCGCTACCAATTTAAAAAAAATAACCCCCTCATTGCGCTCTTACTTTAAAGTAGTTCCCCAAGTGGTGCTCTTGGCAAGTAATTCTTGTTCTCCTTCTTTGAGCCAGGAGGTAGGGGATATTTCACCGGAGCTACAGATGGCCTCTAAACACGTGGAGGAGCACACTATAAGGGAAATGGCAGTAACGAATATCCCTACTCCAGATCCCTTTCTGAAAGCCGGTGTGGGCTTGAATGAAATTAGCACATCTGCCAGTACCACTACCACTACCACTACCAAACCCATAGATGATAGTACCATCGTGAACAATGGCAATATTGATATACACAAGAAAGATATGGAGGGCCATTTGGATCAATCACTTTCCTCTAAGTCAGGTGGATCAGGTCAATCGAAACCTGCAGATCACCAAACGGTTATTAATTTAGAGCAATCAGCGTCCTCGTTGGTACTGTTCGCACCGCTGGCACCCCCATTCCCTCTAGCGCCACCAAGTGTAGCATCCAGCCTTAGCCTACAGTCAGTCTTCCAGGAAACAGGCGCAATATCTTCTATGGATAGCAGGGGAGATCCCAGTCTACCAGAGGATACTACACGGGTCCTGAATTCAGAGTTGGTCTCCACATTACAGGCCTCTTTCCAGGCAATGTTTGAGACTCTGGCTACAGACATTAAAAAGGGGTTCGAGACTTCTGCTTCAAATCAAGCCGATATTCGATGCTATTGTCAGTCATTGGACAGCAAACTTGGTGCTCTCATGACTAGGACAGAGACTCTTGAAGATTCCGTCACAGAAGTTAATATTAACTTAAGTGCCACAAAAGCAGAACTAAGGAACCTTAGACAGGAGAATCAGAGTCTGTCCGAAAGGCTGGAGACGTTGGAAAATCATGCCCGCAGGAACAATCTTCGAGTTTTGAATATACCGGAGGAGAAAGAGGGTTCTGACATCAAGCAATTTATTGTTTCTCTCTTGAAAGAGGCCCTACGGCTTGATATGTCAGAACAAGAAATAGCTACGGACATTCAGCGCATTCATAGAGAGCCATTTCGGAGAAACTCTCAGAGAACAAAACCTAGGAAAATCCTGGTTAACTTTCTCACATACTCCCTAAAAGAAACTATTTTGAATATCGCATTGAAACAGAAAGTGGTAACCGCTAAGGGGTTCAATTTTCAGATCAGATCTGACCTTTCGAGAGTTACGCTTGATAGACAATGGGAGCTTGGAAAAAGGTTGGAAGCCTTTAGGAGTCAAGGGGCCGTCGCTCAGTTAGTCTTTCCTGCGGCATTAAGAGTTATGTATAAGAACACTATGCATAACATAAGATCAGTACAGGCTGCAGATGATTTTCTGCTGAGTATGGGCAGGGGGCCAGAGTCAGCTAAGTAGTATGTCCCTTTCCCTCTTTCTGGATTTTCTCTAGGTTGCCTCACTGCATTCTAATATTGTCCCTTTCCCTCTTTCTGGTTTCTCTCTAGGTTGCCTCACCGCATTCTAGTTCCTTGACAAATTTACAAATTCACAACTAGCTCTAATGATTCTTTCTTTATAAACTTGCTAGAATTGCTTATATTCTGTAGCTAGACATATAGAAGAAATATGTTTTTTTTTTTTTTTTTTTGTTGTGAATAATAGGAGGTGGGCAGGTGTTTAAATAAGTAACAAAAAGGAGAGGAAGGAAGGAAGGAGAAAAAAATATATATATATATAAAAAAAAGGGGTGGAGGGGAGAAGAAAAAAAGGAGAAAAAAAGGAAAAGAAAAGGAAAAAAAAATATATATATATAATAATAAAGGACTAAAAGGAAAAAGGGGAAAGGGAGTAAATAAAAAAAAAAAAAAAAAAAAAAAGTAAAAAAAAGGTTTACACATATAAAATAACAAAGAATATATCTTTATTCTTCCTGTTTAATCCAGTTATACTAAGCGATATATACTCACTTGTGGGCTTCAGTTTAGGTAATCATACTTCCTTTTTAATCTCACTTAGGTCGTTTTTCTTTCCTGCCCTTGTTTCATTTCCTCTTGTCTATTTCCTCCCATAATTTGTAGATGGTTGATATTCGCAGGGGTCCACAGCGGAGTGCTATCTTTCTGGGATTCCAGATAGATTGTGTGGGGGTTTCCCGTGGGTGGGGGGCATGGGGTGGGTGGGGGGGTAAGGGGGGGGGGGAAAGCAAAAAAAGTCCTCTTAAGCGTCCTTTACAGTACTCTCTAAAAAATAATAAAAGGAGTCGATCAATTTATACTTTTCTCTTTGGAGTTTGGCAGTATTGGTCTTTACATTTTCTCTCTTGTTCTAATGCATAATCTACGTATTTTGTCCTGGAACACTAACGGTCTTCGCACTTCACCGAGAAGAAATAATATTATGCAATATCTACGTGATTCGGCTGCACAGGTATTAGTGCTCCAGGAGACACATCTTGCAGAAACAGAAATGTAAAATCTCTCGAGTAAGAATAGATGGATAGATTTTGGTGTTATAACATCTCAAACTTCACACATTAGGGGGGTGGCCATTCTTTTTAAAAAATCTATTAAGGCCAGGCTAGTTGCTAAACAGGTAGACCCGTATGGAAGATGGGCAATAGCTTCTGTTATTATTTCGGGTTCACCATATACCATAGTAGGTTACTATGGTCCAAACCAAGACGATCCATCAATATTGGTATCTCTCTTCGCAGAACTATATGCATTTTCAGAGCCGGTTATCCTAGCAGGCGACTTTAATATAGTTCTAAATCCATTATTAGATAAGTCATCCACTAACAGGGCTATAACTTTATCTAAGACTAGAACGTTTTTATTAAATAACATGAAAACATTGAACTACATCGATATATGGAGGACTCTACATGGGTCTCAAAAGGGGGTCACTTTTAAACATTATAAATTTCATCACCAGTCTCGGATAGACTTCATTCTGATCAATCAATCTTTAGTTAAATACGTAAAATCAGTTGTTCATTTACCTTTCCATCTCTCAGACCACACTGCCATCTCGCTTGATCTCGAGGTTCCATCCAGGCCCTCGTTAAAATACTGGTAGTTCGACAGATCAATACTTTTCACTTCGGACATCTCAGAAGCATTAAATCAGGAAATTAAATTCTTTTGGGAGTTTAACCAGGGGTCTGCGCCACCTGGAATAACATGGGATGCATTTAAAGCAACTCTAAGGGGCTATCTAACTAATATATCAGCACATAAAAATAAGACCTATAGGGAAGCTGTTGCCTCTCTTGAATTGGAGATAGCAAAACTTCAAGAAGAGATTATCACAAATTCAGCATCAATAGTGTCTTCACCTGTTGGGATGCAAGAGAAATTAACAGTCCTAAAGGGAGATCTTTCCTCAGTCTTGAGTGCTCGGGTCTTGGAGAGATGGGAGGCTAGTAGACTGGCCCACTTCGAATATGGGGAAGGTGCCAGCAAGCTCCTTGCCTGGAAGTCAAAGACTGATAGGGTCCGAAATAACATTAGTGCCATTAGTAAAGATGGTGTACTACATTCTACAGATGAGGGAATTAGTGGCGCTTTTAGAAGTTTCTTTAGCGAGATTTATCAAGAAGATACTGATGTACAGCCCACGCAAGCAAGGGACTGGTTATCCAGGATCGCTTTACCGGTTCTGGACCTTGAACAAATGGGAGTTTTAGATGGCCCTATTACATCGGAGGAAGTTAGCTTTGCCATCTCGAAAAGTAAAAAAGGCAAAGCAGCAGGACCAGATGGGTTACCCTCGGAAATATACAAAGTATTATGTCCAACTATTCTTCCCTACTTAACAAATCTGTTCAATAACATCCTATTAGAAGGTGCCCTACCTCCTGCGTCCTGGGCCTCCATAACCCTGATTTTAAAGCCTGGCAAACCCGCATCCAATTGCGGGTCATATAGACCAATTTCAATCCTTAGTACTGATTATAAAATCTTTGCAGCCGTACTTGCGAATAGATTGAGTGGTGTAGCAAATAACATCTTGCATAGAGATCAGAAAGGTTTTGTGAAAGAGAGGCAACTGCATGAACTGACGTATGACCTCATTGGTGCTATAGATATGGCCACTTCAGCATCACTTCCTTTAGCAGTTTTCACTCTTGATGCCACCAAAGCCTTTGACAGGGTAAACTGGGTGTATTTAGAAGAAGTGTTAAAAAAGTTCAATCTGGGAGACAATTTTAGACGAGCAGTAAAACTACTATATAAAAATCCCTCTGCTTCATGACTGGTTAACGGGGAGCTTACGCAGCCATTCGATATTACACGAGGAACCCGTCAAGGGTGCCCCCTCTCACCACTCTTATTTGATTTATATATCGAGCCTTTTGCTCAACTAATTCGGGACAATATTAATGTCAAACCTTTTATTTTTGAAGGTTGGGAGCTGAAAGTTGCACTATAAGCGGACGATGTCCTTATCTTTTCATCGGAGTTAAGTTCAGCCTTCCCTACGGTCATATCTATTGCAGAAGAGTTTGGGGCAATATCCGGTTATGAAGTGAATGCATCCAAAACCGACATTATGGTTTGGAATCAGCCTGCTCCGGTAGGAGTACAGCCAAGTGTCACCCTTAGGTATATCGGGTTAAATATCTAAACGGATATTAATAAGATTGCCCCGTTAAATTTTGCTCGTGTTGCTAAGGAAGCTCGAAGATTGCTGAGATCATGGTCAGCTCTTCCTATTTCCCTGATAGGTAGATATAATTGGGTCAAAATGACCATTTTACCCAAGATTATGTTTTTGTTTAACACTACTCCTCTTTTCCTTGATCCATCTATGACTGCCAAACTTCAAACGGAATTAAATAGATTCATTTGGAATAGCCGTACGCCCAGGTTATCCTGGAAGAAGATTAGACGGCCTCGAGAAAAAGGAGGCCTCGCAGCACCAGACCTCCAGATATACGGCTGGGCTTTCCAACTTTCCCATATTAGGATGCTTTTAAAGACCCCTAATAACGTAGGGAGCGGAAAATTATTCGTAGCACTTCTCAAAGGGGAAACAATTGGGCCAACAAACTTTCTGTTAAAATTCGGGGACCCAAAATACTTTAAGAAGGTCAAGTTAAAGGTGTTGAGGGACTTAGCTAGAACATGGACAAATCTAAGACGCACACTTAATTTGGATTATTATCAGAGTCGGGCCCCGCTATGGGACTCGCCAGGTGCTCCATCTTGGCTTTTGGACAGTTTAGCCCTCCCAGTTAGAGAGGCTGGGATCTCAGCTTGGGGGGACTTGTTTGTTGATGGAGTATTACGTCCATGGGAGACCTTGAGCTCAATATTAGGAACTCGCTTTTCACGCTTTAAATATCTTCAAATCCAGAGTTGGTCCCAAGCTTACAGCCTAGGAAGGGGTAGGCATAAATTAGGTGCTGATCACAATCTAGTATCCTATCTGATGGACAAACCTCCATTTAAGAAAGAGATAACATTTTGGTATAACCTTATATTAGATGAGATTGATGGCGAATTTTTGCTACCCCACTCCCTTTGGGAAACATATATACCTAATACTGATGTAGAGGGCTTGTGGTCCAAATCATTTAAGATTCTAGGGGAGACTGTAAAACCATCTTGGCTTCGTCGGAACCACTTGTTGACACTGCATAGAGCGTATTATTCTCCACTACGTTTATCAAAGTTCACAAATAATGCTCAGGTTGCATGCCCTAGATGTGGTTTAGTAGCAGCATCAGATATACACATGTTCTTTGAGTGTCCCTATATAACATCTTTTTGGAATGAAATCTGTGCTTCGCTTTCACTAGCAATTGATATACAAGTCAGTCCCTGCCCCACGTTAGTTTTCTTTGGTATTATACCCGAGATTGAAGGTATAAGTAAAAAACTGGTCTTTTATAGTTGTTTATTAGCTAGAAGAGAAATTTGTAAACGCTGGAAAGATAAGACTCCTCCTCTTTATACAGATTGGCGAGCAGCGATGTTACAGATGTCCAAACTAGATCTGGCTAGAGTAGGCAACCAACATAAAAGGAGATTTTGGCTACTTTTGAACTGGTAACTATAGGCCAGAACATTGTGTTTTTTTTTTTCCCAAGTCCTATGATTGTGCTACTTGGATGGATCATTTGTTATTTTGATCCCTTTTTGCTTTACATACCCTATATATGCGACTCTGGCTATAAAATGGGTTGTACATAGCAATGCACCAACCCTGTCGGTACCATTAGATGAGGACAAAGTAGGGATGTGTGGCATTGTGGGATACGCTGTCAGGTACCATTTAAATCCCCCCCAGTTTACCTGGGCCAGTGCCTTAGTCATCTCCTATTCTTCTTCGTCATTATATGGTTACCAAGGGCGAATATGAGGACACAAAAAAAAAAAAGAAAAAAAAAAAAAGAAAGTCAATGGGAGAAAACAGAAAAATGTATATAAACTCATACAGTTGGATTTCAAGGATCACCTTCGGGATTTAGGTTGGCAGCAAGGCCAAGCCCAATGTTGTACCAGTGAATTCTTGCAACATCTTACTTTCGGCCCGGAACAGAGTGCTGTGGTCATTGGTAGCAAGTGAGCTACGAAGAAGGGGGCCACGTGAAAACACTTAGCACAAAGGAACTTAAAGGTGCATCCGAAGGGTCCCATTCAAGGGAGCAGGTCACAAGAGACTCAGTTTCATGGGCGCACAGCTGGATCATTGTTACCCAGGCTGGTCTGGTCTGATGTAAAGCAGGTAGGTCACCCGGGCGGAGCATGTCAAGATATCATCGCGGTCAGGGGCAGGCAGCTTGGAGAGGCAATTCTGAGACAGCTGGGCCACTCACAAAGTGAGTCTCAGGAGACTCAACGTCCGTCGATGGGTGCTTGCTTCCTGGGCAGATGGAGTCTGTATTGGACTCTTCATCTTGTAAGGTTTCTGGTATCATGGGTATTGGAGCAGCTCGGCTCTGGTAGATGCTGGTGTTTCCAAAATTGATGGGGAGGCAGAACTGATCCTCTGAAACCGATGTACCACTTTTGGTTTGGGTGTTTCATCGGAGTCGCCTAAGAGCAGCAAGATGTCAAACTGGAATTTGTGGATTTGGTGCCTTCAGACTAATGGGAAGTAGTACCTCTACTCCAAGGGAGTTATTTAGTAATTTGTAGACGTCTGGAGGTACTCTGGGCTTCTTAGAGGCCTCAAAGTAGCAGTATGAGACATTAGACAACAAATTACGAGTCTTTAAGGTAGTAGGCAGAGTTTGGTGGCAATTTTCTGCAGCAACGCTTCAGTCTTCTTTGTCATTTTCTTCTCTGTGTCCATTGAATCAAAGTTCAGGGTCCAAGGATGCCATCTAAATACAATACTTAGGGGCATTAAAGGGGGTGACAGGTAGTAGCTAATGGGCTACCTACCTTTTGGGTTCTACACACTTTAAGTGACACACTTCCTGTGAGATGGGGCACTACTCTGATCCTAATTGGCTACTTCCCTGGCAAACCAAGATCGAGAAAAATGAAAAGTGGGCTCCATTTCACCTACTTCATCTTTGTTGTGGTGCTGGAAGAATGGGGACCCACTCCATAATTTAACTAATTTTCCCACCTCTCCCCCCATCAAATGTGGAGTAGGAAAATGGCATTGACATCCTGCACTACCTGGAGCTGCATGAGTCACATTTCAAAGGCTGTGTCGCCTTTAAAGCTTGCAGCCCTGGAAGGCCATCCTGGCCTGGGGAAGGAGTGAAGCACTTCCACCCCAGTGCAGGCTTTGTTCCTGGCCTTTGAAAGTACAGGCTCTCACTTTATGTGGTCAGAAACATGTCTGTGGCATGCTGGATAAGACTAGTCAGAGACCACACTTTCCCTCTCATGCATCATTAGATGAGGCCTTCAGGGCGAAAATGTTGGAGGCAATGGATACTTTTTACTATCAACCTGGGTTCAGTTCCACACTTTTCCACAATCTGGGAGACTTTCAAGGTGTACGTCCGGGGCATTGCCATTCTAAACATGCAGGAGTTCTGAAATCAATTATGGGAATGCTGGCCCTCTTAGAACAAAAACTGGCTAAACTAGAAAGAGACACACTAGAAACTAATGACCCCTTAATTCTGACCACCCTTAAGGAAACACTGGAGGAATACCACACTGTTATAGAGATGTCAAGCTAATGGGTAAATACGCAGTTGCAAGGGTATACGGAGAGGGGGAGCGACTAGGCATGACACTGGCGAACCTCATGAAAGGGCGCAAAGCAGCTTCCCATCCCATAGAGTTGGCTACTGTTGAGGGCGAAAAAACTGAGGATACTGACAGTGTTGCGGAGCACTTCCAGCTATACTATGCCGACCTATACAAAGCTAGGTCTCACACTGCATCCTTGGACATGCTGGAGTATCTGGAGTACATTAAGCTGCCCTAGTTGTTAGATTCCCACTTAGAATACTTGATGCGTCCCGTCGAGGCATGGGAAATACATGCTGCCCTGTCTGCTATGCGCTCTGGCAGCGCACCGAGACAAGATGGGCTCACGATGGGGTTCTACAAGGAATTCAATGAACTCCTAACCCCATATCTATTAACACTATTTGAGGAGATGGCTGAAGGAGGCTCTATGCCTCCTCGATGAGAGAGGCGCTCTTGGTTGTCCTCCTGAAACCCAGAAAGCCCCTGCAACACTGCTCCTCTTATAGACCACTTTATTATCGAACGTGGACACGAAAATCTTTGCTAAAGTACTAGCGAATAGACTTGCCCCCCTGATGCCAACTCTTGTGGGAACTGAAGAGGCCTGTTTCATACCAGAACGCACACTTACGCACAATCTACGCACAGTCCTTGAAACAATCCAACATACTAAACCAGACATTAGGAACGCTGCAGTTTTCATGGGTGCTGAAAAAGCATTTGACTCCACGGAGTGGAATTTTATGTTATTGACCCTGGAACGAATGGATTTGGGAGGTGTGTTGTTACGTCTAATCAGCACCTTATATACGGACCCTGTAGTCCGAGTGCGGGTGGGAGATATGATCACTGCTCCCCTGAGGATAACCAGAGGCACTCGGCAGGGTTGGCCCCTCTCCCCGCTCCTATACACTCTAGTGGCGGAGCCGTTAGCCTATGCGCTGCAGGAATACCATAGCCACAAGGGAATCCGGTTCCCTGTGTACAACCTCATAATTTCGTCGTGCGCAGAAGATACTCTTCTATATATCCGTGATCCAGCCCAAAATGTGTCCCCTGTCCTGCGTGAAGTAGTGAGATTTGGCAATTTTCTGGATTGAAAATGAACTGGGATAAATCGGTTATATTCCCTTTCTCCCCGGTGAGGCTCCCTGAGGACTTGGACTTTCCCCTAAAGTGGTGTACTGACCAGGTGCGCAATTTGGGAATTCAGATACACACAGATCCTGAGCTAATGTTCAGAGAAAACTACAGCCGCGCTATCACTAAACTTGAGGAAGATATTGCAAGGTGGATCCGTCTTCCCTCTCCCTATTAGGCAGAATATCACTCATGAAAATGGCAGTCCTACTCTGGTTTTTATTTCTGTTTCTCAATATCCCTATGGTTCTCCCGGCACACTTCTTCAAATCTCTTAGAATGCTGCTAATTAAACTGGCCTGAGCTGACAAACAAATGCAAAACAACAGTTGATGGACAGAATGCAGAACAATGTCATACATTCACCCCAGTACAGAGATCTGGGCCTAAATCCATCGTTGTTTTGCACTCCACACCACCCCAGTTCAGACATGGCCATATGCAAATCAGCCTTGACCCTGTGCCTCATGGGAACAGTCCAGCCCGAACTACCAAGCCATGTCTTTCCTGGACCGGAATCAAGCATCCTAGGAGGACCGGTTTCTGGCTATCAGCCGTCTTCAGCCAGGATAGCTTGACTCCAGTGGTTTGGAGAGCATGGGACTCATGTCTGAGCATACCCATCCCACTCGGGGTGACAAAAGCAAAACAACAGTTTCGTCTGCTCCCTGCCACTCTGTCCTCTTGAGCCATCACAAGCCCAGCTGGGCCAATCCTTTGTCCATGTCCTCACGGCCGGCCGCCTCACAGGCCGGCGGCACCAGGCTTACGCTTCTCCAGGCATCGGAGTCGGGATCCAGGGCTATCAGCCATTGCCTCAGTGGGCTTTAAGCTCTCCACGGTCCGGTGGTAAAGAGGTCCCAAGGGGATTGTCTAAGTGGGGCTGGCAGGCTGTAAAGTGGTGCTAAAGTAGCCGCGGCACCGAGAGGACGAAAAACATGTCTCAGCCATACGCCACCTTCAAGACGTCCCTGCATTATGTTTTTAAAGAGTTTGCATATGTGATCACTTGCCTGGCCTCCTGTATATATATGAGCACTTACCACTCTATGTTGACTTTTTAGTGCCTCTGAAGCATGTTGTGTCTACCATGAGGACACTTGAGTAGCCGTTTGAAGCACTAAAGAAGCATTTACCTACATGTGTTTTGAACCTGTATTGATATTGTCTTCTATTCTTTCTTTCTATTTAGGTTGGACAATCCTGTATTGAAGTATTTACCTATTAGGAGAGTATCTGTCACTACACATCCCTCTCTAGGTGAAGGGTAGGGATCTTTGTGGTCCGGAAGAAATGTCAGAGACTGGCTGGACCAAAAAGAGCGAAACATGCCAATCTCACATGTACATGAAGGCTATCTTGGTTCATTGAGCCCTCATGATAGGCCCTATTCTATTGTTTTTATCTCTGCCAAGGGAACCACCATACTTAATCTAATTAGGTATCCCTTAGACAGTTTCAATTCATTTAGCACTTCATTTGCACTCGCTCCATCCTCCACATTCCATATTCTCACACACAATTTCAGCATTACAGAGGAATACCCAAAGATATCTCCAACAAAGAGCCCTCTTGTCAGGCCCTTATGGTATTGCAGCACCGGCCCAACTAGGAGGAGGCCCTATGATGAAGCATGACATCCATTTGGATGTTTGAGGGCACTAAAAAGTAATCATAAGGATTCCCTTGGATTAATCACTTCCAATCTAATTTTCCTCCTTCTTCCTCTGTAGGAACTGTAGCTTCTGGATTTATTAATTATGTTTTAGGAGCTTGGGTACTGGACTTTTATTAGCAACCTGTCCCCCTCTTGTGTATATAGCACCAAGATAAATGATACCTGAAGAGTCCTGTCCCTGATATGGACATTATTGTCACCACATGTTCTGTGGTCACACATCCCCCATACATGTGTCCACAACTGTCCTGGCTCCTGTGACAGCCATAGTGATATCATCGGGTGCACAGCCAAGAAACACTATAAATGTGGCCACTCACTAAAGGTCACTGGGTGGTTTGGAAAGGGATAGGTCTGGACTGCTGCCACCAATTTCAACACCGTGAGTAGTGATCTGATGGGACTGCTAAGCAGCAGGAGGACAGCTGGGACAGATTACTGAACTACTGAGTGTTTAAAACGATCTCCTGAGGAACCATAAGTAAATCCAGAGGGTCCAAAATGATCTCCTGGGGCATCACATGAGTGTTCGCACTTTACCTTCTGCCAGGATGGCTTCAGAACATTGAAGTAGCGTCTCATTCAGCTGACACTTTATGTAGTCAAGCAGCATCTGCTGCCAGCTTGGTCCTAGAACCATCTACAACTGGCAGCTCTTTAGAAAGAGTGACACTGTTGCATATGAAGCCACCTGTACTCCCCTGCCCACGTGTTGACACTTATCAGGGACTATTCATCTTGCTTGGTTGAGCACAACACCAAAGAACAGGGCCTGGGTGGAATTTCAATTACTGCTTGAGTAATTGGAATATTTTCAGTAATTTCACACTACTCTTTGATACGGAATTACTGATGATTACTCAATTACTCCTGCTTGCCTAATTTGGGAGAAAATTCCTACTGCAAGTGTTCATATAGTGAGCACGAGCAGCCTCTTGTGCTTACTAATCAGGTATGTTGCATTTAATGCTATTTCTTCGCGCAAAAATTCATCCATGTTTCCTTTTTAAATGCGAGGATGCATTTTGCCCTCGCAAAATAGCACTAAATGCCAGGAGTAAGTTGGAGAATAATGCTACCCCAAGGCGATAGAGAGTACACACATAAATGGGTTCAAGACATTTCATACCCCTGCTATTCAATCTTCCAGTGGTAGGCCTAAAGGAGGGTTGTGTGTGTATATCTCTAACCTATTGACTATACACAAGAGCAGTTTGGTTAGCTCAGAAACATTTTTCCAGATGTTTTTATACAGATGGATCGTCACCATGCAATGCTCCTTGTTAATCTTTATAATAACATTGAAATTGGGCACCTGGGCACTATACTGGATAAACTAAGTGGAGATTTTGCCTACTTAGATTCAAAGTCAAACCTGGAAATTCTACCTATCTGGGGTGGGGATATTAATACAAACTTGTGACCAGCAGTAGGAATTGGGAAGTGTGGTTTGTCCTTGGATGGGGATGATCCATCCTCCCATTTCCAACATACTATCAAGGGTGAGTTGCTCAATGAAGTCATGTTTAAGTACGACCTGGGATTTTCAAAATGTTTGTGCGCGCCCCCAGTGGATTTTGGTCACACGTTTATAAGGAGAGGTGCTAACACTACTATCGACTTTATCATCATCCCAAATCGTTTTGCCAGTTACATGAAAGTCTATGATATCCATTCCAACGTGCCCACAGTGTGAATTTAATAGCCCCAGGCGGGAGGTCGAAGAGAAATAGAAATAAATTACCAAGGCTTTAGGACATTGATTTAAGAAGGAAGAATGGTTATGCTGTTCGCTGGGGAAGCAGGGACCCTAAGAAAATGAGCACCGATATTTTCGTAAAGGCATTGGACCCTATTTTAATATGCCTAGGTGACAGCCCTTCGCACAATGATGTTCTAACCGCTTTTAATAGTATAGCGGAAACTGTGAGAAATGTTCTTTGTAAGGAATCTAAAGGCTCACCTAAAGCTAAGAAAGGCTGGTTTGATAAAAAATGTACACAAAGTTACACAAACTTAAAAACTGCCTTGCAGTGTGATGTGAGAGACGTGTCTATGATAAGGGCATATAGGAAAACATACAACGAAGCAAGGAAACATAGGATCTCTGAACTAAAGGATAAGGCCTGGAAGGATCTTAGCGCATCTGCTGAAGCCAACGAAGGTTCGAAATTCTGGGCAGCAGTAAATGCACCTTTCCTTGTAAATAACAACGAGGTACCAGCCATTGAGGCAGCAATATGTGAAGAGACCTGGATCCATTTTTTCCCAGTGTATATGCAAAACAGCAGTCCAATGAGGGTACCCCGGGGAGGCAAGAATTTTCGAATCCTGAAAAACATTTTATTCCCATTAACTTAGATATTTCTTTAAAGGATGTTAATGCCGCAGTCGTTGCCAGTAAGTGTGGAAAGGCGGCTGGTCCTGATGGGATTCCAATAGACTTATATAAGTATAACCTGGAGATGTGAGGTCCAATTTTAACTAGGGTTTTACAGGGATGCTGTGAGACAGGATTCATTAAAACTTTGTCTGAATCTATCATTGTCCCCATCTTTTTAAAGGGCAATCAGGATAATCCTGCCTGCTATCGCCCAATATCCTTTTTGGATTCTCTGATGAAGGTGGCAGGCAGGATTGTCCTGGATCGACTGCAGAGATGGACCAAAGAAAATGGGGTTTTAAGTGACGTTCAATACGGTTATAGGGCCGGTTTAGGCACAAAGGAGCAGATTTTAAATTTAAGTATTTTAATTGGAATATATTCGAAGGCAAAATCTGGGCAGTTTTACTTGGCCATCGTGGACCTCTCCGAGGCCTTTGATTGTGTTGTCCATGAAAAGCTATGGGGGGTCCTGAAGGAACTAAACGTTGACCCCGTTTTTATTCAATTTTTAGGATACTTATATACTGGGGCGAACGCAAAGGTCCGTTATGGAGCAAAGGGTGAATGCACTGCCCCTTTTAAAATAGAACAAGGCGTAAGGCAGGGCTGTGTGTTGGCACCACTACTGTTCTCTCCATACAGAAATGCCTTGGAACAGGAGTTGGTGACACACACCAGGGATCCGCCTCATGTCAACTCCTGCCTGATTGCATCACATCTCTACACCGATGATGCTGTTCTTATGGCCGCACCCAAGTTGGTCTACAGAGGGTCCTTTCGTTTTACTCAATTTTTATGGATAGGCTTGGTCTGAGATTGAATGCCAAAAAAAGTTTTGTGATGTCCTGCGGGTCAACAAAAAACACGATAGGACACTTTCAGGCGGGGGGGAGAAATGTTTTAACCACTGACTCATTCAGCTACTTGGGTGTGCTTTTTGACAGGACAGGTTCCTGGAGAAATGAGGCATTGCTGCATGAAAGCAGCGATGCGTCGCTTCTCAGTGCGCACTGCTTGCGACATACCTGATGCGTCATATTTAATGTCGCAAGGAGTTACAGATACGTCAGTATTTCTGACTTATCTGTAAGCGCAAAAGTGACGCATTGCTGGAGTGTGTCACAAAAGTGATGCAACTCCAGCAATGCGTCCTTTCACATGGGGCAAGCACCATGTGAAAGGGCCTGCGTCAGTCTTACGCCTGCTGTGAGGCAGGCGCAAGATTTTGATGCAACAGTGTCCTAGAAGTGATGCAGTGATATCTCATAGATTTCACTGCGTCACTTCTACGACCCTTTCTTGTGTCAATACGCCCCCCTTGCATACATTATACCTGGCGAAGGTATAATGTGGCGCAGGGGTTTGCAAAGTGACGCATCTACCTGGATGCGTCACTTTGTAAATATTGCGCAACAAGGCGCATTTTTTATGCCACTGGTGTGTCACAAAAAGTGACGCACCGGCGGCGTAAAAGTGACGCACGGCCTCGTACATATTTGAGACTTGATCAGGGCCCAACCAGTTCTATTATGGCACAGAATTTGGACCACAGACAGTGCTACCCTTAATAGGGACATAATCAGGGATGCCATGAAACTAGATAATGTCCGCAAAATCCAATGGCTGGAATATGTGGAGTATTTTATGCAGGACATTGGTCATCCAGACTATTTTAACTTCCCGGACAGCCTGAGTGCGATTAAACGTAAGGAGTTTAAAGGAGTTATTATGAACCACCTAGAAGAAAACAGATTAGGACTTGTTATGAATAAACCTACGACGATCCATTACCAAATAATAACAATTACGTGTAACATCCAACCTTACCTGCATTATGTTCTGAACAGATACAATAGATTTCTCCTGACCAGATTTAGATTTGTGATTTTCCATCATTTAACCTCGTACCCGAACATTAACAAACGGTCAAGAGCATTACCCCAATGTCCTTGTGACGGCGTATCACAACAAAGCACGATACACGTGGTCTTATTCTGTAAGTTGTATTCTATTGAAAGGTCAAGATGGTTAAAGCCGTTACTTAAACAGGGAGGTCGGAGGCAATGTCACCCTGCTTTTATCTATTTGCAGATGTTGAATAGTTTCTATTCTATTGGTTCAATGGTGGGTGGACTTATCAGGTGGTGGCAGCTCCTGAGGTACGCTGGGGGATTCAGTGACAGCGTGGGCAGCTACACCTTTGGGGCTCGCAAAATCTTTTTAAAGAACTTGTTCAGACTACGCTGACAGCACCAGCATGATTTAGATGCTGGCACCGAATTTATTTAAAAAAATTGTCACTCACCATTTTCGAGCACTGTTTTTACTACATTGAATAACTTGAGCATTTTCGTTCTCCCTGTGGCCTCCCTCGCCCCGTTCCACCGCGGCTGATTGTGTGGATTGTGTGGAGGGCGAGGCGCCATCTTGGGCTGTGTTTCCCGGAGCTAGGTTGGGCCGGAGTTAGCGGTCTAGCTTCTCTGGGGAGGTAGGACATAAATTACACATGTGTCCCTGGGCGCGCAGCGGACGCGTGCAGCGGGTGCGAAGATGACGCGCTGAAGGTGCGCCTAAGGTAGGCCCGTCTGCGCCCGTCCGTGCACCGGCTGCGCACAGGGCCAGCAATGCTGGCTCTATTGAGGTAGAGACAGGGGGTGAAGTAACAGGTTACAGTCGTGAGGCGCTGCTCATGCTTAATATTAATCCATGCAGCTCCAACAAGCATTGGGAGGTACTACACCCTATGGCACGAATCTGCCCCGTCTGCCATTTTCAGTTTCAAACCTATACATCTACCTCACCCTCTCTTACTAGCGTCGACTACTTCACCAACATTCGTGCTGAGCTTATTAATGCCCGCTCGCTGATCAAACATCCTGAGGAGGTCCACGAGCTGATTGTGGACAAGACGCTCGATCTCTTGTTAATTACGGAGACTTGCTACATGATTTTTGTGCTCCGGTGATTGAGCTAGCTACTCCACGGGGGTACAAGATAGCCAGACTTGACCGTAGCTTACGTGGAGGAGGATGCATTGCCGTGGTTTATAGAGATAGATGGACACAAGTGAAGGAATGTACAGGGAATATTTTGGAAGGGGAAGCGATGGAGTTCTCCATAGCCCTTTCCCCACACTTTACCTTGGGAGCGATGCTGCTCTACCGCCCCCCTGGCCCCCCAGGCACCTTTATTAAATCACTGGAGGAGGTCATTACTCAAAGAGCACTGAGGTTTTCAAAATGTTTGTTGCTAGGAGACTTCAACATACATGTGGAGAACCCCTTAGCACCTGGGGTAAGAGATTTATTGGATCTCTGTGATCTAACTCTCCTTACCCAGCAGGTGCACGATACCACCCACTCAAGGGGTCATCGTATTGATCTAGTTTGCTCCAACTTTAATCTTGAACTAGAGGTTTCCCGCCCTGTTACTTGGTCTGACCACTACCTGGTCAGCTTTTCATGGGGCATTGACAGCCCCCGCATACCGGGTAAAGTAAACCCAGGCCCTCCCCGAAAAAAATCAACATCCCAGCCCTGGCCACCGCACTGACCCGGACACTCCCCTCTGACGCCAGTAATCTAGAGGGTGCAGTTGAGAATTTTTCAGCGTGGATAAGCACAACCATCAACGCACTTCCTCATACTTCAGGAAATAGCCGTCCACGAGTCTCTCCATCATATCCCTGGTACACTGACCATTGAAAAACTTTGAAGCTGGGATGTAAAAAACTGGATCGGACCTGGCGCCGGGAGTATTGTCCCCAAGCCAATGCGGAACTCCGCATGGCACAAAACTACTATGCCGCTATTAAGTCAGCTAAAGGTGACTTTTCCCTGAGAGAATTTCGAGAGCAAAAAACAACAGCAGAGAAATATTCGCTATTGTTCGTAGTTTTACATGACCAGTGGCGGAACTCTCAGCCGCTCCCATTTCCTCTGGATGGTGTGAGAAGCTGTCCTCCTTCTTCATTGATAAGATTTAAAAAATCCAGGCTAGCCTTAAGCTACCTGCCCTGGTTCAACCTCCACCCACTCAGGTGTCTCAGGGCAGTAACGAGCTGGCCCAGCTCTTTACATGCTTAGAACGAGTGGAGGTGAAGGACGTGACGGCCATCCTGAAATCACTAAAGTCAGGGTCACCAGCGGACCCCTGTCCTGCGAGGGTCTTAAGCGGGGTGGCGGACATAATTGCTCCTATGCTAGGGACCCTGGTCAATGAATCTCTTCAGTCAGGTGTGATGCCCCCCAATGGAAACACGCAAAACTCCTTCCCCTGATCAAGAAGCCTACGGCTGACCCGCTGCTTCCATTTAACTACTGTCCCATCTCCCTTCTCCCAGCCCTTGCCAAGGTATGTGAAAAGCTGGCCTTTAGACAGCTTGAAAAATTTGTGCCTTGCATCCCGCTCAATCTGGCTTCAGAACATCATTCAGCACCGAGACGGCGCTTGTTGAGGTCACCGAAGCCATCAGAGAGTGTCTAGATGGGGGCGGCAGGGCAGCACTGATCCTATTGGACCTCTCTGCCGTGTTTGACATGGTACCCCATCTCCAGCTCCTCTCTAGTTTGTCGGACATCGGCATTACGGGCACTGCCCTAGGCTGGGACAAATAATTTCTCAAAGATCGCTTCCAACAAGTGTGGATGCCCCCTTTCCACTCATCTGACAACAAAGTGGAAACTGGGGTCCCGCAGGGATCTACGTTGAGCCCCTTGATTTTTAATGTTTATTTGACCCCCCTCATCTACCTGGCGGAAAGGGGGGGTGCCAAAATGATGGCCTACGCCGATGACACCCAACTCCTCTTCACCTGGAAAGGTGATGATCTGCGGCTGATGAAGCCCAGCAATGTTTGTCCTCAGTATTTGCCTGGCTGGCTCAGGCCAGCCTGAAATGTAACAAGGACAAATCTGAAATTCTCTTATGCGGACGATTCCCGGTGGCCTTCAAAGAATCTCTATGGCCCAAAGGGTCACCATGTCCTGAAGGCGATTGCGGGGTAGCTAAGAACTTAGGGATCTGGTTCGGGGCTGACCTGTACTTTCGCGAACAGATCACGAGACTGTCAGGAGCATGCTTCGACACTCTAAAAACCCTAAGGAAGTTCTTTTCCCTCCTTACCCGAGCAGCCAAGGAGGCAGTAGCCAGGGCACTCATATTTTCGCGCCTGGACTACGCCAATGCCCTTTACATTTGCTCTCCTGGCTTTCTCTTGGGCAAACTTCAAGTAGTACAAAATGCAGCTGTTAGGCTTGAGGTTCCGTGATTCTGAACCTGTTCAATAAAGGTCGTCGTATCTAGACGATTTTGGTATCAGCAGACCGCAAATGACGAGTGCGGTATGTACGAGTGTTTTCGTCATAATCGATCTATGGAAACACTACGTATTCAGGGATTTCGTTCGAACCTACGGGTTCCATTTTGTGTACAGCAGCCATTTTGTGGTTGCCCTCACATAGGCTGATGACTGCGGCCAAACAAGTCTTTGGGACATGTACACCTTTAGCTGACTTTTGTGTGACCTGGACGAACTGACTCCCTTGCCCGAGGCTAACCTTGTTGAGCCAGTTCCTTGTTAGGCAGCTGGTCAGACAGAGATCAAAGAGCAGGACATTGCTGAGTTTATGGTACATGCACATACCCTTCTATCTTGCTTCTCATCTGTTTCTGTTCCTTCCTTTTTATGGCTTATTTATGGTGTGGGTTGAGGTCCTTTTATTATGGGTTTGTCCGGCCTGTCCGAGCAGGAATGTTGGATTTTGCCTTGTCATTTCTGGTGGGCTGGACAACGGAAAGTGGGCTTGTCGTTATGCGATACCTTTGAAATGTCACTGTGTGATTGGACAGTTTGTAAGTAATTGATGCTAGTCAGGAATGTGATTTTTAGCATAAAAGATGATGCCTTGCAATACTAAATTGTGCAGTCTCTAGTGAACGACCCGTGTTGGGCTTCGTAGAACTCTGTTCCTGGTTGCAGCCAATAAATTTGGTCTTTGACGTCACCTAGAAGTGTCCCGTGTCTCTGTTTGCCAAGACAGGAGAACTCGAAGACATCGGCCGTTTTCCCTGGCGCCACTGGGTTCTAAAACCCTGGTTCTTCAGTTGGCGCCTAACGTGGGGCGACTTCAGCGGTACCGGTCCAAGCCTGAATATCGTGAGGAGCTTCGTGTGAAAATTCTGGAGGAAGGCCTGCCACTTCATCGACCCCTGTATGTCGTCGTGGTCCGAAAGTCTTTGCTGCGAGGTTCCCCGCTTTCCGACGGCTACGAAGGACTGCTGCCCTGACTGTCGGCCTGTCTTGGAGCCATTAGACGATTTGTAGAGCGAGATGATAGACGGATCTTCTGGCGACGTCATCGATATTTCAGTTAAGTATGAGTGGAGCGTCTCCCAGTCCTTAGTTTTGTTTTGGGTATTCCCTTGGGATCTTTGATTTGGGACTTGCAAGCTCCAAAGCCGAGGGACTCGTGTATTCGCGAGGCAATCATATTTCGATATTTCCTTGAAGTTTGAAGCTAGACTGGTGAGCGAAGATGCCTGGTCTTAGCAGACTTGGTAAGATATTTTGTTGCGGTCGTAATAGGGATTCCCGATTGGAGGACTCGTGTCCGGTGCCTCCGATTGGAACTCCGATCTATGAGCTCTGTTTAAAACATGGTGTGGGCCCTATCACATATAATGACGTATGGATTAGATATACTAGGAAGGACGGTGTCCTAAAGTAGCCCCAATATGGTAGCTATGAAACTGAGATTTCAGATAATTTAGAAGTCAAACTGTTCAAGAAGAAAGCCCGGCCGGCGATGTTTGACTCTTTCCGCCTATGGCGAAAGGAAGCCAAACAGAAAGAAATTAAGTTAGCGAAGGGAAATAAAAGAGAAAGAGATATTTCGATGGTGCAAGCTGCTATTCAGTTTAGGGATAACGAAGAAGAACAAGAGAGTGAGCAGTTGCTTAGGCAACATAAAATGGCGATAGATAAGTGCTGTCCAGCTTTGCCACGTCAACAAGGGGTGGTGAGGGACAGAGTCTCTGAATTAAGCAGAAAGCTCTCACCCAGTCAAGAGATCAGGGCTAGATCCAACACCGTTTTTTAGCTCACTGCACCATCCCAGTTTCAGAACCTGGCTGTATGCAAATTAGTCTGTTCCTGTCCCAGTGCATGATGGGAACAGGGCAAACCAAACTACAAAAGCCAATTCTTACACTGGGAAGGAAACAAGCTCCCGGGGACCGGTTTCTGGCATTACAGCCGTCTTCGGCCCGGTTTGCTTGAATCCTGATGGTGCAATGAGCAAGGGTCTCACATCTGAGAATACCCTTCCACGCTTAGGGTGGACAAAAATATTTACAACAAGGGGTGGTGAGGGACAGAGTCTCTGAATTAAGCAGAAAGCTCTCACCCAGTCAAGAGATCAGGGCTAGATCCAACACCGTTTTTTAGCTCACTGCACCATCCCAGTTTCAGAACCTGGCTGTATGCAAATTAGTCTGTTCCTGTCCCAGTGCATGATGGGAACAGGGCAAACCAAACTACAAAAGCCAATTCTTACACTGGGAAGGAAACAAGCTCCCGGGGACCGGTTTCTGGCATTACAGCCGTCTTCGGCCCGGTTTGCTTGAATCCTGATGGTGCAATGAGCAAGGGTCTCACATCTGAGAATACCCTTCCACGCTTAGGGTGGACAAAAATATTTACAACAAGGGGTGGTGAGGGACAGAGTCTCTGAATTAAGCAGAAAGCTCTCACCCAGTCAAGAGATCAGGGCTAGATCCAACACCGTTTTTTAGCTCACTGCACCATCCCAGTTTCAGAACCTGGCTGTATGCAAATTAGTCTGTTCCTGTCCCAGTGCATGATGGAAACAGGGCAAACCAAACTACAAAAGCCAATTCTTACACTGGGAAGGAAACAAGCTCCCGGGGACCGGTTTCTGGCATTACAGCCGTCTTCGGCCCGGTTTGCTTGAATCCTGATGGTGCAATGAGCAAGGGTCTCACATCTGAGAATACCCTTCCACGCTTAGGGTGGACAAAAATATTTACAACAAGGGGTGGTGAGGGACAGAGTCTCTGAATTAAGCAGAAAGCTCTCACCCAGTCAAGAGATCAGGGCTAGATCCAACACCGTTTTTTAGCTCACTGCACCATCCCAGTTTCAGAACCTGGCTGTATGCAAATTAGTCTGTTCCTGTCCCAGTGCATGATGGGAACAGGGCAAACCAAACTACAAAAACCAATTCTTACACTGGGAAGGAAACAAGCTCCCGGGGACCGGTTTCTGTCATTACAGCCGTCTTCGGCCCGGTTTGCTTGAATCCTGATGGTGCAATGAGCAAGGGTCTCACATCTGAGAATACCCTTCCACGCTTAGGGTGGACAAAAATATTTACAACAAGGGGTGGTGAGGGACAGAGTCTCTGAATTAAGCAGAAAGCTCTCACCCAGTCAAGAGATCAGGACTAGATCCAACACCGTTTTTTAGCTCACTGCACCATCCCAGTTTCAGAACCTGGCTGTATGCAAATTAGTCTGTTCCTGTCCCAGTGCATGATGGGAACAGGGCAAACCAAACTACAAAAGCCAATTCTTACACTGGGAAGGAAACAAGCTCCCGGGGACCGGTTTCTGGCATTACAGCCGTCTTCGGCCCGGTTTGCTTGAATCCTGATGGTGCAATGAGCAAGGGTCTCACATCTGAGAATACCCTTCCACGCTTAGGGTGGACAAAAATATTTACAACAAGGGGTGGTGAGGGACAGAGTCTCTGAATTAAGCAGAAAGCTCTCACCCAGTCAAGAGATCAGGGCTAGATCCAACACCGTTTTTTAGCTCACTGCACCATCCCAGTTTCAGAACCTGGCTGTATGCAAATTAGTCTGTTCCTGTCCCAGTGCATGATGGGAACAGGGCAAACCAAACTACAAAAGCCAATTCTTACACTGGGAAGGAAACAAGCTCCCGGGGACCGGTTTCTGGCATTACAGCCGTCTTCGGCCCGGTTTGCTTGAATCCTGATGGTGCAATGAGCAAGGGTCTCACATCTGAGAATACCCTTCCACGCTTAGGGTGGACAAAAATATTTACAACAAGGGGTGGTGAGGGACAGAGTCTCTGAATTAAGCAGAAAGCTCTCACCCAGTCAAGAGATCAGGGCTAGATCCAACACCGTTTTTTAGCTCACTGCACCATCCCAGTTTCAGAACCTGGCTGTATACAAATTAGTCTGTTCCTGTCCCAGTGCATGATGGGAACAGGGCAAACCAAACTACAAAAGCCAATTCTTACACTGGGAAGGAAACAAGCTCCCGGGGACCGGTTTCTGGCATTACAGCCGTCTTCGGCCCGGTTTGCTTGAATCCTGATGGTGCAATGAGCAAGGGTCTCACATCTGAGAATACCCTTCCACGCTTAGGGTGGACAAAAATATTTACAACAAGGGGTGGTGAGGGACAGAGTCTCTGAATTAAGCAGAAAGCTCTCACCCAGTCAAGAGATCAGGGCTAGATCCAACACCGTTTTTTAGCTCACTGCACCATCCCAGTTTCAGAACCTGGCTGTATGCAAATTAGTCTGTTCCTGTCCCAGTGCATGATGGGAACAGGGCAAACCAAACTACAAAAGCCAATTCTTACACTGGGAAGGAAACAAGCTCCCGGGGACCGGTTTCTGGCATTACAGCCGTCTTCGGCCTGGTTTGCTTGAATCCTGATGGTGCAATGAGCAAGGGTCTCACATCTGAGAATACCCTTCCACGCTTAGGGTGGACAAAAATATTTACAACAAGGGGTGGTGAGGGACAGAGTCTCTGAATTAAGCAGAAAGCTCTCACCCAGTCAAGAGATCAGGGCTAGATCCAACACCGTTTTTTAGCTCACTGCACCATCCCAGTTTCAGAACCTGGCTGTATGCAAATTAGTCTGTTCCTGTCCCAGTGCATGATGGGAACAGGGCAAACCAAACTACAAAAGCCAATTCTTACACTGGGAAGGAAACAAGCTCCCGGGGACCGGTTTCTGGCATTACAGCCGTCTTCGGCCCGGTTTGCTTGAATCCTGATGGTGCAATGAGCAAGGGTCTCACATCTGAGAATACCCTTCCACGCTTAGGGTGGACAAAAATATTTACAACAAGGGGTGGTGAGGGACAGAGTCTCTGAATTAAGCAGAAAGCTCTCACCCAGTCAAGAGATCAGGGCTAGATCCAACACCGTTTTTTAGCTCACTGCACCATCCCAGTTTCAGAACCTGGCTGTATGCAAATTAGTCTGTTCCTGTCCCAGTGCATGATGGGAACAGGGCAAACCAAACTACAAAAGCCAATTCTTACACTGGGAAGGAAACAAGCTCCCGGGGACCGGTTTCTGGCATTACAGCCGTCTTCGGCCCGGTTTGCTTGAATCCTGATGGTGCAATGAGCAAGGGTCTCACATCTGAGAATACCCTTCCACGCTTAGGGTGGACAAAAATATTTACAACAAGGGGTGGTGAGGGACAGAGTCTCTGAATTAAGCAGAAAGCTCTCACCCAGTCAAGAGATCAGGGCTAGATCCAACACCGTTTTTTAGCTCACTGCACCATCCCAGTTTCAGAACCTGGCTGTATGCAAATTAGTCTGTTCCTGTCCTAGTGCATGATGGGAACAGGGCAAACCAAACTACAAAAGCCAATTCTTACACTGGGAAGGAAACAAGCTCCCGGGGACCGGTTTCTGGCATTACAGCCGTCTTCGGCCCGGTTTGCTTGAATCCTGATGGTGCAATGAGCAAGGGTCTCACATCTGAGAATACCCTTCCACGCTTAGGGTGGACAAAAATATTTACAACAAGGGGTGGTGAGGGACAGAGTCTCTGAATTAAGCAGAAAGCTCTCACCCAGTCAAGAGATCAGGGCTAGATCCAACACCGTTTTTTAGCTCACTGCACCATCCCAGTTTCAGAACCTGGCTGTATGCAAATTAGTCAAGCCGGGCCGAAGAAGGCTGAAATGCCGTAAACCGGTCCCCGGTAGCTTGTCTCCTTTCTGGTGAAGAATTGGCTTGGTAGTTTAGTCTGCCCTGTTCCCATGATGCACTGGGCCAGGGACAGACTGATTTGCATATAGCCAGGTTCTGAGCTGGGATGGGGCAGTGAGATAAATAACGGTGATGGATCAAGCCCTGATCTTTGGACTGGGTAAGAGTGGTCTGTTTAACTCAGACACTCTGTTCATCACCACCCCCTTTTTGTAAATCGTTTTTGGCCACTATAGGTGTGGCAGGGTATACTCATACATGAGTCCCTTTCTCACTGCTCCATCAGGATTCAAGCAAGCCGGGCCGAAGAAGGCTGAAATGCCAGAAACCGGTCCCCGGTAGCTTGTCTCCTTTCTGGTGAAGAATTGGCTTGGTAGTTTAGTCTGCCCTGTTCCCATGATGCACTGGGCCAGGGACAGACTGATTTGCATATAGCCAGGTTCTGAGCTGGGATGGGGCAGTGAGATAAATAACGGTGATGGATCAAGCCCTGATCTTTGGACTGGGTAAGAGTGGTCTGTTTAACTCAGACACTCTGTTCATCACCACCCCCTTTTTGTAAATCGTTTTTGGCCACTATAGGTGTGGCAGGGTATACTCAGACATGAGTCCCTTTCTCACTGCTCCATCAGGATTCAAGCAAGCCGGGCCGAAGAAGGCTGAAATGCCAGAAACCGGTCCCCGGTAGCTTGTCTCCTTTCTGGTGAAGAATTGGCTTGGTAGTTTAGTCTGCCCTGTTCCCATGATGCACTGGGCCAGGGACAGACTGATTTGCATATAGCCAGGTTCTGAGCTGGGATGGGGCAGTGAGATAAATAACGGTGATGGATCAAGCCCTGATCTTTGGACTGGGTAAGAGTGGTCTGTTTAACTCAGACACTCTGTTCATCACCACCCCCTTTTTGTAAATCGTTTTTGGCCACTATAGGTGTGGCAGGGTATACTCAGACATGAGTCCCTTTCTCACTGCTCCATCAGGATTCAAGCAAGCCGGGCCGAAGAAGGCTGAAATGCCAGAAACCGGTCCCCGGTAGCTTGTCTCCTTTCTGGTGAAGAATTGGCTTGGTAGTTTAGTCTGCCCTGTTCCCATGATGCACTGGGCCAGGGACAGACTGATTTGCATATAGCCAGGTTCTGAGCTGGGATGGGGCAGTGAGATAAATAACGGTGATGGATCAAGCCCTGATCTTTGGACTGGGTAAGAGTGGTCTGTTTAACTCAGACACTCTGTTCATCACCACCCCCTTTTTGTAAATCGTTTTTGGCCACTATAGGTGTGGCAGGGTATACTCAGACATGAGTCCCTTTCTCACTGCTCCATCAGGATTCAAGCAAGCCGGGCCGAAGAAGGCTGAAATGCCAGAAACCGGTCCCCGGTAGCTTGTCTCCTTTCTGGTGAAGAATTGGCTTGGTAGTTTAGTCTGCCCTGTTCCCATGATGCACTGGGCCAGGGACAGACTGATTTGCATATAGCCAGGTTCTGAGCTGGGATGGGGCAGTGAGATAAATAACGGTGATGGATCAAGCCCTGATCTTTGGACTGGGTAAGAGAGGTCTGTTTAACTCAGACACTCTGTTCATCACCACCCCCTTTTTGTAAATCGTTTTTGGCCACTATAGGTGTGGCAGGGTATACTCAGACATGAGTCCCTTTCTCACTGCTCCATCAGGATTCAAGCAAGCCGGGCCGAAGAAGGCTGAAATGCCAGAAACCGGTCCCCGGTAGCTTGTCTCCTTTCTGGTGAAGAATTGGCTTGGTAGTTTAGTCTGCCCTGTTCCCATGATGCACTGGGCCAGGGACAGACTGATTTGCATATAGCCAGGTTCTGAGCTGGGATGGGGCAGTGAGATAAATAACGGTGATGGATCAAGCCCTGATCTTTGGACTGGGTAAGAGTGGTCTGTTTAACTCAGACACTCTGTTCATCACCACCCCCCTTTTTGTAAATCGTTTTTGGCCACTATAGGTGTGGCAGGGTATACTCAGACATGAGTCCCTTTCTCACTGCTCCATCAGGATTCAAGCAAGCCGGGCCGAAGAAGGCTGAAATGCCAGAAACCGGTCCCCGGTAGCTTGTCTCCTTTCTGGTGAAGAATTGGCTTGGTAGTTTAGTCTGCCCTGTTCCCATGATGCACTGGGCCAGGGACAGACTGATTTGCATATAGCCAGGTTCTGAGCTGGGATGGGGCAGTGAGATAAATAACGGTGATGGATCAAGCCCTGATCTTTGGACTGTGTAAGAGTGGTCTGTTTAACTCAGACACTCTGTTCATCACCACCCCCTTTTTGTAAACCAGCTTTGCCACGTCAGCAGCAAGATGCAAAGAAAGACCTTGAGAAAGATCCTTTGATGGCACATTTGTTGAGTTCGCCACCCCCTTATGTGCAGAGTGCTACAGCACCTCCGCAACCTTTAGTTGCGCAACCTCCCGTTGCTTTGCCACCTGTGGTTCTACAACAGCCAGCTTCTCTTCAGTTGGCTCCTATTCCTTTGGCGCAGCCTTCTCAAGGCCGCCGACTTTGCTACCTGCTTCGTCTCCAACTCCTACGCCTGTATTATCTACTCCTGCTACTGCTCCTATGCATACTTTATCTCATCCTTTGTTTCCTCCTGTTCTTTCGTCCACTTCTCCTTCTGTTCGACAGAGAATGAACGATACTGTTGCTGGTCTCTTTTCTCCTCTCTTTGGGTCATTGGGTATGACCCCTGTTTCAGAGCGTACACAATTGCGTAGCCAATTGCCTGGTCCTGATGAGCGGACAGTGTTGGATCATTTAGTGCGTAAATGGGTTACTTATCCTTTGAAGTATAATTTTGAGTGTGTTATGGATGTTTTCCGTCAATGGGAAGCACCGACACAGAGATATGTTTTTGAGACAATTTGTACTTTCCTTCATGAAGAATTTGAAGATGGTGAATTGGGACAGTCTCCGCCTGAGTTGTTTCGTATACAGTCTGAGTTTGCGAAGGGTACTATAGTAGGTATTGATGTTTAGAAAGCAGTTGCGACATTGTTGTCGTTTATGAGTGAGTCTCAATCTAGGCCGTTGTTTGAGCCTGATTCTTCAGTGAGGAGAAAGGCGCGACAATATCCAATGAGAGAGGTTCCTCTGGTGTGGAAAGATGCAGTGCCTGCTGGTGTGAATAATGTTCCTCCAGCTGTACCGGCTCGTTTTCAGCGTGTTTGGGTACATGTTCCATGGAAGCGAGTTAAAGTCTTGGCCCTTAAGCAGTCTTTGCCTGATCCACGTAAAAATCCTGCAGGGTACTATAAGGAATTATCACAGACTGCAGATTCATGTATTATGAACCTGGCTGAGATAGACATGTTGTTTGGGAATGTTGTCCCACAGCCTATATGGGGAATGATTCGTCATATGGATCATGCGCAAGAGTTAGGTGATACATTGGCTAACATTGGCGCTACAGATGCTAGACAAATTGGTGGTGCTAAACCAGAGGCTTTAGTTGCAGAACTCCATGGTAGGATTGTTAATTACATGAAGACTTTAATGCCCGCCGTGAGTGTTAATTGGGACAAGTTGTCTGCATGTAAGCAGAAGAAAGATGAAAGTGTGTCTGACTTTTTGATTAAAATAAACACAATACAATATTGGTAAAATCATTCGTGGAGATGTGGCGCGATTTCAGTATGGCAGTCATATTAGAATGAACACCATATTAATAAAATCATTCATAATGGAGCGCACAATTCATTAAGATAGACACAGTATTGTAAAATCGTTCATGGAAGAATTGTACATGATTACAGTATATCAAATGAGCATTAACACCCATAAACAGTCTGCGCTTAGTCCACATAGCCAGCAGAAACCGAGAGAATGCAAATACAATGTGCCTAGAGGTATCAGTTTTTAAAATTCTAAAAGCATATGTACACTGTACGAAGCCCAGGTTTTTGCATAAAGGAACTAGCCAGTACTTCCTGGGTTTGCTGTATGCTGGACAAAAGAAGAGTACATGTAGTTCCTCTTCTGAAGTACAGCTACACCCTGGACATGTTTTAATAGTAGAGGCTGTCCATTTGCTCGTAAAAGCTCTTAAGGGTAAAGTACCATATCTCCATTGTAAATAAAGTTTCCTCGATGCAATAGGATAGATAACATCCAGAAAAATCCTCAACAGAGTAAACATTTTTGATTTTTAAAAAGTAGTCAGGGTGCCGACCTGGGGGATAGACAGGGCAGCAGAGAGTTTTTCATCGACAAAAATCCTGGTGAGCGACTTGCGTGAGATCTCATGGCAGGTCCTTTCCGGATCATACCATAAGGCAGGCAATCCCAATCTTAAAAATTGCTGCTTTAAAGATATAAGCCATGGTATTTGTGCTGCACTATGATGATGTAGTATTTCCTTCAGTTCTAGCCTATAATTCAGCAGCTCTGGCATTATCCAAAGCCTGTGCCAGAACCTAAGGGGTTTAAGTGCTAATTTGACTTCAATAGGTCTAAGCCCCACGTCCAACCTTAAGGGTAAAAGCGGGGTGCTTTATGGGAGTGTCAAGAGCTGTCTAATAAATATATTTTCCTTTTTGGCGATTTCAAGCCTACAGGAATGCCACCACAACTCTTCCCCATACAGACTTGCAGCCCTCACCTGCGTCTTATAAATCTCCAACGGGGTTTTAATGGGTTTGAATGTCGTTGTGTTGGAGAGCTTGATGATTCCACCATTTTTACTATCAACTTCCTGATGCATGTCATTAAAATCATCCAAGGGTTCCTGCTGGTAATTATCATAGGGATAAAAGGAATGTGTCTTTAGGGAAATTTTGAGATGCATACAACATACCTCAAAAATCATGCAGCTCCTCCCAGGCAAGAATGGTTCCTTGGATCTTTCAATGTACCTGATCCGGGCATTTACGAGCTAAGAGCCCACTTCTTAAGACCCCTTGTTCACACATGGACCACATTGAAGTAGACTTCCCCTCACATTGTTGGATTTCTCACAAGCACATGTGACTTGGATAGCTGAGTCCCCTGAAACATATATAATCAAAAAATCAAACCTAGGGAATATCATTCTTGGAAAGGTCCAGCTTTGAAACACCAGTTTACATTAACATATTATTTGAAACTTACCAACAATCCAGGCCCTGTTTTGGTGCAAGATCTGCCATCTGTTGTGGTATGCAGCTGGTGCATAGCACTAGCAACTAATTGATGGAACCTGGAAAATCTTGCACACACACTGGTGATGTAGAGATTTGCTATGCAAACCACTTGCACAGTGATGAAGTAAAAATGCTTTATATTGTGATAGACTACCTCCCAGCCATGTGGTGGTATCAATTCAATGTGGATTTCATATATGATACCATCCACATGTGGTATGCATCCCAAGTCACAGAATTCGACCTTGTTCCGATAAGCATTATCCATTGGGAACTGCTTACAGTCATTCAGTAGCTGGTTAAGACCAGCTAAAAAAGTTGGCTGCAACATCCCACTGGAGTGGCTTACAGTGTGCTGAAAAGGAAACAGTAGCACATATATACGAAGCTGCTATAATCTTCACATTAGGTGGGTGGGATGGCAGTCTAAATTCTGATGTTTGGCAAATGTTTGGTTTGAAATTGTTTTGCAAAGTCACAATGTTGTTATGGTTCAGCCTGTACTTCTTAATGATGTGTCTTTCCTGCATGGTTTCTACACAAATACATTACATTGATGTATCCTTCTTCAACTTGCCTGGAGAGGTCACTGGATATATCTGCAACATAAAAGTAAAATGTTTAAATGTTATATGGTCATGCATATTTGATGAAATGCTGGAAATTATCTGTTTTTGTGTGATATTCTCCCAAATGTTTGTTTCTGTTACTGATCCCATTTTTGTTGGCCATAGGACTCTGCGAACTTTACTCTACTAACTAGTGGTAAAGGTAAAAATGGTATATACCTACGTGGCGGCACATTTAATGTATTTGTAAGTTCCTGATATATGGTACAGCATGTTCCTAAGTCCTGCAGATGAAATATTACAAGTGGGCTGCAGCATTTGTTGTGCCACGCACTAAAGTAGCACTGTCAAATATGGCTACAGGTCTACCATTGTAGTCTGGTTGGGCAGTTTTAAATTGACAATTCAACCTGGCAAATTGAACCTTTTGTAGGCCTCAACCTTCTTTTTTAATACTTTTATGTAATCTCTCAGGTAGGCACTAAATGTCCATAAGGAAGGTTTTAAAAAGTAAGGCATGTATATTTAAGGCTCTTCATGTCCTGTCAGTGAAAAACCTTAAATGTTGCTTTTCAGTGTAGAAAGCTTGGATCTCCCATGGTAAATTTCTGGATTACTTTATAACAAACTTATATTGCTTACTTTTGAATTGGGGACAGCTAGAAAAATAATCAAAGGACTTATTTTAATAGTAATTTAGAATCCAACGTAATGGTAAAGTAGGATTTTATATTACTATTTTGAAAATGACACTTTTAAGAAGTTGTAATTTTCCTGTCAAAGTCAAATGTGTTTTTCCCAGAATCCAGTGTCACCTGCCTGGTGAATGACTCCAATGTAGTGAGATGTGGCTTGCTCCCACACAGTGGACAAATGGCTCTAGTGTGGGGATATGTTTTTCTTCCCTTAACTGGGTGGCCCAGGGGTTGTGCCCAGCCCCTTCCTGAGCTTCAGAGTGCATCTACCCTGTCACTGTTTGATGTAGACCACACCTATAGGTGCCTCACCTTTATCTTCCTAGTCAGCTGGGCTCCAAGCCTAGTGGGAAGGGGGAGCTGCCCCAGAACTTGTTTGGTGTGACCATAAAGGAAGGTTTGGTGGTAACATAGCCACACATATCAGGACTCAAGGAAGTCTGACCGGGGGAAGAAGGGCTCTGCCATGGTGGATTAAGGTGGAGAGGGTCTCTGTGGGGTTGCTTACAGGATTTGCTTCAAAAGCGGGTAGGGTCACACTAAGAACATTTATTGCCTTGGTTAGGGAGGGTCCAGGAGTTTCCCCTACCCACAGAGCACTAGTCACTGGGCATAAAATTAGCATCCTCATTACCCCTCCCAAAACACTCCTGGATTTGTGAAGAATCATAAAAATTACTGCCTTGCTACCTGAAGAACCTGAGGGAATATCTGACCTGCTTGCATTGAACCCAGGACTCTAGATGTGACTCCAAGGAGCAATTACCAGACCACCTGTTTGAGCTACAGGGACACATCAAGCTTAGAGAGGCTTTTCCTGCAGCTGCCTAGCTGACCAGTTACAACTGGACCTGCTCCATACCCTGCTGCTAGCATCTGCTGGAGTGAGTCTTGACCCCCAAGTTCTGTCCTCAATGTCCCAGACCCTTGACTGCTTGCCAAAATGTATTCTTTTTTGCTCTGAGAACCTGTAGAGTACAGGACTAAACTGCCAGCTGATCCAATGATGGTGAATCACAGTTGGACCAAAGATTCAGATTTCTCCCACTACGATCATCTCCACAGCAGCAAATCAATCCAGTGGTACTTTGTGGCGAAAGTATCCTGCCTCATGGAGCCACATCCTGCATTCTTGCCGCACTGTGAAAATCAGAGCTCTAAAACTGTGACTAAATCTGACTGTTGAAATCTCTACTGGGTGAAGGTGCTAAAAATATGCTCCCTGTCAGGTTGCCAATCCTTTGAATAAGACACTATACAAATTAACTTGACAAGGATAGCCTTACATGTGACATACGTGGTGCTGCCCATTCTTGAATTAAATAGATCTGCACACAGACTCCTTGCACCATGAGAAGAACCAATTTTTTATTTTGATTGGAGCCATCAGTCCATATACAAGTATTCAGACCTCCCTATGCAATATTCAGTAGTGGCGATAAGATTGCTCCCATTCTGTCCTGAAGAAGACCCCCCTGGAAGACCCCCCTGCAAGGTGCAAGTGACCCTTCCACATCCTAGGGGTCCAGAAATCGACATTTCACTATCCATCTACCTGGACTGGAATTTCCTTCACATCTAGATAACATAGAAAAATTATTGCTTCAGAGGCCTCCGTGGCCTCCTGCCTCTGCTGCAGCCTCGCCCCCATGGATGCCCACCTAACGTAGCCCGCTGCAGCTCACCCCTGTGGCCTCCTGCCTCTGCGGTTTCCATCCTGCCGGGGGGGGGGGGCAGCTCGGAGCCCAGTGGCATCGGCTACGTGCCTCTCGCCTCTGAGGCTCCTCACCCAACCGGGATTGACTCGCCCTGAGGTGGTCGCAGCCCTTGTAAGCCTGTGTAGGCCTTGTCCTGCCTCTCCTTACTGCCACCTCGGCCCACTGTGAGTGTGGCTTTTGCTTTATCTGCAGTGCTTTGGCAGACGTTGCTTGTTTGTGGCAATCACGTTTGGGATCCAAATGGAGTCATTCCTGTACTTGGCAAATTTCCTGGATGTGGAGACTTGCCTGTGTATCAGATCAGTGACCCATTGAGATTCCCCTTTATTCTTGATGCCCTGCTACTCTGCGGACTGCCTGTCTATGCCCTGAAGCAGTACCCTTCACTGCCAGAGCCCTGCATTACTGCTGACCTCCTTTTCTGAACCCCGCAGTAGGGAGCCTCACTGCTGGAGCCACACCTGCAACCTCCCTTAGCTCTCCCCTGGCACTAAAGTTTCCCCTCTCTCACCAGTATGGCAGGGCTGTGCCTGACCTGAACAGGGGACAACTCCTACACCATTGTTTATCCACCTAATATCTCCAAAACCGGTGCTAAGAAAACACTCCATTCTGAAAAGACAACCGGAAACACTGATCTCTGACCTACGATATAGCGATGACAAGGGCACAATCATTATTGATCTCATCTTCTACGCCAGAAAAACATTCCTTTGGTGTGAAACCATCTTAAACCTCCTTAACGTACACAAAACCAGGAACATTCGGTATGGCATTAAGCTCAGGATCCTGCCCTCCTCAAACTTGAAAGCTGACCTTACCATCACCTTATACATAAATGGCATTGTCCTGATCCAAGCTCCAACCAAAGACCTCAATAAATTCACTGACCTTTTCACCTTCCTCAAAAAACATGTGCATGACCCTCATCTTTCCACGCTCCTCCTACACCAACTTTCACCACCGACCCCCTCCCGATTCAACGCAGCCCAATGGGTAAGGATAAAAGCCTCCCGCTTAGTTCCATCAAAGACCCAACCACTCCCCCTCACCCCCCCTTCAAAGGTGCAGACTGGACCAACCCAACTCTGGACCAACCCAACTCTTGCCGTTCCCCACTCTAAACGCTCTCTAGTCAATGTCTCTCATATTTCTACTAGGGATTCTCCTTCCACCCCGCACCTACATAGTGACTCATATGCCAGACACTTGCAGGGTAGCAAAAACCTGCCCCAACGATCCCTCAACCAATCCGACAAGCGGGCCTAGCCACTCACAAACCACTCCTCTAAGGGTTTACAACAGAGGTCGGCCTAGCCTCACTACCAGTCTACCAGTGCATGCCAACAGAACCGTTCTCAACCCATTAACCTCCTGCCCGCAAGCTCCTCCCTCATTTATGGTGATGTTGAAACTCTGCAACACAGAGCAGCCAAACTAACTCGGAGCATCCATAACTCCATTCTGGAACTAAAGAACATCCTTCACCTCACCAAACTCTCCTTCTCGAACTTGAAGCTCCAGCAGAAATCTACTGCCCCCCTCTCACAAAGCATCTCCATCATCCGTTACCGCTATCCCTGAGACACCTTTGCCCTCACAAGCAGCCCTGCCTCCTCTCGGAGGAGGAAATTCAAGCCTTCCTCCTTACCTACAAATCTACCCCTGAAACCCCAAGTCCACTGAACTCAAGTGACGACCACGCTATCCATACGGTTGCAATCAACCTTGACAGATCAGCTACCCTCCGCAACGGAGGAGTTATTAATAACAACCTAGCCCTAGTACCCATTTCCACCCCAACTCACGACACACACACCAACCCCACTCTGTCCGGCCTCCTAATGAACTGCCGCTCAGCAGTAAAACATGCCACTGATGTTGCCAATCTCATCCTGAGCCAAAAGTTTGACTTAGCAGTCCTGTCAGAATCTTGGCTCAATGAATCCTCATCTCCCTGCCTAGACATGCACGCTGGGAGACTGACATCCCCTACCCCCTTATATCACAACGTTCAATAACCTCAAAGAAAACACTATACCATGAGTATATCTGACATTCTGGACGATCTTGAACCCAAATCAAAGACAGAAACCCCTGGTTCAACGGATCCCTCAACAACGAAAGGAGAACCCTCCAGCAGGCAGAAAGAATCTGGACACAGCACCCTTCAGCTGCCCATTTAAAACTTCTCCGCCGAACCAGAAATGCCTATAATAGGAACATCCTCAATTCAAAAAAGAATACTTCAGATCAGAACTGGGGAACGCCACGAACAGACCTCGCAAGCTCTTCGAAATGGTCAAGCATCAATCTAATAAACTGGCCAAAACCCCTAAATCACTAATAACATGCAAGTAATTTTCTTCCTTCTCTGATAAAATTACTGCCCTAGGAAACAAACTTAGATCCGCGACCTACTCCCAAGCCCCTCTGGAACTGCCTCATATCTCCGCACTACCTCCCCAGACATCAATCAAAAACCAAGTTCACAGGTCCAGCTTCAAAGTTTATGATGACCATTCTGTCTTGAACATTCTATCCTCCTTAAACCCAAACAACCACTTTAATTAATTAATTAATTAATAAATTGTGGGTTTGCAATGCGCTAGAATCGACTCCCGAAGGAGTATCTCTGCGCAGTAGACCGCTGGGGAACCCGTCCTGCCTTTCCCTGTGAGATGGTCCTTACTGGGTATCTCCAAGGTGAAACCAGGCATCCCCGGCGTCTGTGGGGGGCCGTTGTGGAGATGAGGCAAGCTAATGCCCAGAGTTGCCGAGTGTGATCCCTGGTTAGAGTAGGCACCGAGATGAGAATTATCGAGTCCGCTGACCCTGGTCCACGACCCTGCCGCGTCAGGAATTGAACCCTGGTCCCGGGCTGTCCTCTGATCTTGGGTCTGCCGCCTCTAACCAGTGAGCCACACCACACCACCCTCTAACTGCTTAGCTGCCACCTCTTAATCTATCATTCCTAGTTGGACTGCAATAATCAATGCCTCCCTTCTTCTTCAGTGCTCAATACCTGACTCTCTAAAATCCAGTCAATTCATTCCCATTTAAAAAAAACCTACGCTAAATCCTGCTTCCCCTGACAACTTTAGACCTATATCCAATATCCCACTCTTTGCTAATGTTCTGGAGAAATGTGTGCAACAGCAATTGAGCCAACACATCACCAACTTCCACCTGCTAGACAAATTCCAATCCAGGTTCAGGCTTGGGCACAGCACGGAAACCACCATTCTCCACATCGTGGATGATGCCCTCCAAGCCCTTGACCAAGACAAAACCTGTCTCCTAATCCTCTTAGACCTATCCTCAGCTTTCGATATGGTCAACCACGGAAAACTCCTTGAATGCCTCAAACTTAGGATGGGACTGGATGGCCCTGTTCTTGAATGGTTTAGGTCCTTCCACCATAACAGCTGTCAGAGATTCCTAATCAACTGTAACTATTCCACTCCCTCTCTGATCACGGTTGGATTCCCCAAGAGTCAACCCGGTGCGTAGTACTTCTGCTAGCAGTTCAAGGGTGCGTGTAGCACCCTTGAACTTCTAGCAGAAGTACTACGCACCACCAATATATCCTACCACATGTATGCTGATGACACCCAGATCTAGATCAAAATCTCTTCTCCTGAGGAGCTTTTTTCCCTGAATGAGGCCTTGAAGTTGACTGTCCAATGGCACACCTCTAACCAGCTTAAACTTAACAAACAAAAAACTGAATTTATTCTAATTTCCCCATCCAAAACCAACCCTGACATTCAGGAATGGACTAAGGCGATCACAGCTTTAAACTGCCCACCGACCATAGTGGACTCTGCCAAATCCCTTGTTATAACCCAAAACTGCGGCTTGTATATTCATGGCCACATCAACTCGATGGCCAAAACTGCCAGGTTTCACCTGAGCTATCTAAGAAAACTGAAACCTTTCTTCAATACTCCTGAACTAAAAGTGGCAGTCCAGGCACGAGTCATCTCCAAACTGGTGTATGGATGCTCTACTCTCTTGGTCCTAAACAAGATCTCCCTGGCACCCTTAAAAACCTGCCTCAGTGCTGCCGCCAGACTCCTAACAGGTTCAAAGAAATTTAACCACATCTCACAACACCTGAAAGCTGTGAACTGGCTTCCTCTTGAGGCCAGAACATAACCTGGCGTGTATCACTCACAAGGCTCTACACACTAAATCCCCTGCATTTCTTGCCCAGAAACGTGTGGTATCTGGAGGAGCCAGAATCTCCTGGTCCGCCAGAGACCTCCTGCTCCAGTCTCTGCACTTGCGAAAGGAAAAAATGTACATTCGGCTTTCTCTGGGGCCGCACCAAGAATATGGAACCTACTCCCGCCCGCCATTAGAAGAATTCCGCCTCTGGCACGCTTTAAAAAAGGAGGCCAAACCTTCCTAATGGGCAAATTCCTCTCCTAATTCTTGCATTGCATTCATCTCAGCAACTTTGTTTTATATCCTATTACTGCCACTTCTTGGACTAACTTGATGCTATCCACCCAACACCTTCGGGCATCCCACCCATAGGCTCTTGGACCTCTCGCTCATGTAAAATGTATATACTTGTTTTTATCCCAAATGTTTCCATACCCCTTCCTAAGTTCTTTTGTATACAACCTGGAATCCTGTAAAGCGCTTTGATACCCTAACGTGTCAAGTTTGCACTCTATAAAACACAAAAAATTAACTATTGTGCATCTACTCAATTGTGACAAACCAATGATAATAAGTGTCTCCAGCCAGGTCACATCTGAAACCTCCTTGTGACTATTGTTTATATTGTGTATATTATCCTTCACTTGTAACTTTTAAACTTCTTCTCACATACTCATGAGCACTTCTACTTACACTTTTTTCCACTGTGTGTGGAGCTACTGTATAACAAGAAAGAATATATGTTCTAGTGATCAATTAACACTCTTTATAAAGAATTCTGCAACCCAATTTATTGAGGTTTTTTTTGTAATGTTGGGTACCAAGCATATGATTTAAATATTTTGTTAGGACCACTGTGTTCTGTACCAAAAATATGTTGTCAGCAAGAAACCTTGGGCCTAATTTCTGAAAGCCTTGCGCCACCAGTACGTCACTTTTTCCCATGTTAAAAGTGACGCACCGGCGGCGCAAGTCCTTCATAAATAAGGCCCCTTCTCTGGGCATGAAATATCCCACCAAATGTTAGCGTCTTCCCTAAGACCTTGTCTATTGGCTATCCGGTAACATGGAACCATCTTCGGCCACAGCCTGCTACCTTGCCTAGATGAGGATTTTTGACTCTCCTCCCAGAGACTGAATCAGAATGTTAAACATTTCAACGGGGCAAACCTGGTAACTGTATTTAACCCACGCTCCATCACCATTGGCCTTAGCTTTTTACTTTGACTAAGGTAACCACAGTCTGAGCTTAACACTTTTTGGTGCTGTTTTCAATTTTTTAACTTTACAAATTCATAACTCCTGTTCTATTTATTGTATTTTGATCATTTTGGTGCCATCTTATTTTTAAAAACATACTCTAGATTTCTATATTTTTGTCTTTTCACTTTATTACTGTTTGACTACTGCATAAATGCTTTACTCATTGCCTTTAAATTAAATTGTCTATGTTTCTACCAAGCTACCATATGATTAAGCACAGGTTTAATTAGTGACTTTTGTGGTTAACCGTGAAAAGGACTGTGTTTATTATTTGAGGTGGGTTCTTACCCGACGCCAATATAAACATATTTGAAAAACATTACAATAGAGCACATGTATAAATACAAACACATATAATATGTCAATAATGGGAATAATTTTCATAAATCTGGTGACGTACTTTATTTTTTTATTAAAATATAAGTGTTTTGTAACAATACAGTTTTTAAAACTCACCCAAAATTGAAAAATGCACATTACAACTTTTATGTTAGTGGAAAATAGCATATTTACATAATAAGCAATTATCTTTCACATTTTTTATAAACGTTAGAAATAATATATAGATGGTCATCATTTTTTTGTGTTTGTTAATTTTTTTATCATTTTTGGAAAATCTTTCAAGGTTGACTTACATTACACAGTGGTGTTTATCTCTTGTTTTTAATAAGTATGTTATAGTTGTTATTGATGGAAGCAACGTCACGGATGATGGATGTTTCCATCAGTACCAGTCTTGATTTCTGATGGAGGATCAAATATTTTGAATGACTGACTTATCCATCATGGACAACAGTCTACTATGTGTAGTCTTTACCTATGTTTTCAGGCATCCAACGTCCTGTATTGGTTGTTATAGTTTGTGATCGACGGACCAAGGCCACTCTGCAGCCCTCATCCTACTCGACCTATCAGCGGTCTTTGACACCGTCCCCCACCGCACACTAGTCACCAACTACACGGCGCAGGCATACAAGGAACAGCCCTGGACTGGATCCGATCATTTCTCACCGGAAGAAGCCAAAGGATCCAATTCCCACTCTTCCCCTCCAACCCCACGAAAATCGCCTGCGGGGTCCCACAGAGTTCATCCCTGAGCCCCACCCTCTTCAACATCTACATGGCCACCCTCGCAACTATCGTCCGACACCACCGCCTTAACATCGTATCCTATTCTGACGACACCCAGCTCATCCTCTCCCTCACCAAAGACCCCACCATTTGCAAAACTCAACTTCCAGAAAGGAATGCAAGATGTTGCAGTCTGGATGTCCAACAGCTGCCTGAAGCTCAACGCCAAAAAGACACAAGTTCTTGTCCTCGGAACCACCCCTTCTGCATGGGACAGCACCTGGTGGCGGATCACCCTCAGAAGCTCACCTACCCCCTCAGATGACACCAAGAACCTCAGCATCGTACTCGACTCATCACTCACCAGGAACCAACAGGTCAACGCTGTCATCTCCAGCTGCTTTAACACCCTCCGCATCCTCCGCAAGACCTTCAAGTGGATCCCCCTGAGTCAAGCAAGACAGCCACCCAGGCACTCATCATCAGCAACTAGACTATGGAAACACACTCTGTGCCAGCTTCAACAAGTCCCTACTTCAAAATATCCAGACAACACAGAACACCAAGTCAGACTCGTCGACGGCATCCCCGGCACAAACACATCACCTACGAAGTCTCCACTGGCTCCCCGTGGAGAAAAGAGTCACTTTCAAAATCCTAACTCACGCGTACAAATGGCTACACAACAACAGACCCAAATACCTCAACGACTGAATCAACTTCCACGTACCCAAAAGAAACTTCCGATCTTCCAACCTCACACTGGCCGAAACCCTGCGCATCCCCAGACCCAGAGCAGGGGGAAGATCATTCTCTCTCTCACATTTTAGCCAAGACCTGGAACGAGCTACGGGAAGACATCAGATGCGCCCCCTCCCTAAACACCTTCAAGAAGACCCTCAAGACTTGGCTTTTTTTTCGGCTAAACAGATCTGCAGACCCTCCCCTCAGCACCTTGAGGCCCTCATGGGTGAGTAGCATGCTTACAATTCCCTGATTTATTGATTGATTGATGTGCAGTGCAAGTCTGATAACATATATGTGCAAATGTGAAGGCTGAGCATGGCCTATGAGTATAGACCATGGACCGAAAATAGCTTTCAACAATGTGTCAAAGTATAAAGATACCAAGATATACCTGATTTTTATTTTGGATGATGGGTTACTCCCTCAAAACATGGAAGAACACACATTCATAATTACCTAGAGCATTAAAGCCTATCTTGGTCAAAATTTGTTTCACCTTTTTGACAGTGTCCCCTCTATCAAGGATTTGCAGATTGGCAATCTGGCACAAAAGTGACAGAAATCCTATCCACCTTATTATCAGTGCTATATAATATACAATAAGTGTAATATGACAGGCAGAATATCCATGACATTTGAGATGCCGCAACTGGTCTGCCAAAATCGAAATCAGGTCTTTAATATGTTACATTGTTGTGGGCTTTACTGCGATTATAATGATAAAATATAACATTTTAGTTCCTTTTAATGCGTGTACCTTTTTAGGTTTCGACCTGGCGAGGGGCACAGCCCCTCCCAGTTTGAAAACTTTTGTTTTCAGTAGGGATGTTCAGACCGCCTCTGTTTCCAATTGGCTAGCTCCATAAATGGAGGCTAGCCATTGGGAGACAGAGGCTGTCAATCACGCTTTCTCTTGAAAACGCGATTCGGGGGCGTTTCTGGTGCTTTTTTTAAGCCCCGCCCCTTTGTCCCGGGCCGTGCTGCGATTGGCTGCCGGCCCGGGACACCCCCGTGACGTCATTCCCGGTCCGCGCTGTGATTGGCTGCCGGCCCGGGACACCCCCACACCCCCGTGATGTCATTCCCCGGGCCGCGCTGTGATTGGCTGGCCGGCCCGGGACCTGACTTGTTTCACTTTGTTTGCGCTGCCATTTTTTTCATGGAGTTGGGGCGGGAGGGTGCCTTCTCGCTCGTCCGCTGCCCCCCCCAGCCCCCTGCCATCTTCAAATGCTCTGAGGCAGTTTCTCCCCGTCAATTCCACCCCCCTCCCAGTCAGATGCCTTCTCGCTCGTCCGCTGCCCCCCCAGCCCCCTGCCGTCTTCAAATCCTCTGAGGCAATTTCTCCCCGTCCCTTCCACCCCCTCCCAGTCCGATGCCTTCTCGTTCGTCTGCTGCCCCCCCCAGCCCCCTCCCGTCTTCAAATGCTCCGAGGCAATTTCTCCCCGTCCCTTCCACCCCCCTCCCAGTCCGATGCCTTCTCGTTCGTCTGCTGCCCCCCCAGCCCCCTCCCGTCTTCAAATGCTCCGAGGCAATTTCTCCCCGTCCCTTCCACCCCCCTCCCAGTCCGATGCCTTCTCGCTCGTCCGCTGCCCCCCCAGCCCCCTCCCGTCTTCAAATGCTCCGAAGCATTTTCTCCCCGTCCCTTCCACCCCCCTCCCAGTCCGATGCATTCTCGCTCGTCCGCTGCCCCCCCCAGCCATCTCCCGTCTTCAAATGCTCCGAGGCATTTTCTCCCCGTCCCTTCCACCCCCCTCCCAGTCCGATGCCTTCTCGCTCGTCCGCTGCCCCCCCAGCCCCCTCCCGTCTTCAAATGCTCCGAGGCATTTTCTCCCCGTCCCTTCCACCCCCCTCCCAGTCCGATGCCTTCTCGCTCGTCCGCTGCCCCCCCAGCCCCCTCCCGTCTTCAAATGCTCCGAGGCATTTTCTCCCCGTCCCTTCCACCCCCCCTCCCAGTCCGATGCCTTCTCGCTCGTCCGCTGCCCCCCAGCCCCCTCCCGTCTTCAAATGCTCCGAGGCATTTTCTCCCCGTCCCTTCCACCCCCCTCCCAGTCCGATGCATTATCGCTCGTCCGCTGCCCCCCCCAGCCATCTCCCGTCCTCATGGCAAAAGTTCTTTCATTTGAGCTTGTGTATTCAGAATTCGCCCCACTGGGAAGCGAGCCCGTCACTCACAGGGACGGCAAAGCAGCACCAGGAATACAAGGAAAGAATCCGGGACCGGTGCCATGAAAATGAGGCTTAGCAAGCAATATTAATATTATGAGGGTTCACATTTCTTTAGTAAGTTCTTGTAGCATAAAACAGAACATGGGGCTCTCCTAAACATGGACCAAGGCAAAATATGTCTGTGGAGTTTCTAAGAGGCTATTTACTCTCTTCGAGCCTGCAAGGATGCTGATTGGCAGTCACTTCTACGCCCCTGTGAACACTGTCAGAAGTCCACGTGCATGTTGCTAAAAACGCAGCTGCTAATGCCGAGCTTCTGTTTTGCAGTCAATCTAAAGCCGAGCTTCTGTTTTGCACTCAATCGGCCTAGATTTCAGCATCACCGCAGACATTACTCTTCTGAAGGTCTCCTTACATAGTGTTCACATAGTAAGCGAGAGGTCTTCACTGCAGAATCTGATCTCAACACACTGGAAGTGACAAGTGCATCTTATTTCAAGTTCTGTGAGGTAGTGATGAAAAGATATTTAAATGTAGTAACTTCTCTATGAGTTGAACGTTCAGCATGTGTTTAAGGTCACCTATTCACATTGCCAGCAGATGAAGATGTTCCCTTGGTTGAGCTGGATGTATTTTCTTGGCCTTACTAGCTCACAGCTTCCAGTGGTCCACAGAGCCTGTTTTTGCAAGCAACACTAACCAACCCGTCCATTAAAACGTAGGGTGAGTTTGATACTTTCCACACACGTGTGCCTGGTATGGCCGTCAAAATGACATTAAAGACGTCATTCACTTGTAAGTTAAACACCAATGAGGAGGCATCTCTGCTGCACGTCCCGGTTGGCGGTAGCTGCCTTGCCTTGCAGACACAAACACAGCTATGAGACAGTGTGCTATCCTTTAAGTCACTGTTTGTAAGTAGCACATATGTGCCAAATAATGTGATGCTTTTCTCAGCTTCCCCTTGTGTTTTCGTCTATTATTTTTTTCAAAGACCATTAATAACTCCAGAAAGCCTACACAGGGGGCTTAGCCTTTCAGTGTTGTCCATGTATTGTGTAGCAAACCATAAAGACATGGGAGCAGGCAGAACCAACCCTGGCTCTAATTCCGACCTGGCAGCTGATACAGTGTCTTCTAAGCTCAGCAGTCCTGTGCCAGCTCCTCGGGGTATGGCGAGGACAGAGCTCCCTGGGCTACAGGAGCTCTCAGCCCCAGGTGCCCAGGAGCCAGCAGCCCCTCAGTTAACTCTTTCGTGGTGGCGAAGGGATGCCTCAGGTCCAGGTAGCAGCACCTTTCAGTCTTCTGCCGCGTCAACAGCCCCAGCCCCCTGTGCCTGCATAGTCAGTGCTTTGCCCTGAGATGTTCGAAACCACTGAGGCCCACGTGTCAGCAGCCCACCCCCCACTCCTTTTCTGGGTGGGTGTGAGCAACCACTAGTGCTCTGTAGGGGGTGTCTGCAGCCCCCTAGTCCGGTCATGTGGGAGCGTCCAGCCCCTCAGTCCAAGGTGGCAGAGCGCGCGCAGTCTTCTCCGCAGGAGGGCGACCTTCAGTCCCTTGTCTGGGTGGCCCCTCCGTCTCCCCCGCCCACTGCTTCTTCCTTGCTCTGCCCAGGGCAGCTCTCCTGGGCTCCCGCTGTGTGAGCTCGCAGGGCTGCCCGGACCGTCCCCTCACAGCTCCTCTTACTGGTGTACACACAGAGCACGGGAGGATTTGTCATTTACAATGCCAACAGCTCTAACTTTGGCAAAGGCGAAACCGTTGCATTGTAAATGCTTGTTTTTATTGACTTCAGTGTTATGTAACTGATGTATGCACATGTCAAGTGAGGGAAACGCTGGCCACACTTTGAGTAACCAGCACAAATGCCACTCTAAGTCAGAAAGTGCATCTACCAACACCTATACACCCAGTTGCAATGAAAGTGATTGGGCTGGTGGTGGTGGCCGAAAAAACACAGACCATAACATCTGTTCCTGTGATCACCAACCCCATTGCCACCAGCACCACCCTTACTCCAGCACCCCCAAGTACCAAGCTAGCACATTTGCCCAAAGCACCCCTACCATGCCCTCATCACGCCAGCGCTGGAGAGTATTGGTGTCAGAGGCAGTATTAGGAGTTCTAAGGAACCTCTCTGTGGAGTAAACAGCATTGTTGCATGCTGGTTATTGACACTGTGGATGGTATGCACTCTGCCCCGCCTGCCCTACAGAGATGTGTGTCTCTGCTAGTACTTCCACTGACACCAGTACTTCCAGCACCCTTGCCTCAATTTTGTCCCTATTCCAACCCCTGACACAATTCCACAACCTGCCTACAATCCAGTCCATGACAACATTCTACCACCTTCTCCCATTCAAAGTCCTGACCCATTAAAAAGCCTGCTCCAATTCCTTCTGAGGACCCAAACCCCCTCTTCCCTCCTCTACTTCACCTGTTCCGAAACCAACCCACACCTGAAAACACTCCCTTACCCTATAACCTTACCATTCCTAATCATATCATAGTTGCCCTCCAGAACCTCCGGGCCTGGCCCACCTTAAATTCCGAAAACCCAACCCGATTTCAAAAAGTAGAAGTCCATCTAATCCACAAGGAAGGTGAGTTCCATGAGGATGACACTAATGCTATGATGTAAAGGCAAGATGAAGGCCAAACTCAGACTGTGAAAGGACACTCTTACTTCTTCCCCAATGCCAGACTTTCATTCAAATTATTATTTTTACCTGACTTTCATCACCCCAGAGGAAGACAATTTTTGTTGCCCATTTTAAGCTTATTTTTATATATATTATAAATCAACCTCTTGTGTCTGTTGTTTACTTTCAGATATGTTTCGTTTTGTTAAATGTTATAATGTTTGCCATTTGTGATTGGGTATTCCAATATGTTGCTTATGTTAGCCATTCGTTTCCATTTCCGGGTCTTTCGATTTCCTATGTGTTGCATTGTGGGAAAGGTATGTCACTCCCTTTAACAGTGTATTTAAGGAAGAATTTTTGTGAAGGCTTAGAGTGTGTGGCATTCTTATTGGGAAGATGTGTGGCTACATTTAACTTTGATATTTTGGTGATTAAATGTATAAAACACTTCAGATATTAGGATTCACATATAGTCTATGCCATACATTATGTATGCCTCCAGGATATGTAGTGTGAGATGTGGCATGTAGTGTGAGATGTGGCCCTGAATTGTTATTCAGGGTAAATTGTTATTAGATTATTGGTTTTAGATATGGTTTGCTGTACATTAAGTTACTTTTAGTTCAATTGGTAGTTTATAGTGCATTTAAGAAAGTTGTACGTACCTTGCATTTTGTTGCGCATTGCGTTGGATAGCAGGAAAAGATGAGAGAGTAGGTGTTGTGGGCATTGTGTGGCTATTTATGTTATGTTTCCTCATACACAAGTGTGGAAGATGAACCATCATGTTTCTGTCAACAGAATTATACTCTAAACATGGTGGATGAAGTAGTGGCTGTCCGACACTCCCTCTGTTCTGTTTAGGGTATACTGCCATCCGCAGAGTAATAAAAGGCAGTGGAGGCGGTGGATGGTTGACAGACTTTTCGTCTGACAAATCGCCATATTTTAAATTTGACAACTGGACTGCCATAGTGGTGGGTGGTAAACAGATTGTTTTTGATGGCCCGCCTGCCTCCTGCAATCTCAAAATCAGGCCCAAAATCCAGTGCTTGAGTGAAAACAAACCCTGTCACTCTTCAAGACTAAGTATGAACTATGTTTAAGAAAGAACCTGTATCAGAAAAAGTAAAATATGACATGTATACATGTTCTTTTGCTTTGTAATTCTTTGACCTACTATTAACTAACATGATATCCAGTACGCCGACGATTTAGTACTCCTAAGTCAAACGCAAATTGGCTTACAAAGAGGAATGAGTGCCTTAGCCAAATATTTGACAGCACAAGGGCTAGAATTGAATTTATCAAAAACAAAGGTTGTATGGCTAGTAGATGCCAAAAACAAAAACAAGAAATATACATGGCATATAGGGGAAAAAAGTCGAAACACTTCGTAAAACTATCTTGGATTTATGATAGAACCAAAAATTAACCCATAAATTACAGCTCATTTCAATGAAGTCAAAATCGCAAAACCTGATATATGGCTTCAATGTATTAAAAAAGAAATTAAGCTGTCCATCATATGGCAATTTATTAACAGTTATGCAGGCACAGTTAATGCAAAAAGTAAACTATCGACCCGAAATAATAAAAGGGTGTGAAATCCTGGGCTTGAACAAAATACAAACAAAAGTATATAAAAAAGTCTTCCATATCCAGCAAAGTGCATCGCCTGCTCAGGTACGGCTAGAGTTTGGCTTATTAAACGAGGAATTTCACAGCAAAGGAGCATTCATAAAACTGTGCTGGAGGTTCCGTGCTTCGGCAATCGGAACCATAGATCTATAGAAATAGAAAGACAAAAAAAAGAAAATGCAAGCATCCTGGGGTAGTTACTTAAACCAGGTGATAAAGGTCCTCTCTGCCCTAGATATTTGGAAGCTTAGCATAGGAAAAAAGGCGTTCAGCAAACTAATCAAGATTACTATAAAATGTTTGTCTGACTCAATGGATGAGAACACTCTATTGCAATGGTTATTAATTCATATGGGGAAAGGAAACCTCTGGAATATTTATCGGCCTATTTCTCACTTACTATAAAACATCAATTTATGAGGTTGCGTCTGGGCATGTGGGAAACAAAAGACTTACTCCCAGCATGGAAGGATAAAAGGGAAAATCGAGACTGCAGACTATGCGGATATAAAGACGAATCTATTCAACAGATTTTTTGTGTATGCCCTATGATACTAAATGAACGGAAGGCACTATTAAAATCACTACTGAATAGTTTAAATATACGCTCATGCAGAGAAGCTGTAACCACCTGGCTCGGCGGGACCTCAATCCCATTAGTATGTAGAGGGTTGAAACTTTTAAATGTGTATTTAACCCGTTGCATGCTTGTGATGGAACCGCTCCGTCACAAGCCACGGGTGAGCTGTGCTTGTGACGGAACGTTTCCGTCACGGCCCGCTCGCCGCGCCTGCGCGGTGCTGATTTTGCGCCTGCACTGACGCTTTAATGGGCGGGCGGGTTCGTGACGGAACCGTTCCGTCACAAGCACAGCTCACCCGCGAGCCGTGACGGAGCGGTTCCGTCACTAGTATGGAGCCGACGCGCGGCCGCCCCACCCCCTTAGAGCTGCAGCGGAATAGCCGCCGCAGCGAAGGGGTTAAAGGAAATCAGTTGAAACTTTATAGAGAGCGAAAAATAATTTCTATGCAAAACTAATGGTCAACCAGAAAAATTAAGAAGAGTGAAAGGATGTTTTTAATAATAATGATGTTAGAAAGACATAAATATTTTAAATCGTTGTTTAAAAATGAACTTTTAAATATTTGATGTATAAAAGTATCTTATAAATTAATTTTGTAATATTCTACAAACGATTTTATGTGTTTATATGTAGTAGTACTATTTAAAAACTGTTATTTGGTGTAATGGTTTTTATTTTTAAAAAGACCGATCACCCAAAATAAAAATCTTGAAATCTTGATACCCTTTACATTTGACTGTTGTAGTGTGTTATATCCTATGTTTCCTCATTGCTCATGCTGTTTCATGTTTTTGCATCCTAGCACCTGGGTTGCTAGGTTATGGTAGAATGTTCTGCTCCTGATCTTCAGTTGAAGACTGGAGCTTCTTGGATGTGCACTCTGATGGATCTTATGCTGTACTTGAAACTCTTAATTAAACTTAATCCTTAAGTTTACCTCCTTCTCCTGTCATTCCTTGGATACAACATAGTGGCAATTACATTCTGTTCATTTTCTGGAGCTCATTCTCTGAACAACATGGTAACATTAATGGCTTGCAATAAGAGACATTGTACGTTTCCAGTAGGGATACTTAATTAACATTTAAAACTAAGTCTGGTCACCTATTTGCTTTAACATTGCTAAGTTGGCTACACCAGCGCAAAGCCCACAAGTCTCTTTCCAACTACTTCATAAATAAGGTTGTTTGCGCTGTACTTTTACTTTACACTGAGGTATCAGGTAAATCCACATCCTGGCATTCTGGAGGTAAGGTGAATGCATACCACACACCTTTAAAATAAAGGATGAGGTCACTGAGTCTCCCTGACTTATCTCATAATGCACTGAGAGGTAAATTGAGTGCATGTCCTTAACTTTGACACAGAAAGATGAAGTGTCTACCACTGCCTGCTCCATTGAAATAATCTCAGATGATACTTCTCAACTGTTTGAAAGCCTGACTATGCCAATGAAAATAAAATGCTGAGAGAAAGACAACTATTCTAGTGTGGTGTAAAAATTAGTACCTATATAACTTGTCTGTCTAGCCAGTTGCATAATACATTATAAGTAGACTAGTTGGTCACAAAGCCTCAATACGACACAGAAAGGAATCTTGCTTTTGTTATTATCTTGATACCCAGTCCTTTCTGGTTTTTCTGGGAAACTCTCTTCTTTGAAGACTGTATGTGTTTTGAAGACAGCATATGTGCAGGGCTGTATGGGTGGATGAGTGTGTATATGTGTGTGTTAGTGAGTGAGTGACTGTCTCAGTAGTGTCTTTATCAGTAACGACATATGTTTTAATCTAGTATATGTGAGTATTGATGTATGTAAATGAGTATATGTGAGAGTGAGAGATTGTAAGAGTTCCTGTTTAAATAAGTATGTGCTTCTATAAGTGATTGTTTAAGAGAGTAAGTATGTGTAAGTTTCCTTAGAAGTAAGGTGGTAGTGTGTGTATAGTTGTATATGCAAATAAATGGATGTTCAATAGTTTATTTTCATGTGTGAGTATGTGTGTGAGTAACTTTTGGATGACTGTCAGTGTGTAACAGGATGTATAGGTGTATCACTACATATGATGAGTGAGTATATGTATGAGTGACTATATAGAACTGTTGGTGAATGAATGGATGTGTATGTAGATGGTGGAATTACTGAATTGGTTGTTGTAACTGGTATGGGTATCTCCATTTTTTTGAAAATGTTAGTTTCTATTTTTGAATATGTGTTTCAAGGGTTACATTACACTGAAAGGAGGTCTGTCAGTCTGTCACAAGGATGGTGTCATCAGTGATGTCATGAGTGATGTCACTGACCATGTCATGAGTGATGTAATATGTGACGTCATCAGCAGAGCATTGCAGGCGCGCAAGTTATAGTTAGTCCAACTAACTATAACGTGGGAATTTCAATGGTTTTATGTCAGTAAAATTTCCAGCTAACTATAACTGGTGTGAAACCTATGTTTTTTTCAGTGAATTTAATAGGTTTTTTAAATGCTAATTCCTAACTATATCTGGTGTGAAACCTATGTTTTTTTCAGTGAATTTCAAAGTTTTTTTATTAGCAAATTTCTATAGCTATGAAATGTAATATTTTTTAAAATGAATCCTATTTTGTATATTTATATAATACTGTTTTTTTATCGTTTTTTTTTTTTTTTGCCCCGGAGTCCTCCTGGGGCGCGCACCGATGCGCTTACCGGTAAGCGCAGTTTTGCCGCGCCCTGTTTCGCGTACCAGTGAGCGCCCCGTTAGCGCTATTGCCGCGAACGAAAACATCATCGTGACGTATCGCGTAGCCGCGTGATGCGTGTTATGACGCACGGCATAAGCGCACCCGGAAGCGCCGGAGCACATACGATTGTGCTACGTAAGCGCCCCAGGGCGCGCCCTAACGCGCTTACGCTACGCGACCCCAGGCGCGCCCCAGGGCACGTAGCGTAAGCGCCTCAGGTCATGTGACCTGAAAATAACACTTTTCATTGGTTTAGAACACTTTTGGTTTCCAAATGATGAAACCCCCCACCTTTTTTCCTTATTCTGACTTTGTGCTTTGACTGAGGAAGACCTGTTTGGAGATCTGTGACTAATATTTTGAACTTTAAAATAAATGGCTACAGTAGCAGCAGCAGCTGGAGCATCTGCACCACCACCTCCACCACCACCACCACCACAAGGACCACCACAACATCACATTGGTGGTCAAGAAGAAGAGGAGGAGGAGGAGGAGGAGGAGAGAAGGCAGACAAGGCATTTCCTGCCTGAAGACAAAGTCCCATATAAACCTAAGGAGCACTTTATATGGGAGTTTTTTGAAATCCCAAGGGGTGTAAAGAAGGTAAACGCTGCAAAGGTGACTTGTCTCATCTGTGGTGCTGTACTATCCAGGGGGAACCCTGCAAAAAAATATTAATTTGGAAATCATACAATGATTCGGCACATGCAACGATTGCACCCCAATAACTATTCTGCAGCAGAGGTGAGAGAACTGTGCAGAAACCTTCCACAATCGTCTGCCAGCACCTCAACAACCAAAGAACCCACTCCATCGGGTCCAGAAGCAAGTCAGATGGTTCCAAATATACAAACCTAGGGGCATATTACCAAGCAATAGCGATAATTATCGCTATTGCTTGGTTAGAGACAAAAATTTACCGCAGAGCTGCGGCGATTTTTACCGCAAATAAACCTTGGTTTTACCAAGATTTATCGCAAATGCAATAAAAATCGCCGCAATGCATGAATATCGCTGAAAAGTCCGCGATATTCATGCATTACCAAGCTAATGCTCTTAGCCATGTTATCCACCTCCCATTGGATAACATGGCTAAGAACTGCTCAGGGCAGGTGTTAGCTTTTGGAGATATTCGCGCTTAGCGCGAATATCTCCAAAAGTTGGTAATAGGAGATAGCGATGTTAGCGACTGTTTTCAGTCGCTAACATCTTGGCACGCCCACTTTGCATGTCATTAGTGATAAATATCACTGACATGCAAAGTGGGGCCCAAGATGGTCGCTATCTCCTACTAGCTGTCGCTAACTGGTGTTAGCGACAGCTAGGTAATAGGGAGATAATTTTATCTCTGCTTTCTTGGCTTTTAAAGCCAAAAAAGCGGAGATAAACCCCCTTGATAATATGCCCCCAAGTTTGGTGGTTTCAAAATCGTATGCATATATTGTGGCAAAACCATTACTTATGGTGAGAAGAGTATTACCCTCCTCAACATTGCTGGTGATAACCACAAGTGCCCGAAGCAACCCTAATTTTTTTCCTGTTTTTTTTTGCTCCAGTTGAGCCGTTTATAATTCCCTGTTTTTTGTTTTTCCCCATAAAAAATACAAAAAAAATGTAAAACTGTTCAGAAAAGCCAAAAAAAGTAAAAAATGTTAAAGAAAACAAAAAAAATATAAAACAACAAAAAGAATAAAAAAACAGTTCTTTTTAGAACTACCTCCAATTTATAAAAAAAACCTACATTTTTAAAAAACTCTGTCATTCTTTTTTCTCTACGGTACGCTCCCCGGTACGCTCCGCGGTGCGCGTACCGGGCGCTCCCCTGCGCAAATCGAAAAAATATATATTTTTTTGCCCCACAGGGCCCTTTTATGGCCCCCACATCAAACCTAGGGGGTCAGGGGGGGTCTACCCTGCCCCTTTTGGTCATTTCCCCTCTTTGTTTTTGCCACCTCTTGTGTCTCGATCCTACCGAGACAAAAGATGGCGGCCGCACCGGACTGTTTAGAATGTTTACAGACACCCGAGAGCCAATCAGCTTTCCGCACGCGAACTCGCGTAGCGCGCTGGTTCACGCCCCGGTGCGCGTACCGGGGTGCGCTTACAGATATATATATATTTTTTTGAACCTACATTACTCAAAATCCACTGGAGCACATATCTTGAGACATAGCAAAGGCACATCGGGCTACCAGTCCCTACAATTTTGCCAAGTTTGGTGGAAATCCATTCAGCCGTTCGGGCTAATAGTGAGGTCGACCGCCCTATGGAAATTAACATGGGGAAAACACGTTTTGGGACCCCCCTTTTTTCTCGGCCCCCGCTTGACGAATCCCCCCTAAACTTTCAGGGAAGGACCGGAGCGCCGCTAGGCAAATTTGAGGAAATTTTCAGGCAGATTCCTCAACCAGCACCAAAGTTATTCCCAATAGAATGTTGTGATTTTCCTATTGAAAATAATCCTAACTATAACTACCTACTGGCGGCCGCCAGTAGGTAATATATATATATATATATATATATATATATATATATATATATGTATATATATATATATATCTATATATTGTTTCTCCAAAGTGACCCACTGCTCATAGGGTGCTTACCAGCCGGTGCTCAGCATAGGGACCGGGTCCAGGTCCAATAATTAATTCGAACAAAGGATACGGCACACCAAAAGGTTTTGGCTTATTTTATTGATAAGTTCCCCCCCAACAACGCGTTTCAGCCACCAAGGCTTTGCTCACGGTTAATGAGTCCTTCTTTTATTTTTTTCTTGTATACCCACGTCTGCCCTTAAGTGGCATTGCGGGCTATGTAGTTCAACCCAGATTTTTCAAAACTTTACACGGCCCTCCCAGATGGTTATGTAGCGTTATGGCTCAATAGGCATTGAAATGAAAGAGGAGGGGGTGTGGGCATTATTTTCAAGAAACATCTTATGGTCACTAAAGCCCTTGCTGAACATCTAGAAGGGTCAGACCTATTAGGGGGGAAAATCTTGTTTAAAAACTCCTGCCTCCTATTTATGGTATTCTATCGCCCCCCGCAGTCCTCCCCTACTTTTATAGACCTCTTTATGGAAGTTGTTACGGACTTATGCACCCGTTATAAAAGAATTCTAATAGTAGGCGATTTTAACTTTCATTGGGACAACGCTTCAAAGGATTCGGCAGTGCGTTATCTTGACTCTGCGATGAAAGCACTTGATCTCTGTCAGTTAGTTGATAGCCCTACACACATTAAAGGCCACATTCTGGACCTTATTTGGTCATCACAGCCTTTGCTTACACAGTTAAAAATTGATCCTTGTGTTTGGTCCGACCACTTTTTATTGAGCTGCTGGGTTCCCAGTGACTGCCAGATACTACGGCCACCATTAGTCTGGAGATTGATACAGGACTGGAAGAAGGTTGAGGCCAGTCATCTAGCTTCCGCCTTTGATACAGTTATTGGTACTCATCTTCAGCCATGTAACCTGGCACAGGAGAACTACCAACTTACGGCTACAGTTTGTTCTGCCCTTGACCTAACAGTACCAGTGAGGAAGGTAAAAATTCGAAATCAAGAGCATGGCACCCCTTGGTACAATGATAATCTTAGGGTTTTAAAAAAAAATCTGCGCCAAGCTGAGAGGAGGTGGTGTCTAAACTATAAGTCAGAGGACCTCAACTCATGTAAATCTATATTCTCCTTCTATAAACATGCTTTTACTGAAACTGGGATGGTGCAGTGAGCTAAAAAACGGTGTTGGATCTAGCCCTGATCTCTTGACAGGGTGAGAGCTTTCTGCTTAATTCAGAGACTCTGTCCCTCACCACCCCTTGTTGTAAATATTTTTGTCCACCCTAAGCGTGGAAGGGTATTCTCAGATGTGAGACCCTTGCTCATTGCACCATCAGGATTCAAGCAAACCGGGCCGAAGACGGCTGTAATGCCAGAAACCGGTCCCCGTGAGCTTGTTTCCTTCCCAGTGTAAGAATTGGCTTTTGTAGTTTGGTTTGCCCTGTTCCCATCATGCACTGGGACAGGAACAGACTAATTTGCATACAGCCAGGTTCTGAAACTGGGATGGTGCAGTGAGCTAAAAAACGGTGTTGGATCTAGCCCTGATCTCTTGACAGGGTGAGAGCTTTCTGCTTAATTCAGAGACTCTGTCCCTCACCACCCCTTGTTGTAAATATTTACAGAAAGGAAGGCAGAATAATACAAAGGCAGAATCCAGCTTGCTACTAATAAGCAAAAAGAAACTTTTAAAATCTTGAAAGAACTCAGCCATAATACGGAGGCAAAGTCATCAGCTACTCCTATTGACTGTGATGCTTTCCAGGCTTTCTTCCTTCAAAAAGTTGATGATATCCTCTTAGAAATAGAAAATTCCCCACTTAGTTGTGGTTCCCCCCTTTAATTTATAGCCCCCTCTCCTCCTGAAATTTGTTTTGCCAAATTCCCCTCTTGGATGCTCAATATCTATTCCCCCTTGTAAACCGGGTGAAATCAGGCTCACCAGCAGACAAGTGCCCACCAAGAATTTTCCAACTGGCCTTGCCGAGTTTAGAAGGCTCCATTCTCAAATTATTGAACACCTCCTTGGAAACAGATCCCCTCCCTCCTGCGCTGAAAGAGGCCAGAGTTACTCCATTACTTAAAAAGTCAGGCGCGGATACTTCCATCCTTAAAAACTACAGGCCTATCTCCCAGCTCCCGTACCTAGCCAAAGTACTTGAACAACATGTCCCCAAGATATTGTCCATCTATCTTGGCGAACATAGATTGTTACACTCTAGACAAGCTGGCTTTAGAGCTCACCACAGTACGGAACTGGTGATGATATCTGTCTTGGATGAGCTGAGAGTAATGGCTGACAAAAAAGTATTGAGTGCCCTGATTTTATTAGATCTATCAATGGCATTCCATACGGTCAGCCATAAAATCCTCCTGTCCCGTCTGGCTAATGTGGGTGTAGAGGGACCTGCCTATCAATGGCTTAAATCCTTCCTGACCAACCGGACGCAGAGGGTACAGTTAGGGGATCAGGTATCGATCACCGGCTCCCTGACATGCGGTGTCCCGCAGGGTTCGGCGTTGTCGCCCCTGCTTTTTAACTTATATCTTCAACCGCTGGTGGAGAGTCTGGCTCAATTGGACTGCCAGGTCTTCAATTATGCAGATGACACCCAGCTACTTGTACGGATTAACAACTCTAGAGCCAATCAGGACCATGTACAAGAGGTACTGCATTTTACAGCGAGCTGGATGACTGGCAATTCACTTAAAATAAATCCAGACAAGACGGAAATGTTGGCTGTTCCATACATCAACAGCCCCTGGTGTGACCTGTTTTGGCCGCGGGAATTAGGAGTCATCCCTACCCCTGTCCCAGTGGTTAAAAGTCTGGGCATCAAAATCAATCCTGACCTTTCTTTGAGTAACCAAGTGTAGGCAGTGGTTGGTACCTGTACAGGGATACTGAGGTGCTTACGTAAACTTGTCCCTCTTCTCACTATCCAAATTACACTGGCTGCCTATTAGGCAGCGAGCATTCTTCAAGGGCCTCTGTATTGCCCACAAGGCCATCTATGGTCAGGCCCCAGCATACATCAGGGACCGCCTGATGAGCTATACTCCTGCGCGGACTCTTCGCTCCTCGGCAGCTTTCCAGTTGGTTGTCCCCCGGTTTAGTTTGCCCGCAAAGGTGGGATAGCTTTTTCCACTTTGATTCCACAGCTCTGGAATAATCTTCCCGCAAATCTGCGCAAAGAACCTGCCCTTCTTTTGTTCGGGAAAAAACTTAAGACCATCTTGTTTTTGGACGCATTGACCACACGCTCACATTGTCTGTTGTAATTTTCTTCTCTAGAAGCGCGAAGAGACCTGATGGTGAACCTGCGCTATGTAAGAACCAAATAACATAACATAACATAATACTGATGAGAAATCATGGACTTAAGGTATAGCATTTTTGTGTGTTTCTGACATATATGTTTGTGCATATTAATGTTTTGGCCTTTTCAGACACATCTGGATTGCTGATATTAATCTACTATTGGTATAGATTGTGAGGTGGTAACTAAAATGCATTTAATTCAGTGCATTTTCCAGGGATCCGTGACAATGAAACATTTATGTGTTCAATGTGTTCTTTATAAATTGTGATCAGTTGTTGTTTCTGGTTAATAATACATGTATAATTTATTGGATTATACGTAGGATGTATAATAAATGTGCATTTCAAGAAAACTCTTAAGTTAGCCTGATTGTTGGCCTTAAGCTTACATTCAAGACAATTAATACAAACATGAAAGTATTTTTCTGTATGTTTTTCTCTTCTGCAGTTGCAGACCAAAGGCTTTCATCAGCTAATAGAAAGCACATTGCATTTCAGAGATAGTGAGGTGAGGAAGAACTGTAAAGATCAACTAAATTTAATGAAGAACAAAGGGAGTGTTACCAGTGGGTACTATCAGACAAAGGGATATCCAAGGACACATTGAAAGCGGAGACTGGAAGATGGGAGCAGTATTCAAGGCACCAAGTTCCTTCTTGGGTACTGGGAAAAGTACTATGATGTGTATGAGGTCATATTTCATGAATGTTCCTTGTGCATTTTAATTAGTGAAACCATCTTGGGTTTAGCTAGATTCCTTTTAAACTTTGAGCGTCTTCTCAGATTGTGGGACTTTATGCTATACATGGCTTCTCACATATAGAACCTCCACAGAGGTTCTGATACTGACAACTTTCGTGCTTCCTTGATACAATAGGGTTTTTAGTTCAGTGCAGGATTTGGTAGATTTTACGAATCTTTCCCAAGTATGAAACCATTTGCTTAGTCATCAGATCCCTTTCCTTATTTTTTTCATTGCTGCCACATAAACTCTTATATGCTCCTTACTGTTGTGGACCAATATTGTACGTCGCTTTGGTCTTCCTTTGATAATCCTATACTTTTACAGAATGCTCTTGAGATTGATTAATATTGGTTTGTAATAGACCATTTGACATCAAGATATTAACTCAGACTTTTATTGTGTGGTCCTAATTGTCACACTGTACCTCAAAATCTACATTTGTTGCTAACATCTTTTTCTGTCAGGCTAAAATCAGGGTCTATTGCCCAGAGTAACTTGGAAGAAACGACCCAGAGCATTCTCAAGGGCAGGTCTGGATGCCCTAACAGGCAAATTCCTTAATCTCCCTTTGCCTATGGACATTGCCTGGATACCCTAAGGTTTGATTAGCCATGCTGTACAAATTCAATTATTTATTTAAGTAATTTCTAAATGTAGACCTGTCTCCATCCTCCTCACTTCAGTGTCTTGGTTTCCTTATTCAAGCCACATTACTGCAGTCAACACATTTCCACAGTCTGGGGAACCTATCCTTACTCTTCATTTAGTCCCATGCTAATTCAGCAGATCCAAAATGGATCTCACCGGCTTCGGTATTCAGACTCAGACCCATGCAGAGTCCTACTACCATACATGTATCACAGGTTTACCACACATGCACAATATATGCTCACAGTTTGTCAGCACCAGGTGCTCGGTCTCAGATAACAGCAGACCTGCTTTATTATGATGAACCCTGAAACTGGACTGTAATCTACAGTTCACTATGAGGGCGGACTTGGTGCACACCTCGCAGTCACAAGACAGGGCTAAGACCTCACATTGTCAGGGACAGGCCTAGGACTCTCCGCACATTAGATTAACATGATACCAAGGCCAAAATGAAAGTCAGGAGATGAGTTTCACATTCAGTTGGGCATTCAGGGAAGGCGATAGAGCGTGCAGGTCACCCGACTCAGATTACCATACTCACCTGGGCCCATAAACAACATATGATGAGATTTAATCAGGTAACCTGTGCACTTACTCTAATTAGTGATTTATACATTTCATTTAGGACATATACCATTGTCTTACCAATCTTCGTCATCGGTACCTAGAGTCCTAAGGGATCAAAGGTGTTAGCATAATAGGTATAATAAGAACATTTGCACTCATAAAATAACCACAACTCGGGAAAGGTCTAAACTCTTTATCTAAAATCTTTAAATGTCATGATCCAAGCATTGAACAATAGATAATTCTCACTTAGGAAAATAATGATTAGAATGAAAATATGCTGAGTTTTTATAAAACTGTCTTTACTCATTTGACAAGAGGGTGGGAAGAGATAAGAAAACCGTAAAATGACATACCCACATTAAATATTTACCTAGAATGGTGTGCAGAACTAACCCTGGCCACGGGTCAGTTTAAAGGACAGAACCCGAAAGTGCAGGCACCATAAAGGCAAGCAGGTGCAGATCAGAATGAGGACAGGTAAAGCCAAATTGGATCAGGACAGGACCACCAAGGGCTAAGACTAGCACCCGCAGTTAAAGTTTCAACATCTGGGACTCGAACCTTCTGACAGAGGGCTCCGACAGCACCTCTGCTCCTGATCACCTATTGATTGCGTTGGGTCAGTGACAGGTCAGCTATTCAGACAAGGCGGAAAAATTAGCTAACTAAGCCTACCCTAGTTATACTATTTTCCAGGTCAGTGTACCACCCCCCAATGTTGCAAGTGTAAGGATCCCCAATTTTGATTGGGCAAGAAGAGAGGAGAGGTCATCACACCATACCAAAATGTACTTTTCTTGATGATATTAAAATTAGCGTTCCCGCCCATAACTTTATTTTCCCATGCACTTTTATTTCACCCAGCAATGTATGTATCAATCAGTAACAATAGCATTCAGTATTGTACAGGCCAGCTTCTTCTTCTGAGGTTGAAAGTTCATGCTTCTAGGCACATCTTCTAGTGTACTGTAAGCTTGGCTGTTGTTCAATGACAAATGACTTAATCTACTTCTGGAGTTTGACATGCGCGGTGTGGGTTTTCAAGATGGAGTAATAGCACCTCCCAGGCCCAAAGATTACAATACATGAAAAGTAGAAAAGAAACAGTTTTAGAACACAGGATAAATAAATGCACTGTATACCACTTATCTCTACTCTATTCCCATTACTTTATATTTAACTATTGCGTTAGAGTTAATCAGAACGAACAGCTTGGCAAAAGCAGCAGTGCAAGCTTCTTGCATATGAGGACATGGAGCAGCCATTTTAGTTGTAGTGCGCAGAAACAAAAGATTCCCTCCAAAAGCAGAGAGTACGTCATGTCACATGAGTGTGACAGATGCATGAGCAGTAAGAAATCTCGCGTAACAGCGGCCATATTAATGCAAGCAGATTATCGTTAGTAAAAGCACATATGCAAGCTTCACTTAGAAGTCATGTAATGCAATATTAATAGGACAAACATGTTGATTAGTACATTAACGTTATGTCAAGAGGATTGACTACAAGCAAGTCGCATTATGGGCAAATACTTGCTCCATCAATCCACTCTTTGATGATATTTTATTTCATCTCTAATTCATTAAACAGATGCCAACTTTTCATATTTCACCCAGCTCAATTTCTTCAAACTTTATATTTTGTTTCTTGTCATTGTTTGTATGAAAGTTTTTCACTTTCTTGTATATATTTCCATTCAACTCTTCTAGTTCAAGCTCATCAATATTTATTTTCCCTCTCTTATTTACTGTATATATCTTGTTGTTCTTCCGACATTTGCAACACATTATTATCCCTAAAATCAGTAGGCCTATACCCACCATTTGCATCAGTATTCTACCTACAAAACTTTTTCCTACATTAGAAAGCCAACTACCTATAGAGGAGAGACCATCAATAAGTCTCTTCCATGCACTATCAACCTCCAGTGGTTTGAGCTCTTATTCCAAATTAGTAATATTTCTTACATACCTTTTAATTTCAACACTTTTGTCAGGTATGTAAGTGCAATAATGTTGTGCTTTCAACATTCCACAGACTCCGCCCTCTTTTGCTAATAATGTATCAAGAGCAAGACGATTTTGTAAAACCATTGATCTGATGGCAATCAATTTGGTATTGACCATTAAGAACCCTCCAGCAGTATCAGTCGATAACCTACTGTTGACAATTTGCAAAATATTTGCGTATTCAGAGCCACTCCCACTGTAGGTATCAATGCCATAAATATATCACCTACTATTTCTCCAAAACTAGCTCTTTTGCTACGTATTATTCCATTAGTTTCTTCATTGTTTCCAGGGATTTTGTTTACATGATATATCTTTGGGAATACTATTCCAAAATAACAGCTCCCATACCAATGATCTGGAAGTTTGTAATAAGCCTTGTTTCCAGATATAAAATAAATTCCAGGAAACACAATTTCAGTTCCATCATTGAAACCCAAACCCTAATTACCCTATAATTGTGTTCACACTCACGGGAACCAATTAATATATTGTTATAATAACTTGTTCTTTCTCTATGGAGACAGAGTTTCCCTTTCTTTTCAAAATCCAGGAACATAGCAGCATGAGTCTTGCCATTTGAAGTGATCCCTATATTTTCAGCGCATTTAGGAATTTTATGATTCTTATCATTCGCCTTTCTTTGGAAATTCTCCTTTTCTCAACCATGTTCAAAAATATTTTCTCTTTTTCTTGTAATAAGCATGTTAAATTATTCTTGTGTGCTTTAGCTATATCTATTGTACCTATAGTTAGAAAGTATTCACCCATATAACCTGTTACATCACTCTTAGTATATACAGGATTCAGGTTACTATGTATAGGAAGTTCAGTTTAGATGATCACATCTGAATTAGAGTAGTAATACTGCAAAGGTCTTTTGTTATTGAATAAACTAGCTAAAATACTACATGAAAGTCCATATGTTATCGGTAAATGGTGGTAAGTCACACCTTCGGCTACCGAAGTAGGTAACTTCATACAAACATAGCAATCTTCTATTTCCATTGCTTCCACATGGTGTACTAATAAGTTTGCAACTACATTTAATTGAGTTCTGTTTTTAATTCCTCATCTGATGCTTCTAAGTCTACCTTCTGTTGTTTAATGCGAAGTAATTTCTCTTGTGTATCTATTTTTCTGGGTGTATCTATCGTTTGCAACTCATTGTTATTATTATTCATGTCTCTACTCATTATGTAAGGAATGGCTATTGTCAGTCCTAACCATACTACAAGTACTATCACTATACTACATGTGCCTATTCTACAACATGTTTTCAAACAGTTTCTTTTCGGTCTTCCATTAACAGTATGATCAGCCATTTTCTGACCACGGAGATTTAACCCCTCTTTGTAGCTTTTACACAGTCTTTAAACCTGTGAAATTTTTCAAGTGGGTCTCACTTCTCCGTCAGTCTGATCAGCAATCAATTTGTCATCACTTTCATCACTTATTTCTAAGTTTTCGAAATCTTCAAGGACAATGTAAGTCCATTCAGGACCTCTGAATTTGTTATTCAGTCTTTTCAGTTGTGGACTTCTCCTTCTTGGTTGTACTGTAGATTGTTCAGTTTGACTTGTTATTTCATTTACTTGTTCTGGTTCTTTATTTATTGTCTTTAGACAAAATCTCAATCTTTTGACAAACCTAGGCCACTTGTCTTCTTTTCTGAGTCATTTAGCTGGCACTGTGCTCTGGCCTTCTTCCAGTGCTCTCTTATATTCATTCCGTTGTGGCACATCTATTTCAATGCTGTCTTCTGTATCCCTCTCTATCTGACTAGGTCCAGGTCTTATTTCTGTTTCTTCTGCCTGGTTACTAATCTGGCCTTGTTCAGGTATCTGCTGAATTTGACTTTGATTTGATTCACCTTCTTCTTCCTGAACACATTTCTCTACTCCTATCCTGCCCTGCTCAAGCTCTTCGAACCCTTGATTTTCTTCTGCCTGAGCTCTCGCCCTATTACCTTTCTGTCTCTCCTCAGACTCAAAAGTTCTTGGTGGAGTGTCATTTGTCCGAGTATTCTGATCTTTCCTTATCTGTTCCTCCTCAGAATTACTACTGGCTTGGATTTCTGTAATCTGAGTACGTTCTTCTAGACCTATCTCATCCTCACTATCATTATGCCTGTCTAGATAAGTTTGACTTCTGGTTCTCACGGATTCTGCAGGTATGTCAACTACTGAAATCGAATCATCTTGACTGGTGCTTGGTTGTTCCTCTTCAGCCACTTCAGGATCGATATCTTGAGACCCCTCAGCTGCACAACCTTCAGCTTCAGTTTCATCAGGTTCGGTCACTCTTTTTGTGTGACTTGCATGGATCCAGTGTGGAACTCCTTCGCACTTTACAGCTGTGGTGGTAACCAAAATTAATTGTCGTGGTTTTCCGCACCTCGGTGCAACGCAAGATGTTCAAGTATGTTTGTTTAGCACTACCCAGTCACCTGGGTTCAGGTCATGTGCTGGAGTGGCTTGTCTGACAACAGCGTCTTCCCCAACCTGGTGAGAGATAGAACGCACTTGGTCAGCCAGTTCTTTGCAGTACTCCAGTACTAAATCATCAGATATAGTTATCAGCTTGCGTCCTGGCACCCATGCTTGCCTCATTGCTCTTCCCATTAGTATTTCATGAGGACTCAAGCCTGTGTTCCGGTCTAGAATACTTCTAAGTCCCATCAGAACAAGAGGTAAAGCATCTGGCCACTCTAATCGGGTAGATTCATACATCTTTTCCAATCTCGACTTGATTGTGCCATTTAGTTGTTCAACCACTCCAGAAGCCTCTAGGTGGTATGCACAGTGCAGCTTTTGCTTAACGTTGAATGCTTCACAGATTAGGCCAAATATTTCATTATTAAAATGGCAACCTCAGTCTGATACAATTGTTACTTGAAAACCGAATCTAGGTATGAGTTCTCTGAGTAGGAGTTTGGCTACAGTGATGCTATCATTCTTACGTGTGGGGTAAGCTTCCACTCATTTTGAAAATAGGCAGACAATGACAAGAATGTATTTTAGTCCTCGACAAGGGGGTAATTGAATGAAATCAATCTGTAATCATATGAAGGGACCCTCTGCCTTCCCAATCTTTCCTGGTAACACTACCGTTTTCTTTCCAGGATTCATTTGTTGACAAATTAAACAACTATGGCAAAGTGCTTCTGCTATGTTACTGAATTTCACATTGAACCATGACTGTCTGAACAGATGTATCATGGCATGTCTCCCCAAATGGGAATCTCTGTGGAACATCCTAGCCATAGGAGCAAGCACACAGTCTGGTAACACAGGCCTACCATCAAGGTAAATAATGAAACCATCTTCAACCCTTCTCTGACAACCTATCTTTCTCCACTCTTCCTTTTCTTTTGGTTCTGCTTCATTTTGCAAGTCTCTCACCTCTTCCCACTTTCTCACACCTTCAAGCAACATAAGTTTGCAGCTGTTTCCACCCACTTTAATTTTCTTGTGTATAGCCGTTTTAAATTTTGCGCAATGTTGAGCTAACTGGTCAGCATATCGGTGACCAGCTGTCACTTTTTCATTTCAAGATTGGTGAGCAGCACACTTGACCACAGCCACTTCTTTTGACAATTGGATTGCTTCAAGCACATCTTTTACATAATGACCATTTTTAATAGGAGTACCTGAAGAAGTCAGAAACTCCCTTTGTATCCAGAGCTGGACAAAATTGTGCACAATCCCGTAACCATATTGGCTATCAGTGTATATGGTTACTTTTCAATTTTCCCAAATTTGCAGGCTTTTGTTAATGCAACCAATTTGGCTACTTGTGCAGACTTGACTCCAGGTAAATAGGATGCTTCAACTGGACCCCCCAAAGTCCATACTGCATAGGCAGCACTCAAAGCTCCTTCCTCATGTCTCATACATGAGCCATCTACAAATAGTTCATATTCAGAATCAATTATTGGCTCTTCTCTTATGTCTGGACGTGGTTTTGTACTGTATTCAGTCAAGTCGATACAATCATGTTCGGCTTCTCCCTTCACTAGAGCAAAGTGAGAATTAGGTAGCAGTGTTGCTGGATTCAGAATATTGCACCTGGCAATGGTGATGTTTCCTGCACCTACAATAATTTGCTCATACTTAGTCAGTCGACTAGGAGTTAGATACTGGGTCTTGGTTCTTATTAACAAAATCACAACTGCATGTGGAACATACACTGTCACTGAATGTCCCATAATTATGGACTCACTTTGCTCAAGGCTCATGCACGTTGCAGCTTCTGCTTTCAGGCATCATTGCAATGCAGATGCCACTGGGTCTAGTGTGGAAGAAAAATATGCCAAATGACATCTCATCAGACAGTGAGTTTGGGTCAAAACTGAAAGTGCACAATTATCTTGTGTATCAAAGAATAGTGCAAAATCTTTTGAATAGTCAGGCATCCCTAATGCTGGAGCTGTACACAGACATTCTCGTAATTTCATGAAAGCAGTCATGCTTTAATCATCCCATTCTACTGGGTCTTTTGCTTTTCTTTGTCATTTCTATCAATGGGTTTGCTAGGACTGCAAATCCCGCAATCCACTGCCTGCAGTAACCTACAACTCCAAGAAACATTCTGATTTCTTTTTGAGTCTGAGGTAGATTCATGTTTATGATTATTCTGATCCTTTCTGAGGTGACCCTCTTTCTATCTGGTGCCCTAGATATTTCACTGACGTGGTGCAATATTGCAACTTTTCAGGTGACACTTTATGTCCTCTTTCACCTTAATAATTCAGTAAAGCAATGGTATGAACAACACAGTCATTTCGAGTTTTAGACGCCACCAATAGGTCGTCTATATACTGGACCAGGACTGACTCTCCAGGCTGCACCAAACACTCAAGGCACTTTTTCAAAATCTGATTAAAAATCGATGGACTCTCTGTATACCCCTGAGGAACGCAGTTCCAGACGTACACATGACTGTCGAATTCAAAAACAAAAATACATTTGCTATCTGGATGCAATGGAATCGAGAAAAATGCGTGACACAAATCAATTACGGTGAACCATCCAGCTTCCCACAGTATCTGATACATAATCAATGCAGGATTTGGCACAACTGGACAGCATGGGACAACAATCGTATTAATTTTACAGAGGTCTTGTATGACCCTATACTTGCCACTCGGTTTCTTTATGCCAATTATGGGCGAATTACATGGACTACTCATTATTTCTTGTAAAATACCTGTTTCAACCAGACGCTTTATTTCTGCTGCAACTCCTGCTTTTAATTCTGGGCTCATTTTGTACTGTCGAGTTTTTGGGTAAACTGCACCATCTTTTACTGTTACTTTTATTGGATCAACATTTGCCATTAATCCGACATCTTTTCCTGTAAAATCCCATACATTAGGATTTACAGTCTGTTATAATTCTTCTGGTAGGTCTTCTATAGTTAACTTTTTATTCTCTGTTTCTTGTTTTGCTAACATTAGTTTATAAACTCCGTCTTCGTCTGGGGTTTGAATTTCAACACCACTTGGAGTGCAAAAGATGGTGCAATTAATTTTGCACAACAAGTCTCTACCTAACAGGTTCACTGGACTTAAATCACACACAACAAATCTATGCATTTCTTTAAAATTGCCTATTCTAACTTCCATTGGTTCTGTGACTGGGGTACTAATTTGTTTATTAGAAACTCCCACTACTTGGATCGCTTCTCCTGAGAGGGGTAGGTTTGGATCGTCTGCTGTTCTCACAGTAGAACGGGTAGCACCAGTGTCCAATAGAAAGGTGACATAATTTCCTTCAACCTTTCCTTCAATGTATGGACCTGACTGATCTACCGGCAAGGAGGCGCCAAGTACGCACTCCTAGTCCTCCCCTCATAGGCACTGTCAGTATGTGTCCTCACTGAAAAACGTATCATTCAAAAGAAATTGTGATGTTGCTGTGTCTCTCCTCTCACTTCCCTCCCAATTTGTGGTATCCACACTCTGGTGTCCTTTGCTCCTAAAATTTGGCATAGGTACAAGTAGTAACTGGTTTTGTATTACCTGCTGCTGTTGTTTCCGTGGCACCTCATTCTGCGTCTGTGGATTCAAATCATTAGTTTGCATGTTACCGTTGTGCACAGCCTTACACTCGTTCTTCCAGTGCCCCAACTTGCCACACCTGTGACAGGGAAACTTCTTTTTGGCTTCTTCTCTATTGAGTTTTCGCCTTGGCTTACCCCCATTACCATCAACCTGAGTCTGGTTATTGTTTATTTGGCTCAATTGAAGCTCCTGTTGCTCTTCTAATTTCACTTGTGCCCACATTACTTTTTCCTTTAATTCTTTTCATTTATTGTCGAGTTCATCTTTACAATATTTTGCATATTTAAGGATTTCATCAATCGGCTTGGCCTGCCAGCAAATTTTATGATCTTTAATCCACTGCGAAATTTCTGGCCTTAATCCTGACAAAAACCGATAGATGAAATAAGTCATGTCTTTCATATCAATATTATCTAAACTGCTATACTGTTTGAATACTTGTAACAGATGTTCATAATATGCATGCACAGATTCATCTTCATTCTGAGTGGTTCTATCTATCCTAGTCCAATCTGTCTCTTTTGCAGGCACCTTCCCTTTGAGGTAGAGTATTACCTGGTTGTATTTTTTCATAACCTCATCAGAAGGTGCCCCATTCTTCGGATCTCTAGGATACTCCTCACTAGGCCAATCAATAGCAATTTTACAATCTGTCCACAAATCTACAGGAACAACAATGTCAAATAATCCATCTAAATCTGTCAAAAGACTTTTCGAAACCTTCACAAATCTCCAACTTGTCTGTACCACTCTACAGGTTTCTCGCGAAGTTTGGGGAAGTCATTTGTAAATGACAAAATATCCTGTCAGGACCATGGGACATGCCCTTAACTCCACCTGGTACCTTTCTCATGGGACATAACCTTTCCACCTTATCTGCTTCTTTTAACACATATTCAAATGCAGTTTGTTTTGATCGGGCCTCTTCTTTTTTCTTTGCCCACCTAGTTTTCAAATTTTTCTATGTCACCCATTTCTGCAATAATGTCATAAGCCCCCTGATCTGTACCTTTCTACCTGACACATTCATATTTTCCAAATCTTTGTCAGAAAAATTCAGCTCGATATGGTTTCTGTAACACTTTAGATTTTCCAATGTCAATTCCCATGTTAGCTGCCATATCCATTAACTTTTCATGAAACACTCTTGTATTTCTAGTGATACTTTTGCATATGAACAACAATTCATCTCCATCACCTTGCTGTCGCTTACCTCGCTGTGGGGGGTACTACGTTGGGGGCAGCCAAAGCCCCGTGAGGGCACCGCCGACTTGCCAGCCCTACCGCACCGACCCGGAGGACTACAACTCCCGGCGTGCTTGTGGGCGAGCACACCAGGCGCATACCAGCCGTCACTCCTAAGCGCCTGGAGGCGCTCAAAAGACCAAGGCCCCTTCCGCGGCGTGGGACCCTCCATCACCTTGCTGTCGCTTACCTCGATGTGGGGTGTACTACGTTGGGGGCAGCCAAAGCCCCGTGAGGACACCGCCCACTCGCCAGCCCTACTGCACTGACCCGGAGGACTACAACTCCAGGCGTGCTTGTGGGCGAGCACACCAGGCGCATACCAGCCGTAACTCCTAAGCGCCCGGAGGCACTCAAAAGACCGAGGCTCCTCCCGCTGCGCTGGACCCTCCATCACCTTGCTTTTGCTTACCTCGCTGTGGGGGGTACTATGTTGGGGGCAGCCAAAGCCCCATGAGGACACCACCGACTCGCCAGCCCTACCGCACCGACCAGGAGGACTACAACTCCCGGCGTGCTTGTGGGCGAGCACACCAGGCACATAACAGCCGTCACTCCTAAGCGCCTGGAGGTGCTCAAAAGACCGAGCTGCCTCCCGCGGCGCGGGACGCGGGCGCGCCCAGGTGAAGCCCGGGCCAAGGGCAGGCCCGTCCCGCGCCTGTCGGCGACAGGAAGAGGCAGGGCAGGGCCATCCCATTTTCATCCTTGGACCCGGCAAACCAAGGTACTGTTCTGTGACACTTTTCCCCCTCTGCAGCCCCAACTCTGGCTTTGTTACGTGCCTGGGGTCTGGCACTATCGGACATTTCGAGCTCCCTTTTTCATTAAATCCAAGGACTGGGGTTAAGTGATTCGGACACAGTATTATCTCTCCTTTGGAACAGCATTAGTACTCTGAATTTAACATAAACATTCCCCTTTCATTTTTTTTAAAACTTGCTGTAAATGGGTAAAAGGAAGGCAACAGAGGGCGGGGGCGGGAATGCTACCAAGAAGGGCAAAAAGGTAAAAAGGGTAACCCATGCCGCAAGTAATTGCGTCATGGAGAGAATTGAAACCATAGTGAATGAATGCGAAGCACTCTTGGTATGCAATACCCCTGTGCCTGGAATCAACCCGGGCTGTCGGCAGAAGGCCCCAAGCAGTGATTTAAACAGATCAATACCTTTAATGTTTTTGAAAAAAAACATCACTACGTACTAATCCCACTATACACAGTTCACCAATCGGCGCTGGAGCATTTGAAAGATGGGTCCTCACCAGTAATGGAGAACAGACCATGATGTTCATTAGATACTATAGGCAACATGGTTAAATGCCCTTGTTTTAAAATGCTGGAAGGTCTGCTGGAGAAAGTTGAGCTTTTGCAGAGTGAAGTAGTGTCCTTACGGAAAGCTATTAATGTCCTCCACTCTAAGGTCACTATCCCCGATCCTCCTTTTGACCCGATCACTCAGCGATTCCCTCCCCAGCGGAGCTATGCTCAAATCAAGCCTGTATTTGGTGCCAGAGAGCTTCTCCTATATTGGTGGCCCCAACCCTAACCACTGAGTGCAGTAAAACCTATGCTAAATCAACAAAAATATCCCAGGCCCATAGCACTCCCTCTAGGGTTAAGGACCCCCATGGTTTGGAGAAATGAAGCTGATCACATCTGCCCAGGCTACAGTCTTTATGACCAAAGTACCCAAACTGTCACTAAATCAAGAACAAGAAAGTAGTGATTCTCTTCGCAACAAGGCTATACACTGGTTGCGACATGTGAGGGGTTGTAGATCTCTAATCCGCGAGGACATTCTAAGGGCAAGAAGGGTAGTTTTACCTAGCTCGAAATTAGATTGCATAGAGCTACGATTAACGGACAGTGTCCTTGCTGAGAACCTACTAGCCCTTGAATTCCGTACAACCGCCCGAGGCATTCTTCCATCCAGATAAGGCGCTTCCCCATATGGGCCCCGGTAGAGGTGGATACCCAAGTGATAGCGGGAAGAGAAGAGGGAGGATATGGTCTCTATAACGTGGATTGACTAGCCCCAGACCAATAGAAAATCTAATGAGTACTGGGAACACTCTACTAGGGGGGGGGCAAGGTCAAGCCCAAAAGTTATCAATCTCCTCTCCTGGAATGTGGCAGGTCTGGAGAAGAAGCTCCTGCTTCCGGAATGGAATGACTTTGTAAATAAATGTGAGATCTGCATTTTTCAGGAGACCTGGAGCTTAGCTTAAGACCTCTCCATAAAATGGGTTTCTCTTCATATTTCATCCAGGCATCCAGTTCAGGTTCAAAGCCCATAGGAATGAATGGGCATTACCGATTCGGTATTTACCGAATCGGTAAATACCGAATTTTTCCGAATCGTTATTCCAGCACATCTGGAATACCTACATATCCACCCCTCAGATTTACCGATTCTCAATTACCGAATCGGTAAAATTCGGTAATTTTCGGTAATTAAGAATCGGTAAATCTATTTTACTTACATCTGGCCCATAGTCCTTCCACTAACATGGACTGTCTCCATTGTTTCATTTGTTGGTCTCTTGTCTCTTTTGGAAATCTAGGATAAAACGTACTCCAATTCCTGTTACTTCTAGGTCTATCTCGCTCAAAAGCCTAAGTTTCCCAATTTTCCAATGCCTCAATCTGTGTTAATCTAGGTCTGGGATCTAATTCATTCATGCGAGTTCTCAAACTGTACAAAAGTCTGCAATTAAACGTACCATTTTCTGGAAATGCTAAAACACCATCATCTTTTGTGTACTCCATCCAATTTTCTAACCACACAAAAGTGTGATAGCCCCTTTCTACCATCATGTATGACGCTGGCGTATTTGCTGGTGGAATAATAATCCCTTCTCTTGTTTTAATTACTTTAACTTTCTTGAAATAATTCTGAATTCTTTTAAAGAATGACATTTTTCTTTTCTCTCCGTACATGATATAAGGTCTTCCTCTTATAAACTATTCTTGCGCAAACCCTAGATATTTCCTATTGGGTCTACCTCCTACAAGCGGACCTATGTGCCACATATTTTTAAACGCAATCTTTAGGGTAACTCTCAATTTTGTTTACAAAATTACTTCCAATACCAGCGCGTCTTTTATTTTTCAGTGACCAATCTAGATTTAGAATTTAAATAAATCCAACCAATAGTTGCGCGGCTTTTCTCATGAGACTAGTTCTCACGCTCCTGTACTCACTGCTCCTTTATAATTATTACCTCAACTACACACCCGCTGTCTCAACCAATACCAGCGCGGCTCTGAGTGAGGTCAGCGCTGCTCCGCGACTGACTCCCTCCTTGCACGGCAAAACGAAAACTTAATTTCTTTCACTTTTTAATACAGATTTTATTATTCAACAACGTAAAAACATTTGCCACTGTACCTGAGTGACTAAATTAAAGGAAAGATGAATTTCACTCACTACAAGTAAATCCCTTCCGCTTACTCTTCATATACTACAAGTAGATCTTTACCGTCTACCCTTCATGCAAGCATTAGAGAACCTGTTACTTCTTCAGACTTATCCCCTTTGGGATATACTAAGGCCAAAGTTTCACCAGCGAACCCCTTTTGCTATCAATCAGGCTCAGACGAACCTGCTACTCCTTCCATGTGACACTTTCTAGGTGATATCACACAAAAAAATTTGCGAGCGAACACTTTGCTATTTTTTATTCACACATTCATTCAGAAAAACCCTAAATAGTGCTTCTGGTGTTACCTAACCATGCACTTTTTTCCTACAGGTAAGTGACCTCACTGCAGTGTGGCTTCTATTTACCACCCACTATTCTGCCCCCGGGATTCCAGACAAAACATATAACAGGTACGAACAATTTTTGGTTAATACATATATCAATACAATCAATAATATGATTTCAAATATGCAAAAATATTTTTTATTAACCAACTAACTACAACTAACTACCTATCTTAACTAAACCCTAACCATCCTACTGCTACCAAAAGAACTACTGATAGCGCGTGCAGGTCACCCAACTCAGATTACCAAACTCACCTGGGCCTATAAACAACATATGATGAGATTTAATCAGGTAACCTGTGCACTTACTCTAATCAGTGATTTATAAATTTCCTTTAGGACTTATACCACTGTCTTACCAATCTTCGTCATCGGTACCTATAGTCCTAAAGGATCAAAGGTGTTAGCATAATAGGTATAATAAGAACATTTGCACTCATAAAATAACCACAACTCGGGAAATGTTTAAACTCTTTACTAAAATCTTTAAATGTCATAATCCAAGCATTGAACAATAGAAAATTCTCATTTAGGAAAATAACGATTGGAATGAAAATATGCAGAGTTTTTATAAAGCAGTCTTTACGCATTTGACAAGAGGGTGGGAAGAGAGAAACAGTACAATGGCATACCCACATTGAATATTTACCTAGAATGATGTGAAGAACTAACCCTGGCCAAGGGTCAGTTTGAAGGACGGAACCCGAAAGTGCAGACACCATAAAGGCAAGCAGGTGCAGATCAGAATCAGGACAGGTAAAGCCAAATGGGATCAGGACAGGACCACCAAGGGCTAAGACCAGCACCCGCAGTTAAAGTTGCAACGCCTGCGTTACTCCCTCTCTGCAGCTAACAGCCAGAACCCGGTATGAGTTGTCGATTTCTCCGACAAAGTGCTTCACCAGCACTTCAGCTCTCAAGCCCAGATCTGGGTTTCGAACCTTCTGACAGAGGGCTCCGCCAGCACCTCTGCTCCTGATCACCTATTGAGTGCGTTGGGTCAGTGACAGGTCAGCTATCCGGACAAGTCGGACAAATTAACTAACTAAGCCTACCCTAGTTATACTATTTTCCAAGTCAGTGTACCACCCCCCAATGTTGCAAGTGTAAGGATCCCTAATTTTGATTGGACAAGAAAAGAGGAGAGGTCATCACACCATACCAAAATGTAATTTTTCTTGATGATATTAAAATTAATGTTCCTGCCCATATCTTTATTTTCCCACTTTTATTCCACCCGGCAATGAATGGATCAATCAGTAACAGTAGCATTCAGTATTGTACAGTCCAGCTTCCTCTCCTGAGATTGAAAGTTCAGGCTCCCAGGCACATCTTCTAGAGTACTCTAAACTTGGCTGTGGTTCAATGACGAATGACTTAATCTCCTTCTGGAGTTTCACATGCGCGGTGTGGGTTTTCAAGATGGAGTAATAGCACCTCCCAGGCCCAAAGATTACGATACATGAAAAGTAGAAAAGAAACAGTTTTAGAACACAGAATAAATGAATGTCCTGTATACCACTTATGTCTACTCTATTCCCATTACTTTATATTTAACTATTGCGTTAGAATTAAGCAGAACGAACAGCTTGGCAAAAGCAGCAGTGCAGGCTTCTTGCATGTGAGGACATGAAGCAGCCATTTTAGTTCTAGTGCGCAGAAGCAAAAGATTTCCTCCAAAAATAGAGAGTACGTCATGTCACATGAGTTTGACAGATGCAAGCGCAGTAAGAAATCCCGCGTAGCAGCGGCCATATTAATGCAAGCGGATTATCGTTAGTAAAAGCACATATGCAAGCTTCACTTAGATGTCATTTAAGGCAATATTAATAGGACAAACATGTTGATTAGTACATTAACGTTATGTAGAGAGGACTGACTACAAGCAAGTCGCATTACGGGCAAATACTTGCTCCATCAAAGGCGTGTACACGTGTGTACCAAGCAGGGGAGAATATGTGACGGATCTCCGCATACAAACACCCCGCATACCATTACCACGCATTTTTCGCAATGCAAAGACCCCGCATGTTTTCATAATTAAGCAAATACAACGAATTTTATATTAAAACTAATAAAAGTACATTTACAGCACATTTTGAAACAAAGCATGGCAGTACAACGAAAAAAAATGTGTCAATATGTTTAATTTTACAAATTAGTCTCTTACCTACTGGCACGGAAAGCCAGTGAAACAGGGGTTTTGGGTGAGTAAGTAGTTTAAAAATAACTGTATTTAAATGAATTTTTTTTAATTAATACTCGAGTATTAATTTAAAAGTGTACATCTCTTTTTTTTATTGTTACTTATACACTGGGATGGGATAGTACAAAAACAGGAGTTTTGGGTGGGAAAGTAATTTAAAAATAATGTAGTTTTAACTAATTCTCGAGTATCAATTTAAAACTGTACATGTCTTAATACACTACCCTAAAGCACTACCCTATACTACACAAACACCACAACACTACCCTAAACCCTAATGCACCACCCCTGCACCACCCTGCCCCTACCATCATTCCCGTACCCACACTAAAACACTACCCTGCATGACCCGACACTACCCGAAACCCTAAAACAGAACCCAACACTACACAAAGATCACAAAACTACGCTAAACCCTTATACACTACCCTCTGCACGACCCTGCCCCAACTCCCAGTTTCGTCCCTACACTGAAACATTACCCTGCACGACCCCGACACTACCCTTTACCCTTAAACAATAACCTACACTACACAAGCACCACAACACTACCCTAAACTCTGAACACTACCCCAGCACGACCCTGCCCCTATGCCCAGGACTGTCCCTACACAGAAACACTACCCTGCATGACCCTCCAACACTACCCTAAACTCTAAAACACTACACAATACACAAACACCACAACACTACCCTAAATCCTCATGCACTACCCCTGCACGACCCTGCCCCTATCCCTAGTTCCATCCCTACACTGAAGCACTACCCTGCACGACCCCCAACACTACCCTAAACCTTAAAACAGTAGCCTACACTACACAAAGATCACAACACTACCCTAAACCCTTATACACTACCCTCTGCACGACCCTGCCCCAACTCTCAGTTCCGTCCCTACACTGAAACATTACCCTGCACGACCCCGACACTACCCTATACCCTTAAACACTACTCTAACACCACAACACTACCCTAAACCCTAAACACTACCCCAGCACGACCCTGCCTCTAAGCCCAGTATTGTCCCTACACAGAAACACTACCCTGCAAGACCCCCCAACTCTACCCTAAACTCTACAACACTACACAATACACAAACACCACAACACTACCCTAAATCCTAATACACTACCCCTGCCCCTACCCCCCTACACTGAAACATTACCCTGCACGACTCCCAACACTACCCTAACCCTAAAACACTACCCTACACTACACCCACACCAAATCACTACCCTAAACCCTAAATGCTACACCCAGCACGACCCTCCCCCGACCTTTATTCTGCTCCCTACACTGAAACACTACCCTGCATGACTCCCCAACACAACCGTAAAACCTAAAACACCACCCTACACTACACCAACACCACAAGACTACCCTAAACCCTAAACACTACCTCCAGCACGATCTTCCCCCGACCCCCACTCTGCTCCCTACACTGACACACTACCCTGCACGTCCCCCCATAAACCCTAAAAAAGTAATCCCCAAGTCCAATCCCCCTTACCTCTCTCTCCTCGTGGTTCATCTGTGCTTGTTCCTGCTTCATCTGAGGCGCGGTGCACGGTGCACGTCGTTGTGAGGAAACGGAAGAGCCTCAGTTTCCTCACAATGAGGTGAATCGTCATTACATCGCATGCATTGTAAAAGCGCATACGATGTAATGACATGCTGAGTGATGATATGCGGGGTAGGTGCATCATGCGGAGTGGTGGTATGCGGGGTGAAAGTATTTGGTGTGAAGGATTAGTTGTTAAGGATATTTACCAGCTAGGGACATTCCCGTTTGATCAACTCATTCACTGCCATATCATGGAAATGCAGTGACTGTCGCTAGCAGGGAAAAGTGGTGGGGCAGTGCGGGGGTGGTCTATACAGCTTCCCCCTGCTGCTTTGCCAGGCTCTTTAGTTCCTCTTTAGTTCCTGAACCCCGATGCACACAAACTCGCAGAGTCCCCTGCGCCAATCCATACACTGCTCTCATGCTAGTATTACATGGTAGTCACGCTCCAGCAGGGACTAGAAGTCTGTGCTCCTGAGCCCTACTGATATCTCCAAGAAACAGCCAGGAGATACCCACGTGCGCATGTCTGTTTGGCCGTCCTAAAATGGCCTACCAGACCAACACGCACACTTACAGTTCCCTGCGCACAACAGTCCTCCTGCTGATAATGACCCAATCCTCAAGACTCGACTGCGGCTCCTACAAGTAAAATAAAATGACAATAAAGCAATCTTATTAATTGCTTAACTATCATTTTATTTGACATGTTTTGATCTACTGGTTCCAGCAGAGGGGTGACGCTCCACCCCCATAACGGAGTAGCCGCCCCAATGAAAACGGCTGGGTTGATTAAGAATCTTTTGCATCATTTTGTTTTCTCCTCATTTCATTCAAGTGATAACGTGATTCGAAAAGCCATTTAGGGATACTTTAGGGCTTCGACCAAGCTGACTAATCTGCCTAGAGGTTGTTGCGTAATAGTTTTCATATTTCACTCCTCACACGTCGGGTCTGGCTGCTTGACTCTAATCTCCTCATTGGAATGTGTGCTGCTCTTTAGCTGCACTCTAGGTTCCCGCGTTCCTGGCTCGTTCATGTTCCTAATCCGTCTAACCTTTGGGAGCTGTTCCCCTGACGCGGTCTCTCGAAGAGAGATGTGCTGCCAGTGATGCAAAACTAAACTGTTTGTATGACGATCAGAAAATGTAGCTGAAACCAAGCAACATTCCCCAAGATTGAATCTCAGAAATTTGCAAAGAATCTTATTTCTCCTGGACATTATTCTAAATGCAGTCAAGAGGAACAATCACTTTACATGAACAGAAACTTGTAGAAAAGCTCCTGCACCGTACATATTGTTGCAACCTATCTCTCTATAGCGCCTCATGTACAGAAATGTTATTCAGGCAAAATGCACACCGAGTTTAGGAGGTAGTATGTTTCTTTTTTGTACATCTTGCATGTGTTATTGAGTTTGTGTGTGTGTTGTATTGTGGCTATGTAATTGGGTGAATGCAAGAAAGAGTAAGCAGTGGATGAATGAATGCCTGAGACAAGAACGAGAGACAAAGTGCATGGTTGATGACTAGAGTGCTGAACCTGAAGAGGCACTTTTATTTTTAAGCCAGAGTAATTAGCGGTGCAAATGCTTCTATTTTATGGCGTTACCACCCACCTTAGTGTCATGATATCTGAGAACAAAATTACTTTGCTATGATGGTAATTCACGGTGTCTGTAGTGTTGTAATTCTACATCATACATAGCACATTACCTGAAACACTGAAAACGTTCATAAATGTGAATTTAGTTGTGGTAACTAGGGGCCAGATGTACTAGGATTGGGAATATCAATTAGCAAATTACGATATTCTCTGAATCACAATTTGTTAATCACTATTCCTAATGTATGAAAGTTTCAGTTTTTAATTCTCAATCCTTATTTTGTGAATATTAATGAGGTAGGTCGCAGTTAACCACCCATTTAGAATGACAGCCATCACAGGGAGGGACCCACCTGAGGTCAGAAGACAAACATGCCTGTGATTGCTTTTAAATAAAGCAATTTTTTTAATGCTGCCTGTTTTCCTTAAAGGAAAATGGGACGCATTTATTAAAAAATGTAAACATTTAACTTTCATTTTTTAAGAGTAGGCACTGATCTGTGAGAACACTACCTGCTCTTAAAAATATATTTTTTAACACTCTCAAAGGGAAGGCGATTCAGTTGAAAACCATTAATAGACACCTGTGTGATTCGGTATTTAGAAGAGATGACCTAAACATGCCCTTCCAAATAGTGACTCACAAGGCCAAAATTAAATTCTGTAGAATAACAATTTTGTGTTTGTATATAAAAAAGCATTTTTGTGATTCTGTAAATAGGTACTTTTGCAACCCCAACAATGCTTTGTACATGGCCCTAGGTTATTACATATTTGTAGCAACTGCGCATCATTCTAAATTACCTTTTTCGTGTCATAGTCCTCTTATGTACTTTGGGAGAACTAGAGGTAAAATTGGCCTCTTCTTCTTATGAAAAATTAGTTTGAAGCATTCTGGCAAAAAATGTGTGTAGGGGCTCACGTAGTGACGGTGTGCGTCCACAAACTCCAAATGTGCGATATTGCCTACTCAATTTATATGATATATATGAGGTTCCACCTCCTTTTAAATTAACCCAACAAAACCCCAAGAGTTCAAAGCGTGATGAAATTTCAGGCTAGAACTCAGGTCACCTTGATCTATAATGGTCACTATCCCGTTCAAAAGTCCTTCCCCTCCAAAGGTGTCAGCTGTTCAACATCACAATGCAGCTATACCTCTTGAGTGCAAATGTATAAGCAGAGTTTATGAGCCCAATACGTCAGCCATGATTTCCATTGTGTGCAGAGTTTCTTACGTTGAAAATTTGCTTTGGTAGGTAAGAAATGTGTAGGGTTTGAGAGGTTTCTCCCTGGGTAGTATAACTATCACAAAAAGTACCCCAATCGACCAACTTGTGGTCAGTGGTGTAACATAGCTAACTCTATGTGAGAAGCAATAAAAAAACGAAGAAGAGGGGTGTGAAAAAAGGGACAGGAATGGGGGCCTCTCTAGTGAAAGGTTGTACCTAACTCAACCATGAATGTGGGGGAGAAACACTTTTTGTTTTAATTACCCTCACACACCCTAGTGGTGTCATGCTTCATCATCGGGTCACCCCGACTCCTAAAAGTCGGGTGGGCTCGACCACAGTGTTGGGAGCTTTTTAGGTAAATGAAGATCAGGGGAGTTACTATTGTTTTTGAATAATTACCTGTATATACTTGACCCTACGATCCCTTTTGTATACTACTTATCGCTCCATTTTCATGAATTAATTTCCTACTCTCAATTGCTAATGCCCCCCAGAGGGTCACTCCTGAATGGACCTTTAGGCCACATCAGAACCATGTTTCCCTAAACAGGGCAAGTGAGGTGGAGTGCAGGTTTCTGGATGGTTGGTGGAAGTTCAGGCAGTGGCTCATGTATGCTGATCTTTGGTTGTGGAGTGCTTTGTAGGCATGTGTAAGTAGTTTGAATTGACATCTTTTCTGGATAGGGAGTCAGTAGAGAACTCTCAGCTGCTGGGTGATTTGGGCCCATTTGTGTAGGTTGAGTATCAGTCAGGCCTCTGAGTTCTGTATTGTCCTGAGCTTTCTCATGAGTTCGCTGGTGGTACCTGTGTACAGTGCATTGCAGTAGTCCAGACGGCTAGAGATTAGGGCTTGCATGTCTGTTTTCTTGGTGCTCTTGGTGCTCATGGGTAGTCATTTGAAGAGTCTTCAGAGCATGCAGTGTATAAGTAGACTGAAGAGACTATGTTGATCTGTTGTTTCATGGAGAGTTTGGTGTCCAAGATGATGCTGAGGTTCAGGGCATGGTCTTTAGGTGTGGGGTTTGCTCCGAGTTCTGGGGGCCTTAAGGGATGCTGCAGATGGTGGTCTTTGGTTGTGAGGTGAATGGGGTGAGTAGGATTCTGTAAGAACTGGGATTTCTCGTTGGCTAAGGCGTACGCCAAAGCCAGGCAGAAACCACCACTCTAGTCAGCGCAAGGGAGTTACACGCCAAAGACAACCCCTGCTCAGCCCCATGATAGCTTGGCACGAACAGACAGGCTTATCCCGGAGCAATGTGTAAAGCATTTGCGCACGCACACAGCAACAACATCCCAGGCACACTACAAAAGGAACTACACACAAGGTTATGTAAAAATAACTTTTGTATTCTTAAAACACATCAGATAGTAATCACACATACACAGAGAGCGCACGCACTTTACACTGGACCACAGTGAAAAAGTGCGCAGAGGCCTAAAATCACCAACACCAGGTTACAGAAACAGGCTAGGCAAATGCAAAATGTTTTGGGGTGAACCTGCCAAAAGGGCCAAGTCCAAAAGATTCTCTGGGTGCGACCGATGAAGAATGATGCCATTTATTCGAGTGCTTCTTCTTTGATTCCTATGGGGTCCAGTCTTTTGATGATTGTATGGTGGGAGACACTGCTGAACGCTGTGGAGATGTCAAGAAAGAGCAGAGAGGCCAAGTGTCCTCTGTCAAGTAGGGTGTGGATGTCATCTGGGGCAGCGATTATGGTGCTCTTGGTGCTCTAGTTGGCTCTGAAACCCGATTGGGAGGAGCATAGCAGGTTGTGTCTCTCAAGGTATTCAGTAATCTGAAGGTTGATGGCCTTCTCCGGGTATTTAGTGGGAAACGGGGGCAACGAGATAGGGTGGCAGTTCTGGAAGTCGGTGGGGTCAGCGTACGGTTTCTTGAAGAATGGCCTAACCTTAGCGTTTTCCAGGAAACAGATAAGTGGCTGTGATAATGAATGTGTTGAGGATGGTGGTAAATTGGTGGCTGATCTCATTGCTTCTGGGGTTGAAGAGGCAGTGGGGGCAATGGTCGGTGGGTGCTCTGTCATCTCCTTTAGGATAGTCCCATCATGTACATACCATGTACATACATTTTGTCCCATCCACATGACATAACAGTCCTAACACAGGTGACCTTTTACCTAGTAGGTTACTTCTGTCTCTCCGACATTAGGCTCTTGGTACCTTATCTTAATCCCTGCACCTGACGTACATAAACATGTCCACAGAAACAGTAGATTTATTCCATTTATACCACTTTTTTTCATCTATGGCCAACAGCCAGCTGTGCATGATCATGTTTGTTTAGAAAAGGATTAGCAGAGAATTAGTGAATGTTTTCAAAACATATCGATTCTAGAAGAAACCCTGGAGTGACCACTTTAGTATAAAAGACCCTCACATCCCCTTACAGAGAGAGAGAGGAGAATTCCTTCCAGGCTGGACCGAGACTCTGCAGGCTGATGCTTCGACAGTCAGAGACCTGATGCGGGATGCCATCCTCAAAGCAGAGACACAGTCCTTAATTCAGAATCATCAGGTGAGGGGTTAGTACTTCCCCGGGGGATTCTTGGCTCCATTAGGATCTATCCGGTCATTTACATACACATGCTTCCCCTACATATCTAGGCTAGGAACATTTTGGTAGGCTATGCAATGGAGGAGTACGCCAATGTTATTGTTTTATATAATTTGTTTATATTCATCTTACTAGCACTATTGTAGAAATATATTTACTATTACGATATTGGTGCTAGTGATCACATTTGTCTGCTCCTATCTTTTGATTGTCGCAGCGAATATGTTTCATACTAGACTGACAATTGACCAATAAATAAATATTGAAACTGTTCCAAATGTCATTCTATGTGTAGTCTGAGAAAAGTAAGCATGAGTGACTGAGCAAAAGATACTGTATTGTTTCCATAATACCTGAGTAATCAGGGTTTTCATGTCCAGTGGTTGCCAGAAACTACACACACCACTGTAAAAACAGTGGGGGTAGGGCACTGCAGAGCTAGCTGGTCTAACGGCTGAGTCTCTGGAGGTGTCTAAAGTCTGTCTGCACACCAAGCCCTCAATTAAGGTCTTCGAAAATGCACAGGTCCTGGGGGTTCCAAGGAACTACACGACATGGCGCCACCAACTTTGGTTTGGTTCTTATATTAACAGTAAAATCTAAGTAGTTCAGTTGAGCTCTCTCAGACAAGCCCTAATCACATTTCTTCAGAGGCATCTGAAGTGGGAAGGTTTATCCGCCTCAGCTGATCAGGTACACCCTGTGTATTGGCTGAAGATTTAGACAAGTTGTAAGGATTAAATGTTCCCATATTATGCTAAACCCTACTTCCTAAACCTTTACTTTCTTCTCCTTTCAAAATGACTGAACCTGCGAGTAGCAGTGGAAGGGCGGAAGGAGACAAATTTTCTAATGCTCTGAATATCACAGAGAACTACAGACAGGCAGTAACTTTGTGATTGATAGAACATGGCGTATCTGTAACATGTGGCCATGTTACTTTCGTGATTGAGGCACACAAGGTGTTCGAACCAGAGGTATTCTGTTCCTGGATGACATTCCCACCTGCAGATCCTCAGGCACATTTATTTCATGAATACATTGAAGTGCATCCACCGGAAGAATACATCCAATACGAGGACATTGAAGTTCCTTACCAGCAACATAAAAACTCACTTAAAGGTGCCCTCAAACAAACAACTTTAGTCATAAGACTCGGTTTGCTCAGCATAGGAGGAATGACATGGTCGGTCTTAACGACTTGCACTCCACATCCGGAGATAGACACACTCCAAATAGGGGAAGTGTGTACACTTTACTAAGAAATAGTAAGGCTATACAGACATATTGTCCAGTTTGTCATGAAAACACTCACAGTACAACCTGTGAGAGCTGCTCCACATGGTACAGTTCAGACTGAACACACACCAATAATTAGTCCACAGGCACTAAAAGCAATAATGGCGGGTGTTGTTTGGTCGGCCAACAGTGCAGACGTGGCTTAAATAAGCTCTGCCCGTTCACAGTAATAATCCTTCGTAATCCTGCTCTAATCTACCTCAGTGCAGCTCATCGTACACCGGAGGGACCACTAGCCAGCCCATGGTGCCTTGTGTGTAGCGGAGGAGGGATTGCTGACTGTGGGCCGTGCTTTGTTACCAGGGATCCCTGTGATCTAGCGCAGGCTAGGCCCGATGCTGCCGGTCTGCCGCCAAGTCCCTGGCGGGGCACTGCCGAGATCTGTGTTGGGGCCAGATTGGTGCCCTGAGGTAAGGAGTGCGGATAGTGCGGGGGCCAGTGCATGGATGGCTGGTTGTTCTCGCTCCCTGAGTCTCCACATGGGCTCACTCTGGGGTGATTATCTCGCCCTTTGGCTGCGGCCCTAGTCGCGGGGGTCCTTCACCTCCAACTCGGTCTTCCTGCTGGGTTTGTGAGGCCTGCCTGGGTCTGGGCATTGGCTGCTGGAGGGTGGTCACGACGGGCCTCCGGGGACTGGGGCGAGGGGTGCTGCACATTGTTTCCGCGGGGCCTCCTCTTTGTTCTTCCGCGACAGGGCGCCCCTGCGGATGAGGCATGCCTGGCCGGTGGGTGCAGCAGTGCAGCTGTCTCCGCCTGCGGTGGCTCTGTGTCACATATGCCCTGGGCGCCGGGCACTATCTGAGATTCCTTGCCTGATCATGGTAGGCATACCCTGTGACACCGTTTTAACTGCTGGTCTCGGTGCTAGGACACTGGTGGTGGCTTTCCCTTTCCCCCCTTGGGGGTCCGGTGTACTGGACGGGGGCTACGCTGGCCCCTTGTACCTAGCCTGGTGCTACGGGCACAAAACAAGGCACCTTGGACCAATATACTACAGTGACTGGAGGAGGCTCCACGCCTGGTCCTTTACTAGACAATTCGGCCCTCTTGGCGGCCATTATGGAGGCTAGGGATATGCTGCACACTAACATTGATGCAGTGGATTCGGAAGTCTCATTCCTGCATCAGGACTAAAAGCCGTGGACCGCATCACCTTAGCAAAGACACAGGTGTCCTTTCTGGAGGATAATGTAACAAACCTACAGCAGCATGTCAATAAGCTAACCGTTATCTCGCAGGAGCTGGCATCCTGGGTATAAGATGCTGAAGGCCATGCCAGGCGTAACAACCTGCATTTCTTGGGCTTTCCAGAGGGCTGCGAAGATAGTTCCATGACCCGCTTCCTCGCCCAGTGGCTCAAAGATCTCATACCGGTTGATATGATATCCACATGCTTCGTGGTTGAGCGGTCCCATCGGGCATTGAAGTGAAAGCCACCTCCAAGGGAAAACCCGCTGCCGGTCATTACTAAGTTACTTAACTATGCAGATAGAGATGCGGTGTTACAGTTTGGAAGATCACATAAGGACAAACTCTTCTTCGACTCCAGGCTGATAATGATCTTGCCAGACTACACCTGTCTGGTGCAACAGCAAAGACAGTCCTTTACACCAGCAACACAGAGACTGTGAGATCTCAGTATTTCATACATGCTGCTCTATCCCACCAGGTTACATGCTGTATATAACTCTAAGACTTATTTTTTCAACATGCCTGAAGCTGTTTTCGCCTGGACTGACAAGAGGGCTCACCTGAAGCCTCACTCTCAGCCACCACTAGAATCCGACTCCTCCAGAGGCTTGCAACAAAAGAGACCACGCACGACAAAATCGCAGTGGAGACATCGCTCTGGATATGACCATCGTTTCTCCAGCCCTGAGCGGGCATCCTGAACATTCCGAGGTCTAATCTGTGGCAATTTGGTCCCTACAAACTGTCCATCATTTGGAACTGCTCCACTTATTCTGCACCAAGTAGGCGTGGACAATGCCCAATGTGGCTGATCAGACCCAGACACGTGTACCCCAATGTTAATGTTCAATGGGAATGTTGAGATCCATTGGAGGGGGGACCCTGGGCTCCCAGGTTGGGGTACTAGGGCACCTTTCACCGCAACAGATACTCCTAGTTTAGGCAGTATTGTTTTTGGGGTTAAGAGTTAGGCTGAGATTAGTTTTTCTACAGGCTCAGATACACAACTCCTATTTCACTAGGCCTGTCACCAATTATATACTTACAAATGACACATGGCTACTCAGGCGACTGTCTCCCCATTGGGCGACCTGACAGTGGTAGATTGGAATGTCCATGGGCTGCTCAATAAAATCAAACAAGGTGATATCCTCTGACAGGCTAAGCAATACGGAGCAGACATTCTTCTCCTACAGGCGACTCTTCAATTCGGCAATAAATATCCCTGCTTAGCCAGGTTTGGGTATCAGCTAGTATACCATGATATTTTCACAACGGGTTCCCGAGGGACAGCTATCTTCATCCACCAACGCGTTCCCTTCATCCATACGAAACATTGGGTAGATTCTCGGGGTAGGTATGGTCTCTTTCCAGGTACACTCTACGGTGAACAAATTAACCTTGGTAGCATTTATGCACCCCGCCCTATGGGACCACTCTTGTAGACAATATCACCTGTTTGTGGAGTGAACTTCCAGATGGCCTAGCTCTCCTGGAAGGGGACTGGAACAATATCATGCCACCGCTTTATAGTAGGCGTGGATCCGGTGTGGGCCCTCCCACCACTGCATCTAAATTATCCCTACTTGCTGGCACACTGGGGTGGTCTGACATATGGCACAAACATCACCCCGCCGAGATAGGCTACACATACATGCCCACAGTTCAAGGATTCATGCCCCGACTGGATGTATGTTTACACCACAAAGCCACATCCACAGGTTTTCCCAGGTCTCCCATCTCCCCAGAGGGTTAACTGATCATTCCCCGGTCACGGTGAAACTTCTCCTACAATTTCAAAAGCCTCCCTTTAGGTGGCAAATGTCTATATGGCAACTTCGAGACCCCGATTACCAAGAGTGTCTGAACACAGCAATCCATGAGTATCTAGACATAAATGTCGGTTCGCTCTCGTCTAAAGGAACCCTTTGGGATGCCTTAAAACCCACAATCTGGGGGGCGTACATTAGTTACCGGGCAAATGAAAAACGGAAGCACTCTGCCCAGCATGACAACATGGCGGCCCAAAATACATCTTTAGAGACACCATATATGCTCAATCCCAGCCCCACCCTTCAGCTAAATCTGTCCCACACACAGCAACAGCTTCAACAGCATATTATTGATGAGGCGAAGGAAATCTGGATAGCGTCACAACACTGAATATACCAGTGGGGGGACAAATCAAGCAGAATGTTGCATAGACTATGCCAAACAGAGCGGTCCCAGCGACTGTCCCAATCATTCATTGTATGGATGGTGTCTTACGTACCCATTACAGTTGATGATTTAACCGTGGCATAACCCGCGATGCGTCCGGGGTTGGCCCCCGGCCCCAATGGTTTACCATAGAGTTTCTCTGACCATATATGTCTTCTTAAAGCCTGTCCGACCACCGTAGGACCCATCCTCATACAGTCCTATTTTCCTAATTATTTTTTAATCCAAACTATTAGAAAAAGTACTAGCTGAACACCTGCAGACCAGTATCCAGGATCTGATTCATCTGGACCAATCTGGCTTTATGCCACACTGAGCCACTCGCCATAATATTCGCTGGGTCCATAATGCCATTGCATTGGCCCAAGAGCTGGGCCGCTCAGTGGCCATACTCCTCACCGATATCGATAAGGCGTTCGAATCTCTTAGTTGGGAGTATCTTCTCCAGCTTTTGGAAGTGGGTAATTTGGGCCCACGCTTCCTGGCTTACATTCGCCTACTCTATACTTGACCAATGGCCTCAATGCGTATTGCTGGTCATCGCTCCCCTCTTTTCCCATCAGTCACGGCACACAGCAGGGTTGTCCCCTGTCTTCACTCTTATTTTCCCTGGCGGATGAGCCCCTGGGGGTATTGGTTCGCCGGGAACCAGTGCTTCGAGGCTTTGAATGGCCGAGTTCATTACCCGACTGCCTTGCGCTAGATGCGGTCGACGTCCTATTGTTTATGACTAATCCATGGATTTCGGGACCACTTATCCTACAGATCCTCTAAGTCTTTGGCAAGACCACCGCGCTCCATACCAACCCTCCCAAGTCTGGGCTGTTTCCAGTATGTGGTCATCAGGGTAGAAGTACATGGGCAGCTCAGTTAACACACGCACCAGAGGGACCCCATTACCGGGGTATTTTTATGTCTCCTTGTCCAAAGATCACATGGGCGTGCAACATTAATCCACTTCTTGACGGCCTCTGGACAAGACAATAATATGGTCAACCCTACCGCTTTCGCTGTATGGACGATCAGCGATTTTTAAAATGGTCTCTCTCCCCAGAGTGCTTTACCAGCTACAAAATGTCCCCTATCATATACCGCGCTCATGGTTTGCACAAATAAATGCAATACATAATAAATTCCTATGGGGTGGGGGGCTGTTAGAGTGTCACTGCAGACCTGTGCGCAATCTATCTACTGCAGTGGTATTGCTGCGGCAGACGTGTATTCATACTATGCGGCTTCTCACCTATTGGTCATTAACAAATGGTGGTACAATAAACCTACAGACCCGGCGTTTGCACTTGAAAATGCAGCACAGAGCCTCGATTTTCTACCCCATGCTAGCAGAACAACAATTTGGCTCTGGCTGCATACCATTCGACGGATGGGGCGGCATTGGCGTCTGACTCAGGCAATAGCCCTGTGGCATGGTACATCCTTATGTTAGGTGGCAAAATTAAAGGGGTTGCGCCAGTTGCACCTGGTCGGCATATCCACACTGGGGGAAGTTATGCGGGGCACGACCCTAAATTGCTTACAACAGTTGCAGGAGGATTTCCAACTCTGTTAAACCCAGTTCTACAAATACCTCCAATTGGGTAATGCTCTCACCCCCATGCTTCTTACCTTCGACAACCCTCCAGAGTTTCACCTTCTAGAGGGTTTCCCTCATGGGAAATTTGGGTGCCCACAAAATTTGACAGATGTACCAAACACTGACAACACATTTCAATATGACCCTGCACAAGACCAGAAAGGCATGGCAAGACGATTTCCCAGACCTGACCGACGATGACTGGGCTGAGGCTATAGCTAGTCCCCGGGTGCTGCTGTTTCCTCTAGATACTGTCTCATTCAATTTAAATATGTCCATTGCATTTATTACACATGCCTCCGTCTTTGGAAGATGGGGGTTATTGCATCCCCCAGTGCTTATGTTGCGAAAAGGAGAAGTGGATGTTTTTCCACACAGTATGGAGCTGCATCGCAATACAGCCCTTCTGGCGTAAAGTCTCGACTTGTCTATAAGAGGTACTGTCCTGGGATCTCCCACACGACCCTAGACTGTTCCTACTTCATAGCACTGATGACATAGGGGGAAATCGATACAAACAACACCTGCTCTTCCTTGCCCTTACTATCGCCAAGCATGATATTGCTCAGCTATGGAAGGGGACTCCCCCCCGACACTTGGGAACTGGTGAAATGAATTAGACAAAGGTGCGGGGTTTCCTCAGAAGCATAGGCAAATGTGGTCTGGATGGGCTACATACCGGGGTATAGTCCTTCCCCCCCTTCCCTCTCAAACCCCTTGATGAGCAGTCATCATCAGACTACCCGTGTTGGGCCATAACACACTGCAGGTTGTATTCTTCATTGTGGCGTACACAGATACTTAAACATGTTCTTAAATGTGGGTGGTGTGGAAATGTCGGCGCAAAGTTTTTTGTTTTTGTTGTTGTTATATATGCAAACTGTAGTCAACGATGTTTCCAAGCTTGGTAATTTGTGATCATCCTGCCTTAAATTGGTTTACGTCTGGCAACAGCCCAAGGGGTACCATAAAAACTCAATAAAATATGTTTAGAAAAAAAAAAGCAATAATGGCTGTGTTTCAATCAAAAAGGGATCAAGTACCATTCCGAATTGCTGAAAAAATAGCACAGTTGGAAGCAATATTTCGCCGCACGGGTCTGCAGGAAAAACACAGAATGTTAACAATTTAGTTGTCAATGGGAATGCTTCACTCACTTGAGGAATGTACCACATGAGGAACAATCTTTGCTTCATTATACATTAGAATACATAGTACATCGACAATATAATTTATTCCTGAAGTATTGAAACAGATACAGAATGAGTACGGGGCAGGACCTGCCCTGGACTTGGGTATAAAACTGATGGGTAACTTTGACCAAGTCTTGGCAATTATGCTGAGCAGCATTAAGGGGTAAGCAGCAGCTGTGGCTATACGCCAACGCTTAAGGGAAACAGCTCCTACAAATCAGAAGCGTGCATTACCAAAAATTATAGAAGAAACCTATTCTTCACGAGGTAGAGATAGTTTTGGAGCCAAACCAGGGAAACCACAAGTGGTGAGTACTTCTGACAAGAACAAGTCAAAGCAAGCACCCACTTCTTGTAAGAAGAAATGGAATGATAATAATCAATCCAAAAATAATAATATTAATCAAGGAAACATTTCACTATCAAGGGGTGGGTCTCCCCAACAGGAGTCCTCTGAATAGAGGTACAACCTTAGGAATTGTGATAATATTAGGAAACCTGACAGGTATCAGAATACTGATCCGCGCTCCTTTAGTTCCTTTCAGGATTCATAAAAAAGCTTGGAGAGGCAAGGATGGTCAGAACAAAAACCTGAAGATTGACCAAAGGGTAAACAGGAAGAGCAACATAAAGCAAAACCTCAATTCACAAAGGAGAAAGTAGCTGGGTTAAAAATTAGAAATACCCAGATTACTGAGGACTCAACTTCTGAATGGGGAATGGGCTCTGATGATGCTAGACAGCATGGAAGAGGTAACAATAGTTTGCCAGAACCTGAAGGAAGAGCAGTATTGAATGAGTGCATCACAGTGGAAACCCCTGATACAAGAGTGAGTGTCCCACACCATCTACACAAAATTAAACTCTAGATAGAGGGGGACATCTCAAGAAGAATTCAAGGTCTCTTTTGGGAAAATTTTACATTTGGATATGACATTCTGTTAGCAGAAAAAGATTGGCCGCCTGAAATTATGATGGATTACCCAAAAGGTGAAAGCATCATTATGTCTGCTTTTTCCGACCTGGTTCCTGTTTCCTTAAATGCGCAGGAATGGGTGCAAGCGCTAGCACCGGCATTATACCACAACCATGTAGGGTGGGAAATCTGTTGCGCACTCCTCAGCGCGTCCTAGTCATCTACCTGGACAACGCGGATGTGCAAGGAAGCGAAGACGCTATAAGCAGCTCGGCGCCCCCGGTCCTACAACATTTGGACCGGAGACGCATGCATAGGTGTACAAGAGGGAGGTATCCTGTTAGCAAGTAAGTGCTGATCTTGCAGTCAACGTGTCCATGAGGAGCTGACAGAGTATCCTTGTAACTCTGTTTGTTTTTCGATCACGAAGCCCGATTACCATGGCCTCTAATGTTTCTTAACAATAAGGGAACCTGGTTAATGTAAATATTTTGCTTCCTCCCGGTACTTTAGATTGCTGGGATACTGAACCCCTACGAGTCCATGGGGCGCAACTAGGCCCTACCACATGTATGTAAAACGAAGTATATGAGTGTGCAAGCAGTATGTGTGCAGTTTTTCTTACCACGAGGTGTTAACCACGTTTATTCTGTGCAGGCAAACGTTTTTTAATAGACACTTGGTCGGACCGCATGGAATATAATCACTGTTCATCATGGTTCGTCTTATGGGTGTGAACTTGTGTGCATGTATTGGGGGTCATGATTACCCCTTGACTATTATGTTATGTTATTTTGTCTTACAGGAACCACATGATTCATTTGGTTACGTAGGTACTGGATGCATGCATTAATATTTGTTTGCGCATTTTTTCACTATTAGCTTATGGTGGCATCTTTTAGGAGTGGCAAACACAGGGCTGGTCCCTGTGTAGTCCTGAGGAAGTGCTTGGGGGATGCACAAAACATGTTGACATACAGAAGTTGATAGGTACACCTAAACACATTGTCATTTGGGTATCCTAATTCTTCTACCCCGGTTTTAACTCTACCACCTGGAAGCAAGAATAAACAATTTAAAGCTTACTAGGCAGGTAATTTTAACTATTTACACACACCCCTCTCCATCACATCACAACACTCGCACCACACATAGTCAAAAATTATAAGTGCTCCTGCGTAATTCGCAAGTCGCAGCACGCCCCAGTACGCAGCGGACTGGGATGGCCCCTATGATGAAGCATGTCACCGTGGGGCAACCCTGGTGAGTGAGGGGACAACAAGAAAAAGAGCAACACTCTTTTTTCTATCACTATACACACTATTCCAACTCCAGTGGGTGTTGCGAATAGGGCTATAGTCAGAAGCTAAGCTCTTGATCTCTGCTTCTCAGAGATCGTTTGTGATTTACAAGAGTGAGTGTCCCACACCATCTACACAAAATTAAACTCTAGATAGAGGGGGACATCTCAAGAAGAATTCAAGGTCTCTTTTGGGAACATTTTACATTTGGATATGACATTCTGTTAGCAGAAAAAGATTGGCCGCCTGAAATTATAATGGATTACCCAAAAGGTGAAAGCATCATTATGTCTGCTTTTTCCGACCTCGTTCCTGTTTCCTTAAACGCGCAGGAATGGGTGCAAGCGCTAGCACCGGCATTATACCACAACCATGCAGGGTGGGACATGGAGTCCAAACACCACAAGATCCCATTAAAAATGACTCCAACTCCATAGAGACAGTACCCTATTAAAAGGAAGCGAAGAAACAGGTTAAAGAAATCTTTGACCAACTAGAATATCAAGGTGTTATTGAAGCTTGCATCTCACCAATGAACATTCCTTTGTTTCCTGTAATGAAACCTGACAAAACATATTGTTTGGTTTTAGATTGCAGTCATTTGAACACATGCACAAAAACATGTGCAGTTCAGAACGCACATAGTGAAAACATTAATAAATAACACTGTGCGTAAGAAATACAAAACAAGACTAGATATCTCAAATGGATTTTTCTGCCAAGATATAGCTCCTGAAAGCAGATATTTGACAGGAATTTCTGCCCTAGGCACCCAGTGTCAATTTTGCCATCTACCCTAAGGCTATAAAAACAGCCCCAGGTTATTCTCGGCAAGAGTGTTAGAGCTATTAAAAACCTTCAATGAGGAGGCAGTGTCCTACGTAGATGATATTTATCTGACGGACGATGAAGCACTTGAACACTTGCTGCAGGGTGAACAACATAATTATTGATTTTGCCAATTTGGGCTACAAATGTAACTTTAAAAAATCAAAAATTGCCCATCTCAGCGTCCTATTTTTGGGATGTGAGCTGTCAAGTGAAGGCAAAAGCCTGGCTGAAAATTTTCTAATAAAATGTGCGCTAATCCAGCCTCCAAAGACTCTGAAGGGTTTACAATCCATTTTAGGATTTCTAAACTTCAGCAGAACATACATTCAAGACTACGCAAAATGAGTCAAACCTTTCCATGACCTAATCAGACCAGATTTCACAGCAAACAAGTGAACTCAAATACATACAGACACTCTATGTTTAGTTCAAGCTGACATGATAGCTTCAAAACACTTGATGACACGAGTAAATGTCCGCAACCTGGTAATACGGGTTTTCCCTGGGTTATCAGGGTATACCTACATCACGTTCAATGAAGGTGAGACAGTTCCAATCCCATACAAATCTCATTTGTATATGAATGCTGAAAATGAATGTGCAGCAACAGAAGAAATATTGACAGCAGTACAGACTGCTGTAGGGAGAGAAAGAGCACTAGTACAGGGGAAACGCATCATCATTGTAACACTGATACCAACTTTAGAAGTGGTAACCAAAGCCAGCATTCCAAATGCAAAGGCACTGCATCCATGTTGGATACAATGGGCTAATTCTCTCACTGCAACAGGTGTAGAATACAGATATTTTATTTTATTTATTTATTTATTTTTTGTATGTTCTTATATAGCGCTCGACTACCCGGAGGCATCTCGGCGCTTGCCTTGGGAACCCGTCCTGGCTTTTCCCTGTGAGATAGCCCCTAACGGGCTCCCCCAAGGTGAAAGCCAGGCATCCCGCCGCGGGGGGCCGTTGTGGAGATTAAGCAAGCTTAATGCCCAGAGTTGCAGAGTGTGAACCCATGATTAGGTCAGGCACCGAAGCGAGAATTATCGAGTCCGTGGACATTTGCGCTCAATATGATCCTACTATGAGAACTCAAGCATTTCTGCAGTGCGAACAAGAATACCCCCCTCCCGAATGCAATCTTGCCTCTAGATCAGTATGAATACATCATTTGCACTGATGGTTCTGCATAAAACCGGCTATTGGAAGTAAATAACAATATAGCACTGCATGTGCTATAGTGAAAGGTTGTATACAGGATGGCAATTTCCATCCCAGCAATACGACTACAAAATCTCTAGGAGATTGTACAGCGCAGCTGGCAGAACTGAAAGTCCTGATACTAGCACTACAGTATATGGATCGGGAATTCCCCACACCAATTGTGTGCGATTAACTTTACTGTGTGCAATTTTACAATGAATATCTTCACTTTTGGGGCCAAGGGTGGCACAATAAAACATAAATTGTTATGGGAACAAGTGGCAAAGCTGAAAGCATGTCTGCCACAGGCTCAATTTATTCACACTGTCATCAGCATGATGGCATACACATTAAAGGGATTTCACTGGCTGTTGAAGCTGCCAAGGCCACAGTATGAAATGCTGCCATTGCTGCAATCACTCGATCACACACAAGAATAGACTGAGATATACTAGTAGCTATCAATGTCACAAAGAACGGCTCTGCCGTCCTGCCAAATTGGCTTTCCACTCAAGTACTCCTACAAGTGAGATGAGCATAACACACTATAGTCTAAAATTCCAGGAGTGGGGGATAGGGTAATATTAAACAAAGATTGCATATTAGGTTTAATTCTCGCTGCACACAGGGGTCTGGGATCTGCACACGCAGGAGTTACTGCAACAATTTCATAATTGAAGCAGCATTACGGGTGGTTGGGGCTGACAAAACAAAGGACCTAGGGCCAGATGTAGGACACCAAATACGGTCGGTAACGGACGATTTCGGCCGTTACCGACCGGTATTTGGTGTTTGACATGTAAGGGGCCTAAATTTGACAGAATCAGTAAATTTACTGATTCTGTAAATTTACCGAATCGTTAAAATACAGAATCGGTAAATTTACTGATTCTGTAAATCAAGATGTAGGTGGCACTTAAAACAGTGCCACAGGCCCTTAAGAATTTGTTATTTATCACCAAATACTATTTGGTGGTAAATAACGAATTCCTGTTTACATGCACATCTGTGCATGTACACCTGTGGCACATATACATGCCCTAAGGGCATGTATGTGTGTCACAATGCACACAAGCCAGAATCAGGGGTGCATCAGGGTGTCAAAGTGACACCCTGTCCCCCTTGACAGTTCGGTAATTTTACCAAATTGGTATTTACCGATTTGGTAATTGGCATCAATTCCTATGGGCCTCAAGGCCCATAGGAATCAATGGCAATTACAGAATCGGTAAATACCGATTCGGTATTTACCGAATCATTCTGATTTGGTAAAAACTACCGAATAATTACCTACATCTTATTTACCAAATCTAAAATACTGAATCGGTAAAATTCGGTATTTTAGAGTCGGTAAATAAGATTTACCTACATCTGGCCCCTAGTCCTGAAGTGGGAAATTTGCCAGTAGACGAAGGGTGCCACCATTCACAGCCCACCACAAACACCACGACTGATGTCAGACAGACCTGTTGCATGTGCATATTTGGACCACTGCGGCCCCTTAAATTCAGACGGGGCTTACAAGTACATCTTAGTGGAAGTGGGCTCATGCTCTAGATACCTATGGATTTGGCCCCAGCATTTGGCTGACACTCCAACTGTTATAAAGGATTTGCGAGTCTTCATTGGGTTATACGCAAATGGCACGTTACATTCCAACCATTGCCCTGCGTTTAGCTCTAGGGCTTACAAGGAAGCCATGGAAATTATGGGTGTGGCATTGCAGTACTCCTCCCACTATCATCCAGTGGGAAATTGGGTGGTGAAGAGGAAAAACTGGGACTTAAAGCAATCCTTAACAGCAAGGGTATTAGGCGTGGGTGGTAGTTGGGTCAATCACCTATATGGATTCCAGAGGGCCCTCAGTAATATGCCAAGAAAATCCTTGGGAGGCCGTACCCCTTATTAAATCCTGTTTGGGACAAGAACGTGGGTACCTGATCTTGATTGTGCCAGCACAGTGGCGGATGCAAAACCATTTGAACTGAAGGCTGTTTTACCGAAACTCAATGAATTTCAAGTGTTACAGAGCAACGTGCAAGTCAAACGCACTGAAACTGGGGAAGTGAAACCAGTTCCGACAAAACCGGCCTGGGTCTCGGAGATTGGGGACATGGTCAGGTAAAATATTGTGGACAGAAGAGCGTTTGGGCCAACTTACAGAACAGCTGTACCTGTCCTGGTGGTTGTGGGAACAAGAACAGGCCTTCTTCCACCTCTTGGCGGCAAAAAAAAGAAAAGATTTGTCTTCATTGATCTGATCAAACCACATCATGTGGCCATTTCTCAACAGTAGGTCGCGCTGGGTCCTGAGTAGCCACAGATCTCCTCTTGCTACTATACAGGAAGTTCAGCTAGAAAGAATGATAACCTTTCAAGACTCCGCCACACAGAGTGAAGGAGTAACGAATAATGGAGAACAAATCATTCCAGCTGAAATTGAAAAACATCAAGAAGAAACAACAATGCAAGTTGCATTTTGGCCCAACAATGATGTCTACATTAATGTACCTTCAAACAACACATCTGCCAGTTCTACAAAACCTGCAGAGCTACCAAAGATAGATAGATCTGCGTCTGGGTTCTTCATCAACTCAGATGATTTCTCTTCAGATCCAAGTAAACCGGATCAAATGCCACCTGTTTCAAAGAAAGAGAGACTTCTACAATTCTATTTTTTGCTTAAAAAGACTTACTTAGTGCCACCATGGTTGCACATTTAGTTCACAACAGGGAGAGAATACCTGTTAATGTGGATTGGCAAAGTGACTTACTTATTTCTGCTTCTGAATGGATACTATCTTCCAGAACGGTCTGCAGTACAATCCATGAACTAGGTCCTAAAACCACAAACGTCATCACACCGTGAACAAAGAGGCTTGTTCCTGGTGAACATTACAGCAATTCCAATACCTGATGGTGTAGTTTGGGATAAAGTTTCATTTGATGTATTTGGTCCTACTGAACACTTGAAAATTCCACATTTGTTTAAATTTTTTTTAAATGATTTCATTACCCCAGTACACTCTCTGATGATTGGGACATTGAAACTGTAAATACTATGCTTTCAGATTTAGAACAGTCTGCTGCATTTTCTTACAGAGAATTGTATGAGGATACAACCAATTATGATACCATGTTTTATTACCAACATTATGGTAATCAATTTTTGCATAGAGCAAGTGTACTGCGCGCTGCTAATATGTACCATCCATGGTAACATTGCCCAACACCACCAAAGGGTAGTTCTGCCACATTCACACAGAAATGTTCATACTGTTTAGGGTTCAATACATCAGACCCAGTGTTGTTTTACTACAAACTTGAAAAACACACAAGAACTTGTGCGGTCTATCAGCCAAATATATTGGCCCAACTGGCATGTGGTACACTATGTCAGTAGGTGCTGCAGTCACCTTAAGGAGAATTTCTAACCAGAAAGAAGAGAGCATGAGTCACATGTGTAAGGAATGCACATTCAAAAATCTATAATTTAATCAAAAACTGGTCAGCAAGATCCAGAACAGATTATTATGGATGACCATCAAACAAACCAAGTGATCTGTTATATCATCTGGCCGTCCATACTGTGACCAGGCCGGTCCTTAGATCATCAAGACCCAATGCCTTACAGTGATACTGGATCAGGTTCACTGTACGCTATGAACCACCAGTTGCTGGCCAGTTAATGATGGTTAGAAGTGGTGAAAACACAGTGCAACATAACAAAAAGTGGTGAATCTAAAATAGGGTGATATGTCTAAACAACTCTTTAATGAAAACAAGGCACATCCCCTAATTAAAAGAACAGGAACAGTGCAATCGACAGTATGGACAAAATGACTGTTGCATAAGGGCCAACATGTTTCTGCCTAACGGGCAAAACGTCCATTGGCTTTCATCAGGGCCGCTGCTCTTCAGTGTTGCTACTGTAACAAATCTGTGAGAAATAAATGTGTATATCAAGTGCATATTACACAAAACTAATCAGTGAAGAGAAAGAAAATAATAAGCGTAGGAACGATACAACCTGTGCCTACAGTTTAGTACTCATCCTCCTTGTCACTTGGATACTCAGCGTGATCCAGAATGACAGGGGACTGGACCTCACCACCCTTCACTGACCCATCCTGCTCCTTGGAAGGTTTTAAGTCAGTGAGAAGTTTACTCACCACTTCCACCCCATCATCAGTGACCAAGAGCACAGTAAGTTCAGCGTTCTCAAAATAGGACTTGACGCAGTTGACATGTCGGACTCTCAAGATCTGACATGTCTAGGCTAGCCAGGCTGAAACTCAACCAGAGTGTCATTCTGGTCAAAGAAGTGTTTCATATCCTCCTGGCTGGTATCCATAATCTCCTGGGTGAGTTGTGGAAAGTGGGCTGCGTGGTTGCAAAGGGCCAGTATGTAGCTGACCACATCCTGGGGACTTTGCTGGGAGCAGGCTCCCATCTCTCCTTCACCAAACTGAGAGTCCCTCCCACAGAGTGCCCATACAAAAGTTCAAATGGGCTGAAGCCAACCCCCTTCTGCCGTACCACACTGTAAGTAAACAAAAGACATGGCAAGAGGATGTCCCATTTATGCCTCTTCGGTTTGGTTAGACCCATAATCTTGCTTTTCAGGATACCTACCACCCCCCATTGATTTGGGAGGTACGTATTGGAAGATTTGTAGGTTACCCCATACTCCTTCCACATGGCATTCGTGTCTTGGGGTCCAGAGGCCCAATGGTGTCAATGCCCACCCTCTCAAAGAGGGTGCTAATGACAGAAAAAGGTTGCAGGTTGGATTTGTAATTTGCCCCTGTCTTGCCACTCACCTGGCAGGTAGGATAGGACCTATATTAAGCATCTGAGGAATCATGCAGAACTCCTCCCTGGTGGGATCCCTTTCATGTTGCCAGTTAGCCAGCTCAGAGAGGTTCCCCATTTCAGCCACATCCTCCCCTGTAGGTATTGGGCCGCCCCCTCAGTTTCAGTCTCTTCCTGGACTGGGGAGTTTCAGAAGTTGATTTCCCACATCCATTGCCCTTTTTCTTTTTGGCAGGCATCTGGGCCATTCTTCCAGGCTCCAGGTCTTCTTGACTACCACCTATGGCTGCCATGGACCGTGTGGTCAGACACACCGACTCAGGCACGATTTAGATCTTACCGCCACCTCTTTCCAGGTGGTATACTCCAGGTCATTTGCATCTCCTTTGAAGTGCCCTTCCTGCTGACAATCAAAGCATTTCAGGAGAGGCTTTTCTGCAGACTTACTGTTAGGGGACACTTTTTTCTTCTACTCAGTAGGGGGTTTGGAATCCTAACCTGAAGAACTACTGCGGAGCCTTTAGAGAACTCTGTGCTTTTGTCCCCCTCCTTCTCCTGATGAGGACTCTGTCCACCCTTGTGGTGATCCTCCCTCAGATACTTTCTTATGGATGCTGGTGCTGACCCAGCAGTCTACCACTCTGAAAAGCTCCCTTTCTTGGAGCCAAGGAGCCTACTGTCAGCAAGGGGTTGACGCAGAAATGGATTACAAAGACTGAACATTTGTTCATTTGCAAGCAAATTATACAGCCCATGTTAATCCTTTACCTCACTGCTCTTCACCCAGCCATCCAGTGTCTTGCAAAAGGAGTCGAAACAATTCACACTGGTCCCGTTGAGGAAGCTTCTGACTGTCCCTGAGCTGCTTTCTGTTCTTCTCTGGACTACATTTCCTGCTTAGGGATTCCTTAATTAGGGGATAATTCATCCTGTCACCCCCCTCTTGGACCAGTAGAGTTCCCTCGCCTCAATAGGGGTATGTATGCACAGACTAGACTCCCAATGTTCCACAGGATCCCTGTGCATCTGTAGGGCAATTTCATAAGCCCCAAACCATCTATCTATGTTGGCTCTGACCACAACGTTAGACACTATACCCTTTTGTATGTGGACTCCCCATCAAAGGGCAGTGAGAAAACAATGTCACCATCACTGCTGGACTCAGCCTCGCCTTAATGTCCAGCACCTTCAAGTTCAGTTCATGAGCCAACATGAGTTTTCTCTTCTCCATGGCCAGCATTTTCTCCACTAAGGCTTTCTTTTTCTCTAATTTGAGTTGGCAAGCTCTAATTTTAGATGTATCTCCTCCCTCCTGCCCTCCAGCTCCTCCAGGGACAAGCCTCTTGATGACATGCTCTGGGAGGAAAACCACTGCTCCGGGCAGGACATTGGCTGCCTCTCCCACAGGCAGTCCCAGATTCTCCAGTGAATCCAGGCCCAGCTTCTGATCCTCATCCAGTATCTCGTCCTCCTCCTCTGGAGTTACAGCTGCTGCATCACGAGGTTCTATCCGGGAGCTCTGCGCCTTTTGCAGCTCCATCTTCCAGGTGAAGACTTTAGTAGGAAGCTAAAACCTCTTGCAGAAATCCTTGAGCTGGACCATAGTGTAACTCCCAAGTTTGGCCAGCTCAAAATCCATTCTTTCAGGTGCTAGTACAGATGTAGAACCTCTAGTCAGAGACATGGTTTTAGGAAAAAGCAAAACTGCCAATCAGGGAGAATAGAACAATAAAAAATACAAATCAATCAATAAATAAATCAATCAATCAGGGGGTTATAAAGCGCCCTACACACCTGTGAGGGTCTACAGGCGCTGGGGTGGGGGGTGCAGCTCTGGGTCAGTTGAAGAGCCAGGTCTTGAGGCTCTCCTTGAAGTTGTGAAGAGTGGGGGAGTGTCTGATGTTGACTAGGAGCTTATTCCAGGTCTTTGCTGCAACGTAGGAGAAAGCACTTCTGTCTGCTTTGGTTCAGCGGATACGTGGGGTCTCTACCGGCGAGGTCGATGGAGCAGATGTTCCTTTCGGGTACATGGCAGGAGACTCTTTTGTTTAGGTATTTGGGTCCAATGTTGTGGGGGGATTTGTAGGCCTGGGAGAGAAGCTTGAATGTTACCCTCTTCTCAATGGGGCGCCAGTAGAGGTCTCAGAATTGCTGGGTCATGTGCTCGTGTCATGGGGTTTTGAGGATGAGTCTGGCTGCGGTGTTCTGAATGGCTTGTAGCTTGTGTAGCAGGTTTTTTTTGATTCCGGCGTAGAGGGCATTACCATAGTCCAGTCTGCTGGTTATGAGTGCGTGGGTGACAGTCTTTCTGCATTCGGGGGGGATCCACTTGAAGGTTTTGCGGAGGATGCGGAGAAAGTTGAAGCAGGTGGAGGTGATGCCATTGGTCTGGTGTGTCTTGGTGAGGGAGGAGTCTAGAATGATGCAGAGGTTCCGGGTGTGGTCCATCGGGTTGGGTGGGTTTCCGAGGGTAGGGGGCCACCAGGAGCTCTCCGACGCAGTGGGGGAGGGTCCAAGGAGGACGACCTCTGTCTTCTCCGAGTTCAGTTTTAGGCTGCTGTCACATATCCAGGTTGCAACATCTTTCATTCCTTCTTGAAAGCTGAGTCTGGTGTTTTCTGGGTTCTTTGTGAGCGAGAGGATGAGCTGGGTGTCGTCGGCGTAAGATACTATGCTGAGTCCATGCTGTCTGACGATGGCCGCACGGGGTCCAAGTAGATGTTGAAGAGCATGGGTTGATCTCAGTAGGTTTGGAGAGGAAGGGGAGAGTCTGATCCTTTGAGTTCTACCAGAGAGAAAGGAGCGGATCCAGTCAAGGGCGGTCCCTCGTATACAGGCGACGTGGAGTCTGGCTCCGAGAGTGTGGTGTGAGATGTGTCGAAGGCTGCGGAGAGGTCTAGTAGGATGAGGGCAGCAGTGTGGCCTCGGTCGAGTACCATGTGGATGTCATTGGTGGCGGTGAGGAGGGCGGTCTCAGTGCTGTGGTTGCCACAAAATCCAGACTGAGAGGAGTCGAGGATGGTGTTCTCTTCGATAAAGGTGGTCAGCTGGGCGTTGATGAATCTATCAGTGACTTTGGCTGCAAAGGGAAGAAGAGAGAAGGGCAGGTAATTCTTCAATCGGGAACGGTGGCAAAAATAAAATGCCACTCAGGAAGAATTGATTCAGAATGGTCGTAGGTATGGATGGTAGTGTAGATCAAATCACTGTAAGGCACTGCACAAACACAAGTTCTTACCACTGATCACCAATGTTAGAAATTGGGGGCGTCATTTACAAGTCCCCTGTGCCGTTGGAACATCACTTTTAATGACAATCCGGTGGCACACATTGTAGCGCCATATCTACTGAGCCACGTAAAGGCACCCTGCATGGTGTTTCATGGCCTTGTAAATAGGGTTTGAAGCAACGCAGCACAGGTAACTGCATTGTCTCACACCTCGATGGGGAGGCACTAACACCCATGGCATTGGACACGTTCCCAGATTTACAATGTTCTATGAACCTGGGAATGCGTCAAAACCCTTGGTCTCCCCAGGGGAGGTGTAGGAGAGTTGCAACAAGCCGAATAGCTTTATTTCTCCTTGTTTTTAACTCTTTGATGTGTGCTGATCTCAGCAGCACATATAGAAGGAGGAAATCACTTACTGTACCAAAACAATCATTCCCACAACACAGACACCCTTGCTCCATGGTGCAGGGGTGCCTGCATTGGCGTATTACAGTCAATTGAGTGTTAGCACAGGAAAAGAGGACAAGGATGTGTCATATCTCATTGATACATGCAAAAGAAACATTTGATAGATGGAATGCTGTACAATGCAGACACTCACCACCAGTCATAAGATTCTGGGTTTAATCCATCATTCTTTTGCTCACCACACCACCCCAGATTGGACCCAGACATATGCAAATCAGTCTTGACCCTGTTCCTTGTGGCAACAGTCCAGCCCAAACTGCCAAGCCAGGTCCTCCCTGGACCGGAAACAAGCATCCAGGAACTGGTTTCAGGGCATCACCCTTCATCAGCCATGCTAGCTTGAATCCAGTGGTGTAGTGAGCACGGGACTCACGTCTGGGCATGCCCTTCCCACTTAGGGAGGTAGATGTAAAGGAAACAATTGATGGACGGAATGCTGGACAATGCAGACATTCACCCAGTCACAAGGATCTGGATTTAATCCATCATTCTTTTGCTCAGCACACCACCCCAGATTGGACCGAGCCATATGCAAATCAGTCTTGACCCTGTTCCTTGTGGGAACGGTCCAGCCCAAACTGCAAAACCAGGTCCCACCTGGAACGGAAACAAGCATCCTGGGACCAGTTTCAGGGCATCACCCTTCATCAGCCAGGCTAGCTTGAATCCAGTGGTGTAGTGAGCACGGGACCCACGTCTGGGCATGCCCTGCCCACTTAGGGCGATATATTCAAAAGAAACAATTGATGGATTGAATGCTGGACAATGCAAACATTCACCCCCAGTCACAAGGATCTGGGTTTAATCCATCATTCTTTTCCTCACCACACCACCCCAGATTGGACCCAGCCATAAGCAAATCAGTCTTGACCCTGTTCCTAGTGGCAACAGTCCAGCCCGAACTGCCAAGCCAGGTCCTCCCTGGACCGGAAACAAGCATCCTGGGACTGGTTTCAGGGCATCACCCTTCATCAGCCATGCTAGCTTGAATCCAGTGGTGTAGTGAGCACGGGACCCACGTCTGAGCATTACCTTCCCACTTAGCGCTATATATGTAAAAAGAAACAATTGATGGATGGAATGCTGGACAATGCAGACATTCACCCCCAGGCACAAGGATCTGGGTTTAATCCACCATTCTTTTGCTCACTATATCACCTCAGATTGGACCCAGCCATATGCAAATCAGTCTTGACCCTGTTCCTTGAGGGAACAGTCCAGCCCGAACTGCCAAGCCAGGTCCTCCCTGGACCGGAAAGAAGCATCCTGGGGCAGTTTCATGTCATTACCCTTCATCAGACAGGCTAGCTTGAATCCAGTGGTGTAGTGAGCATGGAACCCACTTCTGGGCATTCCCTTCCCACTTAGGGCGATATATGCAAAAGAAACCATTGATGGACTGAATGCCGGACAATGCAAACATTCACCCCCAGTCACAAGGATCTGTGTTTAATCCATCATTCTTTTGCTCACCACACCACCCCAGATTGGACCCAGCCATAAGCAAATCAGTCTTGATCCTGATCCTTGTGGCAATAGTCCAGCCCGAACTGCCAAGCCCGGTCCTCCCTGGACCGGAAACAAGCATCCTGGGACTGGTTTCAGGGCATCACCCTTCATCAGCCAGGCCAGCTCGTATCCAGTGGTGTATCTCATTGATATGGCACATTCCTGCCCTTTTCTTTTGCCATAGAGCAGCACAGCAGGAAGGCTCGCGGGCTGCCCTATGGCAAAATACTGTAAATAAGTTGTTGGGTCTCTAGTTAGCAGATGTATGCACCCTGTTCAAGTAGGGTCCACAATCTAAGTCAGGGAAAGTCAGGTACACACCAAAAATCAACCTGTGCTCACCATCTATTTGTTGAACCTCTTGAAATTACGGGCAGCAGTGTTTTTTCCAAATGGTATGAGTAACCTTTTTCCTTTAACGGAGGATAAAGTAGTAAAACTGATTGAAACTACCAAATCTGGGTCTCCTAAGGACCCTTGCCTGCCTTTTGTCTTGCATTTGATCCCAGGTCTGATTGCAGTTTGAATATTATAATGGTGTAGGTTCAATATCTGATGACTTGGAAAAAGGCCTTGTCCTTCCTAATAGAAAAAAAAACTTTGTTGGACCTGACGGTGAATATGAACTACAGTCCCATCTCTTGTCTGTCATTCCCTGCCAAAATAGTAGAAAAAGCCTTAAATGAGGATCTCACAGCCTATTTGGATTCTAATAACATTTGGAATACTTCCCAACACGTTTTCAGTCCAAAACACTGCACTGAATCAGCTCTTGTGGTTACTACTGAGACGTGAGGAAAGGCAGCACTGATTCTTTTAGACCTCTCAGCCATGTTTGATATGGTGAACCATTCTTTACTTATCAACTAGCTTGGGAGGGTTGGTATTGGGTGCACTGTCCTGGCTCTACTAAGTTACTTCCTACCTAAGAGGGAACAAACTGTGGAAATGGACAGTTTCTAAGCTAACTCTTTTCTTTCTCTCCTGTGGGGTACCTCAGGGGACTCCCTAATCCCTCACACTCTTTAATATCTATGTATATAACTCCCCTGGTGAAACTTATTCAATCATTTGTTTATTTGCCATAGCCTATGACGATGAAATGCAAATATGCCGTCATGCCGAGGAAGGCATTGCTGCTAAAAATGTCAAAAACTGTTTGGCTCAGATCCCAGTCTGGATGCAGTAAAAGTGTTTACAATTAAACACACAAAAAACTGAAGTTATTTTGTTTGGAAGGAACACATCATTCTGGAACAACTTGTGGTGGCCTGGTAATCTCAGCCTAGTATCCTCTCCAGTACAGAAGGTAAAAAAATCTGGGGATCTTATTTCATGACCACTTACAAATTACAGAACAGATCAATCACATAACATCCTCTTGTTTGTATTTAATCAAGCTATTAATAGGGTTTTCATGTTATTCCTCTTGAGCTGCAAAAATGGTTCTAATAGCATTTAACCTTTCTAACATAGTTTATTGTAATGCCCTACTTTTAAGGATACACAAAGGACTTTAGTCTAAGCTCCAATAATTGCAAAACGTGGCTTCACTGCTTCTCTTGAAGGTCCTCAAGTTCTGCTTTATCACAAAGAATATCCAGGAATTGCATAGACTGCTGGTAGCTGAGAGGGTCAAATTTAAGGCACTCTGTATGTTGTATAAAGCCTTGCACGGGCAATGGTCCCCTCTACCTACAAACAATTTTCAAGTTGTAGACCCCTTAGTGAGAATTAAGATCTTCTGTTTCTAAATTTGTGGTCATCTCAAAAATAAAGAAGGCCAGATGGGATGGCAGATGTTTCTTATTATTAGACAGTAAACTTTGGAATTCTCTGCCTCTATCCTCAAAATCTCATCCTAGTCTTACCCTCGATAGGAAGCTGTTAAAGAGATGGCTCTTTGTTTCCTCTTCTAAATAAGCTGTGTTTCACTTTAAGTTCTTTTGTGGTTCCACTAGCACCAAGACACTTCGGTATTTACCCGCTCTAGAAAATGTTTACTTACTGTGGCACCTTGGCACAGATCAGGCAGGCTTAACTTAGGAGGCAATGTGTAAGTATTTGTGCAACTCTTAAAACAGTAAAACAGCGAAAACACCAATGGAAAAATACTCCACACAGGATTAGAAGGAAAGGAGCTTAATTTAATAAACAAAGCAAGACCAAAATGACAAAACTCCAATAAGTGGAGCCGGACTTATGAATTTTTAAAGACTATCTTGACATTTAGGGCCATATTACCAAGATGTGCGTTAAAAAACGCACATCGCACATTTCCCTATTGCCGGCTATCGCCGGATTTTATAGCCGTGTTAGCGCATCATTATCAACGCGCAACACGTAGGCGATATTAATCCGGCGATAGCCGGCGATAGGGAACATTAGCACGTGAAAACAAGCGTTGTTGTCACGCGCTAATGTGTGCCTTGATAATATTGGGGGGTGGATCCAGCTTTATGATCCACACCCCCATGTTATCAATGCCTAATACCTGATCAGAGCAGGCGTTGGGAGACCTGCGATAAACAAGTTTATCTAAGGTCTCCTTCTCCCAACGCCTGCCTTGTTAATAGGGTGTTACCACCTCCAACCACATTTTACATGTGGTTGGACGTGGGAACGCCCACTTTGCATATCATTAGCGATGTTTCTCGCTGACATGCAAAGTGGGTTTGAGGCAGGCGTTAGCATGCCCTTGTTAATAGGGCGCTAGAAGTATCGCCGTTTACTCGGCACAATTCGCCGAAAAAGCAGCGATACTTCACCTTGGTAATATGGCACTTAGTGTTTAAAAGCATATACCGCCCGATTCATCAAAGAAAATAGCGCTCGCAAAGGGCCAGATTCTGAGAATCTGGCCCTTTGCGAGAGCGATTTTTGCATTTGGGATTCAGCATCCCAAATGTAAAAATCGCTAATTGCGATCTCGCAATTTTGCGAGGAATTACATTTAAGAAATCTCTATTTGAGATTCCTTAAATGCAATTCATCATACAATTAAATTTTGCGAATTCACAATTTCTAGCCGCAATTTACCGCGAGGTCAGACCTCGTGGTAAATTGCGAAAACTCAGAAAAATGCATTTAAATACATTTTTCTGAGTTGCATGTTACACACACACATGTCCTTTGGACATGTGTGTGTGCAACACCTGTGTAAAATTTCATTTGAGGGGTGCTACAGGGTGTCCTTTGGACACCCCTGGCACCCTTCAAATTGCTATCTTATTTGCGATTAGCAAATTGCTAATCGCAAATAAGGAATACTCCCCATTCATTCCTATGGGCCTTTTGGCCCATAGGAATGAATGGCGAGTTATTCCTTATTTGCGATTAGCAATTTGCTAATCGCAAATAAGGAATATGTAGGAATCGCATATCTTCATGTAATTTCTACATGAATCCCGTTTTGCGAGTCCTTAATAGCGATTTGCTATGAATCGCTATTAGGGCCTCGCAAAACGGGAGAATGATGAATCAGGCTGAAAGTGCCAACTGGGGAAATCCGGCCGTGCTTGACCAGGGTGAATCTAAAAGTTCAGGCATACAGAGATGGAGTGCGTGTCAGATATTGGGACTAGCCTTGTCTACTGCAAACTGTACTTTGCGAGGAGGATGCGTCAACGTTGAGGTTCCGATGTGTGGATCAAGCGAGTTGATGTGTTGTCTATCTGGCTGGATGTAGGTGATGCATCAGATCTGAGCCATGCAATCCAGATGTGTAACAAGTGGCATCAATGCAGAGTAGGCAATGCATTGTCTCCAACCATGCAACCAGTGATGTGATGTATTTGGCTGGCGATGCAGCAGAGCTGGAGGCGATGTGCTTGTTCCAACGGGCGCCACAACGGCAATGAGTAGATTTTGCTGCCAAACTTCAGAAAACCCATTTCCAAAGGCCCAGGACTGGGTTGGCACCAATTGACATGGTAAGCTCACAGTTAGCAGAACCCAAAAGATACAGGAGGGTTGAGGGAAGTCATTGATATACCTGAGACTTCAAAACAGGAGGCAAGTTTGCAAGCTCTTGAAGTGACAAGTTCTTGGGATGTAAAGATGCTGGTCCAGTCCTTCTTGCTCCCAGACAAGAAGGGCAGCAGGTGTCAGGGCAGGCACAGCAGAGCACAAGTCCAGTAGAGTCTAGCAGAATGAAAGTTCTTTTAGCACCTCAGCAGTCCTTCTTCCTGGCATATCGTCCTCAAGCCTAGAAGTGTACTGAGTTGGTGGTGTCAGGGTTCCAGTATTTATACTCAACTGTTCCTTTGAAGTAGGGGATACTTCAAATAGAGGCCTGTGAAGTGCATAAGGCCCCTACTCTTCCTGGCCTAGCTCCAGACTCACTATAGGAGTGTATGCCGCTCCTTGTGTGGGTACAGGCACAGCCCATTCAAGTGTCAGCTCCTCCCTCTCATCCTGCCCAAGATGGCCCATCAGGATGTGAGTAACCCATCAGGTATACATAAACTCCTTTTGTCAGTGACTTTCTAGAGGGAATGCACAAAGTCCAGGTGTCAGCTAAAACAGGCGTGTATTCAGAGGCACGGAGAGGCACAAAATGGTTATAGTAAGAAATGTCAACTTTCTATACCCTCCATTAACGCGGATGCTCGTAAAATTTTAGTAAATGTGTCCTAGGACAAGTATACTGCTTGACCTAATCTTTAGAAATTGGTGTGCTGGCCCACTCCCGGTATTGTTAGTTCACATATAGGCCCATCAGCGAACCAGCACCCGTAGTTAATCATGTCTTGGAAGGACATAGCTGACTTAACCACTAATCAGGCCGAAACTAAAGCGTACACAACTGATGAAGCAGAATCTATTTATGCTCTAGTTAGAGAGGTTCGAGACTTCAGTTCCTCAACAGGTAACACAACACAACAGCTAAGACAGCTTGAATATTTACTTAAGAAGGAGGTTAACCAGTGACTCCATGCAACGACCTTGATAGAGTACCACAATAAGAGGATCCCAAGAGGAATGCGTATAGCTTTAAGACCAATGCTGTTTAAAGCTTTTATGTCACGTTGGTACGCGATATTAAACAAATGTTCCTTGGACTTGATCCTTTTAATTATTGAGGAAATATCATCCATTTTGCTAGATCTGTCACTTGATATCAACAAACTGAAGGATGAAATCTCCCATAAAATGGTCAGTGAAGATTGGAATAAAGTATTGGAAGATAATTAACAGGAACCTTGACATACATGCTAAGGAAGTTCACAAACGTAAGATCCGAACATTTCGAAGGGATACCATTGATTATAAATCAGATGAGGTATACACCTGGGCTGAGGCATATGCACAGAAAAGGTTTTTTTAAAAACCAGGAGCAACTTCCCCTGAAGAAAGTATAGTGCCAGACCAGGATTTGTCAGTTCAACGTCCCAAAGCCACAGTAGTGTTACAACAGAGTATTCCTCAATCACATGAAAAACCAACATCATCAGGTACACAGCAGCCTTTTTTAGCGGAGGGCCTTACCTCCAAATCACCGCCGGACAAAACTCAAATACCCGCAGAACCCGCACCTGCAGGGGAAAAAGCCAAAAAAGCACCAGAAACAGGCAGACCCCATAGGAATCTCAAGAAGTAGAATCACTTGTAATGAATATCTCCAGTAGAACTCTGAGCAACAATGAACTTAGAATCCTTAATAAAGGCATCTGTTTTGTGCCGACATACACTTCTAATGAATTGGAGACTGAAGTATCTTTATTCAAATTTATGTGGAAATTGCGTCTTAGATGGTTCTTTTCTACATTGCCATTGTCTGAAGAAAAAACTTTAGAAACTAAACTCTTCCGATCAAAGAGTACATTTATGTCACCAATCAAGCATAAATCCCTCGACACCTTTCAATTGTTGGTCAAAAAACATCTGAAGGAAATTGCATACAACAAACCTTTTTCGTTCAAATCTATTAAAAAAAAGAACTCCGTATTCTTAATGCATTACGACAAGACACATCCATTATTTTTCGACCATCCGATAAGGGCGGAGCCCTGGTGGTTTTAAATACGGATTATTACAATTCCCAGGTTGATTTGCATGATATGGAAACATATATCCCATTGGAAAAGGATCCAACGCAGGAGATGTTAGCTTTACTAACTGACATTGTGACAATAGCTGTGAACAGAGGAACTATTGATGAAAATACTGGCAAATTGCTTGTGAATCTTACACCCAAGGTTCCGCATATCTATATGCTCCCTAAAATGCACAAGAACAGACTGAAGCCACAGTTCCGACCAATTGATGCAGGTTGCAATTCGATACTCGGATCACTGGGCTATTACTTGGACCATCACTTACAGCCAATGGTACCGTCTTGGGAGACTATATATTAAGGACACCACAGATTGCTTATTGAAATTGGAAAAAGTTTTTCATATGGTTGATGAGGACGTGATCTTATGTACAATTGTTGTTGTTGACCTTTATACGCCGATAGCCCATAATGAGGGCTTAGAGGCCGTTGAATGGAGGTTGCTGGCCTCTACATTAACATCTGATAAGAGCATCTTTTTACTTGAACTGTTGCATTTTGCACTCTATCACAGCTATTTCAGTTGGCAAAATAAATTTTATTTACAAAAGACGGGTACATCCATGGGCTTTCCCGGGGCCCCATCATATGCCAACACGTTTATAGCTTACTTTGAATATAATCACATTCTGACAAACTCGAGATGGACCAACAATGCAGCAGTACTTCTGCGATACATAGATGACATCCTTGTCATCTGGAAAGGATCAAAGGCACTAAAGGAAGAACATATTGCTGAATTAAATGGTGTCAATCCCAGAATTCAATTTACATATGACATTCAAAATGAAAGAATCCATTTTTTGGATATAGAGATCTGAAAAACTGATTCAGGATTGATAACATCAGTGTACAGGGAACCCACAGATGTGAATAATGCGCTTCACTTTTTAAGCACTCACCCATACTCCCTGAAGCAACATCTACCAGTTTCTCAACTGACCAGAATCAAGAGGATAACGTCAGATGCGCAAGATTGTTCTGACTTGATGCATGACCAATTCATGCGAAAAAAGACCAGAGGCTATCCGAACCAGACTCTGACAAAGGCAACACAGAAGGTAGCTTTAAAAACTAGAGAAGATATATTAAAGCCAGCTGTGAAACAACCTAAATCCCGTGAAGTCTTTGTTTTAAAGTATTCCACACAAGCATCCCAGATTAAAACCGTTAAGAAACCTGTTATCTAAGAATAAAGAAGAGAGTCAACTCCAATTCTACCTTCTTCTACTTGGAGTTTCTTCATTTAACAGTTATCAGAAAACATTGGGAAATTATAGATCAAGAACCAGACTTCTCTAACCTTTTCCGAGGTCCTCCGATATTTGCTCACAACAGACCTAAAAATCTGCGTGAATTGCTCAAACCCCCTGTTAGTTTTTTTTAAAACAAGCTAATAAGGGAATGAGGAAAAGCCACAACTGTGGACAATGTGGAAACGTAATTGTAGGAGATGTATTTACGCATCCACATACAGGTAAAAAGATGAAATTGCACCACTCTTTAGACTGTAACACATTGAGGGTAATATATGCTATCAAGTGCCCTTGCTGCTTAGTTTATGTTGGTAGAACAAGCCGCAAAGTTAAAACACGCATGGTGGAGCACAAGAGTAGGATTCGGAACAAAAACACAAGTTCTTCACTGGTTGATTATTGGTTGCAGGCCTCACATACCATCTCACAGTTGAGGTTCACCATTTTAGAACAGCTAGTCATAAGTAGGTAGATGTTAATACTGCACTGGCGCGCAGGGAGACACACTGGATAAAAATACTTGGCACAGTGATTCCTGGGGGGACTCTATGATCACTATGAGCTATTATGCTTTTTTGAAAATTTTTATTAGCTTCATCTTTAACTGTAGACTTCTGTAAAGGATTTGCACTCTTTCCCCTTGCACTCTTCCCCCTTGTCCACCCACTGAATCGCTAACGCCTTTCTGAATCATTATGAGATCCCATTTCTCGAGTATTCTTTAGGAGGATTTTTTAGTACCTATTTCTATTTTAAGTCTTTTTGGTTTAATTTTCTACACCACTGAGTACTAGCACATATATGTTTATGCACTGTATTTTTCACATTGGGTTTGCATCCCTTTCATTGCTTTTTTGTTAATTGGTTTGCATCTTGAAATTAGCTTGCAAGCAGTAACATCAGCATCTGTCCGCTTCTTTGACTTGTACTCTTTAAACTGGCATTTTCAAGCTCGTTGAACACCTTTTTATTAATTTGAGCATTACACTTTCCGTGAGCGCAGACGGCAAAAGTCTGCTTAATAACAGTGTGAACTAAAGTGGTACGTCACCTTTCTTTTTATGTGTTTAGTCAAGGGGTACATTAAAGTTTTAATGTAAAGATGAATACACACAAAGTCGTGTGATAAGAGGTTTATTGACACCCAAGAGGGAGGCAAGTTGTTCAAACAGAGACCAAGTAATAACTGATCCCAACTCCCCACATCACATTCCACAGCAATGACATAGGTACATTCTTGGCAAGGAATGTACATTATTAAAGGAGAAACTACAACACATCTCCCTTATTATAATAACAAAAACAAAAGAAATGAAAACAAAGAAAAACAAAAGTACTAAGCAAGAAAAATAGTACAAAAGAACAATTCACTTAGAACAGTAATCCTGAAGATACAAAGGAGATCTTCTAACTCTAGTGATTGTGCTGCGAAGAGAAACATTCTGAGGTAAGTGATTGGAACTTTTGGAACTTTTCACCACAAATCCGTCAGAGCCAGATTTCACAATACCATCCCCCTCCGCACACCTTGATAAGCGAGACATACTCCAAACATCTCCACCAGCAAGCATAACAACATTTTTCATGACCTTAACAATGCGTCTAGGCCCAAAATACTTTGACTCACCCTTGGGTGACCAAACCGCTTTTTTAATGTAAACAAAATCACCCACCTTCCAAGAAACACTCTTTGCACCTTTTAAAGAATCAAATCTTTGTTTGTACTTCTCCTGGTAGTTCTCCAGCCTTTCATCTTTGAGCACACAACCTCTGTCCTTAACCGAAAGCCACAAAGGATTAAGCTTAGAACCAGCAATTCTACCTTTCAGTTTCTTGAAAGGTGATACACCAGTCACGCTATTAGGAGTGTTTCTGTGCGCCCACAGTTTTTCCCTGAGAATAGGTTTCAGCGGGAGCCTTCTCTCCAAAGCAGTCTGAGCACATGCTCTAATTAACCTATTCATGCTCTCTACTAGGCCATTTGCCTGCGGAGAATAAAGAGCAGTCTTATGATGAGTGATAGACAAATCTCCTAAAAAGTCAGACATTTCCTGGGAGGTGAACTGAACACCGTTATCCAAAACCAAGATGTCTGGGACACCTTCACAAGTAAAAGCATCTTTTAAAAATGTGATAACATTCCTACTCTAAACAGAACTCATGCACGAAGCAGATAACCATTTCGAAGTGTAGTCAACCAGGACAACCACAAACCTTTCCGAAGGAGCCAAATTCTCAAAAGGTCCAATGATGTCCACAGCCACTCTGGACCAAGGACGCTCAGGTATAGCAACAGGGAAAAGAGGGGCAGCGCTCACTTTCCTTGACTTATCATTACCAGCACAAATACTGCAGTCCTTCACAACAGTTTCTACCTCTCGGTCTAACTCAGGCCACCAATAGGTTTCCCTGACTCTAGCCTTGGTGAGACTACGACCAAGATGCCCTTCATGTGCCAAATTTATAATCATCTCCCTCATCCCAAACGGAGGAACCAACCTGTCACCCCTGAACAATTCACCATGGACAATGTTTAATTCATCCCTCACATTCCAGTACCCCTTGGCAGTGTCAGGAACTTCCTTCAAAATAGGCCAACCATTGACCGTGGATTCCATTACAAAATTTCTGGCCAGGTCACTTGAAAAAATATCCTTCCATTCCGCTTCGTTTAGCGCAGATTCCCTCACCCACAAAACAACAGGTGGCTCAGGATCACACAAGACCAACCTATCAAGGGGTGATCTAGAGAGGAAATCAGCAGGAATGTTTTTGAGTCCAGGTAAATACTCTACACAAAAATTGTATTCCATGAGTCCTTCAACCCATCTCCTGATCCTCAGAGTGGTACACTCTACATTCCTACAGGAAAATAACTGCACAAGAGGTTTGTGGTCACACCTGACAACAAAAGGTAAACCCCATAACTAGAACCTGAAATGCCTGATAGCCCAAAAACAAGCAAGGGCTTCACGTTCTATAACTGAATATCGCTCCTCTGCACCCTTCAGAGAACGTGAGGCAAAACCAATGACCTTCTCCGAACCATCCACCAACTGAGAAAGAACAGCCCCCAAACCACTTAAACTCACGTCAGTGGACAGAATTGTTTTCCTGTGTACATCAAAATGCCCCAAAGTTGGCATCTTTGCAATCTGAGACTTAACAGCTTCAAAAGCTAATGAGCATTCTTTGTCCCAATTGAAAACCACGCCCTTCTTTAAAAGCAGTCTAATAGGCTGCATAACACTAGCAAAGTTAGGGATAAATTTAGAGTAATATTCAGACAAATCATTAAAAGATTTCACTTGATCTTTGTTAGAAGGGGGTTGCGCTTTAAGAATGGCCTCCGCCAGATCAATTTTGGGACTGATACCTTCCCCAGATATATTGTGCCCCAAATAAGATACCGATTTGACTCTGAACTTGCATTTCTCACGTTTCAAAGTCAGACCAGATTTCTTTAGCCTTGCTAAAACACTAAAAAGAACATCATCATGCCTGCCAATATCACTTCCGTACACAAGAATGTCGTCCTGAAAGAATAAGACAGAATCAATTCAAGATAAAACATTCTTCATGATCCTCTGAAAACATGCAGCAGCACTAGCCAGCCCAAAAGGCATCCTGATAAATCTGTAAGCACCAAAAGGAGTCACAAACGACGTTAGATGCCTTGATTCCTCATCCAACAAGACTTGGTGATACGCCGCAGACAAGTCCATGAAACTAAACATAGTAGCAGCACCCAACCTAGTCAAAATCCCATTAATATTGGGCAAAGGCTGCCTGTCCACCCAAATTGAACCATTTAGACTCCTGAGGTCCACACACATCCTAATCTTGGTACCCTTGTCCTTAGGTGCCAAAACAATTGGTGCAAGCCATTCTGAGCATTCAATTTCCTCCACCACACCCAACTTCAACAACCTATGAATTTCATCTTGGAGAGGTTTTATCATAAGATTTGGCACCTTCCGAACTTTGTGCACGACAGGTTTTGCATTCCCTTTCAAAATAATTTTATGCTTGAATCCTTTCAAAAGACCCAAATCATCACTAAACACCTCAGGAAATGTTTCAAAAATGTCAGAAAAATCACCAAGGTGAGAGACCAACATAACCTGTTCAGGAGCATTGGGATTTAAGGTAATACCCAGGTTCCTTTGATGACGCCAGCCCAAAAGATTATCCCCCCTTTTCGCAACATACACTTTACCAACAGTTTCTCTACCCTTAAAAGTAATGGTCTGGATGGAGTAACCAATCAAATCAATCTTTTGTTTAGCATACCCAACAGGATTAATGTCAGGGGTCAAAAGCTTGATCTTGTCCCCTTCAAAATTTGAGAACCAGAATTTATCGCTAATAAGGATGTACAATGAACCAGAATCAGCAAGCACAGGAACAACCTTGTTGGCAATGTGAATGTCACAAGAGGGCATGACCACAATATCATCATCAACTTGATTCACTCCGTTAACAACATCATCCTGCGAATCAGTAATGCAGTGAATAGAATCCTGAGAGTACTCTTCTTCATCATCTACAAAATTAACTTTGCTGTTTTTACACATCCTATTCAGAAAAGGGGGTGGTGATGAACGGAGTGTCTGAATTAAGCAGACCACTCTTACCCAGTCCAAAGATCAGGGCTTGATCCATCACCGTTATTTATCTCACTGCCCCATCCCAGCTCAGAACCTGGCTATATGCAAATCAGTCTGTCCCTGGCCCAGTGCATCATGGGAACAGGGCAGACTAAACTACCAAGCCAATTCTTCACCAGAAAGGAGACAAGCTACCGGGGACCGGTTTCTGGCATTTCAGCCGTCTTCGGCCCGGCTTGCTTGAATCCTGATGGAGCAGTGAGAAAGGGACTCATGTCTGAGTATACCCTGCCACACCTATAGTGGCCAAAAACGATTCAGAAAAGGGGGTGGTGATGAACGGAGTGTCTGAATTAAGCAGACCACTCTAACCCAGTCCAAAGATCAGGGCTTGATCCATCACCGTTATTTATCTCACTGCCCCATCCCAGCTCAGAACCTGGCTATATGCAAATCAGTCTGTCCCTGGCCCAGTGCATCATGGGAACAGGGCAGACTAAACTACCAAGCCAATTCTTCACCAGAAAGGAGACAAGCTACCGGGGACCGGTTTCTGGCATTTCAGCCGTCTTCGGCCCGGCTTGCTTGAATCCTGATGGAGCAGTGAGAAAGGGACTCATGTCTGAGTATACCCTGCCACACCTATAGTGGCCAAAAACGATTCAGAAAAGGGGGTGGTGATGAACGGAGTGTCTGAATTAAGCAGACCACTCTTACCCAGTCCAAAGATCAGGGCTTGATCCATCACCGTTATTTATCTCACTGCCCCATCCCAGCTCAGAACCTGGCTATATGCAAATCAGTCTGTCCCTGGCCCAGTGCATCATGGGAACAGGGCAGACTAAACTACCAAGCCAATTCTTCACCAGAAAGGAGACAAGCTACCGGGGACCGGTTTCTGGCATTTCAGCCGTCTTCGGCCCGGCTTGCTTGAATCCTGATGGAGCAGTGAGAAAGGGACTCATGTCTGAGTATACCCTGCCACACCTATAGTGGCCAAAAACGATTCAGAAAAGGGGGTGGTGATGAACGGAGTGTCTGAATTAAGCAGACCACTCTTACCCAGTCCAAAGATCAGGGCTTGATCCATCACCGTTATTTATCTCACTGCCCCATCCCAGCTCAGAACCTGGCTATATGCAAATCAGTCTGTCCCTGGCCCAGTGCATCATGGGAACAGGGCAGACTAAACTACCAAGCCAATTCTTCACCAGAAAGGAGACAAGCTACCGGGGACCGGTTTCTGGCATTTCAGCCGTCTTCGGCCCGGCTTGCTTGAATCCTGATGGAGCAGTGAGAAAGGGACTCATGTCTGAGTATACCCTGCCACACCTATAGTGGCCAAAAACGATTCAGAAAAGGGGGTGGTGATGAACGGAGTGTCTGAATTAAGCAGACCACTCTTACCCAGTCCAAAGATCAGGGCTTGATCCATCACCGTTATTTATCTCACTGCCCCATCCCAGCTCAGAACCTGGCTATATGCAAATCAGTCTGTCCCTGGCCCAGTGCATCATGGGAACAGGGCAGACTAAACTACCAAGCCAATTCTTCACCAGAAAGGAGACAAGCTACCGGGGACCGGTTTCTGGCATTTCAGCCGTCTTCGGCCCGGCTTGCTTGAATCCTGATGGAGCAGTGAGAAAGGGACTCATGTCTGAGTATACCCTGCCACACCTATAGTGGCCAAAAACGATTCAGAAAAGGGGGTGGTGATGAACGGAGTGTCTGAATTAAGCAGACCACTCTTACCCAGTCCAAAGATCAGGGCTTGATCCATCACCGTTATTTATCTCACTGCCCCATCCCAGCTCAGAACCTGGCTATATGCAAATCAGTCTGTCCCTGGCCCAGTGCATCATGGGAACAGGGCAGACTAAACTACCAAGCCAATTCTTCACCAGAAAGGAGACAAGCTACCGGGGACCGGTTTCTGGCATTTCAGCCGTCTTCGGCCCGGCTTGCTTGAATCCTGATGGAGCAGTGAGAAAGGGACTCATGTCTGAGTATACCCTGCCACACCTATAGTGGCCAAAAACGATTCAGAAAAGGGGGTGGTGATGAACGGAGTGTCTGAATTAAGCAGACCACTCTTACCCAGTCCAAAGATCAGGGCTTGATCCATCACCGTTATTTATCTCACTGCCCCATCCCAGCTCAGAACCTGGCTATATGCAAATCAGTCTGTCCCTGGCCCAGTGCATCATGGGAACAGGGCAGACTAAACTACCAAGCCAATTCTTCACCAGAAAGGAGACAAGCTACCGGGGACCGGTTTCTGGCATTTCAGCCGTCTTCGGCCCGGCTTGCTTGAATCCTGATGGAGCAGTGAGAAAGGGACTCATGTCTGAGTATACCCTGCCACACCTATAGTGGCCAAAAACGATTCAGAAAAGGGGGTGGTGATGAACGGAGTGTCTGAATTAAGCAGACCACTTCTGAAACTGGGATGGTGCAGTGAGCTAAAAAACTATGTTGGATCTAGCCCTGATCTCTTGACTGGGTGAGAGCTTTCTGCTTAATTCAGAGACTCTGTCCCTCACCACCCCTTGTTGTAAATATTTTTGTCCACCCTAAGCGTGGAAGGGTATTCTCAGATGTGAGACCCTTGCTCATTGCACCATCAGGATTCAAGCAAACCGGGCCGAAGACGGCTGTAATGCCAGAAACCGGTCCCCGGGAGCTTGTTTCCTTCCCAGTGTAAGAATTGGCTTTTGTAGTTTGGTTTGCCCTGTTCCCATCATGCACTGGGACAGGAACAGACTAATTTGCATACAGCCAGGTTCTGAAACTGGGATGGTGCAGTGAGCTAAAAAACGGTGTTGGATCTAGCCCTGATCTCTTGACTGGGTGAGAGCTTTCTGCTTAATTCAGAGACTCTGTCCCTCACCACCCCTTGTTGTAAATATTTTTGTCCACCCTAAGCGTGGAAGGGTATTCTCAGATGTGAGACCCTTGCTCATTGCACCATCAGGATTCAAGCAAACCGGGCCGAAGACGGCTGTAATGCCAGAAACCGGTCCCCGGGAGCTTGTTTCCTTCCCAGTGTAAGAATTGGCTTTTGTAGTTTGGTTTGCCCTGTTCCCATCATGCACTGGGACAGGAACAGACTAATTTGCATACAGCCAGGTTCTGAAACTGGGATGGTGCAGTGAGCTAAAAAACGGTGTTGGATCTAGCCCTGATCTCTTGACTGGGTGAGAGCTTTCTGCTTAATTCAGAGACTCTGTCCCTCACCACCCCTTGTTGTAAATATTTTTGTCCACCCTAAGCGTGGAAGGGTATTCTCAGATGTGAGACCCTTGCTCATTGCACCATCAGGATTCAAGCAAACCGGGCCGAAGATGGCTGTAATGCCAGAAACCGGTCCCCGGGAGCTTGTTTCCTCCCCAGTGTAAGAATTGGCTTTTGTAGTTTGGTTTGCCCTGTTCCCATCATGCACTGGGACAGGAACAGACTAATTTGCATACAGCCAGGTTCTGAAACTGGGATGGTGCAGTGAGCTAAAAAACGGTGTTGGATCTAGCCCTGATCTCTTGACTGGGTGAGAGCTTTCTGCTTAATTCAGAGACTCTGTCCCTCACCACCCCTTGTTGTAAATGTTTTTACACATCCTAGCATAATGACCTTTCTTACCACAGTTCCTACAAACAGTACTTTTAGCAAAACAGTTTGGGTAATTTGGTCCATGTTTTTCACTTCCACATCTGGGACATCTAAATTTATTTTCCCTGTTAAAATTGAAATTTTGTCTGGGTTTCTCAGTCTTTAAAGATGGTTTCTCTAGCTTTGAAGGAATTTTACTTACAGCAGCTACACTCATTTCAGGTTGAAAAATTTGTCGATTGTCACTGTTAATATTAGAAACAGGATCAGACTAAGTAGGACCCTTCCTAATCTCTTTGACCCAAGTAGAAGTATGCTCAACACTTTCAACGATAAGTATGGCCTCCTTCAAATTTGGATTTTTAGACAAAAGTTTTTCTTGAATCTTCAGATCATTAGTGCAACGAACCAGTTGGTCGCGAATGAGAGAATCAGTTAGCAGTTCAAATTCACAAGTTTGCGCAAGAGATTTAAGAGCTGCAATGTAGTTTCCAACCCTTTCAATTTTTCCTTGTGTACGCATAAAAAACTTGTGTCTCTCCATGACAACATTAATTCGTGCACCAAAATGGTTTTTCAAGAGTAGTACACTCATTTCATATACATCAGAAGGTTCACCAGCACCTCTACCAATAGGTATGGGATCCAAACTATCATAGATGTTTCTTCCTTCAATACCTAAATTGTTCAACAAAACAGCTTGTTTACTGACTGCAGAAAACTTTTCACCACCAATAGCCAGTAGATAAGAGTAAAAAATTGGCTTCCATTTTTTCCATGGCAAAATTGGTTCACCCTGTTCACTCAAAAACTGAGGTGGTTGGTTCATCCCACTTGCAGAAGAAGACATCCTGAAAAGGAAAAGTTAACTAAACAAGCTAACACAACAGATTAAAATAATGAAGGAAAAAAAAATTATTGAAAATAAGGAAATGAAATCTGCTTTTATAAATTTTTTTAAATAAATTGTCACAGAATCCACTGTACTCCTTTTTCCTGGCACACAGTACTGATTCCTTCAATATTCTACAAATAAAAAGATAATCTGTATTTTTTTTCGTTTTTTATGCTCTGCATACCTTTGACCAGTTAATCTTTACCACCCCTTTCCGTTTTCTTGGTCGGATTCGCGCAGAAACAGTCAAAATGCGCTTTGAAACATCCAAAAACTTGCCTCAGACAGGAAATGCGAGAGAAAATTAGAATATCCCCGTTAGATGCGTGTAAAACAGCATGCGCGTCACTATTGAGCATGCGCGTGAAGACAGGAACGTCGTGTAACAAGCTGCGTGCGCGCCTACTTTCAGCGCGTCACACAGACAAAGATTGAGTATGCGCGTGAAATCAGGAGACGTCGTGTGACAAGCTGCGTGCGCGCCCACTTCTCAGCGCGACACATAAACAAAGGCACAGTTCGTACAGCTCGCGGAAATGCGCCTGCTTCCCAAGGCGTCACACAGACAAAGGCACTTGAGGTACAGTTCATACAGCTCGCAGGGTATTTAAAAAATGCAGCGGAGATGGTAGGCACTCTCGAAGTAAATTATAACTCTGTACAAAGTACTTGCCAAAGAGTAGTTTCACTGCTTAGTCGCTGCTCCCCTTCCTCTCGTTGCACTTGCTTCAGTCGCTAAATCCACTTAAGATTAAGTTTTCTCTCGTTTTAAAAAAAAATTCGCCGTTTCAGAAATTCCTTAATAAAAAGTCACGCAGGGTTCTTCAACACCTGTTGGGTCCATTGTCGCCAGTAATGTAAAGATGAATACACACAAAGTAGTGTGATAAGAGGTTTATTGACACCCAACAGGGAGGCAAGTTGTTCAAACAGAGACCAAGTAATAACTGGTCCCAACTCCCCACATCACATTCCACAGTAATGACATAGGTACATTCTTGGCAAGGAATGTACATTATTAAAGGAGAAACTACAACAAGTTTTTTTTAAATTCACATGTGCCCGAGTCAGGATGTCACTTTAAATATGTTCAGCATGGTGATCGCGTTGTCTCTTTAAATACGCTCCGCATGCTGGGTACTGTTACGTACCACGGCAACTGCCGTTTGTTTTGGACAAAGAGTAAAAAGGCTTTGGCTCTGACATTTACCATCAATGTGGGCACTGGGGTTCAGCGTGCTCTCCTTTCAGCTTTTTAACTTTCTCGCAACGACCTAATCTCGTCCCGTTTTTATTAAACAGCACCTTTTTGGTAATAACCTCTGAGGCACGAACTGTTGATTGTGTAGTCAGGTAAGACATTTTGACCACTGTTTTTCGGTTGCTACATGCAACCATGGGTTATTTCTGAAGGTAATTAAATCTTGTCATGCCTTTTCAGTGACACGCAGATCATTTGCTTTTACGGACCTGCAACTTGAGCGTTTGTTCTCTACCACGCTGCTTATAGTGTTGGTAAAGAGCTAATTTGGACGGTATTCCCTCGGCAAATCATCGCATAGATGATATTTCTTCTGCAGTTTATTATGATTATATAACGGCATTCATTATATTTTTTAGTGGCATACTAAGCTTCTTCTCATACTGTTCTCACTTTTAAGTATTTTGAGTAGCCACATGGTTCTCTTAGGACTTACACTTAGGTTCTGCACTGCATGATAGTGTTTGGCAATGGCTGCACTGTTTGGTTATGGTTATTGAATTTCAGAGTATGTGGATTTCTGCTATTCACAGGATAGCATGCTAACCATTAATTCACTCCTTTCCCTCTCTCATTTTTTGAGTGCAAATCCTTTAATTTATTAGTCTCATCTACATCTGAAATGGCTAATATATAATGCTTGATTAGCTTTTATTTGTTGAGTTGTAGATTCCCAAGGAGAACATACCAGACCCTATACTCCTCTTTTTTGTGATGTAATGTATCCCCTGAAGAAGGGTTATCAACCCGAAATGCATTGGGACTGCCTCTGCTGTAGACAGGGATTGTGATATGTCATGGATTGTATACACATGAAGTCAAATTAATTTGTTTCTGTTATTATGATGTGAATCTTTATACTTTTCATATTATAACATTTTGTCTGTGATGAAATTAACCACATTTCCAGTCAAATTTTCTGCTGATACATGCACTGATTAAGTTTATTGAATATAGCATATTTGTATATAAAATTCTTTGTGAAATTTATCAAAGACATTTTTGTCCTTGGCTGTGCTCCACGTAGGCTGTGGTTTTTCATTGCCTCCTTTTGTTTTAACTTTCTAGAAGTGGCTTTTTCAGACTTACAACTTAAAATCCAACGTTACCATAAGTTGTATTTTAAAATTTTGAGTTCAGAGACACCAAACTCAAAATATCTATCTTTTCCCAATCGGAATTACACTTATAAAATGTAATAAGGTTATCCCCATGCTAACTTGTGGGAGAGATAGGCCCTGCAGTGGTAAAAAACACATGTATTTGTTTTTCATTGCCAGGACGCATAAAACTTAAAAGTACATTGTACTTTTTAAATACACTGCACCCTGCCCTTAGGACTGTTTAGGGCCTACATCAGGGGTGAATTTATTATATTAAAAATGTAAATTTGGTCTGGCAAGAGGGTTAACTTGCTAAGTCGACATGGCAGTTTAAGTCTACACACACAGGCTCTCCACTGGTAGTCCTGAAACATGTTTTAAAGGCTACTAAAGTGTGTGGCCCAATCAGTGCTTCAAGCCCACCAGTAGCACTTAACTTACAGGCCCTGGGCACATGTAGTGCACTTTACTAGGGTCTTATAAGTAAATTAAATATGCCAATAGTGGATAAGCCAAATGCTACTATCTTTTAGGGAAAGAACACGTGCACCTTAGCACTGGTCAGCAAAGTGCCCAGAATCCTAAAGTCAGTAAAAATGAAGTCAGTAAAACAGGAGGTCAGATGGCAATATGTCAGGGGAAACCACACCAAGGAAGCCAGGCCTAACAGTTATCCATACCAATATTATAAAGAGAGAGCCCAAACCTTTGAGGCAGGTAATCTCAGTAACCACAGCACCAATCACAACACCCAATACAACATTGGAAAGGGCAGTTGCAGCAGAAGGACATATGCTATACAGATGCCCACCATATACATTTGAAAGGTAAAAGAACTTTACCATCAAAGTAGTCCCTTGTGGACGTAGGCGTGGGCGTGGGCGGGGAGCGGCATGACGACAAAAAAAAAGCTTTCCTTAAATGTGTGCATTGTGCTGGGGCGTGTGCTGGGGCGTGAACAATACCAATGGGCGCGGCAATTGCAATTGTGCGGCAGCAAGGGGTGTGGCCAATGGGCGCTGCACATCCCCCCAAAAAAAACGTGCCTTGAGGGCGTGTGGAAAACAAACATGTGCTTTGGGCCGGGGGCGTGGCCAAGGCCAATGGGTGCAGCAATTGCACAGGAGCAAGGGGCGTGGCCAATGGGCGCGGCAATTGCCGGTGCTTAGGCGGGGGCAGACGCAACTGATCGTGCCTGCGGGGACAATAACATATTTACAACAAGGGGTGGTGAGGGACAGAGTCTCTGAATTAAGCAGAAAGCTCTCACCCAGTCAAGAGATCAGGGCTAGATCCAACACCGTTTTTTAGCTCACTGCACCATCCCAGTTTCAGAACCCGGCTGTATGCAAATTAGTCTGTTCCTGTCCCAGTGCATGATGGGAACAGGGCAAACCAAACTACAAAAGCCAATTCTTACACTGGGAAGGAAACAAGCTCCCGGGGACCGGTTTCTGGCATTACAGCCGTCTTCGGCCCGGTTTGCTTGAATCCTGATGGTGCAATGAGCAAGGGTCTCACATCTGAGAATACCCTTCCACGCTTAGGGTGGACAAAAATATTTACAACAAGGGGTGGTGAGGGACAGAGTCTCTGAATTAAGCAGAAAGCTCTCACCCAGTCAAGAGATCAGGGCTAGATCCAACACCGTTTTTTAGCTCACTGCACCATCCCAGTTTCAGAACCCGGCTGTATGCAAATTAGTCTGTTCCTGTCCCAGTGCATGATGGGAACAGGGCAAACCAAACTACAAAAGCCAATTCTTACACTGGGAAGGAAACACTGGGCCAGGGACAGACTGATTTGCATATAGCCAGATTCTGAGCTGGGATGGGGCAGTGAGATAAATAACGGTGATGGATCAAGCCCTGATCTTTGGACTGGGTAAGAGTGGTCTGCTCAATTCAGACACTCTGTTCATCACCACCCCCTTTTGTAAATCGATTTTGGCCACTATAGGTGTGGCAGGGTATGCTCAGACATGAGTCCCTTTCTCACTGCTCCATCAGGATTCAAGCAAGCCGGGCCGAAGAGGCTGAAATGCCAGAAACCGGTCCCCGGTAGCTTGTCTCCTTTCTGGTAAAGAATTGGCTTGGTAGTTTAGTCTGCCCTGTTCCCATGATGCACTGGGCCAGGGACAGACTGATTTGCATATAGCCAGATTCTGAGCTGGGATGGGGCAGTGAGATAAATAACGGTGATGGATCAAGCCCTGATCTTTGGACTGGGTAAGAGTGGTCTGCTCAATTCAGACACTCTGTTCATCACCACCCCCTTTTGTAAATCGATTTTGGCCACTATAGGTGTGGCAGGGTATGCTCAGACATGAGTCCCTTTCTCACTGCTCCATCAGGATTCAAGCAAGCCGGGCCGAAGAGGCTGAAATGCCAGAAACCGGTCCCCGGTAGCTTGTCTCCTTTCTGGTAAAGAATTGGCTTGGTAGTTTAGTCTGCCCTGTTCCCATGATGCACTGGGCCAGGGACAGACTGATTTGCATATAGCCAGATTCTGAGCTGGGATGGGGCAGTGAGATAAATAACGGTGATGGATCAAGCCCTGATCTTTGGACTGGGTAAGAGTGGTCTGCTCAATTCAGACACTCTGTTCATCACCACCCCCTTTTGTAAAGCGGGGACAATAACTGCACAGTATCCTGCGCGCTGTCAGCCAGTCAACTCTCTGCATAAAGGACCATGCCTGCGGGAACACTAACTGCAGCGTCTCCTGCGCACTGTCACACACTCAACTTTCTGCATAAACGAATTGACACCAGGCGCACAACATCAACCAGGGCTAGAGCTGGGCTCAGGCGCCGGATGACGCAACTAAGCGCGCCTCCTGGGACACTAACCTTTGAACTGACTGCACTTTCTAACACACGCAGCGTCTCCAGCGCATGCTGTCACCCACTCAACTCTCTGCATCACTGACTTTACACCACAAGCACAACATCAAACAAAACTGGAGCCGGGCCTCAAGCGGGGGATGACGCGATTCACTGTGCCCGCGGGGACACTAAATTTACAACTGAATGCACTTTCACACACGCTTACCTATGGAAGTGGAGTACATATACACTAGAGACATCTGCTAATACTTCCTACTCCGAGGTACACACAGTATCTGCACGCACATGCCTAACTATTGTGACACTTCATGCATAAAAATGTTGTCTACCACGAGATTTTAAAAGAAATTTCCCTTGCCTATTACACACATTCCACACATTCTATTTCATACCCAGACAACGTTGGGACGGGCTGCTAGTACATTATAATATTTAACCTTTACAACTTTAAACAGTATATGGTTTATATATTAGAAAAACTATATTTTTGTCTGTTTTTCGACTGTTACAGTCCTCGACATTCCTTCCAAAATGTTTATCATTTCCATTATAAGTATAGGAACACACTATTGTGGTAAACCATATTTCTGACACAATATTTTTGTTACCAATATTTTACCACAAAATTGTGTCATAGAACCCTGTTGAATCCATATTCATGCTTCCTACTGAAACAGTGTGGAAATTTCCTTTGTTGTCATTAGGGTCCATGGTATCCTTTCTACACTACTGTGGACTGGAAAACCGAGGCAGAGCACTAGGTCTCCATGTTCTGGCAACCCAAACACAGGAAAGCTACCTGACTTTCTAAGCAGTAAAGCCAGTCCAGTAAGGAGACAGAGCCTTTCCTTCATATTTATTGAGCTTCACCCATTCCCAATTAACCCCAGAGCTTCTCCAATTTCTCCAATGTAATTAGACACAGGCATTCTTGAGAAATGTCAGAGTTACCAGCTACTTCTATTGACTGGCTCCAGAGAAAAATGGTTGCTCTTGCAGTCAACACTTCTTGCCAGCATTCTGCTTTTTTTTATAGCATTTTTACTAGCTTTTCACAATCATCACTCTGGCATCCAGATGTTTTGCAGGTGGGTAAGTGGCTGTCTCCCAGATGAGTTTATTTGAAGAGTCAGGCCTTCAGTTTCTTGCAGAACTCAAGAAGCAATGGAGAAGCTTCGAAGTGATGTCAATGTTGTTCCATGCTATGGGGCGATATAAGTAAAAGTGCCACTTCCTGCTCTGTTTTTGTGAATGCAGGGTACCTTGTTTGCTAGTGAGAGTCTGGCTGAGCGGAGGTGCCTCAGAGGTTGTTGGAAGTGTATGTAGCTGTTGAGGTAGGTGGGGCCTGCATTGTGTGGTTTATTTGTATATGTGTGTTAGTAAATTTGACCTGAGTGCATTTGTGTATGGAGAGCCAGTGAAGTTCCTTGAGATGTGGGGTGATGTGGGTGCAGCGCAGTAGGTTGAGAACATGTCTTATTCATTACCTTCCACTTCCACTAATTTTAATGTGCAGATGTGTCTCAGAGTAGTTAGTCATTGTTATGATTTACATCTTTTAACTAAATTCATATTCTGATCACAATATTCTTCATATTCTTCTCTCACTTATTCTTTTGCTTCAAATATTTTAACTTATGTTCCTTTTATTGTTTATACTGGTTTTATATTGCTTTAACAGTACTTTATCTAAGTTTGTGCTGAAAACCACAGGTCAGATTTATTAATATTTCCTGCAACGCACCACAGCAACTAAAGCGGCTGCATTGCATTGTGTGACAAGGATAGAGCAGGACAATGGATATGTATTAGGACATTTCACTGCTGCTCTCTTTCCACTGGTACATGCGTGTGTGATACTTAGCATAGGTTTTGTACTGGAAGGGAAACTTCCGAGTATAAAATGCTATGCTTAGACTAGGTGTGGGCGGAAAATCCGTTCCGCTCGCGGATTTTGCGGATTTTCGGGAAATCCGCAATCCGCGAGATTTGCGAATTTCCCGCAAAATCCGCAAATCCGCGAGCAGCGGATTTTGCTCGCGCTGCTCGCACTGTTAGCGTGAGTTCGCGCCCCGCGAATAAGTGCGAAATTGCAGAAATACGATCTTGGCAAAACTGAAAGTAACTACTTACCAGGTTCAAAAGTTCAGGCACATCATTAGTAGCCATTTCCTGTAGGGCTTCCTGAGGGGCCCCTCCAGAGTTCAGTTGCCAGTTGAAACTATTATGTGACCCTGCTCTGAACCTCAGAATAGTTACACATATGCCACAAAGGTCCTGAATTACAGCTAAGGGAGACAAGCAGGAGCCAGGCTGGAAGTTAAAATCCATTAATCAGCCCCTAATTCATTATTGTCAGTTGGGGCAGGGCAGGTGTTGTAACTAATTTTGCAACAATGAAAGCACTTAGCAAGTGCAAAAGATCACTAATCAGGGCGCACTAAGGAAGCAGGTGCCAGCTAAAAAAATATTCTGTGACACATTAATCAGCCCCAAATTAATTCAGGTCACTTGAGGCAGGGAAGGTGTGCTTTGCTTTGCCGAAAATAATGTACACTGGACAACCAGAGGGTGTAGTGATGAAACAGAGGGTGGCATGGGTGGGCCAGAGGGTGGCATGAGTAGTCAGAGAGTGGCAGTGGTGACAGAGAGTGGCAGTGATGAAGAAGAGTGTCCCAAACAGGCTGGACACGTAGAAACAACAAGTTCGCAAAACTTGCGACCCGACAGGTAAGTTCGCAAATTGCGAAATTGTAAAAACCCTCGCGAACTGGCAGAAACACGGGCGAACACAAAAAAAAAAAAAATCCGCAAATTCGCGGGAATTCGCGGATTTTGCGGATTGCGAATCCGCAAATCCGCAAAATTCGCGGATTGCCAATCCGCAAAATCCGCTCATGCTTAGCTTAGACTAACATTTACATTTTCCTCACTTTGAATGTGTTTTGTACAGTGCAGAACACATGAAAGTTTGAACAGTTTGGAGAAAAGAAACGTTCTAATACTTTATGCCTGCCTCAAGGGAAAAGTTTTTTTTCTGGCACAATGTCCTGTCTGCAAATGTTAACCTAAAACCCTTGGCTGGTAGCATGGGAACCTCCATGTACATCCCTTGTAACTTATAGTACTGAGTTATTTGTGCGACTTCCTAAAAGCGAGTCACAAACCCTATTTTGTGAGTCGGTAATAGGTTACCGACTTGCAAAATAGGGTTTGCACATAGGACAGATCGATTTTGCGGTTGCAAACGGGCCGATTTCCAGTTTGCGACTGCAAAAAAAGGTTGTACATCTGGCCCTTAGCCCTATTTAAAGTTTGAACAGGCAAACAGACTCAGATCTCGTCCACTACTGTTTGGGGTTAGATTATGATCTTCTGCCTTGGCTGTGGTACTTAAAAAGTTAACTTAGGGATTTTTATGTTTAATTTGCTAACTATGGATATCATCATTGCTAATTTTTTACATCAAGACTGCTTGAAGTCGAAGAGCTTTTGGCTACCTGGTACTTGGATGACTGATATATCTTGTGGAGTCAGACTGCCTACTCCCTCATTCATTCCCCAGGACCAGGAATAACACGTGGCTGACCTGAGCACTTGTAAGCTATGACGAGATGTGCTTTGTGGCTATTGATAATGGTCAAGCTGAATGTATGGTGATACATCACCAACCGTAACAACGCATGCAATTACCACGCTGTTTTTAAATCGTCAAAGGCATTACATCGCAAGCATTTAAATGCGCATTCTGTTGCCACGCGATTGTAGTGTCTCTGCTGCTTTGGGGCATTACAACGCAGGTCACCAAATCGACTGCGGTTACATCGTTCTTTGCACTGAGATGAAGTCTCTAATATACAAGATAGTGCAAGAAGATAGCGGGGGCAGGTTGCATGGATCTGCTCACACTATGTGTGGTGTGTGGGTGGTGGGGTGCCCAGTGTGACAAGCTGCAAGCGGAGTAGCTGTGGGCGGCAGTGTGAGCGTGCTTACAGCCATGGCAGAGGGAAGCTCAGTGCGCAATTAAGGTATGTACCAGGGGCACTCGAGAGTCAGCAGTCCGTGAGAGGGAGGGTAATGGGCACAAGGAAGAAGGCAAAAAAGCCTGCCAAACAGGACAAAACGTACCCGATGAACAAAAAGGGGCCCTAAAGAGGCAGATTACACCAGACAGGGTCAGCAAATTGACATGGGGGGTATGGAAAGGAGACAGGTGAAAGAGCAGACTAACAGCCTGATTCATCAAGCTTTTTTGCGCTCGCAAAGGGCCAGATTCTGAGAATCCGGCCCTTTGCGAGAGCGATTTTTGCATTTGGGATTCAGCATCCCAAATGTTAAAATCGCTAATTGCGATCTCGCAATTTTGCGAGGAATGACATTTACGGAATCTCTATTTGAGATTCCTTAAATGCAATTCAACATCCTATTTAAATTTGCGAATTCGCAATTTCTAGGCGCAATTTACCGCGAGGTCAGACCTCGCTGTAAATTGCGAAAACTCAGAAAAATGCATTTAAATGCATTTTTCTGAGTTGCATGTTACACACACACATGTCCTTTGGACATGTGTGTGTGCAACACCTGTGTCACAGATCATTTGAGGGGTGCTACAGGGTGTCCTTTGGACACCCCTGGCACCCTTCAAATCGCTATCTTATTTGCGATTAGCAAATTGCTAATCGCAAATAAGGAATACTCACCATTCATTCCTATGGGCCTTTTGGCCCATAGGAATGCATGGGGAGTTTTTCCTTATTTGCGATTAGCAATTTGCTAATCGCAAATAAAGAATGTGTAGGAATCGCAAAAAATATTGCGATTCCTACATGAATCCCGTTTTGCGAGTCCTTAATAGCGATTCGCTATGAATCGCTATTAGGGCCTCGCAAAACGGGAGAATGATGAATCTGACGGTAAGTAACAACAAATCACAGAAGCCCAACAGGGTTTTCTGAGCACTAATTGGTACTAGCTCACTCCAATCAACAAACTAACGGATGATTCTGAGGCAAGGGGAAACAGTAAAATTAATTAGAGAAAACTGCATATCTTTGACCAATCACCTAGAATGTTAATCAATAAACTTTTAGGAAGTTTCACTAGAGAAGATGGAACTCAAGCTAATAAAGATGTGGCGATCAAAACACTAATTGTAAATAGGCAAACATATTTCAAGAAAAGTGGTTCTGACACAATTATGTTGTGTGTTCTCAAAATGCAACAAAAAAGATTTAGAGAACGTTTTTGTTGACTGACTTGTGTCTGCATTTTTCTCAGATTTTCATGGCAATTGTGATCCGTACTCTTTAAGGTGACTGTGATTATTCTCTAAAGAGGACGCACATGGTTGCTGTGGTCAAGCAGTGAAGGGGTATCTCAAGAGTAGTGGATTGAATGTTAATTCCACAGTGAGAGTTTCCATTTTTGTAAAGGGTCAGTTCTGTCTCTGTGTCGGCAATCATTAATTAAAAGCATCTGTGCGGCCCAGTATTAGAGTTATATATCTGCCCAGCCAATGCTGACTTCAAACTGAGACCGAGGACATTTCACAAATGATACCCACGGGATTGCCCCCACCCATAAAAACCCAGCGATCATGGATTGTACGTCTGTGGAAAAAAAAAATGGGGAAATTATATATGGATAATTTTGAAGAGTATTTAGAAAGCAGAGGAGAGTTATCATTTGAAATACAGTTCCCTGTCCCCTCAGGGGACAGGGAACTGAACAGAAATATATACTGATTTTGCCCAGTTTACCCATAGTCCTGAATAAAGATCAAGGTTCTCTGTTAACCTCAGCAGTAAGGTATCTATTTTCTGAATATATGCATATCATCTGCAAATAATGATATTCTGTCCATATGGCCGTCACTCTAAATTAGTCCCGTAATCCAGGCATCCATGTGGATCCATTGTGCCAATTATTCTGTGGTTAGCTTAAGTGCTGCTCAGGTCAATTGTTGGAGGAAAATCAGCTTGGATTTCGAGTCCCGATTAAGGATTTTTCTGTATTTTTGGGCTGCCAGTCTGGACCTCAGGAAGCCATGTTCATCATTTTGAGAGCTCCAGCCATACTCCAAATATATATCACAGAATTATCAAATTTAAAAAAATCAATGTTTGGCTTGATGTATAGCTTTAAAAACAAATATGGAAGGGGTCATTTCAAATTTAATAAAGTGGGGCACACACAATAAAATATCTGATTCCCTCACCCAACAAATGTGTGACTCCAATGCCCCATTTAGAGGTGGGCGAACCACAGAGTTCCTGATGGAGGAGCCACAATTGGATCCACCAGCATAAACCCTTCACCTGACTGCCCATTCAACAAATGGCCATAAAGTCACAGTGGAGTGACTGTAAACCATTGCATTGCCTGGATCCACCATGCAAGAAATGATGAACCTGGAAATAGAAATCAGTCAATGGCCCACAGGTGCAGGGATACATCTTTCTGTGTTGTACGGTCATTTTGTTTTTCAACAATCAACTCCTGCTTTGGAGGCTTAATATTAAAAATAAACAAAAAGTGTTGAGTGGATGAAAGAAACTGTCTGTCTAGTAAATTGAATGAGACCAATGTTCACGAAGGATGGGGATTATGATCCCTAGAATATGAACCATTCAGAGAATGGAAACAGTCAATGTTAACCTATAGACAAACAGAGGAACACATGTGTACAGTGCCCGGCATTGTCAGAGATGGGCAGAGCTCAAAAGGATATGTATTGTGCACCTAAGTTCACTTTCTTAACACAAGAGTATGGGAGTCCTGGGTTGCAGTTTGTTGACGTCCATGGAGAGCCGTTCTTGAAAGAAACTAGAGAGCGGTCCATAGCAGAAGGGGCAATGATTCCAGGCCCTCACCACTACTAAAAAAATACCCTTGGCTTCCTAGTCTGGCTTTGTTAACTATAAGGATCTTTACTAACAAAGCTTCAGCAAATCTCAATTGACAGGTAGGACTACAATCTTGAAATTTAGCATGCAAATTTTGTGGGCCTAAGCTGTGAAAAAAACAGGCACAGTACTGATATTGGGTGTCATGGAACTCAAATGCAATTTCCTCAGTGCTGCAGAACTTGACACCTCCTGAGGGAGTTGGAGAGGCAATTTGGCTTCCATATTCTGAAATATTTGTAATCTGGGGAATACCAAGATAGGCAAGCCCAGAAATAGCAAGTTACAATTGTCCTGTCTTGTCAGGGAGAGGAAATGGGGATGGGTGATTCCAGAGGTAACACTTAGCAAGGTGACAGATAATGTAAAGTATTACGGTGGTCACAGAACTACAAAGAACGGGAGTGAGACATGAACAAGGTTTGACCAAAGTAAGGAATGTACTGATATATGGCAATAGGTATCTTAGTAACCTAGGAAACACCATTTGTATTGGAACCAGTAGATTCCTCTTAACGACAGTCCTACAGTGAGGTCATAGTTGTGTCTGCTGTTATAGAGACTGTTGTACTCAGTGCAAGGTGGACTGAGACTCACAACAACACTAAGACAGCTAAAACTCCAACGGACCTGGGCATAACAGAAGTATTTCCCTTACCTGATCATAGAAAGATCAAAACAGAGGTCAACTGTGAATTGATATGGACTGCAACAGGCAGTGGGCCGAATCTGGAATGGAACAAACAAAACAGACTGGGAAAAAATAACCAGAATACAGGAAAGACTAACTACAAGGAGACAGGGAGAAACAGAGTTAAGGAGTTATGAACAGGGCTTCAGAAATAGGGAACAGGAATCTAGGGATAAAGGGAAGGCCATACAGAACCAGCCTGGGACAAGTAATTAGTACAAGATAACTGGAACTGGGACTCAGAATAAGGAACTCAAGGATTTACCCAACAGGCACTGGAATACATAATGCCCTGTTGGTACATGGACACAGGAAATAGGATTCAGAACAAAGAATTCAAAAATGTCCCCAACAAGCACTGGAACACATACTGCCCTGCTGGTAGAATGAATAAACACAGGAATTCTGAACAAAGTCAAAACAGTAAATTAGGTACAAGCAAACAAATGGAACTGCTGACAACTCAGTAAATACGTGGTCAGAAGCCCAAATGAGAAACACAGAAAACCATGATTTCAGGGTAGAAGAGGAAAGCAGTAATAAGGAGAGACTGAAGCAAGGAAAAACAGATAAACCACAATGTTGCACGGGGTAGCCACAGTAAATCAGGACACTGCACAAAGCAGTAGTAGGAAACAGAACTTCTCTCAGGGTTTCAAAGGTTCAGCAGTGAAGGCAACTGGATAGGAAAGCAGGAGCACCCGGTAATGGCCGTTGAAAAAACAATTCTGAATTCAGAAGCCAGTCTTAAATCCCTCCTCTCAGCTCATAGCTACACACTGTTATTGTCACTTAGAAAAGGTGGGCCCTAGCTCCAGCGCTGAGCAGTTGATGGCAGTTAAACTCTCTCCTGCAGCTCTCTGCCTGAAGGAGTGTACCCAAATTCCAGGAAGCAACGGGTGGGCAGAATGTAAATCTAGAGCGGGAAATGGATCGGAACTTGTTTCCTAATAATACAGGGATTCATGCAAGAAATCACATGGGCATGCTGTAAGTGGTAAGACAAAGTTTCAAGTATGATAAGATTCACCCACAGTCTCCCCTACTGCTGTAATGCTCAGTTAAGGCATACTAGTACCATAATGCATTAGTGGGTGATATGTAAACCCTGAAATGGAATATGGAGCAGATTTGATTTCTAGGAGGATTTGGAAAGTGTTTGAATGAACACTAAAGTGCAGCACAGGTTCCAAACTAATGCTTGCCGTGGAAGCAGGCACACAGATGATCTTCAAGTAGTGCCACTCGATGAGAAGATCAAATTATCCTCACAAGTCTACATTAAATAGAGGCTTGGACTAATAAAGGACATATATATACTGGTAAAACAGCCAACGTCTTACAAAAGAAGAGGAAGAGGCAGAAAGATAGTTCACATGACTAGTGAGAGTGATTTTACCACGCAGAAAAATACCTAGGTTACTAACTGTTCCAGAACTAGTGATGTGCCAAGTTTCTGTGGCCAAAAGCTGGAAATTGGTTAAGTAGCTGTGGGCATATCAGTGATAAAATGAGTTATCCGGATTACATTTTAAGAAGCAGTCAGTGAGCCAGTTCACTATGCTGAAGTGAGGGTGAGTTAATAAACTAGGTTCCCCACCCCTGGGATTCACGTGCAAATTGGCAAGTTGTTTCACATGTCCAATTAGGGGATGAACCGTCTTGCTATTTGTAATTCGGCTTGATAACTGATTTCTCTTCGCAGGGATGACCTTAATGGAAAAGACCTGTAATATCAAACATTGAATGTTTTCTCCGAAATGACTCCAGGCAATCAAAACAACTGGTCCAGGCCACCATGAGGGTAAACAAAGACCTATTGTCATGTTTCTTGAAAAAATTCTTCCACCACAATGTCATGCTAAGTAATTCCTCTGATTGTATTTGCATCTGAGAAATTCCTCCACCCGCATTTTTTTTTATTCCACTCACATTATATTTCTGGAAGGATAGACATTAGCCCAACTCATGTCTGAGTTGGACTGCATCTGGTGCTTCAGTCTATAAGTCTGCATTTTAGCAGAATACAACAGATGGGGGTCCCAGGATGACAGGGGTAATGGCAGAACGAGAGGACCTCTACTAAAATTGAGTGAAAATACTCTGTGTACCTTGGGTGCGAGTGGAGAATTTCTGCAACTATGAGAAGAAACTCATCGCTCCAGGTGAGAGATGGCCCAAAACGCTGCATTCATGGGGTCAGATGAGTGGCTGCTGGCTAAGCTGGGATGCTGGCTTGAATAGGATGTCTATATTTTTGCCTTGTCGAATATTTAGCGAGTGGTACTCATAGAGTTTGTGCCTCTTTCTTCTCTCCTACCAGTGATCGTGTGTTCATAGTGAGAAAAGCAAATCTGCAAGTACCAGTATGTAAAGAAAAAGGGAATTGGTGGGCTAGTGCGCCTGACACAGGACACTCCCTTGGCACATCTTTACTCAGTTGGTTTTCAGTTCACATCACTTTGCATTCTTGTGGTCATATTTCTGTGTTTATCAAAGGAAAATAAAACAATAAGTTTTCCACTCTCCAGAAGAAATCGTACACAAAGTATATTTGCGCCCTGACGAAGGAACTGTGGATCATTGTCCTTTCCGAAACGCACGTCAGCCCTTTTCTGTTTGGCTGTCTTTAATTATTGACTTTCACTGTATTGTTGTTCTTTTTTGTTTTTTATTGTTAATTATTTCTGCGCATTTTCTGTATTGTGTATGACTGTTGTGTTGAGTATGAGCATGTATGGTGACCTTAGGATGATTGGGGGCTTTGCTGTATATATTTATCTGTGACCTTTTGTGAATATCATCATGAATATTGCCTTTGTTAAAACTGATAAAAAATAAATAAGAATTATGTTTTTCTAAATGAGTTGGGACAATGTTGATATATATTAATTTTTGGATGTATCACCTTTAGAATCATTCTGGGCAAAATATCTAAGCCCCCCTTCCCTCCCACATACCAAAGGTTAGGAATCTAGGAGTGAACTTTGACACAAAGCTTTTGTAAATCAGATAAGAAGCTCACCTCCTCTTGTTTCCTCCTTTTAAACCCCTGAGAAATATCCTCCCCTTTATCTCTTTTGACCTTCAGAAACCAGTGACTACTGTACTGGTTCTTTCCAGGTTAGAGTACTCCAATACCCTTTAGGCATTCTTCAAAGCTCCATAAACAAACTTCAAATATTACAGAATGCAGCTGCCCGTCTGCTTAGGAGAATGCTCCAATTTAAATTTCACACACTGCGGGGAGCTTCACTGGCTCCGGTTAAGAAGCTGGTCGCTTTAACGTACTCGTTATAGCTCATGGATCCGTGCACAATACTGGTCCAGAGTACCTAACTAAGTTACCTAACTTTCTGACATCCAATCAGCAACAAGGCCTCTCAAAAGAGAGTCCTGATTCAGTGGGGCGAAAGATACAGGCCGAGGGTTGAGCCAATGCTTTTCGATACATATTTCCAATATAAAAATGACACGGGAAAACTCAATTTCTCTACAGATAAGGTATATTGCAGTTGCCATATAATTAGATGGAGGGAGCAGATGCCAGACATATAATAAGAAAATATTTCCACTTGCACTTGTAATGCTGAACATGCATGTACATGATGGTCTGGCCAGATGGCTTGCGTTTTATGATAGAACAAGCAGCAGTAACTGAAACAGAATTAAAACCGTGCTTAGTCACTGTAAAGTGGAAAGGTTCCAGAGGAGTGATAAAAAAAACGATGTACTGTAATTAGTGTTTTTTAGAGATATTACATAAATGTGATCCAAGTGAAAGAATAACACTCAGAAGCAGCAGCAGCTATCTCTGGCTTCACTTTTGGTATCCACACCACTGCCATTGTTACCTCTGGTCTCAGTACTACAACAATGGCAGTCATGAAGCCAGCACAAGCTAGAGCCAGTACTACTCTGAATTTCTCTAGCCTCTAATCGGTAAATCGAATAAAGTGTCATGCCATCGTGGCAGCAAGGGAGTTAGTCACAGCATGTGTGATGTCACTTCCGAGACATTCTGGTAAATCAACATCGTTAATTGCCTGGAAATGTTAGGTTACAAAATCCACAGATATGTGGCAAAATGCTAGGTCATAGCAGGCAAATGGAATTGCATTGTTTAACCAGGAGGCTAAGGAAATTGATAGAGAAAGAAAGATGGATGTTATCCGTTTAATCATGGACATAAGGCTCCACAAAGACACACAGGCACAGGGAACAGCCTCTGGGTGTCAGCTAGTGCGCTAAATGGGGTTAGGAAGTGAGTGCACATTAGGTAGCCACAATGGCAAATTCTGAAGCACGTTTTGTGGAAGAAAAAGTCGCACATCTGATACCAGAAAGCTATTCAGTGTATTATGAAATACCAATGGGAAGGAGTTCATAGGTAATTTGTGCCTACATAGAGTTGACACGGAAACCTTTTGTGGGGTTAATATCCAAGAAGTAAGTGTACCATTATTTAATGGGGAACAATTGGATCGGTGGAGAGTGCTGCTAGTAAGGACTCAGGTACAAGCCACAAGGAAAGATCTATTCACCTATTAGCAGTGGTCACCGGCCAAACAAGGATTTTGAGTGTAGGGAAAACACCACCCTCTCGAAGGGATTCATCACACACATTATGCATGTGGGAAATGGACTGGAAAAACAGACAATTCTGTAATATACCCACCCCCTAAATATAGAAACTAGAATATCAAGGTATACAAACATCGAGAACAAAACGTCTTGTCAAAAATATCGAAAAGTAAGTATAGATTTCAGGACCAAACTCCACCTATAAGTACCTTGACCTATCTATCTTCAAGGTGCATAGATGTTAAGTTAGGAATAGTACATCAACACTCCTTCTATCTGTACTTACCTTCTGATATTTTAGTCTTCAATTTATCGTCGATATTCTTGTACTGCAATATTCTTAGTCTCGATATTCAGTAGTGTTTTCCAACCGTGTGGGAATCAAGGCACTGCACGATTTCCAGGGTCAAACCTCATTTCTTAGGTGCTAACACACATGCTCCCTTATACTCAACTTGGAAGTAGAAAACACTGATTCTGGCTGAATTAGTACTTTTGTGGGTGGGAATATTGATAAAGGACTTCCTCATAAGTTAAAATCATCAGTCCCCAACATTCAATGCAGGCACGAACCAAGTAGTTCCTTAGGAGTCAAAAGGTATGCAGCTAAATATACCATTTATACTGAAATCCTAAAGGCCACTCGGGTGGTACCTTGCAATAGTGCAGCAGTTGCTGTGGCACCAGAGGTGTTAGGGCCCCCTGGATCCCACATGGGATATATTTGCTCTGTAGAACATGGGACCCATTTTCCTTGTTTCTATGATGGCGTATGGCACCCTTGCTATGCCACTAAAGACCACCAAAAAGATGCTTGGAGAGAGAGATTGTGTTACAGCTGTACATTGGACTGTTTTGAACTCATTAGCAACTTTGTGTACAGTTCTAGAGTTCCTATCTCCAGTAGGAAAGATACAGATTGGAAACAATTCTGGAACATACTACTCAAAGTGTGAAGGCTTTAAACCAGAAGTGCAGTAGGATGAGGCAAGTATCAGAACATCAGAACATCAGAACAGGGAAATTGAGTCTAGATCAGTTAGGCAATGTAGTTTTCAATGTTAGCCTTTACGAAATAGATTCAGTATTATAGATCACACCATTCCTATATTTCGAACCACATTTATTGCTCCCTATCCTACTGTGAAATACAAAAAAAGTATTATATTTCTGGATGAAGCGTTCCCTCTCAGGTTCCATCGAACAATATTTGTGATATTGTGTATCGTGTCCTACAAACTATGAGGACAAAGGACAATGAGAGGTGCTTTTGATGGCAGTGACTAGATAAAAAAGAATGTGAATATGTGATGTCACTAGCTCTGAGGCGTGGCCACACTACTAGTCTTCAATAATATCATGTTTGATTTTCTCTCTTACATAGCTTTTCGGACAGACAACATCTAAATTATGGAACAAAATGAATTGCAGTACCAAGTGATAAAACATTAGTTGCTAGGAAACAAGACACAGTGTACTATAAAAAGAAAGACTATAGATAGAATCTTGGAAGTGTCAGTCTCCCATCACTATTCCCTTCTCCTCATGGAGAAAGAAAAGATTGTGATATATCCAAATGAGCAATAGGAGCCATTCACCACAAATCGCACTAGTGCCATGGAGAAAATAAAGAAGACCCTTAAAGTGGACATCAGCATTCTGCTAGTAAACTGCTGTTATGCGTACAATAACTTATAATAGGCAACGTGATGCACACAATCACCGTTTATAAAGAAATTACATCAGAACTAAACTGTAATAATGTATTACAGTTTTGTTCTGACTCAGCTGAGGGAAAAGGCAGGCCATGTCATGGAGCATCGATAAAGGAGCTGTTCAAAGAATGAAAACGAAAGATTGCTTTTCCTTCTTCTGCTCTGTTTTTCTATCTGCACGCTGCAAAACAGAAAGTAGATATTTATGGCAAGATGTTTATTTTTCTGCATGTTTTTACTGCACCTTTTTTCCACATGACGTATTAAACTGCTTCTAATACTTTTTTGCAACTTCTTTGTTTGTTTGTTTATGTGTTTAATTTTACACTATAGAGTCAATTTGTATTCTGTATGTTTGTAAACATGCTCTCTCTTTCATATGAAAGAGCTACAGATCACGGATTTAAGAGGTTTGTGGGTAAGTTTATGGTTTGACCATATATTATAAGGAATGAAGTACCCTCTGCCATAAATATTAAGGATATTGCAAGTCACCTCAGAATTCCATAACCTTATAAAGGAACTTAGCCTTCTGCCTCGCTCCTCAATATGGTCATGGAACTCCTTGGTGACGTGCCATATCCTTATATTGTACAGTAGGGGGTACTTTTTTGCCTTATATAATGACCACAAAAATTGATATTTTGTCACTAAATTTCACGTCATAGTACAGTAGCACAGATAATTTTCCCAGCACATTCATCATTGGAACAATTTGGTTTTATCCATCAAAGAGAGATGCATGTATCCACAACCTAACATAGCGGTACCAGCATCTGCAGTGGAAACAAATGTGCATAATACAAAACCAGTCACAAATGGTATGTCTGAATATTTGTAAAGCACATTACATCATCCAGCTGTGTTCAGATGTCACTTGATGTTTCCCCCACTTTCTATCATCTTCTTTGCATCATCTCGCATCCCAGCACTCATTCATTTACCCAAACTCAAAACATTGCTTCCAATTATTGTTTTTTAATACAGCTGTCCCTCTGGCAACAGTTAGCACCAGGTATTGCATAAACATCTGAATAATCATGGTCCTTCTCAAAACTCCACTGAGCCCAGAGTCATTTACTGCTCTGTTTTAACCCGAGTTAAAATGTGTTTACATATGTAACTCCCCAGATTCCTGTTGAGCATACTGCAGTGTTTTAACCTGACTCGAAAGTGTTTACATTAATATTTGGTTCACCATGGAATATATAGGTAAATATCCTCCATTAGCTCTCTACATAGCATTTTTTATGTGGTTGTTACTGTTATGTTCCCTGGTTAGACCCATGTAGTGAAGCAGCTAACTTCTTACATTGTCCTATTTTCCACACTTGCATTTCATCAGTAACCTTTTGCACATATTGAGTGCGCACCAATGTTTGATTAGTTTCTCTGAAACTAAACTTGTTTACACATCTAGATTCGCACTATATTATCATAATGCCCTGAACATCATATACCTGGTCTCTTTTTTGCACTATGCACAAATGTCGTCTCTATCTTCATCCGCGGAGCGTCAGGGTTATCTTCACATCCATAACATCACTAATCTATATGCACATCACAAGGCTGCTTTCTATTGTAAAAAGATGATCATCCTGATAGATTAGGAGAGGAGGGACTTCACCTGACACTAATGGTTCCTCCTTGCTGATACTTCACCATGCAGTGCTCTGACATCTCGTGAGGGGTGTCCAGTTCGTCACCAAGATGGGCTCTTACATTTTCTCTCAACAGGTATTGGGGATAGATCGTCCCTTGATCAATTCTTGGCTCTATACCTACACACACTTTAGGTGTACTCAGAGTAGGGTTCGCATAGCAGGTGCGCGTTTGAATACTGCCTTATTTTATGTGCCTGCATATATACACCGTTTTGGCACCATGGTAGAATTATATCTGCTATTTAAGCTTTTGGTGCTTGTAATCTTTTTGTATCTGCTTCTGTCTATTAATCATTGCAGCACATGTATTCTATATAAAAATAACATTAGTTTAATAAATATATTGAAAAAATCCAACTGTGTATTCTGTAAATTTCTTTGAGCACAAATAAGCATGAGTGAATGAGCGAAAGTTTCTGATCTATTTCCAGGATCCCTGAGAGGTCAGGGCTTTCATGTTCAATGGTTGCCAGAAACCATTTGATCCCTAGTAAGGCTAGGGGGGTTTATGGTGGCAATGTGAGCTAGCTTGTCTCTAGGCCAACATATCCTGTGGGGGTACCCGGAATCAGTCTAGGCACCAACTCCCTAGTATATGTTGACCAATAAACGTGCACATGCTATGGATTAGTAGAAACTACATGATGTTACATTGCGGAAACTATTGCAGTAGCTAGTGCACTGTGAAATGTTTAGGTCACATTTCTTGACCTAATTGATCAACATTCAGAAAGAGCAGAAGTCAGAGCTAGAAAAGGCACTGTGTGTTCTCAATTTCCCCAATGATAACACAGTTTCAAAAGTGGAGACTCCCTTTCCCTTTTTTTCCTGTCATTCCTTCCACTAAGCGATTACGCATTCAAGAAAACAAAAAAAACTTGCCCCTGAATGTGTGTTCTTATCCAAGAAGCCTTCCTGCCTCTTCGGTGCACTAAACTGCCGGTGGTCGTTGACTGGTGAAGGTGTGAATCCCTCTTCACAAACAACGCTATTCTGCCTCGCTAATGAGCATCTTGTCACATCGGGATTCGACGCTGCTCTTTGTATTTCGTCAGAGGAGTGGAGCGGCTTGTTATAAAATGAAGCGCTTTGAGGTATCTACAGAATACATTTCCGAACGTACGCAGGATGGATTAGATAGCAGAACAGTGCACAGCGCTACGTGTGCTGCTAAGGTATGTCTAAAACAAGGTATTCGGCCTGGGAACTGCAGCTGATTTCGCATTTGCCTGCGGCTGTCAGGGATAATAATTGCACACTGCCACGAAACATCAATAGCGATACATATTGTAGAAAATCCTGTCAGCCCGTTCTCCGTTAGTAGCTCGAGCTCAGTTCTAGTGCATGTGAAGAATGCAGCCTCTCCGGCTGCATCATCATAATTAAACATTTCTAGCCCGAGGCCGCTGCTGTGGACATCCCGGAGCTTTGACCTGAGCTGACTCCAGGAAAAGGCCGAGACTCGTGCGCACGAACTCTTTTACGTCAACGAGCTCTGACCCCAAAAGCCATAGAACGCGCGTCCTCGGTGGGCGGAACGGGAGTCGGTGCACCTTTATTCTTACTCCTGGGACGCAGGCGAGAGCATGAATGATAGGTTTCAAGGCCTGGAAATTCAATACCCTATGATTTATTAATGCACACATATGCGTAACATCCAGCCGTCCTTGAAGAGTGAGGTGAGAGGTCAATGACAGACAGGAGCAGGAGGAAGGTGTTTCTGAAGATGGTGGAAAAGGGTCCTCAATCAAAGATATATGAATACAGGATGCCCAAGCTCACAATGGACAGGGGTTAAGAAGTTTTTTTGAAGTGCAATCGGAATGATTCATCTTGCAGCGCTGTTGGATTAGATAGACACTTCTTGCTAGACATAGTCCTAAAGTTACAAGCGCTCTCCGAAAGAGAGCCCAAAAACTTGTGAGATCACGTTTTAACAATGAACAACATTTGAGGGAATATCATAATGTTTCCACGTCACAGAGTTCCACGGTTATGATTTTTTTGCGAATTAGACCTTCAGTACCCTCAACATTCCAATTGGATGTCCTATAAATGTGAAAACATGTACGGCTGTTTCACTTATTTTCCTGGCATACAGGTTTGCAAATGATCTATCGAATGTATTTTCGGCTGTTGTGCGCACAACCTATTTTTCTGATATTTTCTTGCTCCCTTTTTTAAACTTTTTACTTTAAGATTTTACAACAGTGTGACTTTTTTACCCTTAAGTGATGATAGTGAGGTTGAATCGCGAACTTTTCTAGCAACTTTGTAATCCAGATAAAACAATACTTAGCACACCAACTACCCGTTGTAGGGAGGCATTTACCGGTCCGTAACGGCCGGAATTCGCTAATTCCCGCCATTACCGACCGGTAAATGAGAATCGAGATGTAAGTGACGAAAAACGTACCGATTCGGAAAACACCATTCGGTAAAACACCGAATCGGTATTAAACTAATCGGATTTTACCGAATTCATGTTTACCGAATCGGAAAATAAGAATCGGTAAATATCCGAATCGGAAAATACCGAATTCATATTTACCGACTCGGTAAATAAGAAGTGGTAAAAAAGGCCTGTTGAGATGTAGCAAATACTAAAAATACAGAATTTCACGAAAATCGGTATTTAAGAATCAGTATTTACCATGGATTGGGAGCAGGTGGAAACCAGGAACAGGATATATAAGAAGGCCCCAAAATGCAACAGCGCAACCACAATGGCAGCATTTTACGTCATTGCAAGGCGGCAACGGATACAGGCAGCAGGAGAGAGGGTCTGGCAAAGGGAGGAGCAGGTGTATAGGCAGAGGATCACCCTCTTCCAACTGACAGAAGCAGAGATCCTGCAAAGGTACAGACTCCACCCCAGAACCATCCTGGACTTGATTGGGGACCTCCACCCATATCTGGAACACCCAACCATAAGAGCACAGCCACCCCCCCCCCCCATGTGCAGGTGCTGTGCTGCCTACACCTCCTTGCCTCTGGCAGCTACCAGCACGTGATAGCCGCAGTAGGTGGGGTGTCTCAGAGTTGCCTGTCACGGTTTTTCAGGAAATTCCTACACGCCATGATGCAGAGGATGGAACGCTACATTGAGTTCCCAGATACACCTGCAGAACTTGCTAGGACAAAAAACGATTTCTATCAACTCGCCCAGTTTCCGCACATCATAGGCTGTATCGATGGGACGCACATCCCACTATGCCCACCTGCAGCTACTGAACACATATACAGAAACCGGAAGTCCACTCATTCTATCAATGTGCAGGTGATCTGCAACGCTGGCAACATAATAACGGACATTGTTGCCAAATATCCAGGAAGCACCCACGACTCCTACATATTTACCAACATTGGGATATACAGACGCCTTGTGGCTGGTGATTTTGGTGATGGATACCTGCTGGGTAAGTATGTGCAAGACACCCTGATAGTCCATGAAGGAAACATTGAGAGTATGTGACTAATCAAAATTTCATTTTCCACCCAGGTGACAGGGCATATGCCCTGCGGTCATTTGTTCTCACCCCCTACCTGAACCCATCCACCATGAGCGAAAGGCGTTCTAACATGGCACACAGGACAACACGTTGCGTGGTGGAACGCACATTTGGACTGCTGAAAAGTAGATTCCGGTGCCTCCATAAGAGTGGAGGTGCACGGCAATACACACCAGTAATCTATTGCAAGATAATAGCTACCTGCGCCATGCTGCACAATCTTGCTACCAAGGACGGCACAGAGATTGAACTAACATATCATGAGGACATAGATGATGGGACTGTACAAGCCGATCACACTGCAGCAGGATCAGCACCTGCAACAGATGTAGACTGCGACGCGCAGAAATCACCAACAGATACTTTTAATATAGTGATGATACACAGGCATGTTCATGTCTTGTAACACTCACTTTAATATGCACAACTGCACTATTACAGAACACCAAAATCAAAATAAATTCTCCATGCACACTGGGTTGCCAAAGTTAAATTCACTATGACATGTCCTGTGTCCATAATGTTCCCTTAATGCTTGAGCTTGCGCGTGATGTTGAGTGAGCCACGGGGCTTGGGGTCAACCTGCGCAGTGGGAGCGGTGTCATCTGCAAGGAGTCTGCTGCTCCGACGAATGTCCGGAACAGGCGTGCTGGCTCCACTCCTGCTTGTGGATTCCTCTGTGTCCACTACACATGTTTCACCAGCAGTGGCTGTCTGCTGTGTCAGCAACACCTCCATGGCAGAGGTCACCCTCCCCATCCCCCAGGACAAGTCACTGCAGCAGTGAACAATTTTAGTCTGCATGGTCACAGACCGGCGGCATAGCAGTGTGATGGAAGTTGCCAGACGGTTAATAGACTAGTTCAGCTGCTGTACCTCGCGCCTGTACCTGCGCTTTTCTTTGTGGTCACTCTCCAGCTTGTCACAGAGGGTGCCCATGCGCACACCCATGTCCCTCACCCCGTCTGCCATGGACTCCATTCCTTTGCCCATTGCCTCCATTCCTTTGCCCATCGCCTCCATTCCCTTCGCCATGGCACCTATCCCCGATCGATGTCTGACATCCTGCTGTTCAGGATGCGCACCTGTCGGTGCACTGCCAGGATCCCCTTGGCCTGCATGCGCTGCACCCTCACCATTGTGGCTTCCAGCCCAGCGAATACACCCTGCTCATTCAGCCCCTCATCCTGCTCACGTACCCTACGGCCACGGTCTCTTGCACGGCCAGTTCCCATTGACCCCTGTTGGCCTGCGTTGCTAGCGGATCACTGAAATAATATCGAGGGACAAAATATCGACTTGCAAAAATATCGTGGACAAAATATCGACAGTCAAAATATCGAGTTTGTATCTACAAACAGGTAAGTACAAAAATATTGAGTACAAAATATCGTTTACAATAATATAGTTGTAAAAAATATCGACTTTATTAAAAACAGTGTTAAATTAAATTAATATTCAAATTTAATTACTAAAATATACTTAAAAATACTTAAATTAACTTATAATAATTAAATAATAAATGAAAATAATAAAAATAATTTTTTACAAACTTATTTGTTAAAACATATATATATATATAGTAACATACTATAATTAAATAAGATACTATTATATTACCGTACGATACCAGAAGTGTAAAAAATACTATTCCCACTCCAAAGAGTGCAAGCGTAGGGAAAGCATTGGATAGCGTAGGGGTTAAAATTACTATTCCAACTCCAGTGGGTTCAACAGTAGGGAAAACGTAGGATAGCGTAGGGGTTAAAATTACTATTCCCACTCCAGTGGGTGCAACAGTAGGGAAAACTGACCCTGAACCCTAAAAATACCCCTTTACCCAAAAACCCAAAACTGACCCTGAACCGTAAAAATACCCCTTTACCCCAAAACTGAAAACTGACCCTGAACCCAAAAAATACCCCTTTACCCAAGAACTGAAAACTGACCCTGAACCCTAAAAATACCCCTTTACCCAAAAACTGAAAACTGACCCTGAACCCTAAAAATACCCCTTTACCCAAAAACTGAAAACTGACCCTGAACCCTAAAAATACCCCTTTACCCAAAAACTGAAAACTGACCCTGAACCCTAAAAATACCCCTTTACACAAAAACTGAAAACTGACCCTGAACCCTAAAAATACCCCTTTACCCAAAAACTGAAAACTGACCCTGAACCCTAAAAATACCCCTTTAAACAAAAACTGAAAACTGACCCTGAACCCTAAAAATACTCCATTACCCAAAATTAATTAATATTATTTAATTACCAATTAATTATTAATTAACAATAACAATAAAGTAAATATATTAGCACATTAGCTGTAATTAATGTAATTTAATAATTAATATTATTTTTCCCAATTATTTAATTAACAATAACTAAAAATTAAATATATACATAAATTACTCTAATTAATGTAATTAACGAATTAATATTATTTAATTACCAATTAATTACTAATTAAAAATATGTACAAAATTATATTAATTAATTAACTAATTAATATTAATTAATAACCAATGAATTATTATTTAAAAATATTTACAAACATATATTAATTAATTAATTATTATTAAATTACTCCCCACCCTTATCCCCTAACAACCCAACATCCCGCTCCTAAACATTAACTACAATTTATATTACTATTAATACAAATTAAAACATTTTTAACCTTTTTTCTACATATTATCGATATTTTTTACTTTGACTATTTATGGATATTTTGTCTTGTCAATTTTTTTAAGTCGATATTTTTGTACTCGATATTTTTTTAACATTATTTTATTCGATATTTTGATCAACGATATTTTTGTACTCGATATTTTATTATTGTCGATATTTTTGACTCGATATTTTGTCCATTCGATATTTTGGAGTCGATATTTTGTCTGTGCACCGTTGCTAGCCAGTGGTGGTGTGCTAGGTCTGGGTGCCTCCAGCACTTCCTCATCAGAGCTTTCCATTATACGTAATGGAAGTACGTCCTGCCTCCTTGGCCTCACATGCACAGGGGACCCCGAGCTCGGTGTTGTGGCACCTGCAGGTGGTGCCGGAGTCTGTGTCTCGAACAGCAGGGGCGACAGTGGCTGGGCAGTGGTGTCTTGCTCCGTTGGTGTGGGTGCGTGCGTAGTGGTCGTGTCCTCTGGGACAGTGCTAGGTCCTGCTATGTCAGTTGGTCTTTCCCTCTGTGCCGTTGTTGATGCACTTGACTCTCCTCCCTGCGCTGCTCTGCGCGATCACTCTCCTGTGGAGAGACATGGACAATGATCAGATGTGTGTTCTCATTACACATATTCCTACTACACACCTTCTTATGCCTCAATGGGTTGAGAAAGGGGTGTGTGGCATGCCATGCTGTGTTCAGTGTTGGCAGCTTTGATGTATGTATCTATGACTACAACTACCATGATGCATTGCTGGTGACTAATCTCATGTGTGCTGGATGGTGAGTGAGTCACCCACATTGGGGAAGGGGCCAGGGAATTGGTGGGGTACATGTACATGCATCTTACCTTTCTTCCTTGCAGCTCTGTCTGAGCTGTCAGCATCCCCAATCCTGTGTATGCTCTCTGGCTCCATGGTGGATTCCACAAGCTGCTCCAGTTTATTTATTTATTTATTTATTTAGTCACTTGTAGAGCGCGAACAGCTACCCCCAACGGGGGTGTCCCGGCGCTGACAACGTGTGTGGTCCTAGAGGGTCCAACAGAGAGTTCCAACAGGCTAGATCTGGGAGAAAAACCAGGTTTTGAGTTTCCTGCGAAAAGCAACCTCGGATGAAAGAAATCTGAGTTCTACTGGAAGGGGAATCCACAATCTGGAAGTGGCTATGACAAATGCTCTACCGCCTGTGCGAGACAGACGAAAACGTGGGCAGAACATAAGTCCAAGATGGTTGGATTTAAGATCCCTTGTGGCAAGAGATCGCTTGATTCTGAGCCTTAAGAATGCCGGGCCACGGGCCACGACCATTGAGAGCTCTGAAGGCAAGGACCAAGGCCTTGAACTGGATGCGATATCTCACAGGTAGCCAATGGAGTTTGGCCAGGTGGGGTGAGATCGAGTGGCGATAAGGGATGTTGCAGATCAGCCGGGCCACTGAATTGTGCACAAGTTGCAGCCGGTTAATGAGATATGCAGGGGCTGTGAGGCTTGGTGCACGGTTCTTTCCCCCACCTGTGGCTGCTGATTCCTTCCTCCGGTTGGCAAGCTTCTTTTTGGTGGTGATCCTCAGATCATACCACCTTTTCTTCATGTCATCGATTTCGCGATGAGTCAATCCCAGGGCATTGACTTTCCTCTCTATTGCCAGCCAGGTGTTCCTCTTTACAGACTCTGCAACTTGCAGAGACTGTCCCTCAAACAGCTGACTGTAGTGCTGCACGACCTCCTCCACCAGCACCTGGAGCTCTGTTGGGCTAAATTTCACCTTCCTCTTTCTGTCACCTCCATCCATTTGTGCCTCCTGGGACTCCATGGGTTAGCTATGCTGGGCTCAGTGCAGCCTGCTCCTCTGTCTCACCTCCAACTCTCTCTACAGTTCTGTTGCTCTGCACCTGCATGGGTGTGGCCACCTCCAGGTACTGGGGTGTGGTACTTGCTTCTGATTGGTTGGATTCTCTGAGGCTTTGTTGTGAGGTGTGGTGGGTCTCCCTTATTGGTTCACTGGCTCACATGTCATGTTTTTGAATCTTCGAGATCGGATTTTACCGAATCGGTAAATACCGAATCGGTAATTACGGATTCGGTAATGTCCGATTCGGTAATGTCCGATTCGGAGTCTCCCATTCATTCCTATGGGACTGGAGGCCCATAGGGGTGAATGGGTGTTACCGATTCGGAGATTACCGAATCGGTGACTACCGATTCGGTATATACCGAGTGTGGATACCGAATGGTACCGATTCGGTATTTTTTACCAAATATTTACCTACATTAGGTTTTCCGGTTCATAAATACCGATTCCGTATCATTCGGTATTTACAAACCGGTAAAATTATTTTACCTACATCGGGCCCCAAGTGAGTGCTTTCATATCGGGGTTAGGAAAGCATAGATAATGTAAATCGGCAGATCTCATCCAAATTGAAATCAAGATCTAATTTAGAATTCTGTGAATGTACAATCCCTCCAGTAACTTTTTGTAAAGGTGAAAAACTTTACAAATTTGTTCTCCTTCACATAATTAGCTCGACAAACATTTTTGCAGAGGTATCGTTTCAAAAATATAGATACTACAAACATTTTTAGGAACAGAATTCAAAAGATAAAACTATTGATTTTCTGCTAGTGTTATATCATTTTCAAAAATATATTTTATATAATATTCTTTACTTTACTATATTTGTATTAAACATTGTTTTAAAATTAATTTTATATAGTGGTTATTCTAATAATTTTAGGTGTTAATAATATTAATGTAATTGTTTTACATTTTTTTAAAGTATAGTTTGTAATCTTCCAAACTTGATCATGCTACCCTTCTAATGTCAGGAATTACCACTGAAACACATATCAGGGAATTCCAATGCATCGTATGAGAGGGCAGCCTCACAGCAGTGAGAAACCAAGTAGGCTGTTTGTCACTTCCAGGACATTGCACACAATTAAGGTACATGTCCTACCTCTTACCTACAATGCACCCTGCCCATAGGGCTAGCTAGGGCATACCTTAGGGGTGACTGACATGTAGTAAAAGGTAAGTCGGAGATGTGGCTACCACTTTATGGGCCACGTCACAGCAGCAGTAAACTGTGTGTGCAGGCCCTGCAGTGGCATTGGCCTGAGACAGGTTTTGAAAGGCTACTTTGTTGGGTGGCGCGAGCAGCACTGCAAGCTCACCAGTATCATTTAATTTAATGGCCCTGGGTATATGGGAAAACGCTACACAAGGGACTGATTGGTAAATTAAATATGCTAAACACGTGTAGACCAATCTTAACAAGTTTACCATAGAGAACAAATGCACTTTAGCACTGATCAGCAGTGATGAAGTGCCCTGAGTCATAAAACCGCCAACAACAGGTCAGAAAAAAATACAGAAGGAAGGCAAGAAGTTCTGTGATGTCCCTGCAAACAGGGCCAAGTCCAACAAGCCAGAATAGTAATTCTAACCCTTTCAGTCCAACACGTTCCCTGCATTTGGTTAAGTTGGAGTGGCAGTAGAAAATGAAATCCCTCCAAAGTCCAACGATTTTTCTGCTTTTGCTTACATTGAAGTAGGAATATTGAACCTAACACATCAATAGCTCAAGTTTATTTTCGATTTTTGCTTGAATTGGAGTTAGATTGGTTAATTTTTCTGTCTCCATTTGTTAGTGTAGTTTATATATTTTTTCTTTTAAAATTGTACGTTCCTCTCATGTTTATATTACATTTTATTACAAAATGTTTTTTATTTGTATTTAATTTTTGAAGGTTCATTTGTTTTAATTGTGATATATGGTATTGTAAATATGTATTTGGTAATTTTAATTTTTCAAATTTGTTATTCTCAATGTGATTTTTTTTAATAAACAAGACTTTTTATTGTTCTATTTCCAGAACACTGACAACAGTAAGTACAGTGTACATAGTTAAGTACTGATCTTTAAGGAGTTGCAAACACAGCCACAGTTCATAATTTAAACAAACCCACAGAACTCCCATCATTTTCTCCAGATTCTTTCATTGCCCTACACCAGACCTCAATCTTCAGAGGAGTAAAAAAAAGTGCCAGGTTTGCACAATTTCTTTCTTTGCTAATAGAATACTTAACCACACCAATACCCCATCTCCCCTGTTTCCCCTAAGTTCCTCCAGTAATCCCAGGAGAGCCACTCTCACTGAAACCTCAATTCGGTGTTCCAGCATCTGCATTATATCTCCAAAGAAGGATTCCCAATACCTTACAATAACCTGGCAGGCCCATACCCTGTGAAAGAAGTTGGCGTCCCCCTTCCAGCATCACACACAAGCTGCTGTCAGCTGCTTTCGTGCCTCCCATAACGTAATTGTGCTGAAGTTAGTGATATGGAAATAATTCAGCTAGATCAGACAAAGCCTAGAGGAAAGAGTTAGTTCTCTTGAGGCCATAATCGGACTAAATCACAAGGGCTTTCTGATGGAGTACCTGCAGCAAAATAATGTAAAGGTCTTGGAATGTTTTCATATGGGAGGCCTGCAATACGTCACTTAGTTGGTAATTGACGATCAGGTTCCATTTAGTGAAAACTTCTTGCTGTGCAGCTTGGCCCAACCACCTACCTTTCCATAAAGGGGTCATTAGTGAGATCTTTCTATTGACCCTGTTCAATGCAGCACCGTCCTCCATGTTTGGACTATCACTCTCCATAGCTCTGGAAGCGAGACCGGGAGAGGAGCTTTATAGACCCAATTCATGACATTGTTGGTTCTCATGAGTGCCATTACTGTCTTGAAGGCTGGGTCTTCCATCCTTTTAAATATCCAATCATTCAGGCCCTGTAGTAGAGCCATACATCAGCTGCTGCCATGGCCTGTCAAATGTGGATTGGGTGCATTTTCCAAATGAAATGGGTGGGACTTGGTTAGTATATAGGAACAACCTTATTTTGGCTTGGGTCTTTTTAAACCATTTTCGAGGAATCACATATGAATAATTTTTTAGTACATATAAGAATCGAAGCAATGTCTTCATCTTAAACACCACCACCCAGCCCACAAAAATTCGGGCAATGCGGTCCTCTATTCCTTCCTTCCACCAAAATCCCTCAATTTGTGCATCACAACTAACCAAGTTGCTAGAGGCTCCATATGCAGATCAAATAATAGACAGGGGGTACCAGAGATGCCTAGTACATCTCTCTCTAGGTTGAACGTATACGACAAAGCATTGTTTGCCCTTGCTTGGTTTCTAGGGTTCATGTAAATGACGTAACATATAAGATAAATTAAGGCCCGAAGCCCATATGAAACAGTACATACCACAGAAATTTCCAATTTAAAGTATAAAACCGTTTAGCAAAATCAAATAGGAGGATCACATTGTCCCTCATAAGTTTTCCCTATATGCTACCGCTGTTTAGACTCTTACGGATAGAGTGTCTGGTGCTGCACTGTGGCATAAAACCACATTGATCCACATGCACCAGGTAAGGGATCATCCAAAGTAAGTGGTTGTCCAACACTTTTGCATAGATTTTGAGTTTGCCGTTTATAAGTGATATTGGGCATTAAGTAATCTGGAATCGTCCCCTCTTTATGGAGTACCACTATAGAGGCCAGGTCTAGTCCTTTGGGCATTTGGCCCTTGGCAATGAATTTATTGTATATATTCAATAAGAGCAGCATGAGAGCTGTACTATATGTTAGAAAATAGTAAGGGTGGTCTGAGTTGGCGGAGTGCCACTACGCCGAGTTCCACGGAGTTGAAAAAAATACTCAGTGGAACTCTGCCCCACTCCAATCCACCATAATAAAAAAAAAAACAATGAGAAATAATAAATCACTTGCCTGCTCTGGCATGTCCAGGCTACCCTCCTCCTCACCTTCATAGCGTCCTTGCTGGTCACAAATCCCTACGTTGTACGTCCTGCGCGGACTGTAATTATTTCCTGTCTGACTTTGAACATGGGCCAGGGGCTAACTCCGCTACACCGCAGAGTCAGAGTTTTTGCCTGGACTCCACATTCCCAATGGAGCGCGGAATTGGCAAAACTCTGCAAACTCCACTGGCGGAGGGGAGTTCACCACCTGGGGTTAGATAATACTCAATCGGGAAACTGTCATGTTCCAACATTTCACCAGCCTGCTGTCTGATAGTGACATGTCCTCTTCCACTGCTGTGAAGGGTTGTTCATGTCCCTTTTGTCAGAAGCCAACAGGTACCTCAGTGGAAGGCCTGCAATAAGGGGACTTAGGGACTCCCTACTTGGCTGCTGTCTTCTTCCATACAGATTTTATAGTAGCTGTCAAATGCAATGGCTATGTCCCATGCATCTATCTCCAATCCCCCGATTGGGTGGGCCACCTATGGATCACTCTCTACACTCTCCCATGTGTAGCCAACCAGTTTAGTAGTTTACTGGACTTATCTCACCACTTGGTTCACCTCATGCCCTGCTGACCGCTCCTTTCAGGCGGTGTCCCTGCCTTTTAGCTCCAACTGGCACACTCTACACCATTGTGTCCCCCAGGCCTCCTCCCTAAGCCCCAGAGTATTTATCATTTACATCCAGCCATTGGCTCAGGTTGTGAAAGCTCTGGGGTTCACGTTGGTGTCCTACACTGATGACACCCAGTTTGTGTTTCCTTTTTCCGGCACCGCTTTATAGGATTTAGCGAATTTTCCAAAAAGGTATGATGGCTGTTGCAGAATGAAGGGTGGATAATTGTTTGCAGCTGAATATGAGCAAGTCAGAAATCCTGCTTGTTGGCAGGGATGTCCCCCTCTGGGGCAACTTCTGGTGGTCCGCTTCCCTTGGGACTCCCTTCTGTCCTAATTCAGTGGTTAAGAATCTCTGTTTATCTGGGTTGATTGTGCCCTTTCTGTCAAACACAGCCTACAGTGGGAACAGGCACCTGTTTTGGGCTGCTACATGGGCTCAAACACATTCTGTTTTTTTTTTTTATCTAGACATTCGTCAATGCATCATTTAGGCTGTTATCCTCTCCTGGCTGGACTATTGTAACATCCTTTATGTGGGAGTAAACAAGCCTGTGATGAGAAGGCTAAAGATGGCTCCAAATGCAGTGGCAAGGTTGCTGTTTTACCTTACTAAGTACTGCTCCACTGCGAATGCTATTCACAAATTACACTGGCTCCAGATGGAGGAGCGTATTCAGTTTAAGTCAATGTGCATGGTTCATAAGATCTTCTTTTCTCAGGGGGGGTCCCATTTTATCTAATTTGCTGATGCCGTACCACCCCTTATGGTCCTTGGCATCTGCTGATCATAATCTGGCCTGTGTGCCAATTGTTAGAAGAGTGAGGATGGATGGCAGGTCTTTCTGCTCTAAAGCCGATGCCCTCTGGAACGCCATTCGTCTTACTTTGAGGTGCACTCAGATCCACTTGCCCTTTAGGAAATCTCCAAAGACCTGGTTGTTTTCCATCTAAGTATCCTGTTGGGCCTTTTCTCTTTTCCCCTGGCCTCTCTTCACAGTTTTGGGCTCTTCAGACGAAACTAGACCTGGGACACCCCATTGCTGAGGCAGCCACGCCCTTTACAAATTGCATAACATAACCTAACTCATATACCCTACTTTGCTTGCAATCCAACATTGTCGCACTTCCCTGAGGCAGAGCTGCTGCAAACAAGCCTTCTCAATCATAAATTGAAACTCTCCTGTTTTTTTCTCTATTTTCCTTCTATTCCAAGTGCCCTATGTGTGTTTCTAGCTTTACCACCTGTTGCATTAACTGGCGATCTAACGGCCAAAAATGGGAACTTCACCACCTTTCACCTGTAAGCCTTAGCTGCCTCACAGACAGTGTACTCTAAGGTCCTTTGTTCAATTCTGTAAAGCTATGCAGCTGCTGCAACAGGTAGTGTACCACTTCCTTGTTTGTTAGGTGCCATACTCCCAGTCACCATGGGCGAATGATCTGAAATCTCTTGAGGTAGCAATAAGGCTCCTGTTGTGTGAGTTATGGCTGCAGCTCACGTAAAATGGGATACTGAGGTATGTGCGAATACTCTCTCCACAGATGTCAAATGCACCAAGCATCACAGAACCCCAGACTCGAAACTCCAGAACCTGAGAGAATTTCCCAAGATGGATTGCAGTGCCTTGGGGCAATCCACATGTGGGGCCATGTAGAGATGGACAGAATATCTGTTCCACCCGCGGAATTGGTGGAATTTTGTCGACTATGCATTACTCTTGCAATGCGGAGTTCTGGACAAATCCGCCAATTGCTGCGAGTGGAATGTTTTCTCAGAACGGCTCTAGAACAGTAAATTGCCGAGCATAGGTGATGTCTGGCATCCCCTGGCGCAATTTCCAGTTGCAAGGAGGAGATCCAAGACATTTTTCTAACGCAGGCAGTTGCAATCATTTGTGCCTTTTGAGTAGAAAATCTACTCAGAAGGCAGTAAATCATCTTGAGTAGCTGAACACTCTGGCACTCAACGTGGTGCTGTGTGTGCTGATTTTTCAGAGTGGAATGCGCTATTGGTGTTAAATCACAGCACGAGCAGCCCGACATGCTTATTTCCTTTCCTTGGTGGAACTACAAAGAATTTTGGATACTTTTTATGTAATTCTGTGGAATTTCGCACAGTCAAATGCTGCAAGTTCCACCCACCCCAAGGATCATGACCATATTGAAATCTCCCTCTATAATTGTATGTCCATGCGGGAGTCCTATCAGAAGGGTCTTAGGCGCATCTATTGTCCCCCCATTAATGTCAGTAGGACATATATACTCAGCAGAATATAGGCTCTTTCATCAATCATCCTTTCTACTATTACATACCTGCCGCTGGGTCTGGTTCAGTTTGGGATACTAACTGCAGTACCCATTTATGCAGAAGGATAGCCACTCCATGGGTGCCCGTACATACTCCACATGAAACACCCTGTCGAAGCATACCTGGTCAGGAGAAGACTGTTAGTGCCCACGAGGTTGATCTCTTACAGCATAAGTACGCATGGCCCCTGTCTGTAGACAAATCGGAGAACTGCTCCCTGCTTGACCCTATGTAGCATTCTGTTAACATTCAATGTCATTACCTTCGATCCCTACATTTGGCTAGTTTTTTATGAATTCTCCTTGACTGTGAGTTATCCCCTTCCAGGATTACTGCTGGGGTGTTTGTAATCTTTACTGTTGGACCTGCGCAAGCTATTGTTAGGAGGGCCAAAACCACTCTCTCAAATTTCCCTCAAGCCCTTCCATCCCATACTTCAACCACCCCAGAAGCACCTGTTGCCCAAAACAAAAACATCCCTTATATGAGTGTTACAACAGGGGATTCCAAGTGTCCAGTGACTTCTCCGCTCGATCATCATCATGGTAGGATCTGGAGTTGCTGCCAAGATAATTCCATTATTCTCTGACATTCCCCATTTCAGTATTGAGTGTCTCGAGCAACTGCGTTTCGAATTCAGCAGTGCCCCTCATCTAGTCAATACCCGCCTTCCCATTATTGTCATTAATGTCATTAATGTCACATCCATGTCTTGTCCTGCTTCCACACATGATGAGCCTGAGAGCCGTAGGTGGTCACTCTTCCTGTGGTTGTTTCGCGCTCTTGTGCGGTCGTGTGGGCGGATCCCATTTGTCTTTCCCTGGTTATGGCAGTAACCTCTCTCTGGCAGACGGTGAGTTGAACTACAGCTGCTGTTGTTCCATGGCCCACTTCCATGCCATTTCAAGAGTCTCAAAGATATACAATTAGGCATCGTAAATAATCCTGAGCCTGGCCCGGAATAGAAGCAGTTACTTAAGCTTCAGGGATCAAATGTTTTACATTGCTGCTGGACTCGGAGGGTGTAATCTGAGATTATTAACATATTGGAGGATTGGAAACGCACATCAGCACAATCTCAGGCTGTCCTGAGGATGGATGTATGACGTTACAACGCATGCTTCAACCATGCATGCCTTTACAACGCGGTTTTTACAACGCATTCCTTTACAACGCATAGTGCTTTGGGGCGCTGGATAGTGAATAGTTTAATTTACTATTCCAACTCGAGTCCCCGTGGATAGTAGGGAAGGTGTTGAATAATACATTAAACCTATTCCCTATCCTAGAGCACCCCCCAGCGCAATGCGTTGCAATGGTTTGCGTTGTAAAAGTTGCGTCGTAATGGTAGTGCGTTGTAAAAGTTTCGTTGTAATGGTTGTTTACCCTGAGGATAGTATCCCTATCTCACACATCAGTCCCCACTTCGCCTATTTTGGTCCCCAATGCCGGGTAAAACATCTGATGGTGACAAACCTGGTTACTGTATCCCATTGCGCTCCTTTGCAGTTGGATTTAAATCACACCTAGGACCTGGCCAAGCTCAATCAGATAACTGTGGTTAGCCCTTAAATCTTTTGGCTCTATTTTTATTTAAAACTTAAAACATCATATATCCAGTTCCCCTTATTGAATTATTGCGATTGTGGTGTCATTTTGTTAATTAAATTATTCTCAATTTTTTTATTAGAGTGAGATTTTTACTGTGTTGTGTTTTTGACTTTTTTTCTGCTTTGCTATTGCTAAATGTGTTGCACATTTTGTTAAGTTAAACCTGTCTGCTCTGTGGCATAGCCACCAGGGATTGAGTTCAGGTTGAAATTGCTGAAAACGTAACAAGCTGTAACAAGAAAAATTACATTATTAGTTGTGGGGAACCACCATCCACCCGAATTAATCTATTTTCTCATATAAAACAGTTAATTGTATGTCCTCGAAGGAATAGGTTTGCGCTGACAAATACAAAATAATAGAATTTGACCGATCTCATCCTGTGCAATTTTTTTTGCAGTTTTATAATAGCTTGAAATCGACGTGAAAGGATGGATGCAAACCTGGGGACTCATTTATGAAGGCCTTGCGCCACTGGTACGTCACTTTTTCCCATTTTAAAAGTGACGCACCGGCGGCGCAAGACCTTCATAAATAAGGCCCCTGGTTCCCCAGTTCCAACGTTGGCATCTCTGGTCTTTACACCATATCCTTTCTCCAATGAGGTGAGCATTTTCTGACAGTGTAGCCAGTAAACAAAACCTTAGCAGTATCTGTTTCTCAATGTGCTTCCCACGGGTACACGCAGGAACCAAAAAGGTGCAAATGAACACAAATAATAATAATTAATATTACTCAACTATCACAATGGAAATGGTGCGTGAGGTAGTGCCCACTGCTTATGAGATGGGGCACAGATGAATGAGAGTAACACAATATAATATTAACAATCATGCTATTTAAAGTAACATTTATAACCCAGTCCCTACGTATATACGTAAGGCGAGGTGGGAATACAGGAGGGGAACTTTGAGTTCAGAGGTTAAGGGCCTTGGATGTTGTTAAAGATGTCTCATAGCTCAGGTCTTTTCGCATAGGGCTTCAATCATTTTCTTTTTTTAGACAACGGAAAGTCCCTTTGTTCTGTACTTTATATACTTCTAACACGAAGCCACTGTCATGTACATATCATTTGTAGGAAAGATTAGCAGACCTGTTCAAAGGATGTACTTATTAATTGGCACTTAACTAATTGTGAATTCGTTTTTCTCCTTTAATTTCATGACACTGCATTTTGAATACATAGCAGCATGCAGTGACAATGGAAACGTCTTTATATTTGGCTGAGCTATATTATTCATGCTGTAAACCCTAGTCAACCTCGATGATGGCGACAACTGCCGAGCTGTATTAGATGTTGAAAAACCTGATGCTTGTCAGGTGTCGAACCACATTCCAAGAAACGCCTCTTTGTCATTGGAATGTTCTCTTAAAGGTTTTGCTTGGGGCTTGCCCGTTGCACCATTGCGACCGGTTGAATCTGGTAGTAGAACGCTTGTTTTGAAGGCTTTTTGGAATAGTGTATGGAAACTAGATGAAAATAGACAAGCAACGCGTCACATCTAGAATTCTCACTGGCTCGTTCTTCCTGTCTGGTTAAGTAAGCGCTGCTGCTCTGTGTGTTGCTTGAGACGTGTATAGCTGTCGGTGTGTGGTCTCTTGCGGCATTTGGCCTCTGATCCCTCTACTCCGTCGTATGCAGACCTACCTTTGTCGCAGTCTTCAGTTACCTTTGTAAGTGCCAAGGGCGGTAAATGCGTTTTGTCACACGCCTGCTCTGGGACTAAATGGTGTGGCTTTACTCTTCTTAAAGAAGACAGGGGCATATTATCAAGACGCTGCAAAAAATATCGCAGAGCGCACGTAGCACAAATATTTCCATCGCCAGCTATCGCTGGAATATATCACCAAGCTAACGCTGTATTAGCAACAATTAACGCCATGATGATATATATTCCAGCGAGACGGAAGTGCCAACATCGCGAGAACACCAGCGATGTTCCATGGGGAAGGTGAAAAACCTTGCTGATATGACCCTGTGGTCGTATCAGTATAATCCACCCCCCCATGTTAGGTATTGCTAACTCCTGATATTAGCAGGTGTTAAAAAAACAGCGATGACCCCGTTAGTGTGACTTTTTACGTCGCTAACTGGGGACAGGGCCTCCTTGCTAATAGGCGATAGGCCTGTTAGCAGCTGTTTTTCAGGTCTGTTGGTCGGGAATGCCTACTTTGCATGTCATTAGCAATAAATATCGCTGACATGCAAAGCAGCACCTAAACTGGTCGCTTTCGTCAGAAAGCTGTCGCTAACTGCTGTTAGCGACAGCTTGCTGATAGGGCGATAAAAATATCGCCGCTTTAGCGGCAAAAAGTGCAGCTAAAGCGGCAATAAGGCCCTTGGTAATATGCCCACAGTTTGAGACAGGAGAGGACAATGTACACCAGAATATCTGGGGGATCGGTTGGAATTAGAGATGTGTACCATTAAGAAATCAATACCTGTTCACAGTTCAGATGGAGGGATTACTTGCCATAATTAACAATCTATTTTATTTGTGCGCTAAGTTACGCTTAACTCAGGTTTGTCGTTATTTGGACTCAGGGTCATATTTATCAAGGGATTGGATCACTTTTTTGCTACTCAACATGGTGCAAAAGCAACGCAACACCTAACATGCAATTTATCAAGCCAAGCAAGGCCCCTTGCGTGGCCCTGCATGGCTTGATAAATCCAGAGTAACGTAGCACAAATCACTGCATTTCAATACTCTGGGTGTTCCCAGACAACACCCATGGATGTTGAATGTTGATGCATTCCCATACTTACCATGACTGGGAGACATGGGAATGCACCAAAATGCTACACCTTCACACGAGAGGCATAATAAGCAGAAATATCTTTCTTTCTCCTTGTTTTTCCTCTTTCTGTGTGTGTTACGAAATGCAGCACACATAGAAAGAGAAAATGGCTCTCAGGATTGTTTTTGTGGAGAAAGGTGTCCTGTCGTGCATGAATAATCCTGCTTACATCACAGGTACTCTTGCACTATGGTACAAGAGTGCCTGTGTTGGACCTAGACAGCACTTTGTGCGCAGGCACTGTGAAAAGACAGAAATGCTCTGTCTTGTTACATACAGCACAGTTCTGCCCTTTCCCTGTCTGCAGCACAGCACAGCAAGCTGTCTTGCTGCATTGTGCCACTTCTACATAAAGATGGGCCTTCATTTTTATGGCTTTCAATGACACTTATTACCTCTTTCTGCAAATCACCTGAATATATGGCCAATGAAGCAAGAAAAGCAGGGATAAATGCATTGCTAAAAACAATTGCCTGCCAAGGTGTGAGAAGAGCTACGATTCCCACAAAAAGGTGAGAAACGCAAAGGTGCACAAGCATTCAAAGACAGTCACGATAAAAGATCTTCATTTACCCCGCACACACTGTGTTTCTGATCCTTAAAAGGCAACCATTGCATCTGCCCACTAGCAGTTTGGGGCTGTGCTCATTGGAGAAGGTACCTCTTTTGACCATCGGCGGGAGCAAAATCTATCTGGGAACTCAGGGTCATATTATCAAGAAAGGGCGATACATTATCGCCGATTTAATCGGCAGGAAACTGCCGCTAAAACGTTGATAATCGGCTTGATAATATGCCCTTGTGAATTCCCATAGAAGTCAAGGTTCTGGTGTTAACCTGGGCATCTATGGCAATTCATGAGGGCATATTATCAAACCCATTATTGCCGCTTTAGCGGCAGTTTCCTGCCGATAAATGCGGCGATAATGTATCACCCTTTCTTGATAATATGGCCCCAAATTTGATGATGACCTCACATGTAGATAGGCCTGTGGGTGATAATTCACAAAAAAACTGGCCGAGGAGTTAGCCCTTCTCACACCAAGTAGACACCGGCCTGCTCTCTAACAATCTCACTGTCGTAAATCCCATGAGGTCGTATTGGATTTCATTATCCCACCCAGGCACTTGATGCCGCCTAAAAGTGTCTGTGCAGAGCTGGAGAAACATTGGCCTACTTCAGCCAATCAGTTTATTAAGTGATGGAATCAAGAAAAGTTCAACCAGATGAAAAAAATATCACTTGAAATGGTGCAGACATTATAATCCTACTCTTTCTTTAGATTACTGTCCATTATATGGGGCAAAGCATCTAAGCTTGTGTGAGTTAAGCCAGCACCAAGACTATTCCACCAGAGAGTCTTATCCAACATCACAATCGCCACTAGATCTCTCAGACTCTGCTCTGTATTGGCAACCAACAGAGCTACATAGCCATATGTATGGCAGACTGAGTACTACACCAGTCCAAGTTACACTATATAACATATGAAAATAGTTTTACAGGAACAAAGCAAGATTACACCGGTTGGAATTTCAGAATATTTGTTCACTGTAAAAAAGCCTGCCTGTTTGCCTGTGCTGGCAGCGAAAAAAAACAACACCAACTCTTAAGATCCTTCATTGCATGAATGTAGAATTTGTGAATATGTGCAGTCATGAAAACAAGAATGCTGTGGCCTTGTTGCCTCAGCTTTCTCCAGCTACAGAAGTTCTTTAGGTCAAGGGAACATTTGCATGAATGTTGGGAGGTAGCAGATGAAATATTGAGAGGACATTTTAAGTGTCAATAGAATTAAAGTCATGGAAGTTTATAGTAATGAGATGATTCATGTAAGTGTGTCGCCAGGTTCATCAAGTGTTGGAGTTCATACAGAAAATTAACAGAACCTGAAGTTCCTGTGGATTATGAGTCCCACTAAGACACTAGTTTCACCACATTACACTCGGTGCAAACAAGTTGACATGTGGTTCCCGTTTCTTTTAGTGACCATGTGTTGCATTTATGTATGTCTTTTTATGTTAATGTGTTGTTATGCTCCTTCTTTCTTCTTGGTGGAGAAGATCTGTGATACACTGGTCTGTGAATATGTGACTACCCTCTGGCTGGTGTGAGTGTTTTGTGTCATGTACATTATTTTGTTAAGGAAGTGGCTCCAGGATTGATAGCAGTTTGAAAGGAAAAACTGGAAGGATCTGATAAATAGATCTTATATTAATTCCTGTGTATTTTGTCATCTATGTGCTTGAGTCTTCCTACTGTGACAACTGAAGACCATGCCTCCATTAATAAATAATGGTGGAGTGGTAGTTAATCAGTCTTAACTTCTACTTTATCAAATGTGCTACAGCTGAGTTTAGTAACTTACAATCTACTATGTTTTAGGTCCAAATAGTGCAGGCCTGAGAGTTAATGATAGGGAACAGAGTAAAACTTGTTTAATGTCAGGTGTCCTGATTGAATTAACTCTAGAAACTATAAGCCCAAGGGACAGTTGGGCTTATCTATTGGTCACTATTAGTGATCAGTGAATTGTAGAACAAGCCATTTTCATATTTTCGATAAGTGTCTGGAGCTTAAACCAAATTTCATTAAAACAAATCAAAACCTAATTTGATGTAAAGAAAAACTCATTTATTGACAACATTCTCATGGATATAAAGCATACAAAATTAGTTTTTTCTGGTGATTATGTATTACACAGGAATTAATAAGGTAAGTGAATGGATAGTATGCGTATAATGATCCAGTAGATATTAAAATTGGTCTATCCCTTATACAGGGTTGTAATATCAACATGTAATCACAAAAATAATTGTCCAGGTATGTCCAATACAACAAACACATGTTTCATCTTGAGTACAACTTCCTCAGGGCAATTGTAAAAGGTATAGAAATCGTACAAAAATATTCAGAAATGAATAATAAATCAGTTATGAACATTGACATTTTTTTCTTTCCTATGCAATTTTATAAAACATGAAAGATATTCAAACGTATTGTGCACCAAATCACACCCAATCATGTGCTCAAGAGACTGAACCACCAAATTGAAACAGAGTGAACAAAGAAATAATCAATCAGTGTTTTGGAAATAACCATAAGAGTGAAGATTGAGTGAAGGTTGAATATCAGTGATCATAAGGATGTATAATGTGAGTAAAAAAGCATAATCCCTAGGAAAAAGGGAAAAGAGCAGGTAGGCCACCCTAGAAAGAGGGAAATGTAATATCCACATTTAGTGTCACCACAGGGATGCAAAAATGAAAACTTAAAAAAATGCCTGGTTACTCACCGGTAATATTCATTACTCCGAGTCCTGGTCTTCCCGTCTCATTCATTAACAGTGTGCAGCTAGTCTGCTCCACGGAAACCTACTACATAGCCAAGCTTTTCTCACTTCGCCCAACATGGCCCCAATAAAGGGGGAAGTGCGTCATTGAACATCCTGAGAATACCAAAGAAAGCCCAGAAATGAAAACAATCACCCAAAACCCAAAACCAGGGAGGGAAGGAAGGGCTCAGGAATGGGACGGGAAGATCAGGACTCGGAGAAATGAATATTACCGGTGAGTAACCCGGCATTACCTCCTCGGCCGGTGTCGTCCTCACATCCGAAGAGAGTAGAGGACAGTGGGCAGAATCGTAGTCCGAAACCACTGACCCCCTTGACTCAACGAGTCAAGGTGGACAAGGAAGGACGTAGACCCTGCCTGTAGAGGTCGTAGTTGACAAATAAGGAATCAATCTTCCGGAAACCAGAGGTCCGATCAAAATAGATGCGGAGAGCCCTCAGCACATTCAAAGAATGGAGGACCAACTCCTCCGGTAAGGCTGGATCTGGGAAAAAAACAGGGAGAACACTATCCTCCTGACAGTGGAAAGAGGTTAACACCTTGGGCAGAAAAAACTGACTGGGACAGAGAATGACCTTGTCAGCGCAAAAGTGCAAAAAAGGGGGCAACACCATCAAAGCACCAATCTCACCAACCCTCTGTCTAGAAGTAATGGCCACCAGGAAAAGAACCTTAGCAGAAAGGAACTTAAGGTCCACAAGACCAAAGGCTCGATAGGGGACAGGTCAAGGCCTGGAGAACCAGGGGAAGATCCCAGGCCGGCACAGAAGAGTGAAAAACAGGTCGCTGAATCAAAAAACTCTGCTAAAGGCGACCCACCAACGGCGAGAAAGAGGACACAGAGAAACCCTGAAAAGCAAGAAAGGCAGCCCACTGTGCACAGAGGGAAGAGGCAGCAAGCCCCAAGATGAACCCATCCCACAAGAAGTCCAACACCCTCACAGCCTCACAGGAGGAAGAAGAGAGACCCTTCCCAAGACACCAGGAGGAGAAGTTCTTCCAATGACGGTCATAGGACTTCAAGGTGGAAGGGTGCCGAGACAACTGGATGCACTGGGCAACTTAACCAAGTAACCCTGACCCAATAAACGGAACCTCTCAAGTGCCAAAACCACAGCCGGAGTCGGAGCAGGGAGAAGAGGAGCCCGCAGAGGGGAGGGATACAGGGGAAACTTCCGATGGGGACACACAGACAAGGTCAGAAGCAGGGGAAACCAAGACTGATGAGACCACTCCGGAACAGCCAGAAGAACTTCCGCCCGGCTAACCGAATCTTCTAGAGGACCCGCAGAACCAAAGCAAGCGGAGGGAAGGCAAACAGGAGCCCCAGCAACCACGGAACGGAGAAAGCGTCAATCGCCCACGCCAACCGGGAGGGAACAAGGCTGCAAAACCGAGGAAGAAGGGCAGAATACTCCGAGGGAAAAAGATCGAGCCACGGAAGGCGGAGCCAGAGGACAATCAGATTGAACAGAGCCGGGGACAGACACATAGTCACTGAGGAAGGGAACACTCTGCTCAAAGATTCCGCAGGCCCATTCTCCATTCCTGGAAGATAGACCGCCGTCAGAGACAAGAGATTCCGCTCGGCCCAAAGCCCGATCACCCTGGAAAGGAGAAACAGAGACTGGCACATGCCCCCTTGACGATTGACGTAAGCCCGAACAACCTGGTTTTCAGTCTGAACCGAGACAGCACGGCCCAGAAGGAGAGAAACAAACCACCGAAGAGCTAACCAAACTGCCTTCAACTCCTTCCAGTTCAAGGACTGGAGAGACTCGAAACGGGACCACTGACCCTTGGAGGCACCCATCACAGCATCCCAACCCACGGCACTGTCATCCGTGGATAACACAACCACATTCTGAGGAGGAAGAAGATCGAGCCCCTGGGAAAGAGACTGAGGGGACAACCACCACTGGAGATCCACCCGAATCCCAGGAGAGATGGGAATCAGGACCTCATAGTCCAGGGAGGCAGGATCCCAGTGTGACAGGACATGATGCAAGAGGGGATACAAATGCAACCGTGCCCAAGGGAGGAGATGCAAAGTGGACGCCATCTCCCTCTGACTCCTCAACCAGAGACAGGCGGACACCTGGGACTGGGACAGAACTCAAGAAAGGTGATGAAACAAAGTCAACTGGCGCTCCTGGGAGAGGAACACCATCCTAAGATCCATGCGGTAGAGAGCCCCCAGGAACTTCAGGGTCTGGGAGGGCATCAGGGAGGACGTAATTGATGAGGAACCCATAGGACCCCAGCAGATGACACACCTGGTCGACATCTGACAGAGCCTCAATCAATCACAATCAATCACAGCATTTATATAGCGCGCTACTCACCCGGAGGGTCTCAAGGCGCTTGGGGAGGGGGGGTCCGCTACTGCTCGAACAGCCAGGTCTTGAGCTGCTTCCTGAAGGTGAGGTGGTCTTGGGTCAGGCGGAGGTGGGTCGGGAGGGAGTTCCTCCTGTGGTGGCTCTTCGGATGCGGGGGACGGCGGCAAGGGCGTGGTTGGTTGATCGAAGCTGGCGTGTGGGAGTGTAGAAGTTGAGGCGGTTGTTGAGGTATCTTGGGCCTTGGTTGTGTAGGGCTTTGTGTGCGTGGGTGAGGAGTGGGAACGTGATTCTCTTGTTGACCGAGAGCCAGTGCAGGTCTCTCAGGTGTCCGGAGATGTGGCTGTGTCGGGGGATGTCCAGGATGAGTCTTGCTGAGGCGTTCTGGATTCGCTGGAGTCTCTTCTGGAGTCTGGCAGTGGTTCCGGCGTAGAGGGAGTTGCAATAGTCCAGTCGGCTGGTGACGAGGGCCTGGGTGAGCCTGAGAAAAAGAAGGAGAAACAATCAACCAATCATCGAGACAGGGAAAAAGCTGCAGACCTCTGCAATGGAGAATACCCACCAGGGGGGCCAAGAGCTTTGTGAAAACTTCTTGCGCCTATGAAAGAATGGAAGCAAATGGAATTGGAAGTGCTGGGTACCCACAGCAAACCAGAGAAACTTCTGATCTGCAGGATGGATCGGGACGTGCAGATAAGCATTCATCATCTCCAGGAATGGCAGGAAGCTCCCAGGAAGCACCAGATTCAGGATGGACAACAAAGTCACCATCTTGAACGTACGATGGGGGATGAAGCAATTGACCCTTTTCAGATCCAAAAAAGGGTGCAGATCTGAAGTATCCTTCTTGGAGACCAGAAAAGAATTAGGTTTATTTCCAAATGGCCGCATTCAGAAATGTAGTAAAAACTCCGTGGATAGACAAGACAATTGTGAAGTCTTACTGAGTGAAAATAGGTAAGTCTCTGCCACTTCACAGTCAAGAAATGTGGAATTGATCAAAATTCTGTAGCCATCAATATGTACAAAGCAATCTGTTAACAATAGATGCACCCTCTTCACTCCCTTGATAAGGAGTTAAGCCTCTGAATAAAACAAACATCAAAGTGGTTGAAACTAATCCCAAAAATAGTATAATTGAAATAAGTCTTTCAGCAAAGTTGCAAACTAGTTTTCAATCAAAAAATTTAATGTGTATTTGGGTGCCAGAGTACTAAACATTCTAGAGGGCCAACATCCTAAAGGGCCAAACTCCCTTACTAAGTATCTGTATGATGCAGCCTGTCAGCGAGTGGCGTACCAATGACCTCCATAGAACAAGGGGATGTCAGTGGGTTAGACAGACATGTAGGGGTTGAAAAAGAATTAGAATGAAGGATTTAAATTTAATGTTGCAATTGAGGCATGTAAAACATACTGTTGGTAATAGACAGAAGTCACAATTCAAATCTGGATGTTGGACTAAAGATCCTATGGATTGCATGGAATCCAACCCCCCCAATGGGGTGCTGTCAACTACATCACATGGGCGTACCTAGCAGCCTATGGTTGCCGTGATGTAAATAGCTCTTTTCAAATTCAATGTAAGTTTCGTGCCATGAACAAAACAAGCACCCTGTGAATTTACTTGGAACATGTTTGATGTGTATTACCGATAAGTACAGGTGACATAAAATCAATGCTACTTTTAGAAATTGGGGTCTCTAATTGGCAGAGGTAGGTACCTTTGTTCAAGTAGGGACTCTTGCTTCTAGTCAGGTTAAGGGGCTACACACTTTACATAAACTGTGCTCACCCCCTTGGTAGCTTGGCACAAGCAGACAGGCTTATCCCAAAGGCAGTGAGTTTTGAGTACAAATACTTTACACATTGCCTATGTTAGAAATGGGGTTTCTGGTTGGCTAGGGTGTACACCTAGGCCAGGCAGAACCCACCACTCTAACAGCCCCTAATATACTGTTGAGTGATTGAATGTATTAGCCCATGTTTTGATGGCAATGAATATTGAATTCTAAGAAACATGAATAATAACTAGCTGTATAGTCATAGCGTTTACTAATGCCACTCAAAACACTTATGAATAAACAAAATGGAAAGAACAAAAAAATATTGCCAAAGGCACGATTAGAGGTGTATGACCATGTTTTTGTATCAGTTAATATTCTAAAGAACAGAAATTAATTCCACCATTATAGCTATTGCATTAGTTACACGCAATTAAGGCAAATTTGTATTAAAAACCACACAAGCAGTTAAAAAGCAGACAAAATCAATCAATCAATCAGGATTTATAAAGCGTGGCTAGTCACTTGATAGGGTATCTAGGCTCTTGCAGGCCACAGGTACTTATTCAAATAGGCAGGACTTGAGGGCCATTCGAAATCCCAGAAGTGAGGTTGGTCCGGAGGTGCATGGGGAAGCTGTTCCAGGTCTATGCTGTGATGTGGGAGAAAGAGCGTCCTCCACTTCTGCTTTAGAAGATGTGGGGAATATGGGCAAGTGAAAGGGAGGCAGAACATAGTCTTCTTGAGGGTTGGTGGAAGTTCAGGCAGTGGTTACTGTAGGCTGGTTGTGTAGAGCCTTCTGTGTGTGGGTCAGAAGCTTGAATTGTCATCTCCTCTGTACGGGGAGCCAGTGGAGTTTCCAGAGGTGGAGTGTGATGTGGGTTCATTGGGAATGAGCCTGGCGGCGGCATTCCTTATGGTCTGAAGGTTCTGTAGAAGGTGTGTTTCAATTCCTATGTAGAGGACATTGCCGTAGTCCAATCGGCTGTTGATGAGGGCCTGTGTCATGGTGTGTCTCATGTGTAGGGGTAGCCACTTGAAGATCTTATGTAGCATACGCAGAGTGAGGAAGCAGGAGGAGGAGATGGAGTTTATATGTGATTTCATGGTGAGCTATTTGTCAATGATGATTCCAAGATTTCTGGTGTGGTTGGAGTGAGTGGGTGCGGGTCCTAGGTTATGATGGCCATGAGGAGTTATTCCATGTCCTGCTGCTGTTGCCAAAGTTCAGTACTTCTGTCTTGTATGTGTTCAGCTGCCAGCAGTTGTTCTTCATCCAGTTGGCGATGTTTGGTGTGCATCTGTTGAAGTTGGTTCTGGTGGTGGTGTGGTTGTCAATGAGTGAGAGGATTAGTTGAGTGTCCAGTGCATAGGAAATTTTGTAGGAACCATGTTATGTTATGTTTTGTTAATGATGCCTTTAAAGCGCACTGTTACACTAAGGTGTCCTGACGCTGAGCACTGCCTGATTGGTTGCTGGAATTAGTTGACTGATCAGGGAAGAAGCCAGGTTTTCAGCCCCTTCCTAAAGGGAAGGAGCTCCGTTGTGTGTCTGAGATAGAGAGGTATGTCGTTCCAGGCCTTTGCGGCACCATGGGAGCTGATGATGTACAGCAACTGGGTCATATATGCGTTGAGGAGCATGGGGCTGAGGGATGCGCCCTGGGGGACACTGCAGGTGATCTCCTTGTGTTCAGAGGAGAAAGATTTGAGTCCTCTGTGTTCTTCCGGTGAGGAAGGAGGTGATCCATCTCAGCGCATCTCTTTGGATGTCGATGTGGTGGAGACTTTTTATCAGTGTATTGTGGGATTTGATGTTGAAGGCTGCCGAGAGGTAAAGGAGGACAAAATCTGCTATTTCTCTTCGGTCGAGGAGGGTTCAGTTGTCATTGGTGGCTCTGATCAGGGTGGTTTTTGTGCTATGATTGGTGCAGAAAGTAGATTGGGAGGTGACAAGTAGCTGGCTCTGCTCCAGGTGTGTCATGAGTTGATTGTTGATGACCTTTTCCAGTTCCTTCGCTGGGAATAGGAACAGGGAGATTGGCTGGTAGTTTTTAAATTTGCTTGGGTCGGCAGAGGGTTTTTTGCGTAGTAGTCTAACTTTGGCTTGTTTCCAGGCATCTGGAAATGTTGTGGTGGTTATAGAAGTGTTGAGTAGGGTGATGAGTTCCTGGCCGGGCCTTTGATTTTCGAGGTTCAAGATGTGGTGTGAGCATGAGTCTGTGGTAACTCTTGAGTGAATGGATTTCATGGTTGAGGTGTTCCTGGATGGAGAGAATGTTTCAAGTGATCAGCGTTTGGTTTGTGTTGTTGAGGAAGCCTGTAGGTGTGGGTTGCGGTTCAAAGTTTTGGTATATGGTTGTGATCTTGTCATGGAAGAAGTGGGCAAGGCTGTTGCAAAACTCCTGTGAGAGTGTTATGTTGTTTTTGCTGGCTGCCGGGTTGGAGAATTCCTTTACAATGTTGGAAAGTTCATTGGTGTTGTTGGAGCTGGTTTTGATGCATACAGCAAGGGCGGTCTTCTTTGTTGCCCTAAGAATGCAGTGGTAGAGGTTGAGGGAGGCCTGTGGTGGTGCACCCTCTCCTCTTCAACTGTTTGCTTTCTCATTTTGCTGTGCTGACTTCTTGAGTCTACCAGCCGGCCTTTTTGGAGGATTTTCTCTGGATATTGATTTTTGTGGGGACAATGGTGCCTACACAATTGGTGATCCAGGCCTTAATGTTTTTCACTCCCTTTCCAAGGTTGGTGGTGGTAGCAGGAATGAAGGTGTTGCGAGCGTTCACCAAGTTTGTCTCAAGGATTTTGTTCCACCTCTGGTAGGGGCATTGTCCATGTGAGTCCTGTGACATGGCTGTACTTGACGAGGTTGCTGGAGTTGAAAATTGGGTACAATGTGTGTCCTGCGGTGTGTAGGGTCGTGAACAATCTAGGTCAATCTGAGGATGGTCATACTGTTGAGGAGGTATGCATTGTTTTTTGGGTCGTGGATATAGAAATTTAGGTCACCAAGGAAGATGAAGTCCTTGGAGTCTAACGCTAGGGGTGCAACAAAGTCTGCAATGTTGTTGTAGTAGCTGGAGCGTGGGGGTCAGAATGTGAATGTGTCTTTGATTGTTGTCTTGCCATCTGTTTGGAGCTTAAAGTTGAGATGTTCCATGGGCGTGGTGGCATTGTCTGTGGTGGTGGTACACTGTATGGTCTTTTTGTGGATGATGGCTGTTCCTCCTCCTGGTTTGTTGGTGTGGTCCTGGTGAGTGATTTTATATCCATCAGGGATCGCTGTGGCAATGCCTGGGGTGGATGTGGGTTTGAGCCAGGGCTCAGTGAGGAAGATGATTTCTGGTGCCAGGGTGCCGATGAGGCCCCATCATTCTGTGGAATGATTACATAATAAATGTGTGTTGAGAAGGGCACATTTGAGTTTGTTGCTGTTCAGGTGGTGTCTGTGGTGTGTTCCGGGTGGGGCTGGTCTGTGGGCTTGTGTGTGTGCAGTGAGAGGTGAAGTGGCAGTGAGTGCAGGTGGTACACTGTATGGTCTTTTTGTGGATGATGGCTGTTCCTCCTCCTGGTTTGTTGGTGTGGTCCTGGTGATTGATTTTATATCCATCAGGGATCGCTGTGGCAATGTCTGGGGTGGATGTGGGTTTGAGCCAGGTCTCAGTGAGGAAGATGATTTCTGGTGCCAGGGTGCCGATGAGGCCCCATAATTCTCTGGAATGATTACATAATAAATGTGTGTTGAGAAGGGCACATTTGAGTTTGTTGTTGTTCAGGTGGTGTCTGTGGTGTGTTCCGGGTGGGGCTGGTCTGTGGGCTTGTGTGTGTGCAGTGAGAGGTGAAAGTGGCAGTGAGTGCAGGTGAAAGGCTCTACCTTGGACCGTGGCTCAGCACAGTGGCAGTGTTTGTTGCGGCTTCTGGGGTCGAAAGTGTAGATCTCAGTGATAATGTTTCTTCATGGGGAAGGAGGGAGAAAACCTGGGCATCTGCAGTGTCACTGGATTAGCCTCGCACACGGAGGACCTAAAGGCCACAGAAAGTAGCAAGCTAAGTATGCAAGTGCAAAAACAGGAAAGACATGTCAAAAATGACCAGGGCATATGTCCTCATAGTATTCATAAAAGACGTAGAAATGTGGAAACGATGACAAGTATAGATTTAGGAATTTACCTATAAAGTCAGGTTCCATGTTCGGGCTAGGCAGAAGTTTCAAAGATGCCGACATAAAGTCCTCATTTCCAATGTGCTTTGAATGATAAAGTCATAAAAATGAAAAGCAGACTTGCCATTGGAGTTATGAAGCCCGCATATTTACCAATGGTGGGTGTTAGAACTGGGGGTCTCTACTTGGCAATGGCTTGCATCTTTGTCCAAATAGGGAGCCTTGCTTCTAGTCAGAGTATGGGGGGGCTACACTCCTAAATGGCCCCTGCTCAACCCTGTGGTAGATTGGCATTAGTAGGAAGGCTTATTTCAGAGGCAGTGTGTAAAGCATTTGTGAACACATAAAGGAATACAGTGAAAACACTACAGATGGACACAACACAGGTTTTATAAAAATAAGTATTCTTTATATAGACTTAACACAAGACCCAAACGACAAAAATCCACAATGGAGTATTAAGAAAATGAATTTAAGATGGTAGAAATAACTTAGTTCAAAGATGATGGTAAATGTGACGTGTTTCTCACAAAGTACCTTTGAATGCGTCACGCAAGATAAACAAAAGGTTTGCAGGGAGAACGGTGTGTTAGTTCCTTGCTTCGGGGGAGGCGATGCGTCTGTTCCTCAGTGCTTGCGTAAAGTAGGCAATGCATCTGTTCCTTACCGGAGAGTAGGTGATGCGACGATATCATGGTGTGTCCCGGTTGCGATGCAACAAAATGACACCTTGATGCGATGCGACGATCCGGTGCAATGCGAGAAGATAGCGCCCTTGATGTGATGCAACGCCATGCGGCCTATAACTTTGGAGCTACGACAGGCCCTGCGACACGCTTCTCCGCTGATGCGACAGCAACCTTTGTGGTTGCGACACACTTCTCCAGTGATGCAACGACACACAGCTGCGACAGAGACATGCTTTTCCGGTGATGCGATGGCGACCCTTGCAGTGACAACACGATTCTCTGATGATGCGACGGCGACAACTGCAGAAACAACACACTTCTTCTTGTTGAGTCGCGCTTCCAGCTCCCAACAACACGCAAGCTTCTGCAGTCAGAGGGGGGAGCTGGTTAAGCATGGGCGGAAAATCCGTTCCGCTCGCGGATTTTGCGGATTTTCGGTAAATTCGCAATCCGCGAACTCTCGCAAATTTACCGAAAATCCGCAAATTCGCACGCAGTGGATTTTTTTGCTTGGTGATACAATATTGCGGCTCGCGGCGTTCACTTACCGTCATTGAGCGTTTGCCGAGTTGTTTTTCTAGATATTTTGCGAGTGCTGCGCCATTTTGGATCTTGCTGCGGGATCCCGCGGGAGTTTGGCGACGCATCGCGAGAGTTCGCAATTGCGAACATGTAGATGCGGCGGGCAGCAACAATCTCGCACTCGCGAAATTACAAACTTTGCAATTCTGCACAAGAAATCCACCAGCAAGCAGCATAAACCTTCGGAAAATGATGATTTTTATCAGAATAACTCCTCAGGTTGACATTTGCCTGCACTTTTTTGGATTTGAGGCCTTTTTGACTTTCTTTGGATCACTTTTGGATTAGAAATCAACTTTCACAAGTAAGTTTGTTTGGGGCATTAAAGTTGCTGTTCTGCAGAAAAACAAGTTTTGCAAAACTGAAAGCACTCAGCAGGTGCAAAAGTTCACTCATCATTAGTAACCATTCCCTGTAGTGCTTCCTGAGGGGCCCCTCCAGAGTTCAGTTGCCTACGTTTGTTTGGGGCATTACAGTTGCTGTTCTGCAGAAAAACGAGTTTTGCAAAACTGAAAGCACTCAGCAGGTGCAAAAGTTCAAAGTCATCATTAGTAACCATTCCCTGTAGTGCTTCCTGAGGGGCCCCTCCAGAGTTCAGTTGCCTACTTGCAACTATTCTATGACCCTGCTCTGACCCTCACAGCAGGCTCATAGAATAGCTACAAGTAGGCCACAAAGGTCCTGGGAAAAAAAATTGCACTGCAACAGAAAGCAAATTACAGATAAGGAAGCAGGTGCCAGACAGGAAGTTTAAATTCAGTGACACATTAATCAACCCCACATTAATTCATGTCAGTTGAAGCAGGGTAGGTGTGCTTGCTTCCCCCCCCCCATAATCTACAGTGATGAATCAGAGGGTGGCAGTGATGTACCAGAGGGTGGCATGGGTGAATCAGAGGGTGGCAGTGGTGAAACAGAGGGTGCTGTGAACCTGTGATGATTAACCAGACGTAGAAACAACAAAGTCACGACTGTTGCGAGCCGACAAGTAAGTTCGCAATTGCGAACTGGTACAAAACCCTCGCGAACTGGCAGAAACCCTTGCAAACACAAAAAAAATCCGCAAAATTGCGAGAATTCGCGGATTTTGCGGATTGCGAGTTCGCAAATACGCAAATTTGCGAACGCCAGATTTGCAAAATTCGCCCATGCTTAGAGCTGGTGGTGAAGTCTTGTATTCCTGAGACTTCAGCAGGAGGCAAGCACAGTTCAAGCCCTTGGAGATTCTTATTCAAGATGATGAAAGTTGCAAATAAAAGTCTTTCTCCTTTCCAATAAAAAAACCCACTGCAGGCCAACCCAAGAAAGCACCACACTACCACAGGGGAAGTCAAACACTCCTGCAGATTCTCTGGTTCTTCTCCTTGGCAAAAGGTCCGTCTTGATGTCCAGAAGTGATCTAAAGTACTGTAGTCTGGGTCCCCTTTTTTATACACAAAAATCCTTTGTCTCTGAAGGCAGAGAGTGTCTGTACCTAGTACAAACCAGTTCTGGGTGCGTTCTGCCAGTGCACAACTTCTTCCTTTGCCAGTGTGGGCCAGGGTTATCAGACGCACTACTAGAGGTGGAGCCAGCATTGTGGGTGGCTGGCACAGCCCTTTTCAGGCCCAGATACTATTCCTCCTACCACTCCCAATGCAGATAGGTCTATTCGTCCTAGTGTTGAATCACCCTGCCTCCTGAAGCCCCTTCAGCCCCTGTCACTCACAAACCAGACCAAGCAATACACAACCTATCAGAAGCCGGCTGAATGGTTTAGGCAAGAAAATACCTACTTTCTAAAAGTTGTATTTTCAAACACGAAATGTTAAACTCAACTTCACTAAAAGACACACTTTAGAAGCTGCTTCTGTGGGTGGCATAATCAGTGCTGCAAGCCCAATAGCAACATTTTATCTACAGGACCTGGGCACACATGGTGCACCGCACTAGGGTCTGACAAGTAAATCAAATAAGCCAATCATGGAGTCACTAATCCATTAAATAATTGAATAGCAGTGGCACAGTGCACGTGAATTGTAAAAAGCTGGAGGCAACCACTTGGGTAGAATATGTGTCTTTCTTTTGCAGAGCTCTGGATGGTTGGGTGAAGGGTAGCAAAGTGAGTACTTTTGATGAGCTCTGATTTGTTTGCATGGGAGCACTTGTCTGGTAATTATTTTCCAGAGCCCAAAACTTCTAACAAACAAAAACATATCAAAAACAGAGGAGATAACAGTAGAAAAAAATGGAATGGAGGGTCGTGCCAATGGTACCAGGTCTAACGGTGGGCATATTAAAATGTGCTATAGGCTGTAAGCTACCAAGATCAGAATAAAAAGCCAGGACACACAATAAAACCCATGGTCCGTAAATAAAGTTATTTAAAAAATTGGTGAATTATTGTGTCCTGGCCACTCAAGAAAATATGATGGATCTCTCAAGTTTCAAGAGTTTATAAAATAAAATTATCAGTATCTAGAAACAATGAGTGTTAGGCCAATAATGAAGTTGCAAACTTAGAAAACCAACTTGTCTTCAAAGTTACCTAACAAATGCCGATAGCAAATGTAGTATAAAGAATGCTAGCTGATATACTGAATTCATAGTTGTTATGTTGGGATGAGTCATCCCACAACATATATTTCCTGAGGGTGATTTGAATAATGGACCCCGTCACAATTGACAATAATGGTTGTTGCAGTGACGTCACTGCAGAGTTAATGAAAAGACCCTGGGGAGTCTGCCTCGTTATAAGTTAGCAGTACCATGTTTTGAATTTTGAATTTTAAATTATTTATTTAGCGCACGTTCACCAGCGGTTTCATGGCGCTGCAACTTGCAGATGGCAGGGCAGGGAAGGCAAAACTAAGCTAAGGGAATTCGAAGTGTAGGAGGACTAATTGAAAGCTTTGGTGAACAGATGAGCTTTAACCTGTTTCCTGAATTGCGGGTAGAGAGTCGAGGCTCTGAGCTCTGGAGGCAGGGAGTTCCAAAAGAGTGGAGCAAGGGTCGCAAATTTCGATCCTCCCCATTTCTTCCTCCGGAACCGCGGGACTGTGAGAAGGGATTTGGTGGAAGAACGTAATTCCCTGGTAGGAACATAGGGGATGATCTGTAAATGTAAATGTATTGGCATTTATATAGCGCACTACTTACCCGTAGGGTCCCAAGGCGCTTCGACCGCTGCGAAACCCTTCCTGGCTTCCCTGAGAGATGGTCCCTTAATGGGTATCTCCAGGGTGAGACCAGGCATCCCCGGCGGTCTGGTGGGGCCGTTAGTGAAGATGAGGCAAGCTAATGCCCAGAGTTGCCGAGTGTGATCGCTGATCAGAGTGGGCACCAAGGCGAGAGAATTATCGAGTCCGCTGACCCTGGTCCAGAAACCTGTCGCGCCCGGAATCGAACCCTGGTCCCGGGCCGTCCTCTGCTCTCGGGTCTGCCGCCTCTAACCAGTGAGCCACACTACTTCACATCTCAGATGAGATAAAAGCCGGAGCCGTGCCCAGTCGAGCTTGGAAGGTGATGGAAGCGAGCTTGAACTGGACACGTTCACGGACTGGGAGCCAATGCAGAGATTTGAGGAGGGGGGTGACATGGTGGAATTTTGGCAATTTAAACACCAGGCGCGCCGCCTGATTCTGAATCTGCTGCAACCGCCTTAGACTATATGCAGGTATACTAGCATATAGGGCATTGCCGTAATCCAGGCGGGAGATGACCATTGCCAGGGTAATCAATTTCAGAGCGTCAAAAGAAAAGAAACGGGACACCTTGCGTATAGTGCGCAGTGAAAGAAAGGAAGAGGACACCACAGAACTAACCTGGGAGTGAAGGGTGAGCTGGGAATTGAGTTTAATGCCTAATGTTTTTACTGAGGTAGAGGGGACAGGTGGAGAGCCTAGGGAACGGGGCCAAAACAGAGAAGACCGGGGACTGGATGAGCCACCCGTCAACACCAGCTCAGTCTTGTCTGGGTTGAGTTTCAGATGGTTGTGTTTCATCCAGTCTCGGATGTAGATCATAGTGGATTGAAAATTAGAGACAGAAGAAGGGGAAGAAGATAGATTAAAGACAAGTTGGAGGTCATCTGTATAATTATATACGGAGACCTCCATCTGTTGCAGTGAGAAAATAAGAGGGGAGATGTAAAGGTTGAACAGAAGGGGTGAAAGGGAAGAACCTTGGGGGACCCCGCACTGAACTTTCCGGAAGTCCGCAGAAAAATCACCCAGGCGAACCGCCTGGGTGCAGTCCCTCAGGAAGGAGGATAACCATACCAGGGCGGTACCCCCGATCCCCGCCGCCTTGACACGGGAAAGTAAGATGGTGTGATCAACCGTGTCAAAGGCGGCTGAGAGATCGAGGAGGACCAGGGCCTGGGTCTGGTTGGTGTCCATTCCCTCCCTGAGGTTGTCAAGGACCCAAAGTACTACGGACTCCGTAGAGTGTGCGGGGCGGAAACCGGCCTGGCGGGGGGCTAGAGCCCCATGTGTCTCCACAAAAGAGCTCAAAGTGCAGGTGACGTGGCGCTCGAGCACTTTTGCCAAGAATGGCAAGAGGGAGATTGGGCAATAGTTGGCCGGGACCAAGGGATCCGCGCCCGGTTTCTTTAGGATAGGGACGATGACTGCTGTTTTCAATGGGATGGGTACAACGCCCTGAGAGAGAGAGCTGTTAAGGAGATGAAGGGGGGGTCAGGACAAGAGGAAAAAATGTGACGGAGAATGTGGGAAGGGCAGGGGTCTAGGGAGGAACCAGATTTAACTAAAGGGATTATTGAAGTCAGGGATTCCTTGGTCAAAAGGGGAAGGGCACCGAGGTGTCCCCTGGGGGGGGACACTGAGGGTCCACAAAGGTAGGGGAAGAGGGAGGAATGTTGGCTTTGATAGTGGCAATTTTCTGGATAAAGAAGTTATTAAGGGTGTGACAGAGTTCAGGAGAGGGGGTGGGCTTCAGAGTGGTTCTGTCGGAGAATGCCAGATTGTGCACAATCGAGAAAATTTCCTTCGATTGGTTCTCCGCAGCGAGGACTTTGGAGGAAAAATAGGCTGTTTTCGCCGCCAAGATGGCCTGTTTATATTGGGTCAAGATGTTAGTAAACTCCAATCGGAGTAAGGGGCAGTAGTTTCTCCTCCAGGCACGCTCCGCTCTGCGTACCGCTAATTTGATGGCCTTAAGGTCCTCGTTGAACCACAGGTTTGCATCCTTCTCCCGCTTTGAAGTGACCCGCTTCAGAGGAGCGATGGGATCGCAACCTGAGGTGAGCCACTGGTCAATGGACGTGACCTGGGAGAGAGTGGATAGACCTTGTAGGGAGGGGTAAGAGGCGGTGAGTAGGGCAGATAAGTTGTCGGGGTCTACTGGCCCCCAGGCCCGGACCCAGACATTTTTGGGAAGTGGGGGCTTGACCGGGGGGTGGGTAGGGAGGGCAAATGAGATCAGGTGATGGTCCGACCAGGTGCAAGGTGAGATGGAGAGAGATTTTACAGGGCAATTCAAGGACCAGATCTGGTCTAGGACATGTCCTTTAACATGGGTAGGGGAGTGGATATGGGATGTGAAATTAAGAGATTGGAGGGTTTCTGAAAATTCCTTTGAGGAAGGGCATTCTGCGGGGTCAGAGGGCCAGAAGTTGAAGTCGCCCAGAAGCAGAATGGAGGAGTTGTTGATCGTGATCGTAGCTAATACTTCCAGAAAGCTAGGGAGAAACAATAAGGGCGATTGAGGGGGGCGGTAGATAAGTACACAGGTGAGAGGAGGGGTAATGGAGGTAGTGCGGATAGCCAGGTACTCCGTGGTGGCAATCTCTGGCAGAGAGAGGATTTGAAAAGGGAAGTCGGCTTGGGCGATGACCGCTGCGCCTCCCCCGGCCCTGCCATTAGGGCGATCTGAACGTAAGGCATAGTATGGGGCTGGTAAAGTGGCCAATAGGGCAGGGAGGGAGTCGTCGCAAAACCAGGTTTCTGTAAGGAACAGAATATCTGTTGCATGGAGGTCCAGCAGCACCGATAGTTCGTGCGAGTGGGCTACGGCGGACCGGGTATTCAGATAGTAGGCCGAAAGGGTTTTAGTGGGTCCAGGATTGGCAGCACCCCCAGAAGAGTTAGGGGGAATGTAATGAGGGGGAGAAATGGCGAGAGCAGGAGACAAACCGAGGGAGGAGATACGGGAACAGGTGGTGGCAGCTAGAGGCCAAGGGCCCTGGAGGCTGAGAAGTTCTGCCGGGGAATAGATGGTACATTGGGCAGAGTGACGTGCCCATAGCCCCGGCCGGCCGCGGACGGGCGCAGACGGGCTTGACTTGTGCGCGACTTCGGCGCGAAGTCGGCGCTCCCGCTGCGCTCATCCGCTGCGCTTGCTCCAGGTCCCCATTTATGTCTAGTTGCTGTGAACCACTAGACCGCTGACCTGCACGGTGGAGAGGCAGGGCGGAAGTGGTGCAGGACCAGACAGGAAGTGTCGCTCATGGGCTGACCCTCCGCTCAAACGGCACACAGCCGGGGCGGACCGGGGTCGGGAGCGAAGAAAATAAAGGTAAGTTGGAATCAGTTACCAATCTTCCAAATCAATGTGCAGGCGCGATGCTTTTAGTCAGCAAACAACAATTTTAAGAACACACAAAATGCGCGATGCCATTAGTCAGGACAAAGCAGTTTTAAAAGACACAAAGAGCGCGATGCTTTTAATCAGCATAGAACGGTTTTAAAAGACCCAGAGTGCGCAACACAGCTATCAATCAGCTGGGTTGTGCAATTTTAAAAAATGAATGTATTCAGCGTGAGAGCGTGCCAATAGCCAGCCTACCGCTCCAGTCTGCCATAGTTGTTACCTGTGTAGGTGTGATTATTACACTCCAGAGGTGGGGCCTAGCGCTAACATGTGGCCACCACCCCAACAACTGGCGACAGATGGGCTCTCACTCACCTGTACACGTGCTGCCTCAGCAGCTCGCAGTGACCCCACTGTACCACAGTGGCCTGTACTTACACAAGCCTTTCCAATTTCTTGGGCCCAGTGCACGGCGGTGCACACGCCCATCTTGCAGCCATGCAGGCGGTGCCCTCCTTTCCGGCATGCTGTGGTGACTGTGGGTATTGGCTGCATCATTTGGCTACTTCTGCCAGGTCACGCTGCCCGCCTGCTGCCAGTGGGGCATGTCATACCCCACAGGCAGCTAATTTATGGGTGTGCTGTGTGATGCCCAGTGTGGAGCCTCTAATGCTGCTGTGGCCTCATGGCACCTGTCTACTGCTGTGGACCCATACTCCCTTCATCTGGGATGGCTCGAGGGGTGAAGTGCTTCCTACTCCATTCCCCAGCCTACCCAGTGGCCACCAGATGTGTTCTGCAGGGTATCCAGCCAGGCAGGATTTTTCCTGTGTTGGAGTGTTTTTCCTGTGTCCTCACCATGTGCATGCCTACTAGCTATGCAGGTCACACCAATGGCATAAACTGCACAAAGGTCACCAAGCCCACCCCTGTGTATAGACTGAGGACAGCATAAAACACAGCCTACCTGGACCATGTGAATTTCATTGCAGGTCATAAAACTACCCCATGGTATCATCCTGCACCTTTCCATCCTTCTGCTGCACCATTTGGGGCTGGTACTTGAGTGACTTTGCCCGAGGTCAGTGATCAGACCTCTGTGTTGGTGTTGATGATCCTTGGTCTGCTCCAACATGGCCTCAATTACTGTGCTGGAACCATTTGTGATAGATGGCCCTCCACCTGCCCTAAATGTGATATGGAAAGATTGGGTTGGTTCTCTGGAGACCTATTTTGCAGCCGTAGCACTGGATAATTGTAGGCGACGTCCCATGCTTCAACACTTGGGAGGCGCGTCTATCCATAAGTAGGGGAATCCTGTCAATGAAGAAGGTGCACCTTTGACGTATGCGCCATGGAAAAAGGTTTTGACTGCCAACTTTGACACCTTACCAAATCCTGATTATGAGAGATTCTAGCTGTGCCAGGCTCTTCAGCTAACTGAGGAGTTGGTGGACACTTTCTACAATCAACTCAAAGACCTAGCTACTACCTGCACCTTGCCAGATGCTGATGATAAAATCAGGCTCAGTTTATTCAAGGCTGCTTCTCAGTCAAGCTCAAGGAAAACATTCTTTTTACCAGCCACACCCCTGACTGATAGGCTGATAATGGGCCAGTCCACCGAATGCTCTAAAGTGCGAGCAGTGCACATGGATGTGGCTCTACAATGACAGGTAGAGACTGAGCCTGTCAACGCACTGGCTGCAGTGAACACTGACAACAACAAAAAATCCCACAGGCCAGCTCAATGCTCAAGACATTCCATGGATGTGGTGGGTCCCAGCCGCATCAAGGGTCCTATCCCACTCATGAGAAAGAGAGTTTGGTGTGCAGCAAACCAAACCATTTAGCTAAAGTTGGCCGAGCTTCCACATTCATAAGAGGGCAGAAGACCAAAGAAGTAGACACCATGCATGCTCCGAAATGCCAGAGGATGAGGCAGACATGGACAATGATGATGTTGAAGGAGAGATTCAAGTCATCCATGCTCTGCAGCCCGGTGAATATCCATGGAAAGGCATTCCTATATGGAACATCCTTCTGGCAGGCCATCATATGCCAGCGTTAACCAGCACAAAGGCTTCAATTAACATTCTGGCGCAGGATGTTCTGAAGACTCTCCCCATAAAACTGATCTCACACTCCATGTCCACACAAGTTTTTGCATGTGGCTCGTCAAGTGTTCGCAACGGAGATCAAGCTCAAGTCTCACTCCACTTGTGCCAAAGTGCAGTGACTAAAGGTGGTTCAGGATTACTATTGAGATGCCGAACAGCGGAACTACTTCAACTTGTTGCTATTGCCTTCAGTATCCACCTGTGAAGTGGTGACAAACTGGTGAATGAGTTTCAACACTATTTGATGGTATGGGATGCCTCAAAAACCATCTCATACACCTGCACATTGATGGCCCCATCCAGCCTGTTACGTTGAAACATTGGTGAGTGGCGTTCCATCTGTGCCCCAAAGTGGAGGAAGATTTACAGATGTTAGAACAGGCAGACATTATTGAGGAAGTCGATGGCCCTATCCCCTGGGTATCCAAAGTCGTGGTCATGCGAAAACTCAAGAGGCCAGGAGAGGTCAGAATATGTGTTGACATGCACCTACCCAATCTGGCCATCTAATGTGAATGACACGTGACACCCACAGTTGATAACATTGTGGCTGAGGTTGTTGGCTCAAGGTGCTTTTTTAATATGGAGCTCCAGGCAGGTTATCATCAGTTACTGCTTGCACTGAAATCAAATGGAGGGCCATTGTCAGTTTGGAGTTCCCTCAACAAACCATGAGTGGCAATGACCTTTTGAAATCACTGTATAGTCTGGCTGGCTGTTGTTGACTTAACGATCTCAACTTCCGGATGCTTTGTGAAATCATCAATGATGACTAGCATGTTCCTGCCATACATCTGATAAACTTCCAAAATCAGCACTGACCCAAAGCCACAGAAAAGAGGGAATGGGTTCTGTAATAATGGGTGCCAATGGGTCTGCTGAACTAGCTGCCTTACACAACTGGCATTATCTTACTGTCCCTTTAACTAGATTCTAGAATGGCCTTCAGTCAGTCCTGCATTCCAGGCTTTACCCATTCACATTTGAATATGGGGATTGAAGTAAATGCTAATGGCCTCTTGGGAGTTTGTTTCATACATGGTATGCATGCTATGTAAGCATGGGCGGAAAATCCGTTACGCTAGCGGATTTTGCGGATTTTCGGGAAATTCGCAATCCGCGAGATTTGCGAATTTCTCGCAAAATCCGCAAATTCGCACGCAGCGGATTTTTTTTGCGGCGCGCGGCGTTGGTGATACAATTTTTGCGGCGCGCGGCGTTTATCATCGTTTGCTGGGTTGTTTTTCTTGATAGTTTGCGAGTGCTGCGCCATTTTGGATCTTGCTGTGTGATCCCGCGGGAATTGGCGAGCGCGATTACGTCATCGCGGCTTGCGAGCGAGAGTTTGTCATCGCGAGTACGGCGAGATCACGTCTCGCGGTACTTCGCAATTGCGAGATTTGAGATGCGGCGAGCAGCAAGAAATTCGCACAAACGAAAATATAAAATTTGCAATTCTGCACAAGAAATCCACCAGCAAGCAGCATAAACCTTCTTGAAATGATGATTTTTATCTGAATAACTCCTTAGGTTGACATTTGCCTGCACTTTTTTAGCGAGGAGTCCATTTTGGGGAGGGGGGGGGGGTGGGAGGAAGGAAGTGCCCCACAGTCTTCAACTTCCTGTTCCTGTCCAGCAGGCTCCTCCCAGTGCTTTGTCCATCTCCTGGTCACTTTTCATTTGGATCTGGAGCTGGAAGGATTACTTTTTGTGGATGCTGCTGGATATTTGGATTTGAGGCCTTTTTGACTTTCTTTGGATCATTGTTGGATTAGAAATTTTACAAGTAAGTTTGTTTGGGGCATTACAGTTGCTGCAACTAAAATTTTGGAATTTTCGATTTTTGGGCTGTTTTGGGGCCTTTTACCCAGGGGCACTCCGTGGTGGGTGGACTGAGTCTTTCTGTGGGTTGTCTTGAACTTAAACATCATGGAGCGCATGGATGGATTGGGATTGTGCTTATTTTTCAGTGATTTTCGTTTTTTGGGCCTGTACTTGTGGCCTTTTCACCAGGGGTATTTGAGTCTAGCATGGGCCTAGTCTTTCTGTGGGCTGTCTTGAACTTAAACATCATGGAGGGCATGGATGGATTGGGATTGTGCTGATTTTTCAGTGATTTTCGTTTTTTGGGGCTGTACTTGTGGCCTTTTTCACCAGGGGTATTTGAGTCTAGCATGGGCCTAGTCTTTCTGTGGGCTGTCTTGAACTTAAACATCATGGAGGGCATGGATGGAATGGGATTGTGCTGATTTTGCAGTGTTTTTCGATTTTTGGGGGTGTTCATGGGGAGCGACAGGCCATGTGGCTGGTGGCCATTTTTAGTGCAGCTACAGGCACTGGCCATGTGCTGGCAGGCAAGTGGCCATTTTGAATGCAGGCTTTGTTGTTAGGCCTGCAACCATTTTGCCTACTTTTCAACCTTTATTTATGCCCAGGGGTAGTGAGTCTTGCATGGGCCTAGTCTTTCTGTGGGTTGTCTTGAATTTAAACATCATGGAGGGCATGGATGGATTGGGATTGTGCTGATTTTTCAGTGATTTTCGTTTTTTGGGCCTGTACTTGTGGCCTTTTCACCAGGGGTATTTGAGTCTAGCATGGGCCTAGTCTTTCTGTAGGTTGTCTTGAATTTAAACATCATTTTGCAGTGTTTTTCGATTTTTGGGGGTGTTCATGGGGAGGGACAGGCCATGTGGCTGGTGGCCATTTTGAGTGCAGCTACAGGCACTGGCCATGTGCTGGCAGGCAAGTGGCCATTTTGAATGCAGGCTTTGTTGTTAGGCCTGCAACCATTTTGCCTACTTTTCAACCTTTATTTATGCCCAGGGGTAGTGAGTCTTGCATGGGCCTAGTCTTTCTGTGGGCTGTCTTGAACTTAAACATCATGGAGGGCATGGATGGATTGGGATTGTGCTGATTTTGCAGTGTTTTTCGATTTTTGGGGCTGTTCATGGGGAGGGACAGGCCATGTGGCTGGTGGCCATTTTGAGTGCAGCTACAGGCACTGGCCATGTGCTGGCAGGCAAGTGGCCATTTTGAATGCAGGCTTTGTTGTTAGGCCTGCAACCATTTTGCCTACTTTTCAACCTTTATTTATGCCCAGGGGTAGTGAGTCAACCTTTATTTATGCCCAGGGGTAGTGAGTCTTGCATGGGCCTAGTCTTTCTGTGGGCTGTCTTGAACTTAAACATCATGGAGGGCATGGATGGAATGGGATTGTGCTGATTTTGCAGTGTTTTTCGATTTTTGGGGGTGTTCATGGGGAGGGACAGGCCATGTGGCTGGTGGCCATTTTGAGTGCAGCTACAGGCACTGGCCATGTGCTGGCAGGCAAGTGGCCATTTTGAATGCAGGCTTTGTTGTTAGGCCTGCAACCATTTTGCCTACTTTTCAACCTTTATTTATGCCCAGGGGTAGTGAGTCTTGCATGGGCCTAGTCTTTCTGTGGGTTGTCTTGAATTTAAACATCATGGAGGGCATGGATGGATTGGGATTGTGCTGATTTTTCAGTGATTTTCGTTTTTTGGGCCTGTACTTGTCGCCTTTTCACCAGGGGTATTTGAGTCTAGCATGGGCCTAGTCTTTCTGTAGGTTGTCTTGAATTTAAACATCATGGAGGGCATGGATGGATTGGGATTGTGCTGATTTTTCAGTGATTTTTGTTTTTTGGGGCTGTACTTGTGGCCTTTTCACCAGGGGTATTTGAGTCTAGCATGGGCCTAGTCTTTCTGTAGGTTGTCTTGAATTTAAACATCATGGAGGGCATGGATGGATTGGGATTGTGCTTATTTTTCAGTGATTTTCGTTTTTTGGGGCTGTACTTGTGGCCTTTTCACCAGGGGTATTTGAGTCTAGCATGGGCCTAGTCTTTATGTGGGTTGTCTTGAATTTAAACATCATGGAGGGCATGGATGGATTGGGATTGTGCTGATTTTTCAGTGATTTTCGTTTTTTGGGCCTGTACTTGTGGCCTTTTCACCAGGGGTATTTGAGTCTAGCATGGGCCTAGTCTTTCTGTAGGTTGTCTTGAATTTAAACATCATGGAGGGCATGGATGGATTGGGATTGTGCTGATTTTGCAGTGTTTTTCGATTTTTGGGGCTGTTCATGGGGAGGGACAGGCCATGTGGCTGGTGGCCATTTTGAGTGCAGCTACAGGCACTGGCCATGTGCTGGCAGGCAAGTGGCCATTTTGAATGCAGGCTTTGTTGTTAGGCCTGCAACCATTTTGCCTACTTTTCAACCTTTATTTATGCCCAGGGGTAGTGAGTCTTGCATGGGCCTAGTCTTTCTGTGGGTTGTCTTGAATTTAAACATCATGGAGGGCATGGATGGATTGGGATTGTGCTGATTTTTCAGTGATTTTCGTTTTTTGGGCCTGTACTTGTCGCCTTTTCACCAGGGGTATTTGAGTCTAGCATGGGCCTAGTCTTTCTGTAGGTTGTCTTGAATTTAAACATCATGGAGGGCATGGATGGATTGGGATTGTGCTGATTTTTCAGTGATTTTCGTTTTTTGGGGCTGTACTTGTGGCCTTTTCACCAGGGGTATTTGAGTCTAGCATGGGCCTAGTCTTTCTGTGGGCTGTCTTGAACTTAAACATCATGGAGGGCATGGATGGAATGGGATTGTGCTGATTTTGCAGTGTTTTTCGATTTTTGGGGGTGTTCATGGGGAGGGACAGGCCATGTGGCTGGTGGCCATTTTGAGTGCAGCTACAGGCACTGGCCATGTGCTGGCAGGCAAGTGGCCATTTTGAATGCAGGCTTTGTTGTTAGGCCTCCAACCATTTTGCCTACTTTTCAACCTTTATTTATGCCCAGGGGTAGTGAGTCTTGCATGGGCCTAGTCTTTCTGTGGGTTGTCTTGAATTTAAACATCATGGAGGCCATGGATGGAATGGGATTATGCTGATTTTTCAGTGATTTTCGTTTTTTGGGCCTGTACTTGTGGCCTTTTCACCAGGGGTATTTGAGTCTAGCATGGGCCTAGTCTTTCTGTAGGTTGTCTTGAATTTAAACATCATGGAGGGCATGGATGGATTGGGATTGTGCTGATTTTTCAGTGATTTTCGTTTTTTGGGGCTGTACTTGTGGCCTTTTCACCAGGGGTATTTGAGTCTAGCATGGGCCTAGTCTTTCTGTAGGTTGTCTTGAATTTAAACATCATGGAGGGCATGGATGGATTGGGATTGTGCTGATTTTTCAGTGATTTTCGTTTTTTGGGGCTGTACTTGTGGCCTTTTCACCAGGGGTATTTGAACCTAGCATGGGCCTAGTCTTTCTGTGGGCTGTCTTGAACTTAAACATCATAGAGGGCATGGATGGAATGGGATTGTGCTGATTTTGCAGTGTTTTTCGATTTTGTTTGTGCTGTATAACTGAACTGATGTTCCTCTGTCTTCCATTGTTTTTAGGTGCACAAGACTCAAGAGAACCACCAGTGCCAGGAAGAAGTCCTGCAGCGGTGTGTGTGTGCAGCATAACGTCACGCGACGTCACGTCTGGCCTCAGACATCTCTACAATTCGTGCAACTGCGGCCTGCTGTCTGACCTGCTCTGAAGAAGATGGCCCCAAAAAAAGGTCTCCGTAGCTCCTCTAGCAAGAGAGTTGCTAGTAAGGAGCAGAAGAAGAAAGTTACCAAGGAGGCTGGTGTGCCACCCGCCACTTTTTTTGGGAGCAAAAAAAAAAGTACGCCTGCAGCAGCAGGATCTGCTGGGGACCAAGCTGGGAGCAGCACCCCTGCTCCATTGGGTTCAGTGCCTCCACCACCACGCCAACTTAAGTCAAAGCCCTTGAGTGCTTCAGAGGCAGTCAGTGTACTTCTCCAATCACCATCGACCAGTGATGTTGGCTCATCGCAAGAAAGTAGCAGCAATGTCCCTGAATCAACACAGGTTGTTGTAACTCATCTGACAAGTGTTGAACAACCACAGCTGCAACAACAACACCATGAGCAAGTACACGCCCAAGTACATGTGGAAGGAGAGGCAGCAAAAGGAGATGCGCAAGCAAAGGTGCATGGAGGTTCACAAGTGCCCACAATAGTTGTTCCTCCCGAAGTAGGGGCACATCAGGAAATCGACAATGAAGCCGAGGTATCATTGGAAGCCACTCCTCCTGATGATCATTCACTGTCTTCCATATCCCCAGCAAGGAAAAGATCAAGGGGGGTGTCTACATCTTCTTCAAGCCCACCTCCTACTGATGATCTGGATGACGAATGGGTACCACCACGGCAGCCTGAGAGTGAGGCACACCATGATCTGACAAAGGTACCTAAGCGTAAAAGGAAGGTCGTCGAAAAACTCATAGCTATGGAGTGTGATGAGGCTCAACAAGAAGTGACAGATACTGCTGGTGATGAAGCCTCTCACGATGACGACGAGCCAGTCATCACAAAGGTCACTGCAGCCCCACCGGGCATGCAGCAAAGAGACATTTTGACCCTATCCCGAGAAGCTGCTGAGCGTGATGATGATGTCGACGAGGAGGCAATGGAAATGGAATCATTAGATTTGGAGTTAAGTAGTACACCAAAACCTACCGCTTCCATATTTCTTCCTCGCAAGAAGGTACCCACCTCGACCTCAATTCGTGGTGGTGAAAGTGCAAAACGTACTGAAGTTCGGCAATCCACATCCTCCACTTCATCTGGCATTAGCAGCAGGACCACCACCACCAGTATCGCCGCCTCCTCCGGCCCCCAAAGACATTTCAAGTCTCCAGTTTGGGACTTCTTTAGTGTTTGCCCAAAAATGGAAAACGTAGCCATTTGTAGCCTTTGTAAGGTTCGAGTTGGTCGTGGTAAGCTTGGTTCTAACTATGGTACCGGAGGCCAGAGAGGTCATCTTAAGAGAGCGCACCCTGTCCAATGGTTTCCGCACCTAGAGGCATTTATGCAAGCCAGAATTGCACGTAATGAAAACGTTGATTTTTCATCTGATGATGACGAGGAGGAAGAAGACGATTCAAACACTTCACTTACACCCAGTACCCCTGTCAGCAGCACACCCCATGTGAGCCACACTAAGAGTGTGGGAGAGAGTGAGACATCAATGCGGAAAAGTTCATCAGCGAGCGTAACTGGGTCGAAGATATCATCATCATCCCGTAAATCCTTGGTCCAGGGCAACATTAAAAAGATGTTGTTTACAGAAGCGCAATATGAACGCAACCACCCAATGACGCGTCTGTATAACACTAAGCTGGCTAAAATGCTAGCTCTGGACCTTCTCCCTTTTTCTTTTGTAGAAGGGGTTGGTTTTCTAGAATTAGTGGCAGCGCTCTGCCCTAAATGGAAGGTTCCTAGCCGGTTCTATTTTGCCCGAGTTGCGGTTCCAGCACTACATGAAGATGTTCTGAAGGTGATTGGGGCAGCTTTGCAGAAGAGTGCTGTTCACACTATACATCTGACAACAGACATGTGGACCAGTGGCGCAGGCGCTGATTACATGTGCATCACTGCACACTTGGTCTCTTTTTCAGGGGCTAAAGCAAAGCTAAACGCAGGTGTTGACACGGACATTGTTTTTAAAGCTGCTCGGAAACATGCAACACTAGCCATGTTTGGTTTGGAGAAACGTCACACAGCAGAAAACATTTTGGATGTCTTTAACACAAAGGTCCTTAACTGGCTGTCCCCACTAAAACGCTGGGTTGGTTATGTATCCACGGACAATGGCGCCAATATAGTTAAGGCCATGAGGGACGGTTACTATTTCAGAGTGCCGTGTTTGGCGCACTGTATAAACCTGGTTGTCCAAAAATTCTTGGCTAATAAAGCCAGTGCAGCGTACAGTGTATTGGACACCTGCCGAAAAATGTGCAAGCATTTCAGCCATTCTTTTAAGGCCCGGAAGCAGCTGAGGAGCCTGCTATATCAACGTAAAATGCCAGTGAAAGCACTCATCCAGGAGGTGGTAACACGTTGGAACTCAACCTTCTACATGCTTGAGCGTCTGTATGAGCAGTATACGGAACTCGATCAATATTTCCTTACAGAGGGTACAGAGGAGCTGAGGATGGGTGGGCCGCAATGGAACATAGTTCAAAGCCTGACATGCATGCTTCGTCCTTTTGAGTTCTTCACGCGTGCAGTCAGCAAGGAGGACTCTAATTTGGGAAAAGCTATCCCATTGTTGTACATGCTGGAGGACCAACTGAAGGAGGTGTGTTCTGTGTTTGAAAAAGATGACAAAAACCAAGACTCTTTGCTTCTGGCTGAGCAATTATTAGAGCTCCTACAAGGTGATGAACGTCTTAAAAAGATCCACTCAGAAGAGCATTACATTTGTGCTACTATTCTGGATCCACGCTACAAAAAGGCGCTGGCAGGCCAAGCATTCTTTCCTTTTGATGATCAACATGTTCCAAAGTACAAACGTTGGCTAGCCTTGTCAGCCAAGAGGTTTGAAAGAGAACGGCTGGAAATTGAAGGAAATGGCAGTACATCAGCAGGCCATCCCCAGTCAAAACAATCCACTTCTGCACCTGTGGCTGTGGCACAAGTGACCTCTCAGCCGTTAAAGACACCGGCAACCGGATCATCTGCACGAGACACAACAGAAACATTGGAGGCTGAAGAGGATTGGCTAGCTCTGCGTGGGTTTGGTTCTCAAAAGGTCAGAGGCACAGCAAGAGCTAAGCAAAGTGGAGGAACCTTGGAAGAGGACCTTGAGTTGATGGTGAAGGACTATCTGAATGACTCAACAGAGGTCTATGTTAATTCTGACCCATTGGCGTATTGGCATGGGAAAAAAGAATTGTGGCCACAGCTCACCAACCTGGCTTTAAACTACTTGTCTTGCCCACTCGCAAGCGTGTCTTCTGAACGGGTTTTCAGTGCTGCTGGTGGCATTGTAACTCCCAAACGGAGCCGCCTCTCGCCCAAAAATGTGGAGAAGTTAACAATGATCAAGATGAATCAGCACCTCATACCACCAGATTTCAGAGTACGAGAAAGCGTGCCGGATGAAGAGGAGGTGGCCAGCAACATAGATGAGGGAATTTCTACTCTGTCAGGTGACACTGAGCTCACCCTGCCTGAATTCGCAGAGTATGATGACGAAGCCTTATTCTTATTCCTGGACCGTGATACCGAGCCCTGAAAATGAGACAACGAATCAATAACTTTCTTTTTCGTCCCTATTCACTTTTATTCCTGTCTGTCTGTCTTTCTTTGTTGTGCACAGTTAATATATTTCAAACTTTAATCAGATAATCACAAAATCAAGCCCATCAGCAGAACTGTCTTCACTGGTTTGCTAATTGATTTGAAGTTGCCGCAGTCTGCATTCCTCAGGTTCACAAGTTCAGAAGAACATGCTCCTCTATCCTCCTCCTCCAGACTCCTATTTCCATCAAACCAGAGGGCTGGTTTACGCCCAATGAAGAAAGACTCAGCACTTGTGGGGGTGTTGTTGTACCTCTTTGCAGGTGAGTTGACGGCTCTGGGACCATTGTTGGGAAGCTCTAATACCGGATAAAAGTGGTTTGGACCAAATCCCAGGAAGAATTTTTTTTGTGTTTTTGATGACTTGCTTGCCTTTTAGGTGCTCTTAGGGAAGGTTCCGTCTGTTTGTGGGTGAGTTTCGTGGTCTGGGAGCATTGCTGGGACACTCTAATCTTGATTGCATTTGCTTTTCAGGAAATCCGTCGTGGCAACCCCGACTTATGGCCTAGCTACGCAGCGCGTTTGGACCGAAGGCCGAGAAATATTGCAAGTATGAGATTTTGCTTTTGGCCTGTTTAGGGGTGTTATGCTTCTTGGCGGGTGGGTTGGCGGGTCTTGGGGCATTCCTGGGAAGGTCTAATACCGGGTAGAAGTGGTTGGGACAAAATCCAGGCCGATTTTTTTTTTGGCTATTTCTGACATTTTGCTCAATGTAGCGTTTTCGGGGGCCTGTTTGGGGGGCTTCCTGGTGTTTGTGGGTGAGTTTCGTGGTCTGGGAGCACTGCTGGGACACTCTAATCTTGATTGCATTTGCTTTTCAGGAAATCCGTTGTGGCAACCCCGACTTATGGCCTAGCTACGCAGCGCGTTTGGACCGAAGGCCGAGAAATATTGCAAGTATGAGATTTTGCTTTTGGCCTGTTTGGGGGTGTTATGCTTCTTGGCGGGTGGGTTGGCGGGTCTTGGGGCATTCCTGGTAAGGTCTAATACCGGGTAGAAGTGGTTGGGACAAAATCCAGGGCGATTTCTTTTTGGCTATTTCTGACATTTTGCTCAATGTAGCGTTTTCGGGGGCCTGTTTGGGGGGCTTCCTGGTGTTTGTGGGTGGGTTTCGGGGTCTGGGCGCACTGCTGGCTATATATACTTTACTTTGCAAGAGGTTTGAAGCAAATCCATGGTGGCAGAGGGGAGTTAGGGCCTAGCTGCAGAGCGCGCGCGGAGTGATTTGGGAAATTTCTGAAAAATTGACTAAGTCCCCGTTTTTGTACTTTTGCTCTTTGGCTGTTTGGGGGTCTTCTACTCGTTTTCTCCTGGGTTGACGGCTCTGGGGCCATTGCTGGGAAGCTCTAATACCGGATAAAAGTGTTTTGGACCAAATCCCAGGCGGAACATTTTTTGTGTTTTTGATGACTTGCTTGCCTTTGAGGTGCTCTTAGGGGGGCTTCCTGGTGTTTGTGGGTGAGTTTCGTGGTCTGGGAGCACTGCTGGGACACTCTAATCTTGATTGCATTTGCTTTTCAGGAAATCCGTCGTGGCAACCCCGACTTATGGCCTAGCTACGCAGCGCGTTTGGACCGAAGGCCGAGAAATATTGCAAGTATGAGATTTTGCTTTTGGCCTGTTATGCTTCTTGGCGGGTGGGTTGGCGGGTCTTGGGGCATTCCTGGGAAGGTCTAATACCGGGTAGAAGTGGTTGGGACAAAATCCTCGCGGAAAAGCCTTTTGGCACTTTTTGTAACTTAGGGTTCGTTAGGGTTAGCCCTAGCAGCAGGATTGCATGTGTTTCGGGGTGTTCTAGATTTTTGCAACTGAGTTCTGGGGTCTTAGAGCACTCGTGAGAATGTGTAATTTTGGTTGCAAGTCATTTGAAGAAAATCCATGGTGGGAAAGGGGGGATTTGGCATAGTTAAAGAAAGCCTTTGCCACTATTCTTAACTTAGGGTTCGTTAGGGTTAGCAGTATTTCTATTGCATGTGTTTGAGTGGGGGGGATTTCGAGTCTTGGAGCGATGCTGGCTATGGCTACTTTTGCTTGGTTGCTTGCAAGTGGTTTGAATGCAATCCACGGTGGGTAAGGGGTAATTAGGAAGGGGGTACTTCGGCCTACTTTTACTTTCAAAGTAAGTTTTGTCACCAGTTTTCTGCTAGGCCTCGTTTTTTGAGATTTGATTGGGGGTCTTCTACATTTTTGCGACTGGCTTTAGTAAGGGTCTGGGTGGGAGCACTGCTAGGAAGATCTAATTTTGTTCTAAAACACAGTTTACAGTACACCTAGCTTGAGGGGAAAGATCCGCTACATTGATTTGCCCATACTTATTTATCCTTCAAAAGGTGACTCAGAGTACGCACTTTCAAAAATATTGTACTGTCTACTAGGAAAATCAAATTGTGACTTTTTGCACTCCACAGCCTACATACCTTATATTTATTTATCAGTGGTGTTGTAATATTATATCACTTCCTGTTTTTCGTTGAATAATTACAGGCCGGGTTTCAGTCTCTGCAATGGGGAAAAAAGGATGGAGTCAGGCTTCACAGTAGCGAGCCACAATTCAGCATCAGGCAGGCAGTGGACAGGGTGTCTTCTGGTGACCAACATCGATGGACGAAGCGTCGGCTGCAATGGAGGAGTGCCGCTAATAAGAGGATTTTTTTTCTGCAGGCAACTTACTTACCACTTCCAACAGGACCACTACAACCACATAGATACAGTATCCCTTGCCTTTTTCTCTGACTGTGACTACATTTCTTGGATCTCTCTCTGCTTCTAAATTGATCCCTTAACACATCACTTAGTCCACTCCACTATCACATCTGCACCACACATAGTCATTTGTAAGTGCTCCTACGTAATTCGCAAGTCGCAGCACGCCCCAGGCCGTAGAGGACTGGGATGGCCCCAATGATGAAGCATGTCACCAAGGGGCAACCCTGGTGAGTGAGGGGACACCTAGAAAAAAAGCAATTTCTCCTTTTCTATCTACTATACCTTCCAGACCAACCCCACTGAGTGTTGTTGTGAATGGATTTATAGTGACCAGCAAGGCTCTCGGGTATCTGGCTACAGAGACCTTATGTTGAATATCGTTATCAATAATTCCACACAGGCCCTGTACTGTCGCATTCTTTCTTCCACAGTTGTCGAAAGTACTACTTACTTTTCACTGACATTCATGCAGTAGTGCATGCACTTTCAAAGATTGATGGATAGGTTTGTACCCAAAGAATTGTTTATGTTCAATTGTTTGTCTATGCTGTGCTTTTTTTACAGGTTGTCTTCTGGTCACCAACATCGGTGGACGAAGCGTCGGCTGCAATGGAGGAGTGCCGCTAATAAGAGGATTTTTTTTCTGCAGGCAACTTACTTACCACTTCCAACAGGACCACTACAACCACATAGATACAGTATCCCTTGCCTTTTTCTCTGACTGTGACTGCATTTCTTGGATCTCTCTCTGCTTCTAAATTGATCCCTTAACACATCACTTAGTCCACTCCACTATCACATCTGCACCACACATAGTCATTTGTAAGTGCTCCTACGTAATTCGCAAGTCGCAGCACGCCCCAGGCCGTAGAGGACTGGGATGGCCCCAATGATGAAGCATGTCACCAAGGGGCAACCCTGGTGAGTGAGGGGACACCTAGAAAAAAAGCAATTTCTCCTTTTCTATCTACTATACCTTCCATACCAACCCCACTGAGTGTTGTTGTGAATGGATTTATAGTGACCAGCAAGGCTCTCGGGTATCTGGCTACAGAGACCTTATGTTGAATATCGTTATCAATAATTCCACACAGGCCCTGTACTGTCGCATTCTTTCTTCCACAGTTGTCGAAAGTACTACTTACTTTTCACTGACATGCATGCAGTAGTGCATGCACTTTCAAAGATTGATGGATAGGTTTGTACCCAAAGATTTGTTTATGTTCACAATTGTTTGTCTATGCTGTGCTATTTTTTCTTGTCTCCCAAAACCTTTCCCAAAAACCCCCGTACCCATCCATTTTTCAAACCCTAACCCTCTTCCCCCGGGCTGTGTGGTTTTGATTGATGTGTGACTAAATTACAGCAATAAATCCACACACTTGCTGGGGAGGATAAGGTGATAGCAACAGGCTGGTGAAGAAATCCGAGGATATATTCTTACTCTGCTTGACAAAGAACCATGGCTAATGTCAAAGAACTTCAACTGAATTAGTAGTTATACTTTACCATTTGTTAGGCTACAATGTGGCACTGTTCTAGTGTACTTCTGTCACCTGCTATATTCTCAGTTGTACCGTTGAATTGCTCAGGAGGACAAACCAGATTTCATTTTCTTTTTTTTCATAGGCATGCAACTGCCACTGTGTCACACCACTAGTACCACCGCTATGAGGAAATGTTATCCGACCAAGATTGCCAACCTTATTCGCTGTTTCCCGTGGAGCCAGCCCTGGGTCTAGCCCTACTTTCAAACACAAATTACAGGTAAGATAAGCGTTTGGTGGTTTGGGGGTATAATGGAGTATTAGTAGGAGAGACGAGAGACTGAAGGTAGTACTACTAAAGTCCTAGGACTCCTGGATTCACTTCACTTACTCTGTGAGAGGCACTTAGTGTTGAAAACATTTGGGCATTTACACTTAAAGGAAGAAAATGGAACTAAACTTTCAGGAAAACAAAGTCACTGTTAAACCCCCACCCACCAGGCAAGCAGTAAGAAACGGGTATGCTCAGATAAAGTTTGAAAAAGTATATTTATATCCCTAACAAAATAATCTCCCGCAAGACCCTCCCTAACCCCAACGATTGACCTTCAAAAGTCCCCAAAAACCCAACTCCCAATTCCCACCCCCTAAAAGTCTCTAAAAAAGGGGCAAGGGACACTATGGGTGGATGCTGTCAACTTTTTGGGCCAGGGCATCATGCTCCTGGCGGAGCAAGGCGTGCTCTACTCGGAGCCCCTCCAACTCCTTTGAAAAGTGGTGGAGCTCCTGCTGGAGGCGGGACACCATCAGGGTACTGCGGCGCAGGCGTGCCTTCAATGCCTTGCAGGTGCAACGGCTGTGAGAGGAAGCTGTTGTCCTTGCTACTCGGCGGTGGCGTTTGGCTTTGGCAGCCCAGCTTAGTCTGGGTGGACCACTGTGCTGGGTGGCACTGGCAGCCCGTGGGGGCACGGAGGCCGATGCAGACGACGTAGTTGTTGTGGTCGACTGCACACTTTCTTCGTCCTCCAGGGCCACCAGCCGCCGATATTCGGCCACAGTGGCATCGATCCTCCGTTGCCGGGCCGCTCTAGCCAGCTCCTTCCTCCTTGTTCGTTTGGAAGGAGAACCTATATGAAGAAAGAAAGACATAGTCTGTAACCAATGCTCTTTAAGATTAACTCAATCATTCAGCAGAAATGTGTGTTGCACTACAACTAGCAACTTGCAAGCGCATTACATAACTATTGAGGCCAGTATCTATCTAACCTCACACTTCTTCATCCTTGCTCTAACATTAGTGGGAGTTTAAGGAACAAATTCTACGAGCACTATGGACTTCCATTGGAGTCGACTATGAAAGTACACCAGTCTTATTCTTCTTCTTGTCTCTTGTTTAGGAAAATTGGTACGTTATCTTCTGCAAGCCAGCATAATGCCAGCGCAGTAAACTTGCACCCGAGAAAAAGAGACGCACGCCATGAGGAGTGACCTAGACTTGCGTTGCGTTACTGTACCCGTCCAGTACATGCAGGTGGTGAAGCTCTTACTTTTCTATTACGGGTGGCACTGAGAATACTCTGTTACAACTCAAGGGCTACTGCTTAATTAATTTAACTTTCACCCTACAGTGGAAATGAGTACTAGAAATGGAAAATTGAAGAAGATAAATAATCTGATTATCTATCACTTCACATGGGATGTTTTTGCTTATATATGGGATGACTTCAGGTGCTTTGCTTTTTATTGAGTGACCAGTGATACATCCACACATGAATGACTGAGTACTACTAAACTTATTAAGAGAGGTAGGGAGTGGCCACCGTAATAACCGGATCTATGCTGTGCTTGCAATACAAACTACTGCTACTATTGATGGTAGTATTTGGACAAAATTAAAACTTCTTTTCCTTGCCTTTCCTACACTGGAACGGACGTGCGGGTGCAGTGTTACATGCTCTTCAAAGTTACACTTAGTTCATTCACTGACTGTCTACTCTCTCTAGATCATGGGTACTCACAAACTTTCTCTCAGGGGCTAAATTTACAGTGTAGTTTGTGGCCGAGGGCCGCACTGGTGGGGGCGGAGTCAGAGGGGGCGGGGCTAAAGCAAAACGAAAACTTGTGACCATGAGGTTGCACACAGGTCCCTGCAGCAGATGCCCTCATCCACTGAGCCACCAGACCCAACATTTACATACATCTCTCTCCCTCCTGCTCTCCCTCCTGCCCTCCCTCTCCATCTCTCTCTCCCTCCTGCCCTCCCTCTCCCTCCCCCTCTGTCATCTCACTGTGTGTGTGTGTATCTGTGTCAGCCTTCAGCCCGGGTTGAGACCGCTTCCTCAACGCGCACACACAGAAAACAACACCAAAGTACTTAACAGGTCTTTAAAAGACCATTAACATATTATTGAGGCTTTGTTTGTTGTAGCGCCCCTGCATCTCCACCCTGACAATCACTGCTTGCCCGGCCCCACAGAGCAGAGGCTTTGTTCTATTTCACCTCTTTGTGGCCTTGCATCTCCACTCTGCTCTGTGGGGGCCGGGGGAGCAGTGATTGTCAGAGTGGAGATGCAGGGGCGCTAACAGGTGAAATACAAAAAAGCCTCTGCTCTGTGGGGGCCGGGGGAGCAGTGATTGTCTGCAAGGTCTGCGCACCGCCAAGGAAGGCTTGCCGGGCCACCACCGGCCCGCGGGCCGTACTATGAGTACCCCTGCTCTAGATACACATATGCTATCTAAGAGTCAGATAGTAGCATGATCCAGGTATATGGACACATACAGTTTCTGTGTCACCCACCCAGGCTGTTGTCCTTCCACCCATCATTGCTTCATCATTCACCCAGCCATGCATCTCATATTTTTGCCTTCCCAGCTAGTCTTCAATCTCAATAAGTAAGGAATATATAAGAGCTTACCTCTGGCCACCACCACCACCGTCTCAACTCTCACAGCCGCCGCCTCCTCCCCTGAAGAATCGCCCTCCGCCTCCGTGTCGAGCACCACCACCTCCACGCTGGCCCCGCCACCGGATGTTCCACCTACAAAGTACATTTCAGAATGTTAGAATAAAGCACTCACTAGTCTTTGGTCTAGGAATGAAGACATGTGAAAACAATGTAATTTGTGACTGTCTACTTTAAAGTTAAAAAAATGTCCCTTTTTCCAGGGAAGGTTGTCTTGCTGCACTTTTTGGCACAACTGATGAAGGGTGTTTTTTTAACACGCACCATTTTTCTCCACACAGACAGAAGATGGACTTCTAACAACAAGATCAATTTGAAACCAGGTGAGAGCTCGGCTCGACCACAAGAAATGTCTTCAATTAATCGTCAGCACTAACCACTTTTCCATTATCAGTTAAACGTTTAGTTTTATTATGACTTCATTTTAATAAATGTGTTTACTTTTAATAAAGCTTTTAAACTTAAATACAATCTGTGTTTTTTGGTCCAGACTAGAGTGACTGAGCGAAAGGTTTTGCAATTTTTGCAAGCATGAGTCCAGATAGAACACTTCAAAAGACATTATGGACAATCCCAGAGGAATGCACTAAGTTGATAGAGCTATTGCTGACTAGAATCATGGGAGTTTCGCCAACCGTGCAATCTTAGTTAGCTACACAGACAGACTAATAAGAATAATCTAGTAATACCACAGGGAGTCATAGTAGAGGCAGGATAAGAATTTAGATACAGTCTACAAGAAGATCAAAGACAATTTTGAAAAAAGTCAAATGAGGAACGCTAGGAAAAATAGGTACTAGTCTAAAATGAAAACTTACTGGGGCCAGCAAAGGAGCCCTCGCCTGCCCGATCCTGGCCCTGTTGAACAGCATCCGCCGCCTGCTGCTCCTGTGTCCTCCTCTCGCCCCTGGGGGGAGCTGACGTACAACATGAAAGAAAGAACAGAAAACATGGATGATTGTTGCTTGTCAATGTCAACCAAATCAAACATTTCAAAAGAACAATAACAAAATATTTCCGCGAAATTATATTGATTAGGGTTAGTTTTCATTTATTTGCGGACCTGTGACTTCGAAAGTCACGTAACTCACTAAACAAAGTACTGAAAGGTTCACCTAGGACTGACAGGCAGCAGTCCGCAGGCAAGACGCAAAGTGACAGACAAACTCCATTGTGATTTCAGTCAGATCAGTGACAACACTAACAGTTGCCTGCTACATTACCAGTCATTTAAATAGTCAAACTATCAATCCACCGCCACTATTTTTCTTATTGTCAGGGGTACAAAGGAAGGGGCAGATTTAAGCCCCTTGCGGCTCTTTTGCGCCGTTCTTGCGTGACTTTTGTGACGCAGCAGCTAAACAAAAAAGGGCGCCATGGTGCGGCGTATAATATTATAACAACGTGACGCATTTGGGAGATGCATAGCGTTATAAAGCCCTGCGCCATCAGGGGGCGTTCCGGCGCAAGGGAGGGCATTCCTGCGCTGGAACACATCCTAAAAGTGGCTGAGGGAAATCTACAAAATTTCAATCAGTCACCTTTAGGACAATGATGCGTCACACAAACCCTGCACCTGCTTGAAGCAGACGTACGGCTTGACCCAGCATTGGGGAGATAGGGTACCCCAGAGCATTGCTGGAGCTGCGCCATCGTTGCGACGCAACTCCAGCAATAAAGCTTCGGTGACGTTTTGGGCCCATGGTGCGCCGCATTGCAAATACGGCGCACCATGTTTGGTGGTGGTAGCGGGCCGCACAATTAATGGCGCATCCCTGCTACTTTGCAGTAAGCATGGGCGGAAAATCCGTTTCGCTCGCGGATTTTGCGGATTTTCGGTAAATTCGCAATCCGCGAGATTCGCGAATCTCCCGCAAAATCCGCAAATCCGCGAGCAGCGGATTTTGCTCGCATTGCTCGCACTGTTCGCGTGAGTTCACGGCTTCCCAGTACAACTTCGCACCCCGCGAATAAGTGCAAAATTGCAGAAATACGATCTTAGCAAAACTGAAACTACTTACCAGGTTCAAAAGTTCAGGCTCATCAGTAGTAGCCATTTCCTGTAGTGCTTCCTGAGGGGCCCCTCCAGAGTTCAGTTGCCAGTTGCAACTATTATGTGACCCTGCTCTGAACCTCAGAATAGTTACACATATGCCTTAAAGGTCCTGAATTACAGCTAAGGGAGACAAGCAGGAGCCAGGCTGGAAGTTCAAATCCATTAATCAGCCCCTAATTCATTATTGTCAGTTGGGGCAGGGCAGGTGTTGTAACTAATTTTGCAACAATGAAAGCACTTAGCAAGTGCAAAAGATCACTAATCAGGAAGGACTAAGGAAGCAGGTGCCAGCTAAAAAAATATTCTGTGACACATTAATCAGCCCCAAATTAATTCAGGTCACTTGAGGCAGGGAAGGTGTGCTTGCGTTGCCACAATAATGTACACTGACTGGACAACCAGAGGGTGCTGTTATGAAACAGAGGGTGGCATGGGTGGGCCAGAGGGTGGCATGAGTAGTCAGAGAGTGGCAGTGGTGACAGAGAGTGGCAGTGATGAAGAAGAGTGTCCCAAACAGGCTGGACACGTAGAAACAACAAGTTTGCGAAACTTGCGACCCGACAGGTAAGTTCGCAATTTGCGAAATTGTACAAAACCCTCGCGAACTGGCAGAAACCCGCGCAAACACAAAAAAAAAATCCGCAAATTCGCGAGAATTCGCGGATTTTGCGGATTGCGAGTTCGCAAATCCGCAAAATTCGCGAACGCGAGATTCGCAAAATTCGCCCATGCTTACTTTGCAGGGATGCGACGGTAATTGCAATTCTGCCCCTTAGGGGCATACTTACTTACGCGTTCTGGCGCATCTCCAGAGATGCGCCAGATCAAATGCGTCACGCAAAACTACCCTTGCGACACGGCAGATGCGCCTCATTTACAATGTGGCGCGCCCTGGCGCAAGGGTAGGCACTTGCGTGACGCATCTCGTCACGTAAGAGCGGCACATCGCTGGAGTCACGTTGCCAACGCAATGCAACTCCAGTAATGCTCAGGGCCACCCAATACTTAACATGCTGTGTCAGTCCTTTCGCCTGCTTCAAGCAGACATAAGGAATTGAATTGACGTAGCAGCGTCGCAGAAGTGCCTGCGTTAAATCTTGTAGATTTCACGCAGGCAATTTTGCGAGGCGCACAGCCGCCGGACCGCCCACCCTGCGTACTAGGAACGCACCCATTGTGGTGCAGGCCCATGGATTTATAACGTGACGCATCTCCCTAGATGCGTCATGCTGTAAATGACTCGCAGGGATGCGTCACGTTTACGCCGCTGTTGCGTCACGCAAGGCAACGTAAACGTGGCGCAAGGGGCTTGTAAATGTAATCTGCCCCCTAGTGTCTAGCATTACGCAGTTCTGTAAAGTACACTCATACATAATAGTTACTCAGGCCAATGAGACCACGAAATAGAAAACAAATAAGCATAGTAGCAACGCCACTGAGAAGGAGAGCAGTGCACCTGAAATGCACAGAAGATTTTGAAATATAATTTAACTACAATGTAATCGTCATCAGCGGCATTATTGGCTTGCTCCTTGTAAAAAACAAATATTTGCAATACAACAACACAGAGCAGGAGAAAACATCATAGTAGTGAGTGATTAAATGGCTACTACTACTCACCAAGCCCGGGGATCTCCAAGCCGAGCTGGTCCAGCAGGTCGCGCTCGCGGTCCAGGAGGTCCGTCCAGCGATGGGTGACCTGGCTGTAGGTGCGCTGGACCCCGTAGAGGTGGGATATGGCCCAGCGCACCTTCTCCCACCGCTTCCGGCGCTCCCGCATGTTGTAGCCGCCGGCCGCGATCCTGCCGCCTCCGCGATGGTCCAGGGCAGGCGGCGCTGGACGAAGTAGACCAGCACGCCCACTTCCTCCGGGCTGAATATCTCCTGTCGCGTCACCTGCTCCCCCCTCAATCTCCCGCATGCTGTCCTGGCACTGGGTCCAGCACTACTCCCCGCCGCCGCTGCGGCCCTCAAGTGCCTGGGCAGCTTCACGGCGCCTGGCTTGACCATGGTCTGGGCAGGTAAGGTAGGAAGAAGTAGAAAATTAAGAAAGAATAGGATAGGGAAGAAGAAAAGAAAACAGTTTAAAAAAGTAGTTTAAAAGTAAAGAAAAATAGCAGAAAAGACAAACATATACAGCTAGGAAAAGAGAGGGATAGATAAGAAGCAAAATCGTAAAAAAAAAACTGAAAACAAGCAAAGGATGGCAAAGATACCAAGAGGATTAAACACCATGCCCAGACACAGGAAATTAATGAAAAACAAGATGGCCGGCGCCCGTTCACGAGCGCGAAAGTAAGTTCGCACGAGATTTCCCTCGCGATCTTGTGCGAACCTCTAGATTTCCCGCGCGATCTCGTGCGAACCTCTACTCGCAATGCGCTTACTGCGCGAGATTATACATAGCGGGCGGAAACGGAAATACGTCACGCAAACAAAATGGCCGCGCCCGTACTCGACCTTGGGGTAAATTCGCGTGTTGCGCTGCAAGCGGCTCGCGAATATTGCAAAAAAACTCGCGAAACAACAAGCCGCAAAAAAATAAAAAGCTCATTCGCACAAATTGGCGGCTTCCGCGGTCGGTTTCGCACGACGCCGCGCCCCGCGAATAGCGCGAAAAAACCAAAAAACGATTTTAGCAAAAGCAAAAGCAATGAGCAGGTGCAAAAGGTCAACCTCATGATTTGTAACGATTCCCTGTAGTGCTTCCTGAGGGGGCCCTCCAGAATTCGGTTGCCTGCTTGCAACTATTGTGTGACCCTGCTCTGACCTTAACTGTATGCCACAAAGGTCCTGATTTACAGCTAAAGGAGCAGACAAGCAGGTGCCAGGCTGGAACTTCAAATTCTTTCAGTGACACATTAATTAGCCCCTAATTCATTATTGTCAGTTGGGGCAGGGCAGGTGTTGTTAATAAACTAATCCCAAATTAATTCATGTCAGTTCAAGCAGGGCAGGTGGGCTTGCTTTTCCCCCCCATCTTCTACAGTGATGATGAACCAGAGGGTGGCATTGATGTAACAGAGGGTGGCATGGGTCAAAGAGAGGGTGCCAGTGGTGAAACAGAGGGTGCTGGGAGGCTGTGATGATGAACCAGACGTAGAAACAACATAGTCGCGACCGTTGCGAGCCGACAAGTAAGTTCGCAATTGCGAACTAGTACCAAATCCTCGCGAACTGGCAGAAACACTTGCGAACACAAAAAAAAAAAAATCCGCAAATTCGCGAGAATTCGCGGATTTTGCGGATTGCAAATTCGCAAATCCGCAAAATTCGCGAACGCGAGATTCGCAAAATTCGCCCATGCTTAATGCTATGCATGCTCTTTTCATAAAATATACAAAACACTTGTTTTAGCACAGCCGATAAGTATTGCATTTGTGACCTATTGGCTTTGCCCATGGATTATAGCTAAACTGCAGAGCATCTGTTATGGTGTGCGGTGTTGCAAGAGTTAGAAATAAAAAAAATAAAGTCTCTGATGCGGTCACTCACTTTATTTTGCAGGCACATACCTGAAAATAGCTCAGATGATTTTCTTTTCCTTTAGTTAACGATCCGATTTGGATTGGTAACTAAAAAAGAAAAGGCGCAAAACATGGTGGGAGGAGCAGAAGCAACACTGGGGATGCTAGCGCAACCAGCTAGCCAGCACCAGGGATAGTGGGAGGGGAATGCCGAACCTACACCAAACAAATAGGGGAAGGACTGCAGGGGATGCAAAAAACACAGGATGGAAGGTTGGAGTGAAAGCAACGTATGGGTTGGGGAAAGCAACATGGAGGGTGCGGGTGGGGTACGCAATGGGTAGAAGTGCACAGATGAGACATTGAATGGATGACATATTGATGTTGCTGGAAACGCATTTAATGGGCAACAAATGACGATGCCTTAGAAGATATAGCTTTTTAAAAGTTTCATGTAGTATTCCAATGGGTGTTGGGAAGCGTACCCATCCATAGCCATAATTGCCACCCGCTCCACACAGAGCATACCAAAACTGATAGATATAGCTGATATATAGTGGTGGCAGGATCGCTGTCTTGCTCGCCAATTACTCTAATTTCGATTTACTCCTTATTTTTTAGATCATATATGCAAAATATATTCAAATCTCTGCCATGCCTCACGGTGATTGGTGCTGACTTCAACAGTATTGGTTTTTTTTACAACTCCTTTTATTGCAATGAAAAAGCATATTACAGCAATGACAGCAACCATCAGCAGACAAAGCATTATGATACAGCAACAACAAAGGGAGTTTACAAGTATTGTCTAATGTTACGGGTATTAACCACTGTCTTCCATCTCTCTCGTTGAGGCCATCTGCATCGCCACTGTTACTCCAAGCCATTCTTGTCAGGTTTCCCAACAGGTGTGCACAGCACACCCTTCTTTTCATTCCATCGTGGTGGGTCGGAAAAAGCTGCCTCGATCCATACGGATGTTGCGTACTGCGTGTTCCGAATGCGATTCGTATGGATTTTTGAGTTGTATGGTCTTTCGTCCGATTCGTACGGAGATCTGCATTGGGTTCGGATCGTACTTCGTCGTACGTACGGGGACGTTGAAGGTGTACGATTCGTACAGGAAAAATACTCCATACGGCTATTCGTAGGGGATTTTACCAAATCGAAATCGACCCCATAATGTTAAATACATATCACAAATAAAAAAAGAAAAACATAATTTTGAACTAAATAAATATTTCTACTTAGAAATGATTTATCAACAACAACATGAATTATTGCATAAATGTAGTCCAGCCTATAACACCACACAACTAACAACCCCATTGGAAAAAAAATATTTGCACAATTAACATAATTAATTATCAATTAAACAAATATTATTATTTAAAAAACAAATTAAAACACATAAAATGTAATTAACTTCCGCTTTTTTCACCTATAATCCCCACAACCCACACCTAAAATTAAAGTGTAAAAAAATTAATTACACAATTAAAAAGACATTTCAATCAAATAACCAATTGCAGTTAACAACTAATTATAAAGTAAGTAAAATTAATTTACTCCTCACCCTTCACCCCTATAAATCCAAAACGCAAACACAAAAAATAATTAAACAATTACTCGAATTAATTATCAATTAATTAATATCAATTACCAACTAATTATTATTTATAAAAAATAAATTACTTCCCACCATGTACCCCTAAACCCCACAACCCACAACTAAAATGAATTACACAATTTCCATATTTAGTGGTCAATCAATTAATTACTATTAATTAACACCTAATTATTAATTAATTACAAATATATTACTTCCCATCCTTTACCCCTATGTAGCCCACAACCCACACCTAAGATTTACCCATAAATATTAAAAACACAATTAACAATATGAAACCTCAATTAAATAGATATTAATCAATAAAAAATATATTTTCATGTATATAATTAAATTACATTCTACCCAGTTCCCTATAAAACCACAAACCACTACGGAACAAACAAAAAAAAAAATAGTTAAAATAATATTATTAACTACTAAAAATGTAACACGTATATTAAAAAAATAAACAATACTTATACAAAAAATATCACATACATTTAAAACATATACTAAAATACATAACACTAATTCAAAAATTTATATTTTAAACCACTGTATTTTTGCAAACGATATTGATGACTTCAATATTTTTACAATCGATATTTCTTACATTAAAGTCAATATTCTTGACCACAATTTTCTTGCTGTTGATATTTTTGTGTCACAATATTTAAAACTCAATATTAGTGTAAGTCGACATTTCCAACTCAATGTTTTGACTGAATACCTTCTGAGAAAGATCTAATATGTCATTTGCCTCCAGATATAGAGAAAGATTTTTATTGATAAACTTTTCTAGAATTTTACTGGGTCCTGGAAGGAGGGAAATTGGATGGTAGTTTTCACATTTTAGGGTGTCAGCCAATGTCTCTTTTAGTAGCGGCTCAACAAAGGCGTGTTTCCATGTGGATGGGACCGTGCCAAACTTTAGTGAAAAGTTAAACATGCCTTACAGCATGGTTGTCCCTACTTTCCAACCTTTGAGCATAATGTCCGGGGGGAGGGTCCTGCGGAGAGCATGATTTTAAAGATTTAGGAATCTCCTGTGTATCTACCCACGTCATTTCTGCACACATGCTAAATGTTTTGTGCCGCAGTAACTCCAAGTGTGAGGGGTATGTAAATAAACCTTCTCCAGAAAGAAAATTAGCAAGAATATTACACCGCAAATCTGCTGTAGGTGGGGGAGAAGAATTGCTTTTTGCTGGTTTCATCAGGCTACTCACCAGGCTGAACAGTGCTTTGGAGGAGTATGCTACATTATCAGCCTTAGAGGCAAATTCGCTGACTCCAGCCTCTCTAATGGTGTAATGGTATTTTTGTTACTGCCTTCTTACAGTTATCTTTGCCAGCTACATTGCAGCTTTTTCTCCATGCCCTTTCCAGTTTTGTAGAATCTTTTTTCAGTTCTAAGAGTTCCTGTTAGAATCATGGTGCCCTACCTCCGGGGGTTTGGACATTCTAATGTCTTAGAGGTGCCAGATTATTTAGGGTATTCAGTATCCATGCCTCAAAACTTTTGTATCTACTGACAATGTCTCCAAGCATTTCAGGGGTGAAGTTGGTGAGCATGTTTTCCCATGTTCCTATGTCCTATTTAAACGTTTAGGGGACTGGGCCTTTGGCGCTCTAGTGGCTTTCCTGCTATTCATTCGCTTAGCAACTCTGCCCTGCAATGCAGCGCTGTGATCTGTCTGAGCACCGTGGATCGGCACTCGAACAGGGAGCCTGTGCATATTCCTGACCAAGCTGTGTAATGCAATGGTAGGAACATGCAAAGTGCGCATGAAATGTTTGGCAGGCCCAGGAGGGCGAACCAAACCTTTCATGCCCACTTAGGGAGTGCACACCACTCCTCCCCTGATCTGGCCAGCCCTGCCATGCCCAACACTAACTGTAATAGGGAAAATAAAATGATAAGAGCGATAAGGTTTTATTATTTTATTTTTCCTTTTGAGCAGTGGGGCAACACTCCTCCTCTTTACCGGTGGAGCCGCCACTTAGAAATGATATGGATAGATGCAGTAGGTTAGGTTAGGTTAGGATTTATTAGGTGCTCAAATCACTCTGAGGCATCTCGGCGCTGCCTAGCAAATTTATCTTCAGGTGGCGGGAATTGCACAGATCTAGTCCTTAAAGAGAAAGGCTTTTAGCTGTTTCCTGAAAGTACCATCATTTGAAATAGCTCGTAAGGCCTGTGGAAGTTGGTTTCCAGTACCTGAGAGCTAAATAAAAGAAAGCTCGGCAACCCGTCCGAGTCAGACGGATTCTAGGGACTCATAATAATCTGTGAGTGTGGATCTCAGCCTCCTAGTGGAGCAGTATTTAATTACTTTATTTTGTAGGTAACGAGGGCCTTTTTTACTAAAGGCGTTGTAAGTGAGACAACAGATTTTAAAGAAAGATCTCTTTTTTACAGTCAGCCAGTGCAGTTCTCTGAGCAGTGGAGCAGAAGGAGAACCGGGCGGACGATTCAGAATCATTCGCGCGGCCGTATTCTGGACAATTTGTAATTTAGACAAAAGAGTTGATCCCATCTCTGCCAGTAAGGTGTTACCATAATCTAGACGGCTTGTCACCATCGCATGAACCAAGGTTCTGCGGTAAGCGGTGGGAACAAAAGGGAATATTTTCTGAAGAAGCCGAAGGCTGTAAAAGCAAGTGCCAGTAGTTGTGGTGATGTGATCTTTCACAGACAAGGAGCAGTCAATTTTTATTGCCAAGTTCTTCACAGATAATTTGGGAATAGGGGTGGCACCTAGTTGTTCAGGCCACCAGTCTTTTGACCAGATAGCTGGTGCTTTTCCCGTAAGCATGATCTCGGTCTTACCTGGATTTAGCTGGAGATAGTTCATCGTCATCCAGTCAGAGATCAGCTTCATGCCATTAGCAAAGCACGTTTTTTCTAGTTCTGGGCATTTCCCGATAGTGAACATAAGCTGCGTGTCATCTGTATAGGAGATGATTTCACAGCCCGTCTGTTCCACTATCTGAGCTAACAGGGCCATGTATATATTAAAAAGGGTGGGTCTTAAACAGGAGCCCTGTGGCACCCCTTTGTCTAAAGGCAATTTGGCCGAGTAGAAGGGGCCTAGGGTGACCTTTTGTGTTCTCTCCGACAGAAAATGTTGTAACCATTTTAAGGCTGTTCCTTTGATACCGCATCCCGATAGTCTCTCCGCTAGCTTGGAATGAGAGATGGTATCAAAAGCTGTGGAGAGATCTAAGAGGATCAGTATTGCGGAACCGCCTGAATCAATGGTCTTTCTTAGGGAGTCGGTGACTGCTAGGAGCGCGGTTTCAGTACTGAAACCCGGGCGAAAGCCTGACTGTGAGGGGTCCAGGATTTCATTCTGTTCCAGGTCGAGGCTCAGTTGTTTATTTATGATGTTCTCCAACACTTTCCCCAGAAGTGGTAAGTGAGAGATGGGGCGGTAATTACTTAGAGTTGTGGGGTCCGATGTAGGTTTTTAAAGAATGGGGTGGACCACTGCTTCTTTCCAGGGAGATGGAATAATACCCGTGGAGATGGAGCAGTTACAATATCACAGATTGCTGGTGCACAACTCTTAGCTAAGAGGGCCATGATTCTAGGCGGATAGGGGTCATTGAGAGATCCTGATTTTCCCAAAGCTAAGTCTTTTTGGACTTCCTCGATTGTAACTAACCTAAAAATTTCCAGGGAACAGTTTGGTCTCCTCCGTTTTTCTTCTAGTTCCTTCAGCGTATCGGAAACTGAGGGAGCTATCTGGGGGAAATTATCATAATTGGAAGATATCCTGTCCTGAAAGAAAGTGGCTAAATAATCGCATAAATCCTGAGATTCATTTGGAACATGGCTGCAGGCTTTGGGAGACGTAAAGTGTTTAACAATGCTGTACAGAGTCTTCAAGGAATTGTTCGACTGTTCGATTTGCTTAAGAATAAAGCTGCGTTTCGCTGCCTTTAGGATCAGATGATAGCTAGTCAATGCTTGTCTGTATAGCGATTTATTTTGGGGGTCTTTACAGAGGCACCAAGATCTATCTAGTTGTCGGCATTTTAGTTTGTCCGCTTTTAAATCGTCTGTGTACCATGGATTTTGCGGGCGCCTATGAACAGGTCCAAATTTCTTGGGTACAGTCTCATCAAAGGCGGATTCTAGTGCTGCAGTGAAAGTCTCCAGTTTCATAGAAGCTTCAGACTGGATGTTCACTGAATCACTGAAGAAGCACTCATCAAATGTTTCTGAAGTGAGGTTCTGCCATGGCCTGCGTTGGATTGAATTATTTGTAACAACTTTCTCTATTTTTTTTACAGAGGTTCGATGTATGGAAAAGGTGATCAGCGAGTGATCTGTCCAGGTGAGAGGGATAAGAGGGCTGCATCTAATATTATCAACGTTTGTGAACACTAAGGGCTCCATTAGGATGACGGGCGGACTTTGCCCGCCCGTCATCCCATCATAAATCGGGACCGCCCGCCATAAGGGCGGAGGTCCCGGGGGTGCCATTAGGATGTGCCCGCCACAGTGGCGGGCACATCCTGTATTTTCAGCATTGTGGCGGGCGGTGCTCTCTGCACCGCCTGCCACAATGCTGAAAATGCACTTTAACATTGCCATATGCAAAGCGGCAGGCACCGCGCGGTGCCTGCCGCTTTGCAAATGACAATGAAGGGGGTACCACAGGTACCCCCCACGTGCACCCCCCCTGTACTTCACTCTGGGGGCCCGCAGGGGGTCCCCAGAGGGAAGACCGCATGCCTTTCTGTGGCGGCATCGCCGCCGCGGAAAGGCACTGCACACCACTCATCCTAATATGTCTGGCGGTGTCTATTAGACACCGCCACCATATTATTCCTTTTCCGCCCCGGCCGCGAGGCGACCAGGGCGGAAAAGTGGCGGGCAGTGTTTCTCTCCGTTGTGGTCCCCCCCGCCATTGTAATGTGGCGGGGGGGAAAAGGGTGGCGGGCGGGCATTTCTGTCGGGCGGACCACCACCGCCACCATGGCAGTGGCGATCCGCCTGACATCGTAATGGAGCCCTAAGTCTAGCAGGAGCCCGGCTTGATGGGTCGGGCCCTCCACTTTTTGAGTAAGTCCTAAAGTTTTCAAGGCAGCAAAGAGTTCACTAACCTCTGGATTAGAGGTAAATTCTCCATGAAAATTAAAATCTCCAAGCAGGAGAAATCTCCTGGTTGCTAGGGCGTGTAAAGCAATTTGTTTGACCAATTGATCAATAAAGTTCAATTTAGAACCTGGGGTTGGTATACACGTGCTCCGTACCAGCAGCCTGATGCTGACAGAGTAGCCTTAAAAACACCCAATTCCACACCTTCATTGCAGGTTGTGGATAGCCAGTTTACTATTAGATGATCTTCAAAAACAATGGCTATACCTCCACCCGGTATCAATAGACCTATATATGAAGCCAGAAGCTATCTTCAGATACATAGGAAAATATGGGGGAAATTATTCCAATTTCGAGGGATATCACAAATATGAACACCTATAAATGCCAGAGGCCGCTGCAGTGGTGTTCGAGGCTGGTGAATTGTGGGCCCTCATGAACAAAATTCTCTTATGTTAGGTACTTGTGTATAAGGTTCTTACATGAGCTATAATCCTGGCTAGCTGCTGACTTTCTGTTCTCTAATAACATGTAAGATGCAGTTTACGTATCTGCATGTCACATAAAATGTTAATAGAACAATTTGAGAAAATAAAGTATCTGAGAGCAGACTAAATCATTTCAGAAAAAGAGAGAGAAAATCGCTATGTTACAAATGAATCTTGGCAAGTTTACATTTCTTTTTCACATACCAGCTCTTGGCTATTCCAGAATAGCAACACCTAAACAAATGGCCAGTATCATTTTTCTAAAAAAGGTGGCATCCTTGTAACCAAAAGGGGGACTAGATTGCTCCATTTCACTTGGAAACTACTTTCCATGTCTGGTATTTACTTCTGCAATTCATTGTTATCGGATACATTAATCCATTTGGTCTAATGAACCAATCCAAGAAAACTCTGAAAGTACAATCATTTATTGCAACGTAGTTCCAAACCTGCGACATTGGTGACCAAGAGACAGACACATTGAGACACCCTAATTATTCTGCATGAAAACTATATTCTGTCACACAGAAGTACATACACTCTTTCTTGAGTTATCAGAAAGGAGCATCTCAGATAATTCTGTGTTTTACCTCTGTATTTTCTTGCATGTGGTTTTGATTTAACTGATTTGATTGAGCCACATCCAGTGCCAGAACACAAATTTTTGGCCAGTAGAGATAACAGCCATGGATTAAACGACAATTTCCTTGTTCTGAGCAGAGGAAGAACAGGGTGGTGTTAATTGTTCACCACTTACCAGGGATTAATTATCTGGTAGGTACTGGAATATCTGGCAGACCTACCTCTACAGGGTTGACTTGCAGATGCCAGAGTGAGCTTCACCCATTCATTCCTAGGACTTTTCTGTACAGCCAGGCCCAAGCCAAAAATGGGGGATGTTAGAACTGGATGACTCTAATTGGCAGAGGTAGGTAACACTGTCCAAATAGGGCCCCCTGCTTCTAGTCAGGGTAAGAAGGATACACTCTTTAGATAACCCCTGCTCACCCCCTTGGTAGCTTGACACGAGCAGTCAGGCTTATCAAAGGCAATGTGTAAAGTATTTGTACCAACACTCACAAAAACAAAGTGAAAACACGACAAACTGACTCCACAACAGTTTAGAAAAATAAAGTTATTTAATCTAAACTACACAAGACCAAAACAACACAAATCCAACATACACAGTTCAAGAATATGGTTTCAAAAGAGTTCTTAAGGTTGCGTTAAAATAATCCACAGTTGCGTCACGTTTTAGCCAACAGCACCTTTAGATGCAACAAAAGTTCCATGTGAAAGCTGTAGCATTGAAAAGCAAGCAATGCGTCACTCCTGAGACCCTGGGGAGGCAATGGGACAACCCCGCTGGATGCAGCGGGCGTGTTGCGATGACTCCGGTCTGTATGGGGAGGGATGAGATACCTTGCGTGGATTCCGGTGCACAGGTTTCGGTGGAGTATTAATAAACAAGGGTCCATGGACTATTTATTATCAATACAACAATTAGTCAGTACTTAGTTACCAATTAAACATTTCTTGAGAATGTAAATCTGCTCCAAGTCAATGAATGCACCAATACAGAAAAAGCAACAGCACACATATAAATCAAGGGCAATTTATTCATTCATTGTCTCTGAGTAAAAATGTAATTGACTGACAATAAATAAGAGTCATAGTGGTTGCCCTCAAGAGGAGCGTGCAAATAGAGAAGGGTGAACTGAATGGTGTTGGGTGATCAAAAGAAGAAAAGAAATTTCAAGGATTAGTGACATAAAGATATTCATAAACACTTTATACCAGACAGTACGGATCCGCAATTATCCGTCCTGTTCGACCTGGCCATAAATACAAATTATTCCATAATGTTCATAGTTTTTCAATAGAAGCATACATGTGTGTCATAGATGAGTTGCACATGAATATAAAGCGGAAACATATGGGTCCAGGTTCAATATCAAGGGCGTCGAGGTTTCGACTCGACTTAGGGCCTCACAGTGAATTATGACCGGGCCATGCGAGTCTTCATCAGGACTATAAAACAACGGGCAACCAAACCTTTATCGATGACCCTATGGGGAAAGAGAATAGATGTATATATATATAAGCTGTTGCAATTAAGATCAATTGCAATTGCAAGCGAAGGATGCGTCGGTTCTTGCAGCGCCAACAGGCGCTGCGACAAACGCGATCTTCGCAGCGGCAGGAATTTCCTCACACGGACGAGGATGCGCTCCTCAAGCGAGTGATGCGTGAAACTTTGCAGACAGTCGTTAGTATCTTGATTTCCAGCTTCCCAAGCACAGGAACAACTTCCAGAGGCACCATAACTGTCCCAGGCACTATGGGAAGGACAGAACTCTCTCAGTAGAGTTCAGGGAAGCTAGGGTTGAAGTCCTTTTGTTCCTGGGACTTCTTAACAGGGAGCCAGCTCTTCTCAGGCCCTTGGAGATTCCTTCAAGCAAGGGGACACAGCACAAGCAAAGTCCTTCCCCTCTCCTTGGCAGTAAAGCAACTACAGGTCAGTCCACAAGCACACAGCAAGACAGTCTTCCTCTTTCAGTCTTCCAGCTTTCTACTTGGCAGAGGTTACTTCTTGATTCCAGGATGATATAATATTCTGTAGTCTGGGGTCCTTTACTTATATCCCTAAAAGTCTTGGTTCCCTTTGTGCAGGAGGGCTCTGAGTCCGGTCTGAACCAGTTCTGGGTGTTCCTTGAGCACTTTGTTTTCCTGGTCTCTCCTTTCCTTTAAGGGAGGGGGGGAGGGTCATCAGCCACCCAGCAGGAGTTGGAGCCAGCATTGTGGAAGGCAGGCACAGCCCTATTCAGGCCCAGTTGCTACCCCCTCCCACCACTCTAGATGAAGATGGAACTATTCAGCCAAGGGATGGCCCACTCAACCTCTGGGAGCCGCCCAGCCCCTGTGACTCACAAACCAGACAGTCAATTCACAAACAGGCCAAGGCACACAGAGAGGTCAGACAAGAGAACAGCCACTTTCTAAAAGTGCTGTTCTCAAACACAGGATTTAAAAAACACCTTTCCTAAAAGATGTGTTATTAAATTCTGAGTTCAGGGATACCAGACTTTTAAGTCCTATCTTGCTCCTATGGGAAGATATGCAGGTAACCACTGTAGCCAGCATTCCCCATGATAGCCTATGGGCAAGATAGCCTTACAATAGTGAAAAAACAAAAATGTCTGTAATTCACTACTAGAGCAAGTTACATTCACTAGTACATGCTCTACCCCTACATACATTGCACCCTGCCCAAGGGCCTTCCATAGGGGTGACCAATGTGTATAGAAAGGAAAGGGTTAGGCCTGGTCAGTGGGGACACTGACCAGGTTGACATGGCAGTTCACAGACTGCACACAGGCACATCGGTGGCAGGCCTGAGACACCATTTTAGTGCTAATCGTGTGGGTGGCACAATCAGTGCTGCAGGCCCACTAGCATTTGTATCACCAGCCCCGGCACAGTCTTCCAGCTTTCTACTTGGCAGAGGTTACTTCTTGATTCCAGGATGATATATTATTCTGTAGTCTGGGGTCCTTTACTTATATCCCTAAAAGTCTTGGTTCCCTTTGTGCAGGAGGGCTCTGAGTCCGGTCTGAACCAGTTCTGGGTGTTCCTTGAGCACTTTGTTTTCCTGGTCTCTCCTTTCCTTTAAGGGAGGGTGGGAGGGTCATCAGCCACCCAGCAGGGGGTAGAGCCAGCATTGTGGAAGGCAGGCACAGCCCTATTCAGGCCCAGTTGCTACCCCCTCCCACCACTCTAGATGAAGATGGAACTATTCAGCCAAGGGATGGCCCACTCAACCTCTGGGAGCCGCCCAGCCCCTGTGACTCACAAACCAGACAGTCAATTCACAAACAGGCCAAGGCACACAGAGAGGTCAGACAAGAGAACAGCCACTTTCTAAAAGTGCTGTTCTCAAACACAGGATTTAAAAAACACCTTTCCTAAAAGATGTGTTATTAAATTCTGAGTTCAGGGATACCAGACCTTTAAGTCCTATCTTGCTCCTATGGGAAGATATGCAGGTAACCACTGTAGCCAGCATTCCCCATGATAGCCTATGGGCAAGATAGCCTTACAATAGTGAAAAAACAAAAATGTCTGTAATTCACTACTAGAGCAAGTTACATTCACTAGTACATGCTCTACCCCTACATACATTGCACCCTGCCCAAGGGCCTTCCATAGGGGTGACCAATGTGTATAGAAAGGAAAGGGTTAGGCCTGGTCAGTGGGGACACTGACCAGGTTGACATGGCAGTTCACAGACTGCACACAGGCACTGCGGTGGCAGGCCTGAGACACCATTTTAGTGCTAATCGTGTGGGTGGCACAATCAGTGCTGCAGGCCCACTAGCATTTGTATCACCAGCCCCGGCACACTCAGTGCACTTTACTAGGGACTTCTTGGGGATACAAATATGCCAATCATGGATAACCAATTACAATAACAATTTACACAGGGAGCACTTGCACTTTGACACTGATCAGCAGTGGCAAAGTGCCCAAAGCATCTAAACCAGCAAAAACAAAATCCAGTACAGCGTAAAAAATACAGGAGGTAGAGGCAAAAAGACAGGGGAAACCACGCCAAAGATGCCAGGTCTAATAGGGGAAGAACCTGGTTAGACCCCATCAGGTTTGAGGAAATCTCATCTAAGTGGGAGAGTGGCCAAGAAACTGAAGACAGGTCTGCCTTGTGGCAGAAGGGTTTGCATAATAAAATGGGGGATCCTTGATCATTTTACAAATCAGGAGTTGGGGGCAGCAAAAAAATATTTAGGATTAGGTGACACAATTTATATGAACACTGGAAAAGTGCATGATTAATCTGGCACCACAACCACCACGCCATCAGAACATTCCTGAACCTGGAAAATATCCACCTGAAAAAAGGGCAGTGCAGAAAGAAAGAAGACTTCTGACTCCTGCTGGAAGACGAAAGCTCACTAAGGGACTCAAGGGCTCCTGACTACTGATAGCACCCATGGACAAGAGCTGTGCTCAAAATTTCAAGACTGTGGCTCCTACTTGCCTGAATCAAGGACATAAAAGTAGAATGATTTCTGACTCCAAGAATGCAGAGCTTACCATTGAAGGTAGAATTTATCAGCAGACCTTGCCAGAGAGACACATAGGGGCCCATTAGGATGTCGGGCGGTGGCACCACCGTGGTGGTGGCGCGTCAGAAAAACAGCTACAGCTTTTTCTGCCCACGAGCAGCGGAACTTACGTCCGCCACATTAGGATAGCAAAACATAGGTGATTCCCGTCCGCCGCGGACCGCCGCGCACCGCCATCAAAGTGCGCCCGCGGTGGGAGCCATTCGAGACTCTCTGCCATGCGGAATGACGTCCGCCCGCTCAACAAATTAGGATGGCCCAAACAAGTCGACGTACCACAGCGGAGACACCGCCCAGTCGGAGCTGGCGGAAACTCGACAGCGGAGCAAGATAGCCAAGACCCGGTCCTGAACGCCATGAACCCAGCCCTCCATATGCATCCGGTGATGTTCCTCCTACAACACTATCGTCAGATGGGCCACCGCGGACGCCGCCACAGGTACGCAACTACACAAATGCAATACACAACACACAGGCCGACACAGGGTCCAATCACCACACGGACACCCTGCTGGGGGTCACAACACATCCACAAGGGCACCCACACATCACCCACCTGACAACATGGCACCCCTCAGCATCCTGGACACACATCGTCCGCCAACCAGCAGCAACATCCCGGTCCCGGTCACGTCACCACCGCGGTCAACACATGCGCACTATGCAGAAGGCAGGGCCACTCCAAGGCATGGGCTGGGCACAGAGACCACAGGGACACACCACGCCAACCACACATCAACACACCCCATCAAGTCACAGGCCAGGTGCCCATCCTGTGCACCCCCATGTACACCAACAAGCACTGCAGCAAGCAAGCACAATACACACCCTGCACCACACAACACACAACCAGGGAGACAGCCACTGCAGGAGTGCCTGACAAGGAACACACAAAACCAGTACCACACACACTGAAGGCTCACAATTCCTGCCAAAACATACACACACAAACAAACACACACCCTGGGTGTAGCCACAAACACAACACACACACAGGGATGCCTCAACAAATGCCTGCACAAGAACAACACACAAACACTACAGGAACACATACTGAAACAGACATACCCTGTACTCCCAACTGGGGAAAAGCAATGGGAGCACAGACACAACATCATCACTCAGGAACAAAACACACACACTATAACACAAATCACACTAGAAGTGCATCTGCACAAAGCACACTGCCACATCAATCCGACCACAAATGCGCATCAAACACAAATCAATAAACACCACAAGGCATCAGTGGATGCACTTCAGGCAATGCCATGGCCACATACACACAGCACTGCATGCTCAACAAGCAGTGTGTGCATAACAAGCACAGCAGCCACACACACACATGATTAACACAACCACATCACACACACCACAAATCAGCATTGTACAAATACAACAGCACACCCAGGAACTGAAGCAATACCACAGCCAACACCAACACATCCAACCCAACAACTACACATGCACCACTCTGGGACACAAGAGCCAAGCCATCTCCACCAGAGCACTAGGCAGCACACACAGCTGAAGCGCACATGACCACTACAGAATGACTAATAGCACAAGGACAGCACACATAAACCATTGTGGCAATGTCCAGAGTGGAACAACACTTATGGCCCAAGAACTGCACCTCAAAGCACAAGCTCACAAATGAAGTGATGGGGAGGCACACATACATGGAAACCAAGGGGACAGCTGACATCAAAGTGAAATACCCTGTATGTCAGTAGCAGACATGTAATGGGTGTACCACACACAAATAGAGGGAGGGAGACCCACAATGGCAATGCACAGTGGCACACATAGAGGAAGGCGTAACACCACACACACCATGCCATACAGGAGGAGAAAAACCACCATGTGCCTGTAATGCATGACAAACACAAACACAATGCCAGTGTGGAGCAGCAGGGCCACACAGTCTACACAAACACACCCAAGACACATTGAGGATCAATCAGACACAACACTGATGTGCAACTCACACACTTTGTACACTTCAAACTTTCAAAAACAACAAGGAGGAGTCACACGCAACCGCATGGACACACCAACACACAGCACAGTGCACTACAAACAGCTCACACAAGTGCATACAATCTTCTACAAAGGGCAAGACAAAACAAACAGGCATACAATTCCTGTGTGACACGTGTGTCTCTCCCAATACAGGGGCACACATACATCCACTACAAACTTATACCCTTCACACTGCACACCTCTGCTACACCCAAGACCACGCATCTCATGTAGGCCATGGTACCAGGACCTAAGAGCCAACACAAGATGACCATACACATACATGGCTGGGCACACATAAAGGAATCCACACACACATACATCATGACATATCCCAGCCTGCTTCAAAACATTTGCCCCTCATCACACCCTGTGCTGGCAGTGTCCCACAACCTGACATGTGAACAGTGTATCCAACAATCGCAAATCAATAAGAAGATAACTGCATGGCAGGTAAAATAGCAATCACAGATTACACTATTATCAGGGTCAGATGGACTGAAGACCCTGTCATCACTGTCTAAAAATCTGATGCCTGCAAAGAGCATTGCAATGTTGAAGTGATACATAGAGCATGGGGCACAGCCAATCAAATGCAAACAGAAAAATAACTTAAATCAGCAAGGACACTGAAAAAAACACACAACAGAAGTAACTGTATTTATTCAAATATTGCACAGATGTAGCAGTAGAACAATAGTAGACAACAGCAAGGCACAAAATGATGTACAACTGCAAGATACTATGCACAGGTGAAACACAAACAGGAAGGCCAGTGTCCATAGCACAGGGAAGAGCCCAACACAGCAGAGCAACAGGGCCAGTGTCCATGGCAGGTGAGCCAGCAAGTACATGAGAGGCTGCACAGGGGAGAGTACAGCACAGCAGAGCACCAGGGCCAGTGTCCATGGCATGTGAGAGTACATCACAGCAGAGCAACAGGGCCAGTGTCCATGGCAGGTGAGAGGCCAACACAGCAGAGCAACAGTGCCAGTGTCCATGGCAGGTGAGAGGCCAACATAGCAGAGCAACAGGGCCAGTGTCCATGGCAGGTGAGCCAGCAAGTACATGAGAGGCTGCACAGGGGAGAGTACAGCACAGCAGAGCAACAGGGCCAGTGTCCATGGCAGGTGAGAGTACAGCACAGCAGAGCAACAGGGCCAGTGTCCATGGCAGGTGAGAGGCCAACACAGCAGAGCAACATGGCCAGTGTCCATGGCAGGTGAGCCAGCAAGTACATGAGAGGCTGCACAGGGGAGAGTACAGGACAGCACAGCAACAGGGCCAGCAACACACCTATATTCTAAACAATGTTCAGGACTAGCACACCTGTATGAGGCACAGGCGTATGAGGGGGATGTCAACTCACTCCTGGCTGTCATGCGGACTTGTACCTGGCTGTATGTTGGGGACAGCAGGCCCACCTGACTGTGTTGACCGAGCCCCATGTGATGTGGTGCTAACAGTGTCTTGGCAAGCTGGAGGGCTGTGTGGACCAGGTCGCATAGTGGCACGTGGAGGTGGAGTCATGCAGGCCTCTGACACAGTGTGGGTGGGAGAGGTTGGAGGGGTGCCCTTCCACTTTTTGGGAATATGAAATGGCTTCACCGTCTTGGGGTTGATGGGAAGTGGTGATGACACAACTGTCCCAGACCCCAACTGTCCCACATCAGGTGCAGCTACTGGCACCACATCTGGAGATGTGCTGGATCCCGCGGAACGCTTGGTCTGGCTACGTCTCTGGACCGCCTTTACCTCTTTGCCAGGTGTACCTCCTACAGTGCCCTCCTTCGACTTCTTGCCAGGGCTGGTCACTACTGTGCCCTTCTTTGCCTTCTTGCCAGGGCTAGTCACTACAGTGCCCTCCTTTACCTTCTTGCTAGGTGTATCCCCTACAGTGCCCTCCTTTGCCTTCTTGCCAGGTGTACCCCCCTACAGTTCCCTCCTTTGCCTTCTTGCCAGATGTACCCCCTACAGTGCCCTCCTTTGATTTCTTGCCAGGGGTGGTCTCTACAGTGCCCTCCTCCACCTGTAGCAATGGTCGTGGAATTGGTGTAGATGTGGTGGGTGGATGTGTCCCTGTGCTCTTCCTAGGTGTACACCTGATATGCAACACCTCCTCAGTGGGCAGAGACACTGCATGGGTAGGTTTGTGTGATGTTTTAGTGACAGGAGAGTCTATTGCTGGTGATGCCTCTGCGGCATGTGAGCCTGATGTCTGCCTGATTGCTCTTCTGGCCTTGCTCTTCCCTGACTGGCTCTTGTCTGTGCATTCTGGGGTGGACATGCTCTTCATGGGGATGGTGTCTGTGGACGGGAGTGTTTGGCTTGTGTCTGTTGTGTGCTCCTTGTGCTGTACCTTTTCGTTGACGCAGGCGAACCAAGGTCACTGTCATCTAATCAGGCCACTGACTGGGGGTGGACAAAGGCACCTGAGCTGGAATGGGAGCATGTGCCTGTTGAAGGGCAGACGTCACTGTGGATGACAATGCCTGGACTGTACGGTGTAGCCCACCCACGTCAGAGTGTATGCCCTCCATGTATGCAATCACCTGGCCTAATTTCTTGTCATGGTCACTGAAGGCATTGAGCAGGGCAGTCTGACCCACACAAAGCTGGCGCAGGAGCTCTACACACTCTGAACTGAGGGCAGCAGGGGGGGACAGGTGCAGGGGCAGCGGTGCCAGGTGTGAATGTGACTTGTCCCCTCTTAGTGACACGGATACGGGCAGCCCCAGAGGAAGTGGATGGGAGGCTGGGCACTGGCCACTGGGTGGTAGATGATGATGCAGACTCCCCATCCCCTGTGCCTGCCAACATGGATGCATCCCCTCTGGCATCAGATGATATGGTACTCTGTGTCTCAGCCACAGATTCCTCCTGCATACTTCTGTCCCCCTCAGATGCGCTGGTGGGCTCTGTGTCACTTGCCTCCGATGCAGCTGTAGTGCTACTCTAGCCACCACTGGTTTCTGGCTTATGTCCCTCCGTGGTCTCTTGCGAGTCTGCATTAGAGAGAGATACAGGGTTGTGTAAGTGTCATCATCTGGTCACACGATTTCAGATCAATGCAGTACAGGAGAGCCCCAAACCAACATGGCAACCTCCACACCCTGCAATCACTGTGCAGCAACACACTACATAGACTACAACAGTGCTTGTAACGCAGAATAACTGCCAGGAATGAGGCATGTTGATGCCACACAGCACTACACCCTGCCCGTAGATGGAGTGCCCCCCCCCCCCCAACTTGACCTGCCCTAGGGACATGATGTAGGTACAACACTTATTACCACTGACAGACCTTCAGGGAACAGGAGGGGACAACACACACACCTATTATGACATTACATGCCACAATGCCAAGTAGGCCATAGCAAGCACCATGTGGTAATCTGGGTCACATTGTTGTCAGATGTGTGGGCCTCAAACATCATGGTGCATGCAAAGTAGGTATACATGAAGTCACACTCAGATAGTTGACACTGCAATTCACCACAATATAGATTCCCCGCACTATCCCAATGATGAATTACCATGTGGAGCCTAACAAATCTGGCAATGCGAATGTACAGCAGGGAGGATCAGCTTAGTAAGGCCAGGGTTACCCAATGCCTCATACAAGCACACATCTCAGCAGCCACTCACATCACACAGCACTGCATGGCAACACACGCACATCACATGGGTCACCGCTGCCACAGGCCCTGTACAGATGCATCCACTCCCAGCTAAAGTCACCCTCCCCAGATACTTACCACCCCTGCCTTGCTGCCGATGCTCCTTCAGACGTGCATCCAGGTCTGAATGAGTCACTGCCAATATGCGGCCCATCAGTGGAGTAATGCTGTGCTGTGCCAAACGCCCTGTGCGTGGTAGCATCCCAAAGGTCATCTCTGCCACTTGCTTTGCCAGACGGCTGATGTCGTCCCACCTCTTGTGACAGTGGGTGCGTCGTCTGTTGGAAACCCCCAGGGCTCGCACCTTTTCTGCAATGGCCCTCCACAGGGCCTTACGCTGGTGTACCTTGAGCTGCAGGTATGAGAGAAAAGAAGGGTAAATGAACAGTTACACAATGTCAGATAATAACATCTATCAGTACAGTAGCAAGACACAGACTCAGGACTCATTGTAACTTCCATCCCTCCCTCCAAAACCGGGGAACCCCTCACAAGGGCCTCTGCATGGCCCAAACATTTTTGATTGCATGCACACATTGGAGCTTATAGGCTCCATGACAATCTCACAAATGCAGGATGCCTTAACACAATATGCTTCGACAGAAGTGTGTAAGTCTGAAATTATACAGGGCACAAATGGGGCATATCTACTATTCAGTGTGAAGGAACAGGAGCATGTAAGTCTGGGGATGTTTTATCGTTTGGGTGGGAACGCACTGAACCTACTCTGTGGGTCACACTGACTCAGACTACAGGGGCACACTGAAATATTCACACAAGCAATTACTGTCCTGGCACCTACATGGCTAACATCCATTGACTCTGTATGGCTGACAGTGTAACACACCCCACTCCCACCTACAAGTACAGGCATAGAATAGAGTGCCATTGGGACACACACACTCCCTCGCCCTGGAGACAGCAAATACTGCAGCTGCACAACTACACTTCAAACACCCCCCTGCCCTACAGCTACCTTCATGGAGACTTACCACTACATTGGGACCACCAAACAGTCTTGGGTACTGTGCCAGCACCTCGTCCACAAGGACCCCCAGCTCCTCACTTGTGAATGGACTGGCACAGATCTTCTCTGTCCTTGCCATCCCTGTGGACATGGAACACGTGTGGTAGAAGTGAGTGGTGAGGGGTTCCCAGGCAGCAGCAGGAGAGGGTCCCAGGCAGCAGGCTCTTCAGGCAGAAGCAGGAAAGGTTCCCAGGCAGCAGCAGGAGAGGTTCCCAGGCGGCAGGCTCTTCAGGCAGCAGCAGGAGAGGGTCCCAGGCAGCAGGCTCTTCAGGCAGCAGCAGGAGAGTGTCCCAGGCTCTTCAGGCAGCAGCAGGAGAGGGTCCCAGGCAGCAGGCTCTGTGAGCAGTGGAAATGTGAGGCTCACTCCCACAGATTTACAGCCCCCTGGGGTCATTTGGAAGCTGCAAAGCAGCAACAATTGGTTGTCCAGGTCTGCCTCTTTCAAAAGTATCCAATGACCGCACCCGCAGTGGCAGAGCACACCTTCCGCAATTTTCAAATCTGCATCACATCATGCCACTGCTTTCATCGCTCCCATTGGCTGTAGACAATGGTTCATGGCGGTGATGCACCGGGGGTGCCCGGGGTGCGCTACCGCAATGGTGCATCATTCAAAAATATCCAATGACCACCTCCGCGGTGGCAGAGCATGCCCACCGCCATCTACACATGTCCATATGCCAATGGGTACCGCACTTGTGAAGGGGGTGGTGCTGGTGTCACACCGCCGGGCCAGGCGGTAGGTACCGCGGTTCATGCGGTGGAGCATGTCCACCACCATCTACACATGTCCAGATGCCAATGGGTACCGCACTTGTGAAGGGGGTGATGCTGGTGTCACACCGCCGGGGCCAGGCGGTAGGTACCACGATTCATGCGGCGGAGCATGTCCAGCGCCATCTACCAATAGGTACCGCCCTTGTGAAGGGGGTGGTGCTGGTGTCACACCGGCCGGGCCAGGCAGTAGGTACCGCCATTTTCATAACATTAAATTGCTATGTCCATCGTGAACACTGTATCAGTACCCAGCAGCAACATGATGAAGGGCACATCCTTGTACACACAATGCCATTCTTCTATGTCATCCACAGTTGGACGCACGTTCTGTGTGACACACTTTGGTCTGTGGTCCCTGCCATGTTAGTTATGCATTTGATGGCTGATCATGCTTGACACTCTTGAGCTGGTGTCAATGATGCTGAAGAAATCAATGTGTTGTGGGTCAGTGCTGACCTTGACAAGGCTTGTGTCACTGTATGGTATCGTACCAGACTGATGCTTTCACATCAGCTCATGCACACAACTGAAACTTTTCCTGCTACTGTGATGAATGTGTGGATGGATGTGTGCAGACTTTACATGATACATTGAGGTGTGACAGGTACAGCAGATGGGTATGATACAGTCATGGTAGTTTCAGACACATTTGCGGATGTTACAGCACCTGGCGTGCACTGTGGTTCAGTATGTATGCATTCACATTCACCAATGTGTTTGTGGCACTTGTGTATTGTTAGAGGAGAGGTGTGCCCTCTGTGTGTATCAAAAGGCCACCCATGTAACCTGGTGTGCCATGCATCTCTCAGCCAGTCTTTGTTTTTCCATGACATCGTTGATGGTATGTGCTGTGGCCATCTCATGATGGTTGTCACTGACATTTTCAAATTTACATCTCAACTAGGAGGAGACCAAATCTCCTACGTCACCTGACAGTGCTGGAGGACATGGAGAATGTTGCAATAATTCGGAAATACCATCTGGACAGACCAACACTGAAGATCCTGTGTGATCTTTTGGAGCCCCACCTGCAGCCTTGCCGTCACTATCCAACTACATTCACACCCACATACAAGGTGATGGCAGCCCTCCACTTTTTTGCAACTGGTTCCTTCCAGGAGACTTGGCTAGCGCCGGAGGGATGTTGCAGCCCATGTTCAGCCAGGTGCTGAGGGATGTTCTTGCAGCCATGATGCTCTATAGGAATCGCTACATTCATTTCCCTAGGGGGGCAAAATTGGCCGGTGTGAAGGGTGACTTCTATCCCCTCGGGTGCACACCACATGTTGTTGGTGCCGTCGATTGCACCCATGTAGGTTTGGTGCCACCACAGGCAACAGAGCACATTTATAGAAACCATAAACATTATCATTCTATCAATGTGCAGGTGGTGTGCCTTGCAGACATGACCATTTCCCATGTGTGTGCGAGATTTCCTGGCTCTGTACATGACTCGTACATCATGAGGAACAGCATGGTGCCATGGATGATGGAAAATCTGCTTCCTGAGCGGACTTGGATTGTTTGTGAGTATGCCTACTGATATTGCATGCTGTGTGTTACCTGCTGCACTCCTGCTGTGCAACATTGCAATGGCTGTTTGTCATTCACAGGTGACTCTGCATATCCCAGTAGGCCATGGCTGTTGAGCCCGCTGAGGAATCCCAGGACCCCGGATGATATCCGGTACAATGAGGCCCATGGCAGGCCCTGACTTGTAATCGAGCGGACTTTTGGCGTGCTAAAGTCAAGATTCCGCTGCCTTGACAGGACAGGAGGTGCACTGGCATACTCACCTGGGAAGGTATGCAAGATCATTGAGGCATGCTGTATGCTGCTCAACCTGGCCATCCACAAGGGGATCCCCCTGCTCCTGGATGATGGTGAGGAACTAAGGCCACCACCTGCTCAAGGACCTGAGTCCAGTGATGAGGACAGTGGAGAGGAGAAAGGAGCTGACCTGCGCCAACATCTCATCGACCGCTACTTCACTTGAAGGTGGGTGACGACATACGACGTGTACATTGTCTGGTGTGGTTGCTGTTGTTGTGAATGGCTATGCGCAGATGTAACAGACAGGCACACGTGCAGTCACCTGTGTGTGGTTAATGTGACATTGACGTTCCATATGGAGACGTATGCTGGCCTCTATTTGTTCACACCTGCAGCCCAGTGTCTTGTATGCCAGTAGTGTCTTGTGTATGTTTTGTGTAGTGTTCTGTCTGTGATGCCACAATGACACCAGTGACTGTGGTTCTGGTGTGTCTCCCTAGGTGCTTCAGAATAATCCTGTCCTACATACAGTACGTCATTTGGACACATCATGGACATTGTCAGCACTGTAAATGTTGTACTAAAAAAGATACTGTACAGAATCCGGTGCGTCAGGTATTTTATTAGTAAGGTGGACATGTAATTTGTGCGTGAATTTTTACATGAAGGTGGGGAATGAGCATTCAGTTGACAGTCATGGTCGATGAGATGCAAGAGTAGATACCACATGGATGTGGTGACCCAGTCCAACAAACAAATGCCATTGCCAAGGAAATGTGGGGGAAGACAGTCCAAACAGTCAATGCAGTGGGGAAGAGGGTTGCCATCAGGGCTGGCTCTCTGACTGGGCTGTGGCAGGTGCTTTGCCTCCGGAGACTCCCAGGCTCTTCTCTGGACACCCCCTTGATCTTTTGGGCGGTGGGGGGTCTGCTGACTGGCCAGCGGTGTCAGGGGACTCGTCCCTCTCTGTTGGCGCAGGGGAGGATGGTGCACTGTCATCCTGCTGCACAACAGGAGGGGGCGGAGGTGTTGTTTGGGACACAGGCATGTCCCTATGCAACGCCACTTGCTGGCCCATGAGGTCCGCCATCTGTCCAAGGCGGTTGTCGATGGACCTCATCAGCAGGATGAGCTCCCTTAATAGTTCATCATACCGGCCACTTTGTCCCTGGACCTCTTGGTATGACTCCACAACTCTGGTGAAGTAATCCAGGGATGGTGTCCACTCCTCCCGAGGTCTGGTGGTGACCCTGGCCCTTCCACCTGCCTTGGTGCCACAGACCTGTTGTCTGGCCACTGTGGGTCCACGAACACTCTCCCTGCCCTCCACAGTTGCTGGTGTGGCCTGGTCATCCCCTGGGACAGGGAGGGTGCTGCATGTGGTACTGGTGGTGGTGGTAGTGGTGGTGATGGTGGAGGCACAGGCCGTTACTGCAGGGGTCTGCTGTGCTGTTGTTGTTGCAGCAGACATGGTGGTGGGGAGGATGGGGTCTTGGGACCTCTGGGTCTGTGGCACACTAGATGGGCCGGCCTGGAGCTCATCGTCCAAACTGTCCTGGGAGTCAACATCTGAGAGTCCATGTACCGGGGGTGGAGACTGGCTCTGCTGTACGTTGCCGTGGTCCTCAGCAGTGAGTTCTTTATCACCTATGGATTAGATGGGGAATGGTCAGTGTTGTGCACTGTGCAAGTATTGTATCATCTGCGTTTCATTGACTGTCTGTACACTACACAATTATGAAGTCTCCACTAGTAATATTGATGGCAACACTGTGTAATTTCATAGTGCAGAGGAACATCATTTACTCATACATGTCAATGCATTGCATGAAAATGTTGCTGTGTGTAGGGATGCAGGTCTCACACACACACATCAGAAAGAGTTAAGATGGTTACCTACCTGTAAGTCTGTTTGTTGAACAGTGCAATGGCTAACACATGCTCCTGGGTGGGGGAGGCCTCCATGCTGATGAAGTGTGGGACAGGGGGCATGCTGGGAGTGATAGTGCAGGCCTCCCTCCAACAGACAGACATCACAAGCAAGATAGCTATCTATCTGTTAGGCGAGGGTCAACAGTGCAGTGGCTGACACATGCTTCTGGGTGGTGTTGGGGGATACATCTTGGTAGGCTGTGGTAGAGGGGGTATGGTGTGAGTTGTTGTACAGACCTCCCTCCCCCATACAGGCCTCCTAAGCAAAATGGCTAGCTACCTGTTGGGTGAGGGTGGACAGTGTAATGGGGTTTGGGTTGTGCAAGGAAGTACTTCTCAGTGTGTTGGTTGCCATTTGTTTGTACTTACCAGCCTCTGTTCCCCCGGCTACTCCTGTGAGACTCTCAGGATGCAGTATGGCAAGCACCTTCTCCTCCCATGGTGTGAATGTTTTCGGTGGGATGGGAGGGCCACTGACTGTCATGGTGTGTGGAGGTTGAAGTGTCTGTGGGAGCAGGTGTGTGGGTGGCGGTTGTGGTGTTGGTGTGTGAGGTGTGTTGTGTGGTGGGGGATTGTTGGTGCTGGTGTGATTGTGGTAGTGATGGTGGTGGTGGCTGTGCGTGTGTGCTGTGCTCCTTTGCCTCCCCTGTCAGATGTGGTGTATGGCCTTCTCTTTTGGAGTGTTGCAAAGGATTGTGGTCAGTGAAGGTGGTGGTTTTATACTCAGCTGTGTGGGTGTGTCCAAGTGGAATTTGGCTGTGTTGCGGGAGTAGTCCTGTGCTTTTATATTTTTATTTGCATTATTTTTTTTTTTTTGTATGTGTTTAAATTTTTTGAGGGGCATGGCTACTTTGATTTGTGCAATGTGTGGCATCACTGCAGTGTTTTCGAATCCGCCATGTTTTTCATGTTCAGTCCGCTGTGGAGGCTATGCTGCCGCTCTTCCGCTATCTCTCCCATTCACTCCTGTGTGCGACCGCGGCGGTCGGAACCAGCGGTTCCGACCGCAGGACCCTCGGGGATATCCTAATTTCCCGTGCGGTGTCTCCGCTTTCCTTGCGGCGGGTTGTAGCTTTTCCGCTGCTTTTCCGCTGCTTTTCCGACCGCCGCGGTCGGGATTTTTGCCGTCACCGCCCGCGTGGGCAGTTTAGGTAGGCCCGCTACCGCCGCGGTCGGTCTTTTGTGGCGGTTGATCCTAATTTGGCCGTTGGTTTATCCGCGGTCCTGGCGGGCGGTTGTTTTCCGCCTCCATGGCGGTCGGGTTGATTTTCCGCCCGCTATCCTAATGGGGGCCATAGTGCCTATAAGCTTATGCTGAGGAGCTAGGGATTAGAGGACTTACTGGAGGAAATGCTACTGTTAGTTAGAGAAAAGTGGGAATTTTCTGACCTCCATAGGATTGTGACAAGTTGCCACCATATGCCCAGGAATGCCCCACACATGGCAAGCAAGAACAGCAGGTTCCCTCTCAGATCTTTTTGCTGCTCTGAAATCAGGTTCCGCAGCAGCACAGGTAAATGTATCCAGCCCTGTGGAGACTTTCCCATCTAAAGTTTGCGGCCTTGCCCCAGTGGAGGATTTTGACTTTTAAAAAGGCTCCTGAATCTGAAGGTAAACTTTGTACAAGGGCAAGGTGGAAAATATTTCAGAGAGGTGAAGCACCTTCGTGTCCATTAAATCTAAGTTTGTCCCACTCAGCAAATGGTGCCAATTTGGAACAAAAAAAATATTTTTCCAAGTTTGAAGGAATCATCCCTGCCACAGCCTTGGATCTTGCGCTGCTGGAAGATTTTGACTGTCATTTCAGAAACTAAGTGGAAAGGTAAAAACGTTGATGAAGATGACTCGCTTTGAGCTTCTAACCTTCTATCCTTTGCAGTCAGACGGAAATCAGGCCTAGGGCCTGGGTGGCTGTGAACTGGTATTTTCAGTGATGCTTTACATTTACTAGCCAAATGTTGTCTTAAAACCTTAAAAAAATATATCTCTAGTTCTCCTTATCCTATAATGAGTTATCATTGTCTTATTATTAATTAAAGTCATTTCTCTTTTTCTCAATTGGTTAGGAATTTGATTGCATTGTGTCATTCTCTTCAGAAAGGGGTATAGATAAGGGGTTCTACCCAGCTAGCGTCACTGGCACCTGGGTTATCAATGCAATAGGAGGAAGGGGTCCCAGTAATCAAAGAACAGTTTACAAAGCAAAATAAAAATAAATCAATCAAGAAACAAATCTGTCCACATTGTTTTAATCACAATGTGAATGTATATACCAAATATATAATTCATCTCAAAACGTAAACATAGTTTTCGTAGTGCCCGAAGTATAGTGGGGAGACAAGGAAGGGGGGAGTGATCCTGTGAGGAAGAGGTGGAGGGAAGGAGGAAAATATTCTTGAGTGACAATTAAATCAGTAAATATACATCATTTGTCCATACTACACAGTGTGTGTAGAGATGGGGACCACAAGGTTCAAATTATTATTTCCAAACAACAGCATACTCCACAAAGTTCAAATAATGAAAGTGTTAGGGCGTGGAGTTGGTAATACGAATAGTTGTTGACGTTTCGACCCTCTAGTATGCAGGTAGAGTTGCTATCCTTGCTGTGGGGTCTTCATCAGGACAGGGGTGGGGACACACCTATTTAATATAAATATATAAATTAATATTGGGAAATGAATCCCTATATTATTCCAAAGGAAAAGCACATCAGTACTGGCATGAAGTGGTAGGGGACAGAGTCATTACTGTGCCACATAATTAGAGCGAGTGTATTAATACGCCACACACTTAGTATGCGTATGTTTGATCGACTCAAATGATCATAAGCGCATCTTGGATGAAGGACAAATAAAATAGCGCTAAGTGAGCAGATTAAATCAAGTGATTTTTAAGAAAGAGTTGGAGTGCAGCCAGTCCGGGGTGGACGGCAGCAAACGGACATCTCAGTACCCACTGGTTGTGGGATAGGGGTGGCTCAAAGTATTGGCAAGACCGAGCGCTTGCTCGGTATCAGCAAATAAAAGTAAACTTACCACGAAGTGGTATACAAAGGGCCGTGGTACAGTCTAACGGCGTAGTCCAAATGAATCGTCAACGCTGGCAAAGCTGTTAATATGCAATAAGGGCGGACAATTAGACAAGGTTGAGTATACACTAATTAGTGGAAAGATCAAAAATAAGAAAGGGTAACTTACCACAAAGTGGTATCGGGACGACCCCAATTCAATTTAGTAACATGGTCCGAGGTACCATCAATTCTCGCGGAACTGGGGAGTGTAATTACAGAGGACCAGAGTTTAGCACAGGAGAGGCTAGCTAAATCACACCAGTCAAAGTTAGTTAGGGGTTGCACTCACCAAAGAGACGCGATCAAAATACAATCATGTGGGGGTCTGGTCAAGTCAGACGGGTGCTCCGTAGTTATTCTAAGGGTAAAAGCGGGAGAAACTGTTGAGGAACGCCCATCGAGGGGTAATCATTACAGCAGGCATCAACATGCTAGGAAAGGCGCTTACCGATCTAGGAATGAATCACGGCCCGCAACGAGCAGAATTCGCAATGGCGATGCTCAGTTCCGGGTTTGGAGATATCTCCATGGCAATGAGATCACGTGGTGCGGAGCACCCGTGTAAGCATGGAAGAAAGACTACCGTTAAGGCCAAAGTTCGGTAACGTTTTAAGCGAAAAATACATATCAGTCAATCCGTTAATAAAAGGTCTGATGCTGAAACAGGATATTAATGAAATACGTCCAAAATAACCACGATGGATTGGCATTTGGACACTTGATTTTACAGAGTCAAGGAAAACGCAGCGTGGATGATAATACTTAAGTGTATATATTATCTATCGCTATCCGCCAGTACAGGGACTCACTAAACTCTTATTATTTGAGCAGGAGTGGTGTGCCTATAGCGCACTAGAATCGCATAACAATCTGATCATTCAAGAAAATACATTTACAGAAAAACATCATATAACACTATTAAATAGATGGTACGACAGTGGATGTAGTTAGGTTAGAGAGTAACAGCGTCACACCAAGGAGTAGCGTACCTCTCACATGAGGGTAAAGGCCACAGATCATTTGGATCCTTGAGAAGTTATATCAGACATATATAATAGTGCCCACACTACAGGTAGATTAAGTGGTAGGTTGCATGGCGTACCTCTCACATGAGGGTAAAGGCCATCCAGAATCTCACTCCGAGTTGATAGTCACACACACACAGAGTAGTGGCGTACTTCTGAACACAGGATCAGGACCACATATGATTTATATATATCTTACAAAACTGCATACCATTAGATTCAGGTAGACGATAAGGTTGCCAATTGGGAGAAAGAGCTATCTTGCTCATTAAGCCCATTCTCAATGGAATCAAACCTTAACATCCATTTCAGCTCTCGAGTGTTCAAAATACTCGCGATATTACCACCCCGGGGTCCTAAGGTAGCTTTTTCAAGGATTACCCATTTCAAACTGTCCGGTGGGTGACCGGCTGTGGAGAAATGTTCAACCAAAGGTGCACCTGGTGCTAGGCACCTGATCCTACTCATGTGCTGAAGGATCCTGCCTTTGCTTTCTGCTGTGTCTGACCAACATATATCATTGAACATGGGCATAGGATGGCGTATATAATGTTTGATGAATTGCAGTTGGTGTGTGTTCTCAGCGGGATTTTATGATCACGATAGATGAATTCCTTGGTTTGAATCACACTGTCACATGCCTTGCACTGACCGCATCTGAAATGGCCCACGATAGCAGGCAGGTTCCAAAGGGTTGCGACCGTGGGGTCATCTCTAGTCTTCAAAAAGGAGCGAACTACATGATCTTTTACACTACGTGCTTTTTCGAATGCATGTAGAGGCGGGTTAGATTGCTTGATGTCATCTGATATCAATTCCCAGTGGCGGTTGATAATGCGTTTAATTTTGTTACTCTGGGTGTTAAAGGTGGTAACGCATACAATCCTGTCTTGCTGATCATCCTTATCAGTTTTAGGGGTGAGCAACTCCTCACGGGGATAGAACCAAGCTCTTTTCCTCGCTCGCTTGAGTAATTGTTTGGGATATCCCCTACTCAGAAGTCGTTGTTTGAGTTCTTCTGATTCGGTGAAATAATGATCCTTGTTGGAACAATTCCTGCGAATTCGCAAGAATTGCCCAAATGGTAAATTGTCTCGCAAAGCTCTGGGGTGGTGACTATTATAGTGTAGTAATGAGTTCCTTTCGGTGGGTTTACGATAGAGTGTTGTTAGTAAGTGACCCGAACATTTGTAGATGGTAAGATCCAGGAAATTGATTCTGTGGTTATCTGATTCAATGGTAAATTTGAGGTGTCCCGATTGATTATTTAGCCAACCAAAGAACAACATCAATCCTTCCAAGTCTCCGTTCCAGATTAGCAAGATGTCATCTATATACCGCATCCAGAGACCAAGCTGGTCTCTGAATGGGTTGACTGGATTGAGGATAGTATCCTGTTCAAAAGCTGCCATATACAAAATGGCTACATCGGGAGCAAAGGGTGCCCCCATTGCAACTCCGGAAGTTTGAATGTAGAATTTGTCTTTGAATATGAAAAAATTCTTTGTCATGGCTATGCGTAATAGGGCAACAATGAACTCGGTTGGTACTTGAACTGGTGCCGGGCGTTGGTTCAGGCAGCGTGTGATGACCATTAGCGCCTCATGTTGGGGGATCGATGTATAGAGAGACACAACATCACAGGTGGCAAGTCGTTGCTTTAAGGGATCAAATGCAGAGTTTTCAATAATGTTAATGGTGTGCATAGTATCCCGTAGGTATGCAGGAGTGTCTTCCGCCAGTGGTTTCAAGAAGAAATCGATGTATTTGCCAAGAGGCTCAAGCATGGAGCCACACCCCGAAACAATTGGACGACCAGGGGGGCTACCATGGACTTGTGAATCTTTGGTAAGGTATAGATGGTTGCAAGGCGTGGATACTTTTTGTTCAGGAAATTGAACTCTAGTTCTGATAGGAAACCCTGTTCGAGACCCGCTTGGGTTAGCTCCAAGATCTCATTCGCAATAGTCTTTGAGGGATCTGATCTCAGTTGCTGATAACTGGTTCCATCATTCAATTGTCTGAGAATTTCGGACTCATAGGTGGTGACGTCCTGCACCAAGATTGCTCCGCCTTTGTCGGCAGGTTTGATAATAAGTTGTTCATTGTTGGCAAGCGATTGCAAGGCCATTTTCTCATTCTTACTGGTATTGTATTTGATGAATGATTTAGTTCCCAACAGTTGTAACACATCTCTGATGACAATTGATTCATAGGCGAGGATCTTGTGCGACATTGTGCTATTAAATGGAACAAATGTGGAGGGAGGTCTGAGCCCCGTAATCGATGATTGTGTGGAAGGTTCAGAGTTGCGGAAGAAGTATTTTAACCTGATCTTCCGAAAAAATTGAAAAAGTTCAGTGCGGATGATGAATGCATCAGGGTTATTGGTCGGAACATAGGATAGTCCTTTACCTAGTACCTTGATCTCATCATCGTTCAGAGTCTGATTCGATATGTTGACCACCGGGCTGTCCGCCACCGGTGGCGCTCCTCCGAGAAGTCTAAGTTTAGGGTAGGTCTCACTACTTTTTACCATCTGTAGGTTTTGTTGCGGGTCACTCGTTCTCCGTGCTGAGGTTCTGTCTGGAATTGCACCTGTTTTTGCGGTTGGCCACGACCTCCATTCCTGGTGTTGGTGCCCTGCTGTGATCCACGTTGTTGGCCGCGCTGCCAGTTGTTGCTTCTGCCACGTGGTGGTCGCCATGACCATTGGCGTTGCCCTAAAAAAGGGTTGTATTGATGCTGTTGGTATTGGGCGTAGTCAGGGTAATATTGCTGGAAACTTGGGCCAGGTTGTTCCTGTTCACCCTCAGAGCTAAAAGAGGAGTCTGAAAATGTTTGATAGTTTCTTCTACCTCTGTAACCACCTCTTCCCCGATTTGTGAATCTGCCTTGTTGGTCTTGGGGAAAATAATCTTCCTGTAGATAAGGATAAGTTTTTTTCTTATCGTACAGTCTGATATCTCTTGCCAATTTTTCAAGTTTCCGATTCTGCGTCGTTAAATCAAAATCCTTAAGGGTGGCTTCAAGATTGGTCAGGGTTTCTTTAGCACTGGCGAAGTTGGCATCCGCCGTTATTTCCGCTTTTAGAGTCTTTATTTCAGCCGTAATCATTCGGATCAGGTCCGCAGCAGTTTCCACGCCAAGGACCCTCCAGTGACGGGAGCAGTTATTTGCCACGTGGCTGAACCCCTCTCTGAATTTAGGTACCTCGACAAAGATTGCCGGTTCGATCTTAATTTGCAGCCCAACGGGGATTATGTTTTCTTTTAAATATTTGGTTAAGAGATGTCCATGCCACCTAGTCCGGACCAGCTTTTTCTCCAGTCTTTCCAGACGAGTGATTTTATCCTTTAGTGTGAAGTCAATGGTGGGGATATCAGATGAAATGAATATATTATTTGGATCCTCAAGGAGTTTATCTATATAGTCTTCAGAGAAAGATAGAAGTTCTGCTGCTAAAATAATAAGAGTTTAGTGAGTCCCTGTACTGGCGGATAGCGATAGATAATATATACACTTAAGTATTATCATCCACGCTGCGTTTTCCTTGACTCTGTAAAATCAAGTGTCCAAATGCCAATCCATCATGGTTATTTTGGACGTATTTCATTAATATCCTGTTTCAGCATCAGACCTTTTATTAACGGATTGACTGATATGTATTTTTCGCTTAAAACGTTACCGAACTTTGACCTTAACGGTAGTCTTTCTTCTATGCTTACACGGGTGCTCCGCACCACGTGATCTCATTGCCATGGAGATATCTCCAAACCCGGAACTGAGCATCGCCATTGCGAATTCTGCTCGTTGCGGGCCGTGATTCATTCCTAGATCGGTAAGCGCCTTTCCTAGCATGTTGATGCCTGCTGTAATGATTACCCTCGATGGGCGTTCCTCAACAGTTTCTCCCGCTTTTACCCTTAGAATAACTACGGAGCACCCGTCTGACTTGACCAGACCCCCACATGATTGTATTTTGATCGCGTCTCTTTGGTGAGTGCAACCCCTAACTAACTTTGACTGGTGTGATTTAGCTAGCCTCTCCTGTGCTAAACTCTGGTCCTCTGTAATTACACTCCCCAGTTCCGCGAGAATTGATGGTACCTCGGACCATGTTACTAAATTGAATTGGGGTCGTCCCAATACCACTTTGTGGTAAGTTCCCCTTTCCTATTTTTGATCTTTCCACTAATTAGTGTATACTCAACCTTGTCTAATTGTCCGCCCTTATTGCATATTAACAGCTTTGCCAGCGTTGACGATTCATTTGGACTACGCCGTTAGACTGTACCACGGCCCTTTGTATACCACTTCATGGTAAGTTTACTTTTATTTGCTGATACCGAGCAAGCGCTTGGTCTTGCCAATACTTTGAGCCAACCCTATCCCACAACCAGTGGGTACTGAGATGTCCGTTTGCTGCCGTCCACCCCGGACTGGCTGCACTCCAACTCTTTCTTAAAAATCACTTGATTTAATCTGCTCACTTAGCTCTATTTTATTTGTCCTTCATCCAAGATGCGCTTATGATCATTTGAGTCGATCAAACATACGCATACTAAGTGTGTGGCGTATTAATACACTCGCTCTAATTATGTGGCACAGTAATGACTCTGTCCCCTACCACTTCATGCCAGTACTGATGTGCTTTTCCTTTGGAATAATATAGGGATTCATTTCCCAATATTAATTTATATATTTATATTAAATAGGTGTGTCCCCACCCCTGTCCTGATGAAGACCCCACAGCAAGGATAGCAACTCTACCTGCATACTAGAGGGTCGAAACGTCGACAACTATTCGTATTACCAACTCCACGCCCTAACACTTTCATTATTTGAACTTTGTGGAGTATGCTGTTGTTTGGAAATAATAATTTGAACCTTGTGTTCCCCATCTCTACACACACTGTGTAGTATGGACAAATGATGTATATTTACTGATTTAATTGTCACTCAAGAATATTTTCCTCCTTCCCTCCACCTCTTCCTCACAGGATCACTCCCCCTTCCTTGTCTCTCCACTATACTTGGGGCACTACGAAAACTATGTTTACGTTTTGAGATGAATTATATATTTGGTATATACATTTACATTGTGATTAAAACAATGTGGACAGATTTGTTTCTTGATTGATTTATTTTTATTTTGCTTTGTAAACTGTTCTTTGATTACTGGGACCCCTTCCTCCTATTACACTGATAACCCAGGTCCCAGTGACGCTAGCTGGGTAGAACCCCTTATCTATACCCCACTTCGTGCAGACGCTGGTCTGCGAGGTTACAGTTCATGTTCAATTAATCTTGACCTTTGCACATCATGGTAGAAAGGGAACTTCTATCTTTCTCCGAAGACTATATAGATAAACTCCTTGAGGATCCAAATAATATATTCATTTCATCTGATATCCCCACCATTGACTTCACACAAAAGGATAAAATCACTCGTCTGGAAAGACTGGAGAAAAAGCTGGTCCGGACTAGGTGGCATGGACATCTCTTAACCAAATATCTAAAAGAAAACATAATCCCCGTTGGGCTGCAAATTAAGATCGAACCGGCAATCTTTGTCGAGGTACCTAAATTCAGAGAGGGGTTCAGCCACGTGGCAAATAACTGCTCCCGTCACTGGATGGTCCTTGGTGTGGAAACTGCTGCGGACCAGATCCAAGTGATTACGGCTGAAATAAAGACTCTAAAAGCGGAAATAACGGCGGATGCCAATTTCGCCAGTGCTAAAGAAACCCTGACCAATCTTGAAGCCACCCTTAAGGATTTTGATTTAACGACGCAGAATCGGAAACTTGAAAAATTGGCAAGAGATATCAGACTGTACGATATGAAAAAAACGTATCCTTATCTACAGGAAGATTATTTTCGCCAAGACCAACAAGGCAGATTCACAAATCGGGGAAGAGGTGGTTACAGAGGTAGAAGAAACTATCAAACATTTTCAGACTCCTCTTTTAGCTCTGAGGGTGAACAGGAACAACCTGGCCCAAGTTTCCAGCAATATTACCCTGACTACGCCCAATACCAACAGCATCAATACAACCCTTTTTTAGGGCAACGCCAATGGTCATGGCGACCACCACGTGGCAGAAGCAACAACTGGCAGCGCGGCCAACAACGTGGATCACAGCAGGGCACCAACACCTGGAATGGAGGTCGTGGCCAACCGCAAAAACAGGTGCAATTCCAGACAGAACCTCAGCACGGAGAACGAGTGACCCGCAACAAAACCTACAGATGGTAAAAAGTAGTGAGATCTACCCTAAATTTAGACTTCTCGGAGGAGCGCCACCGGTGGCGGACAGCCCGGTTGTCAACATATCGAATCAGACTCTGAACGATGATGAGATCAAGGTACTAGGTAAAGGACTATCCTATGTTCCGACCAATAACCCTGATGCATTCATCATCCGCACTGAACTTTTTCAATTTTTTCGGAAGATCAGGTTAAAATACTTCTTCCGCAACTCTGAACCTTCCACACAATCATCGATTACGGGGCTCAGACTTCCCTCCACATTTGTTCCATTTAATAGCACAATGTCGCACAAGATCCTCGCCTATGAATCAATTGTCATCAGAGATGTGTTACAACTGTTGGGAACTAAATCATTCATCAAATACAATACCAGTAAGAATGAGAAAATGGCCTTGCAATCGCTTGCCAACAATGAACAACTTATTATCAAACCTGTCGACAAAGGCGGAGCAATCGTGGTGCAGGACGTCACCGCCTATGAGTCCGAAATTCTCAGACAATTGAATGATGGAACCAGTTATCAGCAACTGAGATCAGATCCCTCAAAGACTATTGCGAATGAGATCTTGGAGCTAACCCAAGCGGGTCTCGAACAGGGTTTCCTATCAGAACTAGAGTTCCATTTCCTGAACAAAAAGTATCCACGCCTTGCAACCATCTATACCTTACCAAAGATTCACAAGTCCATGGTAACCCCCCTGGTCGTCCAATTGTTTCGGGGTGTGGCTCCATGCTTGAGCCTCTTGGCAAATACATCGATTTCTTCTTGAAACCACTGGCGGAAGACACTCCTGCATACCTACGGGATACTATGCACACCATTAACATTATTGAAAACTCTGTATTTGATCCCTTAAAGCAACGACTTGCCACCTGTGATGTTGTGTCTCTCTATACATCGATCCCCCAACATGAGGCGCTAATGGTCATCACACGCTGCCTGAACCAACGCCCAGCACCAGTTCAAGTACCAACCGAGTTCATTGTTGCCCTATTACGCATAGCCATGACAAAGAATTTTTTCATATTCAAAGACAAATTCTACATTCAAACTTCCGGAGTTGCAATGGGGGTGCCCTTTGCTCCCGATGTAGCCATTTTGTATATGGCAGCTTTTGAACAGGATACTATCCTCAATCCAGTCAACCCATTCAGAGAACAGCTTGGTCTCTGCATGCGGTATATAGATGACATCTTGCTAATCTGGAACGGAGACTTGGAAGGATTGATGTTGTTCTTTGGGTGGCTAAATAATCAATCGGGACACCTCAAATTTACCATTGAATCAGATAACCACAGAATCAATTTCCTGGATCTTACCATCTATGAATGTTCGGGTCACTTACTAACAACACTCTATCGTAAACCCACCGAAAGGAACTCATTACTACACTATAATAGTCAGCACCCCAGAGCTTTGCGAGACAATTTACCATTTGGGCAATTCTTGCGAATTCGCAGGAATTGTTCCAACAAGGATCATTATTTCACCGAATCAGAAGAACTCAAACAACGACTTCTGAGTAGGGGATATCCCAAACAATTACTCAAGCGAGCGAGGAAAAGAGCTTGGTTCTATCCCCGTGAGGAGTTGCTCACCCCTAAAACTGATAAGGATGATCAGCAAGACAGGATTGTATGCGTTACCACCTTTAACACCCAGAGTAACAAAATTAAACGCATTATCAACCGCCACTGGGAATTGATATCAGATGACATCAAGCAATCTAACCCGCCTCTACATGCATTCAAAAAAGCACGTAGTGTAAAAGATCATGTAGTTCGCTCCTTTTTGAAGACTAGAGATGACCCCACGGTCGCAACCCTTTGGAACCTGCCTGCTATCGTGGGCCATTTCAGATGCGGTCAGTGCAAGGCATGTGACAGTGTGATTCAAACCAAGGAATTCATCTATCGTGATCATAAAATCCCGCTGAGAACACACACCAACTGCAATTCATCAAACATTATATACGCCATCCTATGCCCATGTTCAATGATATATGTTGGTCAGACACAGCAGAAAGCAAAGGCCAGGATCCTTCAGCACATGAGTAGGATCAGGTGCCTAGCACCAGGTGCACCTTTGGTTGAACATTTCTCCACAGCCGGTCACCCACCGGACAGTTTGAAATGGGTAATCCTTGAAAAAGCTACCTTAGGACCCCGGGGTGGTAATATCGCGAGTATTTTGAACACTCGAGAGCTGAAATTAATGTTAAGGTTTGATTCCATTGAGAATGGGCTTAATGAGCAAGATAGCTCTTTCTCCCAATTGGCAACCTTATCGTCTACCTGAATCTAATGGTATGCAGTTTTGTAAGATATATATAAATCATATGTGGTCCTGATCCTGTGTTCAGAAGTACGCCACTACTCTGTGTGTGTGTGACTATCAACTCGGAGTGAGATTCTAGATGACCTTTACCCTCATGTGAGAGGTACGCCATGCAACCTACCACTTAATCTACCTGTAGTGTGGGCACTATTATATATGTCTGATATAACTTCTCAAGGATCCAAATGATCTGTGGCCTTTACCCTCATGTGAGAGGTACGCTACTCCTTGGTGTGACGCTGTTACTCTCTAACCTAACTACATCCACTGTCGTACCATCTATTTAATAGTGTTATATGATGTTTTTCTGTAAATGTATTTTCTTGAATGATCAGATTGTTATGCGATTCTAGTGCGCTATAGGCACACCACTCCTGCTCAAATAATAAGAGTTTAGTGAGTCCCTGTACTGGCGGATAGCGATAGATAATATATACACTTAAGTATTATCATCCACGCTGCGTTTTCATTGACTCTGTAAAATCAAGTGTCCAAATGCCAATCCATCGTGGTTATTTTGGACGTATTTCATTAATATCCTGTTTCAGCATCAGACCTTTTATTAACGGATTGACTGATATGTATTTTTCGCTTAAAACGTTACCGAACTTTGGCCTTAACGGTAGTCTTTCTTCTATGCTTACACGGGTGCTCCGCACCACGTGATCTCATTGCCATGGAGATATCTCCAAACCCGGAACTGAGCATAGCCATTGCGAATTCTGCTCGTTGCGGGCCGTGATTCATTCCTAGATCGGTAAGCGCCTTTCCTAGCGTGTTGATGCCTGCTGTAATGATTACCCCTCGATGGGCGTTCCTCAACAGTTTCTCCCGCTTTTACCCTTAGAATAACTACAGAGCACCCGTCTGACTTGACCAGACCCCCACATGATTGTATTTTGATCGCGTCTCTTTGGTGAGTGCAACCCCTAACTAACTTTGACTGGTGTGATTTAGCTAGCCTCTCCTGTGCTAAACTCTGGTCCTCTGTAATTACACTCCCCAGTTCCGCGAGAATTGATGGTACCTCGGACCATGTTACTAAATTGAATTGGGGTCGTCCCGATACCACTTTGTGGTAAGTTCCCCTTTCTTATTTTTGATCTTTCCACTAATTAGTGTATACTCAACCTTGTCTAATTGTCCGCCCTTATTGCATATTAACAGCTTTGCCAGCGTTGACGATTCATTTGGACTACGCCGTTAGACTGTACCACGGCCCTTTGTATACCACTTCGTGGTAAGTTTACTTTTATTTGCTGATACCGAGCAAGCGCTCGGTCTTGCCAATACTTTGAGCCAACCCTATCCCACAACCAGTGGGTACTGAGATGTCCGTTTGCTGCCGTCCACCCCGGACTGGCTGCACTCCAACTCTTTCTTAAAAATCACTTGATTTAATCTGCTCACTTAGCGCTATTTTATTTGTCCTTCATCCAAGATGCGCTTATGATCATTTGAGTCGATCAAACATACGCATACTAGGTGTGTGGCGTATTAATACACTCGCTCTAATTATGTGGCACAGTAATGACTCTGTCCCCTACCACTTCATGCCAGTACTGATGTGCTTTTCCTTTGGAATAATATAGGGATTCATTTCCCAATATTAATTTATATATTTATATTAAATAGGTGTGTCCCCACCCCTGTCCTGATGAAGACCCCACAGCAAGGATAGCAACTCTACCTGCATACTAGAGGGTCGAAACGTCGACAACTATTCGTATTACCAACTCCACGCCCTAACACTTTCATTATTTGAAGTTTGTGGAGTATGCTGTTGTTTGGAAATAATAATTTGAACCTTGTGGTCCCCATCTCTACACACACTGTGTAGTATGGACAAATGATGTATATTTACTGATTTAATTGTCACTCAAGAATATTTTCCTCCTTCCCTCCACCTCTTCCTCACAGGATCACTCCCCCCTTCCTTGTCTCTCCACTATACTTGGGGCACTACGAAAACTATGTTTACGTTTTGAGATGAATTATATATTTGGTATATACATTCACATTGTGATTAAAACAATGTGGACAGATTTGTTTCTTGATTGATTTATTTTTATTTTGCTTTGTAAACTTTTCTTTGATTACTGGGACCCCTTCCTCCTATTACATTGATAACCCAGGTCCCAGTGACGCTAGCTGGGTAGAACCCCTTATCTATACCCCACTTCGTGCAGACGCTGGTCTGCGAGGTTACAGTTCATGTTCAATTAATCTTGACCTTTGCACATCATGGTAGAAAGGGAACTTCTATCTTTCTCTGAAGACTATATAGATAAACTCCTTGAGGATCCAAATAATATATTCATTTCATCTGATATCCCCACCATTGACTTCACACTAAAGGATAAAATCACTCGTCTGGAAAGACTGGAGAAAAAGCTGGTCCGGACTAGGTGGCATGGACATCTCTTAACCAAATATCTAAAAGAAAACATAATCCCCGTTGGGCTGCAAATTAAGATCGAACCGGCAATCTTTGTCGAGGTACCTAAATTCAGAGAAGGGTTCAGCCACGTGGCAAATAACTGCTCCCGTCACTGGATGGTCCTTGGCGTGGAAACTGCTGCGGACCAGATCCAAGTGATTACGGCTGAAATAAAGACTCTAAAAGCGGAAATAACGGCGGATGCCAATTTCGCCAGTGCTAAAGAAACCCTGACCAATCTTGAAGCCACTCTTAAGGATTTTGATTTAACGACGCAGAATCGGAAACTTGAAAAATTGGCAAGAGATATCAGACTGTACGATAAGAAAAAAACTTATCCTTATCTACAGGAAGATTATTTTCGCCAAGACCAACAAGGCAGATTCACAAATCGGGGAAGAGGTGGTTACAGAGGTAGAAGAAACTATCAAACATTTTCAGACTCCTCTTTTAGCTCTGAGGGTGAACAGGAACAACCTGGCCCAAGTTTCCAGCAATATTACCCTGACTACGCCCAATACCAACAGCATCAATACAACCCTTTTTTAGGGCAACGCCAATGGTCATGGCGACCACCACGTGGCAGAAGCAACAACTGGCAGTGCGGCCAACAACGTGGATCACAGCAGGGCACCAACACCTGGAATGGAGGTCGTGGCCAACCGCAAAAACAGGTGCAATTCCAGACAGAACCTCAGCACGGAGAACGAGTGACCCGCAACAAAACCTACAGATGGTAAAAAGTAGTGAGATCTACCCTAAACTTAGACTTCTCGGAGGAGCGCCACCGGTGGCGGACTGCCCGGTGGTCAACATATCGAATCAGACTCTGAACGATGATGAGATCAAGGTACTAGGTAAAGGACTATCCTATGTTCCGACCAATAACCCTGATGCATTCTTCATCCGCATTGAACTTTTTCAATTTTTTCGGAAGATCAGGTTAAAATACTTCTTCCGCAACTCTGAACCTTCCACACAATCATCGATTATGGGGCTCAGACCTCCCTCCACATTTGTTCCATTTAATAGCACAATGTCGCACAAGATCCTCGCCTATGAATCAATTGTCATCAGAGATGTGTTACAACTGTTGGGAACTAAATCATTCATCAAATCCAATACCAGTAAGAATGAGAAAATGGCCTTGCAATCGCTTGCCAACAATGAACAACTTATTAACAAACCTGCCGACAAAGGCGGAGCAATCGTGGTGCAGGACGTCACCGCCTATGAGTCCGAAATTCTCAGACAATTGAATGATGGAACCAGTTATCAGCAACTGAGATCAGATCCCTCAAAGACTATTGCGAATGAGATCTTGGAGCTAACCCAAGCGGGTCTCGAACAGGGTTTCCTATCAGAACTAGAGTTCAATTTCCTGAACAAAAAGTATCCACGCCTTGCAACCATCTATACCTTACCAAAGATTCACAAGTCCATGGTAGCCCCCCCTGGTCGTCCAATTGTTTCGGGGTGTGGCTCCATGCTTGAGCCTCTTGGCAAATACATCGATTTCTTCTTGAAACCACTGGCGGAAGACACTCCTGCATACCTACGGGATACTATGCACACCATTAACATTATTGAAAACTCTGCATTTGATCCCTTAAAGCAACGACTTGCCACCTATGATGTTGTGTCTCTCTATACATCGATCCCCCAACATGAGGCGCTAATGGTCATCACACGCTGCCTGAACCAACGCCCGGCACCAGTTCAAGTACCAACTGAGTTCATTGTTGCCCTATTACGCATAGCCATGACAAAGAATTTTTTCATATTCAAAGACAAATTCTACATTCAAACTTCCGGAGTTGCAATGGGGGCGCCCTTTGCTCCCGATGTAGCCATTTTGTATATGGCAGCTTTTGAACAGGATACTATCCTCAATCCAGTCAACCCATTCAGAGACCAGCTTGGTCTCTGGATGCGGTATATAGATGACATCTTGCTAATCTGGAACGGAGACTTGGAAGGATTGATGTTGTTCTTTGGTTGGCTAAATAATCAATCGGGACACCTCAAATTTACCATTGAATCAGATAACCACAGAATCAATTTCCTGGATCTTACCATCTACGAATGTTCGGGTCACTTACTAACAACACTCTATCGTAAACCCACCGAAAGGAACTCATTACTACACTATAATAGTCAGCACCCCAGAGCTTTGCGAGACAATTTACCATTTGGGCAATTCTTGCGAATTCGCAGGAATTGTTCCAACAAGGATCATTATTTCACCGAATCAGAAGAACTCAAACAACGACTTCTGAGTAGGGGATATCCCAAACAATTACTCAAGCGAGCGAGGAAAAGAGCTTGGTTCTATCCCCGTGAGGAGTTGCTCACCCCTAAAACTGATAAGGATGATCAGCAAGACAGGATTGTATGCGTTACCACCTTTAACACCCAGAGTAACAAAATTAAACGCATTATCAACCGCCACTGGGAATTGATATCAGATGACATCAAGCAATCTAACCCGCCTCTACATGCATTCAAAAAAGCACGTAGTGTAAAAGATCATGTAGTTCGCTCCTTTTTGAAGACTAGAGATGACCCCACGGTCGCAACCCTTTGGAACCTGCCTGCTATCGTGGGCCATTTCAGATGCGGTCAGTGCAAGGCATGTGACAGTGTGATTCAAACCAAGGAATTCATCTATTGTGATCATAAAATCCCGCTGAGAACACACACCAACTGCAATTCATCAAACATTATATACGCCATCCTATGCCCATGTTCAATGATATATGTTGGTCAGACACAGCAGAAAGCAAAGGCCAGGATCCTTCAGCACATGAGTAGGATCAGGTGCCTAGCACCAGGTGCACCTTTGGTTGAACATTTCTCCACAGCCGGTCACCCACCGGACAGTTTGAAATGGGTAATCCTTGAAAAAGCTACCTTAGGACCCCGGGGTGGTAATATCGCGAGTATTTTGAACACTCGAGAGCTGAAATGGATGTTAAGGTTTGATTCCATTGAGAATGGGCTTAATGAGCAAGATAGCTCTTTCTCCCAATTGGCAACCTTATCGTCTACCTGAATCTAAAGGTATGCAGTTTTGTAAGATATATATAAATCATATGTGGTCCTGATCCTGTGTTCAGAAGTACGCCACTACTCTGTGTGTGTGTGACTATCAACTCGGAGTGAGATTCTGGATGGCCTTTACCCTCATGTGAGAGGTACGCCATGCAACCTACCACTTAATCTACCTGTAGTATGGGCACTATTATATATGTCTGATATAACTTCTCAAGGATCCAAATGATCTGTGGCCTTTACCCTCATGTGAGAGGTACGCTACTCCTTGGTGTGACGCTGTTACTCTCTAACCTAACTACATCCACTGTCGTACCATCTATTTAATAGTGTTATATGATGTTTTTCTGTAAATGTATTTTCTTGAATGATCAGATTGTTATGCGATTCTAGTGCGCTATAGGCACACCACTCCTGCTCAAATAATAAGAGTTTAGTGAGTCCCTGTACTGGCGGATAGCGATAGATAATATATACACTTAAGTATTATCATCCACGCTGCGTTTTCCTTGACTCTGTAAAATCAAGTGTCCAAATGCCAATCCATCATGGTTATTTTGGACGTATTTCATTAATATCCTGTTTCAGCATCAGACCTTTTATTAACGGATTGACTGATATGTATTTTTCGCTTAAAACGTTACCGAACTTTGGCCTTAACGGTAGTCTTTCTTCTATGCTTACACGGGTGCTCCGCACCACGTGATCTCATTGCCATGGAGATATCTCCAAACCCGGAACTGAGCATCGCCATTGCGAATTCTGCTCGTTGCGGGCCGTGATTCATTCCTAGATCGGTAAGCGCCTTTCCTAGCGTGTTGATGCCTGCTGTAATGATTACCCCTCGATGGGCGTTCCTCAACAGTTTCTCCCGCTTTTACCATTAGAATAACTACGGAGCACCCGTCTGACTTGACCAGACCCCCACATGATTGTATTTTGATCGCGTCTCTTTGGTGAGTGCAACCCCTAACTAACTTTGACTGGTGTGATTTAGCTAGCTTCTCCTGTGCTAAACTCTGATCCTCTGTAATTACACTCCCCAGTTCCACGAGAATTTATGGTACCTCGGACCATGTTACTAAATTGAATTGGGGTCGTCCCGATACCACTTTGTGGTAAGTTCCCCTTTCTTATTTTTGATCTTTCCAATAATTAGTGTATACTCAACCTTGTCTAATTGTCCGCCCTTATTGCATATTAACAGCTTTGCCAGCGTTGACGATTCATTTGGACTACGCCGTTAGACTGTACCACGGCCCTTTGTATACCACTTTGTGGTAAGTTTACTTTTATTTGCTGATACCGAGCAAGCGCTCGGTCTTGCCAATACTTTGAGCCAACCCTATCCCACAACCAGTGGGTACTGAGATGTCCGTTTGCTGCCGTCCACCCCGGACTGGCTGCACTCCAACTCTTTCTAAAAATCACTTGATTTAATCTGCTCACTTAGCGCTATTTTATTTGTCCTTCATCCAAGATGCGCTTATGATCATTTGAGTCGATCAAACATACGCATACTAAGTGTGTGGCGTATTAATACACTCGCTCTAATTATGTGGCACAGTAATGACTCTGTCCCCTACCACTTCATGCCAGTACTGATGTGCTTTTCCTTTGGAATAATATAGGGATTCATTTCCCAATATTAATTTATATATTTATATTAAATAGGTGTGTCCCCACCCCTGTCCTGATGAAGACCCCACAGCAAGGATAGCAACTCTACCTGCATACTAGAGGGTCGAAACATCGACAACTATTCGTATTACCAACTCCACGCCCTAACACTTTCATTATTTGAACTTTGTGGAGTATGCTGTTGTTTGGAAATAATAATTTGAACCTTGTGGTCCCCATCTCTACACACACTGTGTAGTATGGACAAATGATGTATATTTACTGATTTAATTGTCACTCAAGAATATTTTCCTCCTTCCCTCCACCTCTTCCTCACAGGATCACTCCCCCCTTCCTTGTCTCTCCAGTATACTTGGGGCACTACGAAAACTATGTTTACGTTTTGAGATGAATTATATATTTGGTATATACATTCACATTGTGATTAAAACAATGTGGACAGATTTGTTTCTTGATTGATTTATTTTTATTTTGCTTTGTAAACTGTTCTTTGATTACTGGGACCCCTTCCTCCTATTACATTCTCTTCAGAAAGGCTGGCACTGCTGGAACCTAGCATGCACTAGCCACCATGGTTTGAGTAGAGAGTCTCTTACATCTCACACACACAAACACACACACACACACACGCACACGCACACACGCACACACACACACACATAACACACACACACTCTCATATTCACAGAAAAAAACAAAAGTTGGAGCTAGGTGAAAATGTCAGCTATAACGTTACATTTTGACCTAAAAAATAAATTGAAATTTACCATTTACAGTTAACTAAAATACCTATAACTCGTGCTCCTGCCATGCACAGTGTTTTCATCAGTGATGTAATTACAGATATCACAATCATGCTTTTGAAGATGTCATAGAATGTCACAAGTAATTTAATATGTGATGAAATAAGCAGTGCATGGGAAAGGCATGAGGTATAGTTAGTGGTATACAGTGAAAATACAGAGTCAAAAATATAGAATTGTAGTAATATCGAATTAAAAATATAGAATGGACAGAATATAGTCAACAAAAATATCGAATTGAATTGCAGTAATATCAAATTCAAAATATAGAATGGACAAAATATCGAATGGACAGAATATAGTCAACAAAAATATCAAATTTGAGGTAAGTAAGTTAATATCAATTTACATAAATATAGAAAGTAAAAATATCAAAGTATATAATATAGGTGTTAAATATATCGATTTTTTAATAATATCGAATTTTTATAGTGTTTTTTATGTTAGTATATGTGTGAAAAGTGTATATATATTTTATAATTTATTTTAAGTAATTAATTTTATCATATTTAATTTTTGCGTAATATAATTCTGTAGCAGCAGATTGTGGGTTTATAGGGAAATAGTGTGGGAAGTAATTTAATTATACTTAATTAAATATTTTAATGTATTTATTGGTATTTATTTTGAATTAATTGGTAATTAATTTTTAATTGGTAAATAATTAAAATATAATTGGTAATTAATTTTTATTAATTGAGTAATAGATAATTATGTTGATTTTATTAATTTATTTTCTGTAGCAAGTTGTGGGTTTATAGGGCAATAGGGTGTGAAGTAATTTAATTATAATTATTTACATGTTTTATTTTATTTATTGGTTGGTTGGTTGATATGCTTTATTTCGATACATAAAAATATCTCAAAAGCAGTATTGGTACTTATCTTGAATTAATTGTTAATTAATTTTTAATTGGTAATTAATTTAATTATAATTGGAAATGCATTTTTATTTATTGATTAATTGATAATTATGTTAATTTTATTAATTTATTTTCTGTAGTGGTTTGTGGGTTTACAGGGGAATAGGGTGGGAAGTAATTTAATAATAATTAATTGAATGTTTTAATTTATTTATTGGTATTTATCTTGAATTAATTGTTAATTTTTTTTTAGTGTTATTAATTGATAACATGTTAATTTTATTAATTTATTTTCTGTAGCGGGTTGTGGCTTTATTAGGGGATAGGGTGGGAAGTAATTTATTTGTAATTAATTACATTTTTAAATTTTTAAATTTATTTATTGGTATTTATTTTGAATTAATTATTAATTATTTTTATTTTAATTGATTAATTATTATATTATATTAAATTGATAATTACTTTTAATTAATTTGTAATTGGTATTAATATTTTTTTTTATTAATATATGAAGTATTTACTTCCCTACTGTTGCACTCTCTGGAGTGGGAATAGTAATGTTTACCCCTACGCTATCCACCACTTTCCCTACTGTCGCACTCTGTGGAGTCGGAATAGTAATTTTTACTCCTACGCTATCCAACGCTTTCCCTACTGTTGCACTCTCTGGAGTAGGAATAGTAATTTTTACTCCTATGCTATCCAACGCTTTCCCTACTTTTGCATTCTCTGGAGTGGGAATAGTAATTTTTGCCCCTACGCTATCCAACACTTTCCCTACTGTTGCACTCACTGGAGTGGGAATAGTAATTTTTGCTCCTACACTATCAATGCTTTCCCTACTGTTGCACTCTATGGAGTGGTAATAGTAATTTTTACCCCTACGCTATCCAATGCTTTCCCTACTGTTGCACTCTCTGGAGAGGGAATAGTAATGTTTACTCCTACGCTATCCAACGCTTTCCCTACTGTTACACTCACTGGAGTGGGAATAGTAAATGTTGCCCCTGCGCTATCCAACGCTTTCCCTACTGTTGCACTCACTGGAGTGGGAATAGTAATTTTTACCCATACGCTATCCATCGCTTTCCCTACTGTTACACTCTCTGGAGTGGGAATAGTAATGTTTACCCCTACGCTATGCAACGCTTTCCCTACTGTCGCACTCTGTGGAGTGGGAATAGTAACTTTTACTCCTACGCTATCCAACGCTTTCCCTACTGTTGCACTCTCTGGAGTAGGAATAGTAATTTTTACTCCTATGCTATCCAACGCTTTCCCTACTGTTGCATTTTCTGGAGTGGGAATAGTAATTTTTGTCCCGACGCTATCTAACACTTTCCCTACTGTTGCACTCACTGGAGTGGGAATAGTAATTTTTACCTCTACGCTATCCAACGTTTTTCCTACTGTTGCACTCTCTGGAGTGGGAATAGTAATTTTTACCCCTACGCTATTTAACGCTTTCCCTACTGTTGAATTTTCTGGAGTGGGAACAGTAATTTTATGTTCTACGCTCTCCAATGTTTTCACTACTGTAGTTTTTTTTGGACTTTAAATAGTAGTTTTATTTATTTATGTATTTAATATTTTTTTATTTTTTTAGATAATGTTGTATTTAATTAACTTTAAAAATATTGAAAGTATATTTAATTTTTTTTAATTTATTAAATATAAATATTTATTTTTATTTATGTTTTATTTTATATGTGTAGATGTATTTGCAATTTATAGTATTTTTTAATAATTTATAAGTAATTACAATAATTATTAAACATTATTATTAAGTAAGTATATATCATATATTGTAAGTATATTTTTAATTAAAGTTTTATTATTAAATATGTCATATTTATTCATTTTAAACATTATTAAATATGTTTCAATATGTTTATTTTATTTACAAGTATTATTTACTTTATTTTACTTTTTTTTTACAGAAAAAACCCCGATATTTTTAATTACGATATTTTTAACATCGATATTTTTTTCCGATATTTTTGTACTTTCAATGTTGTAGATAGGGTTTTGATACACTTGCCTTCGATATTCCAGCGTCGATATTTCTGTAGGTCGACATTCTGTCCGTCGATATTCTTTCAGTGATCCATAGTTAGTATAACTTGGAAATTTCAGTGGTTTTTCTTTAGTTTAAAATGTTATATTTTAACTGGCATTTTCACCAGTACCTTAACACATGTTTTTTTAACTGAATTGCTCTATGTAAAGAAAGATATTATAACCATGCAGAGCCAAGTCTGCAGCCAGGCCCTGTCCTATCCCCCTAACAGATATTCAAGACCTCGTTGCTGGTCAACATCCGTGGTCTTGCAGAGCCCCAAGGCCCCACATCTTTTTGAGTTGGTGCGGTACTGCAGTACTGCAGCAATATTACATGGACGCTGTACTAAGCCCCATGAGTGTATTGCATTTCCATGGTGCCACAAAAACTATATTATTTACCCCCAGGAGCTGAGCCTCTGGGATGCCACCCACAAGGGTCAGGGTACCTCTACTCTGCCCCCTTATTTCCTATTTCCTATTTTTTATTTCCTTTCTATGACACCAAGACTGAATCACTGAGTCATAAATTGGCGGCCACAATGTTCTCTTCATGTTGTGACCAGCAATCAGATAGCGTGTTTTGAGCTTGCTGTAACACAGAACTTTGCAGTAGTTAGTAATAGTGGCCCGTGACCCTCTGGTCTTGTGTGCCCCTTCCCCTGCTGCTGCCCAAGTCAAGTCCGGCTTACCAGTGGTAAACCCTTAGCCCAGTTTCTCTTTGGCTTCCTGTTGTTTTTTTGTGTTGTATTTGCTTTCTATTTTATTTTTAACATTTCCTGTTTTCTTGTGTCATTTCACCCTCTCTGTATCATTGGTACAGCCCCCTCCTCCTGCTGTTTTCCAGCTCCCGCTCCAGCCACTCCCATGATTACTTATGATGGCCAGTGTGTGGCCTCACCACTGGAGCGCCGAAGGCGAGCCAAGGGCACCTTGTTTGTGCCCCCCCCATTGCCTGGACCACACCTGGACCATGCCTAGCACGAGGAACCCTGGGTCTCTGCACTCTCACTGAGACTCTAGCACAGACCCCAAAGCCCTAGACCCCAGACACAACAACAGCTGCTGCCTCACATCACATTACTCCACATTGGGACCTTTTACCTGAACCTGCTGACAGTTCACCTCCACCCTAGGACTGACCACCAGCACAGCAACCAGCGCCACACCATAACCCATTAACTAAGATCTCCCTGGAACATTTCAGCTGCCTTCTGATCAATGCCAGATCACTCTGTAAATACGCCACCATCTCCACCCTTCCCCCCACCATGACCTTCATTAAAGGGAACTAGCTCACCACCAAATCCGCCCAGAACATCGAAACAGCAACAACCATCGGCTACAAGATGAAACATAGTAAACATGCCAACAGACATGGAGGCAGCATTGCCATCATACACAAAGAATGATCATCTGCACCACCACTAATGATGAAACAACACAGTCTTGGAACACATGAACTTCCAGCTCCGCACAGATGACAAAACCACTTTTGAATGCACCCTTGCATACAGAGCGCCAGGACCACAAACTGGCCTCAGCAATCCCATCGCTGAATTCATTACCACGCTTGCGATTGAATCCAAACACTACGTCTTCCTCAACTTCCACCTGAATGACCCCACTGACACCAATTCCACAGAACTCCTAGAAAGATTGGACAACATCGCCCTCAAGCAACTGGTTACAGACCCCACGCACAAAGCAGGAGATATGCAGGACTTCATCTTCATGCCCAGCAACAGAATCATATACAGCCATATCTCGGAACTCACATGGCCAGACTACTCCGTCTTACACGTCACCCTCGCTGGATGACTCCGCTCCCCCCCCAACTGCCACAAACCCCTTCTGCAGCTGGACTATGATTACATAGCACCAATGGACTGATGCCCTCACCATGACGCAGCCCAACATCACCCCCAACTTGGATCAGGCAGTAGAGAATTTTAAATCCTGGATCACCTGCGCAGCTGACCGAGTCGCTTCCACCAAACCAGCCAAAATGCACTGACCTTCCAAATGAGCCAGCTAGTACACCTCAGGCCTCAGCACGTTGAAGCACAGGTGTAAACAACTGAAAAGAAGATGGTGCACCAGCAGGAACCACACCGACTGAGCCACCTTGAAGTCAGCCCTCAATGACTACCACTGCACAACAGGAGGCCTTGAATCACCAGATCAAGACCTGCACCAAGCAAACCATAGAGCTCTTCACCATCATCAGAGAGTTCACCTGCCTTTCAATCCCCTCCTCACAGGTACTCTGCAATGCCCTTGCATACCACTTCAACAACAAGATAGCAACCATCTACAGAAACTTCAATCCCCAACCCACCAGCCTCCTCAGCATCCCAACGACCACAATTGCTGACCACCTGCTCACCAATTGGGACCAACTCAGGGCACCGAACACACCACTCTAATGTACTCCATGCTCTTGGGAGCATCCACCGACCCATGCCCCAACAGTCTTTTCAACCTCAGAAGAGACAAAATCAGCCACCAGATCACCACCATCCTCAATGCCTCCATAACCACAGGCACCTTTCCAGACTGCTGGAAACACATAGAAGTGAGACCCCCCTCTTCAAGAAACACTCTGAAGAACCCAGCGAGGTCCAGAACTACCACGTCATCTCATTGCTCCCATTGCCCCCAAAGTCCTGGAGAAGGCCATCAATGGCCAACTCACCAAACACCTGGAGAGAACCAAACTGCTGGACTATTCCTGGACAGGTTTCAGAGATAAACACATCACTGAGGCAGTCGTGATCACTGCATCAAAAGACACCACCACCTACCCGACAGAGGAGAATCAGTCATCTTGATCCTGCTCAACCTCTCTGCAGCCTTCAATACCATCTCCCACCACACACTCATCAATAGACTATGTCAGATTGAAAGCACAGATAATGCTCAGATGGATGGCATCCTTTCTCACGAGGCGCATCCAGAAAGTCTGGCTCCATTCCTTCAACTCACTTGCCAAGCACACCATCTGCCGCATCCACCAGGGCTCATCCCTCAGTCCAACCCCTTTCAACATCTACATGATACCACTCATAGACATTGTCAGATTGCATGACATCAACATAATCTCTTACACTGATGATACCCAATCTATCCTCTTGCTCAGGGGACTCCATCTTAATGTAGACTAGCTTGCACAATTATATGAAGTGTGTCTCAGCCTGGATGAAGAACAACTTCCTGAAGCTCAATAGGAACAAAACTGAAATTCTGATCTTCAGCATACACTCCGCATTCTGGAATGACTACTGGTGGCCACGGGAACTTGGACCCACCCTCACTTCAAAAGACCATGCCCACAACTTTGCATTATCCTGGGCAGCGAACTCTCCAAGAAACTTTATGTCAATGCTGTATCCTCAGCCTGCTTCCACACACTCCTCATGCTCTGCAAAAGTCTTCAAGTTGCTCCCTATTAGCACCAGTAAACAAGCCCTCATCACCCGCCGCCGGGCCAACAGCAACACACTTTATGCAGGCATCACCACGGAACTTATGTAAAGACTCCAGACAATTCAGAACGCAGCTTCCAGATTGATTCCTAAACCATCCAAGAGGACCCATATAAGCCAACACCTGAATGACATCCACTGGCCTCCTGTCCAGAAGAAATGCCATTTCAAGCTTCTGACCCACGCCTGCAAAGCCCATCACTAGCAAGGACACACTAGCAAGGCCACACTAACAAGGACACCCCTACATGAACCACCGCTTGCATTTCCACCGACCTTCCGGGAACCTCTGCTTGTGAACACCTCACACTCGCCCTCACTCAGATACCACTCATCTGCTGTGTCTGCTACAGAGGACACTTCTTCTCCCACCTCCACACCAAATCCTGGAACATACTACACCTCCACACCTCACCTTTGCTGTCCGACTTCAGGAAGGGACACAAGACCTGACTCTTCGACTAATGCCTGCAGCACCGCACCAGATACCCTCTTGAGTGATAAGCTGTGCTATACAAGTACGACTTGATTGATTGATTGATTGATAGTTCCACTGTGGTACCATGTTACTATATATGCATACCTTTGGATCGACCACCTCAAAACTTCATCAAACAGGACCAAAGTTATTAGCAAACCAAAAAATATATTTCCTATTGAAAGCCAGTCCTGGCTACAGACCACCAATCATTTTAAGCCAACAGCACTTCATATAAAATTGCCTGCAGGCCAGATATATAATTTGAAAAGCAACAATATAAGTTCCAAAATGCAGCTGGTTTAGAGTAAAAATTCAGAATTACTGCAGGTGTCACAAATGACACTTAGGGCCAGATGTAGGTAAATCTAATTTACCGACTCATAAATACCGAATCATACCAAATCGGTATTTATGAATCGTTAAATTAGAAGAAGGGAGATGTAGGTAATTTTTTATTTTGAATTACCGAATCTGTAAGATTTGGTATTTACCGAGTCGGTAAATACCGAATGGGTATTCCCCATTGATTCCTATGGGATTTGGAGCCCATAGGAATTAATGGGAAATACCGATTTGGTATTTACCGAATCGGTAAATACCGAATCCAGCAAGGGTGCAGGAGGTGTCACTTTGACACCCTCTAGCACTCCAAGTGCAGGCTTGTGTGCCATGTGGCACACATACATGCCCTAAGGGCATGTCTGTGTGTCACATGGCACAGGTGTGCATGCATAGATGTGCATGCACACCTGAATACAGTATTTTACCACCCAATAGGATTGGGTGGTAAAATACCGACTCTTAAGGGCCTGTGGCACTCTGTGGAGTGCCACCTACATCTTGATTTACCGAATTCGGTAAAATTACCGATTCGGTATTTTACAGAATCTGCAAATTTACCGATTTGGTATATTTACCGATTCTGTAAAATAATGGCCCCTACATCTTAATCACCAATTACCGGACGCTAACGGCCAAATTCGGCCGTTACCGACCCGTAATTGCGACCTACATCTGGCCCTTAATCACTTAGTAGAAGCAAGCATGTTCCCTGCTAGAGGTACTATCAAAGCATGTTCCTTTTTGTATATAATGCATACAAAAGATTTTGTGATAATGCTTTATTCTTTAGAGAAGACAAAGAAATGTGTATGTGGGATTTTGGTTTTTACGCAGTGACATCTAGTTGTGCTATACTTGGCTCATGTAATCCTATATTTTTCTCTGCATTCTGAAGATTGCTGTCATGAATTTGTAATGACAAAAGAAAAGATACAAAAATCTGAATGAGAAGTATAAAACCAAGACTGGATCAGCCACTCACAGCTGAGATGAAAAAACTTGTGAGCTTTGGCAAACATTTTGTATATGTCGCTTTCAGATGGATGGTGCTCAGGCTGCATCATAGTGGCCTGCCCAAAATGTTTACCAAAATAAATGTATGAAAAATTAGCATAGAAGTGCATCAAGAGAGACAAGTTCCCATCTGTCAAGAGGCCTCATGTTATGTTTGGCGTTTTCATCCATTTCTCACTTTTTGACTTTCAGTGTTTGCGTTTGTGATTTTTGAACCCATGTAATTTTAAAATGGAAAATACAGTACAACAAATGCAAAAAGGCATGGATTGAAAACCAGGACTCAGTGTAGCTGTAGTACTGCATAGTTAGAACAAGCACTAGCCAAGCAAACATTTCCCACTTGATGTTAGGAGAATTGTTTGGAAAATATTTAGTAATAGTTGGCCAATGTTGAGAATGTGTTGCTTCCCAGATGTACTAGAAAGAGTGCCCATAAAGTAGTAACTTATTTGGCTGCAACAATATGGAAGCTGATGTTATAGCCCCTTTGTGGAACAGATTGCATTTAATTTAATTTAATTTAATAACGATTTCTAAAGCGCCTGGTGACCCAAGGGCATCCCCGCGCTATAAGATTTGTGATCCTGTTGAGGGGGAGGAGAGGGAGGGGAGACAGTCAAGGGGACTTTATTTAGGAAACAGATGAGTCTTTAATTTCTTGCGGAATGCTAGGTAGTTAGGTTCAAGTCTGAGGGAGCGGGGAAGAGCGTTCCATCCCGTAGCTGCTTGAACGGAGAATTGTCGTCCTCCTGTGCGGGTTCTTTCGAATCTAGGAATGCTAGCTAGGTTCTCATTCTGGGATCGTAGGGATCTGGTTGCTGTGTAGGGGGTGATCATTTTGCTGAGGATCGCCGGGCCAGATCCGTTGATCAGCTTATGTGTCGTACACATCGCTTTGAATTGCACCCCTTGGCGCACAGGGAGCCAGTGCAGAGCTTTGAGGGCCGGCTTGGCGGACATTCTGGAGGGGATGTTAGTGAGCAGGCGTGCCGCCGCATTTTGTGTCCGCTGGAGTTTCGTTAGGGTGGCCTCATGGGCTCCCAGATAAACCAGATTGCTGTAGTCCAGGCGGGACAGTACTAGTCCCTGAATGAGTAGTTTCCTAGAAGTAGGTGGCAGTAAGGGCAGGATCTTGCGGGTCGTGCGCATGAGCCCGAAGCAGGTGCCCGAGGTTTTGGTTGCTTGTGTTTTCATAGTAAGCTCTGGTTCGAGCCACACACCGAGTGTCTTAATTTCACGTTTCGGGGGGGGGGATTTCCCCGAACACATCGGGCCAGAGTGCTGGAGGGATGGTCGTCCATTGTTTTCCTAGGAGCATCACCTCCGTCTTTGTCCCATTTAGTTTTAATGATGAGTTATTCATCCAGTTGTGAATTCCTGTAAGGCAGTTGGTCAGGTTTTCTGGATGGTCGATCAACTGGGACAGGGAGACGACCAACTGAGTATCGTCAGCATAGCTTACCATTTTTATGTTAAATGGTGTTACCACGTCCTCAAGAGGGGCCATGTAGACATTAAAAAGCGTCGGACTCAGGGAGGAGCCCTGAGGGACACCGCTTGTGAGTGGGAGAGTGAATGAGTGATGATTGTCGTCCCACACTTGGAAAGTGCGCCCTGTAAGGAAGGATTCAATCCAGTTGATTGCTGTCCCGGTAAGTCCTGCATCCGCCAGTCTATGCAGAAGGACACGGTGGTTGACTGTGTCGAAGGCTGCGCTTAGGCTGCATTAGCAGATTTACACTGAAATCTCAAAGAAGAGAGGGCCATATTAGCAACAGACTGGGATAAACATCGCAGAGCGCGCTTAGCGCGAATTTTTTTATCGCCAGCTTTCGCAAGAACATATCGCCACGCCAAAGCTGTATTAGCAACAATTAGCGCTAATGCGATATATATTCCAGCGATAGCGTGAGGGAAGGGTCAACATCGCGACAAAAACAGCGATGTTGCATGAGGAAGGGGGAAAACCTTGCTGATACGACCCTGTGGTCGTATCAGCATAATCCACCCCCCATGTTAGGTATGATTAAGTTAGGAAAATAGCAGGTGTTAAAAAAAACAGCAATGACCCCGGTTAGCGTGACTTTTTACGTCGCTAACCGGGGCCAGTGCCTCCTTGCTAATAGGCGATAGGCCTGTTAGCGTCTGTTTTCCAGGTCTGTTGGTCGGGAACGCCTACTTTGCAGGTTATCAGTGATAAGTGTCGCTGACATGCAAAGCGGCACCCAAACCGGTCGCTTTCGTCAGAAAGCTGTTGCTAACTTGCTGATAGGGCGATAGAATTATCACTGCTTTAACGGGAAAAGATCCAGCTAAAGTGGCAATATTGCCCTTGCTAATATGTCCCAGAGTTATGAAAAGCAGCAAAATGGAGATGTTTTCATTGTAAGTGGCGAAGTTAAAAGATATACTCAGAAATGTATTCTTTAGTAGATATTTTTTACAAAGGACTAGCATTTTCATTGCATCTTTGAGAAAACCTTTGTGCATGCATGTCTTTACTTTGTGATCAAAAAAGTAAAATGTCCAACAACCTTTTATCATTGCAGAAAAGTAGAAAATGCAAGGCTTAATATAAATGAACCACTAAGGGCTGATTTGTTTTTTGGCGGGCGGCCCTTTCTCCTCGAGGGCAATGAAGTAAATTACACTATTGTCCTGACAGAGAAACCATCCACCAGAATTAGAAACTTCCTCTGTCCCAGGGGACATTTCTAACATTGACAAGAATCACTGTCATGCCCGTTCCTATCATTGCATTGAAATTTTCCTATACAGCTCCATCAACATGATGGAGCCATATGGCAACTTTACCAAGTATTCTTATATTCAAAGCAGGATTTATTTTTTAAATAAAAAAAACAATGCCCTCTAACAATGAGAGTTCCCTCCCATGTTGAGGGCGGCAATGAGCACTTTTGACAGTAGCGGCTCCTGGAGGGAGTGCTGCAGGGAGGTTGGGCGGGACAGTGGAGGGACAGGGTCGGGTATAGTAAACTCCAGCATATGCTCCGATCTGAGTTAGGTAAAGAAAAAAATCAATAAAAAAATGTAATTTTGGGTGCTGCAACGCAAGTTTATTGTGGGTAAATATCTAAGTGCAAACTTAGTTACATTTTTTGAGAGCTTTGCTAGCTTCATAAAAAACTAGTTGAAAACTTCTGATGAAATATGCTTTGTGGAGTAAATTCAGTGTTAGTCCTAGATTGTTTTTGCCTTTGCCTCCTGTGTTTTTGCTGTGTGTTGGACTCCATGTAGCTAGTCTAGATGCTTTGGGCACTTTGCCACTGCTGTTCAGTGCCAAAGTGCAAGTGCTCCCTTTGTAAATTGCTGCTATGGATTGGTGTTTGGATGATTGTCTGATTTGATTTACTAGTTAGCCCCTAGTCCAGTGCACTGTGTGTGCCCAGGGCCTGTAAATCAAATGCTGCTAGTGGGCTGCAGCACCGATTGTGCCACCATCATAAGCAACATATAAATGTAACTGCCATTGTTGAGCCTGTGTGCAGTCTAGTAATGCCATGTCGACTAGGCAAGTGTACTCACTTGCCAGGTCATAACCTTCAATTTTCTTACATGTTAGTCACCCCTAAGGTAGGCCCTAGGTACCGTGTGGGCAGGGTGCAGTGTATGTGAAAGGAAGGATATGCCCTGGTGTGTGTGACATGTCCTGATAGTGAATTACTGCCAATTTCGTTTTCAGTATTGCAAGGCAACCTGTTCCCATGGGATAGAATGGGGAATTTGTTTATAACATCTTATAATCATAACTACCCCTGCCAATAAGGTAGGAAAATAAAGTTTGATATGCCTAAGCTCAGAATGTTAAAATGCATCTTTTAGTGAGGGTGCTTTTTACATTCTGTGTTTGATAATACCACTTTTAGAAAGTATGTATTTTCTTGCTTAGCCATCCAGTGTGCCTCTACTAGGTTTGTGTATTGTATGTCCAGCTTTTGGATGACTGGGGCTGGGGAGGAGAATGGCTCCAGAGTGCCTGGTGATTCAGGGCTGGGTTGACTAGACCTGGGCTGCATTTAGAGTAGGGAGAAGATATTTCCTTTCACCTGTATAGGCCTGGTCTGCCAGGGACAATGCTGTCTCCACCTCCTGCCAGGAAGCTGCACCAGAGGGGACAGAACCGGTTTTGACCAAGCACAGGTCTTCTCTGCCACCAGAGAACAAAGGATTTTGTAGTATAAATGTTGGAGCCCAGAACTTTAGATCACTTCTGAGAATCAAGAAGAACCTTTGCCAAGTAGAAGAGCCAGAGAAGCTGAGGAGGAATACTGCCCTTGTGCTGTTTTGCTGTCTGGGGTTGGCCTGCAGTGGCTACTTGCTGCCAAGGAAAGGAGAAAAGGACTTTGCTGTGTGCTGTGTTCCCTGCTTGAGGAAGGTCTCCAAGGGCTTGAAGTGTTGCTTGCCCCCTGTTCACAAGGTTTCTGCGACATCAAAGACCTCACCAAGCTTCTAGGCACCATCTCTGGAACCGCTGGTTCAGTTGCCTGGAGAAGAAAAGGGTAACTGACTCTGTCACTGAGTCTGTTGCAGGATTCCGTGCCCTGAAGGTACCTTAGAGCGCACCGCCTCATTTTGCAATGCAACCCTTGTCTCACCGACTCCGTCAATGAGCCCCTGCTTGCACAGCATCATGTTGGCACCGCAGTCCGCACCACTTTGTTACACGCTGCACCAACATCATCGACTCTGTCGCTGACCTACTCGACCATCAACCGGCTCCGTTGCCGCATCTTGACCTGCCAGCACTGCATGGAGCACTGCCTCACCCTGCAATGCAAGCCTTCGTCTCACCAACCCCATCAATGAGCCGCTGCCTACACCAAGCTGTGAGGACACCACACGCTGCAACGCTTACATCTCACATCGAAACCATGACGGTTGCCCCGGACCGGTTGTACCATTGTGTCGGCCGCAACAACAAAAGGTACTGTCTCCGAGTCTGTTGACTCTTTTGCTAACCCACATTGATGCGGTTGGTTGGATTTGATAGACTCTTTTGTATTCAGTAGCGCGGTAGCCCTGGGTGGAGCTACTGAGTCTGAGGAACTGTATGTTCAAGTTTTTCATGCAATTTAAAGGTTATTTTGCACAGTAACTATTTTTAAGTGTATGTTGGATTTAGGTTGTTTTTGGTCTTGGTTTAGATAAAGTATGCCTATTTTTCTAAACAGGTGTGGTGTTTTCACTGTGTTACAGTATGCTTGCACAAATGCTTTACACAATGCCTATGAGATAAATCCTTATGCTCATGCCAAGCTACCAAGGGGGTGAGCAGGGGTTATTTTTTAAATGCATTCCCCTTACCCTGACTATAAGAAAGGGTCCCTATTTGGACAAAGGTACTCACCTCTGACAACTAAGGACCCCCATTTCTAACTGCACACCTCACTTTTAGTTTGAGAAATGTTTTGCATGTTTATATGTGGAAATATTTGCTTGTAACATTTTTGGGGGTTGACATTTTCACCCTCAGGTTGAGTTTTGTGAAGTTGACAAGCTTCGCAAACTTCATTAACAGTCCTATTATGAGTTATGAATCGATCAGTATTCTCACACTTTGAAGTGTTGATACTGCAGGACAAAATCTTAATATTCTTGCACAAAATATCATTGGATACAAATATTGTGTCAAAAATATCATAGTGTGAAGAGTTTTCAGGGACAAGATATTGTAGTAGGAATATCATTTCTATTCGTGTTAAACAATAGATATATCCATTTATTAAGTTTGAGCATTTTTATATAATATTTCATTGTAATGTAGCCTTTTTTAATTATTGTGCACTATTCATTTGTTTCTAGAAATATTTTATTTGCTTATAAGGGTGTTGGGTTTTTAGTGCAGCAGTTTGAGAAGTGTTGCTGAGGTTGGTGTGGGAATAATACATTTAACCTCTCCAAAGACCATACCTTTTTCTCACTGTTGGAGAAGTGTGGCTCACTGGTTAGGTGGAGAAGTGTGGCTCACTGGTTAGAGCAGGCAGACCCTGAAGCAGAGGTCAGACCCAGGACCAGGGTTCAATTCCCGACGCGGCAGGGTCTTGAGCTCAAATGTCCATGGACTCGATAATTCTCGCTTCGGTGCCTGACCTAATCATGGGTTCACACTCTGCAACTCTGGGCATTAAGCTTGCTTAATCTCCACAACGGCCCCCCTGCGGCGGGATGCCTGGCTTTCACCTTGGGTATGCCCTGTAGGGGCTATCTCACAGGGAAAAAGCCAGGACGGGTTCCCAAGGCAAGCGCGGAGATACCCCTTCGGGGGTCGATTCAGGCGCTATATAAGAAACATAATAATAATAATATAACCCTACTCTTTCATTACTGTTGTTCTGTTTGGAATGGGAATAGTATAGTAAATGTGACCCCTTCAAAGTCCAATACAGTCCTTAATGTTGCTCATACTGCTGTGTGAATGTAAATCTGAAAACACCAATGTTTAACACTTTCCCTCCTGCTTAGTTTGGAATTCTAACTATTTTTTATCTTAACCCCTTCGATGCTGGTGACGGAACCATTCCGTCATCAGTCACGGTTGAGCTGTGCTGATGACGGAATGGTTCCGTCACGACCACACCCTGTTCATAAAAAAGCAGCACAGCAGGAAAATTCCTGTATCAGCCATGTGGTTAATTATGTTTTCGTATTCTCTTAACATGTATTTTCATTAAATTTAACTAAAAAAAAGAGTGGCAATTATGCTACTACAACCACTAAACACGTTTTTAGTAATCTAAAACCATTGTCTGATTGTTCAAGTAATACCTCAAGGCCCTCATTGTTCACAGAAGAACACAACCTAAAAAAAAAAAAAAATTTTTAAGAAAGACCATGTTAGCCTTGATTTTCTCCCAAATGATTCTTTTGAGGGACAGCATGACATACCAAACAAATAAAACATCCTAAAACTTTAACATCAGTTTGAGGAACTATTTTATATAAATGTAAATGATATGCTAAGTCTTCGATTCATAATAATAATTAACACCACAGAGAACAAAAGTGTCCAAGGGATGTTTTAAGACCTGCCCAGGTTTATATCCCCAAACTGCATATAACAATACCTACAAGAAACCAGGGGTCTATAATGAAGCAAAGTGAATTCGCTATAAAAAAGGCACGACTGTTTACCAAATCAGTCAAGGATACAAAATTCCTAAGAAGCCTATACAAGACCTAACAGTGAACTGCAAACCATACTAAAAGTGATTGTTGGTGAGACTCAAAAACAAGGTGTACGTAATGAATGGATTCCCATCAAATGTCATGTGATGATCAATAATCTCATCTGGTCATCCAGAATCAGGGGGTGGTCCATCTCTTGATCATTGAGACCATTTACACTCCCCATCGGTACATGTTCAATGGGTCAAGCCCACAATCACTGTGATGACCATGAGAAAGATACAAACGTATGGGAAACAGTGCAGTGCAGTGAAGAGACAAAAAGAAGAATTTTAATTTGGAATATGCCTCTTCCCCAAATTAAAATCAAGAACAGTGCAATAAGGCAGTATTAAACAAATAATTAACTGCCACAAGGGCCCCTTGTGGCAATTAATTATTTGTTTAATTTAACACCATCACTGCCTCATGCTTCCATACTTTGAGGGCGCTGAGAAAGGGTTTCAAGTGGCTCCCAATCAGCACCTGGAAAATCGCCACACAACAAAAAACTCCCCAGAAGGCTGCAGATAATTCAAAGCTCAGCAGCTAGAATCACTCTCAACATCCCTCACTGCATTCACATCACACAACATCTGTAAGAGCTCCACTAGCTCCCCATACACAAGCAAGTACAATTCACACTTCTTACCCACACTTTCAAGGCACTACAAAAGGCTGGCCCAGCATACCTAAACACTCGCACTGATTTCACAAACATTCCAGACACCTGCCCTCCGGACTCATACTTGCACACATCCCACGCATAACGAAAACTAGATCCGATGGTTGAGCCTTTACCTACATCGCTTCAAAAGCATGAAATTACCTGCCACTACACATAAGAGCCTCCTACTCACAACTTGATATCTGAAAAAGATGACGACCTGTCTTTTCAAATAGTGCCACAAGGCCCTATGTTTGACGAGAGACTCACCTGCTCAGCACAAGGGTACCCTCCCTGGTGATAGTGCACTCTACAAACCTGCATTACATAACGTAGCATAACAAAAAGCATAATTTACTACACTTTGTTGCACTACACTGTTTTACTTTATGCAAAAAATGTAAAACTATCCTTGAAAAGAGAGTGATCAGGACACTCAACAATACCTTTACATCTAAACCATAACTACTACTTCTCTGAAATTGCCAGTTAAACAAAGTACGGCTAGGAAATCAAGATTTCATTTCACGATATAAAAGTTAAAACCCTTACAATCATCACTTCACTACTAGTTTCTGTTAGATGGAACAAATGTTAGGGTCAATTTCCAACTTCCTTTCAACCAAAAATAATATCAATGGGGATCCTTTCAATTTTATCTATCAGTATTGTTTGTTTGGTCTAGCAAAATTGAAAAATCAAGAGCAATTAGGAGCTCTTTAAAAATCCTATATCCAAATGTCGGGATCTTCTGATGAAAAAGGAAATGGAAATAAAAAGAATTATGAAGGAACGTACGTGAAACAGCCTGGCTACAATTACATACAAATAAGGAAAGTGATACAACACAAATATGGGTACTAATTGGATATGGCCCCTACTCCTATAGAAATGTGACTGACCATTTCGTAGAATACGAAACCTGAGATACCTATATGAATTTAATTTATGTGAAACAAATGTTGCAACTTTGATCTCCATAATATGTTCATTTTTTGGCACAAAAAAAATGTGAGATAATTTCATTCATGAAAAATGAATGTTCATCAAAGGCGGCAGGACCCAATAGAATTATTATTGATGTTATCAAATCGAATCCCAGCTTATGAAGTCTTCTTTTTAATTTTTTTCATTAATTCAGTGAAATGCTCCCGTTATAGTTAGTTCAGCTAACTATAACTTGCGCTCCCGCAATGCACTGCTGATGACGTCACATATTACATCACTCATGACATAGTCAGTGACATCACTCATGACATCACTGATGACATCTCAAATGACATCACTTATGACATCACTGATGACATCATCCAGTGAATGTGTGCTTTTGTGAAAATTAAATATGTTTTATATATGTAGATCTCAAGGTCGAGCAAAGAATAAATGGGCATATAAGTGTCTAAATGGATGAATTTCTTTTGTAAAATTGATTGTAAAACTGACTGTTAAAGTGTATCTTAGTGAACACATGGTTAGTGAGTAATGTTCAAATATGTAAATATCTGCACCAGTCTCTCACTTTGTGTATAAGTGGCTACACGAATGTCTATACGTGTTATTAGTTGTTTTTTTGAGTATCAGTATGAGTGTCTGTATGGTTCAATGGGGGATATTACTTAGTGCATAGATGCATGAATCAGTGACTCACTGTTTGTATGTGTTGAAGACAGCATGTGTGCAGGACTGTATGGGTGGATGAGTGTGTTGGTTTGTTAGTGAGTGAATGACTGTCTCAATAGTGTCTTTATGAGTAACTACATATGATTTAAACTCATATATGTGAGTATTGGTGTATATAAGTGAGTATATGTGAGAGTGAGAGATTGGAAGAGTTCCTGTATAAATAAGTATGTGTTTCTATAAGTGATTGTTTAAGAGAGTAAGAATGTGTATGTTTCCGTAGAAGTAAGTGTGGTGGTGTGTATATAACTGTATGTGCAAGTAAATGGATGTTTGATACTTTGTTTGCATGTGTGACTATGTGTGTGAGTAACTCTATGGATGACTGGCGGTGTGTAACAGTATGTATAGGTGTATGAGTAAATATGAAGAGTGAGTACATGTATGAGTGACTGTATAGGATTGTTGGTGAATGAGTGGATGCGTGCGTACATCTTGGAATTACTGAATGGGTATGTTGTAACTGATATTGGTATGTCCATTGTTTGTTTGTATTTTTGAGTTTGGGTATCAAAGGTTATATTAGGGTGAAAAGAGGTCTGCCACTCTATCACAAGGATGATGTCATCAGTGATGTCATTTGAGTTGTCATCAGTGATGTCATGAGTGATGTCACTGACCATGTCATGAGTGATGTAATATGTGACGTCACCAGCAGTGCATTGCGGGCGAGCGAGTTATAGTTATGCAGCAATTGCCGCTACTGGGAAGGGAATTATTTATTCTACTGGATTTCCTTCAAAGTATTCTTATCATTTGAGTCCTGATAAAGTTCCTTATGTGAAAATACCAGACGTTGGTGACAGATTGATTCCCAACGTGGACCCCAGGTCAGCGCTGATTACAGCTGCCCATGAGGGTGTTGCATCCGACCATGCGGGCGTTTCAGCCACTGTATCTCAGCTACAACTTCACTTTTGGTGGTGGGGACTGTACAAACAGACGCCTGATTATGTCCTTCAATGTGACATTTGTCAGCAGATCAAGCCTTCATCTGCTGCGTGTCTGCCCCAAACACAGTTGTACATTTCCAATAAACCACTTGGTTGTGTTTATTTGGACCACTGCGGTCCTTTTTCTTCAGATACTGCGTATAAGTACATCTTAGTTGGAGTTTATTCTTGCACGCGCTTTGTATGGGTGTGGCCCCACCGAAGTGGTGTTTCACGAACTGTCATAAGAGATTTGCGTGTCTTTGTGGGAATTTTTGCGTCTGGCACCTTCCAATAAGACCAGGGTTCAGCGTTGGCCTCTAAGGCGTACATGGATGCCATGAGTTCATTGGGGGGTCCTAGTCAAATTTTCGTCTCCATACAGTCCTGAGGGTAATAGTGTAGTGGAGTGGATGAACCGTGATTTAAAGTAATCATTTGCGGCAAGGGTTATAGATACTGGCAGGAACTGGCTGGCCCATCTCAATAGCGTAGAGCGTGCACTTAATAATCTTCCTAGAACGTATCTGGGTGGGCAGACCCCATACGAGATGCTCTTTGGTATCAAAATGTTTGTACCGGACCTTGAAGGTCTAGACCAGGCGGCGGCTGCTGCCCCCTTTGACGTAGATGAACATTGTAATGTTTTACTGAATCTACAAGAGATTAGAAACAGTCTTGCAAAGGAACACTTGCCTTCCACATCTGATGCTGCGTTGCAGATTCCGGTAGTTGGCTGGCTACCCCGAGTTGGAGAACTGGTCTGAGAGAAGATCGAGAACAAGAAAGAATTTGGTCCCTCATATCGAGCTCCAGTTCCTGTACTTGGCGTGCAGGGCACACGAACAGTCATTTTACCACCACTTCCAGGTCGAAAGGAAAAAAGGTACATCTCCATTGACATTGTCAAATTACTCAGAGTGGCCGATTCTTCTTAGTATGACACCTGCAGTCTCCTGCCCTTCTATACTGAGAAATTCCGTTTTGGCTCCGGCTCCTAACAACAGGCCTGACGTTGCCTTTGAGATGCCTGCAGTTTCTAGTCCTAGATTGACCACCCCACATGATGCTCAACTTGATGAGACTGAGTATACTTACCCCACAGACTTATCGATGCCCGATATACAAACCAGTTTGGCCACTGAGTCCAGATTTTCCTTTGACACTAACTCTACCAAATCAAAGTCCCCTTCAAAACTTTCTGTTTTTGCAACATGGTTTAAAAAACATTTTTTGATTCCTCCATGGACTTACATTTGGTTGATACTTTTTTCAGTTTTTTTGTTTCTGTCAATTGGATTTGTGGTGTATTTTTTTCCGTCTTGTGAATGGACACAACGTTGAGGAGAGGACTGCTATTTGACATATTAAGTGTAACATTGGCCCCCCATTCCCTCATCACACAGATTGAAGAGGGACTGAGTTTTGTAAACGTAACTACTTGGCCCGTCTTAGATGGGATTATATGGGATGCTCTTAAATTTAAAATACATGGTCCCACAGAGGTTATACATGTCCCAAATGTACTAAGAGTTTCTATGGGGGATGTGGTTAAACAAAATATATGCTCTGATGATTGGAATGTTCAAACCGTAGAGGATTTGTTTTCAGATTTGAAATATTATGCTGCTTTTGATGCTGAGGATTTATACTTAGATTCGGCTAATTATGGTGATCTGTTCTGTTATCAACACTATGGCAATCACTACCTGCATAAAGCAAACACAAGGAGGAATATGGTTAATTATACGCAATGAGAACATTTCCCTGCTCCTGTGGAAGGCAGCTGAAATTCTCTTCAAAAGAGATTCATTTATTTTACTGATTTCAATCAGTCAAACCCTAATGCATTTTATTTTAAGATGACCGAGAAGTCCTCTTCCAAAGTTAGATTGACCCACACAAAATTATTATATTCCAAGTCGTTTCTTGACCAATTGACTATTGGGGGTTATGAACTGTGGAAAGACACAATTGATCTTAAATCTGTTTGGGGTTCTAAAAGTTGGCAAGTGCAAGGCACAGAGGCTTTGCATCATGCATGTTTCATCCCAAACCACATGTTGTTTTTGAATTTGACTATTTCACAAACCACCTGCTTTGGATTGGCTATTACTAAAAAATTAAATGCTCCTTCTTTTCCAGAATTGGAAGAGTACCTCAGTTGGGATAATAATACCAGTATTTCTATCAGAGAATTACAGACCCTGTTGCTGAATTCTACTTTTAATATATCCAGTTTGGATCCTAAGGGTAGGCTGTTGTGGCACAGAAGTGCAGATTCTTGCCAATATTGTCCAAATTGACTGACGCTTCGCAGCTGCTGACTTTTTTGTGGGGGCATATCAGACCAGCATAAGACTCCAGGTCCCAGGGGCGCACGGGGCCAGCACCAGCGGTCCTGCCTTCGCCCCTCCCACCACAGCCGCATTTAAACCTCTCATGCTACCCGCTCCGCGGGTGACGTTTTGCAGCTACTGATTTTTGTGTGGGGGCATATTGGACCAGCATAAGACTCCAGGTCCCAAAAGCGCCCGAGGCCAATGCCAGCTGTCCTGCCTTTCCACCAGCCGCATTTAAACCTCTCGCGCCACCCGCTCCGCGGGTGACGCTTTGCAGCTGCTGACTTTTGTGTGGGGGCATATTGGAGCAGCATAAGACTCCAGGTCTCAGGAGCGCACGGGGCCAAAGCCAGCTGTCCTGCCTTCGTCTCTCCCACCACCAGCTGTAATATAATCATCAAGCTACCCGCTTCACGGAACACGCGCAGACGCGCGCCGGGCGAAGCCCGGGCCAAGGGCGGGCCCTTCTGAGCCAGTCCGAGACTATGCAAGACTGGGCTGGGCCAAACCCCCTTGGTTTTATACTCAAGGATTAACAAAGAACTTGTGAGTAGCCGGCTATGCCTCGAAGTGCAATGTTTATGCAAACACGGTTCTCCGCACATGCTACCCTAGAGTTCTTGCGGCATTGACACTAATTAATGTTATTTTAGAAATTTAGGTGATCGACAAGCTTTAATTATTTTAAGATTCACTAAGGTTGATTAAGTGGCTAGGATAGATATATTTGATATTATATTTTACCATTGTATTATTCATACAATATTAATCGGACTCAAAGTACGATTTTTAGGTGTGTGGTTTTACACTAGCGATGGCCCTGGCTATTGTAATACTCACATGATTTTGTGTATAGGGGTACTTGTGTAGTCTTTTTCTAAATATCACCAAGCATATTATTAGGCTAGCATTTGGCAACTGGGGGCTCTTTGGCTCTTGTAACATTTTTCATAATACAAACGACATTTTTAACATGTCGAAACGTAAATCACAAAAAGGAATTAATAATGTAGTTGAGCCCCCAGGTTCCACCATTGATTGTTATCTCGTGAAGGCGGTTAGCGGCATTAGCATTGAAATAGACAGGGCAGAACGCCACCTCTCATTAGGATTAGGTAGCATGTCCGGTCCTGTAAATGCGACTGATTTACAAGTAGAGTCTAATGTAGAGTCCAATACAAGTAGAGACCAAAATATTGCCCCCCCTCCATGAATTCCTTATGTCCAGATCCGGCTTCAGATTCCCCTGAACTTAGAGAAGTTTCCTGTTTACCGGCTTCAAACGGGTCACCTACTCCAAAAAGGAAAAGGTGCTGTAGGAAAATCCAGCATAAACAAGGGACAGCCAGTACAGGCACAAAATGTCCATCTCCTAACCTTACAGTGGACCACCCACCTATCATGGGGATTATGTGTGATGTGCAGGTTAATCAGATCATTGTTGCCCTAATCCTTAAATTAGACACATATCTCAAACCACTTCATGATAAAATAGATAAGTTAAATGGTGAAGTTGCTAGACTTAGAGGGGCATTTAACCACCCTAATGAGCTACCTAAAGAAAATACAATTAGGCAGCAGGAAGGATCACATGGCGGTAAAAATATAGGAAAAACATTGGTCCTAGGTGTTGTATCTGATATTTCCAGGATTAGGAAGACTGGAGAAGTGGCAAGCTCCAATCTTAGTGTACCTGACACAGTAGTCAATGTAGCCCCTTTAGGCCAAAGAAAGCAATCGTTGAGGAATAGCTATCCCTGTGATGCAAGAAATAAAGAACCTAGGAATATGGAGACTATACAGGTGCCTATAAATCGGACAGAGAAAGAACCAGAGGAAGGAAAAATGATTAGATCTAATAATTTACCCCCGGATTGCTGTCCGTTTGTGGCAGTTTTGGTGAATGTCCCCCCTCTCAGTCCGTGTCTAATGGAAACACATGCATCCCTCAAAAATAAAGTGGTGTATTGGCTAAATCGAAATTGTGGCTACCCTGTTAATCATTCAAACCAGATCCTTACGACTAGAAGAGTAAATTGGATTGGCCCTTTAAGGAAATCAATGAAGGGTGACTGTGTTATTATTAATTGTAAGAACCCACATTATGCTAGGATTACTCTGGAAGGAGCTGCTGCTCTGTCAGATAATGATTTTAGTATTCTACTCCTTCCACTTGGTTTCTTTTATAGCCATTTAAAACAAGAGATATCTACAGGAGTAGATCAGGAATACTGTAGAGCTAATTGGTCAATGCCACCATTGCCACATTTTGCCCTTCCCACATATACCAGATTGCAACCACTCAGTACCCTTGAGGAGAATGATTGACAAAGTCCTGCCCACCATATTAAAGGAATGGCGGGCCCTAGCAGTAATGGCTAACAAGGGGTTGTGAGGCCAGCAGGACAGATGTTATCAGGACAGGCGTCAAGTCCACAGGGGTCATAATTATTTTGGAAGAAAGGGACTTAAGCATAGAGCAAGGAGTGACCTCTGATGGCAATAGAGGTCAACCATCAAAAGAAGATCTTTCTCCCCAGGTTGTGTTTTCTTTAACTGATGTGACCGGGTATGGTCAGCCTCTAACGACTCAGTTAGTCAAAAACACAGAGAGACCCATAGCTAGTGGGTTCACTATAGCTTCATGGAATATAGCCAGATTGACAAAAAAAAGAGATATGTTAGGATGGACGGATTTTCTCAATAAACACGACATTATATGTCTTCAGGAAACTTGGTGCATAGACCATGTTAATTTTGAGGGGTTAGTGTCCTATGACTTACCTGCACTGCGCTCTATAGCTGGTAGAGCAAAGGGTGGGCTGATAGTACTTATGTCAAACAATCTGCTTTTAGAAGTTAAAATGTTTACAAATGTGGTTGTCATTGACAGGTACTCTGGCTACACCAAAAAAATGGCGGGATATTTTGTTAATTAATTTTTATAATATTTTGTTTGACTGTACACGTTATAAAGTAGTTACAGAACTGGAGAATGTAATTGATAAATTGGGTAATGAAGAGAATGTCAATTTTGATATAATATGGGTGGGAGACTTTAATACGTCAATATGTCCTTTGTCCTCGACCAAGGTCTGTGAGTTTAGGAATGATACAGGAGATGATTGTGTGCACTTTCCACATAATCCCTACGGAGATATATTAAACACCTTTCTGGCTAAATTTGACCTGGTTATAATTCAGTGTGCAAGAGATGGTCTTGGGAAATTGATCCCAACTTTTAGAGGTAAACATGCAAATACTACTATTGATCATGTATTGGTTTCTGCAAATATTGTCCCTCTTTGCACTACCCCATGGATCAAAGAATTATTACTTAGTGATCATAACTGCATTATTATGCCATTAGCTGTATGGGGCAATAGATCCTCAGTAATACCAACCACAGTGGGCAATATTGCCCCGTGTAGACCAAATGGCACCAGGATAAAATGGAAAGGGGTCAACCCAGATAAAGTGTTAAAAAATATTGTCACTGACTGTTATACTGAGATCTCTGAGAATTTGGATGTTAACCCCTTCCACGCTCATGACGAGCTCAGCTCGTCATGAGTTACGCCTTCGTACGCTCATGACGAGCTGAGCTCGTCATGTAACGCAACTTTTTTAAAAAGTCAGCGCACAGCGGGAAAACCCGCAGCGCGCAAGGGGTTAATGTCGAACCAGCCCAGATTTTAACGAACTTTTGTAAAATTAATGGAACTATTAATACTATTTTGACTACGACATCAAATAAAAAACTCACTCAGAATAGAGGATGGTTTAACCATGCTTGCACCCTCTCACTGAACCAGTTAAAACAAGCACTGTCTAGTAGGAGCAGGGATATGGTGCTTGTAAAGAATCTAAGATTGGCCTATAAATTACAATTAAAACAGAGAAAGAGAGAGCTCCAACAGGAGGCCTGGGACAAATTAACTTTGACTGCAGACACATCTAACAGCCAGTTGTTCTGGGAAACAGTCAATTCTCCATTCTTAAAAAACGAGGAAGTCGCTGAATTGACATCCTACGTTAGTAGTGAGGCATAGGTTGGAGATTTTTCTAGCATTATTAATCCAGGAAATATAACTACAAATGATTCCAGGGATCCGAGTATCTGGCCCATTATACCTCTAAATATCACACTAGCGGAGGTAGAACAAGGAATTAACAGCAGTAAGGGAGGGAAAACCCCCGGTCCGGACGGTGTTCCAATAGATGTCTATAAAGCCATACCTGCCCTCTGGGCTCCCATATTAAATAGAGTTTTTAATGCCCCTGTAACGGAAGGGCCTCCCTATACATGGGGCAAATCAATTATTATTCCCATTTTTAAGAAGGGGGATAAATCCGAAGCCAAAAACTATTGGACAATTTCCCTTTTAGATTTGTCTATTAAAATTATGAGCAGGGTCCTTCTTGTCAGGTTAGAGGAGTGAGCTGAGGACAACGGGATTTTAACACAGATGTTTTTAGGAAAGGGCGGGGAACCCTTGAACAGTGCATTAATCTGGAATTATTAATCGGAAAATATACACCTGCTAAGCAAGGGTCCCTTTTCCTGTTTCTCTGACCTCAGCAGTGCATTTGATTTAGTGGATCACGTCATACTTTGGCCAATTTTACTAGGTCTTGGAGCCCCAGAGTCTATTATTTTCTTTTTGACAAGGCTTTATGAAAAATTATTAACATCAGTGCGGTATGGCCAAAGGGGCGAGTGTACCCCTAAATTTAAGGTTAAATGTGGCATCCGACAAGGCTGCGTCCTTGCTCCTTTGCTTTTTACACTTTTTATAAATGAAGTCGACGCAGCACTTAAACTTGTAAAGTCGTATCCACCTCAGGTGGAGGGCCAGGATGTGCCAGTTCTGCTTTACACAGATGATGCGGTACTTTTATCAAGAACACCTATAGGCCTACAGAGTTTAATAGATAAGTTTGCTTATTTTATCAAGGGTAGGAAGTTGCAGATCAATAAGACTAAAACTTATACAATGGTCTGTGGTCAGAGGGAAGGGAGAACCAAATCCTTTTTTATAGAAGGGCACAAAATACAAACTGTGGACAAGTTCTGTTGCCTAGGGATAACTTTCTCTGGTGATGGTAATGGTCCCAAGAGATGATGAACGTCTGGGCTAAAATGGCAAAAAGTGTACATGGGGTTTTTAGGTTTGCCGCAAAATTAGGGGACCATCGAATTAAAGATATGATGCATATTTACCAATCGAGATGTACCTCAATTGCACTTTATGGTGCCGGAGTATGGGGTCATCACCATTATGGTGAATTGCAAACAGAGGAAAATATGTTTCTTAAAAAGCTGCTCTGTTTACCCACTTCGGCGTCCACTGAATTAATTCACAGTGAAGTGGGGATTCATTTTCTGACGGACTTATATGGCTGAAGGAAGAGACCTTATTCAATAGGATGATTATCAAAGATTGTCTCCGACTAGATAATTGTTTAAAGATCCCCTGGCTCAATTATAAGCACACACTTTTAAAGATTTGTTTAAAATAAGCATCCTGGATAACCCCAATGGAGTGATAGAACTGCCCAAAGTAAAAGTGAAAAATACGTTTCTGTGGGAGATAAAGTGTGTACGCCAGAGAAGCATAGGCCAGTTAACAACTTGCCAGTTCTATTACTCATACCTAGAAACTGAGGGATTCCAAACTTATTTGAGCCAGGTAACTAGATCGTCGCACCGATTTGTCCTTACAAGGCTGAGATTAGGTCTTGTTCATCACTTGGTAGCATTTCCTTGCATAAAAAAGTATCCTGTTTCCCCTACCCATTTGATGGACGTACCAAACAAAGCACTTTGCACTTTCTCCTTATATGTGATCTGTATCTGAACCTCCGTATTACTTTTTTTAAATCCTTGTTTAAAAAATATTGCAATTTAACTACGGAAGCTACTATGAGTTTGTTGTTTACAATGCGGGAGCCTGATATTTGTTTTTTTACTGCGACATTCATTCTGAGATCAATTCATGCAAGGAAAGTACGTTGTTTTAAGCTGTATTAATAACTATGATTGTATTCCATTAATTCCATGAACTATATTGGTTTTCAATAATTGTTTTAACTGTGCTTTTATGGTTGTTTTATCTGAACCGAATAAACCTTATTGAATCTAATCGAATCAACTGACGATGTTGATCTGAATGACTTTGTTAAGGGCCCTGCTCCTGGGAGATCCAAAAGGTGGATGTATGCTATTTACAACGAAGTTTGGAAACTATCCCAAATTGAGGCTGCTTCCCGCTTAAGAGCTATAGATCAAGATAATTTAGAAAAAGTGCTAGCAGTTGTAGATAACATCCTTAACACGCTCTCTTCCCACATTTGCACATTAGATAATATTGTTTCATCTGTTGTTGATATTGTGCAAGAAGATGTCTCTGTTTTGTACCATGGCCAAAATCAATTGCGTTCCATTATACAATTCGCATGGACTTTGCAAACGTTAAAGGCTGAGAAAGTGCCTTGGGATTACATGAACACGTCCTCATTATTTGCCCTTTTTTAATTTGACTGGCAAACAGCAATTCATGTCTATGAAGGATGCTACTTTTTCTATGTTAAATATTGAAAAGTTAGAACCTTTGCCGTTTTCTGTGACCGAGACAAATTCTGCTGTGTGGTTAATGCATGGGCTAATAACATTACCTTTCTCTCTGTTCAAGTTCGAAGCTTGCATGAAGTACTATGCTATTGGCAGGTATGAACCTCTGGGTACCGCTTATCTCCATGAAGGTTGGTCACTACCATTTACCTATAGGTGCCTAAGGGAGGGAAAAGAAGTTTATTTGAATGGTGAAGATTGCACAACAACACCTGATCACTTGTTCGTGTGTAGGAATATCCAATTACATGGCTTGTGCAATCAGAATGCGCCTAATTTGGCGTGTGCCGTGAAAGGTACACCGACAACTGCTATCACACCCACATTCACATTACTAGCAAACATTAGTTATTTACTTTTAAATAATGAAGATTGTTGTGGGATACTGGCAGGAATTCCTTACATCGTTACGGTCTCCCAACGTGTAGTTTGTTGTAAAAACGTAATGTTTCCTCCTCCACATGGGAATCTGGATATTTCCATCTGGCCGTCGATTCCGACCTTGAAGGCAGAGTTCAACAAGATGAGGCGAATAAGAGTTCTTTTGTCCCAGAAAGAAGCCAACCTTACTTCTGCCCGTGGAACATTTGTCCTTCACGTGGCAAACACCTGCCCAGAAGTGCATGCCTTAATAAATACCGATCTGCCCCTGCATCTCGGGGAGTTAATTCACACTAGCTTTAATGCCTCCTCGACAACAGGGCTGGCTCACTTTTTTAAAGTTGTTAGTTGTGGCCTTGTGACTTCTTTCCAAGCTATATTCGGTGTGTCCCCAGCATTTTTTCATTCGATTTTCTCCAGCCTCTTTGGTGGATTTCCTGGTTGGCTGAGTGCTTCTACTACTTTGTTTATTTCAGAATGGATGCACATCCTGTGCCACAAGACGTTTTGCCCCGGCTGTTGCTGCTCCGCAACCGAATGCTTAATTTCTATGGAGCGCTGCCTCTTGCTACATTGAGTGCAGTTTATGGATTATCATTTCGATTTTCCTTTCTCACATGCGTCCAGCCTGTCTTTCATTGCTCGAGCTGCAATTTTGAATGGGCTGGATTTGTGTCTCTGCAGTACGGTGTCTCCCAACGCAGATTATGATCAACTGATGAGCCCCTTAGTTGCTCATGAATTGCTTTGGTCTGGTGGCGTGATTATGGCTTTGCAGCGATGCATGGAGTCCTGGGACGTTGGAATATCTTTGCAGTGGCGCATGATTTCTTGGATATTGAAGTTAACCCGAGTTGTCCTCTGATGGCACTAGAGGCTCCGTTACTAAATTGGATGGCTGAAATGTTTGCAGATGAGAATAATGACTTCCTGTTGGAGGCTGTTGCAAAGTTCTTTGCATATACACTATTGGAGTGAGGTGCATTTCCTACTCTCTGTTATTCAAGACGGACGTCACATGTTGGACTTCAGATTACTTTTACTATTTTTTTGTTTGGCCTTTTAACTTTATAGTACCCACAAGTGATTACTAATTTGAAATGTTTTTAAATTCGGAGATTTGCTCTCGTTTTTTACATTATGGCAAATTTGAACTTCATTCTATCTCTCGAACTTGAACTCTGCATTCCTGCTTTGCCCGTATTTCTTATCCGTGCTCCGATCAAGGGAGGGTGTAGTGGGGCTGAGCCTTGCATACATACAGTGATAAGTTAGCATGAGCTTATTTGAAGTTTAAACACCATTTTACCTTTTTGCTTTCTTTTGCACACAGCACACACGTTAGTTATTGTTTCACTTTAGGCTGAGTGTTTGCTTCACATGAGAATAATTTGTTTTTCCACATTGCTAGACTTGCTTCGTAAGCATAGTCTGAACAGTGAGTGCAGAGGCCTTCAAGGTTATCAACACTTTTGCTTTTGTTCGAACTGATCAGTGCATGTTCTAGACATAATATATATGCAGCTGTGAACTGCTCAGATACTGGCGCCTTTAATAATACACTGTGTAGGCATGATTGAACGCTCTCAATGTCCCATGCTCTCCACACCACTGGAGTCAAGCTATCCTGGCTGAAGACGGCTGACAGCCAGAAACCGGTCCTAGGATGCTTGATTCCGGTCCAGGAAAGACATGGCTTGGCAGTTCGGGCTGGACTGTTCCCATGAGGCAAAGGGTCAAGGCTGATTTGCATAAGGCCATGTCTGAACTGGGGTGGTGTGGAGTGCAAATAAATGATGGATTTAGGCCCAGATCTCTGTACTGGGGTGAATTTATGACATTGTTCTGCATTCTGTCCATCAACTGTTGTTTTGCATGTTGTCACCCCGAGTGGGATGGGTATGCTCAGACGTGAGTCCCATGCTCTCCACACCACTTGAGTCAAGCTATCCTGGCTGAAGACGGCTGATAGCCAGAAACCGGTCCTAGGATGCTTGATTCTGGTCCAGGACAGACATGGCTTGGCAGTTCGGGCTGGAATGTTCCCATGAGGAACAGGGTCAAGGCCGATTTGCATATGGCCATGTCTGAACTGGGGTGGTGTGGAGTGCAAAAAAATGATGGATTTAGGCTCAGATCTCTGTACCGGGGTGAATGTATGACATTGTTCTGCATTCTGTCCATCAACTGTTGTTTTGCATTTTGTCACCCCGAGAGGGATGGGTGTGCTCAGATGTGAGTCCCCTGCTCTCCACACCACTGGAGTCAAGCTATCCTGGCTGAAGATGGCTGATAGCCAGAAACCAGTCCTAGGATGCTTGATTCCGGTCCAGGAAAGACATGGCTTGGCAGTTTGGGCTGGACTGTTCCCATGAGGCACAGGTCAAGGCTGATTTGCATATGGCCATGTCTGAACTGGGGTGGTGTGGAGTGCAAAAACAATGATGGATTTAGGCCCAGATCTCTGTACTGGGGTGAATGTATGACAATGTTCTGCATTCTGTCCATCAACTGTTGTGTTGCATTTTGAACACTCTTGGAGAACATTCGTATGCTGAGAGCTTGTGCTGAACTCGATGTGATTCACTCCTGATAAACCCTGAGGTATGGGGTCGCCTATGCAAGGCTTAGAGACCTTCTTTAGTTATAAAATAACCTACTAGAAAGGGAGGGTAAAATATAGGTACATATTTAACCTGTTTCCATTTAGCATTATAACATGCTTTCTCCCTTTGTATTTAATGGAATAGTAACTATGCTGACAAACTTATTTCTTATCATATGTCTGCTTGTATTAGCTAAAGTGCTCCACCAGAGATCACGGCGTTGAAATAAACATTTCAAACTTCCTTGTGTCTCCCTTTACTCCCTGCTCTGGGCTGGTATGACAGTATAACGAAAGAGTGATCATGTTTCCCACCTTACCTGAGGTATCCTAAGTCGCATTTTCTAGGTTGTCTAATCATTGGTGACTTTGCTATAGGACGAAGAGCTAATGTAACACTGATGTTAGTCTGGTAGGGGATGTTGGGGGCTAAGGTGAGTGTTGGAACACCCTAATTCACTGAGGTTGTGAGTCTCTGTGCACAGTTCTGTGGCTGAGCAGAATCCCTGCAACAAGGGCAGACTTGCGGTGAACACCTGCTTTCCAAAATAAGTCACCAGCACTCACAGGGGTGTATCATCCTCCTTCGGAATTTATGCACAAACAAACTTATTTCAGCAGTACTCCTTCCTCAGAATTGACTAAGCATGGGCGGAAAATCCATTCTGCTCGCGGATTTTGCGGATTTTCGGTAAATTTGCAATCCGCGAACTCTTGCGAATTTGCCGAAAATCTGTAAATTCGCATGCAGTGGATTTTTTTGCTTGGTGATACAATATTGCGGCGCGCGGCGTTCACTTACCGTCATTCAGCGTTTGCCGAGTTGTTTTTCTCGATATTTTGCGTGTGCTGCGCCATTTTGGATCTTGCTGCGGGAGTTTGGCGACCGTGCTTACGTCATCGCGGCTTGCCACCTTGCACAGCGAGAGTTTGTCAACTCGAGTACGCCGTGATCACGTATCGCGGGAGTACGCATTGCGAACACGTAGATGCGGAGGGCAGCAACAATCTCGCACTCGCGAATTGCAAAATTTGCAATTCTGCACAGGAAATCCACCAGCAAGCAGCATAAACCTTCTGAAAATGATTATTTTTATCAGAATAACTCCTCAGGTTGACATTTGCCTGCACTTTTTTTGCAAGGAGTCCATTTTGGGGGGGGTGGGGGGTGGGGAGTGGGAGGAAGGAAGTGCCCCACAGTCTCCAACTTCCTGTTCCTGTCCATCAGGCTCCTCCCAGTGCTTTCTTCATGTGCTGGTCACTTTCATTCGGATCTTGACCTGGGAGGATTACTTTTTGTGGATGCTGCTGGATATTTGGATTTGAGGCGTTTTTGACTTTCTTTGGATCACTTTTGGATTAGAAATTTCACAAGTAAGTTTGTTTGGGGCATTAGAGTTGCTGCAACTACAATTTTGGAATTTTCGATTTTTGGGCTGTTGTTGGGGCCTTTTGCCCAGGGGTAGTGAGTGGTGCATGGACTGAGTCGTTCTGTGGGGTTTCTTTAATGTAAACATCATGGCGGGCATGGATGGCATGGGATTGTGCTGATTTTTCTGTGTTTTTTTATTTTTTTGGCTGCTGTTAGGGCCTTTTGCCCAGGGCTAGTGAGTGGTGCATGGACTGAGTCTTTCTGTGGGGTGTCTTTAATGTAAACATCATGGAGGGCATGGATGGCATTGGATTGTGGTGATTTTTGTGTGTTTTTTGATTTTTTGGGGTGTTGATGGGGACTGACCATGTGGGTGGGGGCCATTTTGAGTGCTGGTACAGGCAGGCCCTGGCCATGTGCTGGGGGGCAAGGGGTCATTTTGAATGCAGGCAGTGTTCTCAGGCCTGCACCCATTTTGCCTAGCTTTCATCCATTATGCCCAGGGGTAGTGAGTGGTGCATGGGCCTAGTCTTTCTGTGGGGTGTCTTGAATTTAAACATCATTGAGGGCATGGATGGCATGGGATTGTGCTGATTTTTCTGTGTTTTTTTCGATTTTTTTGGCTGCTGTTGGGGCCTTTTGCCCAGGGGTAGTGAGTGGTGCATGGGCCTAGTCTTTCTGTGGGGTGTCTTGAATTTAAACATCATTGAGTGCATAATGGCATGGGATTGTGCTGGTTTTTGTGTGTTTTTCGATTTTTTTGGCTGCTGTTGGGGCCTTTTGCCCAGGGCTAGTGAGTGGTGCATGGACTGAGTCTTTCTGTGGGGTCTCTTTAATGTAAACATCATGGAGGGCATGGATGGCATTGGATTGTGGTTATTTTTGTGTGGTTTTTAATTTTTTGGGGTGTTGATGGGGACTGGCCATGTGGGTGGTGAAATACTGGGTTTTTCAGAACCCAGCGGCGCCAGGGTCACACCGAAGACTTCGAGTTCTTCCTGTTTCAGACTACAGAAACACAGAGTCTTCTTGGTGAAGTCAAAGATCGTATTTATTGGCTGCAGCCAGTAACAGGTATCCTAGAAGTACAACACGGTGTATGTTCTCAGGAAACTGCTCAATCTTACAAAGCCTTAATGAAGTCCTGGGTTTTTCAGAACCCAGCGGTGCCAGGGAACACACCCGAAGACTTTGAGTTCTTCCTGTTTCAGACTACAGAAACACAGAGTCTTCTTGGTGAAGTCAAAGATCGTATTTATTGGCTGCAGCCAGTAACAGGTATCCTAGAAGTACAACACGGTGTATGTTCTCAGGAGACTGCTCAATCTTACAAAGCCGGCCTTCTCTTTTTATACAAAATATTATGCTTTAGGCAAACATTCCTTATTTTACAGTTGACCATTCACATATTTCCACTACAAAGAAAAAGCAGAGTCATGATGATAAGCCCATATTTCAGTTTGTCCAGCCCACAATCAATTACCCGGCAAGGCTATGTATTTCCATCAGATATCGCCGGACCCCCAATAAAAATGGGCAACTCCTCCTCGTAAAGCAAGTCATAAAGAAAGAAACAGGGACAGGTGTGTGTAAGATTAGGCATAGTTTGTGTGCGATGAAAGGTTTACGATATGTTGTACCTTGATACTAATCTCATTCGGCCACTGGGAGAGGAACTGGCCGAACAGGTTTGGCTTCAGGCAGTGGAGTCAGCTTGCCCAGGTCACAGAGGAGTCAGTAAAGGTGTACGTGTTCTTCAAGCTCGTTTTTGGCCTTAGTTATTGGGCCTATGTGAGGTCAATCACAAAATGGCTGCTGTTCACAAAATGGAAGCCGAGGGTTCAGGACGGAAACTCTGATTTCAGGGTGATTTCGTCACCCGAATATGACGGAAATACTCGTACATAGTATCCTAACCATTCGCGGTCTTCTGATACCAAAATCGTCATGATTCGACGATGTTTATAACACGAGTCCAGAATTTTCAGTACCACAGACCCTCCTTTTGCCCTTACATAGGCAATAACTTATACTCACGCTAATCTGAGTCTAAGTCTATATTCATAAAGTCATTGAGATGTTGCTGTAGCATCATCCTATTACTTAGCTTGTTTCTTAATACAGGTTTCCTTACACACAATGTAGCACAGAGGCCACATATTGCAGGAGCACACTGTATACACAGACATAACAGGAAGAGAATGGCTAAGATTATCCCAATGACTATCAGAATCTTCCATCCCCAGACGGATATCAGTTCCCAGAACAACCCCAGCAATGACCATTCTCCTTTATCTACGTGAATAGATTCAGAGATCTTATGCAGTTTGGAGATGGCCTGGTAGACTGTTGGAGCGTTATCTGGGATGAAAACACAGCAACTTGATTGGATCACTTTACATACCCCACCTCGGTCTGCAAGTATGACATCTAACGCGACCCTGTTCTGAAGAGTCATAAGGCGATCCGACTGAAGCTCAGCCGTCAAATTACTAAGGGCACCGGCAGTTTCAACTACAGTGGATTCAACCACCCTTGTCAATTGCCTTATGTTCCTGCTGTTAACCATAGGTCCCCAATACGGCAGAAAACCCTTTACGAAATCTCCAAATTCTTGTCCTGCAGTGTCTTCTTGGCTGATGACACCTCTAACTATCCTTGTCTTATGGTAATCTGCCGTGGCCGTGTAGGTGGGAGGCAACAGGAATGAAACAAAACATGTGCCCGAGAAGTCAGGGGGCAACCATGTATAGTTCAAGTTCAAGTTCAAGTTCAGGAATTTGCATAGCGCACTACTCACCCAGAGGGTCTCAAGGCGCTTGGGGAAGGGGGGTTCAATTTTTGTCGAATAACCTGGTTTTAAGTTCTTTTCTGAAGGAGATGTGGTTATGAGTAAGGCGAGGTGAGTGGGGAGTGAGTTCCAGGTCTTGGACGCCAGGAAGGAGAAGGATCTGCCACCCATGGTGGATTTTCGGATGCGTGAGACTGCGGCGAGGGCTTGATTGGACGATCTAAGTTGGCGGTTGGTGTTTAGAAGGACAGTCGAGTGTTGTGGGTGAGAAGACGGAATGTAACTCTCTTGTTGATGGGAAGCCAGTGGAGGTCTTTTAGGTGTCCGGTGATGTGATCTTGGCGAGGGATGTCCAATATGAGTCTCGCTGATGCGTTTTGGATGCGTTGGAGTTTTTTCTGTAATTTTGCTGTGATTCCGGCGTGTAGTGTGTTGCCGTAATCCAGTCGACTCGTGACCAGTGAGTGGGTGACAGTCTTTCTTGTTTCGAGGGGGATCCAGCGGAAGATCTTTTTGAGAATACGAAGTACGTTGAAGCAGGAGGATGAGACTGCGTTGACTTGTCTGGACATCTAGAGAGAGGAGTCTATGATGAAGCCCAGGTTGCGCGCGTGGTCTGTGGGTGTGGGTGCTGTGCCCAGAGCGGAAGGCCACCAAGAGTCGTCCCAGGCAGAGGGGGATGATCCTAGGATGAGCACCTCCGTCTTGTCTGAGTTGAGTTTTAGGCGGCTATGTTTCATCCATTCGGCTACTTCTTTCATGCCTTCGTGAAGGTTGGTTTTGGCGGTGTTGGGGTCTTTGGTGAGGGAAAGGATCAGCGGGGTGTCGTCAGCGTAGGAGATGATGTTAAGGTTGTGTTGTCGCTCGATGGAAGCGAGTGGACTCATGTAAACGTTGAAGAGGGTGGGACTGAGTTATGATCCTTGTGGTACTCCACAGATGACTTCAGTGGCCTCTGAGATGAATGGGGGAAGTCGGACTCTTTGAGTTCTCCCGGCGAGGAATGAGATGATCCAGTCCAAGGCTTTTCCTTGTATGCCGATGTTGCTGAGGCGTTGAATAAGGGTGCTGTGGCAGACTGTGTCGAAAGCGGCTGAGAGGTCAAGTAGTATGAGGGCCGCTGTTTCTCCGTTATCCAGTAGTGTTCGGATGTCGTCTGTTGCTGCAATGAGGGCGGTTTCGGTGCTGTGTTTGGCTCGAAATCCGGACTGAGAGGGATCGAGGGAGTTGTTGGATTCAAGGAAGGCGGCGAGCTGGCTGTTGACGGCTTTCTCAATGACTTTGGCGGGGAAGGGGAGGAGGGATGTGGGTCAGTAGTTTTTAGGTTCAGAGGGGTCTGCTGTGGGTTTCTTCAAGAGGGCGCTGAGTTCGGCGTGTTTCCAGCTTTCTGGGAAGGTGGCAGAGTTGAACGAACAGTTGATGACATCACGGAGATGGGATGCGATGATGGAGTCAGCTTTGCTGAAGACGTGGTGGGGGCAGGGGTCGGTTGGCGAGCCAGAATGGATTGAGTTCATTAAGCGGATGGTGTCTTCGGTGGTGATTGGGTTCCAGGTGCTGAGGTTGTTAGTTGGCGGTGTAGGATCTGAGGGGGGTGGGGAGGGTTGTTCGCCGGGAGTGTTCTCGAAGCTGTTGTGAATGTCAGCAATTTTGTTGTAGAAGAAGGAGGATAATGCATCGCAGAGGTCTTGGGAGGGAGTGATGTCGTTAGATGCTGCGGCGGGGTTGGTGAATTCTTTAACGATGTTGAAAAGTTCCTTGCTGTTGTGGGCGTTGTTGTCGAGACGATCCTTGAAAGCTGATTTCTTGGTGGATCGAATCAGTTGGTGGTGTTTTCGGGTGGCCGCCTTGAGGGTGGCCATGTTGTCGGTGGTTGGGTTTTTTCTCCATGTTTTCTCTAGGGTGCGGCATAGCTTCTTGGATTTTTTAAGGTCATCATTGAACCAGGGGGCCTTTTTGCTGCCTAAACTGTTCTGGTGCTTTTTCAGGGGTGCCAAATCGTCAGCGCTGTGGGTGATCCATTGCTTGAGTTTGGTGGCCGCTTGGTTTGGGTCCAATGAGAGGGTTTTGGTTAAGTGATGTGAGGAGTTGGTCGGAGGTGATTTTGTTCCAGTTTCTCCGAGGAATAGGTTGTGGGCGGTTGTGGGTCAGGGTGGTTTTGTAGCTGAAGTGAACACAGCTGTGGTCTGTCCAATGGAGAGCTGTGGTGCGGTCGAAGGAAATGTGCTTGCTGGAGGTGAAGATAGGGTCGAGCGTGTGCCCGGCTACATGGGTGGGGGTGTCCACAAGTTGTTTGAGTCCGAGATTGGCCAGGTTGTCCAGAAGGGAGTTGGTGTTGCTGTTGTGATTGTTTTCAAGGTGGAAGTTGAGGTCTCCTAATAGAATGTAGTTCTCCGAGGCAAGGGCATGTGGGCTGACGAAGTCAGTGATGTCATCGCTGAATTGAGTGCGGGTTCCTGGAGGCCTGTAGATGAGGGTGCCTCTAAGTGTGGTCCTAGGGTCGGTGTGGATCTGGTAGTGGAGATGTTCGGCGGTTGCAAGATTATTGTCGAAGCTGGTCGTGATTTTGATGGTGTTCCTGTGGATGATGGCAATGCCGCATCCTGTTTGGTTGGTGCGGTCTTTTCGGATGATTTTGTAAGCGTCCGGTATGGCTATAGCGATGTCGGGTGCTGATGATGTGTTCATCCATGTTTCAGTAAGGAAGGCTATGTCTGGTGACGCAGTGTCGAGTAGGTCCCAGAGTTCAGTTGCGTGTCTGTGGACCGAGCGGGTGTTCAGCAGGATGCACTTCAGGTGGTTAGAGTCGGAGCTATGTTTGGAGGAAGTGGTTTTGGTGAGGGTCCTGAAGCAGGTGAACTTGCAGGTGTGACAGGCGAATGGGCCGTGGGTATGTCCTGGGGTGGCTTCGCAGCATTGTGGTGTGCGTTCGGGGTTGAGGGCGTGGAGAGTTGCGGCATCATATGTGAATCTAGTGGGCTGGGTACGGCGGGGGCCGGGGGGTCTGAGGGGAAGGGGAAGTCTGAGACGCAAAAACATAAGTTTCAGTGCAGATACTTTTCCCTAACTGAGCTCTGGGATTCTTGCCATTACCTTGCAGACATAGATGACCCTGATGGGGTACAATCCAAATCGGGGAGGATCTCTTTGCTCGCTGGTTCTCACTCAGAGTAACTCTATATCCTGTTACATTCCATCTATCGTAAGCTTGTAACTCATCTCTGGGAATCGTTCTATACGAGTCAATGTTTCTGCTCATATTTGTGATTCCCATTACCAATGCCTTGTTGCTCGAATTACTTCTCGTGGAACGTGGGGGATATGGTTCGATGGCATATGTGGTAAAGGCAGGCCCTGGCCATGTGCTGGGGGGCAAGGGGCCCTTTTGAAGGCAGGCAGTGTTCTCAGGCCTGCACACATTTTGCCTAGCTTTCATCCATTATGCCCAGGGGTACTCAGTGGTACATGGGCCTAGACTTTCTGTGGGGTGTCTTGAATTTAAACATCATTGAGGGCATGGATGGCATGGGATTGTGCTGATTTTTATGTGTTTTTCGACTTTTTGGGGTGTATAACTGATGTTCCTCTGTCTTCTATTGCTTTTAAATGCACAAGAGAACCACCAGTGCCAGGAAGAAGTCCTGCAGTGGTGTGTGTGCAGCATAATGTCACGCGAAGTCACGTTTGGCCACAGACAAGACAACTCTGCAACTCGTGCAGCTGCGGCCTGCTGTTCTGACATCTGAAGAAGATGGCCCCAAAAAAAGTTCCCCGTAGCTCCTCTAGCAAGAAAGTTGCCAGTAAGGAGCAGAAGAAGCAAGTTACCAAGGAGACTGGTGTGCCGCCCGCCACATTTTTTGGGAATAAAAAAAAAGTACGCCTGCAGCAGCAGCTGGATCTGCTGGGGACCAAGCTGGAAGCAGCACCCCCGCTCCATTGGGCTCAGTGCCACCACCACCACGCCAACTTACGCCCAAGCCCTTGAGTGCTGCAGAGGCACTTAGTCCAGTTGTTCAATCGCCATCGACCAGTGATGTTGGCTCATCGCAAGAAAGTAGCAGCAATGTCCCTTAATCAACACAGGTTGTTGTAACTCATCTGACGAGTGTTCAACAACCACAGCCGCAACAACAACCACATGTGCAAGTACAAGCCCAAGTACATGTGGAAGGAGAGGCAGCGCAAGGAGATGCGCAAGCAGAGGTGCATGGAGGGGCACAAGTGCCCACAATAGTTGTTCCTCCCGAAGTAGGGGCACATCAGGAAATCGACATTCAAGCCGAGCTATCATTTGAGGAAGCCACTCCTCTTGATCATTCATTGTCTTCCACATCCCTAGCAAGGAAAAGGTCAAGGATGATGTCTACATCTTCTTCAAGCCCCCTTCCTTCTGATGATATGGATGACAATTGGGAACCACCACTGCCGTCTGAGAGTGAGGGACACCATGATCTGACAAAGGTAGCTAAGCGTAAAAGGAAAGTCCCTGAAACTCTCGTACTTATGGAGTGTGGTGCTGAAGAAGAAGTGGTGTATACTACTCCTGCTGATGAAGACTCTCACGACGACGACGCAGTCATCATACACGGCACTCCAGCCTCAGCGGGCATGCAGCAAACAGACATTTTGACCCTAGCCCGAAAAGCTGCTGAGCGTGATGTTGTCGACGAGGAGGCAATGGGAACACCATCATTGGAGTTAACTAGTAAACCACCACCTACCGCTTCCATATTTTTTGTCTCACCAGAAGGGACCTCCATCCTCCTCGACCTCAATTAGTTGTGGTGCAAATGCACAACGTAGTAAAGTTCGGCAACACACATCCTCCACTTCATCTGGCATTAGCAGCATGGCCACCAGTATCGCCTCCTCCGCCCCCCACAGACATTTTAAGTCCGCAGTTTGGGACTTCTTTAGTGTTTGCACAACAAGGGAAAACATAGCCATTTGTAGCATTTGTAAGCTTGCAGTTAGTCGTGGTAAGCTTGGTACCAACTATGGTACCGGAGGCCAGAGAGGTCATCTTGAGAGACAGCACACTGTCCAATGGCATGCGCACCTAAAGGGGATCAAGGAAGCCCGAATTGGAAGTCAACAAACTGTATACGTTGATGTTTCATCTGATGATGACTAGGAGGAAGAAGCGTCAAACATTTCTTCACTTACACCCAGTACCCCTGTCAGCAGCACACCCCCTGTGAGCCACACTAAGAGTGTGGGAGAGAGTGAGACACCAATGCGAAAAAGTTCATCATCACAGAGCGTAACTGGGTCGAAGAAGTCATCATTATCATCCCGTAAAATCATGGTCCAGCCCACCATTAGAAGGATGTTGTTTTCAGAAGCGCCTTTTGAACCCAACCAACCACTGACGCGTCTGTATAACACTAAGCTGGCTAAAATGCTAGCTCTGGACCTTCTCCCTTTTTCTTTTGTGGAAGGGGTTGGTTTTCTTGAATTAGTGGCAACGCTCAGCCCTAAATGGAAGGTACCTAGCCGGTTCTATTTTGCCAGAGTTGCGGTTCCAGCACTACATGCAGATGTGCTCGAGGTGATTGGGGCAGCTTTGCAGAAGAATGCTGTTCACATTATACATCTGACAACAGACATGTGGACCAGTGGCGCAGGCACTGATTACATGTGCATCACTGCACACTGGGTCTCTTTTTCAGGAGTTACAGCAAAGCTAAGGGCAGGTGTTGACCCGGACAACGTTTTTAAAGCTGCTCAGAAACATGCAACACTAGCCATGTTTGGAATGGAGACAAGTCATACAGGAGAAAACATTTTGAAGGAGTTTAACACAAAGGTCTTTCAATGGCTGTCCCCAAAAAAACGCAAGATTGCTATGTTTCCACGGATAATGGCGCCAATGTAGTTAAGGCCATGGAACTGGGTAAATATTTCAGAGTGCCGTGTTTGGCGCACTGTATAAACCTGGTTGTTAAAAAATTCTTGAGTGAAGAAAGTCCAGTGTGCGAGTTACTGACCACCTGCCGAAGAATGTGCACACATTTCAGCCATTCTTTTAAGGCCTGGAAGCATCTGAGGGGCCTGCTACATGAACGTCGACTGCCAGTGATAGCACTCATCCAGGAGGTGGCAACACGTTGGAACTCAACCGTCTACATGCTTGAGCGTCTGTATGAGAAGTTTACGGTAGTCGATCAGTATTTCTTAACACTGGGTACAGCTATGAAGGACCTGAGGCTAGATGCGGAGCAAATGGAGCTAGTTAAAAGTCTGACAGACATGCTTCGTCCTTTTGAGGTCTTTACGCGTGAAGTCAGCAGGGAGGACTGTAATTTGGGAAAAGCTACCCCATTGTTGCGCATGCTAGAGCACCAACTGAAGGCGGTGTCTTCTATGTTTCAAAAACATGAAGAAAAGCAAGAAGCTTTTCATTTGGCGGATAAATTATTACAGCGCCTACTTGGTGATGAGCGTCTTCAAATGATCCACTTAGAACAGTATTACATTTGTGCTACTATTCTGGATCCACGGTACAAAAAGGCACTGGCAGGCAGAGTATTCTTTCCTTTTGATGACACAGAAGTTACAATGTACAAACATTGGCTAGCTGTGTCAGCCACTCGGTTTGAAAGAGAACGGCAGGAAATTGGCATGGGAAAAAAGAATTGTGGCCAGAGATCTCCAACCTGGCTATAAACTACATGTCTTGCCCACTCGCAAGCGTGTCTCCTGAACGTGTTTTCAGTGCTGCTGGTGGCATTGTAACTTGCAAAAGGACCCGCCTCTCGCCCAAAAATGTGGAGAGGTTAACAATCATCAAGATGAATCAGAACCTCATACCACCAGATTACAAAGTACGAGAATACACGCCGGAAGAAGACGAGGAGGACACCAACTTAGATGAGGCAATTTCTTCTGTTAGGTGACCTACTCCCTGCTGAATATATGAGGACGAACTCTTCTTCCCTGACACCGAGCCCTGAAAATGAGCCAATGAATCAATAACTTTCTTTTTCTTCCTTATTAACTTTTATTCCTGTGTGTATGTCTTTCTTTGTTTTGCAAAGTCAATATAAATAAAAACTTTATTCACCTAATCAGAAAACAAGCCCATCAGCAGAACTGTCTTCACTTATTTGCTTATTGATTTGAAGGTGCCGCAGTCTGCATTCCTCAGGTTCACAAGTTCACAAGAACATGCTCCTCTATCCTCCTCCTCCAGACTCCTATTTCCCTCAAAGCAGAGGGCTGGATTACTCCCAATGAAGAAAGACTCTGCACGTGTGGGGGTGTTCTACTTCTTTGCGGGTGAGTTGACGGCTCTGGGGCCATTGCTGGGAAGGTCTAATACCGGAGAAAAGTGGTTTGGCGAAAATCAGACTTGAAAAAGTTTTTGCCTTTTTGCTCACTATCATGTTTTCAGGGGCCTGTTTGGGGGGCTTCCTGGTGTTTGTGGGTGGGTTTCGGGGTCTGGGAGCATTGCTGGCACAGTCTAATGTTGATTGCATTTGTTTTCTAGGACTTCCATGGTGGAAAAGTGGAGTCATGACCTAGCTGCACAGCGCGTATGGACAGAAGGCCGAAAAATATTGTAAGCATGAGATTTTCCATTTTTTGCTTTTTCGCTGTTTGGGGGTGTTGTTCTTTTTTGCGGGTGGGTTGGCGGGTCTTGGGGCATTGCTGGGAAGGTCTAATACCGGATAACAGTGGTTTGGACAAAATCAGACTCGAAAAAGTTTTTGCCTTTTTGATCACTATCATGTGTTCGGGGGCCTGTTTGGGGGGCTTCCTGGTGTTTATGGGTGGGTTTTGGGGTCTGGGAGCACTGCTGGGTATGGATACTTTTGATTGCAAGAGGTTTGAAGAAAATCCATGGTGGCAAAGGGGAGTTAGGGCCTAGCTGCAGAGCGCGCGTGGAGTGATTTTGGAAATTGGCCTGAAAATGACTAAGTCTCCATTTTTGTACTTTTGCTTTTTGGCTGTTTGGGGGTCTTCTACTTGTTTTCGCCTGGGTTGACAGCTCTGGGGCCATTGCTGGGAAGGTCTAATACCGGATAAAAGTGGATTGGACAAAATCGGAGGCGAAATTCTTTTTTCACTTGCTTGTCTTTGAGGTGCTCTTTGGGGGGGTTCTGGTTGTTTGTGTGTGGGTTTTGGGGTCTGGGAGCACTGCTGGCACAGTCTAATTTTGATTGCATTTGTTTTTCAGGAAATCCATGGTGGAAAACGGGAGTTATGGCCTAGCTGCACAGCGCATTTGGACAGAATTGAAAGAAGGCCGAAAAATATTGTAAGTATGAGATTTTCAATTTTTGCTTTTTGGCTGTTTGGGGGTGTTGTGCTTTTTTGCGGGTGGGCTGGCGGGTCTTGGGGCATTGCTGGGAAGGTCTAATACCGGATAAAAGTGGTTTGGACAATATCAGGCTTGAAAACGTTTTTGCCTTTTTGCTTTCTATCATGTTTTTGGGGGCCTGTTTGGGGGGCTTCCGGGTGTTTGTGGGTGGGTTTCGGGGTCTGGGAGCACTGCTGGGTATGGATACTTTTGATTGCAAGAGGTTTGAAGAAAATCCATGGTGGCAAAGGGGAGTTAGGCCCTAGCTGCAGAGCGCGCACGGAGTGATTTTGGAAATTGGCCTGAAAATGACTAAGTCCCCATTTTTGTACTTTTGCTTTTTGGCTATTTGGGGGTCTTCTACTTGTTTTCGCCTGGGTTGACGGCTCTGGGACCATTGCTGGGAAGGTCTAATACTGGATAAAAGTGGTTTGGACAAAATCGGAGGTGAATTTTTTGCATTTTTGCTCACTTGCCTGTCTTTGAGGTGCTCTTTGGGGGGGTTCCGGGTGTTTGTGGGTGGGTTTTGGGGTCTGGGAGCACTGCTGGCACAGTCTAATTTTGATTGCATTTGTTTTTCAGGAAGTCCATGGTGGAAAACGGGAGTTATGGCCTAGCTGCACAGCGCGTTTGGACAGAATTGAAAGAAGGCCGAAAAATATTGTAAGTATGAGATTTTCCATTTTTGCTTTTTGGCTGTTTGGGGGTGTTGTGCTTTTTTGCGGGTGGGCTGGCGGGTCTTGGGGCATTGCTGGGAAGGTCTAATACTGGATAAAAGTGGTTTGGACAAAATCAGACTTGAAAATGTTTTTGCCTTTTTGCTCACTATCATGTTTTCGGGGCCTGTTTGGGGGGCTTCCTGGTGTTTATGGGTGGGTTTCGGGGTCTGGGAGCACTGCTGGGTATGGATACTTTTGATTGCAAGAGGTTTGAAGAAAATCCATGGTGGCAAAGGGGAGTTAGGGCCTAGCTGCATAGCGCGCGCGGAGTGATTTTGGAAATTGGCCTGAAAATGACTAAGTCCCCATTTTTGTACTTTTGCTTTTTGGCTGTTTGGAAGTCTTCTACTTGTTTTCGCCTGGGTTGACGGCTCTGGGGCCATTGCTGGGAAGGTCTAATACATGATAAAAGTGGTTTGGACAAAATCGGAGGCGAAATTCTTTTTTGCGTTTTTGCTCACTTGCTTGTCTTTGAGGTGCTCTTTGGGGGGTTCTGGGTGTTTGTTGGTGGGTTTTGGGGTCTGGGAGCACTGCTGGCACAGTCTAACTTTGATTGCATTTGTTTTTCAGGAAATCCATGGTGGAAAACGGGAGTTATAACCTAGCTGCACAGCGCGTTTGGACAGAATTGAAAGAAGGCCGAAAAATATTGTAAGTATGAGATTTTCCATTTTTGCTTTTTGTCTGTTTGGGGGTGTTGTGCATTTTTGAGGGTGGGCTGGCGGGTCTTGGGGCATTGCTGGGAAGGTCTAATACCGGATAAAAGTGGTTTGGACAAAATCAGACTTGAAAACGTTTTTGCCTTTTTGCTTTCTATCATGTTTTCGGGGGCCTGTTTGGGGGGCTTCCTGGTGTTTGTGGGTGGGTTTCGGGGTCTGGGAGCACTGCTGGGTATGGATACTTTTGATTGCAAGAGGTTTGAAGAAAATTCATGGTGGCAAAGGGGAGTTAGGCCCTAGCTGCAGAGCGCGCGCGGAGTGATTTTGGAAATTGGCCTGAAAATGACTAAGTTTCCATTTTTGTACTTTTGCTTTTTGGCTATTTGGGGGTCTTCTACTTGTTTTCGCCTGGGTTGACGGCTCTGGGACCATTGCTGGGAAGGTCTAATACCGGATAAAAGTGGTTTGGACATAATCGGAGGCAAATTTTTTTTGCGTTTTTGCTGACTTGCTTGTCTTTGAGGTGCTCTATGGGGGGGGTTCCGGGTGTTTGTGGGTGGGTTTTGGGGTCTGGGAGCACTGCTGGCACTGTCTAATTTTGATTGCATTTGTTTTTCAGGAAATCCATGGTGGAAAACAGGAGTTATGGCCTAGCTGCACAGCGCGTTTGGACAGAATTGAAAGAAGGCCGAAAAATATTGTAAATATGAGGTTTTCCATTTTTGCTTTTTGGCTGTTTGGGGGTGTTGTGCTTTTTTGCGGGTGGGCTGGCGGGTCTTGGGGCATTGCTGGGAAGGTCTAATACCGGATAAAAGTGGTTTGGACAAAATCAGACTTGAAAACGTTTTTGCCTTTTTGCTCACTATCATGTTTTCGGGGGCCTGTTTGGGGGGCTTCCTGGTGTTTATGGGTGGGTTTTGGGGTCTGGGAGCACTGCTGGGCATGGATACTTTTGATTGCAAGAGGTTTGAAGAAAATCCATGGTTGCAAAGGGGAGTTAGGGCCTAGCTGAATAGCGCGCGCGGAGTGATTTTGGAAATTGGCCTGAAAATGACTGTCCCCATTTTTGTACTTTTGCTTTTTGACTGTTTGGGGGTCTTCTACTTGTTTTCGCCTGGGTTGACGGCTCTGGGGCCATTGCTGGGAATGTCTAATACCGGATAAAAGTGGTTTGGACAAAATCCATGCTGAAAAGCCTTTTGGAATTTTTTGCAACTTAGGGTTCGTTAGGGTTAGCACTAGCAGAAGTATTCCATGTGTTTGGGGGTGTTCTAGATTTTTGCAACTGGGTTCTGGGGTCTTACAGCACTCATGGGAATGTGTAATCTTGGTTGCAAATGGTTTGAAGAAAATCCATGGTGGGAAAGGGGGGATTTGGCCTAGTTAAAGAAAGCGTTTGCCACTATTCTTAACTTAGGGCTTGTTAGGGTTAGCAGTATTGTATTGCATGTGTTTGGGCGGGGGGCTGTTTGTGGGGGGGTTTGCGAGTCTTGGAGCAATGCTGGGTATGGATACTTTTGCTTGCTTGCAAGTGATTTGAATACAATCCACGGTGGGTAAGGGGGGATTTGGCCCTACTTTACTTTCAAAGTACGTTTTGTCACCATTTTTCTACTAGGCCTTGTTTTTTGAGATCTGATTGGGGGTCTTCTACATTTTTGCGACTGGGTTTAGTAAGGGTCTGGGAGTACTGCTGGGAAGGTCTAATTTTGTTCTAAAACACAGTTTACAGTACACCTAGCTTGAGGGGAAAGATCCGCTAAATTAATTCGCCCATACTTATTTATCCTTCAAAAGGAGACTCAGACAGAGTACGCACTTTCAAAAATATTGTACTGTCTATTAGGAAACTCAAAGTGTGACTTTTTGCACTACACAGCGTACATACCTTATATTTATTTGTCAGTGGTGTTCTAATATCACTTCCTGTTTTTCCATCAATAGGCCGGGTTTCAGTCTGTGCAATGGGAAAAATGAAGTCAGGCTTCACATTAGCGAGCCGCAATTCAGCATCCGCCAGGCAGGCAGTGGACAGGGTGTCTTCTGTTCACCAACATTGATGGACGGAGTGTCAGCTGGAATGGAGGAGTCCCGCTAATAAGAGGAATGGTTTGATGCATGCAACTTACCAAATTCAACAGTACAACTACAACAAGATACAGATACAGTATCCGTTCTTTTCTAATGACCTTTTAAGTACTGTTATTGCTGTGAACTTCTATGAGTGTGACTCTGCATTTCTTTGATCTCTGCTTCTAAATTCATCCCTACAGCCATTCTATAGGTTTTACCTGTGCTATTTTTTAAACCTAATTTAATGTAAGAAGTGTTTCTCTGAGTGCAGATATAGGCAAGTGAAACGCATAATTAGTACCCTAGCCCTGTACTGTCTCATTCTTCCATTCACAGATGTCGAAAGTAATACTTACTTTTCAGTAACAATGCATGCAGTAGTGCATGCACTTCCTTTATGTCACTTAAAAGATTTATGGTTAGTTTTGTACCCAAAGATTTCTTTATCTTCAATTATTGTTTGTCCATGCTGTGCTTTTTTTTTTCTCTCAACAAAACTTTCCCAAAATCCCCCATTCCCATCCATTTTCCAAACCCTAACCCTCTTCCCCCGGGCTGTGTGGTTTTGATTGATGTGTGACTAAATGACAGTAATAATTCCACACACTTGCTGGGGATTATAAGGCCATAGCAACAGGCTGGTGAAGGAATCCGAGGATATATTCTATTCTTACTCAGCTTGACACTCAGTCACTATTGGCAAATGAAAGCAGATTTTCATGTGCGCCATCAACTTGATTGGTCATCAAGAACATCCTCCTCCTAGACGTGGCAAATTATTACGCTGCTGTGTCCTTCACCTTCGGTACTATTTCTTGTAGTAGTAGCCAATGTCAAAGAAATTCAACGCAAGTACTAGTTATACTTTCAATACTTTACCATTTGTTAGGCTACATTGTGGTACTGTTCTAGTGTACTGTCACCTGCTATTCTCTATTGTACCGTTCTAATGCTACGGTAAGGACAAACAAGGTTTCATTTTCTTTTTTTTCAGATGCTGCAACTGCCACTGTGTAACACCACTAGTACCACTGCAATGATAACATTTCATCTGCCCAGGATTGCCAACCTTAATCGCCATTTGCCGTGCACCAGCCCTGTGCCTAGCCCTATTTCCAAACACAAATTACAGGTAAGGTAAGCGTTTGTGGGGAGGAAGTATAATGGAGTATTAGGAGAGACGAGAGACTGACGCTAGTACTAGGAAAGTCCTAGGACTATTGAATTCACTTACTCTGTTAGAGGCACTTAGTTTTGAAAACATTTGGGCAATTAATTACACAACTTGAATCAAGATGCCACTTAAGTTTCAGGAAAACAAACTTACTGTTAAACCCCCACCCACCAGCCTCAAAAGCAGTAAAAGAACATGTATGCTAAGATAAAGTTTAAAGTATATTTATATCCCTAACAAAAATAATCTCCCGCAAGACCCAACCCACCCCCACTCCCTAACCCCAACGAATGTCCGTGAAAAGTCCAAAAAACACAACTCCCAATTCCCACCACCCAGAAGTCTTTAAAAAAGGGGCAAGGGACAGTCTCCTCCTACTGCTGGCTGCTGCTGTTGACTTTCCGGGCCAGGTCGGCATGCTCCTTACGGAGGGTCTCGAGCAGGGTTTTGGTGTTGAGGAGCTCCTGCTTGAGGTAGGAGACCCTCAGGGAAAGGCGGTGCATCCTTTTTTTGTAACTACTGTGGGGGGCAGCTGATTTCTTTGCTGCTCGGCGGTGGCGGGTGGCTGCGGTACCCCGGCTCCGTACCGCTGGAGACCTGCTGCGCTGACTGGCTGACCCAGGGAGCGCGGAGGAGGATGCAGGTGTCGCCGTAGATGTTCTAGACGTACTCTGCGTGTCCTCCTCCTCCTGGGCCACCAGCCGCCGATATTCGGCGACAGTGGCTTCCAGCCTCCGTTGCCGGGCCGGTCTAGCCAGCTCCTTCCGTGTTTGGTTTGGAAGGAGCATCTATATGAAGAAAGAAAAAGACATAGTCTGTAACCAATGCTCTTTAAGATTAACACAAAATGATTCAGCAGAAAGTTGTGTCACATTAGAACTAGCAACTTGCAAGCGCAGTACATAACTATTGTGGCCAGTATCTATCTAACCTCCCACTTCTTCATCCTTGCTCTAACATTAGTGGGAGTTTAAGGAATCAATTCTACGAGCACTATGGACTCACTCCATTAGAGTCGACTATGACAGTACACCAGTCTTATTCTTCTTCTTCTCTCTTGTTTAGCAAAATTGGTACGTTAACTTCTGCAAGCCGGCATAATGCCAGCGCAGTCAACTTGCACCCGAGAAAAACAGACGCCCGCCATGATGAGTGAGACAGACTTGCGTTACTGTACCAGTCCAGTAGATGCAGGTGGTGATGCTCTTACTTTTCTATTATGGGTGGCACTGAGAATACTCTGTTACAAGGGCTACTGCTTAATTAATTTAACTTTCACCCTACAGTGCCAATGAATACTAGAAAAGGAAAATGAAGAAGATAAATAATCTGATTATCTATCACTGCACATAGTATGTATTTGCTTACATATGGGATGACTTTAGGTGCTTTGCTTTTTATAGAGTGAACAGTGATACATCCACTCATGAATGACTGAGTTCTACTAAACTTATTAACAGAGGTAGTGAGTGGCCATCGTAATAGCCGAATATATGCTGTGCTTGCAATACAAACTACTGCTACTATTCATGGTAGTATTCGGACAAAATGACAACTTCTTTTCCTTGCCTTTCCTACACTGGGACGGACGTGCGGGTGCGGTGTTACATGCTCTTCAAAGTAACACTTAGTTCATCCAGTGACCGTCTACTCTCTCTAGATACACATATGCTATCTAGGAGTCAGATAGTACCATGATCCAGGCATCCATCGATTCAAACTATATGTCAATCATTCTTCTTCATGTCTCTCATCTGGACAAACCTTACTTTTTCTTACGGGGAGCACACTATGCAGTCTGCAATCTCAATAAGTAAGGAAAATAAGAGCTTACCACTGCCCGCCACTACCGTGGCTACCCGCACACCAGTTTGGTCCGGCACTTGCACTGCCTCCTCCCCAGAGCTTTCCTCCTCCACCTCCGCGCTGGGCCCAGCACCAGATGTTCCACCTACAAAGTACATTTAAGAATGTTAGATGTCATAGACATACACCACTCACTAGTATTTTGTCTAGGAATAAAGAAATGTGAAAACAGAAACCAATCTAATAATTTGTGACTGTCTACTCTAAAGTAAAAATGTCCCTTTTTCCAGGGAAGGGTGTTGTCTTGCTGCACTTTTTGGCACAACTGATGAATGCTTGCTTTTTAACACGCACCATTTTTCTCATAACAGACAGAAGTTTCACTTCTAAGAACAAATCATCATCACCACTAGGACAGAGGGAACAACGATTCAGCACCAAAAAGAAAAATTAAAGTTTCAACCAGGTGAGGGCTCGGCTCGCCAACAATAAATGTGTGAAATATCACTATAAGCACTTTTCCTTTTTTATTCAACCGTTTATGTTTTATGACAAGCTTGATTTTAATAAATATTTTTACTTTTAATAAAGCTTTAAAACTTAAATAGACTCTGTGGTTTTTGGTCATGAGTGAATGAGCAAAAGGTTTTGCAATTTGCAAGCATGAGTCCGTGCCTCTGACACTTCTGGACTCTGACTCCGTACTCTTGTCCTGCGTTGGATAATCATCATTGGGGATCAATCATCGATGAATTTGGGAGCTAAATGACTCTGCCACACTATCTAGTCAGTAAGGAGATTGGGGGTTCTTCATAGTCTGATATCACTGAGGTATGTGGAAAGTCTACCATTGCCTATTATAATTGATAAACAATGCACTATTTAGTGTCCATAGTTCTGTTTGTGCAGATTTGTCCCCGCAACAGTAGTAGTATGGATTGTCCTCCTATTGAAACCAAAAGTAAAGTAGTATCCTATTCTTTCTTGGTAGTTATTCACCTTTTTATTGTGGGTAATTGTCAAAGCATAAACATTTAGAAGTCTTGAAAAGACATTATGGACAATCCCAGAGGACTGCACTAAGTGCATAGAGCTATTGCTGACTAGAATGGGAGTTTCATTTGACACCTTTTGCCAAATGTGCAATCTTAGTTAGCTACACAGACAGACTAATAAAAATAATAAGGTAATACCACAGGGAGTCAATTTCAATTCAATTTATAATCTTTATTCGGTACTTAAAAAGACACCATAAAAGCACATCTACAATATACACACAAATATTGTAAAAATGAGTTTCTGTTAAAAAAAAAGGGATAAAAGATGAGTTTAGCTAAAACCGTAATTCATTAGACTAGTGGGGAAAGGAGTTCATTTTTAAGGGGTCAGGTAATGTTAGAGTCCTATTTCTCTGGTGTTCCTTAGCCGCAGTGCTATCCGGATAAAGTTTATAGTGCAGAATAAAGTGTAAGCGTCTTCAGCTTTCTGTAGGAACTTCAGGGCCAATTTTGCTTGTCTGCACTTTGATTCTTTCAGAATCCCCACCAGGAACTTGCGTCTTGGGACTGCATAAAAGGGACACAATAAAACAAAGTGAAGGGTATCCTGCGGAGACCTGTTGTCGCAGCCGCAGGTACCCTTCTCCTCCACTGTGTGAGTGAACCCAGCCGGAACCGCAAATAGATGGTGGAGCATGTTAAGTCTGAAGCGAGTCATATAATAGCGGTCCTGAGCATTATACATGACCCTCAGATATGGTTCCATTCCTTGCTTCGCTGTAAGTTTACAATATGATAAAACAGTGGGTTTGTGACTTTCACTCTCTGCCCTAATTATCTGTAACCGTTCAGGAAAGAGTTTTTTTACCATTGTTTTGCTCTCAACAGTTAGAGATTCTGGGGATGTGAAGAGGTTTATACAGTCAATCTCTTCTAGTGAGTTCTTAACGTACTTCAGCCAGGGTATATTGTGTCCTTTATCACGTTTGAGGCAATCCATTATAATTTGTCTTGTTAAAGCCGCCTCAGGGTTGGTCCATATTTTAACCAATGCCAGGAGAGGTTTGACTTTAATCCGGTCTTCTATAAATGGCTCTCCAACTTCCTCATGGATAATGTAGGCCGGGACACTCTGGGGCACTTTCAGGATTCTTCTCAGGAATTTATTTTCTTCTACCTGTATTTGCTGTGCTTTGTTGTCTATGAAACCCCATTCTTCCGCACCATAGGTTACCTTCGCACAGCAAATTGATCTGTACAGGTTTAGTATTTGCTCTGGGGACCACCTTCCCAGTCTTTGGCCGTACCCCATGATGGCTCCTACTGACGCCGCCAGTTTCATTGAGTGTTTCTCCACCAAAGGTTTGAAATTAAGATGGTTATCGAACAGTACCCCCAGGTATGAAAAAGTCTTGACCTGGTCAATTTTATGTGACCCAATATGGTGGGTGAAGTTCCCCTTTTTCATTGACCCTGTTGACATGATGTAGGATTTTTCCAGGTTTGTCGCTAAATCCAGTTTATCCATAAACTCGACAAAACCGTCGATCAGCTTTTGTAATCCTAGGGGGGTTCTGGCTAGCAGTACCGCATCATCGGCGTAAAGTAGTACCGGCACTGCACGATGACCAATTTGGGGTGAGTCCACCTTTAGTTTGAGGAGATCTTTTTCCAGGGAGTTAATATATATGGAGAAAAGGAAGGGCGCTAAGATACAACCCTGCCTCACTCCACTGGTGCAAGCAAAGGGGTCGGTCTTATTTCCCTCTTGGTTGTACCTCACGCTTGCAGATGTGTTCCAGTGCAGAGATTGCAGAGTGTCCACAAGGGGTTTATCCACTCCTAGTTCTATCAGTAATGACCAGAGCTTACTTCTGTTTACGCGGTAAAAAGCCGCGGAAAGGTCCATAAACCCCATAAAGATGGACCCCTTGCCAGCGATGGTATATTTTGCTGTTAGAAGATATAAGTTCAGACATTGGTCAGTGGTGGATCTGCCCTCCCTGAAGCCATATTGGATGTCTGAAAAGACCTGGTGCTCCACTGCCCATTCTTGCAGACGGTGTAAGATGACTCGCCCCAATACTTTCGCAGTCACGTCAATGAGAGAAATGGGGCGATAGCATTGAGGGTCGTCACGGTTCCCCTTTTTGTAGATCGGAACTATGGTTGCTGTTGACCAAGAACGAGGCAATCCTGCCACCACTGCCTCATTCAAAACCCTAGTTAGCAACGGGGCCCGCAGATCGGGTTTACTTAGGAATAGATCAGGTGGAATTCCATCCGGGACGGGTGCTTTATTTTTACTAAGGCCTGCTATTCCCATTTCAACTTCTTTCAGGGAAAAATCCAATTTTGCGGGCTCTGTTATCCTTGGTTCGTCGCCCTGAGTTGAATGTCCTGTGTGGTTATAGAGGCTCTGGAAGTGATTCTGCCATTGTTCTGGTAAAATGATATTCATTATTTTTGGTGCTCCTTGGTCCTGGAAGCATGGGGTATTGATAACCTTCCAGAAGCTTGAAGTGTCTCTCCTTTCTGCAGCGTCCCTTAAGTCCTCCCAGGCTTGAATTTGTAGACTTTTTTTGCGAGTTTTCAGAGCCTTTTTGTATTCAGATCTATTCTGTGCTATTGTAGACTTGTCCCTTGGTTTAGCATGGAGGCTAAGTTTCAGTTTTTTATGCGCCTTAGTGCAAAGGGAATCAAGCCAGCGGGGGATAGAGGGCACTTTGCTAGTTTTGGGAGTCTTCAGGAGATTATTTACGTGGGATGCAATTTCTTCAAATGCCCTGACCACTAGGGCTCCTTCCGCCCTGGGATCGAGGCATGTATTTATTGCTTTTAGACCCTCTGTTATCAGTTTTTTATAAAATCTGTCCCCGTCAAACCTGGCCCATTTGATTCTCCTTCCTTGATCCACTGCCTTTTCTATTACATCAGTTCTCTTAGGGCCTATTTTAAAATCAAACCCTTTTGTGGTGAGTATCACCGGGTTATGGTCGCTAAAGATGCTTGCGTCTATTGTAATTTTACTAATATTTCTTTTTAGTGCGGGCGAGGCTAAGATGTAGTCAATATAAGACTGGCAGCCTCTGCCTCTGTATGTTGGGTTGAGGTCTCCATTTTTGCCCAGCTCAGTGAGGTCTAAAGTTTGGACCAGATTGTGCCTTTTCGTTAGTCTCTCAAGGTCCCATCCCTCTTTTACATGAGCAAAATGCGGCCCTTTCACTATGGTGCATCTTGACCAGTCTTTATTAAAAGGTTTTAATTTGTCGCAAAGGTGACAGTTAAAATCCCCCAAAAGTATTAAGCTTGGGGGGTTTGGTGTCTTGTTTAAGGTATTCAGTTTTTCTAAGCATGAGTCCAGTTCGTTTACAGCTGCTCCCTTTTCCATCGTACCAACAGCGTTGTACCAGTTAAGTAAAAAAAGGTTTAGTCTTTTGGAGCGAAACCTTACTACTTGTAAGTTGTGTGAGACCCAGTTAAGATTTGACCATGTACCCTGGATGTGTAGGTTAACATATATTACTAGTCCCCCACTAGCTCTCCCTGAAGATACCTTTTTGGCCGGGACAGAAAAACATTTGTATCCCTCTAGACTATAATCATTTGGTTCAGCAACCCATGTTTCTTGCAGGCATATGATTTGAAATTTATTTATGTAATTAAGCCATTCTTGGGATTCGAATTTGGCCACTAATCCTGCTATATTCCAGGATACAATTTGTAGATTTTCTTGAGTATCCACCCTGGGTTGTTCTGCTAGTCCTCTTGATGGGTACACTGCCTGGTCTTCTTCTGTGGTTGGTGTATCAGTGCAGGGGTGTGGGCTGCTATTGGTAGCTAATCTAATCTGTTCAATAGTTATCCTATGATCTGGAATTTCTGTCAGGTTGCATCTTCCCCTACTAGATTTTGGAAACTTATTACCGCCTCCCTTGCTATAGGCGGGTCCTGACCTGTTCACAACCCCCATTCCCATTCCTATTGTCGACAGTCCTACCTCCCTCAGCCTTATGTGTTTAGAAGTTGACTTTCCCCATGCCTGTCAATCGACCTCTTCAAGTGCGCTAAACCTGTTCCAGTGTGCGTGCTGCATTAGAAAGGGATCGTAATTTGGGGTCGCATAATATGGCATGTGCCACTGGGTCGGTCTATATTGGGGATTCATTTGGGGGATCCTATTCATCGGGAATCTATTTCTCTGCACAGGTCTTTGAGGTGCATAGGGGTAGAAGTAAGATAAATGTACAGGGTGGATTTGTGAGTGGGCACTGCTGGGGGGAGCATTACAAATAAAGTTAACTGCTGCAATGTCTCTAAAATTCACTGTTATTATATCCCCTGCTATTGTCTTTGTACCTTTACCAATCCACTCCCCCCTTCTTACTGAGAGAATTTCTCTGTGAATATTGGGGGGTAGTGGTCTATGTATTTGTAGCCACTGTGCACATTTGTTTTTTAACTCTACCTGTGTTTCCCTTTTGCCCTCTCTTAGGGGTGGGACTCCCGTCAGCACGACTACAAAGGGCAAAGCTTCAGGAGGGAGATTAATTGTCCTGAAACGGGTTGCTGTTTTATTTTCTTTAGCATTTGCTGATGGGGTCGGATTTGTCTTAGGGTTCACATTAGAAGTTTGGTCATTATTTCCAAGTGTTGTTTGAGCAGAGCCTTGACATGGTTTATTTGTTTGGGAAATTGTTTGTTTGTTGGTCTTGCCCGTATTCGGTGATGTAATGACCTTTTGTGTCTCTTTTGTGCTTATTTGTGGTGCTCTGGGGAGGTTATTTGGTGCCAAATCCGTTGTTGGGTTAGCCTTGTCTTTCGTTGGTTTTTTAGTTAGGCCCCCATCCTGTTTTGTTGTTAATGAGGCACCATCTTGTCCTGATTGGCTTTTAGGGCCAACACCCTTGTTGTTTACCAAAGATGTTAGCCTATCGATTTTGGCCATGAGGGGTTTAATCAGTGCTGTGATGGTGTGTTCTAGGTCCGTTTTGAGGTCAGCCACCATGTTGGTAATCCAGCAGGGTATTCCTGGTGTGGGCGGATTTATAGGTGTCACCAAGTTATGATTTGTGGTTTTGATTTGGCCTTTTTTCCCTTCGCATTTCGAACCTTCCCTGGGCCAATTGTTTTCCGTGGTATTTAATTTCCTCTTTTTTTATGTGAGTCAGTTCGCTCCCTCCTAATTTCGGTGGGAGCCTGGGCGCACGGGAGATCAACAAAAGAGGAGGGGGTAATAGCCAAACTAGTATCAGGGTCATCTGCGGGGTCTAGGGTGACTGCAGATAGATTGATAAGTGCTTCCTGTGTGTCTTGGACAATAGTCACGGGTGGTAGGGACATCCTTCTCTCCGTGTTTGCAATGGCATTAGATACCGCCCCTATAGTTTGTTTCAGCATCTTATCAATGGCGGTTAGTGTTGGTAGTGGTTGTGGAGGGTCCGCTTTCGGTTTTGTGCTTGATCTTAGTGTGGGCATCTTTGGCTTTTTAACTGGCTTTCTCATAATATTTCAGAAGGGGATGCAATGTCAAAAGGTTAAGTTGGCCAAGTGATTTAAAGCACAGGTGGGTACCTTGTTAGCGCGATGCCTTGGGTGACTTTAGAGGGGTGGCCCAGCCCAGCCTCTTCTGGCCGATGAGGGCCGTAGAGGGCCCGCCCTTTGCCCAGGCTTCGCCCCGGGCGTCCCGCTCGCGTCTCGCGACGCTGAGGGCTCGCTTGTTTTGTAGCCCCTCCCGGCGCGTCTAGCGCATCAGGGAACGCGCCGCCGCGAAGGCTGCCGGGATCTGAAGTCCCGGAGCGGCGGCGCGACTGGTGGCGGCGTTTGCTGTGGTGTGGTGTGTTGCAGCGGACCTTCAGGCTGCCGAGATCCTTATGCCTCGAAACTCTTGTGCCTCGGTCCTCTCTCCTCTAGCTCCAGGTGCAGGTATGCTTGGCTGGTCCCCCCGCTCCACCGAGGGCTCGCTTGTTTTGTAGCCCCTCCCGGCACGTCTAGCGCGTCAGGGAACGCGCCGCCGCGAAGGCTGCCGGGATCTGAAGTCCCAGAGCGGCGGAGCGACTGGTGGCGGCGTTTGCTGTGGTGTGGTGTGTTGCAGCGGACCTTCAGGCTGCCGAGCTCCTTATGCCTCGAAACTCTTGTGCCTCGGTCCTCTCTCCTCTCGCTCCAGGTGCAGGTATGCTTGGCTGGTCCCCCCGCTCCACCGAGGGCTCGCTTGTTTTGTAGCCCCTCCAGGCACGTATAGCGCATCAGGGAACGTGCCACCGCGAAGGCTGCCGGGATCTGAAGTCCCGGAGCGGCGGCGCGACTGGTGGCGGCGTTTGCTGTGGTGTGGTGTGTTGCAGCGGACCTTCAGGCTGCCGAGCTCCTTATGCCTCGAAACTCTTGTGCCTCGGTCCTCTCTCCTCTCGCTCCAGGTGCAGGTATGCTTGGCTGGGTATATTTTCAGGCTCCCTTGCTACCGGTTCACACCCTGGAAACGGTTGGAAATGTACTCCTGTTTGGAGGCAGGACTAGATTGTTTCCAGGATGGGGATGAACTTGGAGTACACCTAATGGCAAAAGGGGAAAGAGGATTTTCCACAGGGAAATATCCGGTCTAGATCAGGATTTTCTTTAAATTCTAAGACTTGTAGAATCACAGGGAGTCATAGTCATAGTCGAGGAAGGATAAGAATTTAGATACAGTCTACAAGAAGATCAAGGACGATTTAGAAAAAATCGAATGAGGAACGCTAGGAAAAAATAGGTACTCTATATTAAAATTAAAACTTACCGGGGCCAGCAAAGGAGCCCTCGCCTGACCGATCCTGGCCTTGTTCAGCAGCAGCAGCAGCCTCCTCCAATGCCCTCTTGCCCCTGGGGGGAGCTGATGTACAACATGAAAGAAAGAAAGACCAGAAAACATGGATGATTTGTCAACCAAATCAAACATTTCAAAAGAACAATAACAAAATATTTTGGCGAAATAGCAAATAGACAACTATTCCACGGGATATATTGACCTATCTCATGTGGTCTACTACGATATTACTATTGCTTGATTTGCGGACCGTCGACTTGGAAAGTTATGTAACTCACTAAACAAACTACTAAAAAGGTTCGCCTAGGACTGGCAGGCGGCAGTTCGCAGCACGTGAAGTGAGAGACAAAGTCCATCGTGATTGCAGATCAGCGACAACACTAAAAAGTTTCCTACTACATTAACCAGTCATTAAAATACTCAAACTATCAATCCACCACCACTATTTCTTCTTATTGCCAGGTGTACAAATAAAGGACTGGACTTGAATCTGTAGGGGCAGATTTAGAAGCCCCTTGCGGCTCTTTTGCTCCATTGTTGCGTGACTTTTGTGACGCAGCGGCAGAACAAAAGAGTGGTGCGGCGTATATTAACAACGCGACGCATATGGGAGATGCATCACGTTGTAAAGCCCTGCGCCATCAGGGGGCGTTCCGGCGCAAGGGAGGGCATTCCTGTGCAGGAACGAATCCTAAAAGTGGCTGAGGTAAATCTACAAGATTTCAGTCAGTCACTTTTAGGACAATGAAGCGTGACTCAAACCCTGCGCCTACTTGAAGCAGACGTACGGCTTGACGCAGCATTGGGGAGATAGGGCACCCCAGAGCATTGCTGGGGCTGCGCCATCATTGCGACGCAACTCCAGCAATGCGCCGCCTTTACGGCACAGATGCGTAACGCTTCGGTGATGTTTTGGGCCCATGGTGCGCCGCATTGTAAATACGGCGCACCATGGGTGGTGGTGGCGTGGCGCACAATTACTGGCGCATCCCTGCTACTTTGCAGGGATGCGCCAGTAATTAGAAATCTGACCCTTAGTGTCTAGCATTACGCAGTTCTTTAAACTACACTCATACATAATTTCTCAGGCCAATGAAATGAACACAAAATCGAAAACAAATAAGCATAGTAGCATAGGAGAGCAGTGCACCTGAAATGCACAGAAGATTTTGAAATATAATTTACCTACAATGTAATCAGCAGCATTATTGCTCTTGGTAAAAAACAAAAATTTGCAATATAATAACACACAGAGCAGGAGAAAACAGAGTAGTGAAGAAATAGCTACTACTACTCACCAGCCCGGGGATCTCAAGGCCGAGCAGGTCGATCAAGTCGCGTTCCTGGTCCAGGAGATCTGTCCAACGGTGGGTGGCCTGGTTGTAGGTGCGCCGGACCCGAGAGTGTTGGTACATGGCCCGGCACACCTTCTCCCACCGCTTCCAGCGCTCCTGGATCCCGTACCCGCTAGCGATCTTGCCGCCTGACATGATGGTCCTGGGGAGGCGGCGCTGAACATAAAAAACTAGGGCGGCCACCTCCTCCGTGCTGAAGATCTCCCGGGCTGTGACTGTTTCCCCCCTCAAACGCCCACACGAGAGCCGGGCACGGGGTGCGGGACCCTTCCCCTTCTCAGGATGCTTCCCGGCTCCCTTTACCATGGTCTGGGCAGAAAGGAAGCTAAATAATAAAGAAGAAATAGAAAAGAGTTTAAAAAAGTATTTTAAAATTAACCAAAAGTAGCAGAAAACACAAAAATATAGAGCTAGAAAAATAGAGGGATAGATAATAAGTAAAATAGATAAAAAAAACTTCAAACAAGCAAAGGATGGCAGAGATTCAGAGAGGATACAGAAAGCGTGCCCAGAACCATAGCAATGAATGAGAAACAAGATGGCCGCGCCCGTTCACGACCGCGTGGGTAAGTTTGCGCGAGATTTCCCTCGCAATCACACGCGAACTTGTACTAGCGAGCCGCACACTTTGCGAGATTACACATCGCGCCCGGAAACGGAAATACGTCATGCAAACAAGATGGCCACGCCCGTGAACAACCGTGAGGGTAACTTCGCCCCGTTGCGCTACAAGCGGCTCGCTAAAACGCACAAATCCTTGCGAACTAACACGCCGCAAAAAACAAATCGCATATTCGCATGAATTCGTGCCTTCCGAATTCGATCTCGCGCAAATTCGCGCCCCGCGAATCCCGCGAAATTGCAGAAAAACGAGTTTTGCAAAACTGAAAGCACTCAGCAGGTGCAAAAGTTCAAACTCATCATTAGTAACCATTCCCTGTAGTGCTTCCTGAGGGGCCCCTCCAGAGTTCAGTTGCCTACTTGCAACTATTCTATGACCCTGCTCTGACCCTCACAGCAGGCTCATAGAATAGCTACAAGTAGGCCACAGAGGTCCTGTGAAAAAAAATTGCACTGCAACAGAAAGCAAATTACAGATAAGGAAGCAGGTGCCAGACTGGAAGTTTAAATTCAGTGACACATTAATCAACCCCAAATTAAATCATGTCAGTTGAAGCAGGGCATGTGTGCTTGCTTTCCCCCCCCCATAATCTACAGTGATGAACCAGAGGGTGGCAGTGATTGCCATCAAACAGACTTGGTGATCAGTCATATCATCTTGGCGTCCAAATGTGTATCAAGGGACTTGCCAATTCTGTTTGATGGCAATCCACTACTTGGTGGTCTGGATCTTGTCGACCAGTTTTGGATGTATTTGAGTTTGTTCATTTGGCGTTCACGGGTTGCCATACACTTATGTGTTCCCTGTTCGAGGCTGTTCAACGGTGACTTGGGAACGCACTGACTTATTGGAGTTAATGACAGCCAGGCCAAATTAATTGGCTCTCAGACCCCCTGTGTGCTTTGTGTTCAACAAGTGGGTGCACTGGCCCAATCGACACAGCAGTACCGGACTGCACACAGGCTCTGCGATGGCACACCTGGGACACACTTTTACAGTCTGCTTTCAAGGGTGGCACAACCAGTTCTGCAAGCCCACCAGCAGCGGTTGGTTTACAGGCCCCGGGCACACTCAGTGCACTATACGAAGGTCTGACAAGTAAACCAAACGAGTCAATCATGGGGTCACTAATTCGCACATCAATTTACTGTAGGGAGCACTCGCACTGTGGCACTGGACAGCAGTGGCACAGTACCCAAAGCATCAAAAAAATAAAACAGCAAAAACTGGAAGGGAGACCCCCGCCGAGGTTCCAGGTCTATCAATTCCTGCTCCCCGTCGTCCAACTTTGACAGTCTACTTTCTCTATATTGGTGTCTACAGATCCACAACACACACACACAATACTATTCAATACGCACCAAGAAGATGCTAATGTTTACAAGCAAACTGTTCTTCATAAAGTGTTCCAGTGCTCTTTGAAGTTAGCTTTCTATTACTTCAAATACCTGATAAATCCATTACCTTACTTTAGCAGAACTGGACCATACTTGTGTTGTGCATACATTTGTTTCTGGGCACGGACACTAGTCGAAATCCAATTGCATAGTGTGTGAGAAAGCGAAAACCTAGATGGTGAGCAGCAAAATTACACTATTACATAACACCTATGATACAAAAAATGCAGTAAGAGTTTTAGGACAACAAAAATAAAGCCGGAGACTAAAGAACACTCCATTGCTCAGTTCCATGTTTGAGTAGCTCACCGAGCCCATTTTTTCTACGTAGTCTGCTTCTTGTGGGCCTGACATTATATTGGTATAAAAAGGACTATAAATATGGAAAGGGGCGACCACTCGGTCCCCCCGAACGTATGGTAGGGGGCCCGGATCCCCCCGGGAAACCATTTTGGGCGGGGGGCGTGTCACGGCTGGTATGCCCGAAGTGGCGTAGCCGGGGCGCGCCTTTTCCCGCCCAGGAGGGGTTGTCCTAGACACCTACACCGTTGGCCACGCCCAGTAGGCGTACCGGAGGAGGGTACATGCCCTCCCGAAGAGGAATAAAGAGAGCAGGAATCCGAAGAAGCGTCCTCTTGTTCCTGTGCTTGGAAGCTGCACCCACTCGTTGCACGTCAGCCCTCGACGGAACAAGGAGCAATTTTGAGAACTTGTAATTTTGTGTGTTTCTCTTTCAGCGATTTCGAGCCTAAGGGTCCAGGATCGTGTTGAGCAATGAGGATCACATATCCGTTAACAATGCCTGGCAAAAAGGCGGGAAAGAAGTCCGGGACTGATCAGATGCTTCGCATGCTGATAATGGATATGGCGAGTATGAAAAAGCAGATGGCAGCGATGAACAATACGGGTAAACCAAAAAAGGTTATAGGCCCGGAATTGCCGGGAGTTGTCCCCACGGGGAGGGGTAAAAGGGCCAGGAATAGGGCGGCAGGGGAGGAGGTCCCGGTTCCCGAGTTACCCCCGGCAAGCCCGGTCATTCCAGTCGAGGCCCCGGTACCGATCCCAGATGCGGGTCAACCGATTCCGGTTGTTGTTACGCCCGCCAGCGAGGAGGACATGCCTCCGGAATTAGCCGCCCAGTTGGCCGCATGGCTTGGCAAAAAGGGGGGTGCTAGGGCACCGGGAGATACGGCCGAAGAGGCCAAGTTACTAATGCAGCAGTTGCGGCAGTCGCGAGATGCCGCGAAGGCGATTGTCCCTCTTGTCCCCCCACAGGTGACCTCGGAAGGACCGGCAGCTGGCGTCGAAAAAAAACAGCGGGAACAGCAACGGAGCCGGGTAAGCAGGCATTGCCAATGGCAAGGGAAGGGTCTTTGCCCTCAAGACGAGAGAAGGTGGTCCAACATATACCGTTGGCCACGAAAGAATTGATATGGGCTGATAAGTATGTGAATATGTTTTCTCTGCTGACTGACCATCGCGAGATGGAGTATGTTAAGACACAGAAGGATTTGTGGCACCCGAGTGTATGGCGAGCCAAAATGGCGGGATTCAGGGTTGATGAGACAATCTCAAATTGGGCCAAGGCCTTTGCGATGTTTTCTGCAATTATTGGGGAACGTAAGCCCGAGGTTTTGTCCGAATTGTCCTGCTATCAGGCAAGAATAATGGATTTTTATGAAACGTATGAGGGCAATGAGTGGTTGGGTTACGATATGAAGTTTCGTAAGGCCAAGGAGTACGATTCATCTCTGACGTGGGATTGTCTCGACTCGATCTCTTGGCAGAAGCAGGTCCTGCCGGGCGCGACGAAGTCGTCCTCGCTTGGCGGGAATGGGTCAGGGCCTTCCCGCCATCAGCCTGCGGCGCCCTTTCGAGCGGGCCCCGCTGGCGACCACCAACCAAGGAATGGTGGGAATGGGGATAAGAAAGGGGTCTGTTGGAATTTTAACAGGGGCAATTGCACAAGGCCACAAGGGACATGTAAGTTCAGACATGTGTGTGCAGGTTGCGGAAATTCTTCCCACCCCGAGAGTTCGTGCAGAGCCAAGAATGGTGATACCGGGGGTAGAGGAGGGGCCAAACAGGTCTGAGGGGGGCTATTGTGTACCGCTACCTACCCCCGTTGATATCATGGCAATGATCCCCTGGCTAAACGAATACCCTGATCATGTCTCCGCTGGGGTGTTGAGGAACGGCTTCTTATATGGTTTCCACATCCCGGCGGGGGATTTTCGTGGGGAACCACTTCGTAGGAACCAACTGTCGGCTCAGCATAATCCAGCGGTGGTTGAGAGGAAGATAGCAAAGGAGGTTGCCCTTGGCCGGGTTGCTGGCCCATATAGGCACCCGCCAGTAACCGATTTCATCTGTTCCCCGTTGGGAGTAGTCCCCAAGAAGGACCCGGGGGAATTTAGGCTGATCCATAACTTGTCTGCTCCAAGGGGTCGTTCAGTGAATGATGCAATTGACCCAGGAGTTTGTTCGGTGCGGTACGCATCCTTTGATGATGCCGTCGCCATGTTGAATCGCCTGGGGCCCGGAGCGCTGATGGCGAAGTCAGATATCGAGTCAGCGTTCCGGTTGCTCCCGGTACACCCACGGGATCAGCGTCTGTTAGGCTTTGTGTTCTAGGGCCATTACTACATGGATAGATGTATGCCAATGGGTTGCTCCATCTCTTGTGCTTATTTTGAGAAATTCAGCTGTTTTCTGGAATGGGCATTTACCAAAGCCACCGGCCATAGCCATGTTATGCATTACCTGGATGATTTTTTGTTCTTGGGGGCAGCCAGCGACACAAAATGTGCGCGGGCCTTACATGAATTTTGCACTCTCATGAAGAGGTTCGGGGTGCCATTGGCACCAGGTAAGACGATTGGGCCGTCTACTTCACTCGAGTTTCTTGGAATTGAGCTCGATTCTGTGGAGGGATGTTTCCGTTTGCCAGTAGGGAAAGTAGCGAAATTCAGGGCTTCCCTGGAACTATGCATTAGCAAAGAGAAAGTTACTCTTCATCAGTTACAACAAGCAGTGGGCCAGCTTAACTTTGCCCTAAGAGTGATACCAATGGCCCGCCCCTTTTCCCGCTCTATTGCACAAGCCATGGTTGGTCTCAAGGAAGGTCACCACCGCACGAGACTGTCGGCAGAGGTTCGCCAGGATATGCGCATCTGGTTGGCGTTCCTGGCGGACTTCAACGGTCGAGTGGTATGGAACAAGCCGCCAGCGTCTTCGGACGAGCTGGGTTTGTGGACCGACTCGGCGGGGAGCGTGGGATTTGGCGCCATCTTTGGTAATCGATGGTCGGCGCAGACATGGCCGACGTGGTGGCACACCAGCGGTCTCACAGGTAACATTGGGTTTCTCGAGTTGTTCCCCATTTTAGTGGCTCTGAAGGCATGGCCGGATGAGTTCAGAGATCGCTCTGTGGTGTTTTGGTCCGATAATATGACTGTAGTCGAATGTATAAATAATCAGGCAGCACGCTGCAAGTGGATATTGAGATTACTGAAGGAAATTGTACTACTTTGCATGAGACTGAACGTACAATTCAGGGCGAAGGATGTGCCAGGTGTACTGAACCAGGCGGCTGATGCACTCTCTCGTTCACACATGCAGGCTTTCAGGGGTTATCTACCTTCCGCGGACCTAGCGGCGGCACCATTCCCTGAAGCACTCTGGCTACTCGGTGCCCCGGATTACAAGACCTCGTGGCAGCAAGCTTAGCCCCCAGGACAAGGAAGGCATACGAAGGAGCGTTTCGTTCCTATTGTGCATTTTTGGGTCCAGCAGGGGGGGACAATTGGGGTCAGGAGGATTATGTCCTGAAGTTTCTAGTAGCACTGCACAGTGAAGGCCGATCAGCGGCAACGGCCAATAGGCACCGGGCCGCCATTTCATTCATGGCGCAGGCGCATGGCATCAAGGACCCAACATCGTCCTTTTTGGTAAAGAGAGCCCTTCGTGGTTGGCAACGCCTTGAGGGTCGTAGAGTGGACGAGAGGCGCCCGATTGCGTTAGAAAGGTTGTCCCTGCTAATGGCGACACTCCCCACGACATGTTCCTCCCAGTTCGAGGCAGTGCTGTTCCGGGCCGCTTTTGCATTAGCGTTCCATGGGGCTATGCGGGTGAGCGAGCTGGTTGCAAGAAATAAGAAAGATGTGGAGGGAGGTCTGTGTCGGGATCACATTCTGATTAAGGGTGATTCAATGGTAGTCACAATAACCAGGTCCAAGACCGACCAAAGTGCCATGGGAGACAGTGTTATTGTCCAGCGCATGCGAGGGTCCCCCATGTGCCCGGTGAAGAGCGTTGAGGAATATTTGGCGCGAAGGGCAGATACATGGGGGGGAAGCCTGCTGAGACACATCGACGCCACCCCACTGACGAGGTTTCAGTTTCAGAGGGTGCTAACAATGGCAATCGCGATTCAGACCCCAGAGAAGGCCCCTCCAAACGCAACAACCCTTTTTTAGAGAAAGGAGAGGCCAGAAACAGGGTAAGATTCAAACCACCGACAGCATGGGAAATGAGGACACGCCGCAACTATTACAAGAGCTAGCTGAAACGTCCATAGTTAACTTGTCGGAAAAACAACTTACTACACATGAGAAAACAGTTTTAGAGTTAGGGCTCAAATTTGTCCCAGCCACACATATGGATTTGACAAAATTAAAAATTGAAACACTTGAATTCTGTCGGAAACTGCGACTACAGGCTTTCTTTTTTGACAAGGAAAATACAAGGATACTTGAACCCTCTGGCCTTGCCAATAGGTCTACATTCATTCCTCCCACACACTTGGTCCCGAAAGAAATAATCACGTTCGAACAAGCTGTTCTCTCCTCCATTGCACAGTTGAGCAAACAAAAAACCTTTTTGAAAAAGAACTTGACAAAAGAACAACAAAAAGCCATCCATGATTTACGAAATGATGACACAATAGTGGTTAAACCTGCAGATAAGGGGGAGCACTAGTGGTGTGGGCAAAAGATAAATATGTCGCTGAAGCACATCATCAAATTGATAACTCTGAGTGGTATAGAGCATTGAATGAAGATCCCACAGAGCAGATCCAAAATGAAATAAGCTCCAAACTAACAGAAGGGTTTGACAAAGGCATCTTAGGTCCGAAAGAGTTTAATTACTTACTCAAAAAGAATCCACGCACCCCGGTAATCTATTTTTTACCCAAAATACACAAACATCTCACAGAACCGCCCGGGAGACCTATAGTCTCCAGGTGTGATTCTGTGCTAGAGCCATTAGCAAAATATGTTGATGTGTTTTTGAAGCCATTTTTGGGTCAAGTAAAATCGTACTTGAAAGATACCATGGACTTTATCACCAAAGTCGAAGGGGTCCCATTTGATGCGAACCAACACCTAATGGTGTCCTTTGACATAGTCTCCCTATATACACAAATTCCACAAGAGGAAGGCTTAGAAGCGATTGAATTTTTTCTGGAAACCCGCCCTAAACCACACAGAGTGCCCACAGAGTTCATAATCGATTTAGCTCGAATTGCACTCAAGAGGAACTATTTCCGGTTCATGGACACGTTCTACGTGCAGGTGAAGGGGACCGCCATGGGGTGTCCTTACGCCCCGGAAATGGCGGTCCTCTTCATGGCCTTGTACGAGGGACGGTTTGTGTACCACAACAACCCCTATCAGAACCATATTTTAAATTGGTATCGTTACATTGACGACATCTGGTGTCAATGGAAGGGTTCAGTTGAATCCTTGATCCAATTTCATGAATGGTTGAACATGAGACATCCGGATATAAAATTAACTCTAACCCACAGTACCACCAACCTGACGTTTCTCGACGTTGAGGTTGGTGTACAAGATCAAAAACTCATTACCACGTTACACCGCAAATGTAAATGTAGGTATACTTATATAGCGCGACCTGTCACCACAAAGGGCATCCTGGCGCTTGCCTAGGGAACCCGTCCTGGTATTCCCCTGTGAGAGGCCCCGGCAGGGTATCCACAAGGTGAAAGCCAGGCATCCCGCCGCGAGGGGCCGTTGTGGAGATTAAGCAAGCTATTGCCCAGAGTCGCAGAGCGTGAACCCGTGAGTCAAGAAGGCACCGGAGCGAGAATTATCGAGACCGTGGAATTTTTAGCCCAAGACCCGCCGAAGCGGGAAATTGAACCCTGGTCCAGGGCCGATCTCAGCTTCCGGGTCTGCCGCCTCTAACCCCTGAGCCACACTTCTCCACTATCTACAAATCTACAGACAAAAACACTATCCTCCACTACAGAAGTTATCATCCACAAAGTTTGAAAGCTAACCTCCCCTATGGACAAATGCTAAGGATTAGGAGGAACTGCTCTAGGAAAGAGGACTTCCTAGCACATTCAGAAATTCTCAGTAACCAACTTAAAAATAGAGGTTACCCTGATAAAATGTTAAAGCACTCCATCAAAAGGGCTTGGTGTACACCAAGAGAAGAGTTGCAGTCCAAAAAGCAGAAAAAACCGTTAGAGAGACTAGTTTGTGTTAGTACCTACGGGCCTCACACTAACAAGTTCAAATCTATAATCCTCAAAAATTGGCACCTGCTATCTGGACTAGGGATGCCAATGCAGAAACCACTTTTTGCCCTAAAAAAGGACAAAAGTATTGGACAACAGATTGTGAGGGCAGACCTAGGAGTCAGCCAAGTCAGAACAGACTTACGTACATTATGGCGACTGAAACCAGTCGAAGGACATCACAAATGTGGAACGTGTGTCTTGTGTGCCACCACAATTGAAGGCACTGAATTTGAATTCAACAACACGAAATGGTTCCATAAAGAATTTACAAACTGTAAAAGCCGCAACTTAGTGTATGCGGTAATCTGCCCATGTCCCAAACTATACATCGGGAAAACTAGTCAGCAAATAAACCAGAGAATGGCCCAACATCGGTCCCGCATCAAACAAAAAGTATTAACAGCCCCAATGGTACAACACTTCACTCAAAGTGGACACACAGAAAAAGATTTCAAATGGACAGTCCTGTCAGGAATAAAAATTCCACCAAGAGGAGGAGACGTAGAAACATTGTTGCTACAACGAGAAGCATACTTAATTCTCAAGTTCAACTGTGTAATTGAGGGGATGAATGAACTATCTGAATTACAAAGAAACATTCATTGAGCCCTCGTGCAATGCCACCGCCCCTTCTGGAGTACCCATCCTGCCTTCAATGAAAATGAATGAATTAGCTCTTTCCAACTCCTATAAAAAGCGCACTTCAACTCCCATAACTCCACCAGCGGGTCATGTCAGGTGATTAACCTGTGTCACTTCCGGGTGAAGTCCGGCAGAGTCAGTGTGGTAGAACGAACACCGAGATTGAATCCAAAAAGGTGAGCTCCCACAGCCTCGCGCTCGCAATCTCGCGCTCATAGCTTTCATTTCTGAAGTAAAACGCCGAACTAATCTGAGCGTTTTGTTAACTTTGTAGCCACAAGCGATTGAAACAAAGAAACAATCCCAGCAAGGGATACGCGCCTAACGCGGAAACTTCCCTGCCAGTACCCGCTCTAAGAAGCCAGCGTGACTGACGCCCACACACCTTCAGATTAAGTAAGTGAAGTTACTTTAAATACTCGGTCATGCCCATGTAGTCAAAAGAGAGTGAGACAAAGCGACAACTTATGGTCTCCTTTCTCTTGATACAGAGTCAAGGTCAGGAAATCCGAATGATAATGACGACATCGCGTACTTGAAACAAACAGGTACCACAAGCCCCATTTAATATAATCACTTGCAAAAATCATGAGAAAGAGTAGAGACTAAAATATGATTTTTAACCCAACAGGTACCCAGGCTTGCCCTGAAGAAAAACCCGAGTAATCACACCGGGTTTGGAAACGCGTCGGCTTTTCCACATGTGATTTATTTTCAAATCCACTATAAGGCATTAAATTGAAAAAGACGTCCCGCGCTGTAGGACGTTCTCGAACCTTGAATAAATTAGATGCCCATAGTGTGTCAGTCTTAAAAAAACTCTCAAAACGAACTATGACATAAGACTGATTGTTGAAAATTCTGGTGTACCTTTTTAATGATTCAAATTCATGTTTATGTATGTAACGGTCAAGCAAACCATTGATGTTATGATTTTCCATGTACAATTGTTTTTTGAATTATGATTTATGTGTAAGAACTGCTTCAGGTTGTGTTATAACCTCTTACTGCAAATGTACAAGTAAGATAAACACTTGAAATGAGTTAATTAATAATGAGTCTCTAAAACTACATAAAGAGCTCACACTTGCTGATAAATAATAAACAGCATTGAACCCGAGACCAGGCAATCCTTATTTTATATTATAAACTTGTCCTGCCTGGTCCTGTAGGACAAAACCCCTCTAGCGAATACAACAATGGCAATCGCAGCAGCGGGCTTGGACCCGGGCGATTTCGGGACCCATTCCTTTAGGATAGGGGCTGCTACAGAGGCTACAGCCGGGGGTCAGAGTGTTGAGAAGGTGAAACAACTGGGACGATGGTCCTCGAACTGTTATAAAAGGTATGTGCGGTTGCACATGTTGTGAAGTCAATGTCATGCACTCACGCTTCTTGTCTTCTGTTTGGTTTACAGTTTCGCGAGTATGCTATGCGGGGCGGACTGTGCAGTCGACCCGGCACCTGGGGATCGGCGGTCAGAGATCACCGGCTGAGGAGAGAGTGGTGTGGGTCGTGGGCCACTCATACGTGAGGCGGGCCGGGGAAGTATTCAAAGCAGGTGACGTGACTCATGCAGCTGGGGAATACGGGTACAGGGTGACCTTCCACGGAAGGGGCGGGATCTGTATTGACCAGTTTCAATGTTTTATTGAGGAACTGTTAGGGCGGCAGAGGTCACCGCCATCTATAATCATAGTACATCTGGGGGGCAATGACTTGGTGACACTCGGTCGGCGAGTACTACTCGAGCGAGTTCTATTTACTGTTAGCTGGCTGGCGAGAAGGATCCCAGGGTGCACGATAGCATGGTCCCACATGATTCCCAGGAAGGTGTGGCGGGGGGGCCTCTCTGTGTCAGCTCTGAACCATTCAGTGAAAAAGGTCAACAACAAACTTGGTAGGTTGTTTCGCTCGGCGCAGTTGCACTGTATTCCGCAAGGATGTATTCGGGGGGATCGCATGTATCTCGATGATGGGGTCCATTTGTCCCGGGAGGGGAATGTCTTACTCATAGGAGACTTCATAGCATGGTTAAGGGGTTTGTAAAAGCATGACCTTTAGTAGGAGTTTGTGGGGGGGCCGGATAGCCGGTCAATTATCCGGCCTGTGGCGGTAAGGTCATGATCGGTGAGCAGTAATTTCAAGGTCCCTAGAGGGGGGGCGCCACCCACTACGGATGGGAGCGCCCGGGGGGAGGTGGCCATTGGCCCCTCACACGGGGAGGCGGCACCCACTAAGTATGGGTCGCCTAAGGGAAGACGGCCATAGGCCCCTTCCAGGGGAGGAGGCGGCTAAGATGCCCCTCCTACGAATTTCCCGGGGCCCGGATATCCGCGACGGCGGATGTGATAGACAGTGTGGGGTGGGAGGGGGGTCCACGCTACCTTCTAACAGACACCTCACACGAGTCCTCGGACGACCCTTAAGATGGCGTCGAGTTAAAATAGGGGGCCCCCGCAAGACAAGGGAAATTCGAGTTGGCACAGAGGTACAGTCCTCTGCACGCCCGCCCTCACATCGTGAGGGGGAGAGTTCTGGTAGTAGGGATCTGACACCGGTTGCAACCTTGCCGTTGGCCCGTAATGCTAGGATGTACAATTTTAATTTCGAAAGTATGCATTTGCAGGATGTTAGACTCGGCTAGGAAAACCTTTGTACTAGAGATTTGTTAAGGTTAGCCAAAGAACATGTCTTCATCGAAATGTAATAAATGAAAATTGTACATGATATGAAACTGTTATTTTAATGTTTTAATTTTGTTTCATATTTTAATAAATACGGCTGGGAGGGTGACTCCCTCCCGCCTTCCAAAAGTTCAGAACTGCGTCCATCTTCCCATCCTTGGGGATTGTGTTGGGAGGGGGTGACAGGCATCCCGGCCATATGGAAAGGGGCGACTACTCGGTCCCCCCGAACGTATGGTAGGGGGCCCGGATCCCCCCTGGAAACCATTTTGGGCGGGGGCGTTTCATGGCTGGTATGCCCGATGTGGCGTAGCCGGGGTGCGCCTTTTCCCGCCCAGGAGGGGTTGTCCTAGACACCTACACCGTTGGCCACGCCCAGTAGGCGTACCGGAGGAGGGTACACGCCCTCCCGAAGAGGAATAAAGAGAGCAGGAATCCGAAGAAGCGTCCTCTTGTTCCTGTGCTTGGAAGCTGCACCCACTCGTTGCACGTGAGCCCTCGACGGAACAAGGAGCAATTTTGACCCACCCACCAGCCCCTTATGGCAACGTTAGTACTGCAATAAAGTGATTTGCTTGGATAACATCTTTTTTCCGTTGTATAGCGGTTGATAACAGGACAATGTTGGTACTGCAATAAAGTGATTTGCTTGATAACATCTTCGTACCTGGTTTAGCGAATGATAACGGTCTAAGTTTAATGATGTTATAAAATGTCTAGTAGTAGAGACAAATATTGCAAGGTACAGTATATTTTTCTCCCTTAGTAGGTAAACAAATGTCGTATTTATTTTGGTCGGGCGGTAAGGTCATGATCGGTGAGCAGTAATTTCAAGGTCCCTAGAGGGGGGGCGCCACCCACTACGGATGGGAGCGCCCGGGGGGAGGCGGCCATTGGCCCCTCACACAGGGAGGCGGCACCCACTAAGTATGGGTCGCCTAAGGGAAGACGGCCATAGGCCCCTTCCAGGAGAGGAGGCGGCTAAGATGCCCCTCCTACGAATTTCCCGGGGCCCGGATATCCGCGACGGCGGATGTGATAGACAGTGTGGGGTGGGAGGGGGGTCCACTCCACGCTACCTTCTAACAGACACCTCACACGAGTCCTCGGACGACCCTTAAGATGGCGTCGAGTTAAAATAGGGGGCCCCCGCAAGACAAGGGAAATTCGAGTTGGCACAGAGGTACAGTCCTCTGCGCGCCCGCCCTCACATCGTGAGGGGGAGAGTTCTGGTAGTAGGGATCTGACACCGGTTGCGACCTTGCCGTTGGCCCGTATTGCTAGGATGTACAATTTTAATTTCGAAAGTATGCATTTGCAGGATGTTAGACTCGGCTAGGAAAACCTTTGTACTAGAGATTTGTTAAGGTTAGCCAAAGAACATGTCTTCATCGAAATGTAATAAATGAAAATTGTACATGATATGAAACTGTTATTTTAATGTTTTAATTTTGTTTCATATTTTAATAAATACGGCCGGGAGGGTGGCTCCCTCCCGCCTTCCAAAAGTTCAGAACTGCGTCCGTCTTCCCATCCTTGGGGATTGTGTTGGGAGGGGGTGACAGGCATCCCGGCCATATCGGAAAGCAAAGCGGAGCTAGGAAACTTTAGCGCTCTGAGTCTAAGGAGTAAATTTACTCCAAAGAACAATTGGAAGTATGTCCACTGCAGCCGTGTTTTCTAAGGACTGCTCATGGCTGAGGAGAGACTGCACCTTGTCAGCATGTTCTCTCTTTTAATGTATGCACTAGGCAAGGAGTGATGTAATTGTCCTGCAATTGTCTATTTTATTTAGGTCACATTCTTCCTTTGTTAATCCATCAGTAGTGTCGTCAGAGATTCACAAAAGAGACAGATGCTCTCTGATGACTAATTTACAATGAACTGAAATTACATCGCAGAGTAATTTCTTCCAAAAACGTATGTTCATGTAGCATTAACAAAAGCATTTGTATGCTTATGATAATCTTGTGATGTTTGCTGCATCATAGTGTATATTTCCAAGCATGGATGGCGCCTCTATACGTGTGGACAAAAACAACAAATTTACAACAGAATAAACCACTGTGGCCCGGAAAAAACCTAACTAATTGTAACGCGTTTCAATCCTAACTGATTTACAAATGTGTGTGAATTGTCCAAGCAAATTGCACTTTTCAGGTGTAGGACATTCTCACTACCTCAATGACCTGCTCAGTACCAGACATGACCTGACTTTTTTTTCTCTGGAGACAAAACAACGCACCGGGAATTGCAGACAGGCCACTGGAAAAGGAGTTTTCATTCGGTTCAGATACTGGGCTGCCTCTGTTATCCTAATTTACTTTTGCACTTCCTGCTCGATGTGCTTGGCAGTGTAATGCATGCGATTAAGCCATGTTGCGTTGAAAACATGGGGGCATATTATTAAGAACGGCGTTAAAATTATCACTGGTTTAGTGGCAGAAAACTGCAGCTAAAGCAGCGATAATGGGCTTGATAATATGCCCTGGAGAATTCCAATTCACACCACAACATGAACTTCTATTTGAATTCTCAAGAGCATATTATCAAGCCCAATATCGCACCTTTAGCTGCAGTTTTCTGCCGCTAAACCAGCGATAATTTTTATTAACTCTGTTCTTGATAATAGGCCCCATAGTCCATTACAGTCAGCCAGTTGGTCATGTCATTCATGTCATTAATAGCATAATGACACATTCTCTGCTTAAATATTGACACATTCCCTGCTTTGGGAGACATGCAAACAATTAGGGTGAATGGAACTTGGTGTTCTTTTCAGGGATGCCTGACGATATGAGCTTCTAGTAACATTTCAATAATCACATTTGATTAATTAATAAGTGGGGTGAAAGTGAATAAAATGTTTTCTGGTATGTTATCACTGCTCAATCGTGGAACAGCTTGCCATTGTCCCTGTCGACTGAATCGGAATGCCTATTTCAACACAGCCGTCCCTTAGCCGCTCAGAGACACTTACAATTGCCTACCGTCCGTATATAGCTGCTTGCTATATACGTTTCTAAATAAATAAATATGTCTATGGCTAAAGGCATGCCAGCTTGCACACAGATTTCTTTTTCCAAAAATTATGAATAATAGTGCATTTTAAAACACGCCAAAATACGTTTGCATAACAGAACTGATTTTAGAAGGACTTTTGAAAGGGGGTTACCTTTAAAGAGGTTTCTGCGAAAATGAGTTAAAGGGCATTGAAAAGTGCTTTCCCTACGTACGCTGCCAAATGTTGGCCTTTTTGAATTGTTAGGTCAGTGGTCACTTTCAAGTGATTTTTTGCAACAAAAAATAAATCAAACCCAGGTGAACTGTTTAAGGCATGTGTAGATTAATATATTGATTTGAGATAAATTGGCCTACATTTCTGCAGCGCTTAGTTTGTAAAAACAAAATAAGTGCAGGTGCACGAATTTTGTCAGAATTCTGCAGACGCTCAGTGTCAGGGTTGCTTAACACCAAACTCGATGTTTTGATTTTAGTATACACCCCTGCCCCTTTATCTCATTCTGGTAAATTCCTTCTAATCCATACGTTCTCCTTTTGTCACTTTTTTCCATCTTTCTATTCATCTTTATTTTCATCTTTGACAATTTTCTTGTTGTGGGTCAACGTCTAAATATTAAGTCCTAGGGGCAGATGTATCAAGCGTTTTTTTTGTCGCAAACCCTGCGAATCGCAAAACAGCAGTGTTTGCGACAAAAATAACAGGAAATACGATGTATTAAAAAAATCGCATCACAAAATTAAGGAATCTCTAAATTAGCGATTCCTTAATTTTGCGCTACCATTTAAGGAATCGCAAAAAGCGATTCCTTAAATGGTATGTAAGAAAGAAGAAAGTTTTGCGATTTCACTCTAAGAAATAGCAAATTACCACCAACTTGTGGTTGGTGGTAATTTGCGAATTCTTTAAAAAATTCACTTTTTGAAATTTCTAAAGGTGCCATGTGACGCTCATACATGCCCTTAGTGCATGTATGTGCGCCATATGCGCACACATGTAAATTTCAGGGGTGCAGCAGGGTGTCCTCAAGACACCCTTGCACCCTTGAAATTATTCTCAATTTGCGATTAGCAAATTGCGAATCGCAAATTGAGAATAACTTTCCATTCATTCTTATGGGCCTCCTGGCCCTTAGAAATGAATGGGAAATTATTCCTTAATTGCGATTAGCAATTTGCTAATCGCAATTAATGAATTTTAAGAAATCACTAGAAATAGCGAATTTCTAGATACATACCATTTAGTAATTCTCAAATAGCGATTCGCAAAAAATCGCTATTTGAGAATCGCTAAAGGGGTATCTTGATACATCTGGCCCCTAGTCTCTAAACAATAGTGCCCCGAGTCCTACCTTCAATCACGGTATAGTAATGTAATAATTTTGCGACCTAAATTCTCTAGAGGATTCTAAATAGATTGTGTCAATGGTCAGATTTAGGAAATATATCATTCTTCCTTGAGACACGGCTTTGATCAGGGACACATAATTGAGTAAGTATGCATTGAGTCAGGCAGTGGGGCTCATTATGCATCAGCAATATTGTAGAGTCACAGATAGCATGGATCTCCAGACCTCAGGTGTCTGAGCCATCCCTGTCTATTCTGCGGGGGAGGGTTAGAAGAGTGATTTGGTAATGCTGAAAGGTGTTTTCAGAATCAAGATTGAATTTTGTAAAGCTGCCATTTCTGTGGAATGGGTAGCGAAGAGTATCAACTGCAAACCGCAAGCGGCCTCTTATTTACTTATTTGTTTACTACACTGTTTATTGATTTTAAGGTAGCATATCAGCATGACAAATCAATATTTGGTCTCACAGTATTGCACGAATGAAGGCAGGGTAGGAAAAGAAAAGGCATTACAACAATACACACTACAGTGGCCTCTTATTTTATTTTTTTCACGACCAATTTTATTGAGCAAATGAGCAGTGAGAACGTGGCGTCCCCAAGACCGAAGATCACCACGACAATATCAATACAACAAATCACGTAGGCAGCAAGTGATGAAACAGACTCAAGAATAGGCTCAGTATAGAAACCCCCCATTTACCCACCCTATCCCACAACTCCGGCCCCCCCAGCCCCAAAACTCCCCCCCCCCCACCCCCCCAACCACACGTGTACATAAAGCAATAGAATAAAATGTGCAGGTGTAGTGCAACCAGAGCGTCGCTGCTTCAGGCCAACAATGTCACTGTAGTTAGATGTCCTCCTCTCGCTCCGCCGGGGGATCCAGAGACAGGCCCCGGTAGTCGGCCCAACGCTTCCATATTTTGTAATGTTTGCGCGGGCAGCCCCTCGCTTCAAAGATCGGCCTCTCCAGACCCATGAAATAATCTAGCCCAGCCCTCCATGCAGACAGGGGGGGGGCCCTCACCGCTTTCCACGCCCGGGCCAGATCCCGCTTAGCCACAACAAGCCCCAAGAGCAACAAGTGGCGCTTATATATGTTTCCCCCCACCCCCTCCATGATGTGCAGTAATCCTAGTCGGTGGGTACGGGGAAGGTCCCAGCCCAGGACCTCGGACAGACAACTCCACACACCCCTCCAGAACCCAGCCAGCCGGCCACACGTCCACACAGTGTGCATCAGGGACCCAGGCACCGCCCCACAGCGCAGGCATTCCGGAGATGCAATCAACCCAGCCTTCCACAGCCGTTCACGCGTATAGTAGGCGCGATGCAAGTATTTAAATTGGATGAGTCTGAGCCGGACAGCAATGGCGGTTCCACGTGGGGATTCCAACGCCTCCCTCCAATCGTCCTCATCGAGAGGGCCAATGTCCACCTCCCACGCCGCCCGAAGAGAGTGCAGGGTAGAGGAGCAGTGGATGACCAACGTCTGGTATATCCTGGAAACCTTTCTGTCCCCTAGATCCCCCATAAACACTTTAGCCTCCACCAGGCTGAACTCCGGCAGGGAATCCAGACCTGCGATGCTCGGGGTGAGGGCATGTCGCAGCTGCAGGTAGCGGAAGAACTGGGACTGAGGCATTTGGAACTCTGCGCGGAGTTCCTCAAAGGATTTGAGGGTGGTGCCGGACATGACTTGGCCCAGTTGTGTAACACCTGGTATACACCTGTTACAACGCAACTTTTACAACTACCTACTGTTACAACGCAACTTTTACAACGCATACCATTACAACGCATTGCGCTGGGGGGCGCTCTAGGATAGGGAATAAGTATAATTTACTATCCAACACCTTCCCTAGTGTCCACGGGGACTGGAGTTGGAATAGTAAATTATACTTACCACTATCCAGCACCTCAAAGCGCTATGCGTTGTAATGGTATGCGTTGTAATGGTCGCGTTGTAATGGTAGGTAGTTGTAATGGTATGCGTTGTAACATGGTACATCCGTAACACCTATGGCTTCCCAGCCCTCAAAGCCCGTCAGGGCCGCCAGCTCCGGGAGCAGACCATTGTGCCAAAGTGGCGTCTCGGCCGTTAATTTGCCCCACCAGCCCATGCGGCGCAGGGTCTGCCGCCACACAGCAAAGACCATTCTGGTAACCGACGGCAACACACGGCGCAGGCGAGGCGAATATAGAATGGTGTGAAGCGTATGATCACCCATGAGCGATCGTTCCAGGGCGTATGCCGGATCCCCCCTATCGCCGTACCACCATTCGTTAAGAACCAGTATTTGGGAAGCCTGGTAGTAGGAGAGGAGGTCCGAGGTGGCCAAGCCACCACAGTACGTAGACAAAAAGCATGTCTTCAACGCCACCCTGGCCGCACCGCCATCCCACAGGAAACGGCCCAATACAGAGTTAACTTGACGGAACCACTGCTGGCCAACGGGGTACGGGAAATTCTGAAGTTGGTACAGGAGACGTGGAAGTGCCACCATCTTAAAGATGGCCGATCTCCCAAAGATAGTAAGCGGCATCCTGGACCAAGTCTTGACATCAGCCTGGACTCGTTCCCACACTGGCAGGACACCACGAGCCCAAGCCACCACGCGCGACTCAGATAGGAAAATGCCCAGATATTTCATGCCATCCGTCGCCACCCGCAGTCCCTCAGCCCAGGGGTCAGTGACAACTCCGCCGCCCAGCACCCACAGGGTCGATTTATTAAGGTTGAGTCGGAGACCCGAGATCTCACCAAACACGCGCATGACCTCCAGAACCCGGGGACCCGAGCGTTGTAGGTCGGTGAGAAACAAGAGGACATCATCCGCATACAGCGCAATCCTATCCACCAGGTCCTCGTTCCAGACAAAACCGGGCAGCTGGGCATCCGCCCGCACCCGCGACGCCAGGGGCTCCATGGCAAGGGCGAACAGGTACGGGGACAGAGGGCAGCCCTGTCGAGTACCCCGACCTATACGGAAGCGCCCAGAGGTAGCCCCGGCCACTCGGACCGAGGCCGTCACATTGGTATAGAGCAAGCGTATGTACGACAAGAACACCGGGCCTAGGTTGAGGCGAGCTAACAAAGTAAACAGGTATGCCCAGCTCACAGAGTCAAAGGCTCTGTCCATATCCGCCAGTAGGAGTGCCGCCTGCTCATCCCGAGTACCCATGGCATCGACCGCCGCCTGTGCCCGTCTGATATTATGTCGAGTGGCCCTACGGGGCATGAATCCGGCCTGGTCGGGGTGGACCAGGTCAGCAATGTGGGGCAACAATCGGTTCGCCAAGGCCTTTGCCAGAAGTTTGGCCTCGATATTTAAAAGGGAAATGGGCCGGTACGAGTCGTGCCTGTCCGGCTCCCTGCCCGGCTTCAAGAATACCACGATCTCGGCATGGCGCCAGTCTGGCGGCAGTTCCCCTTGGGTCCGCGCCGCCTCCAGTGCGCGCCGATAGTGGGGCCCCAACTGGAGGTGGAACTTTTTATAGAATTCGCATGGGTAGCCGCTCGGGCCTGGCGCCTTTCCAGTATTCAATTGACCTAGGGCCTCCCCGAGTTCCTCAGCTGTGAGCGGGGCGTCTAGAGCGGCCCTGGTCTCGTCGGTGACGGCCTGCGGTAGCAGGTCGTCAAGATAGGCGGAGATCTCACCCGTCTCCAGGTGGTCACGGGGGGCGTACTGCGTCTCATAGTAGTGGGCAAAGCTAGCCGCGAGCATGTCTGGGTCCGTCATAACCGAGCCGTCTTCCGCTGTGAGACCCGGTAACACAAGGGGCTGGAAGGTCGCCTGGCACAACCTGTGAAGCATGGTACAGGACTTGTCGCCCCACTGATATACCCTGCTACGCGTGGCGAGCCACGCCTGCCTTGCCTCGTCGTAGAGGACTGAGGCGTACGACTGTTGGGCCTGCAGGAGCTGCCGTACTGTGTCGTCGTCGCCCCCATCCCGGCCACACTGCTCTAACTCCTCCACGCGGGCGGCGACGGTCACAATGGCCTCCCGATGCTTCCGCCGAGCAGCCACGCACCAAGCAATATCGACACCCCGCAACGTGGGTTTCAGCGCCTCCCACACCACCATTGCATCCACACCGCCCACTAGGTTCTCTCGCCAATAATGATCAATCGCCTCACGCAGGTGATGCACATACTCAGGCTGCTGCAACTGCCCAGACGACATCCGCCATCGAAACGGCTGTCTCTTCGAGGGGAGGGCTATGGTAGCCATAACAGGGGAGTGATCAGACAGACCTCTGGGGAGTATCACAGCATCCCTGACTCGGCACAGACAGGCACCCGGCACAAACAAATAATCAAGTCTCGAGAAGGACCCATGCACCGCCGACACATATGTGAATTCACGCACAGCAGGATGAAAATGGCGCCAAACATCAACCCAACCCAGGCTATCCACCGTTGCACGTAGTCTGGTGGGAGAAGCAGGTGGCCTCTTATTTTTTAATAATTTGCTGACTTAATAAAGAGCTCTTATATGACAACATGCATGGCCTTGCTTAGGGAAGTGCAACCAGTGCAGCTGCACCTGGTGCTGAGTGGGAGGGTTGCTGCTTAATTTTAAAGTAATATATGAGTTCAAAAGCAGGTGTTTCAGAGTTCATCTGTGTCCAGTAGTTTTCAGGCAACAATACAAATGTGAAGATAAATCTGGTGATTAATGTTGCTGCTGAAGAGAGATATTAGTTTTGTCTAGAGGCAGTTTTAACTCAGCATAAAGAAGCCCAGAGACTTAATGTGCCTACTGCAAAGAATGTGTCCTCTGCAGATCACAGAACTGAGTGTGAGTGGACTCTGAGTAGCACTATAAAAAATGTATTCAAAAAATGTATGCAGATAGGGTCTTTTGAGAGATAAGGGACACAGTTGAAGGGTGGCAGTGAGGGAATTTGTGGAGAAGATGGTCATCGGTGGTTGGGGGGGGGGCATTGTAGAATCCCAGTTGCTTTCCATGAATGAGGAGACTTAGAGGCCTGTAGTACTTCAACTTCTGTTATTCAAGTCAGGTAGCTCTGGATCAACATCCCAGCCATCCGTTTCTCACTCGCATGCTCTGAATCTAAACCTTCTCTCTAAACCTTGTGCACTGAAACAAACATGATTTAACAGGTTGGCAATTCCATTAGGTTCCTGCAAAAAAAAGAGAACAATGTGAAGCATTGGCTGTTCTTTAGTTCATCATTTGAAAGCTGAGAGCAATGCAGGTAAACCAGGATAGATGGTGACCTTAGTTTATGGTGGATTACGTCCACAATTCTAGTGGAGCAGAGAAGAGCTGGGAAAAGAAGATTGACAGAGATGCCTTATGTGACAGGGCATATGCACATAACAGAAATACTTCCGGAGTGGCACCTGGTATGGTGGTAGGGAAGGAACAGAAAAATGGATGGCATATATCTTTGGTAGGGGACAGACATGAAACACAAGAAACGGAGTTTGGGTAGGAGGTGAAATCCCAAGGGAAAGAGATCTAGAATTAGAAGAGATACCAGGGAGAGGCTCCCTATTAAGATTAAGATGATGAACGACATTTGATGCTGGTTTTCTTTTGAGATTGATAACCAGGTAGACTCAAATTATATAGCTCTTTTCCCATGCTCTTGACACTGTCATTAGATTAAGTAGCTCTAAACAAAAACAAAACAACTACTTGGATGATTTATTTTTCAAAACAATTCTATTTGAAAATCCATCTTTGAACTCACACCAATACCTACAACAGCTCAGTAAAAATCCTAATTGATATGTACACTTGTATTACATTTCCCTTTCCCTTCCAATGGATCATGATATTGGCAAATTTACAAATTAATACTAAGAGCAGATCTACAACAGGTGATCCAAAAGATATACAATCTTAACAACCAACTGTAATTCTTCAATTATATTTTAGCCCCTCACTGACCATTATTGGAAGCAAAGAATTGCTCTAACATTCCTACACTGATGACTGTCAATGGTTCTTACAAACCAAAAACAACATATGCCAATGTCATGCCCTAGGCAACTGCCTGGCAAATCTCGCCTTCTGGATGGTTACATTTATAAAAGTGAGTAGAAGCAGAAGTTTCTCAAAACCAAAATGCACCGCCTGATCTCCCCTCAATTGATCAGCAAATTAAACACAACTCCAAAGTAAAACCCAATGAATTGCCCATACTTTTAAAATTACCTTTGATGAATAGATCAGCTTTGTAATACGCACATTGAGAAACGACTTCTGCCACTCAGAGGTGTTAGACCTGACATACTTGATGCGGTATTCCTGCAAACTTTTACCGTCACTGCTCCTGTTTTGCTGAATTTGTTTTGCTTGGCATTAGTACTCTGTGCCTTTTACCAGACTATGTGCATTTTACCACAGCTAACCAGTGCTAAAGTGCTTGGGCTTTCTCCCTAAAACTTGGTCAAATTGGGCTATACCTAAATGACACCTTTAATGTACTTATAAGTACCTAGCACAGGGGTACCACATGTACCCAGGGCCTTTAAATTAAATGCCACTAGTGGACCTGCAGCACTCGTGCCACACACTAAAAACTTTTAAAACATGTCTCAAGCCTGCCACTTCAGCCTGTTTTGCAGTTGCTTGTAAGCTGCCATTTCGTCCTGGCAAAATAAACCTTTTACCAGTCCTAAACCTTCCCTTTTAATACATATAAGTCACCCATAGAGAGGGCCTAAACGATTATAGAGCTGATTGCAATGTATTCAAAATGTAGGACATGTGAGTCTACGATTTACATGTCCTAGCAGAGAAAACTCCTAAAGTAGTTTTTCTCTACTTTAAAGCCTTTTTCTCCCATTGACTAACACTGGGATTCTTTAGTACATTTAGTAAGATACAACATTTGATTGGGAGTAGATCAAAATATGGTGTTTACACTCAAATGAATTGTAAAATCCTCTTTTATTGTAAAGTTGGATTTTAAGTCACAATTCAGAAAATCCCACTTTTAGGAAGGTGAATGTTCCTATCTGAACCATTTATGCTGTCTGCCTTCTGCCAGTGTCTTGGGTCTGATAACTGTTAATGGCTCTGTCTTTGGGGCTTGTGTATTTCTCCAAGACAGTGACACAAATGAGGAATAGGTGTAGGCATGGTGGTCTATCATGTCAGCATAGTTGGGAGCAGAGCTGTGCCCTGTCCCAGTTACACTTCAAAGGGATTGACTCCTGCACTCACAGAAGAGACTCACACTAGTCTTTTTTCATCCCAAACTTCTTAGAGTCTTGACAGGCGAAGGGAAGAACATTCCGGAACCAGAAGTAGGGCTAGTATAGGAAAACCCTCCACTTCAAACGCTGGCACCAGGTAAATATTAGTAAGCCTCCAGAACCTCTATTATGCTTACCACTCACATGTAAACCTCAGGTCTTCTGCAAGAGTGAGGATAGCCCACCCACACTCTTCTGGGCAACTCTCATTATGTAGTTGTGTACTCAAGCATTAACAGATCTTCACGAAGGGAAGGAGAAAAGAAAGAGAGAATAAAGCTTCTCTTGAACTTAGTTGGGTCTTCTCGTGCTTGAATGCTGAGGGGGGTGGATATTCACAAGTCACCTCTGTTCTCTTGCTTGCAGAGTTGCCTTGTACACAAGAAACACAACAAAATGATCTCAGGAAAAGTCAGAGGTATGTGATTTCTAAATCAACTATTGTATGTCTCCTTATTCTAAGGCCTACCAATAGGAGAATGCAACAGTTTGTAAATCGATTCTTGAACCCTTTACGTGAAAGTTCCAATCACCAACTATAGACTCTACAGTTAACACAGAGTCTAAAGCCAAATAAGTAATGCTCACTTCTCAACAGAGATTCACAAATTTCTATCTTGTAAAGTATTGACTCATGTAACTTAGGCAACTGTTTGCAAAGTTCTTTTGTAACAGGTAATGTAAGTTTCAATCTTACAAGCGCTTCTTAATAAGTCACACAAGTCTCTGTCTTATAAGTGCTCCTCAGAAAGTAAAATAAGTCTTTGTCTTGTAGTGTGTGCTCCTCAATGCTTGTTGCCAGTGTCTATGGTAGTGCAATAACATGACTTTGATGCTGATGTTCCCTTTCACCTTTCCACAGGATCTGATGTGAAGATGATGTGCTGATAATCATCTGGAGGGTAGCAGGAGTCCAGGAGTATGGCACAGATGCACGAGTCCAAGGTTCAGCAGGTAAGTAGCAGATGGTGATGAAGATCCTTTCCCCATTGTCTAAGGAAGCCTAGCATTGGCTAAGTGTTTGCGGCATGGAATTTCAACAAGCACATTGGGCGGGCTAAGAGAAGGAAGCAGGTAAGCCTGGGGCATGACAAATGAACAAAAATAGGGCATAAAGTTCAAATGGTGGCCTTAAGCTGAGGTGAAGCATGAAGGGGTCAACAGGCATGTATCCTGGAGAAACTGGGGCACATAGAGATGCTTGAGCAAGACAGGAAAATAAAGGGTGCAAATGACACAGGTGTTTCCAGTGGTAACAGCCATTCTTGAGTATGTTCCTGGGCCTTTGGACAGTAAACAAGAAGGACTGCCTTGTTCTCCAGGGAACTGCCCTGCTGCTTTCAGCCTGCCTTGCTCACCAGAGGGCTGCCCTGTGGCTACCAGAGGACTAACCTGATGCTTGAGGACTGTTTTGATCTCAGAGGGCTGCCCTGCAGCTTGAGGGATGACCACCTCTCTGAGGAGGAGAACTGGACCTGTTTCCTTCATCCCAGGCGAACCTCAGTGACTCCATGGGTAAGTTGGCTGACCCCTTTTCTAATCTGCAGGGACACAACACAGCTCCAGAGGCCTCCCTGCAACTCCCAGCTGACCTTCTGCCACTGGACCTTCCTGGTCTTGAAAACTCTACATACCTGAGCCCTGCTGGCCTCTGCTACAGTGAGTGCCTGATCCTCAATCAATCAATCAATCTTACTTGTAAAGCGCGCTACTTACCCTTGAGGGTCTCAAGGCGCTGAGGGGAGGGGGTGCCGCTACTGCTTGAAGAGCCAGGTCTTGAGGAGTCTTCTGAAGGCGAGTAGGTCTTGGGTCTGCTGTAGGTGGGTAGGGAGGGTGTTCCAGGTCTTGGTGCCAAGGTAGGAGAAGGATCTGCCGCCGGAGGTTCTTCGTTGGATGCGGGGGACATCGGCGAGGGCGAGGCTGGCGGAGCGGAGTTGGCGGGTCGGTGTGTAGAAATTGAGTCTGCTGTTCAGGTAGGCCGGTCCGGCGTTGTGGAGTGCTTTATGTGCGTGGGTGAGGAGCTTGAAGGTGATCCTCTTGTCAAGGGGGAGCCAGTGTAGATCTCTCAGGTGGGGGTGATAGGGCTGTGGCAGGGGACGTTGACGATCAGTCGGGCAGAGGCCTTTTGGATGCGTTGTAGTCATCGTAGGTGTTTGGCTGGGATTCCTGCGTAGAGTGCGTTGCCGTAGTCCAGTCTGCTGCTGACGAGGGCCTGTGTCACCATTCTTCTTGTTTCGGTCGGGATACACTTGTAGATCCTGCGGAGGTGGTTGTAGCAGGAGGAGGAGATGCCCTGTTTAGACATGGAGAGGGAGGAGTCGAGGATGAATCCTAGGTTGCGTGCATGGTCGGTGGGTGTCGGTGCTGTTCCCAGTGTGGTCGGTCACCAGGAGTCATCCCAGGCTGAGGGAGTGGGTCCGAGGATGAGTACCTCCGTCTTGTCTGAGTTCAGCTTTAGACAGCTGTTCTGCATTCAGTCAGCGACGGCTTTCATTCCCTCGTGGAGGTTAGTTTTGGCGGTGTGCGGGTCCTTGGTGAGGGAGAGAATGAGAGGAGTGTCGTCAGCATAGGAGATGATGTTGAGGTCGTGTTTGCGGGCCACTTGTGCGAGGGTGGCCATGTAGATGTTGAACAGCATCGGGCTGAGCCCTGGGGAATGCCGCAGATGATGTCAGTGGCCTGGGAACGGAAGGGCGGGAGGCTGACGCTCTGGGTTCTGCCGGAGAGAAGGAACGTGGTCCAGTTAAGGGCCTTCTCTTGGGATCCGGATTCTAGGAGGCGTGTCTTTAGAGTGCAATGGCAGACAGTGTCAAAGGCAGCTGACAGGTCCAGGAGGACGAGGGCTGATGTTTCGCCGTTGTCTAGTTGGCACCTGATGTCGTCTGTGGCCGCGATGAGGGCTGTCTCGGTGCTGTGGTTTTGGCCTGACTGCCCTGACTTTAAACAAACTTCTATTCGACCAGATGTTGAACATATTTCGACTACTGATAATGATCTTATCCAAAATTGGATTCTACAAGCGGTAAATACATGCCTTCCTCTGTCCAACAAGTGCTCTAATAGACATCTGCCTCCAGCCCCCTGGTTTTCTGAGAGGCTTAAAAGTGAAAAGTCTAAATGTAAAACACTAGAAAGATGCTGGAGGAAATACTACAATGAAGACACCAAAGTGGCATATAAAAAGCCACAAGTGAATATCATATCCTTTGTAAAGTAGCCCGCGCTGAGTTTTTCTCACATAAAATCCTTTAAGTACAAAACTGCTCCAAAACGTTTTTTAAAGTGGTAAAAGAACTATCAGTCGCAGAGACCCAGGCTACTCCGCTTGTTCTTACTTGCACGCAATGTGAGGAGCTTGCTCTCCATTTTATGGATAAAGTTGAAAAGATACATTCTGCGCTGCTAAGTAAAAACTCTCTTAGTATTCTGTCAGAGACTGAGACTACTCTGAATGCTATTCGGGATCCCCAACAACATTACTTCCTCCTGCAAATTGGAAACTTGAACCCTCTTGGAACCAAGCTCCTTTAACCATCTTTGGTAAACATTAAATCTGGTTCCCCCATGACTTACTCCTAACTCATGTGCTTAAACAGCTAGATACTTTTATACTTTTGATAATAATGGAACCTTTAAGTGTCTCTTTACAGGAGGGTATAGTTCCGCTTAAATGGAAATATGCTATGGTGCTCCCTCTTCTAAAGAAAGCCAATGCTGACTCTGCTATGCCGTCTAACTTTCGCCCCATCTTGTTGCTTCCTAGTTTTTCTAAAATTCTGGAAAGGCATGTTAATGATCAGTTGATCTCTTTTATTTAATTTCAAAACTTTCTCCATCCTTCGCAATCAGGGTTTAGAACTGGTTTCTCCATTGAATCCACTCTCCTAGGCGTCACTGAAATGTTAAGGCACTGGTTAGTTGAGGGTGAAATGGTGGCATTTATCTTGCTGGATCTCAGCCCCACTTTTGACACAGTGTCTCATTCTGTCTTCTTTAGAGCCTTGCAATCTTTAGGCCTAGTGGGTACAGCCTTGGAGTGGCTCGGTTTCTTCCTAACGGACCGAGCTTTCCAGGTCTCTTCTGTGTCAGCTAGCTCCCAATCATATGCCTCCCCATATGGAGTTCCACAGGGTTCTGTGTTGAGCCCCTTACTATTTATTGTGTATGTTCGACCTTCAGCTGATGTTGCTGAAGAGGCTGGTCTGTCCCTTTTTCCTATGCTGATGACACCCAGATCATCTTTTCTATTTCCTTTTCTAAGGGGTCAGAATCCTCTGTTCTTCAGTTAGGTCTGAATAAAGTTGCGTCCTGGTTGCAAAACACCCTGCTCAACTTAAACGGGGACAGGACTGATGTTATGATCATAGTGAAAAAGCATGACCTTTGGGGACCTCAACACTGGCCCTCTAAAATGGGTGCTTTACCCTTACCGGTACATCACGTTCACAATTTGGGCATCATTGTAGACGAACACCTATTGATGAAACAACAAATCACCAAGGTGTCCTTTACCTCTTTTACAGTTTTGAAATGGTTAAAGGAGATTTTATGGATGATTCCCCTCTCAGCTCAGAGAAACGTAGTCCATGCTCTAGTTACTTAGATTAGACTACGGTAATGTTCTTTACATAGACTCCAATAAAGCAACAATCCAGATACTTCAAGTGGGGCAAAATGCGGCTGTGAGACTGCTGTGTCATGTGCCTATGTTTTCCTCTGTCTCAGGCTTTGTTCGTGACCTACACTGGTTGACAGTGAAGAATTGAGTCAAATTCAAACCCTTGTGCTATATGTTTAAGATTAAAACTGGTACAGCCAAAAAATATTTGCAAGATCTAGTTCAGCGCTATCAACCCTCGCGCCCTGGGCGCTCTGCCCAGCAGACTAGATTTACTATCCCAAAAGTCAAACTCTCTCACATGCGTGGTCGGTCCTTTTCCTATTTACGACCAACCCTGCAGAATTCTCTACATGTCTCCCTACGCGAAAAAACTGTGTCCGGTGTATTCTGCAAAGGTTTGAAGACTTGGCTCTTCAACCTCTAATTTTCTTTTCATTCATTACCTTTTCTTTCCTACCGGGACGGCGACGGAAAACCCTTAGTGGTAGCTGTGCACCCTACAAATTCAATTTAATAATAATAATAATTATAATAATAATAATAATAGAAGCTAAAGGAAATCAGTTTAGTGATCTAAGTGTTAGTGCAATTGAAAACCTAAACATTTTTCAGTGCCACACTTGCTCAGCTGTTTTGGGTTACTTGGATATTTAATGTGTGGCACGCAGTAGTATAGTAAGCTAGCATAGTGGAGCCTAAAGTTGATGGTGGTTCAATTAATTCTAGGCAATCACTGAGAGGTAAAGAAAATGTGGATTCCTCTTGTAAGAAGCTGGGTTATTGCTAGAGGGGGGGTCGAAATCTTACTCTGGCTACATCCACAATTGTTGTTAGAGTGAACCACAAAAGTTACCAAATTAACCTGGACTTAACCCTCTGGCAACTTGGCACAAAGCATGTAAAGTATTCATGCAGCACCCAACCAGTAATACATTGAAAACACGATACAGGAAAAGTTTCGATTTTTAGCTAGATGTAGCGACTAAAAGCATAAAGCCGCACATGCGTCATCTGATTGTGCTAGACTGTGTAAAGTCACAATGTACAGCATGACTTCAATGGAGCATGGGCCATATACAGGGACACGTTTAATCCCACTACAAAAGTTGCCTTCCAAAGTCTGATGCATAGAATTCTGTTAGCTGTGGAGGAGGCAATGAGGAGCAGTGAGAGAGACACAGAAGGTTGTTACTGTGGCAAGAGGAGCAGGCTTGCTGCCACAGGCTGTTGTTGTTGTTGCACGAAAAGTCAGGCAATCATCACATTGGAAGTCACCATGAGCTGTGATTGCTGTATCACAAAGTACAGATCTCATGTTGCCGGTGGTAACTTCAGCACAAAGAGTTGAGATCACTGGAGTTTCACATTGGCGGTTGTCTGAGGTGGAAGAGTCTAGTTGCAAACGAGCCTGTTCACAATCACAAACAACCCAAAACGTCAGGATTTCTTCTTTTCTTGAAGCAAAGTGCACATTGATGCCAGCCAAGGGTCCAAGACATGGGAAGGTTGCTCTTCCTGAGAGGTTGGACCTCGCAGGCAGGTCGCTCCCCACATCACCACACAGCCGCCAGCTGCCTCGTTGCTCCTGATGCCGCCGCCTTCCTGCTGCCGCTGCCGTCTCCAGCTCCTTCGTTCCCGCCACTTCGTCCCTGCGGCCCTGCCCCCTGATACCCGTTGGTAACCCCGCTCCCGCCTCCCAGTTGCTCTTCTCTCCCTTTTCACCTCTTAAGAGGGCTGCGCAGTGGCATAGGAGCGACCTTTAACCCTGCTCGCAGGCAGGTTGCTCCCCATGCCACCACACAACCGCCAGCTGCCTCGTTCTTCTGCTTCCGCCATCTCCCTGCTGCCGCCGCTGTCTCCCGCTACTTCATTCCTGCCGCTGCATCCCTGTGGCCCCGCCCCCCTGATACCCATTGGCCACCCCGCTCCCGCCTCCCAGCTGCTCCTCCCTCCATCTCCCCCTCTTATGGAGGCTGCGCAGCGGGCACGCCACTGGCGCGCCAAAGGCGCGCCAAAGGCAAGTCCGTCTGTGCCAGTCCGTGCCTGGACCGCACCCAGCGCCAGAACACCTGGACTCCGTGAACGCCACAACACCAGACTCCGCTACGGTGCCAGCACCCTCTACGCACTCAACGCTGGCTGAAACCACACCTGCTTCCAAGCCACACCGAAACGGACTCACGGACCTTTCACCTGTCGCACCTGCAGCTTCACCTGCGACAGAGCCACCAAACCTCCAAGGACCGGAGCCAACCACCTCCGCTGCATACTCCTCAACACCCGCTGCGCACACAAATATGCTGTCGAGCTTTGGGATCTGCTCGACAGCTTCGCCCCAAACGTGGCCTTCCTGACCGAGACCTGGTGGAATGACTCCTTGGTGCCCGGCATTGCCATAGCCATCCTGGACTGCTACAAAATCACCCACAGGGATTGCACCAATGGAATCGGAGGAGGAATAGCCATCGTCCACAAGTTCACCCTCAAGGTTGCCACCCACGCAGATGACACCCTCAACCCCGGCGAACACCTGCACTTCCGGATCCACACCGACCCCACCACCACCCTCAGAGGAACACTCATCTACAGACCACCCGGACCCCGAGCACAATTCAGCGACTCCATTACCGACCTCGCCAGCACCCACGCACTCGCCTCCACGGACTACATCCTCCTCAGGGACCTGAATTTCCACCTCGAGAACAACAACAATGCCAACTCCGCCACCCTGATCGCCAACCTCGGCCTTGGACAACTCGTCCCTGCACCCACCCATGATGCTGGCCACACACTGGACCCCATCTTCTCCACATGCACCCACTTCGCATTCGACCACACCACCAAACTCCACTGGACCGGCCACTGCTGCATCCATTTCACCTTCAACAAACCAACCACGCACCCCCGCACCCAACAGCTGCCTCGCCGCTGCTGGAGCAAAGTCACCGAACACCAGCTGATCACCAACGTCACCCAGAACCCACCCACCGACCCCACCAACCCAGACGCCGCAGATCGCAACCTTGGACAGTGGATCAACGGCTGCGCCAACACCCTCGCCCCACTCAAGAAGCCCTCCAACAACCACGCCAGCAAGAGAGCCACCTGGTTTACCGACGAGCTGCAGACCTCCAAACACGCCTGCCGGAAACTGGAGAAGATATGGCTCCACGAACACACTCCGGACAACCATGCAGCCCACAAGGATGCCACTCGCAGACATCACCACCTCATCAGAATAGCCAAGAGATCCTCCTTCAAAGACCGCCTAGATAACAACGCACATGACAGCAAAGAGCTCTTCAGCATCGTAAAGGAACTTTCCAACCCCAGAGCCAATGCCAACGACATACGGCTCTCACAAGAACTGTGCAACTCACTAGCCATCTTCTCCCACAGCAAGATCGCTGACATCCATGATAGCTTCAACACGATGGCCGCCCCGACTACGCTAGATCCCACCCAACTGTGAACACCACCAGCGCCAACCGCCTGACCTCCTGAACCAACATCAACGACAACGAGACATGCAAGGTCATGAACTCCTTCCACTCAGGATCTCCGTCAGATCCGTGCCCACACCATGTATTCAACAAAGCTGACGCTGCCATCACACCCCAACTACGGAAGGTCATCAACATCTCCTTTGAAACAGCGACATTCCCGGAAAGCTTGAAACACGCCAAAATCAACACCCTCCTCAAGAACCCCAAGGCAGACCCCAAGGACCTCAAGAACTTTCCGGCCCATCTCCCTGCTCCCGTTCCCAGCGAAGGTCATCGAAAAAATCGTCAACATGCAACTGGCCCGCCACCTGGAAGACAAAAACATCTTGGACCCGTCCCAGTCCGGGTTCAGACAAAACCACAGCACCGAGACAGCCCTCATCGCCGCCACAGACGACATCAGGTGCCAACTAGACAACGGCGAAACATCAGCCCTCATCCTCCTGGACCTGTCAGCTGCCTTTGACACTGTCTGCCATTGCACTCTAAAGACACGCCTCCTAGAATCTGGAACCCAAGAGAAGGCCCTTGACTGGACCACGTTCCTTCTCTCTGGCAGAACCCAGAGCGTCAGCCTCCCGCCCTTCCGTTCCCAGGCCACTGACATCATCTGCGGCATTCCCCAGGGCTCATCCCTCCGCCCGATGCTGTTCAACATCTACATGGCCACCCTCGCACAAGTGGCCCGCCAACACGACCTCAACATCATCTCCTATGCTGACGACACTCATCTCATTCTCTCCCTCACCAAGGACCCGCACACCGCCAAAACTAACCTCCACGAGGGAATGAAAGCCATCGCTGACTGAATGCAGAACAGCTGTCTAAAGCTGAACTCGGACAAGACGGAGGTACTCATCCTCGGACCCACTCCCTCAGCCTGGGATGACTCCTGGTGGCCGACCACACTGGGAACAGCACCGACACCCACCGACCATGCACGCAACCTAGGATTCATCCTCGACTCCTCCCTCTCCATGTCTAAACAGGACATCTCCTCCTCCTGCTACAACCACCTCCGCATGCTCCGCAGGATCTACAAGTGTATCCCGACCGAAACAAGAAGAATGGTGACACAGGCCCTCGTCAGCAGCAGACTGGACTATGGCAACGCACTCTACGCAGGAATCCCTGCCAAACACTAAGCCTCTATGCACGGATCATCAGTGACCTGGAAAGACAATTACAATAACAAAAAATATTGGTAAAGCCAGTCGGTCTTGTCTTTTCGCTTTTGCCAGTGCAGACCAATTGGCTTTGGCAATTGTTTTGCCAATGTTTTTCAACACAGATCAAAAACAAGAAAACATGATTATTGCACATGAATAAAAGCATGGCAAACAAAAGGAAAAGGATCAATGATGGATATACGTTCCCTGAATGCAAGCAGTGGAAGGACACAAGTCATCCAAGTGAGGAAGAAATGCTCCAGCAGCGGGCCAAAGAAAGCATATGGAGGAAAGCCATTGGACAGGAAGCAGGTAAATTAGGTAGACAAGGATGCCATCCAATCAAGAGTAAGGACCTGATTCAAAACCCACTAAATGAATATATTCCTATGTACTTGAGTTCAATAGATTGGTGACAACAAGTAATCGACACCTAAAAACTGCCTCGCCAAAGTCACTATCGTTACAAAGTGGCTGTCTCTCAAAAACTAGGACTTCACAAATTAAATAAATAAATGCATTAGTAAATAATAAAACAAGAAGAACCTTTTATTCATGAGAGAATTAAGACTTTAAAGGCACACCCATACTTAAATAAACCTGGTGTTACATCAAGAGGCTAAAAGGCATTGCATAATGTCTTAACAAAATGACATAATTCTCCTTGACAGGCACACGGAAACTCCTCCAATTGGTAGAGAATAACCTTTTCATCAGTTTACAAAGCTTCAAAAATGCCTTTCTCTAATTAGAAGCAAGGTTTGTAGAACACTGTAAGGGCCTTCCATTTATCAATACAGTTTTCTTTTTACTGCTTCCTCGTACTACTTACTTTGCTTAATATTTGTGTTCCCAACTATGAGAAAGGAATTTGCTCACATGTCTTTGGAAAAAAGTGCAAGTCTCTGAGGCACTGAAAAATACAGGTGTTGTATGAAAGCACCTGCGGCCCTATTACAGATAGGGCACACCTTCCTCTTTGAGCCACGGAGCACCTTAAAGCAAGTCACTTCAAGCAGGTCGCCGGTTGCAAACAGGCAAAGTGTGCACTATTATGAAGAAAGCATTACTCTGAGGGTAGTGCATTCAAGAGAAATACGGAGCAGCTGTCTAAAGCTGCTCCGTGTTTCTCTGTTAAGTAGGGAGAGAGATCTCCTTGCAGGTGGGTTCAGGGAGTGACTACACACGCCTACGGTGGGAAGCCTGGGGGTCCATGGGTCTCCCTTCACTCCTTAAGAGGCCTGCCGTCGGTGTTTGATTCAGAATGACACAGCTGATGACACTCATCCTTTAAACAAAGTAAGAATTTCAAAATTGAATTTTTTTAACGATATAGGTAGCAAATAAGAATGGGCACGGAATAAACAGAAAGTCAAAGAGAAAAAAATAGAGCAGAAAGGTGAGCTTTTCAACCATTGTCCAAACACAAAACAAAACAATGTTGCACAGGCTTAGGAAGCCTAGATATCTTTCTGGTGATGTTTACTACACACTTCAGTGCAACCCTGCAGCACAAGATGTAGGCAACAAAGAAAACCCAAATTAGAAGCTCAAAGCAAAAGAAAGAATTTAAGGGCCACACACAAAGAACTAGACCAAACTAAACTTGGAACTAAATAAATACAAAAACATATTTCAAAGTCAAATCCTTATTCATAAATGTGGAAATAACTTAAGTTAGTAAAATACCCCAAGAGTGAGTTGAAATTGTAAAGTAATCCATGACCTCTCCTTCAATTGTAATCACAAAGAAGCCGATAACAAAATGTGACAGTTCTTCACCTTTTATCAAGAAGAAAATGGAAATTATTGAACTCTTCATCACCCATCTGTTGAAAAACAAGAAACACAAAGTCATTTGCAGGAAATATTTCTTCCTTTGGATAAGACATTTGCTAAAAATTGATGAAGAGCATTAAGAAAACCAGACCTACATTCATTTTTTTAACCAGTCCTCTCCTCTCTGCTTAAGAGATCAGTAGTTTGTGTATACCCTACTTGTTAGGAATAGGTGTATCCAGAAGACCTTGTAATTTCTACCCAGATTCTAACTTATTGTTCCTGGCTAACGTGTCAAAGAACTCATGAAAACCTATTTATTCTAGAAAGAAAACACCATTGAAGATGATCTCCAGTGTAGATTCAAAATGCAATACAGAAATAGCAACCATAAAAAAGAGTTGGAGACACCCTTGACAATTTGGGCAAAGGTGAATTGTGCCTCCTTGTGCTCCAAGACTTTTTACTCCTAAAGATACTTAAAGAGAGAATGGGGCTGAATGCAGCTGGTTCTCTTCCTACCTAAAAGAAATGTGGCTAGTGTAAGATATTCAACCTTGACATTGAGCAGATGGCCTACTTTCTATATGTCGTGAGTGTCTCAATTTATTTTTGCATGGATGACATGGGACATCATCTGAAAAAGCTCTTCTCCAAAAGTCATTGAGGTAATGTCCCGGGTTCTTCATAATACCCAGTGTTGAATGGCATTTCATGCAGTTACCAGAAAATAAACCAGTAAGGGCAGAATTGTTTTCTAATCTCCCCTCTCAAGTCCCTTATAATGATTCACAGAAGGCTCAAGGAGAAGACAATGCTGAATAGCAATCATGACATTATAGATTTTGCTAAGTCCCTGGTCTTTGTCCTGGAAAAAGACCTGAATATGCAATCCAACAAAGACTTATCTGAGATATTAAACTGTTCATCACAAGACTCAGTTCCAAACAAGCAGTCTACTGCTGAGTAATAGTGAGACTGGACTAGAGTAAACGACTGCCAATGGAAGTTCCCCTCATACAACTTGTTTCACTCCTAGCAGCCTCAATTGCAGTGGCCGCAAGACTGACCACTAGCCAAGAAAATTGTACTGCATCTCAGCCACTCTGATCTAATAGACAATAAAGTGGTTTCTGACTGTTGTAAGTAGCATCTTAGGCCAAAGCTAATTGAAATCAACACGTTATTTCAAAGTTCACATCTGGTACGTGTCTAAAGATGCATTGCTCTGGCAGTTCATTATAGCATTGTATACATATAGCAAACCAAAACTGTAGTTGTTTCTGTCTGCATGTGAGACTAAGTCAGGGTCATAGAAGAATCCAGCTATTGCAGTCAAAAGTAAAACAGTGATCAGCTGAAGAGTAAAAGGTATGAGGCAGCAAAGGAAGAGGAAAGCATAATTAATGATTGGATGTAGTCATTTCACTACTGTACACATGTCCTGTTTAACCTTATGTTGTACACACTTCACTGCTGCACCAATACAAGCATTCCACTTCTGCACCACTATTTGCATGAGTTACTCTGCCTGTCCTAGATCCAGCTTTCATTCTCATAAATCTAGTTTCGAAAAGATCTAGAGCCATCTCATTCTGCACTATCATGGCCAACGCCTGCCAGCATCTGGGAGTCATGTTTTAATATAATCTCACAATTGTGCTGTGGAATGAATGGAGAAATACCTGTGAAGTTAAAAAGACAGGACAGCCAATAAAGTCATGAAAATCATATTACTATTCTAAGAGAGGATTCCATATTGGTGGAAAGACCATACCATGCTTCAAAATTAAAACGTAATATTCATCCTCAAGAATAGAGAAAGCATGCAAGAAAGGCACAAGAGGGCATCCAAAACCGACTCGAACTTCTTACTATTTCAATTGTTTTTTAAATCCCAATTATATTAAAGTTATTTAATCGTTTCTGAGTGAAGATTTATAAAATGTGAGAAAAAAACAAAGAACTGAAAATAATAATTCCCAAGCTATGCACGTGCTCAACAGGAAAACTTAAGGACTGATTTAGAGTTTGGTGGGCGAGGTTAATTTGTCACAAATGTTACAGAAATCCTGCCCACCGCCTTCCAATTCCTTTATATCCATTAGGACTTGTAATACAGTAGACAGGATAGCTGTCTTAATCAGGCCATAATTGCCTAATTTGGTAAATTAATGAATGATTCAACTGATCAACGAGACAAATACAATGACTGACCATTAGAAAGAAGGAAGTTGTCAAAATGAAACCCCCACCTGAACCGAGCCATTAGCATGAGAACCCGGGGGCATTTCAGTGTTCAATATATGATAAATTCAACATGCATTTTAAATATATGTATTTTTTAGAGCCTTCTCCCATAACCACTGTTGAATAAGAAGCCAATTGTAATGAAATTCTGTGTTGTTTCCACAAAATATCGAATTCTTGATTTACCGTATTTTCCGGCGTATAAGACGACCTTTTAACCCCTTAAAATTTTCTGGGAAGTCGGGGGTCGTCTTATACGCCGGATACAAAAATTGGCGGTTTATTTCACATAGCGCGGACTTCACCCGAAGGTGTCAGACCGCTTCTCAGTTGAAAATGGTGGCGCTTAGGGAACTCCAGCACAACAACAAAGAACGTAGGCGATGGTGGCACTGTGCAACAACACAATATCAGCCCGTCGCCAGGCACTGAAAGCGGTCTTGAAAATAAATTACTTGTACAGTTACAGCCCGTCGCCAGCCAGAGGCAACTCAAACGCTGCGCAAGGTTTAAACTAAAACAAATGGCGCTGTGAGCCCTACCTAGACTGCAGCTGCACATCCCCCAGGCAGACGAGGCGCTCCTCCACGTGTGCTGATCTCTCTCTCCTTCCGTAATTCTTACGCTCATCGGAATGAGAGGAGCGTCAGTACCACATGATCTCAGTCCATGGAGATAGAAAGGGGACTGTAGGACGTTAGGAAGTGGGGGTCGTCTTATACGGCGAATATAGCATGAAAACTACAGTTTGTCAATGAAAGTAGGGGGTCGTCTTATACGCCGGGTCGTCTTATACGCCGGAAAATACGGTACCCCTTTATCTATTGGCAACCCCCTCTCCTCTGACAAAAACTTCCTACTTTAATATGCAGAATCAAGATTGCAGTTGTACACCAGAATATTGTTGCAGGAACATAGTCTGACATAACTATTTTATCCTAAGTATTGTTTACAAGAATATCATCCCAATGGCAGTAGACTTTATATTATTAACTCCATTGGGTCTATATTTTTGTAAGCGCTTTTCAGGACAAGCTATTTATGTCACAGCAGGATATTCTTTTTGATAACGATATATATATATTTTTTTAATTTATTTATTTGGCATCTCATAATTGCGGAAACAGACATTAAAAACAACATTTTGATCTCCGATCATATTTAACAGAAACGAAAATAAAACAACAATCAAAATAATAAGCAGATATCAGAAATAAAAAGAAAAATACCACAACATTATTTACATTAGTAGGGAAAGCCTAGTTACCCACTCTGATATTATTACTCCAGTTTTCAATTGGTTTCCAAATCTTAATGCCCCGGTCTTTCGCCCTCACACCTTTACAAGCAAAAATCGCCTTCTCTTGATTAAACATTCCTAAGAGTCGAGATAACCAAATCTGAAAGTTTGGGGGATCTGTGTCTTTCCAGCGTGCTGTTAATATTATATGGTACACAGCTGTCCCCAAAAAGAGAGATGTTTCTTCTTCGATGGTATGTGATAGTGTATTATCATAACCCAAGATGTACAGGGTAGGGGATTCGGCTACTGGATGTCCAAACACTTCCTGCCAAAATCCTGTTATCATATTTTTCAAAACTACTAGTTTTTCACATTCATAACGCATATGAAGCAGATGTGCCACAGTTTTTCCGCACCTAGGGCATTCTGAGGTAGCTCTTTTTCCCCAAGAGAAGAGTTAGGCGGGGGTAAAATATAAATCATAAAGAGTCTTATACAACTGTGCTTTCAGATTGGAAGACATAAACAGTTTTGTTAACAATATAAGTGACATATCAATATCAACATTGGGGTTGTTTAATTTCCTTGACCAACCCTGCTCGATAGAAACAACATCATCCCGCTGACTATCAATTAAAATATCATAGATCATGCCGATCCTGGTTAGAGGTCTAACTAAACAATCAAATAAAGGGATATTCTCTAATATGATATGCACCTTTTTTAGATCTAGAATCGTACTGATCTGCATAAATTTAAATGCACTATTGCTGGAAATAGAGAATTTAAGTTGCAGCTGTTAAAATCTTTGACCGACTGGAGGCAATAAGAAATCACCAAGGGTTAAAACTCCTAGAGTTTCCCATTTCCTAGCAATCACATCATATATAAGTGGTGGTAGTAAGGTAGAGTGCCATAACGAGGTGTACTTATTATACTTAGGAATGCTCAATTGTCTTCGAGTTTTCTTCCATATACCCCAGGCACTCAATATAATCTTAAATTTTACTTTCTTGAAATATGATGGTTCAAGTTGTTTTACTAGAAGGCCATTAGCCTTATCTCCGATGACCAGTTCGAATATTGAAGATATATGGTTCTCCCCTGATTCACTTTCCAAAGATTTTACACAAAATAGTGTCGTCATCTGCTGTAACAGAGGTGCCAACATATAAAATCCCAAATTAGGAATTGCGAGCCCCCCTCTTATAACTGGAAGAGATAGAAAGCGGATAGATCTCCTTATCTTCCCATATCCCCATATAAACTTACTCATCTGGGATTCGAGAGCCTTAATGGTTTTGTCATCTACCAATAACGGGATTGCTCAAAACAAATATAGGACCCGGGGTAGAATATTCATTTTGAGAAAGTTACCTCTTCCAATAATCGAGAGATGTATGCCACCTATCCGTTTTAAATCTGTTTTAATTTTTTGTATAAGAGGATCATAATTTATTTTGAGGATCTCGTCAATTTGGGGGGATATACGAACTGCCAGATAAACAGCACTTTCTACTTTCCTGGAATCTATAAATTGAGTATTTTGGGTACATATAACCATCGTTTTATCCCTATTTAAGGAATAACCCAAAACTTGGCCAAATGTTTCAGTGATCTGTTTAATTTCAATTATTGCCTCCGTGGGGTGTGATGTTACTACCGCCACATCATCGGCGTAGGCTAATATTTTAGTATCAAAGGGGCCCCAAGTAATTGGTCTAATTACCTCAGCATTTAGTAATTTTAAAATAAGGGGATTAATATAGAGGGCAAAGAGGATCGGAGAACATGGGCAGCCCTGTCTTGTCCCACGAGATATATCAAAGAGCATCGACTCCTGACCCATCGCCTGAACTCTGGCCTTCGGTGAGAAGTACATTGCTTTTAATGACTTCATAAAACAGGGTCCCATATTATTTTGTTCTACCACTGCCCACAAAAACGCCCATGAGACCCGGTCAAAGGCCTTCTCGGCGTCTAGGAGGACCATCGACATCCGGCTCCCCGCGACAGCCAAGGCATCAAACAGGGCAATGACACGCGTAGTGTGGTCCGTAGTGCCTTTGCCCCGGATGAAGCCGTGCTGCCACGGAGAGACCAAACGCTCAATAGTCCACCTGAGCCGATTAGCCAAGATCTTCGAGTACACCTTCGAGTCTGAATTGATAAGAGAAATAGGACGGTAAGATGAGGGCAATTTAGGAGGTTTCTCTTTTTTTGGGAAGATCACAATATTCGTTTCCATCCATGACCTAGGGGGAGTGCCACTAACTTGGATTCCAATAAATAAATCGAGGAGTAGAGGGGTTATAATATTACCCAGAAACTTATAAAGCTCGAGAGGGATTTTGTCTGGGCCTGCCTCTTTGCCCGAGGCTAATTCTGCTAGAGCAATTTCTACTTCACTCATAGTTATATCCCTTTCTAAATCTTTCCTAGTAACCATATCTACTCCAAGGGTGCTTTCAGACTTGGCTGCCCATCTAACCACTACTTCTTTAATTGTAGCAGAGTCAGAGGAGTCCTCATTATTATACAGTTTCTCGTAAAACTGTTTAAAAACTTCTAATATAGTCTTAGGTGGTGTGTATTCTTGACCTTCTGACTCTATGCACGTAATTGAGTTGAGAGATTGCTTTTGACGAGTGCTGAGAGCGAGCTGCTTCCCAACCCTCTCTCCTGTTTCATAAATCTTATTACGATAGGATTGATAGGTCTCAGCTGCCCTTTGAGTAAGCTTATTAATTATCTCTGCTTTTAGAATCGCCATTTCTCTCAAGGTTGAGCCCCCCTCTCCGCCCCGAGCAATTATAGCAGTGTGCTTCTCCTCTATTCTAGCTAGCGCTTGAAGTTGAAGTTCGTTTAAACTTGCACTCTCTTTCCTCTTCCTAGCTACAAAACTAAGTGTCTCGCCAGACCTAACAAGCAGGTAATATCATCACCACTAACTGAGCAGGAATGGGAGATCTTTCTGAGGAGACACTTAAATCAGGACACTTCACAGTTAAGACCCTTAGAAAAGGGACATGGGTGCAAAAAAAGATAAATCTCCTCTTAAGGATAAGGATTTCGATACGCCAATAGTTATAGAAATAGATGAGATAATCAAACTTATAAAAAAGCAGAAAAACGGCGCTCCTGGAGCAAATGGGATATCGTTTGCTCTCTTTAAAGAAAACCCAGAACTATGGGCGACCATATTAGAGAAACTATACACAGAAGTCATTAGAACTGGAACTATCCCTAATTCATGGCACGGATCTCTAATAACTCAAATTTTTAAAAAAGGAGACTGGGCTCTTGCAGAAAACTACAGACTGATTACTCTCCAAGATACGGATGCCAAGCTATTTGCAAGAATTTTGCTACCAAAACTATCTGAATGGGTGAGGGAAACAAATAAATTGCCCTTAAACCAAACAGGCTTTATTCAAGGCCTAGGAACAACAACAAACATAATGGTTCTTGCACTACTAATGGATAAATCAATTAGACTCAAACAACCCCTGTACCTATGTTTTATAGACTTTAAATCAGCATTTGATTGTGTCAAAAGAGACCTTCTGTGGAATAAACTGGAAAAAATGAATATTCCACACCCCCTCCTCAAGCTTATTCGCCTTTTATATATAGAGACATGGGTAAGTGTGAGGATGGGGGATGGACAAACGCTATCAAAGGAGATTCCAGCAAAGGGAGGCCTGAAACAAGGCTGTGTTTTAGCCCCCCTACTTTTAAATTTGCTTCTTGCGGACCTAACGGGAATATTGGACGACGAGAATGCGCATCCCCCGAAATTAGCTGATAAGCGCCTTAAGAATTTGATGTATGCGGATGATGTCATGCTAATGAGCCATACTAAAGTGGGACTGCAGCGTCTAATCAGGAGGACTCAAACATACTCGAAAGAGAACGGGATGGTCATAAACGAGACTAAAACAAAGATTATGGAAGTGACCAAAAACAACAAGAGAAGCTACAAAAGTAAATGGATTATGGATACAAAGGAGCTGGAGCAAGTAGAGGTTTATTAATACCTGGGTGTGCTATTTGATGCGAAGGGTAGCTATCAACTGCAAAAAAATGAGACTCAAAGAAAAGCAAACTCACTAACTGCAGCATTTAGAATTGTCCAAAAATCACTTCCCAGCCTAACTTATGGTCCCTTGCTGAATGTAATTGCCGCAAAACTCCTACCGACCATAACATATGGCAGTGAAGTGATAATGGGCAAGGACAGCGAAACCCTGAACAAGATCATAACCAGAGCCTACCGAGCGATATTCCATTTACCAGCAAATGCGTCCCCCGCCCAAGTAAGGCTGGAGTTTGGACTGACCAACCAGCAATATGCAAGGCAAGGCCACTATATAAAAGTATGGAACCAAATAAAAAATGACCATCAAAACGAAATATCACAACTCTTATGGAGAGAAATAAATAAGGACACAAATTTTACTGCGTGGATCTACCTAAGGGAAGCAATAAAAGAATTTGCGATCACGCCAATATGGGAAAACAATATAATCAAGTCATCGTTCAAGAAAATAATTAATACAACTGCAAACCATCTATCCATCTTAAATGATAAAGCTATCCTCACCAAAAGAAGAAAACACGCATGGACGATAATTAATGGATATAAAAAGAAAGAAATCCAACAATACCTGGTAACTCCGTGGACAGAAAAAAACAAACAGGTCCTCCTTAAAGCCAGATTTGGAACTATGCCAGGTCTATGCCACCTTCCCCCATGGGAGAGACCGAAAACTCAAAAGAAATGCAGACTGTGCAATAACGGTGAGGAAGATATGCTTCATCTTCTCTGTATCTGCCCTACGCTTTTACAGGAGAGAAAATCGTTACTAAGGTTTCCCTTCAAAGTATGTGGCATAAGGACATGTAGACAGGCCTTGATCAATTGCATGAACTCGAACGACATTATTTTAAATGCTATCTTTGTAAAGTTTTTAATGATAGTCAAAGCAAATTAGATGTAATGCCTATTGTAGATATTTAACTACTTACAAATGCCATTTTTTAGTGCTTTTATATGAGAACACAGTTTTTTAGTCTTTATCTGAGATGTGTAATATTGTAAGATTTTAAATAATCATCACAATAAACTAAACTTGTAACTTGTAAGTGTCTCGCCCCGTATTGATGCCTTAAAGCAGTCCCACACTGTATTTCTAGATGCGCTATACCGATTACAGTCCAGAAATCCTTGCGCCCATGCCTTGATATACTCAATATATTCCCTATTGACAAGCAATTTTCTATTGAAGGTCCAACTAGAGTGGGGTCTAGCCATATTATCTATACTAATAGAAAGTACTAAGGGATTGTGATCCGCTATAATCTTTGGTAATTTAAAAATTCTTGCCTGACTAGCCCGGTTACTAGACATCCAGATATAATCAATGCGGACGTACTTGTTGTGTGGATACGAGAAGTACATGTACCCTGGGTCTTATGGCTGCTTCAAATCCCATATGTCAGCCAAGCCTAAACTTTCCTTAAGTTGAGAAGCAGCATTATAGACTTTAGGCTTACGGCCAACATATTTATTTCTAACTTGATTGTGTGCTAGATCCATTTTTGGCAAGGAGATATTAAAATCTCAACAAAATATAGGTGCCTGAGACCAAGTTGAAAGTTCCGTCTCGAGTTCGGTAAATATAGAGGGGTCATCTTCATTAGCGGCGTAAATAGAACATATTGTGATTCCAAACTTGAGTTCAACAATGACCCACCTGCCCATAGAATCAGCAGCTACACGTATGGCCTCACCCAAAAAGGGTTTAGCAAAAATAGCAACCCCTCTAGTCCTAGAGGTATGAGATGTACATACCAACAGATTGAATCCAGGAACCCTCAATATTCCCCTTTCTGCCCAAGGGATATGAGTCTCTTGGAGACATATTATATCAAATGCATTCTGTCTAATTATCCCACACATTTGTTCTGTTTTCGCCCTATCATTAAGGCCAGCCACAATCCAGGAACAAACTTTTACTCTAGCCATACTGCGCTGTATTTATTTTCTAATCCATATCTGCTATGAAACCGAACTTAACTCTATGTTCTCTGTTAACACTACAATATATTTTTCTAAATCTACTTCTACAATCATGATTGCCATTTTTAAAAATTTTCTCCCATCTGCTCCCCCACCCCTTAACCCTCCAGCCCCCGCACCCACCCACCCTCCCAAAAATGAGGCAATTAGACTCCATTAGAGTCTGTGGTGATGGACGTGCGTTGTCACTCCAGTGCTCTCAGATTAAACAATTAACAATTAACCAAAATCCCAGAACCCTAAGTTATGAATCATGATCCATAAACCAACAGGAGAAAAAAAACATTTCTATCCCTGACTTGAAAAAGAAATATTAGGAGTTTTTTAAAGGTAGTCTCATGAAAGGCTATCTAAATACTCTTTTGCCTTAACCTCAGAGGCGAAAAACTTTGTCTGGTCACCGTTAATTACTTTCAAACGAGCTGGATTATTTAAGTATGCCTGCAGCTTCTTATCTTGAAAAGGTTTAATGAGTTGGCGCAAGCGCCACCTCCGCTCAACCGTTGTGTGACAGAAGTCAGGGCGCACAAAATAGGTTATATGACCACTAGATTTTTTTGCCTCTGGCCTCGCTGTCTCCCAAACTGCCTGCCTCAGTATAAAATTGCCAAAGTATACTAATAGAGCTCTTGGATATGCACCAGGTTTTGGGGCATTTCTCATGGTAAAAGGTACTCGGTGTGCGCGCTGCACCTCTTGGTCCCAATTCCACGTTGACAGTTCTGGCATGGAGTCTTGAAATAGTTTGACCATAAAGGTGCGTGCGACGCCTCCCTCTGCTCCTTCAGGAACGCCCAAGACCCGCAGGTTATTTCTACGTAGGCGATTTTCCATGTCTTTTAGTTTCCATATAACATCAGAGAGCTCTTTCTCATGAGTGTCAATCTGCTCACAATTTGCGGCAATCTCAGACTCATTGCCCACAACTCTTGTTTCCATCTCAGTCATTCGTTCATTAAAAGAGCTGATTTTCCTTGAAAGTTTGCGGACCACTCCCTTCACCTTCCGTAACTCTGCTTGGGCCTTCCGCCCATCATGAGAAGACTCTTTTCTATGTGCAGCGATGGCTAGTAACACAGTCTCAATCGTAGGGGCAGAGTTATCTATTGAAGACCCTGAATCCAACTGCTGGGTTGGACCATGTAGGCTTGCTGGAGCTGCTATAGGAAGTATATTACTAGTAGATGTGTAGTCCCATGCCAGCTCAGCAGGATCTCGATGGCTCTTTATGTGTCTCAATACAGTTTTTTGAGCAGTTTTCACCGCCTTAGTACTAGTTTCGTCATCGCTAGAGTCACTTAGGTGTGAGCCTGTATCTGTTGACCAGCCCAGCTCATCCGAAAAAGAATAAAAATCACTTGGATCCTTATCCTTATCCTTGTCTTTATCCTTATCTGGGTCGTCATCACTCAGATTACATGGGCCTTCAAGAAGTATTGTCTTTTGCTTCAGCAAAGCACCCTGATTGTCCAACCGAGCCTCAACCTGTATCTCCGGACCCTTAGATATAGCTGGAGCTGGAACTAGCTGTGTACGTTCCACGCTGAGATTTTCAGATTCGTCAGGGATTGCAGGTATTACAGTATGTGTATTTTGTGGAGTACTGAACCCCCCAAGACTACCTGCGTTGGTATCTGCATTCGAGATAAGCGTGGGGGATATGTTAGGTTGTACTAGCTCTGCCCCAGCCTTCCCAGACCCTCCCAGCAGTATTGTTTGTGCAGCTGATATAGTGTTTATACCACCAGGGTTGTCTACAATAGTTCCTGTAGTTACAGTCATAAGGGGAGTATTGAGTAGATTAGCATTCATCAATGGCGGGATTGTTATCATTGAGCCAGCCTGCCCACTTGTGTTAATCTGCCCATTTGCCCCCGCTGGTGCATCTCTCCTTACACCATCCAAGCTCTCCACAATAAGCCTGCTCACCGTCTTATCGCAGGCCCCCTCTCCTTCTACCAGACCGCCTCTGATTGTAGCTGTTTCAGTGATGACAGCCGATTCAGCCGATTCCGATTCTGTGGGCGGCGTCTGAGACGCGTGTTTGGCTCCCGGCTGACTCTGTATTACCTGACCCAGAAGAAGCTTCCCTGGGATTCTGCGGAGAAGCTCTGCCACCGAGGGAGCACTCTGTCCGCCTTTCCGAGCGGGGCCAGCCTATGCATTTGATTTGCTAGGCGTCTTCTCCGGGGTCCCCGCTGAAGCTGGACTCTTTGCTACACCTTTCATGGACACCTCCGTGTTCTCTCGAAGAGCGAGCTTCGCCGCTCTCGTCTTTGCAGCGGCAGCACTCTTCAGCGGCATATCCACGGAGCACACACTCGGCTTCGGCTTCACCTCACAGCCCTCGGAGCTACACAGGTGAGACAGGCAACAATCTTTGTATCTCTTAGTTGGGCGGCAATAGTATTGAATAAGGGCGAGTCCGATTACGGTAGCTAGCGCAGGAATTTGATTCTTCACCCGCGCAGTCTGTTCCTTTATAAGATTCTCCGAGACCATTATGCGGTAGACCTTGGCTTCACCACAACATTAGCCTTTCAATAACAGTCCGGATAGTAAGCATTACCACATCTTAGGGCAAAGTTTCCCCGACTGCGGTCTCAAGCGGCCTCCATCTTGCCTCCTGAATTAGTCATGATAACGATATTCAAGCACAATATGCAATATCAAGATTAGGATTCTGGCTGGGCATAGTTTAAAAAATTTCAACAAGTAAAAATAAAGAGAGTGATACATTTTCAATCCCAGAACATGAGACATCATTCAATCAATTTATCAATCAATTATCAATCAATGTTTTCTTTATTCGCTCATAATCAATCATAAAGACACATTAAGACAAATACAATATAAGATAAAAAGGCACAACATTTCATACAAGAATATTTTGTTAGGAAAAGCATGTCATATAAAATCCCAAGGCTGTGAAAACAATGATTAGGTTTAAAAGGAAGAATTTAGGGTCAAAGACTATTAATGCATAATTACTTAGGGCTTGGTTACAGTCTTCAATATTGGACTGAATGGCATGGGGGAAACTTGAGTACACCAATGCATAAGCATATAGATTACATAATGCCTTGCAGGTTTTTCCTTTTAAGGACTAAGTCCAGCTCAGAAACTTAGCCATAGCAGCAACTATGACTTCAGAAGTTTCAGTTTTTAAAATACACAGGGCCGTTTGACAAGATCTAGTTCCAAACTGTGTACAAACCGGCTTGAACCATTTCAGCCGAGGGCTCTTGTATGCAGGGCACACAAACAGGACATACGATAGAGTTTTGTCCTCAGTTAAACAAGTGTCACATTTTATATCCTGGTCATCCCGACACTTTTTAGTAAACGATTTTAGGGGGAGTGTTCCCACTCTAAATTGGTGGAAGAGTTTTCTATCACCAGGACGTGTGATAATGTCCCAATATGCCTCCAGCTTATGCTCACACTTATATTCAAGAAAGAGGCCTGTGAGAGAACCACTAGTAACCGAGGACAGCGACTTTATATAAACCTTGTCCCTATAGGAGGCTTTAAGATCTCTTTTAGAAGGAAAGGAATTCCCCTCTGGGTCCTCCCAAAGGTGAATGAGGCCCATTTCAGATAACAATGCCTTAATCTTTTGTAGCCAAGAAATGTTGTTTGATTTATCAGCTTCCCTAATGTACTTAACAGCTTTTGCATAAGGTGCTAGCTCAGGGGTTGTCCAAAGTCTTCCCCAATAGGCAAGTGGTCTAAAACCTGCAGCCTCCTCAAAAGAAATGCATCTTAGATCTAAAAGTAGGGGCCTCAAAGGAGAGGATTGAGGAAGGCCAGTCAATGCCCTCAGGAACTTGTTCTGGGCTAAGACTAATGGTACTAAGTTTTCGAACCCCCAAAGTTCTGCCCCGTAAATTATTGAGGCTGTAAGCTTTCCTTGGTAAATAGAGCCAGTCCAACTGGTTTGGTTTGGGACAACCGGAATTCTTTCAGGAGGGCCCCTGCAAGTTGATTATGCCTTAAGACTAATAGAAATAACTGTGGCTTCCAGTTCAAGTGTTTGCCCAAAATAACACCCATGTATGCAAAGGAGTTGGTTTGTTCCGGGGGCACATTGTTCATATCCACTCTAGCTTTCACTAATTTTTTTTTATGCAAGACCATGAACTTCATCTTATCGACGTTAAATACGAAATATGGTTATTGCAGAACAAAGTGAATCGATCAAGGGCACATTGCAGACCTGATTACGTCTTCTACAGAATTAAGGTGTCGTCTGCAAACATTAATAGAGGAACCCTAGATCCAGCAAGAGTAGGTGCATCCGTGGAATATTCGGATTAATATGAGATAACATTATTTATGAACAATGAAAAGAGGGTACGGGTGAGAACACTCCCTGCCTTACTCCCTTGTTCACAGGAAAGCGGTCTGTTAGCTCACCCTGCTGACCCCATCGCACTTGGGCAGATGTAGACTCATGTAGATTTATAATAAAAGATAAGATCTCAGCAGGCATCCCCACTTCCGTAAGAACCTCCCACATCTTATGGCGGGGGAGTAAATCAAATGCAGATTTAAGATCTACGAATGCTGCATAGAGTGTCCCCCCTGCTAAGACCATTGTGTTCCAGTATATCATCATGAATCTAAAAACTTGGTCAATAGTGCTAACATGGGAACGAAATCCTGCTTGATAGGTGGAACGTATTTTGTTCTCATCTATCCAACTATTTACCCTACTTAGCACTAATCTCGCCACCATTTTTTGAAGAGAGTCTATGAGGCTTATGAGCCTCTGAGTTGCTAGTCTCCTTGCACTGGCTTCCGATTAAAAAACGAATCATATTCAAAGCTCTTACACTGGCCCACAAGGCACTCCATCTGGCTGGGGCCTCTTACATTAGGAAACGGCTTTCCTTTTATAAGCCCACCAGATCTCTCCGGTCGGAAAATCTTGGCTTGGCAATGGTGCCTCCCATTAAGAAAGCCAGAATTGGTGGACGTTCCTTTAAACATCTTGCCCCCAGACTATGGAACTCTCTTCCCGTTGGTCTCCGCCACATCTCCAATTTGTTTGCCTTTAGAAAGGCCCTGAAAACGTGGCTTTTTAATCAATAATACTGTTATGTCTGTTATCCTTCTTCTTTTTCAGTAATGGGTCAGAAAGCGCCGGGACACTCCTTGGAGTAGCCGTGCGCTATATAAGTCACCCATTAACATAACATAACATAACATAATTAGATGGACTGGCGCGATCCTCTTTTTATAAATGGGGATGATTTCTGCCGCGCGCCAGGATTCCGGAATGGGTGCACCTTTTGCCAAACTATTAGCAAGAGGAGGATATATTTCAACCAGTTCTCCTGATCTGATTTAAATATATTCGACGGGATACAATTAGGTCCAGGAGCCCTACCTGCTGCCACACCATCGAGGGCTCTCTCGATTTCCATTAGTGTGAAGGAAAGGACTGAGTCCATCACAGCACAAGGCTGGTACATAGTACTATCTTTGGGTGATGAAAATTGGGACTTGTAATGTGCGACCCAAACTTCAGGTGGAACATTGTTAACTGGAGCTGGGCCAGCACTACCACTGCCCCATTTAATTAAGTGCCAGAACCGACACCAGTTTTTCCCATTGCATGCATACCTCTAGGAGGTCCCTCCATCTATTTTCATCGTAAGCCTTCTTTGCCCTAGGTTGTGGTGTGACAGCATTCAGTAAGCTTTACAACATGTACACTGGATTACACCGGTCACATACATATAGTGCAAGGCACTCAGTGGGGCCAAAAGTCATTTGTGAGAACATCCACGTGATCTCATTTGTCAGTTAAAGACTTGCATCCTTCAAGAACAATTAGGGATTTCCGTTGAGCTCAGATCACCACCTGAAAGCTAATGATGAAACAAAGCTTACCTTTGGAGGATGGTGGTAGACACCACTGTGTCGCAGTGCAGCAGAGAATTAAACCTTAAATCCTATTTCATTTTGCCTTCTTGTCCCCTTAATATTTGCATTTGAAGTTTGGCAATAACAAACATATATCTAAGTGCCATAAACTGCATTTGATGAATTGATAAATCATAGTTTTAAATAGGGACATATGACGTGTAGTTAATTCAATATATATTTACATATGAAGAAATCTCCAATGCTAAATCAAAACCATAAGTTTAATTTTAAGACAGAAAACTATGAACTCATTCCATCTCATCTTGTTCAAATATATCTCATATATGGGTGTAACTTTTGGATCACAGTTGCACACTGGCAATTTGATTTTCAAATGTGTGATATTCACACTGCTCTATCTAGAACTGCAAAAACTAAGTGGGATTGTGATAAGCCCAATGTCATGCAATATTATGTCTATTAATAACTGATGCATGAGAAATAAATAAAAAAATCTTTCTCTGGTCTCCTAGTATAACAAGGCAATAGAGCTTGTGGTGCCGGATCATGAACTAAACTGACAAGTGAATCCAATGTCATGTTGATAAGCCTCATTATTATCCCACAGATGGGCATATTTCAAACATATGTAGTAACTTTGCCCTAGGATATCTGAACCTCAAACATGTCACCCAAGCTGTATTTTGACAAACGAGCAGACTGTGTGGGTGTGATATAGAGAAATCAAATAGGGTCTTGTAGTGTTAAAGTTGATATTTCAATGGAGAGGAACATGTATAGTAAATTTAGGTTTGAGGTGAAGTCATTAACCGTGCCCAGCCCATTGACCAAATTATTGGCAAATGTACAGAGGTCATTGGGTCGGACTTCAAGTGAGCTTTAATACATACTAGGAACTGATTACATTGGGGTTCTTAAGACTGGTGAGACCTATAGCGATCTGTGAGAAAAAAATTTAGTGAGGATGTTGTGTGATACTGATTACATTGGGGCTCTTAAGACTGGTGATACCTATAGCGATCAAGGAGAAAAATATTTACGGAGGATGTTGTGTGAAATAATACCTGCTTTCTCGGTGCTTGGATAAGATTTACCTATGGACATTCCTTTTTATTGCTCAGCAAATGATGTATTCTAATATAGCAATTAGGCCGAACAACTTTTTAAAAAGACCATCAATGAATTCGATTCGGGAAGACCTCAATGCCTTTTTTATTTTTACTTTTTTACATCAGATTCGAGTACTTCGTCTTTACAATTTCATCCCATACCCCCACAGTAGCACGCTTGTCTATGTACCTCAATATCATAGCCATGTTAATTCAAATGCAGATTTGCTGATAGGCAGCCTGCTACATCTACCATACCTTACTCTTAGGGACTCATTATGATGATGGGTGGAAAGCCTCCTCCTGACAGTCGGAATCTTCCCGACCGCTTCGGAGCCCTTACAACTGACTCGGTCAATATACATTCCGACAACACGATTACGATGTTTGAGTTCCGAACGTTAATTGGCTGGCCATCCCAACTTGGTTTCAACCGACTCACGGAGTATTCCTGTCTGTCAGAACCACACCGTAACCTCCTATGGACAGCATTTTTGCTGTCGGGATTACGATCTTGGTTTCCAACAGCTTTTCCAAGCAGGCCTTTCCGACACAGAAAGACTGTCGAAAAGTAACTTTGGTGGACCCTGATAGGGCTCCCTAATCCCCAAGGCCTAAGGTTGGTGGTCTAGTGGGTAACTAAGGTACCCCCTATAAAACCCTGCACTGTGTTGCAGGCATCATGGGGTGCCTGGGACAGGGTGCAGGAGTTTACACACACCTCATTTCCCTATAGGAGTCAGTGTTACGGCCGGTTCTTGGGCATAACACAAGCTCCCATAGGGAACAATGGTATTCCGACCGAACAGTGTTCGGTCGCAAAGTATTATGAAGGTCACAATTGCCGGATGCAAGTTGGTCAGTTCCAAATCCAAGAAAGTCCGCCTGACATTGGTATGAGACCCTTAGTGTACTAGCCTGCTGTTGTGTTACAGTGACATATAAGGTTGATGGTAGAAATTAAAAATAGCTTTGCGGAGGTTTACCAGAAATAAATGCACACAATGTGAAATGATCTCTCTTCTGCAATTGTGATAAAGGGTTCCCTAAATCCTATGATTTTGCTTTATAATCACGTAGTGTACTGACAGATATAGACATTTAATTATTCTATTATTATGCTGTACCGTTTTTCTTTCAAACACCATCCAACAGTTGATCATTTGATATGTCAGCTGTGTTCATAGGCCATCATATGATGGGATTGGGTGACTAAAGGTCTCTGACCCAGGACACCGCCCACGCCGCACGGCTCGCCAGCTGAGGCCACAGGTTCGCTCCTAGCCTCGGTGCCCCCTCACTGCTGCTCGTCTGTCTTGACCGCTATTGCCCTCATTTTCGTGCTGTTTTCCTAGTAATTCGTACTTTCTTTTACCTGCTATTGTAATATTGTCTGTCTTGACCGCTGTTGCCCTCATTTTTTCGTGATGTTTTTTTCTAGGAATCTGTACTTTCTTTAACCTGCTTTAGTAAATATTGTCTGTATAGTACCCCGGTTGTGCCTCCTCCCGGCTCCCCTGCTTCCCGCCGCTGCTCCCTTGTGGCCCCGCCCCTTTTTTCCTTCTGTACCCATTGGCCGCCCCACTCCCGCCTCCCAGCTGCTCCTCCCTCCCACTTCACCTCATATGGAGCCTGCGTGTACGCGCAGCGGTCACGAGCAGCGAGAGTGCCGATTGTGTGCCAAAGGCGCGCCAAAGGCAAGCCCGTCTGCGCCTGTCCGCGTCTGGACCGTGCCCAGCGCCAGGACCCTGGCCCTCGATGATGCCAGCATCCCCCGACAAACTTACGATGCTGCCAGCCTCCACACACTCAACGCCGGCCGAAACACCGCCTGCTACTGAGCCACCCCGAAACGCACCCATGGACCCTTCTCATGCCAAACCTGCCAATTCACCTGCCTCAGAGCCTGCACCGCACCCACCAAGCAGAGCACCAACAACAACCACCTCAAGTGCATCCTGCTCAACACCCGCTCCGTCCACAGGCACGCCGTTGAACTCTGGAACCTCCTTGACACAGCATCACCAGACGTCGCCTTCCTCACAGAAACCTGGATGAACGCCTCCTCAGCCCCCGACATCGCCATAGCCATCCCAGATGGCTACAAGATCACCCAGAAGGTCCGCATCAACCAAACCGGAGGAGGCATCACCATCATCCACAGAAACACCATCCACATCACAACCAACTCCGACGACACCCTCACCGCCGCCGAGCACCTTCACTTCCAGATTCACACTGACCCCAAGACTACCCTCAGAGGCACTCTCATCTACAGACCCCCGGGACCACACACACAGTTCAGTGAAGCCAGCGCAGATTTCGTCAGTCCACACGCCCTCACATCCTCAGAGTACATCCTCCTAGGGGACCTCAACTTCCACCTGGAGAACAACAAGGACTGCAACACCACCGCCCTGCTGGACAACCTCGCCAACCTCGGACTTAAGCAACTGGTGAACACCCCCATCCACTACGCCGGCAACACGCTTGACCCCATCTTCTCCTCCAGCAAGCACATCTCATTCAGCCACTCCACCGGACTACACTGGACAGATCACAGCTGCGTCCACTTCAACTTCAGGAGGTCCACGACCCACCACCACCCACAACAGGTTCCCCGCAGAAGCTGGAGCAAGATCACCTCTGACCAGCTCACTACCACCCTCAGCCAGAACCCGCCCCCCAACACGACGGACCCCAACGAAGCAGCCCGCAACCTCACACAGTGGCTCACCAACTGCGCCAACAAAATCGCACCACTGAAGAATCCTCCCAGCAGACCCGGTAGCCGAAAAGCCTTGTGGTTTACCAATGACCTCAAGAACTCCAAGAAAACCTGCCGCACCCTCGAGAAAGCCCGGCACCATGACCAGTCAACAGAAAACATGACAGCCTTCAAGAACGCCATCCGCAAACACCACCAGCTGATCCGCACCACCAAGAAGACAACATTCACAGAACGACTGGACAACAACACCCACAACAGCAAGGAACTCTTCAGCATCGTTAAAGAGCTCTCCAACCCCAGTGATTGCAACAAGGACATCACACCCTCGCAAGACCTCTGCAACTCACTTGCCTCGTTCTTCCACTGCAAGATCGCCGACATACCCAACAACTTCGGCACCCAACCACCGAACCAGCGCCCCCCACCTCCACCCTCTGCACCTGGACCCCCGTCAGCACCGAAGACACCACCCGCCTAATGAACACCATTCACTCCGGCTTCCCTACTGACCCCTGCCCACACCACATCTTCAACAAAGCCGACTCGATCATCACACCCCAACTCCGGAATATCATCAACAGCTCCTTCGCAGCCGCCACCTTCCCGGAGAGCTGGAAACATGCCGAGCTGAGCGCCCTCCTGAAGAACCCCCCGCGGACCCCACGGACCTCAAGAACTTCTGCCCCATCTCGCTCCTCCCCTTTCCAGCCAAAGTCATCGAGAAGACCGTCAAATGACAACTCTCCGCCTTCGAGACCAACAGATCCCTTGACCCCTCACAGTCCGGCTACCGAGCTAACCACAGCACCGAGACTGCCCTCATCGCAGCCGTCGATGACATCAGGTCCCTGCTAGGCAACAGGGAAACGGCTGCCCTCATCCTCCTGGACCTCTCAGCAGCCTTCTACACCGTATGCCACCGCACCCTTATACAGCGCCTCAGCAACACTGGAATCCAAGGAGCGGCACTGGAGTGGATCATCTTGTTCCTCGCCAGAAGGACCCAGAGAGTCCGCCTCCCCCATTCCAATCCTCGGCCACCGAAATCATCTGCGGCGTTCCGCAAGGATCCTCACTCAGCCCCACCCTCTTCAACGTCTACGAGCCCTCTCACAGCCATCGCTCGCCAACACAACCTCAACATCATCTCCTACGTCGGCGACACCCAGTTGATCCTCTCCCTCACCAACGACCCCGCCACTGCCAAAGCCAATCTCCAGGAAGGAATGAAAGACGTTGCAGAATGGATGAAGACCAGCCATCTGAAACTGAACTCAGAAAAGACGGAAGTCCTGATTCTCGGACCATCCCCCTCCGCCTGGGACGACTCCTGGTAGCCCCCCGCCCTGGGCACCGCACTCAAGCCAACAATCCATGCACGCAACCTGGGCTTCATCCTGGACTCCTCCCTCACGATGACCAAGCAACTGAACGCCGTCTCGTCATCCTGCTTCAACACCCTGCGCGTGCTCTGAAAGATCTTCCGATGGATCCCCACCGAAACCAGGAAGACGGTCACCCAGGCCCTCGTCACCAGCCGTCTGGACTACGGAAACACCCTCTACACGGGAACCACAGCCAAACTCCAGAAAAGACTCCAGCGCATTCAGAACGCCTCAGCACGACTCATCCTGAACATCCCTCACCACAGCCACATCTCCACCCACCTGAAAGACCTGCACTGGCTCCCCATCAACAAGAGGATCACGTTCAGACTCCTCACCCAAGCACACAAGGCTCTCCACGACACGGGCACGAAGTACCTCAACAGATGCCTCAGATTCTACACACCCACCCGCCAGCTCTGTTCCGCCAGCCTCCTCCTCGCCTCCGTCCCACGAATTCGGAAATCCACCATCGGCGGAAGATCCTTCTCCTACCTGGCAGCCAAGACATGGAACTCCCTCCCCACTCACCTACAGCTGACCCTGGACCATCATTCCTTCAAAAAACAACTCAAGACCTGGCTGTTCGAGCAGTAGCGACCCCCCTCCTGCACTCAGTGCCTTGAGACCCCTACGGGTGAGTAGCCCACTATACAAATTTACTGATTGATTGATTGATTGAATGATAATGCTATTTGTATGAATGCGGTATTCATACAATGCACACCTATCCAAAAGGAAGCCGAGTGCTACACAGGGCAAGAAAACAGTCAGCATGTCTTTGGGAGGAGATAGCAAGGGTACCAAGGGCTGACCAGCAGTTCTAAAGTCACTTTCTGGGAGGCATTTGGTCACTTTCTTTAGCAGAGAAAACCGGTACCAGGCTGTCTTTTGTTTCTTGGTGATATGTTCCTTGTTGGGTGAGATTGGTGTCCATGGTGAACGTGGTTCAGGTTCAGGTGATAGGCACAGCGAGGTGATTGGTACAGTCAAGTAGTATGGAAGGCTTGCATTGGATGCTTAATAATGTCAACAAGATGAGATTCAGCATGCATGAGGTTAGTACAGTGCGTTAGTTGGGTGGCATGCTGTATTATGTGGATGAGGTTGAAAAAAGTGTCTCTTGTGTTTTTTCATGCTTGCATTATATCTGGGAGGGATTAGTCACTAAAGATGGCAATATGGTAGTTTTGAACAGAAGAGATGGTGACGAGGTCCAAAAATGTGTCTATAAATCCTTTATCTGTCAAAGAGACCTGTAGATGTGGTGAAAGGAGGCAGACTTAGGGCCTCATTATGATGGAGGATTTTCCGCCTCCTCCGGGCCGGGGGAAGCCACCTCCGGCCCGGAGGAGGCGGAAAATCCTCTGCGGACTCACCAAAGACCCACCGCCGCATTACGATGGCTGGTGGGTCTTGGTTACTGTCCGCTGCTTTTTCGCCGCGGTCAGATTACAACCACGGCGGAAAAGCTCTCATTTGGCTGGCAGTGTCTATCAGACACCGCCAGCCAAATTAGGAAGCATTTGTAAACATGCTTTTCCGCTGCGGTTTTTCCGCCGTGGAAAAGCATGTTTACTTTTGGTTTTGGGGGCCCGTTGCGGGCCCCCAGGGTGTTGGCGGGTGGGGGGTGCACATGGCGGGTACCTATGGTACCCCCCAGCATTTACTTGCACAAAGTGGCAGGCACCGCGCGGTGCCTGCCGCTTTGTGCATGTAAATGTTAAACATGCACTTTTAACATTGCGGCGGGTGCTGCTTGAAGCAGCACCCGCCGCAATGTTAAATATCCAGGATGTGACCGCCAGGGTGGCGGTCACATCCTAATCGCACATGAGGGAACGCCGCAGCCCATGCGGACGTTCCCTCATCCTCTGGGGACGCGGACGGACGCAAGTCCGTCCGCGATCCTAATGAGGCCCTTAGTGTGGAGAGTGAGAAATTATATTTGAGGAAATCACTGGAGTAGATTAATGCGTGCTAGCATATTGTGCAGGACCAAGAGGACCTATTGAAGGCAGTGAGGTCTGCACCCTGGATACTTTAGCAAGTGAAAAGGACATTTGGATGTGTGAGGATGTATAGGGTGAGATGTTTTTCTGTAAAAAATGCACACAGAAAAATATATGACTTTAGCATCACTACGTTTAGTCATTTGCTTTGTAAAATCTATATACATGGCTGACATACTTGTTGTTGAATATTGTATACTTACTAATTTCCCCATCTTCTTACTTTCAGTGGAACAAATTACACATACACTGAATAAGAGGGCCAGGACGAGATAGAAAAGGCTTAGTCCAAATTGCGCTTGTGAAGAGCATCTTAATTTCATTCTAAGGTTTTAACATTTTGAATGATCGATGGCTTAACAAGTTCCTAATTAGGGATTTTTATGTAGTGTGCTAAAGCCACTGCTTTGGAATGACTTTTGGATCCCTGATATTTATAATATATATGTTTTTTTTGAAAATAGGGATAGATTTATGCAGTTCTTCTGCCATTTTTCTAAACACTGTAAATATTGGATCTTAATTTTACCCAATGAGGAGGCTTTTACGTATTAATCAGGACTATTTATTTTTAATAGTGTGCAGAATAGTAATCCTCAGCTGACTTCACGTGTTCAAAATGTTGATATGACCTGCTAAGGTATATTATCCAGGCTTATGCCTCAAAAGGAAGTCACATTCACTGTTTATTATTTTTGCAGCACATAGCCAAGCAAGTCATGCTTTTTTTTTTACATTTCTGAGTGAGACTGTTCTTCAAGAGGACTCTCGAGCATGGACTCACCAATGTCATCATCATCATCACCATCATATTAACTTTATTTCGTTTTAATGGACCATTAAAGTGCACAGTGAAAAAAAATTACACATTCAAAAAAGATCCTAAAGACAGATCACATCCGAATACCGATGTAAAGTAAAAAAAAAAATCTAGTCAGAGAAACAATTGACAAATGGTGCCCCCGACTAAGACCAAAACCAGGAGACACAAACCTCAATGAGGGAAACCTTATAAAAGTGCTCCTAAAGGGTTCCCTATGTCACCTAAAATATGTGTATTATTCACCTTCCTTCAGACCGTTAGACTCTGTTTCGGGTTTTAAAAGCTGTAAAACATTGTTAAAACATTAAAAGCATATAAGTTGAACATCTACACAATAAAGCCCTGATTTAATTAAGAAGCTAATTAGTTAAAAAAGATTTTAAAATTAGGATTGGTTACTTTCTTGACCCCCTGGCACATAGTATCAAAATCCAGTGCCTAGTCTTTATCAGCAAAAAATCCCTCTATTCTGATCAATATGAAATAGCCATCCCTTATCCTAGAAACCTTTTCCTAACACACCATATGGAGAAAAAAATCTAGATACTGCAAATACTATCGCATGGTGGAGATGTATTTCACTATTCTAAGGGCCTCTAGGTGCTTAGGGATCCCTTGATTCCCTCAAATCTTTACTATCCACTTTTGTCCTACTGTTTTACATGCCAGACAAAAGAAGAGCATGTGTGCTTCGGTTTCTTCGGCTGTAGCACAGGAGGAGCAATTACAATCTATCTCCCTCGAATAGACACTAGTAAATATGTGCAGGGAAAGCGAGCCATGCTGGCTGGATCTCATCTGGGAAAATGTCATGTCTATAATTGTATTTAATCTGTATGAAATTCCTAGATAAAACACCCTCTGTTGAACCCTTCATAAGAGAGCAAAATTTAGAAGCCCTGTAGTCATCCACAGGTTTCTTCTTGGAAATTGCCAGGGAGGTTGTTAGAGGGTCTTTCTAAAGAGAAGCCAGTCCTATACTGGCCAGAGTGGCCCTGAGATGAGAGAACCAAGGTAGGCTTTTGGCTCCAGGTATCCCCAGAATTTCTTCTAAAGCTTGTCTATATGGGGTCAGCTCTGGGGTTGACCAAACTCTCCTCCAGAAGAGGAGAGGTCTTAAAGCAATAGTCCCTGAAATGGGGGAAACCCTAAATCTAGTCGGAATGGAGTCAGGGTGGTGCTAGGGGGAAGAATCACTAATTCCCTAATTAACGTATTTTCTATCAATACAATATCATCAGACTTGTGTCCCCATAGCTCTTCACCATGAGTACCGTCTCCCAGAGATTGGGTTTTGTATATTTCCATCAGGGGGCTAAGGGGCTTAAAGAATGTAAATGTAAATGTATATGTACAGGAATTTGTATAGCGCAAATCACCGAGCGGTTTCTAAGTGCTTGCTTAGGGAACCCGTCCTGGTATTCCCCTGTGAGATAACCCCGGCAGGGTATCCGCAAGGTGAAAGCCTGGCATCCCGCCGCGAGGGGCCGTTGTGGAGATTTAGCAAGCTATTGCCCAGAGTCGCAGAATGTGAACCGAGTAGGCACCGGAGCGAGAATTGTCGAGTCCATGGACATTTTTGGACTCAAGACCCCGCCGAGCAGGGAATTGAACTCTGGTCCCGGGCTGACCTCTGCTGCCAGGTCTGCCTCCTCTAACCAGTGAGCCACACTTCTCTACCTAAGAAGACCTATGAACATTAGCAAGACCATCTGTACTCTGTGCTAGCTTCAATCTCTGTTTCCTTATTTAAAAGGCCCAATCAATATGATCATTGAGAGTGAACCCCAAATGCTCAAAAATTGCAACCCTCTCCAAAGGGATTACGTTCAGCATGGGGCTGGTTCTGGTGGAATGCACAGAATTAAAAACCATAAATTTTGTCTCAGCAGCATTCACTTCATGACCCCCCTTGATGCAAAGAGAGTTAAACCCATTGAGTATCTTTTGGATACCCGTGGAAGATTTGATAGGAGGAGGATATCATCAGCGAACAACAGCGCTAGAATTTTGGTGGAACATGGGAGCGTCACTGTCGCCGACCCCATTTAGGGTATCCATCAACGTACTCACCAATGTATTTTCAAGGATCTGTCATTTTTGTAACTAGTTTGTTCTGTCACCTTCGGATGGCCCTAGGTCTGAGGGGCTAAATCAGTATTCATGTAGCGGGTTAGTGCTTAGGTGGTAAGGCTGTATAACCATTTTAAATTCAGTATTCTGATTTGTTAAAAATGTATTTCATTCCTCATACCATGATGAATCTGTACTTTTCATCTATTCCACTGGGACATTTCCTTAATAACACTTCTATTTTGGGGGTGACAAGAGACCTTTTCCTTGTTACTAGGAATACTGTCTAGTGTCTTACTGATTTTCCTTCATATTTGAGACGGAGAGCCTGATTTAATTTTTATTCAATGGCAAGGATGCGACCCAGTCACCGAATTTAGATGTGGGTGGACCTTGGTTTAATCATGGCAGAGACTACTCTATCTCCACCATGATTAACCTCCTCCGGCGGCCAAGTTGCGTAAGGGCCATCAAAGGCAGATCTATATTATTGCCCACCTAATTAAGAGGGGCAGAATTAGAGGTCAGTTTTCACTGCCCATCACTGCCAGGAAAACCCTGATGGTAAAGGGCAGTGAAAGCTGTTTAATGCTACCCTTTGCATGAGAGAGAACTTTTATGGTGGGCATTATTTTTTAAAGAAACCCCAGCTTCTAGATTTTCTTTTTGACAAAATAAAATAATACAATTTTGTGCAGGGCTTCTTCATGTTGATGGAGCCCTGCACAAATCTGTAAGAAGCATTGATAAGAATTGTTGTGACAACGGTTCATGCCAATGCTTTAGAAATTTGACATGGCACGTAGTCTCAGCCTGGTGGACATTAAGACCTCCACCAGTGTGGATTAATCAGTTCACCAAAATTGGGCCCTTAGTCGAGTTTTGATTTTGCCTATTACCCTGTATTGTCTATTACTGACAGCCTTTACGGCAATTATTTTATCCATTTACCTGAGACTTGCTGCATCGGCACTTTATTATCTCTGTATTGCAATAAATCTTCATAGAGTTACTAATTCCACCCTAGAACTCACTTATTGAATCAGTCCTTGACATTAATGTTAACATCGTCCCCAACCCACCCAACCTATGTGTGTGCTTTTGAGGTAAAAGGACTGTCCACATTAGTGTAATGGTACTCATGACACCACCCTCTGAGGATTGGAAGGTGGGGTGGGACTTATCAGGGTGCAGACTAATGATTGCAATTATATATTTATTGAGTTTTATATGGTGCAAACATGGCCCAAAAGGGTGTCAGAGCCTTTACAAATGATCAGGAACAAAGATGACAATATAATACTGAGAAATACAGGAAGTTGCAACAGCAAGATGGTGGAGGAGGACCTATCCATATCAAAGCACAACGTCTATGTATCAGAACATAAATAGAAAAAACAAACATGGTTGGGAAAAACAACATTATAATCAGGAACAATGCAGGAAGTCGCAACACCAAGCTGGGAGGTAGTCTCAACAAGGCAAAGGCAATGAATTCATATATCGGGGGATAGAAGTAAGTAAAAAGGCAAGTGTGAAGAGGATGTATCAAAAGGTAAGCCAGGACATAGTCCATAAATATCTAGTACAGAAAGGTATCCATCAGTAGTACTTTCAATTCTTTTTTGAAGGATAAGGTTGAGGGATTCATTCTGGTTTACGGAGGCAGGGAGTTCCAGAATCTCTGGGCAATACCCGAGAAGGCACGGTTATAAGTTTTCTTCCAATTACATTTTTGAGGTTTCAGCAATAGGGTGCTAGAACTCCTAGAGGATCTGCAACCACCAGATATTTCCAGTTTTTGCACTACATACAGAGGGATGTTGAAGAGTAAGGCTGTGTGGGGCATGCATGCAATTTTTTTATTGAATCCTGACCTCATTTGGAAGCCATTTCAGCGGCTTCAAATCAGGAGAGATGTGGTTGCTTCATTTGGATCCTGTGATCAGTCTTGTAGCCAAGTTAAGAGAGGACCTAAGCGGTGCCAGCTTGTAGCCAGAAGACCACAAAGGGTTGAATTACTACAATCCAAGCTAGAGATGACCAAACCTTGAACAGTGGTCTTGAAGTCATCAGGGGGAAGAAGGATTTTATTTTCCTTAGAATGTTCATTTGGAAGTTTTAAGTTTTATGCTTTGGTGACAGAGCTAATGTGCTCCTGCATGTTCAAGTTCCTATCCAGTGATCTGGAGGAATCTATGATGGATGGTACGCAGTTTACAGCGGCTAAACAGGAGACATAAGCAGTAAGAATTTAACTTACCCAGGCACCTTTACCAGCTTACTGTATACTAATTTATCAATAATATTGAGGTACAGCAGACCTTAAAAGTAAAATCAACACATTCTGTGCAAAATGAAGCACAAGGCAATGATGGAGAATTATCAAATAAGAGCGATAACTGTATTTAAGGCTAGATCATCAAAAGCCAGTGAGGACAGACATCCTAATGAATGAACAGGAGTTCACCCTCTAATGTCCACCTTCAAGCAGATTTTTAAAAGGTTCTCTATTTTAGAATACTACCCTTGAAACTGATGAGGCTCAGAAATCCTCAAATTAAGAAATGTGGCATTTTCCTAAAGTTTCAGGGCAGAGCTCTGAAAGAAATGCAAATCCACTTTGAGAGGTATGACCACGTGCCATAAAGTTCATTAAATGTGCAACTTTATTTTGTTTTACCAGCTTAGCAATTACAAGATAGATTTGCTCATGACAATCAGAGCCAAGGCAAGAATGAATTGGATGGGTGCCGCTTTAATATCTCAAATCTATGAAAATGCAGACATCATCAAAGTCAGAAATCAGATTATGATAGGCATCTAATCAATGTCCCGTCTGTCCTCATTAATGGTTACATACAGGTTGGCAGGGTTCTGAGCTGCCAACTAAGTGAACTTCACCGACCTAGGGTAATCAAGAGCAAAATGTATATTTGCAGTTCTTCTTTCATGAATGCCCGCTCACGGAACACACTTCGAGCACAATTCATTAAGCATCTATTTATACCACTGCCACCTGTTCGTGTTTTGCACGGGTCGTTTCTCTTTCAAACCTGTATCCCTGTTTTTGAAATCAAGTCTAATCATAGGTGGTGATGCATGTTTTTGTCATCTCTTAAGACCTTCACTTTTATTCCATCAGTGAGAGAATAACACAATTATGCCTCAGTCACACGTCGACTGAAAATTACCAGTCCCTGTAAATCACTGTTTGGGATTGGAATTCCAAATAATGTAGGTTACTTCACCGAGTAATCAGTTGTGATAAACTCTGCGACCCCGCAATTTTTTCCAAGATCAGTTTTGGCTGGCCAAACATGTTGACATTTATCAGGAGGAAAAGGCCCAGAAAATGCTTGGAAGATCCTTCATTAAATTGCGATGCACTCTGATTCGTGGTTCTCTGAGACATTGAGGGTGGAGTGAAAATATTGCAAGTAGTTGGAGCGATTATTAGGGAAATTATATATTCTAGAGGATAAAAGTAAGTATTTGAGGCTCTCAGAAAATATTTTAGGCTAATAAAAAGAAGCACAAGCGTCCTACTTTGATGATACAATATATTCAGTGATAATAGCACACGTGAAATGTTTTAAATGGTTGAAAACGTTCTCTATTTTGCGTCTACTGCACCACTAGTACCCAACTCTGCTGGTCTTTGTAATGTGTTATCTTACGTTTTTGAAGACAAAATTATTAAAATTGTCTCCAGCTTGGAATAAAATCCAACTGAGTCGTGTTCTGAAAAAAGGTCTCAGTTGACTAGACGACTGTCTGCGCATTGTCACCATTTTTTCCATCTGGTTGGAAGAATCAGAACGTACCAATCTTACATTTAAGTTGGGTTCCCCTGGCCACCCGTCTTCTCCTATGATTTTGAAAACCATGGTGAAAACCATGGTGAAGGGCATTAACCCTATGGTGAATTACCTATTCAATACATCCAATCATTCACCTATTCAATACATCCAATCATTCAGCAACAATTCCTTTGGCCAGAGTCATCCCTCTCCTGAAAAAAACCTTCAGTGAACAAAACCTAATCTCTCATTTTCGACTTCTCTCTAGTCTTCCTGCAGCGTCTAAAATACTGGAAAAACTCTTTAAATACTATCGAACAGCGTACGTGCAGCAGGTTAACATTCTTCATCCTTCACAATCTGGTTTCTGTCCTCACTATAGCATGGGAACACATTTGACAGAGGCGATTGTTAAGATGGATGCAATCGGCACAAAGGAGTAATTCGGAGTGTACTTTATTAGAAACAAGTAAGGAAAAGAAACCCACGGCCAGCAAGTCTTCTTTATGTGTCTTACATTTGCAAATGCCAAAGTAGAACCCATTGGAACACACAGAGAAAAAGCGCTGGAACATGGAATGCACACTGATCATGACCATGTACAGCTCAAATAATCAGAATGAGGCATTAGCTAATAATAAAGAAAGGACTAAACTAAATACAAAGACTTACATCATCCTTCCCTTTTTATAAAAGCAAATACGAAAAATAAACCAGGCCCACAACCAGATAGCTACTGCAAATAAAAATCCTTAAACCTTGAACGACTAGAAACATTGCTTGAGGTGCTAGCATTTTTCAAATGTGAACCTGTATCAGACTGTTCATCTGTAGGGCCAATGTCTGTCTATTCTCTGATGGCAACCACCTGATCACCCTGTAACCCAATATCACAGGAATCACTCCTTAAACAGGAGAAATTGCCCTCTTGTCTCTCCAGATTTTCAACATTACCAGATCCAACCTCTGGCTCTGTTGCATTAATCTTGCTTGGGAGCCAAAAGGAAGCCTGTAAAAAGCTATCCTCAAGGCCAGCTTTACATTTTATTATTTTCTTGCTTGTTCAAATGAAACTTTCACCAAACCTCTTTTACTTTACCATCTCTTTCTACTCAAAAACACTAACATTCGGCCAACTTTTCTACTTGTACAGGTGCAGTATAGAGTGCCTCTCCTTTTTTCACTATTTTTTGTTTTCTGATTTTGATTGCTGATATACATTTGTGTTGGCAACTTCTGCCTTAACTTTGCATGTATATGCTTCATCTTTTGTAGTCAATCCAACACACCTTTGACTAAGGCTATCTTTTCTGCAAAAGATGGAATGGAGAAATGCCAGTAGTGTTGTGTGGTGTAATTAAATTTGTCCACAGCTTTTGTCGCAAGAAATTCTCCACAGGTGTTCTTATTGCAAGAGCTGACTGAATGCCTTCTTTCAAAAACGTCTTCATCCTCTCCACCAAACCGTTTGAACATGGAGAGTAGAGGGCCACCAGTAAATGCTTAGTATGGTATGACTCAATCACAAATCTTCATTTGTGAAGATGCAAAGTGTGTTCCATCATCAGCTACTAGATCCCTAGCTGGACTCTCTATTACATATGTTTTGTTTCACAATTTGACTACTGATGCAGTTGTAAAATCAAAATAAACCCACTTAGAAAAGTAATCAAACAAGATCACCACATACTTTTAATCACTTGGCAATAAGTCATATGGCAAACACAAGGAGATGATGAACGGAGTGCTGACACTTTTCAGACACTCACCCCCAATCACAGATCTGGGTTGAATCCATCATCATTCTTTACCTCCCTTTGCCACCATAATTCATACGGGCAGCAAAATATAACGGCACTTTACACCAAACATCTTCTGGAAATGGCACCATGTGTTTAGGTTTGTGGCATGTCTTTGAGTGGTCATCAGACATGAGACACATATCACAATGAACTATTCAGTTAGTTAGCTGTGCTTTCATAAAAGGCCCACAAAATATTGTTTAAAATTTGTACATGTGCCACCTTTCCCCAGATGGCCATCATGAGTTGCTTTCATAAGTAGTTCCTGAACTGGCACACATATATCATTAGGCATCAAGAGTCCTCTTACTACGGAGAGTTCACTGCCTATTCGTGCAAAAGGTTTTAGATATGAAACCACAGATCTTTCTTTAGGCCATCCCTTTCTGACAAAATCCAAGGCTGCTAATAATACATCAGACCTTTCATTTGCATTAAACTATTTTTCATATGAAATAATGCTAGCAGAGTACAACAAAATTTCGGTCGAGGCCACCAGACAATCTATGTCACCCTTAATGTTATCTTATGACAACTTGCTCAGTGGCATTTTTTAAAGCAATTGGCCCTTACATTTGCCCTTCTGGAATGTATTTAATGGTGAAATTAAACTCCTGCATGGGGGAGAGTAGCCTAACAAGTCTCGTCCCATTCAACATGTGCATCAGAGGCTTGTGATCAGTGTCAATTTCAAAATGTGTGCCCTATAAGAATGTCATAAATTTCTCTAGACCCATGAAGAAGCCAACGCCTCTCTTTCTATAATGCTATTATGTAATTTGGCTTGCTTTAGACATCTAGAGGCAAATACCACAGTTTGAGCTTAACTATTAACCCACTGAGAAAGACCGGCACCCAAACCATCTGACTTGAATCCACTGTGAGGAAACAAACATGCCCAGCTGACACAATTCAAACTTTACACCTTCTCTTAGAAGATTGTGGAAGGGCTAACTATTAAGGCATAACCCTAAATGAATCTAGAATAATATTCACTGAACCCCAAAAAGATTTCAGAGTATACCTATCCCTGGGAAGAGCCGCTGAATATGTGAAAACTTAGGTGTGATGCCCAAATTAAAGATGCAGTGACCTGAGTAATCCAATTTCCTAGCCAAAAATGAACTCTCCTCACGACTTAGACTTATTTATATATTTTTTTATGGTTTAAACCTTCTCTAAGATGATAATATGTTCCATAACATCATCATCATCGTGAAATGCCTGGAATCCATCAATGCCTGTCAAAAATATGTCCATCAGTTTCTGAAACACTCTTGCAGCAGAAGCCAAACCAAAAGGCAATCTTAAAAATGTATAAACTCCAAATGGCGAGTGGTATTTGATGGTAAGCTGACTTTAAGACTAACATTGACTATAACTTTGTGTTCTCTATATTGACCAGTAAATCCTGAATCTTGGGTAATGAGTGACAATCTATAATTATATATTTATTGAGGATGCATAGGTCAGCATATAAACGAATGTCCCCTATCTTTTTGTGGACAATCAAAATAGGACTCACCTCGAAGAATTGGTGCTGGCAGTTACACCTTCCTCTGAAAGTGTGTCCATTAGTTTCCTTATGTGTTCTTTAACACTTAATGGGCCCGGTACAACTTTGTGAACTACTGCTACTACAATTAGTATCAACTTAATCAAATGTTCAAAAATGTTTATTGGCCCACTTTTTGCTTTCAACATTACAGGGAATCTTTCTTTTATGGTGTCCAAGTTGTTGTTCAAGTCTTCATCAAGTGAAGCAACAATTGCATTCTTCACCTGTACAGGGTTATCAGATATTGGTACAAACTTCAGACTCATCTTGGATAGATCTTGTCAAACTACAATGTTTTTACCTTTGCTGACTACATGCATTTTGGTGACAGATTATCTACCAAGACACATAATATTATCTATGAAATTCCCCAAGATATCTATATCCTGGTCTTTATTTGGGAGCAACATCGGATTGACTGAGCGGTTTTCTGTCAGCCCCTATTTGGTCATACAAAACATCTGAAATAAGTGTTCTGCCGCACCTGAATCTACAATCATATTTAAGTTCACCTTACCAATTCTCATGTCACATAAAGTGACCTTGGCTTTCTTTACGAAAGGAGTGTCAATTTCAAGTGTATGCACCGTTTTTTTAGATAAAACCCACACTCTGTATTGTTATCATCTACACTGCTTACTTGTACTATGTTTTGCCACTTCTGCACATGCTCTGAAGGTGATCAACCTTATGGCAAGTATTACAGTTCCTACTAAGTGCTGAACAAGTGGGTTTGCTTTTTACATGTGATTTGAACCACATTTAAAACATGAAGTATCATATACTCATGCACTGAGTTGATAGAAGACATGGAATCATTTGCTATGCATTTTCTGAAAACTATTGCATGTGTAATACTGTTAGCAATATCTATAGCCTCCTGTAAGGATGGGTCTCAACAACTCAATAAGTGCTCCTGAAAGTTCTTTGAAAAAAAGCTGTAAACAAACTGGTCTCTGATGTGAATATCAAGTGCAGTTCCAAATTACAAGTTGCAGCTAAATATCTTAAAGGCAAAATGTATTCTTCAACCATTTCTTCCTGGTTCTGCTTCCTCTTAAAAAGTTAAATCTCTCTAATACAATGTTTGGTTAGTCAGTAAATGTATTAGAAAGTCTGGTAACAGCTTCTTTGAACGTATTCCAATGTAAAGAAGCACCTGCTTAAGGGTCAACCTTAGGTAGATTAAAAAATGTGTTGACCCTTTTGTGGCAAATCGCTAAACAGAGGAGCAGCTTTTCTTTTTGCTATGAAGTTTGCAGCGTCAATCGCCACTAAATATTTTTTTTAAATATATGTTTATAGATTTTTTTAGGGACATTGGACACAGCATATACAACATTGTTTACACCAGGAATTACAATTTGGCCAAGACATGGTTGGCCAAGAAAGGCAAGCACAACACATAGTAGTCGATATAAAATCATCAAACTAAATCTACAACCTCTGTTCCAGTCTGGAGCCAAATGATAATCGTCCCAGGAGGTGTTATATACAGTATATGTAAGGTGCATCTAACCCTTAGTCTATATCATAGTATTCCATCCACGGGGCCCATATTTTACGGAATTTCCTTGGGCACCATTGTACCCTTTATGTGACCTTTTCCGATGCCATATAAAGACCCATTGCCTTCCTCCATTCAGTCAGGATCTGCAACTCTGGTTCCCCCCATTTCCTAGTTACTTCCTGTTTAGCCACCGGCAAGCCAAGGTTGGCACAGAGGAGTTTGGTCCTAGGAAGGTCTATGCCAGTCGGCACACCAGAAAGCATGTATTTGGGAACTGTTGGTATAGTGTCTTTCAGTATTCTACCAAGTTTTCCTAGTATGCCCCTCTAATGTTTTTGTATACTAGAACACTCTCACAGAGCATGGATAAACGATCCCTGTTCTTTTTTACAGAGGAAATAATGCAGGGAGCCTGGAATTGATTGCAGTTTCTCTGGGATGCATCACGACCGCATTCAGTCTGTGTCACCCAAGTCTCCTACCTCGCTCACCCATCTATCCTGCAGGTTGTGTTAGGTGTCAGGCACATTGTTGTTACTCATTTTATAAATCGAGGAGATGGCATTATCTTCCAGTTTACCCTGGAGCAGTCACCCCTCTAGAGGGGCATATTCTGGAGCATTCCTACTGTCCAGTCTTTCTGCTCTCCAAGCATGTCTGAACTGCATGTTTTGAAAATATTGCATCCTATGTAAATGGTACTCCCTCAGTAGTTGGGCAAACAAGATCAGGGTCCCCTCCACCAGGAGGTCTCCAACCCTGGATATACCTAATGCATTCCATGCGGAATAGCCCATTTGCTTCCCTATTTCTTTCGACAGTGGCCCCTCCCAGAGCAGTCTCTGTGGTTACTTTTTTGTCCAATCCTTTATATTTCCCTGCTCGCCTTCAAGCCTCTATAGTATCTGCGTGGCAGGTGGTAGGCTCCGCAATCCCTGCCCTTCATAGAGGTAATGCAAATATGAGCGGCTTTGAAATTGTGTTTGCTCAAGTGCATCTGTAGGATGGTCTGTGATGCATAACACCAGTTGTTAATCACCACCAAGTGGGCGCCCAGTAGTAGGCTTGCACTTCTGGGAGTTTGAGTCCTTCATTATATTGATTTCTGTGAAGTGTTTTCAGTGCTACACTTGGTTGGCCACCATCCCATAGCAATTTCTGTATGTCTGCCTCTATTTTAGCAAATATTTAATTGGGTATACTGTGATAGGTGTTTTGCAGGAGTATAGTAGCCTGGGCAAAGTGACCATTTTATACATGGCAGCCGTCCCCAACAGTGTGAGGAGCACAGCATTCCATATTCCTTTGGAAATTGGAAGTACTCTACGGATATTATGATTCAGGCTATTTTCTATATTTTATTTTACATATATGCCCAGATGCTGAACGCCATTGTGAACCTCATGCAGACAAAGTGGAAGCATAAAGTCCTCCCAGTCATCCCCAATCGGGTACAAACAATTGTGTGCCAAGTATGTGCCCTGTAATTACCAAATTCCCGACATAATTCTGCTAGTGATTCCGTGGGGCGGGTAAGATATAGTAGTATGTCCTCTGCGAATAGCGAGATACGCTCATCATCAGTCTCCACCATCTTTCTATGGAAACCAGTTATAACAGGATGCGTCTGAATTATACAGGCTAGTGCTTCCAGCACCAGGAATAATAGGTGAGGGCACAGGGGGCAACCTGGAGAGGTCTTGGGATGTCACGTTATTCACCCTCACGTTCGCCTTTGAGTCTCAGTGCAGCAGCCTTACCCGGGTTATAAACCGGGGTCCAAACCCTTCTAGGACCTGCACCATATAGGGCCCATGTACCACATTGAATGCTTTTTTGGCATCCAGTGAAAGGAATATATGTGGGTTTGCTCCAGGCTATGCCTTGTCAACCTTTTGGGCATGAAGTAATGCTGGTCCCCATGAATCAGGGGGAAATGACTTCGACCAGTCGTGTGGCCAGTATTGTTGCCAAAATCTTTGTCTCAATATTTAGGAGCAATATCGGGCGATACAAGCTGCATTTACTGGCAGGTTTCCCAGGTTTATAGATCACCACAATCGTGTCCCAACTGAGATCTAGTGGCAGAAGCCCTATCACATAATACTGTCTTCTAGGCCTCCCAGACCACAACAGCCAAGCACAGCAAGTTCTCATTTTCCACGAAGTATAACTAAAAATCCACTCGAAGTTCTCTGACAACTGTTTCGTCTCGCAAGCCCAAGGCATTTAGTCTCCAGTTCTTCCATCTCCCATGAAGCCGTGTGCCGAGAGTAACCCAGAGAGGCATGTGGTCTGAGAGGCCTCTTGCCAGGTATTGTGCTTTGCTCACTGAATGGGCCGCTTCCACGTGGCGAGTATATAGTCCAGCCTGCAGCGTACGTTATGAGTGCCAGAGAAATAGGAATATTCCCTTGCTTCTGGGGTGTGTGGTGCCAGAGTTCCACCAATCCCAAGGTATCCACAAAGAAGGCCCAGGGAAGGTCAAGGAAGTCATTGAGGTCACCTCCCTCCACATGTAATGATGAGTTTGCCTTTAAGAGTATTCCTGCCAACCTTTCCATAGTACATTTTTGGAGTCAAGGGGGGGGCATTCACTGTGATAAGGGTGATACTCCTCCGCCCCCATTGGCCCTGCACTCCGGCATATGTTCCATTCAGGTCCAGCTTTGTGTTTTCTATGTGGAAATATGGTGTTCTCCTAGTCATTATGGCTACCCCTCATGCACCTGAGGTGAAACATGCATGTGCCAGAGTGACATAGGCTCCTCTACCCAGGAAGGAGTAGTTAGTACCCCTCATGTGGGTTTCCTGCAGGCATTAGTCTCCTAATGTAGTCAGACACCATACCCCGTTTAATTTCGCTACCCAGCCCAATAATCATCCATGTCTAAACAGAAAAGAAAGAGTCATCTTGATCTCCTGGTCCTCCCATTTATTTGTGTCAGCTAAGATTGTAATCCATGCTCCATTTTAAGCTTATCTTTGTCTGTATATCACTTACATGCCCGCTCTATCTACACTTTGTCTGCAACAAAACACTGTAATGGCACCATCCAACTCCCCCTTTCTATCCACCCAACACCTCCTGCCGCAACCTGTATCAACTGGACAACTGTGGTGCAGGTCGGACCTGAGGGATCAATTGGCTACCCTCTCATAACCTATACACCCAACCTGCTAAACTATGACCCAACTATGATCACTAAGTGATCAACTTTCAAGAGAACTCACAGGCAAGGTTCAACAAATTAAGGAAGGAAAAAAGAAAGAACAAGAAAGGGGATGGAAAGAGGGAAAAAAAGAAGGGAAGGTAGAAGAAGGGTGCAGGGGAGAGGTAGAAAAGACATGAGAGATGTAGGGGAAGAAGAGATATGGACAAAAAACACACTTCCAATATCTCTGTGGGAAAAGGGAAAAAGTGGCGAGAGCAACTTAGTCTTGTGCAGCGTCAGCTGGGCCGGTGATTCCAGCCAGCAAAGAGCTACCCTTATGCACTGCAGCTCTTGTCTAGTGCAGGGGGCCCCGGTTAAGGCCGCGCCATGCTCTGAATTACATCCAGTAATGGGTGTCCTTCATACGAGTCCGAAAAGATTATTCTCTCCGATGGGTCCGGTGTAATCAGATCTCGGGCTAGCTTCTGCTTGTTTGTTTTAGTAGTTGCTGTCTGATTTCTTCTGCCACTTGTGTCAGGGGAGCAACCTCATAACCACTGTCTATTCCCAGTAGGTAGGGGGTCTTCCTTATTTTCCTATGTGACATATCGACCCCATGACGTTTTCCACACCAGGGGGTTGCCCGGGCAGTATCACCCGCCTTTCCACTGCATTAACTTAAGCCAAACATTTTCGGGGTTTTTGACGGAAGCCTGTTTTCTAACCAGGTCCATGCCTCTTCAGGGATCTGGAAGAAGTGAGCCTTTTCCTGACCTATACCAGAGGGGGGAAGCCGTTTTATGTACACAGTTTTATGATTCTTTTAAATCTATTTTATAGTTGCTTTATGAATTTAACATCACCTTTTTAGCAGTCACTAAAGTTGATCCATTGTTCTATATGATGTATATTACACCATGTTGATTTTGTGTACTTTTTATGCATTTATTTAAAAGCGAAATAAAGATGTGATGATGGTCATATAGTGTATGTGAAGAGTCCGCAGCTTGTCCTCAACCGAGTCAAAGGTGTGTCTTTGTTTCTGCACCTCACTGGAGTAGTCAGGAAATATAATAATGTTATAGTTAACTTAATGGACGTATCCCAGCCCCCACGACTTGCGAAGGATTATATTCTGATCATGATAGTTTAGAAAGCGGACAATCACTAGCTTTGGCAAAGTGCCCACCGAAGGACTCATTGTCAGAGCCTGAAGAGCTCTTTCTATCACAAAGCAGGTATTTATTTTTTATTTTTTATTTATTTTTATTTATTTTTAAAGGTTTTATATAGCGCTGGCTAGACCCGGATGTATCAGAGCTCTTTACATGAGCATCAGATCGTAGTTACAGGTTACATTGTTACAAAGGTTACACAGTTATTAGAGCATGGCAACATAGTTACTTGTAAGGTCAAGATAAACAATAAGCACAAATACGACAGGGGAAAAGCAAGCAAGGGGAAAGATTCAGGGGAGGGGGAAGGAGCTGGGGAAGTAGATAGGTAATGAAGGCGGGAAAGAGGAGGGGAGGGTGAAGGACATCGCAAGGAAAGAGGAGGGGAAGGGGGATGGGGACACAAACCGGTAGAAGAGTTAAAGCAACATCCAAAGTCCAGTAAGCTGTGATCCCAGGGGAAGTGGTATCACTTCCCTATCTCTGTTGCGGGAGGCTCCCTTTACGCAGTGGACTCTCTCAGAGGGGTCTCGGAGACTCCAGGCCTACATACTGGATCCTTCCCCAAAAAGGAGAGAAGGAGTGCTTAGTCAAAGGGCACAAAGGACAGGGGGCTAGGCAGACTAGCAGGTAAGGTGAGAGAGGATAGGAGCTAGGAGCTAGAGAGGTAGACAAAGGGAGAAAGAGTACTAAATGGGAAAACAATTCATTAATGAGTTATTATAGAGCGCTGGCTAGACCAAATGGAATCAGAGCGCTTTACATTAGGGACAATAATGTTGCAAATTACATCAGTTAAAAGTTACAGAAGTATCAACAAAAGCATTTCAACAACATAGGGGAACAAGGTGAATGGAGCAGGAAGGGTAAGGGGATAGGGTAAAGAGGTAGGAGGAAGAAAGGACGTAGAGACGAGGGGAAAATAGTTACAAAAGATACCAGAAAAAACTTTTTAGAAGCATAGAAGAATAGGAAAATGGGGTGAGGAATGGAAAGGTGGTGAAGGCAAAAGGGGTAGTGCTTAGATACAGCGGAGAGACGAAGGGAAAGTTTGTCTGCGGTCCGGCTGGGTAGGTGACGGCCGAAGGGGAATCCTCGGTCCTTCTCCTCTTCAGCTATCAGGTAGGTCCACCGGGCATCGGTCAAATGGCTAGGTCTCAACAGAAAAAGCATTAAAGGGGAAGAGGGTGAGAAGAAGGGAGCGTAGAGGGGAAGGGGTGGGGTGAATGGGTAGGAGGGGGAAACGACAGAGAGACGAAGGAAAGTCTGCCCAAAATCCGGCTGCGTAGGTGACAGCCGAGGGGGAATCCACAACCCATCTCCTCATCAGCTAACAGGTAGCTCCACCGGACATCGAACAAATAACAGGGTCTCTACGGTCGAGGGAAGGTTCAGAGTACATGTCCAGGAGGGAGAGCAGGATCAAGGTCAGGTAAGGGATGTGGTAAGCTCAGGAAGCTGACCAGTTCTATTGTCCGGGAGCATTAAAGCATCGTGGAGAGACCGACTGAGGCTGCGAACTTGATGTCAGGCAGGGGGGTTGAGACCTTGGTGTTAAGTTCAGTTGGTCCCCAAAATTCCCAAAGCATAGGGGCTGCGCCTCTGAGTGGGAAGTCTTCAGCCACTGTTCCAAGAAGTGACACATGTCAGGGCCCTCCGATACTTTGGGAAAATCACAATTCGCAAGTTGTTCCATCTGGTGCAATTTTCCGCATCATTAACCCTCAAAGCCACTTCCTTCATTGTTCACTGCAGGTCCATAACACCCTTGCGGTTGTTCTGTGATGTGTCCTCAAGGCCTGAGATTCTGTTTTAGGCATATGTGACCCATTCCACAACATTGCGCAGATCTTGGTGGAGCAGTGAGACTTTGAAATGTACCTCTCCAAAATGTCCTTCTAGTGGATAGGAAGGATGTGGATTTATAGAGCGTGAATTGTTGCCCGGAGGCGTCCAAGCGCTGAGAATACCAGGTCCCACCAGGGGAAAAGAAACACAGAGGGAGGGTGGGAAGTTTAGGCTGGAAGAAATAGGAAGGTTTTTAATTGTTTGCGGAAGGTCGTGAGATTAGAGTTGGATCTTAAGTGCAATGGGAGGGCGTTCCAAGCCCTCGCCGCATTGTAAGAGAAAGACCTACCTCCAGATCTGGATCTCCTTACTCTCGGAGTGACTGCTAGAAAGGACTGGTTAGATCTTAGATTCCTGTTGGGTCTGTAATGGTGGATTAGGTCCTGTGTAATCTTGGGGCCAGAGTTCCAGAAGGACTGGTGGGCTATGCACATGGCTTTGAACAAAACCCTTTGGTGCACCGGTAGCCAGTGGAGAGTGACTAGCCCGGACCTAACTGACTGTCTGCGAGGGATGTCAAGTAACAGATGTGCGGCGCAGTTCTGCACAATCTGCAGCCTCCTCAAGGTGGATTCTGGGGCTCCGAGGTAGAGGACGTTATTAAAGTCGAGACGGGATTGAATCAGGCCTTGTACCGCTGCTTGCTTGGCTTCCATAGGAAGGAGGGGGAGAATTTTCTTAAGCATCCTCATGATGCCGAAGCAGGTGGCCGAAAGTTTGGTGGCTTGTACGTCAAAGGAGAGAGATCTGTCCATCCATATTTCCAGGCTTTTAATGCTGTTTTTGGGGATAGGTGGAGGGCCCATGCTGGGTGGCCAAAGGGTGGGCGGGAGGCTGGGGACCGAGTTGCCGAGGACCATAAGCTCGGTTTTGTCTCCATTTAATTTTAAGGATGATTGGGACATCCAGGATTTTACCTCCTCTAGACACTCTCTGAGTCCGCACTGTACAGGTAGATTGGCCTCCTGTGTCAGGGAGACCACCAGTGCATGTCGAGAGGCACAGATAACCTGCGAGAGGCACAGATAACCTGCAGAATTTCTGCATTGTTGGGCCTAGCAGGTGCTCCACCTCCTTGTTCCAAGGGGGACGCCTTGATCCTTGCAAATTTATTAGTTTTTCCATGTTTGGGTGGGCAAGGGTCTTTATCTTAGGCATTGTATTTCCTCCCTTCTCTCTCAGTAAGTGTCCGGCTATGGAATTGTGACTTTTTAGAAACAGTATCTCACCAACAGTGGAAACTGTCAGTCTACAGTGTTCCCCTGTATCTTCACATCACCATTGCATGTAACTCTAGGGTGGAGGGAGTACTGCTCAGAGGCCGGTGAGGGTTCCAGCCCATGTGACCCATCCGTCAACCTATCCTGGTCTTCCTCTTTGCCACCAGCATCTCCATAGGTGCCTGGGTGGAACCACTGGTCTCAACCAGGACGGTCAAGAGGGTGGGCACACAGCCCTTCCCGCGCCTATAAATATCACACCGCCCGTTGCTCACCAGGCTGTCTATCAATGTCTAGCAGAAGGTATTACTCTCCCTCCACCCCATATGTGGGGGTCCCCCTCTCCCCACACTCACAGAAGTTAGGGCTTCGAACATGCAACAGTGTCAGTTGTATGTGGAGAAGGGCCCATGGACAGTAGGGGTTGCACACCCACAATGTCACAATGCAGGTGAAGCGGCTCCGGGCTCCCTATCCTCTCTGGTTCCAGCTGCTGGGGCCTTAGATGCCATGTTTAGGCCATGTACTAAGCCCAATGCTTCTCCATAGATTGCAAAGGCAGGCGGGAGGTAGGGCCAGAGAGGCAGAGCGAGCAACAGCACCTGCCCCCCATGCACCTACCAGCGATCTCCTCCATGACGTCCTACCAGCGATCTCCTCTATGATGTCAAATGGCCGCCGCAACAGGCCTGGCGGCCAAGTAAGGGAGGCTGCATGGGGCATCAGGCCATCCTCCACTCCACCAACAGGACTGACTCCAGCACCTCTCATGTTGGTACATTTGCATACTGTGCCATAGGCCTCGCCTCGCCTCAGAACGCAATCCAGGGGTACTCGTCCAGTCCCAATGCTGTTGGTATGCATTTCCCCACCTTCGACAGTTTATTTTATTTATTTATTTTGTGTGATTTGTAAAGCGCACAGCTGCCCCAACGGGGCGCCCCAGTGTGGCCTGCATGACCACAGCAATGCCGCACTCTCTCGACCCAAACCACATCTCTCTGAGACCCGGCCCCAAGGGAAAAACCGCCCCTTCTCCGCTGCTCTGGAAATGGTATCCATTGGTATCCATTGGAAACATGAAGTGTTTACTAACTGTTTAACAAAAAACGTGGTATATGGGATCATATGCCCGTGCCCTAAACTGTATATAGGGAAGACCACTCAGGAGGTCAGACACAGAGTGACGCAACACAAGTCTAGAATACGCAAAGAAACACCTAACGCCCCTTTGGTACTCCACTGGATTACAAACAAGCACAAGGAAGATGACCTAAGGTGGACAATTATTTCAAAAGTTCAAAAAGATCCTCGTGGAGGAGATATAGAAGGTACACTTAATCAACGCGAGGCGTTGCTTATTATGAAATATAACACGGCAACCACAGGACTTAATGAGATGTCGGAAATTTATAAAATCAATCAGTAAGGCAACTCTCGTCACCAAGAAGGGCCCTTCCATTTCGGTTAAAGCACGTTCCTTTTTGCTGGCCATCCCGCGCTAGACATCCCAATTAGAGACTTGGGAGGTGTTTTGCAATTGCCACAGTGCGTTACACCCCGGACGTCTGTCAGACGAATCCAATCTCGCCACTGACAGCAGCAGGCGACTACCACTTTAAGGATTAGGGGAAGCTTAGATGGAAGTCGCACCACGTGACCCCTGCGCCCGCCACTCATATACGAGCACATCTGAACCCGGAATTGATTCTCAGATTCCGAGACTGTTTGAGACGCGGATCTAGCTGCGAGAAGGTAACTTCCAACCCCCAGCCCAGCCTAACGAAGGATAACACAACAACGCCGGCCCTTCTAACCGCGGTTTTCTATCTCCCCAGCCAGTGACCGAATCGGCACATTATCCCTCCCGGATCCAAATGGTGACACAGGATGCTACATTAAGCCAGGACTACCCACGATACAGGTAAGAACCTGACCTATTGAGACGCCATGTTCTGGACTCCCTCACAAACATATGCCCCTACTTAAGGCACCTCTCTCCCCTTTTCCCAGGTTGCAGCTGTGCCTCAGCAACTTAGGTAAGCCTTTACCCTCCATCCGTGATTTTAAAATCCATGATATTCGTTAGACTTTATGTTTTAGACGTTGTTGTTGTCTCTCTTTATTCAGAGCACTCTATTCCTTGATTTATTCGGACCTGGATTACTCCATAAGTGACTAAGGTAGGATGGTGGTTTTGCCAGGCGGTGGCACTGAGGTTTTTGTAAAGACTATCACAATTTAGTCCTGAGTGCACTTTTCTTCTTCTTGTTGTATGACTGTGGGTGTATGAGTTTGAGAGGTGGATGTGATGTAAATATGTACATTTGTATATTGTATTTTGTATTCACTTTGTTTAAATGTATTATATCTGTACATATGCAAATTTTAAAAAAACAGAAGTATTGAAAAAAATTACTCCACTAGTGACTAAAGTGACGAATAAACTAGTGACATAATCAGTTTATGGACCTCTATGTTTTATTTACGTTCAGGTCAGTGTAAATATTCATAATATTGTCCAGTACTGGCAATTGTGTTGTTCCTTTATCCTTTAGCTCTGGAAAGGACTGCAGTCCTCCACCTCTCACTCCATCAGGTCATTGTTCCCCATCACCAGCTGCTCCCCCGGTCCAGTCAGCGAGAGCCATTCCCCAGGGGCACTCCAGGCGGGGGAGGGAACTGGCTGCAGACCGCACCCCTCTTAGTCTGGTCACCCCCTGAACACCACAACTCTCGCCCCCAGCCTCTTCAGACAACACAGCAGGCTCTGTTTTGTATGGGGGACCAACCACAGCACACCTTGCAGTGGACACTGCCGTCCGGTCCAACGAGGATCAAATCGAGGTAAGAGGGAGGGACCCCGATTGGGGCAGCCCCATTCTTTTTCTTGTTATAGTGTTTTAAAGTCCCCAGACGCCAGCAGGTTGGAAAGCAGATCCCTTTTCAAATGTTCTGCAGGTCGGATAACTCGCTTTGAACAGGATGTGGTCGGATTCAGAATCAGGCCGGTGGAGCCAACAAGAAACACATCCAGTCAGCCATCTTGCTAGCCACGCCCGCTACTAAGTCGTTTTCAAAAAGAATGGTACCATACTTTCCATGCTTCAGGTAGCTTAGCAGGATATGCAACAAAGGATTGTTTTGAATCAAATCTTGTGATGAAGACATAGTGAGGTTGCTAGAAAGACTTGTTCTAAATAAACTCTTTTTAATGTTTCTTTTGTTGTAATAATTGACCACAATATTTAAATAGTTAATTAAATACCAATGCTTCAATGTCTTGAGGTTTTCTTCTTGTAAAGATAGCAAATATGCATGCACAAGTCTGATTATGTTCTGTGAAAAATTTTCCACAGCACGTAAAAGATTCTTATGTCCAATACTACGTGAAGCGGGATTTCTGCAGGTCAGACCCGCACTTCTATACCTGCAATTGCTGAGTAGCGTGCGTATAATCTTCAGCGTAGCCAGTTTTTTAGTGGCCGCAGCCAGAGTAAATAATAAAAAAGATATTGACATGCACTAAGCAAATCAAGGCAGTCTGAGAGGAGGGTGGGGGGTAACGAGTCTTTTTATTCTGTAAAGTGAATTGATGTTTTTATACTCTTTTTCTTATAGTACACATTGTGGTCTTATAGACAATGCATTGTTTTACACAATTTATGATCTGTAAATAGTGTACATATATGATTGTTCACAAGTGTATATATATTTACTTATTGCATTAATTCCATCAATTTTATCAATTTTATGCACAAATGAATGTATGTATTGTTTCTTTTATGATTTTAATTATAATCGAAATAAAGAGTTTTGACTGACTGACTGCATGCACAAGTCAATTTTTTTTTAAACTTTATTGCTTTCTCCATAATCCATAATATTAAGTGCACCCAATTTAAGATGCAGGCACAGGCAACATGATGTCACCAAGGCATTTGGGCATCACATAAAGCCAGTGATCAATGGCACGAGTCGACAAGCAAAGTGGTCATGTGCATAGCCACTTAGCGTGATTTGAACCCGTCATGTGAAACTTGAAGACCATATCTAAAATGGTACTTTGCTCGCGCATCTCACAGCACAGTGCACAGCGGAGGTGATAGCTACAATCCTGCGCTTTGTGCGTTGCTATAATCACACGATTTAGTGCAATACGCACCAGGCGGAAAGTTTTCAAAAGTGTCCTCCCTTCCTACACACCTGTCTTCATCAGTGCAGGCACAGCAGGGAAACAGGTTGCAGTTAACAGCTTCCAAGCGGGCCTGGATGCCTGCGGATACCAGCAACCAAATAAGTTCCAAAATTGCTCTTCACAGAAACCTCCTAATGGTGACCTCCTGTAGAGTTCTTCTCCTCGTTGCCAAATGTTAAGATGGAACCATCAGCAAACAGGAGTACTTCCGAAGTGTATTTTATTAGAGCCTATGTCCAGCAAGTCTTCTTCCTGTGTCTTCCAACCGCAACTACCATTAAAACACACAGTGAAAAAGCACTGGAATATGGAATGTACACTGAACATAAACATGTTCATATCAGATGGCCAGGATGAGGTATTAACTAACAATAAACAAAGAACTAAACTAAATACTAAGCATTACATCAGTTACTGACGCTATCAAGCTGATGCTTGATCATGGGAAACAGGATGCTTTGGTCCTATCAGCAGCTTCGAAACAGTGTTTCAGAGCATCCTCCTACAGCATTTGCAGAATATGGGAGTCAGAGGTTTAGCATTATCGTGGATCTGCTCCTTTTTAGAAAACAGGAGCCAAGCTGTCTGGATGGCCCTACACTTTTCGCATATTAAAACCCTTACATTTGGAGTTCCACAGGGATTGGCCTAAAACCCACTCTTGTTAGTATTTGTATGTCCCCCCTGGCATCCGTGGTAAAATCCTAAGGAGTGATCATTGTCTTCTACAAGGATGACACACAGCTGTACATTATTACACTGAATGGTGAGATGCACACTGTTGTTTTCCTTCTTTTGCAATCTCCTGATTGAACTGCTACTCAATGGCGATAGTTTAGGGTGCTGGCTTGAATTGGGCCCTATCCAGATAGCACTGATAAAACATACGCAGCACTGGAAGGTGATTGCCACCCAGTGTCAAGCCACTACAGCTTTGTAAACATTCAGTTGCAAAATTTCGAAAGTTCAGTAGACATGAACCAAATGTTAACCATTTAATCCATAGTAATCCATTTTATTCCAGATGTGTTCAATTTTAATAGGACAATAGTTTCATTCCATACTTGTATTTCTACAGAATTGCCAATCCATGCCTTATACTGTAGCATGTCAGAATTCACTATATATCCATGGAAACCGTGTGGATAAAACCCAATGCATTTCGCGCAGTTGAATGTTTACGAAGCTGTAGCAGCTTGACACTAGGTGTCAATCACCCTCCAGTTCTACCCAGCTGTACATTATCACTGGAGAAAGGCATTGTTCTTGAGCTGGAAGTTTTTAAGAACTGTTTGGGGCATTTTTGAGTTGATAGTCGACAGTAACTTTCAGTGCAATGCTGACATGATGGACATTCTGCTGTTTGGTTCACTCTCTACTCAATGGGTTATGGAGTGCTGGCAGAATCCTATATCTGCTTCACACACTCCTGCCAGGGCTGTTTCGCAATTTGGGTGTCAAGTTAAATAATCCACTTTCTATGGCTCACCAGATTGCATCAGTTGTTGAATCCTGTTTTACTTTGGGAAGTTTCTCAAAGAATGTCTGTTTTTACTTCCTTCTCGGCACAGAAAACAGTGATCCCTGCTTTCATCACCTTCAGTCTGGATTATGTAAATGCCCTGTACCTGGATCCGCCTACCTGCTTCTCAAAGAGGCTGAATATTGAACAAAACGCTGCATCGAGAATATTATGTAATATGTAGCTACACTGGCTGCTAATTCAGGAGTGAATTTAATTTAAAGTCTTGGTCCTAGATCACAGAGCGATCCGTAGCACGAGCCCTTCCTATCTTTCAAATAGACTCATCCAATATTTTCCTGCGAGGACACTCTGATCTACAGATGCAGGGCTGCTGCGAGTCCCTAAAATTAAGTGCAAAAACAGGGAGGCTCTTCTTTCTCCTTCCTTATTGTTCAGTCCTGGAATCGCCTCACCTTACAACTCCGCAAGATAGGTATTTAAGGCGATTTTCGGAAAGCCTTAAAAACTTGGCTGTTCACGATCGCCTGTTAGCTATGGTTGCTTCATAGTTTGAGGTGGGACTGCTTTGTCATCGTCCTTGAGTAGCCCTGCAGTTTAGAAATCCCCATTTGATTGATTGAAATGAGGTATTTGATACAGTGCATACCAATTTACCCATATCATAACCATTTCCTAGTTTGAACTCAGAATCGCATTCACTAGACCCATGAAACACATCACCCCCACAGTGTCAATATTTACATGGTTTACTAAATACCTCATGCCCTTTTGTCCCCATTGTGATCAGTGTTTAAATGGTATATTCACCTGGGAAAACCCTTAAGGGGCATGTTAGTTCAGTTCAGTTCAACTTTATTTGGATACGATAATAACCATAAAAGCACGCAAAATAAATACATCACAATAGTTAATACAAAATGTTTTAAAATACAATATACAGGTCTCAAAAGTGACTTGTGCAAAACTGTCCATCATGTCAGTATATGCAATTGTTAAAAAAAGAAAAACACTTCACAGTTTATATTTAAACAATATCATGGATCCATCATGGATCTCTGCGCACTTGTTGCGGTTTTTAGAAAAGTGCTAGTGCGAAAGATACGTTCAACATCATTCAATTCTAGTATTGATCGATATGCTACCTCCAGGCTAATTGTTCTTCTTTTGTTAAAATAGAGACATAAAAACTGTTTAAATATTTGATATAGTGTTTGCAGAAAAATATAAAGTGCATAATAGTTTGCTCACTCCTCCCATCACAAGAACACAGGTTAATATTCGGATTTGGGCTATGACCAAGTGGGAAGCAAATTGCAAATCGAATTGTACCAGCTCTTCAACAAAACAGTAATCTCGTCTCCCAACAGCTCATTGGTAGGGATAAATACGTGTGGAGCGGATAACTGTACCGTTCAATGGCCATGTAGTTGCGCACAGTTGTTTTCCTGGCCTCTGCCATCTCCCGCTCATTCTTACATAGGGAGTGAAGGGTGTTCTGCATTTTCTTTTTTGCAACTAAGGCTGCTAATGTGGGGTCCCAGAAGACACTTTCCCTTTTTATACTGCGCAAACTACTCAGGACACAGCTCAGCCATGGGATTTCTAAGCCCTTATCACAGCGTAAACAGTCCTTGGTAATCAGCTGCGTCAGGGAGGCTGCTTCGTTCTTCCACACTGCAATCCACATAAGTGCCGGACGTGCCCAAATGAAATCAGTTATAAAATTGATATTGAGTTCTTTGTGGCATATGTATTAGGGGGTAGAAATTGGGGTGTTCAATAACTTTCTGCAAAACCTGTTTTCTTCCTGCTGGATTAAAGAGAAGTTGGCCGTTCCACAGATCTCTGCGCCATAAGTGGCCACGGGGGTGCACGGAAGTTTATAAATTTTCTGTACAGCTAAAAGCGCACCCGTGGTCTTAGGGTGAGGTAAGCTTAAGATTGAATTAATGGCCTTTGAGAACTTGCTCCTGGCATGAGCTAACTAATCACTCCAGGAGCTGTTTGCAGCAAAGGCCAATCCTAAATAAACAAAGGATCTTACCGAGGTCAGTTTTTGGCTGTCTATTGTGATCGAGCTTATGTCACGCTTCCCCAGGCCACTACTCATTAAAAATGATTTCTTAAAATTTACCAGCAGGTCTAATTTTTTCATATAATTGTTAAAATTTTGAACAAGAAGGCGCAGTGAATTTGGGGTACAGGCTATGAGAACCGCATCGTCTGCGTAAAGCAGCACAGGGATGGGTTCTTTATTAATATAAGGGGCGTCTTGGGTAGCCAATCTCAGGGAGGCATTGAGGCCGTTGATATATATAATGAAAAGCAGGGGGTCCAACACGCAACCTTGTCTGACCCCCCCTGCCAATATCAATGGGCCCCGAAACCTCTCCACCTGCCCCAATCCTTACTTGAGCCTTGAGATCTCTGTGCAGATATGCCAGAAAATTTACCAAGGTTTCATCCAGACCTCCAGCCAAAAGGATTGCCCACAGCCTTGACCTATTTACTAGGTCAAAGGCTGTGGACAGATCCATAAAAGCCATGTAGACCGGGGACTTCTTTGCGGTAGCATCTTTGCCAATAATTAGGTTTAGGTTAAGGCATTGTTCCTTGGTTCCTACTTTGACCCTAAAAGCCAACTGACAAGGATCTAGGATGTCGTTTGCCTCTATCCAATTCACAATTTTGTTATACAGGACTCTACCTAGTATTTTGAGGGTATTGTCTATTAAGGAGATAGGTCGGTAGTTACATGGAAGAGATCTATCTCCCTTCTTGAAAATCGGGGCTATTATACTTCTGGCCCAAGTCTCAGGTATCTTTGCCACCATCAAGGTATTACAAATATTCAGAAGCAGCGGGGCCCATAAGGCCGGGTTCCACTTAATTAAATCTATAAGCAGCCCATCTGGGCCTAATCGCTTCAACTACTTCTGAAATACTGATATCTATGGGTGTTGGATTACCTGGAATAAGGGTTAATTCTCATGAAGTTTGAGTGGAATAAATAGTTGAAAAGTGCTTCACCCATGCGTCGCTAGCTATATTACAGATGATCGGCATCAGGACGGACTTCCCTGACAACCGCCCAGAAGATGTTACCATTTTTTAGATTAGTTGCCTCGGACAGTTTGTCCCATCAATCCCTCAAGAGTTCATTCTTCCTTCGTTTAATAGCCTCCTTATATTCCTCTCTGGCCTGCTTGACTCCCATAGAGCACCTCGGGGTGATCGTTAATGCCCTACGTAAGTTCCTATTTGCTTGGGAACAGTCATGGTTGAACCATCCAGGGGTGAGTGCCACCTTAGCGGGAGGTTTGGAGAGGATGGTTTTGATCACCTGGAAGATCTTCCCAAAATCCTCGATTATCTGCGCTGATGGTGAATCTAATGAGAGGCAGGAGTCAATAAGTGGCATATTACCCTTTACCAATTTCCTGAAGGTTTCCGAATTATCGGCCCCCTTCCAGCACAGTCTTAGGTTATCAGTTGATACTATTAAATTTGCAGCCCCGCTTTTGGTCTGAAAGATTGTCCGTCGGGCTGTGTATATCGTTACCTTAATAGGGTTATGGTCTCCGAAGTCAGAAGGTACAACTTCAGCAGAGACCAACTGTTTTTCAATCAGAGGGCATATGCAAATATAATCAATTACGGATCTACACTCCCTACCTCTATAAGTTGGGTGGTTGATCGTGGTTGACCCTGCGCTCAGGTCCATGACATTAGATAGGTTATACGATTTAGTGTTATCAAGCCCCCTATCGCCACCACAACGTCACTTTTAGTGACGTTGTGGTGGCGATAGGGTCAGCACCTATTATCAAGGCAGCATTAAGCCCATTAACTTGGCTTAAAGCCACGTTAAGTGGCTTAACCCTGCCTTGATAATAGGGCCCCTTTCACGCTAAACTCAGCGTGAAAGGGGGCTTGCAGTAGGTGTTGCGGTGGGCATTCCACCACAACACCCATTGAAGTCCACGCTGCCACCAATTATCAAGTTTGGCAATAATAGGTGGCAGCGCAGAACTTAAGAGCAGAAAAACCCTGGTCTTCAGGTGGGGAAACGAGGTTAAACGCCATATTTCTCCTTGTTTCTGCTTTTTCCATCTGTGCTGCCTTGTGCAGCACACACGGATAAAGCAAAATTCCATGGTTTGTTCATGTACAGGAAGGTGTCCGTTCCTGTACATGAGCAAACCGTTTTTCAAAATGCCATTTTGTAACTTCTATGTGTGCTGCATGAAGCAGCACACATGAAAGTTACAAAATGGCATTTTAGGTTTGTTTATGTGCAGGAACGAACTCAATCCTACAAATAAACAAACCTCCCTGCTCGCAGGTTGTGTAACTTTGCGCCATCGCAGGGGGAAACGCCACGCTGCACCACATCCTTGTTAATATGGTGCAGCCTGGCGTTTCCGAAGTGGCGGAGAGAGGCGTTAAGCCAAGACGGCTAACGCCTCTCTTCGCCACTCCCTTGGTAATATGCCCCTATATGTAGGTGAGTTCAAAATTATAAACCAACCTTGGTATTACCAAGGTTTATCGCAAATGCGATAAAAATCGGCAGCAATGCATGAATATTGCTGAAAAGTCAGCGATATTCATGCATTAGCGAGCTAATGCTCTTAGCCATGTTATCCACCTCCCATTGATAACATGGCTAATAACTGCTCAGGGCAGGTGTTAGCTTTTGGAGATATTCGCGCTTAGCGCAACTATCTCCAAAAGTTAATAATAGGAGATAGCGATGTTAGCGACTGTTTCCAGTCGCTAACATCTTGGCACGCCCACTTTGCATGTCATTAGTGATAAATATCACTTACATGCAAAGTGGGGCCCAAGATGGTTGCTATCTCCTACTAACTGTCGCTAACTGGTGTTAGCGACTGCTAGGTAATAGGGAGATAATTTTATCTCCGCTTTCTTGGCTTTTAAAGCCAAAAAAGCGGAGATAAACCCCCTTGATAATATGTCCCCAAGTACCTAAAGAAAAATACAACAATGTACTGAGACTGTGCAGTTTCTACATAAAGATTTCAATAGGCATGGGCAAAATTTCCAGAAGGCATGTATAATCTTGTGTAATTTCACATTAGTCTCTATCCTCTTCAGTTTAATGTTATCTGATATACAATTCTTGGTATTATGGTTCTTACACTCTAACACTTAGTTCTAGGTTATTGTTTCAGTTGGATGCCTGGTATTTGATATTTTCTATTTGACATGCACTTCTTATTTTCTACAAACAAAAGGATTTTTTTTTATTTTAAAAAGGAACCGAATGACATCGTTTAACAGAAAAAAAACGACAGGTTTATGATAGATGTCAATGCAGGGCATACAGTTTAACAGTCCAAGGATTAAAGAAGGTTCCAGAGATGAGACATATGGGTCTGTGAAACACTACCAATTTGCTTATGTGCAATGGAGCAAAATATCTAAAAAATTAAGTGAAATTACACATAATTTGATGTTATATTTTAGCATGGAATGCCCCTCGCATCTATTTTGAACAAATGTCAAAAATAGTACAAAAAATACAAGCGCTGAAAATAGTAGGTGCTTGCTTTATGTTCATTTGCAGTGTGCCATGTGTTCATTTTGATCTTTTGCCACGAATGGCATGTATTTACATGACATGGCATAATAGCGCACCTTTGGAAAATTCGCATAAGCAGCGTAATAGATGGTTTATTTTCAGTGAATGTGGTTCAATTAAGGTCAGCCTCTGTGAACAGGCTTGCTATCTGATGATTTAAGTATAAACAGCTCAGCTTGTGATATTCCCTTCAATCTAATCTCTCCCCTTCTGCCTTTGGCCTTTTGATGTCACACGATATGGGCACAGCCTACTTGCCATTTGACTTTGAGGCAGTTCCCCTCGGCAGAATATTTTTTAAAGTGGTTGTGAATAAATATATAGGCATTGTAAAAAATTGAATAGCACAAAATAATTGAATAGTAGCAGGTAATTAATCAATCAAGAGGACTTTCACCAATTCAATAAAGATTTCAAAATATTCATGTTCACAGATGGATTTTTTCTGCCTTCTGTGGAAACCATTCCACCTCTATTAAAACTAATTGTATACCCTGTCTTTGATCTGCTTATACATCCTCTTAAACTGCTTCTCTGTACCTTGTCTAGTTTTTTTGTCTCACAGCACTCACCACCTTCTCTTTTTCCATCCCTTTTTATTCTTTGCTTTTTCTTACTTTTACAGTACCCTTAAGTCGCCATTGGAAAATATGAAAGTGCTTTATAAAACTCCTTAAATAATGTTGCACTCTGTCCCATACAGTGGCTGAGAAATTGAAAGAGCAGCCGAAAAAGAATAGTATAAGGGAGGAAATGATGACAGAGCTTGGAGGTTTTGAAATTCTTGAAGGGGCGTGTATTAAGTTTGATGAGCTACCTAGTGGGTACCATCGAATAAACTGATCATCATAGCTCCAGTAAAATGTAACCAGATGCTTAGGAATGATTTAAGATAATCTTCTAATAAATTGCCTTCCTACACCAGTCTGCACCCCTATCATTTATTTGAGAGTGTCACTTAAATTTTCACGTGCACAATACTTCTTTTTAAAGTACTGAGCACGCACCTAGAAGCAAGTCCTTTGGACTTGCATAGAACGTTCACATCATTTTCAAAAATATTCAAAGTTGTAATCTAGATATGCATCAGCATATTCACATTTGTTGTAATGACCATACATTCTGGTACCTTTTCTTCCCCTAAACCATCTTATACCTGCAAATAAATGCTAAATCACATTATCATCTCCGATTGCAGACACAGAAATAGTTGTGTGATGAACTGCAAGATTTTAACAAATAAGCCGAAGCACTCTGTCACAATGATTACGAGAGATGCATTTGATGGTATTCTCATGTCTTCAGAGAAATTTCCAGAAGATACGAGACAGCTATCCACCAGTCACAAGTCTAGGCTATACGAACCAGTGGTACCGAGGTGTTGATGTGAGGTGCATTCTTGTTACACGCTACGCCAGGAGGATGTAGTGGTGTTGATACAAGGGTTTTTGCGGGTTAATGTGAATTTTATTAAAGGCACCTATTCCACTATGCTTTTTAATGAAGTAATCGAGTCATGTTAGTTGACCTCTGAAACACTACCTCTTCATAAAAAAGTATGAAGATTGATGGATTTGATGCTAAGTTGCCAGTCACTGAGCCACTAATCTTGCTACAGGCAGTCCTCTCCACTGATAATGGCAATGTGAATCTCTTGCATCTAGGTAGTGCTACATGATGCATACCTGCAAGGGAAGACCTTCGTTTCTCAAATGTATCTAACTATAAAATATTTTTACGTGAGGAGAAGTGGAACAATACTTGCACATGAAATTAAATGCTACCCTGGCTTTGCCTACATATAAACCTGTGAGCCCTATCATCAGACGTTCAGGTCCAAGGTATTCTCTCATGGCTTCAATGACGCTGGCGTCATCAAGCCATTGAATAGTAAATCAGGTGTTCAAGATATCCACAATAAAATGTGTTAGGCCCACTGACAGTGAATGACAGTTCAAAAGAGACTTGTGCTGCGGGACTACAGGCTGCAGAGACATCCACGCCAGGAGGCAAGCGTCTGAGGAGGGGGAGGAGCCCTGCCATTAGGTCGCTATGTAGGCTTCACTATCTCTCGCAACACGGGATGCTTGTGAGCCAAGCCTGGACCAAGGATGGGCACATCAGTGGCTGGAGGAGGCACGGTTGAGCCACCCTTCCTTGGTCTCACCCCTTGTTACCTGTGGTAGACTAGGATACCAACACTGAATTTTGTTACTGGACCCAGACCTTTGCATCTGAAAGGTCAGATAATTTATAGTGATCGTGTGAAAAAGGAAGCTGAATATGACAGAGGGTGTGACTACCGGATCCTTAGAAAAAAATGTAATGGGAGCTTTAAATAATGAGATAATGCACACTCAGGCAAAACATGAAGCAACTCTAAAAGCGGCCCCCTTAAATTCAGAGTTTAAGGTTATGGTGCCCGTAGAACTAGCAGCACCTACGTACACACAAGAGGACCATTTAGCAGATACAGAACTTAAGACAGCTCAGCCCTCGGGGCTGTCCCCTGCCCCCCCCCCACCCGCCCTGATAAAAGTACCATCTCCAGGGTGTTGCACAGTTTCCCCCCTAAAAAGAAAGCCAAACAAAAGGGGCTGCTAATGGGCCATTCTACACTCCTACCCCCTCAGATGGGCCGCCTTAAGACAGGAAAGACAGGAAAATGTCCAGTGGGGCCATGGGCGTGATGAGCATAACCACTACGAATGCACAAGAAGGCATTGAGTCTGTGGTAATAAACTACAGAGAAATTAAGGATTCATTGATTGCTATGGAACAAAGGATGTCCACCATGATATCACTGTTATTAAAAATCGACTTTCCACAGTGTAGCAGGGTGAGGACAACGGCTCCTCAAAGGAAAAAGAAAAGCAGAGGGAAAAATACGAGGTTAATTTCGGACCCTGAGCAGTCACCTAATCTGCTGCTGAGCGACACTGACAACATAACTGAAAGCACGTCTCAAGCCACCAGGAAGTGTCCTGACATGACGGCCTGCAAACTTTTTGGTAATCAACCAAAGATAACAACAAAATGTAATTATCTATAGGACGACGGGTCAACGGGCTTCTCTAGCAACAAGAATATCACTGGCCTCCCAATCCCCCTAATTCCACTGGTGACCATCATCAAGGGCAGTGCAACAAACGGGGCGACATGGACTTCCCACCGCAGTTACACGTCAGCCACGGCTACTACCAACTCGCCAAAGGCAGATCGAACCGTGGACAGGGGGAGCCCAGCAAGGAAGTCCCCTTAACACAGAGAGCACGTTAGCACAACTATGCACCATCCGGAGTCACCATATCCAGTGTTGGACTCGATACACTGGAACTCCATATAGAACCAGCTGTAGAAAAAACTAGTAATCTGGAAAACTTCAACCAAACGCTTCTTGTAGCCAGCTTCAGCATCCCTTGTAGTCAAAATGGCTAATCTGCGATCCATTTTATCAAAGGCATCGACACCGCCTGGACGACGGAAGGAGCAGGTATCTCCCTTGGGTGGAGGTGGGGGGAGGAACTGACCAACAGGACCAACACCGTGCAAGTAAATCTGAGCCTGTGCCTACTGAAATCCCAATGGACACAGAGGACGCAGAGGGAGGCAGGAAAGAGATCTCCTACTTTATTTCGACGGAATGGGCAAAAATGTTGCACTCATATGGGGACACAATCCCTGGACATCCTCAGCCATCAGTAACACCAAGGCAGGACAAAAGCGAGGTCCCCTCACAAGAAAAAGCATGGGGTACCGCCCTCGACATTCTCCAAAAGTCAGCAGATGCAATGACTTATCAGGCGGATAAAATGGACATTCAAATCAGCCTTATAAACACACTTGCCATGTACGTAGTCAAAATCGACGAGAGGATCTCAAATCTAAATAGCCTGATCAGACGGGCCCAGGAAGCTGTAGATCGCCCACAGCAAGGATGTGACTGTTCACCAATAGTGGAGAAACTCTGTTCACTCCCAGGCATAATGGAAAAGCTTGTAGTAGCTATAAAAGAAATAGTAAAAGCTAAATCCATCCCTGGAAATGGCAGTAACGCAGATTTAGGTAATCCAAGGGAAGACCCTCAAGCAAAAACAGTTTCAAACTCAAGGTCAAGAGGGGAAGAAGGTGCCAACTCCGCACGACTTCAAGAGATAGCAGTGCAAGGTGGCGGAACGAGTGACCATCAATTTTCTCAGGTCACCAGCAGAGCAAATTCCACCCTTCTTTCTCCAATTGAACAAGAAGAGGGTGACCCAGTGGGAAAAGTGAAAAGACAGAGGAAGCGGAAAGGATGCAACAAAATGAGAAGGAGTAAACAAGTTTTAAATCTCTACCTGATGTTTAACACCCTCAGATGTCCTGGAGCCTCAGGAGATGATGATCCAAAAAAACCCTCTGATCCAGTAACTACAACGGAAGTACAACTAACCATCCAGGACAGGGAAAGAAGGAAGAGTGACATTTCCTGCTCGTCAACAGTAAAGAAATCATTAATGGCTCCTCTAGGAAAATGTGTGCCTAGTGGTGTAAAAGAGTATGTATGTATGTATGTATGTATTGGTACTCTTTTATAGCGCATGTCTGTCACCCAAAGGGTATCCTGGCGCTTTGACTAGAAGGAACCTGCTTCGCACCATGCTGACTTACAAGAACTAAAGTGATCCAACCCTAGGAAAGAGATGTGTTTTTAAATTTTTCTTAAAGGAATTGAGATCATTCATGCTTCTCAGTCCTAGCGGAAGAGCGTTCCATAGCCTGGCTGCCGTAAAGCTGAAAGATCGGCCACCCAGCCGCGATCTCAGAACTTTAGGCACCACAGCAAGGTAAGCAGAAGCCGAACGAAGGGGTCTGGACGGAGTGTACCAATGGTACATATTCTGTAGTGGCACTGGGCCTTGTCCATGAAGGGCCCTGAATACAATACATAAAGATTTAAAATCGATCCGCTGAAGGGCCGGTAACCAGTGAAGGTCCCTTAGTGCCTGAGATGAAGAGTCAAGGCGGTGACGAGCAAGCGCTAATTTGGCTGCAAGATTCTGCACCCGTTGCAGTTTTCCTATCAGAGTAGATGGTGCTCCGAGAAATAGAGCATTACAGTAGTCCAAGCGACTTACAATAATGCTCCTCACCACCTCCGGCCTGCTGTCCATGGGAAGCATCGGAAGGACCTTTCTCAGCATGCGGAGCAGTCCCATACAAGTGCTCACTGTTTTATTGACGGCTGCATCCAGTTGGAGGTTGGACCCAAACATCACTCCCAGATTACGGACCGAGGTGGCAGACACAGTCGTGCTCTGGAAGGAAGGCGGCCAAAAGTCCGGCGGGAGAGGTCTAGAGACACGATCAGTAGCGCAGTGTAAGACTTCTGTCTTAGAGCTGTTAAACTGCAGCGAATTCTGATTCAGCCAGTCCGCAGTTGCGAGCATACAACGGTGAAAGGTGTCTAATGCCACTGCTTCCTTGCCCTCAAGAGAGAAGACAAGTTGAGTGTCATCCGCGTAATTCATCACCGCTATGCTGAAAGATCTAATCAACGCAACCAGGGGCCGCAGGTACAGGTTAAAGAAGATAGGGCTGATGGCCGACCCTTGTGGAACACCTTGCTCCACTCTTCTGATGTTAGATTTGAAAGGTGGCAATGACACTACCTGATGGCGATTTCCAAGGTATGATGTCAGCCACTTCAGGGCATGGCCTGTCACCCCTACTTCCTCTAATCTTTTAATCAGAATTGCGTGACTGACTGTGTCAAACGCAGCCGACATATCGAGAAGCACTAAAAAGGCTGCTCTTCCATGGTCGGCTCGCATCCTGAGATCGTCTAGCACAGTCACCAACGCTGATTCCGTCCCGTGGGCCGGTCTAAACCCGAATTGAACCTCATCCAAGCAGGACCCGGTCTCCAGGTACTTAGACAGATGTTTTGTAAACCACTTTTCCAGAATCTTTATTGGAAACGGGAGCAGGGAGATAGGTCGATAATTCGCTGGGCAAGCCGGGTCCAAGTTGTCCTTTTTAAGAAGAGGGGATACCACGGCAAAAAACTACTACTAACATGGCTCCCCCAAACACATCCATCAAGCAGAACGAAAAGGCTGTGAACCACACACCAAGTCCCGAGACAAGGCAGCTTGGAGGCCCCATTTCAATGCAGGTAGACACAGTTAACTGTGTCAACAACCAACAGGGTGCACTCCCAGCAAGTACTAAATGGGACTTTGGTCAAGTAAACAATGAAAGGCTCGACACCGTGCATAACGAGGTCTTTCCCACGGGACCTTTGATAAAGGTTGCTCAAACGTCCAATACGGATAAAACAGAGGCAATGCCTAGACCGATTAGCACAGCTCTGAGTGGGGAGGCCCTTTTTACCCTCTTCTACCTAGAATACAAGTCTAAAGGTAGCCATGACGTCCTAAATCGGGGTAACATCTTAAAGCTGATTCAAGCGACAGGACTATCAAATGCAATAACCACACAAGACATAATATCGGTAGAATTTATTGCACCGCGCCAAGGCCAATCAAACGAACCCACAAAAGTCACCTTGAGTACCGCAGAGGCAATGAACACCATTCTAGGGTTAATGGACACCTTCAAGCAATGGGGAATACTGATACAACCAGGCGGGGAAGCGGGTTATCCACATGTTTTACAGGAAAGCCGTGGTGAGGAACACAGTCGTGCAGGGAGGGGTTTAGTATACTCCGTCCTCAGGGGCGCATGCAACAAAAACCCCCACTTCCGTCCACTCAATGAGGAAAGTAAGAGAAGACGGGATCACATCAATCAGGAATCAGGACGAGGCCGGTTGATGGTCATGGCTGGCTGGCGCCCTGAACACAACCCGCCTCTTACGTTGACAGCCCAGCAGGGAGGACCGCTACGAAAAGACTCCTCTAAAAATTTGTTCATGGAACATCAACGGCCTAACACGCAAACTTGAGGATTACGCCACAATTTCCTACTTTCTGGATTTTGATATACTGTTACTACAAGAGACATGGCTCACGGCACCGCAGCACCTAGAAGGCTTCAAAGCCCATCACATTCCAGCTCACAAACTGAATCGTCCAGGAAGAGGGAGCGGCGGCCTTGCAGTCTATATATCAACAAAAAATGCAGTCACCTCATGGGACTTGTCGGGCTCATCAAATTGTCTCCAGTGTGTGGTAATCTCTCACACTTCGAGTAATGGCCAAAGTTGGAGGCTAATCTTAATGAACGCTTACGTCTGTCCGAATACAGCATCAAGGAAATCCTTTGTAGAAGAAGCTACAGCGTCAGTAGTGAGAGTGCAAACAGGTCCTCTAAATTCAGCAATTTTATTTACTGGTGACTTTAACATGTGGTTAATGTCAGACCTCAAAAAAAATGAGGTCACCAAATCACACAACAGCATCTGAGGGATACCACCGCAGGACCCGCCTGGATGGCACAAGGATGGCCCACATGGAAGTTCTCTACAAGGTAACCTTGAAAACCTGGACCTCAGAGCCTTAAACGGGCGTTTTTCCTCAGACAAGCCACCTCGATTTTCCTATCTATCGAAAAAAGGTACTTCATTAATTGACTATACTTTTGTCAGCCTTTCACTGCTTCATCAAATAGCAGGTTATTGTCTTGGAAACAGAACCGAAAGTGACCATTGTCCCCAAGAAATTATGCTGAGGTCCTGTCTCATGAAACACAAAGAGGAAAGGGCTTTGCCATCCGAGAGCTTTACAATCAACCTCAAACAAATTAAATGCTCCCTTAAGAATCTTCAACAAGTATCAACAGAGGCTAAACAAATAATTGAGTGCCAAAGTAGGAGCCCGGATAATATAATTGCCAACTGGTCAATATTTGCAACTGAACTTATTGACAGATACGCGAAACCAATAAAACTCACAATCCAAACCGGTCCAAAGCACACGCCCGCTCGAATCCTGAGATACTATCAGCAACAAGATCCATGAATCGGTCATGGCGGGCCTTAAAAACTGATCCAACGGATCCCATTAAAATAATAAAATTGAGAGAGGCCCGCAGTCACCTTATGGAACTTGTTCTGGGCCAAACTGCAGCACAGTGTAGAATCTACCATAGTCTTGTAGCAGAGCCTTGGATCAGATTATGAAGGGGTCTGTCTGTAACAAAGTCACAGCTAACCAAGCAGGATCAGTGGGCAAGAGAGTATGTGAAGCAGCTGGGGAACCTGTGAGGGGGGGCACTAATTTAAGCTTAGAGACTCAGATTCCAGGGCTGGCTGAAAACAATAATACATTCAATAATTACGTACCAGTGCAGAAGCAGCAGAAGGAAATGGTTAATAGCGTAGCTGCACCCGGATTATGTAGTTGCTCTTGTAGGTGTTCCCTTGATTCCCATAAACAATGTTGAAACCTAGAATGAACTAAAAAATAAATGCGTCCAATGGATAGGGGCAAGGACTACATTAAAAGGCGTGAGTGAGCTGTACCACAATGTGATTATGGTCAGACGGTGAGCTGGGTTGGCAGAGGAGAGAAATCTATTGCAGGTGATTGTGAACTTTTGCAGCCCTGCTCTAGCTGAGAGGGTTGGTTGTACATGCTCGTGAGGTACCTGAACTGCCACAAAACAATATTTCAGCGAACCCCCCTGTTTTTTCTTCTATAGACCCAAAGGGGCTGCTATAGCCCCCAGAAATCCTCGAGGGTAGTTAGGAACAACGGGGGCCAACGGGGTGGGGTGCAGCCTAAAGGAGTCATGGAGAACAGGAACTAGGTTTTTGTCTCTATCTGAGCTGAATGGCCAGGACTTACTTGTCCTAGAAAGGGGTTTTTAACAGATAAAAGAGCTCTGGATAAAAGTAAAATGCTTGTACCCATGACTCGTAAAAGAGCATGATGTATGCACAACTAGAAACTAAAAGTCCGCCTAGAAGTGAACGAAATCCCAGGTAGCCAGTGATGGGCCTCATATCATGGAATGTGGCAGGGCGTAAAAATAAGATTGATATACCTGATTGGCATAGGATGATTTCTTGCTCCCACATTATCTTCCTACAGGAAACATGGCAGAAGACAGCTCACCCATTGGTGGGTATATGGAATTTTATACCCCGGGTAAACCCTTGGACATGGGCAGGGTGAAGTAGGGCTTAGTGACATATATGTTAAACTCCATACCTCGGAAAATATTGAAATTTATTAATGAATTCCCTTAGTTTCACTTACTGGTATGTGAGGTGGGCGAGTCGTAGGACATACTTTTAATTCAGTTCAGTTCAGTTCAAATTCTTTATTCAGCATTTCACATTTAACACCATAAAAGTACATTAAAAGAGAGCATATACAGTTAAAAAACCAATAAGGGAGATACAATAGCTAATTAATTACATTATTCATATGCAAGACTAATATTCCCCCTTCCACCTTTCAGTCAAAGTTGTGGTGATACTGTACTCAGCAAATTCCTCTAGTACTCTCAATTTAACTGATAATCTTAAAAAATTTGTCACAGAGAGTAAAGTCAGGGGACCTTGGGCCATTTGTAAATATAAAAGAGCTACTTTCGCATGTCTAAATTTACTCTTCTTCAACAAATGTATTAAAAAACGATGGCCTGGGCATTGAGTAAAATGGGCATAATAGTACAAAATGAAGGGTGTCCTGCGGAGATCTCTGATCGCAGCCGCAGGGAGCCTTTGACTCAACTAAATTTGTAAAACCAGCCGGCTCGGCTAATAAATGGTGTAAAAGGTTGAGCCGAAAACGTGTTAATAAAAATCTATCCTGGGCATTGTGTATAAAGGCAGAGATAGGGTTCCATTCCTCCACAGAACCTCACTAGAGCATGTGCCTTAACTGATTGTTTGTTTCTGTCCTTGACTTCTCGTGCTATGGCTTTATGTTTGAAAAACAACTGCTTTACTCTGCCCTGGTCCTGTTTTATTATACAGGATGGAGTCAGAAAAAGTTCCTCACAGCCGATGCCTTCCAAACCACCCCTAACGTACTTGAGCCATGGGATATTCATTCCCCTATCCGTCCCCAGGCAGTCCATTATTATCTGTTTTGTTAGACTGGCTTCTGGGTTGACCCAGATCTTTAGCCATGCAAGCAGAGGCCTGCTCCCCACCCTATCCTCTAAAAACACACTGGCCAGTTCTTCATGTATATTGTGAGAGGATACACAATGTGGGACTTTGAGGAGCCTTCTCAGATATTTGTTTTCCTCTGTCTGCAGTTTAGCTACCTCAGCCATCCCCCACAATTCTGCACCATACGCCACTTTTGAGTAACAGATAGAATTATATAGAATCATCATTTGCTCAGGTGACCATCGCCCCAATCTGCGACCGAAATTCATTATTGCCCCTAAGCTGGATATTATCTTATTACATCGTTCCTCAATCAGTGGTTTAAAATTTAGGCCCCTGTCAAATAAAATTCCCAGGTATGAAAAGGAGTGTACCTTTACAGGCTGAATGTGCCTATTTTATAATTAAAAGTTTTTACCGGGCATTTGGGCCCCACCTCCATGACATACGATTTAGTTAAGTTGGCAGATAAATCTAGGCCAGTCATAAAATCCACAAAGCCGTCTATCAGACGCTGCAGTCCGAGTGGAGTGCGTGCCAGCAAGACAGCATTGTCTGCATAAAGCAAGACGGGGATCGCTCTACTGCCAATTCTGGGTGAGTCCTCTTTTAGTCTGCTTATGGATTGTTCTAGGCCATTGATGTACAGCAAGAACAAGAATAGGGCCAAAATACACCCTGTCTGACCCCACTGGTACAAGGGAAAGGCTCGGTGTTACCTCCCTTCAAATTGTACCTCACTTTCGCAGTTGTATTTAGATCTAGGGCTCTCAGGATCTTAATGAGGTCAGTGTCCACCCCTGGATTGAACATTATGGCCCACAACTTCTCCCTGTTCACACAATCAAAGGCTGCTGCCAGATCCATAAACGCTAAATAAACCTTTTGATTATTGGCAACTGTATATTTTGTCACCAATAGGTATAGGTTTAAGCATTGGTCAGTCGTTGATCTGTTGGCCCTAAATCCATACTGCACATCAGTAAGGACGTGATGTTCCTCCTCCCAGCACATCAGGCGATTCAAAACTACTCTGTCCAGCATTTTGGCTGTCACGTCTATCAGGGAGATGGTGCGGTAACACTGGGGGCTACTATTACTACTACTACTCCCCTTTTTAAAAATTGGCACTATTATGGCCATCGACAATGAGCGGGGGAGCCCAGAGACAATGGCCGCATTTATCACTCTTGTTAGGACTGGGCCCCACAAATCCATCTTACTTAAAAAGAGGTCCGGAGGGATCCCGTCCGGTCCTAGGGCCCTATTTCTTGTCAGGCCCCTGATACCCCCAGTGATCTCCTCTAGTGTGAATTTTAACGTTACCTCCCCCGCCCCCCCTGCTCTTATCATACTCCTGAATCTCAGTAGTCCCCCTATTGTATAGTCCTCCAAAGTGCTCCACCCACTGTTCAGGGAGCACTTTAGGCGCTATCTGCGGACTATTTGAGTCTTGGAAGCAAGGATTGTTAACTATCGTCCAAAAAGTGTGCAGATCTTTCCGCTCAGCCGATCCTCTCAAATCCTCCCACGTTTGGGTTTGGAGGGCGTTCTTCCGGCGCCTTTCTGTATGCTTATAAAATAATCTGCAGTAAAATGACCCTTAGTTTATCCCTTGGCTTATGCTTAAATGCGGCTCTTAGATTCCTTTGGGCTAAAGAGCACCCTCTGTCAAACCACTTGGGCTTGTTCTTTCTTGTGCCCTGCCCTGTCATATGCATTAGGCCATCTATCAGCCACCCTATCTCTTCTAATGCCCCCACTAGTGAGGGGCCATTCACCCCTAGGTCTAGACACACCTCCAAATACTGTTTACCCTCATCTAGAAGTGATTTATAGAAGCTTTCTCCATTAAGTTTGTGCCATTTTAAATGCCTACCTTGTTCCGTGACCGCCCTTCTGATCCTCTCCGCCCCCCTCCTTGTGGGCTTACTAATATTTGACACGGCCACCATCAATGTTAGTGGGTCATGGTCACTAAAACCACTGCAGTCAATGGTAAAACCCAAAACTCGATTTTTTAACAGGTGGGACACAAGTAGAAAATCAATATATGAGCTGCATCCTCTTCCTTTAAAGGTGGGATCAGGCTGCTTATAGGGTTCTGTGGATAATAAACCATTGAGTGTTCTATTGTATAACTTTTCGGTGCCCTACTCAATTCTCTTCCTTCCCCGTGTGTTCGAAGTGTGCTCCCTCTTCTAGATTGCATAAGGACCAGTCTTCTGTGAGAGGTATCAATTTCGGGCATAAGTGACAGTTAAAGTCCCCCACTATTAAAATCAGGAGAGCCATTGCCCCCTGGTCCTGCTCTCTCTGTGACCCCAATATTTCATCCAGCTCTCATGCTCTTTATCCTCCAGCATTGTAAAAATTGACCAAAATTAGGTTAAGGTCCTTATTTTTAAACTGTACGGCTATCATACAATCTGACTTCCAAGTAAGGTCCGTCCAGACCCCTTCCAAGCCCAGATGCACCCACATTAGGAGACCCCCCTTGCTCTACCTGCTGCAGATCTACTTGCTGGGACACCGAAGGACTTGAACCCAACTAGGTGGAAGTTTGTGTGATCTACTTCCCAGGTTTCCTGTACACAGATTATATTGAATCTGTTGATGTATTCAAGCCACTCAGTGTTTTGGAATTTGGCAGATAAACTCGCCATGTTCCAGGACACTAATTCGAGGGCGCTCCCTGAACCATTAGTGGGGGAACAGGTAATCCTAGTGGGGTCATCATTTATTCGGGCCTCTTTGGATTTAGCTTGGTGCGGGTTACATGGTGCCAACTGGTCCCTGTTCGAAGGTACATCATCCAAAAGCTCCCCTACCTGTGAGATTAGGTGTGACTCCCTTCCTGTGCCTGTCTCTACCTCAGGTAGTCAATCCACTTCGCTGAGGTGTCTTCCCCAGTCAAGTGGCGCGTACTTGTTGAACAACGGGAGAGCAAACCCATCCCTCACTTGAGCTACCGAACTCTCATATGGGTGTGTTCCCGAAGCGACAGTATCCAGTAACTCACTCCTCTCTCTATCCACCCTTCATCGCCCTCTGTCTAACTGCACTGTTCTCCCCCTATAGTTTTCCAAGTGCCCACTGTTGTGCCCAGCGTTTTCTGGCTTGTAAAAGTAACTTAAGTCTTGCACCTGGATATTAGATCGTGCACATGACTGAGGGCCATGGGTGACATAGTGTGCTACTTTTGGTTCTTTGAAACTCACAACAATACAGTCCCCTGGTGTGGTTTTTTGCCCATGTCCGACATATCTTACTCTCCTCACAAAGAGTATCTTACAGTGAGTACCTCGGGCAGCGGTCTATTAAGATTTAACCAATGAGTTGTTTTATTTTTCAATTGGTCATAGGATTCTTCAGCTTCCAATTTTAGTTCAAGACAGCAACATATGTCAAGCACTCTGGGGGTAGATCTAAATGGGGATGCAGTTTCATCCCCTTGACACTTTCCCTCTCCTCATTAACCGACACCCCCTGTGATCTAACACAACCAACAGTTCCCCTGCCTTCAGTTTCCACCCCTAAGTTATCCCTAACCAGTGGTTGCACAACACTCCCAGTCGTTGGTGTGACTGTAAGATTGCCACTGGATGCACCATCTTTGTCACCCTCTCTTCCTGATTTCCTCATCTTGGCATTCCTCTCAATTTTGCCTTCAATACTGCCCAAAGTGTACATTATCAGCCCCTCTGCGTTCCCAAGTCTCTTTTCAATTGCGGAAAGTCTGTCCACGAGGGGCTCCAGGTGGGCTATTAAGAGGGCCCCCATTTTCCTCCAGTATGTTTCCTCGTTCTGTATTGGGCCCATTGTGGTGACTTGGTCTGCACTGTTTAGATCAGATCACCCTAACTGAATACCTTGAGGGGCTTTGGTAGTCGAGAGGTCATCATTAGGGATCTCCTTCTGGATGCTTTGATTAGCAGTCTTAGGCTTTTTGCCTTTTTGTTGAGTACCAGCTCGGGTAGCTCCTCGCTTTCTTTTCACAGTGGCCTCCTTCGTATATTCAGCTGATGAGCGGGGCTCCTCATGTACTGTTACCACCCCTGGTACTACATTTGTTGCTAAATTCGCCCCTGGACTACGGGGTGTTGGGGGGGCTGTGGTGTCCTGTATCATTATAGTCTCTTCCTGCGGAACAATGACTGGGGCAATCTGGTCTCGTTTTTCCGGCGTTGATGCATTCACAATGGCCCCCAGGTAGGATCTTTTTGAAAATACAGGGTCCATTGAGAGGCGACGTTCAGTGAGAGCAATCTGATGTGCCAAAACTGAAGAGGCCCTCGTTATGAATTGATCGAGGGTCCCCGCGACATACCCTGTTCCTGCTCCCTTCCTCCCTCTTCCATCGTGCAATGACATAGCGTTTCAATTACAATTTGCTGCAATGTACTAAGAGTGACTAGCGTAAATGTTACCACTTACGGTATCCTTGGTTAGGTCCTGAGCCTTAGAGGGGGGTCCCAGCCTAGCCTCTACCTGGCTCAAACGGGCCCGTCCTTGGCCCGGGCTTTGCCCGGCGCTCGGGCGCGCGTGTCCGCATAGCGGGGGCTTGCGCAATAATGTAGGCGTCGGTGGGAGGAGCACAGGTGTTGGTGGTTGCGGGGCTCCTGGGCCTTCGAGTCCCGCTTCGCTCCCTCTGTAGCAACAAACATCACACAAGCTGCTACTGCGAGCGGCTCCCGCGAAGCAGGGGCCACGAGTATTCTTGAAGGCTTCGGCGGAAGGAGCACAGGTGTTGGTTGATGCGGGGCTCCTGGTCCTTGGAGTCCCGCTTCACTCCCTCTCTCCCTCTGTAGCAAGAAAAATCACACAAGCTGCTGCTGCGAGCGGCTCCCGCAAAGCGGGGGCCGCAAGCAGTCTTGAAGGCGTCGGCGTCGGTGGGAGGAGCGCAGGTGTTGGTGGTTGCGCGTCTCCAGGTCCTTGGAGTCCCGCTTCGCTCCCTCTCTCCCTCTGTGGCAACGAAAATCACACAAGCTGCAGCTGCGAGCGACACCCCTGATTGGCATAGGATGATTTCTTGCTCCCACATTATCTCCCTACAGGAAACATGGCAGAAGACAGCTCACCCATTGATGGGTATATGGAATTTTATATCCCGGTTAAACCCTCAGTCATGGGCAGGGTGAAGTAGGGCTTAGTGACATATGTGTTAAACTCCATACCTTGGAAAATCTTGAAATGTATTAATGAATTCCCTTAGTTTCACTTACTGGTATTTGAGGTGGACGAATCGTAAGACATACTTCTAATTCATTTTTTAATAACAGTTTTGATAATTTAAGATCCCAAATAGTGATGGATCTGGAGTTAGTCATATAGTCAGTCATGTCCTCACTGCAAGCCATTGAGATGTATCTGGGTAGGAGATTTTAACACACACTATTGCTCATTTTTATATAAAACAAATTGCAGAATTGTAGAAGTGGAAAAGCTCTGAATAGCTTAATGGTGAAGCTAAGCTAAATTGTACCCCTCCCTAGTGGATCCCTGCTTGGAATCCACCCACCAGACACCTTGGGCAAGGGCCTTTGCTCCCCCAAAAATAATTTGGATAAAATCAGTCTTTCTGCCCCCCGGGGGCATATGGGGGTATTTGCCCCCAATCTGCCCCCTGGGGAGCAGAAATCCCACTTGAAGTCAGATATTATTTTCAATTTGAATTAGGGGTGGGGGCTGCCCAAGGTGGGCATGGCAAAATTCCAGTCTTTCTGCCCCCCCAGGGGGCAGTAGCTGCCAATCTGCCTTCGGGGGGGGAGGGCAGAAAGCTCACTAGAAACCATGGAACTTTTTGTAATTTGATTTAAGAGTTTTGGCTGGCCAAGTTGGGCAGGCCCATGACTATACCTCCCCAGAAAAATTCAGCCCCTGGGGGAGTCATAAAGCCCAATAGGCACCATTTATTGTTTTTATACATAGGGGTGGGGGCTGCCCAAAATGTTCATGCCAATTCCCCCACCCCCTACCCACTCCACCAAAAAACATTCCACAGCCTTTCTGCCTACCCAGGGAGGCAGATGGAGGCAATAGCTCCCGATCTGCTCCCAACGGGTGGTAGAAAGCCCACTAGGCACCAGGGATTGGTTTTGTTTTATACATAGAGGTGGGGGGCTGCCAAAAATAGGCATTCCAATGCCACCCCACAAAAAATTGCCACAGCCTTTCTTCCTCCCCGGGAGGCAGATGGGGGCAATAGTCCCTAATCTGCCCTCCGGGGGAAGAAAGGCCACTAGGCACCAAGGACCTTTTTGTATATATGTAGGTGTGGGGACTGCAGAGAATGGGCATGCTAATGCCCGCATTGCCCAAAAAAGGCTTTCTGCCACCCCAGAAGGCAGATCAAGGCAATAGCCCCTATTTGCCTCTCGCAGCACTAGGCACCAGAGATATGTTTATGAGCATGCCAGTGAAAAGCCCCACAGGCAAGGGTTGCTCAATTTTGTAGGAGAGTAGGATCTGCTTCTTATAGTTACCCCCACTTTTTGCTGGTGTTTAACTGTTTTTTTACTTTAGTCTGGCTGGGGCACTGCTATCCAGGACCCCATCCTAGCTGCTTCCTCTCTAAAACGATTCCAAGTACTTTAGGTACACTCCAGTTTGGTTGCTTGGGTACCCTTATAAGTCCCTAGTATATGGTACACTATGTACACAGGGCATAGGTTGCCCAGAGGCCTCCCAGGTGCTGCAGCATGTATTATGCCAACCCTGGGCAGCCTTCCAAAATGACACCATAGGTCTGCTACTGCAGCCTGTGTAAGGTGGTTCCCTATATCTACCTTATATCACTACACATATAACCCCATCACTAACCCCTATGGCAGGTCTTATCAATCCTGAATGCAGGTGCTGGGTTGTGTTTAGGAGGGTGCCCATGCATGAGCAGGGGCCCTGTGCAGCCTTTGGAATCCATTCTCTGGGGTCTGTGATGAAGCCAGACCATATACTCTTAAGTGCATTATAACCTCGCGGTAAATATGAACTTTGGAATGGCTGAAAGGAAACTTGTCGTGTTTGGTGTCAAACACTTTGGAATCATAACCCCCGCCAGTCCTAGCAGTGGGGGTATGATTCCACCCTTCTAGAGGGATGGATATGTGCACACCGGTACACCCGGTACCAGTTTAAAAGAACCCTGGCATCACAAAATAGATGCCACAGACACAAGTCTGGCTTCCTGCTGCTGGATGAAACTCCGGCAGGGGAGGCCTGGAAAATAGGTTTCCTGTCACAGGGAGATGTCACCACTTCCCAGACAGGCTTTAGTGTATTGGGGCTCAGTGGGTGCACTCCAAGAGTGCTTTGAAGTCAGCACTAGGGGAACAATTGGTGCCCCTGTGCATAGCCCAGTTTAAACCGGTTGGAAGGGCTACCACCCCTGCTCAGGCGTGAAACTGGACAAAGGAAATGGGAGTAGCCACCCCTCTTTCCAGACCCTCCCATAGTTGGGTCCCCGGAGTTTGTCCCACCCCTTCCTTGGGTATAAGATAGGAACTCCTGGCAGCAGGACTTTTGATTACAACTGGACGGATCTCTGATACTGAATCCTGGAACTTCGATGATCTGCACGACGCTGGATGACTGAAGGATGTCCCTTGGAGTAAAGGAGTTACTCCCCTATGTGGCAGGCACCAAAGACGCATCTAACCAGTTTGCTTCTCCGAAGCTCCCGCTGGACGCTGAAGTATTTGCAACACAGGAGGTAGATTTCCAGACTTCCCAGAGTCCGACCCGAGTCGCCAGAAAAGCTGAGAATCGTAAAGCTCCTGGGTACCGTGGAACCGGAACCCTGGTCTCGTGCACATTTGCAAGTCGTTAGAACTGGGGGTCTCTAGTTGGCAGAGGTAGGTACCACTGTCCAAATAGGGACCCTTGTTTCTAGACAGGGTAAGGAGGATACACTTTTTAGATAACCCCTGCTCATCCCTTTGGTAGCTTGACACGGGCAGTCAGGCTTATCAAAGGCAATGTGTAAAGTATTTGTATGAACACTCACAGCAACACAGTGAAAACACCACAAACTGACTCCACAACAGTTAAGAAAAATAAAGGTATTTAATCTTAAATACACAAGACCAAAACGACAAAAATCCAACATACACAGTTCGAGAATATGGTTGCCAAAAAGTGTTCTTAAGGTTGCGTTAAAATAATCCACAGTTGCATCACGTTTTAGCCATCAGTACCTTTAGATGCGACAAAAGTTCCAAGTGAAAGCTGTAGCGTTGAAAAGCAAGTGATGCGTCACTCCTGAGACCCTGGGGAGGTGATGTGATAACCCCGCTGGATGCAGCAGGTGTGTTGGGGTGACTCCGGTCTGTATGGGGAGGGATGCGATACCTTGCATGGATTCCTGTGCACAGGTTTCGGTGGAAGCTGTTCGCAAAAGGTACGATGTGACGATCTTCGGGGCTTCGACATTCTCCAGTACGGCGACGATGCGTGGCTCACCGTCGTTCATCTCCTCTCGCGGCCCCTCGATGCGATGACTCTGCGACGACTCTCGCATCGACGTGATGCGGTCTGCAAGCAAGCGGTGCAATGATCTCACCCAGTGATGACAGGCTCTGCGACGATACTCGCAGCAATGGTAATCTTCTCGCACCGGACTGGTGTGTCCCGCAAATGAAGAATGCAATGACTCTGGCAGCGGCAACAGGCACTGCTACAATCTTAGCCTTTTTAGCTTCAGGAATTTCCTCGCACTGACGGGGATGCACTCCGCAAGTGAGTGATGATAAAACTTGCAGAAAGTCTTTAAAATCTTGGTTTCCAGCTTCCCAGCACAGGTACAACTTCCAGAGGCAACACAACTGGCCCAAGCACTCTCGGAATGACAGAACTCTCTCAGCAGAGTTTAGGGAAGCTGGGGGTGAAGTCCTTTTGTTCCTGGGCCTTCTTAACAGGGAGCCAGCTCTTCTCAGGCCCTTGGAGATTCCTTCAAGCAAGGGGACACAGCACAAAGCAAAGTCCTTCCCCTCTCCTTGGCAGCAAAGCAACTACAGGTCAGTCCAGCAAACCAACCGCAGGATAGTCTTCCATCTTCTTCTTGCAGCTTTCTCCTTTGGAGAGGTTCCTTCTTGATTCCAGGATAATCTAATTTTCTGTAGTCAGGGTCCCTGTACTTAAACCCCTAAAAGTCTTTGTTCCCTTTGTGCAGGAGGGCTCTGAGCCCGGTCTGAACCAGTTCTGTGTTTTTCGTGAGCACTTTGTTTTCCTGGCCTCTCCTTTCCTTTCAGGAAGAGGGGCAGGGTTGTCAGCCGCCCAGCAGGAGGTGGAGCCAGCATTGTGGAAGGCAGGCACAGCCCTATTCAGGCCCAGGTGCTATCCCCTCCCACCACTCAAGATGCAGATGCAGTCATTCAGCCTAGGGCAGACCCAGCCAGCCTTCCTGGGGCTCACCAGCCCCTGTCACTCTCAAACCAGACAGTCAATTCCAAACAGAAAGGTCAGATAAGAGAACACCAACTTTCTAAAAGTGTTGTTCTCAAACACAGGATTTAAAAAACACCTTTCTTAAAAGGTGTGTTATTAAATTCTGAGTTCAGGGATACCAGACTTTTATGTCCTACCTTGCTCCTATGGGAAGATATGCTGGTAGCCACTGTAGCCAGCATTCCCCATGATAGTCTATAAGCAAGGTAGCCTGACAATAGTGAAAAACGAAAATGGCTGTCATTCACGACCAGAGCATGTCACCTGCACTAGTACATGCACTACCTTTCACATACACTGCACCCTGCCCAAGGGTGAACCTTGGGCCTTCCATAGGAGTTACCAATGTGCCCAGAAAGGGAAGGGTTAGGCCTAGTCAGTGGGGACACTGACCAGGAGGACATGACTGCACATAGGCACTGCGGTGGCAGGCCTGAGACACCATCAGGTGGTTGGCACAATCAGTGCTGCAGGTCCACTAGTAGCATTTGGATCACCAGCCCGGGCACACTCAGTGCACTTTACTAGGGACCTCTTGGTGATACAAATATGCCAATCATGGATAACCAATTACAATAACAATTAACACAGGGAGCACTTACACATTGATACTGATCAGCAGTGGCAAAGTGCCCAAAGCATCTAAACCAGCAAAAACGAAATCCAGCACAGCGTCAAAAATACAGGAGGCAGAGGCAAAAAGACAGGGGAAACTACATCAAAGATGCCAGGTCTAACACAAGTCCCTTCCAGCTGAAAATGGGGAGAACTGCCCACCCTCTGGGGAAATCTCTTCAATAAGGCGGAAGAATCTGGACAGACCATCAGCGTTGGCGTGTTCAATACCAGGGCGGTGTTCCACCCTAAAGTCCATTCCCTGTAGGGAGATGGACCACCTCAACAGTTTTGGGTTGTCACCCCTCATCTGCATGATCAGCAGTGGCAAAGTGCCCACAACATCTAAACCAGCAAAAACGAAATCCAGCACAGCGTCAAAAATACAGGAAGCAGAGGCAAAAAGGCAGGGGAAACTGCGCCAAAGATGCCAGGTCTAACACAAGTGCATTAGCTTCTCGATGTCCCTTAAGCCTGTGCATTGGGTTACTTGTAGCCTAGACCCCGAGCACCTTTTCCACCTAAGATTGCTGGCCTACACTCCACAAGTGTTCCGTGAGCCAGCCCTTTGTGTTTTTGCTTGAGGTACCTCTGCAATCCCTGATCCATCGACTGGTGGGTAACTGAGAAGGCAACTTTGACTTTCCTTGGGCTTTCCAGGTTGCTCCAGATGTGCTCTGACTCTCCACCACTTGGGGAGTCCCTTGGACCTTGCTGGTCTACACCGAAGCATCTTTTCTCTTCCTGCATGGGTTGCTGTTGCCAAGGCTTGTTGGGTCCAATCTGGGAATCGACGCTGCAGCACTCAACATCCTTTGTGGGACAGCTCGAATCCAGCTCCTGATTGTCGTTGACACCTCCTGGTCCAAGTGGCTGCAGAGTCAAGCTTCACCTCTTCACACCTGAATCACCCGACATCTGTATGTATTCGTCTACCGAGCCCCTGGTCACTGGCAAGTGCCCCAAACTCTGTACCATCTGCGTTTAGGTTCCTCACATCTTTGATCCAGGCTTGGATCACACCGAACATTTTTCTTCTCCACAGCAGCATCACTTTGCAGCAGATCGTCATTGAAATAAACGACAATTCCCAACACCATTTGACACCTATGCACCCGGCTTCCCTGGGTGAGGTAACTCAAGTACTCTGGTGCTCCCGCTGGTGTTGGCCCTAGAACCCCTTAAGTCTAAAGGGGTTTGCTCAAAGTCTTCTCCTAAGCGTCCTTAATCTTTAAAATTCCAACCGCGACATTCCCCATAGAAGCTGACGGCGTCTCGCGGCTGTGTTCTCTCACTGCACGCATCCCCAATGGGTCCCCTGTGTCACTACCTTGTGTGGTTCCTTGGAGTCCCAGTAATTCTACAGGCTCTAGGTCTTGTGTCTAGTCAAGTCGTGGTTCTTATACCACTTTCTTAATATATGGTTTGTTGCCCCCCTGCGGTCCAGTGTATATTGTGCTATTTACTGAAGTTCTATTGCATTTAAAGTGTGTACTTTGCTATGTAACCTCATAAAGGGATTACAAGAGATTGTTTAGAAATAAATATCATTTTTGTATATACCTTGTGTGGTTCTCCTTTCATTTAGACATTCAAGAGGTTATAATCTGGTAAACCAAGCTGCTTTGCACTCCTTTAAGACTTAGCTTGAAGGCTGCTCTCCATAGCTACCACTAGGATAGCTTTAAAAAAAGGTTGTCTTCAACCTATCATCAATAAGGGTTGTTTGGACTGGTGCAAGGTGCCCACTATAACTAGTGGAACGCATATGCCTGGCCAACTTCTCAAACTCTTTTTATGGGCACACATTTTGACTGTTTCAGTGATATTTGTATTCTCATTTGCACCCAAGCAGGGGTAGAAAACCACTAGAAACTAGGGAGAGTTTGTGTGTGTGTAAACTGGAGTTTGGCTGACAGTCTGCGTGTACTGACCTTTGGCTGGCATTTTTCTGGTGGTGTGTGTGGACCTGCACTTGGGTAATGGAATGGTGTGGGTGGACTTGTGCTTTATGATGGTGTGTGTAGATTGACGCTTGCCTGAGGGTGTGTGTGTAGATGTGCTTGGCTGGCAGTGTATGTGCACTGGAGGTTGGCCGGCTGTGTGAATGGACGGTGTCTGTCTGCAGGTCCGGACTGGCCGTAGCGGGCACCGGACGCTTCCCCGGTGGAACGGAGGGGTGGGCAACAGTTTTCTGGCCAAGGGGGGCGGTTTTGTCGCGGGGGTCAGTTTTTCAGCCATGCTGCAATATCGGGCTACGGTAACGGTAACGGTTATTTTTACTAGCAAGCTCTCCTTTTCAGGGATGGTCAAGCAGCAATCTGCCAGGGCTGGTTGCTGTTCCCAGTCGGGCCCACTTGGCTGGCAGAGTGCGTGGGTGGCACTTGGCTAGCGGTATGCATGGATAATACTTGGCTGACTGTATGCATTGATAGCATTTGGCTGTCAGTGTACGTGGATGGCACTTGGTTGGCAGTGTGCATGGATGGTGCTTGGCTTGTGGGGTGTGTGACAGGCTCACCTGAGATCTCTGCAGGGGCAGGATGCAGGAGCCAGATGATAACTCCCAACTTCCCACCACCACTGGCCTGTTCAACAAAGTCAAAGAAGCGCCAGTGAGTAGGGGGAAGAGGGGAGACAAGGGAAGGAGAGACAGAGCAGGTCCAGCACGCGTCCAACACCACGAAAGCTCCACTGGGATCCGGAAGTATTCCTGCAAACAGAAGGTCACATTAGCAGTGTAATAGACAAGGATTAAACATGCAAAACTAATGATTTGTAGTGTATTCTACCCGGAACTCTCCCCTCTTCCCTTGTGTTAGCACCTAATCACTCTAAAACACACTAGGAGGTTTATGTAGCATAGTAGCTGAGTTTCTCACCATCTATTATATTTGAGGAACATGTAAAGTCTGATGGCTAAAAGAAAATATGTGTTGTATATGTGTAGGTTGTTAACAGCACAACCTTCTCATTGGCCCACGTAAAATTAATATGCAGCCACCAGCCGGTTGGTACAGTATTCAGAAAAGGAGTATTGGAACCTCAACTCCTATTTCAATGAGCACCTTAATGTTGCAGCATGTGCTCCATGACTCAGAAAACGAGATAACTGTTGGTATGACACATAAATCTCATGACATAAATAATACAAGAATGCGTGAGGAGACTGTGCACCAATCATAAGTATAAGGAAAATCCAGATGCCAGAACGCCACTGAGAAAAGCCCCTACATAGAAAGCGCTCGCGCGTTACCGCCACACAACCAGAACTTCTTCACAAAGAAAATAGGGAAGGGAGGAGCACCTGTGGAGGTCCCTGTGCCACCTACAAGAGCTCAGCGCTTGGAGGAGCAGAAGTCAAACCACCACTTCAGAGGAGGATACCAGGAATGAGACGCGACAGGCGAACGCCGGCGCTCAGATCCCGGAAGAGCTCAGAGAAACCCAGAAGTGGCGTCGCCTTGTAAACAACAACTAGAACGCGAAGCGTCTGTCTTCTCGACGCGTCGCATTTTATACGGGCGGAGACTTTGTGGCAACGTTAACCTGGGCACATCCATGACAGTGAGTGGATGGCGCTTGGCTGGCAGGGTGTGTGAATGGTGGCGTGCGTGTACTGACTCTTGGCTGGTGGTGAGGCTTGCATGGATCCCTCAGCGTTTTCTTACCCAGAATCCCCGCAAACCTCAAATTGAATTACGAAGTCAAATTTTCCTCACATTTCTGTGTGGGTAAGTTGTGTGATCCTACTACCCAGCATTCCCCTTGGTTCCTGAGAAAAATGATACCTCACTTGTGTGGGTGCCCAAAGTAGTGTCATCCTAAAACGTATAAACAATCTGCCTTTTTGGACCCATTTTAGGCCCCTTCAATCTATACACCTTTTTGGCCTTTCCATGTCAAAGGCATTTGGCCCATCCACACAAGTAAGGTATAATTTTTATCAGGGCACTAGGGGGAACGCTGAGTGGTAGGAAATTTGTGCTGTGCTTGATCCCACAACTTTCCCACGCAAATATTAAAGGAAAAGTTGACTTTTTATCTACATTTGAGGTTTTCAGCGAATTCTTGGAAGGAAACTGTTGGGGTCAATGCAAGCCACACCTCCCTGGACTCCCAGGGGTATCCTAGTTTTCAGAAATGTCTAGGTTTTTTTAGGTTCCCCTAGATGTCTGCAATCCCGGGATCCAACAACACAGGAGGACACCTATCTATTACAAAACGACCTGTTTTTTCAAGGCGGTCACCTTCGTTTTTGATCCCGGGCTTAGCGGCCATCTAAGGACACCCACCAAACTCAGACAGTTCTGAAAACTAGACACCCAGGGTAGTACAGAGAGGTGTGGCTTGCGTGGATCTCCCAATATTTTCCTACCCACAATCCCCTGCAAACCTTAAATTTAGCTAAACAAAATCACATTGTCCTCACTTTTCTGTGTGGGAAATCTGTGGGTTCACAAATATCCTACCACCCAGCATTCCCCCAGGTCTCCTGATAAAAATGGTACCTCACTCGTGTGGGTGGGCTAAGTACCCGCGACAAACAAGGGCCCAAAACGTATTGTGGCGACATCAAAATTAGCTATCACAAACCTATTATTACTCTTGAGACCAAGGGGAATGCCGGGCGGTAAGACATTTGTACCTGCATGGTGATCACACCCAAAAATGGGTTTAAAAAGTGATGTTTTCAGCTAAATTTGGGGATTACCGGGCTTCCAGGTAGAAAAAAGTTGGGAGATCCATGCAAGCCATACCTCCCTGGATTCCCCAGGGTGTCTAGTTTTCAGAAATGTGTGGGTTTGGTAGGTTTCCCTAAATGGCTGCCGACCCCGGGGCAAAAACCTAGGTGCCGACCGTGCAAAACACGGTCATTTTGTGATAGGTAATTTTGATGTCTCCACAATACGTTTTGGGGTCTTGCCTGTCATGGGTACTTGACCCACCCACACGAGTGAGGTACCATTTTTATCGGGAGATCTGGTGGAATGCTGGGTAGTTGGAAATTTGTGTCAGCCCAGTGATCACACAACTTTCCCACACAGAAATTGAGAAAAATTCATTTTTTCACCTAAATTTGAAATTTGCCTGGGAATCTGGGTAGGAAAACGTGGGGGGTACATGCAAGTCATAACTCCCTGGACTCCCCGGGGTGTTTCCTTTTCAGAAATGTATGGGTTTGGTAGGTTTCCCTAGATGGCCGCTGAGCCCAGGGACAAAAGCCCAGGTGTCCACCTTGCAAAACCACGTCATTTTGTGATAAGTAATTTTGATGTCTCCACAATACGTTTTGGGCCCTTTTCTGCCACGGGCACTTGGCCCACCCACACAAGTGAGGGATCATTTTTATCATGAGAATACGGATAATTCGGAGTGTGTGGAAGTTTGTGGATTAACACAGATTCCAGAACTTTCCATCACAGAAATATGAGGAAAATGTGTTTTGTTGTACAAAGTTTGAGATTTGCACGGGATTCTGGGTAACAGAACCTGGTGAGAGCCAAACAAGTCATGCCACCCTGTATTCCCCTTGGTGTACAGGTGTGCTAGGTTTCCCTAAGTGCCGGCACGGCTAGGGCTCAAAATCCACAGCTAGGCACTTCGCAAAAAAAGGGTCAGTTTTCACTGTAAAAATGTGGTGTGTCCATTTTGGCCCATTTCCTGTCACGGGCACTAGTCTTACCCACACAAGTGAGGTGCCATTTTTATCAAGAGACTTAGAGGAACACAGAATTGTAGAGCAACTGTTATTACCTATTGACGTTCTATGCATTTCTGTCTTCCAAATGTAAGACAATGTGTAAAAAAGAAGTCACTTAAAATTTTTTCCTATAATTCACATGCTAGTATAGGTAGCCACAATTTCTGAGATCGGCAAATAACTGCTGCTTCTAAATTCTATATTTTGTTCCCATTTTGGAACTGCCTAGTTAGCTTTGATGCCTATTTTTCACTCTTTATATTTTACCAATTGAATTACTATATACCTATTGCGCAATGAAAAACCATTGCAAGATGCAGCTCAGTTATGGGCTCTGGGTTCCTCTAGTTCTTGGTGAACCTACATGTCCTCTATATCCCCACAACTAAAAGGGTCCAGCGGATGTAACGGTATATTGATTTCAAACATCTGTCATATTTAGAATAAGTTACAGGTGAAAATGATGGCACAAATAGCTTTTTTTCAACTATTTTTTAATATTTCGTATTTTCAACGGTTAGTTTCCATAAAAAAAACCTGAAGGATCTACACAAAGGACTCATCCCTTGCCGGATTCAGAATTTTGTCTACTTTTCAGAAATGTATAGCTTTCAGGGATCCATTATTGGTTTCACACCCATTCCTACCACTAACTGGAAGGAGGTTGAAAGCACAGAAAGTAGCAAAAATAGGCCTGTACCAGTAAAATACCAAAACTGTGCAGAACATTTTGTTTTTCTTACTAACGACTGCCTGTCCTTGGAAGATGGTGTTTTCAGCACCACAAACCCTTTGTTGATACCATTTGCAGGGGACAAAACAGACGCTTTCTTCTACAACACTTTTCCGCAATTTTTTTGTTTTTAAATAAAACGAAAATGTAGCTGTATTTGGCTAATTTCTGGGTCCCCTCCAGGGGAATCCACAAACCCTGGGTACCCTTAAAATCCTCATGATGCTAGAAGAAAAGAACTCAAATTTAGTGTGGATACCTTATCTGGATAGAAGGTTGCAGGGGTCTAAGCATTAACTATCCCAATAGCCAAAAAAGGCTTAGCACAGGGAAGTGGGGGGGAGGCTTAACAGTGAAAGGGTTCAAATGGCTCCGATTATACTTTGGCACTCTATTTGGTCACAAGAGGAATTGGATTTGAATAAATGAATCCTCATGGTCAGCCTGAGCTTAGACCACCCATTGGAGATCCTGTGGCTGAGATATGTAAAATCCCACTGTGAGGAGATTGGCCCAATTGATCTGTTTAATCAACCATATTCCTGTATATCGCTTGACAAGAGTAGGCTAAAACTCTGTGCCCAGAGCAAGGCCAGAGATGGGGATGAGGGAGAGATGGGAAATGGAAAAAGCAAAACCATCTGTTTCCGTTTATGTTAGGATGTTCCCTCAGGAGGGCCTAAAAACCTATCTGACCCTAAGTCAACATTCCCTGCACAGGCTTATTTTTTACACAAGATTTAGGACAAATTTGTTGCCACTGATGGTGGGATCCCTGACTAATTGCTATTCATTCCATGGTTGATCTCTCCCTGTGCCCATATGATGGCATGTTACAGATATCAAACTTACACATTGTATTCTTCTGTCAGTACAATGAACTGCCAAGGAAAAAATCTTTTTAAAACATATAATATTAGACAGTGTGTACCAGCTTTTCTATTTTTGCAACAATTAAATAACCCACTTCTTTGTTGTGTATTGCACTCATATCTACGGCAGGCATTAAAATGTAGGAAAAGCCTGCGAGTGGAAACTCCTTAATCAAATCAGACCTATTGACGATAGAGATTTTTATTGCTTAGAAAGAGTAACGTGAAATCTTACAATGAGCAATTTTAAATAATTTTTATTATTATTGTAACCTCCTCGAGTCCTAAAAATCCATCTTGGGTAGATTTTATAAAGTAATGGAAACTTGTTGTGTGGACTCATTTTAACCAAATTGTACTGTTGCACAATTTCGAGCTCCTATTGTTTGTGAAACTGAAATATTGAATGGGTAATTGTTTTTTTTTCTGTGAAACTGTTTATTTGCAATTTTAGGAGCTGATTACATTGCATGTGATTTTCTTCTTTTAATGTGAAAGTCTTAATATGCTTGTATCTTTTTAAGTACTTTTATATTACTAAAGAGTAACAAATAAAGTTATTAGTGATTGATTGATAATTGAGATTATTTGTGTATTTTAAAGGACAGGGCCCTCTAGTGCCTCAGGGGTTATATACAACCACCTGCTATGCGTTCCCAAATGAAGAGTTGGTCAGACAGTAAGAGTTCAGTCAGACCTTCACCCTAGGATGACTGACACCCCAGGGTACACTAATACATAATAAACCTTTATAGAGATTTTGGCCACGCCTCTGGTGGAAAATTACCGGCTTAAGCCGGGCATGAACAAAGCAGGTACACAGACATGAGTTTGCACCTACCAGAGGGGTGCACTATCAGTATCTCAAAGCCACTGTGTCGAATCTCAGTGTCTCCTAATGTGGGAGCAGAGCTACATATAGAGATTGGAATGCAGAGAAAGAATATCAGTTCATTAGCAAGTCAGGATACAGTCTTGAGCAGGGGAGAAAATAATAATGAAGTACAGTTTTGCTAGGGCAAGCAAAAACGCAAATAAGGCCTAGTATGAGCGAAGCCAAAGCAGTCTTCTAGTGATTACGAAATACAAAATGGAGCCACACAGGCAAACTAAACTTACAGGCTGCATGGATAACTCAGTGGGTTGCAATATTTGAATACACAGTGTGAATACAAATATCGTCCATTTAGCCACTTAATGCTAACCTAACATAGCATGTATAAAGGCACCATGGGTAAGGGAATTTCAAATCTAACAGACTCTCCTTTTAGCATATGTGGCTAAAAGCTTTATTGCTGTCCGGCAGGGTCTTTACAATTCTAAGTGGCAGGAGGGAAAGTACATAAACATTCATATTGCAAAATATATTCAAAGCAAATAGAAATAGAAATCGTCAGTTAATATTCAAATATTCCCTCGTCTATTAACATTATTGACTGTATTTCTTGCATCATCATGGGAGAGCACTTATTGTCAGGTTTTCGCAGTGGAACACTAGGAGTGAGCTTGCTTATTAGGTGCAGAGGCTGGGAGGCAATTTATGCATAAACAACATGTGAAGATGACCCCTGTAATGGCTATCAAGACAAGAAGTATCTTACAACCCCATGACATCAACTGACCCCAGAGCAATCCTGAGAGGGACCATGTGCCATTGTCTTTGTGAATTTCGGAAGCCAGTCTGTGCAATTTCTGTATTGCAGAGTATACAGTTGGGACACTGTCAAGAATGTACACACAGCAACTGCTGCCGATGACGCGGCAGGCTCCACCCCTGTCAGCTAAGATAATATCCAAAACCATCCAATTTTGAAGAGAGACAAGTGTTGTAGCCTGGAGTTCGACTGTAATATTGGTCAGTATGCAGTGGTGTTAATGACTCCCTCAACTACTCTGGCCAGTGGCCGAATATTGCATGCATTTCAAATAGAACCCCAGAACGATATGAAACCCTTCATTATATCAGAAAACTGTTGCAAGGAGGTATCTGTTTGGTCAATATCGTCTAAATCTATAACCCTTTTAACACAGAAAACTGAAGCATCTCTACGCTGCAGGCGATGAGTTCTGTCATAATTGGAAGGAGCTATATAAACTGGGGGAAGGAGGTAAGAAAGGTAACATCGCCTGGACCATACCTCAGGCAGCAACACATAACCACAATCACCACAAACGAAGTAAACATTCGGTGGTGGTATTAACATTGTCAAAATGGAAGTGGTATTCCATCTACTGTTCCCTACCTCTTTGTCTCCCGTCCCCTGAACACAAAAGGGTACTGGTACATCCAACACTGCCATCTGCTTATCTTCAGTGACATTGCGGGTTTGGAAAGACTGGTAATATTCAGATATATTGAACTGCAAGAACCTATTCTTGTCCACACCTGTTCTGTTTGCCTTCCTGCCTCCATTTACCGCTCTGAGGCAGGAACTCAAGAATACTCAATCAAATCGTCTATCTCCAGGGGAAACACCATGTGCGGATCTATGCTGAGGATACACATTCATTGTCAGAGAACGGGAACTGGTGCTCCTGTGCTTCAAAGAGTCAGGTTGGGAGAATGAGCGAATCAAACTAAGCAAGGTGAACCAACCCTCAGAGCCATCAATATAGGACAAAGGCATTGGCAGTAAATTTTCACTTTGATGTGTAACTGAGGGTAACAACACACACATTCAACATTGCGTTGTGTTATAAACAGCATGTGTTTGATGCAGCGTCTGGATAAAAACATTATCTTTATAGGACTTCCGGTGCTCTTCTTTGTGAGGTGCTAAAGAGCCAATAATATGTTCAGGAGGTGTCAGTGTGGTCTTATCCAAGCATGCACAGGATATTTTCCTTCTAGAAAGAACAGCACCCCAAATACAAATATCAGAGAAAGCAAAATTATTATCACAAACACTATTTTAGTGTTGGGGGACCAAGAGGACCAAACAGGACCAAGTAGAGTGGGAAGCGGAGCTGCAAAGGGATGCTCCTCATCAGGAATGGGACGACCAAAGGAATAGATTTTTAGAAAACACAATTGGGAATTGGAGCCGCAATACAACCGGCCAAAGGGGTATTCTTCTTTCCTGTGTCCGTTATGAGCCTCACAGGTAGGCTCCTATCGTTCATCATACACTCCCACAGTGGAGCTGCGCACTTGAAGCCCTTGCTGGAAAACAATTGCAATCCTTAATGAGAAACAAATCATCTTCTTTCAGGATAGGGCAACCACCCTCCAGGGCAAATACCCTCAACAATCCTATCCAGTGTCCAGGGACAGTGCACCAGTCTTCTTCACTGTAATCTAAAGCAGACACCTGAGGCGCAGCACCTATAACCTAAGCTCAAGTCCTTCCCTAAGTCCTAGATTGCCCTGCTGGTGCACTGTCCCTCTGTCGGGGCCACAAATTGTACCTGGTGCGTCCAGGCTCTTTCTCATTAACAAATAGGGGCAAAAACTCGTGTTCCGTTGGAGATCAGGACTCAGATGTTTGCACGCCAAGAGTTTAAGGATCCGGGGTGGCCCTTACCTCAAGGGGGTATCGCCTCGAATAAGGCCTTGCCACTCTCCTTGTCTGTTTGCGTCCCTCTCACCCGGGTGTCGGAGAAAGGGAGAAAACGGGGAACCAGCTTCCCTTCCTGATAAGCAATCCCATCTTGCACCTAGGCATTGTATGGAAGTGGAAGGGGCACCCTTTGTACGTGAGAGGCATGAACCCAGTGCTTTCGGCCGTCGATCTTCACTGCAGTGCGGTTGGCCAAATTTTTACCTGGGCATGCCCCTTCCACCCTGGCTCCAAACACGTTTTGCGCTGAAACTGCGAAACCATAGCAAAATACCCGAGCTGTATCTGGTGTCCGGGGCCCTCTGGCACTGATTGTAGAGTGGTGTGTATCTGTTGATGGAGAGAAGGGAGATCTTTAGACAAGGCAAACAAATAGTCATTCAAAAGAGGGTACTCTATCTCAGAAAACGCTTGGGTCTTGGGATGCCCCACACATTGGCAGCCCATCCAAAGACAACCTCATAGTGTGACAGCCCTGTTCGGGAGTGTGCTATCACCCTGGTGGACAATAACTTTAGTGGGCAACACATCTGGCCATTGCAATCCTGTGCTTTTATGTATTTTCGCTAGCTTCACTTTGAGAGTACCATTGTACTTCTCAACAAGTCTGCTGACTGGGGGTGATTTCCTGCATGAAATGTGTAAACCCTTACACACCAGATCAATGACTTTTGCATTGAAATGGCTCTCATTGTCACTCCAGATCATGTGTGGCAATCCGTAGCGTGGGAGGTACTCTATCAAAAGCACCTTTGCCATGGCTGTATTTTCTTTGGTTGGGTAGGCCACTATCCACTTATTGAATGCACAAACTATCACTAGTAAATATTTCAGATTATTCACTCGTTCCATTTCCATGAAATCCATTTGGAGAACATCGAAAGGGAAGGAAGGCGGTGCAAAATTATCAGCAGGTGTAGGGGTTCTCTTCCGGGATTGTGCTTTAGGCAAATAATACAGTGCTTTACCAAATGTGCGGCAACCTTAGGGATATTCTTGTTCTGCCATACTGGGTCTAATAATTTACATATCCCTTTGGCACTAACGTGTGCCAGCCCATGAGCCTTGGTGACTACAGGGAGAATGAATGCATTTGGCAATGACCATCTCTGCTTCCCTGACAAATCAGTCCTACACCCATCCTCATCCAGACATCCTGCCCTCTCCTCCCACATTTCCTGTTCATCTACAATCGCCTCTCTTTGTATTTCCATTACACTTTCCACTGTATCCTCAAACATCCCATTGTCTGGAACCCATCTAGCAGGACCTGCCACAAACATTTTAATCATTTTTGATCTAGCTGTCTCCTTAGCTGTTTGGTCAGCAAAGGCATTACCTATCCCAATAGAATCTACAACAGCTGTGTGTGTGCTGCCCTTGATTATAGAAAAGGGTGGTGGTAATGGACAGAGTATCTGAATTAAACAGAACACTCCTACCCAGTCAACAGATCAGGGCTTGATCCATCACCGTTTTTTAGCTCACCGCACCATCCCAGCTCAGAACCTGGCTACATGCAAATTAGTCTGTCCCTGGCCCAGTGCATCATGGGAACAGGGCAGACCAAACTACCAATCCAATTCTTATACTGGAAAGGAAACAAGCTTCAGGTGACCGGTTTCTGGTATTACAGCCGTCTTCGGCCCGGCTTGCTTGAATCCTGATGGTGCAGTGCGCAAGGGACTCACATCTGAGTATACCCTTCCACGCTTATGGTGGACAAAACGATTCAGAAAAGGGGGGTGGTGATGGACAGAGTATCTGAATTAAACAGAACACTCCTACCCAGTCAACAGATCAGGGCTTGATCCATCACCGTTTTTTAGCTCACTGCACCATCCCAGCTCAGAACCTGGCTACATGCAAATTAGTCTGTCCCTGGCCCAGTGCATCATGGGGACAGGGCAGACCAAACTACCAAGCCAATTCTTATACTGGAAAGGAAACAAGCTTCCGGGGACCGGTTTCTGGCATTACAGCCGTCTTCGGCCCGGCTTGCTTGAATCCTGATGGTGCAGTGAGCAAGGGACTCACATCTGAGTATACCCTTCCACGCTTATGGTGGACAAAACGATTCAGAAAAGAGGGGTGGTGATGGACAGAGTATCTGAATTAAACAGAACACTCCTACCCAGTCAACAGATCAGGGCTTGATTCATCACCGTTTTTTAGCTCACTGCACCATCCCAGCTCAGAACCTGGCTACATGCAAATTAGTCTGTCCCTGGCCCAGTGCATCATGGGAACAGGGCAGACCAAACTACCAAGCCAATTCTTATACTGGAAAGGAAACAAGCTTCCGGGGACCGGTTTCTGGACCAGGGACAGACTAATTTGCATGTAGCCAGGTTCTGAGCTGGGATGATGCAGTGGGCTAAAAACGGTGATGGATCAAGCCCTGATCTGTTGACTGGGTAGGAGTGTTCTGTTTAATTCAGATACTCTGTCCATCACCACCCCCTTTTCTGAATCGTTTTGTCCACCATAAGCGTGGAAGGGTATGCTCAGACATGAGTCCCTTGCTCACTGCACCATCAGGATTCAAGCAAGCCGGGCCGAAGACGGCTGTAATGCCAGAAACCGGTCCCCGGAAGCTTGTTTCCTTTCCAGTAAAAGAATTGGCTTGGTAGTTTGGTCTGCCCTGTTCCCATGATGCACTGGGCCAGGGACAGACTAATTTGCATGTAGCCTTGTTCTGAGCTGGGATGGTGCAGTGGGCTAAAAAACGGTGATGGATCAAGCCCTGATCTCTTGACTGGGTAAGAGTGGTCTGTTTAATTCAGATACTCTGTCCATCACCACCCCCTTTTCTGAAGCACTTGATTATAGCCAGTCTGTCCGGAAGCTTCAACGCTGACAGCAACCTAAGTATCTGCCCAGAGGCATCCAAAATTATGGGCAACCCCAAAGGCATACTGAATGTCAGTGTAAACATTAACAGCCAGACCCTCACTCAACTTACAAGCTCTCAGAAGGGCGACTAACTCTGCTGCTTGGGCCGACTGCTATGGAATGCGAGATGTCTCAACTACAGTGCGTATCGTGGTGATCGCATAGGCTGCAGTGGTAGTGCCATCCGGCAATATGAAACAAGAGCCATTGACATATTATTCCCCTTGGGGGTCAGATAAGGGAACATCAGTCAGGTCTACCCATCCCTTTCTTTCCTCTTCAGTCCGGAATAGGCAATCATGGACATCCTTGTCCTATTCTTCCGAAGGGAGGGGTAGTAACGTGGCTGGGTTCAAGGTAGCGCATCTTTTGATGGTAATGTGCGGAGCAAATAATGCTAGCTCATATCGATTGAGACGCGCACTGGTGAGGTGCGGAGTCTTTGTCTTGTTCAAAAGTATGTCCACAGCATGAGGTACCATAACTGTGAGGTCTGTATCAAGAATGAGCCCTGCCGATTGCCTGCAGATACTGCTGCTGCCGTGGCAGTTCTCAGGCAGTTTGGGAGCGCTCTGGCAACATTATCCAAAATGGCAGAGAAGTAAGCGTAGGGTCTCTGCTTGCCACCAAAACCCTGTGTCAGTACAGACCTGAAGTACATAGAGCACAAAAGGCTTCTGGTAGTCAGGAGTACAAAGCACAAGAGCAGAGGAAAGTGCAGTCTTTAATTGATAAAACGCTTGCTGCCATGCAGGTGTCCAAGGCAAAGGCTAATGCATGTCTTTGGTGGTGAGGTTAAGAAGGGGTTTTATTAGTAATGAAAAATTCAAGATCCAGAGGTGACAATACGAACTTATCCCCAGAAACGCATGTACCTTGCTTTGGGATTTAGGAACAGGCATGTTAGTGATAGCAACTATGCATTCAGGTGTTAGCTTGCGTCCCTCCTTTCACAGTAGGTGACCTAGGTAGGTGACCTCCTGTCGACAATACTGAAATTTCGAAAGTAAGACCTTGTGTCCATGATGTGCCAAATGTAATAACAATTTAACTGTGGCCTTTTTACATCCTGTTTCAGTGTCTGACTCCACTAGGAGATGGTTAGCATATTGCAGCAACACAGTACCAGTGGGGAGTTTCAGAGCATCTAATTGCATTTTCAAAGCCTGACTATAAATACTGGGGCTTTCTTTATAGCCTTGTGGAGCACAACAGGATCTAAAACTCTGACCAGCTATTGCAAATATAAACAGATGACAGCTGTCAGGGTGTATTGGGATGCTAAAGAATGCATTTTTTAGATCAATCACTGAGATAAATGTAGCTGTTGGAGGAATAATCATCAGCATCATTGTAATGTCAGGGACTGCAGGATATTGGGGAACCACAATCTTATTGACCTCTCTGAGATCAACAACAAAACGGTACACATCAGGGTGGGTGTCAGAACAGTCCAAATGTGCCTTTTTAACAATAGGAAGAATAGAGCTGTTGCACACATTCACTGCTGTCTCTTCAATCACACCAGATTTATTTGATTCCTGTATTATTTGCAACAAGGCCTTCTCACCTGCCTGGGAAATCTTGTACTGGGGAATTCGGGGTAGCCTGGCATTTTCCTTTATCTGTATAGAAACTTGTGGGATCTGAAGCAACCCCACATCTGTATCTCCTGTAGTCCATAACGGGCAGGACACATCTCGGAACTTGGAAGGGAGGGGATAGCAACTCGTGGGCCAACAGTCATGTAAACGCCGTCTGGGGAACAGTAAATTGTTGCATGAAATCTTTTTACCAGATCCAGTCCTAGTAGGTTCTCCCCACAATTGGACGTCAGTAGGAATGGTGAGTCACCTGTAAAAGGGCCAATAATCAAAGCAAGAGGCTTGGAAATGGGGCTAACATCTGGTATACCTGAGAAACCCACTGAAAGAGGCTTGGAAATAGGGATAACAACCAGTACGCCTTAGAAACTCACTGAAACATTGTTTTGGCCAGACAGAGCTGCCCCTGGGATCACTGAACGGGAAACAGAGCTATTCCTAGCCGCTGTATCAACTGCGAATTTCTCTGAGTTACCTTGTAAACCCGCAGTAACATATGGTCCATGCTGATCTATAGGCACCGGAACTGGTCCCTTGCCCTGCCCTTGGCTGTCCTAGCTGTGAGACAACCCCGTCACTTCATCCATGTTATAGTGGTCATGGTAGTACTGTCTTTCCCTAGGGTCGTCAACATAATTCCCGTTCTGCCTGTTGTAAGACACGTCCTCAGACTGCGTCCCTCCTCGGCCTGCTCCTCTTCGTTCTCGGCCTCCAAAACCCTGATGGAGCCCCACCATCCTGCAACAATTCAGACACTAATTTTGCCAATGTCCCTCCTTTTTACAGTACACACATTGGTTGGGTCCAATGGGAACACCTGAAGCACCACCCCTGTTTGTTCGGGGAGGCCGTGGACCCGGATCTAGTCCTCTACCTCTTCCTCGCACAACTCTCTGCATTAACACCCTCGTCTTCAAATCTTTTGACTTCTTTTCCACCCTTTCTTTGTCCTCGTTCTATCCATGCTCATAGTACTGTGCCATACTCAGTTTCACTGACGGGGAGGATGTCATCCAAGTACTTTCCAAAGCCTGCAACCTAGTGGCAACCTCAGGGAGTAAGTTAGTGACAAATCTGTTCAAAAATAAACGGACACCACCCTCTTGTGACAAATTCTGACCACAAAAGTTGAGAAACACCCCTTCGAACCTGGTAAAGAAATCCAACACACCCTCATCTTTCTTCTGAGGACACGCAGTCAACTTATCCCAATCCACCTTCTTCGAAGTGATATCAAAGTGCATATAAGCAATAATACGCCCCGGTAAAGCCAATAGCTCTGCCTTTAGTTTCTCCCCGGGCTTGTGCTCATTATCACATGCTCTAATTTCATCCCATGTGCCGCTCAACTCCAGAGCATGGTCCTGCATGTGGACCTGTCTCTGTATATCTACCGGTACTAACAAGCCAGAAAATAACTCTATGTCAGCTAACGTCATCCCTGTGAAGGATGCCGCCTCTGTCAGTTCTTCATAATATGCAGTGAGGTTTTTCCGTGGGTCTGGCAACTGGCTCTTTAGGGAATCTACCTCACTCCTCTTCCAAGGAGTGTAGATCCATTGTTCTTGGAACCGGGCTTCAACTCATGCTCTTATCATGGTATTCGTGGCATCGCGCAATTCTGGTATTTCAGGCTGATAAATTGGATGGACTTCCCTCATGGGGTGTTGCGTCCTTAACAATGGAACCTTCTGAAGTAATCTGCCTCAGTAACCCACCAATGTAGACACATTACAGAAGACCTCGTTTGGGGCCAAGTCAGTAACATATACTCTGTCTCATATATTATAGATAATCTGTGGTGCGGTACCCTGGAAACACTGCTCCCACAATTCTATCAGAGTGTCTGACATTTGCTTAAGGGCATGCTTCTGTAAAAAGGGCTCATAATCTTTCATCACACTCATCACATCCTCCAAGCTATAGATCGCTTGCCGGGCCCATTGAGCTGCCTGATTTGCCAGCATCTGTTTCTCCTCAGTACCACAGCAGAGCGCACCAACACTTTCTCCATGCGGTCTCGCGCTGCTGCTCAATTGACTCTGGGAAGTCTGAGCGCAGGTGATTCAGCATTCAATGGTGTCTGTGGTGTCACACCCACTGAGGAAAGGGCAGATGCAGAGACTGGCACCATCGTGTAGGGGGACAGATTTGTAGGTGTTAAAGGGAGAGTAATTGTCTAGGCAGATTTAAGGGACAGGGCAGGAAAGGGAAGGGATAGAACAGGGGAAATGGTAGTGTTCACCCCTGCAGCCAGCGGGAATGCAAGGGAGGCAAGTGGGTCCGGGGCTGAGGCAACAGTACCAAAAGCCTCAGAGGGGATAGTCCCAGTGATCGAGGATGGGGAGATGTGGACCGTAGGATATATCTGCTGTGGGGCATAAGGTGGTGGGGGACTGGAATCTAAGAACTCTTCAACAAGCTCATCTTTCTCCTCCCTAGCACCATAACTTTTGTCAGTCTGCAAGCAAAACTTCCTATCTGCGCCCTCTATTCCTTTCTCTGTCTTTTCCGTTTCGTAGGCTACTACCTTCTGTGTAATAGTTTGTGTCTGCTTTCTTTGAACCTCTATCTCTGCTCGCATGCATCGCTGCTTAACTTCTTTTTGCCATACTCTCAAAGAATCAACCATGGACGGCCTACTCCTTTTAGCAAACAATTTGTCCTACAAGAAATGTATTTCTACTCTTAAAACAAACCAGTAAGTGGACATTGCAGCTCAGCATTGTCGCTCGTATATTTATTCAACAATGTGCTAAACATAATAGGGCAAATACCATGCTTGACATATATGTCAAAATTTGAGGTACCCTCCGGAGGAGCAGGCTGGCTCTCTTCCAACTGAGCATCAGAAGAACATCATTGGCATCCAAAACATCAGAATTTACTTAAACAAGGCACATATGCTATTCTCAACGGACAAATATAACATCAACGAAAATAAATAGGGAAATTAAACAAGAGAACAACTGTCCAAGGACCAAAATATCCAAGGGTCCGCAAACCCGCCAAATTCAAACCAAGACAGCCCGTTGACTCGTATCATCCATGCAAGGAAGTCCACAAACTGCACCCAAGACAGCTCAGAAACTGTACCAATACAGGAGGACAGGCCTCAGCCCCAAACCTTTTTGAACGAGCAAATCCAATTACCAGTTGGGCTGGCAGACAACCTGTTAACAGTACCGGATCTTTTCACAAAGAAGCCAATTACCAGTTGGCCCATAGATTGCTAACAAGTGCTCTGTGTCCCTCAAGTGTCCGCAGACCCACCAATTCCAAGACAAGACAGTCCGCAGACTGTACCATACACAGCCCAAAGACTTGTGTCATTCAAGCAAGGCACCTTTTCCAATAATCAAATCACTCACCTGGTGCACACAGGTTAAGTCAAGCTATTCTCCAATGATGACTCTTTGGACACAAACGGTCAGCTCCAAGGTCTCGCCTTCATAGAACCCCAGCTAATGACCACTAGCCAAGGATCCGCCCGATCAGAAGGGTGGGGCAACTGCAAGAACCAAGCTCAGTCTTATGGATGTGGGGCCCTGATCCGCCCGACTGACCAGACACCACCATGGTCCCTGCGACCCGATTAGGGGTGAGGGGGCCACACTCCGTGGAGACCCTGTTCGGGCACCAACTGAAGGACAGAGCCCTCTAGGGACATGCGGGTTATATACAACCACCTGCTATGCCTTCCCAAATGAAGAGTCGGTCAGACAGTAGAGAATACAAACTTATATTTATTCAGGTATGTACTCTGCAGAGGAGCCCAGTCAGACCTTCAACCTAGGATGTCTGTCGAGGGGACTGACACCCCAGGGTACACTAATACATAATAAATCTTACTGGAGTTTTCGGCCATGCCTCTGGTGGAAAATTACCGGCTTCAAATATCATATATAACATCAAATATGAACTGGTTACCTATTCCCATTTGGAAATTACATTTATAAAATGTAATAAGGTAACTCCAATGTTGTCTTATGGGAGAGATAGGCCTTGCAGTAGTGAATTACAAATTTAAGAGAGTTTCACTAGCAGGACATGTAAAACTTAAAAGTACATGTCTTACTTTTAAAATACATTGCAGTCTGCCCTCTGGGCTCTCAAGTGCCTACTCTCGGGGTATATTATATGTATTAAAAAGGATGTTTTGGGCATGGCAAAAGGTAACAATCATGTTTACAATTCCAGGTTAATGTGAATTCCCAAGAACTTCAATCTAGTAGGTAACCATTGGAACGGTAAGGTGCTCCTGGAGTCCTGTTTCGGACTCCTCTGGATCAGAACGATGCTCATTAATGGTCCACCTCTCGATAGCTTCAAGTCTGAGTGCTATTATAGCGCAGAACAGTGAAGCGATCAAGCGAGGGAAGGAAAGGGAGGGAAAAGCAGGGAAGGAGACCTGAAACGACATGAAAGCAGAGCACACAATCAACATCCTTTGACATACCCCGTTCTTCCCCCCCTGTAGAATGACATAATTACAAAGAAGTAACTACCTGTAAAGAAAAAGAAAGATATGTTTTGTCCTAGTTAATCCAGCTCAATGTGTACCCCCCAAGAACAGGAGGCCGGTAAGAGCAAGACCCAGTCGCAACGAGGGACATAAACAAGACACTACAGAGAATATAACACACTATTTAGGTACATGTGGTTTGCGTGTTCTCCGCTCTATATGTAACACTTCCTCATATCTAGCAAAAGTGAAAGGGCACGTACCCAGATTTCCTTCTGGTCTTGTTTCACAGAGGTTGTATGAGACCGAACCTGGCTCAACCACAATCCCTGCTAAATGGATACACAATAAGAAATCAAAGTTAGAGAAACTCAAATCCTTGAGTAAATGGTATTTCCTTAAGGGTATGTTAGATTTGGTTCAAATGTACACTTTCACCCAGCCAGATTGCGTGGTGCCAAGTAACATACCTTCATACATATACAAGTTTGATGGCCAACACAGAAGTGCTCCTCCGTTTGAATCACAGGAAGCCTTGGACTCAAAACGCGAAGGAAAAGCACTCTACCCACTTCTGGGGGCAATATCAATATATAGCAAGCTGTCTGTAGGAGAATGGTATCGCTCCTACCATACACCCTTGCACTGGTTTCCCTTCTACTCAGAAGAGACCACAAACGTGTGTCTCACCAACAAGGAGGAACACCTAGCGCACTGGGTTGTTACTGCAAAACAAAACGCTCATCCAAAACGAAGAACTGAAGGGATGTTTGTCCCAATATCAATCCCCCAATATATCAGTAAACACTCTCCCACACTATTAGTGCCGGTATCAGTGGTGGTACAGAAGCACCCTTACCGGACCCGCACGCTTGTCTGCCCTTTGGTTTCCAGGACCGATTCCCTCACCAGGGCTATGACCGTAGAGCTCCTCCACGGAAGTTCCAGAAGGCGCCTCTGCTCCGAGGCGCCAGCCGCTGGGCTCAACTCAGCGACTAATGACCAAAAAGAGAAAAGCACAAATGCCCAAAAGCAACCTCTTCGTGTTCTGGACTCAGAATATTTGGCAACACCGCTGGGGCGGAAGTGCGCTCATATGCCTTCCGCTGCTCTGAGTGCGTGCCTCGCTGCCGCGCTGCCAGCAGTGCTCATGGGACATGAAGTCTTTTGAGTAGTCTCAGCACCGATCCGCGCAAAACAGGACAGGGCTCATTGTGAGCCCTGACACCCTGAGTAGTATTGAGGTCAAAGGAATAGCTTTACATCTTGTCAAATTTATCTTGTAGCCCAAGAAGTTTGTAAAAGAGTCTATGCAATGTATCAGGGCTATATTGGAGTCTGCAGGGTAGGATAGTATCACAAGAATGTGGTCTTCGTTGTAAACTGCTTTGATTTCTCTGGAGGAGGGCAGTATTCCTCTAACTTGGTAATTGTTTCTGATTGTAATTGCCAATGGTTGAAAGGCCAATGGAAGAACAAGGGCGATAAAGAGCAGCCTTGATTGGTACCTCTATTGATACAGAAAACAGGAGAGCTAGTATCTCTGCAAGTGACCAAGGCTGGTCTGTGGTAATACAGCCCTCAACATGAGAACATTTCGGTCAATACCCATATGTAGTCCAGAATAGGTATTTCTATTTATTTTCAAAACATCAATAAATAAAAGAACCTTGTCCTCCAGGTCTGTTCGGACTTGCCGTAGGATGTGAGAAAGCAATTGTAGATGGTTGGCAGAGGATCGTCCTAGGACAAATTCCACGTACATCATGTGTATCAACTTGTATAAGACACAATTGAAGCGATTAGACAAAAATGTAGCCAGTGTCTTGAGGTCTGCATTAATTAACTAGATGGGTCTGTAACTAGAGCAGGCTAATGGGTCTTTTTCTGTTTTAGTTAAGGCCAGTATACAGGCTTAAACAAATTGTGTGACAAGGTGGCCTTTGTCTAGGGCTTCTTGGAATACTGACACTAATAATGGTACAGTTAGGGGTTTCATGATCCTATACATTTCTATGGGGATCTTGTTGTTCCATGGGCTTTGCTATTGGCCATGCTATCAATTGCTGACATAATTTCATTCTCAGAGATGGCTCCTTCTACCATAGCAGTGTCTTCCCAGTCATTAAGGGTATTTGTAGGTTTCTATAAAAAGCCTCTTCCTCATTTTCCCTAGGGTGAGTATCTAAGGTGTATAATGATTCATAATGTTCAAGAAAATTTTGGGTTATTGCCATCAGGTGGGTTACTAATTCCCCATTGAATTTACAGATAACCTGGATGGACCTCAAATATTCTGTTTGACGCAGTTGAAAAGCTAATAACCTTCCCTCAGTGAAAGACTGACTTCTCTACCTCTTTCATATATATTTAATTGTTGTAGGGATTCATTTTCAATAACGTCCTCAAATTAGTAGGCATTGGGGCTCTTGAAAATGCCTCACTTCATGATTAAACCTCAATTTCCAATTTAGTATTGTCCTCTTTAGCACTAAATCCTGCAGCAGGAGTCTGCATTTGCAAGCCATACCTGCACCCCATAAGATTGGTACAGAAGATACTGATTACTTATTTTTTATCAGAAATGTTCTGAGGTGGAAGAGTAAATGCATTTTGTCCTGAGGATCTTTGAATTTTGGTGTGTTTATAAGCCATGATCCTTTGTGAGGTTTTGGTAAGTGAGAGAGAATGGCCTGGTATATGATGTCCACTAATGTAAGTGGGCACATTGCACCAGTCCTGAAAACCCTTATTGTGATTTGAAAGGTCTCAGACAACCTTAGAAAGCTATCCAATTGGTAGCTGTGGAGAGCAGCCTTCACACTAAGTCTTGAGGAGTATAAAACAGCTTGTTTTACCGGAATGCAATCTTATAATAGAGATTCAATGAAATGAGGTCCACAAAGTAGTTATAAAAATATGTATTTATTATATAACACTATTTAGTACGTTACAGTATCTCCAAAATGGAGATAGACACAAAGCACACAATACTTTAGCAAAGGAAATCACAATAAATAGAACTAATACACAGCGGGCCACTGGGGAGACCAAACCATATACTAAGAAAGTGGTAAAAGAACCATGACTCGAGTCAGGAAAATGTTGAGAGGATGTAGAATTGCCAGAACCCCAAGGATTCACCCAAGGTGAATAAACAGGAACCCACAGAGTGCTTTCTTAGGAAAGCATCTCTGACTAGAAAACCACAACACATTTCATTCTAGGAATTATTTTAATGTTTATTACAAGCCCAATTCACTTATGAAAGCAGATTTCTAACATATATTTTGGAAAAGTTACTTTTAGAAAGTTACCTCTTCTCTTCCTGGACCCTTTGGAGGCCCATTTGTATGAGCCCAAACCTTTATCTGACAGCTAAATAGACCCCTAAAAGAGGTGTACAAATTGTTCCTAGTCACACAAAAAGGTCTTGGGTTTGGGGAGGTGCTCTGTTTCACTGGCAAGATGACCATCTGGGCTGTGCCTAGGAACTTCATTATTTCAAATAGGCCTCCCTTGTCACAGGCAAAGAGGAAGAGATGTGGTGCAGCGGCCAGGGAAGCTGACTCCTGTTTGATCCCCTGCGACAGGTTAGCCCTGCACCTTGTGGCTCTGGGCAATAGCTTGCTTAAACTTCCCTACGGCCTTCAGTGCCGGAACACCTCGCATGAGGGAGTTGTGCTTTACAAATGCTGGTATTATTATTAATATTAGCTGGCTTCTCACTGGGGCCCTTATTTGTTCCTCCAGGCAAGTAGGCATCAATTCTTATTGGGGGAGAATCTGCCCTATGACTGGTTTGAAATGATAACAGAGGAGGGGCTGCTCATTACCCTGGCCGCACCTCTGGGGTGGCATTTTAAAATCTTGTATTTGGTCAGAGATGGCACTGTGGCATTGTTTGCAGTAGGGCACTCAGGAACCGCTGTAAACAGGGGTAGGGTTACCCCTGCAAACATTTTCTCTCCTGGTTAGGGAGGAGCCAGGAGACACCCTCACTAGCAGGCTAGTGCCAGGCATGGCATTCATGTGGCTCCCCTGGGCACCTTATTCAGCTCTGAGGAAGACAGAAGCACTGTCTAAAAAAATTACAATATTGGTTGAAGGGGTGAGTTTTCTCGTGCTTTTAGTGGTCCAGCGGCTGTGCAGTTCTAGGAGCCATATGTTAGCCTTAAAACTGCAGAGCCGAGGGAATGCCAAAGCCTGTTCCTGCACACAGGGTGGTGAAGGAAGTGGCCCAATTCGGGTCACTAATGACCACCTCTCAGCCTTCCATAGCAAATGTATAGTGGGTCAGACAGTAGATAATACAAATCAATATCTGTTTATTCAGGTACACTCGGAATGGAGCCCAGTCTGCCCAGTCGCTAGGAGTGCTGCGGGGGGACTGAAATCGACATGCATAAAGATACATTATGTATATTTCGTAACTGGGCTAAGACACGCCCATAGTGGAATTTTCCAGGCAGGTGCTGCAAAGCAATGGAGTATAAGAGAAAAACTATCTCAGTGCTCATATCTTACACAGAGTTACAAAGTCCAAGGTTGTTCCAGTCGGGTCCATCACCAGACAAGTGTGAGAAGGCCTCTATCTGGTAAGAAAGGTATGCGCTAATAAGAACAGTCTATTCATTAGTGAAGCAAAACCCAACATTGGAGAAATTATACTTAGCAGAGGCCTTTTCTCAGAAATAGCTAAGGATTAGTTTTGATCATGATTTAAAATGGCATCTAAACAGAAAATGGTGCTGCAAATGCTACTTTACATTCGATAATACGCAAGCAGAAACATTTCTATTTTAACAGACCCTCCTTTTAACATAAGCTAAAACATTTTCTGACAGCAACAAGAAAAATATAAAATCAGGAAATCAAAGGACCATAAGCATAACTTCTTATGAACATTCCATATTCTCAGTATTGGGAAGGGAGACTGTAATGAGGGAAGAAGTCTTGAATATGCCCTCATCTACCTGCATTAGGTTGTCTATCTCTTTCTGCACAATAATTGCGGCATTGGTAGCATGAACCAATATTTTCCTCTTAGGAGTGAGAAGGGTGGTGCAATAAGAGCAACAGAAGGGGAGGCCCTGAATAATGGCACATCAAAGCCCCAATACCACAATCAAGCAAATCACCTTTTCAAGAATCCAACCCCAGGCACCAAAAAGAGACCAACTCCAATTTCCACTTTTCATTCCCTTGACATTCTCTAAGATATCCAATATGTGTTTAGTAATATTCTTTTCCATATTTTTAATCCAAACTACACACAGTTTACCCATTACCGCGCATACACCCCCACTCCTGGCTAGAATAACATCCACTGCATATCTAGTTTGTTCAAATATGTTTGCATACTTCCCAACTGAGTAGTGATGTTGTGTAAAGCTGCCATGGTAGTGTTAGATAAAATTTGTAACTTGCATCCAAAATATTCTCTAGCTTTCTCACCCCGGGGCATAGCGGTACCACCCAGAGTGGAAATAGAGGAAAGGATATATTCAAAGGTGATCCCATTACTGTAGGTTTTGACCTCTATATCTGTCACTCCCTCACAGAATTCCTTGGTTAGAATCCTCTTAACCCAACAAACATTAGGTTTTGCATATTTACAGGACACACCTAAGGGCAACATCATCCCAAGTGCAACATCGTCGGTACTATTATGGGTGTGCATAAACTGGTCCTTCATAATCTACTGCAGCATATCTAGGGTTCATTCCAAAGGTACTCAGGTGATGGGTATGCCGAGACATGGGTTTCTTGCTCACTTTGCCACTGGATTCAAGCTAGCCTGGCTGATGACGGCTGATTAGCCAGAAACTGGTCCCAGGATGCTTGTTTCCGGTCCAGGGAAGACATGGCTTGGCAGTTCGGGCTGGACTGTTCACATGAGGCACAGGGTCAGACTGATGTGCATATGGCCATGTCTGAACTAGGGTGGCGGAGTGAGCTAAAGAATGATGATGGATTAAACCCAGATCAGCTGACTGGGGGTGAGTGATTGCAATGTTCAATACTCCATCCATCATCCCGTTTGGTTTTGCTTTGCTTGCCCTAAGTTGGCAGGGTATGCCCAGATGTGGGTCCCTTGCTCACTTTGCCACTGGATTCAAGCTAGCCTGGCTGATGACAGCTGATTAGACAGAAACCGGTCCCAGAAGGCTTGTTTCCGGTGCAGGGAAGAAATTGCTTGGCAGTTCAGGCTGGACTGTTCCCATGAGGCACAGGGTCAGACGGATTTGCATATGGCCATGTCTGAACTGGGATGGCGGAGTGAACTAAAGAATGATGATGGATTAAACCCAGATCAGTTGACTGGGGGCTTGCAATGTTCAACACTCCGTCCATCATCCCCTTTTGTTTTACTCAGGTCTTTGTCATTCACCAAGGGCATTGTATTCTTGTATAGCATTATTCCCGAACAAATGATATACAGAGAAGTACCTGTACTATTCACGATGGGGCACCAAGCAGGGTAATAACCAGCCTCTCGGGTAACTATCAGTTCCTTGTAGTGCCAACCCACCAATGTAACATTCTGTTCTTCCATATAGAAGTTATCACAGTGGTGTATTGTTATCACGCCCCGGATAAACCATCCCTTGTGGCTTTCTATAATATAAACAAGGACATGGAAAACCAAAACCAAAAACTCCTTTCATTTCAGTAAATTGCTCTGGACGAGTGTAGGTATAGTTCACAAGAGATAATGGGTATGCAGTCCATAAACTATGAAAAACTCAGTGAGGTAACTAGCGTACCTTCTCCGAAAAATCTCTAATGTGTATCTAGAAACAAATTACTTGGGGCTGTCCTTTTCTTTCTTGGTGAGGAAATAACTTTAACCCTTGGTACATAAAGGCACATCCAGATCATTCTTCAAAACCCAAGACACCCCACTCAATATTATTAGCAATAACACTACAAGAGTAACACACATCATTTTCTTGTTGTAGATCCATGTCACATTATGCTGGGCAACAAAAATCACTAGCTGCTCTTCCTTCGGCAACCAATCTACTAAAGAGATGCATAACGAATTATGAAAAGGGGGCAGAATGCAAAGGAAGGCAGAATGGTGAAGGCTCCTATTGTTCATCAATACATTGGGGCTCTTGAGCACTGGCGGTGGAGCTTGCTGTGTCCTAAGCTCATTTCCCACACCGGCCAGGATGGTATACTTCCAAGGTATACTTTAATTTTCCCTATCCAATGTTCAAACAACTAGCAAGGCTATCATCAATCTAACTAACTCCGTTGGTACTATAACTGAGAACAGCCTAGCTTACACAGTCCATACCTAACTAGTGTTTCTTCTCCTTAGAGGCACTTTCCCTCAGCCGAGGGCATAAATTGTATTTGGCAGCTCCAGGCACAGAATGATCAACAAATAAGGCCTATTGGATAGCTCGTATTTCCAAGGAACAGCCGCATTAGGCACATCTTCATTCTCCTATTTGTTTGCATCCATGTACATTGGACATTGCTAATGGGATCAAATCGAGGCACTTGTTTCCACTCAGAGTCCCCGATGCCGTCCTTGACCCATTGGTCATAGGGTAAGGGCTAAGGAACCCTACGACAGTGGGTCGCATGAACCCAGTTCTTACGGCCAGTAACTTTCACATCAATATGAGTCATCAACAGGACCTGTTCAGGCCCCTTCTATCACGGCTCCAAACTTTTCTTTAGCTGAAAGTTCCGGAGAAGAACAAAACCTTCAGGCTGAATGTCGTGGCCGGGTCCCTCTTAATGTTAACTGGCCAAGATAATCAAGTAACATACGGTACTCAAGTTCAGAGAACAGGCAAGTGCTCGGGACGACCCAGACATTTGCCAGACGTCTGAACACATCCTCATACAGTGACAATCCCATTCTAGAATGTGCTGTCATTATTGTTGCCAAAAGAGTCAAAAGCAAAGCATCTGGCCATTGTCATTTCCTGTATCTTTAAGTTTAACTTTGAGATTACCATTGTACTTCTCAACCAAACCCGCTGACTGAGGATGATTGACAGCATGACATTTCTGCTTCACATGAATACCCTCACAAATCAATTGAATCACTTTTGCATTAAAACGACTTCCGTTGTCATTCCAGATCACTTGGGGCAAGCATAAACGAGGAAAGAACTCCTTCAGGAGTACCTTTGCAGTTGTAATGGTTGTATTGTCTTTATTGGGGTAAGCCTCAACCCATTTACTGAATGCACATACAGCCACTAGAACACACTTCAAATTATTACATCTCTCTAACTCAATGTAGTCCATTTGGAGGACTTCAAAAGGGAAGGTGGGTGGCGCGAAATTACCAGGCTGTGTAGTGATACCCTTCCCAGGACTATGCATCATGCATTTCATGCAGTACTTCATTAACTATGCAGCTGTCTTGGAGATAGTATCATTCTGCCATAGGTGATCTAACAATTTACATATGCCTTTAGCACTAATATGAGCTGGGCGTGGGCCATTGTAACCACAGAAAGAACATATGCATCTTGCAACATCCATCTCTGCTTCCCTGATTTATCAATCCAACATCCTTTTTCATTCAACTGTGCTGTACTTTCCAGGTACACTGCTAAAGTTGTGGCTTCACTTTGTATCTATTTTACATTTTCAAGGGTATCTTCAAACATGACAACCTCGGGGACCCACCTGGCTCGGCCTGATACAAACATTCTTTTCATCTTTGTCCTGGCCATTTTCTTCGCTGTCTGATCTACAAAAGCATTTCCTCTACCTATATTATCAGTGACCTTTTGGTGGGCTCAACAATTCACTAATACCAATTTCTTGGGGAGTGTCAAAGCAGACAAAAGCCTCAACATGAGGTGTTGATGTTGGATTTTGGTGCTATGTGAGGTAAGGAATGCCCACTCCGCCCAGAGTCAACCTAAATGATGCTCAACCCCAAAGGCGGATTGGCTGTCAGTATAAATATTGACAACCAGTCCCTCACTTAATTCACAAGCTCGAATAAGGGCAGCTTCAGCTGACTGATAATGGACCCATGATGTCTTTACCACTGTGCGCAGTGTTGTAATAGCATAGGCTGCAGTGGAGGTTCCATCTGGTCATTTAAAACAAGAGCCATCAACATATAGTTCCCCTTGTGAATCAGATAAGGGAACATCAGTCAAGTCTTTCGTCTCTTCTTCGGTTCGGAAGATGCAATCATGTTTGTCAACTTCATCAATTTCGGAATGGAGGGGTAGTAACGTGGCAGGATTCAGAATAGCACATCTTTTAATTGTGATATATGTAGCAAACAGTGTCAGTTCATAGTCGGTAAGATGTGCACTGGTGAGGTGCTCTATCTTTGTTGTATACAAAAGCGTGTCCACAGCATGGGATGAGGTCAGTATCACTATGAGTCCAGCCGATTTGTGATCAAACTGGCGCAGCTGCAACCGTTCTTAGACAACTAGGGAGGGCTCTCACAACAGGATTGCGCACAGCAGAGTAATAAGCACTTGGCTGTTGTTTATCCCGAAATTTTCATGTTAACACAGAAAGCGCACAATCAGCCATCTCATGGAAGTATAACACAAATGGCTTGCCATAGTTAGGTGTGCAAAGGCCGGGAGACAAACTAAGTGCAGCTTTCAATTGTACAAAAGACTGTTGACATTCAGGCATCCAAGGCAAAGGCTCATGCACTTCTTTATTGGTTAATGTAAGTAAGGGTTTGATTAGTAAGGAGTAGTTAGGTATCCTCTGGCGACAGTAGGAAGTGATACATATAGAAGCACAAACATCTTTCTGAGTTTGTGGAATGGGCATTTTAACAGTGGTACTGATACACTACTGGGTCAACCTCCTACCCTTCTTCGACAGCAGGTGACCTAAATAGGTGACCTCCTGTCGACAATACTGAAATTTAGAAAGAGAAACTTTATGTCCATGATGAGATAAATGCAGCAACAATTTAACCGTACTATCTCTACAACCTTGTTCAGTGTCAGAAGCAATGACAACGTCATCAACACATTGCACCAATACGTTGCCTGAGGGAAGCGAAAGGGAAACCAGCTAACTCTTTAAAGCTTGATTATAAATACTCTGACTCTCTGTATAGCCCTGAGGAGCTCGACTGATTCTAAAGCTTCTATGAGGTAGTATGAACCCAAACAAGTATCTGCGATCTGGATGAATGGTAATACTAAAGAATGCAATTTTAAAACCAATAACAGAAAAAAATGAAGCTGTAGAAGGAATCATTGTCAAAAGCGTGTTGATATCAGGAGGCACCACAATTTTGTTAACCTCACACAAATCAATCACAAAAAGGTAAACATCCTCATGATCATCAGAGGAACCTGAGGGTGTCCATTTAAGAATCGGAAGAATAGGACTATTACAAATATTCTTTCTTCTTTCTTTATCATCTTTATTTCGACATGAATGTCATAAAAGAGGTCACAAAGCATCGACAATAAAATTTCAGCTGAAATCATTACATTTTAGGATGAAAAAAACAGAAATACATTGTGTCGATAAAACTATTTCATCATAATAAAATAGAAAAGCATTATAAACAGTTAAAAAGAAAGTCGACTCAGAGTCCCTCACCTCGCTAATAACCTTCCAGCACCCTGAAGCTATACAAAGGTACACTAGATCTCATTTTACCACAAATTTCCTTCTGATGTTCCACATAGCAGATAAAAATTTAGTTACAGCAAAAACAATTACTGGAGATAAATCAGTTTTTAATATTCGATAGGAGTAAAAACACTGCCTAATCCCCAAGTTTTTGGCAAATTAGAACAATCCACTTCTTCCTGGGTGTCTGATATGCGGGGCAGAAGAACAGTAAATGCAGATCATGTTCTAGCTCCGTGGTGCAGGCAGGACAAGTTTTAGAAGCAGGTGAGCACCATCGGCTAGTAAGGGCGCTAATTGGCAGAGAGTCGTGTCTCCATTGGAGATACAACTTCCTAAGACCAGTAGGACTGATATCATCAAGAACGGTCTCTATTTTGTAATAGTCTTTCCTTGCTAAGAATGTGCTCGACGTGTCCCCATTTGGGCATTCAATAAGCAGGCAGACAGATTGTAATCATAATACAAGTTAACCAGCTCTTTATGGGATATGCTTCTACAAGCTTGTTCCGGGTTAATCCACAGTAGGGGGCAGCCTAGCCTCTCAAATTCCTGCCTTATATATTTTAGCCAGGGAAGTTTCCATGCATTCCGGAGATTTAGAAGCTCCGCAAGTTCTTGCCTATAAGTGGCGAGTTCTGGGGTTACCCAGAGTCGCCTCCAAAAAGTTAAGGGCTTAAGGCCCAATTCCTCTTTTAATGGTCTCAGTCCCAGATCGAGCCTTAGGGAGAGCAGGGGTGTACATATAGGCAAAAATACCAACTGCCTAAGGAACTTATTTTCTGTGACGGTAATTGCAAGGGCACACTGGTGACCCATAAATTACCGCCCCATGTGCTTGCATTTTGTAAATTTCAAGAGGTGGGCCAATAGGTTTTAGCATGGATTTGTTTAGTAGTTAAGGATGCCCCCGCCTTTTGGAGAGCTTTAGTTGAGATTTAATCTGATGTTTAACCCAAGTCATATTTTCATTGAGAGTCAGACCCAGATAATTAAACGTCTGCACTCCACTCTTTCAAGCCGGGCACCTCCTATAGCAGGGTTTGGGCGTGATATTTTCGGAGGATTGAAAATCATGAATTTTGATTTAGATGTATTTATTTCCAGCCCCCGATCATGGCAAAAGGTGACAAAGCCATCCGAGACTCGCTGTATGCCCGTCGGAGTCCTAGAGAGTAACAGGGTATCATCTGCGAACATAATCCCAGAGATCCCCGACCCAGTGAGCCTTGGGGCATCTCTATTGGGGACTGCGTTCAGATGGGGTATTACTCCGTTGACGTGGAGGCAAAACAGGGTAGGGGCCAAGACGCAACCCTGCCTTACCCCCCTGCCAACGAGGAAGCTAGATGACAAATTGCCTTCTCTCCCGCACCTGACCCTCGCGAAATTCTGAGTATGGAGTCGTATTATGATGTTTAAAAGGGGGACCGGGATGCCTAGGTCCCCTAGAGCGCTCCAAAGTTTCCGGCGGGGGACCAGATCGAAGGCCGCACAGAGGTCTACGAAAACAGTATGTAATGAACCGCCCTCTACCTTGACCGTTTTCCAGAAAAGCATAGTTAGTCTGAAAATCTGGTCTGTGGTGGATATGTTCTTTCTAAAGCCCACCTCATACGGGCTTAAAATTTCAGAGTCCTCTATCCAGTCCAAAAGGCGATCCAAAATCAGCCTTGCAAAGAGTTTCTGGGATACATCTATTAGGCTGATTTGCCTGTAGTTGGCTGGGAGCAGAGGTGACCCTTTCTTGAATATAGGGACTAACTCTGCTCCCAGCCAAGTACTTGGGACCGCCATACCTCCAAGGATTGCATTACAAATCGTTAGTAGATAGGGAGCCCTGTTTGTAAAGGTCACCCGGAACCTTATCCAGCCTGGCGGCTTTACCTGCAGGGAGCTTAGATATAGCATTCCGGACCTCACCTAGAGTGAACCTAATCTCAGGTGAGCCAGGGACAGAGCTGTTCAATGTGTCACCTGGAAGGAACACCATATGGGAATTGTCCCCATTATACAGAGTACTAAAGTGTTCTTCCCATACCTCTGCTGCAATGTTCAGCACTACTGCCAGCTCTGGTTCAACCGAACCAGTGCTCACAATCTGCCAGAACTTCCGTGCATCTTTAACCGCTAGAGCTGATGTTAACTTCGCCCAGTTTTTATTCCCCCACTCGATCTTAGCATGATGGATTAACTGCCGGTATACTTGTCTCCTGTGCTTTATAAGTTCCCTGTTGTTATTCTGTTTCAATGCACCAAGGAGTTCTCTTTTCGCCAATCTGCAAGCCCTATTATACCTGGTTGGCTTCCTTCCAACCCTTATCCCACTAGGACCCGGGGGATTTAAGATATCTGAGAGGCTGTTAAGTAATACCTTATTAAGTTCTCCTAGCCTTTCATAAAAATCATACGTAGAATGCTGTTCAGCAAGAGCAACTACGTCAACTAATACTGGGAAAACCCGGGCATACAATTTGCCTACTCCATCTGCAGTTTTGACCATCTTGTCCCAGCTTACCCTACGTCTGTTACTTGACAGGATGGCCCTGTTAGGTATGCCGGACTGTAAAGATGAGCTGCCCTTATGGATGCCAGGCAAGAAAAAATCCAGAATCAAGGGGTTATGGTCACTCTCTCCCCTGGGTACAACCCTAAAATCTAGTACTCTATTCCAAGCACTGCACTCAACAAAAATATAATCAAGTTGTGCCTCCCTCCCTGATTTGTTAAAGGTGGACATAGGCGGGTTGTCAGACTTTGTACGGCCATTACATGCCCTGATAGAATGGGTCAGCGTCAGGGACGTAATATGAACAGCCAGGGGAGCCCATGGCCTTGCCGAAGGGCCTGCCACTTGAGGAATTTTCCAAACACCATCCTCCTCCTGATTTACACTATTCAGCAAACCTTTAAGTAGTTCAAAGTAGGAGTTGAGATCTCCTCCTACCACAAGCGTGGCTCCCTCAGGAATCTTGGGTAAGCAGGAGGATAACTCTTCAATGGCTCCCGACTCAGAGCTGGGACTCACAGGTCTAGAATAGATATTGACCAGTGCGAGTCTGTAGCCATACTGCCACTCTAGAATCACGCATTGCACGTCCTCTGATGCTATGTCCATAATTCTAGCACTGCAACCCAAATGGGTAGCTATCCAGATTGTTAAACCCCCCGACGGTCTACCTTCCCCCCCCCCACCTTGCGGGGACTGAGAATGAGGCGTATCCTAGACGGAATTGCTCCTCCCGCGCCCATGTTTCCTGGAACAGACAGATGTCATTCAGGTCTATAAATGATCCCCAGTCAGGGCAGGCCAGTTTGTTACAAAGGCCCGCTACATTCCAGGAAAGGATTTGTAATACAGATGAGCTGGAGGGGCTGCCGGGAAGTTGCATAGAATGTTCTTCATTTATAGTGCTCGCCGGGCCAGGGAGTTAGTGCTCTCGGGAAAGGTGACCACTATCAGGGATATCCGCCATTGTCCCCAGCGGAGCTGAGATAGCCAGGGCTATTTCCTGGTTATTACAGAGATTTATTTGGGCCACCCCCCTTCTCTTCCCCCTGAACCTGCGTCCCATTGTGGTCAATCTACCTGGTCAAGGCAGCTATACCTGTTGACATATGAATATTCACCAGGGGTAGGTGCATCATAACAGATAGGCCTATGCCTTCTGCCTTGAAAACTTGTTCCCACCCTTGTCCGTCCTTCATCAATCCCTGGATGCAATCGGGTATTTGGAGGTGGGTAGAAAAAGGACAATGGCAACGGTTGAATGGTTGTGTTACCCGAACTATCCAGCCAATTGCAAATATGAGAAACGATGTGTGGATTCCTAAAGTTTACCAGGATGCAATCACCTTTAATTTTCTTCGTGGTGTATCCCACCCATGTAACCCTCCTAACCATCAGCAGTTCACTTCTCATGTTGGGGGGAAGGGGCCTTTGGATGTTCAACCAACTGATCACTTTATTTTTTAAGGAATCAAAAGTTTCTAGTGCAGAGTTGGTAAGCTCAGGCACACCACTTAGAATTACTACGTGGGATGCCGCCTCTGGGGGTAGGTTAACTACATTTTTCCAACTTAAACTACTTGAATCCTGGGCAGAACGGGCAGCCTTCTCAGTGGGGATCCTTACCGGCCTAGTTAAGTTCTTTGTAACTACAGACTTGGATTTCTGTGCTAAGGGCAAAGGGACTGGTTGCCTGGGGGAAGGTACTAAGGTAGGGATTGGTCGGTTGGATGGAGGTACAGTTGCTGGAGTGGGGGGGTTAGGTTTCTTGGCAGTTGGCAGACTAGATGAATTTGCTAGCAGGGGGTCCTCCCCCGCTCATCAGAGACACTCTTTGGATGCTACCCATACTTCTCAAGTGGTCCTTGATACCCCCGGTGAACGTTTCTATTACTTGTAACCTAGTATCAATACGGTCAAGTCTGGCTAACAAGGGATCTAACAAATTCTTCAGAACATTAGTGAAAGCATGAGTAAGCATTAAAAATTAGGAGTGCCTTCTAGAGGCACTCGCTTGGCTTCTTTTAATTGAGCATCTGCAGAACACCAACAACAACTCAGAGAGAACCTTACAAATTCCAGACATTTTTGAAAAAGAAAACAAGTTTGTTATTTATGCCTGGCAAAGCAATTGCAAATGCTTTTATTAAAAACAGTCCTCAGACTATATCAAACTCAAACCACAATGGTACCTTATCCAGAAAGAACCAAAACAAACTCACCTGATACAAGTAGCACAAATAAACTGATTCTCCACTCCAAATGGTCAGATTCAAGGGTTTAGCCATTCAGGAGTCCAGTCGGGATGACCGCTGGGCGAGGCACTATCCGGCAAAATGGAAGGGGCAGCTGAGAGCAATCAATACTCCTTGTGCAGGGTTCCCTGAACCGTTAGTCCGACCCGAAAATAGCCTCGACCTCCCCTCCATCCACGGGAGGGGGATGTTTCACTTACCCGAAGGAGTCCCTGTTCGTGCGCCAACTAAAGGAAGTGGCCCGATTCGGGTCACTCAGGACTCTAATGACCACCTTGCAGCCGGCTATACCAAATGAAGAGTCGGTCAGACAGTAGAGAATACAAAGAAATATCTGTTTATTCAGGTACACTCAGAGTGGAGCCCAGTCTCCCCAGTCGCTAGGAGTGCTGCCGAGGGACTGAAATCGACAAGCATAAAGTTACATTATGTACGATTCATAACTGGGCTAAGACATATCCATAGTGGAATTTTCCAGGCAGGAGCTGCAAAAGAATGGAAAACAAGAGAAAGACAATCTCAGTGATCATATCTTACACAGAGTTACAAAGTCCAACGTTATTCCAGCCGGGCCTGTCACCAGACAAGTGGGAGAAGGCCTCTATTTAGTGAGAAAGGTATGCGCTTATAAGAACAGTCTATTCATTAGTGAAGCAAAACCCAACCTTGGAGAAATGAAACCTAGCAGAGGCCTTTTCTCAGAAATAGTAAAGGATTAGTTTCGATCATGCTTTAAAATGGCGTCTAAATTGAAAATAGTGCAGCGAATGCTAACTTACATAGGATAATACGCAAGTAGAAACATTTCTATTTTAATAGGGGCACAACATGTGCCTCCCTGCTAGCACCCCATTCACAGGGGCACCAGAGGGGCCAGTAGAGCTCCCTTAGTTACCTGACCACACCAATTTTCATGACAGGCTCACTACCATGAAAAGTGTGGAGGTCTGGAAAGCCGTAATATGCTTGGCCAAGCCGCAGTGGCACCACCAGCAAACTGCTGTCTCAGAAGTCATCAAGGCATCATGTATCCCAGGCAGTTGCGGTAGTCCCATGGCAGTCCGACTGCAAAAGTTGCAATACGGCGGTCGGATTACAAGTGAGACGGTAGCTGCATCACCACTGCTGTGCCAATGTGAGTTTGGCGGTCCACAGACCACCAAAGTCGTAATCAGGATTTACGTCAAAAGGATTATTTAATTAAAAAAACGATATATATATATATATATATATATATATATATATATATATATATATATATATATATATATATATCTGGAAACACTCAAACCACTTCCTGAAGTCTCCCAACGGCAGTCAGGCGAGGAAAGAGACACAGACCTCCGAGGTTTTCAAGTGGGCAGTGATTTTATTAAGTGACCCAACACAACGCGTTTCAAGCTCGTAAGCCCTTGATCACGTGTCACAGATTGACTACACCATCCTCTATATTTAAAGTGCAAAAGTGCCCCTCCCACTGTTTGCGTCATAGATCACATGTGCAAAGACTTAGAAAACATCCCGTTACATTTTTGTCATCCCCATTAACAACACTATTAGGAAAGGCATATTTCTATTGACCCACTACAAAATAGTATAGTCATATTTATATATATACATGACAATGACCTATACATTGTACGCGTGCCACTGAACTTATTTAAAATAATAAATACAGTTCAATTTATTTAAAACTACTTCTCTATAAAGGCTGAATCCCTTTATAATTGCCGTATTTTCCATCCTTGATCATGGGGGAATAAATAACCGGTTAAATCCGTTTACAAACCACCCCTGTGTTGTATAATTTGTCATAAGATGTTAATATAATTCAAAACGTTCTTTTAGTTTTCACACACTATGTAGTCTATAGAATTGGAGGGGTAATTAGAAAGTACTAAAAGTGCATCCCATTAAAGTTGTAAAGTGCAAGTGCAAATGGTGTAAATTTCTCAAACTCATCAAATGTGTTTGTTAGGTCCTATCATCTGTACACCAAATTAGTTCATTAATTATACTGGTTAAACAGTCCCTTGGAATCCTAAAAACATTTGAATGTATAAAAAATTATTATTTAACTTCAGCTAATACACTTTGAGAAATTTTTCTTGAGGAAAAATATATATACAAAATTTATATACAGTATTATTTACAAGGACAAATTCATTGATGTTTAATATGTACAAAACCTGAATGTTGAACCAACGTGTCAAGCCCATGCCCAGCCCAGCTTGTTCTACAGAAAGCTACGCATGTCTTCCGTTGTGTTCAACCCATTGGGCCATTTGCAATCTAAGTCCAAAATATATTTGGTCTCCAGTTGCCGGAGTTGGCGTTCTCTATTGCCCCCTCTCCTCTTTCTGCTCACAGCGTCAATTACATAGTAAGAAAGGCAATTAATGTTGTTTGCATGCACTTTCTTAAAATGTCTGGCAACAGGATATGTTGCGTCGCTGTGCAGAATGGCCCTGATATGCTGCAATATCCTGACGTGCACCTGTAGCTTTGTGCTACCCACGTAGCGTAGCCCACAGGTGCACGTCAGGACATATACAGCATATTCGGTTTTGCAGTTGTAATTACCAGTTATCAAATTGGAAGTAGTCTTGAAAGGTGTTGAGTACGAGGACATGCTGCACCTAAAATTGCACGCTCTACATGTTGTACATTTAGTAAAGCCTTTCTTAGATGGTAGCCAGGTAGTGACTTTTTTAATTTCCGGGGATACTTTGTCTAATCTCGTGCCCATAGTGCTGCTTCTCCTAAATGTAATCACTGGTTTTGCAGCTATTCTATTGTGGAGGATATTATCTGTCAGTACTACGGGCCAATGCTTGTTGATAATAGACCTGATCTGACGTTCCTCCCTATTGAATGTTGTTATTAATCTGGCGGTCGGCAGTAGGTAGTTATAGCTAGTATTTTTTTCAATGCAAAATCTCAAAATTCTATTGTGAATAACGTTGGCGCTGGTTGACGAATCTGCCTGAAAATTTCCTCACATTTGCCTCGCGGAGCTCTGGTCCTTCCCAGAAAGTTTCAGGGGGATCCGTCAAGCGGGGGCCAAGATAAAAGGGGGGTCCCAAAACGTGTTTTCCCCATGTTAATTTCCATAGGGCGGTCGACCTCACTTTTAGCCCAAACGGCTGAATGGATTTCCACCAAACTTGGCAAAATTGTAGGGACTGGTAGCCCGATGTGCCTTTGCTATGTCTCAAGATATGTGCTCCAGTGGTTTTTACGAAAATTAACTTTGAAAAATATATATTGGGCTACATTGGGCTATATATATGTTAGAGCCCAAATGTAGCCCAATGTAGCCCAATGTAGCCCAAAGATGGCCACCAGAGACAAAAAAAAACAAATGTAGCCCAAATATCAGCCAGATGTAGCCCAAATATAGCCCAATGACAGAATGTCCCAGAGTGTTCTAAAGAACAACTAGAGCGCTAACAGTCTTATTTATGACAAAAGTATGGCACACATGAAGTCATCTTGATTGGAATAAAGTGTTAACACTTAAACCAATTAATTTGCAAAGGAACAAAATGAGGGGGTTCATTTTGCCATAGAAATTATGATTAGTGCTAAAGAAAGAAAATTAGGGCACATTTTGAGTGACTTCTCAAATCCTCTTATATTTCATTAAAAAAATTCTGATATGCAGTCTCCCAAGATGGCCACCAGAGACAAAAGAGCCCACATGTAGCCCAAATATCAGCCAGATGTAGCCCAACTATAGCTCAATGACAGAATGTCCCAGAGTGTTCTAAAGAACAACTAGAACGCTAACAGTCTTACTCATGACAAAAGTATGGCACACCTGAAGTCATCTTGATTGGAATAAAGTGGTAACACTTAATACATTTAATTTGAAAAGGAACAAAATGAGGGGTTTCATTTTGCCATAGAAATTGTATATATATATATATATATATATATATATATATATATATTTTTTTTTTTTTTTTTCACTGAAAAAACCATAGGGTTCACACCAGTTATAGTTAGGTGGAAATTTTACTCATATAAATCCATTGAAATTCCCACGTTATAGTTAGTTGGACTCACTATAACTTGCGCGTGCAATGCACTGCTGATGACGTCACATATAACATCACTCATGACATGGTCTGTGACATCACTCATGACATCACTGATGACATCTCAAATGACATCACTGATGACATCATCCAGTGAATGTGTATCTTTCTGAAAAATAAATATTTTTTATATATGTATATCTAAAGGTTGATGGAAGAATAAATGGGTAAATAAATGTCTAAATGGATGTTTTTTTGTATAAAATTGATTGCTTAACTGACTTATTAAATGTATCTTAGTGAATACATATATTAGCGAGTAATGTTTAAATATTTAAATATCTGTATCTGTGTCTCACTTTGTGTATAAGTGGCTGCATTGGTTGGTGAGTAGCTACATGAGTGTGTATATGGGTTATTCGTTGTTTTTTTGAGTATCAGTATCAGTGTCTGTATGGTTCGGTGGGGGATATTACTTAGAGCACAGATGCATGAATGAGTGACTCACTATTTGTATGTATTTTGAAGACAGCATGTATGCAAGACTGTATGGGTGGATGATTGTGTGTATGGGTGGGTTAGTGAGTATGTGTTTTTATAATTGATTGTTTAAGAGAGTAAATATGTTTCTGTTTCTGTAGAAGTATGTGTAGTGCTGTGTATATAGCAGTATAATCAAGTAAATGGTTTTTTGATAGTTTATTTGCATGTGTGAATTTGTGTGTGAGTAACTATATGGATGAGTATTAGTGTGCAACAGGATGTATAGGTGTATGAGTACATATGATGAGTACGTACATGCATGAGTGACTATATAGAACTGTTGGTGAATGAGTGGATGTGTATGTAGATGTTGGAATTACCTAATAAGTTGTTGTAATTGGTATTGGTTTCTCCTTTTTTAAGAAAATGTTAGTTTCTATTTTTGAATGTGTGTGTCAAAGGTTATTTTATGCTGATAGGAGGTCTACCACTTTGTCACAAGGATGTTGTCATCAGTGATGTCATTTGAGATGTTATCAGTGATGTCATGAGTGATGTCACTGACAATGTCATGAGTGATGTAATATGTGACGTCATCAGCAGTGCATTGCACGCGCAGGTTATAGTGAGTCCAAGTAACTATAACGTGGGAATTTCAATGGTTTTATGCGAGTAAAATTTCCACCTAACTATAACTGGTGTGAAACCTATGTTTTTTTCAGTGAATATATATATATATATATATATATATATATATATATATACATATATATATATATATATGTATATATATATATATATATATATATATATATATATATATAAATATATATATATATATATATATATATATATATATATATATATATATATATATATATATATATATATATATATATATATATATATATATATATATATATATACACCAGCAATCTTCACCACTTCCGAACAAACGGCGAAATGAAGACACGGACCCCAGGCTGTCGGCAAGGTAGATTTATTGTTGACCTCTCAATGGGCGACGCGTTTCGAGCAACGAGTGCTCTTGTTCACACACCGTACACCCGGTCAGCTACCTGATTATATACTTATTTTTTAAAGTGATGCTCCACCTCTCAAGTGAATCACATGGCCACATGATGAACATAAAGAAAATACTTAATGGTACACCACGATAATACATTATATATATATATATATATTTTTTTTTTACCTACTGGCGGTCCATAGGAAATCCACAACATTCTATTTGGAATAACTTTGGCGCTGGTGGGCGAATCTTTGCGAATTTCTCAAAGAAAATGGCCTGCTTGGTTTTGCTCCTTCCCTGAAAGTTTGGGGGTGATTTGTCTAGTGGGGGCTGAGAAAAAAGGGGGTCCCAAAACGTGTTTTCCCCATGCAATTTTCCATAGGGACCTTTAGCAAGGGCTACAGCCTGAACGGCTGAACGGAATTACACAAAATTTGGCAGAGAGGTAGAGTTCTGTTCGTATATTGTGCTTTTTGTTAAATGGTGTAAATCCGTTCAGTAATCTCTGAGAAAATTGCAAGTAAAATCATAGCGATATCTAGAGAGGGAGTTCAGCACGCGTTCTGAAATCTGTTCAATTACGAGTGCGAGCTGCATGCTGATTGGCTGTGAACTGTCTGTCAACACTTGAAACCAGGAAGTGTTGGTGGCCATCTTGTGCCTCGCTAGAAACAAGTCACAAGAAAACAGTAAAACAAAGTGGAGTAATCAGGGAAGGGGGGTAGGCTAGAGACATTCTGACCTTCTAGGCTTACTCAGGGAGTCGTACATTGATGTTTAGTCTCTATTTTTTAATTTTATTTTTTAAAGAAAAATCGTGGCGTACCTATATGGAAATACATACAATTACGAGCAGGAGCTGCATGCTGATTGGCTGTCAATACTCCAAACCAGGAAGTGTTGGCCGCCATGTTGTTTGTCGGGAGAGGAGAGTCACAACAAAACAGTAAAACAAAGTTGAGAAATAAGGAAACGGGGCAGGGTGAAAAGATTCTGAGGCTATAATCTTGGTCAGAGGGTGGTATATGGATCTTTAGGCTCAATTTTTAATTTTTTTAAAAATAAAAAATGGCGGGGTTCTCGTGCAGTACTTGTACGTGGTGGAAAAGGTGAAAAAAAGTAGAAGTCCGTTTTATTCATTAGGTGCCGGGGGGCAAATTACGGGGGCAATTTTTCTGCATAATGGGGGCATGTAAGGTGCCCCGAGCACTGGGGAACGGCACTCCTCTGGTTTTATTTTGAAGTATGCGGGGGGTTACGGTCCTACTCCCCGTAGTCTCCATGAGTGGCTCCCCTCGGGTCTTTTTAAAAAAAAAATATGTTTTGAGCTCTCTCTCTCTCCCCGTACACGTTGCGGGAAATGCCACATTTCTGGGCAGTGATATGTAAAATTAACTGCTCCGGGTACCTGCATTGTCTGGAGTTTTTTATTAATGTTGGGAGGGTGGGCTTGATAATACGTCCTTGTAAATTCCCATAGAAGCCTATGTTCCGGTGTTAACATGGGCTTCTATGGGAAATAACAAGGCTGTATTATGAAGCTCATTATCGCCGTTTTATCGGCAGTTTCCTGCCAATAAAATGGCGATAATTTTAACACCGGTCCTTGATAATATGCACCTAAGTTTACTGGTAAATAAAAAAGAGCAAAGGGCCTTATTATCAACAAGAGGCAATACATTATTGTTGTTTTTTTCGGGCGGAAACTGACGATAAAGCAGCGAAAATGGGTTCGATAATATGCCCTTGTGAATAACCATAGAAGCCCAGGTTAAGATCAGAACTTGGGCTGCTATGGGAATTTAGAAGGGCCTATGTTTTTTTATTAATGTTGGGAGGGTGGGCTTGATATTACGTCCTTGTTAATTGCCATAGACGCCTATGTTCTGTTGTTAACATGGGCTACTATGGGAACTAACAAGCCTGTATTATGATGGTAATTATCGCCGTTTTATCGGAAGTTTCTTGCCAAGAAAACGGTGATAATTGTAACACCGGTCTTTGATAATATGCACCTTACTGGTCAAAAAAAGAGCAACGAGTCATATTATCCACAAAAGGCGATACATTATCGTCGGTTTTTATCGGCAGGAAACTGCTGATAAAGCGGCGATAATGGGCTTGATAATATGCTCTTGTGAATAACCATAGAAGCCCAGGTTAATACCAGAACCTGGGCTGCTATGGGTTGTTACAAGGGCCTATTATTAAGCCCATTATCACCGCTTTATCGGCAGTTTCCTGTTGATAAAAGCGGCGATAATGTATTGCCTTTTGTGGATAATATAACTCATTGCTCTTTATTTGACCAGTAAACTTAGGTGCATATTATCAAAGAACGGTGTTAAAATTTTCATTTTTATGATAGTATGTAAAGCTTTCCTTTTTTTTTGGTGTAGCAGTTGTACTCTCTTCGCATGCTCAGCGTCGTTTCGAAGCCCACGTTTTCTTTTTCTTCAAGTTCAACAAGCAAACCTTTCTGTGTATCAGTTAGTACATCTGTCGCTTTCTTTTCCTGGTTCGTGTGTGTCATCCACTGCTGTACTTTTGTACAGTATTAATAGTCATATTTTTTATATATTTATTTGAAAGGTAGTGCGAGGCGCCAAACGTTGATTACGTACTCCGTCCATCGCCATTTTCGTAGTTTCTCACCATTGTTTTTATTATATCTATTAGTAAGAACTCAGTAGTTTTCAATCCTTGTCTTGAATATCTTACTATAGTATTTCAACATTATTTTTATTGGGGGCCATCATACCCCTGCACCAAAAAATAAAAGAAGTATGTAGTTTTTTTTAATTAACTTTTCTTAAACAATAAATATGAACGAAACTCAATTATAACCATATTAGAACTGGAGAAATAACTTAAACAATGCTATAAACAAATTGTGAAATGGATTCCAAAAGGTGTCCGATTGGTAATCTGCAAAAGAAAAAAGAAAATTAGAGTTTAGAATTATGTAGATGTGAGTAAATGAGCTGAAGCATTACGGGGCATATTATGAAGAACGGCAATAAAATTATCGCCGTTTCAGTGGCAGGAAACTGCAGCTAAAGCGGCGATAATGGGCTTGATAATATGCTGTTGTGAATTCCGTTAGCAGTGCAGGTTCTGGGTATTAACCTGGGCTACTATGGGAATTTACAAGGGCATAATATCAAGCCCATTATCGTCGCTTTAGCGGCAGCTTCTTGTCGCTAAAACGGCAATAATTTTATCGCCGTTCTTGATACTATGCCCCTACAAGTTTTGGTAACTCTACGGTTTTACGTGTGCAGTGTGACTTGTACATTCCAGTTCTGTTATAGTGCTGCGTTCAAGTGGTGTCTCTATGGACCTAGTGCATTACTGACGCCCGTTATGGTGACTTATTTCTAATGCATTCCTGTGAAGGTTTTGTAGATCTAGGCCTCTGTGCTTACCGTTGTATAAACCTTGTGGGTAAACATTTCAGGCAGTTGGTGTCAAAACTTATTCTGAACAGTTCTTCTACACGTCTACACGTCAAAGACAGCAATGTCTAAGTTTAAGAGAGAAAGAGAAATTATGTCAACGAGAGTGAGAGAGAGAAAACAACATTAAAACTGTGTCACAAAGTCTGGAGTTGAGATTTTTTCCTTGCGTCACTTTACTCATGTTAAAAGTGACTCAAAAGTGGGGTAATAAGGTTGTGGATCTGTTTGTCAGACTGTTGTAACCTATCTGTTGTCATTGCTCAGAGGTAATTATAGATCAAACCCATTATAGCTACTTTAGTGGCAGTTTGCTGCCGATAAAGTGGTGATAATTTTAACGCCAAGGCTTGATAATACGGCCCTCTCTCGTTTCACAAATAAAGCTAACACTACAGTTTTACGAGTGCAGTGTAACTGGTACATTTTACTTGTTATAGTGCCACGTTCAAGTGGTGTCTATATGGAAGTGCCTACTGCGTTACTAACGCCCGTTATGCCAGATTATTTCTAATGCATTCCTATAAAGTATTTGTAGATCTAGGCCTCTGTGCTTACCGTTGTATAAACCTTGTGTCCAAACACATCCGGAAGTAGACTTCACAACTTCACTTCAACCAGTCTTCTACACGTCCAAGCAGATAGCAGTGTCTAAGTTTAAGAGAGAAACAGAAATGATGTCACAGAGAGTGAGAGAGAGATAAAACATTAAAACTCTGGGCCATAATAGCAAGCATGGGCGGCACAATTATCGCCACTTTATTGGCAGGAAAGTGTCGCTAAACTGGTATGCTCTATGGAATTCCAATCGAAGCTCATGTTAGATGTCCTTCACATGTAACATGAGCTTCGATTGGAATTCCATAGCGCATATTATCAAACCTATTATGGCCACTTTGGCGGCAGTCTGCTGCCAATAAAGTGGCGATAATTTTGTTGCCAATGTTTGATAATATGGCCCTCTCTCCTTTCATGAATAAAAGTTACACTACAGTTTTACGAGTGCGGTGTACCTGGTGCATTTTACTTGTTATAGTGCGGCATTCAAGTGGTGTCTATATGGAAGTGCCTACTGCGTTACTAACGCCCGTTATGCCAAATAATTTCTAATGTAGTCCTATGAAGGATTTGTACATATAGGCCAAACACTTCAGGCAGTTGGATTGACAACTTGATTTCAACAATTCTTCTACATGCTTAAGCAAACAGCTGTGTCTAAGTTAGAGAGAAAGAGAAATGATGTCACAGAGAGTTAGAGAGAGAGAACAAGAGAGAAAACAACATTAAAACTGTGTCGCAGAGTCTGGAGTTGAGATTTTTCCTTGCATCACTTTAACCATGTTAAAAGGGACTCAAAAGTGGCGTAATAAGGTTGTAGATCTGTTTGTCAGACTGTTGTAACCTATCTGTTGTCACTGTTCGGAGGTAATTATAGAATTTAAAAAGAAGCTGCTGTACAGTACGCACTCTGGGCCATAATATCAAGCCTGGGTGACAAAATTATCACCACATTATCGGCAGGAAAGTGTCACTCAAGTGGCGATAATGGGTTTGATAATATGCTCATTGGAATTCCAATCGAAGCTCATGTCTGATGTCCTTCACATGTAACATGAGCTTCAATTGGAATTCCATAGAGCATATTATCAAACCCATTATCGCCACTTTCCTGCCGAGAAAGTGGCGCCAATTTTGACGCCCAGGCGTGATAACATGGCCCTCTCTTGTTTCACAAATAAAGCTAACACTACAGTTTTACGAGTGCAGTGTACATGGTATATTTCAGTTGTTATAGTGCCGCGTTCAAGTGGTGTCTATATGGAAGTGCCTACTGCGTTACTGACACCTGTTATGTCGACTTATTTCTAATGCATTCCTATGAAGGCTTTGGAGATCTAGGCTCCTGTGCTTACCTTTTATAAAGAGTGCGGCCACCGGTGTTCACCACTCCATTTGAACTCTGCTTCTATGCGTCAAAGTATATTCAATAAGTTACAGAGAATTCCATTGCTGTTGCTCGATAGGCCATGGTTGCTTCTGAACGATGTTTGCTGAAGGAAACAAAAGGACATTTTGATTAATCATCGTAAACTGAGTTGCGTAACTACTATCAAAATTGAATTTTAATGTGGGTTCCTAATATTCCGTAGTTAAGATTGTTGCAGCTCCAGCAAACAAAGGAAGATCAATAAGTTAAGAGAGGCCTGGACGGCCTCGTGACGCAGATAAAAAACTACTATCATGGACGCCCAATTAATAATAATAGAGGCCTAAGCACGTGGCGTAGTACAGAAATACGACACAGAAATGTATGCACGCACAATTTTAAAGATTAGAGGTGTATAGGACCTCGTGACTTATAAAGAAATATTTCAATTATGTAAGTACAATTTAAAACCATTGAGGGGTAGGAAAGCCATATGAAGGATAAAAAAATAGTATTATGCATATACAATTTACAGTGGAGGCTGATGTTGTGACGTCTTCTCTTACCTTTGTTTTTGTCGTCTTTTGTCGTATCTTGAAAGGCTGTGGTTTCACTGAGTCTGGGGTGTTTTCGAGAGTGTGTGTATCATCGCAGCAGAGGCAGGCAAAAGAGGGCATGCTCTCTTCGGTGCCCACATTATATGGGAACCGCGGGGGCTGACTAAGCCAAGCCCTGGGCCGTTATTGGTAGCGTTTTCGCGGTCTGCAAGAATGATGGCCCTGGGGGACATCCCATTGGCTAATGTATTGGTTTCCAGGCTAAATGATAGCAAGCATGCTTGGTGGTGGCATGTGTGTAGTGTGGGCGGGCGGGCGTGCACCGCGCATGTGCAAGTATGAGTGTGTGCAATAACAATTAACAACAGAGAGAGAGGGGGCGGTGTTATAATGTACGCAGAGGCAGGCCCAGAATCGGAACTGCAATGAGTCAGCACTTCTAATCATTCTCCTTAGCAAGCCATGAGCTCTGATTTCTCACTGAAAGGTGATCGCACCATAGTTTGTACTGCTTATCATACTCAGCGTGTACCCGCGCATACAGTACGAATATGCTTTGACATTACGCGTCGCATTAACGCTTCGGTGTGATGTCATGTACGGCTTTCTGTATGCGAAAGGGGGCAATGTTTCCACCTGGTTTAAAACTTACTATGGGCAGACATTTGGGATAACTATGAATTTCTTTAATACTTGTATAATCATTTATTCATTTTAAAAAAATCACACAAATCGCGGTAGAACATCATGCGTACTAGTATTGAAAGAGTTGCGCAAGCGCATCATAAGCGTACGCAAAGCCATGTGACTTAAAAAGTTGAGATTTGATTGGTTCATACCTTTTCCTATTGCGACTGTTAAAAGTTCCGTCCCATTATAATTATTGGACTTTGACTTTCTAAGAAGAAGCATTTGTTCTGAGAATCTTCTCAAATAGAAGGAAGATCACAATAATAAGAGCAATGGAGTCATCTTCCAGCAGTTCTTCAGAGGGAGATTTAATTCCTGAAGAACCTCCAAAGAAGAGGAAAGAAGCTCTAATTTTGAAGTTTTAAACTTTTCCAAAAGGTCAAAAAAAGGTTAATGCTCCAAAAGTAACCTGTAAAATTTGCGAAACAACTCTTTCATGGGGTGATCCATGCAAAAAATACTCCTTTGGCACAGCAAATATGGTGCAACACGTGAAGAATTTGCACCCCAAGAACTTTGCTCGAGCTGCAAGACTGAGGTTGCACGAGAACCCACCTGCTGCTATACCAAGCACATCAACTGCGGCAGCAGGATTTTCAGCAAGCAGTCCACACCCACATATTGATTCTGACTTTGCTAAAGTTAAAATTCTATGCATTTATTGGGATAAACGTTTGTGTTATGGGGAACAGTCTATAGACTTGATGAAACCCAGGATGCAGGATCATTGCTGTCCTCGACATTAGTTGTTCTTTTTTTCATTCTTTTGTTCCGCTTGGAATTTGTTGAGAAAACACAAACAAAATACAAAACAAAAAAAACCAGTTCTTTTTAGAACTACCTTCGATGGTCAAAAAAAGAGCTATATTTCTATGTTAGTGTGTAAAAGTTTGTCAGAATGAATGTGTAGTTCCTAAAGGAATGAATGAATATGTTACTAGTGTTTGGAGAATGTGAAAGTGCAGAACTAAAAGGAACTGCTACAGCATAAATCTATAAGGTGTTTATCTATAGTATAGGGTAGTATGTCCTAAGCACTTGGATGTATCATATGTACATAAATATGTTACTAGTCTATGTTTGATTTTGCGCTGCTGGTGAAAGTGCCTTGGTGAATTTGTATGTATTAGGGGCGGATTTACTATCTCATTGTGCCTCTTTTACACAGCCGTTGAGTCACTTTTGTGACACAGCGGTGGTGCAAAAGATGTGCTATGGTGTGTGCTATTAACAATGTGACGCATCTGGAGGGTGTATTACATTGTAAAGCGCTGCGCCAGAAGAGGCTTTCTTGTGCAGAAGGGGGTGCAGCAAGGCCTCCTAAAAGTGACTGAGTGAAATGTATAACATTTTATTCAGTGACTTTTGAGGTTATGCTGCGTCAAATCCTTGCACGTGCTTGAAGCAGGTGTATGGATTGATACAGCATTGTGAGAATAGGGCCGCAAGAGAATTGCTGGAGCTGTGTTATACTTGCAACTGACGTCAAGCAATAATTCATTCAAAAATTACTTTGCAATTTAGTTTTGTTATTATTTTATGATATGAATATGAAATATAATATAAAATATAAAATAAATATAAATATTTATATTAAAACTATAAGAAATTAGTATAAAAATAAAGACATAGTAATTAATACATTTATAAATTATCATTTACAAAACCTATGAAATTCGCTGAAAAAACCATAGGTTTCACACACGTTATAGTTAGGAATTAGCATTTAAAAAACCTTGCAAATTCAATGAAAAAAACCATAGGTTTCACATGTTATAGTTAGATGAACATTTCTCTCATACAAAACCTTTGGAATTACTCCGTTATAGTTAGCTCAGCTAACTATAACTTGCGCGCCCGCAATGCACTGCTGATGACGTCAAGTATTACATCACTCATGACATGGTCAGTGACATCACTCTTGACATCACTGATGACATCTCAAATGACATCCCTGATGACATCACTGATGACATCATCCAGGGAATGTGTGTCTTTCTGAAAAATATTTTTTTTATATATGTGTATCTAAAGGTCGATGGAAGAATAAATGGGTAAATAAGTGTCTATATGGATGTTTTTTGTGTAAAATTCATTTTATAACTGACTTATTAATTATATCTTAGTGAATCGGTATACTAGCGAGTAATCTTTAAATATTTAAATATCTGTATTAGTGTCTCACTTTGTATATAAGTGGCTGCATGGTTTGGAGAGTAGCTACATGACTGTGTATATGGGTTATTAGTTGGTTTCAGGCCTGATATAGTTAGGAATTAGCATTTAAAAAAACCATTGAGATTCACAAAAAAAACCCATAGGTTTCAGTCCTTATATAGTTAGGAATTAGCATTAAAAAAACCTTTGAAATTCACTGAAAAAAACATAGGTTTCAGGCCTTATATAGTTAGGAATTAGCATTTAAAAAACCTTGCAAATTCTCTGGAAAAACCATAGGTTTCATGCCTTATATAGTTAGGAATTAGCATTTAAAAACCCTTGCAAATTCACTGAAAAAAACATAGGTTTCATTCCTTATATAGTTAGGAATTAGCATTTAAAAAAACCTTTGAAATTCAATGAAAAAAACATAGGTTTCAGGCCTTATATAGTTAGGAATTAGCATTTAAAAAACCTTTAAAATTCAATCAAAAAACTATAGGTTTTAGGGGTGTTATAATTAGCTGCACATTTCACTCTTACAAAACCATTGAAATTGTTCCTATATAGTTAGTTGTACTAACTATATTTCGCACACCCGCAATCCACTGCTGATGATGTCACATATTACATCATTCATGACATGGTCAGTGACATCACTGATGACATCATCCACGTGACAATCACATACACCTTTTCATACACTAGTAAAATCTTTCATCACTCTTTGTAAAATACAGAGTATCATATTTGAATCCATTGTCACAACAAGACAAGTATCTAAAAACCCACTCAGTGATTCATAGATGTATACACACATCTAATCACTTACCTGTAGATTCACTCATACATGCTGTCAATGAACAAAACAACACTATCAAAAATACTTATACACCTATATCGACATTACACACCAGAACACATCCTATTCACAATTGAAGTCATCCTACTCACTTATGCAAACAATGGATCATACTTACATATTTACTTAGCTACACACTTATACAAACACCACTTCATCTATTCATTTAGATAGTAAGTCATACTTAGTGAATTATAATATCATTATTACAAGTATACAGTTATCCATACGGTCACTCACACAATCATTGAGTCTTATGTATACTTATTTATATACAACAATTGACACATACACTGCGTTTTATTTTTCTAGTTTGTTGGACATGTACCATTGAGAAATATATTTGCTCATCAACACACCCATAAAGAGATTCACGCACCCAAACAACTGTTAGAACATGTAGTTTTAACTTCATATATCTACTGAATCAACTATTCACACATCTTTGGACAAGCACACCCCCCCCCCACCGAACCACACACACTTTCACTCTCCCATACAAGTACTCAGTTAACTAATCAATAACTAATATAGACTTTCATATAGCTAGTAACCAACTGTAGAACCAGTTTACACAACAACTGACAAAGTGATACAGATATTCACAAAGTTTAGTCACTATCCACTATATTTAGTGAGTCACTATAAATTGGTCAGTAAACAGTCAATTACACTGCTACTAAATCCTCCATCCAAATATTTATTTATATATATCCACTCATTCTTCAATGCAAATTGCTATATATATAATGCATATTTAAATAACGAAGCAAACCACATTCACTGGATGATGTCATCAGTGATGTCATCAGTGATGTCATTTGAGATGTCATCAGTGATGTCCCTGACCATGTCATGAATGATGTAATATGTGACATCATCAGCAGTGGATTGCGGGTGCGCGAAATATAGTTAGTACATCTAACTATATAGGAGCAATTTCAATGGTTTTGTATGAGTGAAATGTGTAGCTAACTATAACACCCCTAAAACTTATAGTTTTTTGAGTGAATTTCAAAGGTGTTTTTAAATGCTAATTCCTAACTATATAAGGCCTGAAACCTATGGTTTTGTCAGTATATATATATATATATATATATATACATATATATATATATATATATATATATATATATATATATATATATATATATATATATATATATATATATATATATATATATATATATATTCACAGAAAAACATAGGTTTAACACCAGTTATAGTTAGCTGGACATTTTACTCATACAAAACCATTGAAATTCCCATGTTATAGTAAGTTGGACTCACTATAACTTGCGCGCCCGCAATCCACTGCTGATGATGTCACATATTACATCATTCATGACATGGTCAGTGACATCACTGACCTACGTTCGTGCCGCGTAAGCGCCCCCGGAAGCGCTCCGGTGCGCGCAGCATAAGCGCGTCAAGTCATGTGACCTTAACATAACTCTTTTCATTGGTTGTTAACAGTTTTTTTTTACAACTAATGAAAACCCCACCCATTTCCTTCACTTCTTCTTTCACTTTGGAGACAGCAAGACCTGTTTTTGTCTGTCCTACCATTTTGTGTATAGAATGGCTGCCAGAATACCCAGCAGCAGCGATGAGTCAAATGGATTCATTGATGAAGAGCCTCCTCAGCCCAAGGTCAAGGAGCATTTTATTTGGAAGTTTTTTTCAATATCTGAAGGATTAAAAAAGGTGAATGCTCCCAAAGTTGAATGCAAAATCTGCCAAACTGTGCTTTCCCGAGGAGACCCTAGAAGGAAGTACAGTTTTGGCAACTCAACAATGATTTGCCACGTCCAACGCAGGCACCCCCAGAACTATGCCCGGGAGAGTGTCCGAGACCTGGCACGTAATCCCCCAAGGGATGGTGCCTCCACATCTACAGGAGGACCTACAACATCAGAGAGAGGACGTGCAGCGGAATTGGAGATGATTCCGAACATTAAACCTGTTTTTAGTGACATTACTATAAAGTGCAAACAATGCGATGAAATGCTTTGCTATGGTGAGCAGAGCATCAAGCTCATTGCACGCAAGAGGCAAGAACACCGCTGCCTTCCCCAGCCCTAATTTTCCCCCCTTTTTTTTGCTCCTGTTGAGCAGTTTTGCACTCCCTGTTTTTGTTTTTGTTCATAAAAAAACATAAAAAAAGAAGAAAAAAAACAGGTCTTTTTAGAACTACCTCCAATTCTCAAAAAAGAGCTGTATTATCTATTTTCTTTCTCTGTTTCTCCCTGTGGTACGCTCAGGGTGCGCGCACCGGAGAACGTACATGGGAACGCACCCAGGGCTTACCCCGCGAAAATTTCAAAAAAATAATAATAGTTTTTTTGCCCTTCAGGGTCCTTCTAGGCCCCCCTCAAAAAACCTAGGGGGTCAGGGGGTGTCTACCCTGCCCCCATTTAATCATTTCCCCCTTTTTATTTTCACCTCAGGTGTCTCGAGTCTACCGAGACACAAGATGGCAGACTCTCCGGACTGTTTAGAATGTTTACAGACATCCGACAGCCAATCAGCTTTCCGCTCGCGCAGTCCCGTAGCGCGCCGAGTGCGCTCCCCGGTACGCGTACCAGTGAGCGCTTGAAGCGCGCCTATATATATGTGTTTTTGACGTTACTTTTCATAAAAGCCACTTGAGCAATTTTCACCAAACATAGCAAAGGCACATCTGCCTACCAGTCCCTACTTTTTTTTACCAAGTTTGGTGTAATTCCGTTCAACGGTTCGGGCTGTAGACTTGTCAGACCGTCCTATGGAAATTAACATGGGGAAAACATGTTTTGGGACCCCCCTTTTTTCTCATCCCCCACTTCACGAATCCACCTGAAACTTTCAGGGAAGCAGCGGAGCAGAGCTGGCCAAAATTTTAGAAAATTACACGCAAATTCCTCAACCGGCGCCAAAGATATTCCCAATAGAATGTTGCAGATTTCCTACGTTTAACTACACTACCTACTGGCGATATATATATCAGCTTTTCATCATTGTTTGTGAATATGCATTCTTACTTCCTAGTGTCGTCATGGGGGTGATGCGTCAATATCCTTTTGAATAACTTTCCATCCCCATGTCATTAAAGTAAAATAGCACCAGTGATAGATCAATAATAATATTTGAAATATCAAACAGCCAAGCTGTTTTAAAAAACTGCACTGCTCTAGCTGACAAATTTACCAAAACACACTGTTACATGCGAAGAAATGTGGACACCAGTGTTAGCTCTTGTGGTTTATGATTCTCTGAATGTCTTTACCAAGATTTCCAATTTACATTAATAGTATATAATTTTATCATTTCTAAAGCATTTACGCTCAATTATGAACAACATTTACTTTCAAAGTACGTCCCATTTGTGATTTTAATGAGTGACTATTACAAAACTCTGCGAAGATTGACTTTGAGCCAAAAGCAGGGCAATTATCCTTCCTTTTGAGGCTGAGTCACCGCAGGCTTGAGGAGGAGAGAAAGGATATGCCTGCGACAGGCAGGCTACTGCAGCTAGCTCAGCTGTGATAAAGGGGCCTGACTCTCCTTCAGATTCAAACACTGCCTGGATTGTTCTGCTCTGTAGGGTTTCAGCCCGAGTTTTTAACAGCAGTAGGCGGATCACTAGGATGGGGCGACCAGGTGAGCATTAAATTGCAGCCTTCCTCCATATGTACAGTTCCTCTAACTGCTGGGGAAAGAGCTGCAAAACTTTTTGCCCCTACTAAGGGGACCGAATTGCATTGACCTCAGCACCGCCAAAACTCTTCCTGCATCTTGCAATGTCCCCTAATTTGCTAAGCCTGTCAAATCAGCCGGGCACGTTGACCTGGGATTGGAGTAAGTGAGTGAGTAAGTGAGTGCGACAATGACAAATATATTAATCGAATCCTACCCTTCTTCTCCACTTTCGGCTTGTACCCTGTCACTCGCCCTTCTGCCTTCTTGCTTTGGGCCTGACTTATTAGCTGATGCTGAATTGGCACCTGAGTCCCGTAGGCAGGCAGATATAGCCGCCAACCCAGTCCCTTTTTTCGGACCGACCATAAGAAATCCGTCATCATTGCGACTAGAAATGGAGGAAGCAATTGATTCTGCACATTCTACACCTGTATGTGTGTGCTTGTCTGTATATTCATGTGTACTTATTCTAAATGTTTGTGAATGTGTCTCTCTCGGTGTGTATGTGTGTGTAAGTGAGTGTGTGTAGATTGACTGGCAAGTGCTGGTGTGTGAGAATAAAGTGATAAGGTTGCTACATAATTTTATTGAATAGTATATGAATAATGGGACACATCATTACTTGGAATTCGCTTGTATGATGGAAAGTAACTTAGCTAATTGGTCACTCTCGGGCATTTAAACACATAATTGGGGCACATCATGGCATTGGCATATAGGGGTACCAAGAATATGACTGCATCGACTGACAATGAGAGTATAAAGGATGTGGCCTTGACAGGCTTATAGAGAAAATTCAGGGCGTGTCATGGTACTGAATTGCATATCTGCGGATATATATTTCCACATCATAACATTATCTGTCATAAGGGGATTCTTGGGACACACCACCAGCATTGACAGGTCTGATTTGTACCTAGCCACTTGGTTGCATGTAATTGATACCTCAGAACATCCCAAAATTTACTGGCATAGGCTGGAGATACCTCAGTACATGGAAGCATTGACTGCCTATCATTGGGTACCCGTGTGCATGCTGGTAATAATGACTGGAATATGATGGGGGCTCCTGAGAGACCACAGTGGCCATAACTGACATTTATGTGCTTCCTAAAAGTGACTGCATGACTTTTAGGCAAAATCTTGTTATTTACTAAAATGACTAAGAAATATATGTTGGCAAAATTACTGTAGTCTAGGAAGCTAACTAGCTGATACTAGGGGATCATTTTAAGTCTTTTAATAAAGCGATAATATCCGGGGACAGAATTACTGTATTTTCGGATGACAAACTAGTTACCTCTTTCAATAGTTTGCGATTTCCATTTAGAGGCCTAAATGGATGAGCAGCTTATGAAATATGCTGTTCAACAATTTCATAATTAACGGTATTTTTCATGTCAGGTGTGTTCTCTTGAACGGTGTTATAAAAGGTGGCATTACAGATGTCATCAGTGACGTCACTGGTTATGTAATTTGGGTAGACATCAGTGACGTCATGTGTGAGGTCATGTGTAGGCGTGGAGCTTTGAATGATGATGTGTGTATCAAATAATTAATGGATATTTCAGGACGATTTTATTTTTTATTCTATAAACAAAACTTACCTCTGCGTTTTTTCAGGGAATGTTTGAGTTTTCTGAAACATGAAGCAAAGTCTTACAAGCAAAACCTTGTCTTCGCAAAGGTTATATCAGATAATTATTCTTTTTTGCTACTAAACTACATCCACCTGCCCTTCACGCAAACCCTGCGGCATTCAGGAAGCCTCGGCGCCAGGCCTGGATTAGCATGGAGGCTAGTATATAAAGCTAGGGAGGAACCCAAATTACGGTTCAGCCAATTACACGATGTGTATGGCCATGCCCAGCAGCCAATCCACTAGATAAGCAAGCCTTAACACATCATGCGCAGTGATATTGGCTACAAGGCCTGCCCTGTGGACAAACCATAAACCTAACCACTTATGATGGGTGGGCTAGGGTCTGATGTCTGGGGGAACGGTCCACCAGCATTCTTTGAGGTTCAGTTACAGTGTAAGTTAAGAGTTCATGCCACTGCACTCCATTCACCAAGCCCAGGGGAGAATAAGTAGGTGAGTGAGTTTTGTGTGAAGTTGTCTTGCACCATTCATTTGGAATTTGGGTGCATTTATATTATCTGCAATTTGGTGTTTCCTATCTTGCGCATAACTCAAAGAAGCATGTCTTGTTGTTTGTGAGTGCTGACAGACATCCTAAGACATGACAAGCACACAAGGCATGCCTGGCAGGCAGCCCTTTATTTGGGCTAAGCACGTAATGTGCATTTAAATGATTGGGCTCTGATGTTGACAATGGAACCAAGGGAACAGCTAGGTCCTGAGGTGAAATTGATCCCTTTTCTCTGTCTGTGTATAATAATGTACAAAAGTAAACATGCTTAAGTCGATAACTTCACTGACAATACAGAGGACAGAAATATTGTAATACATAAATATCATGTCAAAAATATTGATTGTAAAAATATTGTTTTCCTATACATATAAAGGTAAGTACAAAAACATTTATTTAAACTATATGATTGTTAAAAAACACAAATGTTTGATTTTAAATATATAACTATAATGTAAAATACGTAGATTTAAGGAACATTTTGTTCTATATTTATCAATAAATACTTACATAAACGAACACACATGAATATGTATATATATATGTATGATTTATAAATACATATATATATATATATCATACCATTAGAACAATTATTTCACATTATATCACATTTTACATGTTTTTTAAAAATTTACTAATATAAAACACACACACATATATTTATATGAGAAACATAAAATAATTAACAAATTCAATTTAAATATGAATTTACTTACAATAATAAAAACAAAAATTATATTTATGTATATCGACAAAATATAAAAAATAATATCTAGTTAAACAAATAGACAACAATGCATATATTTAAACAATATTCAAAAGTTACTAACATCTGTGAAAAATAGATATACTACTTCTCCTGCAATGTATATAACAGTAGGGAAAAAGTTAGACTTCTGAGGGATAAAATGTACTATTCCGACTCCATTCTGTGCAACAGTAGGGAAAGCCTTGGACAACAGAAGGGTAAAATTTACTATTCCCACTCCAATGTTTGCAACAGTAGAAAAAGCGTTGAACACTGGAGGGGTAAAATGTACTATTCCCATTTCAGTCTGTGCCACAGTAGGGAAAGCATTGGAAACAAGAGGGTTAACATGTTCTAGTCCTACTCCAGTCTGTGCAACAGCAGGGAAAATGTTGGAGTACGGAGGAGTAAAATGTACTATTCCCATTGCAGTCTGTGCAACAGAAGGGAAAGCACTGGACACCAGATTGCTCAAATTTACTATTCCCACTCCAATCTGTGCAACAGTACAACAGGCGTTAGACACTGAAGGGGTAACATTTACTATTCCCACTCCAGTCTGTGCAACAGTAGTGAAAGCATTGGACTCCAGAAGGGTAAAATGCAATTGAAATAAAAAAAGTATAACACAATTAAAATATTAAGTAACAAATAAAACAATTATTAATAAATGAATACCTGTTTTAATTTATTATTATTTCAAAACCTTTCCACTCTATTCTCCTACAAAACACAACAAAACACACCTAACATATAACATAAAAATGTATTTCATAAATAATTTACAAAATGATCAATAAGTTAAATATTTCCTTTAAAAATTAATAACTAATCATCAATACATGATTTCTTAATTAACTTCCCACCTGTACCCCTAAAAACCAAACAACTACACCTCAAATGTTACTTAAAAATATAATAAAATACAACATTTACAGAATTCATTATCAATTAATAATAAGTAAATAAATACATTATTATTCACATTTAGCTTCCCACCCTTTATCCATACAACCCCAACAACCTGCAACTAAAATATAACATAATAACTATATTAATTACATAAGTTACACAATTAATAATCAATTAAATAATGAATAATAATTAAAAATGAATTAACTAATTATAATTAATGAACTTCCTATCCTTTACCCTAACAAACCCACCTCATCCTGTACCCATAAAAGTCTTACACCCCACTATCTATACTACTATTATAAAGGAAGAACTGTGAACCTTTGAGGCGGGTAAACTCGGGAACCACAGCGCCAATCAACACACCCGATACATCGTTGTAATCGTCAGGGTGTGCAGATGGACATAAGCTATATAAACGTAATAAATATACGTTATTTAAAAAATGTACAGAAAAAAAAGTAGTCCCTTGGAAGAAGCGCCGGCCGCGGCGTGCGTGCCCGACGTGAGGAGCGCGGAGAGGAGCGGAGTCCAGGAGCGCGAGGAGGACCGGCGAACATGGCGCGGGGAGGAGCGGTGATGAGCGGTGGACAGGCGTTGAGGAGCGGCGGACAGGCGATGAGGAGCGGCAGACAGGCGGGGAGGAGCGGCGGACAGGCGGGGAGGAGCGGTGAGCGGCGGATGAGGTAGGTTGTTTTTTTATTTATCTATTTAAGAGCGGTGAGCATCGGAAAAATGAAGCAAAAATGAAAATCGTGAGCAATAGGAAGCAAGCGGAGTATTACAAAAGTGAGCCAAACGGTGCATTACAGGAGGAAAAAGTTACGTGTGCATGTTACAAAAGCGTACATCGTGAGCAAGAGGAAGCAAATGGAGCATTACAAAAGTGAGCCAAACGGTGCATTACAGCAGGAAAAAGTTACGAGTGCAGGTTACAAAGGCGTAGAAAGTAAACATAGAGGTATAGGAGGAAAAAGTGACTTGTGTAGGTAGCAAGAGGAAGCAAACGGAGCATTAAAAAAGTGAGCCAAACAGTGCATTACAGGAGGAAAAAGTTACATGTGCAGGTTACAAAAGCGTACAAAGTAAACATAGAGGTATAATACTAAAATATTTGGACGAAGGCTCCGGGGGACCCAGGGACAACGTCGGGGCGGGCGGGGGCCCTGAAGCCTAATATCTCCCGGACAACGTCGGGACGGGCTGCTAGTAACACAATAAATTACAATTAACAATTAAACAAACTTACAAATAACAAAAAATTACAAAATATATTTAACATTAACAACTGTACAAATAATTTATAACATATAAAATTAAAATATACACTAAAATTCATAAAGATCATTTAAAAACTATACTTTTACAACTATATTCAGTAAACGCTATTAAATACACAGATATTTTTAACATTGATATTAATTAACTTAAAAAAATCTATATTTTTGTAGATGACATTTAAGTAGCATGATATTTCTGTATCGTGATATTAACGACTCGATATTTGCGCAACTTGATATTTTGTCCAAATACCGATAAACTGGCAAGCCCCACAGGTAAAGCCATCTGTTGTTACGGAGCTCCTCAGGTCCCACTTCCCAGCAATTCTCAGTGGATGGATAGTAAACATGTCAATATAAGACTAGTGAATAATGTACCTGAAACAGAGATTGGAGTTTTCGTTAGTTTGGCAGGTCCTCCTGCCAGCTCCTCCTGCCACAATTCTCCTATCCAGCTTGTCCACAGTCTGCCAGGCCTTTGCTGGCTATCTACCTGCTGCCTTCTGATTGTGACTCCTGCTCATTTCTTGCTCTGTTTTGCCTTTTCTCCTGTTTTTATGGTCTCTGTTTTGTCTCCTGTTCATTTTTCTGCCTTCTATTTTGCCTTTTCTGTTCGTTTTTCTGCCCTCTACTTTGCCTTGCTGCTTGTTTTTCTGTCCTCCGTTTTGCCTTTTTGCTCATTTTCTGCTCTGTTTTCTCCTCTCCTGCTCTGTTTTGCCTTTCTGCTCACTTTTCTGCCCTCTGTTTAGCCTTTACTGCTCGTTCTTTTACTCTTTTTCTGCAAATTTTTCTGCACTATGTTTTCCCTATTCTACAGACTCATTTTTCTGTCCTCTGTTTTGCCTTTTTCTGCTCAATTAGTCCCGCTCCACGCCGTTTCCTCAAGACTAGGCTTTTCAATGGAGACATTGCACCCCAACACCCAGATTCCCCCAGGGGTGTCAGTGCCACGCTCTACAAATGCTGATTGATTGATTGGGAGTTTTCCATAGTTGCTGTCCAGGTGTGTAACAAAGGCCCACTGCAGCCCCCACAGTGCAGGCGGGCACTATTAAAACTTCACTGCGGACCCCCACAGTCCTAGCTGGCCTCATAAGAAAGAAAATGCAGTCTAACAGTTATCACTTCTGTAGCGAGGCCGACTGAGTTGGAGTTGGCTCACTGCACAATCTTGTATTTCCATACATTGTAGGTGGGGCCCCATTGTGGTCAGTGAAGCCTGTCAGCAGCACAGTGAACTGGAATCCTCCTCTGCCATCGTCTCAAGAGCAGAGAATTCCGCAAAAAGATGAGGCCCAGGCAGAAGACACATGAGAGGCACGTACATGCAAGCCTCCCAGCTGACTATTCCCCTTTCGTTTTATAAGGTATATATGTCTAATACATGTTTGTAGCACGTTAAGAAAATGCCTTGCTCTGTTATATGAACCCTCAATAAGATGTGCTGAGTGGTGTCAAGGGCAGGCGGGTGAGTGGTTCCATATCCTCCCATGACCTGGGCGAAGGTTTGCAATAGGGCTTCATTCCACCTCTCTCCTCCTTTGTACCCCATCTACAAAGTTGTTGAAACCTCAAGGGGCATTGTGACCTTCGGACACATTTAGTGACTGAGCAAAAGATGCATTAATGTTAAGTAAAACTCATTTACTCGGCTGAACCTGCTAAGCCCACCATAAATCATTGGGCCTCTACATTCTCTAGTATGATCTGTCTAGAAAAGTAATAGGACCCTCAAAGTTTATCTTCCTTACAACTCTGATCCAACACTCAGGCTGATGAGCATAACCTGAGGAAGACACAGAGTGGTCAGGGGGGCAAATCACTCAACATATTGATAGAGTAAGAGAGCGGAAAGGAAAGAGAGTATGTAAGTGATGATGTACCAAAGGAACAATAAGGGACAGTGAGGGAGACAGATTGAGAAACAATGGAGGGTAGAGAAAGAATGAACGTCAGAGAGATATAAAGGGAATGAAAAGAAAATGAAAGATAAAAGAGAAGAAAGGGAAATAACAAATAAGGGATACAAAAGAAAGAGAAGCCAACCAATAGAGGAAAAGTAATGAACAAAGCGGTAACAGGACTCAAAAAGGAGAGATTATAGGCAATACCAATAAGATGAAAAATATTTGAATGGGAGTGATAGAAATCAAAGAGAAAAGAGTAAATAGAGCAAAATGAGACAGGAAAAAAAACAAATAAAAAAGAGGAGGGAAGAAAAATAGAATGACAGAAAAATGCATGACAAACGAAAGTCAAAGAGGAAGAACGCAGGGAATTTGGAGAAAGGGAAGTAGGCAGAAGGGGATGAAAGACAGTGTAAGATAAAGATGGAAAAATGTGGGAGAAGTCATGAGAGAGGGTCTTGAGAAGAAAGCTAACAGAGAGCAGGGGAAGACAGTGGAAGAAGGAGAGAACCGGTCAGTGCAAGTTATACGAGTTATCAGATGGTAGCCTTATATCCAGGATTGTGGGTTTTCAACAATTCACCACAGATTCCTTCTCTGAGATTAAGAATGCATTTCAAGCCGAACCAGAAAATTGAGGCTAGTTGCACCTTATATATCTGTGCTTTGTCTTTGGCTGTAAGGTATCTGAACATGGTACTCTGTCATTGCTTTAAACCATCTTAAGTGCACGGTGTAGCATTGTGTCAAGATGGATGGAGATTAATAGCAGTATTTGTGGTATTGAGTGATGTGCAACATAGTATCATGGCATTATCTGTAACCAGATGAGTAAAATTGCCGCCTGAAACTGCAAGATTATTAATTTAGGATAATCTATAGCAGACACTAGCCAAGGCACTTTGCGCAGTTATAAGAACAAGGGGGCAGATTTACAAGCCCCTTGCGTCATTTTTACGCGGCTGTTTTGTCACTTTTGTGATGCAGCGGCGGCGTAAACCATGTGCCACGTTGCGACGTATTTACAACGTGACGCATCTAGGCAGATGGGTCACATTTTAAAGCACTGCACCGCATGAGACCTACGTCAGGTTTTATGTGGGCGTCCCATCGCAGTGAAAGGCGTTCCTTCAGAGGAAAGCCTCAGAAAAGTTATGCAGTGAAATCTAAAAGATTTCACTCAGTCACTTTTCTGACGCCGGTGAGTCAAAACCTTGCGCCTGCTTGAAGCAGGTGTAAGGCATGACGCAGCATGTTGGAGATAGGCCAGGTTGGAGCAGTGCTGGAGGTGCGTCGCTCCCGTGACATGACTCTCGCACTGCACCAACCTTACGCCGGCAGATACGTCACGCATCTGCCTATTTTTGCACCACGGCACACCGCATTGTAAATGCGGCGCATCCATGGTGGCGCATGGGTAGTTTTGTGTGACGCATCTTTCTTGGCGCATCCCTGCTGATTTGCAGGGATGCGCCAAAAGTGGTTAATCCCGCCCTATATGTTAGCAAGCTAAACCACTGGTCATTCTACGTTGAACATTCCTTTCTTAATTGATCAGCACCCCTTTGATCCATTTTATCCATGAGAATTGTTTGGCTCCTTTCAGATTTCGATTATTAGATACTCTAAAGTATTAGAGCTCCCTAAAATAGTCAATCAATTTTGTCTGCCAATGAATAACACCTCCAGGATTGCTACCCTTCTATTATGAAATCAGCAGTATGTATGGTACTTTACTTTCCGGCACAAACATTTTATGATCTTATACAGGATTTGTTGATACAAAGAAATAATGCTTCTGTGGTGAATTTCATTTGCATTGCCACATGCTTTACAGAATAACCTGCTAATTATTCTTAGAATGTCTGTTGATTTAAGTTTCTAAACTAACTGGTACAACCACTGTCAGCACATCAGCCACATTGGTAAAATGAAGAACACTGAAACCGTTTTTTAGTGTGCTCTGTTGTCCCTTTGACTACAGTGTATGTTGATCACTTAGGAATATCAGTTTTTCTTTTCAGATAGTAGTATCACAAAATTCATTAAGTTGAGTTTTGTGTGGCACAAAGTTAAACATTGGGCATGACTGGTGTCAGAATGAGGGTATGAGCCCCCCTCACCATACATTGCTTGGGGCCCCCCACATTCTTTGTTATGCCACTGTTGCAGTTTTGACTCACCCTACAGTGGGGAGCAGAAATAATGTGCCTCATGCGAAGTAACACCATGTACCATGGAGAGGATGTGGCATAAAGGCCAGAGCTGCTGACTTTGCTCCAGGGGAGAAAGTTTTGAGTCTGAACTCAGCTCAACATCCTGTGATTCTGGACACATCATTTATTCTCCCAGTGCCTACTAAGCAATCCAATGCCTGAGGGTCGAGTTTGCACTTTATACAACTGAAAAAAACCTTTAGGTCATAAAACTGTATTTTATGTGGCTAACTCAGTGGGTTACTGCTTTGCCAAAGAGAGCCTGTTGTTACCTGTAGTACGTGAGTATAGCACAGTGAGCTATGAGCTATCATCAAACAGCTGCATTCAAACTGCAAAGCACAGGTTCAGAACCTTATATTTTTTCCAAAAGATAAAGATGTAATGCATTCTTATTAGTCACGACAACCCCAGTAACTGTGCTATGCTTTAAATTCCTTTTACTGTGGTATGTTTTAAATCCTACGTTTGTATTTCTCCAGACCATGCACTCATCTTTGAATGCCCATCGGTATGGATGCAATGTGACTCTCACACCTTGTAGTCCTTATATTCCTTTGTAACATTTCCTATATATTGATTTACACACATATGATTCATTATCTCTGTAATTTGTGTATGATGTAATGCTCTCTGGCACTCTACATTGGGATGAGTAGCGCTATAAAAGAAATTAAACACATTTGAGAGAGGAGCTATAGAGTGGTGCATTTATAAGTATCCACTGCATACCCCTCAGTGCCTTTAAATAAGTATCACAGGGCATGAGGGGTTTCACTCCAGTGCATACCCCAGAGTGGCTTTACATGCTTATGTAAGGGCACAGAGGGGTATGCACTGGAGTGCACTGGATACCTCCCGGTCTCCTTACATAGTATTGTAAGGGTACTGAAGGTTATGCACTGTAACTGCATACCCTCAGTGTCCTTACAAAAGCATGTAAGGGCACTGAGGAGTATGAACTGGAGTGCATTACCCTGTGTGCCTTTAAATTCTTATGTAAACCACATCAGTCTCTTTTATTACATCTCTGCTTTTCACCCAAAAGCTTGTCAAGTTTGCACATGTTTTGCACCTCAGTCGTCATTGCACGGGTGGTGAAAAGGCGTCCACTTCTGCATAAATAGCTCAGCCTGGTCCTGTAAGTTGTAAATTACATACGAGGCACTTTGGATCATTACCACCAACCAGTCTTCCTGGGTTGGAGGTGCGGTCGACCTCCAGTGGCGGGAAATACATATCTTGGCTGTAGCCAGAGCCGTGTGAAGGAAGCAGTGCTGTGGGCGGGAGAGATCCGGGGAGTATCCCTAGCCGTGGAGGAGGATGACTAAGGGAGTGAAAGGGAGGTGCAGCGTTATGCACGCACCAAGTATCGTTCGGATATGTGAACAGAAGGGTTGATGAAATATTATTCCTATTTGTCTGGCTAATACTAAAAACTTCAAACACAAAATGTAATGGATGGATCTGTCTTTCGTCATCTGATTTTTATTAACTTATTTGCCATGTATGGTGTTACTAATGGTGTGGGCCTTGATGACTTGATCAATCAATACAGTAAAGAGTAAAGATATGTAACAGGTAGGAAACACTTAGGGCCTGATTTACATTAACCCCGGGCAGGGACCTCCGTGTAGTGTTGCTGCCAATGGGGTGTACCACGGCAGCACACGCCCCCTCCCACTGTTTCTGAATGTGTCGCCCCTCAGGCGTAGAAGGGCTTTGGTAGAGCCCGTACGTAAACGTGGACACGCTCCCCTGTGAATAAAGAGCCCAGGGCCCTGGGCGTGGTCAGTCAGTGACTAGCCACTAAGGTTAACACGTGTGTCCGAGAGTACTGATTTATAGGCCCTAGGCCAGGACACCACATTGGCGACGAGGCGGTGGTCCCCGGCCCCACCGCGTGCCCTACATCAGCGCGCCCTGTCACCGGCGCCCCCACTGCCTGGCAGCCCATCTACGAGCGGCCCTTCGACGGCTGCCCCGCTGCCCTGTTGCTCCTCGCCGCGCAGCCCTGCACCAGCATCCAGGGTCACCTGCCCCGGCCGCGCCTTCGAGGACTCACCCAGTCTGCCCAGCATCGAGAGTGCCCTGCCGGCGTGCCTGCAGCGGCCCGCGCCGCCCTCCGGCATTCTCGCTCGACTCCCGCCTGCCTCCAGAGCCAATCTGTGGCCATCCTCCACGACGTGACCGGCGTGTCACTTGCAGGTACCTGCTGCGGCCAGCCCCGGTATCTCCTGCTACCCCTGGGCCCCCAGTCTTGGCCTGCCACCGACAGCGCCAGCCCAGCGCGACGTCTCCGGTCTTCCCGCGCATGCACAGGTGGCGCCCAGCAACACGTCCCCGACGTGCACCGCAAAGTCTCACGCATCTCGCGTGTCCTCGGCCCAGCGGATCCCTGCCATCCCTCACGCTTCCGGCGGACCTGCGCCAGGTTGTGTCTCCCAAGTGCACACCTCTTCCCACAGTGTTTGTGGAGGCCCCACAGCTCCCCCCTGCCTGCTAAGAGCGTCCAAACGGCTCGCTGAGCCCCGCTCCTGCCGCCATGGCCAATGTACCGCCCCTGGAGCCTTTCTCCATCACGGGAACGCCTCCCTCGCAAGCAACACGGTGGCGCAAGTGGGTTGAACGCTTGGAGAACTATTTTATCGCTGCGGACATCGCAGTGGCGCGGCGTCGCACCATGCTGTTACACCTGGGAGGGGAGGCGATCCACGACATCTCCAAGGACATCACAGAAGGTGACCCTCCGCACACCTACGCCACCCTGCGAGACGCCATTACAAGGTACTTCGAACCCTTCACGAGCGCGGATTATGAACGTTTCCTGCTCCGACAAGCTCGCCAGCTCCCGGAGGAATCGGTTGATGTGTTCTACGCGTGCCTCAAAAAACTAGCCAGCACGTGCACGCTCCCTGACGCGGAAGACGAGATTCGCGCCCAATTCATACTGGGGTGTTCCTCTCTGAAGCTGCGAGAGAGGGTGCTGGAAACGGACGCCATGCCCATGCGCGACATCCTCGCATTAGGACGCTCTAAAGAACTCTCCAAGGCTCGGGCAGCCCACATGGAGCCAGATCCAGCAGTCAAAATCAAGACAGAGCCAGTATGCGCGGTCAAATCACAACGTCCAGACAACCGGATGAGGCCTCAGAGGAAGGACCAGCCACATCAGCCCCAGTCCTCCCGCGATCGTACCTGCATTTGGTGCGGGGGTGCCACCCACATAAAGGCGCCTGCCCAGCCCAAGGTAAAATTTGCAGCGCGTGTGGGAAGGCCAACCACTTTGCAAGCGTCTGCCTATCGTCGCAACGGAAGAAGCAAAGCGGCCCGCCCAGGAAGGCGCGACAGGTAGCACCACTACCGAACACGTCGAACAGCGACGACATGGACGACGACGAAGAAGACGCTGCGTCAGTCCACGTGGCCCGCATGCTCAACACCCTGGCGGCCACGTCGTCAAACGAACCAATGTGCACCGTCCAAGTCCATGGCCAAGAACTCAGAGCCCTCATCGACACCGGCGCAATGATAAATCTCATGGCTGCCAGTGTGTACCAGTGCCTGGAGGGTGCCCCCACACTTCACCCCACCAGAGTGCAAGTGTTCACCTACGGGACCCGGCGCCCATTGCGCCTGTGCGGAGTGTTCCGAACAACCGTGTCTCACAATTCCACGCAGCTGCAGACAAAGATCTACGTATCCCAAGAAGGATCAGGGTTCCTCCTTGGCTGCAAGACCGCATGTGAACTTGGTCTCATTCACTTTGCCCTAACTGTGCAAGCTCATGGTCTAGATCATCTGGTCGCAGAACACTCCTCGTTGTTCGAAGGTATTGGGTGCCTACGAGGCCCTCCCGTCCGACTCCACATTGACCAGTCAGTGGCACCAGTAGCCCTCCGGCACAGGTGGATTGCATTCCACCTCCGACCCAAAGTGGAAGCCGAACTGAAGATGTTAGAGCAAGCCGGAATCATCGAACGGGTGACTGGCCCCACCCCGTGGGTGTCCCCCATTGTTGTGGCCAAGAAGCCGAAGCAACCTGACGCAGTAAGGATATGCGTGGATATGCGCCTCCCCAACCTGGCCATCAAAAGAGAACGTCATCTGACGCCAACCATCGATGACATCATCGGGGAGCTCGCAGGATCCAAGTGGTTCTCTAAGATGGACCTGAGATCGGGGTACCATCAGATCCCGCTTCACCCGGATTCGCGCCCAATCACGACCTTTTCCACACATGCCGGCCTGTGGAGGAACACGAGACTCAACTTCGGCATCTCAAGCGCAGCCGAGGTGTTTCAAAATATCATCCACAACGTCCTCCAAGGCCTCGACGGGGTATTGAATGTGAGCGACGATATCCTGGTGCATGCCCCGACTCTAGAAGAAACATCAGACGACTCCAAGCTGTGTTCAACCGTCTAAAAGAGAGAGGACTGACGCTCCACAAAGACAAGTGCAAATTTTTGCGCAAAGACATAAGCTTCTTCGGATACAAGTTCTCCGATCAAGGGGTGGGACCTGACCCAGAAAAAGTAAGAGACATCCACAAAGCGCCGGCGCCCACCTCCATAACAGCAGTCCGCAGTTTCTTAGGCATGGTGACATACTGTGGACGTTTCATAAAAGACCTGTCCGACCTAACTGGACCACTCCGCGACCTCACGAAGTCGAATGCCACCTGGAAGTGGGGCCCGGAGCAGCAAGAATCCTTTTTGAACACAAAAGCAACCCTGTCAGCTGACACGACACTGGCATACTTCAACCCACGGAACGAGTCTCAACTGCTGGTTGACGCCAGTCCCACCGGTCTGGGAGCCGTCCTGTCACAACGGCAATCCTGCGGAGAATGGGCCCCCGTTGCATACGCCAGCCGTACCCTCACGCCTACCGAACAACGCTACTCCCAAATTGAGCGGGAGGCCATTGCTATTCTGTGGGGTTCCCGCCATTTCCACATTTACCTCTACGGCCACCCTTTTTCAGTTATCACCGACCACAACCCCTCATACCGCTCTTCCAAGGCTCTTCCTCCCACCCACCCCCAAGGATTGAGAAGTGGGTGCTGCAGCTGCAAGAGTTCCAGTTCTCTGTGGAATACAGACCCGGTACACGCAATCCTGCAGACTACCTGTCCAGACACGCCCGACCTGTTACCGACGCGGAAGCCGCCGAAGCAGCGGCCACGGAGGAGTACGTCCGGCTGATCGTCGAAAGGTCAAGGCCACGTCCCATGTCCCTAGAAGAGGTTTCAAGAGCCACTAAAGACGATGACTGTCTCCAGATCGCGATCCATGCCGTAGAATGCGGTGACTGGAAGGCGCTCCAGAGCCCTGCGTCCTTTCGCACCTCCGACGCTCAAGCCATCCTGAAGGCCCTGTACCAGATCCGACACGAACTGTCTGTCTCCACGGAAGGATGCCTCCTGAGAGGCCCCCGCCTGGTATTACCCAGCAGCCTGACCCAACAAGCTGCCTTGCTGGCCCACGGATCGCACCAAGGAATCGTCAAATCCAAGAGCAGACTCCGGAGCAAGGTGTGGTTCCCCGGGCTCGACAGAGCAGTTGAAGAGGTGATCCACAGGTGTCCAGTGTGTCTAGCGACAAGCCTTCCAAACCCTCCGGCGCCAGTGGTAACCGAAGAAGGCCCCACGTCCCCGTGGGTGCGTGTGAGTGCAGACTTTGGCAGCCTCCCCGGGGGCAAATACATGCTCGTCGTGGTGGACGATTTCTCTCGATATCCGGAAGTAGAAATTGTATCATCAACAGCAGCCTCGGAAGTAATACCAAAATTCGAAAAGATAATCGCCACCCACGGGCTCATGAAAGAAGTCCGCACCGACAACGGACCCCCATTCAACGGCACCGACTTCACGGCATACCTCCAGAGCCAGGGCGTAAAGCACAGACAGATCACGCCAAGGTGGCCCCAGGCCAACGGAGAGGTCGAGAGACTGATGAGAACATTGAATAAAACGATACAAATTGCAATTGCAGACGGCCAGTGCCTGGAGCTAGCCATTTACCAATTCCTCCGAGAATACCGCCTGACCCCGCATTGCACTACGGGAGTCTCCCCAAGCCGACTCTCATTCAATTGAGTCATGGCGGACACCATCCCGCATCACCCAGCGTGGGAGCTAGCCCCAAACCCAAAAAAACGGTCCATGGAGCAACGCGCCAAAACCAACCAAGAAGCATCCCGACGGAGAAGAGCAATGGACAGCCCCATACAAGTCGGAGACACGGTTCTGGTGAAAGACCGCCACCCCGGAGGAAAGTTCCGTCTGCCTTTCGAATTAAACCCATGGACTGTGACAGAGGTCAACGGAACCATGGTCACCGCTGTCAGGAATGGGGAGTATGTCACAAGAAACATCTCGTTCTTCAAGCAAGTACCGACGGAAAGCACAGACCCGACCAGGACGAGTGGCACCCGACCCCCCAGCGTCGACCATCAGGACCGGAGGAAACAGACACCGCACCGGATCGAGCTGAAGACACCACCCCGAGCATCCACGCCCCAGTGAAACCAGAGGAAGAATCCAACGCCAACGATGCCAGGGACACAGCAGACCCACCCACAGCTACGGGGGAGGGCCGAAGCCAAACAAGATACAGCCTGCGTCCGTATCCAAAGCCTTCCCAGAGGTATCGTGACTTTGTGGCACAGTGCTGGCGTTGATCGTGATGGCTGACCCCGCCGAGATTAAAGTAAGACTGTTCTGTTTTTCATATTCAAAGTGTTATAAGATTCACCAGTTGAGCAGAGACTGAACCAGAGACAGTTGGCGAACTTTGTTTGTTTTCTACAACCAACTCCCATAGCATGGTTGCCGCCTGAAGACTATTAAGCATCTGTACGTTTGTTTTCGTTTTCCTTTTTATCCCTAGGTAAAGGAGGAATGTAGTGTTGCTGCCAGTGGGGTGTACCACGGCAGCACACGCCCCCTCCCACTGTTTCTGAATGTGTCGCCCCTCAGGCGTAGAAGGGCTTTGGTAGAGCCCGTACGTAAACGTGGACACGCTCCCCTGTGAATAAAGAGCCCAGGGCCCTGGGCGTGGTCAGTCAGTGACTAGCCACTAAGGTTAACACGTGTGTCCGAGAGTACTGATTTATAGGCCCTAGGCCAGGACACCACACTCCGCTTCACCCACGGAGTGTGCGAAGATGTGCCTACTCCGTGATCAGCAGAGAACCCGGATTAGGCAAATCTCTGCACACTCCGTGGCGGAGCGGAGTTGGCTAACCCCGCCTTCCACCCCCTATTAAAAATGTATTAAAACTTAAATAAAAAGACCTTGAAAGAAAGAAAAATCACTTACCTTGGCAGCGGCGTCCCCGGGCTGCACTCCTCCTTGTCAAAAGCATAATAAATGTGTGCATACTATTATCTTGTGTTTGCCCAGGTTAGGTCTGTGGGCCCATCCATAATTCTGTAGGCCTTTAAAATGAAGTACCGTGGCTGGTGGAGTTCTGGATGCAGTACTTCGGTTTAACCATGCCACTCTGCAGACCTCGTACGTTTTCATTTATCGGAATTCACTGAAAATATTAAGCTGATCATAGATGCCCCCCAAGGTAGAAATGTTATGCTGTTATGCTTTCAAAGCCTTTTTGCACGAGGTACCTTCGCTAACCGTCATTGTAAGTAAGTCTACCACAACAGGAAGTCTCGCCCAGACGTGTGGTTAATTGGCCGCCTGAGGACCCAAGCTGAAGAGAGTTTCATTGTAGAATACTTGTATATTCCGCCACTTTAGTAAGCATTGTCTCTGATGTAGTAATATTAAGAGAGGAAGCTGATGCCAACGTAAAATCCACGAGTAGCCAGCCACTTGAAAGCCAAACACATACTTTTCGAGTTGAAAAGGCCGCTGTGAGGAAGGGAACTGCTTCACCGGTACCATCTGCTGTTGTCATGGTGCCACATTCCGTATTTCCGCAAAGAAAAAGAACATATGCGCCGAGTATTGCAATGTAATGCACTCATTCCGGAAACACTGTCACTGTGACGTACAGCACACTTTGCATTCTCAAATAATGGTTACTCAAAAGTAGAGGTGAAAACCCGAATTTGATTTCAGCTGTTCTTCCAGTTGAGCACTTTTATTTAATTGTTAAAAAAACATCATGGTTCAATTGCAATGATATTTTCCTTTCACTGTAAGAAACAATCAAATAAAATGAAAAAAAAATACAAAAAAAGGTTCTTCTTAAAGCGATAGTAGTGAGTATGGTATGGTAAACAGCCATCGAATTCAAGTTGCACATGGCATTCGGCCGTGTGCAGCAGGAGTAGGCCACGGGCCTCGTCTTCAGCCTTCCCCTGCTCTCACTAGTAGAAGCCATGCACGATTAGGGTAGAATGCAAGTTGTGAACTAAAGCTAGTCTATGTGCACAGTCTCCCAACCGGACAGCTCATGCAGTGAAAGGCCAAGGCTCTGCACCAAGCCCACTATCCAATTGTAATTCCAGGCATGTGGACATTTTTAAGTCAGGCCTAGCGGCAGGGAACATGCGCTACTTTCTCTGCAAGACTGCTGTGGTAGAGTAAGGGAGAGAAGCTGCGCCCACTCTCCTTCCATATTTTGCATTGGCTTGTGTCATTGTCTTTCGTAAATGCTGCCTTTGGATTCGTTAATAGGCTTGTTAGTCCCTACTTAGTACCGCCTTGTCTTCATTTGTACCCTCTCACATTGATTGGCCCTTTTACTTTGTTTGGTTCATGGGACCTGTTATTTAGTCTGTATATGAGACCACTGGCTGGGGTCGTTCGTCCGTATGGTATTAAGATCGTTACCTACGCGGACGATAGCCAGCTGGTGGTCTCCCTCACGCGGGCTGGAGACCCTGTGGGCACAGTGGACCTGGCGGGATGTCTGAGCGAGGTCAGTAGATGGATGACCCTGTCTTGTCTTAAACTTAATGGGGACAAGACAGAGGTCATGATGTTGGGACATCTAGCACCATCTACGATCAATCAGATCTGGCCAGCGTGCCTGGGCACCCCCCCAGTCCCCAGTATGCCATCAAGAGCTTGGGGGTCTGGTTGGACAAGTCCCTGACGTTCGACCATCAGGCCGTTGTATTATCTGCCACCTGTTTTGGCCTCATTAGAGTATTGAAGAAGATTCTCCCATTATTACCGTTTGAGGCAAGACAAATTGTGGTCCAGGGACTGATACTTGCTAGGTTGGACTTTGGAAATGCGCTTTACCTTGGGGCCCCAGATTCCACACTAAAAAAGTTGCAGGTAATTCAGAATTGTGCGGCTCGGACCCTGCTCCAGCTCCCCCGCAGGACCTCTGTGAAGGCTGGACTGATAAGATTACATTGGCTTCCGGTGAAAGAGAGGATTAGCTATAAATCCCTTTGTGTTGCCCATCAATCTTTTTGGGAAACTGGTCCATTGATCAGTCGCCCTTTACTTACTCCCTATCTTCCCAGCAGACAGCTCCAGGCTACTAATGCCTTACTGGCTGTTGTGCCAAAGGTTAAAAGGTCTAGATCAGGAGGTCGTTCCTTCTCTCTGAATGCGGCTAAATTGTGGAACAGTTTAACTTTTCATCTCAGGTCCAACTCGGACCTCACCTCTTTTAGGAAAAATCTAAAAACTTTTCTGTTCAATAAATAGTTGTCCTTCTGTATTCAGCCCTACTGAGAACACTTGTTAGCTTTCAGCGCTGGGACGCCTCCGGGCAGCTATTCTGCGCTTTACAAAACTCATTTTCATTTCATTTCATTTCATTTCATTTCATTTCATGTAAGCACTATTTACTTTATTGAGTTTCTCTTACTGCAGGCCGGACATGCGCTAGTTCAGCTGAAACCGCTTGTGTTTTTTTAAGCAGCACCGCCGCCCCTGTAACACGGGCGCCTGCTTTCAATCATTTTAACCCAGCATTATCTAATATCTGTTTCAACCTACTCCCCCAAGTAAAATGGATTTAGAACGATTAGCGAATTAAGTCATGTGAATTCCAAGTAGCACATCATCTTGTGCTAATGGGCTGAAGCTGACAACAGAGCAGCTGTGTTACATGTCATCTGTACTAAAGCCACCTGTTGGGTTGTTTTAGAAGCCTGTTTCATTAACAACACCACCACTACTAGCACCACCACCAATACCACCACCATCAATGCCACCACTTCCAGCAATACCACCACCAAAAATACCACCAATACCACCACCCCAATACCACCACCGACAATACCACCACCAATACCACTAGCACCACCACCACCAACACCACCACCACCACCACCACCAATACCACCACCACCATCAATACCACCACCTCCACAACCACCAATATCACCAACACCACCAATACCACTAACACCAATACCACCACCACAAGTATCACTACCAATATCAACTCCAACACAACCACCACCAATACCACCACCACCACTGTCAATGCCAATACTACTACCAATACCAGTACTACCACCACCAATACCACCACCACCAATACCACCACCACTAATAACACCACCAATACCACCAACACAAATACCACTACCACCACCAATACCATCACCACCAATACCACCACCACTACCAGCACCAATACCACCACCAATACCACAACACATTCCACCAACAATAACACCACAACCAATACCACCACCACCAATACCACCATCACCAATACCAATATCTCCACCAATACAACCACCACCACCAATACCACCACCAACACCTCCCATACCACCACCACCAACACCTATACCACCACCACCATCAATACCACCACCTCCACCACCACCAATACCACTACCACCGCCAATACCACCACCAATACCTCCAATACCATCACCACCAATATCACTACCACAAATACCACCATGAATACCACCACCAATACCACCACCAATACAACCACCACCACCAATACCACCCCTCAACCACCACCAATACCATCACCACCAATACCACCACCACTACCACCATCACTACCACCACCAATACCACCGCAAATGCCACCACCACCAATATCACCAATACCAACACCACCAATACCACCATCACCAATACCAATAACACCAATACTACCACCGATACCACCACCACCAATACCACCACCATCACCAATACCACCAATACCACCACCAATACCAATACTGCCACCACTAATACCACCACCACCAATACCAGTAGCACCACCAATACCAATACCACCACCACCAATACCAACGCCACCACCACCAATACCACCACCTCCAACAATATCACCACGAATACCACCAATGCCACCACCACTACCAGGAGGTGAAGCCAGGGCCCTACTGCAGCTGGAGTGTTTTTTATTAGGCAAAAGATTGGAATGACTTTAGGCAATGCCACACTGCACACTCAAAACATAGGCAGTGCAGGAAATAGCCCCTCCTCCTGCTCTTCCTTCTAAGCCAAAATAGTGTAATCACAGAGCGAAAGGTGTTGGAGTGCTTTGTTAGGGTTTATAGCTCGGACCATATGTAACTCTCACTTCACACTTTGTGCCTGTGTAACTTACACATATTCTTCACTGTACTATTTATTACTATTTTGAAGAAGTCGCATGCCGTTTTCTTCCTCTGATATTTACAATCTAACAAGCAGTCAAGAAGGCCCTTTATTGCAAAGTAATAGGTCTTGCATTTGCGAGAATGTAAGTTATTAGTATTGTTAATGACAATGCCTTTTATTTATGTTTTAAAACCAAAAACATAAATAAAAGGCATTTCATTTACAATCCAAATAGCTCGAACTTGTGTGAATGCGATACCTATTGCACTGCAAATGATTTTTAAACAAGTTTTGACTGCAAACTTCGAGCTGAGTCCCAGACCTCAGTACCTGCCAGAATCTATGGTTCTCTGGACTCGGCAAATAAACCCTGCCTGAGATGCATGGCGTCCCCTAGAACTGTATCATTTTGTTTTTTCTTTTGAAGGTCTGATGGGATCCTCTGAGTTCGCCCCACATGGCTGAGGCCCAGGGGACTAACCATGATATTTGAAAATATAGATAATCCATAACAGAAGTCAGCCCGTATCCATGGAGATAACTGAAATATACAGTTCCCATAGATATATACAGAGCACTGGGGAATATATAGGGCCCGATGTAGGTAGGCCGTTACCGATCGGTAACGGCCGAAAATACCGATTTTTGGCCCTTACCGATCGGTAAACAGCCATCGAGATGTAGGGAACAAAAAAAACAAATAATCCGAGTGAAATCCGAATCGGAATGAGTACCGAATGGGAAAGAATTCGATAAGTACATACCGAAAATCGGATATGTAACGAATCGGTAAAACTCCGAATCGGATGCAAACACCGAATCGGTCCATGTACCGATTCAGTAGTGACACCGAATCGGAAAATTACCGAATCGGTCCATGTACCGATTCGGTAGTGACACCGAATCGGAAAATTTCCGAATCGGTCCATGTACCGATTCGGTAGTGACACCGAATCGGAAAATTTCCGAATCGGTCCATGTACCGATTCGGTAGTGACACCGAATCGGAAAATTACCGAATCGGTCCATGTACCGATTCGGTAGTGACACCGAATCGGTACATGGACCGATTCGGTCCATGTACCGAATCGGTAGATAGACCGAATCGGACATGAGCCGAATCGGAAAACATACCGATTCGTATGAATCGCCGATCGGGAAATTCCCCGATTCCGACAGATGGGGAGATGTATGGAGGCACAGAAACACCGAAATCGGCTCAAAATCGGTAGAATTCACTCGGTATTTACCATGGATTCCAATCAGGTGGTAACCAACTCCAACCCATATAAACAGTCCCAAAATGCATTGCAACTTGCAGGATGGCAGCTTTTTATGTCATTGCGAGGCGGCTACGGCTACAGCAGGAAGGACAGAGGGAATGGCTAAGAAATGAACAGGTCTACAGACAGAGGATAACCCTGTTCATGCTCACAGAGGCAGAGATACTACAGAGATACAGGCTGGACTCTGACACCATACTTGAGCTCATCAAGGATCTCAAACCATTCTTGGACCACCACACCCCAAGGGCACACGCCATTCCTGCGCACATCCAGGTGCTATGCAGCCTACACCTGCTAGCGTCTGGCAGCTATCAAAGTGGAGTTGCAGCAGCAGGAGGGGTGAGCCAGAGCAGCCTGTCAAGGTTCTTCCACACATTCCTTGACGCCATGATACACAGGATGGACCAATACATCTCATTCCCTGCAACCCACGCAGAACTGCTACAAACTAAAGCTGACTTCTACCAGATGGCACAATTTCCCCAAATCATTGGTTGCATAGATGGCACGCACATTCCGATTTGCCCACCAGCGGACACCGAATACATATACCGCAATCGGAAGTCTACACACACCATCAACGTGCAGGTCATCTGCAATGCAAAGTGCACCATCACAGACTTGGTAGCAAAATTTCCAGGGAGTACCCATGACTCCTATATTTTCCAACAGAGCGGCATCTATGCACGGCTGATGGCTGGCAAATTTGGTGAAGGATACCTCCTAGGTGAGACACATCATCAGACCCCCATAACACATAGTAGCTAGGTGGAATACATGTATGCATGTGTGTAATGTAACCCCTTTCTCTTCCAGGCGACAGTGCATATGCCCTCCGCTCATTCATACTCACCCCCTACCTCAACCCCTCCACATCCAGCCAAAGGAGGTATAACCGGGCCCACATACGCACAAGGAATGTTGTCGAACGGACCTTTGGCATCTGGAAAAGTAGATTCAGATGCCTGCACAAGAGTGGAGGTGCAAGGCAGTATACCCCCATCACCTGCTGCAAAATCATAGCTGTATGTGCAATGTTACACAACCTTGCGGTGAAGAAGGGCACTGAGGTGGAGTTGTCTGACTACGAGGACCATGACGACGACGAAGCTGTGCCACTGACACAGCCAGCTGGGGTGTGTATGCCAAGTGATGGCAGATACAGACGTGAGGAGATTACTGAGAACTATTTCTGAGTGAGTACAGATGCAAAGACAGCTAAATGGTGGTTGGGAAAAAACAAATTTTAATACTGTTGCAACACAGTTACTGCACTGATGTGCAACAAAAAATGGTGTAAAGGAAAATAAAACAAAAGTCCAAGGTTCAGGTTGCCTCACCCGCCCTTGCAAGGCTATTTCTTTGCCCGCTTGCCAGACCCACTGGGGTGTCCCTCAGCCCCCTCTGAATGACCAGCAGCATCTGCGGAGCGCCTGGTGCTCCTACGTGGCTCAGACGCAGCGCTGGCCAGGCTGCTGCGGCTGCTGCTGTCCCCAGCGTCACCCAGGTCCAGGGCAGGATTTGAGGCTGTGTTCGAGATGATCTTGGCCTCCATAGCAGTGGTGATCCGGGCCATCCCCCTTGTGAGCTCTGCCGTATTCTGACTCAGGCTAGATTCCATGTTTGCGCTGCGCTGGCACAGTTGTGCCGTCGCCGCAGCAAATCGGCTCATGCAGCGGTTCTGTACCCGGGCATCCCGCCTGCGCACCACCTCCTGCTCCTCCATTCTGCTACACAACTGGGTTATGGCAGTGGTTAGCCTGCCTAACCCTGCTGCCACCTCCTTGTTTGATTCCACGAAGGCCTGAAATCCCTTTACCATTTCTCCCATCTGCAGGTTGTGCTGCAGGAGCTGGCGTTGGCAGGCCATCGTGGATTTTGCCTGCTGCCTCTGTATCTTCACCATCTTTCCCTCGAGGCCCAGGAATACCCTGCCCTCCCGTGCTGGTGCAGCAGTGGTGGTGATGGCACGGCGCCGGGCACTGCTGCTGCAGGCCTGCTGAGTGGGCTGGGGTGCCACTGGTGGGGGTGTGGTGCTGGCCGGTCCCTGAGCCCCTGCTCCCAGGACAGGTAGTACTGGTGGCAAAGCCATGGTTGTGGCAGGAGCTGGTGTAGGTGGAATGGTGTCCCTTGTAGGGGAGTTCTCTGGGGAGAACTGCAAGGGGGGTGTGCTGGCCATTTGTGGGGAGTGCAGTGCTTCGAAGTCTATCACCAGGTCTCCCTCCATATCAAGCCCTAGGGTGTTTCCGTCCTCCTCCTCCTCCTGGGCAGCCTGGCTGGTGCTCGGCCCTGCGAGTGCAGTGTCAGATGGTGCTGCTGCCTCTGATGACAATGTTGGTCCGCCTGATGGTGCCCCTAGGTACAAAGAAGCATTTGTAAACTGAGTGCCGATGTATTACAGTCAGTACAATTAAAGCATTCCACATGTCCTTGCATCTCCTTAGACTGTGTCACACTGTTTCCTGTCTTGTGATTCTGCACTGCCATATTTTGCTAACTTCTGCTGACTACATGTACCATGATGCTTGTCTCTTGTATGTTGGTGACAGTACTGTGCTGGGGTTTGCCTATGCATTGTGTCTAATGGGGAGGTGTCTGGTAGGGTGTGTCATGATGCGCATGCTTCTTACCTGTAGCTGTAGCTCTCGCAGAGCTGTCCAGGGTCCCAATTCCACTAACACTCTCCCTCTCAATGGTGCTGGAGACCAGTTCCTCCAGCTCGGTGAGGGGTGGCGCCGGGTTCCTGCCTCCTCCAGTGACTCCAGCCTGCCTCTGGATCTCTGCCATCTTCCTTTTTGTGAGGCTGCGGATGTCGTAGAATCTCTTCTTGAGTTCATCCACGGACCTGGGGGTGACACCCACAGCATTCACCTTTTGGGCGATTTCGGCCCAGATCCTCCTCTTGGTGCTGTCTGGCACATTGAGGGACAGCTTTCCAAACAGCTGGCGGTGCACCCTCACCACCTCCTCGACCAACACCTGAAGCTCGGTGGTGCTGAACTTCGGCTTCCTCTTCTGGGAGGACTTCTGGCTCTCGCTCTGGTCTGCCATGTTCTTCACTACAGTTCACAACCTCCTACTCCCACTGCTGCTAACTGTGAGTGTTGAGCTCAGGCTGGCTCTCCAGAAACTTCTTAATTAGCTGCACCTGCCAGGGTTGCCACTCCCTGTTTGGGTGGGGGAGGGGGAGCCACCTCATTGGCTGAATCGGCTTTTGCCGAATCGGCTTTTACCGAATCGGATTTTACCGATTCGGTAAAATCCGAATCGGTATTATCCGATTCGTATTTTACCGATTCGGTTTCTTCAATGCATTCCTATGGGCTTTTTCGCCATGGGTGTGTTTTCATGGCTACGATTCTATGATTGCCGAATCGGATTTTACCGAATCGGCTATTTCCGATTCGGTGTTAGCCGAATCAGGACTATCCGATTCGGTGTTAGCCGAATCTGTAATTTCCGATTCGTTGTTAGCCGATTCGGTACTTCCCGATTCGGTCCGTGCCGAATCGGAACGTACCGATTCTCATTACCGATGCCGACCGAATCGGTATTCATTCGCATTTTTTTTGCTACATCTCGTTTTCCGATTTCAGAATACCGATTCGGACCGCCTCGGTATTTTGAAATCGGAAAATCCCTTTTACCTACATCGGGCCCATAGTGCATTGACCATCCAAACAACTAACAGTGGTATACTTGTACGTATGCCCCTTTTGTAATTGTAATTGTACTGTAACTGCATTTATACAGCACTTACTGCCCCTGATGAAGTGTTGAAGCTGTGTTTTGGGGAGTAGCATGATACTCCAGAACCCATAAAGTATTAGTGGTGAATGAGTACAGTGAAATATGAAAGTAATGTGAGTGGTCGATATGTTAGTCAGTTATTTTGATTGAGAAGGAAAGCGGAGGGATAGAAGAGGGAAAAAGGTTTGCATTCATATAATGCTTGCTACCCCTGATGAGGTGTTGAAGCGTTTGTTTCGATCAGTAGCACGCTACTCCGGAACGCATAAAGGATTATTGGTGAATTTGTATAGTGAAATATGACATTCATTTGAGAGGTGGATATGTTACTCTGTATTTTAATTGAAAAGGATAGTGGAGGGATAGAAGAGGGAAAGATTTAGACTTGTTTTTTGTTTTGGAGATCATTGCAGTAGGAGGAGGCTTCGGATGAGTAAAAGGATTGTGGCCGGGAAGAGTCAGAGGGAAGGGTTTAGAAAGGATTGCTTTGGGGGATCGGAATAGTAAAAGAGGTATGAGAGGACGCAAGGAAGGGTAGTGCAGTGAAGAGCATAGAAAGGGTTATTTTTTCAGGATCATGGTAGTGGTATGGGGTTTGGGATGAATGAGAGAGCGGTGGTAGAAGATATATCAATATAGGTATAGGGTGAGAAATAGGGTAGTGCATTGCAAAGAGTAGTAGAAAGAGGTATGAGATGAGTCAGAGAGTTGAGGTAGTGGATATATTGAGAGAGGTATATGGTAGTGCATTGAATATGCTGAATTTGAAGAAAAGTATTAATTATATTGATCCATAAGTACATGGAAGGTATATAGATGCATAAAGGAAGAAAGCATATGTAGATTAAAGATGCATTAAATAAACTCTGCCTTCAAGTGTTGTACTTAAAATTAATTGTATTCCATTGTTTACATATAAAAAAATTATAATTCAATAGTGAAGCAATTGTAGTTATATAGTTATGATAAAAGATTTAGTTATTTATGCAGTCACTTATATACATGTTAAAACATAGAATAATGTAACTATCAGTAATATGTTCATATGTTTTGCAGAACTAATGAATATCTATATATAATATATTTTTTTTAAACTATGGGGCTGGTGGGTTACCAGCCTTTTCATGGCAGGTAACCCACCATGAAACGGCCGGTGGAAAGGGACATCATAATCACTACGGCACTACCTTTAGGCAGTGCCAGCATTGTAGGGACTACAAGCCCCTCCGCTGCACCAGCGGGCTCAAGGATCCTGTCAGATGTGTGGCGGTCAGTCTTTAAGACCTCCACACGTCCGTCCACCATCATAATATGACGGGTGGTAAAGTTGGTTACAATGGCGTGGGGACAGCCATCAACAGTCTGTTGGTGGCGGTATCCCCACCATTGTGATCAACCCCATAATTATTCTACACATTTATACAAAGCAATACACAGATATAGGTACATATCTATAGTACAAATAAATGCTTATAGACAGAGGGATATGCTGCATATATAAAAAATCTTATCAATCAATTAACATGGACAAATTTATCATACATGCATGAAATTGGTCTATTAGTTGAGGTGGGTTAGCACCCATCTCAATGATAATCACAATGCTAGCCTGGGTGAACCACAACAGTCACTAAATAATCCTGCACCTAACCCTCTGGAGGTAATGTTTAAAGTATTTATGCAGGATTTAAATGGTAATACACTGAAAATGCAACTCAAGAAAAATCACAACCCATTTTAGACAAGCATTCGCAAAGCCAGTAGGTCTCGGTAATGCGAGATCTATTTGCTTTGTCAATGTTTTTAGTTGTGTTCTAGACAATTTAATGAGGCTTCCTGCACCTAGCCTGATTGATAGCCTGGCTATCTGAGGCACGATCTGTGCAACTGTAACCCACGCTTGCAGATGCAAGGTCGGTGTAATCTCCAAAAGCAGGAAAGAGCATCACATGGTATGTGGTTGCAATATTAACCCCTTCCACGCTGATGAAGAGCTGGGCTCGTCATGGCGTAGCCTCCTCGCACGCTGATGACGAGCCCAGCTCGTCATGTAACATGCGTTTTCGCAAATCTCAGCGTGCGAGCGAACTCAGGCTAGCGCGCATAAGGTTAACACAAGGGCATGGAGCATTGTACAAAGACATCTTCTGTGTTACCAAAACAGTGTTGTCATAACCTCTTAAACACAGACTAATGGGGCATTCAAGCTAGCACATTAATTCCCCATGGACATAATGCCACTGCAACACTGAATACTTGTAGGTATAAGTGCAAAATTAAGTACATGTAAAGATAATTCCTTAAAACCCCCGTACCTAAACAAATAATTGTGATGTGTAATATTACAGGTGCTCTCGGGTCACTTTCCAATTGTATAAAAATGCAAATATAAATATAGGGAGTGGAGGGAATCGAGCAAAGGTTTTGCGTGGGCAGGAGGGAAAGAGCAGCAGTGGACAGTGGTGACATTTACAATGGAGGCAGCAAGAGACCAGATGAAAGGAAGCAGCACAGGGCCAAGTAAAACAAGCATTTGCAATGCAATAGGTCTCGCATTAGGAAAGTTTGAGCTATTGATATTGTAAATGACACATTTTTTATTTATGTGTTGGTTTTGAAAACAGCGAAATTAATAGCTTTGTCATTTACAATGCCAATAGTTATAACTTTTGCAAATATGACACCTATAGCAATTGTATGCACATAGTGAAAGTGTGGTGTTGATGGAGAGAGAGAGTGATGTATGGAGGGAGAGAGAGAGTGATGTATGGAGGGAGAGACAGAGTGCTGTGTGGAGTGAGAGAGAGAGTGAGTGGCATGCTACCCGTCCGCTAACCACTTCAGTGCTGCGTAAGGGGTAGTAGGCACTATATACATACCTATCCCACGCCATACTATGGAACCTTTTGCAATAGAACATCAGTGACCTGCATGTCTGAAAGTGAAACCAATGACGCGGTTGCACGGCGTTCCCTATCTGGGACGCTTCTTTGGAATGTTTCTATCTATCTGGGTTGAAGGTGAAGTTCTGGATTTTGGGCGGGTGAATTGGTGACAGGCAGTTGGCAGGGCCGTGGGTCAGGCGGTGCAATAGGAAGTGCTGCTCTTTCCAGTTTCCAGTAATTGGGGTCTCCTTAAATTGTTTCTGCCCCTGCTTGTTATGTTTATATGCCTTGAAATGCAAAAATCGGCCCCACGTACAAACAAATGTATATTCTTGAGGAGAAAACGGCAAAAAAAATAAAAAATATCCTGAATCGAAAGCCCACACCACACACAGGAAGAACGTACTCGGTAAAGAAAACAAGCAGCTGCTGCCCAAGGATGTTACCCAAGCATTGGAAATACATGCACGCTCTGAGGCTGGAGTGGGGGCTGAAGCGAGGAGAGGCACCCAGAGGTGCCATTAGGAATGTGTAAGCACTAAAAAACAAGTCAAGCACAGTGGAGAAGGGCGGAGGGTGCTGCTCTGTCCAGACTTTGCAGGGGAACGAGGGGTAGGGCGGGTTTGAGAACAGCTTAAAATCTTGCACAGGATGAATTTATATAGGAACAAATATTTTGTCTGAGCTGCTACAAACTGCATGGGTAAGGGAGACTACAAAGCATTCCGTATTTCCCATTAAACCCAGTCCTTGAAATACAGTGACATTTTATTATATTTTATTGTAGTTATTTTTAAGGCACTTGGTTTGACACTCCTCTATAAATGGAAACACAAACTTTCAATGTACGTTGTTTAGTTGGGAACTTAGAAAAATAACCATCAATATATCTATATTTTTGGTTGTTTGTGTAGTATAAAACGTCAAATTAAATTAGCATAGCAGATATAACATTTGAAAAAAGTATTATAGTAAATGTATCTTTACCGAGACCTTTTCTAAAAGTTATTTTTCCTCAGACACGATTGAGTCCCTGGTGGTATTTTCCTCATGACGTCCGTTGGGTGGGACACAATATAGTGTAATTTAGAGTAATTTGCCTCAAAATACGAATTGGATAAGCCCACGTGCTTTCAGGCTGTGCTGCCCATCCATTGAAGTCATGATTCTGGTGTAGTTTCTTGGGAGAAAGAAAGCCGAGTTGCCACTTTTACGAGCTTCGCTGCCTTAAATATCACGTTACTGAGTTGGAAAGACAACGCAATCCTGCCCCAGCCTGTTTCAAGTGGGCAACGGGCCAATGGACAGAGTCCAAAAGCAGACACATCCGCCCGACCTCTCAGCTCCATTTACAGGCTGATGACAGCCCTTTCACATTCCATGTTACACAAACACACACTCACGCACCTAGCACACAAGCAAGGTTTTTGTTTAAGTAGCTGGCCCTTATAACTTTCACAGGAGAAAAAAAAATGGTTTGGGAGCTAGGAACACGGGCAGGAAGCTTCTGGAAGAAACAGTTTACAGTGATCACTTCTTCTAACAAATCTCTGGAACAGGCTCGGCGGCTGCTCCATACATGGCCTCATGCTAGAGGTCACCTTTAAATAAGTCACAGTGCTAATCCCGCGATAGCTCTGCAATAAGAGGCATGTGGAACAGAATGCTGCCTTTGCACAGCCACCCCGCCAGCTCTCAGCAACAGACAGGGGTGGGCGGGTTATTATTCTAGCCACACTTTGCAGCTTCTGACGATGATAGACAAGCAGCGGCATTGTGCAGCAAGCCGAAAGTTGCATACTCCTGTGTAAAAAGATGCAGCAAGACAGAGACGTGATCATAAGGAGCAAATAATTTGCAAAAATCAACCAAAGACACTTTCAGCTATGGCAGACAATATACAAACAAGCTCTTGGCATTGCTGTGGAGAGGAGAAATGCGACACGGCCTGGCAGCCGTGAAAAGTGCAAAATGAAAGCCTTTTATGCAGCAGGGGCGGAGCGGATCCCTTTCAAGTGAAGCTGCTGGCGGCACCACGCTGGGGAAGCAACAGATGGCTGGCTTTCATGTGCACGCACTTTTTAAGTCAATGCGCTTGCGCATTGAGCTTGCGCATTGAGCTTGCTTTTCACGGGCACAGCATCAAATCGCTGATGGTTAAGCTCTCGTTAAGCCCCAATATCTCTCGCAAGCTCAATGCGCACACGCATTGACAGGCTCGACCTAAAAAAACGAACATCTGCAACTACATTTACAAGAAATGGAAATAGCCCCTGGTTTTGAGATGAGGATATTCTTCTTGTTTTTCATTGTACTAACACCAGCGTGTATTGGTTAGTGCGATGTGAAGCCGTTGCTTGTGAATGCTGTTCAACTGCTTGGAAATGTTTCTGCATTTGTTGTTGTTGTGGTTGACTGCGCCATGGACATAAGTGAAAGACAAGCATTTGCAATGCAATATGTCACGCGTTGCGAGAGTTAGAGCTATTGGTGTTATAAATGACAATCAGCCACATGCATCAAAAGAAGGAATTGCGATTCCCAAATAGCGATTTTTAAGGAATCGCTATTTAGGAATCGCAAAAGCCTATGCATGTAGGAATCGCTATAAAAATAGCGATTCCTACACATTCCTTAAGTGCTACTCGCAAATTGCGAGTCGCAATTAAGGAATTCTGTCCCATCATTCCTATAGGCCTCCAGGCCCATAATAAAAGCTGGAATGCTAGGGGGAGCAGGCAAGAGTTTTTGTAAATGGTTATTTCTACCCCCATGGAGTTTGCTGCAGTCCTGAAAACCCCACACCACACTACCATACGCTGTCATTGCAACACATTTCTCATTATATATTTTTAGCAGTGGTTGTATTGGTTTGCTGCCTAATCTTCTAGCGAAATCCAGTGAAGCTCCAGTCGCTCTTGCCAAAATATTTTTCTTTAGAGCGCGCTGTGCTACCCAGGTGCCCCTGTCGTCAAATAATATGCCCAAGTATGAATAAGTGGGCACATTGACATAATGTGTGATTTTTTTAAATTAACTGCAAGATCCAGGGCTACCATAAAATCAATAAAAGTGTTAACTAAAGATTTCAGCGCATTTGGGGTTCTGGCAACTAAAACTGTGTCATCCGCATATAAAAGTGCTGGAATAGATTTAGAACCTACTCTAGGAATGTCTAGGCAAGAGTTAGATAGTACTGCCCCCAGATTATTGATATACAGAGTAAATAAAACCGGGGTAAGGATGCAACCCTGCCATACTCCACTTTGTACCTTTCAAGCATTACATAGGGAGCCATCTTCGTTATATCTCACTGAGGCAGTTAGATTGAGATGAGACCAATGCAAGAAGCTTACTAAGTTCATGTCCATCCCTGTATCTATTAATAGGTGCCATAACTTAGACCTGTTTACCCTGTCAAAGGCGGACGTCAAGTCCATAAAATCCAATGGCATACGTCCTTTTTTGGCTTGGGTATATTTACTGGTATTCATGAGTTGGTTCATACATTGCTCTACAGTACCTCTCCATTTACGAAAACAAAACCAAATTGTAATTCTGACAACACGTCCCTTTCTTCCAGCCAGGTCGCTAGACGGTCTAAAATTACTTTTACCATGATCTTTGCCGCGGAGTCCAATAAAGAAATTGGATGATAACATCCCAGGTCTTCCCTGGCTTCTTTTTTAAAAATTGACAATATCACCGCTGTTGACCATGAATGAGGTTGACCAACCCTTACTGCTGCCTTAGACACTCCAGTTAAAATTTTCCCCATATACCCGCATCTGACTTATAAAGGTCCACCGGTATCCCATCAGGGCTGGGAGCTTTCCTGACAGACATACCCTCAATGGCTTCCTGGACCTCTTTTATGTCCACAATCAAGTCTAGGGGTAAAGGGCTCAGTACCAAGGAGGGACCTATATGTTCGGCAACAACCACTGAGTAAATTTGTTCAAAGTGGCCAACCCACCTGTCAGCTGGGATTACACACTCTACTTTTGTTGTTCTATTGTCTTAAAAAAATGAGCTGTTTACCACTTTCCTGAATTTTGCACTATCAGCTTGTGAATACGCCTGTGTTAGATCGTCCCAAGCCTGATCCTTTAGCAAAGCCTTCCTTGATTTTAATGCTAAATCGTGGGCTTTTCTACAGGATTTAATCAATTCGGGGTCTTTGGGTATACTTTTTAGGGCAACCATGAGGGCATTATGAGTTTTAGAACGGTTGGCGTCAAACCACTTTACCTCATTTGTTCCTGTCTTGGACTTTTTACTTATTACCAATTAGCTTACTTAGTCTATGATAAGCCTCTAATACTTCTATTGGCTCACTCTGTGTATTTAGACAACACTCAAATTCCTCTTTGCTCTCAGTATATAGCTCAAGTAAAAAGAGTTCTGGGACAATTTTCTTTCATCTTATCTTTCGGTCCTGGGCCGTGGGCCAAAACACCCCATTAGTCAGAGCTTTTGGCTCCCCAATTCCCTAAAGACCAAATAGCCTTCAGTTTCCACAATATTTGGATTGTGGTCACTAAAACTGGTTGTAGCCACCCTAACCTCCCAAATATGTTTGAATATGGGGGCTGAGATTACGACATAGTCTATAGTGGAACTGCAACCTGTACCAAAGAAAGATGGAATCACCTCTTTTTCTTCCCCAGGCTCTAGACAGTACTGATTATTGTTTGCTAATAAACTATCCAGCAGGGTGCCTTGCATTGAGTGTTCAAAATGGGCCATTGGTGGTAAGTCTTCATCAGGGTCCCTCTCTATCACAATTTAATTTACTACAATGAATATTAAAATCCCCCTTTATAACTAGATTGTAGGGAGTATGTCTCCCCTGTGCAAGCTCCTCTAAGAAGACATCGAGACCAGTCAGATGTTCACTCTCCAAATTTCTACTAAACAAGTTATAAAAATTTTCAATCACCAGAGTTGCCCCACTTAAAAAGGTCAGTTCTACTGCTAGAATGTGTGGCGATGGACTGGGGAGACCCTTGATGGTACAGGATAGTTTGAGAGAAATTAATATGAATAAACCACCCTTCGCTCTATCAAGTTGAGGCAGCTTTGCAAAAAGGGGCAAAACCATCCATCACAAAAGAATCAGAGGTATCCCAGGTCTCTTGGAGTGCAATGGTGTGGGCCGCCCGTATTACCATTGACCACTGTTTCTCATTTTTTTTGCCTTCAAACCAGCAATATTCAATGTCATAAGCATGCATGCCAAGGGATCTGTCACTTCGTCACCTAGTCATTCTAGCGAGCCAATCTGTTGTACTCTTACTGAATGACTTGTACAAACTGTGGTAAATAAAGGAATTGGCTGTCAATCTACACTATCCAGATCCCTTAATAGAGCAACTCTATTTAAAAGTGGGATTAGTGTGGACCTGGCAGAGCTGACTTCATTCGTTTGCGGTACCTTCCCTTGGGCCTGAGTGTATCTATTGCCCTCAAATCAGGGTTGTAATGACCCTTCTGGATAAAAAAAAACAGAGATGCGACGGCTATCATCTGGACTTTTAACATTAATCTTGCATGGGCAGGATGAGTTACATTAACCACAATGCAATCCCCACTCCTATCTTTTCTTATCGTTTTCCCCACCCAGCCCACTCTTCTGGCCATGATGATATGAGGGGCTAAAGTACGACCATGTAGTTGGGTTTTCCCCAACCAGTGTGTTACCTTATGAATTAGGTCCCTTGTTGTCTCTTTACTATTTTCCAATAAGGGTGGGACTCCTACTAAGACAGTCACGAGCGGAGCTAACTCAGGGGGCAAGTATAGACCATCGGTGCTCAGATTCACCGGGCTATTGGACTTGGTCACTCTCGACTCGGTGGTTTCATTACCGTGCATCTGTCTTGTTTTCACGGATGCCCCCCTAAGTGGATTACATGTGGCTAGGGCTGTATCTGGGGAACTTCCTTAAGCTAAGTCATTTATTGGTTGACAAGTCATTCCTTGCAGATCTCCACAACTTAGGTCCCGCATATTATCTCTAGAGGTGACTCCTCTAGCACCCTTGGATTACTACTATTAATTGTTACCCCAGTATTTTGTGGTTGACTGTTACATCCATTTACCTTAGCTTGCCCACTTTGTGCTAAACCCGTGCATGCCTGAGAACTAATAGTAAGACATTCATTTGCCTGAAGCAAAAGTGATTCAAGTTCATCCAGCCTAGTACAAATAGGGCCAAGGTGCAATTTCATAAGTTCTTTGATTTCCAAACAAAAACCGTTGACAATTTGATACAAACCCACATTAATTTGCCATACAATGGTTAACACTGTCTGTTTTGTTGCCTGGGGAGCCGTTTTCCTGCCTCCACCTCTTTTCTTTTTTACTGGTGGTTCAAGAAAAGAGGGTCCCTCTTCTTGATTGCCTTCTGTCTCCTCAGTCATAGGGGAGTCGACCATTGGTAGTGGCATAGGCCCACTTTGCACAGTATGTAGTAAGGTGGTAGGTGTTGACGGGCTTACCGATTGACTAGTCAATTCCAGTGAAAGACTACGTTCTTTCAGGGCGATTTCATTGGACAGAGCATTGGCAGCTCTGGACAAATATGAATCTAAGGTAGTCACTGCTACGCTCCCTCTAAGTCCTTTCATTGGTTGCTTCCCCTTAGCCATACTTTCCCCTGGTAGTGACTAAAGTGGGTTATTTGTAACTAAATACCAAAGCTAAGATCGTATAAAATAGTATAGCCATGGCCTAATAATAATCAATATCAGGTAGTAAGGACGTGTTGTTGTATGGTGTTTTAGATTCTAAATGAATTTTCCGATTCATACCCTTATATAGGTATAATTCACATTGTCCTTATATAAGCATAGAAATCAAGCCCTTGTTTAGGCATAGGCCTTGCTAACCAAATACAGGCAAGGCTACTTCCATCCGTTCAGATTTCTTGGAAAACCAGACTCTTAAGCTGTAAGGGACTTCCCATAGCCTCGATATTGATTTTTCCAAGAAACTCATTATTATGCATGAACAACTATTCCTTAGGGGTTCATCCATGATGTTCATATGCCCGACTTTACATCAAAGCTGGCATTCCTAAACACTTTCAAAGTCTAAATATACCTTCACTTGCTATAGCAAAGCACGGTGTGGTTCGGTGCAGTTTGACTACCTACTTGCCTGACGCAGCTCTCTACAGCAAGTGCCGAAGGAAGCCGACTCTCCAGCTGATGCACTGACAAGAAGCTGTCCTCCTCTGCCGAGAATCCAGCTCCAGTGTTTCTGAATCCCCTTGCAGGGTGTTGGGAAATCGAGTCTGAGACAGAAATACCAACCTCCTTCTTTCTAAGGTATGGAGCTGATTTGAACCTACAGAAATCTTCGGCAGTTCTTGGCAAAAACTAAACCTATGCTAAAGACCATAACTACTTCTTCACTCGTACTAGACTTAGGTTAGGTACATTGGGGTGGGTGTATTCTAGAAGCACCAGTTGAGTATTTTAGCCTGTCTTATTTATGTATATATTTTTATATGTCATAGCTCTAGACAATGCTATTACAGTATTATTTTATAATGCTATTCTCGCTGTACGCATTATACTTTGCATTCTGTCTAACGATTGCAGCAGTTCACCTCTCTTGCATGAGAAAGAAGACTGTTCAATAAACCTTTTATTGAAAACGCCTGTCTCACTATTTCTCTGCAACTCTGTAGAAACGAAGCATGCACAACTGACTGAGTAAAATCGTTATCTGTTGTTTCCACGACTCTGACGATATTTGTTCCAGTCCTAGGGAAACAAAGTTATCATGTTTATGAATTTTTCAGAAACTAATCACTTCTTGTGTATTCAACAAAGTTTCTAGTGACCTCTGAGTTATCTGGCACTCACTATTAAGTTTAGTATATTCGATATAGACATACTGACCTTAGTCCTATGTCACATCTACAGGATATATTATTCCAATGCGCAGAGCCTATTGGGAATATAGGAACTACACTACATGGCACCCAACATTTGGTAAGGCACTCATTTAACGTTAGATACTAAAGTAACTCAGTTGTGCTTTTCTCAGAGACCCCTTTTTTCGTAAATACTCCAACAGATGTCTGGAGTGGGTAAAGGAATAATAACCGCCATAGCTGAGTAGGACGGAAATCCTATGTATTTGCTTTTTGGTTTGTTCTACGTTGAAGGATACAGTGTACCAAAATATTGTGCACCTTATCTTTGTCTCCTTGAAACTTGCTCTACAATTTTCACTAAACAATGTCGATTAACGGGAACAGCACTGAGAACGGTGGAGCTACGGCTGATCCAGCAGTTTTTAACATAACAAGTTTTAATGAAACCGACGAGGATGTTATAAGCACTCCTATGAATTTAAGGAAAACCATCACTATAAAACTTATAAAAAATGGCCTAACATCGAGAGGTGGTAGGATAGTTTTTGTGATAGAGGCACATGAATATCACCAGACAGAGGTATTCTATTCATGGATAATCTTCAGTGAAGCAAATCCAGTAACAAAAATGTTTCACTTCTACAAAGAAGATGAACCACCGGATGAGTATATTCCTTTCGAGGATATAGAAATTGCACTCACATACCAGGAGCATGAGCTCTGGTTTAAAGGCACCCTAAAACATTTAACCACATCACTGCTGTGGTTATTTTTCCCCTGTGCTGGAAATTGTTATTTTGCTTTATTCATGACGAGCTCAGCTCGTCATCAGCACAGCTCAACTGTGCCTCATGACGAGCTGAGCTCGTCATGAGCATGGAAGGGGTTAAATCATGTTACAAGGCTCGTTCCACTAGGTAGACCAGGAGCAACATGGTCGGCCATAGCCGGCAACAGACCTGACCCTGACATTGAAGCGATGTTGCATGATGAATTACTTAGTATTATACAAAATGTAATATAATTATACAGTAAAACCCCAACTGTCTGAAAGTCCTGAAAAGGTCTTTTCTAAAAACACTCCTACTCCTCCTAAAACGAAATGGGAAAATAATAAACAAACTTCTAAAGAGAAGCGTTCTCATTCCAGAGGCAGGTCTCCTCAAAAGGAGCCCTCGGTAAGGAGGTATAACCTCAGGAATAGGGATAATTTGAGAAAACCTGATAGATATCAAGACACTGATACACATTCCTCTCATACCTCTCAGACTTCGTCACAGAAATCCGAAAGCAGAGGACGGTCAGAAAACAAGAAAGAACGCATGAAGTCCAAAGACGATTAACACGTTCAGAAAAACAAAAAACCTCAATGCACCAAAAAGAAGGTAACAGGTCTAAATATCAGACATGCCGGGGATCTTGAGAACACAACTCAAGGGCGGGGAATGGGCTCAGACAATGTTGGACAGCACAGCAGAAGTCACCATAGCTCGCAAGAACTTGAAGGATCATTTGGAGACAGTGCACTTGAATGAATTAATTCAAGTTGAAACTGCAGATACCAGGGTTAGTTCTCCACATAAGTTACATGCAATAACACTCCGGATGGAGGGAGATATACCAAGAAGGATAAGAGCACTCTTTTGGGAGCGACTTTCTAAGGGTTATGACATTCTTCTAGCTGAACAAGACTGGCCACCACAATTTGTCAGGGAGTGCCCACATGGCAAAGACATCATTATGCCAGCCTTCTCTAATCAAATTGCGATTCATTTACAGTATACTTATGCCAGGAAATGGGCAGTCACCCAAGCCCCAGCATTATACAAAAATCATGTAGGATGGGATGAGGAGTCGTCTCACCATAAAATCCAACTAAAGAATCAACCACCTGCACATAGGCAGTACCCATTTAAGTAAGAAGCTAAAAAACAGGTCAGGGAGATATTAGATCAAATTGAATACCAAGGGGTAATTGAAACATGCACCTTGTCAATGAACAATCCTTTGTTTCCTGTCTCTAAAGCAGACAATACATATCGTCTAGTATTGGATTACAGACATTTAAACTCTTGTTGCAAAACTTTTGCAGTACAAAATGTGCACAGTGCAGCATTAATGAATAATATTGTGCATAAAAAATATACTACTACATTGCTTTAATTTAATTTGAATCTCCAAAGGAGGTTTTGCAGAAAGCAGGAAATGATGTGAGCACAGGGCTCATAGTACAGTTGCAGCCGGTGCTGAAAAGACCGGACGGGCATTGGAAGGGCACCCCAAGTACCAGAATGTTTGTTTCTCCTCTATTGGTTGCACAAGTGGCAGTGTAATGTGTTGCTCCCGGAGCTGGTTTCACAATCACATGCACGTCAATTGCCTATATATAAACCATTTTCCCACAACACCATCCTCTACCTAAATTGTGAGTTGCTCTTGCTGATTTATAGCTAATCCCTTCATTTGTAGTTACACCCTTCATGACTACTTGTGAACAGCATCAAGATATTTCTATTCCTCCTCTGCCAAATACCTATATCCTAGTAGCAGCTTCCTCCAACTACACTACCAAACTCCTCCTTAGGGTTGCTCCTTCTCTCCACAACCCTTCTCCACCTTGTTACCTCTCTACTGTCAATCTCCTCCTTGGTGGCCCATTGAGCCCTGCTTTTAGAGTTATACTGCATGCATGCATGTATGTGGTATCTTTGTACTGTAAACCTATCCAAAAGCCAGAGGAGTGCGGAACAGTGTCATATGCAATCATACAGTCAATGAACTGAACACTGTTACTGCATTGTGATGTTTTTAAAGAGATGTGACATCAGTACAACAGTACCAGCACAACTACAAACCATCACACTCTAAAAGTGTGACAATTCGGACTATTCCAGGCCCCCAGAGCTATAAGAATGGCTTGGGTGACATGTATTAATGATTTTAATGTATATTGAGTTAATAAAGGACTGTTGTCTTCAACTGCAATTTAAACAAACATGATATCATGTGGCAGACTGTTATAAGTGGCAGTGTTGACAAGTAAGTGCTGGTGCCTAGCACTGGAAACCACTGGCTCAAATTAAGCATTGTGTGTCTTCAACTCTTTTGTAAATTGGAGCAGCATTTGGGCTGGCGTGACTGATATGGGACTGTTGTTCCAGATCCTGCGTGCACAAATGGCATAGACTGTCTGCTGCTTTGATTTGTTTACCTTTTTACACTTTGTAGTCTCCATTCCAATGGCATACTGTCTGCATGTGTGCCCAGAGCCACCATTGATGATTTTGTAAATGATGCAGCTGGTTTTGAAGATGGGAGATTGCGGGAGCCATCATGAAAAGCCAATGGATTCCATCAGAATGGGGATGATGATCATTCTTATTCAGGTCCTGGATGAGATGTGCTGTGGCATGTAGGATGCAAATAAAGGGGACCAATGTGGAGTAAAGAAGACAAAAAAGAAGGACATTATCACCATTCTTATGTCAGAGTATAAGGACTTTCTGGTAGAAACAGTTTCAGAGAGTTGGTACCAGGCCGTCTTTATTTTTTAACAATTTGTTCTCTAAGGATGTGGTTGGTGTCTATGATGAAGTCAAGTGGTAAATTTTCTGAAAGTTGAGGTTCAAGGCAATCAGGAGTCATGTCACGAGCCATGTTTGTATTATCTCTTGTGTGTTGTTCTTGCAAATAACAGGAATTCTGCCTTGGCAGGGTTAAACTTTAGGTAAGTGCTGGACATACAGGTCTGGATGAGAGGCAGTCAGGGATTTAAGCATTGGATTTCTAGTGTGGAGAATACTTTCTAGTAGAGACAAATGTCACTGGCATACTGGTGAATTTTGATGCTGTTATGTGTGATCGCCACTGTGGTTTATGTAGATGCTGAAGATGACAATGGGCAATATTGACCTAGAGGGGATTCCACAGGTGATAGGTATCTTTTGGGATCTGAAAGTACCAACCGGTGTAGGTTTGAAAAGCAGGAGGAGAACCAGTAAAGGACATTGTCAGTAAATGCAGTTTGAGATTCCTGGGTGTGGATGAGGGTGGGGTGGTTGACTCTGTTGAAGGTGGCTGAGAGGTCTAACAATATAAGGAGGAGGGACCATATTCAGATGTAATCAGGAGTGTGTTGTCTACCATGTGTAAGTTAACAGACTGTGTGCTTCAGTGTGATTTGAAGATAGATTGGTAGTCATGGAAAAGATTAGGACTGATGTGTACTAAGAGCATACCTTCAAACATACCCTCATTTAAAGGATGTCACTCATTTATCTTCACCTTCCAAACAAGTCAGATGTCTCCCAACTAATAGACTTTAAAGGGCTTGTCAACGTGAACTTTACTTACTTGAGACCCAACATCAATAGCATTGCATATCCAGCATTCCCTCTGGTTGCCCAGATTCCAACTGCAGTGTACACTAACCATGATTCAAATTCATTGGTGTCAAGTATTTTTGGCCTTTCAGAAGTAATTCATATATGGGGCTGGTTAAATCTGACCTGACCTGCTGGAGGCTTATGGGGAAACATCTGCAATGTATTAGTATTGTGAATAAAAGAAGGGGGAACTGATGGTTGTGAAAGTGAAACCATGTCACCCATACTCTCAACACTTGCTACTGCTAGATACGAGATAACCTGCTAACTGAAAGAACAGATAAAGGTGTTTGGTTATTAGCATTTCTAAAGCATGGGTGGAGATATGGATATGACTGCAGCCAGTGGCCGCCGGCACTAGTAAAACAGTAGGGCGGTGAGGCGGGTAGGGGTGGGTGTCATTGACAGACAAAGGGATAAGTAAAATAAAATACAAAAATAAATAAAACCACTTACCTTGTGCTCACCTTATCCCATCATCTGTCGACTTCCGCGACCACCACTCAGCCCCAACCCTGTCCAGTGCCCCCCTGCTCTTAACGGTGCCGGCCACCACTGGCTGCAACTAAAAACCGTTTTCAGTCATTATTGGGGATTTAGCATTAACATTATAACTATATTCAAAACATTTGTTTTGCCATTTTTAAATGTACAAATCATGTCACTTTATAACACTTAAAAGCACAGCTACTCTACACAATGCTGAAAAGATATACGCGGTTTACAAAAGGTAACAGTACATCTAAAAATCCCTTAGACATTTCTGTATGTGACATGCAAATAGAAGAAGGGGGGAATTCAACCCCCTTCCTAGAGCCATACATATCCCTGGGGACCCCTACTCCCAGGCCCAGCTTCTGCTATGTCCCGGGATGCCCACCCAGCACATAGCTGTGTGCTGTAGCTTAGCGAAAGGTCACAGCTCCAGACAAGCTAAATCAAATACTACAGTTCCAGCGGGTGGGAACAGTCAAAGTGCTCCCACCCGCTGAAAGCAGAGGTTTTATCACTTCCCCGTCTGCAGACATGCAGGCAGGGAAATAAATGAAACAGATTGCAACTGCATACAGAGAGCTGTATTTCCAGCAGCTTCCTTTGTGTGGGAGCAATGTCTACTCCAGCAGGAAGCAAGGAACCAACTAGGACATGGGGTCCTTGCGGCTCGCCCCCTGTCCCGGGAATAAATAGCAAAAAGAGGCAAAATAAAGGGCAGAAATGGGCAGAAACAGGCAGAATAAAGGTGAGAAATGAGCTGAAAGAGGCAAGATAAAGGTGACAAACAAACCAAAAGAGGCAGAATAAAGGAGACAAACAAGAATAAAGGTCAGAGATGAGCAGAAAGAGGCAGAATAAAGGTCAGCAATGAGCAGGAAGATAAACTCCAAAATGCACCAAAATGACAAAATGTTACTTTTGCTGTGGTCTTCATATAAGGTAGTTTCTTTTATTTGTCAATTTTTTGTGACTCAGTTATTCTCTTCTATTTTTGCATTGGATTGAAACACCATCAAAATGGAACTGGCACAATTAACACCCCCCCACGGCCCTACACGTCATCATAAGTAGTCTCCAATGGGTTATGTCTCTGGCAAAATCGCCAGTCTTACAAATCTTGGTGTCATCTTTAACCAGACGGAATTCTTCTGCAAGATTGCAACAGTGCTTATCTAGACCAATGTTGATGCCACACAGGCCATTGGCTTATTTTCCAGGCAATTCCACTTACACACATCCGTCTAGCCTTGCAATTGAAAACATTTATAATCCAAGTTTTTTTTATATAACTCTTAATTAGGTTGATGATCTTATCTACTAATTTCTTGTGTTGAACATTGTCAAAGACATAACTCAGTTTTAATGCATATTTCGGGCTATGCTTTCTTTGAATTGGTTCAATCGAGATCAGTCAACAGAAGTGGCCTGACTGTAGTTCATAATATTTCAAATACTGTAAGCTATGTGGGTTTAGCATTCTCTGTGATCCATTCTTCAATGAGTGCCTATTTAAATTCCAATGGACTTACTGGCTGGCTTTCTGCATAGATGTTAACTTGATTAATACATTAGTATTTGTGTAAGGGATTACTTATTCCATGATGGCCCTACGGAATGTTGCTGAAGAAGCTTTTTAAGACTCCCATGACTAAATGCTGGGGGAGTTGTGAACCAGTCGCAAATGGATGCGACCACAGATAGAGCCCAAGTGATTTACAAAACACATACAACATGAACTTGCAAAAGTCTGAAGGAGAAAATGTTGTGAAAAGTGTTGGGTGATGGTGATATGAACGATGTTGTACAAAGTGTAAAGAATTTTTCTAGTGGGGTTTTGTATAAATGTTTGGTCTATGTATATTGAATTTTCTAAAGGTGTTACAATTCTATAGAAAAAATTGCATTGTTGAAAAATAAACTGATTAAGTCAACCTGAAAGATTGGTTAAGAAGGAGCGGTTTAATTCTGGTTCTTCGGGGTTCTGCATCATTTCCCATAAAAAAGCAGCAGTTTTGGCAATTGTTGTTGTTCATTGCCTTGTAAATAAGGCAAGGCCCCTATCGCCATCACACAACATCACTGAAAGTGACATTGTGATGGCTATAGTGGCTTGTAAATATGCCCTACAGTGTCTCCTTTAGGATCATTCAGCATTTCCTGGATCCTATCTTGTCTATAGTCTGTGCCCACTTAGTTTTTCCAAGCACCACATGCAAATTGTAGGACACCAACGTGTAATTCTAAAGGGCTTCACAATTTCCATGCATAGCATGTTGCTTAGATGGAATACAGAATTTGATTTTCCCACCCACATAGACCACATATTTCTACAGGAAAAGGTTAAATTAGCAATCAATCAAAATACAAGTGGTGTGAAATGGACAGCTTCCTAAATGTTAATGTAGCAGAGTACATGTATAGTACAGTTTCACCACTGTGGCTTCTCTGACTGCCTCGCAAGAGTAGTGCTACGAGATGGCTGGTTTTTACGCCAGTGAGATGCACTGTGCACATAATATGTGAGTTGATGCATCCTTAGGACGTTTGTAAACTGTTCTCCAGGTTTGAGGTGACAGTGCTCATGCCACTCTTCCACAGATCATGAAACTCTGCCACAATCAATGGATCCAGTGTTAATCAAAATAAAATATGGCACAATGGCAGACCATATCTGCAGTTGTACATGCCATTTTCAAAACAGAGGACAGGACAAATCCCTAAAAGAAGTTGGCTTGATAGGGCCATAGAGCTTGAAGAAAATGGTGGAAAATTGAAATACTATATCAGTAATATATTAAAAAACGTTTATGTTTCCCCAGCATTAGGGATTCCCAATGGGTTCTAAGAATAATATCTAGTATCGCACTTAAATGATCAAATCGGGCAGGGAAAGACTTGCCCTAAAGTTTGAAGTCCTCAGTGTTTGGGAGGCACCCTACAGAACCATTTAATGTGTCTTTTGGGCATTTTAAAAAACTGCATAATCTGAAGAAAGTGGATGCAAAGATGGTAAATTTCTCTGGAACGCTGTGTCAATCTTTTTTTTTAAGATCACCTGTCTAGCGTATAGGAAAAAAGAAATATGGTTTTATGACTTGCAGATCAATGGATATTAAGGGGTACTCTGTATGCATTAGAAGAAATTATTCAACAGGCAATTTTTGGTAGTTGTGTTTCCCTCACTCCTAAACTTAGAGTTGGGTATGCTTCCTTAATGATTAAAGTGGAGCATATTACTAGCACACTAAAAGGCAGATTACACTGCCTACTTTAAATTTGTGGTTCACTATAGTACATCGCAGAGACATGCTTCAAAGGCATGGCCAGCCAGTCTGTCAGAGATACCGCCCCGAGTACGGAGAATTCCACTACACGACTCCACACCCACTTGTGAATCACACCCGAGTAGTGGTCAATTGAAATTAAATGAATTCCAATACTTTCATCAAGAAAATTGGAATAAATTCAGCAGCAATGCCCAGGGGAGGCAATTATGTTGCAAGGACTAGTATTGCTCTATTTACTTACCCGAATAAATCAATGGGAATAACTCATTGGTAGCATGATTACTGTTTATGTTTTTCACTTGTTAAACTAACCAAAGCCATTTGGGCAGGGGTCTTCAAACTGTGGGGCGCGACCCCAGGGGGGCCGTGGAGTGGTGTGAAGGGGGTCGCGCATTCACAGTCACAGTCTGCCCTGGCCTCCAGGGCATCAGCCCCCCTCTTCCCCCGTCCTCTGTCTCAGCCCGGGCTGCTGCAGTGAAACTCGAGCTGCTGGGGGCTCTGCTGGGCAGTGTCTGGAGTCTTATCTCCAGCATGGCCGAGTTTTTCACAGGTCTTTAAAGACCATTAGCATCTTTACATGCCTTTGTAAACTGGTTACAGAGGCTTAATGTTTTTTATGGTTCCAGTACCCTCTGGGCCCCCACTCTGCCTATTCCTTACATTTGTATTTTTACACTTCTTGCTGTAGTGTGAGAATGCATTTAATGAAAAGGAATATAAAGTTGGGTTGCCTAAAGAAAAATGCCTGCTCTTGACACTAAATAGAGTTATAAATAAAAAGGTATGTATTAATTAGTTATGTGACTTTTCAGTCTTTGTTCTCTTTAATTTTCAGTCATGGATCATTGAGGCAGCCCTAGAACACAAGTAAAAGTGACACAATTAAGAGTGTTTTCTATTTATATTTGCTGTTCTAAGTTTTCACAGATAAGTGCTAAAAATACAGCTTTAGGTGACTGCTTATTTCTGGGCCATCAAAATAATGAGCTGGTAACCCTATTCATAAGACTGGAAGTTTGTTGCAGGATCAGCACATTATTTATTTCCTCCACCCTCAATCCTTGATTAATGCCATTATAGCAATAGTTTAACTTATATCTGAAACCCTACACTTCAAGTTTCTGGGAATGCACCCTGCTTTCAGACAACTCACTTCTCATTCTCGCCTTCACTTTCACTCTCACCCTGCACTCGAAGCGATCACAATGCACTTACACTGATCGACATGCACTCACACTGATCGCCATGCACTCACACTGATCGACATGCACTCACAATGATCGCCATGTACTCACAGCGAGCGCCATGCACTCACAGAGATCACAATGCACTCACACTGATGACAATGCACTCACACTGATCACAATGCACACACTGATCACAATGCACTCACACTGATCACCATGCACTCACATGATTCACCCACTCACCCTGCACTCACAGTGATCACAATGCGCTCACAGTGATCACAATGCACTCACACTGATCACAATGCACTCACAATGATCGCCATGCACTCACATCGATCGCCATGCACTCACACTGATCACAATGCACTCACACTGATCACCATGTACTCACACTGATCACCATGCACTCACACTGATCACCATGCACTCACACCATTCACCCGCTTACCCTACACTCACAGTGATCACAATGCACTCACAACATTTACCTGCTCACCCTGCATTCACAGCATCACAATGCACTCACACTTATCACAATGCACTCACACCTTTCACCCGCTCACCCTGCATTCCCAGTGATCACAATGCACTCACACTGATCACAATGCACTCACACTGATCACCATGCACTCACAACATGCACCCGCTCACCCTGCACTCACAGTGATCATAATGCACTCACAGTGATCACAATGCACTCACACTGATCACCGTGCACTCACAACATTCACACACTCACCCTGCACTCACAATGATCATAATGCACTCACAGTGATCACAATGCACTCACACTGATCACCATGCACTCACAACATTCACCCGCTCACCCTGCCTTCACAGTGATCACTCTGCACTAAAAATGTGCTTGCATTGTTCACTCTGCACCTCACTCTGCAGTCACACGAGCACACTTCTCATCCTGCACTCATGTGACACTTCACTCACCTGTCCCCCCCCTCACTGCTCAATCTGTAGCTCACTCAAACAAGGCCATCACTAACCATGCAATAATTTGTCCCACTCTGTACTTACAGCCGAACCCAAATTCATTTGGTCACCTCACTCAACCTGTAGTCACTCATTTTACCCTACTCTCACACTGTTTCATTGCTCTCCATGCAGTCACATGGGCACTCTTGTCACCCACACAGTGCAGAAGGTTAAAGTACCTGGTACACAGAAGATGTACCATTCACATCAAAGAAGTGAGTGTGAGTAAACTATGAGTATTTTGTCAGACAGATGTTATAGAGAGATGAGGTGTATTGTTGGTGAGTGGTAGTTAGGGAATTCATGGAGAAGGTGGAAAGACTGTTGCACCATGTGCGACCAGTGCAAGGGCCAGCCCTGGCTGGGAGTGTTAAACCCCCCCCCGAAGTTTGGGCCTAGTGGATCCCCTGCTTCTGCCTATCATTATTTGCATTTGTAGTGCGCTACTGTTACCAAAAGGTGTCCTGGGGCTAATAACCATCTGCCTACAATGTGAGAGGGAAATCCGGGGTTGGGAGAGGAGAGAAGAGAGGGATGGAAGGAAGGGGTGAGAGGAAAGGGGCATGGGTAAACTGCTTAACTCTGCACAAGACCGCCAGGGTTTGAAGGGACCCTTGCTGCTCCCGGCCATGGCCAGGTGAGCTTCTAATTTGGCAGAGCGTATTCCTGCGGAGTGGGAGGCCCTTCACAAAGGTTGACTAGACATCTTTCTGATGTTAATTGCTGTATTTTGGTTATAAACTGGTACTGATGGGGTGAAATCTTTCCTCAGTGTTACTGTGTTTAAAAAATTTCAAAATAATAAAGCAATGTTATTCCAAAATACGCATCACAGAACGTTATTTAAATTTTCTACTCACACAATTTACTCAAGCCTGTCGCATAATTTGGTACTCACCTGCCTCTTAATTCCAGTAGCCCTGCCTAAAGGTTTAGAAATTTTTGTCAGGAGAGGATCCTTACGCCTGTAAATGTTGACTGGGGGGTCTCGGCTTCCAAAAGTTTGAAGACCTCATCATTAGGGTATAGTACACAGTGAAATAATTACGGTGAAGAACGAAGGCATTTCTATCACTGTTGAATATGATGGTAGCAATAATATGTGTGGTAACCCACTCACAGCATAGTATTACCACTCACAGACATCACTGCTGGTCTCTTAATGAAAGGCTAGTAAATAAAAGGCTGAGTTAATAATCCATACTTTATTCATAGTGCCCACACTGCCAGCGCTCGCTCCCCACTGTGCACGCTAACTCTTACATACCAAGGAAACTCATGAGACATATTTTTGGGAAAGCAGTGGTGCAGGTTTATTTCGTACAACAAGTAGCTGATAAGGTGGGTCATCTTACAGGCGATCCAATGTTGCAGCCCCTCGCTGACCCGCATGCCTAAGGAGCCATCTTGCACGGCGAGTCGATGCTCTGACGGTGCAGTACATTATCACTTTATTTCATTCTACTCCCGCCCCCCCCTGTCAGGGCGGAGCGATGAGGCACACCCCCGGTTGGTTCAGGCCCCCCGACCGCCCGAAAGACTAACGGGGCACCGACGCTGTTTCCTGGAACCCCCTCGGCTCCAGGTTCTTGGCTCAGGCACCCTTACTGTGCCAGGCAGAGGTATTTAGACTGTATCCTTCTGCCGCAGAGGTACCCCTACTGTCCATCTGCTTCCAGATCGCCCTGTGACTCCACCTGCAACACAAAAATGACCATTAAAAGTTCACAACTTCGCCCTCAGCTTTGCCGCTGGGTCAGGGATAGGGTGGGAACAGCGCAGAGCAACCCAGGGAACCGACGTGGCAGGAAAGACCGAGCGACGTTGCTGGGCCAGCTGTAAACCCCCCAGGAATGCCCGGGAGCGCCCTCCCATTGGCCGTTAGCAAGGAGGGGGGTTGGCGCGCTGCAGGCTCCTCTCGCGCAACGTGTGGGACTAGGACGCTGTCTCGCCCATGCTCCCCTCTGTGTCGCGCGGCCAGCGACATAGTGCCCACACCGCCAGCGCTCGCTCCCCACTGTGCACGCTAACTCTTACATACCAAGGAAACTCATGAGACATATTTGTGGGAAAGCAGTGGTGCAGGTTTATTTTGTACAACAAGTAGCTGATAAGGTGGGTCATCTTACAGGCGATCCAATGCGGCAGCCCCTCGCTGACCCGCATGCCTAAGGAGCCATCTTGCACGGCGAGTCGATGCTCTGACGGTGCAGTAAATTATCACTTTATTTCGTTCTTCTGCCGCCCCCCCTGTCAGGGCGGAGCGATGAGGCACATCCCCGGTCGGTTCAGGCCCCCCGAGCATATTGCATACATATTGTCAGGGGCTCTGTTGCAATGACCCTGCCTTGAAGGTGTAAGAATTAGACATAGAGCGGAGCAAGAACTACAAATATGGACATAATGACATCATCCTGTAGTTCTTTCAGCGAGGTTGTCTGTTAGATTTAGAGCACCAAGTAAATCAACACTAAATAACACCAATCCCGCTCGATACAATTATTGGGGTTATAGATCCTCTGTATGCAGCTTAATGCTGCATATACTGGTTGCCAACACACGTTACAGCAAGGGAACTACAAGAATGGGCGTGATGATATCATCTTGTAGTCCCTACCACGAGCTATCTCGCTGGATCTGGAGCGCAAAAGAGAGTGCTTCACATTTCATACAGAATCGGGGTTAAGACTAGAAATCCGGCGCTTGGCTTTAGAAATAAGCGGAATCATAAACTCGCCCCGGTTTTTCCCGCCGGTTTTTGCAGACACTAGTTACTCACGCTAGTTTTAGCAAGTGAACTACAACAATGGAGGGGATGATATCATCCGTTAGTCTCTAGCGCGAGTTCTCTTGCAGGACTTCGAGCGCAAAAGAGTGCGCTTTATACTTCACACATCAACTGGGCTAAAACAATAAATCCTGAGCTTTGCTTCATAAACAAGGTATGGAGAGGTAAAGGGGACTTATAAACCCGCCCTGGTTTTTCTCGGTTTTTCCCTTTTTGATTAGTGAGGCGGAAGGTTACAATACTAATACCCCTCGAAGACACTGTTAAATGAGCGGATCCTCTACGGTTCGGCAGCTCCCCCAAGACTCAGATGGGAGCTTGAGGTACCGACGGAGAGGTGAGTTCACAGAACCTTAACCATATTCATTTAGAGCCACATTACATAGGCTTGGGCAATACAGATAAAAATAAATGTTTGTTGGTAAAGTCTGTAGATTAATACTACTCCCACTGAGAATATGTAAATAATTTTCTCAAATGCAATATTGCGGTTGTAGATGATATACCTGGGAGACTTTGAGGCTGGGCACACATAGTTTGAGTGCTGGAGTCTCCACATATGTGGTTCTCTAGATATAAGTAGAGATGTTGAACAGTAATAGTTCTGGGCATTCTAGAAGGCTGTTAAATTATGCTTCATGGTGCTTCCTCTTTCTGTTTTACTTCTTATATCTATGTAGTGCGGGGCCTCGTAGAACCTGAGCAAGGTACAGGTGAGGTGAGGTCAATTCCCCTACCATGAAGGGTGAGCATGAATAGATTATTTTTCTTATAATTGTTTTTGGTGAAACACATGTTTTTAGGTTGATGACACAGTCAGTTGACAACTAACTATTATACATTTTCCTCCATAGAAATCGTACTTCCTAATTGACATGGAGGGTTAATGTCTTCGGTTGTTACAGGTTGTATCGTATTCAACCGTTTTACTTATTTTTTCCACTTTGGTGGTGGTGGTGTTTCTTTTTGTTTCATTATCACCAAGTGCAACTATTGAAAGAACAGAGGCCCTGACGAATGCCAAGGGATGCAATGCCCGTTAGGAAGAAACATGTTGGCCCTTTATAAGACAGATATTTGTTGACTGTCTCTCTTGCACTGTTCTAGGTTTTTAATTAGGAGGTGCTGTTTGGCCGCAGAATAAAGTTGTTAGTAGGAGGACACACCATCCTATTTTAAAGTCACTATTTTGTTTCTGTTGCACTATTATTCACTTAACCATCAAAGATCAGCCATCATTGACGGTTCATTTGTGTTGGTGGACCAAACCCTTTACCAGCAACAAATGGTGTGGCTCTTGATGTCCCAATGATCAGGGGACTAGCCTAACTCACACCTGGGTTTGGCCAGATGATAGGACTGATCATTAAGTCAATTTGATGGTAACCCATTGCTAAATGTTTTGGATTTTGTGGACCATCTGTGAATGATCTGTACTGTGTTGGTTTTTCCTATTCACATAGGGGCAGATTTATGATAACTGGCGCATCCCCAGGGATGCGCCAGTTATTTTGCGCCGCTGCTCTGCCACCCATGGTGCGCCGCATTTACAATGCTGCGTCAAGACCTACGCCTGCTTCAAGCAGGCGCAGGGTTTTGACGCAGCATTGGCCTGAAAGTGACTGAGTGAAATCTTATAGATTTCCCTCAGCCACTTTTGCGAGGCGCACCTGCCCCGGAACGCCCACCCTGCGCCGGAACGCCCACAAGTGGCGCAGGGCTTTACAACGTGACGCATCAGCTTAGATGCATCACGTTGTAAATGGGTCATAGGTATGCGCCACGTTTACGCCGCAGTTGCGTGACGCAAACGTGGCGCATTCCCAACATAAATCTGTCCCATAGTGTTCACCTTCTGTTGAAATATGCTGTCTCCATGTGATTCAAGCACTCCGAGATTCTGGTAATTCGGATTGACAGCGCAGCAACATAATTAGGCTGTTAGACCCCCTGTGTTTTTTTGTGTTATACAGATAAGCAACTAATACAGCAATTTCATAGATTCAAGTTCAATGGTTTTGAAGGAACCAGGATTAAACAGGGCAGAGAATGGTTAAAGTAAGAAAATGCCAACTTTCTAAAAGTAAAAAGCACAGATGAAGTACAGAATGCTGAACAATGCAAACAGCAGTCAGCAGGTCTGGGTTTAATCCATCATTTTGTTGCTTACGACACCACACATGTAAAACGTCCAAGTACATGTCCTACCTGTTAAATACGCTGCACTCTGCCCATGGAGCAACCTTAGGGGTGACATATTTAATAAAAGTGAAGCTGGGGGCCTGGCAAGTAGGTGAACTTGCCAGGTCGAAATGGCAGTTTAAAACTGTACACAAAGGCTCTGCAGTGCCAAGTCGGCAACAGGGTTCAAGGGCTACTCATGTGGGTGGCACAATCAGTTCTTCAAGCCCACTAGTATTTATTCATTTTTATATAGTTTTGGAGGTTTCTTTAGCGCTGGTTTGACCCATGGGGCATCAGAGCACTTTACAGCAATGTATACAACTGAGCCATAAACAGTTAACAGTACATTAATCATGAAAGATTTTTAGAGAGATTTAAAAGCAATAACGAAGTAAAATTTCTGTTCAGTCAGAGTGAAGGAGGTTGCTTGACGAGTTGAGGTAACATTGAACGGCTATTGTCCAGAGTGCTAGAAATGACAGTTGAGTAGAAATTCTGTTAATTGTCTCTTGTAGCTCATGAAGTAGAGGTTGGTTCTGATATGTATTAGGAGAGAGTTCCAGATTTTAGGGGCAGTGCCTAAGAAACAGCGTGAATGGGATTTATGTTTGTGTCTTTTGGGGGGGATGAGAAGGAGAGTATTGCAGCTTCTCAGATGTCTCATTTGTCCTGCTTTTGCGAGTTTGGCTGTGAGGTAATCTGGGTTGCCAGCGTGTAGGGCTTTGTAGGTGAGACAGGCCATTTTGAAATGACACCCAGCTTCGATTGGAAGCCACTTTAAGTTTTGCAGTGTGGCAGTGATGAGGTCATGTTTCATGCCTCCCTTGACCATTCTTGCTACTGCATTTAGGGTGGCTCTCATGAGGGCGACATGTGCTTTGAGTCCTCCAGTGGGTGTGGCATTACCATAGCCTAGTCTACTTGTGTTGCTCTTTTAGGTAATCAGGTGGTCAAAAAGGCTTGATTTTGTTGAGGAGTTTTAGTCTGTAGAATGCCCTCTTTGCAGGGGAGCTTGTGTGAGAATCATGTTTAGTTTAGAGTCCAGAGATCCGCAGGGATTTAGCTGAGTCAACTAGAGTAAGCTTGCAGTTTAGGGAGTCCAGGTTGTTTATCCACTCTTGGATCTGTGTGCGGTGGTTGTGATTGGAGAAGGCAAGAATTTAGTTTTTTTCTTGTTTGAGTTTGAGATGGTTGAGTGATAACCAGTTTTGAACTTATAAGAGTATGAAGTTAAGTCTATGAATGTCGTTAAAAGAGGATATTTCTAGGTACAGCTGTGTGTCTTCTGCATATAGGTCATAGGAGATATTTGCTTGCTTTAGAATAGTAATGAGGAGCTCAATGTATATTTTGAAGAGTGTGGGAGAAAGGACTGAGCCTTGTGATATACCTCAGGTTATGGGAGGGATGCTGGATGCCGAGTTGTTAATTTTAATGAGTTGGAAACGGTTAGGTAGGAATTACGAAAACCATTCCAGAACAGTGTCATCAGCTCTGATAAGTTTTTTGTAGGACATCTAAAAGTAACTTGTGATCAACCCTATCAAAAGCCGCCGAGAGGTCAAGGAGGACAGGCAATCAGCATCTGTTAGAGTCAAGGGAAATGTGAATCTCATCTTTTATACTCAGTATAGCTGTTTTGGTGCTACATCCCTTCCTGAAACCAGACTGGTGTGAGTCGAGTAGATTGTTGGAGTCCAAGTGTTCGTTGAGTTGAGAAAGAACACATTTCTTGAGGATTTTTGCTAGGAATGGAAGGGTGATAATGGGTCTAAAGTTCTTGGGATCACTCTGGTCTGCATCAGTTTTTTTAGCAGGTGGGTGACTTGACCTTGTTTAAGGCAGTCAGGCATCAGCCCATTGCACAAGAAGCTGTTAATGATCTTTGTCCTCAGAGGGGTAAAGGTAAGGTTCATGGTTTTTAGCCAGAGTGCCAGGTTGTGGATCTGCATAGTGGGGGTTGGGTTTGAATTGGCAGCATTTGATTTACAGGCTCTTGGCGCATATAGTGCACTGTACTCGGGACTTATTAGTAAACTAAATATGCCACTCATGGAGAAACCCAATGCCATTACATTTTAGAAACACAGCACATGTGCTCTAGCACTAATGTTGCTTGAACATGAAATACCTTGAAAAGAATATGAGACAAGAGGAATTCGGCAAAACAGGAAAAGTTCATTTAGTTAAACAATGCGACCAGAAGCACAGTCACATGCATAGGGTCTGAGAACTGTCTCAATTTGCAATCGGTCTAGCATAGACTTTTATACAATTTGTTGAATGTAATAGAATGTTTCTGGTGATCCTTTTTTGGCAAGGAATGTGTACCTCGGTCTTTGGATAAATCAAGATATTGGATAAGGAATCAAGGTGGGCCTCAACCTTGCAAGGACACAATGCGGCCAGTGGGTAACATGTTCAGATGTCTGGCATGGGGAGCACATGATCACTGCATATACTGTGTGTGCTATGTCTTGATTGGCTAAGTGTTCCTACCTTCATGTGGCATCTGACTACCTTCATGTGGCATCTGACTTTTTGGTGTTTTTGGAATGTGCGCACCCCGCCGGTCATATGTGCTTTATTGAGGCCGATTTCCCTAGACCTCTGTGGTGTCGTGCCTATCTGTAGGATCGATTTGGGATTTCATGCATGTATTTATGTGCCACCCTACCTGCGATCTGTCAATCAATGAGCTTGGGCCTGAGCCTCGGGCCTGCCTTACTACGTATTTCTGAGTCGGGTTGATGTGTAGTGTACAAAAGGTGAATTTGTCAATAAAGATGCAATCTCATTTTTATGCATGTTAGAAATGGGGGTCTCTGGTTGGCAGAGGTAGGTACCTTTGTCCAAGTAAGGACCCTTGCTTCCAGTTAGGGTAAGGGGGATACACACTTTAGATAACCCCAGCAGTATTGGAGGTGAGGTGTGAGTTCCGGTGAGGCGATGCGATGTTGGAGAGTTTGAGAGGTTACCCTTGTCGGTTATCAGCTTTGCGATAATGGGATGCAGGCACTGGCGGTGATGGCGTTGGTGTGAGCTCTGGCATCGAGAATGCAAGAACTGCAGGTGTTGGTGGGTATCATAGGACATCGGAGCTGTGGTACAGATGGGGAGGTGCATCGTGAACTACACGAGCAGTGCTCCTGGCCAAGGTGCAGGTCATGGCATCACTGGTGGCATCGCTGACAGCATCAGAGTTACTTTTTTTGCTTTCTTGAAGTTTGTTCCAGCTTCCAACATCATGAACTACCTCCAGAGTCCCAGAACTAAATCAGGCACCTCCTGGCAGGTTAGAACTCACAGCAGTGGCGTTCAGGGGAGCTGGTAGTGAAGTCGTTGTGTCCCTGAGACTTCAGAACAGGAGGCCAGCATACACAATCCATTGGAGATTCTACTTCAAGCAGGTTCTAAGTAAAGTTCCAGTCTTTGTCCCCTCTTTTGGCAGAAGCAGCAACTGCAGACCAACCCAGCAAAGTACACCCAAAGGGCCAATGCTCCTCCTTTCAGTTTTCGAGCTCTTCTCCTTGGCAATAGGTTCCTCTTGAGTCCAGAAGTGATTTTATTCTCTAGGGTTTAAGGTGCAATACGTATACCCCATTTTGTCACTGTCCTCTTAGTGCAAGAGTCTCTGAGCCCAGTCCAAACCAGTTCTGTCCTCTCTGGTGCAGCATGACCACAGGGGGTAGAGAGAGCATTGTGCAAGGGAAGCACTGCCGATTCAGGTGTTAGTGCAGCTCCTCCCACCACTCTAAATGCAGCCAAGGTCTATTCAGCTCAGCTATGAGTCACCCAGGAAAGGCAGGACACACCTTGTGGCTATCTACAGTGAGTGCACATCCCCAGCCCATGTCACTAAAAAACCAGACAGTCAATACACAAACCCACTGAGTCACAAAGACGGGTCAAATAGGAAAATGTCTACTTTATAAAAATAGCATTTCAAACACACAATTTAAAAACAAGCCCCCTAAAAAGATGCGTTATTAATTTCTGAGTTCAGAGACCCTAAACTCCATTGCTCTATCTTGTACCAATGCAAAAAACACAGTTGATGGACAGAATGCAGAACAATGTCTTACATTCACCCCAGTACAAAGATCTGGGCCTAAATCCATCGTTTTTTCGCACTCCACACCACCCTAGGTCAGACAATGGCTATATGCAAATCAGCCTTGACCCTGTGCCTCATGGGAACAGTCCAGCCCGAACTACCAAGCCATGTCTTTCCTAGACCGGAATCAATCATCCAAGGACCGGTTTCTGGCTATCAGCCTTTTACAGCCTGGATAGCTTGACTCCAGTGATGTGGAGAGCCTGTGACTCACGTCTGAGCATACCCAGCCCACTCGGGGTGAAAATTGCAAAAAACACAGTTGATGGGCAGAATGCAGAACAATGTCTTACATTCACCCCAGTACAAAGATCTGGGCCTAAATCCATCGTTTTTTCGCACTCCACACCACTCTAGGTCAGACAATGGCTATATGCAAATCAGCCTTGACCCTGTGCCTCATGGGAACAGTCCAGCCCGAACTACCAAGCCATGTCTTTCCTAGACCGGAAAGAAGCTTCCGAGGACAGGTTTCCGGCATTCCAGCCGTCTTCAGCCCGGCTTGCTTGAATCCAATGGCAAAGTGAACAAGGGACTCACGTCTGAGTATACCCTGCCACACTTATGGCGGCCAAAAGCGGTACAAAAGGTGGTGGTGATGGACGGAGCATCTGAACCAATCAAACACTCACACCCAGTCAAAAGAGCTGGGTTTAATCCATCACCGTTTTTTAGCCCACTCTGCCACCCCAGTTCAGACATGGCTATATGCAAATCAGTCTGACCCTGTACCTCATGGGAACAGTCCAGCCCGAACTGCCAAGCCATGTCTTCCCTGGACCGGAAACAAGCATCCAAGGACCGGTTTCTGGCTATCAGCCTTCTTCAGCCTGGATAGCTTGACTCCAGTGATGTGAAGAGCCTGGGACTCACGTCTGAGCATACCCAGCCCACTTGGGGTGAAAATTGCAAAAAACACAGTTGATGGACAGAATGCAGAACAATGTCTTACATTCACCCCAGTACAAAGATCTGGGCCTAAATCCATCGTTTTTTCGCACTCCACACCACCCTAGGTCAGACAATGGCTATATGCAAATCAGCCTTGACTCTGTGCCTCATGGGAACAGTCCAGCCCGAACTACCAAGCCATGTCTTTCCTAGACCGGAATCAAGCATCCAAGGACCGGTTTCTGGCTATCAGCCTTTTACAGCCTGGATAGCTTGACTCCAGTGATGTGGAGAGCCTGGGACTCACGTCTGAGCATACCCAGCCCACTCGGGGTGAAAATTGCAAAAAACACAGTTGATGGACAGAATGCAGAACAATGTCTTACATTCACCCCAGTACAAAGATCTGGGCCTAAATCCATCGTTTTTTCGCACTCCACACCACTCTAGGTCAGACAATGGCTATATGCAAATCAGCCTTGACCCTGTGCCTCATGGGAACAGTCCAGCCCGAACTACCAAGCCATGTCTTTCCTAGACCGGAAACAAGCTTCCGAGGACCGGTTTCCGGCATTCCAGCCGTCTTCAGCCCGGCTTGCTTGAATCCAATGGCAAACTCACGTCTGAGTATACCCTGCCACACTTATGGCGGCCAAAAGCGGTACAAAAGGTGGTGGTGATGGACGGAGCATCTGAACCAATCAAACACTCACACCCAGTCAAAAGATCTGGGTTTAATCCATCACCGTTTTTTAGCCCACTCTGCCACCCCAGTTCAGACATGGCTATATGCAAATCAGTCTGACCCTGTACCTCATGGGAACAGTCCAGCCCGAACTGCCAAGCCATGTCTTCCCTGGACCGGAAACAAGCATCCAAGGACCGGTTTCTGGCTATCAGCCTTCTTCAGCCTGGATAGCTTGACTCCAGTGATGTGAAGAGCCTGGGACTCACGTCTGAGCATACCCAGCCCACTCGGGGTGAAAATTGCAAAAAACACAGTTGATGGACAGAATGCAGAACAATGTCTTACATTCACCCCAGTACAAAGATCTGGGCCTAAATCCATCGTTTTTTCGCACTCCACACCACCCTAGGTCAGACAATGGCTATATGCAAATCAGCCTTGACTCTGTGCCTCATGGGAACAGTCCAGCCCGAACTACCAAGCCATGTCTTTCCTAGACCGGAATCAAGCATCCAAGGACCGGTTTCTGGCTATCAGCCTTTTACAGCCTGGATAGCTTGACTCCAGTGATGTGGAGAGCCTGGGACTCACGTCTGAGCATACCCAGCCCACTCGGGGTGAAAATTGCAAAAAACACAGTTGATGGACAGAATGCAGAACAATGTCTTACATTCACCCCAGTACAAAGATCTGGGCCTAAATCCATCGTTTTTTCGCACTCCACACCACTCTAGGTCAGACAATGGCTATATGCAAATCAGCCTTGACCCTGTGCCTCATGGGAACAGTCCAGCCCGAACTACCAAGCCATGTCTTTCCTAGACCGGAAACAAGCTTCCGAGGACCGGTTTCCGGCATTCCAGCCGTCTTCAGCCCGGCTTGCTTGAATCCAATGGCAAACTCACGTCTGAGTATACCCTGCCACACTTATGGCGGCCAAAAGCGGTACAAAAGGTGGTGGTGATGGACGGAGCATCTGAACCAATCAAACACTCACACCCAGTCAAAAGATCTGGGTTTAATCCATCACCGTTCTTTAGCCCACTCTGCCACCCCAGTTCAGACATGGCTATATGCAAATCAGTCTGACCCTGTACCTCATGGGAACAGTCCAGCCCGAACTGCCAAGCCATGTCTTCCCTGGACCGGAAACAAGCTTCCGAGGACCGGTTTCTGGCATTCCAGCTGTCTGCAGCCCGGCTTGCTTGAATCCATTGGCAAAGTGAGCACGGGACTCACGTCTGAGTATACCCTGCCACAATTACTTACATGTAAGAAAAGGGAAGGTGGGGCCCTGGCAAGTAGGTGCACTTGTCTGGTCGGCATGGCAGTTTAAACCTGCATGCAGACACTGCAGTGGCAGGTCTGGGATACCTTTACAGGGCTACTCATGTGGGTAGCACAATCACTGCTACAGGCCTACTAGTAGCATTGGATTTACAGTCCCTGGCACACTCAGTGCACTTTACTCGTAGCTTACCAGTACATCAAATATGCCGATAATGGATAATCACTCATAATAACAATTTCCCTAGAGAACACTTGTAGTTTATCACTGATCAACAGTGTCAAAGTCCCCAAAGCTTCTAAGTCAGTAATAACGAGATTTCAGCAAAACATCAAAAATACCATTCTAACAATACATGACTGTAACATTATTCGTATTGACATAAACTTTTTCAATATTAATACTGGTCAGCAGTGAAAAAGTGGCCAGTGGCCAAAAAACAGCAAAAACGAAGTACAGCAAACAGTCAAAACTGGAAGTCAGAAGGAAAAAAGTCTGTGGAAACCATGCAGAAAGATACCTGGTCTAACACTATAACCCAGTAAATCAATACAAGTTCACTCAGCTCCATGGGGGCATAGTGGAGTAATATGATCAGCAATCATCCAGTATTCCCCACAAGCCTCTGTCAGGATGATTAAATGGGGATGGCTATGATGAAAAACCTAATAATGAGCAGCCAAAGAATGCAGAGTCACTGCTCAAAATCACATCTTGTTATTTGTTCTTTGGTCCTTCTCATCAGGACATTGGGAAGTGGTGGCTCCTCAGCTGTATAGTTCCTCTGCGCGCTTGCTCATCGGCTCTCTAAACTAACAAGCTGCCAAAAAACAGATTGCACTTTTTCAATACCTAACTTGTCAGAAATGCAGTCTTGGGTGAATCTGAATCTGCTAAACATTAATGCTTCTAAAATGTATCCCCTTTTGAAAGCATGGTGAGCAAATTCATCATCTTTAGGTATATTTTTCTGTTAAGCACATTTGAGAAGGCAATCATGCTCAGTAGCTACTTTGATTCCAGTGTGGCTGTAGGTAGGAAGGTAAACTAAATAGTGTTAGTGTGTTTCTTAATTCCTGAAAATACAGTTTTGAATGCAATATGTTGTTTCAGTAACACCCTGGATAATTATGGCCCTGGTCATTGTTGGTAACAACATTGATTACTGTAACTTGGTAATGGTTACTTGTCAAAAACTAAGGGTACTCAAGAATTTTATTGTGAGGTTGGTTACAGGCACCCATTGGGGGGCGTGCATCTGCCCTGTTCCGTAGATATATCACTGGCCTGTGCATTCATTAACTGTTATTATTCATCTGACAATAGTACACACGATTGTGCATAGTCCAGCTCCTCCTTATCTGGATGAATCATTTACAATTTAATTAGAAAGTTAGCAGCTTACTTTAATTTGGGAAATATTTAAATGATTCCTTACATGTCAAATGAGTGCAGGGTGGTGGTAAATTATTTTCTGTGTATGGATATCAACTGTACAAAACAATGAGACATTTTAACTGGAAAATTAAAAGTGATTGCTTGGCATTTTTTAAGTGATTGATGTTGATGATAATAAAGAGGCAACCAGAGCCTAATGATAAAGCTCGGGGCCTTGTTTAGGGGAATGTATGTGGGTACCATATTCAAAAGATATTAAGATAGTCATAACCTGATAAACAAAATGACCAGGGTGGTCTGAGTGAGGTAGGATGAGGAGGCAGGAACCAGGTCTAGCACTTACAGAGGGTAAGAGATGCTTTCGGAGATTCTGTTGACTTGTGGAACCTAATTCAGAGCAGTCGAACTGAACCCCAGTGTTTCTCACATTTTGATAGATAAGGAAAGGGTTTTTCCTTTGACAAAGGCTAACATATAGCCATGGCAGTGTACTTTATGGGTCTATAGTTCTAATGTATACATACTTGAAAGATTGTCATCTATGTTGGCAGTGCCAGAGACCCTTCATGAAGTTGAAAGTGCAGCTTAGTATTATTATGACTGATAAGCAAGGCATTAAGTATGCCTAGCTCACTCTTGTGGATGCAGCTTTAAAGCAATTTTTGTTCAATAGACTGCCTTACGTTCAATTTGGATGTGTTTGACAACGCAGGTGAGTAAATCACAGACCTTCCTCTCATATATTGAGTTATATAGTTTCTCACACCCCGCCCCCCTTCCTCCCATTAGGGGTGGATGGTTTAATGACTGGAAGTCACTAACTAAGGTACATGGAAATAGCTGACTGGTGACAATTGTGCCAAATTCCTTGGACATGCAAGGGCGGTTTAAATGGGTGTAAAATTACTAAGTAAACCCTGGTCTGTATTAACTTTTTTGAAAGGTGTGTGTGGCAATGGAGTGTTTAAGTTATTGGTAAATTTAGCGCATGGTGATTGTTAAACTGATAAGCCCATATTGGCAAAAGTTGAAACTCCGATGTCAGAGGGCTCCCAGGTTTATTCAATCGTGGCCAGGTGCTTAGCAACATCATAGCTATGTAGGAAGAATCCGAAATAGGATAAGTGGATATGAAATTAAAGTTCAGGATTTGAGCTCATGGGGCCTAGTAAATGACATCATTCATGAAGGATGGAGTCCTGAAACTACTTACTACCAAAGGACCCAGAGAAAAGGCAGTGTTTTGTTTGGTAACTTCTAGCTGGATACAGGGCAGATTTTTTCTCTTGATTTTGAGGCTTGACAAGTGTCAATTCTTGTTGTGGTGACCAAAGGGGTGTAAATATTATTTCTTAATTATGGTAAAAACATGTTTCTCACGATTTTAGGGTGACGCTAGAAGTCATAGTAAATAGTACTTTGAAATGTTTTTATTCATTATCAAACCATGTTTGATAGTAGTCATTAAATGTGAGAGAGTTGCAACTGCAGTCTGTAGCCTTCAGATTGTATGACAAGCCAGGGGCCAGCATTATGCATAAACCTTTTATTCACTACTTATGAGCAGCAAATACTCCAAAGATCCAATAATAGAACACAACATGGACACACAATCCAAAATAGAACACTCATATAAGCTCCATGACCACCATTTCCTTTCTCTTTTTTTTGCTGCTTCTGAGCAGATACCTATGGGGTTGGCTTTATCAGTATTTGTGAGATTTTGGAATGTATAGTAATGATGCATCAAGCATACATTTTGACATTCCAAAATAGCGATTTTTACCGAATCGGTATTTTGGAATCGCAAAATGCAATGCATGTAGGAATTGCAACATATTTTGCTATTCTTTACATTACCTAATAGCGATTTGGTAAATACTGAATTACTATTAGGTAATATGACTGGTAAAGGCCCATAGGAAGGAATGGTTTTGCATTTTCTAATTTGCAATTACCGAATTGGTAACCGCAACCGCAGTTAGCAAATGCCAAGCCAAGGGTGCCTGCCGGCCTAAGGAGCCCCCGCCCCTGAATCACCCCCAAAAAAGAAAGTTTGCACATTTAAAGCGCACACATGCCCTAGGCGCTACATAGAACTTAGAAAAATGCATTTTTGTGCATTTTTCAAAGTATGCACATGGTTACCATCAACTTAAAGTTGATGGCAATTAGCATTTCCTAAATGCACAGTTTGCATTTAGGAAAGGCTTACTGCATGTGCATTAGGGAATCGCAAATTGTGGTTCCCTATCTGCATTCACATTGTAGGTAATTGTGAAAAATTGCGATTACCTAAATTGCGAATGTTAAGCCTCTGATGCATTATAAATGGGATTTTTACGTTCGCAAATGGGACGATTCGATTCTGAACAGAAAATTGTTTAATTGCACGTGCCCCTAGGTTTTTTAGCTTCTGTTAACCCAAAGTGTCTGAAGGAACTCATGTTTTAGCACAGGAGGAACAACCGGAGAAAATTAGAAAAGTGATCTGTGAAGAGTTACAAGATACAGTTAGGTGCTTCTTAAAAGAATGTAAAAGGAAAGGGAATGCTGTTCATGCTGGCAAGGTCCCAGGCTACATGCAGAGAGCAGGGTTCCTCTGTGAAATGAATGTTTTTCAGCAAATTGGATATCACCAAGATACACAGCGGGATTTGGATGAATATATACTGGTTTTGGGGTATGATGATGGGTTCAGAGATGCTGGTAGTGAGAGTTTGAATGATAGTGTGGGGAAAGAGATCAGGAATTCTATATTGCAGAAGCTATTTAGCCCTTCAGAAGTAAGGCATCCATGGAGCTTGGATTGGTGGCCAAGGGATCATTTGGTGCAGTGTATTAAATAATTGAAAAGGAGACCGCTGGAAGTGGAATGTTATTGCCCAGTGGTCAGTGATAAAGAAACTATGACTCCTAATTTGGATCCTGATTTAATTACATATCTTTTTTAATTGGAGGAGAGCCAAAGAAAGGTTTACTGCTTTAGATAAGGCGCACAGTTCTATGCGAATGTGTTTGGTGGAGGAAGTTTATATGGAAGGGCCGGAAGGAGAGGGCAAACCTTTGGCTGCATCTACTATAAAGCCCCCTATAGCCACGTCTGTGGAACATTTAGGGTAAATCAAAGATCAGCAGATTTTTTTTACCCAAAAAGTAAGAGGAAGAAGAAGCACTACTAGGTCTGCAAGAGAAAGAGCACAAGTTAATTTGCCAAAACAAGTTGAGTATGAGGACATCTTCTGGTTTTATCCACAGAAAGATAGTAGGCAATAGGAAGTGCCTCATTCAAGAATGGGAAAAGAGTACAAATGATCCTTGGGTGATTGTTTCATTTTTTGGGGAACGTAATAGAGTTCAATTTAAGGGCCATTGAAGGGACAGTTCTAAAGGAGTTGCATTTTGAGCAATTTCTAAGACAGATTGTAGATCACGAGGTGACTCAGATGTTAGAAACAGTAGCAGTTGTGAAGGTGGATGAGGATCCGGTTGGGTTTGTGAATACGCTGTTCTTGGTGAAAACAGAGGAAAAAGGTTAGAGACCTTTGATAAACTTAAGGGAATTGAATTATTTTGTGACCATTTCAAGATGGAAGGGATTCCGCTGCTAAGAGATGTTCTGCATGACTTTGAGTGGATGGTAAAAATTGATCTGAAAGGTGCATATATTTTAGTTCTGTTGGCTTTAGAGAGACAAGTTTTCCTACAGTTGAGATGGGAGGGCCAGTTATATCAGTTCAGGTGTCTTCTTTTTGGTGATTCATCAGCCCCTTAATGTCTTTGAAAGAAAATGAGACCTGTTGTGGGGTTATTGAGAGAAAGAGGTGTAGGGATGAGAACTTATTTAGATGATATTTTGATAATAAATCAGGATGAGGAGGTTTTGAAGTATCAGTTGCTTATGAAAAAGGAGATGTTGGAGTCTCTGTTTTTTTTAATGAATCAGAAAAAGTCACTTCAGATTCCTCCACAGAGGATGAAATTCTTGGGTAGACACAGTGAACGTACAGCCTCAGAAGAAGAATTTTAAAAAATTGTATTGATTTGAATCTTCTAACACACCGAGATACTGTACATATACAGCATTAAAATAAATCACAACCTTCACAGTTCACTGCACAGCCCCACTGAGAGAGCCCCACAGGTTCCTCCCATTCGAGGCTAAGCTTAGGATAACTAATCATTAAACATTGTCTCACAAAGTCAATCGGGGGCAGCCCCAAAATATTGTACCTCTCTCTCCAAAGACAATAGACAAAATTGGCATGGATCCAGGTGTATCCTTCTGTGTCTGGCCCAGTCTCACCAGACTATTTGATGTTTCTATGGGCAACGCCAGGCCAGGTATACTGAGCATTCTATGCCCATGCAGAGGTCCATGCCTGTGGCCCACCTGACCTTTGGTGGGGCCGCATGGTGTCCTAGCCCTTGCGATTTCGCACTTGGCCATCAACAGTTCCAACCAGAGCAGAGCACTCTTACATCTGTCTCCCCCTATATCTTCTGTAATGTGTAGAAGGATCAGTTTGGGGTCTATAGGGATTGTCCAACCTAATACAGTTTCCAAGGTCCCCTGGGGTCTCCACAGCGCAGGTAATCTCCCGAAGCAATCAGCCCCATTTTGAACAGCCATGCCCTAATGATGTATGTGCGGTGCCGCAGTTTGAGTTGAATCAAGCAAAATTGAGAGCCTCTCACAGCCACCCTAGGGGTAGCTGTTGCTTCAAGCCCAACCTCATCTTCCAGCAACCCCAAGTCCTGCGTCCACGTCTTCCGCACCCCCATTATGGGATCTGGCAGATTGTGCAACGGTATCTGGCAGAGGATGGATAATTTGTGCTCCTTGATGTCAGTGATTCAGAAAAGGGGGTGGTGATGAACAGAGTGTCTGAATTAAGCAGACCACTCTTACCCAGTCCAAAGATCAGGGCTTGATCCATCACCGTTTTTTAGCTCACTGCACCATCCCAGCTCAGAACTTGGCTATATGCAAATTAGTCTGACCCTGGCCCAGTGCATCATGGGAACAGGACAGACCAAACTACCAAGCCAATTCTTATACTGGGAAGAAAACAAGCTACCGGGGACCGGTTTCTGGCATTTCAGCCGTCTTCGGCCCGGCTTGCTTGAATCCTGATGGTGCAATGAGCTAGGGACTCACATCTGAGTATACCCTTCCACGCTTATGGTGGACAAAAATGATTCAGAAAAAGGGGTGGTGATGAACAGAGTGTCTGAATTAAGCAGACCACTCTTACCCAGTCCAAAGATCAGGGCTTGATCCATCACCGTTTTTTAGCTCACTGCACCATCCCAGCTCAGAACATGGCTATATGCAAATTAGTCTGACCCTGGCCCAGTGCATCATGGGAACAGGACAGACCAAACTACCAAGCCAATTCTTATACTGGGAAGGAAAGAAGCTACCGGGGACCGGTTTCTGGCATTTCAGCCGTCTTCGGCCCGGCTTGCTTGAATCCTGATGCTGCAATGAGCTAGGGACTCACATCTGAGTATACCCTTCCACGCTTATGGTGGCCAAAAATGATTCAGAAAAGGGGGTGGTGATGAACAGAGTGTCTGAATTAAGCAGATCACTCTTACCCAGTCCAAAGCTCAGGGCTTGATCCATCACCGTTTTTTAGCTCACTGCACCATCCCAGCTCAGAACTTGGCTATATGCAAATTAGTCTGACCCTGGCCCAGTGCATCATGGGAACAGGACAGACCAAACTACCAAGCCAATTCTTATAGTGGGAAGGAAAGAAGCTACAGTGGACCGGTTTCTGGCATTTCAGCCGTCTTCGGCCCGGCTTGCTTGAATCCTGATGGTGCAATGAGCTAGGGACTCACATCGGAGTATACCCTTCCACGCTTATGGTGGACAAAAATGATTCAGAAAAGGGGGTGGTGATGAACAGAGTGTCTGAATTAAGCAGACCACTCTTACCCAGTCCAAAGATCAGGGCTTGATCCATCACTGTTTTTTAGCTCACTGCACCATCCCAGCTCAGAACTTGGCTATATGCAAATTAGTCTGAACCTGGCCCAGTGCATCATGGGAACAGGACAGACCAAACTACCAAGCCAATTCTTATACTGGGAAGGAAACAAGCTACCGGGGACCGGTTTCTGGCATTTCAGCTGTCTTCGGCCCGGCTTGCTTGAATCCTGATGGTGCAATGAGCTAGGGACTCACATCTGAGTATACCCTTCCACGCTTATGGTGGACAAAAATGATTCAGAAAAGGGGTGGTGATGAACAGAGTGTCTGAATTAAGCAGACCACTCTTACCCAGTCCAAAGATCAGGGCTTAATCCATCACCGTTTTTTAGCTCACTGCACCATCCCAGCTCAAAACTTGGCTATATGCAAATTAGTCTGACCCTGGCCCAGTGCATCATGGGAACAGGACAGACCAAACTACCAAGCCAATTCTTATACTGGGAAGGAAAGAAGCTACCGGGGACCGGTTTCTGGCATTTCAGCCGTCTTCGGCCCGGCTTGCTTGAATCCTGATGGTGCAATGAGCTAGGGACTCACATCGGAGTATACCCTTCCACGCTTATGGTGGACAAAAACGATTCAGAAAAGGGGGTGGTGATGAACAGAGTGTCTGAATTAAGCAGACCACTCTTACCCAGTCCAAAGATCAGGGCTTGATCCATCACCGTTTTTTAGCTCACTGCACCATCCCAGCTCAGAACTTGGTTATATGCAAATTAGTCTGACCCTGGCCCAGTGCATCATGGGAACAGGACAGACCAAACTACCAAGCCAATTCTTATACTGGGAAGGAAAGAAGCTACCGGGGACCGGTTTCTGGCATTTCAGCCGTCTTCGGCCCGGCTTGCTTGAATCCTGATGGTGCAATGAGCTAGGGACTCACATCGGAGTATACCCTTCCACGCTTATGGTGGACAAAAACGATTCAGAAAAGGGGGTGGTGATGAACAGAGTGTCTGAATTAAGCAGACCACTCTTACCCAGTCCAAAGATCAGGGCTTGATCCATCACCGTTTTTTAGCTCACTGCACCATCCCAGCTCAGAACTTGGCTATATGCAAATTAGTCTGACCCTGGCCCAGTGCATCATGGGAACAGGACAGACCAAACTACCAAACCAATTCTTATACTGGGAAGGAAACAAGCTACCGGGGACCGGTTTCTGGCATTTCAGCCATCTTCGGCCCAGCTTGCTTGAATCCTGATGGTGCAATGAGCTAGGGACTCACATCTGAGTATACCCTTCCACGCTTATGGTGGACAAAAATGATTCAGAAAAGGGGGTGGTGATGAACAGAGTGTCTGAATTAAGCAGACCACTCTTACCCAGTCCAAAGATCAGGGCTTGATCCATCACCGTTTTCTAGATTACTGCACCATCCCAGCTCAGAACTTGGCTATATGCAAATTAGTCTGACCCTGGCCCAGTGCATCATGGGAACAGGACAGACCAAACTACCAAGCCAATTCTTATACTGGGAAGGAAACAAGCTAGGGGGGACCGGTTTCTGGTATTTCAGCCGCCTTCGGCCCGGCTTGCTTGAATCCTGATGGTGCAATGAGCTAGGGACTCACATCTGAGTATACCCTTACACGCTTATGGTGGACAAAAATGATTCAGAAAAGGGGGTGGTGATGAACAGAGTGTCTGAATTAAGCAGACCACTCTTACCCAGTCCAGAGATCAGGGCTTGATCCATCACCGTTTTTTAGCTCACTGCACCATCCCAGCTCAGAACTTGGCTATATGCAAATTAGTCTGACCCTGGCCCAGTGCATCATGGGAACAGGACAGACCAAACTACCAAGCCAATTCTTATACTGGGAAGGAAACAAGCTACCGGGGACCGGTTTCTGGCATTTCAGCCGTCTTCGGCCCGGCTTGCTTGAATCCTGATGGTGCAATGAGCTAGGGACTCACATCTGAGTATACCCTTACACGCTTATGGTGGACAAAAATGATTCAGAAAAGGGGGTGGTGATGAACAGAGTGTCTGAATTAAGCAGACCACTCTTACCCAGTCCAAAGATCAGGGCTTGATCCATCACGTTTTTTAGCTCACTGCACCATCCCAGCTCAGAACTTGGCTATCACCACCCCCATTTCTGAATCGTTTTTGGCCACTATATGTGTGGCAGGGTATACTCAGACATGAGTCCCTTTCTCACTGCACCATCAGGATTCAAGCAAGCCGGGCCGAAGACGGCTGAAATGCCAGAAACCGGTCCCCGGTAGCTTGTCTCCTTTCTGGTGAAGAATTGGCTTGGTAGTTTAGTCTGCCATGTTCCCATGATGCACTGGGCCAGGGACAGACTCATTTACATATAGCCAGGTTCTGAGCTGGGATGGTGCAGTGAGATAAATAACGGTGATGGATCAAGCCCAGATCTTTCGACTGGGTAAGAGTGATCTGCTTAATTCAGACACTCTGTTCATCACCACCCCCATTTCTGAATCGTTTTTGGCCACTATATGTGTGGCAGGGTATACTCAGACATGAGTCCCTTTCTCACTGCACCATCAGGATTCAAGCAAGCCGGGCCGAAGACGGCTGAAATGCCAGAAAGCGGTCCCCGGTAGCTTGTCTCCTTTCTGGTGAAGAATTGGCTTGGTAGTTTAGTCTGCCCTGTTCCCATGATGCACTGGGCCAGGGACAGACTGATTTACATATAGCCAGGTTCTGAGCTGGGATGGTGCAGTGAGATAAATAACGGTGATGGATCAAGCCCTGATCTTTGGACTGGGTAAGAGTGGTCTGCTTAATTCAGACACTCTGTTCATCACCACCCCTATTTCTGAATCGTTTTTGGCCACTATATGTGTGGCAGGGTATACTCAGACATGAGTCCCTTTCTCACTGCACCATCAGGATTCAAGCAAGCCGGGCCGAAGACGGCTGAAATGCCAGAAACCGGTCCCCGGTAGCTTGTCTCCTTTCTGGTGAAGAATTGGCTTGGTAGTTTAGTCTGCCCTGTTTCCATGATGCACTGGGCCAGGGACAGACTGATTTACATATAGCCAGGTTCTGAGCTGGGATGGTGCAGTGAGATAAATAACGGTGATGGATCAAGCCCTGATCTTTGGACTGGGTAAGAGTGGTCTGCTTAATTCAGACACTCTGTTCATCACCACCCCCATTTCTGAATCCTTGATGTCAGTGAGCAGGATTCTTGCCTCTGGAGTAGAGTATTCAGTGATGACCACATTATTTGGCAAAATTGCATGGGTGCATGTCTGAACTCGAGGTAATGGGAGAATTGGTTACAGTGCAGGCGATACTCCATCCCTAGCTCCTGAAATGACTTGAGAGACCTATAATGGAGCATGTATCCCAGGATTGATATGCTGATGGTGTCCCACTGAGTTAACCCGAGGAGTGCTGTCACTGTGCGGTGCATAAGTGTGGTTCCGCTCCACAGTAGAGACCCAAATGTGAGTCTCCCTGCTCATCCCATGATCTCCGTGGCAGCTGCCCAAATAGAGAGTACCACTAGCGTGGGACATCACTGACATATAGTAAATGCTGAAGATTTGTTTTCTCCATAACCCATCCTTGTACTGCATATGCTGGGTTGCAAAAGAACCCAAAACACCAGTTGTTGATTACCAATAGGTGGTCCATTCTGTAGTATGACAGTAGATCTGGGGTTGCTATGTCCCTCAACCACAGGACAACAACACTTCCCAAGGGAAATCCTGGGGACCTGCCCCACAAGAGGTCTCGAATCAGAAAACTGGCTCTGGCGAAGAATTTATGCTTGATGGGGAAAGTGTGGTTCTGGAGCTGATATAAAAGCAGCAGGATAGAATCTATCTGGAATATGGCTGAGTAGCAGAGGGAAAGATAGTGGAAGGGAGGCCCAGAATGTTGGTATTTTGCCTGGTATGTCAGATGAGATCGTAGTTTAGCCTCATAGGCACAGGCTCTCCCTTCCATAACAAATAGCCCTGAGCTATTTAAAGCCTGCAGGGAGCACCTGTAACTCTGGTGGGCATGGGCACTTGTCGTCGGACACTGGGCAATGTGGTAAATGGATGACTTTGGTCTGTTTATACGAAGGTCCCAGAAGGTCCCAACTATCTGGAGAATTTGGAAAGCCCATGGTCCCTTCACAGTAGGGTAATCCTAGAAATATTATGACATTGTCAGCATAAAGGGAGATCCTGCCGCTGATAGTCAGGACCTTTGGAAATCACAAAACAGGGCATACACTCACCCAGGCCACCAAGGGCTCATTGCCAAGGCAAAGAGCAGGGTGGAAAGGGGGCATCCCTGGCATGTGCCGCTCCTTATATTGAACCAGTTTGACATGGCCTCACCAAGCCTTGCATGGAGGCTCATGTGTAACAGCCACGCATAGCAAAAAAAATTGGGTCCAAACTGGAAACGGATCAAGGTAAACAGATAATCCAATCTAACAAGTTGAAGGTTTTCTGAAAATCCACTAGAAGCAGAGCCTGATGTCCAGGTAGAATGGCACACAACTCAATGGTTTTAACGACCCTCCAGAGAATATGTTGCATGGACAATTGAGGGATGAAACCAAACTGATCGGGATGGATGTGGTGACCAATCTCATCCAACAGTCAGTTAGCTAACACCTTGGCCCATACCTTGACCTTCGTGTTTAGCAATGATATTGGTCTGTACTCCTCTTAGTGGGTTCTGCGGAGGCTCGGCTTCAGGATAACTACTATGCCTGCTGCCCTAAGGTCCCTACTAAGCAACTTGCCCATTATCAGGGCTTCACTAAAGTTCTGTATCAAAGCCTTGCTTGCCTGAGGCCATGTAAGCCTCCAAAACTCCACCAGGAAGCTGTTGGGTCCCGGCACATTGCTCGCCTGATGCTGGCCTAGGGCAGTCCTCAACTCCTCAGACGTGATCTACGCCTCTAATGAGTTGCGGTCTATCTGTGGCAGGCAAGTCAACGGCAAGTCAATCTCAAACCAGTGTAGTTCGACTGGGGTCCTGCAGAATCAGGACTATAAAGTCACTGGTAATACCCAGGAAATACCGCCACTACTGCTCTGCTTTCTGTTACGTGGTAACCTTTGTCTAACTCAATATAAGCTATGAGGGTACTGGAGGCGCGGGGTGTACATAACCCTTGCAGTGGTTTGGTTACCATGTCCCCCTATTGGGGAACATGGTTGCGTGTCACCATCCATGACTCAAGGGCTTCTTGCATAGATTCCTGCTGAAGCAGTGTTTAAGTGTGTAGTGAGTCACGCAAGATTGAGTATTCTGCTGTAGCAATGTAGTGCTGTTCACGTACATAGATCGGAGACTCAGGGTCTGTCCCCTTCTGCTGGCGTCGGGCTCGCTACCCCTTGTCGTAGCAAATAATTTCCACCCCTTAGGGTGGTCTTGAGGGCCTCCCAGAGGACTACTGGGGATTCTACTTACCCACAGTTTTATTTCAGAAATCGTTCACAAATACAGCAACAGGCCTCATGGAACGCTTCCAGTGGAGGCTCCTGTGGCTCATGCCACATCCTACTGCAGATGGTGTTGCCCCCAGGCAAGATCTAGCAATATCAGGGAGCGGTCCAACAGTCCCCTCGCCAGCATGCGGAAGGTGAGTACGCAGCGAACACATCGCTTGGGGAGGAGAAAATAGTTGAGACGTAAGAGAGATCTGTGTAACTTGAAATAAAGGTGTAACAGCCCTCCTCTGGGTGGTGCAACTTCCATTCCTTTATTAGGGACATGTTATGTATGAAAGAGAGAAGGGCTGTTTGGTCAGTCACTTTCGAGGATGAGGTAGAAGAGAGATCTAAGCCAGGGTCGCCAACTCCATTGAGGTCCCCGCCAAGAGCTCTGCAGGGAGGCGGGATAGCACCCCTACGAAGTCGGATGTGATGGACGGGGGGTTTATACACAGACAAGAGATGATTGGAAATTTGCTAGTTGAATTGTTTGGGAAGGGTCTCAGTTACAGAACTTTTAATTAATACAGATTTGCAATAGCGGCTTAATGTTCACCTCTGGCCAAGCAATAGGTTTTGAGGTACAAGAGCATGAACCTGGAAATTAGCTACATTGTTATATTTGTTTTCTTTTAAAAGAGTCTCAGATGTAAGAGTTTTGGAGTTAAGCAATAGGTATTTTCAGTCACATGGTATGTTTTTTTAGATTTGGAAAAGGACTAAAAGTATGTTAGAATCATTTTTTTACCACATTTTGATGAGTAATGGAAACTTTATGTTGAAAGGTGAATTAGAGAGTATGAGGCTAGAGTGAGTGATCATAAGCGTGAGTCAGTGGATCAATTGTTGATTTATTAGTGAAACCTTCTGGTGCTGTTTCTTCTGCAACCATTGTTAGATGGGTTAAGAATGTTATGAAAGAAGTAGGGTGATGAGGGGTGTTATGTCTATGAAGATTTTTAAAACAGACGGACGTTTGGATACTGAAGGTGGCTGATCGGTCTTATGCTGATATTTAAAAAATGTGACTTCAAATCAATTTGAGTATATTTACTGCATAGAGAATTGCGATTTTAATCTAGACAAGGAGGCCACCATTATCCCTCCCTTCCACCGTCATTGTGGAAACATTTGAGGAAGATAACGTGAGTACATGTGTATACATATATATTTCAGGCATTTAGAATTATATTGTTATCAATTGCAGATTGTTTTAAAAGTGATAATGTTTGGAACACAAGGTTTGCAAAGTTTGTTGCTTTTTCTTCCAGTGAGCCAGTGATATATTCAGAAGGATGATCAAAGATGTTTTCAAGGAGAAGAGGTTTATAGAACATTTGGTTAGATTAGGCAGATACACAAGAGGAAGCAAATGGTGGTCATGGAGCTTATATGGATTGTCAGTGTTCTATATTGGATTGTGTGTTCATGCTGTATTCTATTCTTAGATTTTTGAAGTGTTTACTTCTCAGGGGTAGTGAATAAAAGGTTTATGCATAATGCTGGCCTTCATGTCTTTAATAACATTGCGATTCTCTATGCAGTAAACCTCTGAGAATCGACATTTACTCCCATACTGGCATATTAGCATTGCAATATTGCCATATTTGTCATAACAGTATCACAACATTGAAACAAATGTGGGATCCCACTGCTTCACCTCCCAGCAGGATCGCCCCTAGGCATCATGGTAAATGCAGTTTGCCAATGTGTGTACTTGCAAAGACTCTCAAGTGTTTCACCAGGTAGGAGCAGATTAGTGCTGGCCATCTCTACACACGTGTTTCTGGATTGTTCCCCGTCATCAGTAGAGATTAGGCAATTCGAATGTATGGGGTTGCTGAGCAGGCTGTCAAAGTATTCTCAGGTCACAGTACCTCTCCAGGCGCGCAGGTGACTCTCCAAGCGCTCGTCATCTCAAATGGCTCGAGGGAGCCTTTTAAACAGGAAACAAATGTGGGATCACACTGCTTCACCTCCCAGCAGCTTCGCCCCTAGGCATCATGGTAAATGCAGTTCGCCAAGTGTGTGTACTTGCAAAGTCTCTCGAGTGTTTCACCAGGTAGGTGCAGATTAGTGCTGGCCATCTCTAGACACGTGTTTCTGGATTGTTATCCGTCATCAGTAGAGATTAGGCAATTCGAATGTATGGGGTTGCTGAGCAGGCTGCCAAAGTATTCTCGGGTCACAGTACCTCTCCAGGCGTGCAGGTGCTGCTCTACGAGCTCGTCAGCTCAGATGGATCTAGGGAGCCTTTTAAACAGGAAACAAATGTGGGATCACACTGTTTCACTTCCCAGCAGGTTCGCCCCTAGGCATCATGGTAAATGCAGTTCGCCAAGTGTGTGTATTTGCAAAGTCTCTCAAGTATTTCACCAGGTAGGTGCAGATTAGTGCTGGCCATCTCTAGACACGTGTTTCACAATTGTTATCCGTCATCAGTAGAGATTAGGCAATTTGAATGTATGGGGTTGCTGAGCAGGCTGCCAAAGTATTCTTGAGTCACAGTACCTCTCCAGGCACACAGGTGCCTCTCCAGGAGCTCGTCAGCTCAATTGGCTCGAGGGAGCCTTTTAAACAGGAAACAAATGTGGGATCACACTGTTTCACCTCCCTTTTCTTTTTTGAAACATTTTTATTATGTATTTATCCCATTTTATGCAAGACGAGCAGATAGCAACATATATGACAAAAGAAAATAGCATACTAGCATACAGTATCATGTAAATGCATTGGAAACATAAGAAGAGAAAAGAGAGCAGAAAAGAACTGAACAGAGGAATGATTATGCACTTTCTGCTTGAATCCAATCCGTAACCGGTGCCCAAATCTCCATTCCCATAGTCCTTTTATTTCGGCCATTGGTTCTATATATAGCCACTTCCAAATTATACATAGCTAAAAAACCAGCACGCCAAGTCTCAAAAGACGGGGGAGCAGGACTGATCCACTCACGCGTGCTACAAGAACTTGCTAACGCCATACAGATGAACAAAAAGCTTTTTCTATCTTCAGAAAGTATATCTGGCGTTACACCGATCAATACCATCTCCCCCGTTATAATGACTGTCGATCCCAACAATTTAACCAAGAATTGTTCAATAGAAGAAAATAGATTAATCAATTTTGGGCACAAAAAAACATATGTAGAGCATCGGCTGCACATTCCCCCCATCTGTTACACGTCGTGCCCACCGTTGTCCCCATTTTGATATCTTACCAGGCATATAATAAAGGTCAAATAAATCCATATAGTGCTGTGATCTCCCTGTGATTAAGATTTTATTCGCTAATCTAGTTGATTCCTCTATATTAATTGAGTCCCGACCTAGCTTTGCTGACCATTTACTCTGATATATCTCTATATCATCCGGACCTGATGGCATAAGAATTTTATAATATTGTCCAATCAATGTTTTCCTAAACATGCTGTCGATAAGAGGAATTCTCCTCAATTGTGATTCCACCTGGGATCCTAGTGTATTAATATAGCTATGGATTTGCAGGTACTTAAAAAAATCTGTTCCTTGTAAATTAAATTTATCTTGAAGTTCAGAAAAGGAAAGAAGGCGAACATCACTAATTACATCACCCAAGTATTGGATACCATTCATACGCCATCTATTCATTGCAGAATCATAAAATATTGTGTGTACTTGCAATGTCTCTCAAGTGGATTGGATTGTGTGTCCGTGCTGTATTCTATTCTTAGATATTTGAAGTGTTTACTGCTCAGGGTAGTGAATAAAAGGTTTATGCATAATGCTGGCCTCCATGTCTTTAATAACATTGCGATTCTCTATGTAGTAAACCTCTGAGAATCGACATTTACTCCCACACTGGCATACTGGCTTTGCAATATTGCCATATTTGTCATAACAGTATCACAACATTGTTGACTAATGAGGAAACTCTTTATCGAAATCCTGAAAATTGTTTCCTGCAATAAGCAATTTCTACCATACAGCTGTCTTACTGTTTCCATATTTTGGAGTTATGTACCAGACAAGAGTCTCAAACAAACAAAACTTTTTCTTCACAAGTATTGCTTTTTCCTGTCTCACTACTGGACTGATTTTTCTCTCAGTGTCATTCCTACACATGCAGCACATGCAGTTAATTCCACGGAATACTTTAACTCCATCAGAACCCCTCAAATCATTATCCTCCAATTGCAATTTGATGAAGCGCTCGAATCATTAATGCACAGTAACTGAGGTCGCCAAGAGAATGTGCTTTGCTAAGTTTTATCTTTGGATTAATAGAACCTGGCTGGCAGTGTTTTTGACATAAACTCTGCCATGGCTTTGGAGGCCAGGTGCTTTTTTGAGTATTGCCTGACTCCCCATTGCTTCCTCTGCTTGTTGAGTTGTCATCTCTGTGTCCACCATATGTCTTCTCCATGTTCCGTATCTTCCCAAATATGGCACCCAGATCAAATCATATAAACAGGAAAAGGCACAGGACTAAGTGATTGGCTTTATCCTCGGGCTACATCATCAGTGTCTGGAAGCCTCATTGAGATCAACATTGTCATCATTCACTTAAAGTATCATTACTCTCCCCTGGACACATATCTGCCTGTTTACCGATCTTGGTGTGATATATCTCCAGCATCTTTGCTAAGACAGCTTTTCATTCACTTTTGCTGCTGAATCCTCACATAAGAACTGATCATAAGCATAGGAGCTATTGCTCATGTCCCAGTTCCACTATGTTTTATTCAGTCAGGTTAGCTTAAATCCAGTGGCACAGCAAGCAATGGACCCATGTCTGAGCTAGAATGTGACAAAGCCTTTTGCCATTCTTACAGCAAAGCCTAGGATTAGCTAGTGCCATCCACGCCAATCTGAAAAATGATAATTTACAAATCCAGGCAGTGTATTTCAATTTAGGATTGGTTAAATATCATCAAAGCCAATCTGGAATGAATAAAAGCAACCCTGGCACATGTGTTTTTCTCTAATTAGAGGTCATCCTCAGAGAGATATAGCTTTGTCCCAACACAAGGGAGCATAGAGTATACATTATGACAATACCGTTTCAGGCTTAGAGCAAAAAAGAAAGCAGGGAAGTCTGGGTGGTTTCCAAGTTCAGGTGGAGAGCAGTTCCTTTATATGAATCACCCTACAATACCACCAGCACTCTGAATCTGCTCACCTAAAATGTCTCTTTTTCAAACACAGTTTTTAACATAGGATTAAAACAGAGCCTTCCACACCAAGGCAAAAGTTACTGTCATATTCTAGTTCGGTGTGAGTGGAAATGTGCTGAACTCATGCTTAAAAACTCTGCTAGAAAAACAGACATTTCAGGTGAACCAATTCAGAGAACTACCCAGAGTTTCCTGCTTTTTTCCTTTTTGCATATATATAGGCATTTTTTGATGCTGTTCAACAAATCTTCATGATATTTTCCCCCAAAAAGTGCACCTATGATTCTTGTTAAGCCTGAAATCTTTTGGGGCAATACATCAAGCGGGGAGTGAGAAGAAAGGGGTTCAAGAAAAGGGAATTATGAATGTAAATTTCCATAGGAGCTTTGAACATGACTATATGCCAAATCGCTGGACAGATTTACACCACATGTGGCAGAAAGCTAGCTTTTGGTTTGCAGAGTGTGCTTTTTTGATTTAAGTCCGTTTTTATTTTCAAAAGAGAATCATAGGAAGGGTCTACATATAGACAGCATATGGCCCACAACCCTTTGTAGGGCCGGCCGCATTATTTAGAGGGGGCATGCAAAACGCAGGTAATAGTTATCAATGCAGGTGTTACACAGTAAGTCGCCTACAACCCATGGTGGGCCGGCTGCGTAGCACAAGAGGCACTGCATAAGAATTGTAATATGGAGGAGCCTCTAGACCCAAATTCAACATGAATAATAAAAAAAAAGAGAAAAACCTGGAGAAGGAGGCAGAGCACGATTAGCTGACAGGGAGAGCTAAGAAGACGGAAAAACTAGGAAAAAGAAAGAAAAATTAGGACGGGGTTAAAGACAAATAAAATGGAACGGGGGAAGGAGTTGTATTGCTTGTGAAGTCCAATAATGGCGGTCCAAGGCAGTATCGAAAAGGAGGAGGGTGCCGGTTTGGGGGGGGAGTGGGCAAGAGCGTTCAATAGTCGGATCACCTTTCGAGGCACAACATGGCGGACGTGGGGCAGGGCCAGTGTGGGTGGCATCACAGCGTCCTCGAAGAGGCGTAGAACCTGGAGCTTCGGGGGCAGAAGACACATATTTTCCATTTTTCAAAGGTAAGTGACCAGTGGCTGCAATATTTTGGTGAAGTGAGTGTCACGGGACTGCAAGCGCACAGTAAATAATTCCATAGTCACTGTGTGCCATAAGCGTGTGAACCTCTTTCCAGAATAGATTCTGGAGTGGACAGGCTCACCAAATTTGGATAAAACATCCGGGGAGCTCAAGCATCTCCAGCACAGTGGAGAGGAAGTGGGGAGTGCAGTCGAGAGGGTGTGTATTATCATTGCGTCATAATCTTGTATGCAGTTTCCTGTTGAGAGATGCTGCGATATACCTTCAGGATATCCTGCCACTGGTGGCTCCATTAGGAGGGCGCGATTGCAGATGAAGCTTCCAACTTCCATTGACGTTGACATGAATGAGGGACTTCAGGAGGAGACTGTTGTAAGACCTGATAGGTCTGAGAGATAAGTCCCTTTAAGTCGTGAAAGGAATGCACTAAGCGTTCAAAAGGGGTGAATGCTCAAGTGGCGGCCTGTATTGTAGAAGACGTGGATACCCAATGACGAAGCTGTACGTATTGAAGCCTGGCTCCCTCCGGGAGTCAAAATTCCTCCTTGCATTTAGCAAAGGTTTTGAGTGTGTCTCCTATGAACAGATCCCAGATCGTTCTGCAGCCACCCCCCAAACAGTTAGAGAATACCTGTGGGTTAATAGCCGGCGGGAATAGCAAATTTCCAGCAATGGGGGTATGGGGGGAAGGAAAGGTAGTGAATCCCTTAGAGTTGGCTACTTTGTCCCAGATGTATAAAACCGGCTTCTTATTAAGGGAAAGGTAGGCACTACCGGAGCGTGCGATCCGGGGGAGACAGGGAAGGTCCCAAATCGTTTGTCCAGTTACCGCCCTGTCCACATGGAACCAGACCTTTTCGATTCCCCTCCTATCCACTCAGAGATGAAGCGAAGGTGGGAAGCCCAATAGTACAATAGTACTTTAGTAAGTTGGGACACGCAAGCCCATCCCTGTCCCACGGGAGCATAAGAATTTTGTTGGAAAATTGCGGTCTACGCCCGCCCAGATGAAATTAGTGATGTCGCACTGAAGACTTTGGATCTGGTGCTGCGGAATCGGGGTGGGGAAACATTAAAATAAATATAAAATTTTCAGAAGCTCCGACATTTTGATGGCATTTGAGCAGCCCAGCAAGGGGAGGGTGAGAGGTTTCCACTGGTAGAGGACGGTGGATTGTAGTGTGGGAATCTCCTCCCTGGGGATCATGAGGTTCAGGGCCCAGGACTTCTCATGGTTAATTTTGAGACCAGATGCCAATTCAAAGGACCGCAACAAAGAGAGAAGTGCCAGGGGAGAGGTGTGCGGACGGGATAGCATGAGAATAAGGTTGTCTGCAAAGAGAGCCACTTTGTGTTGTTGGCCTCCGAGGAGGATGCCATGATCGTCGGGAGCTTGTCGGATCATCATGGCTAGAGGTTCCACCTCAAGGGCAAACAACAGGTGGGAGAGGGGGCAGCCCTCTCCCCCCTGGGGTTTGTGAGTTGGCCATTAACTTGTTCTCGAGCCTGTGGGGAGAGATAGGGGGCCATGATCCTGGCTATCATGGACGGGCCCAGCCTGATTTTGTGCAGTACGGCTCGAAGGAAGGTCGGGTCCACTCAATCAAACGCTTTTTCCTCCGGGAGCGATAGCAAACATGCCGGCATGTTCCAATGGTGGGCCTTCCCTACAAGATTAATACGACACACATTGACCGCTGACGATGCCGGGTGAAGCCAACCTGTTCCGGTTCTATAAGCTGGGTAGATGCGGATCAAGTCGCTTAGCCAATATTTTTGTGAATATTTTAAGGTCTAATTTCAAGCGGGCTATTGGACAAAACGAAGAGCATAAAGTGGGGTCCTTGCCGGGTTGGGAATGAAGGCAATATCTGCCAGCCCCATAGAGGGGGGCAGTCCAGCCGTATCGGTAAAAGAATTAAAAATTCACAGTAGATGATGCTGGAGATGTGGTAAAAAAAAGCGATAGAAGGACAGGGGAAGACCGTCTGGGCCCAGTAATTTCCCAAGGGTCACATACTTCAGAGTGCCTGCAACCTCTTCTTGAGTAAGGGGTTCCTCCAGCTGCTGAGGGTGATGTTGGCTCATTGGTGTCCAGGAGCAATTGTCCAGAACGGCTTGTACCCGGCCTGGAGGTGTCTCGTCCTCAGCAGTAGGCGCGCTTAGCCGCCTCAGTAGTTGTCCGCGTTTTATCACCAGTCTGGACATTGGCTATGTGTGATTTGGCAGCACGCGCTCGCAGACCTCTAGCCAGGACCGTACCCACTTTATCCCCCCTTCAAAATAGCGTTGCTTCAGCACAAGGAGAGCCCGCTCAGCTTTATTAGTTCAAAGGGAGCGCAGTTGCCACAGAGGTTCGCTATGCGTCATTCATGCGCAAGTGAGGGGCCCTCCTGATCCTGTCTCTCCAGGGCCTTGATGTCCTAAAAGAGGTTGTTTTCCAGGAGGCACACTTCTCGCGCACATACAATTGCTAGAGATGTGATATGGCCTTGAATCGTGGCCTGGAATGCATCCCATATTAAAACTAAATGGCAATGCTTTTTGACACGAGACGATGTAATATGAAGATATTTACATGCACTAACTGCACTGTATAAGTTATGAATGATATGTTATTTAAAAGTTGAATGAATAAAATATTTCAAAAACAATAAACAGAATCTATTTCCAAAACAATATGCACCTAACAACAAAAGCAAGCATATATTTTGGAATACATCTTCCTCAGAACTCTTCTTCTTGATGGTGATCTTGTTATAATTCATTGGAACCCAAATAAATGTTTGGCAACACAGTATCAATACACACATTATATATTACAATTTAAAATGTACACATCTCAAATTTCACTTTTTAAACTTGAATAGCTTGTCCTTACGGTAATAGCAGACTTGGGAAAATTAAACCAATATAAGTTACCGAGTTTCTAAAAAATGATCTGGGATGATACAGAAGGTTGGAACATCACCATCATTTAGAGCAATCATGCTACACTTAATACAGGAATCAATTTAGAGGTTTGTGCTAAAGCAAAATGCTCTTGTTCTAAACAGATTTAGTCATTCTGCCATGGGCAGGCACAGATGTAAAATTACTGCTGCCATGCTACACTGGAGACATTTTCTGCCTGTTTTACATTACTGCAGAGCTCAAATTCATGCCCAAAGTAATTAATTGCCCCTCACAAGATCAAAGATATATTTCTATATTTAACAATAATTGGTATTTTATATTTTATCTGAAGGATAGTTTTCAGAATTTTACTCTCTGCCTTCAATGGCATTAACATTCTACAAAACCCAAATGTAGAATTACATTTGGATTACTCCAAATGTGCATCAGAATCCATATTTTTGCCTAGATGTTCAAAAGACTTAATATTAGCGGGTATTACAAACCTTTTGCGCGGATTCAAACATCCGTCACTGCCATTTTCAAATGCCATTATTTTCTTAACTTGTGGCAGGAAGAAATGCTAGAGTATATCTTATGCATTAATGAAGACACTTTTTTAAATCAATACACTCACGACTGCTACTCAGTTTTATGCCCTCTACTAATACTTATGACATGAAAGACATTCTTCTCCTTGGAAATAGGGATCTCAAAAGGAGTCCCTCGGGGACAAGCTATGTCGTTTAGTTCACACTCTATAAATGCACATGCATAAAGGCATTTATGACAGATGGGGAAAAAACAAACATGACATCATGGATCATTACGATGTCGGTCGGAGTTGCCTCCTACATACATCGTCACGGGTCTTGGGACCGACTGACCTCTGATCAGCGGTACCGACACTGCAATTATGATGTGACCGCACATGGTGCGGTCGCAGGATCCAATTTCTCTACAGAATCTTGTGCTGCAGCACAAGCTCCCATAGAGAAGTGGGAGTTTCTGTTAATCCCTGCACCGCATGACAGGCACCTCTCGGTGCCTATCACACAGTGCAGGGATTAATAGTGGGGCACCGTTGGTGCCACCCAGGACCCCAACCAGAGGCTGCAGAGGCATGAGGGACCACTAACGGCCCCCAAAGTCACTTACCAATGGGTTTTTCATGTCGGAAAGCCCGACATGAAAAGCCTGTTGGCAACCGGCATCGTTATCCCGACGGCGGAAACGCCATCCTTAAGGGATTACGTTGCGGTTCCGATTGGTTTTGGGGCTCCTTGAGCCCATAGGAAGCCAGCCGGAATGTCCGGCCGGTTTACACTCTGACCACCTTTATTGTAATAAGGCGGTCGTACCTTAAACCTTAGATTTCAGTCAGAAAGCCACCGACCTGCGGACAGAGGCTTTCCGACCAACATCATAATAGGGCCCCATGTGTCTGAACGTCAATCAATAGTGGCAAATATTAAAATGAAAAAAGAACTGGAGCCCTTTCTAGTAGTGAATATATGTTGGAGACAATCTATTAATATTAAGTCTAAATATCCTGCTCTCTTATGAAATGTAAACTCCACAGAGCTTTAATTTTTTATGACGGCCATGTGAAAGATTGGGTTGTAGTTCTTTTGAAAAAAAAATAATGAAACATAAAACAATCAATACTCGGGAGCATTTTTTAAGAAATGTGTTAAGTAGAGGGTCTGTAAAGAGATTAAAAATTGTAGTTGCTCTCTAGTCAGCCCCGTAGCAGATTGACAGCTATTAACCCCCACCCAAAAGGTGAGACTTTTGCCCAGATTTAGGGATTTCTATTTGTTTGTCAACTTCATACTGAAACCTGGCAATAGGGCGCAGACACACTGATTACTTTGAGAAGACCTCAAATCTCCCGAGCCTGCATGTGTGCACACCACTTAGTGAAAGATTGGCCCAACCCTTGTTGCGCTAACAGCTTAATTCAACATGCTAGGAGAGCTTAAGGTTCTTGAATGCTATTATGTTCTGAAAGCCGGAAAAGCAGTTGCTAAATACTGAGGTTGCTAAGCAGGTGCAAACACTGGCACATCTCAGTGAAAAGAGTATAATGCCTGGCATCTGCATGATGTTCTGTCATGCTCACTTAAACAACTAATACCTGCCTAATATTAGCGGTGCCTACGTAAGAACAGCATTCTGTCACAATCACTGCTATTTACTTCCCCCTTTTCACACGCATTACATACAAATGTAACAACTCAATGAAAACAACTGGCGAGAATTACTGCTGATATCATACAGTCAAGTTAAACAGCTAATAAGTGCATACAAATAATACAATAAATACCATGATGAGAACAAGGTCATGGGTTAACTTACAGGTGATTCAAAGGCAGCCAGTAGGTTAATGAACTAAGCTGTCTGCCCCTTGGATGGGCTAAACAACCAGATATAGACAGCTTCTAGTGTTGAAACACTTTGCAGCTCATTCCACCTGGGCTGTGCAATTTAGTAGAAATGTTGCTCCGATGCCATGCCGCCCACAACTGTTCAGAAACTCAAGGAAAACTCCTCCATTCTGCCCTAACTTTCTGTTTAATACAGAAAGTGCTTCTGGTGGTTGCTCCAGAAGCATTTTCCTTGAATGTAGGGGAATGTTGGCTGCTGTTCTCCACTCGAATGAGGGAGGGTGGGTGGCTCAGGCCAGCTTTCAAGGCATTGTTGGGGTTCTAGCGCAGGGGCACTCAGTTGGAGTAACCAGGCGCTCTATAACCTGAATAATAATAATAATAATAATAATAATAATAATAATGCAGTCGACATCAATGGGTCGTCCATCACATTCAAGCGGCTGCTGCATGTCACATTGAGGGCCTGGAGAAATATGATCATATCAACCCCATCCTGATGAAACTACTCTGGCTCCCCTTGCCAGTCTACACAATCTTCAAAAGCAGCTGCTTCATTTACAAAGCCACACAAAACCAGCACCCCGCTTTCTTTGCAGACAAGAGTAACTGCCAGCACAGCATCACACTGGAGACACAGATGTGTACAAAAAGAAAGTACAAGGCAACAGGTGCGTTCCATCGATGCACCCAGGTCCTGGAGCAACTTCTCTATATCCATCAGGATCCCCCCATCCCCAACTCCAAATTTGCTGAAAATCAGGAAGGAGTTGAAGATGCACGTCCTTAAAGCATACTACATCAAGATGCAGCTACAGTCTACAAATCAGCTACTTCCTGAATCACGTTTTGAATGTGTCCTTCCCTTTGATCTTGTACAGCACGCCTCAGCCTTTGGCTAGTCTCGTGCTTTACAAATACCATGTTTATCCATGCATACATGCAAGTATCACATGGCCATACTTTATCAGCTGAGAAGGAAATGCTGTTCTCAAACAGTAATGCTTTCTGTCCCTAGTTACCTCTCTCATGACGTTTCGGGGAAAGTGCTTTTTTCGCCCTTGCTAAGAGCATTTTTTTTTATCCAATGCCTTTTTCCCTAAAGCCCTTGCAAATATGTGAAAGGACTGTCATTAAATATTTCTATTACCCTCTTGATGGCAATGCATGATATCGTTGCAGCTATTGCTGAAGGTGACACTGAAGTAGGGTAAATTCCAAATACATATATTTGTTCCCTTCTATGCTCTCCTCTGCTGCTGACAGCAGGTCTGTCAGCATGAGGGTTGAGTAAGTAAAGTTGTAGCAACAGGTCTGTTCAAGGTATCCAGCTCTGAAAGATCAGCAATCTAGATGACATATACTTTTGCCAATCTGTTTTGAAATGATTGGGCTGGCAGCTGTCCATGATTACTTTCTGGTACTAGTGGTCGGCCTGGTCATTCTGGTGTTTGTGCTTGATTGGCTATTCCGTAGGATATTAACCAATAAAAAAGTAGTAGGAAGATGGCCTTTGTCAGAAATCCTGGGTATTCCCCTGTAAGCAATCTGCTCCATGGTCTCAGCTTGTACATTGCTGTAGTATAACAGGTTGCTTGTTGGGGACCTATCCCCTTCTTTTGACTTGGGTACCTTCCTTTGGTAGTGGATTACAATACGAGTAAGAAGTAATACATAAATATATCAAAATGTTTAAAGCAGAAATGCTTGTGGGTATATTTGGTTTCTGGTTTATCTCATAACTTGCTTTGGCTTAGGCTAGCTGAGTGAAGACTATGCCAAGGAAAGCCGTTGATAATGTCCCAGTGATTGAAAGATCTTTTTCTGTCCGCTGAGTTCTACTCTTCTTCATAAAAAGTCTTCCATTTCTACCTCAAAGACCCCTGCCTTCAGCTCTTCTGACATAGTTCTGGCAAGGGGACTGGACAAAAGGATTTGTTAGTGACGGGTTAAGGTTTTTATACTCCAAGAAGCTGAAGGGGTTCTATGAATCCTTTCAAAGCCTGTTTATGCAAAGGTGTGGTTGATGGTCACAAATGTGGGCCTGATAGTCACGTGAGGAGGACCAACAACTGTGGAAGATGGAAGTGAGATGAGCATGGTTAGAGAGCTTGGTCGTGCAGATCACGGGTAAGTAATCGGGGTATTCTCTTATTAACATGCATTGGAGACAAATCTACTGCAGCTAGTCGGTTCTTATATTTATTTATTAAAAATAACGTATTTAATTGTCATTCATTTACCCTTGAAAAGAGGTCTCCGCCTTCCCTTTAGTGAGATACTTCAGAGATTTTACATTTGACCAATGTTGATGCTTTTTCATGCCTGGTGTTCAGACTGTACCATTAAGAGCTAGATGCGTGTCTTGGTAGTGCTATTGCAAGCTTCCGCTAAAAATATAGAAGTGGAAAAGTACCCGGAGAACATGCTTATGCAATGCTCTAGTTCTAAAATCAACCGAATGTCTGGCTTCCTGTAAGTTGCTTCATGTTCAAAGGGAAGTTCATTGATGCACATTCCTTTGGAAACAAGTGCGGCAGTTGAGTACATATTAAACCGAAAGAAGGGTACTTTATCTGAAATGAATAAGTAATTTCATCTGTGTAAAACTTTAATCCTCCGAAAATATGAGTTCTCCTAAATTCTTACTCTTTCATTTCTCTTGCACTCACGCAGATGCTTACAAATTGGCGCTTAATAATCGAAGTTTAAATGCTGTGTGAATAACAAGATATTGATGATCCAGAAATATATACAACGACTGCCTTTAAGCCCCCTTATGTTTTTAGTTAATCTCAGACAGCTATATCCCAGTACCCTCCTAAAACACACTTTGCAAGAATCATCAGTGTATATTGTTAACAACAAATACAATTTTATTATATGCATTTAATTCCTTCAATGCCTCAATTTACAATAGTTTTTTGAATGTGTATTAGTGCAACTTGATCTTTGTTGATTATGCCCTTGCTTGGCAATCCTTTTCAAAACTAAAGTTGTCAAACAATCATGTCGGAGTATTTGATCTTTACAGGAGGGAGGAACCTGAGTTTCCCCTAGTTTACAGTGAGACAGATGTCCTGCTGTTAAAGAGCATTAAAAGATAGGAGTCGATTTCCACTCTTCGTGGACTGGTTGTGTATGGAGGAGGATAGCAGGTTTGAGGATCCAGGTGGCCAAATGAAGGCATTGTCAATGTGCTTTCTTTTTCCCATCAGTACATTTTTTGAACCTTCTGTAAAGGGCCTCCAAGGTACATTTCTCAAATCTGTCAATGTGGACCTGAAAAGTAACCAGGCAGACTAGCATATTTATGAACACACAACAACAAAGTGGAAATATATGCTTTTGACGAAATGATCAATTATGACTTCGATCTATTAAAAACAAGTGTCAAGGTGACTATAAGTATGACCTAATTGAAATGAATCGTAGCTTTCAAAGAATCAAATGGTGATCGCATGAAAGAAGATTTAATGGACCATCTCCGTAAAAAAATAAGTAGTGTACAGAAAAGTTTTGTGAACCTCAGTCGCCTAAGAAGAAATAAAGGCCTGGTATTTTGCCCTTGTATTTTCAGGGTGCCTGATACATGCGCAAACGGAGTGTCCGCTCACTAAAAAGAAAAAGAAGAATTAGGGCCTCACAAGAAGTGTTTTACCAATCCTGATTCCAGTTTAAACAGAATTCTACATCCAAATCACAATTTTGAATCTTTTTGTAATTAATGCACTTATGGCCGGGATGCCCGTCACCCCCTCCCAACACAATCCCCAATGATGGGAAACGGAAGTCATTCTGAACTTTTGGAAGGCGGGAGGGAGTTACCCTCCCGGCCGTATTTATTAAAATATGAAACAAAATGAAAACATTAAATAAAAGTTTCATATCATGTACAATTTTCATTTATTACATTTCGATGAAGACATGTTCATTGGCTAACCTTAACAAATCTCTAATACAAAGGTTTCCTAGCCGAGTCTAACATCCTGCAAATGCATACTTTCTAAATTAAAATTGTACATCCCTAGCATTACGGGCCAACGGCAAGGTCGCAACCGGTGTCAGATCCCTACTACCAAACTCTCGCCCTCACGGTGTGAGTGGCGCATGCGCAGAGGACTCCACCCTCTGTGCCAACTCCAATTTCCCTTGTCTTGTTGGGGGCCCCCATCTAAACTCGGCGCCATCTTAAAGGTCGTCCGAGGACCCGTGTGAGGTGTCTGTAAGAAGGCAGCGTGGACTCCCCCTCCCACCCCACACTGTCTATCACATCCGCCGTCGCGGATATCCTGGGCTCCGGGAAATTCTTAGGAGGGGCATATATCCGCCTCCTCCCCTGGAAGGGGTCTATGGCCGTCTTCCCCTAGGCGACCCATACTTAGTGGGTGCCGCCTCCCGGTGGGAGGGGCCAATGGCAACCTCCCCCCAGGCGCTCCCATCCATAGTGGGTAGCGCCCCCCTCTAGGGACCTTGAAATTACTGCTCACCGATCATGACCTTACCGCCCGACCAAAAAATCATAAATACGACATTGATTACCTAAAAAGAGAAAAAACTATCATCTTATCTACTTGCATGTTTGTCTATGCCACAAGAAAACAGAACCTTCAGACAGAAATCATATCATTAAACTAGACCTTCATACGTCGCAACACCTGAGGGAAGAAGATGTTTATCAAAAAAAAAAAGACTTCTATTGCAGAAAAACATTGCCATAAGGGGCTGGTGGGTGGGTCAAAATTGCTCCTTGTTCCGTCGAGGGCTCACGTGCAACGAGTGGGTGCAGCTTCCAAGCACAGGAACAAGAGGATGCTTCTTCGGATTCCCGCTCTCTTTATTCATCTCCGGGAGGGCGTGTACCCTCCGCCGGTACGCCTACTGGGCGTGGTCATCGGTGTAGGTGTCTAGGACAACCCCTCTTGGGCGGGAAAAGGCGCGCCCCGACTATGCCGCTGTGGGCATACCAGTCGTGACACGCCCCCCGCCCAAAATGGTTTCCCGGGAGGATCTGGGCCCCAAACCATAAGTTCGGGGGGACCGAGTGGTCGCCCCTTTCCATATGGCCGGGATGCCCGTCACCCCCTCCCAACACAATCCCCAATGATGGGAAACGGACGTCATTCTGAACTTTTGGAAGGCGGGAGGGAGTTACCCTCCCGGCCGTATTTATTAAAATATGAAACAAAATGAAAACATTAAATAAAAGTTTCATATCATGTACAATTTTCATTTATTACATTTCGATGAAGACATGTTCATTGGCTAACCTTAACAAATCTCTAATACAAAGGTTTCCTAGCCGAGTCTAACATCCTGCAAATGCATACTTTCTAAATTAAAATTGTACATCCCTAGCATTACGGGCCAACGGCAAGGTCGCAACTGGTGTCAGATCCCTACTACCAAACTCTCGCCCTCACGGTGTGAGTGGCGCATGCGCAGAGGACTCCACCCTCTGTGCCAACTCCAATTTCCCTTGTCTTGTTGGGGGCCCCCATCTAAACTTGGCGCCATCTTAAAGGTCGTCCGAGGACCCGTGTGAGGTGTCTGTAAGAAGGCAGCGTGGACTCCCCCTCCCACCCCACACTGTCTATCACATCCGCCGTCGCGGATATCCTGGGCCCCGGGAAATTCTTAGAAGGGGCATATATCCGCCTCCTCCCCTGGAAGGGGTCTATGGCCGTCTTCCCCTAGGCGACCCATACTTAGTGGGTGCCGCCTCCCCGTGGGAGGGGCCAATGGCCACATCCCCCCAGGCGCTCCCATCCATAGAGGGTGGCGCCCCCCTCTAGGGACCTTGAAATTACTGCTCACCGATCATGACCTTACCGCCACAGGCCGGATAGTTGACCGGCTATCCGGCCCCCCCACAAACTCCTCCTAAAGGTCATGCTTTCTTAAGCTCCTTAACCATGCTATGAAGTCTCCTATGAGTAAGACATTCCCCTCCCGGGACAAGTGAACCCCATCCTCGACATACATGTGATCGCCCCAAATACACCCATGCGGAATACTGTGCAACTGCGCCGAGCGAAACAACCTACCAATTTTGTTGTTAACCTTCCTAACTGAATGGTTCAGTGCTGACATTGAAAGGCCCCCCCGCCATACTTTCCTGGGAATCATGTGGGACCATGCAATTGTGCACCCCGGGATCCTTTTCGCCAGCCAGCTAACGGTAGACAACACTCGCTCGAGTAGTACTCGTTTATCGAGTGTCACCATGTCGTTGCCCCCCAGGTGTACTATGATCACAGATGGCGGTGACCTCTGCCGCCCTAAGAGTCCCTCGAAAAAAGATTCGAACTGGTCAATACAGAGTCCGCCCCTTCCATGGAAGGTCACTCTGTACCCGTATTCCCCAGCTGCGTGAATCATGTCACCTGCTTTGAATACGTCCCCGGCCCGCCTCACGTATGAGTGGCCCACGACCCATACCACTTTCTCCTCAGCTGGTGATCTCTGACCGCTGGTCCCCAGGAGCCGGGTCGACTGCAAATTCCGCCCCGCATAACACGCTCGCGAAACTGTAAATCAAACAGAAGACAAGAAGCGTGAGTGCATGTAACTTGACTTCACAACATGTGCAACCGCACATACCTTTGAAAACAATTCGAGGACCATCGTCCCAACAGTTTCACCTCTTCGGCACTCCGACCCCTGGCTGTAGCCTCCGTAGCAGCCCCTATCCTGAAGGAGTGGGTCCCAAACTCGCCCGGGTCTAGGCCCGCCGCTGTGATTGCAAATGTTAGCACCCTCTGAAACTGAAACCTCGTCAGTGGGGTGGCATCGATGTGTCTCAACAGACTCCCGCCCCATGTATCCGCCCTCAGCGCCAGATATTCCTTAATGCACTTTACCAGGCACATGGGGGACCCTTGCATGCTCTGAACCACCACACTGTTTCCCATAGCTGTCTGATCAGTCTTGGACTTAGCTATTGTAAAAACCATTGAATCACACCTAATCAAGATGTGATTCCTACACAGACCTCCCTCCGCATCGTTCTTATTCTTTGCTACCAGTTCGCTCACCCGCATAGCCCCATGGAATGCTAATGCAAAAGCGGCCCGGAATAGCACTGTCTCGAATTGGGAGGAACATATCGTTGGTAGTGTTGCCATGAGCAGAGACAACCTCTCTAACCCAATGGGGCGCCTCTCGTCTACTCTTCGACCTTCAAGGCGCTGCCAGCCCCGAAGAGCTTTCTTTACCAAAACAGAAGATGTCGGGTCCCTGACACCATGCACTTGCGCCATGAATGAAATGGCCGCCCGTTGTCTATTGGCCGTTGCTACTGATCGGCCTTCCTTATGTAATGCTACCAGAAACCTCAGGAAGCAATCCTCCTGACCCCATGTCTGATCCCCTGCCGGACCCAAAATTGCACAATAGGAACGAAACGCTCCTTCGTATGCCTTCCTTGTCCTGGGGGCTAAGCTTGCTGCCACGAGGTCTTGTAATCCGGGGCACCGAGAAGCCAGAGTACTTCGGGGAATGGTGCCGCCGCTAGGTCCGCAGTCGGTAGATAACCCCTGAACGCCTGCATATGTGAACGAGAGAGTGCATCAGCAGCATGATTCAGTACCCCCGGAACATGCTTTGCCCTGAATTGTACATTTAGTTTCATGCAAATTAGTACGATTTCTTTCAGCAACCTCAAGATCCACTTGCAGCGTGCTGCCTGATTATTTATACATTCAACAACAGTCATATTGTCTGACCAAAATACCACAGAGCGATTTCTGAACTCGTCCGGCCATGCCCAGAGAGCCACCAGTATGGGGAATAGTTCTAGGAAACCAATGTTACTTGTGAGACCGCTGGTGTGCCACCATGTCGGCCATGTTTGTGCCGACCATCGATTGCCGAAAATGGCGCCAAACCCCACGCTCCCCGCCGAGTCGGTCCACAAACCCAGCTCGTCCGAAGACGCTGGCGGCTTGTTCCACACCACTCGACCGTTGAAGTCCGCCAGGAATGCTAACTAAATCCGCATGTCCTGGCGAACCTCTGCCGACAGTCTCGTACGGTGGTGTCCTTCTCTGAGACCGACCATAGCCTGTGCAATAGAGCGTGAAAAGGGGCGGGCCAATGGTATCACCCTCAGGGCAAAATTAAGCTGACCCACTGCCTGTTGTAACTGATGCAGGGTCACTTTGTCCTTACTAAGGCACAGTTCCAGGGAAGCCCTAAATTTTGCTACCTTTTCCACCGGCAAACGGAAACATCCCTCCACCGAATCGAGCTCAATTCCCAGAAACTCGAGTGAAGTAGATGGTCCCACCGTCTTCCCCGGTGCCAATGGCACCCCGAATTCCTTCATAAGGATACAAAAATCCCGTAGAGCCTGCGCACATGTCGTGTCGCCGGCTGCCCCCAAGAACAGAAAATCGTCTAAGTAATGCATAACATGGCTATGGCCAGTGGCCTCAATGAATGCCCATTCCAAAAAACAACTAAATTTCTCAAAATAGGCACAAGATATGGAGCAGCCCATTGGCATGCACCTATCCATGTAGTAACGTCCCTGAAACACAAAGCCTAACAGACGCTGGTCCTGTGGGTGTACCGGGAGCAACCGGAACGCCGACTCGATATCTGATTTCGCCATCAGCGCTCCGGGCCCCAGGCGATTCAACATGGTGACGGCATCATCAAAGGATCCGTACCGCACCGAACAAACTCCTGGGTCAATCGCGTCGTTCACCGAAAGATCCTTCGGTGCTGATAAGTTATGGATCATCCTAAACTCCCCCGGGTCTTTCTTGGGGACTACTCCCAACGGGGAACAGACAAAATGTACCACTGGAGGGTGCTGGTATGGGCCCGCCACCCGTCCTAGCAACACTTCTTTTCCAATTTTCCTCTCTACCACCACCGGATTCTGCCGGGCCGATAATTGGTTTCTACAAAGTGATTCCCCACGAAAATCCCCCGCCGGAATGCGGAAACCGTATAAGAATCCGTTCCTCAGCACTCCAGCGGAGACATGATCAGGGTATTCGTTTAGCCAGGGGGTCATTGCCATAATATCAACAGGGGTAGGTAGCGGTACACAGTGACCCTCCTCAGTCTTGTTTGGACCCCCCCTTACCTCCCGATCCGCCATTTTTGGATCTGCACGAAATTTCCGGGTGCGAGGAATTCCCACAACCGGCACATGCATGTCTGAACTTACATGTCCCTTGTGGTCTGGAGCAGTTGCCTCTGTTAAAGCTTCAACAGACCCCCCGCTTCCCCCCGTTCCCCCCGGGTCTTGGTTGGTGGTCGCCACCGGAGCCCGCCCGAAAGGGCACTACGGGCTGTTGGCGGGAAACCCCCGACCCATTCCCGCCAGACGAGGACGCCTTCGTCGCGCCCGGCAGGAGCTGCTTCTGCCGAGAGATTGAGTCGAGACAATCCCACGTCAGAGATGAATCGTACTCCTTGGCCTTACGGAACTTCATGTCGTAACCCATCCATTCATTACCCGCATACGTTTTGTAAAAATCCATTATTCGTGCCTGATAGCAAGATAATTCTGACAAAACTTCAGGCTTACGTTCCCCAATAATGGCAGTAAACATCGCAAAGGCCTTGGCCCAATTCGTTATTGTCTCATCCACCCTGAAACCGGCCATCTTGGCTCGCCATACACTCGGGTGCCATAAATCCTTCTGCGTTTTAATATACTCCATCTCATGATGGTCAGTCAACAACGAGAACATATTCACGTACTTGTCAGCCCAAATTAACTCTTTCGTGGCCAATGGGATATGTTGAACCACATTCTCCCGCCTTGAGGGCAATGAGCCCCCCCGCCATTGGCAGTGCCTGCTTACCCGGCAAGGTTGATGTTCCCGCCGTTTTCTCCACGCCAGCTGCCGGTCCTTCCGGGGTCACCTGTGGGGGGACAAGAGGGAGATTCGCCTTTGTGGCATCTCGCGACTGCCGCAACTGCTGCATTAGTAACCTGGCCTCTTCGGCCGTGTCTCCAGGTACCGTAGCACCCCCTGTTTTCTTGCCGAGCCATGCAGCCAACTGGCCGGCCAATTCAGGCGGCATGTCCTCCTCGCTAGCGGGTGTAATCACAACCGGTATCGGCTGACCCGCGTCTGGGAGTATAGGCGCCTCGACCGGGATGGGGCTCGCCGGGGGTACCTCGGGGACGGGGACCTCCCCCCCTGGGGCCCTATTCCTGACCCGCTTCCCCCTACCCTCCGGGACAACACCCGGCAATGCTGGACCTATCACCTTCTTTGGTTTACCCGGATTGTTCATCGCAGCCATCCGCTTTTTCATGGTCGCCATATCGCGTCCAACGGTGCGTTCCATCTTCGTCATTCTACCAACCAACATCCGGAGCATCTGTTCAGTGTCGGACTTCTTTCCTGCTTTTTTGCCCGGCATTCTTTTCAAGTGGTCACTCGCAGATGATCCGAGACGGTCCTGGGTCGGGTCTAACCGCAAAGTCACTGGAAGAAAGAACACAAAATTACAAGTTCTCAAAATTGCTCCTTGTTCCGTCGAGGGCTCACGTGCAACGAGTGGGTGCAGCTTCCAAGCACAGGAACAAGAGGATGCTTCTTCGGATTCCCGCTCTCTTTATTCATCTCCGGGAGGGCGTGTACCCTCCGCCGGTACGCCTACTGGGCGTGCCCATCGGTGTAGGTGTCTAGGACAACCCCTCTTGGGCGGGAAAAGGCGCGCTCCGACTACGCCGCTGTGGGCATACCAGTCGTGACACGCCCCCCCGCCCAAAATGGTTTCCCGGGAGGATCTGGGCCCCCAACCATACGTTTGGGGGGACCGAGTGGTCGCCCCTTTCCAGAAGAGGCTTGTATGGGGGACTGCACTATTTTTACAAAGTAAAACTCGATTGAATTTGTGGAGTAAAAAGGCACATTCCAGTATGTGCACCTCAGAATGGGGGAAACGCCTAGAATTACTGTGTCACCCCCCACTCTGAGGTACGAAAATGAGGACAATTCCACACAAACCCAGTAATTCCCTCACTTTCTGACACTGGAATTTACAGGGCAGAGGTCGTCCCAAAACAAATTACTGCGGGATTTGTAATGGACACCTCAGCCATAACACCATGTCTAGCTTATGCGAATGGTTTCATTTTATGAAACCTATGTATAAACTAGACACCTACCGGTAAAATAGGCAATTGCTCAATCAACATTTTTTGTAAATTTAGTATTTTCAGCCAGAGGTTTTATTTACGAGATATACAAACCAATGTTCACATGCATCATAATAACTGAGAATCTTTACATAATTGTAGGAACCTGGGAAACTTTTTAAGGGGGGTTGAACTCCTACTCAAGCAGCAACCACAATTCTTGTCAAGGTGAAACATAAGCGAATCCCAAATTAACCTTTGCTTAACCCTCTGGTAGTTTGGTACAAAAGTAGTGTTATGCCCCAATTACGAGTTTTCGTCGGAGCGCGGTGGTGCGGCGGTGCAAACCGCCGTGTCACCACTCCGATGAAACTTGAGCCGCCCGCCCTATTACAACTACACAGTAGTCATTCAGGCAGACGGCATGGGGGTACCATGGCGGTGGTTCTTTTAAAGGTGGCACCACCATTAAAAGAGGCACTGCAGTGGGATCGCACTACGAGGTTCCAGCATAAACAAATTCCACCACCAATACATTTCTAAATATACCTCATGTTGAGCATACAAATATTTCCTGCACATCACATGCCTTCAATAATGTCACCACAAAAGATAACATCCCTGCACACACAATGAAGTGCCTTATTTTGGAATTTGGTGGATAGGATAATCCATCTGACTATAATGTACTTGTATAATGGGAGACAGGGCATCCGCCAAATGTTTTACAGAGTTTCTTGTCAACTAAACTCTAAATAAGACTTTAAGTTAAAGCCCAAAAGCAACTACTTTGGAGCTGATTACAATGTTCGTTGGGGTAAACAGACAAAATATTGACTACAAAATATCGAATGGACATAATGTCGAGTACAAAATATAGGATGGACAGAATATCGGATGGACAGAATATAGACATCAAAAATATTGTTTTGAAGGTAAGTAATGTAATATCGAATTATAAAATATAGATAGTCAAAATATCGAAGTACATAATATAGGTTAATAGAAATATCGAACATTTAATAATATCGAATTTTTTATAGGGTATTTTATGTGTTAAAAGTGTTTATTTATGTTATAATGTAATTTAATTAATGAATTCAATGTTATTTAAATTTTGCGTAATTTAATTCTGTAGCGGGTTGTGGGTTTATAGGGGAATAGGGTGGGAAGTAATTTAATTATAATTAATTAAATATGTAAATGTATTTTTTGGTATTTGGTTATAATTAATTGTTAATTAATTTTTATTTTGTAATTAAATAAATTTTAATTGCCAATTAATTTCATTTAATTGAATAATTGATAATTATGTTAATTTAACAAATTTAGTTTCTGTAGCGGATTGTGGGTTTATAGGGGAATAGGTTGGGAAGTAATTTAATTATAATTAATTAAATATGTAAATTTATTTATTGGTATTTGTTTATAATTAATTGTTAATTAATTGTTATTTGTTAATTAATTAACTTTAAATTGAGAATTAATTTTATTAAATTGATTAATTGATAATTATGTTAATTTTACTCATTTATTTTCTGTAGCGGGTTGTGGGTTTATAGGGGAAGAGGGTGGGAAGTAATTTAATTATAACTAATTACATATGTTAATTATTTTGGTATTTATTAGATTTTAATTGTTAAGTAACTTTTTATTTACTAACTAATTAATTGTTAATTTGTAATTAATTAATATGAATAGATAACTAATTTTAATGATTAATTTAAATTAGTATTTGTAATTAATTAATTAATATATTATATTAAATTGGTAATTACTTTTAATTAATTTTTTTATAGATATTATTATATATATTTTTTAAATAATATATGAAGTATCTACTTTCACTACTGTTGCACTCACTGGAGTGGAAATAGTAATTTTTACCCCTACGCTATCCAACGCTTTCCCTACTGTTGCACTCTTTGGAGTGGGAATAGTAATTTTTACCCCTACGCTATCCATCGCTTTCCCTACTGTTGCACTCTCTGGAGTGGGAATAATAATTTTTACCCCTACGCTATCCAACCCTTTTTCTACTGTTGCACTCTCTGGAGTGGGAATAGTAATTTTTACCCCTACGCTATCTAACCCTTTCCCTACTGTTGCACTCTCTGGAGTGGGAATAGTAATTTGTACCCCAACGCTATCCAACGCTTTCCCTACTGTTGCACTCTCTGGAGTGGGAATAGTAATTTGTACCCCTACGCTATCCAACGCTTTCCCTACTGTTGCACTATCTGGAGTGGGAATAGTCATTTGTACCCCTACGCTATCCAACGCTTTATTTACTGTTGCACTCTCTGGAGTGGGAATAGTAATTTTTACCCCTACGTTATCCAACGATTTCCCTTCTGTTGCACTCTCTGGAGTGGGAATAGTAATTTTTACCCCTATGCTATCCAACACTTTCTCTACTGTTGCACTCTTTGGAGTGGGAATAGTAATTTTTACCCCTACGCTATCCAACCCTTTCTCTACTGTTGCACTCTCTGGAGTGGGAATAGTAATTTGCGCCCCTACGCTATTCAACACTTTCCCTACTGTTGCACTCTCTGGAGTGGGAATAGTAATTTGTACGCCTACGCTATCCAACGCTTTCCCTACTGTTGCACTCTCTGGAGTGAGAATAGTAATTTGTACCCCTACGCTATCCAACTCTTTCCCTACTGTTGCTTTCTCTGGAGTGGAAATAGTAATTTTTACCTCTACGCTATCCAACGCCTTACATACTGTTGCACTTTCTGGAGTTGGAATAGTAATTTTTACCCCTACGCTATCCACCGCTTTCCCTACTGTTGCACCCTTTGGAGTGGGAATAGTAATTTTTACCCCTACGCTATCCAACGCTTTCCCTACTGTTGGACTCTCTGGAGTGGGAATAGTAATTTTTACCCCAACGCTATCCAACGCTTTACCTACTGTTGCACTCTCTGGAGTGGGTATAGTAATTTTTATCCCTACGCTATCCAACCCTTTCTCTACTGTTGCACTCTCTGGAGTGGGAATAGTAATTTTTACCCCTACGCTATCCAACGCTTTCCCTACTGTTGGACTCTCTGGAGTGGGAATAGTAATTTTTACCCCAACGCTATCCAACGCTTTACCTACTGTTGCACTCTCTGGAGTGGGAATAGTAATTTTTACCCCTACGCTATCCAACCCTTTCTCTACTGTTGCACTCTCTGGAGTGGGAATAGTAATTTGCGCCCCTACGCTATTCAACGATTTCCCTACTGTTGCACTCTCTGGAGTGGGAATAGTAATTTGTACCTCTACGCTATCCAACGCTTTCCCTACTGTTGCACTCTCTGGAGTGAGAATAGTAATTTGTACCCCTACGCTATCCAACTCTTTCCCTACTGTTGCACTCTCTGGAGTGGAAATAGTAATTTTTACCTCTACGCTATCCAACGCCTTACATTCTGTTGCACTTTCTGGAGTGGGAATAGTAATTTTTACCCCTACGCTATCCACCGCTTTCCCTACTGTTGCACTCTTTGGAGTGGGAATAGTAATTTTTACCCCTACGCTATCCAACGCTTTCCCTACTGTTGGACTCTCTGGAGTGGGAATAGTAATTTTTACCCCAACGCTATCCAACGCTTTACCTACTGTTGCACTCTCTGGAGTGGGTATAGTAATTTATACCCCTACGCTATCCAACCCTTTCTCTACTGTTGCACTCTCTGGAGTGGGAATAGTAATTTTTACCCCTACGCTATCCAACCCTTTCTCTACTGTTGTAGTCTCTGGAGTGGGAATATTAATTTGTACCCCTACGCTATCCAACGCTTTCCCTACTGTTGCACTCCCTGGAGTGGGAATAGTAATTTTTACTTCTACGCTATCCAACGCCTTATCTACTGTTGCACTCTCTGGAGTGGGAATAGTAATGTTTACACTTCAGCTATCCTACGGTAATAATATTGGATATTTTTTTATTATATTATGTTACTATATATATATATGTTTTAACAAATATGATTGTAAAACATTTTTTTTATAACTTTAATTAATTATTTGCTTATTATAAGGTAATTTCAGTATTTTTAAATATATTTTAGTAATTAATTTTTAATAGTAATTTAATTTAACATTGTTTTAATAAAGTCGATATTTTTATAAACTATAGTTTTGTAAATGATATTTTGTACTCAATATTTTTGTACGTACCTGTTTGTAGATACAAAGTCGATATTCTGTCTGTCGATATTTTTTCGCCGATATTTTTGCTCGTCGATATTATGTCCCTCGATATTATGTCAGTGATCCGTTAATTGGAAGTGCCTCATAGGTCTTGTCTGGGTCAGTCTGACTGACTGATGTAGTGTCGGAAGAGGTCGCCCTCACCTCAGTATTATGATGCTAAAAAGTACATGGCTTACTGACCGAGGCGGTTTTTCAGACTCTGACTGGAAGTTCTGCCTGTAAAGCTCTCGAAAAGGTGGAATGAAGCCAATCAGAGCAAATTCTGGCCCTGGAACTGCCCGCCCTATTATGATGCGTATTTCTGATTCGCCGTCTATGTTGGACCAGCCACCTCATCAGAGCAGGTGGAAGGGGCGTTTTCAAGGACAAAAATCTGCACAACTTGCTTCCTAAGACATCTGCTGTGCAGCTATGGAGCCCTTCACACATGTCTTCCCTCTACTATACACCATTGATTAATATGAGAATATGAACCGTCACAGATATCGCCACCCGTAAGTTACACACCTGCCCCTACACATTAACCTAACTACCAATCGAATGTCAATTGAGTTTTAAGTGTCCTGTAGCATGCTGAAAATGGTAAATGAGAGAATCCTATCATCGGGTATCCACAGTCTGACCTTAAAATACAGGGACAAACCCAATTTAAATGTATGATTAGAAATAGCCATAGGTACATATATTTGTATGTATACATAAATGTATGGATGAGTACACCACAACGCAACAAGCAACATGTCATGGCAACAGAACATCAATGCACACACAAAAGTATGCCCACAGAAACACATGCACTGGCACCAGGGCAACTGCTAGGATTAGCAGTTCCCTAGACAGAACCAGAATATATAAACCACCTATAAATTCCATAAGATATCATGTCAAAGGAAGTCGCATTACAGGAAGTGACTTCAATTTACTATAAATTCTCTGCCATTGTACAACCAGCTTTGTAAGAAGCATTTGATCTAGTGTGATATATGTTAATAGGCCAACAATACAAATAAACACCACATTAAATTTATGTTAACATATATGGCAGATCTATCAAGTGTAAATACAATACATCCACCAAATTTTGTGGAAAATGTAGGCCTAGGTAGTTTTTAATCTTACAACTTTCTTTATCTGATATACTAATTATTGACTGATTACTAAATGATTCAATGCACAAACCTGGCTATGATTGTCCCTCCTGGCCTGCCATTTCCCTTTAAGCCCAAACGCACAGTCTCAGATCCTGTGTCCAGATTAGACCTGGGCGTAGTTCACAGAATTTTGCTATGCGGAACTTCGCAAAGTTACAAAAAAACTCTGTGAAGTTCCCTGAGTGGCAGAGTGCACTGTGAACTACAGTTTATGCTGGTATTTCTGCTGTTTGGGTAGAAATTCTACCCAAGCTGCAGCTCGCGCTCGCACTCGCAAACTCACTGTTCGCGAGCAGGGAAAAAACTCCGCTGCACATCGCGAAGTGAAGGTTTCTGCACTCCGCGAACACCTGCAGACTGCGGAGTACAGAAAACTCTGCAGACACCGTGATCGGAGCAAAGTTCAACGTTCAGGCATAATCCAGATGTGTTTAGCAGTGTTGGTGCAGGCAACCTCCAGAGACTCCATTCTACATGACCTCAGCCTTACCGCAGGGAAGGTAGGCCCAGATCTGCTTGCACTCAGACCTTACTCCAATTGGGCCACAACTATCTTGTAGGACAGTATGCTTTGTCAGGCAAGGTTTACATGTCCCCGGTGGACCTGTGATACTCCATCGCCACTGTTTACTGAGGCCAGGCAGCAGGGCATGAGCTATGATCTCAACTTTTCCAGTCAGGACATGGTCTTAAAATGTCCCTCTTGGAGCTACATCTCTCAAAAAGGTCTAGACAAATAAGAGTCTACACAGAGCAGGCTTGAATTCTGCAGGCACATAGAGGATAGTTCATGATCCAAAACCTTTGTAAAGGAAGCCACACATCTCAAAATTAAGACAATGTCTCACATAGAAAATGAACACAATTGAGTTTGGTAGTATATGGGTCAATTTCAGTATCTGCACACGAGTTTCAAGATATTTCAACATTAACTCCATTCTCTTAATTTCATCTCAATATCAATTTTTGGGAACAAGTCATCTTTCATTAAGCAGACTGTGCAGATCCAGTTATCCGTGTATAACAAACATTCATCACTGAGTGAAGTATACCACAACAGTAGCATATGGTTCAATACTGATCAACTCCAAAAACTCGATAATGAAAACAAGATAGCCGATCACAGAGGGATCCTGGGCATTTAGATAGTCAGCATTCCAAATGCCTCACAGTCCAGACATTGAGGGTGAGACCATGGCCTCTAGTAGAACAGCCATTTTTAACAGTTGCCATATTAGTATATGTGGATACTAAGACACCCTCCTTCCCCTGATCGAAGGAGGAGATATCAGGCAGCCAGTCTGCCTCGCATGACAGAGCATCAGCTTCATCTATCCATGTCAAGACCACCTCTAATGTAGTATGGTTTAGGGCCTCCTTTTGCCTGCATGTTATGTTAATATGGCTTATTAGAAGGTTAACCGCAATTTTACCTTTTGCTGCTATTGCACAAGACACTGCATAGCTGTTATTGTAAGTTAGCCTTCATGAAGGTTTACACATGAGAAAAGGTTTGTTTCTCGACAACTCTAGACATCGTGCCCCGGGTCTGTACAGTGAGTGCTGAGCCGTCAAGGTTATCATAACATGTGAGCCTGTTTATGTGGAGTGGTGTGGCTCACTGGTTAGAGGCAGTAGACCCGGAAGCAGAGGACGGTCCGGGACCAGGGTTCAATCCCCGGCGCGGCAGGGTTGTGAACCAGGGTCAGCGGACTCGATAATTCTCGCCTCGGTGCCTACTCTAACCAGGGATCACACTCGGCAACTCTGGGCATTAGCTTGCCTCATCTCCACAACGGCCCCTCACAAATGCCGGGCATGCCTGGTTTCACCTTGGAGATACCCAGGAGGGAAGATCCCACAGGGAAAGCCAGGATGGGTTCCCCAGCGGTCTATAGCGCCAGGACGCCTCCGGGTAGCAATGCGCTTTAAAAGACACACACATTTACATTTACATGTTTATCGGCATGTCCGTGTAACACATTCTAGACACAACATTTTGGCAGCTGCGAGCCAAGTAAGATTCTGGCGTCTTTATCTTAGCACACTTGCCATGATTTCACACACTTGGAAGATTCCAGGGATGCGGAGAGCCTTGCTGATCCAAATGTTATTTACTCTTATTGACCAGAAAGGTAATGGGGTCCCCCAGAACAAGACCAAGAGACCTTCTTTAGTTTATAATACATAGTTCCTATATAGGGAGGGTGTTAAAACTAGACACTATATAACCTGTTTGCACTATCATTGTAATATGATTCCTCCTTTTGTATTTTATGGAATTGTAACCATGCTGACCATATTATTCTTAATTTTATGTCTGCTTATGTTGACTAAAATACTGCGCATGAAAGGAATAGAATAGAATATGCTCTTATATAGCGCAAGGCTACCTGAAAGCATCCCAGCACTGCGGACGTGCGGCAGGGTGCAGATGGAATTTATGGGAAAAGCCATGTCTTCAATTGTCTGTGGAATAAGAGGTGGTTGGTTTCCTGACGGATGGGGAAAGGCAGGAAGTTCCATAGCTTGGATGCATTATAGGAGAAGAGGCGACCTCCTGTGTGTGACTTCCTGATTCTGGGGACCTCAGCTAGAAGTAAACCATTAGAACGGAGGCTCCTAGTTGCTTTGTAGGGTTTAATAATGTTGGTAAGAATAGGGGGACCTGTGCCCTGCAAATTTTTGTGAGCGATACAAAGAGCTTTGAAGTGTAAACGCTCCAGTATAGGGAGCTAGTGGAGTGTTTTCAAGGCCGGTTTAGCTGAGGAGCGGTTGTTGGTGCCTGTAAGGAGTCTTGCTGCTGAGTTTGGGACTAACTGGAGTTTGTGGACAACAGAGATGGGGGCTCCTAAATAAAGGGCATAACCATAGTCCACCCTCGATAGTATGAGGGCTTGGATTCAAATTTTTTGGGAGTTCTTAGTTAGCGGGGGCAGTATTTTTCGTATTGATCTCAGCAGGCCAAAACAGGTGGCCGCTGTTTTCCTGGCTTGGGCTCTAAAGGTGAGCTCATGGTCAAGCCAGAATCCCAAAACAAATGTATTATATCCAAAATAGCATGACATCATGGGCAGAGAGGAGAGAACACAAACTTTCTGTGTAGGGCAGTGCGGGAGAGATATGCCCTGTGCAGGATGTTGAATTGAATGTATTGGAGTTTGGCATAATGAGATACTTTACAAGGGTAGTGTATAGTGCATTCCCACTCCTTGGGTGTGAAGACTTATCCTATATCAGTGCCCCATGGCCGGCGAATGGGCATCAGAGGGTCAGTCACCATGTGTGCCAAGGCATTAATGAAAAAGGTCACCAATTTACGATCTGCACCCATGATGTGCAGGACGTGGCTTAGGAGGTGATGTTCTGGTTCAATGTGCGTGACCCTCCACAGGCATTCCATCTCATTGATAGTGTTCCATGTGCCAAGAAATGGTCAACCTGAATGGCATGAATCTTCCTGCAACTCGCCAAAGGGTATGAACTCACCAACCCTGAATAGGTACCCCATTGAGGTCGATCTTGTGTTTCTCCATGCCAGCAATCCTTCCCTAACAATGCGTGTATGGAGCAGTGGGGTGAAAGGCAGACTAATTGCTGGAGAGTACGGGATCATGTCCATCAGTAGCCTCAGGCCCTTCTCATTGTTCCAATAAGGCCACTTGCTGTCAGCTCCACGGGGGAGCAGCGCTCCAGGGAGCAACATTGATACCACCATTTCCTGTACACTGCATGTTGGTAACCTGCCCACTTGGATCAACTGCCTCCCAGCCAACCATCACGTCGGCCTTTGCAGCGGTGCTACCATGTAACATTTTTCAAAAACCGGCACACCCGGACACCCTTTCCCACTGGCAGCTGCAGCCTCCACAGAACCACACTTCTCCTGACCCGATCCCAGATGAATCCTCCGACCATTGTGTCCAACTCCCTGAAGGTGGCAGGAGGCACAGTCATCGCTAGGTAATGGAAAAAATACAAGATGCAGGCGAGCATTACCATCTTTGAAAGGGATATACATCCTGGGATTGTAATTGGGAGAGTGCTCCAAAAGCTATCTGTGGACATGAAAAGGATATGGTCCTGGTCGGATTTGTACTCTGAGATAATTTGCATCTTGATGGTTACAAATCCCTAAGTACAGAAACACCCGAAGCTCCCACCTCACCCGTTGGTCCCCCACCATAACCTCTTGTGGAGGATAGTCTGCACAGAGGGCAAAAACACAAGGCTTGGCCCAGTAAACACCCAAACTCGACACATTCTGGAAACACACTAGTATCTCAGAAATATCTGGAATTCCACTGGAGATATACTGAATATAGAGCAGTATCTCATCTGTTTAAATGGATACTTTATGTATCTTATCGCCTAGCGTGACCCCCATGTTTCCCCCTGACAAAGCTGCTGGGCCAGATGCTCCATTGCCAGGGTAAAGAGCAGTGGAGAAAGGGGATAGCCCTGATGAGTGCCCCTGCTCTCTGTAAAAGAGGGTGATATGTAGCTAGTCAGTGCCATCTGCCACAGGGAGGGGAGAAGACCGCCAGGTAGTGTTCTAGTGTCTTGACTAGACACTACAATAAAGGGTCATGTGTATGTGCATGCTCCTGTAGTCAATGCTGTCCAGTGCATGTGCTTCTACCACATTCAACCATACATGCATTTTTAGGTGTTTGAATAATTTGTTTTAGGATATTTTACTTGTTGAAATTTACACATCTTATTCTGGGCATTCCCTGCTTCCCTGGTCCGCCAAGAGCAGTATAGTATGATAGAGCCGTATAGTATGATTGCTGAGGAGGTAAGCTGGCAGCAGAGCACTTCTGGGTATGGGAGAAGACCTCCAGGGAGCGTTCTACTGTCTTGACTAGATTCTACAATAAAAGGGCCATGTGTATGCGGACGCTCCCAGTGGGCTCTCTGCTGGTGCGCCAAAGGCAAGCCTGTCTATGCAAGTCTGCGCCTGGACTGCGCATGGCGCCGGGATCCATGCTTCTCGCAGAGGGGAACAGACATTAGGCATTAGACACCCCAGAGATTTGTTATTGAAGCTTAGAGGTAGATGGGAGACCCCCTCCTGCACTGTGTTCCCTTTGCTGGACCTTAATGAGAAAAAGTATTGTGACTGTTCCTCATGTGGCTTCCATATAAATTGTCCTCAAAAGAGAGAGTCCGAGTGACGTCTTCACCTGATATAACCAAATAGCACAAACTGGAATTAGTTGTTTTTTTGGCATCATGGAAAACCTAATTGGGTCTTTATTACTGAAACCTGGGCTAATAAAGCCACTGGTCCTGATTTAGTGGAGGCCATCCCGACAAATTATTCAATCATGAGTGTGGATAGGGTCTCTCAGCAGGGTGGGGACTGGCTATTGTGTTCAAATCACATTTTAAATGTTTGATAGAATTTGGGTTTGCTCTAAAACCGTGCGAAGCTCTCCATTTCAAACTTATTCTAGCGGTCACTTGCTCATTAAGGCCTGCTGATATATAGACCCAGAACCCATTTTTTGAAGGAGCTAAATACCTATTAGAACCTTTTTTAGCTAGCAAATGTTTGACCATCATGAGCGATTTTAATTTATGCCTTGAAAAGATTAACCACCAAGACTCCCTATTACTTACGGAAGTCCTTTTCAGTTAGGGAATCATTCAATTAGTATCTGCCCCTACTCATAAGGCAGGTCACATACTAGATGTTAGTTTTACTAATGATATTAGGCTGTCCTATCAATCAGTCACCCCTGTTAGCTGGACCAACCCAAGCGCAGTAACTTTTTCTTTTATATCTTTGTCCTCAATGCAGCAACAGTCAACCCCCCGAATCACGATCAGGTGAAGATGTTGGAAGGGGATATCTGCCAAAGTTCTGTCCGAAACTTAGACCACATAACCATTGAAATCTCAGAGGACATAGATAAGGGGGCAGAGGCATTTACAGAGTGGCTGGAGATGGCAGCCAATAAGATAGTCCCCTTAGAGTAGTCACACAAAAAGGTCTCTCTCCATTAGCCTCCTGGTACAATGATAGACTCAAGATGCTCAAGCAGGCATGTCACCGAGAAGAGCATATATGAAGGGAAAACCAGGTAAAGCAAGAAATAATCATTTAAAGAAATCATATCAAGGAATATAAACGTGCCCTGACTAAGGAAAAATCCAAATATTGCCATCAAAAAATTGAAAATGCCACATCTGCCATATAACTCTTTACAGTAGTGCAACAGTTCTCTACCTCCTGGACACTGGAGAATTTGAGGGCTCACAACTATTTTGCAACCAGTTAGCAACTTTATTGCAATCTAAGATTGTATATCCATAAAGGATTTGAAGCAGCCTCTAACACACCCATGCAGCCAACTCCAACCAGAAGGGCTCAACTGATATCTCGAAAGAATTCCGTTCAAACAAACCAAAGGATAAAAGTACTGTCTGTCTTTCCATCTCTTACCACTAGAATGGTGGAACAACACCTTCTTAACACAAATTCAGGGTCACCATTTGAATCCTGCCTACCTACAGTTCTTCACCTGGCAGCTAGTACCATAGCTCATCCTATTTCCAATTTCATGAACCAAGTGATTATCTCTGGATCATAACCCTGGAGATGGAAGGAGGCAATTATTATGCCTCTTCTAAACAAATCTAACTTTGATGGTATGGACTGTAAAAACTATCTTCCTTTTTCACTGCTTCCCTGCCCAGAAAAGAATCTAGAGAATCATATTAATATCCATGTGATGGAATTTGCAGAACAGCAGGGCTGGCTAGACAACTCTCAGTTCGGTTTCAGGAAATATCATGGAATAGAAACTGTGTTTTTCTCAGCCACAGACTGCATCCGTCATCTAGTGGAGAAAGGTGTGGCCCTGATACTCCTTGATCTATTAGCAGCGGTTGATACCGTCTCCCCTTTGCTGCTGATGGAACGTCTTCAAGACCTAGGTATCACTCCTCAAGCCCTGGCTCCAAAAGCTATCTGTGGACATGAGAAGGATATTGTCCTGGTCAGATTTGTACTCTGAGATCATTTGCATCATGATGGTTACAAATCCCTAAGTACAGAAACACCCGAAGGTCCCACCTCACCCGTTGGTCCCCCACCATAACCTCTTGTGGAGGATAGTCCGCACAGAGGGCAAAAACACAAGGCTTGGCCCAGTAAACACCCAAACTCGACACATTCTGGAAATACACTAGTATCTCAGAAATATCTGGAATTCCACTGTAGATATACTGAATATAGAGGAGTATCTCATCTGTTTAAATGGATACTATATGTACCTTATCGCCTAGCGGAACCCCCATGTTTCCCCCTGACAAAGCTGCTGGGCCAGCTGTTCCATTGCCAGGGTAAAGAGCAGTGGAGAAAGGGGATAGCCCTGATGAGTGCCCCTGCTCTCTGTAAAAGAGGGTGATATGCAGCTAGTCAGTGCCATCTGCCACAGGGAGGGGAGAAGACCGCCAGGTAGTGTTCTAGTGTCTTGACTAGACACTACAATAAAGGGTCATGTGTATGTGCATGCTCCTGTAGTCAATGCTGTCCAGTGCATGTGCTTCTACCACATTCAACCATACATGCATTTTTAGGTGTTTGAATAATTTGTTTTAGGATATTTTACTTGTTGAAATTTACACATCTTATTCTGGGCATTCCCTGCTTCCCTGGTCCGCCAAGAGCAGTATAGTATGATAGAGCCGTATAGTATGATTGCTGAGGAGGTAAGCTGGCAGCAGAGCACTTCTGGGTATGGGAGAAGACCTCCAGGGAGCGTTCTACTGTCTTGACTAGATTCTACAATAAAAGGGCCATGTGTTTGCGGACGCTCCCAGTGGGCGCTCTGCTGGTGCGCCAAAGGCAAGCCTGTCTGCGCAAGTCTGCGCCTGGACTGCGCATGGCGCCGGGATCCATGCTTCTCGCAGAGGGGAACAGACATTAGGCATTAGACACCCCAGAGATTTGTTATTGAAGCTTAGAGGTAGATGGGAGACCCCCTCCTGCACTGTGTTCCCTTTGCTGGACCTTAATGAGAAAAAGTATTGTGACTGTTCCCCTTGTGGCTTCCATATAAATTGTCCTCAAAAGAGAGAGTCCGAGTGACGTCTTCACCTGATATAACCAAATAGCACAAACTGGAATTAGTTGTTTTCTTGGCATCATGGAAAACCTAATTGGGTCTTTATTACTGAAACCTGGGCTAATAAAGCCACTGGTCCTGATTTAGTGTAGCCCATCCCGATAAATTATTCAATCATGAGTGTGGATAGGGTCTCTCAGCAGGGTGGGGACTGGCTATTGAGTTCAAATCACATTTTAAATGTTTGATAGAATTTGGGTTTGCTCTAAAACCGTGCGAAGCTCTCCATTTCAAACTTATTCTAGCGGTCACTTGCTCATTAAGGCCTGCTGATATATAGACCCAGAACCCATTTTTTGAAGGAGCTAAATACCTATTAGAACCTTTTTTAGCTAGCAAATGTTTGACCATCATGAGTGATTTTAATTTATGTCTTGAAAGGATTAACCACCAAGACTCCCTATTACTTACGGAAGTCCTTTTGAGTCAGGGAATCATGCAATTAGTATCTGCCCCTACTCATAAGGCAGGTCACATACTAGATGTTAGTTTTACTAATGATATTAGGCTGTCCTATCAATCAGTCACCCCTGTTAGCTGGACCAACCCAAGCGCAGTAACTTTTTCTTTTATATCTTTGTCCTCAATGCAGCAACAGTCAACCCCCCGAATCACGATCAGGTTAAGATGTTGGAAGGGGATATCTGCCAAAGTTCTGTCCGAAACTTAGACCACATAACCATCGAAATCTCAGAGGACATAGATAAGGGGGCAGAGGCATTTACAGAGTGGCTGGAGATGGCAGCCAATAAGATAGTCCCCCTTAGAGTAGTCACACAAAAAGGTCTCTCTCCATTAGCCTCCTGGTACAATGATAGACTCAAGACGCTCAAGCAGGCATGTCACCGAGAAGAGCATATATGAAGGGAAAACCAGGTAGAGCAAGAAATAATCATTTAAAGAAATCATATCAAGGAATGTAAACGTGCCCTGACTAAGGAAAAATCCAAATATTGCCATCAAAAAATTGAAAATGCCACATCTGCCATATAACTCTTTACAGTAGTGCAACAGTTCTCTACCTCCTGGACACTGGAGAATGTGATGGCTCACAACTATTTTGCAACCAGTTAGCAACTTTATTGCAATCTAAGATTGTATATCCATAAAGGATTTGAAGCAGCCTCTAACACACCCATGCAGCCAACTCCAACCAGAAGGGCTCAACTGATATCTCGAAAGAATTCCGTTCAAACAAACCAAAGGATCAAAGTACTGTCTGTCTTTCCATCTCTTACCACTAGAATGGTGGAACAACACCTTCTTAACACAAATTCAGGGTCACCATTTGAATCCTGCCTACCTACAGTTCTTCACCTGGCAGCTAGTACCATAGCTCATCCTATTTCCAATTTCATGAACCAAGTGGTTATCTCTGGATCATAACCCTGGAGACGGAAGGAGGCAATTATTATGCCTCTTCTAAACAAATCTAACTTTGATGGTATGGACTGTAAAAACTATCTTCCTATTTCACTGCTTCCCTGCCCAGAAAAGAATCTAGAGAATCATATTAATATCCATCTGATGGAATTTGCAGAACAGCAGGGCTGGCTAGACAACTCTCAGTTCGGTTTCAGGAAATATCATGGAATAGAAACTGTGTTTATCTCAGCCACAGACTGCATCCGTCATCTAGTGGAGAAAGGTGTGGCCCTGATACTCCTTGATCTATTAGCAGCGGTTGATACCGTCTCGCCTTTGCTGCTGATGGAACGTCTTCAAGACCTAGGTATCACTCCTCAAGCCCTGGCCCTTGTGTTGTCCTTCCTTATGAATCGTGCCCAAAGTGTGAAGCTGCAGCACTTCTACTGAAAAGTGTTTTCCCTGTAATGTCAGTGCTGCAGAGCTCTTCATTAAGTCCCATGCTCCTTAATCTTAATGTGGACCCCTTGCTGCCATATCCAGGCATTTGGGATGAAGGTATGGTCATATGCTGACAACACATCTCAATTTAATACTCATAAAAATGCAATTTGAAATAGAGTTCAGCTAAATGTTGAAAAATAAATTAACACACTTGGCCTATGCAGCACCCATCAGGAGCCCATAACAAGTAGATGAAATATCTTGGACCCTACATGCACAATCCACTCCTGGCAGTATTGTGACAACTACAAATCCCTATGGAGAAAAGTCATATATGTGTCACATAACTGATATGACTATCAGAGCCTTTGCCAAACACAAACTCTCAGGCATCTTAGGTGCAATGTTTGGTGTGCAATAACCAATGCCGGAAACATCATATGCCTGAAAGTACACCATTTAGAACCTGTGCCTATATGTGAAATGCACTATCAAGTTGCTCAGTTGGTGGAAAAAGGTAGCCACATACTCATAATGCACATCCCTGTAACTCTCCACAACAAAACCCATGTCAAACTAAAATAACCAATATGGTGTTGTGTGAAACAACATAAACCGCTTCACAATGTAAAAAAACATTAGACTAATCCACTCAACCACAACGCAGAAGTCCTAAGTCATGTGTCTTGGTCAAAGTGTGCATGCCAAACATCCTCTATGGGCAGATAGACACACTACACTTCACTTTTCTCACAAATACTGATTGAAAAGCTCGAACAACACATAACAACTAACATGACCCTCGGATAGGCCATGCATCCCTTATCATGCTACCTACAATTCACTAGTGTAGTACCTCTTATTTCAGGGTGTAGGAGGAAACATAGGGTCATGTGTGCACCAACACAGATTCTCAAGGAACATCACATAAGTATAATGTGGCCTATGTACAGTTTACAGATTAGATAAATGCCCAGACTCACATACTCTAACTCTGGCATAAGCCCAGAATGCAACCATTCATGTACGATACCTTGGATCCACGTGCAACTAACACATACAACACAAGTGTTTTTATAAGGACAGAAACACAGTGTAACTTACTGAGCCAAGTCATGGACCCACACACTCCATCTACATGATGTACCCAAATAATTTATATGTATTGACTAACATCAACATTTGACTGCACTGGAGGATACTGACCATAGACACCTTGCATTAACAAGAATATCTAGTTAAATGGGAGTCCTGGAAGCCAACAGGGCCAGGACACTGTCAGAAGCAACATACTTCACACTCACCATCGGCACAGGCCACGGTCAACTGCCTTGAAAGGGTATTTGCATAAAGTGGCAGCCACCTGTGGCAATGTCATTGAAACTACTTAACCAGATCTATTGAAGGCACAGACATTAGTCTATCACTATTAAATCACATACATCGGCTATCCCATTACTCTGTGTACATATATACATGGCTAAAGTCACTACCATGTAGACAGAGTCCACACACATCCAGGTGATAAGATAGTTGTCTTTCAACGCATTACATACATATGCAGCAAGCTTCTCCAACACTGTTGTACGTTGACGCACTTGCACTATGTTGACATATGTAAGCAGAAACTATGAGGAAATCTCATTTCCAATGCGCAGTTTTGTGACTTCAGGCCACACTCCTAGACAAACCTAATGTGGACATTGACACACAGACTATCTAGGCACAAACATCTATACTACATCATTCACAGAGTGCTCATACTCCATGGACTATATTCAATCCATGTCACACTAACATCATTGTATACTTACATCACAAATTGCACATGAATGACAGTTAATAACAATTTTTGGGACACTGGAATACCAAACGAAAATGAAAACATGCTTAATTCAGCATGCACGAAGCTCTCAATACATCAAGGGCCAATGGCCAGTCCTATTGTCTTTTCAATGTAGGCCACCAAATTGTTGCCCAAAACACTTGCCTACACCCAGGAGGTACATAAAGAGAGGGGTCCCAGTACATAGTATTTAGTTCATAAAGGAAAAACCTATATATACATATATGCAATTACACAAGAGCATGTATTTAGTGAACACACTATTATTTATTCACAATGCGTTTGGAGAGGCAGTGCATCATATCAGTATCACATTTCATATGAAATCACATTAGTGCCCCAGGGTGTGAGAGAGTGGGAAGAAGTGCATGTGAAGCGGGATATGTGCAGAATAAATACGATTAAAAAAGGGCTGGTCGCCAGCTTCACAACAAAAGTTCCTTAGTGGCTGCAATGTAGAGCCGGTTGCGAGAGGAACAACCAATGTTCTAAATACTAAAGGTTTTTCCTTTTTGAATTAAATACTATGTACTGGGACCCCTCTCATTATGTACCGGATTGCACCCAAGTCCCAGCGAGTTGAATGGGTATACCACTTTACTGTAACATACACCCAGGAGGGGCATCTAGGGGGCAGGACAGGCACCAAAATGACAAGTTTAGAATGGAATGGGTTGGTCTTTGGGAGGACTAGTATAGGGGGTGGGACAATTTCAGAGGGTCGGCTAGATGGAGGTGGGTGGGACAATGTCAGCGGCAGGGCTAGAGGCAGGGGGTAGTGGGTTGAGCGTTATGATTTTGGGTATTTTGTAATTGTGAAGGATTTGGAAGGGACTAGGGAGCGGTGCTGGTTTTTTACCCTTGGATTTTTTGCCTTTTGAGGTACTGGTGTGGAATGTCGAAGGTGAATTTTGTGGTTCAGGAGGGGGTGGGGACTTTCTAGAACAGGTAGCCTTCCTCTTCTGGGGACCTTGGGTTGTACTATTCCTATTTGTAGGGTGCTGGGTTGATGTTTGGGGGTGTGAGGTAGAAGGGTTTGGCAGGGGAAACAGGGTTTCTTCTTAGGGTTGGGAGGGGGTTGGTCTGTTTCGATAGGTAAGAGGTCAAGGGCAATGAGAGGGAGTTTTTAGGTTGAGTGGGTATGAGGTGAGGCAAAGGTAGGGGCTGTGGAGGCAGAAGTTTGTGATGTATTCAGCATGTCTGTGGATTCTGGTGTGGTGTCTGTTGTGTCTGTGTGTGGTGGTGTGCTGTCTGACTGTTTTCCTGTATGCGAGACATGTGGTGCAGTGGGTGTTTTGTTTATTGGCATGTCTGTGAAAGTGAATGTGGTACAAAAGGGGTTGGTGATGGACGGAGCTTCTAATTCAATCAGACACTCAAACCCAGTCAAGAGATCTGGGTTAAATCCATCACCGTTCTTTAGCCCACTCTGCCACCCCAGTTCAGACATGGCTATATGCAAATCAGTCTGACCCTGTGCCTCATGGGAACAGTGCAGCCCGAACTGCCAAGCCATGTCTTCCCTGGACCGGAAACAAGCTTCTGAGGACCAGTTTATGGCATTCCAGCCTTCTTCAGCCCGGCTTGCTTGAATCCAGTGGCAAAGTGAGCAAGGGACCCACGTCTGAGTATACCCTGCCATACTTATGGCGGCCAAAAGCGGTACAAAAGGGGTTGGTGATGGACGGAGCTTCGGAATCAATCAGACACTCACACCCAGTCAAGAGATCTGGGTTAAATCAATCACCGTTCTTTAGCCCACTCTGCGACCCCAGTTCAGACATGGCTATATGCAAATCAGTCTGACCCTGTGCCTCATGGGAACAGTGCATCCCGAACTGCCAAGCCATGTCTTCCCTGGACGGAAACAAGCTTCCGAGGACAGGTTTCTGGCATTCCAGCCTTCTTCAGCCCGGCTTGATTGAATCCAGTGGCAAAGTGAGCTAGGGACTCACGTCTGAGTATACCCTGCCACACTTATGGCGGACAAATGCGGTTCAAAAGGGGTTGGTGATGGACGGAGCTTCTGAATCAATCAGAAACTCACACCCAGTCAAGAGATCTGGGTTAAATCCATCACCGTTCTTTACCCCACTCTGCCACCCCAGTTCAGACATGGATATATGCAAATCAGTCTGACCCTGTGCCTCATGGGAACAGTGCAGCCCGAACTGCCAAGCCATGTCTTCCCTGGACCGGAAAAAAGCTTCCGAGGACCGGTTTCTGGCATTCCAGCCTTCTTCAGCCCGGCTTGCTTGAATCCAGTGGCAAAGTGAGCAAGGGACTCACGTCTGAGTATACCCTGCCACACTTATGGCGGCCAAAAGCGGTACAAAAGGGGTTGGTGATGGACGGAGCTTCTGAATCAATCAGACACTCACACCCCATCAAGAGATCTGCTTTAAATCCATCACCGTTCTTTAGCCCACTCTGCCACCCCAGTTCAGACATGGCTATATGCAAATCAGTCTGACCCTGTGCCTCATGGGAATAGTGCAGCCCGAACTGCCAAGACATATCTTCCCTGGACCGGAAACAAGCTTCCGAGGACCGGTTTCTGGCATTCCAGCCTTCTTCAGTCCGGCTTGCTTGAATCCAGTGGCAAAGTGAGCAAGGGACTCACGTCTGAGTATACCCTGCCACACTTATGGCGGCCAAAAGTGGTACAAAAGGGGTTGGTGATGGACGGAGCTTCTGAATCAATCAGACACTCACACCCAGTCAAGAGATCTGGGTTAAATCCATCACCGTTCCTTAGCTCACTCTGCCACCCCAGTTCAGACATGGCTATATGTAAATCAGTCTAACCCTGTGCCTCATGGGAAGAGTGCAGCCCGAACTGCCAAGCCATGTCTTCCCTGGACCGGAAACAAGCTTCCGAGGACCGGTTCCTGGCATTCCAGCTTTTTTCAGCCCGGCTTGCTTGAATCCAGTGGCAAAGTGAGCAAGGGACTCACGTCTGAGTATACCCTGCCACACTTATGGCGGCCAAAAGCGGTACAAAAGGGGTTGGTGATGGACGGAGCTTCTGAAGCAATCAGACACTCACACCCAATGAAGAGATCTGGATTTAATCCATCACCGTTCTTTAGCCCACTCTGCCACCCCAGTTCAGACATGGCTATATGCAAATCAGTCTGACCCTGTGCCTCATGGGAACAGTGCAGCCCGAACTGCCAAGCCATGTCTTCCCTGGACCGGAAACAAGCTTCTGAGGAGAGGTTTCTGGCATTCCAGCCTTCTTCATCCCGGCTTGCTTGAATCCAGTAGCAAAGTGAGCAAGGGACTCACGTCTGAGTATACCCTGCCACAATTATGGCGGCCAAAAGCGGTACAAAAAGGGTTGGTGATGGACGGAGCTTCTGAATCAATCAGACACTCAAACCCAGTCAAGAGATCTGGGTTAAATCCATCACCGTTCTTTAGCCCACTCTGCCACCCCAGTTCAGACATGGCTATATATGCAAATCAGTCTGACCCTGACATGGCTTGGCAGTTCGGGCTGCACTATTCCCATGAGGCACAGGGTCAGACTGATTTGCATATAGCCGTGTCTGAACTGGGGTGGCAGAGTGGGCTAAAGAACGGTGATGGATTTAATCCCAGATCTCTGGGTGTGAGTGTCTGATTGATTCAGAAGCTCCGTCCATCACCAACCCCTTTTGTACCGTTTTTGGCCGCCATAAGTTTGGCAGGGTATACTCAGACGTAGTCCCTTGCTCACTTTGCCACGGCATTCAAGCAAGCCGGGCTGAAGAAGGCTGGAATGCCAGAAACCGGTCCTCGGAAGCTTGTTTCTGGTCCAGGGAAGACATGGCTTGGCAGTTCGGGCTGAACTGTTCCCATGAGGCACAGGGTCAGACTGATTTGCATATAGCCATGTCTGAACTGGGGTGGCGGAGAGGGCTAAAGAACGGTGATGGATTTAACCCAGATCTCTTGACTGGGTGTGAGTGTCTGATTGATTCAGAAGCTCCGTCCATCACCAACCCCTTTTGTACCGCTTTTGGCCGCCATAAGTGAGGCAGGGTATACTCAGACGTGAGTCCCTTGCTCACTTTGCCACTGGATTCAAGCAAGCCGGGCTGAAGAAGGCTGGAATGCCAGAAAACGGTCCTCGGAAGCTTGTTTCCAGTGCAGGGAAGACATGGCTTGGCAGTTCGGGCTGCACTGTTCCGATGAGGCACAGGGTCAGACTGATTTGCATATAGCCATGTCTGAACTGGGGTGGCAGAGTGGGTTAAAAAACGGTGACAGATTTAACCCAGATCTCTTGACTGGGTGTGAGTGTCTGATTGATTCAGAAGCTCCGTCCATCACCAACCCCTTTTGTACTGCTTTTGGCCGCCATAAGTGTGGCAGGGTATACTCAGACGTGAGTCCCTTGCTCACTTTGCCACTGGATTCAAGCAAGCCGGGCTGAAGAAGGCTGGAATGCCAGAAAACGGTCCTCGGAAGCTTGTTTCCAGTGCAGGGAAGACATGGCTTGGCAGTTCGGGCTGCACTGTTCCCATGAGGCACAGGGTCAGACTGATTTGCATATAGCCATGTCTGAACTGGGGTGGCAGAGTGGGCTAAAGAACGGTGATGGATTAAACCCAGATCTCTTGGCTGGGTGTGAGTGTCTGATTGATTCAGAAGCTCCGTCCATCACCAACCTCTTTTGTACCGCTTTTGGCCGCCATAAGTGTGGCAGGGTATACTCAGACGTGAGTCCCTTGCTCACTTTGCCACTGGATTCAAGCAAGCCGGGCTGAATAAGGCTGCAATGCCAGAAACCGGTCCTCAGAAGCTTGTTTCCGGTCCAGGGAAGACATGGCTTGGCAGTTCGGGCTGCACTGTTCCCATGAGGCACAGGGTCAGACTGATTTGCATATAGCCATGTCTGAACTGGGGTGGCAGAGTGGGCTAAAGAACGGTGATGGATTTAACTCAGATCTCTTGACTGGGTGTGAGTGTCTGATTGATTCAGAAGCTCCGTCCATCACCAACCCCTTTTGTACCGCTTTTGGCTGCCATAAGTGTGGCAGGGTATACTCAGACGTGAGTGCCTTGCTCACTTTGCCACTGGATTCAAGCAAGCCGGGCTGAAGAAGGCTGGAATGCCAGAAACCGGTCCTCGGAAGCTTGTTTCTGGTCCAGGGAAGACATGGCTTTGCAGTTCGGGCTGCACTGTTCCCATGAGGCACAGGGTCAGACTGATTTGCATATAGCCATGTCTGACCTGGGGTGGCAGAGTGGGCTAAAGAACGGTGATGGATTTAACCCAGATCTCTTGACTGGGTGTGAGTGTCTGATTGATTCAGAAGCTCCGTCCATCACCAACCCCTTTTGTACAGCTTTTGGCCGCCATAAGTGAGGCAGGGTATACTCAGACGTGAGTCCCTTGCTCACTTTGCCACTGGATTCAAGCAAGCCGGGCTGAAGAAGGCTGGAATGCCAGAAACCGGTCCTCGGAAGCTTGTTTCCAGTGCAGGGAAGACATGGCTTGGCAGTTCGGGCTGCACTGTTCCGATGAGGCACAGGGTCAGACTGATTTGCATATAGCCATGTCTGAACTGGGGTGGCAGAGTGGGCTACAAAACGGTGATGGATTTAACCCAGATCTCTTGACTGGGTGTGAGTGTCTGATTGATTCAGAAGCTCCGTCCATCACCAACCCCTTTTGTACTGCTTTTGGCCGCCATAAGTGTGGCAGGGTATACTCAGACGTGAGTCCCTTGCTCACTTTGCCACTGGATTCAAGCAAGCCGTGCTGAAGAAGGCAGGAATGCAAGAAACCGGTCCTCGGAAGCTTGTTTCTGGTCCAGGGAAGACTTGGCTTGGCAGTTCGGGCTGCACTGTTCCCATGAGGCATAGGGTCAGACTGATTTGCATATAGCCATGTCTGAACTGGGGTGGCAGAGTGGGCTAAATAACGGTGATGGATTAAACCCAGATGTCTTGGCTGGGTGTGAGTGTCTGATTGATTCAGAAGCTCCGTCCATCACCAACCTCTTTTGTACCGCTTTTGGCCGCCATAAGTGTGGCAGGGTATACTCAGACGTGAGTCCCTTGCTCACTTTGCCACTGGATTCAAGCAAGCTGGGCTGAAGAAGGCTGGAATGCCAGAAACCGGTCCTCGGAAGCTTGTTTCCGGTCCAGGGAAGACATGGCTTGGCAGTTCGGGCTGCACTGTTCCCATGAGGCACAGGGTCAGACTGATTTGCATATAGCCATGTCTGAACTGGGGTGGCAGAGTGGGCTAAATAACGGTGATGGATTAAACCCAGATGTCTTGACTGGGTGTGAGTGTCTGATTGATTCAGAAGCTCCGTCCATCACCAACCGCTTTTGGCCGCCATAAGTGTGGCATGGTATACTCAGACGTGAGTCCCTTGCTCACTTTGCCACTGGATTCAAGCAAGCGGGGCTGAAGAAGGCTGGAATGCCAGAAACCGGTCCTCGGAAGCTTGTTTCCGGTCCAGGGAAGACATGGCTTGGCAGTTCGGGCTGCACTGTTCCCATGAGGCACAGGGTCAGACTGATTTGCATATAGCCATGTCTGAACTGGGATGGCAGAGTGGGCTAAAGAACGGTGATGGATTAAACCCAGATCTCTTGACTGGGTGTGAGTGTCTGATTGATTCAGAAGCTCCGTCCATCACCAACCCCTTTTGTACCGCTTTTGGCCGCCATAAGTGTGGCAGAGTATACTCAGAGGTGAGTCCCTTGCTCACTTTGCCATGGATTCAAGCAAGCCGGCCTGAAGAAGGCTGGAATGCCAGAAACCGGTCCTCGGAAGCTTGTTTCCGGTCCAGGGAAGACATGGCTTGGCAGTTCGGGCTGCACTGTTCCCATGAGGCACAGGGTCAGACTGATTTGCATATACCCATGTCTGAACTGGGGTGGGAGAGTGGGCTAAAGAACGGTGATGGATTAAACCCGGATCTCTTGACTGGGTGTGAGTGTCTGATTGATTCAGAAGCTCCGTCCATCGCCAACCCCTTTTGTAGCCGCTTTTGGCCGCCATAAGTGTGGCAGGGTATACTCAGACGTGAGTCCCTTGCTCGCTTTGCCACTGGATTCAAGCAAGCCGGGCTGAAGAAGGCTGGAATGCCAGAAACCGGTCCTCGGAAGCTTGTTTCCGGTCCAGGGAAGACATGGCCTGGCAGTTCGGGCTGCACTGTTCCAATGAGGCACAGGGTCAGACAGATTTGCATATAGCCATGTCTGAACTGGGGTTGCAGAGTGGGCTAAAGAACGGTGATGGATTAAACCCAGATCTCTTGACTGGGTGTGAGTGTCTGATTGATTCAGAAGCTCCGTCCATCACCAACCCCTTTTGTACCGCTGTGGAAGTGAATGTGACATCAGTCTTGTGAGTGTGTGTGTGTGTTTGCACTTCTGTCTGTGTGTTTGTGTGCTGCGTGTGAATGTTGATGTGGATGCATGTTTATGTTTGCATGCGCTTTAATCAGTGAGGAGAATCAGGACTGTGGCTGCAGAAGGGGCAAGAGAGGGGTGGGAAAGCAGAATTTGGGTTAATGCTACCTTCCGTGTGGAGGCTAGAGCCGAGCCTGATTAGATCTCTGTAGGGAAGACATTTCAGAGTGAATGCCCTCCAAGAAAAATACCATCTGGTTAAGGTGATCGGTATGCACCTAGAGAACATTCAACACTGTTGTCTGCACCACAGAGATCTGCCTCAGGAGGTAAATGGCCTCCACACTCAGGGAAGCAAGGGAGACTGAGGCAGGGGGTGAGGTGCCTTGTGCAAAGGAGATGCCGCCACTTTTAGGGCAGCGGCCACAAGCATTTGGCTGGGGAGCAGCTGAGAGGGTGGAGATGGTAGGTGAAGTTGTGGACTCAGATGGAGTGGACACAGGTCAAGAGACATCCACCACCACCTGGGAGTCATCACCGGAGCCTGTCACCCTCTGTGCTACTGGTTTTCTATTGCTCAGTGGCAGCACAGGAATAACTGTAGCTATCGGTGTCCCCACCTTCCGTGGTGCTGCCTCCTTTGCTGCCTTGGTCTGATGCTGTAAACAAGAGGTAAAATAAATAGCATAAGTTGTTCATATGGACTTTCTGCATAGATTTCATCACAATTCTTCTAAGATTACCCAACAGCATTATCAGAACTTGAAGGTAAAGTACTTAATACCTTATTCACAATATCCTCACCATAACTGTGTACCAGTTGATGTATTGTCTCTCATTACAGATGGCCTTGTGTCATCACATACTTGTCTCATCTAATCCAAGGAAGTTTAGACTTCAAAATGAGAACAGGAGTCACACACTATATTTTAGATAAAGTACACAACGTGCAATCCCTATTCAACAACTTGGGGAATGGCAGGTCTAGTGTTACGTGTTACATATCTCATTTGGATGTATGATGTTAGCACGCATACATTTACCACGCATACCATTACCACACATTTTTTACAACGCAGGACCCATTACAACGAATGGCTTTACAACGCATTATACTACAACGCAGATACTATTACAACGCATACCATTACAACGTAAGTATAGGTAAGTATATAATATTTTAAAATAATGTAACTAATAATTTTTTTAATATTTTAATTAATTATATTAATTTTGATTTAAGAATTTGTAAATATATATGTTAAAAATACCCCTATACCCCAAATCCCAAACCTAGCCCTGAACCCTAAAAATACCCCTGTACCCCATAACCCAAACCCAGCCCTGAACCCTGAAAATACCCCTGTACCCCATAACCCAAACCCAGCCCTGAACCCTAAAATACCCCTGTACCCCATAACCAAAACCTAGCCCTGAACCCTAAAATACCCCTGTACCCCATAACCCAAACCTAGCCCTGAACCCTAAAATACCCCTGTACCCCATAACCCAAACCTAGCCCTGAACCCTAAAATACCCCTGTACCCCATAACCCAATACCCCTAATAAATGTTTTTTAAAAAAAGATAAACTTACCTATACTTACGTTGTAATGGTATGCTTTGTAATAGTATCTGCGTTGTAGTGTAATGCGTTGTAAATACATGCGTTGTAAATACACTTGCGTTGTAATAGTTTCGTTGTAACAGTATTTCGTGGTAAAAGATGCGTGTTAACGGTTGTATACCAGGTTCTCGATTGTTATACATCAAGCTGGTGTAGTCATGGAATAGGCCATATCACACATATCACATTGAAGTTGCTCATCTGTACAGTAGCAGATGTAGTTGTTTGCAGTATCACATGAGTTTCTCTCATCATGGGCACACATAAGAAATAGGCATAGCCAGGGTGAAAGGTATTTGACCACAAGCCTTGGGTCATTTATGCACAATGTAACAAAGATGAGTCTGATTGTTCTTCAGATTGCACACCTTATACCAGTCTGCCTTGTAAACACAGCTTAGCACACTGCCAATTATAATGACTGCATCTTCCTTACGCATCAGGTGGATCACTATACCACATGGTCATCTGGATGAATTCTCAGTGCAAAATAGTTGTCCTGAACATTTTTTTTTTTTTTTTTTTGTATGTTCTTATATAGCGCTCGACTACCCGGAGGCATCTCGGCGCTTGCCTTGGGAACCCGTCCTGGCTTTTCCCTGTGAGATAGCCCCTAACAGGCATCCCCAAGGTGAAAACCAGGAATCCCGCCGCGGGGGGCCGTTGTGGAGATTAAGCAAGCTTAATGCCCAGAGTTGCAGAGTGTGAACCCATGATTAGGTCAGGCACCGAAGCGAGAATTATCGAGTCCGTGGACATTTGAGCTCAAGACCCTGCCGCGTCAGGAATTGAACCCTGGTCCCGGGTCTGACCTCTGCTTCAGGGTCTGCCTGCTCTAACCATTGAGCCACACTTCTCCACGTATATTGAAAACGTATATTCAACACTTCTTACCATTGTGTCAATACTGCAGATGTGAACATTTTAAATTGCCAAGTCAGCATATCCCTCCCTTATTCCTTGCATCATGCACACAATGTATAGCTCAGAAGCAATTGCTTTTCATCTCAATATATAAGGCAGTTCCTAATGATGATCATATGGTATTTCTATATCTACCAGTAATGCAACTAAACCCTGGTTTACAAAACATAATGTATCACCAATAAAGAACATTTAGATGCTTACAATCTTTGGGAATGTGTTTTTTCATCATTCCTTTACTTTAAACCCCATTTCTACCAAAGACCTACCTTGTTAGCCATTCAATGACCTGTTGTCACTTTTACAGAGTCAGAAACATGGACTCTGCTTTGGAATACATATAATGAAATTGGACACTCAATCATGTGAATCGCCTGTGTGTAATGTAACATGACTAACCAAAATTATGATTTGGACATCGGATACATTGGAGTACACTGAGTACCAGTGCTGGGACCTAACATTGGCACACTGAAAAATCACTACTCACCAATCCCTCAACATAGACAGTACCTGCTACCTGGATGTATAACATTTTCATAGTTAAGTGATCCAACATCAATTTACTTTACAACCTTGTTGTGGCCACACAGAGAACAGGCCAAACATTTGTAAGGTAGATTATTCGGCATATTAACAGCTAAATGGTGCAGCGCAGTGCTGCAATCAATTTAGCAGCACTGTGCTGCGTCATTTCAAAAACACATAGGTGTGCCATATTTACAAGAATATGATGCACCCCTTTGTTTTCCCTTTTGCCACTGCTAATAAAGCTGCCTAGCGCCAGCAGAGGCACCCTTACACCATGGTGCAAGGGTGGCTGTATTGCAGGGATGCTTGTGTTTGTGCAGGAAGGGACAACTTTATGTACAAAAACACTTATTAACGGCGTTTTGCTCCTTCTATGTATGCTGCAGGTTCAGGCACACATAGAAAGACAAAAAATGAGGAGAAATACAAGTATTTCTCCTTGTTGCACCACTCTAACGCCTCCTTTTCAAAGGCATTAGTTTTTGGCTCTGCTTCAGATTTACCGATCCTTGGAAATCTAGCGAACTGTCGAATAGCAATGGGTGTTGCGTGGGTACGCCCACAGCAACACTCATTGCACGCTCCTTTGCCACAGAAAACAACGGCGAGGAGGCCCATAGTTAAAAGGCGGTGTTAAGCCACACAAATAGGCTTAGCACCACCTTATAAATATGGAGCAGGGCAATGCGCCACTGGATTGTTGGGAAAAGTGACACTCCGGGGGTGCAATGCCCTTGCAAATATGCCTCCATGTGCCTTTTCCCTCAGTGTCAATAGGCGATTATGGCACTCTGGAGGGAAGCTTTAGGGGTAGAGGATAGGGAAGGAGCAGGGAGCCACACCATGTTGTACTTTCATAATTAGTCTTCTTATTATTCCATTGATATGGTCTACGTGTGTTTTATAGTATCAGTCCATCAGCCCAGAGTTTGATTTCTGGCTTCAGCACTTGATCAGCTTCTAGTATGCATTACTTTCTGTCCCTTTTCCTGTGCACTTTATCTACTGAAATTAGGGGTGAGGACATTGAAACATACAAAGCACCAAGACTAAACACTAGACGAATTTAACATTACATCCACGCGCCGTCGTTTTAATATAGCTTTTTAATTCCATCAATGTACGAGTTAGCTTACAAGAGCCTACGAGAACATTTTTATGCCATGTTTGTCGTAGAGGATCTCGATGTGTCCCCCCACTACCCATCCCCACTGCACCACTAACCAATGCATTTTTGGTAATCAGGTAAACCACCAGGGGGCTTATTTACAAGGCCGTTACGCCACTTTTGCGTCATTTTTAACATGGGAATAGTAACGCAAAAGTGGTGCAAGGGGCTTGTAAATCTGCCCCCAGGTATTTATCCGCAATTATGCAGCTCAGTCAGCAAAGCAATTTTTTGACCAGACTAAATGGTCAGCAATTTTTTGTCTTCAATGTAATTGAAGGTTGTGTGACCACACTGGTTTATCAGCTGCGAAAGCTTCACTTTTGTGAGGGGAAGTCATTTTCATTTTTGGTAAAACAAGCATTCAGGAGCATATTTTAAGATCGGTTTCTTTCAAGAAAAGTGTTACGGTATGCTGTTTATTTATGCACTTACATCAAGCGTCTCGTGCATGTTGGACTTAAAAGCACATTGCACTTACCTTGTCAAGAAAAGAGGGCTTTCCAACAACAACCTACAAACTGTAATCAGGAAAATACTGCATCGAAATCCTTCTGCATGGAGCCCAGGCTGCAGCTTTCCATATCAGTTTAAAATCACTTAAGTGCTTTTCTGGAGAGAACTAAGACGTTTTTCCTTGTAAAATATTCCGTTGTTACATAGTAATACCCGCTGGGCCATTGAGTTGCCCACTTTAATATATATTTTCACATGTGTTTCACAAGTATTGCGCTTTATCATAATATCTGTGAATGTGCAATACTTCATTCTTACAAAATAGTGTGGGGGACAAATAGTGTAGGCTGTGCACAATTTTAATTCCATAAACAAATAACTGAATAAAAAGCCCTTTTTCAAACAATGAATAGAGGGAATCGGGACTCAAATCCGCAGAATTCATCATATATGGTCATTTAAATTCCCGACAAGCGACATAAAACTTGCAAATGTACAGATAAGCACCATAAATACCCCTCCGCTGTGGTATGCTAATAGGTTGAAGTAATACAACACAAAATATATGGTATTTTCCTTTTTTTTTAAAAGCAGATGCAAATATTCTGTTCTTAGAAGAAAGGAGATTTACAGGAATTGGGGAGTCACTGTTCATCCAAACTTCGCCTTTCATTTAATTGGTACTAAGAGTAGTCATTTCCTCGTTTAAAAGTCATGTAAAAACGGTCACACTCAGTCCAATAACCATGACTCTGGATTCTTTGAAATAGTGTCTAGTGACGATTTTGAAATTGTTCTGAATCTGTTGCGAAATGATTGACTATTACACTTCCGCCAATAAAAGGATATGCTGCCCCCATTATCTCCACCCACACTCTATTTCCATTATGAGTCTAGATCTGTCAGTCTGGAAATCTTAGCATGATCATGATTGATATATATATATATATATATATATATATATATATATATATATATATATATATATATATATATATATATATATATATATATATATTCCAAGTTTGTCTCCTCATACCACTTTCTCGTGTTAAGAGGTAAGCACTAATTGGGGGTCGTTTTTGTAGTTTGTAGTTTATTTTCACAGAAAAACTTGCACAACCAACAGACGCGTCTCGGTATCAACCTTTTTCGATGTTTACCGAAGCACACCGTTCCTCCCTTCAGTTAACGCCATGCCATGATGAAGGACATTTTCCAAAACGCGTATGCAGAGCGGCACTGTACTTACTGTGATGACTGTGGCATCGTGTTACTGCCTTCCAAATAAAGAGGTGAAAATGACACGTTTGGTGTGGTGTCTCCACTGCGCGAGCAACTTTGTCTGGAATGTATTGTGGCCTGCTCTGACCACGGAGACTACCCCCCTGCGAGTGAAGCAGGTCGTGTGCCTCCTTGAAAGGTACAAGTGCGGAAAAACCTGTTGCCTCGGTCCTAGCAATGACCCGATGGGATTGTGAGAATGAAGGAGAAGGGCTGGTGGCATTCATTATGAAAACTTTCATTCACCCAGACTACAGCAACCAGGGTGCATAGCGAGGACACGCCCAGGACCCCGCCCACAATTCAGCAAAGACATCGCCGACTTCATCAGCCCGCACGCCCTCCCCTCCGCTGACTACATCCTCCTCAGGGACCTCAACTTCTACCTGGAGAACAACAACGACCGCAACACCACCACCCTGCTGGACAACCTCGCCAACCTCGGACTCAAGCAACTGGTCAACACCCCCACCCACTACGCCGGCCACACGCTTGATCCAGTCTTCTCATCCAGCAAGCACATCACCTTCAGCAACTCCACAGGACTTTACTGGACCGACCACAGCTGCGTACACTTCAGCTTCAAAAGAACCACGACTCACCACCACCCGCAACAGGTTCCCCACAGGAACTGGAGCAAGATCACCGCCGAACAGCTCACCACCTCCCTCAGTCAGAACCCACCCGCCAGCACAACGGACCCCACCGAAGCAGCACGCAACCTCACAAAGTCGCTGAGCGACTGCGCCGACGACCTCGCGCCATTAAAGAGCCCTACCAGGAGACCCAGAAGCAAGAAAGCCTCCTGGTTCACCGACGAACTCAAGGACTCCAAGAAAAACTGCCGCACCCTCGAGAAAGCCTGGCTCCTCGACCAGACCACAGACAACATGACCGCCCTCAAACACGCCACCCGCAAACACCACCAGCTCATCCGCACTTCCAAGAAGAAATCACTGAAGGAACGACTGGACAACAACGCCCACGACAGCAAGGAACTCTTCAGCATCGTCAAGGAGTTCTCGAACCCCAGCACCGACAAGACCTCTGCGACTCCCTCGCCTCATTCTTCCACCGCAAGATCGCCGACATCCACAACAGCTTCGGCGCACCTTCAACGCACCCAACCACCGAACCAATGACCTCCACCACCACCCTCCGCTCCTGGACCACAGTGACCACCGAAGACACAGCCCGCACGATGAACACCATCCACTCTGGATCTCCGACTGACCCCTGCCCCCACCACGTCTTCAACAAGGCCGACTCCATCATCGCACCCCAACTACGGGACATCATCAACACCTTCTTCAACACCGCCACCTTCCCGGAGAGCTGGAAGCACGCCAAGCTCAGCGCCCTACTGAAGAAACCAACAGCTGACCCCACCGACCTCAAGAACTTTCGCCCCATCTCGCTCCTCCCCTTCCCTGCCAAAGTCATCGAGAAGACCGTCAACAGACAGCTGGCAGCCTTCCTCGAGACAAACGGATCCCTCGACCCATCGCAGTCTGGCTTTCGAGCCAACCACAGCACCGAGACCGCCCTCATCGCAGCCACCGACGACATCAGAACCCTGCTCGACAACGGGGAAACAGCGGCCCTCATCCTCGTGGACCTCTCCGCAGCGTTCAACACCGTCTGCCACCGCACCCTAGTTCAACGCCTCAGCAACATCGGTATCCAAGAGAAGGCACTGGAGTGGATCATCTCATTCCTCACCGGAAGAACTCAGAGAGTCCGCCTCCCCCCGTTTCGATCCGAAGCCACCGAAGTCATCTGCGGCGTCCCGCAAGGATCATCACTCAGCCCCACCCTCTTCAACATCTACATGAAACCTCTTGCAGCCATCGCACGCCAGCACAACCTCAACATCATCTCCTAAGCCGACGACACCCAACTGATCCTCTCCCTCACCAGAGACCCCTCCACCGCCATAATGAACCTACACGAAGGGTTGAAAGACGTCGCTGAATGGATGAAGAACAGCCGCCTGAAACTGAACTCAGACAAGACGGAAGTCCTCGTCCTGGGACCATCGCCCTCCGCCTGGGACGACTCCTGGTGGCCCCCCGCCCTGGGCGCCACCCCCAAGCCAACAGACCACGAACACAACCTGGGCTTCATCTTGGACTCCTCCCTCTCGATGACCAGACAAGTCAACGCCGTCTCCTCATCATGCTTCAACACCCTATGCATGCTCCCCACGACCTTCCGATGGATCCCGACCGAAACCAGGAAGACGGTCACCCAAGCACTCGTCACCAGCCGACTGGATTATGGAAACGCCCTCTACGCCGGAACCACAGCGAAGCTACAGAAAAGACTCCAACGCATCTAGAACGCCTCCGCCCGACTCATCCTGAACATCCCCCAACGCAGCCACATCTCCGGCCACCTGAAGGACCTGCACTGGCTCCCGTCAGCAAGAGGATCACGTTCAAACTCCTCACCCACGCACACAAATCTCTCCACGACCTGGGACCCAAGTACCTCAACGACCGCCTGACCTTCTACACGCCCACCCGCCAGCTACGATCAACAAGCCTCGCCCTCGCCGCCGTACCACACATCCGAAGAGCCACCGCTGGTGGCAGATCCTTCTCCTACCTGGCGGCCAAGACTTGGAACTCTCTCCCCATCCATCTTCGGCTGACCCAGGACCATCTCGCCTTCAGGAGACAACTCAAGACCTGGCTGTTCGAGCAATAGCAGTCCCCCTCCCCCAAGCGCCTTGAGACCCTCCCGAGTGAGTAGCGCACTATACAAGTGTTATGATTGATTGATTGATTGATTGATTGGGGCAGGACTTAGCTACTTCAAATCACCTGCAAATTTAAGCACACCGTTCCTGGCTTCAGTTAACGCCATGCCATGATGAAGGAAATCTTCCGAAATGCGTAGGCAGAACGGCGCTGTACTTACTGTGATGACTGTGGCATCGTGTTACTGCCTTCCAAATAAAGAGGTGATAATGACACGTTTGGTGTGGTGTCTCCACTGCACGAGCAACTTCGTCTGAAATATATATATATATATATATATATATATATATATATATATATATATATATATATATATATATATATATATATATATATATATATATATATATATATATATATATATATGTCAAACAAAGGCCCTCGAGCTCTGAAAGGGCACACTCCGCTCTCCCCATCATCCGATGTGCAAGCCTCGCAGTCACTTGCCTTCCTGTGACTTCACTGTTAAGACATCATGGTCCGACGCGTTTCAAGGCTAAGTACGCCTCTTCCTCATGGACAGGCACAGGGGGAAATGAAAACACCTCTCTCTTCATTCAATTAATTTATTGATGAAAAAACGCCCTAAGTGGGCGTGGCATCACGTGACAGCCAGCAGCATGCTGGTAGATATAGTCCATGAAAGGTGGTAAGTATATCCTTAAGTAGGTTCAGTCCCCCTGTTGATATGCCAATTACAATTCCTTAAGTAGGCAGAGTCACTATTTGGCAAGTTCGATCACCTTCGGGAAAGCAGGCTTCACAAAAAAGGAAAGTTCCCTTTTAAAAGCGTTCTCACCCTCAGACACGCAGCATGCTTTCAGTCTGAAGGGAAAATGGTGCTCCTTTCTACGGCCAAGGGTGGTCGTACGAATAACAAGTCAAACAAAGGCCCTTAGGGCGTTTTTTCATCAATAAATTAATTGAATGAAGCGAGAGGTGTTTTCATTTCCCCCTGTGCCTGTCCATGAGGAAGAGGCGTACTTAGCCTTGAAACGCGTCGGACCATGATGTCTTAACAGTGAAGTCACAGGAAGGCAAGTGACTGCGAGGCTTGCACATCGGATGATGGGGAGAGCGGAGTGTGCCCTTTCAGAGCTCGAGGGCCTTTGTTTGACTTGTTATTCGTACGGCCACCCTTGGCCGTAGAAAGGAGCACCATTTTCCCTTCAGACTGAAAGCATGCTGCGTGTCTGAGGGTGAGAACGCTTTTAAAAGGGAACTTTCCTTTTTTGTGAAGCCTGCTTTCCCGAAGGTGATCGAACTTGCCAAATAGTGACTCTGCCTACTTAAGGAATTGTAATTGGCATATCAACAGGGGGACTGAACCTACTTAAGGATATACTTACCACCTTTCATGGACTATATCTACCAGCATGCTGCTGGCTGTCACGTGATGCCACGCCCACTTAGGGCGTTTTTTCATCAATAAATTAATTGAATGAAGCGAGAGGTGTTTTCATTTCCCCCTGTGCCTGTCCATGAGGAAGAGGCGTACTTAGCCTTGAAACGCGTCGGACCATGATGTCTTAACAGTGAAGTCACAGGAAGGCAAGTGACTGCGAGGCTTGCACATCGGATGATGGGGAGAGCGGAGTGTGCCCTTTCAGAGCTCGAGGGCCTTTGTTTGACATATATATATATAAATATATTTATATATATATATATATATATATATATATATATATATATATATATATATATATATATATATATATATATATGACCAAGCACACGGACGTGGTCGAAACGCGTCGTTCTTTCTGCGCCGAATAAACCTTTTGCTGCAACTGCTGTAGGCTCGCTTGAATTCATTGTCCAAAGACTTGCAACACGTCAGTTGGTTTGGAGTTAGCCCATACAGCGCTAGATTGAATCGAGTTCTTGCTGGTAGAGCATTAGAAAGCCCATCGGTGGGCATTATAACTTGTGTTTAATATTAATTCTCACATTATTATATTTTTGTTGTATGGGATAATTCCCAGCAGCGTGCTCTGCTTCATCTGTTGTTCTATTTGGAACTTCAAGATGGCGCCTTATTAGAAAGGAGAATAACGTGAAAAAATAGTCCACTTTCTATGTTGTTGCAGGCAATGTAATTTTTAAATAATATGGCGGCTTGCCGCTTCGGTAAACATCAAAAAAGTTTGATACCGAAACGCGTCTGTTAGTTGTGCACGTTTTTCTGTGAAAAAAACCGACAGAAACGACCCCTAAGGAGTGCTTTCTTCTTTGCACGAGACAGTGGTATGAGGAGGCAAACTTGGAGTATTTGATATGCGGAAGCACCCCCCGTATTTAAAAGCACCCGTCTGCGAGTGCACTGCACTGGTGTTACGAGGAGCAAATATATATAAATATATATATATATATATATATATATATATATGTATATATATATATATATATATATATATATATATATATATATTTGTTTCCATCTGATGTGGTGCCGGACCAGGACACTGCATCCTGGTAGCCTGGTAGTGGCAGTCCAGATGCACTGTACGTCATACCACATGCTTCCTGCGGCCAATGACATTCTAGCTGTTGGGGGCGGACTACTTATTCACCAGGCAGGTCGGGACCCAGATACTCACCGGTCACTTCGTCCTGATGCTGCTGTGAACCACGTCGCGCTGAGGAAGGCTCAAAACGGAGCTGAAATGCATTCGCCTGGACTATGGTTCTCTGTGTAATAAAGGACACCTCCCTTGACTCCCCTGTGTGGCCTCATCCTCCTGGTTCGTGTCCCATATATATATACATGTATATATATATATATACATGTATATATATATATATATATATATATATATATATATATATATATATATATATATATATATATATATATATATATATATATATATATATATTCACTAAAAAAAACATAGGTTATAGACCATATATAGTTAGGAATTCGCATTTACAAAACCTTATTTTACTCACACAAAACCATTGAAATTCCATATATAGTTAGTTGCACTAACTATATATCGCGCACCCGCAATCCACTGCTGATGATGTCACATATTACATCATTCATGACATGGTCAGTGACATCACTGATGACATCACTGATGACATCTCAAATGACATCACTGATGACATCTCAAATGACATCACTGATGACATCACTAATGACATCTCATTTGACATTACTGATCACATCACTGATGATATCATTCATGTGATAATACGATGAACCTCTTCAGACTCTAATATAACCTTAGATACAATCAGTGTAAACAGACACTCACAGACTGTCACTCATCCATGGAGTTACTCACACACCTAGTCAGTCATGCAAAGAATCAATCACACCTCCATTTCCTCAACTATACAGTTATACAAACTTTACTTATTCAAACATATACTAACACATATTTACTCTCTTATACAATCCCTGATACAAGTTCACAATGATCCATACAGCCACTCACACATTCACTGGCTCTTATGCACAGTTATTTATATATGTCAACTCTCACATGTACTGTGTTTTACATATGTACTTACTTTGACATGTAGCACTGAGATATCCCTTCACTCACCAATACACTCATGCACACAGTGAACCGCCCATACAGCTGTTTCCACATGCACTTTTGAAACCATACATCTAGTGAATCAACTTCTCACATATCTATGCACAGAGTCATACACCTCCCAGCCACCCACACACACACTCAGTCTCCCATACAAATACTTGGGCAACCAATCAATAACCCATATAGTTACTCATATAGCTACTTATCAACACATGCAACAGTTTACAGAACAACAGACATAATGATGCACAAATTAAGACAGTTTAGTCACTAACCCATGCACTCAGTGAGACACATTTAATCACTCACTCATACAGTCAGTCATGCACCTACTAAATCCTTCATCCAGACACTTATACATCCACTCATTCTTCAATATGTAAGACATATTTTAACTTTACAGAAACATACAGTCACTGGATGTTGTCATCAGTGATGTCATCAGTGATGTCATTTGAGATGTCATCAGTGATGTCATCAGTGATGTCACTGACCATGTCATGAATGATGTAATATGTGACATCATCAGCAGTGGATTGCGGGTGCGCGATATATAGTTAGTGCAACTAACTATATATGGAATTTCAATGGTTTTGTGTGAGTAAAATAAGGTTTTGTAAATGCGAATTCCTAACTATATATGGTCTATAACCTATGGTTTTTTCAGTGAATTCTCAAGGTTTTGTAAATGCTAATTCCTAACTATATATGGTCTATAACCTATGGTTTTTTCAGTGAATTTTCAAGGTTTTGTAAATGCTAATTCCTAACTATATATGGTCTATAGCCTATGGTTTTTTCAGTGAATATATATATATACATACATATATAAACATATATCATCTGTATATCTATATAAATACAAACATAAATGCATGCATACATATACTTATATGCATACAGATGCATGTTATTTACATGAAAGTTGAAAAAACACTAATAAAAGCAAAGCTAAAAAGCCACCTCATTGCAAACAGAATGGCTTTAACTTAAACGAGGGCGAGATCTATTGCATTTTCAATGCTTGTTTACTTTGGTTCCATCAAGAAGGCATTCAGATGTGTCACACATTTGCCATAAATTCTGAATGTTAGCACTCTAGTTGCACATTAGATCACTGTAGTAAAGCTACTGCTCACCAGTGACGTCTGCTGCTGGTATTCAAAGTGCATGTTTCAGTCTGCATGTCAGAATTTTTTTAATGAAATAGAAGAGGATTTGAGAAGTCACTCAAAATGATCTCTAATTTTTCTTTCTGAAGCACTAATCATACTTTCTATGGCAAAATTAACCCCCTCATGTTGTTCCTTTTTAAATTGAGTGTTTTCAGACTTACCACTTCATTCCAATCAAGATGGCTTCTGGTGTGCCATACTTTTGTCATAAGTAAGACTGTTAGCGCTCTAGTTGTTCTTTAGAACACTCTGGGACATTCTGTCATTGGGCTATACTTGGGGTACATCTGGGTGATATTTGGGCTACATTTAGGCTCTTTTGTCTCTGGTGGCCATCCTTGGAGACTGTATGTCAGAATTTTTTAATGAAATTGAAGAGGGTTTGAGAAGTCACTCAAAATGTGCCCTAATTTTTCTTTCTGCCGCACTAATCATAATTCATATGGCAAAATATACCCCCTCATTTTGTTCCTTTTTAAATTAAATGTTTTAAGAGTTACCACTTTATTCCAATCAAGATGGTTTCAGGTGTGCCATACCTTTGTAATAAGTAGGACTGTTAGCACTCTAGTTGTTCTTTAGAACACTCTGGGACATTCTGTCATTGGGCTATACTTGGGCTACATCTGGGTGATATTTGGGCTACATTTGGGCTCTTTTGTCTCTGGTGGCCATTTTGGGAGACTGCATGTCAGAATTTTTTAATGAAATAGAAGAGGATTTGAAAAGTCACTCAAAATGTGCCCTAATTTTTCTTTCTGCAGCACTAATAATACCTTCTATTGCATAATATACCCCCTCATTTTGTTCCTTTTTAAATTAAATGTTTTAAGACTTACCACTTTATTCCCATCACGATGGCTCCAGGTGTGCTATACCTTTGTAATAAGTAGGACTGTTAGCGCTCTAGTTGTTCTTTAGAACACTCTGGGACATTCTGTCATTGGGCTATACTTGGGCTACATCTGGGTGATATTTGGGCTACATTTGGGCTCTTTTGTCTCTGGTGGCCATTTTGGGAGACTGCATGTCAGAATGTTTTAATGAAATAGAAAAGGATTTGAGAAGTCACTCAAAATGTGCCCTAATTTTTCATTCTGCAGCACTAATCATACTTTCTATGGCAAAATATACCCCCTCATGTTGTTTCTTTTTAAATTAAATGTTTTAAGAGTTACCACTTTATTCCAATCAAGATGGCTTCAGGTGTGCCATACCTTTGTAATAAGTAGGACTGTTAGCGCTCTAGTTGTTCTTTAGAACACTCTGGGACATTCTGTCATTGGGCTATACTTGGGCTACATCTGGGTGATAATTGGGCTACATTTGGGCTCTTTTGTCTCTGGTGGCCATTTTGGGAGACTGCATGTCAGAATGTTTTAATGACATAGAAAAGGATTTGAGAAGTCACTCAAAATGTGCCCTAATTTTTCATTCTGCAGCATTAATCATACTTTCTATGGCAAAATATACCCCCTCATGTTGTTTCTTTTTAAATTAAATGTTTTAAGAGTTACCACTTTATTCCAATCAAGATGGCTTCAGGTGTGCCATACCTTTGTAATAAGTAGGACTGTTAGCGCTCTAGTTGTTCTTTAGAACACTCTAGGAGGCTGCAGTAGAACACAAAGGAATCAACTGGCAGTCTCTGTCCTTCTTGGATGTACATGTTTTACTGAGAATGTCAGACTTCATTTTCACATGACTGAGAAAGATAATGTGAATTTACAGAAAATATGCTTTCAGTTTAGCTTATAGATCCCCTTCCAAACCACTGTGGGAAAATCATGAGATATTAGTTTTCTTTCAAACAATATTCATGATATCACAGCAGAAGGTTTTTTCACATGGTAAAATCACCTTAGAACCCACCACAATTCCTAAAACGAGTATGGTACCATCAACAAATGATTTATAATGTAACTAAAGTCCTAAAACCCTCTATTAACTACAATGCTTTTTAATGAGGTGCTATCATGTATATTGGTCCCAAGATGGCTGCAAACACTTCTTGGATGAAGTGCTGACAGCCAATCAGATCAGATGTGTGGTTAGGCTCCGCCCAGATATATATCTTTTTTTTAACCTAAATTACTCAAAATCCACTGGAGCACATATATTGAGACCTAGCAAAGGCACATCGGGCTAACAGTCCCTACAATTTTGCCAAGTTTCGTGCAATTCCATTCAGCCGTTCGAGCTAAAAGTGAGGCCAACCGCCCTATGGAAATTAACATGGGAAAAACGCGTTTTGGGACCCCCCTTTTTTCTCAGCCCCCCCTTGATGAAACCCCCCCAAATTGTCTGGGGCTGCTCAGAAACAAAATGTTCCATTTTCCTGAAACTTTCAGCCAATTCCGTCCACAAACGCCAAAGTTATTAGACATAGAATTTTCAAAAATCCCATAGAGAAAAAATCCTAACTATATATACCTACTGGCGACCGCCAGTAGGTAATATATATATATATATATATATATATATATATATATATATATATATATATATACATATATATATGTATACACAGATGGACCATGATTTCTCAACAGTCCGTGAGTGCTCGGACCCATATGGGAAGATGTTGATGTTACTGCTTCTGAGCGTGCGCCAAGTCAGCTGGGAGACTGACCAGACCCATTACCAGGAGGACTAGCTAAGGCTTCATGAGGTTTGGTGGCTTCTTGACCCTCAGTGAGGGACAGAGTTGGTTGTGTAGTGACGTATGGGGGCACTTTCTGTATTGTTGTGCAAGACTGCCCCTTTTCTTGCAAGTGGTGATAGAGATGGTGCTTGTCTTGTTTGGTGTTTTGTGGAGTCTTTTCCTCTCCTTCTTACTGAGAGGACATGGCTGCTGGAGTCCATCTGAACCGATGTTTAGAGAGGCAGCCAGATCCTCTGGACTTGACCTTATTGATAGCAGATGTGTACGTGTGGGCACACCAACACATGGACGAGTGTTAGCAATGTTAATAGTCGCAGATGAGCTTGTCACCGGCTGTGGGACTTCTAGTTCCAGACTGGAGCTGATGGACACAATGTGCTGTGTATGATCTGAGTTTTACAAGCTGCCTGGGTTTACAAGGGACTTAAGCTCTTTAGGGCATGTCTGGGGCTGTCCATTAACCCCATGATTTCCAACAAGATGCTGCCTATGATGGCAGAGCAACCACAAACCATCTGCTTTTCGTTTGCAGTGGATTGTGCTCTGAAAATCAGTTTGCTTAAGTTGTTGAGTGTTGTCAATTCCTGCCAGGAAAACAGTCAGTGAATTCAAGAAGATCAACTTGAAGGTCCAATTTGTGGGAGTGGCAATTTAGTGTGGATAAATTTGATTGAAATGTGTACAGTAGTTGAGTCCAGATTGCCATGGGGAGGGCAGTGTTCATTTCTGGAGCTATTTTGCTTTGCATAGGTGGCCTATGAATTGGGTTTCTAAGATGAAGTAACACTTCCAGCAGGAGGGGTTGGCTGTTTAGATCCATGCCACTGGATCTAAAGTCAGTGCTTCCTGAGCCCTCCGGGATAATTGGTTTTGATGGTGAAAGTGGAATATATATTCCTGGATGGTGCTGCGGTCCATTGTGCTGCTGGAGGCCTAAAGGGACAGCCTACTCATTTGTCCAAGGTTGAATCAGGTCAAGAATTAATTGGGGATCTAGCGCCTCACAATTAGGGGAAGATATAAATGCTTTGTGTGACAACTCATAAAGGTGGACTACTCTGGAAGATTCCATGAGTTTGCCACATAATCCAACAACTACTGGGAGGCTGAAAGGTAATGCTGCCACCAGTGGAGATGGTTTGTGGTAGGTCCATTGATTGCAGGCCATTAGGTTTGAGTTTGTGTTGGGGTTCTTGAGTAATACAATTTCTGCTTTGGTCTCATCGGCCACTGAACTAAAGATTACATTGTCCTGGGTGGGTCCCCTTTGTGGGACAGGGTGCACTAAAAACTGAAATTTTATTTGCAAGGGCCAATCCATCATCTGTGCTGGACTACCTGAAGCAGCAGGTTCGCCCTTGCTTCTTATTGGAGCTCCTCGGCTGTCAACAGCAGGGGGCTTTTTGAAGAAGTCCAATGAGGTTGTGACCCGGGTCCAGAGTCCCCAGCTGATCTTCTTGTGTCCGATAAGGCTACCGGGGGGTCAATGATTCGGGATGCTTTCAGACCCTGGTGGCAAGACTGAGAACAGGGGCCTGAAAATATTTTGGTGGTGTAATGCATTGTAGGCTTGGCTCTTGGGCTGAAGATTGTGGTAAACCGGTGGAGAACCTGCACTGCCTTTCTTGTTCTTCCTGTGCCTTGAGGGTACTGTTGGTTCCTTTTGCATCTTACCGACCTAATCAAATGCCCACCTGATTGTCAACACACAGAGGGCATCTCAGGAGAGACCCTCCACTATACTGCCTCAACTCCCCTTGATGTTGGTGCTGTGGAGTAGGGTCATGAGCACGCAGTGTTAGGAGGGCCTGGGGTTACTAGGTGTTCTTATTCAATAGAGGCAGGTTTAGCGATACATTAATAAAAAGTCTAAACACATTTGAACTATTTAAAGGAACGATGACATAGTTTAAAGCTGTTCAGCTGCTCATGTTCTTGTCCTAGAACGGCTAGACCAGTGATTCCTCCTGAAATCAGCTGTGAGCATTACAGTTATGTGCCCTCAGCATTATTGTTAAAATTAAATTTAAAAATACAAATTAGAATAAGAATTGATAGTGTGGCTCTAGCACAGGGCACTGCTTAACTCAATGGCTGTTATGGGGGCTGAAAAATCCAGAGGAGGCGAGGGATCACCACTGATGAAACTCAGGGGAAAACGTGGAGACGAGTGCAGGCTAGCTGCAGACCGCACCTGATCCTGGTCGGGCCGCTTCCACAACTACAGCTACTCCTCCTCGTCATGTGCAATCACATAGAGTAAACATTCATTCATTGGCATTTCAACATCCTAACCTGGTGGTTCTTCATGGTTTTCATGGTCTTCTTCATCTGCAGTGTATGGGATGTGCCGGTGCATTCTATGTTGTGTAATATGCAGCATGTCATGGTGATTTTGCACACCTTATCGGGTGAGTAGAGGAGGGCTCCGCCAGTCTTGTCCAAACATTGATATCTGGCCTGTAGGAGCCCAAGGCCTGCTCCTCTGGCTTCAGTGGTCTTCCACTCATTGTAGGGGAATTCCCCAGGTGTTGTTGGATTCCTCAGCGGTGCTAACAACCATGGTTGGCTAGGATAAGCTGAATCTCCTATATGGAAAAAAAGTAACAATTTGAAATCATTACACTATATTAACACTAAACTATGATGACAGATTGTACTTTTCAACAGGCCAGGCCATGTTGAATCTAAGTTGTGACATTTGCAGTAGGCCTGGGCGTAGTTTGTGTAGTTGCAGAAAAACAATTGCCCCCCCTGCATGCACCCCTGTACACAGGGGAAAGAGGGGGCCCTGTAGGGCTCCCTTTCTTTCATCACCGCCAGCCTTTTCATGGAGGAAGAACCTCCATGACAGTGCGGGTTGTGAGGAAAGTTGTAATATGCATGGCAGTGACTCAGGGCACCACCAAGCATATTACTGCATATATATATATGTATATATATATATATATATATATATATATATATATATATACACACACACACACACACACATATATATACTATACTATTTAGGCGGGGCCGGAAACACTCCAATCATCTTTGGAACTCCGCAATTTGAGAGAGGGAGCTGAAGTAATCCCATGCAGCAAAGGCATCTGAGGAAGGCGAAAATGAAAATGCCGAAATGCATTATGCTTCAACCTGCGTGAAAATAAAGGCTTACCTTCATCCCCATTGTGTCCTTCGGTCCTTTCATCTGGAGGGGCTCTTCTCGGCATCAATTCCACGAGCTGTGCCTTGGCGCGTGCAAATGAAGGATCCGCCTCGTAAATCGGCCGGCAACTAATGAAGGCAACATGGCAACATGAATCTGTGAGACCAAGGGATTGGTAGTTTGCTGGCCAACCTCAGGAGCACGTCGGACAATAGCTGCTGCTACCCGCAGCCCGTGAAGTCACGGGGACGCTGGATCACTGCATCTTTCCGTCACGGCCCGGTCTGGAACTGCTCAGGGGGTTGAGGCGTAGGGGACTCGAGGTAACCCTTTGCACATTAATTTTGGGACTTTGGCGGCACACACACAGCCTTCTCCCCCTCTCTGGCCTCACAGGGCGCACTGAAGCGCTACTCCGCTTTTTGGATTGTAACTGCATTGCATGCTGGAAAACCGAGTTCGTCCAGCACTGACCAACAGCTGCAACTATTTAGGCGGGGCCGGAAACACTCCAATCATCTTTGGAACTCCGCAATTTGAGAGAGGGAGCTGAAGTAATCCCATGCAGCAAAGGCATCTGAGGAAGGCGAAAATGAAAATGCCGAAATGCATTATGCTTCAACCTGCGTGAAAATAAAGGCTTACCTTCATCCCCATTGTGTCCTTCGGTCCTTTCATCTGGAGGGGCTCTTCTCGGCATCAATTCCACGAGCTGTGCCTTGGCGCGTGCAAATGAAGGATCCGCCTCGTAAATCGGCCGGCAACTAATGAAGGCAACATGGCAACATGAATCTGTGAGACCAAGGGATTGGTAGTTTGCTGGCCAACCTCAGGAGCACGTCGGACAATAGCTGCTGCTACCCGCAGCCCGTGAAGTCACGGGGACGCTGGATCACTGCATCTTTCCGTCACGGCCCGGTCTGGAACTGCTCAGGGGGTTGAGGCGTAGGGGACTCGAGGTAACCCTTTGCACATTAATTTTGGGACTTTGGCGGCACACACACAGCCTTCTCCCCCTCTCTGGCCTCACAGGGCGCACTGAAGCGCTACTCCGCTTTTTGGATTGTAACTGCATTGCATGCTGGAAAACCGAGTTCGTCCAGCACTGACCAACAGCTGCAACTATTTAGGCGGGGCCGGAAACACTCCAATCATCTTTGGAACTCCGCAATTTGAGAGAGGGAGCTGAAGTAATCCCATGCAGCAAAGGCATCTGAGGAAGGCGAAAATGAAAATGCCGAAATGCATTATGCTTCAACCTGCGTGAAAATAAAGGCTTACCTTCATCCCCATTGTGTCCTTCGGTCCTTTCATCTGGAGGGGCTCTTCTCTGCATCAATTCCACGAGCTGTGCCTTGGCGCGTGCAAATGAAGGATCCGCCTCGTAAATCGGCCGGCAACTAATGAAGGCAACATGGCAACATGAATCTGTGAGACCAAGGGATTGGTAGTTTGCTGGCCAACCTCAGGAGCACGTCGGACAATAGCTGCTGCTACCCGCAGCCCGTGAAGTCACGGGGACGCTGGATCACTGCATCTTTCCGTCACGGCCCGGTCTGGAACTGCTCAGGGGGTTGAGGCGTAGGGGACTCGAGGTAACCCTTTGCACATTAATTTTGGGACTTTGGCGGCACACACACAGCCTTCTCCCCCTCTCTGGCCTCACAGGGCGCACTGAAGCGCTACTCCGCTTTTTGGATTGTAACTGCATTGCATGCTGGAAAACCGAGTTCGTCCAGCACTGACCAACAGCTGCAACTATTTAGGCGGGGCCGGAAACACTCCAATCATCTTTGGAACTCCGCAATTTGAGAGAGGGAGCTGAAGTAATCCCATGCAGCAAAGGCATCTGAGGAAGGCGAAAATGAAAATGCCGAAATGCATTATGCTTCAACCTGCGTGAAAATAAAGGCTTACCTTCATCCCCATTGTGTCCTTCGGTCCTTTCATCTGGAGGGGCTCTTCTCGGCATCAATTCCACGAGCTGTGCCTTGGCGCGTGCAAATGAAGGATCCGCCTCGTAAATCGGCCGGCAACTAATGAAGGCAACATGGCAACATGAATCTGTGAGACCAAGGGATTGGTAGTTTGCTGGCCAACCTCAGGAGCACGTCGGACAATAGCTGCTGCTACCCGCAGCCCGTGAAGTCACGGGGACGCTGGATCACTGCATCTTTCCGTCACGGCCCGGTCTGGAACTGCTCAGGGGGTTGAGGCGTAGGGGACTCGAGGTAACCCTTTGCACATTAATTTTGGGACTTTGGCGGCACACACACAGCCTTCTCCCCCTCTCTGGCCTCACAGGGCGCACTGAAGCGCTACTCCGCTTTTTGGATTGTAACTGCATTGCATGCTGGAAAACCGAGTTCGTCCAGCACTGACCAACAGCTGCAACTATTTAGGCGGGGCCGGAAACACTCCAATCATCTTTGGAACTCCGCAATTTGAGAGAGGGAGCTGAAGTAATCCCATGCAGCAAAGGCATCTGAGGAAGGCGAAAATGAAAATGCCGAAATGCATTATGCTTCAACCTGCGTGAAAATAAAGGCTTACCTTCATCCCCATTGTGTCCTTCGGTCCTTTCATCTGGAGGGGCTCTTCTCGGCATCAATTCCACGAGCTGTGCCTTGGCGCGTGCAAATGAAGGATCCGCCTCGTAAATCGGCCGGCAACTAATGAAGGCAACATGGCAACATGAATCTGTGAGACCAAGGGATTGGTAGTTTGCTGGCCAACCTCAGGAGCACGTCGGACAATAGCTGCTGCTACCCGCAGCCCGTGAAGTCACGGGGACGCTGGATCACTGCATCTTTCCGTCACGGCCCGGTCTGGAACTGCTCAGGGGGTTGAGGCGTAGGGGACTCGAGGTAACCCTTTGCACATTAATTTTGGGACTTTGGCGGCACACACACAGCCTTCTCCCCCTCTCTGGCCTCACAGGGCGCACTGAAGCGCTACTCCGCTTTTTGGATTGTAACTGCATTGCATGCTGGAAAACCGAGTTCGTCCAGCACTGACCAACAGCTGCAACTATTTAGGCGGGGCCGGAAACACTCCAATCATCTTTGGAACTCCGCAATTTGAGAGAGGGAGCTGAAGTAATCCCATGCAGCAAAGGCATCTGAGGAAGGCGAAAATGAAAATGCCGAAATGCATTATGCTTCAACCTGCGTGAAAATAAAGGCTTACCTTCATCCCCATTGTGTCCTTCGGTCCTTTCATCTGGAGGGGCTCTTCTCGGCATCAATTCCACGAGCTGTGCCTTGGCGCGTGCAAATGAAGGATCCGCCTCGTAAATCGGCCGGCAACTAATGAAGGCAACATGGCAACATGAATCTGTGAGACCAAGGGATTGGTAGTTTGCTGGCCAACCTCAGGAGCACGTCGGACAATAGCTGCTGCTACCCGCAGCCCGTGAAGTCACGGGGACGCTGGATCACTGCATCTTTCCGTCACGGCCCGGTCTGGAACTGCTCAGGGGGTTGAGGCGTAGGGGACTCGAGGTAACCCTTTGCACATTAATTTTGGGACTTTGGCGGCACACACACAGCCTTCTCCCCCTCTCTGGCCTCACAGGGCGCACTGAAGCGCTACTCCGCTTTTTGGATTGTAACTGCATTGCATGCTGGAAAACCGAGTTCGTCCAGCACTGACCAACAGCTGCAACTATTTAGGCGGGGCCGGAAACACTCCAATCATCTTTGGAACTCCGCAATTTGAGAGAGGGAGCTGAAGTAATCCCATGCAGCAAAGGCATCTGAGGAAGGCGAAAATGAAAATGCCGAAATGAATTATGCTTCAACCTGCGTGAAAATAAAGGCTTACCTTCTTCCCCATTGTGTCCTTCGGTCCTTTCATCTGGAGGGGCTCTTCTCGGCATCAATTCCACGAGCTGTGCCTTGGCGCGTGCAAATGAAGGATCCGCCTCGTAAATCGGCCGGCAACTAATGAAGGCAACATGGCAACATGAATCTGTGAGACCAAGGGATTGGTAGTTTGCTGGCCAACCTCAGGAGCACGTCGGACAATAGCTGCTGCTACCCGCAGCCCGTGAAGTCACGGGGACGCTGGATCACTGCATCTTTCCGTCACGGCCCGGTCTGGAACTGCTCAGGGGGTTGAGGCGTAGGGGACTCGAGGTAACCCTTTGCACATTAATTTTGGGACTTTGGCGGCACACACACAGCCTTCTCCCCCTCTCTGGCCTCACAGGGCGCACTGAAGCGCTACTCCGCTTTTTGGATTGTAACTGCATTGCATGCTGGAAAACCGAGTTCGTCCAGCACTGACCAACAGCTGCAACTATTTAGGCGGGGCCGGAAACACTCCAATCATCTTTGGAACTCCGCAATTTGAGAGAGGGAGCTGAAGTAATCCCATGCAGCAAAGGCATCTGAGGAAGGCGAAAATGAAAATGCCGAAATGCATTATGCTTCAACCTGCGTGAAAATAAAGGCTTACCTTCATCCCCATTGTGTCCTTCGGTCCTTTCATCTGGAGGGGCTCTTCTCGGCATCAATTCCACGAGCTGTGCCTTGGCGCGTGCAAATGAAGGATCCGCCTCGTAAATCGGCCGGCAACTAATGAAGGCAACATGGCAACATGAATCTGTGAGACCAAGGGATTGGTAGTTTGCTGGCCAACCTCAGGAGCACGTCGGACAATAGCTGCTGCTACCCGCAGCCCGTGAAGTCACGGGGACGCTGGATCACTGCATCTTTCCGTCACGGCCCGGTCTGGAACTGCTCAGGGGGTTGAGGCGTAGGGGACTCGAGGTAACCCTTTGCACATTAATTTTGGGACTTTGGCGGCACACACACAGCCTTCTCCCCCTCTCTGGCCTCACAGGGCGCACTGAAGCGCTACTCCGCTTTTTGGATTGTAACTGCATTGCATGCTGGAAAACCGAGTTCGTCCAGCACTGACCAACAGCTGCAACTATTTAGGCGGGGCCGGAAACACTCCAATCATCTTTGGAACTCCGCAATTTGAGAGAGGGAGCTGAAGTAATCCCATGCAGCAAAGGCATCTGAGGAAGGCGAAAATGAAAATGCCGAAATGCATTATGCTTCAACCTGCGTGAAAATAAAGGCTTACCTTCATCCCCATTGTGTCCTTCGGTCCTTTCATCTGGAGGGGCTCTTCTCGGCATCAATTCCACGAGCTGTGCCTTGGCGCGTGCAAATGAAGGATCCGCCTCGTAAATCGGCCGGCAACTAATGAAGGCAACATGGCAACATGAATCTGTGAGACCAAGGGATTGGTAGTTTGCTGGCCAACCTCAGGAGCACGTCGGACAATAGCTGCTGCTACCCGCAGCCCGTGAAGTCACGGGGACGCTGGATCACTGCATCTTTCCGTCACGGCCCGGTCTGGAACTGCTCAGGGGGTTGAGGCGTAGGGGACTCGAGGTAACCCTTTGCACATTAATTTTGGGACTTTGGCGGCACACACACAGCCTTCTCCCCCTCTCTGGCCTCACAGGGCGCACTGAAGCGCTACTCTGCTTTTTGGATTGTAACTGCATTGCATGCTGGAAAACCGAGTTCGTCCAGCACTGACCAACAGCTGCAACTATTTAGGCGGGGCCGGAAACACTCCAATCATCTTTGGAACTCCGCAATTTGAGAGAGGGAGCTGAAGTAATCCCATGCAGCAAAGGCATCTGAGGAAGGCGAAAATGAAAATGCCGAAATGCATTATGCTTCAACCTGCGTGAAAATAAAGGCTTACCTTCATCCCCATTGTGTCCTTCGGTCCTTTCATCTGGAGGGGCTCTTCTCGGCATATATATATATATATATATATATATATATATATATATATTTGACCCGTGGCTCCCTTGACCTAATTGGCAGTTGGCCGTGGCTCCCCACCATTTTTTTACCGGCGCACCGTGGCGCACACTTTGGGAACCACTGGTCTACATGAAGAATCAAGCCTAGACGTGATGAAGGATTCAGAGTAGCCATCACCATTTAAAACTTTATTTGCAATCACAAAGATCTTATAAAGTACATCGCAATGCATACAACACCATCATAGAGTAGCTGAGGGGCTGGCAGGTAGCTGTGCGCCAACCAGGGCAGACGGGACTGATTTAGGGAATTAATGAATTGGGAGAGTATAATACACTACATCAGCGCACCCTCGGTGCCCGCTGTGAGTTATGTGACTGTGTGTGCCTCAGCTGAGGCTTGCCCAATTAATGTCCAGTGCCTGTCAGTGTTCGCAAGTTGGCTGACTTTATTGATTTAGTATTACCTTTCCTATTTAACTGCATGTCTGCAAATGTGCACAGGACTATAATAAAATACTTCCTCGAAAAGACTTGTTTAATATCATGATTGCCCATTTATATAACAGTACGATATTACAAGGGCATTAGTTTAGTGCGCCTCCATTTCTGGTTCTTCGGAGCAGTTTAAAGATCATCTTGTAGTTTCTTATTGCTCAGACGGCTGTAATTTCTGATATTTATATGTTTGCCTAGTTTTCTTCATTGCTTGATTTTGATTGGGTGAAAGTGTCACTCATAGTTGTTCAAATTCACTCATAATTACAATGAAATCATGAAAATGTCCCACATAACAATCTGAAACCTTGGCAGCTATGTAAAATGCACACCTGACATTAGCTGTTATCACAGACCCCCCCTCCCCCCGCCCTGGCCGGCCTTATTTGCACAGTCAATGGAGTCCAGTAATTAGCAGCTCGTTAATGAGGCGGCAGAAGCAGGCAAGGCGCTGGGGCTGATGAGCACAGCCCTGGAGCCATTCATATGCAGAGGGCGAGGGCTGGGATCAACCTGGCAGCACAAAGGAGGGGGAGGACTTGTGGCTGCAGTTTTCACGACCCACATCCTGTACGGCTTCGCGGCGCCCCTGGCTTCTCATCACGGCGCACCAGGGCGCCGCGGCGCACACTTTGGGAACCACGGAGATATATTATATATATATATATATATATATATATATATATATATATATATATACATACATATATATATATATATATATATATATATATATATATATATATTCACAGAAAAAACCATAGGTTTTAGGCTATATATAGTTAGGGATTAGCATTTACAAAACCTTAATTTACTCGCACAAAACCATAGAAATTCGCATATATAGTTAGATGCAATAACTATATATCGAGCACCCGCAACCCACTGCTGATGATGTCACATATTACATCATTCATGACATGATCAGTGACATCACTGATGACATCACTGATGACATCTCAAATGACATCATTCATGACATGGTCAGTGACATCACTGATGACAACTCAAATGACATCATATATATAGCCTAAAACCTATGGTTTTTTCTGTGAATTTCAATCGTTTTTTAATAGCAAATATCAAAAGCTGTCAAATGTCAAGTACGTGATAGGTCAAAACTTTTTCGTGTTTATGCACGCTGATGTGCTTTGAAGGCTGCCCCCCCCCTCCCCTCTTTTCTCTTAGTAGTACTCTCTCTTTGCAGATAGTGAAGGGTAGTTAACGCATGCCTTTGCCTTTGCCCCCGTTGTACTCCGTCGTGCCTGCTTGTCTCTCCATTTGATTGATTGTTATCCAAGCATTTACTGTTTTAGAATTGATTCTCTTTGGTTCATTCTCTATTTACAAACAAGCACAAAGTCGCAATACTCTGTTTAGTCTTTGCAGATAGTGAAAAATCGTGTAAAAAAACAAAAGTAATCGAGCAAAATCAGTAGGCCACTAATGGGATCTCTTTTTGACCTCGCTAAAATAGAAACATTAGGAACAACCCTTCATCAGAAATACGAAAATAGTGAGATGAACTGAGCTCCACACCATGAGGGCTGCAAGACAGCTCGGCTCCGTCACCCACCCAACCCAAAATAACGATAAACTCTATGCAAATATTATAAATATATACAACACACCAGCAAAGTAACAGAGTAAAACATTTTATTAAATAACTATTTACATAACTATTTTATACTTTTTGTTGCCTGATCCGGCTAGCTCAATCGATCGAGCATGAAACTCATGCACTCTGATAGCAAGCGTTGCTGCGGATGCTATGCAGACAAAAACTGGTTTTCAGTTTGTACATTCATCAAGATTTTTCCATCCAAGGGTGGTTGAGAGTTTGTAGAACGATGGCTTCAGATTTTCAACAGACGGTGTGGTGGCGCGGACTGGGAGGGGGCGCTTGGCTCCTGCCCCCTCCCCAAGTCGTGTTGCCCTGGTGTGGCCTAAGATCGCCCCCGACATAGGCGGCCGGCTCCCGGGGTCCGGCGGAACTTTTTGCCTTTTGATGACTCTTCCATTCTGGACCTTGTCCCACAATCCGTTTGACCTGAAGACACGCTGTAGTGGGGCGCCCCTTTACCGTTTCAGTTGCCATTCCGCCCGCTTTTGCTACACTGTGCCTCTTCCGCCATTCACCTGTTTACCGCCCGCTCTTGCGGCTACAGCGTCTCGCTCACCATGTAGTTGAGTTGCTCCCGCTCTTGCGATGCAGCGATAGGCGGCTGCCACAGGACTCTCAAAATGGCGGCCGGCTCTTCAGATTTGGGCGTGGTCCACTAAAATGGCCCTGGGACACCTTGGAACTCGGACGCTTGTCTACTAGGGCTTGGGCCCCACTCTCGAAAGCGTCCCCTGAGCCTTGAAGATTCTACAAAAGTCTTGGGGGGCCCTGACTCCCACAGGCTTCAGGTGGGAAGCGGCTGCCATGATTGCTCGTGGAATGGCCACGACTGAGCTACGAGATGGTGGTGCTCTCATGCTGACACCAGCTTCAGTCTGAAACATCCAGAAACACTGTAGACAACCAATTCGATCAGTTCCGGTAGCGCCCCAACGTGACCCGGTAGGGAAGAATTGCCCTCCCCTCTTTGACTGATGGTTCTTGTTGCCTGTCCCTTCTCTTGTCATTTAACAGAACTTTTTAGACTGCTGAAAGGGGTTGTGTTCCGACCGCTGGTTGGTGGAGACATTTTGACTATATTCTGGACCTACGTTGTCGCGTAATGCGTCATATGACGGCCGCGTTAGCGCACCCGGAAGTGCAACGGTGCGCGAAGCGCAGCTTCCCGGAAGCGATCCGGGGCGCGGCGTGGCGCGTAACGGAAGCATAACAGGTCATGTGACTTGTTTATAAAACTTTTCATTGGTTCATTTTACTTTTGTTATTCTAATGATGAAAGGCTTGGTCATATGACCTAAAAATTACGCTTTTTATTGCTTTCGAACATTATTTTTTCTTAAACATATATGTTATAATGTTCCAGGCTAATGTACTTTCCCGGAAAATTTACAACTGTCCTGCAAGTAAAATATATTCCTTTTTCTAGCAAAAGGGCGTTTCTTCGTCCCATGACGGAGCTGTTGAGCAAAAGATGCTCGGCCTGCTGTCTTAGTCGCCGATACGCCTGAATATCAGATTCTTATCGATCACTTTATGTTGCAGGAGTAAAAAACACAACAGCCCTTGACCATTTATCTTAACTGCGTTCCTGCGTATTATACCCTTTATCCGTCATGTAATTGGACTGCTTTATTTCACTTGCCTTTTACTGATTCGAAAACAGTGACTAAAATTAAAAACTTTACCAATGTGAATACTACTACCATGTTTTGTTTTAAAAACCTTTATTGTGAAAATGTCAGTATACAAATACGGGCCTATAACCACGTGGGCCGGGCATGGAGCAAACTGGAATCGTATATGATGAGGAGACATTTACACTGTAGAGGAACGTAACGAGCGGGCCATTAGGTTGCAAGAACAAAGGTGTCTAACAGTTGCGGAATCGGTGGATGTACATTTTATAATTAAAATACGACAGGGCCACTTACAATAAAATTTTCTAGATATACATTTGCGGGCAAGTACCATGGGTGACGTTAATTCGAACTTACAATAGTACAGTAATCAATAACACATCAGAACTTAATATCAATAAGGATGTCGAAATATTCAATCAATTCTCGTCCCTTTGTGCTTCAAAACTACATACGTATCTCGTGATATCAAGGTTGTGCAACCAGTACACAACAAGGAGTTACGAGTCCCATTTATACCAGCGCCATTTTGGGCGAGGCCGGGCAGGTCCAGGATATAGTCAAAATGTCTCCACCAACCAGCGGTCGGACCAGAACCCCTTTCGGCAGTCAAAAAAGGTTCAGTTAAATGACAACAGAAGAGATAGGCAACAATAACCAACAGTCAAAAGAGGGGAGGGCAAGATCTAAAGCCATTGTTCTACAAACTCTCAACCAGCCTTGGATGGAAAAATCCTGAAGAATGTACAAACTGAAAACCAGTTTTTGACTGTATAGCATCACCAGCAACCCTTGAGTCAGCTTTGTGTGAAGCCGCCATTTTGATTCAATCAATAGCGTCCCCCTGCACACATTCAGGGACCTGGTCATGTCTTCAGGTCAAACGGATTGTGAGACAAGATGCAGAAAGGAAAAGGAAAAAAGTTCCGCCGGACCTCGAGAGCCGGCCGCCTATGTCATGGGCGATCTTTGGCCACACCAGAGCAATAGTGAAGCTGCAGCAGGTGCAAATAAGCTTCAGACAGTGTTACAAGCACTGCTCAGAACTCTCAACTATGGCACTCAACATCCAGGACTTGCAATCCGGATCTTGGCGCCTTGTGCTGGTTCCGACCTATTCACACATCGGTCCACTACTGACATCACCTCATAAGCCAACGGGGCACCCCACGCTGACTTTCGGCGCAGCATTGTAGGATGGCCACACCAGTGCGGCAACTTGCTAGACACCACCTCAGTGCCATCCAGATCTCGGCGCGTTATGCTGCCTTCGGCCTACTGTAGCCGCAAGTGCGGACGCAACTCAGCTGGATAGCGAGTGAAACACCAAGGGGCGCCCCACTGCAGCCGAGGAGCCTCCATCTTGGGGGCGACGCACAGCATCACATTGCTTTCCAATGCAGTCAGATCCTCAAACAGCCCCCACTGACTGAAGCTACCTCACAGGCCAACGGGGCGCCCCACGCCGACTTTCGGCGCAGCATTGTAGGATGGCCACACCAGTGCGGCAACTTGCTGAACACCACCTCAGTGCCATCCGGATCTTGGCGCGTTGTGCTGCCTTCGGCCTATTCGCACATCAGTCCGCTACTGACCCCGCCTCACGTGCCAACGGATTTTCTACGCTTTTTATAGCAGCGCGTAACGTAAGCATAACAGGTCATGTGACTTGTTTATAAAACTTTTCATTGGTTCATTTTACTTTTGGTTTCCTAATAATAGAAAGCTTGATCATGTGACCTAAAAATAACACTTTTCATTGGATTAAAACATTTTTTTTTCCCAAACGATGAAAGCCCCACCTTGTTTCTGGTTGTTTCAGACTGAAGCTGGCGTCACCATGAGAGCACCACCATCTCGTGGCTCCGTCGTGGTCATTCCGCGAGCAATCATGGCAGCCGCTCCCCACCGGAAGCCTGCAGGAGTCGGGGGCCCCCAAGACCTTTGTAAAATCTTCATGGCTCAGGGGACATCCGAGTTCCAAGGTGTCCCAGGACAATTTTAGTGGACCAGGCCCAAATCCGAAGAGCCGTCCGCCATTTTAAGAGTCCTGTGGCAGCCGCCTATCGCTGCACCGCAAGAGTGGGCGCAACTCAACTACATGGTGAGCGAGACGCTGTAGCCGCAAGAGCGGGCGATAAACAGCTAAATGGAGGATGAGGCACAGTGTAGCAAAAGCGGGCGGAATGGCAACTGAAACGGTAAAGGGGCGCCCCAGTACAGCAGACGAGCCTCCACCTGGGAAGGCCCGTTCACGCCGCCTCCCCCCCTTTCCCCCCCCCCGGGGCGCCCCACGCCGTTTTTTGGAGCAGCATTGTAGGATGCCAAAACCAGTGCGGCAACTTACTGGACATCACCTGGTTGCCATCCACATCTCAGCGCGTTCTGCTGCCTTGGGACTATTCGCACAACAGACCGCTACTGACGAGGCCTGCCCCCGCACCACCCGGGACGCCCCACGCCGTTTTTCGGAGCTGCATTGTAGGATACCAAAAACCAGTGCGGCACCCAGGTAACATCACCTGGGTGCCGTCCAGAACTCAGCACGTTGTGCTGCCTTGGGACTATTCGCACAAAAGACAGCTACTGACCATTGTTGCTTCTTTTTTCAAAATTTTTTTTAAATGTATTTACTGTTTTTGTTGCGTTGTATATATTTATAAGTTAATAAAGTTTTATAATCCTACTACTTTGTTGGAGTGCTATATATTTTAATGTGACACATAATTGTAAAAACTTTGATGTACAAAGAGGCATCCCTGGAATCTTCCGCTTCAGGCTTGGACCCACACACCCTCACAGTGAGAATCCTCTCACCAATCACAATACAGGATCGTTATCAGATAGTAGGAACGCGTGTGGTGTGACGGATCTCATCGGGTGGGGGCCTTGATCTACTGTAACTCCTTTGAAGAGGGGTGATTCTCTACAGCTGGAGCCATAAACTACATCTGCAGGGCTAAGTGATAGCCTGGGACCGGCCTGAACAATCAGACACAGAGGAAGAGGAGTGTCAGAGGGTGCGGTAGTGAATAGGGTGAAAGGGAGGTGTCGGGCAGGCACAGGGTGTGATTCTCAGGGAAGAGCAGCGCAAATGGGGGGAGGTTTATGGCCCGTGCATGAGAGAGAGAGCGTGGGTGACCAGTGCGTGGGGGAGATGCTTGCGAGGGTGGGGAGCCATGCTGAGGATCGGCGGCGTGCAGAGAGTGGGTCTGGTCAAGGCATCTAAAATGGCTGCCGTGCTCAACAAAAGTGTGGCATTGCAAAAAAGGCAAGATGGCGCAGACAATGTTTATCAATAAGGATTAATTTATAACAATTATTTTTAACAAAATATTTAATCGCAGTGCCAAAATGGCGGTCAACAGTTCCTGATTTCCATCGAAACAAACGTTAACAGATGTCACGCAGCAAAAAAAAAAAACGCTCACGAACAGCGCAGATGGGAGGAGGTTTCTGGCCCATTCATGAGAGAGAGAGCGGGGGTGACCAGTGCGTGGGGGAGATGCTTGCGAGGGTGGGGAGCCATGCTGAGGATCGGCTGCGTGCAGAGAGTGGGTCTGGTCAAGGCATCTAAATTGGCTGCCGTGCTCAACAAATGTGTGGCATTGCAAAAAAGGCAAGATGGCGCAGACAATGTTTATCAATAAGGATTAATTTATAACAATTATTTTTAACAAAATATTTACTCGCAGTGACAAAATGGCGGTCAACAGTTCCTGATTTCCATCGAATCGAACGTTAACAGACGTCACGCAGCAAAAAAAAAAAAAAACGCTCACGCACAGCCGCTGGAAGACATGTATCAACATATATGAGCCTCCTCAGCCACCCTCAGAAAACATAAGGGGTCAGGATACGTCTCCCGTACCCCCTTATACCTAGTAATTTAATTAAACCGAAACACAAAATGGCGAATTCATGTTTCGCTAACAGTTTGCGACCCGGTTCGCGAACCGAGAAGCGCTTCTACCGCGAAAAATCAAATTTTTTTTATTTGCCCCACGGGACCCTTTAATAACCCCAACATCATTCCAAGGTGGTCAAGAAGGATCTACTTGCCCCCTTTCATTAAATTCCCCCTTCGTTTTTCTCCTCCTCTTGTCTCTCGATCCTACCGAGAGACAAGATGGTGGCCGCACCGGACTGTTTAGAATGTTGACAGACACCGGAGAGCCAATCAGCTTCGCTACGCAAAGCTCCGTTACGCGAAAAGTACGCGATCTGGTGCGCTATCTGGGACGCTGTCACAGATATATCTGTTTTTTTAAACGTTAATTTCTCAAAATCCACTGGAGCACATATATTGAGACCCAGCAAAGGCACATCGGGCTAACAGTCCCTACAATTTTGCCAAGTTTCGTGCAAATCCATTCAGCCGTTCGAGCTAAAAGTGAGGCCAAAGGCCCTATGGAAAAATGAATGGGAAAAACGCGTTTTGGGACCCCCCTTTTTTCTCGGCCACCCCTTGACGGAACCCCCCCAAATTTTCAGGGGCTGCTCAGAAACAAAATGTGCAATTTTCCTGAAAATTTCAGCCGATTCCGTGCACAAACGCAAAAGTTATTAGACATAGAATTTTCAAAAGTTCCATAGAGAAAAAATCCTAACTATATATACCTACTGGCTATCGCCAGTAGGAAATATATATATATATATATATATATATATATATATATATATATATATATATATATATATATATATATATATATATATATATATACATATATATATATATATTACCTACTGGCTATCGCCAGTAGGTATATATAGTTAGGATTTTTTCCCTATGGGATTTTTGAAAATTCTATGTCTAATAACTTTGGCGTTTGTGGACGGAATCGGCTGAAATTTTCAGGAAAATGGCACATTTTGTTTCTGAGCAGCCCTTGAAAATTTGGGGGGGTTTTGTCGAGGGGGGGCCGAGAAAAAAGGGGCGTCCCAAAACGCGTTTTTCCCATGTTAATTTCCATAGGGCGGTTGGACTCACTTTTAGCTCGAACGGCTGAATGGATATGCACGAAACTTGGCAAAATTGTAGGGACTGTTAGCCCGATGTGCCTTTGCTAGGTCTCAATATATGTGCTCCAGTAGTTTTTGAGAAATTAACGTTCAAAACAAGATATATATCTGTAACAGCGCTCCGGGCAGCGATCCGGTCCGCTTACTTTTCGCGAAACTGAACTTTGCGCGCAGAAAGCTGATTGGCTCTCCGGTGTCTGTCAACATTCTAAACAGTCCGGAGCGGCCGCCATCTTATCTCTCGGTAGGATCGAGAGAGAAGAAGAGGTGAAAAACGAAGGGGGAATTTATTGAAAGGGGGCAAGGTATACCCCTCTTGACCCCCTAGGAATGTTGTTGGGGTTATTAAAGGGTCCCGTGGGGAAAATAAAAAAAAATGATTTTTCACGGTAGAAGCGCTTCACGGGCCGCGAACTGGGCCGCAAACTGGTAGCGAAACGGGAATTCGCCATTTTGTGCTTCGTTTTAATTGTTTAGAGACAAAAATTATCGCCGCACATCGGCCACAATGCATGAATATCGCTGAAAAGTCAGCGATATTCATGCATTATCCAGCAAATGCTCTTAGCCATGTTATCCACCTTCCATTGGATAACATGGCTAAAAACTGTTCTGTGCGTGAGCTTTTTTTTTTTTTTTTGCTGCGTGACGTTTGTTAACGTTCGATTCGATGGAAATCAGGAAGTGTTGACCACCATTTTGTCACTGCGAGTAAATATTTTGTTATAAATGAATCCTTATTGATAAACATTGTCTGCGCCATCTTGCGTTTTTGTCCAATGCCACAATTTTGTCGTGCACGGCAGCCATTTTAGATGCCTTGACCAGGGCCACTCTCTGCACGCCGCCGATCCTCAGCATGGCTCCCCACCCTCGCAAGCATCTCCCCCACGCACTGGTCGCCCCCGCTCTTTCTCTCATGCATGGGCCATATACTTCCCCCCATCTGCGCTGCTCTTCTCTGAGAATCACACCCTGTGCCCGCCCGACACCTCCCTTTCACCCTATTCACTACCGCACCCTCTGACACTCCTCTTCCTCTGTGTCCGATTGTCCAGGCCGGACCTAGGCTATCACCTAGCCCTGCGGATGTAGTTTATGGCCCCAGCTGTAGAGTATCCAGACATGCCAACCCTCCCGTTTCAGGCGTGAGACTACTGATTTCAGTGCTAGTCTCCCGCCTCCCGATTCCTGCAAGCAAAAACCCGGGGGCATATTACCAACAACTAGCGATAATTTTTGTCTCTAACTTGTTTAGAGACAAAAATTATCGCCGCACATCGGCGAATTTTATCGCACATAAACCTTGCTATTAGCAAGGTTTATCGCAAATGCGATAAAAAACGGCCGCAATGCATGAATATCGTTGAAAAGTCAGCGATATTCATGCATTATCCAGCAAATGCTCTTAGCCATGTTATCCACTTCCCATTGGATAACATGGCTAAAACTGCTCAGGGCAGGTGTTAGGTTTTGGAGATATTCGCGCTTAGCGCGAATATCTCCAAAAGGTGGTAATAGGAGATAGCGATGGTTGGGGACTGTTTCCAGTCGCTAAAATCTTGGCACGCCCACTTTGCATGTCATTAGTGATAAATATCACTGATATGCAAAGCGGGGCCCAAGATGGTCGCTATCTCCTTTTAGCTGTCACTAACTGGTGTTAGCGACAGCTTGGTAATAGGGAGATAATTTTATCTCTTTTTTTTTTGGCTTTTAAAGCCAAAAAAGCGGAAATAAACCCCCTTGATAATATGCCCCATGATTTCTCGGGGGTTTCAGCTGACAGGGCTTGGTATTGTGTTACGTGCTAATTCTTCCAGGAAACGTCAGAGGGTCGATGCAGGGGTTCTAGAAGGGGTGATAAACCATTTAAGCCTCATGAACAAGCGCATGGTCTTTTAAAGATTTGTGAAGTACTCGGGGCGGCGGTGTGTGTGTGCCCTCTTTCAGGAGCGGGCGGGGGGGGCACTGCCAGCAACTTGCCAGGCCAGGCAGTGTTCAACACGTGCATCACCCTTTCTCTGCCTGCTATTGCGCTCCATGCTTCGGAAAGGTAAGAAAAAGAACGTGCATTTGAGTTTGAAATGTCCGATCTTGTAGCAGTACACTTGCAAAGCCCACACATGACAATAACCCGATTCAAGGCCCCATTCACCCGATTTTTTAAACATATATAGCACTCCAACAAAGTTAGATTTTAAAACTTTATTAACTTTTAACTATAATGAACGGAACAAAAACTGTAAAAACATTTAAACATTTTTCACCCAAAAAAGCAACAATGGTCAGAAGCTGTTTTTTGTGCGAATAGTCCCAAGGCAGCACAACGTGCAGAGTTCTGGACGGCACCCAGGTGATGTCGCCTGGGTGCTGCACTGGTTTTGGGATCCTACAATGCTGCTCCGAAAATTGGCGTGGGGCGTCCCGGGTGGGGCGGGGGGAGGCCTCGTCAGTAGCGGTCTGTTGTGCGAATAGTCCCAAGGCAGCAGAACGCGCTGAGATGTTGATGGCACCCAGGTGATGTCCAGTAAACTGCCGCACTGGTTTTGGTATCCTACAATGCTGCTCCGAAAATTTGCGTGCGGCGGCCCGGGGGGGGGGGGCGTGGGGGAGGCGGCGTGAACGGGCCTCCCCAGGTGGCGGCCATCCAGCTGAGTTGCGCCCGCTCTTGCGGCTACAGCGTCTCGCTGACCATGTTGTTGAGTTGCTCCCACTCTTGCAGTGCAGCGATAGGCGCCTGCCACATGACTCTTAAAATGGCGGACGGCTCTTCGGTTTTGGGCCTGGTCCACTGAAATGGCCCTGGGACACCTTGGAACTCGGACGCTTGCCTGCTAGGGCTTGGGCTCCATTCTCGAAAAGCGTCCCCTCAGCCGTGAAGATTCTACAAAAGTCTTGGGGGCCCCCGACTCCCGCAGGCTTCCGGTGGGGAGCGGCTGCCATGATTGCTCGCGGAATGACCACGACGGAGCCACGAGATGGTGGTGCTCTCATGCTGACGCCAGCTTCAGTCTGAATGATCCAGAAACAAGGTGGGGCTTTCATCGTTTGGGAAAAAAAAATGTTCTAAACCAATGAAAAGTGTTATTTTTAGGTCATATGACCAAGCCTTCCATCTTTAGGAAACCAAAAGTAAAATGATCCAATGAAAAGTTTTATAAACAAGTCACATGACCTGTTATGCGGCATAGGGCTACAAAAAGCGTAGAAAATCCGTTGGCACGTGAGGCGGCGTCAGTAGCGGACCGATGTGCGAATAGGCCGAAGGCAGCACAACGCGTCGAGATCCGGATGGCACCGAGGTGGTGTCCAGCAAATTGCCGCACTGGTGTGGCCATCCTACAATGCTGCGCCGAAAGACGGCGTGTCCAGCTGAGTTGCGGTCACTCTTGCGGTACAGTGACTCGAACGCGCCGAGATCAGGATGGCACCGAGGTGGTGTCCAGCAAATTGCCGCACTGGTGTGGCCATCCTACAATGCTGCGCCGAAAGACGGCGTGTCCAGCTGAGTTCCGGTCACTCTTGCGGTACAGTGAGTCGAACGCGCCGAGATCCGGATGGCACCGAGGTTGTGTCCAGCAAGTTGCCGCACTGGTGTGGCCATCCTACAATGCTGTGCCGAAAGTCGGCGTGGGGTGCCCCGTTGGCTTATGAGGTGATGTCCGTAGTGGACCGATGTGTGAATAGGTCGGAACCAGCACAAGGCGCCAAGATCCGAATGGCAAGTCCTGGATGTTGAGTGCCATAGTTGAGAGTTCGGAGCAGTGCTTGTAAGACTATCTGAAGCTTATTTGCACCTGCTGCAGCTTCACTGTTGCCCAAGGTGGTGTCCAGCAAATTGCTGCACTGGTGTGGCCATCCTACAATGCTGCGCCGAAAGACGGCGTGTTCAGCTGAGTTCCGGTCACTCTTGCGGTACAGTGACTCGAACGCGCCGAGATCCGGATGGCACCGAGGTGGTGTCCAGCAAGTTGGCGCACTGGTATGGCCATCCTACAATGCTGCGCCGAAAGACGGCGTGACCAGCTGAGTTCCGGTCACTCTTGCGGTACAGTGACTCGAACGCTCCGAGATCCGAATGGCACCGAGGTGGTGTCCAGCAAGTTGCCGCACTGGTGTGGCCATCCTACAATGCTGCGCCGAAAGTCAGTGTGGGGTGCCCCGTTGGCTTATGAGGTGATGTCAGTAGTGGACCGATGTGTGAATAGGTCGGAACCAGCACAAGGCGCCCTGCACTGTTGAGCTTTTTTCAATGCCTGTTTTTTGTTGTTTCCCCTCCATCAAAAACAAAAAAAAAATATAAAACTGTGCAAAAATACAAAAAAATGTTTAGAAAAGCAGTGCTTGTAAGACTGTCTGAAGCTCTTTTGCACCTGCTGCAGCTTCACTATTGCCCTGGTGTGGACAAAGATCGCTCATGACTTAGGCTGATTGAGAGTTTGTAGAAAAATGGCTTCAGATTTTCCACATATTACTCTTCAACATTCTTCCTAAATGTAACAATGTGAGACTCACTAGGAGAACGGCTGTTTATCTTTCCTTTCAAAATGCTGCCAACAATATTTTCTGAATGGAAGACACCATCTTGTAGCATAAAGGGCCGAAAGGGGTTCTGGTCTGGCCGATTGTTGGTGGAGACATTTTGACTATATCTTGGACCTGCCCGGCCTCGCCCAAAATGGCGCCGGTATAAATGGGACTCGTAACTCCTTGCCCGCAAATGTATATCTAGAAAATTTTATTGTAAGTGGCCCTGTCTTATTTTAATTACAAAATGTACGTCCACCGATTCCGCAACTGTTAGACACCTTAGTTCTTGCAACCTAATGGCCCGCTCGTTACGTTCCTCTACAGTGTAAATGTCTCCTCATCATATACGATTTCAGTTTGCTCCGTGGCCGGCCCACGTGGTTATAGGCCCGTATTTGTATACTGACATATTCACAATAAAGGTTTTTAAAACAAAACACGGTAGTAGTATTTACATTGGTAAAGTTTTTACTTTTAGTCACTGTTTTCGAATCAGTAAAAGGCAAGTGAAATAAAGCAGTCCAATTACATGACGGATAAAAGGTATAATATGTAGGAACGTAGTAAAGATAAATGGTCAAGGGCAGTTGTGTTTTCCACTCCTGCAACATAAAGTGATCGATAAGAATCTGATAATCAGGCGTATCGGCGACTAAGACAGCAGGCCGAGTCTCTTTTACTCAACGGCTCCGTCATGGAACGAAGAAACGCCCTTTTTTTCTCGAAAAAGGAATATATTTTACTTGCAGGACAGTTGTAAATTTTCCGGGAAAGTACATTAGCCTGGAATATTATAACATATATGTTTTAAAAAAAATAATGTTCGAAAACAATAAAAAGCGTAATTTTTAGGTCATATGACCAAGCTTTTCATCATTAAAATAACAAAAGTAAAATGAACCAATGAAAAGTTTTATTAACAAGTCACATGACCTGTTATGCTTACGTTACGCGCTGCGCGCCGCGCCCCGGATCACTTCCGGGTGCGCTAACGCGGCGTGTCATATAACGCATTACGCGACAACGTAGGTCAAGAATATAGTCAAAATGTCTCCACCAACCAGCGTTCGGAACACAACCCCTTTCAGCAGTCCAAAAAGTTCTGTTAAATGACAACAGAGGGGACAGGCAACAAGAACCATCAGTCAAAGAGGGGAGGGCAAGTTCTTCTCTTCCGGGTCATGTTGGGGCGCTACCGGAACTGATCGAATTGGTAGTCTACAGTGTTTCTGGATGTTTCAGACTAAAGCTGGCGTCAGCATGAGAGCACTACCATCTCGTAGCTCCGTCGTGGCCATTCCACGAGCAGACATGGCAGCCGCTCCCCACCAGAAGCCTGCGGGAGTCGGGGGCCCCCAAGACTTTTGTAGAATCTTCACGGCTGAGGGGACGCTTTCGAGAATGGGACCCAAGCCCTATCAGGGAAGCGTCCGAGTTCCAAGGTGTCCCAGGGCCATTTTAGTGGACCAGGCCCAAAACCGAAGAGCCGGCCGCCATTTTGAGAGTCCTGTGGCAGCCGCCTATCGCTGCACCGCAAGAGCGGGAGACAACTTAACTACATGGTGAGCGAGACGCTGTAGTCGCAAGAGCGGGCGGTAAACAGCTGAATGGCGGAAGAGGCACAGTGTAGCAAAAGCGGGCGGAATGGCAACTAAAACGGTAAAGGGGCGCCCCACTACAGCGTGTCTTCAGGTCAAACGGATTGTGGGACAAAGTCCAGAATAGAAGAGTCATCAAAAGGCAAAAAGTTCCGCCGGACCCCGGGAGCCGGCCGCCTATGTCGGGGGCGATCTCAGGCTACACCAGTGCTATAAGACTTGGGGAGGGGGTCGGAGCCAAGCGTCTTCTCCGAGTCCGTGCCATCACACCGCCCCTCGGGGGCCTCCGTCAAGCGGTTTAGGGAGGTACCATATAACATTGTTTTCAAATGCAGTCAGGTCCACAAACGACCCTCACTTACTTTGAGAATAGTGAAGCTGCAGTAGGTGGAAATAAGCTTCAGACAGTCTTACAAGCACTGCTTTTGTAAACATTTTTTGATTTTTTTGTATTTTTGCACAGTTTTATATTTTTTTTTTGTTTTTGATGGAGGGGAAACAACAAAGCACAGGCATTGAAAAAGGCTCAAACTCAGAACTCTGAACTATGGCACCCAACATCCAGGACTTTCCATCCGGATCTTGGCGCCTTGTGCTGCTTCCGACCTATTCACACATCGGTCCACTACTGACATCATCTTATAAACCAACGTTATGTAAATAGTTATTTAATAAAATGTTTTACCCTGTTTCTTTGCTGGTGTGTTGTCTATATTTTTAATATTTGGTTAGGGTTTGTCGTTATTTTGGGCGGGGTGGGTGACGGAGCCGAGCTGTCTTGCAGCCCTCATGGTGTGGAGCTCAGTTCATCTCACTATTTTCGTATTTCTCATGAAGGGTTGTTTATAATATTTCTATTTTAGCGAGGTCAAAAAGAGATCCAATTAGTGGCCTACTGATTTTGCTCGATTACTTTTATTTTTTTTACACGATTTTTCACGATCTGCAAAGACTAAACAGAGTATTGCGACTTTGTGCTTGTTTGTAAATAGAGAATGAACCAAAGAGAATCAATTGTAAAACAGTAAATGCTTGGATAATAATCAATCAAATGGAGAGACAAGCAGGCAGGACGGATTACAACGGGGGTAAAGGCCTGCGTTAACTACTCTTCACTATCTGCAAAGAGAGAGTACTACTAAGAGAAAAGAGGGGAGGGGGCAGCGTTCAAAGCACATCAGCGTGCATAAATACGAAAATGTTTTTATCTATCACGTACTTGACATTTTAAAGCTTTTCATATTTGCTATTAAAAAACCAATGAAATTCACAGAAAAAACCATAGGTTATAGTGGATATATAGTTAGGAATTTGCATTTACAAAACCTTGAAAATTCAATGAAAAAACCTTTGGTTTTAGGCCATATATAGTTAGGGATTTGCATTTACAAAACCTTATTTTACTCGCATAAAACCATTGAAATTCCATATATAGTTATAAGCGCTAACTATATATCGCGCACCCGCAATCCACTGCTGATGATGTCACATATTACATCATTCATGACATGGTTAGTGACATCACTGATGACATCACTGATGACATCTCAAATGACATCACTGATGACATCACTGAAAACATCTCATTTGACATGACTGATAACATCACTGATGATATCATTCATGTGATAATACCATGAACCTCTTCAGACTCTAATATAACCTTAGATACAATCAGTGTAAACAGACAGTCACAGACTGTCACTCATCCATGGAGTTACTCACACACCTAGTCAGTTATGCCAAAAATCAATCACACCTCCATTTTCTCAACTATACAGTTATACACACCTTACTTATTCAAACATATACTAACACATATTTACTTTACTCTCTTATACAATCTCTGATACATGTTCACAATGATCCATACAGCCACTCACACATTCACTGGCTCTTATGCACAGTTATTTATAGATGTCAACTCTCACATGTACTGTGTTTTACATATGTACTTAATTTGACATGTAGCACTGAGATATCCATTCACTCACTAATACACTCATGCACAGTCAACCGCCCATACAGCTGTTTGCACATGCACTTTTGAATCTATACATATAGTGAATCAACTACTCACACATCTATGTACAGAGTCATACACCTTCCAGCCACCCATACACACACACTCAGTTTCCCATACAAATACTTGGACAACCAATCAATAACCCATACAGTTACTCATATAGCTACTGATCAACATATGCAGCAGTTTGTAGAACAACAGATATAATGATGCACAAATTAAAACAGTTTAGTCACTAACCCATGCACTCAGTGAGACACATTTAATCACTCACTCAATCAGTCAGACATGCACCTAGTAAATCCTTCATCCAGACACTTATATATCCACTCATTCTTCAATATGTAAAACATATTTTAACTTTACAGAAACATACAGTCACTGGATGTTGTAATCAGTGATGTCATCAGTGATGTCATTTGAGATGTCATCAGTGATGTCATCAGTGATGTCACTAACCATGTCATGAATGATGTAATATGTGACATCATCAGCAGTGGATTGCGGGTGCGCGATATATAGTTAGCGCTTATAACTATATATGGAATTTCAATGGTTTTATGCGAGTAAAATAAGGTTTTGTAAATGCAAATCCCTAACTATATATGGCCTAAAACCTATGGTTTTTTCATTGAATTTTCAAGGTTTTGTAAATGCAAATTCCTAACTATATATCCACTATAACCTATGGTTTTTTCTGTGAATATATATATATATATATATATATATATATATATATATATATATATATATATATATATATATATATATATATATATATATTACCTACTGGCTATCGCCAGTAGGTATATATAGTTAGGATTTATTCCCTATGGGATTTTTGAAAATTCTATGTCTAATAACTTTGGCGTTTGTGGACGGAATCGGCTGAAATTTTCAGGAAAATGGCACATTTTGTTTCTGAGCAGCCCTTGAAAATTTGGGGGGGTTTTGTCGAGGGGGGGCCGAGAAAAAAGGGGGGTCCCAAAACGCGTTTTTCCCATGTTAATTTCCATAGGGCGGTTGGACTCACTTTTAGCTCGAACGGCTGAATGGATTTGCACGAAACTTGGCAAAATTGTAGGGACTGTTAGCCCGATGTGCCTTTGCTAGGTCTCAATGTATGTGCTCCAGTAGTTTTTGAGAAATTAACGTTTAAATCAAGATATATATCTGTAACAGCGCTCCAGGCTGCGCTCCGGTTCGCTTACTTTTCGCGAAACGGAACTTTGCGATGCGAAGCTGATTGGCTACCCCGTGTCTGTCAACATTCTAAACAGTCCGGAGCGGCCGCCATCTTATCTCTCGGTAGGATCGAGAGAGAAGAAGAGGTGAAAAACGAAGGGGGAATTTAATGAAAGGGGGCAAGGTATACCCCTCTTGACCCCCTAGGAATGTTGTTGGGGTTATTAAAGGGTCCCGTGGGGAAAAAAAAAAAAAATGATTTTTCACGGTAGAAGCGCTTCACGGGCCGCGAACTGGGCCGCAAACTGGTAGCGAAATGGGAATTCGCCATTTTGTGCTTCGTTTTAATTAAATTACTAGGTATAAGGGGGTGCGGGAGACGTATCCTAATCCCCTATGTTTCATGAGGGTGGCTGAGGAGGCTCATATATGTTGATACATCTCTTCCAGCGGCTGTGCGTGAGCTTTTTATTTTTTTTGCTGCGTGACGTCTGTTAACGTTCGATTCGATGGAAATCAGGAAGTGTTGACCGCCAATTTGTCACTGCGATAAAATATTTTGTTATAAATGAATCCTTATTGATAAACATTGTCTGCGCCATCTTGCCTTTTTTCCAATGCCACAATTTTGTCGTGCACGGCAGCCATTTTAGATGCCAGGCTGGTCCCAGGCTATCACCTACCCCTGCGGATGTAGTTTATGGCCCCAGGCGTGAGACTACTGATTTCAGTGCTAGTCTCCCGCCTCCCGATTTCTGCAAGCAAAAACCCGGGGGCATATTACCAACAACTAGCGATAATTTTTGTCTCTAACTTGTTTAGAGACAAAAATTATCGCCGCACATCGGCGATTTTTATCGCAGATAAACCTTGCTATTAGCAAGGTTTATCGCAAATGCGATAAAAAACGGCCGCAATGCATGAATATCGCAGAAAAGTCAGCGATATTCATGTATTATCGAGCAAATGCTCTTAGCCATGTTATCCACCTCCCATTGGATAACATGGCTAAGAACTGCTCAGGGCACTATCACTGACATGCAAAGCGGGGCCCACGATGGTCGCTATCTCCTTTTAGCTGTCACTAACTGGTGTTAGCGACAGCTTGGTAATAGGGAGATAATTTTATCTCCGCTTTCTTGGCTTTTAAAGCCAAAAAAGCGGAGATAAACCCCCTTGATAATATGCCCCATGATTCCTCGGGGGTTTCAGCTGACAGGGCTTGGTATTGTGTTACGTGGTAATTCTTCCAGGAAACGTCAGAGGGTCGATGCAGGGGTTCTAGAAGGGGTGATAAACCATTTAAGCCTCATAAACAAGCGCATGGTCTTTTAAAGATCTGTGAAGTACTCGGGCGGCGGTGTGTGTGTGTCCTCTTTCAGGAGCGGGCGGGGGGGGGGGTGGCACTGCCAGCAACTTCCAGGCTAGGCAGTGTTCAACACTTGCATCACCCTTTCTCTGCCTGCTATTGCGCTCCATGCTTCGGAAAGGTAAGAAAAAGAACGTGCATTTGAGTTTGAAATGTCCGATCCTGTAGCAGTACACTTGCAAAGCCCACACATGACAATAACCCGATTCAAGGCCCCATTCACCCGTTTAAAAAAAAATTTATAACACTCCAACAAAGTAAGATTATAAAACTTTATTAACTTTTAAATATAATGAACGGAACAAAAACTGTAAAAACTTTTAAACATTTTTCACCAAAAAAAGCAACAATTGTCAGAAGCTGTCTTTTGTGCGAATAGTCCCAAGGCAGCACAACGTGCTGAGTTCTGGACGGCACCCAGGTGATGTCGCCTGGGTGCCGCACTGGTTTTGGTATCCTACAATGCTGCTCCGAAAATTGGCGTGGGGCGTCCCGGGTGGTGCGGGGGGAGGCCTCGTCAGTAGCGGTCTGTTGTGCGAATAGTCCCAAGGCAGCAGAACGCGCTGAGATGTTGATGGCACCCAGGTGATGTCCAGTAAACTGCCGCACTGGTTTTGGTATCCTACAATGCTGCTCCGAAAATTGGCGTGCGGCGGCCCGGGGGGGGGGCGTGGGGGAGGCGGCGTGAATGGGCCTCCCCAGGTGGCGGCCATCCAGCTGAGTTGCGCCCGCTCTTACGGCTACAGCGTCTCGCTCACCATGTTGTTGAGTTGCTCCCACTCTTGCAGTGCAGCGATAGGCGGCTGCCACATGACTCTTAAAATGGCGGACGGCTCTTCGGTTTTGGGCCTGGTCCACTGAAATGGCCCTGGGACACCTTGGAACTCGGACGCTTGCCTGCTAGGGCTTGGGCTCCATTCTCGAAAAGCGTCCCCTCAGCCGTGAAGATTCTACAAAAGTCTTGGGGGCCCCCGATCCCGCAGGCTTCCGGTGGGGAGCGGGTGCCATGATTGCTCGCGGAATGACCACGACGGAGCTACGAGATGGTGGTGCTCTCATGCTGACGCCAGCTTTAGTCTGAAACATCCAGAAACAAGGTGGGGCTTTCATCGTTTGGGAAAAAAAAATGTTCTAAACCAATGAAAAGTGTTATTTTTAGGTCATATGACCAAGCCTTCCATCTTTAGGAAAGCAAAAGTAAAATGAACCAATGAAAAGTTTTATAAACAAGTCACATGACCTGTTATGCGGCATAGGGCTACAAAAAGCGTAGAAAATCCGTTGGCACGTGAGGCGGCGTCAGTAGCGGACCGATGTGCGAAAAGGCCGAAGGCAGCACAACGCGCCGAGATCCGGATGGCACCGAGGTGGTGTCCAGCAAATTGCCGCACTGGTGTGGCCATCCTACAATGCTGCGCCGAAAGACGGCGTGTCCAGCTGAGTTCTGGTCACTCTTGCGGTACAGTGAGTCGAACGCGCCGAGATCCGGATGGCACCGAGGTTGTGTCCAGCAAGTTGCCGCACTGGTGTGGCCATCCTACAATGCTGTGCCGAAAGTCGGCGTGGGGTGCCCCGTTGGCTTATGAGGTGATGTCAGTAGTGGACCGATGTGTGAATAGGTCGGAACCAGCACAAGGCGCCAAGATCCGAATGGCAAGTCCTGGATGTTGAGTGCCATAGTTGAGAGTTCTGAGCAGTACTTGTAAGACTATCTGAAGCTTATTTGCACCTGCTGCAGCTTCACTGTTGCCCAAGGTGGTGTCCAGCAAATTGCTGCACTGGTGTGGCCATCCTACAATGTTGCGCCGAAAGACGGCGTGTTCAGCTGAGTTCCGGTCAGTCTTGCGGTACAGTGACTCGAACGCGCCGAGATCCGGATGGCACCGAGGTGGTGTCCAGCAAGTTGGCGCACTGGTATGGCCATCCTACAATGCTGCGCCGAAAGACGGCGTGACCAGCTGAGTTCCGGTCACTCTTGCGGTACAGTGACTCGAACGCTCCGAGATCCGGATGGCACCGAGGTGGTGTCCAGCAAGTTGCCGCACTGGTGTGGCCATCCTACAATGCTGCGCCGAAAGTCAGTGTGGGGTGCCCCGTTGGCTTATGAGGTGATGTCAGTAGTGGACCGATGTGTGAATAGGTCGGAACCAGCACAAGGCGCCCTGCACTGTTGAGCTTTTTTCAATGCCTGTTTTTTGTTGTTTCCCCTCCATCAAAAACAAAAAAAAATTATAAAACTGTGCAAAAATACAAAAATTTTTTTAGAAAAGCAGTGCTTGTAAGACTGTCTGAAGCTCTTTTGCACCTGCTGCAGCTTCACTATTGCCCTGGTGTGGACAAAGATCGCCCATGACTTAGGCTGATTGAGAGTTTGTAGAAAAATGGCTTCAGATTTTCCACATATTACTCTTCAACATTCTTCCTAAATGTAACAATGTGAGATTCACTAGGAGAACGGCTGTTTATCTTTCCTTTCAAAATGCTGCCAACAATATTTTCTGAATGGAAGACACCATCTTGTAGCATAAAGGGCCGAAAGGGCTTCTGGTCTGGCCGATTGTTGGTGGAGACATTTTGACTATATCTTGGACCTGCCCGGCCTCGCCCAAAATGGCGCCGGTATAAATGGGACTCGTAACTCCTTGCCCGCAAATGTATATCTAGAAAATTTTATTGTAAGTGGCCCTGTCTTATTTTAATTACAAAATGTACGTCCATCGATCCGCAACTGTTAGACACCTTAGTTCTTGCAACCTAATGGCCCGCTCGTTACGTTCCTCTACAGTGTAAATGTCTCCTCATCATATACGATTTCAGTTTGCTCCGTGGCCGGCCCACGTGGTTATAGGCCCGTATTTGTATACTGACATTTTCACAATAAAGCTTTTTAAAACAAAACACGGTAGTAGTATTTACATTGGTAAAGTTTTTACTTTTAGTCACTGTTTTCGAATCAGTAAAAGGCAAAGGAAATAAAGCAGTCCAATTACATGACGGATAAAAGGTATAATATGTAGGAACGTAGTAAAGATAAATGGTCAAGGGCAGTTGTGTTTTCCACTCCTGCAACATAAAGTGATCGATAAGAATCTGATAATCAGGCGTATCGGCGACTAAGACAGCAGGCCGAGTCTCTTTTACTCAACGGCTCCGTCATGGAACGAAGAAACGCCCTTTTTCTCGAAAAAGTAATATATTTTACTTGCAGGACAGTTGTAAATTTTCCGGGAAAGTACATTAGCCTGGAATATTATAACATATATGTTTTAAAAAAAATAATGTTCGAAAACAATAAAAAGCGTAATTTTTAGGTCATATGACCAAGCTTTTCATCATTAAAATAACAAAAGTAAAATGAACCAATGAAAAGTTTTATTAACAAGTCACATGACCTGTTATGCTTACGTTACGCGCTGCGCGCCGCGCCCCGGATCACTTCCGGGTGCGCTAACGCGGCGTGTCATATAACGCATTACGCGACAACGTAGGTCAAGAATATAGTCAAAATGTCTCCACCAACCAGCGTTCGGAACACAACCCCTTTCAGCAGTCCAAAAAGTTCTGTTAAATGACAACAGAGGGGACAGGCAACAAGAACCATCAGTCAAAGAGGGGAGGGCAAGTTCTTCTCTTCCGGGTCATGTTGGGGCGCTACCGGAACTGATCGAATTGGTAGTCTACAGTGTTTCTGGATGTTTCAGACTAAAGCTGGCGTCAGCATGAGAGCACTACCATCTCGTAGCTCCGTCGTGGCCATTCCACGAGCAGACATGGCAGCCGCTCCCCACCAGAAGCCTGCGGGAGTCGGGGCCCCCAAGACTTTTGTAGAATCTTCACGGCTGAGGGGACGCTTTCGAGAATGGGACCCAAGCCCTATCAGGGAAGCGTCCGAGTTCCAAGGTGTCCCAGGGCCATTTTAGTGGACCAGGCCCAAAACCGAAGAGCCGGCCGCCATTTTGAGAGTCCTGTGGCAGCCGCCTATCGCTGCACCGCAAGAGCGGGAGCAACTTAACTACATGGTGAGCGAGACGCTGTAGTCGCAAGAGCGGGCGGTAAACAGCTGAATGGCGGAAGAGGCACAGTGTAGCAAAAGCGGGCGGAATGGCAACTAAAACGGTAAAGGGGCGCCCCACTACAGCGTGTCTTCAGGTCAAACGGATTGTGGGACAAAGTCCAGAATAGAAGAGTCATCAAAAGGCAAAAAGTTCCGCCGGACCCCGGGAGCCGGCCGCCTATGTCGGAGGCGATCTCAGGCTACACCAGTGCTATAAGACTTGGGGAGGGGGTCGGAGCCAAGCGTCTTCTCCGAGTCCGTGCCATCACACCGCCCCTCGGGGGCCTCCGTCAAGCGGTTTAGGGAGGTACCATATAACATTGTTTTCAAATGCAGTCAGGTCCACAAACGACCCTCACTTACTTTGAGAATAGTGAAGCTGCAGTAGGTGGAAATAAGCTTCAGACAGTCTTACAAGCACTGCTTTTGTAAACATTTTTTGATTTTTTTGTATTTTTGCACAGTTTTATATATTTTTTTTGTTTTTGATGGAGGGGAAACAACAAAGCACAGGCATTGAAAAAGGCTCAAACTCAGAACTCTGAACTATGGCACCCAACATCCAGGACTTTCCATCCGGATCTTGGCGCCTTGTCCTGCTTCCGACCTATTCACACATCGGTCCACTACTGACATCATCTTATAAACCAACGTTATGTAAATAGTTATTTAATAAAATGTTTTACCCTCTTTCTTTGCTGGTGTGTTGTCTATATTTTTAATATTTGCATAGGGTTTGTCGTTATTTTGGGCGGGATGGGTGAAGGAGCCGAGCTGTCTTGCAGCCCTCATGGTGTGGAGCTCAGTTCATCTCACTATTTTCGTATTTCTCATGAAGGGTTGTTTATAATATTTCTATTTTAGCAAGGTCAAAAAGAGATCCAATTAGTGGTCTACTGATTTTGCTCGATTACTTTTATTTTTTTACACGATTTTTCACGATCTGCAAAGACTAAACAGAGTATTGCGACTTTGTGCTTGTTTGTAAATAGAGAATGAACCAAAGAGAATCAATTGTAAAACAGTAAATGCTTGGATAATAATCAATCAAATGGAGAGACAAGCAGGCAGGACGGATTACAACGGGGGTAAAGGCCTGCGTTAACTACTCTTCACTATCTGCAAAGAGAGAGTACTACTAAGAGAAAAGAGGGGAGGGGGGCAGCGTTCAAAGCACATCAGCGTGCATAAACACGAAAATGTTTTTACCTATCACGTACTTGACATTTGACAGCTTTTCATATTTGCTATTAAAAAACCATTGAAATTCACAGAAAAAACCATAGGTTATAGTCGATATATAGTTAGGAATTTGCATTTACAAAACCTTGAAAATTCAATGAAAAAACCATTGGTTTTAGGCCATATATAGTTAGGGATTTGCATTTACAAAACCTTATTTTACTCGCATAAAACCATTGAAATTCCATATATAGTTAGATGCGCTAACTATATATCGCGCACCCGCAATCCACTGCTGATGATGTCACATATTACATCATTCATGACATGGTCAGTGACATCACTGATGACATCACTGATGACAACTCAAATGACATCACTGATGACATCTCAAATGACATCACTGATGACATCACTGATGACAACTCAAATGACATCACTGACAACATCACAGATGACATCATTCATGTGTTAATACGATGAACCTCTACAGACTCTGATATATCCTTAGATACACTCAGTGAAAACAGACACTCACAGACTGTCACTCATCCATGGAGCTACTCATACACCTAGACAGTCATGCAATGAATCAAACACACCTCCAATTCCTCTACTATACAGTTATACACACCTTACTTATTGAAACATATTCTAACACATATTTACTCTCTTATACAATCACTGATACAAGTTTTCAATGATCCATTCAGCCACTCACACATTCACTGGCTCTTATACACAGTAATTTATATATGTGAACTCTCACATGTACTGTGTTTTACATATGTACTTACTTTGACATGTAGCACTGAGATATCCATTCACTCACCAATACACTCGTGCACAGTCAACCACCCATACAGCTGTTTCCACGTGCAGTTTTGAACCCATAGATCTAGTGAATCAACTGTTCACACATGTATGCACAGAGTCACACACCCCCCAGCCACCCCCACACACACACTTACTCTCCCATACAAATACTTGGACAACCAATCAATAACCCATATAGTTACTCATATAGCTACTGATCAACACATGCAGCAGTTCATAGAACAACAGATATAATAATGCACAAATTAAGACAGTTTAGTTACTAACCCATGCACTCAGTGAGACACATTTATTCACTCTCTCATAAAGTCAGTCATGCACCTACTAAATCCTTCATCCAGATACTTATACATCCACTCATTCTTCAATATGTAAGACATATTTTAACTTTACAGAAACATACAGTCACTGGATGATGTCATCAGTGATGTCATCAGTGATGTCACTGACCATGTCATGAATGATGTAATATGTGACATCATCCGCAGTGGATTGCGGGTGCGCGATATATAGTTAGCACATCTAACTATATATGGAATTTCAATGGTTTTATGCGAGTAAAATAAGGTTTTGTAAATGCAAATCCCTAACTATATATGGCCTAAAACCAATGGTTTTTTCATTAAATATATATATATATATATATATGGGACACGAACCAGGAGGATGAGGCCACACAGGGGAGTCAAGGGAGGTGTCCTTTATTACACAGAGAACCATAGTCCAGGCGAATGCATTTCAGCTCCGTTTTGAGCCTTCCTCAGCGCGACGTGGTTCACAGCAGCATCAGGACGAAGTGACCGGTGAGTATCCGGGTCCCGACCTGCCTGGTGAATAAGTAGTCCGCCCCCAACAGCTAGAATGTCATTGGCCGCAGGAAGCATGTGGTACGACGTACAGTGCATCTGGACTGCCACTACCAGGATGCAGTGTGCTGGTCCGGCACCACATCAGATGGAAACAAATGTTCACGGATTACTTGCACCTTTAAAGTGTCTTGTAAGGACCACCTCCGCTCCCCTATACTGCACCAACCACGCAGAACCGACAGTCCATAAGGCAGGGGCGGGATCAATGATCCAATGCCCGAGGTGAAGCAAAGTTACAGCAAACACTGCCGTTTTCTCGTGTCGCTCCCAGTGGTGGGCTCCTAGAATCCCAGTACCTTGGGCATATCACAAACTCCATCGAAGCAGATGCCAGCAGCTAGGAGCCTCTTCTCGGTGCAGGGGCCTCTTGCAGCGCGATACTGGCGTGCACGCTATTTAGTGGAACACGAACCTCTGCAGCAGCAAGGAGGATGAGGCCACACAGGGGAGTCAAGGGAGGTGTCCTTTATTACACAGAGAACCATAGTCCAGGCGAATGCATTTCGGCTCCGTTTTTAGCCTTCCTCAGCGCGACGTGGTTCACAGCAGCATCAGGACGAAGTGACCGGTGAGTATCCGGGTCCCGACCAGCCTGGTGAATAAGTAGTCCGCCCCTAACAGCTAGAATGTAATTGGCCGCGGGAAGCATGTGGTACGACGTACAGTGCATCTGGACTGCCACTACCAGGCTACCAGGATGCAGTGCGCTGGTCCGGCACCACATCAGATGGAAAGAAATGTTCACGGATTACTTGCACCTATATATATATATATATATATATATATATATATATATATATATATATATATATATATATATATATATATATATATATATATATATATATATATATATATATATATATATATGTATATATATATGTATATATATATGTATATATATTTATATAGATTTGCTCCTCGTAACACCAGTGCAGTGCACTCGCAGACGGGTGCTTTTAAATACGGGGGGTGCTTCCGCATATCAAATACTCCAAGTTTGCCTCCTCATACCACTGTCTCGTGCAAAGAAGAAAGCACTCCTTAGGGGTTGTTTCTGTCGTTTTTTTCACAGAAAAACGTGCACTACTAACAGACGCGTTTCGGTATCAAATTTTTTGATGTTTACCGAAGCGGCAAGCCGCCATATTATTTAAAAATTACATTGCCTGCAACAACATAGAAAGTGGACTATTTTTTCACGTTATTCTCCTTTCTAATAAGGTGCCATCTTGAAGTTCCAAATAGAACAACAGATCAAGCAGAGCACCCTGCTGGGAAACATCCCATACAACAAAAATATAATAATATGAGAATTAATATTAAACACAAGTTATAATGCCCACCGATGGGCTTTCTAATGCTCTACCAGCAAGAACTCAAATCAATCTAGCCCTGTATGGGCTAACTCCAAACCAACTGACGTGTTGCAAGTCTTTGGACAATGAATTCAAGCGAGCCCACAGCAGTTGCAGCAAAAGGTTTATTCGGTGCAGAAAGAACGACGCGTTTCGACCACGTCCGTGTGCTTGGTCATATATATATATATATATATATATATATATATATATATATATATATATCTATATATATATATATATATATATATATATATATATATATATATATATATATTTAAATCCACCTCCTTTGTAACGCCGGGACACCGTGACAGCGGTGCATAAAGGGGCAAAGGTCCCCCTTTGTTGTATACAGGTCCACAGACGTAGTAAAACTACGTGAATGCACTCCCCTTGGAAGATCCGGAATTAGGAAATCATAGCAGAGTGCGCTTTTCCATAAATTCTTGTTTATTTAGAGTGCAGCATCGTGACAGCTCATGGAAACAAAAACCCAACGCGTTTCAGCGAGGAAACTCGCCTTGATCACGGGTAATTTACACATCCAATGAACAGCATTTAAATAAAGTTTCACCTGGTGAATGCAACATAAACACAAACAAAGGACTCAAAGCTTGTAAATGCGGTGGCCATCTTAGAATGGAGTACACCCATTAGTCATGCAGTTCAAACACATAAATATATGATTCAGAGGCACCAAATATACAAACTATATGGCAAAAATAAGCCTGTGTTGTCACATATATATCTTAATAGGTAAATGACTAGAGAGACAACTGCACTTTTCTAAACATAATAACTGTAAATCGCCAAGTTCTCATAATTCAATTCCACCTCATAACAAGATATAGTAAGTAGTAACGTCATAGATCACGTGTGAACCCCCAGTGAGGTTATGTATTTAATCCTAATCGAAATTACTGATCTACCAACATGCATAGTAGGTCTCTATTTGACTATCAGTGGCTCCATTGAATAATTCCGCTATCCAGTTTCATAGTTGAATTAGCCGAAAGGTGCCCAATATATACAGTGCCTTACATACTACATATAGAATCCCAAGTGAGTTTATACGTTTAAGGCAGGCATTCGTGTCAATCCAAGTCGAAAACGGCTTAGATGGATGTCTCTCACTGTGCATCATACCCAGTCAGTACCTATAAACAGAAAAGAGGTGCAAGTCAGAATCTATATCATCTATATCATGCAGTTGCAGTGACTAATGGTTAAAGCTAAGAGTTTTAAACTAAGTGAGTGACAGTGATGAAACAAAATTACATATACAAAAAATGATTAAAATTAGCAGAAGGCACTGACACAGCTAAGGGCTAAAATCAACATTTGCATTAATCTTCATATATTCCGGCAAAAAGATAGGTAATCAGTACTAGTTAACATTTCTCAACAATCCCCTAGATGCCACTTCATTTCCTCCTCCGAATTTAAACCTCTGGGAATCAGGGTATCGAGCTCAATTATATACCTGTTCTCCATTTGCCTTAACCTGCGGATCTTGTCTCCACCTCTTTTCATGGCAGGGAGTTTGTCTATAACGAAGAACTTGAGCAAATTCCTGTTGCTCTTGTGTTGTTCCTCGAAATGACGTGCGATGGGCGAAGTTTGATCCTTGTTCTCAATGGATCTCATGTGTTCAAGAACACGTTTCTTAGCAGGGAACATTGTGCTCCCTACATATTTTCTGGCGCATGGGCATGACAAAACATACACACAGTATTCGGATAGGCATGTTAGGTGTTTACTAATTGGTTTCTCAACCGCCTCTACAGGAAAAAAGACTTTCTTGATGTTTTGACTATACCTGCAGGCCTTACATTTCATGCAGGTAAAAAAGCCCTTAATGTCACTGGATTTATTTGTGATCATGCTTACCTCATTTTTGCTCAGTTTGTCCTTCAGGGAATGAGCTTTCCTGTATGTCATGCTGGGGTTCTCACCTAGTACTTCAATCAGAGTGGGTTCAGTTTTTAATACATTCCAATGGCGTTTGAAGGTCTTAAATACTTGCCATGACTTGGAATGGTAGGTGGAAATATGCCTAACTATCTCAGTTGTTTTAGTAGTTTCGGGACATATATTGGACGTAAGCAGGGATTGGTGGCTGACAGCACTGGCCTTCTTGAAAGCAGCATCTATGATTGAGGATTGATATCCCCTCTCAACAAAGCGCTTCCTCATGTTCATGCTTTCACTCATGAAATCCTCATCCGTGCTACAATTCCTCCGAGCCCGGAGGAATTCACCAAATGGGATGCTCTTGACCAAGGCTTTGGGATGGCCACTGTCTGCGTGTAACAACGTGTTACCAGCCGTTTCCTTCCGGTATAAGGAGGTCTTAAGTTTACCGTTCAGAACCTTAACCTGTAGGTCCAGAAACACCATTCTCTGGGTGTCCATATGACCCTCTAGTCTGACATTAAGATCATTATCATTCAAGTCTGCCACAAACTTTTCAGCCTCACTCTGTGTGCCATCCCAAATGATGAAGAGATCATCAATGTAGCGTAGCCACATTTTCACATGGCCCCGGTACATTGGATGAGTCCTCTCTACTTGCTGCTCCCAGTCTGCCATAAAAAGATTAGCAAAGCTGGGAGCAAAACAAGTTCCCATCGCTGTCCCCTGACGTTGTCTGAAATAGACATCGTTGAAGACGAAAAAGTTGTGTTCCAGACAAAATCTGATCATTTGGATTATCATCTCAGAGTGACTCAGATAAGAAATGGACCTGGTACACAAGAATTTCCAACATGCTCCAATACCATCCTCATGTCTAATGGACGTATACAAACTGCATACGTCCAATGAGACAAGAAGATAGCCATCCTGCCAATCAAAGTTGGTGATTTTATTAATAAAATCCCTACTATCCTTCAAGTACGAAGGTACATTCTCAACGAAAGGTCTCAGAAAATGGTCAATGTATCTTGACGTGTTCTCCATTAGGGAACCAATCGAAGACACTATTGGCCTGCCAGGGGGATTTTTTGAGTCTTTGTGTAGTTTAGGCAGTAAATATAAAACTGCTACTTTCGGATGTCTGTTTAACAAAAATGAGTACTCATCCCATTCGATGATACCATTTGTCCGCCAGTTTGTTAACATTTCAAAATATTTGTTGTTGCTTATTTCAATCTGTTGTAAAGACGAGATTTCATAACATTCTTTTACATTAAGTTGTCTATTACCCTCATTAATGTAATCATTAATATTCATCACAACCACATTTCCCCCTTTGTCAGATTGACGAATGACAATGGAGGGGTCCTCTTCCAGAGATCTTATAGCTACTCTTTCTGCTTTACTCAGATTATCTTTGAACCAGCATTTATTCTTAGCCAAGTTTTTAAGGTCATTGATGACAAGGGTTTCAAAGGTGTCAATACTACAGGCAGGTATGGTTGGATTAAAGGTTGACATAGATTTGAAATGATTTGGACAATTCAGATCTGTTCTATAACCCAAGGAGGTAGCATTGTTAGGGGTGTTTACAGGTGTACCAAACTCCAAGTCTTTCATAGCAATTAGTGACTCTATTTCACCAATAGTTTCACTAGCTGGTTCAATGTTTGAAGCAATCATTGTTGTATTTTTCACTTTGAGTTTGTTCCACTTGTGTAAACGTAGCTTCCTAGTGAATTTAAACAAATCTATTCGTTCCTGCGAATAGTTAAAGTTTGCCGAGGGGCAAAAGGATAAGCCATATTGTAAAACATCATATTCTACTTTAGTTAGGATATGGGATGAAAGGTTTACCACATTGCGTTGGTTCATTTTCCTCGTGTTTTCTTTTGACCCCGTGTTTCCACTCCCACTGGGGTTGTTGTTGATCCACTTGTTCCAGCCGCCCCTCCTGGCTGGCCGTTGCTCTTTGTTGTACTTTCTCCAGGTTTGCCTCTTCCTCTGCCTTTTCCTCTGAATCCTCTTCCTTGTCCCCGGCCCCTGTCTATTTGCCAGTTTTGTTGCTGCGTAGTTTGGTTCATCATTTTGAATTCCACCCGAAAATGGGAAGCCTTGTTGGTGTTTTTCGGTGCCTCTTTGGGTGCCAGTAGTTGACCGTCCTCTGAGACGTCGCTCTCCACCACTTCCTCCTCCGAGACTGGTGCCCCAGCCCCAACAGCATCGATGTCGGCTTGTACCCCCTTCCTCTGTAAGTTGTCATATTTACGACTGAATGTAAATATGCGTCCTTGTTGGTAATCAATTTTATCACGTAAGAATTTCCTTTCTTTTTTTGCCACGATTTCGTCCTCGTGTTTGGCCATCTTTTTATTAATTTCTTCCATTTTCTTCGTGAAGCCTTCCGTTGTGTCTTCCTTCATAAGTTCATCCTTGAGGTCCGCAATCAGCTTCAACAAGGACATTCTGTCCTTCCATGCATGTTTAATTAGGATGGATAACATGCGATTAGAACAGTCCATTAAGTTATCAGCCCATTCTTCTGCTAGTTCCACGTCTGGCTCTTCGTGTGATGGAGCTATTAGGATGCGCAATCCTCTTGGAATTCTCTTCTCCTCTTGGTACTTTTCCAGAGTAATTGCCTCCCACCAACGAGAAATCTCCTTACGTATCAGTTTCTCAAGTTTCTGGTATTTGTTAACCAGTCCTTGTCCAGATGGTGCCAGCTCCTTACTAGCAGCGCTATTAGCTGTCTGTACAAACATGGACTGTGCCCTTAATCTTCTCCGTGCCTCTGCATCATCTTCCATGATTTGAGTTCACGTGGGGATCCCCCCTCTTGCCTGCATACGTTCTTATCTGTTCGTATGGAAATGCGCACAGATATCAACTGCATTTATAATTCCCTTCCAAGGTCCCTCGCCGCTACCCCCAGATTGTAGCTCTACTGGCGGGTTGGCGTGGGGAAGAACTTGGCGATTTACAGTTATTATGTTTAGAAAAGTGCAGTTGTCTCTCTAGTCATTTACCTATTAAGATATATATGTGACAACACAGGCTTATTTTTGCCATATAGTTTGTATATTTGGTGCCTCTGAATCATATATTTATGTGTTTGAACTGCATGACTAATGGGTGTACTCCATTCTAAGATGGCCACCGCATTTACAAGCTTTGAGTCCTTTGTTTGTGTTTATGTTGCATTCACCAGGTGAAACTTTATTTAAATGCTGTTCATTGGATGTGTAAATTACCCGTGATCAAGGCGAGTTTCCTCGCTGAAACGCGTTGGGTTTTTGTTTCCATGAGCTGTCACGATGCTGCACTCTAAATAAACAAGAATTTATGGAAAAGCGCACTCTGCTATGATTTCCTAATTCCGGATCTTCCAAGGGGAGTGCATTCACGTAGTTTTACTACGTCTGTGGACCTGTATATATATATATATATATATATATATATATATATATATATAGATATATATATATATATTTCAGACGAAGTTGCTCGTGCAGTGGAGACACCACACCAAACGTGTCGTTATAACCTCTTTATTTGGAAGGCAGTAACACGATGCCACAGTCATCACAGTAAGTACAGCGCCATTCTGTCTACGCATTTCGGAAGATTTCCTTCATCATGGCATGGCGTTAACTGAAGCCAGGAACGGTGTGCTTTAAATTTGCAGGTGATTTGAAGTAGCTAAGTCCTGCCCCAATCAATCAATCAATCAATCAATCAATCATAACACTTGTATAGTGCGCTACTCACTCGGGAGGGTCTCAAGGCGCTTGGGGGAGGGGGACTGCTATTGCTCGAACAGCCAGGTCTTGAGTTGTCTCCTGAAGGCGAGATGGTCCTGGGTCAGCCGAAGATGGATGGGGAGAGAGTTCCAAGTCTTGGCCGCCAGGTAGGAGAAGGATCTGCCACCAGCGGTGGCTCTTCGGATGCGTGGTACGGCGGCGAGGGCGAGGCTTGTTGATTGTAGCTGGCGGGTGGGCATGTAGAAGGTCAGGCGGTCGTTGAGGTACTTGGGGCCCAGGTCTTGGAGAGATTTGTGTGCGTGGGGGAAAATATCTTGCGAACATGCATTTTTAAAGCGCGAACAAGCAAAAAATTCTGCGAAGCGGCAGATCGCGGAATTTTGGGCAATCCCGCATTCTCAGCGGAACACAACATTTCCCAAATTCCGCAAATTACACAAGCTGAATGGAATTTACTGCCCAGGCCTAACTATAACCATCCATACTGATCACCGTAACCTTCAATTCTTCTAAAACATTAAAGCCTTGACTCCACGACAGCTTCGCTGGTTGATCTTCTGTAAAGAATTTGATTTTGCTATTATATATAGACCGGGCAATGCACAACAAAAAGCAGACACACTTTCATGTTTCAATTTCTCCTCATCCGATTCTTATCAAAACAAGATGCAACCTATGATACCAGCTGAGAGAATTATAGCAGTCTGTTCCTCTCAAGAACTTTATGAGAAACTTGCCAGGCAAAAGATATCACTCCTTATCCCTCTGGTGTGCTTGAACGAAAGGGCTTCTGGTATCATGGTGATCAACTGTTTGTTCCCACCCAAGACTTGCAGGAAACAGTGTTACCCTGGGGACATGACTCTGCTCTTCCAGGGCACTTAGGGGAAAAGAAGACAATTGACCTATGTCAATGCTGTTTTTGGTGACCTATGTTAGTTCCAGATGTTAAGAGATACATTCAAGACTGTCCTACTTGTATTCAAGCAAAAACACACACACGCCTCCAGCAGGTCTTTTACAACCTCACCCAGGTCCGTCTGCATCATGGTAAACCATTACTATGTATTTTATCACAGACCTACCCTCCTCCAATGGGTCCCCTTCATTTGGGTAGTGGTATATTACCTGACAAAAATCACACAGTTTATTCACATGAAAACCCTTCCACACCTAGTGCGCTAGTGACTTTGTTTATACAACACATAGTGCGTCTCCATGGGTTACTTTCTTCCACCGTGTCTGACCATGGACCCCAATCCATCTCGCGCTTCTGGCAGGGTTGATGTTCCTCTCTGGGGATAGATGTCCGTTTGTCCTCTAGGTATCATCCACAGACAGATGGTCAAATGGAGAGCACAAACCAATCCTTAGAACAAATGCTTTGTGTGTGGTCTCCACATGGTCTTCTGAGTGAAATAAGGTCTTGCCACTGGTTGAATTTGTCTACAATAACAGTAGACACACTGCTAATGGGGTTTCCCCATTTTATTGTTTGGCTGGTCATCATCCTCGAATGTTCCCTATTCTTGACCCTACCAAAGCAGGAAAAGTCCTGTAAGTTCAGAAACACCACACTAAATTGTATGATAACCACCAACAGGTACAACAACATATAGCTCAGTATCAGGAGGCATGTAAAGCACAAGCAGATAAGCATGGAAGACCTGCTCCTGACTATCAAGGTGGGGATCGTGTTTGGCTATCTTCCAAGAATTTACATTTGGCAAAAGACTCCCCCACTTTCTTGGTCACTTTACATCCGTAAGGTAGTGAACACTTTGGCCATTTTGAGTTACCTGAGGACTGCAAGGTGCACCCTGTATTTTATGTATCATTGCTTTGTCCATATTTCCCTACCACTAGCTCAGCTCCTCTGCCCCCCCATTTCAAGTGAATGGACAGTTGGAATTTAAGGTGGCGAAAGTTCTGAATTCCAAACGCATCTGGAGAGTGTTGCACTATTTGCTGGCCTGGAAGGGCTTTGGTACCGATGACAACTCTTGGAAATCCGCCTCTGAGGTCCATGCTTCTCGTCTTGTGCGTCTCTTTCACCTTCGCACTCCCACAAAGCCCCACCCCCTATGGTGTGGGAACTGTCAGTAGCTCCCTGTCCTGTCTGGTATGTCGGCACCCTCAGGGGTCCCTGCTTGCTCAAGTTTCTATCCACTAAGTTGGTTTTTTTTTTCCTTTTCTTGCCACTGCCAATGTTTGTTTCTTTTGACTATATGTGTTGGTTCTAGTGCTTGCTTTGCCAATGCTTATTGTTTTTGGGTGCTGGCAACAGTGTCACATTATTGGACATGTGCACCTGCCATGCTTATGCGGGTGGTTAAGGCACCTGCCATGCTTATGGGCGTGGCTAGCCATGTGTGAGTAACTGATTTGGCTATAAAGCCCAAGCCTCGCACCTGTCAATGCTTGGCTCAATCTTCTGGTTCCTGCTTCAGCTGGAGACTGCTTCTGTCACCGCTTCATGATTTCCTTCTTCACCATTGGACAGAAGCATGCGGTGGTCCGCTACTGCAGCAAGCATCGGACAGCTAAGTGCAGCGCGCTTTAAGGCTGCGTGTGAAGTAAAAGGCTGTGTGACTTTGACATTTTCTGTTGGTATCGGAAGGCTCGTCCTTGCATATTTGCCATGTGAATTGGCCATCTGGTATATGGCACAAGTGACTTTTGATTTAATTCTATGGCATTTACATATTTGTTTTGTGCTTAGCACTTGGGGTTATTTTGTGTTTGAAATCCTTTCATACTTGCATTATGCTTAGCGCTTGGAGTCATTTTATGTTTGACCCCATTTCATATCTGTATTATGCTTAGCGCTTGGAGTCATTTCATGTTTGAACTCATTTCATATTTGTATTCAGCTTGGCGCCTGGGGTCCTTTTATGTTTCACTCATTTCCTACTTCTGAAAGTTTTGTTTCTCCTCTATTTGCATAAAACTTTGATATTAAGACGAATATTGTGAACTTGATACCGCGCCTTGTGAATGGAAGGACCCTGTTACCTCGCTGATCATCATATTGTATGGACACTGGCTTATGTAGCCCTTTGGGCCTCTTCCTAGATGTGAATATTTGTTTATGGGTGTTTTGTGTCTATGTTTACCCGGCTGTAGATGACACATAATCAAAGCCAGTGACTTCTTTTTGGTAGCATTGTTCTTAGAGAACTATTATTTGGATTGTGTTCTCTTGTAACCTACAGACAAAGGCTATGAGAGTATCGCACCTCCTCTTAATAACCAGGTGATTAACATAACTCGCTCATTATGAATGTTCTGTGTTGAGTGCGCCTGGGTGGCCCAAAAGTGTCTATGTACTCATCTGTTGCATTTCTTATTTTATAGAGAAACGCAAGTCCTTAAAAAGGTTACCCTACTCTGTAAACAGATCCCCTTGAGGGTGCTGGGCTGGACCAGGCTGTGTGGAGTAGCAGTGTTCTCTCTCTTTTTCTAGTCCCATTCCCCTTCCCTTTTGGGACACTAGCCGGGACTCCTTTAGTGAGTTCAGTAGTACCGAGAGGTGTTCTAGGAGGAGAGGGGATAGTTCATCACTCATGCAGACAACCTGAACTTCATGTGAGTGGCTGCGCCACAGTCTTACAATAGCCCACTTCATCAATTAAGACATCTTGCCTCCTTTAGAGCCTGCCACCATCTTAAGGGAGTGTCCCTAATTAGCATAGGGGCATGGCTCCATACTAATTAGGAAAACACTTTGCCTCAGTGTCTGCCTAATACTATTGATGTGGGCATAGAGGCAACAAGGTCATCAGGAAGCGTACTGATTGTGCGCCACAAAGGGGTGGCACACAGTCAGTTTACCCCTAGGAGGGACCCGGTCAAATGCCTGGGCCCCCTTAGACCTCTTCCGCAGGTAGCTGAAGTCACTCACAGCACCTGCCTGTCTGGGGACCTCTACCGCGCCTTGAGGTACAGGTTGGGTCCCACCTGCACTTTGAAAGATGAGGTGGCTGCTTCAAATGAACTCTCGATCCATCACCAATGTGTTGACCTCAAAGCAGCAGCGAGTGTCCCGTTGTCACAGGGCAGTGCATCAGACGGTATAGGGTGCATGGTCCCTATTTTCTCACAGTTCACCTTGTTAAAGGTGTGCCACAACTCAAACAACAAAGTGCACTCTAAGCAAATGAACTGTATAGTGGCCATTAAATCATATGCAGATGATATGCTTATCTACATTAGAATGTTTTATGACCCCAACCATTGCTAGGAGACAAATTGTATAATATTCTGCAGCTCAGTTTGGACAATTCAGAGCTAAAAGTTTCAGTATCAAAGTTAGTCCATCCTTTTTGTCTAACATTATTGTTATAAATCTGATACCAGAAAAAAAGATAAAAAATAACCTGGGAGCCTTGCTCATTGCTAAAGTCACTCTCAATTCTCATGTTAGGGCCATCTCCAAAGGCTGCTTTTGCTAAACTAATAGACTAAAAACCATGTTCTTCATCTCTCAGCAAAACTTTGGTAAGAGGCGTTCAAGTAAGTGCACATCTAGACTAATGTAAGTCTTCTTTTAAAATGTATATATAGTACTTGTAGGGGCAGCGTTGCATGAAGCGTGTTGATTAGCTGCCCATCTCAAAATGCCCTAGGGTAAGTACTTTTTGGTCATGGCAGGATAGCATGGAGTATGCAGTTCCTGACGTGAGTTCATCCCAAATTAATAGAAAACTTTTCTTTTTTAAATGCAACCTGTAGTCCTTTAAGAAAAACGGGCTGCATTAAAAAAAAAAAATTAATGAAGTAGGTCTATTTGAGACCCACTGGGAATCACAAAATGTGTCAAAGACACATTATTACATGGGTGTTTGCAATTCCCAAATAGTGAATCGCAAAAATGTGTTATTTGAGAATCGCAAAATCACACCTTTGTACATCTGGCCAATAGTCACTTTCCGGGAAAGCAGCATTTTCGTGGTGCTTTGGTTCAGCCCAGTTTAGCATGTTGGTATTAATTGTTCCTTGGGAGCAATACTACCCATACATCTGAGAATTTTCTTACCTAATGTTTTAGGAATTCTCATGCAGCTTTAAGAGGAACCTGCACTTTACCTAAAGACTTTAACAATGGCAATGTTACTCTTGCTCTTACTTGAAGCACAAGAACCAGCACGAAAGAGCATTCAACTTGTAAGATGTGCCCTCATGAACTTTCATACACACACATGTACAGTACACTCAGAAGGTCTTGCCTCATAAGCGGAGAATTCAATAAAAGTGTGTAAGGTAGTATGACCTTTATCTACAGCCAACATCTACAAGTGATGGCTAGCTTAGTGGCAACAAAGTAGTCAAAAACAGTAGTCAATAGCAGTGTCCAAAAACTATTGCCACAGATGACCCGGGCAACCATTGCTAATGATATGCAGAGTAGGCGTTCCCATGCAAAAAGCAGCGACAACGCCACTCCGCAACATTCTCAACAACCAGCCAGATCGGCAATAAGATCCCAAAACAGGCGATAAGGCCGATAGCAGCAGGAAATCAACACCTGCTCTGACCTGGTGTAAAATCAGACCACACCCTGCTCCAGAAATGGGAGCCAAGGCCAGAGCCAACCCTGAAGAACAGCAGATGCCATGGAGCTACTGTAGTCATATACTTTATTCGATAACTTAATATCATAAAAAGGCACAGATACATATTCAACACATTAATACCATATCGTAATCAGAACGTTAAAAAAAAGTTTCTTAAAATCTATTAAGTTTATAAATCATTTCATAGGACTACAATCAAGAAACAGTACTAACACTCAAATATTTCCCTACGTGGGAAAGCATTAAAAATACATAAAAAAGTTATTTGAAATACTAAAAAATAAAATTAACAAGCAGTACCATAAACAAATAACTAAAAGACAAACCACATCTTTCTTCATTATCGAGCTCAAACTACAGCTCCCATAAGACCTAATCTTTTCTTCGTCCCTTTAATACGTACCGCTGCCACTAGAAAGTTTGCAGCATGAAAAGTGGTTCTAATACTTCCCAGAAGCTGCAGAAAAAGGAGTGCCGTCCTAACCTGTGCAAACCCCGCTCCCCTTAACACTGGTAACAGATACTTTTTCCTGATGTCTGCATAATACTCACAGAACAATTTAAAATGCATGGTATCTTGTAAAGAAAAATTGTCGCACTTACAAGGTTCAGCATCCTCTGGTATTCCCCATTTAGGGAAATCACCCAGTGTAAGGTGGATTATATTGAGTCGGAATCTGGTTAGTAAATGCCGATGAAAAGGGCATGTCACTAATGTCAGATAAGGCTCGATTCCCGGTGAGTTCACCAGACCATAATTCGCTCTTACCATAGGTTTTTTCAGCTCTACTTCCTCCCTTTCAGAAGAAAGATGGTTTGCCATGGCATTTTTTATCAGATTAACATCTTCTTTCTTAATGGTGTCCGGTGCTAAAAAAAAGCTCTTGATGACCAAGTTTTTTAAGGGTGGATTCAATGTATACTAGCCATGGTATTTTTCTAACCTTATCTAGAGCTAGGCAGTCTTTTAAAATCATATGGTTCAGGGAGATCTCCTGATTGAGCCAGGTTTAAAGCCAGCATATTATCAGGGCTATTTTCAATAAGTCAGTTACATAACTCAGCCCAAATTCTGCATGAATGGAAAAAGTGGGGGTGGACTGAGATACCGACAGCAGAGATCTTAAAAATGTATTTTCAACTACTTGTATTGGATGGTATTGTGTACTATACCCCCAAATGTCGGAGCCATATGTAGCCTGTGCTAGGCACTTGCTCTTATAAACTTTCACAATGGCTTCAATGGGTCTGGCCTCAAGACGTTTTGAAAATCCCATTAGGGCTGAAGTCGATCTGGCAAATACATTCCTTTTATATTTCATTTGAGGGCCCCAGGCCCCTTTTTCATCAAACAAGATCCCTAGATAGGTGAACACAGGGACCCTTTTGACCTCATCAGTACCACAGAAAAAAGATATCATTCTTTGTTTTTTCCGACTGTGGTCCCCCACAATCATAACATGGGATTTTTTAGCGTTTATTTTCAGTTATAAAGACTCCATGAATTTGCCGAAGGTGTCCAGCAGTTTATTTAGACCCACATCAGTGCGCGCCAACAAAACTGCGTAGAGGAGAACCGGTATAACGGTTTCTCCTACGCCCGGTACGTCTAATGTAGCTCCCTTCAGGGCGGGTTCTAGAGCATTTATATAGAGCGTAAAAAGTAGGGGGGCCAAAATGCACCCCTGCCTAACCCCACGTTCTGAATTAAAATACCTTGTACATCTCCCTTCCTGAGTGACACGAATAGAGGCTGACAAGCCACATTGAAGGCCCGCCAGGAATTTAACTAAGGAATAGTTAATACCGATGTTAAGTAAAATTTGCCAAAGCTTCGACCTGTTTACCAGGTCGAACGCCGTTGAGAGGTCCATAAACCCCATGTAAAGGGAGACCTCTTTCGCTATGGTATATTTGCTAATAAGGAGCTGGAGATTAAGACATTGATTTAATGTGCTCCTTTTACTTTTAAAGCCATACTGAGCATTAGACAAGACCCTCTCCCTTCAAGACAATCTGTCAACCTCGCTAGGATAACTCTCCCTAAAATTTTCACTGTCGAATCTATCAGGGAGATTGGCCTATACCATGATGGGTCATTTCTTTGACCCTTTTTAAAAACCGGAATAATGGTGGGTTTGGACCAGGATACAGGGGAAGAATTCACCCCGAGGAATTAAAGACATTTGTCAGAACCTTGGCCCAAAAACTCAGGAAACTTTTAAATAGGTCCGCTGGAACCCCATCCGGACCTTGCGCCTTGTTTTTCCTAGTCTTCTCGATAGCTCTTGCCACTTCTGTCTCCTGAAAAACCACTCCAGCGGCTAATTCTGAATTCAAAGGCACCTCTTGGGAGCTCTCTGCTGTCTGTATCCCTTGGAGCTACTGATCATGCAGCTCGGAGCCCCAAGAGGGCCACAACACCCACCGCCACCACTCCCAGGCCCTTCACGTTCCCCCGAACCCCCCCAGACTACCACAGAGGCAGCGCAGACCAAAACAGAAGACCTTCAGAAAACGCACGAGCCCCACAGACCCAACAAAAGAGGATGTCATTGCCCACTACAGGCTCAAAAGGACAACCATCCTCTGCATCCTAAACATCATTGCCCGCCGGCTGACGGTACCCACACAGCCGACAACCAACATCCCTCCGCAGACAAAGCTGCTGACTGTGCTGCACCTGGTGGCCTATGGTACCTTCCAAATAACAACTGCCAGAGTTGGAGGAGTCTCACAGCCAGCCCCATTAAAGTTCACCACAACTGTCTTGGATGCCATCATCAGCTCGATACCCCAGCACCTTCACTTCCCCCACACTGCGCAGGAACAGCTGGAGACCAGGTAAGGCTCCTTAGCCATAGCTGGATTCCCACACATGTTAGGGGCAATTTACTGCACACATGTCCTACATGTGCACCCTGCTGAGACTGTACACAATTACCGCAACAGAAAGCACACGCATTCCATCAATGTGCAGGCAATAGTGGACCACCGGGGACTGTACACCAATGTCTTCACCAACTACCGAGGCAGTGTGCATGATTCTTATATCTTCCGACAGTCTAACATCAACCAGCGCTTCCCGGATAGCACCTATGGAAATGCTCTGCTTGTTGGTAAGTACAAAATGAACACACCACACACCTGAACTCCACAATCATGAAAATCACAACTTTTGGAATGCATATGTTACAAACTCACATAAAACATGTTAATCAACATGCCCACCTACCAGACACGGTACAAAAGGGGGTGGTGATGGACGGAGCATCTGAATCAATCAAACACTCATACCGAGTCAAAAGATCTGGGTTTAATTCATCACCGTTCTTTAGCCCACTCTGCTACCCCACTTCAGACATGGCTATATGCAAATCAGTCTGACCCTGTGCCTCATGGGAACAGTCCAGCCCGAACTGCCAAACCATGTCTTCCCTGGACCGGAAACAAGCTTCCGAGGACCGGTTTCTGGCATTCCAGCTGTCTTCAGCCCGGCTTGCTTGAATCCAGTGGCAAAGTGAGCAAGGGACTCACGTCTGAGCATACCCTGTCACACTTATGGCAGCCAAAAGCGGTACAAAAGGGGGTGTGATGGACGGAGCATCTGAATCAATCAAAAACTCACACCCAGTCAAAAGATCTGGGTTTAATCCATCACCGTTCTTTAGCCCACTCTCATAACCGAAAGGAATCAAACATGGCCGGCCTTGCTTTCTTGCATGTGCGAAGTAGGCAAGTGACGCATTAATGAAAATGTACACAGTGCCAAGTGTGCCATGGATGTGGTGGACAGACTGCAGCATGCAGATCACAGACATATCCACATCGACATACACTGCTGCTGCTTGGAGTGTAGTGGACAGTGGACGCAACCATGTTACCTCAGCCAGTGGGGAAGATCGCGTTAATGTAGCTTGTTACGTCCCCCCCTGTAAGCGTGAGCGGAGTGTGCTGGCCCGGCCTACGCCAGGCTAGCATAGGGTGTGAATAAAAGCACGTAGCTCTGGGCATGGTTATCTTCCAAAATACCCAACGTGTCTGCCATGGTGGCACCTCTCACCCCACCACGAGGCTGACGCCGTCGCCGTGAGCGGTGTTGCTTACAATCCTGTGCGCCTGCTGCACCCGGGCCGCTGGTCCCCAAACCCGTCTTGCCCGCACCTGCGCACCGAGACCTCACTGCTCACCTGCCTACACCAGACTGTGCCAAAGAGGGCCCACCACCTGCGGGTGCAAGCTCCAAGCCGGAGTCCCCTGACCTTGGCAGCCTCCTCAGACTATCACGCACTCCGCGACACAGGCCCGCAGTACCCTTTTCTTGTTGACCTATTCCACTGCTGCCTCCGGCCTGTGCTACAGTCAAGTAGATCACAAATTTGGAACTGAGTCTTGATATCCTGATGGCAGAGTTCATATGTTCATGGGACGTTTGATATCACTGTACTCCCTTCGATGTGGTGCCACCAAGTGTATAGCATTTCAACCACACATGTCTGTGGTCTATTGCTGACTACTGCCTTCGGCCCACGCTGCAGTTGAGTAGGCCATACATTTGGAACTGAGCCTTGATTTATTTATGACAGAGTTAATATCATTGTACAGGCCTCATCCCAGACTGCATCCCCTTTCAGCTCAGGTGCCCCTAAGTCTGTGCCCCGACATTTATGGACACTGAACTTAGGTGGCGTCTGAGTCTATGGACTTGGGGTTGTCTTCATCATCATGTAGGTGATACTGACTTGGTGGCAGAAACAAGGCTATAGCATTCCGCGCCTCCATTTGCAGCTTCTGGCCAGGTTCTGCCCTCTGCATCATGCCCTGGAGGACACCTTCCACTGTCCCCTGCAACTCTCCACTACATTCACCTTCGACATCAACGAGAACCCGCTCAGCTCGCATGGCCCTACCTCAGTGCACCGCAAGTCACTGTCCCATGGCGGTGTTCCTGTGCCGGCTGCTGTGCATCCAGGGCCACTAACTCTGTGCATCCAGGGCCACTAACTCTGTGCAGCTCAAGTCATGGACCCTGTCTGATAGAATATTGGATGGCCTCTGAGTCAATGGGCTGGGGATCATCAACACCATGTGTCTGTGGCCCTGCGCTGTCCGCTGCATCCGGCCTCAACTGTGGTCCACCTGGGCTCACACATAAAATCGAGTCCTGACCTGCACGGACGTCACATCACCACACGATGCACATGCACCACTGCCAGGACCACCTCCAAACAACAAGTGCCAGAGTCGGAAGAGTCTTACTGTCAGACCATCAGAGTTGCTTAAACCTGTCAGGAGTGCCATCATCAGCTTGATACCCAGCTCAACTCTTCAGGTGCCACTAACTCAGTGCACTGCAACTCACGGACCCTTCTGATTGCATATTGGGTGACCTCTGGACTTGCCCCGGCTACCACCATGATGCTTTGCAGTTGTTTCTGTTATGCTGGTGTTTTCTGTTTCCGCTTTAATTGTGATCACTGTTCAGGTTGTTGCTTGCACCTACCACTCCATGCGGGCTGGCTTAAACTCACCCCACACACATCCAGGTCAAGGGGTCGCTGTACATGTGACCCTGGCAATAAAGGTGCCGGGGCGCACGTGCCCGAAGCCAGTACCACAAACTATCTGAGTGTGTCTGTGTGGTCATAATGTATGCATGAGGGCCCCGGGCCCTACAACGTTACATTGTGCTGCGTACAGTGGATGTAAACATATCACCGCAGGAAGCAGTTAGACCTTGGACATGTAGCTTTCTCCTCTCCCACTCAGTACATAAGAGGAGTGGACTGGCACAGTGTATGCAAGTTCAGCGTGGGGGTGTAAATGATTATCCCAGGGCTCTGGGTGTGATTCAGTACAAGAAATGTGCTGATGCATGTGTCTCTGTCGCAGTGTGGGTCTCGATTGGGGTGTGTAAGTGGTCCCTGATGGGACTTAGACACCCACGTATGTGATCCCGTTCAGCTTCCATGAGGTCGGACTTCACCCGCACCTGTACAGCCACCTCCTTCTGTCAGTCTGACACCTGGCCTTGGAATGTGATGTGTGCTTCAGTGGGGTGCTGGGAGCCAGCCCAGCTGTGTGGTCTCTGCAAGGGGTTGAGGTTCCGTGACAATTGTAAGTGGTGTTTTCGACTCGTTCAAATATGGACGAGTTTGGTATCTATGAACCGCAAATGACGAGTTTAGTGGGTGTACGCGTTTTCGCTATGCTAACCTGAACCGTTCATCTTGTTCGTGGGTTTCTTCATCTGAACCCACGGGTTCCATTTTAGATACAGCATCCATTTTGTCTCTTGCCCTCAAGTAGCCAGCGAACGGACGCTGTCCGCTTCATGACCCTGGGATTCCCAAACTCTTGCGGAAGACACGTGTTCCTTTGAGGGTGTCTTTATGACGAGGGGGATGACACTGCAGAGGCAGATGGCCTCGCTCGAGGCTCATCTTGCCGTGCCGGTCTATTGTTTCAGCCGTGCATTCATTAGGCACGTCTCCTTTGATCCTGCAATCGTGGTTCCGATATTACCCCCCTAAAACTCTTTTCAATCTGTTGACTATCTTTGTCTTCCCTTGCACCTGTTTCTGTCTTCTACTTTAACTCGTTTACAGCCGGAATGGAATGTACTCATGGTGGGATAATGTACTTTTACAGTTGGGAACCGGCGATGCCACTGTAATTATGTTCCGGGATCCTGAATACATGAAAGCGACCCTTTTGACCTTTACTGTGGGAACTGAGTCATAACCTTTTGTTTGCCATGTTGTTCTATGACGGAAAACTGTATAAAAGGAGCGATCCACAGTTGCAATTTGAAGCAGTCTCCTAGAACCTACATGCGTTGTACTTCTTGTGACTTCTGTGTTCCCTGCAGTAAATAAACCTTGATCTTTGACGCCGAAGGAAGTGTCCCGTGTCTGGGCCTTAGAAAAGCCCAGTCCTTCAGTTGGCGCCCAACGTAGGGCGACATCAGCTGTACCGGTCCAAAGCCCGACGATCGTGAGGAACTTCGTGTGAAATCTCCGAGGGAAGGTGCACCCCGCTTCATCGATCCTGTTGTCGAAACAAGTGGCCCGAAGATTTTTCCCACGAATATCCCCTGCCTCCTGACGGCTGCGACGGACTGATGCCCTGACTGTCGACCTGTTTTGGCGCCTGGCGTAGACCTTTGTACAGCGAGACGATTGACGGGCCTTCCTGGTGATGCCATTGTCCTTTCAGTTAAGTATTTGTGGGTCGCTCCCAGAGTCCTTAGTTGTTGTTGGTGCTTAGTTGTTGCATGGTTCCATTGCATTTGTGGTTCTTCGTATTTTGTTCTTAGTTGTTCTATTTGACAATTGCAATCGCCAAAGACCAAGGGTCTTGCATTTTTGTGAGGATATTGAGAATAGATAACCCTTGAAGTTTGTGAAACTCGGTTAGTGTGCACGATGCCTGGCCGTAGTACTTGGTTTAGTTGCTTTAAAAGTTGTGGTGCGGATTCCCGATTGGAGGACTCATGTCCGATACCTCCAGTTGGAACTCCGGTCTATGAGTTATATAGTCGCCATGGTGTGGGTCCTATCGCATATAATGAGTGCTGGGTCCGTTACACTAAAGATGACGGTGTCCTTAGTTGGCCACCTCATGGTAGTTTCGAAACAGCAATTTTGGATAATCTAGAAGCAAAATTGTTCAAAAAGAAAGCAAGCCAAGCAGAAAGAAATCAAACAGCTTAAACGTAATAAGAGGGAAGGTATCGTTACGACGATGAGAAATGCAGAGCAGTTGCGGCGAGATAAAGACGAGAAGGAAAAGGAAGTTTTTGATAGATTGCAACGTATGGCGGTGGACAAGTGTTATCCCGCTCTACCATCGAGTACTGATAAGAAGGGAGAGGAAGCAGTAGAGGATCCCTTGTTATCCTACCTATTGAAGTCGCCACCTCCATATGCACAGGATACTACAGCGCCTGTGGTTCCCCCTGTTCCTCAACCTGTTGTTCCCGCGGCTGCTGGTCAGCCTGTCGTTGGCCCTGTTCTTGCGAATCCTCTTGTCCCTGTTCCTCTACCTGCTCCTGTTCCTACTGCTCCACTGCCTATACCTTCTCAACTTACTGTTCCCGCCACTTCTGCTCTTGTGGCTACTCCTACCGCTCCTACTGCTCCTGTATTTAGTCCTCATGTTGTTGCTCCTGTACTTTTCTCCTCTTCTCCGTCTGTTCGAAGACGCATTCCTAACGCTGTTGCTAACCTTTACTCTCCTTTTGGACCGCTTCTTGGGTCCGATGTTTCTGATGTTCCCCAACGCCGAAGCCAGCTTCCTGGTGGTAGGGAACGTGATACGTTAATTCGGATGGCGCGTAATTGGATTAGGTATCCCCTTAAAAATCACCTGCGCATAATTTTTGAAACCTTCTCTCAATTCAATGAGCCCACACAGAGATTTGTGTTTGATGAAATGTGCAAATTTTTACGTGAAGCGATATCAAATGATGAAGTAAACGAAGTACCGATCAATGTAACTGAACTACAGCTTCAGTTTTCGAGTGGTATGATTGTGGGTAGCAATGTTCGACGTGCTATAGAACATCTTCTATCCTTTTGTCCCACTGTAATACCTCGAGCATTGTTTAAAGATGAATCTGAGGAGTGGATGGCAACGCCTGGTCAGTATCCCATGCGAGAAGTTCCCCCAGTGTGGATGCCAGGTGATCCTGCTGCTAATCCTGCTATTCCGCCACACTTCCAGAGAGTGTGGATACACCTCCCATGGAAGCGATCGGAAGTCTTGCAGGTTAAGCAATCTTTGCCTGACCCTCGCAAAAATCCAGCAGGATAAAATAAATAGTTGTCCCAATTAGTGGATGCTACGATCATGACTCTTGCCGACATCGACATGTTGTTCGGCAACGTAGTACCTCAACCGGTTTGGGCGAAAATACGTCACGAAGATCACGCAGCTGAGTTAGGCGGTGATTGGGCTGCGCTTACAGCGGCTGACGGATTGCAGGTTGGTGGGGCTAAGCCTGAGCAGTTAATCACGGCTTTGCCTCAAAGAATCATTACCTTAATGAAGACACTTATGCCAGCCATGAAAGTTAATTGGGATAAACTGTCTGCGTGTAAGCAAAAGAAGGACGAGAGTGTCTCCAATTTCTTTACGAGATTTGAGGAGGCATTCATCGATCACAGTGGTCAAGATATGAGCACCGAGGGAGGTCAGAGGCTGTTCGTAGATAAATTTGTAGCAAATTTGTTGCCTGACCTTAGCAACAAATTGAAAAATTCTGAGAGCTCGTGGGCTGTTTCTACCTCCGCTCAGATATTGGCCACGGCTCAGTATTACAAAAATAGGGAGAAGGAGGAAAATGATCGTGCGGATAAAAAGACGAAAGATCTCAAAACGAAAGTTCTGGTACAACAAGCGTATCCTCCGCGCTCAAATCAGAATGACTCTCAGCAGCGGAATAGATCGCAATCACAATCTGCTAGGTCACAGTTGCGGAGTGACTCTTCTACGCAGAGATCTATGCTTGGATATAACCAATGCGCATATTGTAGAGGTGAGGGTCATTTGAAGTTTGATTGTCCGGTTTTGCGCGACCGAAATAATGGTGGTTCATCTAGAGGAGGTCGCAGTGGTCCTCAGCAGGCCTCGCGAGGTAGAGGTCGTGGTGCTACTCAGAATCAAAATGAACGTTCTGATAATTCGTCTGATTCTAATAATTGCTTTGATCAGCGTGGTTCATCGTCAGGTAGATCTGCACAGTATCATGTGGACGATTTTTATATCGAGCGTGATACTGATGACGGTAACTACTAGGACAGCCACAGACAAAGGGAGGGAGTAGTATCAGTTCCGGTTGATCAGAGAGGGCCTTACGTCGCAGTTGCCACATCGGCGTAGTTGAGCCTTTTCTGTTGGACACTGGTGCAGCGAAAAGTTCCATCATGCATTCGAAACTCCCTGGCGCACCTTTGTCTGGCTTAACGAATGTTTCCGTTGGATTCTCTGGCGCCCCTGTTAGCAATCCGGTTTCTAGCCCTTTGCCCCTTACAATTGGGCCTTGTGAGCTGAAAGCTCCTTTAATTTTGACTACTGGTTGTGGTGAGAATCTTTTGGGCCTGGATTTGCTGAAACGGTTATATGCGACTCTGTATTGTTCTCCTGCGGGAGTGGAGCTTACTTTGGGTCAGAGAGTGATCTCTCCCATGTACTTGTCATCTGATAAGCTCCCACCGGAATTGAGTTCTCTTCCTGCATCTTTGTGGGCAACGGGTCCCAATGACGTGGGCCTGCTTGACATCTCTCCTTATGTTGTTCAACTGAAATCGAATGTGCGATTGCCACGTATTCCCCAGTATTGTATCTCCCTTAATGGTGAACGAGCGTTGTTAGCGATCATCTATGATTTGATCGAGAAAGATGTTATCGAGGAGACTCGGGGAAACGTGTGTAATAGTCCTGTGTTACCTATCTTGAAACGCACTGATCCGTCCAAGCCTCCTGTTTATCGTTTTGTTATTGATTTACGGGAGGTGAACAAAATTGTGATCCCACAATTTCCTGTGGTGCCTGACATTACGGCTTTACTGACTCTGATTCCAGCCTCTGCTTCTTGGTTCTCAGTGATCGATCTGAAAAATGCTTTCTTTAGCATTCTGATTGCTGAGGAAAGCAGAGATCTATTTGGTTTCTCGTTAGGAGGTCGCAGCTTTAGGTTTAAACGCGCTCCTCAGGGCTACTGTGAGAGTCCATCGATATACAGCCAAGCCCTGAAGAGTCAACTCGACGCGTTTGCGTTACCAGCTGGTGCGGCTTTGATCCAATATGTGGATGACTTGCTGGTGGCTGCTGATACAAAAGACATCTGCAAAATTGCCACGGTGTCGCTGTTACAGCATCTCTGTGACTTACATCACAAGGTATCACCTTCTAAACTGCAATATTGTTGTCAAGAAGTAACCTATCTAGGTCACTTATTGTCAAAGGAGGGAAGAAGGTTGACCCCAGAGAGAATTGCAGCGATCGCTCGAATGACTGTGCCAACAACTCAGAGAGATGTGCGTGCCTTTTTAGGTATCACGTCATACTGCAGGCAATGGATTCCGAATTTTTCCTTGTTAGCGAAACCATTGGTAGCCCTCACGTGCAAGGATGTTCCAACTCCTTTGCCATGGACGGAAGAGTGTCAGAAAAGTTTTTCTGAATTGCGTGATGCGTTGTGTTCGGCTCCTGTGTTAGGTACTCCTGACTACAGTAAACCGTTTACACTATACGTTCACGAGAGAGAGGGTTGTGCGTTAAGTGTTTTGACGCAGCAATTTGGCGGTAAACAGCGTCCATGTGCATATTTTTCCTCGACTCTGGACCCTGTTGCTAGAGTGTTGCCGAGTTGTCTAAGAGCGACAGCGGCGGCTTCGGTGTCCATTCGACAATCTGCAGGATTGGTCATGGATAATATGCTTACGGTGATGGTTCCGCATGCAGTTGACACTCTCTTAAATCGTACAAAAACTCAACACTTGACGAGCGCAAGGCTGTCCGGTTATGAGTTGACGCTTTTGGCAAGTCATATTCAAATAAAGCGCTGTAATGTCCTAAACCCGGCGACGTTGTTGCCAACTAATATGGAATCAGATGACGTACCACCACATGATTGCTATTTGCGAACTGAGGAAAAAACGAAGGGTCGTGTTGACCTAAAAAACACTCCATTGGTAGACCCCGATGGTACCTTGTATGTTGATGGTTCGTGTTTTAAGTTGCCGAATGGTGATGTGACGACTGCGTATGCTGTGGTAACATTGAGTACGGTTGTGGAAACTGCGAGGTTGAATCAGAATTCTGCGCAGGCGGCAGAGTTGATTGCGTTGACGAGAGCGTGTGTTTTGTCGAAGGGAAAGCGAGTGAATGTGTTTACTGATAGCCAATATGCTTTTGGCGTTGCACATAGCTTTGGTCGATTGTGGCGAGAGAGAGGCTTTATGACATCGCATGGCACGAAGATCCAGCACGGACAGGTTGTGAACGATCTTTTGGATGCACTTACATTGCCCAAGCAGGTGGCAATTATTAAGTGCAGTGCGCACCGTAAGGTGACGGATGATGTTGGTCGTGGTAATGCGTTTGCAGATGAGGTTGCTAAAGAGACAGCTAGAAATCTTGTAACTAGAATGTATGTGACAAGTTCAGTAAGGTGGCCTACAGAGACTGGTATGTGTGAGGACACTGTTGAGAGTGTGAAAGCGATTCAGAATGAGGCCACCGAAAGTGAAAAGACTAAGTGGAAGGAGAGCAAAGGAAAGTTAGATGCGAACGGATGTTGGATTGATTTGTCGGAAAGTCAGAGGTGGATGCTGCCGGATGCATATGTGCAGGCTGTTGTGACTATGGCACACGGCTTGTCACATATTAGCGCGAAAGGTATATGTAAGTTGCTGTCCCCTGTATGGAAGAATGATGGTATCGCAAAGTGTGCTGAGAGGGTGGTTAAGAATTGTATGGTATGCATGATGTACAATCCCGGCAAAGGCACCCCTACACCACCTGGCCATTTCGCTCCTCCTACATGTCCCTTTGAGGTTATCCAACTAGACTTCATCCATATGGAGAGATGTAATAACCTGAAGTACGTTTTAGTTGTGGTTTGCGCATTCTCCAGATGGATTGAAGCCTATCCTCTTAAAGATAATACAGCCCTGTCCACAGCAAAAGTCCTACTGAAGGAATACTTTCCTCGGTATGGAATGCCACGGATTGTATGGTCTGATAACGGAAGTGAGTTTGTGGGGAGTGTGATGAAGAGTGTGTGTAAGGGCCTTGGAATTACACAAAAATTCCACAGCGCCAATCATCCCCAGTCAGCGGGTTTGGTTGAAGGGTACAATGGTACTCTAAAATCGAAACTTGCAAAGATTCAGGCTACGACTGGTGTGTCATGGCCTGATGCCTTGCCCCTGGCTCTCTTGTCGACCAGGGCGACTGTACACTCTCGAGTAGGGCTTAGCCCATATGAGATTGTGTTCGGCCGTCCTGCAAACATTTGGGGGGTTCCTAGACCTAGGTCCTTCGACAGTCTTGAGTACCCAATGTTAATTGATTATCTTCATGATCTGACTGCTAAACTGAGGTTAATTCATCAACAGGTCTTTGAAGCACTGCCAGCACAGACAGAGGGTCCTGGACATCGGCTCCAACCAGGTGACTGGGTGGTTACCAGAAATTTTGGCCGCAAGCGGAATTTGGAGCCGAGATTTGTGGGACCCTATCAGGTTCTACTCGCCACGAGAACTGCAGTTCGTCTGGAGGGCCGCAAAAACTGGGTGCACGCCACCCACACAAAGAAGGTGCCAATACCTTTACCAGCGGACTCGTGGGTGAGGACCGGTATCGCCGCATCAGAAACAGAAACTCCGGTGAAATTTGTGCCGTTTAGTGATGCTCAGCCTGTAGGAGACACTTCAGTGCAATCAGATAACTTTGTTGAACCTTCACCATTGGCAAACTCAAAACTTGAACTATCGTCTGACCGACAGGACTCTGTTCCGCAACCTGAACAATTATTTGAAGAGCAGACTCGTCCTGGAAGAAGCAGATATTTTCTTCGTTCTCATACCAAAGACTAATAAATATCTTTTTGCTTTTTCCCCTTTTTGAAATTCACGTTACCCCCTCATTATCATCTTGAAATTTTTTTTAACAATTGTAGCCTCCATTAATTCTTGAGTTCTTTTCCACGTGTGTGTTTTTCCACAGCTAGGAGATTTTGTATTATAATTGAATGTTTTGATTAAAGAACCTTACATCCGGGTTCACCGTAGGGCCGTGCGGGTACTTCCTTCTGTTTAGCAGGTTCCTGACACTAGGTCGGTACTTTTGTCGATTCCTAGGAACTCCTGGGGATTGATAATCGCTACTCAGAACGAAGTGCGTCAAGAACGTTGCGGACGGTTTTTAGAGGATGGAATTCTCAAAGTTGTCGGAAGTGGAGAAGACTCTAGAGCAAAGATTAGTACTACACAGGGTTGTAAAGACTAAATGCTTTCTGTTTCAGGTGTTCCTGCTGTTCTTGACTGTTTCTATGCTATTGGTGGGTGGAGTATATTATGGAATACAATCGTTATTGCCTTCTGCTTCACCTACTTCTTCCTCTGAACCAAAATCTGTTCCTACTGTTTCTCCTCATTCCTTTCACCCTCTACCTCAACACGAACAGGTTAGACGTGCGGAATTCATGAACAATTCCTTTGTCCAGCTCCTACATCAGCATCAGTTGGTGATGAATACTACCAACTGTTGGGTGTGTGGTTTAATGCCACATACCATGGATAGGGGAATTCTGTACTTGGTCCTTCTTATAGTTCCCAGGGGTCAGCTCGAGCATTCCAAACTATGTTTCGTAGCGCACTAGATTCCTACCCCCATCGAGAGCCACGCACTGCAGATCATGGTCCTGTCCCGTACCACAAGCCTTTGGCAAGAGCGATTGCCGATTTAGATAGAGATATTTTTGACGCATCGCTTATCCCAGAGGAAGAGGTGCGAGCATACAGAGATCTGAGTGAGGCTGAGTATAGCATGTCAGTGGGTGATCGGCAGCTTAAAAGCTCGTCTCCGATCTGGATCGTACCCCATCTCGGTAACTTCTGTTTGAAAGGTCTTGGCCGAAGCCCGCGAGCCCAGCTCGGGAGGAGTGCCTGTACTGAAACGTATGTTTTACCAACGGCCTCTTCCCCTGTTCTTTTGACTGCCAAGGGTACATATTTTGTGTGTTACGACCGCGCATATACATGGTTGCCACGTGACTTCTCAGGCACTTGTTATATTGCGAATCTGTTGCCACCGACTTTCACCGTCGGATCAGACTATCACAAGACCAGAGTTGTGAGAGGTGTTATTAGCGAAGAAGACACTGCCGGTCAAGAAGCAGGTGACTTCTTTAAGGGTTTCTTGCCGTTTTGGGGACCTATGATCAATAGTAGGAACCTGAGACAGTTGACTTGAGTGGTGGAATCAACTGCTAATATCACTGCAAGTGCCCTTGGTAATATAACAGCAGAGCTTCAGGCGGACAGGCTTATGACGTTGCATAACCGTATGGTTTTAGACGTTGTTCTTGCAGATAGAGGTGGTGTATGTAAGGTGATCCATTCGAATTGCTGCATTTTCATTCCTGATAACGCTCCAACTGTCTATCAAGCCATCTCGAAGTTGCATAAGATCTCCGATCCATACACGTGGACGTAGGTGATTGGACGCTACTAGGATGGTTTTGGGGCTTGATGTCGACGTGGGGTTGGAAGATTCTGATGATCATTGGGGTTGTTGTAGCATTTCTGTTCACGTGTTGTCTTTGTGTGCATTGTGGTCCAGCCTTATGTGGCCTCTGTGCTACGACGTGTATAAGACGGCCAACTGTTACCAAGGAAACATTGATGGATAGAATAATGTTGCAGCAACATCTGGATGGTCTGATGAATATCGAGATCGATTCTGATATCGACTAGTGCTTGCCTACATGAGGGCAAAAGGAGCGTCTGAGGTTCCGTCACAATTGTAAGTGGTGTTTTCGACTCGTTCGAATATGGACGAGTTTGGTATCTATGAACCGCAAATGACGAGTTTAGTGGGTGTACGCGTTTTCGCTACGCTAACCTGAACCGTTCATCTTGTTCGTGGGTTTCTTCATCTAAACCCACGGGTTCCATTTTAGATACGGCATCCATTTTGTCTCTTGCCCTCAAGTAGCCAGCGAACGGACGCTGTCCGCTTTGTGACCCTGGGATTCCCAAACTCTTGCGGAAGACACGTGTTCCTTTGAGGGTGTCTTTATGACGAGGGGGATGACACTGCAGAGGCAGATGGCCTCGCTCGAGGCTCATCTTGCCGTGCCGGTCTATTGTTTCAGCCGTGCATTCATTAGGCACGTCTCCTTTGATCCTGCAATCGTGGTTCCGATATCACCCCCCTTACACTCTTTTCAATCTGTTGACTATCTTTGTCTTCCCTTGCACCTGTTTCTGTCTTCTACTTTAACTCGTTTACAGCCGGAATGGAATGTACTCATGGTGGGATAATGTACTTTTACAGTTGGGAACCGGGGATGCCACTGTAATTATGTTCCGGGATCCTGAATACATGAAAGCGACCCTTTTGACCTTTACTGTGGGAACTGAGTCATAACCTTTTGTTTGCCATGTTGTTCTATGACGGAAAACTGTATAAAAGGAGCGATCCACAGTTGCAATTTGAAGCAGTCTCCTAGAACCTACATGCGTTGTACTTCTTGTGACTTCTGTGTTCCCTGCAGTAAATAAACCTTGATCTTTGACGCCGAAGGAAGTGTCCCGTGTCTCTGTCATTTGTACGCCGGAACAGGTAGCCCACGAAGGTTTAAGGTGTTGTCCCCTGGCACCGCTGGGCCTTAGAAAAGCCCAGTCCTTCAGGGTGGGGTCTCCTCGATGCAGCTGGGCTGGCCTGATCCTGGAGGTGGTTTGCCTAAGATGTCCATAAACTGTTGTAGGGCGTCAGTGTTGAGGGTATGGAGGTCCTCTTCAGTATCACTGATGGGTGCTCTGTTCTGTTCTGCTGGAAGCGTTGTTTGTCCCTCTGCAATGGGGAGGGGAGATGTATTTTGACATTCTGTTGACGTGTATGTTGTCGCATTGTTCACGTTTACATACAGACTACATACAGACTACATGACAATGTACATTGTGACTGTTTTGTGTACTACATCATGCATGTGAGGTTGTACATGTACATTTCCATCTCACAGTTTCCTGCTAATTCAGGTGTGATTGAGCAGTTTTAATGCACAAGGGGATCCAGTTGTGTCCTCTGTTCTGCAGTGTAAGTGTTGCCCTTTGTCCCACTTTGTCGTTAATGTGGATGTGCTATTATTGCTATGTGTGTATGCTGCTTTGTGGGGGATTTGCCGCTGCAGCACTGATTTTGCAGCACCTTATCCCTCTGAGGAGGTGTGCCTTTGACTTTTGTGCTTTTACGGTGCTGTGATGTTGGCAACTAGGGTCACTTGTGCTCTTGAACGGTTTTTCTACTCTTGTGCATTGTTTGTCTGCAGATGTATTGTTGACGTCGGGGGTTGTTTGTGCACGTGGATGTGTCAGAGTGTGACCTGCTCCTTTACGGATGTAGTCCGCACTCAGCCACCTCAGTGTTGTGGCGTGCATAATGTCATGATGATTGTACTGCAACCATGCTGATCATCATGTAGTGTCACTTGCATTGTTGGTGTAGCTCACAAATAAGTTTATTTGCTGTGTTTCGCACGTGTGCATGTGTTGGTTGTAATATTTGTGATGTGTGTGGTGGAACCCTTTGGGCACATGGTGGAAGGGGGCCGACTTGGTATTTGTATGTGTGCTGCAGTGTGCCACGGGGATCGAGGACATGATCCAAGGTCAGTGTGGTGTGCAGTGTGCTACACATCATTGTGCATGTGTGCCATTGTGCCCATCTCCCCCCGTACCCCCAGTCCCTGGTCTTTACTCACCCTTTTGATGTTGTGTCAGGTCATATACAGCTGTGTCCGGACTCCCAACTCCTTGCACCATCTCCACACTGATGACTGTGGCCGCCATTTCCTCCAGCTCCTCCTGTGGCGCAGGACTCCCACCTCCAGTCACCGTGGCTACCTTCCTTTTGACAGGGGGTTTCTGCTTGGTTTGGTTTTTCACATCATGCCCGTGCCTCTTGACCTCCTCCATTGCCCTCCTCGACACTCTGACTGCATTCACGCTGTCCACGATGGACTGGCATGTTTCTGTTTGTGTTGCCAATGACTCAGTAGGTGTGACGAACAATTGTTGTTAGTGTTCTATCTCCTCCATGACGAATATCCGGTTTTCCTGCGGACTGAACCCCTTATCCTCTTCCTCTTCTCCTTGGCCTTACCCGACCCCGGGGTACCTTGCTGGTGGTCTGTGGCGCTTGTGGGGTTCATGTTGGCCTCTGCACTCGGTCCAGTGCATCCATGGTGCTACACAGTTTCTTTTTTTCTCCCTTTTTTTGTTGCTTTAATAGTGCCTTTTCCCGCATTACGCGTGGGAATTGCAGGCCTGTCGCTGGTTATCGCTCATTTTTGTATCGCGATTGGCCTCATCGCTGCTACTTTCGCATTTGTGTTTTGCTTTTTTCGGCGTGGCATCAATTTGTACGCAGTCATTTTACGCATTATAGTGAGACTATCGCATGGTACCGCCGTGTCGAGAATCCCACTTTAACACAGCGTTATTTTCCCACGATAGCCTGAGATGTGAAGAGTTGAATTAAGCTAATTTTGCTGTAATTATCACAATTCTTGAAATTATGCCCCTAGGTTTTCATTTTGCAACGTTCTGTGCCATTATGCTATGTCTATGCCACGGTATTTTGTTTGTTGTAATCGTTTTCTGTGTGTTGCATTCACTAGCAAGGTGAACTGTAAAGGTTTGCGAACTTTTTGCAAGGTAACCACATTTTGACAGGAGTATCGCCATCTTCCATCCTACAGCATAATATTCTCGGCCAAAGCAATGATTGCGAACAATGCATGTTGGTGAATGCATAGAGCTAATTAGACTTTCTAACATGTGTGATTTCATTTTCTGATCAAGAACAGCATGTGGTGTGTACGCCTTGGTGATATGGCCTACCTTCTATTTCAACTGTTCAATTTACTGTGTGTTTTGTTTGGTTGATTTGTACTGTTTGACATTCATTTTTCTTTGTCATACCATTAAAATGCTATGGCTTTGAAATAAAATGTATAATTCAGGCTGGACATTCACTTGTTTGTTGCTACTGAGATCACTTTCTTAATCTGTCGCCAGACTCAGCCTCCCGCCACTTTAAAGGAGATCAGGTTTGACTGCTCAAGGACACCCAAGGAGGATTTGGAGTTGGATGTTATACCACTGAACAAGCACCCGGGATCCTAGATCGGAGAGGCGAGCTGGTTACCTGCCCACCATGGACGCTGCAACCTCAGTGACACAAGAATGGTGTGTGTTATAGTGGGCTGACAATGTGGAAGTCGCTGCCCCCACAGAAAGGACTCACAGAGAGCGATAACTTTGATTATGGCTTTGCCAAGGTGTAGCTCGTTATCTTTATTCACATAGCTTCAGTGAGAAAAGAGAACCATAGTTAAACACACATTATAATTATGAGAATACAGGAGATAAGATCACCACAAGCACATCTCAAAAGATTCTACAGCAATACAACAATTGTGCATAGTGCCAAAAGTACCCTATTCCTTCTCCATCTCACATACCCTGAGCCAAGGGCATCCTGAAGATTATTGGCAGGCATACCTTAGTGGCAACTTACACTTACCCAACAACGATATCCACGAGCCTAATACAAAAATGTAGGGATGGTGCATTGTGTTATACCCTGGTATATATGTTGATATGGAACTCACGGACCCTTCTGATTGCATATTGGGTGACCTCTGGACTTGCCCCGGCTACCACCATGATGCTTTGCAGTTGTTTCTGTTATGCTGGTGTTTTCTGCTTCCGCTTTAATTGTGATCACTGTTCAGGTTGTTGCCTGCACCTACCACTCCATGCGGGCTGGCTTAAACTCACCCCACACACATCCAGGTCAAGGCGTCACTGTACATGTGACCCTGGCAATAAAGGTGCCGGGGCGCACGTGCCCGAAGCCAGTACCACAAACTATCTGAGTGTGTCTGTGTGGTCATAATGTATGCAAGGGGGCCCCGGGCCCTACAACGTTACATTGTGCTGTGTACAGTGGATGTAAACATATCACCGCAGGAAGCAGCTAAGACCTTGGACATGTAGCTTTCTCCTCTCCCACTCAGTACATAAGAGGAGTGGACTGGCACAGTGTATGCAAGTTCAGCGTGGGGGTGTAAATGATTATCCCAGGACTCTGGGCGTGATTCAGTACAGGAAATGTGCTGATGCATGTGTCTCTGTCACAGTGTGGGTCTCGATTGGGGTGTGTGAGTGGTCCCTGATGGGACTTAGACACCCACGTATGTGATCCCGTTTAGCTTCCATGAGGTCGGACTTCACCCGCACCTGTACGGCCACCTCCTTCTGTCAGTCTGACACCTGGCCTTGGAATGTGATGTGTGCTTCAGTGGGGTGCTGGGAGCCAGCCCAGCTGTGTGGTCTCTGCAAGGGGTGGGGTCTCCTCAATGCAGCTGGGCTGCCCTGATCCTGGAGGTGGTTTGCCTAAGATGTCCATAAACTGTTGTAGGGCATCAGTGTTGAGGGTATGGAGGTCCTCTTCAGTATCACTGATGGGTGCTCTGTTCTGTTCTGCTGGAGGCGTTGTTTGTCCCTCTGCAATGGGGAGTGGAGATATATTTTGACATTCTGTTGATGGGTATGTTGTCGCATTGTTCACGTTTACATACAGACTACATACAGACTACATGATAATGTACATTGTGACTGTTTTGTGTACTACATCATGCATGTGAGGTTGTACGTGTACATTTCCATCTCACAGTTTCCTGCTAATTCAGGTGTGATTGAGCAGTTTTAATGCACAAGGGGATCCAGTTGTGTCCTCTGTTCTGCAGTGTAAGTGTTGCCCTTTGTCCCACTTTGTCGTTAATGTGGATGTGCTGTTATTGCTATGTGTGTATGCTGCTTTGTGGGGGATTTGCCCCTGCAGCACTGATTTTGCAGCACCTTATCCCTCTGAGGAGGTGTGCCTTTGACTTTTGTGCTTTTACGGTGCTGTGATGTTGGCAACTAGGGTCACTTGTGCTCTTGAACGGTTTTTCTACTCTTGTGCATTGTTTGTCTGCAGATGTATTGTTGACGTCAGGGGTTGTTTGTGCACGTGGATGTGTCAGAGTGTGACCTGCTCCTTTACGGATGTAGTCCACACTCAGCCACCTCAGTGTTGTGGCGTGCATAATGTCATGATGATTGTACTGCAACCATGCTGATCATCATGTAGTGTCACTTGCATTGTCGGTGTAGCTCACAAAGAAGTTTCTTTGCTGTGGTTCGCACGTGTGCATGTGTTGGTTGTAATATTGGTGATGTGTGTGGTGGAACCCTTTGGGCACATGGTGGAAGGGGGCCGACTTGGTATTTGTATGTGTGCTGCAGTGTGCCACGGGGATCAGGGACATGATCCAAGGTCAGTGTGGGTGTGCAGTGTGCTACACATCATTGTGCATGTGTGCCATTGTGCGCATCTCCCCCCGTCCCCCCAGTCCCTGGTCTTTACTCACCCTTTTGATGTTGTGTCAGGTCTTATACAGCTGTGTCCGGACTCCCAACTCCTTGCACCATCTCCACACTGATGACTGTGGCCGCCATTTCCTCCAGCTCCTCCTGTGGCGCAGGACTCCCACCTCCAGTCACCGTGGCTACCTTCCTTTTGGCAGGGGGTTTCTGCTTGGTTTGGTTTTTCACATCATGCCCGTGCCTCTTGACCTCCTCCATTGCCCTCCTCGACACTCTGACTGCATTCACGCTGTCCACGATGGACTGGCATGTTTCTGTTTGTGTTGCCAATGACTCAGTAGGTGTGACGAACAGTTGTTGTTAGTGTTCTATCTCCTCCATGACGAATATCCGGTTTTCCTGCGGACTGAACCCCTTATCCTCTTCCTCTTCTCCTTGGCCTTCCCCGACCCCGGGGTACCTTGCTGGTGGTCTGTGGCGCTTGTGGGATTCATGTTGGCCTCTGCACTCGGTCCGGTGCATCCATGGTGCTACACAGTTTCTTTTTTTCTCCCTTTTTTTGTTGCTTTAATAGTGCCTTTTCCCGCATTACACGTGGGAATTGCAGGCCTGTCGCTGGTTATCGCTCATTTTTGTATCGCGATTGGCCTCATCGCTGCTACTTTCGCATTTGTGTTTTGCTTTTTTCGGCGTGGCGTCAATTTGTATGCGGTCATTTTACGCATTATAGTGAGACTATCGCATGGTACCGCCGTGTCGAGAATCCCACTTTAACACGCCGTTATTTTCCCGCGATAGCCTGAGATGTGAAGAGTTGCATTAAGCTAATTTTGCTGTAAGTATCACACGTTCTTGAGAATATGCCCCTAAGTTTTCATTTTGCAAAGTTCTGGGCCATTATGCTATGTCTATGCCACGGTATTTTGTTTGTTGTAATCGTTTTCTGTGTGTTGCATTCACTAGCAAGGTTAACTATAAAGGTTTGCGCACTTTTTGCAAGGTAACCACATTTTGACAGGAGTATCGCCATCTTCCATCCTACAGCATAATATTCTCGGCCAAAGCAATGATTGCGAACAATGCATGTTGGTGAATGCATAGAGCTAATTAGACTTTCTAACATGTGTGATTTCATTTTCTGATCAAGAACAGCATGTGGTGTGTACGCCTTGGTGATATGGCCTACCTTCTATTTCAACTGTTCTATTTACTGTGTGTTTTGTTTGGTTGATTTGTACTGTTTTACATTCATTTTTCTTTGTCATACCATTAAAATGCTATGGCTTTGAAATAAAATGTATAATTCTGGCTGGACATTCACTTGTTTGTTGCTACTGAGATCACTTTCTTAATCTGTTGCCAGACTCAGCCTCCCACCACTTTAACGGAGATCAGGTTTGACTGCTCATGGACACCCAAGGAGGATTTGGAGTTGGATGTTATACCACTGAACAAGCACCCGGGATCCTAGATCGGAGAGGCCAGCTGGTTACCTGCCCACCATGGACGCTGCAACCTCAGTGACACAAGAATGGTGTGTGTTATAGTGTGCTGACAATGTGGAAGTCGCTGCCCCCACAGAAAGGACTCACAGAGAGCGATAACTTTGATTATGGCTTTGCCAAGGTGTAGCTCGTTATCTTTATTCACATAGCTTCAGTGAGAAAAGAGAACCATAGTTAAACACACATTATAATTATGAGAATACAGGAGATAAGATCACCACAAGCACATCTCAAAAGATTCTACAGCAATACAACAATTGTGCATAGTGCCAAAAGTCCCCTATTCCTTCTCCATCTCACATACCCTGAGCCAAGGGCATCCTGGGGATTATTGGCAGGCATACCTTAGTGGCAATTTACACTTACCCAACAACGATATCGACAAGCCTAATACAACCATGTAGGGACGGTGCATTGTGTGATACCCTGGTATATATGTTGGTATGAAACTGCGGGCATTGCCCATGCCGCTGAGAGATGGAGGGTAAGTGTAAGTTGGAGAGAAGAGAAAATACCACTATATATGGAAAGGGTCTAAGGGAATGTTTAAAGACCAAGCGCGGATATGCTCCCCCACTATACAATGAATACACAACATTGATATCCACGGGTCTAATACAACCATGTAAGATTTAAAGACTGTGCCACTTTACAAAAAAAGCCTATAGAGCTCTAATGAACTAAAAAGGAAATTTCCTTTTTCAGGATGGATTCCCATCACTCACCAGGGTGACATGCTTCATTATCTGGGTCTCCTCCTAATGTCACGCTAGTGACACTAAGGGCTACTACCTTTTTAGAAGTAAAGGGGAGCTCATGGATGTTTTCAAAACTATGCAGTTTGTAGCGATAGCGCTATGTTTGGACTTCCAGATGTGAATGGAATGGAATGTGAATGGAAAAGTAGTGTGGCAATACAAACAACGGACTCTCCGCCTTGACTCCTGCCCTTGGAGCAACTAATGACGCCTCTCCACTATTTGTAGGGGATGTCTGACCAGTCACACTGTATATCGGGCAAGAGCTAGTACAGCAGCGCTTTACTAATGTGTTCTGAGATAAGGTAACACTAAGCATGAAAAAAAGTAAAAAATCTGATACAAAAATGAGAACAGAGGGAGAAAGAGAGATAAACATCATATAGAAACTGGCCCATAAGAGCAAAGGAGATTACGGTGAAAGACAGGAAGGGTAATGCAGAGGAAGCCAAAAATAAATAGAGATGTTGGACACGACTAGAATTGAGAAGGAAAAAGTGGAGGGGCGGGAGAGGGATACGAGGGAGGCAGGGAAGAAAATAGAGAAATCACAGCTGCTGGCCAAAGAAATTCTCTTCTGCAGTTTGTCATCTCACTTTCCACTGTGCGCTTCCGGGCTGTTTCAGCTGCACACAACCACGTTAGGAAACTCCAAAGGCTTATGTCATCAGAAATAGATTTATGACTGACAGCCAGATATAGCAAATCCATATGCCGTGCTCTTTTTAGATTTGTATACCCAGACCAGACTGCATCTGCAACGCTAGCCAAGCTGAGCACGACTTCTGGCCAAAGGACGAGACTCGCATGCAGTTCAAACGGGGGCATTCGTTTGCTCAGAGTAGTCCAGTGAGAGGGGCACTGTAGTGTATATCAAGGTACACGCGTGTTAGGGCACGTGCGCGCTAGCCAACTGATAGAACACAGAAATGAAATAAAAAATGTAACGAAAAAAGTGAAGGACAGTTTGCACAGTGTTTCTTTAACGTAGGGCAATACATTATACATATACATGTTTCCAGGGCAAAAAACTATCATAAACGACGTCGTAAATGTAGATCTACGAATTTAGGACCAACAAATGTATCCCAATTCCAAAGTGTAATTAAAAATGATTACTCACAGAACTCCTAAAGGGCAGATAAGCAGACGTTGAGAGAAGGTTCCCTGTTACCCTTCTGTAATCGTAAGCAGAGAGCATTTGTCCTACTTCCTCAACATGTTGTGACAGCTTGAGAACCAATCTAAGGGGAATATTACCTTCATCATTGATGGCTTGGTTGTAAGTCATAAGACTATCACCCATTAGGGAGACATCCACAGTGAAACTCACCACCTGAGGCAGGGAGGTAGGGCGGGAAGGGAGCACATGAAGAAGGAAGTAATCGAGATTTGAGACAAACCTGTAGAGGCACATGCAAGGGACAAGCAGTCAGAGAGCAGAGCTAAAACATGCATAATCAGAAGACTTGGGTACATAAGACACAAGGGCAGCATCCAACTGGACCAAACCATCACTAAGTTTCCAAAGCAGGGGTTGTTGTGCCATATACAAAAAACATACACTGTAACATAACATAGCACAACAGAGCATCCACTATCAAAATAATAAAAAGTGCATAATCAGGAAAATTCTATTGCTTCTCAACTGAGAATCAAATAGCATTGTAGAAATGCTAAAATGCAAATATGCTCTGTTTCAACTGAAGTTTAGTGTTTGAGATTCATCAGTTTGTTTTTTAGGGAGGATTTGACATTAACTCAATCTAGCCTTTGTAGTGCTCAACGTTCAGTAACATTTGGTAAAAAAGGTTCCAGAAAGGATATTCCATTTTCTTAATATAATCCGGCTCCATTGAGGTGTATTTGAGCATAGGTTTATAAAGGTGTGCAATTCTGAGCACACACCTCGTTGGAACATTGAATTGAGATTTGTGGTGAGTCTAAACTTGCTGTGAACAAATGGTTAGTGAGGGCTCATTTAAAATAAAACAGAATATAGCGCTCAAAGAGTCACAGTAGCAGGGGTCATCGAAGAACAATTCTGTGCATATAATGAGGCTCCTATTCAACACAAAAACATTACTTCTTCAGAAAGTAATGTGTGGGCGTCCCAGATTTTTCATGCGCTTTAGAAGCATCCTATTGACCCTTTGTTGAAGCCTCATAGAGGGGAAGGATGTTTCTTTGGACCCCATTACTTTGGTTCATGTGTCCCTCTTTGCGGTCTGTGCAGCACATGCCATCCAATCCCCTGATCATGATGACTATGTCCCATGGAGTATATACCACGAGTCCATGCCACGTATGCCAGCTTTAATCTGACATACCCATGCAAAAAACCACTGATTTGTTGCAGGGGGCCCGGTTCCTGCTTGCCATGTCGCTTTACCAACTGAATGGAGAAGCCAAAGGATGAGTGAAGTCTTAGTACAGCAGTGACCACGAAGGGTATTTTGAAGATGTAGATCAAAGTGATTGCCAGAAAGAGAGCAGGTTAAGGGGTGAGGTCTATTTCAAGCTCTATCTATCATGGGCATTTACTCGCACAACTCTTGAAGTTGGACCCATAAACGGTCACCTGTAGCTGCATCGTGATGCTTTTTCAACTCTTGGTCTAATGGGCAGACATGTGGCTTTGTTTTTTATGTGAACATTAAGGTTTTTACTACGTACCAGGAATTTTTGCATCACTGATATCATTAGACAGCCTTGAGAAAACGGACTCATCCTGTGAAACACAGTGTGCGTAACATTGGTTAACAGAGGATAATCAATATTTGGTCAATTGAACTATGACGACGATGATCTGCCAATTAATGTAACACAAAAAGAGAATTGAACATACTGAAAACATCAACTGGACACTTAGGGATTTCTACATTGACATATGGACTATTTGTACATATTTATGTTGTGATGAGCACTAAGAAATGGGCTCGTTAAAATGTATGTAAATAATAACACCTCTGTCAATTGTTGACTAACTAACCACATGCATGATTTCATAGAAAGGTCGACCTGCTTCAGAACGATGTGGCACCGATTATTAGAAAAACCGTGGTTCTGTGATGGAACATACGTTGAAGGAGTTATCAGTAATAAGATCTTTTATATCACGTTTGTATTTTAGAATGTGTTAGGAGGAATACAATAACAAGGGAACTGGCATAATCGCCAATGGAGGGAACGGCACTATCATCCGCTTGCATTGTTAGTGGTAAGGTAGAGAACAAGGACACTATCGTCCACACTAACACCCTCACAAACACCAGCCCTCAAACTGATCTTTACGCTCACCAGTCTCTCATGAACTTGAAATATCCACACTGTTCTCGGCTCCATCTCATTTTTGTCTCATTACTGTACCTCACCACCACATAAATTGGAACATCTGAACTGTGCTCTGTCCCTTCCATCTCGACATTCACCACAGCAATCAAGCCAGATTGAAAAAGGTCGATATATATTTAATAGTTCCACATGAATTCACCTTATTCGAGACTGATAATTATCCCTGAAAAAATGCACTTTGTTTAATACACTAGGATTCACACAGGACTGCAGATCTTAGCTAGGATATAATCATCATATATCATGCATATACTTTTTTTGTTTGTGAATAATCTTAACAGTCTACATATTCTGATTGTTCTTCTTCACCCTCATGAGACAACACAACTGCACTCTTGTCACCTAAAAGAAAATTATGGAGTTTAATTCTAGATAATGTAATTAACAACTGGATGCACCGACTTCTGTTGTTAATCATTGAATTCATCAATAAGAATGGCATTGGAAGGCATCTGTTCTCTGTAATATAGAAATTCTGGATGGTTGGGACGTTGGGTTTCAACCATCATCGACTGTTGGTCGGTATACAAATAGCAGATTGGAGATTATAGATTCATTTTTCATAAGTCATCAGAACATGAAGTGACATCACTGCATCTTCCATTATCCACCTAACAGGAAGTGACATCTCTGAATTTCCCATCATCCACATGAACAGGAAGTGTCATTACTTGATTTTACCACCAAGCCCGTATTTCAAAGAAGAAGCCAAGCAAGAGGACTTATTTTCCATCACCCATCAACACAAGAAGTGACATCACTGGATCTCCCATCATCTACCTCCACACAGGAGTGATGTCACTGATTTTCTTATCATCCATCTGGTCAGAAAGTTGCATTACTGGTTTTCCCGCCAAAACAGTTTCCCCTTCTCAGGACCTACTTAATTGCAGCTGCAACATGGACATTCAGTGGATGCGTGCAGTGGGTGTGCCACTGGCATGCCTAAGGAAAACCCAGTTGTGCCAGCCCATGCTTGTACCTCGCACAGCAACAGGAAGCCTGGTCTGATCACTGTCCAGTGATACTCCACGGCACTTCTCAGGTTCTCAGGTTGCTAACCATGGATGCCGTTCTCCCAACTGCTGCCGTACCGCGCCGCACTCCATGATGAGAGCTTTCACAGGCACCCACTGCTGATTCTGTAGCGGCCCCACACCCCCACACAAATACTAACAATGCCCTCAACATGCCCAACACAGACAACACACAAGCACCAACAGTGCCTACACCCCCACCCTACACCACAGCAAACCCACATATCAACACCCACTTGCATGTGTGCTTCTCAACACAGGATCACTCAGCAAACATTCAACTGACTCATGGGACCTGTTGAGTAGCGTTGCACCTGATATCCTCTTCATCACAGAGACCTGGTTCAACCCCTCATTGGCTTCTGACATCACCATGGTGATTCCTGTGAGCTACAAGATTGGTCAACAGGACTGCCTTTACAACCCAGCAGGATGACTCACTATCATCTACAAGTAATCCATCAAATGCACAACATCCACTGAGAACGCCACCGCATTAATGAAACACCTTCACTTCCAGTTGCAAATGTCAGAAACTTTCACCCTGAACAGAACCCTTTCCCATTGGCCACCTGAACAACGAGCCACCTTTATCAACTTCATCACCAACTTCACCGCTCTGCTCACCATCGACTCCAGAGCCTATATTCTCCTTGTCTCCTTGGTGTTTTCAACATTCACCTGGAAGACCAAAAAGACCCCTGCTCCACAAAATCCTTGAAACCTTGAGCAGCATCAAACTCACCCAGCAAGTCCCAGAATCAACACATACCACAAGACACACACTGGACCCCATCTTCACCACAAGTGACAGCATCAAAAACAACTCCACCACACTGCTCACATGGACTGACCACTCAATCATCCACTTCCAAATCAGCACACCTCCTACCAGAATCAGAATTCCAAGCTCCAGCTGGGGCAAAATCTCAGAGGCAGACTGACTCAGCACCCTCATCATGGATTAATCTAGCCCCACAGACAACCTTGACAAGGACACCAACAACTAGATCAAGTACTAGACTCTATCGCACCCATCAAACAGAACAAGCATAGTAGATCATACAAGCAGGCTAACTGGTACACAGATGACCTTGGAGACACCAAACAACACTATAAACATCTAGAAAGAAAATGTAGAGCTAGCCACGACACCACCAACAGAACTCCCAACAAGGCTGCACTTAGATGCTATCACCAGCAAATAAGAGACACCAGGGAAAAAGCATCACATGAAGCGACAACAGCTACAAGGAGATCTTCTCAATCAGTAAGGATTTCACCTCGTCCTCAGTCACTGTCACCAACATCTCTGCCTCCCAACAACTCTGCAATAACCTATCCAACTTGTTCCACAGCAGAATTGTAAATATCTACAGCTACTTCACAAAGCAACCCCGGAGAACACGTTGCTGACTACCCACCACCAACCGAGAAGGCCACTGAATAGACAACTCTCACCAGAAATAACAGTGGCAATCATACGGATTATCCCCTCCGGGGCTCCAATGGACCCATCACAATTTCAACCTGGGAACATTTCAAATCAACACCACCTTGACCCACATCATCAATCATCTCAATCAGGTCACCACTTTTTCCAGATGAATGGAAACTTGTTGAAATCAATGCCATTCTCAAGAAGCCCACAGCCAATCCGAATCAACTGAGCAGCTTCAGACCCATCTCCCTGCCTCCCTATCCAGCCAAAGTGATTGAGAAGGCAATCAACAAGCAACTGACAACCCACCTCCAACTTCACCATCTTCTAGAAAACACTCAGTCAGGATTCAGAAAAAACCAAATCACAGAAACAGCACTCATTGCAGCCACCAATGACATTCAAATCATCCTGGATCAAGAAGAAATAGCAGTACTCATCTTGCTTGACCTCTATGCGGCCTTCAACACTATCTCCCATACCGCCTCCTTAACCGAAGACTCCACAAGATTGGCATACAAGGATCCTCTCTCAAATGGATGTGTTCATTCGTCATGGGAAGAACCCAAAGGGGCAGGCTGCCACCCTTCACATCAGACACCAAGAAACTGATGTGCAGAGTCCCATTGGGATCGCCCCTTAGACCCACCCTTTTTAACATATACATGACACCACTCGCCAACATCATCTAATCTCAAGACATCGCTGGCATCTCCTGCACTGATGACACCAAACTCATCCTCCCCTTGATGGAAAAAACAACCACCACCAGAATCAATTTCCTCAACTGCATGCCCATGGTAGCAGACTGGATGGAAACCACCAGCCTGCAGCTCAACTCCACTAAGATGGACATACTGATCTTCAGCAATAAGACCCCCTATGAGACTCCATCTGGTGGCCATCGGAGCTAGCACCAACACCCACATTCATAGACCATGAAAAAAATGTAGGCATCATCCTAGACGACAAGATCAACATGATGGCCCAAGTAAAGGCAGTGTGCACCTACTGCTTCCACATCCTATGCATGCTGTGAAAAATCTTCAAATGGTACCCTCAGAACACCAGACAAACCATCACGCAAGCACTCATCACCAGCAGGTTAGACTACAGCAAACTGCTTGGTAGAAATGGGAGTCTCTAGTTGGCAGAGGTAGGTACCTTTGTCCAAATAGAAATCATTGCTTTTAGTCAAAGAAAAGGGGGATACACACTCTAGATAACCCCTGCTCACCCCCTTTGTAGCTTGGCATGAGCAGACATGCTTTTCCCAAAGGCAATGTGTAAAGTATTTGTACTCAGAACACACAGTAATACAGTGATAACTCCACAAATAGAGACCACACCAGTTTATAAAAATAAAGTATCTTTATCTAAACTTAACAAGACCAAAATGACCTAAAACCCAACATACAAGTATTAAGAAAAATGAATTTCAAAAGGTTTTAGCAACTGAGTCCATAGAAAACTATGGATGCGTGATTTCTTGCAAAGTACCTGTCGGTGTGACAAAATTCACCAAGCCAAATAGTCGCTCCGCTGGGAAGTGCCGAAAAACAAAGAGATGTGTTGATTCCTGAGACCTTCGTGGGTGCAATGCGACAATTCCACTGGGTACAGGGGAGTGGTCCATTGGGTCCGGACTGTAGGGGGAAGCGATGCGTCAATTCTAAGGCGACTCTGATCCGCGGGTGATGCATTGAGGAAAACATGCTGCACAGGGACGATGCGTGAAAATCTGGTATGCATCAGCGAACAATGTGGCGTCATAGAGCGGAGCGGCGTCAATTTCTTCAGCCGCAATCTCTCAATGCATTGATTCTTGCAGCGGCGACAGGCGCTGCATTGGTTCCAGCAGCTGTACTGTGAGGCGTGGCGATTCTTCACACACCATGGCATTGCGTCAGAAAACTGTCACAAGAAGAGCGGTGTGTCGATTTTGTCGTTGTTGTGTTGCTTTTCCAGCTCTCAGCAGCAGAAACAAGCTCCTGAGGCCCATTACAGACAGAAGCACTTCTTGGCAGGTCAGAACTCCCAGCAAGGAAGTTCGGTGTAGCTGGGGTTGATGTCTTTGTGTTCCTGAGACTTCAACAGGCAAGCTCTACTCAAGCCCTTGGAGACTCTCCTCAAGCAGGGGACACAGCACACAGCAAAGTCTTTCTCCTTTCCTTGGTGGAAACAGCAACTGCATGCCAACCCCAGACACACAGCAAGGGCAGTACTTCTCCTCAGTTTCTCCAGCTCCTCTCCTTGGCAAAGGTTTCTCTTGATTCCCGAAGTAGTCTAAAGTTCCGGGGTTTTAGGTCTAATACTTATACCCCAAAATGTTTTTGTTCTTTCTGTGCAGAGAAGCAATGTGCTCTATAAAAACCAGTTTTGGCCTCCCGGGAGCAGCTTCCTGGGAGGCGGTGGAGACAGTATTGTGGAAAGCAGACCAGACCCATTCAGGTAAAAGATAATCTCCTCCCCCCTTCTCTAAATGCAGCCCAAGTCTATTCAGCCAGCCCTGACTCATCCGGCTTTCTGGAGCCACTGCTCCTCCCCAGCCCCTGTCACTCCAAACCCAGACAGTCAATCCACATCCAAGCAAAGGCACACTGGATGACTAAGCAAGAAAATACCTACTTTCTAAAAGTGGTATTTTCAAACTCAGAATGTAAAAATTACCCTCACTAAAAGATGCATTTTAACATTGAGAGTTCAGGCATACGAAACTTTATTTTCTTATCTTGTTCCCAGGGGTAGTTATGTTTATAAGAGGTTAGCAGCAAACTCCAAATTCTATCCTATGGTAACAAATAGCCTTTCAAAAGTGAAAAACAGAATTGGCTGTAGTTCACTATCAGGACATGCCACACACATAAGGGCATGTCCTACATTTCACATACACTGCACCCTGCCCACAGGGGTACCTTGGGCCTACCTTAGGGGTGACTAACATGTAAGAAAAGAGAAGGTTAGGGCCAAGCAAGTGGGTACACTTGCCAAGTCGAGATGGCAGTTAACAACTGCACACAGACACTGCAGTGGCAGGTCTGAGTTATCTTTTCATAGCTACTCATGTGGATGGCACACTCAGTGCTGCAGATCCACCAGTAGTATTTAATTTACCAGCCCTGGCACACTTAGTGCACTTTACTATGGACTTACCAGTAAATCAAATATGCCAATTAGAGAGAACAATTGTAACAACAATTTACACAGGTAGCACTTACACTTTGACACTGATCAGCAGTGGAAAAGTGACCTGCATCTATACCAGCAAAAATAAAATCCAGAATGGCATAAAAAAAACAGGAGGTAGAGGCAAAAAGTCAGCGGAAACCATGCCAAAGATGCCAAGTTAACACCTCTCTACACCATAATCTCCAAGCAAATCCTACTCATACTCCAGAGCTTCCAAAACTCTGCTGCAAGACTCATCCTCAACCACCCACATCACACCACACCTCAGGAAGCTTCACTGGCTCCCCATTCACAAGCGCAGGCAATTCAAACTTCTGTCGCACACATTCAAGGACTTGTACAACACAGGACCAGAATTCCTGAACAGTCCCATACACTTTCACTAACCCACCAGTCACTAGCCTCTCTCCCAATCACACAAATACCCTGTTCCAAAAAAGCAAAACTAGAGATCACGCATTCTAATGCAATGCACCTGTTAGAAATAGGGGTATCTAGTTGGCAGAGGTAGGTACCTTTGTCCAAATAGGGACCCTTGCTTCTAGTCATGATAAGGGGGATACTCACTTTAGATAACCCTTGCTCACACCCTTGGTAGCTTGGCACGAGCAGACAGGCTCCTCCCAAAGTTAATGTGTAAAGTATTTGGACCAACACTCAAAGTAACACAGTGAAAACACCACAAATGGATACCACAACAGTTTAGAAAAATAAAATATCTTTATCTAAACTAAACAAGACCAAAACGACACAAAAATCCAACATACACAGTTAAAAATATGACTTTCGTCAGCATGTCCAAGATGGCGGACGAGTAGGACATTTCTACTCGCCGCTCCTGCCCGTGACTGAGGCCTTTCCCTACACAGCACTATCTAGCAAGTCCCCTTCGGCAGGTAATGCCGTGGGACCACCTCGCGGTCCTCACCCGATCCCGGGGACTGCCAGCGGACGAGTGGACACCTGCTTTCTGCGCCCGAGATCCAGAGCGGCCGCGCTGAGACTGTCCGAGGCGCTTCAGAGGGAGGCGGCGTCTGGCGGCCGCTGAGCACATAGATCCCTGCAGCGGCACCTGACAGCACTGGGGAGCGGTGCCGGAGGTGCGGTCGCAGATCCTTGACGACGGAGCTCTTCCGGTGAGGACCTGGTTGCACTGGAGGGAAGATGGACGGTGCGGTGGCTGGGACAACATGGCGGCCCCCAGCTACGCCTAAAGATCGGCAGAGGTAGCTGGCAGTGTGCACCAGGCGGCGGGGAGCAGCAGGTGGCGGAGGACACTGCCGTGATCATGGCTGCACCGGTGAGTGAGGGGGCGGCCCGGAGAGGATTGCTGCCACATGCAACAGAGGCCCGGGCCGCCGAGGCACCGAGCACCCGCTCACACAAAATGGCGGCCACCTGTGAGACGCTGAGGCATTGAGAGGCTGGCGGGAGCCAGAGAGGGAGCGATGTGCTGGATGCCTGTTGAGTTGTGAAGATTGCCGCTTGTGCCCTCATGTGAGTGACCCAGCGGACGCAGGAGACGGACACGGCCTGGCTGGGGAGAGGGGTGGAAGTGCAGACAGGCCTGGAGCACCACAGGTGGCAGGGGGAGCCGGACATCGTGGGAGTGGCCCACCTGTGGTACTGAGTGGCTGTTGCGAGACTTGTTACTTTCGCTGCTGCAGGGCCCAGCATCACGGCGACATCGCCCCCAGTGTGAGGCTAGCGTGACGGGCCTGGCTTGAGGCTACTGAAGGCGTTGTTGGCGGACACAGAGTGCCTGGCGGAGGTGTGCGGAGTCGGGTGCGGCTGGCAGTGAAGATCTGTGGCGTGGGAGGGACTGAGCGGAGCCCCCGAGTTCATCCGGGGGGGGCGGTTGGCTCACCCCCGCCTGCTAGCGCTGGCTGGAGCGGCAGTGCCAACTGGAGCGCTTCCCTGGAGTGGGGATTGAGGCACGTCAAGCGTGGATGAAGCAGACTTCTAACTGCCCCTCCCGAGAGCCTGAGGTGTTTTTTTTTAGCCCCTGCGCGGGATTGGGGTCTCAACTGCATCCAGGTCTGCGAGTATTGAATCGGGCTACATGTCCTGCAGATCTCAGTTTGCTCTGTGACCTGCCACCACTGGGAAGGCACCTTATTGGACATCTGGGTGCTACCGCCGGGGGCGGGGACTCGGCTGTCCGCCGGTGCATAGGTGTGAACACTGGTACTCCTCCCACGACATTGGGCTGTGTGGGGCTGGAGTAGCGGCTATGTGCGCCTATAGCTGCTCTGCCCTTCGTTGGTTCCCACATGGCGGTCTCCAAGAATCGGAAGGACAGGACTGTAAAGGACTTATTTCTTAAATCTGGCATGGGGGTGCGGACGCCCTGCCGCGGACCGGCAAAGTACCTGACAAACAGGCCCAGACGGAAGCTGATGGCCCAGTCACGCGCTCTGTCTTGGAGTACCTCTTTGCAGGCCTCCCTAAGGAGTTTCACGCTAAGAAAAGGGACTTAACATCCGAGATACGAGAGATGCGCAGGGATTTGGATTCTGTGGGTAGAAGTGTGGATGACCTCGAGAACCAGACTGCAGCCAGGGATGAAGAAGTATCCCAGCTCCAACAGGAAGTGTTGCGTCTCTGTGAACAGCACCTGGATCTCCAGACCCCCGCGGAAGACCTAGAGAATCGCTCACGTCGAAACAACATAAGGATCCGAGTGGTCCCACAGGCTCTGGAGGCTTTGGACATAGAAGCTTTTGTGATGGACTTGTTTCGCCATGTTCTGGGAGGTCCCCCTGACTTGGAAATCCAGTTGGATCGCACGCACCGGGTGGGCCTCAGGAGGTCGGTGACGGCACCCCCACCTGATATCTTGATATGCGTTTATGACATAAATCTTAAGGAACGCATCCTACGGGAGGCGTGGGCGAAACACCCCATCGAGTTCCGCTCCTGTAAGCTGCCCCTCTACCAAGACCTGGCTGCCTCCTCACTCCAGAAAAGACGCGACTTTCAGCCTGTCACCACATTTCTCCACTCCAAGGACGTTGCCTACTCCTGGGGGCATCCATTCAGGCTCCTTTTCAAGTGGGAGGGTAAACTCCGCCAAGTCTGCACCGTGGAAGAAGCATCTTCTCTCCTCCGCAATCCGGGGAGAACGGCCGTAATCCTGAAAAGCCTGTGAGCCCAGCGCCACGGGAAGATGGTGGCCGCTGGCGGAAAGTGGAGAACACGAGGCCGACACTTTGCCCGGACACCGAGACTATGACCAAGGAACAATCTGGGGTTCTTTGCTCCTCGTCGGAGGTCTCTGCCCTCACCTCTGCTGACTGACAAGGATGGTCTCTGTTGTCCTGCTGTCCACCTAAGCTTTCTTAGTCTGAAGCCTGGTGGATTTGACCTGGCACCTTGGGATGGGCCCTGGATCGGGAGGGGGCAGCGGGCACCCCTGCTATCCATCCCGCGTCTCACCACAGGCAGTTGCCTGGGACTTTTGTGACCTTTGCAGATAACTGTTCTTTTGGGTGGTTGGTTGTAGGTCGTTTCTTTATGGAGCTTTTCCTTATTTTTTCTGTTATGGGGCACTCTCCTCCTCCTCCTCGTCCTCTTTCGTTGAGTCATGTTCTTAGTTGGGGCCCTGTATCTCCCCAGATACCACCGCTGAGTGATTAATATTGCCATAGTCGTTCCCTATTGTCCTCATGGGGTTTGAGATTCGTATTGTGTCCCTGAATGTGAAAGGCCTTAACAGCCCAACTAAACGAAGGGCGCTGCTGTCTTACTTGGAAAACACTGACGCTCGCATATGCTTACTTCAAGAGACTCGTCTCCTCTCGGCTGATACCCCTCACCTTAGATAACGGGCCTTCCCGATTCAACTGTTCTCATCAGCCATGTCCAAAACCGCAGGGGTTGCCATCTTGGTGTCCTCCCGATTCCCGGGTCGGGTAGGAGATAGACAGGCTGAAACAAAAGGGAGGCTCCTGGCCCATGCTTTCACACTAGATACACACATGTTTGTGCTGGCCTCAGTTTACTCCCCCAATACTGGTCAGGAGAGTTTTCTTAAAACGGTCATTCAGGACATTGCAGGACTGCCAGACCGGACTGTCTTGCTGGGAGGGGACATTAACTGGGTCTTAGATGGGGACATGGATCGCACGGGTCAGCGCTGGGGTCAGACGGGATCACTATCTAATGCTGGGAAACGCCTTTTGACTGACGCAGGGCTCACTGACCTTTGGAGACACAAACATCCACATACAAGGGCCTATACATTCTAATCGCACCCTCATAAAACTTATAATCGCATTGACTACATCTTCACCTCTGACGTCCTCACACAGCGCGCCAGCGAGATTGAGATTCTTCCCTGCCCTCTATCCGACCACTCTGCGCTGCGACTCTCTCTGTCCTTTCCCCCAAGGCGGCCAACTCGACGATTTTGGCGCTTGCGGGAGAACATGCTTCAACGCCCCTCGGTTGCATGACAGATTGAGGGGGCCATAGCAGATTACCTGTCTCTGAATGATACGCCGGACGTCTCTGCGACTATTTTATGGGATGCGGTGAAGGCGGTCCTTAGAGGGGTCTTTTATGGCATTACATCCGCGGACAATAAAAACAGAAGGGAGAAACACACTCACCTGACAGCTAAGGTGGAGGAGTTGGCGCGCCGAGAGTATGGCGACAGCTGAAGCCGCTCGCGCCCAACTTGCTAGGCTGGATATTGACCGGGCGGAGTACGCTACTTTACGCCTTAAGCATTCTTTTTATGTTGGGGCCGATCGATGTGGTCGCCTACTTGCCAACCGTCTCCGGGCCCAGAGAAAAGTGCAAAAGGTGACAAAAGGTGACACTGATACAAGATGCTGGAGGGCTAGAATGTAGGGAAGACGAGTCGATTGTTGAAGCGTTCCGACAATTCTACGCATCATTGTACTCAGCTCAGGCACTGCCTGATGAGGCCCCATCTCAGTATCTCCAGAAGGCGGCCACCTCCGCGTTACTGTCACCACAGGTGGAAGAACTAGGAGCCCCCATCCGAGTGGAAGAGGTTATCTCCGCAATCGCACGTCTTAAGCATAATAAATCTCCTGGCCCCGATAGGTTCTTACCGGGTTTTTATAAGATATTTTGTGGGAAACTAGCTCCCATTCTCGCTCGTGTTTTTAACTCCATCGGAGTGCCTGAGTCTCCTCCCCTACCTTCCACTATGTTGGAATCTTTAATAACTGTTATACCCAAGCCGGGGAAAGATCACCGTCTTTGTGGCTCCTACCGCCCAATATCACTCCTTAATGTGGACTTACAATTTGTTACAGGCATTTTGGCGACGCGGCTCTCTAAATGTCTTCCGGGGTTGATAGACCCGGATCAGTCCGGTTTTGTCCCCGGGCGGCAGTGCTGAGATAATACTAAGTGCCTTCTCCATCTTATGGACCATTCCGAGCGCTTTCCGGCGGTGCGCATGGTCCTCTCTGTCGACACCGAGAAGGAGCTCGACATGGTCCATTGGTCGTATCTCCGAGCAACCCTATTCCATTTTGGCCTTCCCGCACGTTTCATAGCCTGGATTTTCCAGTGCTATGTGAATCCCACAGGTATTGTGAATGGAGTTGGGCCAGACAAGGGTGCCCGCTGTCGCCGCTCCTTTTTGCCCTGTACATGGAGCCCCTAGCCCAGCGCATCCGAGATGACCCCTCGATTCGGGGGATACTCTTCGGAGGCTCGTAGCATAAACTGTGTCTTTATGCTGATGATGTGGTGGCGACCATGGAGCGCCCTCGTGATTCCCTTCCGGCTTTTTTGGACGAACTGGCCCACTTCGCCCTAGCTTCAGGCTTTCAGATTAACGTGGATAAGTCACAACCCTTAACTTATCCCTGGGGCCTGAGACGCTGGTGTTCCTCCGGCAGAACTTTCAGGTGCAGTGGGCCCAGGATATCGTCTCATACCTGGGGCTCCGAGTGGTGCTTTTGCCTCAAATCCTCTATCTTTTCCACACTCATCTGCTGATGCCTCCCACCGGGGTTTTGCAGGCCTTACAGAGGGACATAGAGCGATTTATCTGGCGGGACCAACGGGCCAGGATGCGCCACGTACTCACATACAGGACTCCGCTGGAAAGAGGACTGGGCATCCCAGACCTTTTGACCTACTGCCGGGCAGCTCAGTTGCGGGCCTTGGTGGAGTGGGCTCGGCCAGAGTCTGAAAAGCATTGGTTATTTATGGACAGGGCCTTGCAGCTCGCACCCTCTGGGGGGTCCCCTTTTTGCCTCGTCATCATCATCACCGTAGCCTGTATTTATCTGAAGTGACCCACCCCATTATGGATGCATGGGACCGAACTGCACTCGCGAGAGGGCTTACAACGCTCCCTTCCCCCATTACGCCTATTGTGAAGAACCCGGACTTCACACTTGGCCTCGACTATAGAGAATTTCAACAGTAGACAACCAAGGCCACTGGATCCATCGGAAATATTTTAGATCTCTCTGGTGTGCGCGCATTTGAGGACTTTCGTAAGGAGCTTGGGCTTCCGGAAACGGAGCGGTTCCATTATTTTCAAATCAGACACTGGGTGCTCCAGGAGGGGATGCTGGAGGGGGCGGAGCGGTTGCTCACACCATTTGAGAAATGGCTGATTACGAAACACAGCGATGCGCGCCTGACATCGGAGTTGTACACATTTCTGAGGCCCCCTCCGGACACTGCAAAATCTGTGGGACAATTACGGTGGGAGGGCGAGCTGGGAAGGGAACTCTAACTGAAAGAGTGGAAGGAAAATCACCACCGGGCCCGTCGCACGGCTCGTAATATGGTGTCTATCGAAACGGCCACTAAATTGGCCACCTACTGGTACTTGACGCCGATACATTTCCATAGAAGTAATTCCTCGCGCAGCCCTCTGTGCTGGAGAGGTAGCGGCGGGCAAAGGCACACTCACTAACTTGCTCTGGGACTGCCCCTCCTTAGGGTCATACTGGCCACAAACACTAGATGAGATTGATTCCCATTTTGAGAATCAGACCCCGAGATTTCCAGACTATTTTCTTCTTGGCCTCCCTAACGCCATCACCTACCCACTTCATTCTCTGAGAGGTAAACAAATAGCGCTGACAGTGGGAGCGACAGTACAGAATGTCCTGACTCATTGGGGGTCTGCAGTACCTCTCACTAGGCTTGGCTGGCTGCATAGACTGTGGTTTATTTTAGGGATGGAGAAGATCTCCTTTTCATTGACTGACCCTGAAGCTTCCTTTCATGAACTCTGGGCCCCTCTGGTAGCATTGTTGACGTCTGAATTTACTGAGCTCACATGTCCCAAATATCTTAGGCTACTGCGCTTGGCTGATCTCCCGCAGCCACTTACTCCTGCCACATCTGTTCCTTAGCTGGTTGGGCCTCCTTGCTGATATGCAATATCTCTACTGTTTGATTTTCCTTTTCTTTGGAGGAGGGGAGGAGGGAGGGAGGGTGGGGAGGGGGGTTGGCATTTGTAGTTGTATTTACTGTTCCTTTGCCAGATGCACCATTCTACTATTCCAGGGTTGTCACCCCATGTTTGTGGCGCACGCAGGCTCTTTGTTCTTCTTGTGAACTTCAATAAAAGATATCTTGAACAAAAATATGACTTTCAAAAGGTTTCAAGGACATGTACCATAGAAAACTATGGATGCGTGACTTTTACACTTTTTGTACCTGAAGATGCGTCAAAATTCACAAGGCAAAACAGTTGCAGTGAAAGGAAGCGTTGGAAAATACAGCGATGCGTCAGTTCCTGAGTCCTTGGGGCGGTGAGGCGACAGTTCTGCTGCACACAGGAAAAGTGATGCACCAAATCCGGACTATGGGGGTAAGTGAGGCGTGGAAATCCAAGTCGGTTCTGGTCTGCGGGTGATGCGTGGAAAACTTGGTGCACAGGTACTTTGCGTGACACACCGGAGGTGATGTGTCGCTTTGCAAGACTTCGCAACGTCCGGCGTCGGTGCTTGTGGTAGCACAGCGAGACTTCATGTCACCCAGCGAGACACTGCATGAGTTTGCATTGTCCGATGCCTGTTCCAAGAGACTTTGCACAGCTTTGCGATGCTTGAGGCCGCTTCTTGCAGAGATTAGCTGCAAAACACACCTCTGAGGTCCTGTAACTGGAAAGAGGCACCTCATGCAAGGGTAGGACTCACAGATGGCAGAGTCCAGCAGCATCAGCAGATTTTCAGGAAGTCTTTGTGTCCTTGAGACTTCAGAACAGGAAGCCAGTACACTTCAGGCCCTTGGAGATCTCTTTCAAGGAGTGGACACATCACACTGCAAAGTCCTTTTTCTTTCATTAGCAGAAACAGCAACTGCAGGCCAATCCCAGACACACAGCAAGGGCAGTACTTTTCCACAGTCTCTCCAGCTCTTCTCCTTGGCAAAGATTCCTCTTGAATTCCAGGAATGATCTAAAGTCTGGGGTTCTGGGTCTGATACTTACACAAAGCAAACACAAGGAGATGATGGACGGAGTGCTGAAACTTTTCAAACACTAACCTACAGTCACAGATCTGGATTGAATCCATCATCATTCTTTAGCTCACTTTGACACCCCAGTTTATACACAGCTATATGCAAATCAGTCTATACCCTATGCCTCCCTGGAAAAGTGTAGCCCGAACTGCCAAACCATATCTTCCCTGGACCGGAAACAAGCATCCTGGGACCGGATTCGGGCTAACAGTCCTCATCAGCCAGGCTAGCTTAAATCCAGTGGCAAAGTGAACAGGGGACCCTGCCAACTTAGGGTGAACAAAGCAAACACAAGAAGACTATGGACGGAGTGCTGAAACTTTTCAAACACTCACCCCCAGTCACACATCTGGATTGAATCCATCTTCATTCTTTAGCTCACTTTGCCACCCCAGTTCAGACATTTCTATATGCAAATCAGTCTTGACCCTGTGCCTCATGGGAACAGCCCAGCCCGAACTGCAAAGCCATGTCTTCCTTGGACCGGAAACAAGCATCCTGGGAACGATCGGGCTAACAGCCGTCATCAGCCAGGCTAGCTTGAATCCTTTGGCAAAGTGAGCAAGGGACCCACGTCTGGGCATACCCTGCCAACCTAGGGCGAACTAAGCAAACACGAGGAGATAATGGATGCAGTGCGGAAACTTTTCAAAAACTCACCCCCAGTCACAGATCTGGGTTGAAACCATCATCATTCTTTAGCTCACTTTGCCACCCCAGTACAAACACAGCTATATGCAAATCAGTCTTGACCCTGTGTCTCATGGGAACAGTCCAGCCCGAACTGCCACGCCATGTCTTCCCTGGACCGGAAACAAGCATCCTGGGACCAGTTCCGGGCTAAGAGCCCTCATCAGCCAGGCTACCTTGAATCCAGTGGCAAAGTAAGCAAGGGACCCACGTCTGAGCATACCCTGCCACCTTAGGGCGAACAAAGCAAACACAAGGAGATGATGGATGAAGTGCGGAAATTTTTCAAAAACTCACCCCAGTCACAGATCTGGGTTAAAGCAATCATCATTCTTTAGCTCACTTTGCCACCCCAGTTCAGACACAGCTATATGCAAATCAGTCTCGACCCTGTGTCTCATGGGAACAGTCCAGCCCGAACTGCCAAGCCATGTCTTCCGTGGAACAGAAACAAGCATCCTGGGACTGGCTTCAGGCTAACAACCCTCATCAGCCAGGCTAGCTTGAATACAGTGGCAAAGTGAGCAAGGGAACTCATGTCTGGGCATACCCTGCCAACTTAGAGCGAACAAGGCAAACACAAGGAGATGATGGACGGAGTGCTAAAACTTTTAAACACTCACTCCCAGTCAGAGATCTGGGTTGAATCCATCATCATTCTTTAGCTCTCTTTGCCACCCCACTCCAGACACAGCTATATGCAAATCAGTCTTGCTCCTGTGTCTTATGGGATCAGTCCAGCCCGAACTGCCAAGTCACATCTTCCCTGGACCGAAAACAAGCATCCTGGGACAGGTTGTGGGCTAAAAGCCCTCATCAGCAGGCTAGCTTGAATCCAGTGGCAACGGGAGCTAGGGAGCCACATCTGGGCATACCTTGCCAACTTAGGGCGAACAAAGCAAACACAAGGAGATGATGGACGGAGTGCTGAAACTTTTAAACACTCACTCCCAGTCAGAGATCTGGGTTGAATCCATCATCATTCTTTAGCTCTCTTTGCCACCCCACTTCAGACACAGCTATATGCAAATCAGTCTTGCTCCTGTGTCTTATGGGATCAGTCCAGCCTATACTGCGAAGCCAAGTCTTTCCTGTACTGGAAACAAGCATCCAAGGACCGGTTCCGGGCTAATAGCCCTCATCAGCCAGGCTAGCTTTAATCCAGTGGCAAAGTGAGCAAGGGACCCACGTCTGGGCATACCCTGCCAACTTAGTGTGAACAAAGCATACATTAGGAGATGATGAATGGAGTGCAGAAACTTTTCAAACATTCACCCTCAGTCACAGATCTGGGTTGAATCCATCATTATTCTTAAGCTCACTTTGCCACCGCTGTTCAGACACAGCTATATGCAAATCAGTCTTGGTCCTGTGCCTCATGGGAACAGCCTAGCCTGAACTGCCTACCCATCTCTTCCCTGGATCAGAAACAAGTATCCTGGAACCGTTTTCAGGCTAACAACCCTCATCAGCCAGGCTAGCTTGAATACAGTGGCAAAGTGAGCAAGGGACCCACGTCTGGCCATACCCTGCCAACTTAAGGCGAACAAAGCAAACACAAGGAGATGATGGACAGAGTGCTGAAACTTTTCAAATGTTCACCCCCAGTCACAGATCTGGGTTGAATCCATCATCATCCTTTGCTCTCTTTGCCACCCCAGTCCAGACACAGCTATATACAAATCAGTCTTGACCCTGTGTCTTGGGAACAGTCCAGCCCGAACTGCCAAGCCATGTCTTCCCTGGAATGGAAACAAGCATCCTGGGACCCGTTCCAGGCTAAAAGCCCTAATCAGCTAGGCTAGCTTGAATCCAGTAGAAAAGTAAGCAAGGGACCGACGTCTGGGCATATCCTGCCAACTTAGGGATAACAAAGCAAACACTAGAAGATGATGGACGGAGTGCTGAAACTTTTTAAACACTCACCCCCAGTCACAGATCTGGGTTGAATCCATCATCATTCCTTAGCTCACATTTGCCACCCCAGTTCAGACACAGCTATATGCAAATCAGTCTTGACCCTGTGCCTCATGGAAACAGTGCAGCCCGGACAGCCAAGCCATGATTTCCCTGGGCCAGAAACAAGCATCCAGGAACCTGTTTCAGGCTAACAACCCTCATCAGCCTGGCTAGCTTGAATACAGTGGCAAAGTGAGCAAGGGACCCACGTCTGGGCATACCCTGCCTACTTAGGGCGAACAGAGCAAACACAAGGAGATGATGGACGGAGTGCTCAACTTTTTAAACACTCACCCCCAGTCACAGATCTGGGTTGAATCCTTCATCATTCCAGCCCGAACTGCCAAGCCATGTCTTCCCTGGACCGGAAAAAAGCATCCTGGGAACGGTTTCGGGCTAACAGCCCTCATCAGCCAGGCTAGCTTGAATCCATTGGCAAAGTGAGCAAGGGACCCACGTCTGAGCGTACCCTGCCAACTTAGGGCGAGCAAAGCAAATACAAGGAGATGATGGATGGAGTGAAACAAGCATCTTGGGACCGGTTTCGGGCTAACAGCCCCCATCAGCCAGGCTAGCTTGAATCCAGTGAGCTAAAGAATGATGTTTCAGCACTCAGTCCATCATCTCCTTGTGTTTGCTTCATTCGCCCTAAGTTGGCAGGGTATGCCCAGACGTGGGTCCCTTGCTCACTTTTTCACTTGATTCAAGCTAGCCTGGCTGATGAGGGCTCCTAGCCCGATACTGGTCCCAGGATATTTGTGTCGGTCCAGGGTAGACATGGCATGGCAGTTTGGGATGAACTGTTCCCATGAGGCACAGGGTCAAGACTAATTTGCATATAGCTGTGTCTGAACTGGTGTGGCAAAGTGAGCTAAAGAATGATGAGGGATTCAACCCATATCTGTGACTGGGGGTAAGTGTTTAAAAAGTTTCAGCACTCCGTCCATCATCTCCTTTTGTTTGCTGCATTCGCCCTAAGTTGGCAGGGTATGCCCAGGCGTGGGTCCCTTGCTCACTTTGCCACTGGATTCAAACAAGCCTGGCTGATGAGGGCTGTTAGCCCAAAACCTGTCCCAGGATGACTGTTTCCAGTCCAAGAAAGACATGGCTTGGCAGTTTGGGCTGGACGGTTCCCATGAGGCACAGGGTCAAAACTATTTTGTTTATATCTGTGTCTGAACTGGGGTGGCAAAGTGAGCTAAATAATGATGATGGTTTCAATCCAGATCTATGAATGGGGGTGAGTGTTTGAAAAGTTTCAGCACTCCGTCCATCATCTCCTTGTATTTACTTTGCTCACCCTAAGATAGCAGGGTACGCTCAGACGTGGGTCCCTTACTTACTTTGCCAATGGATTCAAGCTAGCCTGGCTGATGAGGGCTGTTAGCCCGAAACCGGTCCCAGGATGCTTTTTTCCTGTCCAGGGAAGACATGACTTGGCAGTTCGCGCTGGACTGTTCCCATGAGGCACAGGGTCAAGACTGATGTGCATATAGCTCTTTCTGAAATGGGGTGGCAAAGTGAGCTAAAGAATGATAATGGATTAAACCCCGATCTGTGACTGGGGGTGAGTGTTTGAAAAGTTTCAGCCCTCCGTCCATCATCTCCTTGTGTTTGCCTTGATACTTACACCCCAAAATCTCTTTGTTCTCTTTGTGCAAGGGGCTCTGAGCCAAGTTCAAACCAGTTCTGGGGAGCACTCTGTAAGTGCACAACAACCTACATGGTCTGTGTGAGCCTTGGCTCCAGACGCACCACAGGGGGGCGGAGTCCCCATAGCGGAAGTTAGGCACATCCCTATGCAGGTACAGGTGCTACTCATCCCTTCACTCCAAATGCAGATCAGGCCTATTCGCTCTAGTGCTGACTCATCCAGACTCCTGGAGTCACTGCACCTCCCCAGCCCATGTCACTCCAAAGCCAGACAGTCAATTAACAACAGGCAGTGGCACAAAGGATGGTTGAACAAGAAAATAGCCACTTTCTAAATGTGGTATTTTCAAACACACAATTTAAAAACCATCTTTACAAAAATATGTGTTATTAAATTATGAGTTCAGGGATACCAAACTCCAGTTTTCGATCTCATCCCTATGGGGAGATATGCTTGTAAAATGTTACAAAGCATTCCCAATTCTGTCCAATGGGGCAAGATACCCTTTCAATAGCAAAACACAAAATTGACAGTATTTCACTATCAGGACATGTCACACACTCCAGTACATGTCCTACCTTTCACATACACTACACCCTGCCCAGGGGGTACAGTGGGCCTACCATAGGGGTACCCTATATGTAATAACAGGGAATGTTAGGGCCTGGCAAGTGGTTGCACTTGCCAAGTAGACATGGCAGTTAACAAACTGCGCTCAGGCACCGCAGTGGCAGGCCTGAGACATCTTTTCCGGGCTACTCATGTGGGTGGCACAATCAGTGCTGCAGGCCAATTAGCAGCATTTGATTTACCAGCCCTGGCACACTTAGTGTACTTTACTAGGCACCTACTGGTAAATGAAATATGCCAATTATGTATCACCAATCACAATAACAATTTACACAGAGAGCATATGCACTTTAGCACTGATCAGCAGTGGCAAGGTGCCCATAGTCCTATAGCCAACAAACAGGTCAGGAAAAAATAGGAGGTAGAAGCAAAAAGTTTGGGGATAACCCTGTAAAAAGGGACATTTTTAACACACCTACAACATGAAATGACCTCTCTCAACAAGTCAGAGCCACCTCCCCACATCTTGAGTTCCGCAAGACTTGGCTCTCTGTAGAAGCACCTTGAGGACCACAAACCTACACACCTGCCCAAGCACCTATATTCTCTCTCGAGTGAATAATGAGCAATACAAATCAATATAACATAACATAGGATAAAAAAAACTTGCTTTAGATTCACCGTAGCTATGCTAACAGCATCAGTCAAGCAAGAACTAGTGAGTCCTAAATTATCAGCAGGCATGTGATAGTGTTGCTAAGAGAACAAGCTTTCCTGCCCATTGTGGGAAAAGGAAATAGAAGAAGGGTTATTATAATAAAGAAAAAATATGAACAACAAACAACTGCCAAATAGAGAATCAAGTTCTGTTTTTGGCACCAAACGGGTAGGTATCATTCACTACATTAATAATGGGACATTTCTTTTCTTTTAATTATAGGAGTAGGATGCATCGATTGTGATTCTACTGTTCCCGATTCTTAAGAAGGTCAATGATAGATAAACATTAATGAAATTAAATGAAATGGAAATAATATTTAGAAAATGCAACTAATACCCTAGGGTGTCTACATACTGACCCAGGGACGTGAGTTGCATCAACGAAAGAGAGACAACATTATTGGTTAAAAAGTCAATTTTTTAGGTTTGACTAACTCTGTTTGCAGCATACCAAGTCATCCAATGTATGTTAAACCATGAGAAGGGGGTGCGTTTGTCTTAGAAGCTAAGGATTTAATCTCTGAAAGCTGCTGAACTGTTTAGGGCACCCCTTCTATTAGGTGTTCCCAGTATACAGTTAATAGCAGGACACAGATGGGTGGTGCCTTCTTTCAACATTTTTCACCGGATGGCAAGGAACTCTAAGGCAGGAACACTAAAAGTTACAAATTCCAGAAACCCATGATTTCCTATATGAAGAAGCACTTTGAAAAAAGTGGAAAACCAGAGTTCCACTTGAATGTTGAAACTCAAAGACTATTGCTCTGGATGCTGCAAAACTAAACAAGCGCATGTTAATATCTACATATGGATAAAAGGAGTGCACCTGGCATGCAAGCTGTGCAGACAAACAAAATCTTATAAAGCGAGTTAATTGGAAAATGGTACATTCAGCATCCTTTTTGTAAATGAATTCAGCTTACGTCATCTCATAAATAGACTCTTTAAGTTAGGAACTATTTTCCTCAGATGTTAAATATCACTGACTGGCATGAGCTACAACATGAAGAGGCAAAGGGAACTGACTGACAGATGTCCCTGATTTATTAAATATACTTGTAGGTTGTAGTCAGAGTTATTCTTTTTTCTAACAATTAGAACAAGCTTTGGCAAATCAAGTGGTCTGGCACTGCCGCCAACCATTTGGCATTTTTTGGTTTTTCATGGTTTTTAAATTTTATAAAATATTATTGTTTAAATAGTTGCTGGGCTCTTTCAAATAAAAAAAAGCATTGGCAAAAAACAAAAAAAATGTGTTCTAAAAAAGTACTTGCAACTTAAGGGAACTACTTTCTGAGTAAATGTCCTCCTTGTGAAAGGGCAGCATGCAATAACTCATAGTGAAGTCAGTCAATGGATGGCTGAAGAAGGCTTACATTTTGCCCATTGAAGCATGCTAAAGTGGGTGGAAGAAGAATATAAATGACATATCCCCACCTACACCCCGTGGCGTGGGACTCGCACTAGACAATCCCAGGTGATTGCCCAGGCAAAGACAAGCCTCATTATTATCCAGAAGAGGCTGGGCCACTTCCCTTTTACTTTGTTAATTTAGTGATTTAATATCCCGGATATCATGAGAAAGAGGAAAAATTTAAGCAGTACAGCCCCTGCAGCTAATGTTACAACTATAGATTCCATCTGGCTAAGCTTGGCACCCTGGGTCTTTTTTGTCCTTCTGACCTCCTCTCTTTGGTCCCTGGTGCTGGGAAAGTTTACGTTTTTTAATGACAGTGGAAATTTACTAGCTGCTCCCTCCACAGATTACTCCTCCGAGGTATTTTCAGCATGCTTGCTTAATACTCGCTCACTACCTAAACATCAGTTTGAGATGTTCTGCTTTCTTGACCAAGTTCAACCCGATTGCCTATTCCTTACTGAAACTTGGCTTACTCCTGTATCTTCAGCTGATATTTTAGCGGCTCTTCCCGAAAACTACTACCTCCTACGCTCAGACTGTGTCTCTGGTAAAAGAGGGGTGGCGTGGCTGCTATCATCCACTCGAGGTGGTCATTTTCATTAATGCCCTCACCGACGATCTCTGCGGTTGATTACTTGGTTATGAAATATTTGTCTGTCTCTCCCCCGTTAGTCTGTGTGTTATTCTATCGCCCCCCACAGCCTATGCCCGCCTTTTTTCCTTTAGTCTGTGAGATTCTCGCCAATTTGGTCGTAAATAACTCACACATAGTGATTTTAGGTGATTTCAATTATTTGCCTGGTGACCCCTCGGAGGACTCTCATTCCAAAGAGTTCTCTGATCTGCTCACTCAGCTTAACCTAACTCAATTGGTTCATATACCGACTCATAAGCTCGGTCATACTCTGGACAAAATTCGGTCGGCTAATTTAGATATTTCTTTACTCTCGGTCCTCCCCTGCCTTTGGTCTGATCATTATTTGGTTTCTTTTGCTTTGTTACTTAATCCCATGACTAGAACATTAAGGTTAGAATCTGGGGATGAGTAAACATCAATTCTCTTTGCCCATTGCTTTCCACCACCAGTCCGTCTAACGTCGACTATTCAGGTTCCTCCCTGAATGATCAGGCCTCAGCCATTAACTCCTGGCTTACCTCCTCTTGTGATGACTTGGTCCCCTAGAAGTCAATTCAGCTTAAACGCTCTCATGACACTCAAAGATAGTTTTCCCCCTCTTTACAAGCAAAGAAACTTCAGCTCAGACAGGCAGAACGTAAGTGACGTTGGTGCTATTATCCTCTTGATAAAATTATTTATTTTGCAACTTTGAGGGAATATAAACATGATATTCTTACTGCTAAAACTCAATATTTTTCTGCAATGATTCTATCCTTCTCCAATAAACCTAAGGAAATCTTTTCCATTCTGATCAGTCTTTCTAAACTTGATTGAGTCACTTCTAAACCTCTCCCTTCCCAAGACCTTTGTGACTCTCTCCACGATTATTTTTTTACTAAAATCTCCACCATCAAACTCCATATTTCTTCTCCCTCGCCTTCTTTTAATCCTCCTTTACCCCCTTCTAGTACACATTCTTTTACTGGTTTTCCACCCATCTTGACAGAGAATTTTCTCAGTTTTGGTGGTTTCTACGAAATCTGGCTCCCCCACTGATAGCTGTCCTTCACACATTCTCCGCCAGATTTTCTTGGTCTGTCCCGACCCTCCTCTTGCCCGTCTCAATAAATCACTGGCTATGGGCATTGTCCCTAATCTTTTTAAATCAGCAAAGATTGTTCCTGTTTTGAAAAAGGTAGGCGCTGATCCGACTATTCCATCCAATTTTCAACCCATCTCTCTGCTCCCCTTTTTAGGCAAAGTTCTTGAGAGATATGTCACTCATTGCCTTTGCTCTTTTATTGACGCCTCTGATTACTTTGATCCTTACCTAGCCAGTTTCCGTCCTACTCACTCGACCGAATCAGTCATCCTGTCAGTTTAGGATGAGCTTAGAGTTAGTGCCGATCATGGATCTACTCAGGCCCTTCTACTTCTTGATTTGTCTGCCGCCTTTGACACGGTCGACCATCTTGTTTTGCTCGACCGTGTCCAGCTTGCTGGCATCTCAGAGGTGGCTTTTCTGGAGAACCATCTCCAGGCGGTTCAACTTTCTTCCTTTTCTTCTTCCCCTCGGCCGGTAACCTGTGGTGTTCCTTAAGGTTGTGCCCTTTCTCCCCTTCTCTTTAAACTTTATATTTTTCCTCTTATTTTTGCTTTACGTCAACGGAAGGTCACAGTGTTTAATTACGCTGATGACCTTCAACTTATATTCACGTTTTCTTCTTCTCCTGATTCTATTTCCCATTTCCAGAACACCTTGATTTTCATTCAGGACTGGATGAGCTCAAACCATCTTAAAATAAATCCCGATAATACGGAATTAGTCCTATTCGGAGGTTCATCCAATTCCTGGTCTTCTAATTTTCTTGGCCCTGCCCCCTCCCCCATGAAATCTGTGAAAAGTCTGGGCATAAAAATCAGTGACGACCTTGTCTATGCAACCCAGATTAGTATGGTCGTCTCATCCTGTTTTTTGTGTCTCCGTACTGTTCGAAAGGTTGCCCGGTTCTTTACCATTGATGCTATTAAATTCATTCTCCTTGCTCTTGTCATTTCTCGGGTTGACTATGCTAATTCCCTCTATATTAGTACCCTTGCCTATGAACTACCCCGATTACAGCTCATTTAAAATCAGGCAGCTAGACTGATTTATAGTCGGTCTAGATAACATCCTGCTCTTCCACTTTTGAGGCAACTGCATTGGTTACCGGTCACCCATCGATGTCTATTTAAATTAGGGTGTCTCATTTTTAAATCACTAGCGGGTCAAGCCCTTTTTTACGTAACATCTAGGCTTAGAACTACACTCTCTCCAGAAACTTGCGTTCCTCCTCCAAGAACCTTTTGGTTGTTCCTCGGTTTGTCAGGAAGAAACATGGGGGCTGAGCTTGTCTTTCCAGGCCCCTCGATTTTGGAACTCTCTTTCTGACAATCTCCGCTTTTCGCAATCTTACATGGAGTTTCGTAAAGATCTGAAGACCTGGCTCTTTACTAAAGCTTTTGAGGTCTAAATTGTTGCCCTGTTCTGCTGCCGGTCTGATTAGCGCCATGAAACCTTTTTGGTGTACGAGCGCTTTATAAATTACCCCAACTTCAACTTCATCTTGGAGTGGACTGTGGGTACAATTGCAAAAGAGATTGCATTAACTGAAAGAAGGTTGTCAATAGAAGGGGCTGATCCTTCTGTTCGAGTTCAACAGAAGGAAATTGCTGAGATCCATGCTTCAACAGATATTTAATCAATCAGTACATTTATAGAGCGCTCTACTCACCCGAGAGGGTTTCAAGATACTGACTAAATTTGCTTGCTTGTTTGATTGGAACAATTCTGTAACACCCGGGCAGAACACAACAATACCCATTCTCCTAACGAACCTCCAGTTAAAAAGAAAAAGTGAGTGTTATGAAGTCGAGAGAGGCAGGGGGCAGTAAAGCAGCTAAATCTAAGTGGGACATTGTGAACTGTGGTTTATGAGTCTTACTACTTAAACAAACTGTGTGCTAGATTTGAATCAATGTTAAAGGCACACATTAAGCATCTTTCAGATCGGTTTGTCAGAATTTAATCTAGTCTGACTATGTTCATTTTGCGTAAAATGACCAACAGTCTTCAAACTGAACCCAAAGATGCCTTTCATGTGGTAGCATGACGTGCTCAGGTACTTAGAAGGTGGATAGTGGAAATCTTACTTCCTCTGTTGAATCTTCTCCATTGCCAACCATTTCTCTAACTCATTCTCATTCCCTATCTATTCCATCCAATTAGCCTGTTTTCAATAATCCTAAGTCTATTAGTAATAGTTGCTATCCTGCTCTTCCTCAGCAGGGTTCCTAGGAGACACAATGTTCACAGGAGCTATTTTGAATTTGCCCCTTCTGTTTGCCCCTATGTTTTAATCATGGCAACTGGCCAGTGATCAATTGATTTATAATGTGTTACACTGGTTATACAAGCAAATACGTTTTAGAACCATGTTTAATAATCAGATATTTATGCCAGAAAGGTAGATTGGGTTGAGCTACCACCCCCCTTCCCCAAAGTATTGACTGAGATTGTATTCTTGTGAATTTTAAAGTTCCTAATATAGTGCATAGTCACATAGCCTGTCCCAACTTTTCTCTTTATGGGGTCTCTCAAATATTCCCTCTCCCACTTGGATAGTTTTATACTCCCCCTCATATTTTTCTCCCTCTTATTTTTTTCCGCCACATGCCCCCTCCTCCATGCCAAATTTATTGGGTCCTGTGGTTGGCCACAATGTGTTGCCACTTGCTAACATATTGGCAGCTTTGGAAGGCATGCCTGGGTGTGATTAACCTCTTTACCCATCTGGGGCTAAGCCTTTATACAGAGGGAGTGATCTGGAAGTTAGTTAACTATAGGCTATTCATTTGGGCACAATATGTTTTATTATCAAACCTATGGAATTAGATATTTTAGCTGACAGTATATATTCAACTAGTGTAAATGGGCAACACGTGGATGTAGTGAGGAATACTACAACTACAAATCCTAAGGAGAATCTTTTTGTTTTTATTTTCTTGTTTTGGAATGTTGCTGGGATCCATAGTAAATTGACACAGAAAGACTGGGTGTCCTTGATTGACCAGTATGGTTTTGTTATTATGATAGAAACTACTATTCCTCTTGTATGTAACAAATACTCATACCATTTGGGTCCAGCTTGGGGTTAACGTGAAATTAGATCCCCAGGATTTTAATAGTATAGAGTTTCAAGTAATACAAATGGTTGGTTCACACAGTTTTAATCTGTTTATCATTCATTTTATGACTAACCAGCTACACCAATACAAATTGTTTTATCTCTATTCAAGATATTTGATAAACATATGTCCAAGAATAATTCTAACTAACAGAATGTAATATAATGCTTAGTGGAGATTTTAATGCTGCATTTACTCTCCCAGCTATTTATTAAGGCACTATTACATCTTGCTTTGATAACTGTCTCTAACCATAGAGGTGCCAAATTAGGCCGCTATATCTGTCTCTAACCATAGAGGTGCCAAATTAGGCCGCTATATCCTGATGTGAAATCTTATAAATATTCATGAGATCGATTACGATATAGAGCCAAGGATTTTGAATTCCATGGAAGAGGACATTCCTCTATAATTGACTACATGTTCATAACCTGTGGGATGTTACAGTATTTAGTAAAGTGCAACACATTGGATGTACATGTTGGTAATCATATTCCCCTGGTGGCTACATTTACTTTACACATGGGTTTTGTGAGAGACACTGAACAACCTTGTATACAATCGTTGCCTCCACGCAATGGTCTTTTGTTAGTTTGGCACCTGTCTGAACCTATTACATTTTTAACAGACTAATTAAATATAATTTGGACATTTTTATGGCATGTTTATCTGATGATATGCTGAGATGGAACATATCAGGTTAGTATAACATTGTATGCAAATGAATAAATAGATCATTACTTTAGCAGGGGTACGGCAGGGCTCAGCATCGAGACCTACACTTTTCAATCTGTACATGCACTCCCTTTCTGAGGTGATCGAGTGCCATTTCGTTAAAATGGTGTCCTATGCTGATGACACTCAACTTAATATGACCCTGACAAAGGATGATGAAACCTTTGCCGCCTGTTTTCGAACTTGCCTGGTCAACCTAGCAGAATGGATGGACCACAGCTGCCTCAAATTAAATACTGGGAAAGCTGAGGTACTTATTCTGGGCAAACTCTCATCTATCTGGTTCTCTGCCTTGGGTCAAGTATCAATTCCAAAACAGAAAGTTTAGAACCTTGGTATCTTGTTCAACAGCAATTTCATGTTTGACAGCCAGATATCTAATGTCGCAGGAGTTTGTTTCAGCATTCTGAAAAACACTGCACACAAGCATAAGTCTCCTCCCAGAGGCCTCCAAGAAGACAAAAATACAGGCGCAACTGGTTTCCAGATTAGACTACAGCAATGTACTGTACCTGGGAGCCACCCAAGGCAAGCTCAGGATGCTCCAAAGGGTGCAGAACACCTGCTGCTGAATATCTCCAGATGCTCCTCTTTGGGCCCTGCTCTTGCCAAACTTCACTGGCTCCTGATTATAAAGAGAGTATCCTTAAAGCTCTCTGTTTTTGTCATAAGATCCTGAAAAACAAAGGCACCCACTATCTTCATGCCTTGATCAAGCCCTACAAACCTAGAAGGCATTTCAGAAAAGCTAAAGCTAGGCTCTCGGTAGTCCCAAGAGCGAAAAGAGCACGGATGGGTGGTCGCTCCTTCAGCTTCTTGCCCCACAAACTCTGGAATACCCTTTTAAGGCAGGAACATTTCGAACTGATCTTTCTAAAAACAACATAAGGGTGCTTCAAACAAATCCAATTAGCCATTATCTTACTGCAGGACCTGTCGGGGATCACTTCCTAGCATATGGGCACTCGGTTTGAAGTAACCAGGCACTTTGAAATGTCCTTATTATTATTATTAAGCCTGTATGCAGACCTGTGTTTATAGGTGCTTGCTGGTTTGCTAGATCCTGCTCTCATGCTAACAGGAATTTTCAGAGAGCCATAGCTGCCATTCCCAGGAATACTAATGCAGTTCCAGAGATTCTGGCTGATCTCCCCCCCCCTTTCCTGGTCATCCTTTATAATTGTTCAAGTCTTAAAAAAATTGAATCTTACCAACACTAAAGTTATAGACACATCTCTTTAATTGATTCTACTATTAAAATATTGGGGAGGGTTATTATTATTATTATTTTTTTTAACTTTATTTTTCCCAAATTCAGCATTCAGCTTATGATGTAAATGGGTTATGCATTGTGGGCATATATCAATAACCAGGCAAATGCGAACAAAACAGAGATATGCAATATGATAAGACTACGATTCCCAAGGAAGTGGAGACGTCCAATGCAACACAGCAACACCATTGGCAGTATGAGGAGAGTTCAGTATTAATACAAACACATGTACCTAAATTCTCGTTTTGCCAACCCCCTCAGGATCAATTCCGTTTGCTGTCTGCGACTGTTGGTCTGAACTTTTCTTGGCAATGTATTCCCTGTATCAGCCCCAAATGTCCACTAGTCGGGACGCGCTAGGAATCAGACAGGAGTATTCTTCGCAGTTAACGTTACAGAATGCCAAACTACCAAGCCTCGCCTTCAGTGTTGGGGGGGTCTCTTGATGACCTATAACAGAGCAACCTCCCTCTTGACCAAAAGGAAGCCCATTGCTGCAAGTTTTCTGACTGTCCGAGGGAAATTGGCCAAATAACCCAGCAATGCGATCTCAGGGGTGGGAACTAGTTGCATAGCGAGTCTGTTGCTCAGTGTAGTGTGTATCAAGTACCAGTATTGGTGTATTTTAGGGCATGTCAAAGAGAGGTGAGCAAAATCAGCGAAAGGAGCCCCACATTTTGGACAGTGGTGGGGCATATTGGGGTCAATTCTGTGTGAGCGTGCCGGTGTATGATATAGTCTTCGAAGAAACTTAAAATGAAGGAGTTTGTGCCTGCTGTTTAAAGAGACTTCCTTTGTTGCCCTACAGCACTGTTCCCACTGGTCATCAGTAATGGTCAGAGATAGGCATGGACTCACAACATTGCTTGTATAAATTAGAGACCAAATGTGCACCAGTAGGATGTTGGATAAGCAGTGTCAATGGAGGGGTCGGTTCAGGGGCCATCGGGAAGGAAGGGAACTTGGCTCGAAGCATGGATTGTACACGTGTCAGAACAAAGGAGCGCTCAGAGAATCAGGCATCTTCTAACACAGAGAAGGTGTGGCCTTCATGCAATACGCTGACTACCGTGAGAAAGTGGAATTTTTCCAGCGTGCGTTGAATCAGTATTTCACCCGTTATTGAGAACCGGTAGGAATTAGGTAAGGGTAATGCCAGTGAGTACAGCCCGTCAAGGCCCAGAAGTCTGCGCAGCCTGTCCCATGCCCAGCATGTGGTCGAAACCGTTTGAATATCTTGGGGTTCCCGAGGGAAACCAATAGGGAAAATGGTGGAAAGGCAATGAGGGAGCACCAGATCGTCTTCTGGCTTCAAAAAAGGGATGCGAGCGTCAGGATAGAACCAGACATGTGCGTAACAGAATTGTGCTATCAGGTTATATAGATAAAAGTCTGGGACCCCGAAGACCCCCCCTTTCATATGGCAGGGTCAGAATCCGCCAGCTATTCCGAGGTGTTTTATCCCCCCATACAAGGCGCAATAGTAAAGAACGTAACTGCGAAAAAAAGGTTTCGGTGAGCGGGATGGGGATGTTATTAAAAAGGTACAAGAACCGCGGGAGAACTACCAATTTAATTAGGGCGACTCTCCCAGCCATAGACAATGGAAAACGCAGCCACCTCACTATCTGATATTCAAGTGAGCTAATCGCCCTACCATACTTTAGCCTAATCATGGTAGTGGTATCAAGATGTACATGGATACCAAGATACTTGACCGCGTCCTGGCACCACTCAAGCGGAAATGCACAAGTCCAGGAAGTAGTGCTGGCTGTAAGTGGAAAAATGACTGACTTGTGCCAGTTGATGTTGAGACCGGAAAATTTACCGAAGTGAATGATTTCTAAAATGAGGGGTTCGAGATTGAGTTGGGGCGTCCTAAAATATAATATAGTGTCATCTGCATAGAGCAAGATTAAAAGAGGCCCAGTGCAGAATTGTAGGCCACGATGCAGGTGCCTTTCTTGGAAATGGCGAACCAGGGGATCCATTGCCAAAATAAAAAGCAGTGAGGATAGGGGGCAGCCCTGTCGTGTCCCCCGGGACAATGTGAAAGGGGTGGAAACAGTGCCGTTCAGATGCAATCTAGCAACTGTGGAGACAAAGCACTTGGGCATACCCATGCGTCTCATGATGGGCAGGAAAAAAGACCACTCCAGGGAATCAAATGCCTTTTCTGCAACAAGGAGGATGGCGGCAGCAAGAGTGGCGGCGTCGATCCTATGCAAGACAGTAAACAAGGTCCTCAGATTGAGGGAAGTGGACCGATGTGGCACAAAACCCGACTGCGCCGGCGAAATGATGGATTCCATTAATAAGAACAGAAGAAGAGCAATAACCTTGGTTAGTATTCTATAATTGAGGTTCAATAAAGACAACGGCCTATAAGAGCTACACAGTTTAGGGTCTTTGCCGGGCTTAGGAAGGAGGATAATACCCGCTTCTCTGAATGTTGGAGGAAGGTGGGCTACCTCTAGCACCTCAGCATACACCTCAAACAACCGCGAAAGCAAAATATCTTTGCATGCTTCATAAAACTCGGTAGAAAAGCTGTCAAGGCTGGAAGCAGAGGAGCCTCGCAATGAATCGATAGCCTATAGCCTCTAGTATGCTGTCCTGGGTATTGGGAACAGCCAAAAAATCCTGCATATATCTTTCAAAATAGACCATAGCAATCTCTGCCAGGTAGTTCCCTTGATCCCGCAAATCCCCAGAGATTCTGGACGTATATAGCGCCTTAATATGAAAGAAAGGAATCACAAATGTCTGGGGTAGAATGTAGCAAAGTGTCACGTGGGCCAATAGTTTCCGTGATGTAAGATGAGTCTCGAGGGAGGTGTAGAGTCTGACCAATAATCCACCAGGCCGTTCGCCTTCACCATAACAACGCGCAGCAGTTTGTTTATTTAGGAACAGCAACTCATGTACGCTGTTTTTCTAAATTCGAGCATCAGGGCCAGGTGTCTAGCCTCTCCCGTACTGGATGCAGTGACCACCAATTTGCGGTCTAAAGCAGTGATGTCAGTTTCAATGCGATTCAAAGTGGAGCGTAAATCTCGTAGCACTCCCGCATGTTTTGCAATACATACGCCTCTGATGTAGGCCTTGAACCCTTCCCAGAGATCCACCCAGGTGTTTACCGACCCAGTATTAATTTCAAAATAGTCCTCAATGGATTGTCAAAATTCCTCATTAAAAACCATATCTAATAATGCCTTTCCAGGAAAGCGCCATTGTCGTTCATAGCCACCCGGTCTGGGAATTTTTAGTTTGAGAACGACCGGAGCTTGGTCCGAAAGTGTACGGGGGAGAGTAAGTAGCCCACCCACCCAGCCTGCAATTCCCAGGGAGACTAACCAATATTCTATTCTGGTTCATGTATTATGTAACCCTGAATAGTGGGTGAAGTCCGGGAGATGCGGATGTAATTTGTTTTCAATGTCAATCAAGGAAAAGTGAGTGCATATGTCGTCAAGGGCTTGCCGGGAATGAGGTTTAGTATCAGGAGAAGTGGAAGTGCTGTTTCTGGCTGGATCTAACAATAAGTGGAAATCGCCCCCTATTATCAATAGGCCAGGATCAAGTGTGAGGAGCAGCAGTTTGTGGAAAAAAGATGGGGAGTCTACATTAGGACCATAAACCCCAATAAATAAAATCTTGTGCCTCAAAAGGGTACCTGTAACAATCAAAGTTCGACCCTCAACATCAGTTAAGGTCTTGTGCAGTGCAAAGGGGACACCTTTATGCATGAATATGGCAACACCCTTGGAAAACCTACTGTAATTGGAAAACAATCTGTCGGAACCCCAGCTCTTGGCGATGAGAGAAAGGTCGGAATTGGACAGATGGGTCTCCTGCATAAATACAATATCAATGATATGTCTGACAATATGGTTAAGGACTTGTTTCCGTTTTTTAGTGTTATTTAAACCTCTAACGTTTCATGACATCAGGGAGAGCCTGGACGGGTCGGGCTGGTACCCTAGCTTAACCATTGGAGAAACCTAATATGATTTCAGTCGCAATGCATGCAGATCCACCGCCACAAACGAACAAACTGAGCACTGATTCTAAAAGAAGCAATGAAATTGAGCAAACACCCCACCCACCCAGCCTCTCGTTAACCCCAAAGAGGCAAACCCCAATTTTATTGGTCGAACACGAGTGCAGTGTGAACATTACCATAACAATAGAAAACAAATAAGCACATCGTAAAAAGATCATCAAAATAAGCGAAACTTTGGTATTCCCCATAAAGAGCGGCAACGCCACGCCAGTCGGGCATAAAGCAATAAGATGTCATCCTGCGAATAGGAAATACATGAAAGCATTAAACACAGCAGAACACAGTGATAAATGCAATAACCAGTCAACCAGTCACGGGATCGGGTAATAGGTCAACGCTGTTTTGCGAACCCCCTGGGATGGGGAGCCGGTTCGCAGCAGGCAGCCGCCCCTGAGTTGCTTTTCCTGTATTCCTGGCAAAATTTGTGCGCCTCCATGGGAGTATCAAAGATACAAAATCCTACATCCACATCGACCTCCATCCTCGCCGGGTAGAGCATGCCGTATCTAAGGCCCAGGTTCTTCAGGGTATCCTTGACATCATTGAATTTGCTTCTTGCCTCCTGAACCATGATGGTGAAGTCCGGGAAAAAAGCCAATTTGTTCCCCTGCCACTGGACGTCTCCTAAGTCTCGAGCAGAACGGAGAGCAGCATCTCTGTCTCTAAAGTTCATAAGTCTAGCTGCTGAGATATACAATTATATATATTCATGATTGGCCCACTATGTACCATATAACCGTATATAAGTATGAATAACCGCAAAGTATTAGACGATATATATAGGTTTAATGATAGATTCATGTAGGCCCATTCAGACCTATTGATATAGTCAGGGCCACTCTGTTTCGTTTCCTTTCATTCATGTACGGTTTCCAGAAGTCACGTGGTTTAGTTCGTGGTACGAAACCATGCTAAATTGCTCAGTCTGCTTCTCTTGTCTTTTGCGTGTAGCTTAGGGAAACCCAAGGTCGCACCTGCCTTTCTAGTGGGATGCGCACATTCTAGCAGGACCCGTTCCTGTACTCCCCGAGTTTAAGATAGACGAGAGGGCGCCTCACTGACCTGCCCCCGGAATAGCTGTAGCTTAGCCACTGACAATTAGTAGTGCCTTATATGGGTCTTCCTGCTGGCTAACTGACAACTTGTGTTCTTCCTTGTAGGGTGTTAACTTGAATGTGTAAATCGTATATATGCTTTGTATAATTTGTGTTTCGTCAGTCTCCTCTGCGCACCTCCATGGGTCGTGTAGACCGAGGCTCCCCTGTCAGGGCCTGTATTTGATTTGAATAAACGATTCGACCTTCTCCATTGCCGACTGCCTTATTATTCCTTTATGATATATGGGCTATTGGTAAGTATAGTCCGGTTTTGTAAATTTTAGTTCCTTCAGTTGGCGACTCCGCCGGGACTCCGGGATAGGGTCGTCCCCTCCAGTAAGCAGGAGCAGAAGGGATAGGGAGGAGTTCTGGTAGAGTGGGTGGACAAGAAGTATTTTGATCCGAAACACTCGCTAGCGGTTAGACAATTGGAGAGTCCGCCCTCGAGCCCAGTATCCCTCCCAGCTGCTGAAGACCCTACGCCGGAGTCCTACGGGCTTAACCCGAGAGAAATACAGACTGTGTCGGTCTGTCTAGAAATCGTCAGTGGAGAAGTCGGGATCGGCCTGAGTGCACCAGGTGAGTGAACCTTTTGATTAAACTTGGAAATGGATGCTTGGAAGAAGTGTCCACTTGGAAATAGAAACTTGAAAATAGAAACTTGGAAACGGATGCTTGGAAGAAGCGTCCATTTGGAAATAGCAGTCTGCTTTTTGCAGGTGGTCGGGGAAGCCGGTCCACAAGGGAATCAAAGGGTCTGACGTTGCGGTGCAGGGGCTGCTCGGACAGAAACCTTTTTTTTTGGATTTTGCTTTGAGAATAATACTTGGTGCCCTGCGAAGCCTGGAGTGCTTGCTCGGCCAGATTCACTCCGGGGAAGCCCTGGGAAAAGCTGGGTAAGCTAGGGTTCGAGAGCATTTGCTCTGAAACACCGGCCCAACCAGAATGCGACCAGTGAAGACCTAGGGAGTGGGTTTGCGGTTTTTCCAATTGAGTGGTTTATTCATGGTTGAATTTCGGATTGGTCTGGAATTCTTTTTGAATTGATTCCCCGAGCAGGAGTCGACGGGCTCTGTTTGTATTTGAAGACATGTCATTTGCATTTGAATTTGTATTGAGCTCATTTTGAAACCCTGATGCACTTGCAGCACTTTATATGGTCAAAGAATAAAAGAGTTTGAAAGAATGACTGGTGAGCCCGCATGAAAGATATGATTGAGTACGTATAGATGAGAATTGTGAATTTATTGTCATTATGTCGTGTTTCAGCGAAATATGTTTTGGGTGCTGCTGTCGGAGAGGTGCTCGGCTGGAAGAAAGACAGCCCCCCCCTCCCGAGGGAAGCCCCAGTTTTGATATGTATGTTAAACATGGTCTTACACCAATTTTGTTTAATACTTTGTGGCACAAATACACAAAGGATAATACTGAATTGCAATGGCCTTTAACCGGGTCGTTTGATGAGAAAAAGATTAATTATTTTAAAAATAAAAAGTTTATGAAGAAAAGTGGGCAGTCAATGTTTGACTCCTTGAACCTATGGCTGAAGGAGGCTAAACGACAGCAAATAAGGGAAGAGAAATTGGGAAAGATTAAATCTGGACAGACTGTAACTCAAAAAGCCATAGCTTACGATAAAAAGAAAGTGGAGGAGAATATTGTTCAAATGGACGGACAGTTCAGTTTGGAAACAGATAAGAGTTATGTGGCCCGACCCGATACAGGAGATGAGATAGAGGATTTATTGGAAACTCGTCCACCTCCTCCTTATGCTCCACAGGGTTTATACCCAGCAGTGCCCGTGGCCCGAATAGATCGCCCGGGAGCTGCATCAGTCCTTAAGGACCCTGCGGGAGCAGCGGCTACCGCCCCACTGGACGGGTCTGTACGGAGTGTGCTGCGTCCCCCTCCCTCACTCGGACCATCTACCTCACCTTTGATTTCGTTACAGCCAGACTCAGTTGTCCCTTCTATACTGCACCCAGTATTTCTCTCCCCACCGGCTCGGAGTGCTATAGATCCTCGAGCCTTGGCTACCTTAGATACCACATCCAAGCGTCTTGGGTCTGATTCAAGCGACTTACGGATCTTCACTAGATCCTCGTTAGGAATGGAAGAAAGGAAGGCTATAGTAAACCAGGCATCCCAATGGATGTGGAATACCATATATACAATGGAGGATATTTGGAGTACTATGAGAGATTTTGAACCCGTTGCCCAGCAACTGGCTTTAGAAAATATGGCGAACCGATTGATTTCGTTATGGGAACAGTGTTTTGAGGAGGGGTTCGCTCCTCAAATATTGAGAGTTATAAGAGATCGAGCCCATAAATTCCAATTACAGTCCGATGAAGTATATCAAAACGTAGCCACTCTTTTGCAGTATCGAGAACGAATGCATCGGAAGTGTGCTGATTGGGGAACACAGAATTCTATGAGAGAGGTACATCCTCTTTTCTTTCCAGAATTACCTGAAATTAGGGATAACGGGGGCAATGTAACTAGAGCAAGGGTGGACGCAAGGCGTCAGGAACAATGGGTTTATACCCCTTGGAAGCGAAGCGAGGTCCTTACATTAAAAGCCCAGCTCCCAGACCCTCGTAAAAATCCAACTGCTTATTACAAGGAATTGGCTGAGGCTGCCAATTCCGCAATCATGACTATACCTGACATTGAGTTATTTTTCGGCCTTTTGATCCCGGTTGATATTTGGAGGCAGATACATGATACGGATCACGCTCCCAAGTTAGAGGGAACAAGGGATCAACTAAAGAATTGGGATACGGAACGAAAACCTGGAGAAAAGCCGCGAGATGAAGTTTTAACGGTACCAGATAAAATCATTACATACATGAAGACCCTCCTGCCTTCTAGGAAAATAGATTGGGATAAGTTAGCTGCATGTAGACAGAAGAAGGATGAGAGTGTCACGGATTTCTTCACCAAGTTTGAAAAAACATTTATAGATTTTAGTGGGCAGGATTTATCCACAGATGGGGGAATACGACTGTTTGTAAATAGGTTTGTCACAAATCTGTTACCGGAGATAATGTCTCGCCTCCAGGCAGCTAAAAGTACGTGGATTATGGCCACCCCGTCCGTGATCCTCAGTATGGCTCAGTATTATGAGCATCGAGAGAATGAAAGTAAGGAAAGGAGTGAAAAGAAAACGAAAGACTTAAAGACTAGAGTCTTGTTGCAGCAAGTTAGTAGAGGACAAAATACGGGACGGGGTGGGCGCGGTTCCTTTCAAAGGGGAATAGCAGGCAGAGGAAGAGGAGGTCCCCCGAATATGGGTTTGAATCAATGTTCGTATTATAAGCAGGAAGGGCATTGGAGGGCGGACTGTCCTCTGTTAATGGAAAGAAGCGGCCCCAGTAGGGGAAGAGGACGGGGCTGGGGAAATGTTGATCGAAATAGCATGCGGAGGAAAGATGAGGATTCTCGGAAGAACTATTTTCATAGTCCGCAGAATCGGCAGTACTATAACGAGAATTACAGGGACGACGGGTACGATGGACAAGACTATGCATGAGACAGCCAAGGACAGAGAGGGGGCCACATTACAGTACCAGTTGACCAAGAGGGACCTAATGTACAAGGGGAACTGTTGGGTGCATCTGGAAAATTCCTATTGGATACTGGAGCAATGAATAATTCAGTTGCTCATACAATGTTCCCAGGGGCTGCTCGGTCTGCCCAAAGTAATGTATCGGTAGGATTCTCTGGAATACCTGTGGTAAGCCCCATTTCTAAACCCTTGCCTTTCACCGTAGGTCCTATTTCCATACAGTCACCTTTTCTGTTGACATCCAATTGTGGTGAGAACCTATTGGGTTTAGATATTTTAAAGAAATTGCATGCTCGGATTTATTGCTCACCCGATGGTGTATATCTGACAATGCAGAAACCTTCTTTGACGGACACTCAGTATTTTACGAAAAATGAGCGTCTTCCCCCTGAATTCTCTACAATTCCTCAGACTTTGTGGGCAACGGGAGACACCGATGTAGGTCTGTTAAAGATAGCCCCCGTGTCCATTACTCTGAAACCTAATGCGCAGCTGCCTCGCATTCCACAGTATAAAATTTCACCTGAAGGTGAACGGGCTATGTTAAACATTATTCGCGACCTTATTCAAAAAGGGGTAGTGGAAGAAATGGCAGCGAATACTTGTAATAGTCCGATTTTACCGATCTTGAAGAAAACCCCAGTTGATGGTGCCCCAGATTATAAGAACACATATCGTTTTGTGATTGACCTGCGAGCAGTTAATAAAATAGTAGTCCCACAGTATCCTGTGGTACCCGATATAACTGCCATTTTGACAATGATTCCCCTCACAGCCCAGTATTTCTCTGTAATAGATCTGAAGAATGCCTTCTTTAGCATCCCAATTCATCCAGATAGCAGGCATATCTTTGGATTCTTATTGGCTTGCCGAAGTTTTAGATTTACACGCGCTCCCCAAGGCTATACTGAAAGTCCCAGTATTTATAGCCAAGCTCTAAAAGCAGTTCTTGACGAATTAATTCTGCCAGCCAGAAATACCATTATTCAATATGTAGATGATATACTAGTGGCCTCTAATACTAAAGAGGGATGCAACGAGGCTACAGTATAATTGTCACACAATTTGGCTAAGAAAGGGAATAAAGTATCCCTCTCTAAATTTCAATATTGTCGACAGGAAGTAACCTACTTAGGCCATTTTTTGTTGAAAGCGGGGAGGCGATTAACTGTTATAACTAACATGTCTGTACCTCGTACTCAACGTGATGTTCGTGCTTTTCTTGGCATAACCTCTTACTGTCGCCAGTAGATTCCTAACTATTCACTCCTCTCTAAACCCTTGCTGCAATTGACAACCAAAGATGTGCATGAACCCCTACCCTGGACGGATGAATGGCAAGAAGCCTTTGAATCTTTAAAGTCTGCTCTTTGTTCTGCACCTGTGTTGGGAACTCCAGATTACCGAAAGCCTTTTTCACTTTACGTTCACAAGGTGGACGGATGTTCATTATCAGTGTTAACACAGACTTTTGGTGGAAAACAGAGACCCTGTGCATTTTTCTCTTCAGTTTCAGACACTGTTGCACAAGCTCTCCCAAGTTGTCTGAGGGCCACTGCTGCAGTAGCACTGGCCATCCGACAATCAGAAGGAATAGTCTGAACACTGATCTTACAGTCATGGTACAGCATGCTGTGGATATCCTTTTGAATAGAACCAAGACCCAGCACCTTACGAGTGCTAGATTGACAGGATATGAATTGACATTGTTTGCCCCTCACATTACTATTTAAAGATGCACCACTTTGAATCCCGCCACGTTATTGCCTCTCCCTGAGAAAGATGAAAGAGTTGATGTCCATGATTGTGTATTTAGAACAGAAGAGGAAACAAAAGGGCGTGTAGATTTAACTGACACCCCTTTACTTGAACCAGATGGTGAATTATAAGTGGACGGCTCTTGCTTTAAGTTACCAGATGGTACTGCAACAGCTGCATATGCCATTACCATTTTGAATACCGTGGTGGAAACCGCAAGGATTTCACACCACTCAGCTCAAGCAGCTGAACTAATAGCTTTGTTAAGAGCCTGTGAAATGAGTGAAGGTCTGAGGGTGAACATTTTTACAGACAGCCAGTACGCCTTTGGCGTTGCTCATAGTTTTGGGAGGCTGTGGAGGGAGCGGGGTTTCTTTACTACACACGGCCAGAAAATTCAACATGGTCCCTTGATTGATCGTTTGTTATTTGCCTTAACTTTACCAAAAAAGTTAGCCATTATCAAATGCAGTGCACACAAGAAAGTTGTAGATACTACTGAAAAGGGGAACGCCTTTGCCGATTCAGTAGCAAAAGAAACGGCTCAGGCTAAAGGAAGTCCCATGTTTCTTAATACATCTGCCCGGTGGCCCACCGAAACATCCCTTTTTGATAATACCCTTGAAAGTGTGAAAGAGTTGCAGAAAGAAGCGACTGTTGAGGAGATGCAGAGGTGGGAACGGGAGGTTGGGAAACTGGATGAGAATGGATGTTGGAGAGACCAATCTGAGAAGCAGCAATGGTGGCTCCCTAATGCATTGGTATATGCAGTAGTTACTATGGCGCATGGCCCGGCCCATATTAGTGCTAAAGGAATTAGTACAGTATTAGACCCAGTATGGAATAAACCTAACATTTCTAAAATAGCAGCCCATGTTGTCAAATATTGCCCGGTGTGTTTACGACATAACCCTGGAGGTAGAGAATCTGTTTTGAGTGGCACTTTTGCCCCGCCATCCTTGCCCTTTGAAGTCCTACAGATAGATTTTATACAAATGGAACGTGTGAATAACTTGAAATACGTATTGGTGGTGGTATGTGCTTTCAGCAAATGGGTCGAGGCCTACCCCACCAAAGATGCCACTGCAATTACCACGGCCAAAGTCCTAATTAAGGAGTTTTTCCTAGATTTTGTTTGCCCCGAATTATCTGGTCCGACAACGGGCCCCACTTTAATGTCCTGCTTGTACAAAGCGTCTGTGACGGATTAAAAGTAAGGCAAAAATTTCACGCTGCTAGACACCTACAATCAGCAGGCCTGGTCGAGAAATATAATGGCATTTTGAAGCTCAAAATGGCCAAAATCTGCGCAGACACTAGATTGAAGTGGCCTGATGCCCTACCATTAGCTTTACTATCCCTTAGAACGAATCCTCATTCTAGGACTGGTCTGTCTCCATATGAAGTCATATTTGGTCGTCCTGCGATTGTGTGGGAAGTCCCTAGGACCAGATCTTTTAGGGATATTGATTATCCATTATTGACAGATTACATTTATGCTTTGACTAAAGATCTGCGTTCTTTTCATCAACAGGTATCGGACACATTGCAGCCACTACCGGAGGGTCCTGGACATCGTTTGGAGCCATGCCAGTGGGTACTGGTGAAGAATTATCAACGGACATCGAGTTTGGATCCCAGGTGGTCCGGGCCCTACCAAATCCTCTTGGTGGCAAGGACGGCAGTGAAGGTGCATGGCCGCAAGCACTGGATCCATGCGAGCCACGTCAAGCGCCTCCCGCTGCCCCTGCCCACTGACCGGCAGAACAAAGACGGAGTGCCGAGTCAGGAAGGAGAATTAATCCAGAGCTTTGTGCCCTTTTTGGATGCTAGAGAAAAAGGGGAATGAAGTGGAGTGTTGCCTGAAGGGGAAGGTGAGGTAGCTCAATCAGAAGCAGCAGCCAGTCCCGAGGCACCACAAGAGGTCTGTTACCCATGCCACTGAATTGTTTTCTGACCAGGAGCAACCTCGCCATTGTCGATACGATCTGCGGCCCCGAAAACAGCGCGGTACCCCACTCTCTAATGGAAGGAATTAGATCAAGACTTTGTGATAAAAAACATCGAGGAGTAGAGTGATTGGGGTACTGAGCGAGACACTGGACTGAACTCCTAGAGAGCTTGGAATATTGTGTAATAGGCTCTGTTCCGAAAGAAAGACTGAGTTAAGGGCAGCGATCGTGCTTTTGGAATCTGAAAGTTTGCTTTTCCTTGGATGAGAGATATAAGGGTCTGCCTGCGAGGCTCTGAAAAACGGACACAGGGAAGAAGAAACCCTCTGGTGGTGTGCGTGCTTTGTGGATACAAAGATTAGTTGTGGACTTTTAGCAAGGGACCGAGATAGATTTGGACTTTTAGAGAGCATGTTTCCCTTTCGACTTATGATGGAAAATGAACGACCACTCGCCCCTCGACGTCATGTTTATAATATGCAATTGTTTTCCGGATGGCCCACCAGAGTGAAGGTGGCATTCGTTGCTTTTATTGTCCTAATCACTGTAATAATGAAGTGTGTGTTTGTATATTTGGAATTTCAACACCCAGTACAAAAATTGTTGAAGACCACTCCTGCCCCAGAAGAACACCTCTTTTATTCTCTGCCCCCGCATAAGGCTAGCCATAGGGAAACATATTCAAAAAATGTTTTCATAGAAATGCTGCACCAAACCCACAGTACCATGAACAAAACAAACTGCTGGGTTTGTGGTTTGCTATCATCAGTTATGCATCAGCATGATTTGATTTGATTTGATTTGATTTGATTTGATTTAGACTTGTAGAGCGCATGGCTGCCCTGGAGCGTCCCAGCGCTAATCCTAGTCTGAACCTGGTGAACTCAAGCAAAGCAAGGTTAGAGGGTGGTAGGGAACAAAAAGGTTTTAAGTGCTCTTCTGAATTTCAAGTGATCCGGTTCCATTCGGAGTTCTCTAGGGAGAGCATTCCATTTATTTGCCACATTCAGAGAGAACCGTCGGCCTCCTGTTCGTGCTTTCCTCACTCGTGGGACAATGGCCAGATTTTCTCCATCCGAGCGAAGGGCCCTGGTCGACTTGTAAGGTCGGATCAAACCTCTCAAGGCATGAGTTGTTTATCTCTCTCCATTTATCGTATTTAGCCAGTTGTGAAGCCTGGTGGCAACTACCATCGTTGATGTATTCCCACTATGTTGTAAATCCTAAAATATATTCTGAAAGGGATTATGAAGCCATTTTAAAATATATAGAGCGACACCAAGGATTTGATGCTGAGGGAGATGAAGGACAGGGTTTCCTAGATCCAAACGCCTGTATGAATATATATACTGATACAAAAAATGATACCTGGTTGTAAGAAGAAATGCAGGATTTTGAACTTTTCAATTCCACGTTGTTTTTTCAGTTTTTAAAGAACGCAATGTTACTAATGATAGAGCCCTGCCAATCCCCATCATAAATTCCACATCTTTGTTTAGTATTAGGGGGCGAGGTCACATTAAGGTAGGGAGTAGTACATGTAATTAGACTTATACGTTGCAGACTGACAGTACTCCCCCGATGATCACTCCCTCTAATGTATATTTTGTGTGTGGAGAAAATGCTTATACTTGGTTTCCACGAGGATGGGCAGGACGGTGTTATCTGTCCTTTCTTTATCCCCCTGTCTATATTGCCCCTTCAGATTACCATAAAACTCATCAGCTAGTGAAGAGAGAGATAGAATCTAAAAGGACAATTAGGAGCTATGACACTGATAGCACTGACCAGACAGATACCTCACTACAGCAATTTGAAGACATCTCCAAGGGCCTGGTCCCATTCTGGGGTCCGATTTTTAATAGTCGGAATATAAGGCGTTTGTCCAGAATAGTGGAAAACGTGGTTCAAACCACTACTGAAATTTTGACCAATCTCACTGTAGAGCTTCAGGCTACGAGACTTGTTTCTCTTCAGAATCGTATGGTGTTAGACGTCATCCTGGCAGATAGGGGCGGAGCTTGTCGCGTGAACGGCAGCTCTTGTTGCGTTTTCATTCCTGATTCGGCCCCTACCATACATCTCGCTATTAAAAAATTACATCGGCTAGCTAGCGAGTTGCATGAAGAGAACGGTACTTGGTCCCTTAGTGGGTGGTTCTGGGGCCTCTTAGCTACATGGGGTTGGAAGATATTCATGATCTTGGCAGGAGCATTTGGAATAATCTTTACCTGCTGCTTATGCCTCCACTGTGGTCCGGCATGCTGTTCCATTTGTTCTGCTAAGATGGCGTCTGCTCTGACCCTTTCTAGACGTGAAAAGGTAGAAAAACAAATGATTCAAAAGGAAGTAACAGACCTCATGCAGATCGATGAAGGGATATTTGTTGAGTAGAGTTGTTATATTGGCCATAGTAGGCCAAAAGGGCCGTCTTATGAGATATAAAATTATATATATTCATGATTGGCCCACTATGTACCATATAACGTATATAAGTATGAATAACCGCAAAGTATTAGACGATATATATAGGTTTAATGATAGATTCATGTAGGCCTGTTCAGGCCTATTGATATAGTCAGGGCCACTCTGTTTCGTTTCCATTCATTCATGTACAATTTCCCAGAAGTCACGTGGTTTAGTTCGTGGTACGAAACCATGCTAAATTGCTCAGTCTGCTTCTCTTGTCTTTTGTGTGTAGCTCAGGGAAACCCAAGGTTGCACCTGCCTTTCTAGTGGGATGCACATATTCTAGCAGGACCCGCTCCTGTACTCCCCGGGTTTAAGATAGACGAGAGGGCGCCTCACTGACCTACCCCCGGAATAGCTGTAGCTTAGCCACTGACAATTAGTAGTGCCTTATATGGGTCTTCCTGCTGGCTAACTGACAACTTGTGTTCTTCCTTGTAGGGTGTTAACTTGAATGTATAAAACGTATATATGCTTTGTATCATTTGTGTTTCGTCAGTCTCCTCTGCGCACCTCCATGGGTCGTGTAGACCGAGGCTCCCCTGTCAGGGCCTGTATTTGATTTGAATAAATGATTCGACCTTCTCCATTGCTGACTGCCTTATTATTCCTTTATGATATATGGACTATTGGTAAGTATAGTCCGGTTTAGTAAATTTTGGTTCCTTCATAGCAATGATAGGTCGTGGGGGAGACCCGGACGAGGACGGGGCCCCAACAATCTGTGGGCGCGCTCCACCACAAAGCCCTGAGTGAACGTGTCTCTGCCGAACAGCTCTGTGAGCAAATTTCTACAAAGATGTCCATACGCCCAGTGGGGGTCGTCTCCGAAATCCCGATGATTCGAATATTGTTTCGGCGGCTGGGAGCCTCTAAGTCCTCATTTTTGATGGCAACGTCTTTGAGGATCTTCTCCATCCTGTCCAGCCACTTCATAGAGGCCGATGCGCCATCTTTGATGTCCAATACTCTTGCCTCAACCACATCCAGCCTCCGATCGTGTGCTTGAACCTTAGACCCCATAACAGCCAATTTCTTGTCAAGGTCATCAAATCGGCTATCGAGTGATTTGAAACCGGCCTTCATTTCATTAAGTATGGCCGTCGTGAGGGAGGCAGTGTTCTCTGAGTCATTTGAACCCATGGCCCCATTAGTTGGAACTGGAGGGGCCTCCAGGGTGGGACCGGGAGCTTTGTCAAATTGCAATTTGCGTTGGTTGGGGTCCTTTTTTCCCATACCGCCGGCAGAGGAAAGAGATTTGCTGGTGGGATGACAAGGCCGCCGCCGAGGTGCACCCAGAGGGTGGAGAGGCGAAGGGTGCGCGTGGGAGAGTGACTGCACCAAGGTGTGAAGCAGCAGAATGAGAACGTGGCAGACGGCGGTAAGGGGCAGCCATTGTATCGCTAGGCGACTGAGGAAAGGCCCGAAGGCAGGACCCAGGCAAAGCGCAGAGGAGAATGCCAGATGGTAATGCGGCACTGCGTCAACGACCCATCTCGAAGTAAGAATGCTGGAGAGTGCAGGAAAAGGCTGGCCAGGAAGGCCTCACTGGAACCTCCAAAAACGCAGAGGAACTGGCAGAGCCCACTCGCACAAACAGGTAGGCCCTCAGCGTGTGTCGGCCTGCAGGAGGGTCTGGGGGGGATTCGGCAAGCCCGGTAAGGCCCAGCACCGCCGCTGCCTCAGGTCGGGACGTAGGGGCCTCCGCACTAGCCCGCCACACCTCTCGCCGCAACCCGCAATCGAGGTCCGGCACAGAGACGCCCACCAGGCCGGAGAGGACCTGAAAGCACGCCGCGAGTGCCGGGACCAAGCTGGAAGCCACAGCGGGAGGGACGGGGGAAAGCCCGCAGGAGCAGCCGAGGATGAGCGCAGTGCAGCGCCGGACCCCCATCAGGGCCCCACTCACCGTTACATCAGGCTGTCAGATCTTTATGGGGGAAAGACCGCTAGGCCGCGTCCGCTCCCGGCTCCGGCCCGACCCATGCCATGCCAGCGCGCTGTCGCTGCCGTCCCGTTTAGGCCTCAGGCTGTTTCATCGGTGAACAGGGGAGGATGGAGGGTGTCTGCTGCAGCTAAGATGCAGTTACATCAGTGAAATTCGAAGTTTGCAAAGCCCGACCGGTGGAGCTTCAGACTAAGGCGGCCATTTGGTCGCCTCCATGGCCAAGCCCCCAGGGAGGGTTGTTTTTAATAGATTGAGTGTTAGTGGGTTATTGGTTGACTGGGGTGTGAGCCCAGGTCAAGCAGCAACCACATTCCACAAGTAAACCCCAAATTAACCTCTGCTGAACTCCCTCCCCCCATAGCTTGGTACAGAGCAGTCAGGCTTAACTTAGAGGGAATGTGAAAAGTATTTGTGAAACACTTCAAACAGTGAAAACATAGAAAAAATAGACCTTAATTTAATAACTAAAAGAAGATCAAAAAGGCAAAGATCCAATCTGCAGAACTAGAGTTATTAATTTTTCAAGAATAAAGTGTAAAATAATACCTAAAAGCATAAAACACCCACCGCAGCTAACTTGTTGTACAGGACCGGATCAAAGTCACAAGTTCAGCCCGATCACAATGAAGCACAGGTTGGTTACAGTACCAGAATATTCCAGCTCAAGTGTTGTGCCAAGAGTCCTATTCACGTTGGAGAGGGTCACAGGGAGCAAGGAGAGCGTCATGGGCGGTAGTAGGCATGGCGCAAAGAGCAGGCCAGGCATCATGGACGGGCGGGCTGGAGCTTCATGGTCCCTCATATGTGATTGATGCTTGCTGTGCGAAGAGACAGCCTGGCAGCGGCACACACAGAATTTTGGTGTAAGCGGCATGTTTCTGGTGCGAACAGGCCCATTTACTGTTACGAAGAGCCCAAAAGCTTGATTTCAAGAGATTATGAAACATCACTTGGGGTTCAAGAACTCGCTTCAGCTGGGTCCAGGGGCTGGTTGGGCAAGCCTTTATGTCCCTGAGGCTCAGATCAGGAGTCCAACAGACTAGCCCTTTGGCCTGGTTTCAAGATGAAGTTGCAGGTCCAGTTTGTTTTCCCAGACAAGAGGAAGCAGGCAGCAGGTCAGCGGGGCAGCAGTTCCTCTAAAGCAGCAAGCAGAGTTGTCATCCATGTAGCAGCACAGCAGTTCTTCTTCCTGGCAAAATATTCACAGGTCCAGATGTGTACACAAGAGTTGGTGTCTGGGGTTCAATATTTTTACCAGTTGTGCCTTTGAAGTGAGAGAGAAGCTTTTAGAGGTTTCCTTTTGAAGTACCCAGGCATACAGCCTCCCCTGGCTCCAGACTAACTACAGGGGGTTTACAGCCTTATGCGTGGAGGCAGGGCATTGCCTATTCAAGTACAAGTGGGGTCTTCCCACCTCCTCCTTCTCATCCTGCTAGTGATGACCCATCTACCCACACTTAACCTCCCATTGTGTGTGACTGTCTAGGAGGCATACACAAAACCCAACTGTCAGCTACAACCAGTCATGTGACCTGAGGCAGGCTACGGCAACAAATGGCTTAGGCAAGAAAATGCCAACTTTCTAAAAGTGGAACTCTCAGAATTGCAAATTAAAATCCAACCTCAAAAATTGTTAGGGTTTTAAATTGTGATTCCAGAGACACCGGGTTTTGCAAGTGGCCCGGTGGCAGAGGGCTGGCTTGCGGACGCTGAGAGAGCTCTTTCCTTAAATATCCTGCACTTCGCCCCGCTGATTGCGAGCGAAGGCGCTTTTACGCTGCGCATTGATTTTAAATGTAATTTCACTGTATTTTTTGTTATGCAGGTTACTAACCTGAGTTTTGGGTTTCAGAGGTGAGCTGCTGGCTGGGGGCTGATCGTGGTCGCGGGTTCCCAGCGGTAGTGGGCGCCATCTTTGCTTGGGCTGACCTTCACCATATTCTATCCCTGACACTCCACCGACGCTCCGCCCCTATTTATACAGGCAGTATGTGTCAGCGCAGCGGACGAGCGCAGCGGGCGTGACGAAGGCGCGCCGGAGTTGCGCCTGAGTTAAGCCCGTCTGCGCCCGTCCGCGGCCGTCCGGGGCAAGGGGCACGCCACTCTGCCTCTTTCCTCACATATTCCCGCTCCTCCCTTATTATGTGTCATGACCTCGCACTCCCTTCCCCTGAGTCATCCCCTAGGCTCGCCTCACTCGGCCTGCTCACGGCCAGAAAATCCTTTCCAGAGATCATTTCCCCCCCGCTTACTGCCAGGCTACCAGCCCCGGGGCCCAGGTCCTGTACTTCTCCTTCGGTAATCGTCTTAAAATCCCCTCTGTCAGTGATGTACCTTAACACCCGGTCCCTGGTCAGCCACCAGTCAGATATTTTTTATCTCCTGGGGTCGGAACAGCCAGACATTTTGTTTCTGACCGAGACCTGGCTCACAGATGACTCTTCCCCCGATATCCTGGCGGCCATCCCCCCGGGTTATTATATACTGCAAGTCAATCGTTCCTCTGGTAAAGCTGGTGGGGGGGTTGCAGCCATTATTAGGCACCCAATCCGTTTCTCCCCAGTGCCCACTACCAGTATTCCCATGACTGATTGCCTGGTACTTAGATTGGAGCAGCCAGGGTCATCTCTCATATGTGTCCTGGTCTATCGCCCCCCTCAATCTATGCCCAGTTTCTCGGCCCAGTTTGGTGATCTTATCTCCCAGCTCACCATCAATAACGCCAACGTTTTGGTCCTGGGAGACTTCAATTACTGGCCGTCGGATGCTCATGAAACCCCAGGCTCACTGGCCTTCTCAGACCTCATGCTAGGCTTAAACTGCACTCAACACCTACACTCACCCACTCATGTCAAGGGCCACGCTTTAGACCAGGTTTGGACCTCCTGCCTGGACATCTCTGCACCCCTTATTCTCCCCTGCCTTTGGTCAGACCATTTTTTAATTACTTTCACTCTAGCTATGCCCTCCCCTGTTACCAAGGTCCGAGAAACCAACTTCTTGGCACGTAATTGGAACAGGGCTGACCTAAACAAATTCACCTCCCATCTTAGCTCATCTGCCCCACCCACCACTGGATCTTTTGTATCTATCGATTCTCAGACACAGGGTCTCACTCACTGGCTTACCTCTGCTGCTGACTTTGTGGCACCCTTAAAACTAGTCAGAGCGATGCGTAGTCATGACGCTCAGAGGTGGTTTACCGAGGACCTCAGAGCCCAAAAACTTGGTCTTCGTCAGGCAGAACGGCGCTGGCGCCGGGGGTACTCCCCCGAGACCAAAGAGATATTCTCCTCCTTGCTTAGAGAGTATAAATCAGCCATAGCTTTGGCTAAATCTCTCTATTTTTCCAACAGAATTTTGGACTCCTCAAACAAATCCAAGGACATATTTTCAATTGTTGAGGAACTGTCTAATACGGTGAGAGTCACTATTGCACCCCTCCCCTCCCAGTCCCTATGTGATTCCCTGAACCAATTTTTTGTGGAAAAAATTGTTAAGATTAAAACCAGTATCTCTGCCCAAGCCCCGCCAGTCCCCTCTCCGCCTATTGTTTCCTGCCTCCATCTCAACACCCATATTTTAACTCAGATTCCCCCCATCTCAAAAGTCAACTTTCTTTCACTCTTGCACAAAGTCTCTTCGGGGTCTCCTGGCGATTGATGCCCCCCCTCGGCCCTTCAGGAAGCTTTTACTTCCTGCCCTGAACCCTCCCTGGCCCTTCTAAACAACTCTCTGGCCACTGGGGAGGTTCCTTGCTCCTTTAAACAGGCCGAGGTGGTTGCCATTCTGAAAAAACCCTCAGCAGACCCCTCCATCATGAGCAACTATCGCCCTATATCCCTCCTCCCTTTCCTCAGTAAAGTCCTGGAGTCGCATGTAACTCAAACCCTTGGCACTTTTGTTGAGGACTCATGCGTCTTGGACCCCCAGCAGGCCGGGTTTAGACCTGCGCATTCCACAGAGGCAGTCATCCTCTCCGTGATGGAGGAAATGCGCAGAGGGGCCGACGCCAACATCTGTCAGGCCCTGGTCCTCTTGGATCTGTCGGCCACCTTTGACACGGTCGACCATGGTATTTTGGTCGACCGTGTCAGAGAGGCTGGCATCCAAGGTACCGCCCTGGACTGGGTTCAGTCTTTCTTGACTAAACGCCAACAAGCCGTCAGGCTGTCCCAGTTCTCCGCTACTCAGGTCGAGCTGACCTGCGGCGTCCCGCAGGGCTCCTCTTTGTCTCCCCTCCTTTTTAATTTGTACCTGGTCCCTTTAACCCGTTCTCTTCGTGGGTTGAGTGTCACCGCGTTAATTTACGCGGATGACATTCAACTGGTCTTTACCATTGATTCCTCTGACAAATCAATTACTACTTTTCAAAACACGCTCTGCTTTATTAGCAATTGGATGAGCTCAAACCACCTGAAGCTCAACCCCGACAAGACCGAGCTGGTTCTTGTCGGGGGACCCTCCAATCCTTGGCAACCTTCCTTTTGGCCGGCAAGTCTGGGCAGCCCTCCTTGCCCAGTTAATTCAGCCAAAAGCCTGGGAGTCGTCATTAGTAACGATCATTCTATGACGCCCCAGATCAGCGCAGTAGTGTCCTCCAGCCACTTCCAACTCAGGAAAATTCGCAAAATCTCTCGCCTACTCACTACCGAGGCCCTTACTCTGGCCTTGCTTGTGTAAGTCATTTCTAGGCTTGACTACGCAAACGCACTGTATGTAGGCATTCCTGACTACCAACTCAAGAGACTTCAGTTGATCCAAAATCAGGCTGCTCGCCTGATTTACCACCAACCTAGAGATCAACACGTTCGTCCTCTCCTAAAAAGTCTCCACTGGCTCCCGGTATCCGCTCACTGTAAGTTCAAGTTAGGCTGCATCATTTCAAAATCTCTTGCAGGCCACGGTCCCCTTTTTATTTCCTCCCTTCTCCACCCGTTCCTCCTCGCAATCTTCGGTCATCCCATATGGCCCTGCCATCAGTTCCCAGATTTAAGAGGAAGAAACACAGTGGCCTTAGGTTTTCATTTTTAGCTCCATCTTTTTGGAACTCCCTTCCCCTTCCTCTTAGGTTGCCTTCTCCATATTCCAGGTTCAGATCCCTTCTTAAAACCTTCCTCTTTACCGAGTCTTATAATTAGTTTCCGCTCTCACGCTCTCTTCACTGCTCCCTCAGCAAAAGCGCCAAGAAACCTAATGGTGTTAGTCGCGATCAATAAATTTTTTTAACATAACATTTAACATGAACTGGTCATCTATTCTCATTTAGGAATTACACATAAAATATAATAAGGTTTCTCCAGCGTTATCCTACAGAAAAAATACTAATAGGCCTTGCAGTAGAAAAAAATAAATGTAAGAGTTTTTCACTGCCATGACTTGCAAAACTTAAAAGTACATATCCTACTTTGTAAATACATTGCATCTGCCCTTTGATGTCCATGGCCTGCAATAGGGGTGACTAATATTTATTAAAAAGCTAGGGGCTGAAAGGTTAAAAGGGCTGTTTAACACTGCACACACAAGCTCTGCAATGGCAGGTCTGAGACATGTTTAAAGTGTGACTTAAGCAGGTGGCAGAACCAGTGCTGCAAGAACACTAGTAAAATTTAATTTACAGGCCCCGGGAACATATGGTGTCACTTCACTAGGCACTCAAAAGTAAAATAAATATGTCAAATGGGTATAAGCCAATTCCATGCATAGAGGAGCAAGCACAAGCACTTTAGCACTGGTTGGCAGAGGTAAAGTGCGCAAAGTACTGATGCCAACAAAAACGAATACCGCAGAATTGGAGGAGTGAAGGGAAAAAGTCTGGGGATGACCCTGCAAAAAAGGCCAAGTACAACAAAGAGATTGGATACACAACAATATTGTCTTATCTCCTTGCCAGTATGGGTTCAGAGAAAGGCTAGATGTAATGGAACAGTTTTTAATTTTTTGCCATATTTGCATCCGAATCTCTCTGCTGGGGTCAAATTTGGATCACATTGTGTATGTTCTAATCCTTTACCCTACATGCTATCCTTTTTATTGTTTATTTTATAAATTAATAAATTCAAGTTTTTTTTTATTGCCTTAACTTAAGATGTGCCCACACCAATTCAGTTCCTATAACTATAATTTACATGCTGATGATGCTCACTTTTCAGTATTCGTAAAGCTGTGGGGGCAAGCTGATCTCTTCCCTTTTAAAAATACCCACCAAACAATTGTACCTATTGCTAGTTATGGTAGTGTGATATTGGGTTTCGCAGACAGTGAGGCATTACTAGTTGAGGAGAGTCGATTTTCTAGGTGTCTCCTGTCCCTTTCTCAATCAACGCCTGATTACTTTTGCCACGAAAAATTGGCCTTGACTTATCTTGAGAATCCTATAAAGATAGGGCCACTTTTGTTATTGCTTTCAATGGAGAATTTTCCCTACAAAATAAAATAATGAACAACAAAACAACAAATAACAATAGTTACGTACTAAGAATTCCTAGGTTTTGTAAAATAGTACAAAATACGTAGCACAATTAAAAATGAACAGCTAAATTGACAAGTGTGAAATCATGACTAAATTAAAAGTGACAGATATGTGTAATATAATCATCTAAACAATTGGGCTTTACAGTCATCCTCCAGGACTTGGTAACCTCCCCACTCTTAGTGCGACCCAATTCAACTCTCACACTCTCCCCCTCTGTATCAATAGAATCAGAGCGACCTGTGACACTAAGGGGCCAATTAGGATCATGGCGGTGGCAATCCGCCCGTGATCCAACCCCGCCCGCCACCCAATTCCCCCCGCCATATTACCATGGCGTGGGACCGCGGTGGACAGAAAACCGTCCGCCGCTTTTCTGCCCGGTCAACAGTTGACCGGGCGGAAAAGGGTTTAATATGGTGGCGGTGTCTGTTCGACACCGCCATCCCTATTACTATGCCGGCAGGACATGCCTTTCCGTGGCTGCGTTGCATGCGGTGTTAGACATTGGAAGCCTGTTGCGGGCCCCCAGGACTCTGGGGGGTGAGGGGTGCACATGGGTGGTACCTATGGTATCCCCCAGAAATTCCATGCATAACATGGCAGGCACCGCACGGTGCCTGCCATGTTATGCATGGAAGTGCACAACATGCCTTCCTGGAATTGTGGCGGGCGGTGCTGAGTTGACCGCCCACCACAATGACAGGAATGCAGGATGCGCCCGCCACTGTAGCGGGCGCATCCAAATTGCCCCCACGGGACCCCTGCCCTTATGGCGGGCGGTCCCGTTTACTGGCAGGGTGGAAATGTAAGGTCACATTTGTCACCATCATTAATCAGATGACAATATCTCCTCCCTTTAAATACAGCAATTCTGCTGAGATTCCATACCCTATGATCAGAAGTTCTAACAGCATTGTCAAAGACTTTAATAATCTTCAAGGGTTTCGAGAATTTCAAACCAGAAATACAGAATCCAGATTTTTTAATCATCCCTCAATCACCAACCACCACTTTGGTTGCGTTGACATTGTGTCTCAAATTATATATTTGTTGACTTTTTATGCACCTTTCATCATCCTTCTCTTTCCAATCATGCATATCAGGGATCACATATTTATCAGAGAGAAACTTATCAGCCTACGGGGGTTCCAGAAAAGTGTCAGGATGTCTACTATGAAACAAAAAAAAAACGGGTTTTACCTGTTGTTGAGTGAGGCGCAAATCTATAGACCCCAACCCTCTTAGAGACCTCCTTCTTCCAATAAAGACAGTTTTGTTTTGCCAAAGAAATGGTTTCTTTTATTTCTTTATTAAACCTTTCCACTGTCCAATTGGAATCTGGATGGTAAAGGGCAATTTTTCTATGATGACTTCCACAATTGAGGAGAAATTCTGCCATTTCTTTTGAAACAAGTTGATTGCCATTGTCAGTCAATAAGGTCTCTGGTATTCCTTCTGTTGTGATTAACACTTTAAGAAAATCAATAACAGTTTTTGTATCTACACTTTTAACAAATGTTATTGCAGGCCACCTCGAGTATAGGTTCATCACAACAATGAGATAGGTGTCTTGCCCATTACCATGTACAGGACCCAAAATGTCTAAAGCAATTTCTTTCCAAGGGCCACTGGGACGAGACCTGATTTCCAAAGGCTGAGTTCTGGTCTTTATACGTTACTCACTCAGTGAGCTCAACTTGACGATCCATATCAGGCCACCAGTAAGTAGAACATACTCTCTCTTTGGTCTTAGAAATGCCCAAGTGTGCATTATGTGCTAGATCTAGTAATTCTTTCCGCAATACAGCTGGAGGGATTAATCTATGGCCTCTCAATAACATGCCCTCACCAGAGGATAGATGATCTTTCTCACACCAATACTCTTAAAAACATGAATCGGCTTGCTCTTTATAGTGCCAAATGTCACAGATCAGTCTCATAAGACCTTGAATAACCTCATCCTCATGACAAACCTCACACCAACGTTCTTGTGAAATAATCTTATAATCAATTTCACAGACAAAATCATGAGATGGATTGAAAGGTGAATCTTCGTGGCAATAAAATTCAGTAACAGGGACCAATCTAGAAAGTGCATCAGCTACAATATTTTCTGATCCAGAAATGTATTTGACACAGAAACCTTGTAAACCAACAACCAATTTAGAAATTCTTGGTGAAATGAAGTCAATACCTCTGTTAGAAAATACCTCACACAGGCTCTTGTTGATGGCATTGACCAATTCAGATTTAGGACAAATACCCACCAAACTAATTTCATGCCCTAAGTATGTTACACTTCTCCTCCCAAATTTGCATTTCGACTCTTCAGCAGTCAAACAATTTAGAGCCAAAGTTTGGAGTATTGCATTTAAAGTACTGTTGTGTTCAGCTTTACTTGACCCCATGATAAGAATATCATCTTGGAAAATGACTACCTTCTTCAAGTCTTTAAAAATTAAGTGCATAATGCATTGGTAAATGGAGGTGGCAGAAGCCAAACCAAAAGGAACACGCTTGAAATGGAAAATGCCAACTGGAGTCACAAAAGAAGTAAGGTGTCTGCAACTCTTATGTAAAGGTACCTGATGGTATGCTGAGGTCAGATCCATAGTGGAAAACCATTGCATATTTTTTGTACATGACAGTAATTAGGAAATTCTAGGAAGAGGGAACACATCAACAAAAATGTTCTTGTTGAGCTCCCTCAAATCCACACGCAATGAATCCGACCATTGGCATTGTGAGCGACGACAAATGGGGTGACCCAATCTAAAGATGTAATGCGTTCTATGAGATTATTGCCCACCAATTTCTGAATTTCAGTAATTACCTCATCTTTCACACAAAAAGGTGTGTTCCTAACTTTGTGGATACAATGACAAGCATCCTCATTAAGTACTATTTAGTGGGAAAATCCCTTGGGTTCACCGCCAGTTCCAGAAAAAAAAATTGTAAATCTAGACACAATTTCCACACCTATCTGTGTATTCACTTTGCAATCTTTCAAACTGAGAACGGGATCAGAGCTGTTGGGATCCAGTAAAATGCCAAGTTTCCCTTGATCCCACCACCCCAGGACAAATGGACCAGAGAAGGCCACGTACAATATGCATTTGGCACAGCTACCCTTAAATTCAAAAGTAAGTTTGCGAAAACCCAATAAATCAATAGGTTCACCCCTGTAACTGACAGGATGGATATCTGGAACTATTAACTCATCCCATAATTTCTACTTGAACAAATTCTCCCACATCTTTTGATTGATGATGCTATATGGTGAACCCGAATCCGCCATAAGGATAACGGACAGACCCCGCCACAAGTTTACAAACAGGTTTTTACCTCATTTTACCATCAGCTCCACACATTTTATCTTGTAGAACCATAATCTGTGAGTCTTCAACATAAGATTCCAAAATCTCCTACCCTTACTCTAACTCCTCAACAATGCATTTAACGGATTTGGTTTTGTGACATTCACGTGCATAATGCCCAATTATTTTACAGTTGGCACATTTCCGCCACAATACAGGACAATTTTTCTCATGTGCTAAATGGAATGAGCTACCATACTGATAGCACTTTCCCTTTAATTCTGCAAATCTGTCTCTTTGATAGGACTAGGGAACAACCTTCTCTTTCCCTTGCACCTTTTCAGTCTTTTTTTCCTTGTTAATTAAGACGAGAGTAGCTCCGTTTCACTAATTTAACCATATCCTCACTAGGATCCAGTTTGCTTGAAGCGACAACTGTTTTGGCACACCTTGTAGTGAGTTTTGCTTCAGAGATTATTGTGGTAATTTTCCGTAAACTAGCCCCGCTATTAATCCAGAGTTTATCTTGTAAATGGGAATTGTTGCAATGCATAAACAACTGATCATGAATTACTTCATCCTCAATAGCAGCATACTTAGGCCCCCATTAGGATGGCGGCGGACTTTGCCCGCCCGCCATCCTCACGGTACTAGGGACCGCCCGCCATAAGGGCGGGGGTCCCGTGCCTGGCATTAGGATACTCCCGCCACAGTGGCGGGCGCATCCTGTATCTTTACCATTGCGGCGGGCGGTGCTGAAAGCACAACGTGACAGGCACCGCGCAGTGCCTGCCACGTTGTTCTTTGAAAAGCTGGGGGTACCATAGGTACCCCAGATGTGCACCACCCACCTTCCCGGAGTCCCTGGGGGGCCGCAACGGGCCCCCGCAGGGAGTCTCGGCATGCCTTTCCGTGGCGGCATTGCCGCCACGGAAAGGCATTGACAAATGCCAAAACTGATATGGCTGGCCTGCCTGATAGACATCGCCACCATATTAAACCTTATCTGCCCCGGTCGCAAGGCAACCGGGGCGGAAATGAGGCGGACGGTCTTTCCATCCGCCACTGACCCCCCAGCCATCTTAATATGGCGGGGGTCATTGCAGCAAGGATGGTGGGCGGATCGCCCCTGCCAGGCCGGCGGTGGCTACAGTCAGCCTGGCGGGGACGATCCGCCCGCCACCATAATGGGCCCCTCAGATGGAAGAGCTAATTTCCTTAAGGCTGCAACATAGTCTTCAACCTTCTTGTTAGCTCCTTGCTTACGGTGATCAAAGTTAAAGCGATGCACAGCTTTTCATACAGTGGGAGCAAAGTAAGCGTCTAAGTCTGCTATAGCATGTGTAAAAACATTATCATCATCGCCTGATCCAGTTTTATTTTCAATGTAGATGTAAACTCTTAAACCTCCAGGACCTAGCAGTGTAATAGGATTTTCTTTTTCCTGTCAGGAGATAGCTTTTGCTTTCAAAAGTGTCAATATAATTAATTAAATAATCCTTCCATTTCTCCCATTTGAGACTACTAACTTCACCATCCTTTACCATGAAGGGTTGAGGAACCGGGAGATTCATAGTAACCCTGGGTGTAGTTCACAAAGTAGCGCTACGCGAAGTGCGTAGTGCACTAAGCGAGCTACGCGTAGCTACGCGAACTGCGTAGTGCACTGTGCAAAATGCGGTTCGCACAGTGCCGGATGCTTGTCCGCCCTGTGCAATCAGTGCAAACCGCATCTTGCACAGTGCCGCTCAAGTAGATTTCAATTCGAGCGGCAGCTTTCTTAATGCGGACTGGTAGTTTCACATCGCAAGCGGTTGTGAGCATACACGACCACTCGCAATGAGAAACCTGACATCCCTGCATTGAGAATCTCACCAGGAGGTTTATTTTCAACGCTCGCAATCGGCAACTTGATGTTGCTGATAGCGAACAAGGAAAAAGTCTCGCCGGGATATCATTTTGCTTGTTTGCGGTCGCCAACTTGATGTTGAGGACCGCGAGCAAGCAAAAAATTACTGCTACTCGTGTTTGCACTGTGCTACGTGCAATTTGCGTAGTGCGAAGAAGCGCAAACTTCGCAAACCACACGAGTGTAGGGTAGTACTTCAGCCAGGGTTAATTCGTAGTAGCCAAAGAGAATCACAGGCAAAGAACAATTAAAAAATAAATATGTTAAAAACTGAAAAAATATAACCAAAAAACAGTGAACAGGAGGAAAGGAACAAATAAAACAACTTTAAAACTTATAATTATACAATTTGGCTGTAAATACCTTACTAACAAGTACGCAAAAGAGTAAGTGTGCATGTCACTGTTGAAGAAATTGCCAATGTAACACGCAAGGTGAGCATGTCACCGTACCTGGATTCCTTTAATGTGGCCCGTGAAGACAGTATGACACCGTTGTGGAGTAAAGTGAAGAAGCCACTGTAAGACCAATGTAGTAGCAAAGAAAATGAAAGTAACACAAATGAAAGTGACACACTATGGGGTCGATTCTGATTCAGTTTGGTAATCGGCCCGACAGACTCGTACCGGGAGCGGAGTCTGACCGACACCTACAGGCACCGTCCGACATGTGCAGTACGATGTAAAGCCCGTGACCAACAACCGAGCCGTACGGAAAACAAGTCGTACGACCGAGCCGTACAAAAATCAGCTATCCTGCCAGAAAATGGACACGAGCCGCACCGACCGACACAAACCCGTAATGAATCTGAACGATACGTACCCGCGACGTCCGACACACACAGTACGATGCAAAATGCATGAAACTCGACTGATACGCACAGAGTCCAAGCTGCACGACCCACATGGCTTGAAAACGTACCTAAAGCGAGAGAGACCACCGCGATCGACTTGCATGCAACACAGAACACAATCATCGTGAAAGGCATGGAGCAGCCCACACAAGCCAACATGAGCGTCCGACTTGGTCTGAAGAACGTCTCCTACATGCCCACAAAAAACAATGGCAAAAACACAAAAAAAGGACCAGTCAAGCAATGACAAAGTCAATAAGTATAAAAATTAAAAAGAAAACACAAAGACACACCCACAACTCCACCCATAAAAAGGCAAAAAAACACTACCATGACCCTTTGCAAATAAAACAGAGCAGCCAGCAAAGAACAACTTGAGACACCAACCACAGACACACACACAACTCACCCATCACACAACCCACACAACATCAGCACCCCTCCAAAAACTCTCACACATACACCTACCAAAATGGACACCCACCCACCCACACTCACTTGCACCCACACACCCACCCACTCACATCACTCCTCACCACCACCCATCACCATGCCCCTAAGAAGAATCCACAGTTCACAGACACTGAGTTAGAAATATTGGTAGATGAGATCCTCAGAGTGGAGCCACATGTGTTTGTCACATTGGTACAAAGGACCCCCATGTCACAGAAAACCAAGATGTGGGACAGGATCGTGGTCAAGGTGAACGCACAAGCAACAGTGCTTCGCACAAAGACCGACATCCAGAACAGGTGGTATGACGTGCGCAGGAGGGTCAAGAGTCAGCGCACTGGTGGTGGCCCTGCTGCCAAACCAGTCTACTTCCGGACCTGGAAGGAGAAGTTGCAGGACATCCTCCCACCAGAGAGCGTCCATGGCCTAGCAGACATACCAGAGCCTGAAGAGTACACAACAAATATACTGAATATTTTGTCGCAATACACACACATCACGTTAAGGGGATAGTTAAACTGTGCACTAATAGCAAAGGCATAGCAAACAAAAGTCAATTAGCCCAAGAAGTGTATGCTAGTCACACAAACACAATAATGGCCACCTCATAGTGATTTGTAAGTGTGTCATGACATGTACAAACCTACCAAAAATAGGGCAAAGCAGTGGCACTAATCTGAGTAAACACTGTCAGACATCCCTGCCACCACAACCACTATCTCACAGTGAAGCTGACAGACAGGAAGGAATAGTGGGTGTGCCGTGAAGTGAGTGTATTCAAAAGCATGACGGGGTTGTTGTCACAGATAATGTCCCCCCTCACAATTGCACCATCAACACCTCTCTGAAGAATGCTCACCTCAGAGTGGCCTGCAATAGGCTGGCAAGTACTCTGGGACTGGGCTCTGTTGTGGGGAGCACAAGGCCCTGCTGGGAATTGGCCACCACCAAACACTAGGACTCCACTGTCAGTCATATTGTCAGCACAGGCACACCCCCTCACGGGGAAGCAGAGTCAGAAGGAGGGAAGTGAGGGCATGTTGGGAAGGGGGGTGTAGCCCAGGATGCTGGGAGTTGCAGTCACTCACAATACCCACCCACCCACATGGCCCAGCAAGTTCACACTGAACCATGCTCACCTCACAGGGATGGGGAAGGACTGACAAGATCCCTGTGACTGGGCACTGTTGTGAGGAGCAAAAAGCTCTACTGGGAATTGGCCACCATCAAACACCAGGACTCCACTGTCAGCCATCTTGTCAGCACAGGCACACCCCCTCATAGGGAAGCAGAGTCAGATGGAGGGAAGTGAGGGCATGCTGGGAAGGGAGTGTAGCCCAGAGCATGCTGGGAGTTGCAGTCACTCCCAATACCCGCCCACCCACCCACATGACCCAGCAAGTTCACACTGAACCATGCTCACCTCACAGGAAGGAAGGACTGACAGGATCCCTGTGACTGGGCACTGTTGTGGGGAGCACAAAGCTCTACTGGGAATTGGCCACCACCAGAAACCAAGACTCCACTTTCAGCCATCTTGTCAGTAAAGGCACACCCCCTCACAGGAAAGCAGAGTCAGAAGGAGGGAAGTGAGGGCATGCTGGGAAGGCGGTGTAGCCCAGAGCATGCTGGGAGTTGCAGTCACTCACAATACCCACCCAACCACATGGCCCAGCAAGTTCACACTGAACCATGCTCACCTCACTGGGGAGGACTGACAAGATCCCTGTGACTAGGCACTGTTGTGGGGAGCACAAAGCTCTACTGGGAATTAGCCACCACCAAACACCAGGACTCCACTGTCAGCCATCTTGTCAGCACAGGCACACCCCCTCACAGGGAAGCAGAGTCAGAAGTAGGGAAGTGAGGGCATGCTGGGAAGGGTGTGTAGCCCAGAGCATGCTGGGAGTTGCAGTCACTCCCAATACCCACCCACCCACATGACCCAGCAAGTTCACACTGAACCATGCTCACCTCACAGGAAGGAAGTACTGACAGGATCCCTGTGACTGGGCACTGTTGTGGGGAGCACAAAGCTCTACTGGGAATTGGCCACCACCAAACACCAAGACTCCACTTTCAGCCATCTTGTCAGTACAGGCACGCCCCCTCACAGGAAAGCAGAGTCAGAAGGAGGGAAGTGAGGGCATGGTGTGAAGGGGGTGTAGCCCAGAGCATGCTGGGAGTTGCAGTCACTCACAATACCCACCCAACCACATGGCCCAGGAAGTTCACACTGAACCATGCTCACCTCACGGGGATGGGGAAGGACTCACAAGATCCCTGTGACTGGGCACTGTTGTGAGGAGCAAAAAGCTCTACTGGGAATTGGCCACCACCAAACACCAGGACTCCACTGTCAGCCATCTTGTCAGCACAGGCGCACCCCCTCACAGTGAAGCAGAGTCAGAAGGACAACTTGGATCACACCCCTGTGTCAGCCACCTGATGGCCCTTGAGTCCCATTGACCATGTACATCGATATTCATACATGAGCTGTATGTGCGCACACATCAACATGCACACTGAAAGGCCTCATGTTGGCAGGACAATGTGCCACCACAATATCAATCTCGGTCTGTGACAACTGGAGACAATGCAGTGTTCAGGCATGTATCCTGATGTCCCGTTGCAAATGTCATGAATATCAAACATTGTCACAAAGATCAAAGAGGGGTGAATGGTCCACTCTTCCTGTGCAACCTGGTTCATTACTTATTATGTTGCCCCCATTGAAAGCCTCACACATGAACACATGCATAGTGCATGATATCATGTTTTTCCGCATCAGTGTACTGTTGCAGCAGCATCATTGGCTCCCTATTGTTGAAAATATGCTGGGCCTCCCCCTGGAGGTAACCTGGCTGGTTCCCCAGCAGTGCTCAGAGATGAAAAGTGAGAGTGTGTTAGTGCTCAAGTGCTGTGAGTCAAAATCACACACAACACACAAAGGCAAAGGAAAAATGTTGAACATTGTGATGTATGAAGTTACAAACAAAGATGTTGCATGTGTGGATCCAGCTACTCATCCACCGCACCAGGGTCAGTCACTGTCGGTGAACATGTTACAGCCCCATGTGATCCTAGAGCTAAAATCTTGTCTGGGCACTAATGGGAAAGCAGACAGTCTACCTCCAGGTGGAGGCACATGATATTTGCAGTAATGGTGATCCAAAGTAAATGCTGCTACAGTGCACTGAGCCGGCAATCCAAGAAGCACCGCCCCATTCCTGTATACGTATAGGAGGGAATTTACTAAGGAATTAAATAATGTACCTACCATAGCTGCACAAGATGAGTGATACCTTGCCCCCTCCTTCATTGTTAGCACTACCCATTGCAAGATGAATTTATCAGTATCTCTTCCTCCCTCCCTGTTGCAGTATACATAGGTTAACCATTGATGTCTGTAGTAACATAACTGACAATGTCTCTCTCATCCAAACACAGGTGCCACTGGGGAAACAGGAGCATGTGAAGAGGAGTCCCTGTCTCACAGCGACGGCTCGTGGAGGGAGTTACGGTGGGGCAGGAGGGTGGGGAGGGGGAGGGGCAGGGTGGAGGTCGCTAAAAACCGGCATATGGATAATTGCAGGTAAGTAAACAATTTAATTAATAAAACAAATTTCGTAGTGCGCCTTGCATCGCAAAATGCAATGCAGTGCGAGCTACGAAATTCGTTTTATTAATTAAATTGTTTATTTACCTGCAATTATCCATATGCCGGTTTTTAGCAACCTCCGCCCTGCCCCTCCCCCTCCCCGCCCTCCTGCCCCACCGTAACTCCCTCCACGGGCCGTCGCTGCTGTCTCAGACTCTGGTGGAGAATGAGCTCTCTGGTGTGGATTTGTCTCTGTCCTCATCGGATGATGAAGATCAACCTAGAATCTCTGGTGTGAATCATCATGCAGCTCCACCATCAGAAACACCTGCACCCCCTGCAGCCACGCCAACATCTGGCCACAGACCTAACCCCACCGCCAACACCGACAGACCTAGGACACCAAGTTCTAACAGCATAGGGACATGGGCCATCCAGGAAGCATGACACCAGTAGCAACACCCAAGGGGGCTCCTGATCAACTGAGCCTGCCACCACTGGTCCAGCCCGTGTGTCTAGGGGTGGTGGGAGTGGTGTTAGGCAGAGGTCACAGTCTGCAGAGTGTCCTTGACTGCATGATGACCCCCAACTGGTACGCATAGCACCAGAGTATTCAGCCAGGTAGTGGGGGTCCTCAAGGACATGGAACAGGAGCAGGCTGGTAATCATGCACGCATGGAGGCAAGTGATACAAAGTTACTGGTGCGCTAAGTGACAATTTGACTTGCCTTTGCCAGAACAGCAGCAACATGTCCACACCTCTCTGTGTGCCCACAACATCTCTTGCAACAACATCTGTAAATGCCGCAGGAAGGGAGGATGAATCTGGTGGAGAGTCCGATGCAACGTTGACGCCTGCACCTGAGGATCCCCACCAGAAGAAGAAGAGGGGTCGTCCAAAGAAAGACAAGTGAACCACACATGTCCCAGCACATCCACCAGGAACCCAGAACCTGTTTTGGTTTTTGGTCTTTGTGTGCTAAGTGTTTACCTTGTTGCACATGACACAACTCCCCAACATGACATAGAGGGTCCATGTTGTGCTAATGTAGAAGATGAATGGGGACTTCACTCTGGACATTTCATCTATCAATACTTCAAACTCATCTATGAACTTTGGATTCTAAACCTCATGTACAGCACTATCTCCACACATGTATGTAAATAAACTCACTATTACAATATACTTGTCTACTTGCCGTGTGAATCGCGAGCTGTCCTGGTGTTTAAGCAAAGCCAGGACAGCTCGCGATTCACACGGCCCCAAGCTTACAGAGATTTATTCCACTTGAAGCGACGATCACGTTTGGATCGGCTGATACCTATCGCCGGACCTGACTGCACACGAGGTACCAAGATTGCTCCAGCCCTCGTAGATCGGCCCTGCCGTTCTGACCCCAACACACCAATCTTGATTTACTTCGGATACGACTGTCGTTGGCCATATACACGAATTACCCTGATGCTTGAAACTCCGACCGACACGTCTTCTCCACATGACCCAGCACTGCTATCAACTACACCCAGTCCTGATGATGATCCCGATTTAAGTGGATCGAAACACCGTCGACTACCCAGCAAGACCTTAGGCGCCCCTACAAAGTGGTTCACGCAAAAAAGAAAAAAACAACATTAGAATAATCATTCAAATCATCTGGAACCAATGTTTTTACTCACTGTACATATCTATGCACTAGTCGCTTTGCGCCGTCCATGCTGACCACATTGTCACTTGTGTCGCCTCCGTGTTTTTCACTCACACACTTGAGCACCTAGTACAATTTGGGTTGTTTGCAATTTCATTTGTAATCTGCAGTGCTGATACAACTACTGTTTGTTTTGACCCCTTATCTAAATTGTTTATATAAATGATGCCATGAGCACATGCTACAATCAAATAGAGTCTCCTTGTCTCACTTCGGATAATGTTATATTCATATTTTTACTAATTGTCTTCAAATTATACCAGTTGGGACACGATGTGTTATATATAGAACCAGGGAAATGTACACACATGTGTAATCACCATGTCCGCCAGACATACCACCAGAGCATTGGTAGAGTGGAAATGTTTCCGGCTGTGGTATGTCGGTTCCTGTGCCCATGGTGGTATCAGGGCCACATGTGTGCCATTGATTGAGCCTATCACGTTTGGCATCCTCCCCAGTCCATAAAAGGCATCCTTAATCTCTGCGTGTTCACCCGGTCTAGGAAACTTGATGTAGGAGTCTAGGTGAATCAACATCCCCTCTAAGACATCTTGAAGCACACGGCTGAAAATAGTTTGTGACATACCACCAACACTAACCACAGTGTGTTGAAAGGTACCGGTGGCAAAGAAGTGCAGGGCTGCCATCACCTTCACCTTTGGTGTCAGTGCTGTTGGGTATGTGCGGCCAGGTAGCAGATGTTGGGCCAACTGCTCCACCAAGTCATTGATCAGACTCCTGGTGAAGCGGTAACGTTGGATGCTGTCGTGTTCCACCATGGTCTCAAAGTCAGGGAACGGTCTATGGACTGCTGGCGCCCTGCAGTACAGAGATGGATTAAGTAACATTATAATTTCAGCTACCCATGTGGCACTCACCTTGCAAAACATCACATGATACATCATAGCAATACACAAGTAACTAAGGAGTGTGCTGTTGGTTATGGACACATATGTTACCTTCATGTCCATTATCTCACATATCAATGGCACATGTGTACATGAGTTCCTTGGGGTGCAATGGCAAATAAATGGGCTGTGCCACAGTACATATGGACTGCTGCCACATTCAAAACACACAACACAATGACAAGTGAGGACTGATGTTTCACAGGCATCACAACTCCGTGTCACGGAGATAGCCATTGTCCCTGTATTGCCACATGTGCACTGGAATGACATGTTGTATCATGGACATCCCACAGCCAATCATGAGTCCCACAGTTAATGGCCCCTGTGGTCCCTGCAGGCCATACATGGAGGTCCCTGAGACACACCCACAGCATAAATGTGGATGCACAAGGCACATGGTGGACCCTGACATTGGGCACATGGAACCACAAACATCAGAGACACAACATGCACACAGACTGTGTGGGTACATCATGATTGTGGCCATGGGACTGGCTGTGACGTACATGACATGCAACCCTGTACTCATGTTGTATGTGACAGGTCATACACATCTCCAACCTGGGACTGTGTCCATGACTCATGCCCATAAGCCAACACTTGGACATTATATTTGTGAGGTGCACCACACCAAAACTAATCTGTACCCATGAACCCCTGCCCAGCCTGGAAGTGGCTTGACCTAAGTGCCACTCAAGAATAGAAATGTTGGCCTCCCATATACACACAGGTGATACAGCCTTACATGCCATGTGATGCAGTGTAGGACATGCTGTGGTGTTGAAGGTGTGGCCATGGGAACGAAATATGTGTGTAGACCGTCTGCAAGTCACACCAATGTGATCCGACGTGGGTGACTTGTTTACAGACGCACCGTACATGCATGGACCGAGTAATGCTCACACCTTTTCCATTGACTGCACAATGCTTATGCATTACAGTCACCCATATCGGATCACGTTGATGCCAATGGGCAATGCGTTGGCACGGCTCGGTCCGTGCATGTTGGACGCATATGCAATGTGACCCGATGCGGGAGATTTCTACAGTGATGCATCGTGCAGTTCTGGACTGAGCCGTGCGCATGGCTTAGCCATTTATTGCAATCTGAGCCGACGCGGTGACATGTAAGCAGACGCGTCGTACACGCATGGACCGAGATATGCGCACGCATAGCCCATAGAATCGTATCTAGACGGATGCGTTTGGTTTAAAAAATCTGTGTCAGTTTACCGAGCTGTGCGCACTCATTGGCCATGGGCTGTCATGGAGACGGACGCGAATTCAAAATTTGTTCGAGTCATGCGCAGGAAATTCAGTTGGATGCCTACAACAATGTTGCAATCCCAGGGTGTCCTGAAGGTGAGTGTTTTGAACGATGCGGAAGACGTGTAGGAGTCTTACATTTCCATGGATTGGACAGATTCATAGAATGCAACCATGTCTGGCCTATCAGTAAGGGGCAATGTCACAGCATCTGCCTCTGAAGCACAGATTTAAGGCTGGCAGGCCCCCAGGGAGCTCACTTGCCTGCACTATATGCTAAAGAACCACTTTTCTGAATCAACTGCTGTCTATGCTTTCTCTGGATCCTGCAATGGCACGTACTCTGGAGAGGGCCCCAGCATTCACAGAGGAGGAGAACCAGGCCCTGCTGGATGGGGTCCTCCCACAGTACAGCAAGCTGCATGTGAAACCAGGGGAACAGATGAGTGTGCAGTCCTCTGCCTATCATTTTCTGCAATTTGTCGGTCTAAAAGTAATAGACGTGTGCACAGCAGAGTGAGGCATATGCACTGAGTACTGTCAGCTACCTTTTTTGTGGGTACATGTGATGAACAGGAGTTCTGCTGCAGTAGTGCAGTAGTGCAAGCCTTACATTCCTAGCCAATGTTACCATGTCAGACCTGCAGCACTAATGCACATTTATATGAGTGCACTACCTGTGTACCTCTTTTAGCTTTGTGATGAGTACATGTATTTTCAACTGTATGCCACACAATTATGTGGCATGTGTGGTAATGGAGAAGCAATAGATCTGGCTGACCATCGCCCGGGCAGTGAGATCAGTGGGGGTCTACAAGCGCCGGATCCACAACTGCCAGAAGAGGTGGCAGGACCTATGTAGCTGGACCCAAAGGATCGTGAGGGTCCAGCTGAAGCTGTCGCCTCCTTGCCGTAGGGGCGAACACCGGACCCTGACCCCCTACATGCTCAGGATTCTGGCTGTGGTCTTCCTGGACCTGGATGGGCAACTGAAGGCCAGACAGCAGCAAGGAGGGGGTAAGTTCATGCTGAATCTATGAACTGTCTGACATGCTATTTGCAGTCTTTTGGCCTGGTCATACTTCCATATTACGTTGGTCTTGGAGTCCAGGACTCATGTCCCTCAATTGTGTAAGTCACACTTCTCATCTGATTCACAGTTGTGGCCCCTACAGTCTGTGACTATTTTATACTTGGGCACTGTGTCCCTTCAATCAGCTATGCTGAGGGTCCTGCACAGCATATGTTACTGGGACTCTGATGTGTGCATTGTGCATGGGTCTATTCTTTGCACTATGCCTGGTCTCTGACATGTGTTCTATGGGTGCCTTTCATATGTGTTCTAATTGCTGGTCTGGGTCACAACAGGTTTGTGGGTTTCTTAAAAAATACCCATGCAGCAGGTGAGTACATGTAGTGTCCTCATGACTATAAATAGGAAGTATATCACACTAGCCCAGACACCTGCCTACTGTCCAGGCCAATATACTGTTTTAGGTTTACCTGGTCAGTCATGCCCAATCCACGGCATTGGGAGACTCTGTACTCACACTCACGTGATTGGACCTACTGATTGTGCTTCCTGAAATGTGCCATCAGGTGTCTGACACAATATCATTGTAGTGTGGCTTCCTGTTTTGTGACAACTGGTGTGTTGAGGAAGTTAGTGTCAGCAGGACATTTGAGTTATGACAATGGGGATGATACCTGTGCAACATATAGGGGTGTGGTCAGTTGAATGTGCACAATGGTGTATGCAACAGTGACTTTCACGCAGCTGTGTGTCATTAGCAGCAGACTGTGAGGTGCTCATGTTCAGGTAGTTGTGTTTGCAGTCACTCATATGTAACATTTGAGTAATGTAGGTTCAACATAGTCCAAGAACAGTGTGTGGCAGGGGAAAGAGTGGTGCACTTGTCAGCTGCAGAGTTTGGAATGGCCATGACCTATGAATGTGACGCAGTGCAGACTGATGTTATCCGGATGCATTGCCCCATGGCATGTGGCAGTGAAGACTGACTTACCATGCATGTCTGTGCCAGGGCATTGACTTGAGAAGAGGGATCCTGCATTGGAGTCAGAGGTGCTCCATGCACCCCATTGTGTCATTAACTTTCAGTATGTAAGGACATCATTGTGTGTTGTGCTGCTAGGCATCACAAGATTGTGAAATATGAGTCTGGGCATACATTCATCCAGACACCTGTACTGAGTGATTGGCACGTGATGTGATGTATGTCAATAGTATTGTATTTCTACATGGTCATTTTCATGTACAACAATTGTGTATGTGGTGCATGTGTGCACTTTGGGGTTTTATCAGCCAGCATGCAAATGACATATGGGTACAGGTCCAGGAGGGATATGGGTGCCATGGTTGATGTTTAGACTGGCTATTGCCCTGTGTGTGCATTTTGAGCAAATATCAGCTAAGGTTGCCAGTCAATGACCTGTAATGTGGTGTATTGACAGTGTTGTGTGCAGTCAGTGCAGGCAACTAATGTGGTCCTTCTTTTCCTACTTATATGCAGATACACCCACGGGCACAGGAGACAGCACCATGGAACAGGAGGAGCCGCAGAGCCTAGCCTGGGCCAGCAACTGAGGAGTCGGAGGGACCCAGTGGCACGGAGGGTGAGGTGAGCCCCACCGAGGAGTCCTCAGCTGCATCCACCTCAGCTGAGGACCACAGCAGCTCAGAGGATGACTCCCTTATGGGGTGGGTGTCAGCAGCCAGCAAAGCACGGATAGTGATGCTGCTCCCGCCACCACCACCACCACCCTCCCCTCGGCTCCCATCCCAGAGGTCTGTGGCAGCTCCCGTGTTCGGGAGCATGTCTCCTTCCTGCCAGGCACTGCGCCCCCTGCCCATGTCCCCTGCTATCATGAGTATGGAGTCTGTGGACCTGCTTAAACAGATCCATGTAGGGCAGACATCAATGCTGAGTGTCCTCCATGCACACACCAGTCTGTTGACACAACTGGTGTCGTTCATGGAGGGTATCTCATCGGGGATGTCTGCTCTACAGAGGACCAATCAGTCCATGGCCTCCTTCCTGAAGGCAGCAGTATCCCTCCTCCAGCAGTCTCTGACCCCTTCAGCCTCTGCCCAAACAACAACTCCTATCACCCTACCTGTCCCTAGCACACACACACCAGCATGGTCACCCAAACATACAGACACAGACAGCACACAATCACCCAAACAAAAGTCAAAAAGTGCACGCAAGCAAAGTCAGGGGACTGATACCACACACACAGGGGATGGGTCGCAAACACACACACATGCATCCACAGGCACTCTGCAGTCCTCAGATCCCTCTCCCTCCAAGAGCCCTTCCCTTGCCTCATATGCAGCCCCATCCCCTAAGAAGCTCTTCTTGTGTGACCTAGGCCTCTTCCCCTCAGATCCAGCATGTCCAGACTACAGGGGAGAAAGGAAGTCCACACACAAAGAGAAGAGTGCCCCTCACACCTGGACACCCTCCCCCAGGTGCAGGCAGTCTGAGGCCCTCACCCGCAAGTCACCCCGTACCAGGAAGAGCAAGACTCCACCCCCCAGCTCCACTGCACAGTCTCCTTCCTCCATCCTCCAGGTCAGCACACCACAGGTTCCCCCGTCACTCCCTGTCCCAGGTTCCCCCACCCACAGATACATCATCCCCAAAATGTTCAGGCCCTCCCCAACTCCCACTTGCTCTTCCACTGACACCACCACCAGTCTGTCTGTTACTGCAACTACTTTGGGGACCGTGCCCCCCCCAGCTGTCCTGCCAACCTCACCTGCACCCCTTTCCACTCCCATGGGGTTAGGTACTGCAGTGGAGTCCACGACCACCCAGTCTGACATGGGCACTGCAGTGGGGACCATGTCCACTACACCTGACCAGCCCACTGCAGTGGTTCCAGCACCCACCCCATCAGAGTTGTGCCGCACAGTTGTGGTGGCACAAACTATGCCAGAAACCTCCACTGTAGTTGCCACTGACTCTCCTGCACCCACCACCCCTTCACAGCCTCCTTCTGATGAGCCCTGATCCTGTCCCTGCGGTGCCTGGGCTGCCCCATGTATACCCCTCAGAGTGGATTTCCCCAGTCCTTATCAGTGCAGGCAAGCAACGGGTGACTGGTGTCAGTCACACCTTCATTGGACTTTTTATTTTTGGAAGGACATTGGCGTAAATTTCATATTGTATTTTCCCTTTCAGCTGTCAAATTGCTGATTAAAGCATTTTTTGTTATCCTTGTGCCTTTGATTTAGCTGTACATATTGTTGATGCTATGAAACTTTAGCTCTGCGATGAGGGAACTAATTTGTGCACAGTGAGATGTATTAATTGCTTTATCCTAATTTGACATCACTTATTTCAATAATTGCTGTGACACTACTACTTGGAGTGGCTCACCGCAACCAACCACTTACAAAAAATCATAAACAATGTGAACCAAGGAGTGTCAAAATAAACAACTAATTTTTAGCACAATTTCAGCTATTCATTTGAAGAAAAAGAATTCTCAGCAGGCTTGCTTCATGATTTCACTCAACAGTCTTTTTTATTTTCATTGCTTCATAACATCCACTTGCATTGAAGAATCAATTTTCAGTCAGTCATAGATATTTTCAAAGGCCAAAATTATTTTCCAACTGCTACAGCCTACGCGTTTCGTCCCCTCAGGGACATCATCAGGGCTATAAAAAATATAAGAAAAACAACCATAACCAACATGCTCTGATAATATCTCAATCAATCCATAGTTGGAACAAGAAAATAAAAACAAAAAAAAAAACAAATATTTCCTACTCCTGCCTATATACCAATCTAATACCTTTCCCTAATCGATAGTGTTCAAAATCCTGCCTGCCTATACACCATTCTAAATTTCCATCCACATTATTAAGGAATTACCGGACACTTTCATGGTGGCCACAGTATAATTAAAACATTTTTACACTAAACAACAGCAAAATTAATTTCACGTTTTACTCCCTCGTTAATGTACCAACTTTTAGGATATTCACCCAGTACCTAATGTCATTATCCACACTACTTATATATCCCTATGCATTATCCTCACCTTAGAACAATATTGTGGTGTTCCCATCAATGAGTCCATGTCGATTTATGACCCAGTAGATCGTACCATCCTTAACCAATCCTTATATGTCACAAGTTCGCTTACTGAAACTTCCCCTACAATTAGAGAAATCCATGTTGTGTCTTAATTTTCATACGTGCAAATTTACGTAGCCTCTGTACATCTATCACAGCCACTATCGCAAGGGATGTTAGGACCCCATACACTCTAACTCAACTCACCTAAATTTATGGGACAAGGTCAGTAGTTTCTACGTGCTCAATATCCCAGATGAATTGTTGTATTGAATTCTGCCGTGTGGAATCCCCTGGTGGAGTTACTAAGGAAATATATACATGTGGTTGATTAGACTTCCTCAAAATTGTTCAATTCTTCCATTGCTTCAGTACAACGGAGCCCATATTCATAATATTCAATGTGGCACTCCAATACCCCATCAAAAAGCAAACACACTATCCCCTCCCTGGCCAATCATTCAATTTGCCCTTTCATCCCAGACAGTTATATCTAAACCATATTCAACAACCCCAATTTAGCTAACCCTTCAATTCAACAATGTATGCTCACCTATATCACTCCTGAACGTTTCTTACTTCCATTCAGTAACGTTCATTCTAGGCCCAAACTCCAGTTAAATTCCATCAATTCGAATTATACCTATAGTTAAAGAGTAAAATTTCACCAGTCACCTATGATTTTGAGTACTGTTGCTCGCCAAAATCTATAAGATTGGCCTCATTCTTACCTTTCCTAATGTATATGTAGTGAGCCTTGTCCCTCGCTGTTTCTCCAAACTCCGTTCAATGCAACCTTCTTATGTCATCCAAACATTATTCCTAAACTGAAAAGTATTGCAAATGTTTAAATCCCCAATGCTCCCTGTCCTATTCACACCTTCATTAACACTGTCCGTCTCATATTTCAGCCCCATGTACCTTATTCTTAGCATTCCACTCACAACCTCCTCTTCGTGTGGCGACCGGTACGATTAATCCATCGTCAAACACCATCTGTGCCCCTTCTTTCTTTATTTGCCCCACGAACCAATCACATTTCAACTCGATTTCCCGCGAGAAAACCTTAACTAAATTATCCGTTCCCTTCGAGGTCCACTATCTTTGCCTAGTGTAACCAGCCAATCACAATCCACTATGGTTTCGTGCTTTACCAGCCTCTGCCGGAAATACATCTAATTTCTTCCCATTATCGTAGTTCCAAGTTCCCTCCATGGTCCGCTCGCTTTTACCCCGCGTGGTCAGCCAATCGCATTTCAATACACTTCTACGCTTCCCATGCCTCCACCATCAATGCATTGTATTACTTCCTGTTCGTGGCGACCACCAATCATAGTCGTGCATTCTGTTATCCCCCCAAATCTATCTCTCATGAGCCAAAAGTGTACACTCCTTGGTTCACATTGTTTATGATATATTGGTGATGCTGTTTACCCTGACCTTGCTGTGGTGATGCAGGTTTTACAAATGTCTGTTACAGAGGTGTTGATGTGGTGTACTCCATGTGGACCATGAGATATGTTTCCCGTTCAGGTTGGTATCCATGTCATCCTTTGCAGCTGACTGGGTGTGTCATGATTAAGTAATTTAGCACAGGGATGGTAACATTTCATTGGCATACCACATCTGTGGCTTGCACCCATGCATATATGATGTGCTTCACAATGTACAAATTGACACTTTCCCTGACTGTTGTCCCATCTCCACTGTACATGCAGGTGTCGTCATCATTGGTGTAAAGTCAACTGTGTCCTCTGTGCAACTTGGTAGACATATGTATTGTCTATGTGCAAGTGACTTGAAGGGCAGTACTGTACCCAGGCGTATGTCACCAGTGCCTACATTGGGTGGTAAATGATGGTTGACTGAACAAGTGTTGTGCTGTTATGTCCAGGAGTCATACATAATGGTTGGCATGTGCTGCTATTTCCATGATGACACTTACCTTGAGGTCATTGTGATGATGGGGGATTATCACCCTTTGCCACAATGGTCAACTTTAGCTTAGTTTGTGTCCACCCATTTTACATTGGATGTACACACTGATGGGGGTTTTAAATTGTTGGCTCAGTGCCCTTTCAAAGCTTGACTTGAGTAGCCCACACTTTGGTGTTGATCACACATGTGATGGTAGTTACATTGTGTGTCATAAATCAATTTCACTGTTGAGGCTATTTGTCAGGCACTACACACTGTTGGCATGATGTTGTGGTGAAAGATATTTGGCTGACATACCTGTGGTTGATGTTTGATGAATGTGTGGCGCATCATCCTCCCTATAGGTGGGGGTGTCAATATTGTCTGCCACACTGACCCCTATAGGTGGGTGAGGCAGTAGTGATGGGCAACATGCCCCTATGGGTGGGGTGGCATCAGTGATAGTGCACATGCCCCTATGGGTGGGTGGCATCAGTGATAGTGCATATGCCCCTATGGGTGGGGTGCCATCGGTGATAGTGCACATGCCCCTATGGGTGGGGTGGCATCAGTGATAGGTGACATGCCCCTATGGGTGGGGTGGCATCAGTGATAGGCAACATGACACATATGGGTGGGGTAGCATCAGTGGTAGTGCACATGACACATATGGGTGGGGTGGCATCAGTGATAGAGCACATGACACATATGGGTGGGGTGGTATCAGTGATAGGTAACATGCCCCTATGGGTGGGGTGGCATCAGTGATAGGTAACATTCCCCTATGGGTGGGGTCGCATAAGTGATAGGTAACATGCCCCTATGGGTGGGGTGGCATCAGTGATAGGTAACATGCCCCTATGGGTGAGGTAGCATCAGTGATAGTTAACATGCCCCTATGAGTGGGGTGGCATCAGTGATAGTGCACATGCCCCATTGGGTGGGGTGGCATCAGTGATAGTGCACATGCCCCTATGGGTGGGGTGGCATCAGTGGTAGGCAACATGACACATATGGGTGTGGTGGCATCAGTGATAGAGCACATGACACATAAGGGTAGGGTGGCATCAGTGATAGAGCACCTGACACATATGGGTGGGGTGGCATCAGTGAGAGAGCACATGACACAAATGGGTGGGGTGGCATCAGTGATAGGCAACATGACATATATGGGTTGGGTGGTATCAGTGATAGAGCACATGACACATATGGGTGGGGTGGCTTCAGTGATAGGTAACAAGCCCCTATGGGTGGGGTGGCAGTAGTGATGGCCCTGGGTTCCCTGAGGAGGCGTGGTACTGGTGGACAGAGTGTGGACCCCCAGGATTTCTTTGTAGGGTGGGTGTCAGAATTACCGTCTGCGCAGTCCATGTCTGTTCCTGATCCGGTCATATATGTAAAGGGCTGGTATGACCTGCGCGATTGGATTTATGCTCCGTCTTGATCCATTGCTAGCTGCTACATTTCTAATCCGTGGAATGGGTTAATGGTGCAAATCGGAGTTGATATGCAGCTCTTCCGGGTGCTGTGACGTGGTTGCGTGGTGACCCGTCTGTAACGTAGGAACTGTGCGTCGTACTTGACCGGCTGGAAGTAGCAGTGGTTATGGTGCCATGCGGCGCGAATTGAGTGTTTCTCGGTCAGGCTCGGACGGAAATTGTGGATGGAGTCTGAGCATGCGTGTCGGTCGGGAATTTGACACTTGTCCGCCTCTTACTTCCTCGCCCGGACTGTCCAGCTCCTGGTACGGTTTGGCCGTAAGGTAAGGCTACTCACACGTATCGGAGGGCTGACTGACCGAGATCAGAATCGGCCCCTATGTGTGCGTGTCACCGCAGGGGAGAAATGGCACCAAAATCAAAGTGTTATACCAGATGTGCGTGTCACCGCAGAAGAACAAAATGGCCACCACATTACAACATTACATAAAGTGCATGAAGCTTTACTGCTTATGCTGTAATGATAAGATCTGTGATCCCGGCAAGCAGGAATGACAACAACACGCGGACACAGCGTCTTACGCAGAGCGTGTCTCATGGACTGTGAGAGCTCTACATGAAACCTCTTCAAGAATGGATGCTCTGTCTTCTACTGACCCCTGACATTCCAAACTTGTGAAGGTCTGAGAATGAGAATGCAGTGAGCTCACCAAGAAGACACGAGCTGACAACAAAACATAGAACAACCCTCGGATCACTTTTATCAAAATATAATTGGTAATTGTATTCGATGTGAGCGGGGCTTGAACAATATCTAGCTTGAATATGTTAAGCAAAATTATGCTGATTTGGAAAAATCAGCCTTATTTCACAACCCTCTGACTATATGAAAAGATTATACAAATTCAGTGAAACGTGTATGAATGGGCAGACGTTGTGCACTAAGGGAAAGTTTGGAAGTAAGAAAGACCTTAGTTAGGATCTATGCTGTCCTAAAAATTAATACTGATCTAAAGCTGTATTTGTCAATTTCAATTTCAAATAACTTTACTTGGCTGGAGTCATAAAAGCAGACCTTCAGCATTAAAACATATAGAAGATAAACATTTCAGCTAAGATGTAAATTCAATTCAATGAAGGATACAATGAGTTTTATAATACATATGAATCACAAAGAGTTTAAACGTTCATGTCATTTCCTAAAGTGCTCCAGTACAATCCAAAGTGCAAAAGTGTCACAAAACTATTTAAGAAGCATACTGTTTCTAATATAAAAGCTACTCTTATAAAAGTTAAGATTGCATAGCAGATGTCTGGTGATCCTAAACATTTCAAGAAGACAGGCCCATTCCTATAATGTCTCAAATTCGTCGTTCTCAGAATGGGCATCAGAAAGGAGAGCCTTGGAACTGAATACAAAGTGCAAAATAAGATAAAGCGGCCAGTACTTTGCATAGAAACATTGTCTCTGCAACATGGGGGGTAAATTACGTTGTCAGGCCCCTGACAGAGGAAAAGCAAATCTAAAATGCAATAAACAAGGTCCAAGGAGTATAAGATAATGACGCTGCATAGGATTTGTGAAACAGCCTAGGTAGGGCTCTATACTTCTTGCAGTTGGCACTGATGAGTAGTTGACAATTTATTCCATTGCTTGGGCCTTCTCTAGATGTGAATTCACGCATTGATCCAAGTAACATTTTTTAACCCGATGTTTGTGTTCTGACCCTATTATAAGAGGAATATTGTATAATTCTTGAAGGTCTATGGTCGTGAAAGAATCCCTCAAAACTGAAAGCCAGGGTCTCTGATCTGCCCTATCCAGTGACAAACAATCAATGATACAGGTCCTGACAAGGCCTGCCTCGGGGGTTCCCCAAAGCTTTATCCACATAACAGTGGGGCAAGCCCAATCAGATCCTCCAGGTATGGCATCCCGAGTTCCTCATGGCAAATGAGCATAACAGTGCTCCCAGGAACTGCCGTTAGTTTGCGGATAAAATGATTTCCAACTCGTTGGAAGATCCTTGCTTCATTAGATTTGCCTTGCCATAACCCTGCACCATATAGCATGGCCGAGCTACATTTGCTTATTGTATAAACTCAACATTTGTATGATTGTTTTATTCTTCAACTTATGTGTAAATCTGAATATGGATTCAATATTCCTGTTAAAATACTGCATTCTCAAGGTTAAAAGAGCAGTCTAATCCAAAAATGGGCCCGAAAAATCCCGAAATTATTGAAAGATGTAAATGAAAATGCCCCATAACAAAGCGCTTCGACTTCGTGTTTGGCGGCTACAAGCCATCATACAAGACTTTGAAAAATTAACCTGCAGGTCCAAGTAATTTATATAGGCTACAAACATGTCTAAAAGAGTCTTGCAAGCAAAAAGCAACATGTCATCGGCATATAACAATATGGGTATACATTTACTTTTCGTTCATGGCAGATCCATTTATAACATTTATATACAGCAGGAAGAGGGAAGAGGAAAGAGGCCAGAACGCACCCTTGTCTGAGACCCCTAGTGGAGCTAATATGGGGTGAACATTCTCCATAAGGGCAGTAACACACCCTGACTGTGAAATCCTAGAGTAGGCGTCTAATAAGGATGAGGAGTTCTTTCTCGACCCCATCCGGCCCATCAAATTCCATAACTTGGAGCGATTCACTAGATCAAAGGCACTCAACAATTAAATAAAGGGCAGGCGTAACAAGCCCAGTTTACCCATACCATACTTTGCCGCTATAAGATAAAGGTTTGAACACTGTTCGGTAGTGCCAACGCCAGGCCTGAATCCAAATTGGATTTCAGTCAGGACATTATTTTCTGTGGGACAAACTTCTAGGCAGGACACTAACACTTGGCCCAAGATCTTGATACTGGAGTCCAGTGAGGAGATCGACCTATAACAGTGAGGCTGAGTTCTGTCCTCCTTTTTAAGAGTCAGGGATAGGACGTGAAACTACAGATCTCAAAATATTGGTAGTATTTAACATATGTATTCAATAAATTGAAGAGAGCTCTATTGTTGCGATTTAGAGCAGCCACTATCTGTTATTTGTTGTGTTTCCCACAGGGATATTTTGGTGATCGGAAAGGGAAAAAATGTATTTGTGATGATATTTCATCCGAAACTCTACTGCACTTTACATTATTCTGTAAATGTTATAAAACATTTAGATCACTATTTTCATTACCTCTTTTAAGGATATACAATTTTAAGCAATGCTGAGTTGCCTTTCATTTCTGACCAGTGTTACCAAATGCTGACTTCTCTTTTAGATTTGGTAGTTTTCTTTAACCAGCTGTGTCCTATTGTAAATGTTTGGATATTTAGGTGGGGGCCTATTTTAAGCCTTTGTATGTTTTATCATATTTGCATTTATTTTCACAGTATGGCTAGTTTTATGAATATTTTATGATTTTCTTTGACATTATAATAAAGAATTAATTGATTGATTAACACAATCACACACTAATGGATGACGTCTGGCTGAAAACACTGTAAATAACTATGTTATGCATACTTTTAGTGAAATCAAGAGGTCTTGGATAAAACAGACCTAAAAAAGTCAGTTGTTTTGGCAGCCTCTTCCCGTTAAGAATGAAAGTAAAAAGAAAAAGTCAAGAAAAAAGGGGATAAAGAAAGGAAGGAAGGCAAAAAAGCAAAGAAGGTTAGCAATAAATAATAAAGGAAAGCAAGCAAAAAAGAGAGGGGGAGAATGCGTGGCAAGCAAAACAGAAAGGAAGGCAAAAAGAAAGGAATGAAGGTAAAAAGGAAGGAAAGAAGAAAAAAGAAGGAAGGAAGAAGGAAAGAAAAACAAAACAAAACAAAAAAGAAGGAAAGAAGGCAAAAAATAAAAAGGGAAAGAAGGAAGGAAGGAAAAAATTAAAGCACAACAGAAAGTGAAGAAAAAGTAAAGATTGAAGAAAGAAAGAAGGTAAGAAAGAAGTAAAGAAAAAGCTAATTGAGGAAAGAAAGACAAATGGCAAAAAAGAAGGAAAGCAGGAAAGAAAAAGGAAAGATTTTAAGAGTAAAGAAAGAAGGAAATAAGTAAGGAAAGAAAAATGGAAATAAGAAAGAAAGAAAGAACGAAAGTAATAAAGAAGAAAAGAAAGAAAGAAAGAAAGAAAGAAAGAAAGAAAGAAAGAAAGAAAGAAAGAAAGAAAGAAAGAAAGAAAAAGACAAAAAAGAAAGGAATGAAAGGAAAGGAGGAAGACAGAAAAAAAACAAGGAAAAAAATGAAAACATGCAAGAAAGAAAGAAAGAAAGAAAGAAAGAAAGAAAGAAAGAAAGAAAGGAAAGAAAGAAAGAAAGAAGAGAAGAGGGAACGGAAAGACGGAAAGTAAGATGGAAAAAGGAAAGGAAAGGAGGAAAAAAGTACAGAAGGAAAAAAAAGAAAGGAGGATAGAAAGGGAAAAATACAAAAAAGAAAGAACAAAAGAAAAGTTGAAAGGAAGAAAGAAAAAAGGAAAGATGACAGAAAGAATGAAAATAATGAAAGGCAAAAAGAACGAAGGAATGAAAAAGGGAAACACAAATAAGGAAAGACCTAAGGAAAGACCTAAAGAAAGAAAAGAAAAGAATGAAAGGAGACAATTAAAAGAAGGAAAGAAAAGGGGAAGAAGGGAAGAATAATAAAAGACAGAAAAAAAGAAAGACGGAAAAATTGAAAGAAGTTGGAAAGAATGATAGAAGGGCTGAAAGACCAAATATGGAAAAATGGAACGAAAGAGGGTTCATAGTATAAAATATTGGATACTAGAACCCAAACACACCCCACCTATGTTTAAATAAAAGTGTTACAAGTGTGCCACATTTTAAACAGAGTAAAGTTTGTTTTTCTTCCTGGGTAAAGTTTAATGAAGACCCTTGATAATATGTAGTCTATAAATACAAATGGCATGTTGGGAAGTAGCATTAGATCAGAAAGATAAAGGCAATCCCAAAAGGAATTTGCAAAATTACTGACAGGAGATAAGAAATGATTAAGCGGGAACGTGACCTGTGCTCATTTCAAAGGTGTCCTACTTTCATAAGGCACCACTAAAGTAATAAAGAAGTAAAAAGAAAAAAACAGTGGCAATGAAGGGAACTTATGTGCAGATGTGCTTCTTGTGAAAAAGCAAAATGTAGTCACTCAAAGTCAAGTTAACCAGTTGCTCTACTAGGCTGACCCATCGCCATCGCACCATGCTATATGCTGTAGTGGATGGAAGCAAATTGTGAATGATACAACAGACCAATGGAGGAAGAGAGGTGGCTCAAAGTACCTTTAAGTAAGTATATTATAAATACTATTTTGTAAACTCAAAAGATCTTGGCTAACGCCGGACCTAAAACAGCAGTGTCATTTGATGTGCGGGCAGCAGCTTTAAATCAGATTCAATTGCATCTTGTTTCCAAAGTTTTTTCCATGTGTTCACAAATAGTTCACAATTAGTTCACAAAAAAAGACTTCTCACCCAACCCAGTAACTGTATGTAACTCATATCTGAATACAAAGTACCTCTTTCTTCTGCACATATAATGTTTTGCATCACACCTGTACATACATTAACTAAAGACTGGAATGTACTGGAGGGTGAAATTCCTCCCTTTGCTCTTTTTAGGTCTGACTAAAGATTCACCTATCTGATGAATGTCATGTAAATACATGAAGAGCATCATTGGATCGGCTTCTTTCTACGATTACATGCTTGGGCCAGCCCCGTTCAACTATTGCTTTTCTGAATTTCCAGACATGCAGTTTGGCATTTTGCAAAGCTCTTAATTTAGAGTGGTGATTGGCAAGGTGCTAATTCCTAGACCTCTGCTAGCAGGTTGCTCATTTTACACTTAGAGGACCCTATTTTTTACTGCCACCGGGCCACTCATTTTACATGGCCCCCACGGCTCCACTGCTGCTTGTGCAATGCTTTCTCATTTCAAATCTTTGCTGCTTTCACTGTGTTCTGCTTCTGTCACCTGGTCATTAATCTTCGGTGGGCTAAAACATGCCACACACTGAAATGAACAAATGTAGTTTGCAAATTAAACTCATGCCTGCTTGACTTTTCTACTGCTTGTTTCCAATGCCAATATTTCTTGAGGATACATCAAGATGTGTCTCTCTTGGAAGATGAACCAAATACTTGGAATGTTGACTTTACTTGTATGTGTCCCCTCTTGATGTGCATTCACTCCCACCTGCATCATGTAGTTTGTAGTAAGCACATATGTTGATTAGTAGGGGCGCAACTAGAACCAAACTTCGGGGGGCTAACACTTACACCAGTGGCAGCGGAGCTATCCTCAGAGCTGAATCAAAATTACTTGTGAGGGCTCCATTCACCCTTTTGGTACAACACATGAAAAGGAGCGGCTAGTCTGAGTGATACATGGCCACAAAGACATTTTGCAGCGCACTAGGTTGGTCTTACCATAACAAGATTTACTAACACTTACTATGGGTTTAGGGTTCTCCCTCCAGAAATTTGTGAAGGGTTAATAACAAATGTTCTTTTCTTTTAGTACACATTGAACCATTAGACTTGGTAATATGCAGAATTTCAGATTCTAGTTTCTGGGATAAACAGCATCTAATGGTGCATTCTATAACACACTCTTACATTTCTATTAGTCTCAACCTAATCAGTCTTAAAACAGTGCTTACAAAATATTTGGGCGTCCACCAAGAAATTAAGCTTTGTAAAAATGGCACTGGTTATGCACAATGTTATAGTTATTGTTCTGTTCATACTATATTTACCAGCATATAATAACAACACAAAATTTGCAGTGCAGAGTTAGTACATGAATCAACTCTGTTGCAGTAAGAGGGGAGAATGACTGGTGGCCAGCCTTGAGAACAAACAGAATGTTGAAATATGGATGTCACATTTGGAAATTTGAAAATATGTTGATTATACAAACACTCATGAAAGCCCGAAACTGAGCATGAACTGTGAATATGCAAAGTGCCAGCACAATACAGAAACAATACCAAAACTTGCAACATACTCACAAGCAATGGTAGCTATAGAATATAGTAATACAATTTATGAACCTATTTGGCAGCATTGCTTCAACTCGTCTTCAACTAAAGCCTTTAAAATGTTTACATATTCTATAATGCGTGTATGTAGCAGGCCTGGGCATAGTTTTGCTACGCAGAACTCCACGAAGTGACATAAAAACTCTGGGAAGTTCCGCAAGTTGCAGAGTGCTGTGTGAACTGCTGTTCACGCTGGTTTTTCTGCCCCCCAGGTAGAAATTCTACTCGAGCTGTAGCTGAAGCTCGCAAACTTACCGCTCATGAGCGAGAGCAGAAAAAAAACTCGGCTACACTACGCGGAGTGGAATTTTCACCCTCCGCTCCACGGAGCGTAAAATGCAGAAAACTGCGAATGGAGCGGACTTCATCACCCAGGTCTAGTATGTAGCAACAGCGAAGGGGCTGAATCAGAAATGGATTTGAAAAAGATTCAAGACAATCAGTGTTGCAAATACATCCTGTGCCCTGTGCACCCCCAGCGTTTTTTCTGACTGGTACTGGTGGTAACAGACTCTGACCCTGGGCTCTGCCTAACCAGGTCCAGGACCAGTGCTATGCTGTAAGAGACACTTAAAGTACAGTGAAATCACCTACATACACTAGGATACACTATGTGTTAGGGTACCCCAATGATTGGCATGACCTCCCCTAAAAGGCCCTAGTACAGAATAAGGCAGGGGGAATTAAACTACCTTTAAGTCCCTAGTATATAATAGGGCATGGGAGTTCAGAGGCCAGCAGGCCCTCTGCATTTGCATGTGTGTCCTGCTAAAGCCTGATGTAGGTTTAAAAGCAGTCCTGTGCTGCAGGACTCCTTTTAAAATTCAAATTTTGACCAAACTCGATGTTGGTATTTGGGGCACTTAAAAAGAAGTTTTATATACCCTGGGTTTAGTGAAATTGTACATTTCACTCTCCACATTGTTATAAAGTGCTTCCCAAAACGGACTTTTACACTAGGAGTACTGTGGAAGGAGAATCTGCAATATTTGTACATGTTCAGACCCCTAAAGTCTCCCCTAGGTATTCCAGGGGAGTGGGGTCCTGTCTATACAGGCATGGTCCTTATAAAATATGTTTTGTACGCACTGGTGTTGGAAAAATGGCCCAAGTCATTTTGCCCATTGTAAATCCCCTGGTACCTAGGTTAACATGGCAAGAAGTTATTAACTAATAATTTCGGCTAAGAGAATCATAAAAATTCCATTCAAAGACTTCTTGGAATGGTATTAATAAATCCAACACTATGGTATCAGCGAATTTCTCCTAAAGTGGACAGACAAGAAGTTATATGAATTTCTTGTCAGTAAGCCAAAATTCAGCCTTTCAGTGGTCTGTCCTGATTGGTCAGAGTTGAGTGGATTAGCCAGGCTCCTTTGAGGTGATAGATAGCCCCTGGGGTTAGCCAGCTCTTCTGGGAGGGCAGGGTTCCACTACATAGCTAGAGGGGGGCCAAGGTTCGAAAACCGCATTCTTCAATGGAAGGAGGAGATATGCAGAAGAAGTCAGCCTAATTACACCTCTCCTCTTTGAACCCAGCCTAATGGTGGGATTAAGGAAGGAAGCAGGAGCCTGAGTAGAAGCTCAAATTCTGTAACGCATTAGTCAGCCCAAAAACTTTGTGAGCTCGGTCGAGGCTTGGCAGGTGTTATTTCTCCTATATCTACCATCGTAAATTAACTGTGATCCATAATGGAGGTCTTTGCATCCATGACTTTCCCGAGAACAGTCCCCATGTAGTTCCTGTGACCAGCCCATGGCGCCCCCTCCTCCCATGGTAACACCTGCCCTCTGTCGACCGAGCTGGAGCTGCTGGGGATCCGCCTGTGATGAGATGAAAGCTTCTTGGTAACAGCGCGACCAGCTCCCTCTGTCACTGCCCTCTTACTGTGTGTGGGAGTGTGTGTGCCTGTTTTAAATCATAGTACTAGTTTGCAAGTTTAGCATGCGTATTGCTGTGTTTTAACCTCTGGGCATGTGTTGTTCTCTGTGTATATGTCTGATTGTGTTCATGTACTTATGTGTAGTAAGTGCATATTTCTGTGTTTTCACCTCTGGGTATGTGTGGTTCTCTGTGTATATGTCTGACTGTGTTTATGTGCTTATGTATAGTGTGTGTGAATTTTTGTGTTTACTTAGTTAGTGCCTGTGTCTCTGTGTGTTTGTGTGTCTTTGTTTGTTTGCGTGCATATGTCCACATTCATATTTACTTCATCATTCTGAGGGAATTAGATGGGTGTCTTTGCTCCAGTTTTTTATATTGTGAAGCTGGTATTTTGAGTTAGACAGGAAAATGGTTGTAGTCCACATGCAACCTCAATACCAGCAGCACGTAAAATATCCTCAACGGTCTACTATAAAATACTGAAACATCACAAAACCACGAACATAAAGTCACTTTGATGTTATCTGAAATGAAAAGTAAAGCAAATTCATCTCACTTTGAGTTTTGTGCATGGTGCTTTCTATACAAAGTGGACTACATGGCCTGGCCTTGCTAATTGCATCACCGAAATAACCAAACTGCACTTAATATTGGAAATAGACTGTCTTTCTTAACTATGTGTAGGGGACATAAGAACCAGGCAAATTTAGTAGTCTGCGGTGCAAAAGCCTCCTGTGGTTAACCGGTTCTACTGATTTAGAGGACTCTGTGATATGTGGATGACTTTCCGCCAACCTCTGTTTTCATGCCAATAGAGCCAAGTATGCTGGTACTGGTAGTTTCACAATCCCTTTTAGCAGTATGGACCTACAAGCCAAACATGCTGACTCATGCTGGCTGAAAAAAAAGCAACGCAGGATTCATTCTGGCACAAAGCTCGTCTGCCACTGAGACGCTGCATAGATTACAACGGGCATAGATTACAACGGGCACAACAAACAAGAAATCTCCGCGAGCACGCAAAATGCAGTGTGATCGCTGAGATTTCTTGCTGTTTCGCAGAATTTTGCCTAGGACAAGTCCGCAAATTCCGCCCTCCCCTAGTGTTTAGCCAGCTCTTCTCTACATGCTGTGGTCTCAGTTATGAAGAATTTTGGAGAAATGGTGCTCTCTGGGAGGAGAAAATAGTGCCACACTTTGGAGCATGCGGTCATACCCTGGAATGTTGCCCTGAACCTCATTGGACAGGAGTGCCCTCCTGCTTGACCCAGACAACTTGAAATATGTGAGGGGGCTGAGTCTCTCAGGTCTGCTACTTGAAACTTAAGAAAGAATGGGGGTCCATGCTGAGAAGTTTGATTAGGACCAACCAGGCTCTGCACTCTGAAGCCGTTGCCTGCTGAGCAAGCCAGAACTACAGCCCTGTGGACCACCTTGCTTCAAAAGGGCTAAAGCGTGAACTACCTGCAAGCTACAGGTTAACAGAGCTCTCCTCGAAAATCGCGACCAAGAATCCTAAGCCTGGAGTACTATCAGTGTATATGTTAAGGTTATGTCCAAGTGGAATGTGGGAACTGAAGTCTCAAACTTTCAAGAACCTTTGTGGAGCTTCCAGACCCTTGGAGGGAGTTTGGAACACTTTGGGACCCTTTGAGAAATTTCAGGAAGAACTTCAAAAAGATAGGAGAAGTTTGGAGCAACTTTGGAAAAAAGCTCCATGAGTAGACTACCTCGACCTAGACAGCCAAGTGGCGACCCTCAACCACGAACCAGCCTGCCGTCCAGGTTCATCCCACTGAAAATCTCCAGAGGGTGGACTTCTAGTGTTTGACTGGGAGCAAGCAGAACCCCAAACCGACAAACCCTCACTGATCCGGCCTGGTGAAGAGCATTGAGGGGCCCCTGAAGAAAAAGCTCTGTAAAGGTTTTTAAGTACGAACATTGAAAAGATGACTGGGACCGCCATGAAAGCTAAGCCATCCAACTTTAACTGCAAGTCAGCCTGGATCCCTGGTTCATCCAGCTGGAAAGCTCCAGAGGTCTGACTTCCACAAGTTTAACCAGGAGATCATTGCAAAGCAAGCCGACAAACCCTCACCAAATCTGGACTGGCTAAGAGCGTCAACAGACCCCGGTAAGAAAAGCTCCAGAAAAGTTTCTAGGTGAGAAGCTAAAAAGTTTGACTGAAACCTACTGTGAGGGGTAGCTGAACAGGGCTCCATCGCAGTCAGGCTGAAACTTTGTCTAAGTCTAGCGTGACTAGGGGCCGTATTACACATTATCACTGTGCCCGGCGTACCTTTCATATGGTTCGCCGGGTGCAAACAGTGATAATGGGCCCCAATATGAGGTATGCGCTGCCCATTCATGTGAAATCACGGAGCAGTGGCCCTGTGTTTTCACAGTGAAGGTGGCATCCAACCTGCATTTTCAAAGGGGTTTAGAGATCCACTTGCAGGCGGGTGCAGTCAGTGACCACACCCACCTGTCAGGGAATGTCTGGAGGATGTCTGGGGTCCACGGTACCACCTTTACAACCTGCAGAGGGCTGCTGTTAGGAGGCTCACTGACAGTGTGCCACCTTTTAAATAGCGCACTGTCAGTGGACTCCTGAGGGCTTCTTTAACTCTGCCCCCATGTCTGTAATACTGCACGGGCACAGAGTCAAAGGAAATTACCTCATTTGCATAAGGCTCTGTTGCTAGCGGTCGAGCTTTAAGTGCGCCAGCGCTATTTATATTATAGAAGGGGATGCACAAGCTTCCGTGTCCCCTTCTATAATACCAAAGTGCCCTGGGGGCATGCAAAGCAGGCACAAACGCCTGTTGCACCCCCGTGGCTCCATCTGTAATATTGTCCAAATATCCCAATAGGTGCTATAGTTTTCTATGTGCTATATAGTGCTAAATATTTTAAAAATTCATATCGCCGGTTCCCTACATTGTTTTTCTTTTGTTTTGATGTGATTTTCAAGGTAGAAATATTTCCTATTTGTATACATTGGTATTGGCTTTTTATTGTGAGTTGAGTCTTAATTATTTACTGGATTGGTGTTTTAAAATGCTTTACATATCTGTTTTTGAAGTTAAGTGTGCCTGCTAGCAGCCAAGTTACCAAGGGTTGAGCATGGGAATAATTTTATGAGATCTGCACTAAGCCCTATATTGTGTTAGTGGTAGATATACATTTACCGATGCTAATAACCCACTTTCCAACAAACAGGAATAACTAGAGTAAGAAATACAACACTGCAACACTCCACATATCACAATATTTTGAGTCCCTTGATTAAAGAATCAATGATTAAATAATATCAAATATTATTGGATCATTGATTCTTTAATCAAGAGACTCAAAATATTGTGATATGTGGAGTGCTGCAGTGTTGTATCGTTTGTAAATTGTACCTAATCGGCTGATTGGGTGGTGGGAAGTGAGGTGCTATCTTCCCCATTTCTGCAGGCACCCGCACGCGTGAAATTGACAGTGGATTGTACTTATAGTGTATTCCTTCTAGAGCGCCGCAAAACTCCTTAGCACTTAAAAAAACTTATTAGAGTAAGAAATAGAATGAGACGCAGGCATATTAATTTCTATTGTGTTGCAGCAGGCAAAGGAGTGGGCACAATATATAGGCCAAGCAAGTCTTATCCCAACTTCATTTGAACTTCACAGGCAGAGCATGAATCCTCTGAACAGGAAACAAGTACTGCCAGACAATAGATACCTACTTTTAACATTTGGAATTTCAATAAATGCCCTTCTTTATGATTCAATCCATGGTCATCTCAAACCCTGGCCATTATTGTCTGTATCACCATTTCCTGTCACTGGCTAACTTCTACTTCTTTTTATCACCTCCTTTTTTCTTGTTTCTCCCCTCTCTGTTCATTCTCTCTTCTGTGCTTATCAGTCACCCTTCTTTTGTCTTTCTCCATTTATCCTCCTTTATCATTCCTGTAATCAATCTCATTGTTGTTATGTTATGTTATGTTAATTGGGCTCTTCTATAGCGCAACGGCTACTCCAGTCGGAGTGTCCCGGCGCTTTGGCGAAGAAGTCCTTTAATGGAAAGGAACATAACTGCAAAAAAGGAACAGCAAAATTAACTAGTAAAAAGCCAGGTTTTTAATGCCTTTCTAAAAGACAACAGACTGGGGGCCTGTCTAAGAACAATAGGAAGTTCATTCCAAGCGCGCGGAGCCAGGTAGTGGAAGGAACGCCCTCCTTGTCTGGTTCGCTTGATGGATGGAACGACCATTTTAGACAAGGAGGCAGATCGCAGAGCTCTGCTCGGCTTGTAAAAAGCAAGGCGCTTTCTAATATACCTAGGGCCTGAGTCATGAAGAGCCTTATAGGTTAACGTCAGGCTTTTGAAGAGAACCCTCTTGGCTATAGGGAGCCAGTGCAGTTCCTTCAACAAGTTAGAGGCACTAGTTCGTCTGGGGAGTCCATAAATGGCCCTAGCGGCTGAATTTTGGACTACCTGCAGTCTCCTTATCAAATATTTTGGGAGTCCCAGATAGAGGGCATTTGCATAGTCCAAACGCGACCCGACAAGTGCTTGGACTATGACCCTTCGATGGTTCACCGAAATCAAGGGGAGAAATTTCCTGAGCATCCGCAGGATTCCAAAGCATTTCCCCGAAAGACACGCAATTTGAGGCCCAAAGGTTAACTCATTGTCAACAATGATACCCAGGTTTTTAGCCTTGGTACTAGCATTGGCAGGAGGAAACAGATCTTGTGGCCACCAACTTTTCCAGTTTGGTTCAGAGACACATCCGAAGAACAGCAGCTCCGATTTATCGGAGTTGCATTTCAAACCGTGTCTTTTGAACCAATCAAAGACTGCCTCTAAGCAGCCTCTGATACGGATCCCATCAAACACCTCGTTCTTGTTATAAGTAAACAAGAGCTGGGTGTCGTCAGCGTAAGACACGATCTGAGCGCCAAACGACTCCGCAACCTCTGCAAGGGGGGCCATAAAGATGTTAAAAAGCAGGGGGCTAAGAATAGACCCCTGAGGGACCCCCACTTCCAGGGCTGCCATAGCTGCGGAGTGAGGTGGCGCCCAGATCGTTTGTCGACGGCTGGCTAGAAATGATTTAAGCCAGTTCCACACCGTCCCCCTGAGGCCACAATTCCAGAGTCGAGTTAAGAGGGTATCATGGGGAACGGTGTCGAACGCCGCCGACAGGTCTAACATGACCAACATGGCCTTTCCCCCAGTATCTAAAACCTCTCTAATGGCGGTGGTGACTTCAAGTAATGCGGTCTCTGTGCTGTAATTCGCACGAAACCCAGATTGAGTAGTGTGCAACAAGTTGTTATTCTCGATAAAGTCAGAGATAGATCTGTGCACGTGTCTTTCCGCCACCTTCGCCAGAGCGGGGAGGAGAGAGATAGGCCTATAGTTGGCATGTATGATGGGATCCAGAGTTGGTTTTTTTATTAATGGAAGGATGAGAGCGCTCTTCCAGGCCTGAGGGACTATGCCAGAAGACCTTCCTTATTTTGCTTCCTCATTCTAAGTAGCGTAGCTCTCGTCTATTCGCATTTATCTCTTTTTCTATCATTTAACTCCATATCTGGAAAGGATCCTGAAAGGATTTCTCCTCCTGGTTTTGTCCATATCATTGCTTTTAATTGTAACTTTTTCTCACCTATTCAGAGGCTAAGATGTGCTCTGAAAACCTACGGGACATGCAAAATGCTCTCAACAGATATAGTGCAAAGTAAGAATTACCAAATGGTATCAAATACAGAAGCTGCAAATCCAAGACACCTGGTCTCAAGCCTGGATTGTCAGATCCAGCCAAGCCAGCCCCAGCAAATAACCACAGGGAGGACTACTGGTTACAGGCCTAGCCTTAAGTGCATGAGCAGTGACTTTGAGAGTGCTGTGACATTCTATTCCTCATAAAACGAGCATTTTCAAAGTCACATGAGAGTGATGTGATAAAATAAATAACTTTCTCTTCATAGCTCGAGGCTGTTGCATATGGATTGTAACCAATAAGAAGCCTAAAGACATGTATCATATATTATATATAATAATCACTCTTTGAGCTTTTCTGAGCAACCTGGTAATGATCTGGGCAGTTGGGGTTTCGTTTCACATTGGCCAGGTTTAGTAAGGAAAGTTCTTCTAGATTTCCAGGATGAATCAGTTGGACATAATACTACTATGTCTTGTCTGGACCTAATCAGCAAACTAGCAGCTGCATTTTTCCTGTTCTGTAAATTTAGTGCAGTTGCACTCTCATCATCTTTGGTGTCTGAATGCAGCTGAAACTATATCTTCATCACCTCAAAGGTTCATAAACACACGTGCACTCTGCTTTCTACAGCTGTATGAACTTGCCACAGCAACCCCATCACCATTCTCACTTTCATTTTTCTAGCATGATTGGCATACTATCTTGAACCTTGATAAAGTGAAATCCTTCACAAGCAGTGTACATTCCCAACAAAACTAATTTTAAAAAAACAAGCTATTCTTCAAATCTTAGCATGTCAGGTGTGTGGTATGGCATCCTGAACTAAAGATTAGAGGTGTGGCCAAGATGGCGCCATGGTAGGACGTGGATTCTCTTCCCTCCGGCCCAGCGGATTCTTAGCTTTGTTGGAGCCCCATTCCCCGGTCACCTGCTCGCGGATTCCTGACCGGAATCGACTTGTGCCTTCTCCGACGACACTGTGAAAGTCTCTGACGGTGGCGCTCCACATCGAGTTCCTACTGGGCCAACAGCGGTGTTCCTGTTGGCGCCCCGGGCGGTGTTGCTGAGCGGGGGAGCGGTGAGGTGCCTAATCGGCTGGAGGTGCTGCCCGGGCTGACTGCTGGAGGATCTTGAGGCCGGGCTGCCCTCCCGCTGCAGGGGTATGAGGGCAGCCCTGTTGTTGGCCCACCATTACGCCCGCCATTTGCTGCCACCTCTGACCTGCCTGGGATCGCGCACGGCCAGCAGCAGCTGTGAAAGTCCTGGGCATTACTCTCAGCATCGGAGGGCATCCCCGGTGTTGTCCTCTGGCTGGCCAGTACTTAATGCTGTATTTGGAGCGCTGATAGCGCATTAACATCGTCTGGTGGTGGGTGCGTCCCTGGTCCGCCATTTTGCCTTTCCTGTGACCTGGCTGGGCTGGCGGACTCTGGATGGCAGCGCTGGGAGTTTGGGGGCTTGCTTCGCAAGAGGCCTGAAAACACGGTGTTCCTGATAGCCCGCCCACCAGACACGGAGGCTGACGCTCCAGCTAACAGAGGAACTTCAGGAGGACTTCGCATCACTCAGTAATTCACCGGTGAGTGCGGCCTTTCCCCTACCTGTCTTTCTGCTTACGCTTGACTGGCCAGCTGAGCATGGCAGTGGAGGTGACGTCCGGAGCCTGGAATCATGCGGAGTTTTGCCTACATGCCGCCTGAACAGCATTTTGCCCATGATCACAGACAGGCCTGCCGTCTTGTATACCCTGCACCAATATGCCCTGGTGGACCGTGTCGGCCCAGGTGGGAGTCACACCAGAAGATCGGTGAGTCGACCCAGTGGCGCATGAAGGGCCTTGCTCTGGGGCTAGGCGAGGAGGAGGTCCCGGGAGTACCGAGTCGGCCAGAGTCTGCTCTGCCATCCACAAGGGGAGGAACAAGATAGCACTAACCAGGCCCTGAGGTCCCTTAAGAGTGGCGAGAGCTTGGTGTTCAGGATCTCTGTTGGGGTGTGCCTGCATCAGAGATGACATAGGGGACGGCTCCTCTCCTGCCCCATCAGGGGCCAGATAATTGGTGGTCAAGCGAGTGCTTTCCCAGAGATGTGGGGATCTCCCGGTTCTGGGTGTCTGCCCCTGCAGAATTTGTGAGCCTCAGTTAGGAGGTGATGGGGGCTCGGCCCCGAGGAGATGAGAGCAGACTGAAAGGACCGATAGCTGTGCTCCAAGACCAAGGTGGGCTACTGGGATTGAGCTTGTGTGCCATGGCCTCAACACATGCTAAAAAAGATAAAACGATGAAGGAGCTCATCCAGAAGCAATCGATGCAGTCAGCCGGTGAGAAGCTCGCTGGACCGGCGCAAGGCGATGAGGCCCGGGCCACCAAAGCTTATATGTTAGAGCTTTTTTCTGCCATCAAGGAGGACATTCAAGACCTTAAGGCCCAACTCGCAGCAGGACCTCTGTGAGGTCTGACGAGATGTTGATGAAATTGGGGAGCAAGTAGCCACGCTTGAAGAGCACAACCTTAGCTGGGAAGAAGAACTCAAGAACTCCACTATTTACAGCAAGACATGTTACGCCTCCAGGAACAGCATATTGATCTTCAGACGCATGCTGAAGACTTAGAGAACGACTCCCGCTGGAATAATGTCTGGATTAGAGGCGTGCCATGGCGTGAAGAGGAGGATGATCCCCAGGCCTACGTTGGGGTGCTATTTCAACAGATCCTGAGTGAGGACAAGGCAGTCGACATTCGAATGGAACGGGTCCATAGAGTGGGCTTCCCCCATGGAAACAAAGCTCCGCCACCGGAAATTCTTGTGTGCGTCGACGATTTTCAATTAAAAGAGCGCATCATACGGAAAGCGAGAGAGGCTCATCCGATAGAGTTCAGGGGTCAGACACCAGCCATCTTTCAGGACTTAGCGGCCTCCACTTTCCTCAAGAGATATGAATTTAAGGTGGTCACCTCACACCTGCGTGATCAAGGCATTCCTTACTCTCTATTCAAGCTACGAGGAAAGTTGTACCAGATTTTATCGCTGACGGAGGCATTGGAGGTCCTCAGTCTAAAAGCTGAGCACACAACGGAGCAAGCAAAAGGGCCTGGAGACCGGGGTGCCAACCGCCTGTCAAGATGGCAACGCATTGGAAAGGCCACTTCTGTCCGGAAACCTGATCAGGCCACAATGGATAAGGAGAGGGAGGCAGTAATCTCTTCACTTCCACAGCCGTCGGAGTGTTTGGCCTCCCGTTGAGGCCTTCAATGGAGAGCAAGGGAATTGACACTTACAGGGGGACCAGGGGTAGGAAGGGAGGTCCTGAACTGACTCTCGACAACCTTTCTGCAGGCGGATAGGCAAAACCTGGGCCTGTAATGGGCTGGACGGCTGCATGTGCCTGACCTCCATGGAACCTTTCCTTTTATGTGACAAAATGTGGTCATGTTACTGTTTTCCTATTTGTTCTTAATAAGGTTTTTTTCTTTAGGGGTTGCATTTAACGGGGCTTTCTGTTGGGGACTACCGCACCAGTTGACACTTAGAGCGTATCTCCCTAGGATAAAGGGGGGGTCATGTCTCCCGATGCAGACCTAGTAAGAGGTGGCTATCCACACCACTTAACCCTTCACTACACCTATCAGATGGGAAGGGACCTTAAGGCAGTTTGCCTTAATGTGCGGGGTCTCAACAACCCGGTGAAAGGAGCCGCAGTGCTATCCCTACATGAAAATGCTGAAGGGGATATCTGTCTCCTTCAAGAGATGCACCTCCTTTCCAAAGATACGTATGCGTACTAGGCGCTTCCCACAGCAATTTTGGTCGGCAGGCCCGTCTAAGAAGAATGGCGTAGCTATCCTGATAGGGGCACACTTTCCGGGGAAGGTTATAGCCACTGTTGCAGAGATAAAGGGGCGCCTAATGGTGATTAGAGTGCAGTGGGGAGACAGGCGCTTTACTGTAGCATCACTATATGCTCCAAATACACAACAGGAATCCTTCATCCGCACAGCGCTCACAGAGGTCATCTTGTCTCCAGATGCGAAGATATTGGTAGGAGGTGACCTCAATTTAGTAATGAACACAGAGTTAGATCGGTCAGGCCCCCGAACACACCAACAGGAGCATTCTTATCCATGGGCAAGGACTGGTTAGGGGACAATTGACTACACGATGTTTGGCATGTGCAGCACCCGGCAGAACAGGATTACACTTATTATTCAGCGGCCTCTAAAACATACGCAAGGCTTGACCACTTCCTGACCTCTACCTCCCTGCTACCTCACCTGCACATGGCTACGATAGAGCCTCACTCCCACTTGGGTCACGCCCGTATTACAGTTTGCATCCCTGCGCAGCGCTCGTGGGCGCCTTCCCCTGGGTGGTGCCTACAAGAGATTCTCTTATGAAATAAAATGATTACGCACTTGTATAGCGCACGTATACCCGTAGGCATCTCGGCGCTTGTACGAATACCGCCGAGGAACCCTTTCGATCTTTCCCTGTGAGGAGCCCACTCCAGGGCACCCCCAAGGTGAAGTCAGGCATCCTCAGCGTTGTTGGGGCCGTTGTAGAGATTAAGCAAGCTATTGCCCAGATGTGCAGAGTGGGACTCATGATTAGAATAGGCACCGAGGCAAGAATTATCAGGTCCGAGGAAATTGAGCCCGAGACCCGCCGAGGCGGGAATTGAACCCTGATCCCGGCCAGACTACTGCATCAGGGTCTGCCTCTCTAACAATTTAGCCACACTTCTCTACTGAGGACTCTGAGGACACGGTACAATGCATCAGGCAGACAATAAAAGACTAATAGGTCAAAAGGAAGGGTTTTTAGTGGTCAGGGAAATTCCTAGGCGCTCTGCTAATAAATTCACAAAGTCTGAAAAATATCTAGGCTGTATGGTGTATCTAGGAGAGGGGATAAGCCCCATAAACCCCAATTTCGTGTGGGTAAAGCCCTCACAGTAAACACAAACAATGACCTAGGCACACATAAATAGCAAGTTTACATGGTATATGCGAAATACACAAGCATTGTAGTATAATAAATGACAGTCCGGATTTTCTTCGTATTCTTACAGCCCTGAGGAAGTCGCGGAAACATTTTCCAAATACGAAACACGTGTCGGCTGGTTTTTCTTCTGTTCAAAGACTATTAAGAGAAATTAAAAGACTGAACACTGCGCAACATCTCCTATTATATTTCCTTCCTCTGTCATTTATTATACTACAATGCTTGTACCATATAAACTGACTATTTAAGTGTGCCTAGGTCATTGTTTGTTTAGACAATAAAAGACTATCTAGAGCTCAACGATGTGGGTTCCACAATGTTGTCCGCAGTATGGAAAGCCCCGAAATAAGTAACAAGGGGGTAATTCATCGCTATCTCAGCAGCGCATAACGGACTCCGTAAGGACTCGAGAAAGAAGTGGGGGAACTCGAGTCGATCCATAAGCGCACGGGGGCTCTAAGGGTGTGGAGGGAGTTGGAGAATCATAGGCGTCTACTGAAGCATCTTGACATCGATAGGGCCGAATACGCCCTTCTCCACCTCTGCCACAAATTCTACCTTAGCAGTGAAAAGTGCGGTAAACTTTTGGCCCATAGGTTGCGCGCTAAGACGCAAACAACTTTGATCCAGTCGATCAGGGACCAAATTGGGGAGGAGCAGTGCACAGATGCGCATATTGTGGAAGCATTTTGCACATTTTACAGCACTCTCTACCTTGGGCAAGACCCACCGGCGCAAGCACCAAGTGATTATCTTGATGCGTGCAAGCTCCCCCCTGTTCCTAAGGCAGTGGTACAGGAGCTTTATTCCGCTATTTGTATAGAGAAGTGATTACAGCTATCTCTAGGTTGAAATTGGCTAAGTCGCCAGACCCCGGTGGGTTTTCGACCTCCTTTTACAAGGCCTTCTGCAGGGAGCTGGCTCCCTTTTTAACCAAACTGTTCAACTTCTTTTTGGAAGCTGGAGAGGTAACGCCCTTCATGTCTGAGGTGGCGATCTCTTTAATCCTGAAGCCCGGGAAGGATCCTGAAGAGTGTGGTTCCTACCGACCTATTTCTCTTCTTAATGTCGATGCAAAAATATTCGCTGCTATATTGGCGGCGTGATTGAACCCGCTCATTGCCGATCTCATTGATCCTGATCAATCAGGTTTTATACTCACACGGCAGGGGGAAGACAACACGAAGTGACTTTTCCACATTGTTGATAGCATACAACGGTCGGGTAGACAGGCCTTCTTACTGTCTATTGACGCTGAGAATGCGTTTGATAGGGAGGGATGGGCTTATTTATTTGAAACACTGCTGCGCTACGGGTTTGGGGAGAATTTTTGTAAGTGGATTCGCTACATCTACAGTGGGCCCACAGCCATTGTCAGGGTTCATTGTAGCAGATCAAAATCCTTCCCTATTTCTCGTGGGACGCAGCAGGGTGCCTCCTATCCCCTTTTTTATTCACGCTTTATATGGAGCCTCTGCCCCAGCATGTATGAGCGGATGAGAGCATTGTAGGCCTGAAATTTGGTGCTGATCTGCAGACGATGTGTTCTCTCCCTTACGCAACCACTCTCATCCCTGCCCGCCCTGCTTGCTGAACTAAACATGTTTGGTGCCATGTGTGGGTTCAGGGTTAATCTGAGTAAATCTAATATTCTAAATCTCTCACTTCCCCCAGACCTGACAGATACCTTGAGACAACAATTCCCATTCCAGTGGTCCCAGAGCGACATATTGTAATTAGGCATTAGACTTGCCCGGTCCATCACACGGACGGTTACGCTTCATTTTACGACCTTGTTGGAACAGACGACTAAGGCGCTGGACACCTGGTTGCGGCTGTGCTTAGCTTGGTTTGGCTGGATCGCAGCGGTGAAAATTACAATTCTCCCACGCATCCTGTACATTTTCCAATTGCTTCCCATGGCTCCTTCACCGCAGGCGATTAAGCAATTACAAACACTTATCAATAAGTTTGTATGGGGGGAGAACAGCGCATCTCTCAATCACTCAAATGGTGCTTCCGAAAGCTCAGTGGGGGTGGCCTTGCCTCTGATCAGTTGTTACAACCAGACAGCCTGCCTCCGGTATCTAGTAGAATGGAACAGGCCGCTCTTCAGCAAACACTGGAACTTCATGGACCAGGCTGTGGCAGGAATCAATCTGGAGGGAGTTGTGGTTACCCCATAAGCTCAGGGCTTGTGGGCTCTACTCCTCCCCCTGTTACCTCTCCAATGCTTAAGGTGTGGGATAAGGTGGCCCTTAAATATGGGTGAACGTCCTTTCCTTCACTTATGACTCCCATAGTAGACAATACGGACTTTCCTCCGGGTCAAGACTCGATGGTGTTCCGGCGCTGGTGCGAGGAGGGATGTAAGAGAGTGGGGTCCCTTTTTGATATGGAAGGGATAATTCCGTTTGCTCAGTTTAAGCAGTACTATGGCCTCTTAGCGTCTGATGCTTCTCCCTACCGCCAACTGTATCATTGGATTACGGCACCCTCCAATTACGCACACATGTCCAGGCCTCTTACCAAATTTGAGCAATGGCTTCACAAAAGCAACGATCATCATCTCATATCTGAATTATATACCATGCTCACCGCGCGTACCGCTAAACAGCTCATAAAGGGGAAGCTGAACTAGGCCGGCCGCTAACCCCTAAGGAATGGGAACATATACTTTACAGAACATATCACACTGCACACAAAACTTCAGGGGCTGAGTCTGCTTTTAAAGTGTTTTCCTATTGGTACTACACTCCTTCTCGAAAACCACAGCTGGGACAAAAGTAAAACAGACCTTTGCTGGAGAGGATGTGGGATGTCTGGCACGCTAGCTCATCTGCTATGGCATTGCCCAAAGCTCCAATGCTACTGGGCTGAAGTCCTAGATAACAAGAACAAAGCTTTTGGTAATCACTTGCCTCGCTCCCCGGAATACACCCTCATTGGCCTCTCGCACCATAAGACTTTTCCGTTACGATCCCTACGTGGTAGGCAAATAGTATTAACACTGCTTGCAGCTAGGCAGGTTATCTTGGTGCACTGGGGCACAACTGTTTCGCCTGAGATGCTCTCCTCTATTTTAGCCATGGAACGCATGTCTCTTGTGGTGGAGGGCAAGGGGGGGGGGGGGAGTATGCCAAACTTTGGGAGCCTTTCATACAACTGTTGTCCAAAGATATGAGGGAAGTTGCCTGTCCTAAATTTCTACAGATCTGTAAACTGCTCCTTCTGGAGAAGACGACTCCTGATCTGAAAGCGGTGCGGTGATGGGTTAGCACGCCCTAGGTCTAGAGGTACAGAATATAGATTGAGGTCAATAACTAGTGCGGTAGTGGGTTGGGGTGGGAGGTAGGGTGAGGGTTGGATTCTGTTTAGGTATTGTTTCTCTTTTGTTACTAATTGTTTTAGGCTTCCTTTGCTCCTTGCTCGAAAATTAGGAAGTGGCAAACTTATTCCACTGCAGTTTGACTTATCACACGGCTGGCCTCTGGTTTGTGGCATGATCGCTGTGTATGACACAGTAAGCTGTGTACTTTTAACTTGACATCCTCTCATTTAACACGATTTAATCATAAAGATCATTCTCTGTAGTTGTTATGTTGCTGGTTCTTTTGGCCATGCCATATACTAACATAGAATTGGCATCCAAAGTGCCAGAACGGGAGGAAGAGCCTTCTCCTACATCGCGGCCTAGACCTGGAACAAATTCCCCCTCAACATCAGACAAACCCCCACACTGCAAGAATTCAGGAAGAGTCTCAAAGCCTGGCTTTCCGGATGACGCAAAGCTGCCCAATATTCCTCCCCCCAGCGCCTTGAGACCCTCACGGGTGAGTAGTGCTTCATGAATCCCTGATTGATTGATTGATTGATTGATCGATTGATTGAGCATGCTAAATTAAGTTTTGGCTAAGGATAACTATGGAACTCCTTTATCAACCAGCTTCAGCAAAAATTTACAATAAGAGACAGGAATGGAGCAAGGATAATTTACTCCACTGACAACCTTTTTTTGGCTGCGCACTCCTCAATAGGACCTTTTTTGAAGCTCACCAGAGTGATACGGCACTCTTTGATTTCTGCTCCTAATTGTGCAATAAGGCAGGCAGTAGTGCTTCACTTATGATGCTTTTGAATAAACTCATTAAAGGTCCCTAGAAAACTTTTAAGTAATTCACCAATACTCCCAACTTGTGACATGATTTCATGCATTATTGGGGAAAAGGTATGGTTTGCATTGTGCTATTTTTTGAATTAGAAAGGCAATTCAGCTGATTTGTTTCAGTATTTAAAAACGTTCCCTTCTTTTGATATTGTAGCCTGTATCAACTGTAACACTAACTTTCATTGATGGAAGAATGTACAAAAATTAGGAATTGTGATTTCTTACTGAATCACAATTGCGAAATCGCATTTCCTAATATATGAAAACTTTGTACTATTAAATAGCGATACCTAGTGGGCCTCAAATCAACCTACTTCATGAATATTATGAGGTAGGTCTCAGGATGTGACCGATAAAGAACGATAGACATCAAAGGGATAGGAGCCTGCTGGGGTCAGCATACCACATGTCTGTGTTTGTTTTTCAATAAAGCAATCTATTTCTTTTAGGTGCAGCCCATTTTCCTCCAAGGAGAACGAGATGTATTTAAATGAAGAGATAATGACACTGTTAAGTTTCATTTTTTAAGAGCAGGCAGTGGTCTGCTCTTAAAAATATTTTTATTTACATTCTCTAAAGGGACGGGGTCTCTTGGGGACCCCTTCTCCTTTGTGAATGGGTTACTACCTCTTTCAAAGAGGAGGTAAAATATTAATGTTTTAAAAATAGGATTTTGTCATAAAAACATTAATGCATATCACTGCGATTCGGCATTCAGAAGGGGTGCACCTAAACACACCCCTTCCAATACTGAATCGCATAACCAAATGGCGATTCGGAAACAACTGACTGAATCGCAATTTGGCATTTGTACATTACAAAAGGCTTTTTTGCAGTCTCAAACGGCCCAATTCTCAATATCAGACCATTTGCAACCTCAAAGATATATTTGTTCACATGACCCATAATTTTGTATTGTAAGTGCATTTAAATAGAGCTTACCATCTTTGATGAGGTGTTAAAGCGCTTTAAGGTGAATAGAGTACTACTTCTGGAAACCAAGCAGAACGGTTATTCAAGTGGAATTTTGGTTATTACGTTAAGGCTTCTACATTCAGAGAAACAGTTCCATGCATTAGCTTGGGTTTTTCTGTTATAATTAAAGTACAATAAGATGATAACGTTCGTAGGGGCTTTTGGCATCACGAAGGACATCGAAAAGATGAATAGTCTGGCTAGAAAGGATTAGGTAATATTGGGTTTAAGAGACAGGTGATTTTGTGATCTACCGAATGTTGTGTGAGCAGAGATTCTGGCACTTGCTATATTCGACTTTGGTATTTTACCGCACTGTCATTTTCAGGTTGACTGCCATCAAATTGGTGGAATCCATTTCATTAATCCCAGAAGGATGAAAGACTGAGATGTCTCTGAAGGGATTTGTAAGGCACAATACTAGTGATTATACTAATACCATATACACAAACTTGTACTTATGGATTACAGGTAGGTAAGCCACTAAAAGCTTGAGCTATGCTCGAACCTGAAGCCTGGTTCTAGCTCATCTCCAGATGCTTTTGGAGCCTCGAGCCCATAACGAGACAAGTTTTCATGTGCTTCTGCCTCAATCCCTCTACCCAGGATGCGGTGTTCTGTCAAAGCTGCAGACTATGGAACTCGGGAAATAGGTTCGATTCTCGGCATCGGTTCAACAGCATGTGATTCTGGGCAAATCACTTAATCTCCCCATGCCTGTAAACAATGCATGTGACCTTGTGCAATGTAACGGGTAGTCGCCTAAAGCACTCAAAATCCCTGGCACTATATTTTACAGACTGTAGAAGAAAGCCCTAAGAGGTAAATCCAAAGCCTTAAGACAAGGAATGATTTTTACAGAGTGAAACCAGAAAACCAGGATAAATCACAGCTATCCTGAATAAATTGTGTGATCTTATGCATATATTTTATTTCACCAAAACGTTTTCCCTCATTATTGTGTATGAAAGCACTTTTGAATATAAGTTCAGACTACCAGTTGTAAAAAACTATTACTTTTAATAAATACTTTTCATTGTAGTGCTATAATGTGCCCTAACAATGTCAAAGCTGCCACATGATAAAAAAGTACACTTTTTTCAACTCTGAAGAGACCTTCTAATAGTTTTTGTGTTTTTTTTTTTGCATTAGCTCCAAAACGCCTAGTTTTAGGGCTCAGCTCATGTATGGGCTCTACGATCCGAGCTGGGCCCATGGCTCGGATCTGGCTCTGCTCTCCTTGTTAATTTGTTGGTTCGCCCATCTCTAGTATGCATGAACACACACATGCATGTGCATTAATAGAAAAGTCTTTCAGAACAGCAAGTCAGAATCCAACATTTCCTGTGTTATATTATGATATGGATGGACTCACAGCACTAATTAATAAAAAAAAACAGCTACGAATGATATAATTACATTATAATGGCATACACGGTTTGTTAAATGTCATTGAGAAGGCGAGACTCCTATATACTACTGTAAACTTGCATTCTTTATTGTGGTGTGGCCTGCTGATTTCACACAACATTTAGCTTGCTTTGGTGTTTTACTTTTTAAATACAGATATATTGATTAGGCAGGAAGATCGGGCGCTGAAGGGGAACGGGGGTGCCATTCAAAGAGAACATAAAGGGTGGATGAGCTGTAAACGACTTCTAGAGTATAGGTCAGATTAGCTCCGTAGGTGTGATTGTATTTGGTGTCCTGACTGCCAGGCTCAGCTTAGTCGTGGGAAGCTCAGAGGGGTCAGGAGAGATTGATGGAGACTAAATACCTCCCGGCCCAATGGGTGTTCTGCGCCAGTTGAATAGTAGGTTACTACATTGAACATTACGCCCTCTCATTTAGTTTATATCACAGCTAGTACCTCAACATGTAGACCAGAGAGTTGCCTTTGGTGCCCCCACTTCTCTAAAAGAAAGTCCCGAATTTTCAATGATTCAGACTCAATGGCTTTCAGGCATTTACTTTGAATGGAGAGTGGATTTTTTGTTTTGTGGTACAGTTCCAAATATAGGGACTACGTTTACCCCCAAAGCAATGTGAATAATGCAATGACTGGTCTGGAGAGGCAGCACTGACTATATATTCAACTTCAGGGAAGAAGGCTAAAAGGCCACTCTCCAGGCCTAGAAGGGATGCGTCGAGTTACCCATGCACCAGTTGTAGGGTTGATACAATGGTAACGCTCAGCTAGCCGCAGCGACTAAATTTACGAACCATCACGCAAACGTAGACATTGCGGCCTAAATCTTGTATTCTGTCCCAGCACCCTTGCTATTGTAGTGATGACATTCTCGCTCAGATCTTTCATTTCGACTCTGTTCTGCCCAGTAGCAGCCTCTCCACTACAGGTTGTTGATTGTTCTTAGGAGCTACAATATGATGCTTGGAAGTAGTAGGAATATATTACATTAATGGCAATATCTGACTAACTATAGAGGTGATAATAAACAAACCCTTCAAGAGTAATGTAAATGTAAATGTATTGTGACTTATATAGCGCACGTATCACCCGAAGGCATAAAGGCGCTTGCCTTGGGAACCCGTCCTGGCTTTTACCTGTGAGATAACGCTTGCTGGGCATCCCCAAGGTGAAAGCCAGGCATCCCGCAGCGGGTGGACTGCCGTAGTGGAGATTAAGCAAGCTATTGCCCAGAGTTGCAGCGTGGGACCCCATGATTAGAGTAGGCACCGAGGTGAGAATTATCAAGTCCGTGGACATTTCTGGGCTCAGGACCCACAAGAGTAAACATGGCATAACTTAAAATCACTGTTGCTGCAGTGTATGAAGATGTACTGTGCCACTTGGCACTCCTGATTCAGGCTCTGCCCTTATTTAAAGAGGAAGGTAACACTCAAAATGCTCAACTACAAAGCAGTATCTCTTTTCAGAATAGGGTTGTGTGGTTCAAATGACTAGACTAGACTCATAATCCCTTTCTACTATGTGGGCAACATAGAATTAGTGTTCATGTCCATGATTTTACACTTCCACTCAGAGACATAAACTCCTGTTGTTATCCACTGGAGGAAGCAAACTTGTCCAAAAGTGAGCAACCTATGTTGCCAATAAGATTGCAAAATTAAGCACAATCTTAAACGTTTCAGACAATACCTGCACAATCCCACTTTTGAAATCGGCGAAATTTCGAAAATTACGGGCAATCATGGTCTTGATAGCAGCCACCATGACACCGTATCTGTCCCTGGTAAATGCTCCGGATCACAGGGGAAAGTACATCTATCATAACACCAGCTTTTGATTGCATTTTTTTGGCAAAGCTAAATAGGAAATAAAATTCCATTTTGGCTAGGTCATATGGCTTATTCCACATTTCTCACCCGGACTCTGCAAGAGCAAGTTCAAAAAGATGAGTTTGGGAAAAGTGTAATACAGGACCTAATTCATAATATCTAATATGCATTTCCTATATCATGCACAGGGTGTTCTTGAGGTTTCCTGATGGCTCACTTTAAGAATAATTGGTTCTTGTTTGAAATTCTACAATTATTTCAGGCTCCCCCAAACAACATACCAGTTCACCTGGCTTTTCCACTAAATATTGGAAAATGTGATGCTAATTTGACTGAGAGAGCGCAAAACTGAGTTAGAAATTTGTAGGGGTGCACCATATTCATGAGTAATTAGCACCCGCATATATAAAGGATTATAATCATGTTTAAATGTGACGCAGAGCTAAGAAACCATGTGCCAGAATTTACATAGCTGTAACGTGAAGTGTTTTGAAAGTACTAATGCCATGTTAACTTAGAAATATCGTTTGCAGTGAAATACTAATTCAATTAAAAGATGCTCGATAAGTCATTGATGTATTTAATTACTTGTTTAGAAATTCATTATTGTATTCCTATAACAACATAGAAGAGTTAAGTTAGAAAATGTATTCTTTTTGTTATAATGATGAAGGCCTAATGAACGGGCACATGTTTGCCAATGTTAGGATGTGATATTCTGAAACGTGCAGAGGCCCAGGTGGGGAGAAAGGCTGTGTAGGCCGAACTGAGAATGTTTCTCTTAACATTAAATCATGGAAATGTTTTTCCTAGAAGGTTGCTTTAGAAAATTAAGTGCAAGTAGCATGGAACTGTAAATCGATTTATGTGCGTTCCTTTGCAGGTGCAAGGTTAACTAAAGATAGTAGAGAAGGGCCCATTGTGTATGAGCGTTAGGATGGTAGTCCCAGACATGGAGGAGTGGCTGCGGAATTTAGGGAAGCAACTTCAAGAGAAGAAGACTCTGGGACCCAAGGACGTTTTTCAACGAACAAGGATGAAGATGTTGTAATGGAGTTTTTGAAAGTTAATACCTTTGAGAGGGGCGGACCTTAGGGCGTGTTGCCCATATTGTGGGGTTTGTATTAGGGACAGCACCCCATAGGAGAGCAGAGCAGATGCGCATGAGGGCGAAGAAAGATGCTGGGTAGGCAGAGAGCTTTGCTATGCGAGATGGGTTCTTAGGCAAAGTCCGAACAAGTGAGTGTGCTTCTTTGGAAGTCACCACGGCTGACACCTTTGTTAGGAGGGAACTTTGTTAAGTAGGGATGTCACTTAGTATAGTGTAGGGACAGATTAATCTGGATTTATTTCTGTTTCCGATGCCTTCTAAGACGCAAGTCATAGCAATTCTTGTCAGTCTGATGGTTTTGGAATTGTTACTCGTATTGTTCCTTAGTCGATTAAGACTTTTCCGTAGAATTATGTTTGTATTAGTGCCTGTTTATTTCCTGAACCTTTTACTGAGGTGTTTATATACACAACTGTTTTTAGCTTTATAATAAATCTTTAAATTTGACTTTTTGTCAGTGGTTCTTTGGGGAGATCAACGGGGATAATTCAAATTGACATTACGATGTTAAGATAGATTGCCTTCTACACTCTATGACAGGTAAAAAGGTCTAGCCGACCTGTGGCGGGATTCTAGAAATACTATTCTGATTCTAGAGATAAAAAATCCCACCTTTCCAGTTGCTAGCAGAGTAGGATGGTTTATCTTCTGGAGTGAGGGTAATATAGGATAGGTTAAGATTTCCCCAAGGCCCATAGAGATCTGGAGATGCGCGTCCATAGAGCAGCGGACGGAGGATGTCGTTCCATGGAAAATGACGGAGAGTGACGGTGCGGCAGAAAGCAGCAGGTCGTAAGAGAGTGAGTATGAAAAGGGTCATGCGTGTTAGATTGCGGTGTGCATTGTATTGTTGAATTGTATTGTCTAGCGGAGTTGAGTGCCTGTTGTGTGAAAGGAGATCAGGTTGTGAGCGTGCGCAACCGGTGAAAAATCTTAAACTCAAGGAGAGTTTAAGTGGTTCGGGTGTATCGAACACCTTCAGTAATTGTCGACCATTGGAAGGGGATCATGAGGTACCATTGATTGCCCGCAGGACCGAGATAGGGGGAACGAATGTGTGAATGCGTGGGTAACGGACGCTGGTCGGAAGTTGCCGTATGTATGTAACCTATCAGAGAGGCGATTGTCTGGTCGATAAGCGGACAGACATTTGCCAGTTTGGTGACAATTACAGTCAGACTGTGGACGTACAGTCAAGGAAGTGGTTGCTTGGTCGGAAGTGATCATTTCAAGTGTATGATTGGGACGCATGTATGACCGAGAGACGAGCGGAGAGAGGAGGGGAACTGCTGCGAAGCGGAGGCGAGTGACGTCAGAAAGAGCCGCGCTGGGATAGGACGGTTAGCGTGGAGCCGCACTGAGATTGGGCGGTTAGCAAGAAGCGAGTGACGTCAGAGGAGAGCCGCGCTGCGATAGGACGGTTAGAGTGAAGCCGCGCTGGGATTGGTGAATTGTCATTGTGAAGTAAAACGAGCATAGTAAACAAGCAAACGTTGTGGGTTTTATCATGAAATGTTTAAAAGGATTGCGGAGCTGTTTTTCGGGAGAAAAGAGGCTAGAACCTCGGGTGGGGAAGAGGCTCCACCCGAGGATACGCCAGCCCATTACATGGCTACGAATGTTGGGTTACATACCATATTGTGGCTTGAGAACTGGTGTAAGATGACTGACGGGAGTGAGGAATTGACTTTCCCTAGGTACGGGACATTCAGATTAGAGGTGTTGTACCAGCTAAAAGCGACTATGTCTTCTTTGCGACCTTTACCTAGACCAACACAGTTTGTACCATTGAATGCATGGATCAGGGCAGCCTATGAAAAAAACAGAGATAGGAGACAGGAAAGAGTGAAGAGATCAGTTAGGGCGGTACAGGATGCGAGATGGGATGCACTGGCCAAGAGGTGGAGAGTGAAGACCATCGAAGGAGAGAGGTTATACCCATTGCTGGAGAATGTAGGAGATGCCCAAAGAAAGAATACAGAGGATGATGACAGTGAAACAGACGACAGCCTGATAGAGAGACTGCTGTCGGAAAGACCACCTCCATATAATCCAGAAGTAGAAGGGAGGTCACCACCACCAACAGGAAGAGAGACATCTGTAGTAGACGGTGAAGTCCTAAAAGAGAGCGACTTGGGCCCAGTAGGGGAGAGGTCCGGCTCGGTGGAAGGAGAGGGGGTATCTCAACAGACCCCAGAAGCGAGAGTAGTGGGAAGATTTACAGTACAGCAGGTACACTGTGAAGAGGGGGCCAGCGCTCAGAGGCTACCAGATGCTCTTACAGTACCAGTCACCATAGGTCCCATAGTATCAGTATACAATCCGGAACAGACACAAGGTGAGAGTCTGCCACAATTAGACAGAGAGAGAAGTACCAGCGAAGGTAGAAGTAATGTGGCGGACGAGTGGAACCAATGGTCCAGACCTGTAAAAAGGAGCACCCCTTTGGCAGCATCGGCAGACTCATCCAGAGAACAGGGGGGTCTAAGAGGACCAATGGATTTGAGAGGGCCACGTCCAAGACCGATCAGAGAACTAAGGCCAGATCTGCGCACTTGGGAGACGGTCGCGGATACCCAAAGCGACAGATCAAGGGATGGTAGTGGCAATGAAAGACAGGACAATAGGGGGGTGTCTCACTGTACGTCTAACGGAAACAGGCATGAATGGGACTGTAGGGGGGAGGAACATAGGGGAGCGTCCCCCCCTGCATCTACAGATAGAAGACAAAACTGGGACCGTGAAAGATGGGAGCAAGGAAGTGTTCCCCATAACACACCCGAGGAAGACAGACGAGTGAGTCAGGAATGTAAGGGGAGAGATTCGAGTGAAACTTCTAGTCAAGGCACATTGAGAGCGGCTATAAAGGCAAGGAGAATAGATGTGCTGAGACTTAAATCAGAGGTGGAGGAGATAGTGGAAGGCACAATACCTCTGGAAAGAATAGAACTTTATGAACCAGATGAACTGTTGTTTGTAGCGAAAGATGTTACTCGCAGAGCTAGGACAGCTCACGAGAAGTTAACCGAACTAGCGAACAAATACTCAGTGGACTTGACCAGGACAAAGGCATTCCAGGGTGGCCATAGGTTACAGTATACAGACCAAGATCGAGACGAGAAGAGAGTGATCGGATTAAAAACCCACATCAGAGAATTAATTGTGGGAATCCGAATATGGGTTCAACTGGACAAGTGGGAGGAAAAGTGGTCCAAAAAAAAAGTGTTAGGCGGAGCACTATTGAGACATCTCCAGGAGCTGGGCTGATGCATGCAGAAGCATACCCCTTGAGGGAAGTAGCTCATGGAGGATATGTGCATGTACCCTGGAGCAGGGGGATTTGGCTGCTTTTACGAATACATTTCCCAAGTTAAGAGAGAGCCCAGTAGAATGGTACAAGCAGGTAGAGAGGTGTGTCAAGATCTCGAAGGTACTGTGGGTTGATTTGAACACATTGTTTGACATTGTGGTTCCGGGAGATCTGTGGGTAGCATGTAAGATCAGTGTTGAATGGCCCACAGAGGAGCCAGAACGAGATGCACTCTCAAATGAACCTTCACCAAGAGTAATGATAAAATACGAGCAAGTGATTACGTGGTTAAAAACTAAGGTGCCACCACAAGACATAGATTGGGTGAAAATCGATTGAACTAGGCAAGAACCGAAGGAGACAGTCCATGAGTACTATGAGAGACTGTTGCAGATATTCAAGCAGTGCAGTGGTTTGGATGTGATGGATCCGAAGGACATGGGACAGTTTGTGTCCAAGTTTGTTCTGGGACTGAGACCCGAGATCTGTCTCATGATACAACAACATTTGATTTGTTGGCAGAACAAACCTCTAGACGAGATCCTGAGGTATGCAAGGTACTGCAGTGATGAGATAGACTCTAAGACTAGGAAACTCAAAGATAAGCTGATGCTAGTCCAGATGCAACCGGGAGGACAGGGTCAGTCTGGAAATGGAATATTAGGAAGAAGATTGGGCGGTCAGAAAAGAGACAGCGAGGATGGTCCAAGGACAAGGGTGGACCTCGCGACTCTGAAAAAGACAACTAGGTGTCATCAATGTCATGAGATCGGGCATTGGAGGCGCGAGTGTCCCCATAACCCAGAAAATCAGGTACAGGAGGAGGAAGAGGAGAGGCAGGCCCCTCAAGTACCGAGAACAACAGTAGTTAAGCTCAAGGTGGCAAAATGGGGGACTTCCGCTCCTAGAACTCCAGTTCCCCAGCCACCGAAGATTGCAGCAGGGAACAAGGCTTACCAACAGATGCCTCTCCTGGTAGACGGAGATGAGTACTATCACTTTGACCCAGTTACAGGACGGTGCCTGAACGAAGGGGAAGATTGTACCTTAGGAGCAGTACTAGAGATAGACCAGAGAGGACCCTTTGTAGAAGCTGATGTAGCCGGACACCCCACCACCTTTCTGGTGGATACGGGTGCTACTCGTTCTACCGTACGGTCTGCAGTAGTTCCCAACTTGCCCCTTTCCGGACAAACTATCCAAGTTGTGGGAGTCGCAAATAGAAAGATGACAAACCCGCTGACTGAGCCGGTCCCGGTAAAAATAGGAAATTTTAGGGACAACTACCAATTCGTGGTATGTGATTCCAGTCCTGTATGCCTGTTAGGAAGGGATCTATTGTGTAAACTTAATTGCACCATCTACTGTACACCTAAGGGAGTGGAGCTAGAGACGAACGATGATGATTCTGCCTTTAAGGTTGCAAACACACGTGTGTGCATAGAACTGTATCCTGCCCTAACGGTGGAGGAACTCCCCTGGGATTTGAGAGAGACAGTCAGACAGGAAGTTTGGGACTTTACAGGAGAGGAGATTGGATTGATCAAAGGAGTGGGGCCGGTTAAGATTCAAGTGAGACCTAATGCAGAGTTTCCAAGAACACCCCAGTACAAGCTGACCCCAGAAACAATTGCGGGAATAAAACCTGTGATTGAATCCATGATTAGACAGGGAATCCTGAAGGAAGTAATGGGCTGTCCGTGTAACTCTCCGATCATGGGCTTGCAGAAGCCTAGCGGGAAGTTCAGGATTGTGCAGGATTTACGAAAGGTGAACAACATAGTTGTTCCATGCTGTCCAGTGGTACCGAATCCATCAGTGATATTGTTTCAGATTCCGGCACAGGCTGAGTGGTTCACAGTGATTGATTTGTGTCAGGCTTTCTTCTCAATACCATTACATGAGGAGAGCCAATTTCTTTTCGCGTTTAAGCTGGAAGATCGCGTGCTAACATGGTGTCGTATCCCTCAAGGGTATACAGAGAGCCCATCAATCTTTAACCAATTGTTGAAAAGGAACCTTGAGAGTCTAGTACTGCCCCAGAACTCGGTTCTCGTACAGTACATAGACGACCTCCTTGTTGCGTCAGAGACAGAAGATGCTTGTAGAATTGACACCATCGCTTTGTTGAACCATCTGACATAAAATGGTCACAAGGTATCTCCCAGCAAGCTACAGTACTGTCTGTCTGAAGTCCAGTATCTGGGACACAGAATAGAAAAGGGCAAACAAAAGGTATCTCCGGATAGAATAGAGGCCATAATGAAAATGATGGTGCCCTCTACGCAGAGAGAAGTTAGAATGTTCTTGGGAATGGTTGGCTACTGTCGCCAGTGGATTGCTAACTTTTCCTTGAAGGCGAAGCCCTTGCAGAAACTGACGCTCAAGTACGTGAGTGATCCGGTAACATGGGACACAGACTGCATGATGGCTTTCCTTGAGTTGAGAGAGGACTTGTGCCGTGCTTCGGCTCTTGGAATGCCTGATTACACCAAATTGTTTTCATTGTTCTGCTGCGAGTGAGAGGGTTGCGCGTTAGCAGTTTTAACCCAAGATCATGGAGGAGTCCGTAGACCAGTTGCTTATTTCTCGGCTACCTTAGACCCAGTAGCCGCAGCGTTGCCAGGATGTCTCAAATCCGTTGCTGCAACAGGTGTCAGCATTGAGAGATGTGAGAGTATTGTGATGGGACATCCATTGGTGGTACACGTTCCACATTCAGTAGAACTGTTAATGACCATGACCAAAACGCAGCACTTGACCAACAATAGGCTCACACACTACGAGCAAGTCATACTTGCCGCAGAGAATGTGACCCCCAAGAGGTGCTCGGTTTTGAACCCTGCTACGTTGATGCCATTGCCAAATGTCTTAGATGATGATTGTGAAGACCATGACTGCCTTGAGGTGACTGAACTGTGCACAAAACCTAGACCAGACATTGTCGATGAGCCACTGGAAGACCCCGATGAAATATTCTTTGTAGATGGCTCATGCATAAGAGACAGTGCTGGACAGTTAAGAGCGGCTTTTGCCGTTTGCACGATTCATGGGATAGTCGAAGCTGCCTGCCTAGAAGGAGTACACTCCGCTCAGGTGGCTGAGATAGTTACGTTGACGCGTGCCTGTTTGGCGGCCAACAAAATTCGAATCACCATATACACCGACAGCCGATATGGGTTTGGTGTGGTTCATGACTTCGGTCAGTTGTGGTCTCAAAGGGGTTACATGACATCGTCAGGTTCCCTTATCAGGAATGGAGAATTTGTCAGGTTACTGCTGGAGGCTCTGCAGGGCCCAGCAGAAATTGCTGTGGTGAAATGTACAGCACATAGCAAAGGTGCTGATTTTGTGTCCCTGGGAAATCGTTACGCTGATGAAGTTGCACGCTACTGTGCCGAACAAGCTTACTCATTTACTGACCAAGTTATCGAGGGAATGCATAGAGGGACCGAGCTAAACATGATACTTGAAGTGGCAGATACTTAGGATGAATTGAGGAAGATGCAGGAACAAGCGTCAGATTTTGAGAAAAGAGTATGGGTGACCTCTGGTTGTATCAAAGGGGATCTGGACTTGTGGATTTCAGCTGATGGGAGAGCTGTGTTGCCAAATGAACTAGTGAGCCTGATGGCTCGACAGATACATGGTCCTGTGCATTTGGGAAGGGATGCAATGATACGAGTGTTTAGGCAGACTTGGTACAATCCCAAGTTTAGAACGGCTGCGGAAGCAGTGTGTCAGAGATGTGTTACGTGTCAACAAATGAACGTTTGGAAAAGGACACCAGTCACGTTAAGTCACGTTGGGAGGTCTGGAGGGCCTTTCAACTGAATGCAACTGGATTTCATTGAGATGCCGAAGTGTAATCGCCTGAGATACATCTTGGTGATTGTATGTGTGTTTTCCAGATGGGTTGAGGCATACCCAACTCGTAGGTGCGATACACTCACAGTAGCAAAATTATTGTTGAGGGAGTTAGTGCCTAGGTTCGGGGTCGCGACCTCTTTGGAATCGGACAGAGGGACGCATTTTAACAGTGAAGTTGTGAAAATGCTCTGCTCTGCACTAAACATTGACCGGAGACTGCATTGTAGCTATCGACCAGAGGCTTCTGGCATAGTAGAACAAATAAATGGAACCCTCAAAGCTCGAATGGCGAAAGTTTGCTCATCCACGTCCCTGAAATTGCCAGATGCTTTACCATTGGTATTGATGAGCATGCGTAGTACACCAGACAGGAGGACAGGACTCTCACCTCATGAGGTGTTGATGGGAAGAGCTATGAGATTGCCGTCCGTCCCTTTAGCAGCCTTGCTAAGTATCACAGATGATCTGATTCTTGACTACTGCAAGGGACTATCTGATGTCATCCATTCTGTGTCTCTTCAGGTGCAGACTGCTGAAATCCAGGCTTCTAGAGACCTTTGTCACGACCTATGTCCCGGTGACTAGGTCCTGGTGCGGAAGCACGTGAGGAAGAGCTGCTTGGATGTGCGCTGGCGAGGGCTGTTTCAAGTTATCCTGGTGACAAACACTGCCGTAAAGTGTGGTGGATTGCCAAACTGGATACATGCCTCTCACACTCGAAGAGTCCCAGCGCCCCTGGAAGAAACAGCTCCTCTCGTTGAAGGAAATCCAGCTGTGGAGGAAGATCCACTAGAGGGGACAAGTCAAACTGTGGGGGCGTCTGAAGAGGCTGGTAACTCATCTGACCGAGCTGAAGGAGATCACGACGGCAGTGACACAGAATCCGCCTCCGAATGGGGAAGCTGCGGTGAAGGTGATCTCAACCCTGAAAGAGCTGAAGGCAGTGATGAGCAGGTTGTGCCGACGAGAAGCAGAGGAGTGATCAGCACAGAGGCAAGTTGGCCTGAAAGGCGGAAAAGGCTGAACGTGAGGCTGACCTCCGAAAGAGATCTTGCACCCGTATCTGAAGAGTCAGACCCGGAAGGGGAAAACAAAGAGTCAGAGGAAAAGGGTCCGAGGAGATCAAGGAGGGTGAGAGTACCCTGGCGAAGATACGCCACTCCGGAGTGGACCTACCCGTTGACAAATGCCTGGTGTACTGAGATCCGGGAGGGTGAGGTCGGTGCTTGTGACCAATACGACTCCCAATGTTAGGTTGGAAGTGATACTGTTGGTACCTGGACTGGAAATTGAAGGTATACTGACAATCACGATTCCTAATCCCCCTTACCTAAGCAAGATAAATGACTTAATCCTGACTAGACTGGTCTTTCCTACATTTCGCCCTGAGATACCTGCTTATGAATCTATAGTCCTTCATATGGAACTCTTGGATTACGTGCTATGTGCAATTGGAGAAAATCTCATCATTGATCAGTAAAGGCTTTGTGAATAACTGTTGAATTTTATTAGGGCCGAGTGGAAGAAGAAGAAATTTAGGGACCTCCCTTAGAGGACGGAGAAGGGTCAGGGTCGCCTGAATGCAAATGGATGCTTCTAGGTGTGGTTCGAGAAATTTCATAAAGCCAAGAAAGAGACTTTGTGTTGCTGCTAGAAACGAATCACACTGTCTGAGACCATGGAGGCTGGGAACCCGACTCGTAGGGCAAAATGTATTATAGGCACACTTATAGGGGTAGTGATTTTCTTTATATTTTTAGTAGTTTTAGTTTCTTATTTAGCACCACAAGAGCAGGAAGCGGAGGTCGAGGGAACACCTACACCTACCACTCCTAGCCAGAAAGAGGTAAACGTAGGAGCCGAGAAAGCTTTGCTAGCAGAAGAAAGCCGTAGATTACATGCAGATTTGTCCAAGGGAAACTTTGGAAAGAATGCGTATGCCAAGTTGTTGTATGAGTACATTGATGCGATGGATGCGAAAGATTGTTATGTGTGTATGCAGTTGCCTGCTTCAGTAGACGAGGGTATTAGATACCATCACCTGCCATTGACATATGGAATTTCATGTAGTTTGCTGATTAGCATATTTTATGGGCGGAATCATTTTGAATATTTCTTTTCGAATTATGATGCTGTGCTACCGGAAGTCCCAAATTATAAGCACTTGAACAAGTGGGATTATTATAAGTCAGAGGATAGACTCAGATACTTTTTCATTCCTACACGAGGATTAGACACCTCATATGCTCACCGACACAATTTGGCCTGTTCATTGGCAGAGGTAGAGAAGAAGTTCATAGAACAGGTAGAGGATAGGTACCAAAAGCAAAAGCAGTTGCAGGCGTCAGGCCAAGGTAAAGTAGATTGGACTGATGAGGAGAAGTTGCATAAGACAAGGGGAAGCTATGGTCCGATCGCATTGGATGAGGTACAGAAAGGGAAGTTGTGCCTTCACAGACCAAAGACGTATTATGAAAATGTGTATGTGGGCCAGACAACTAGTGAACACACTTTCACATTAGAATATTACACCAAGGATTTTCTGAGGAGTGTGGTACAAGTGATCCCTACGGTGTATTTTGTCTGTGGGGAAAATGCGTACGTGAGGTTGCCGGATAAGTGGTATGGGACATGTTACCTGGCGATTATTTTTCCTAAAATATACCACACTGAGGACTTTGCTCTGGTGGAAGGTGGACACTTGACGAGGGTAAAGCGAGGAGAGAGTGCTGGTGCAATAGTGGGGGATGTGTTTGGAGCTGCAATACCAATGTTGGGAGTGATCCTGAATGACGTGAAGATACGGCGGTTGGCAACTGTGGGGGATGAATTGTCAATGAGTACAGCTAAGTCATTGGTGTTGATTGAGGGTGAGATGTTGGCGATAAGGACAATGGTTTTGCAGAACCATCTTGCTCTAGACGTCCTTCTGGTGAAAGAGGGCGGAGTCTGTAAACTTTTAAAAGTTCAGGAATGTTGCACGTATATTCCAGATAATTCCAAGGATCTGAAGAAATATATACGTAACATTACTGCAATTCATTACGAAATTGAGGATTTGACGCAAGAGAATGCATGGGAAAAAGTTGGTAAAGGATTTGGAAGTGTTGGAAACTGGTTTGCAAGCCTGGGAAGGAGTTTCCTTGGATAGATACTGAAACCCCTTATCATCATAGTGGCATGTGTGATCGGATTATGGGGCTTGCTGAGATTGTACAAATGGTATAGGTCAAATAGGTTGACAAGATCGATGAGAGTACAAGAGCAGAGAATGGAGAACTTGCAAGACAATCAATATCGAAGTCTAAGGGCATTAGAAATGCTCAAGCGAGGGAAACTTGCGACAAGTGCTGTGTAGCTCGGTCCCTACCTTAAGGAATGTTGGGTTGGTGGTGATGACACAGGTCATCAAAGGGGGGACTGAGAGAGCGCAAAACTGAGTTAGAAATTTGTAGGGGTGCACCATATTCATGAGTAATTAGCACCCGCATATATAAAGGATTATAATCATGTTTAAACGTGACGCAGAGCTAGGAAACCATGTGCCAGAATTTATATAGCTGTAACGTGAAGTGTTTTGAAAGTACTAATGCCATGTTAACTTAGAAATATTGTTTGCAGTGAAATACTAATTCAATTAAAAGATGCTCGATAAGTCATTGATGTATTTAATTACTTGTTTAGAAATTCATTATTGTATTCGTATAACGACATAGAAGTGTTAAGTTAGAAAATGTACTCTTTTTGTTATAATGATGAAGGCCTAATGAACGGGAAAATGTTTGCCAATGTAAGGATGTGATATTCTGAAACGTGCAGAGGCCCAGGTGGGGAGAAAGGCTGTGTAGGCCGAACTGAGAATGTTTCTCTTAACATTAAATCATGGAAATGTCTTTCCTAGAAGGTTGCTTTAGAAAATTAATTGCAAGTAGCATGGAACTGTGAATCGATTTATGTGCGTTCTTTGCTGGTGCAAGGTTAACTAAAGATAGTAGAGAAGGGCCCATTGTGTATGAGCGTTAGGATGGTAGTCCCAGACATGGAGGAGTGGCTGCGGAATTTAGGGAAGCAACTTCAAGAGGAGAAGACTCTGGGACCCAAGGACGTTTTTCAACGAACAAGGATTAAGATGTCATAATGGAGTTTTTGAAAGTTAATACCTTTGAGAGGGGCGTACCTTAGGGCGTGTCGCCCATATTGTGGGGTTTGTATTAGGGACAGCACCCCGTAGGAGAGCAGAGCAGATGTGCATGAGGGCGAAGAAAGATGCTGGGTAGGCAGAGAGCTTTGCTACGCGAGATAGGTTCTTAGGCTAAGCCCGAACAAGTGAGTGTGCTTCTTTGGAAGTCAATACGGCTGACACCTTTGTTAGGAGGGAACTTTGTTAAGTAGGGATGTCACTTAGTATAGTGTAGGGACTACTAAGACGCAAGTCATGCCAATTCTTGTCAGTCTGATGGTTTTGGAATTGTTACTCGTATTGTTCCTTAGTCGATTAAGACTTTTCCGTAGAATTATGTTTGTATTAGTGCCTGTTTATTTCCTGAACCTTTTACTGAGGTGCTTATATACACAAATGTTTTTGGCTTTATAATAAATCTTTAAATTTGACTTTTTGTCAGTGGTTCTTTGAGGAGAGCAACGGGGATAATTCAAATTGACATTACGATGTTAAGATAGATTGCCTTCTACACAATATGACAGGTAAAAAGGTCTAGTCGACCTGTGGCGGGATTCTAGAAATACTATTCTGATTCTAGAGATAAAAAATCCCACCTTTCCATGACCATAGGAAGGATTCGATAGAGCTGGGTATTCAAGCAAATACTTGGTAAATCATTACTGTCCTCTGTTGAAGGATCACTGCTAAGGTATTTGAATTTGTTGAGATGGTGCTTTGAAATAAAGACTTTATATATTTAGAATTCTTGACCTACTAAACTATGTTTTTCTCAGATTGCCTGTATAAAGTTTGAACAAGAACGAATTGTTACTTTCAATTAATTCTGTGGCAAGTTTATACTTTCCAGTAGTTTCTCCTTGAAATTCTACTTCTTACACAGATTGAAAGTTTCACAAGCTGACCTTAAAAGAGCTTTCTGTTCTTCCCGTGAATTGGCTTAACCTTTACTGACCACTGTTGAACATGTGTTAGTCTTACGGTGTTGTTATGTTTTCCATTTCCATTATATGCGTCACGCTCTGTCATCTCCGAATGTTCGGAGACTACATAGGTGACATCATAGCTGTCATCTGGCAGATGCCGGGTTAGCGCTGCCAGTGACTGCGTCCCTTCCCCTGGCTCCCTGTGGGCCCTTTATTCTGCTAATAAACACAGACTTTAATAGCATCATAAGTCTATTATTTTATTTAATTCCCCACAACAATTGGCGACAAGGACGGGGATATGACATGGGCCCACGGGTAATGGATACCTCGAGTGAAGAGTCGCGGTGCTGATTGAAGAGTTACCGCGGTGTATTCAGTAACGTGAAATGAAGGGATGTGGAATCAAAGAAAAAATTAAAAGGAATTGAAGTAAGTGCAGCGGAACTTTGAAGTGTGAGGCTAAGGCTGCAAGCGTAAGTGCGCTGAGGAATTCGGTCAGCTGTGTAAAGGCTGCCGGCGTAAGCGCGCAGAGCAATCCAGACAGCAGTGTAAAGCCGTCAGCATAAAAGCGCTGAGGAATCCTGTCAGCTGTGTTGAGGCTGCCGGCATAAGCGCGCTGTGGAATCCTGTTAGCTGTGCCGCGTGAAGCATGCTGGGAACTGAAGGGTTGGCATCTGCGTAACCATTGGATGCGAGCCGTAGACGTCAGCGAGCGTCAAAAGCGTGCGGCCATTTTGAAAAAAAATCACCTCAAAATAAACACGGAGCATATTCAAGTGTATAGAGCGCGAATTAAAGCAAAAGCGGCGATTTGAACATTGAAGTTTATCGCGCAAAATCAATTCTTTTAGAGGAAAGGAGCGGAAATGTTATACAATATAAGCCAGAAGAGGTAAACAAAGAATACATTAAATCGAAGTAAGAGTCTTAGGCAATAAATATGAGGCAGCAAAGGAAGAATGTTAATAAAGATTATAAGGAACAAAAAATTGACATACAAGGAAAAGATTTGGAGGTTAATATGGCACAGAGCAATAACATTTGTGTGCCACCACTCTTCCTGGATGAGCCTGGAAAACCAGCAATGAAGTGGAAGAAATGGATGAGGGCATTTGAGAATTACATTGTGTCCATTGATGGAAAAGGATATGATGCATAGAGGAAATGTTCATTATTGTTTGGCCTTCTGGGGAAAGCACGGCAGGAAGTGTTTGATAGCTTACCAGAGTACGAGAATCCCCCATGAGTCTTTATACCTTTAAATGAGTACCAGGAAGCAGTAAAAAGACTTGAGGTACAGTTCGATGAAGAGAGTAACATAATGGTAGGAAGACACAAATTTGCTCTGAGGAAGCAGCAAGAGGGGGAAACAAGTGACGAATATATTGCATGTCTGCGTGTCCTAGCAAAAGAATGTGAATTTGAGGACATGACAGATACTTATATCAGAGACCAGATTGTATTTTACTGCTACTCAAAAAAGGTGCAGGAAAGATTGCTAGCATGTAAGAAGCCGACGCTGCAGGAAGTTGTAGATATCGCTAAAGGAATAGAAAGGTCAATGGTATCTACAAAAGAGTTGTCAAATGCATGTGGTAACACTAATGTAGTTTATCTACAGGATAAAAGAAAGGGTGAGAACAAAAGCTATGAGAAAAATTGGAGTGAGAAAAAGGTAGGAGGGAAACAATTAAGTTGTTATAGATGCGGGTCAAAAGAACATTTAGCAGACTACAAAACGTGTCCTGCAATAGGTAAAAAGTTTATAAAATGTAAAAAGTTTGGACACTATTCAACCTTATGTAAAACAAGAAAAGCATTTGGTAATGTAAATGTAAACACTGTCGTAGACTATGATGAGGAAATGTGCGTAAATATAATTTTATATGTAGAAATGGTTGATGGAAAAATAAAAGGGCCAATAGGTGATGCAAAAATTGGTGATGTTGAGCTGCAATTCACTGCAGATTCAGGATCACCTATCACAACTATTTCTGATAAGTTATTTGAGGAGAAATGGCATGATGTAAATTTAACTGAGTCAGATGTGAACCCAAAAGCCTTTGGTGAGCAAGACATAAACATGTTAGGATATTTTTGTGATTTTGTCACATTCAGAGGAAGGAAGATTAGTACCAAGATATAAGTAGCAGAGAAAGGGAGGATTTTAATTGGGTGGAGAGACTTGGTCAAATTAGGAGTATTATTAAAACCAGGTGCAAAAGATCCTATAATTTTGAGTGAAGACTGGGTGAACAGTGTATGTCTAGAAGACAATCAGGATGCAATTAAAGATACTATTGAAAAATATCAGGATGTCTTCATAAACGAGATAGGGTGCGTTAAAGGTTTCACGCATGAAATAAAGATAAAAGATGGAGCTGTTCCTAGTAAACATAAGGTGAGAACCATTCCACTATCGGTAAGAAAGGAGTTAAAAGGGGTCCTAGACAAATTGAGCAATGAAGGAGTGATTGAAGAAGCTGATGAGTCAGAGTGGGTATCAGCTATTGTAGTTTCTATAAAGAAAACAACTGGAGAAATAAGGCTGTGTGTGGACCTTAGAAGCCTAAACAAGAATATCATAGTGCACTGCCATCCACTCCCGAAGATCCAAGACATATTACAATCTGTTTCTGGTTCAAAATACTTCACGTTGATTGACCTGAAGGCTGCATATCACCAGGTATGTTTAACGGAAAATTCAAAGAAATTGACATTTATCACGCCATTTGGGACGTACAGATATGTTTGCCTGCCATTTGGGTTGGCTTCCTCATCAGGCGTCTTTCAAAAATTGATAGACATCTTATTTAGAGGAATGAAGGGTGTCGAGGCATTCCAAGACGATATCTTAATACATTCAGGGACTGTACATGAACATCTGAAAATTCTGGAACAGGTATTAAGCACATTGAAAAAAAAAGGAATGACTGTCTCTAAGGTCAAGTGCAAGTTTATGACAAACAAGATAGAGTACTTAGGTCATGTATTGTCCTCTGAAGGTATCACCCCAAAAGATGATCTTGTAAAGTCTATAAAAGATGCACCGAACCCAGATGATAAGGAAAGTTTAAAATCATTTTTGGGGCTCAGTGAATATTACGCTAAATTCATTCAAGGGTATGCTGAGAAAGTGGAACCGCTGAGGAAATTACTTAGAAAGAATGTGACATATAATTGGACTACAGAACAGGAACAAGCATTCAAGGTAGTGAAAGATGAAATAGCGGGTGCATCTGCTCTAAAACCTTATGATCCTGAACTTGAAAATGTAATTACTGTTGATGCAAGTGCCAAAGGGATTAGAGCAGTTTTCTGTCAGCTTCAATGTAACAGAGAAAATACAATTGCATTCATATCTAGAAGTTTAAATGACACTGAAAAGAATTTTAGTACTATTGAGCGCGAAACATTGGCTTGTGTCTGGGCCGTGCAAAAATTAAAAGACTATTTGTGGGGAAAAAGATTCACTTTAGTCACGGATCATAAACCTTTAGTTTATATGATGGATGGTGAGGGACGTGGAAATGGTAGGGCAAGTTCGAGATTAATAGGACTGCTTTCAAAACTCCAGGAGTATAACTTTGGAATAAGGCATATAAAAGGTGGAAAGAACTGTAGAGCAGACTGCCTATCCTGTCTACCAGTTAGTAGTCAAACAGAAGAATCGCTTGATGATACCGAATGCGTGGTGGCATGGATGGATGCTACTGCCATGTGTAAAGGTTCCATTACAGAAAAAGAATGGTTAAAAAACATGGAAAAAGATTCAATTCTGTTAAATGTAATGAGTCATGTGAAACCCAAATGGCCCCCCAATAGAAATGTGCAAAATGAATTGAAAAGTTACTTGCAGATAAATGATGAATTGACCATTGAGAGTGGTTTCCTGAAAAGAGGAGAATTGTTCGTACCACCAGCAGGTTTGAGACAGAAAATAATCGCATTGGCACACAAAGGTCACCCTGGAAGCACTGCCAAACGGAATGTTCTGAGGATGCAGTATTGGTGGCCAGGTGTGGATAAAGAAATTAAAGACTTCATTGACAGGTGTGAACAATGCCTAAGGTCCGAAAAGCACTGGAAAGTCTCTAAAAATGAATTGCAGTTTGTGGAAATACCAAATGGTCCATGGACCAAGGTTGCCATCGACTTTGCTGGACCTTTTAACACCTTGCAAAATGAGTGTAGAAACCTAATTGTATTAACGGACTATTACTCTAAATGGGTATACTACAAATTTGTGAGTACAGTAACAACTGAAGTGGTGATAAAGTTTATGGAGAAAATCTTTGCAAGTGAAGGGCAGCCAAAAATCTTAGTCTCAGACAATGGGGCACAACTAATATCACATAAAATGACAGAATTCTTATCAAATGCGGGCATCAAACAGGAAAAGACGCCATTATATAGCCCTAAAAGCAATGGTCAGGTGGAGAGAGTAAACAAGTTTATTAAGGAAGGCATCCAGTCAGCCATTGCATCAAAGAGGGATGTGAAGGAGTTCATTCGTGAAAAAATAAGTGCGTACAATAACACACCCAATGAAACAACGAAACATACGCCTTTTTACCTAATGAGGGGTAGGAAATATAACTCTATACTCACGCCTAAATTCAGCAAATGGTACAGTGAAGAAGTTATTCCGGATTAAATAAATGACAATGATATCAAAGTTAAAGAGCGGATTGTTAATAAACAGGAGAAGACCAAGAGATATTCAGATATGGTGAATAAAGTCAGAGAAAAAAGTGTGAAACCCGGTGATTAGGTTTTAATAAGGAAACCAACCTTAGTAGCAAAGGGGGAGTCAAAGTTCAGCATCCCTGTCAAAGTAAGTGAAACTACCGGTGTTGCTGTTCTGGTTGATGGAAAAGGATGGTGGAGCAAAGATAACATTGTAGCATTGAAAAAAGGGCAGGAGAAGATCATATTGAGAAACATGGACGAGGTTGAAAAAGGTTTGGATGAGAGTATACTTGAGTGGGACAATGTTTCTGAAAATCAAAACTATTCTAGTCCAGATGGTAGCATCAACAATTCCATGAACAATGGAGAGAGAGCAAGGAGTTCTATGGTAATGACAGGTACCAAAGCAACCAACAGAGACAGTTCAGTGGGGGAACAGTCCAATGAGCGTGATAAACTCTTTTGTGTTCCACTGACAGAGGATGTGTGCCCGAGCACCTCTGGGGTTCAGTCTAGATCAGGAAGAGCTGTCAGGATGCCTAAACGCTTTGAAGACTATGTGATGGAGTGAAAATGTTATGGGTTCTTGAATAACGTTCTTATGTTTATTTGGGAAAAGGGGAGATGTTGAACATGTGTTAGTCTTACGGTGTTGTTATGTTTTCCATTTCCATTATACGCGTCACGCTCTGTCATCTCCGAATGTTCGGAGACTACATAGGTGACGTCATAGCTGTCATCTGGCAGATGCCGGGTTAGTGCTGCCAGTGACTGCGTCCCTTCCCCTGGCTCCCTGTGGGCCCTTTATTCTGCTAATAAACATAGACTTTAATATTGTCATAAGTCTATTCTTTTATTTAATTCCCTGCAACAACCACAAAGGAACTATTTGCTGTGCATCATCGTAATGCAAAGCAACAATTGATTGAACGCAAGGCCACACATATACAGATTTTACATCACACAAATTATTCTTAAAATACTGCCAATGGAGATTTATCAAGAGCCACTTTGCAATGTTAAAATCACATCCCAGCCTTTTGTGGAAAAAGCAATACTACTAGATATGTGGGGAATTATAGATTCGGTTTTGTGATGCAGTGTCAGCCATGCATTGAGCTTGGCTAAAGTAATATGTTCCATTAACACGGAAGAACTGTGTTATGATGTTGCTTTTGTTGTAACTTACTCTTTCCAAGAAAATGAATCGGAACGTATAGTAACTATCAAATAATTACAAGTTTGCATGCTCCATGAACTGAATAGAGTTGTGTTTCTAAGTTTGCATTGGTCAAGAGGGACTTTTGTGGCACTTCAGGCTTACGATCTAATCTGCTTAATAGGAAATGGTCACTCTTCTTCCCTTTGGTGTTTTGGTACTTACCAACCATTAATAACATCAGGGAGGGTCCATACTGAGGTTTAATTCTGACTTGAACAGAATATGTGGTGTAGTCCACCATCATTGCCGAATGGCACAGGGACCTCCTTCATGTCCATTTATTCCTAAACCAGGTGGATGAGACTGTCCTTGTTGTGTCATGTGTCAATCAAGGCTTTTATCGTGCACCCTGTACTTTAGACAACCCAAAGATTATTTTTAAATCCTGAACAGCAGGTAAATAGAGCCAGCTTTCATGTGTTACTTGCCGTATCACTGTTTTCATCAGGGACTAATACAACAACCAGGTGAACCTGAACCACATTGGCAAATGATTTCACTCTAATTCTTCACTCCATCTCACTGTGCACTTATTTTATTTGAACTCAAGTGTTTCGAACTTTAAGACCAGTCCAGAACACGGAACAGAATCTGCTCTGGTGACCGTGATGGATGACCTTCGTTTGTTGGCAGACAAGGGACAATTGGCAATACTTATTTTGCTTGACCTGTCTGCTGCTTTCGATACAGTCAACCATGGCATTTTGCTGTCCCGTCTAGAAGAAGTAGGAGTAGTGGGCACTGCCCTGGATTGTTTTCAATCCTATTTTTCTAGCAGGTGCCAGGCAGTGGCTCTTCCACCTTTCCAATCAACCTTCACTAACATCTGCCATGGGATTCCTCAAGGGTCTGCCATCAGCTCAATCTTATTTAACATATACCTGAGCCCTCTGATTAATATCATTCGGGCTCATAATGTTAAATTGGTAAATTATGCTGATGACACCGAGATCATTCTATCTTTAGATGGAACCCAGCCCAATGCCTTGGAGGCTTTTCATGCCTGTATGCATGATACTGCGCAGTGGCTTCGGAATAACTTTCAACAATTCAACTTGGATAAGACCGAAATTTTACACTGCGCAGTGGGGAAGGTTCCTTTGCCTCTCCCTCACACCTTTTGGCCTCTTGGAACTTCTACTCCACTGGCACCATCTAAGACGGTGCAGAATTTGGGTGCTATGTTTAATGCCAATCTGTCCATGGAGACGCAAGTGAATAAGACTGTGGGATTTTGCTTTGGTCTTATTAGAGAACTGAGAAAGATCCTTCCGCTGCTTCCAATTCCGGTCAGAGCCTTAATAGTACGTGGAGCTATTTTAAGCAGACTTGACTACTGCAATGCTCTACTGCTGGAGTCCTCCAAATATCTGATTCAGCGATTGCAACGTGTCCTGCATGGTCTCGGCCCTAACCCGCTACAGAAGAAACTAGTGTGGTACACACCCACTCGGAGCCTTCGATCGTCTTCTGCCTGCTTTTCACAGGTTTCTAGGTTCAACTAGGTCAGACTGGGAGGTAGAGCCTTTAGCATTGCTGTTGCGAAACTATGGAATGAATTGCCACTTGAATTTAGACAATGTAGTACCCTGTCCATGTTTAGGAAGAGGATTAAAACGTGGCTGTTCCCTAGAAACTGAACCCCCATCTTTGAGTATTGCTCATGTTAGGATCTGTCCTCCCTGCTTTATGTTGATCTGTGGTCACACATCTTTGCTCCAGAGTACCAGTAGGGTGTTTGTTGCGCTCTATAAATATTATATTTGTTTTTATTTATTTTAAAGGTTTTATATAGCGCTGGCTAGACTCAGAGGTATCAGAGCGCTTTACATGAGCATCAGATCGTAGTTACAGGTTACATTGTTACAAAGATTACACAGTTATTAGAGCATGGTAACATAGTTACTTGTAAGGTCAAGATAAACAATAAGCACAAATATGAAAGGGGAAAAGCAAGCAAGGGGAAAGATTCAGGGGAGGGGGGGGAGGAGCTGGGGAAGTAGATAGGTAATGAAGGCGGGAAAGAGGAGGGGAGGGTGAAGGACACCGCAAGGAAAGAGGAGGGGAAGGGTGACGCGGACACAAACCAGTAGACGAGTCAAAGCAACGTCCAAAGTCCAGTAATCAGTGATCCCAGGGAAGTGGTATCACTTCCTTATCTCTTTTGCAGGACGCTCCCTTTACGCAGTGGACTCTCTCAGAAGGGTCTCTGAGACTCCAGGCCTACATACTGGATCCTTCCCCAAAAAGGGGAGAGTGTGTAACCACTTTGAACACATTTCTGTTTTTTTCTGAAGAACAACAGACCATCTATGTGATAGTTTTTCATTTTATTTAGAAATAATAAAATAAGACATCATATATATATATATATATTTATATATAAAAATCTGTACAATCCTTGATTTGTGCAGTACATTTAGGAAGACTTCGATACAAAAGGCTGCAAACAAGAAAAATAGAAATTTACAACAATTGTCGAAAGCCAAGATTGTTCACGATGCCAAACCTGCAAGCCAACATTGTAAGACTGATTTTGATTGGCTGTGAGATGGGGATGCTGTCCTATCCTACCATAAATGGTCACAAGCAGCCATAGCTTCAAGACATTACAGTACATATTGTTTTGTCAAATTATAAATGAACCCAACCAAGCACAATAACGTACAAACCCTTTGTCTTTACATTAGATATGTGATATAAAAATATCCAGAAACACAGCATAGGAGGAGTTTGTCACTTTACCACAAGCGCACAGCCACACACTGGAGTCATTATATATTATATAACTTATCAAACCATTGCATGTACTGTACCTCATGCTCCAAAATTGGTGTTTATCAGAAGCAAGTGCAATAAACTTGTGAAAGTCACAAAACTGACTTCACAATAACTGGACTGTGGTGTAACAAACTATCAGGGGGTGGGGATGGGTCATTCCGATTAAAGGAATAGGTGTTTTTTTCAAGGTTAGTGCTTAGTAACAAACTAAACTGCATGTTATGCAGGTATGCTTTCGGCTGGTGGCGGGATGTACTGTAATGTACACATCTAAAGAGAAGCAACTTCCATTGCAAGAAGGAATACATTACTTGGCTGAGCAAATCTTTTCCCTCAATTTCCCTAACAAGTACACTTTGCCCAGGCTCCTCTCCACTCCCAGTTGTGCAAAGCATGGTACTATGATGAGTCTCAAGGGTAATACAGACAAAATGTGTGGATGCTCCTCAAAGGCAATAACCAAACCGGTCTCAAAGTGATACACTAGACCTATTCCATGGGATTACAGAGAATCTGAAAAAGAGGTGAAGAGTAGGCACTAATGATCTGTTAGCCACAGCTACCTGAGAGTCGCTGCCAAAAAAGCAACAGTCAAGGGAAATTAACAAAAAGACTTCTGTTGCAGAGAAGGGAGAAGGGTGGGTCAAAGAAAAACAGAAGTTTAAAAAGTTCTGTGTGCAGTGTTTTATTGTTCTGTCTAAGACATTAGACTACTCCATTCAAGTATTTTCAGGAAGGACTGAAAAATCCATGTAGCCAGCTCCATCCTTGATTACCATTCTGTTAGTTTTAACAATTTTTTTTCTAGAATAGCACACCCCTAAAGTCGATATTGATGGTAGGAGGAAAGCCTCCAGGCATCTTGTGCTTCACAAAGTCATTTTCAAAAAAAGGTCATGCAGGGAGCTAAGCAGGTACCATTAATCTGTTCAACAGGCTGTAGGCCTCTGTCTTACTCGAGGATTAACTTCCTCATTCAGTAAGTGCAAATCTGCAAATTTAAGATGCTCAGTGAAGACAAAGGGTTGTACTAGTCCTTTCGGCAGAGCGACAAGGAATCTCACTTGATAAGATTCCAACAATCCGAAAGCCAGTAACTGCTAACATGCCAAGAGCTGCACACAAATAAACAATAAAAAACAAAGACCATGCTCGAAATAAATAACCTACGTTTTTAGCGGTGAGAGCCTTGCAAGGCTTGTAAATTGTTGCTAAAACCCTGCTATCCAGTAGCATCTAGGCGCTAGCCAAACTGCAGTAATAAATGTATACTTTGTATGGCATTTTTTGCCTTTACATAATTATATTTACATTTGGCATTAAATACGAAAATATTTGCGCTGTATAAAAATGTACACTCGAAAAACAGAGTTCTATAAACACGTTGATTGTCTGGAAAAGAGGTTTGCACCACAAAACGTAGCTTGTTTCCTTCCCTTTAAAATGTCTTCCCTGCAACCAACCCGCCGACCATCCCACACCACTGTGCTCAGTGTTCAACAAGGTGCATTTTAGACAGTTTGAGAACCTTGTCTCTTCCGCTCGCCCATGCACACATAATATTACTTTTTGCATGCCACTCGCTAAATACTCTTTGGTGTATAGTTAGCTATTATTCTTTTTTGAAACATGACGCCAGCAGTACATGTATTACCATTCAATGTAACCTTCACAAGGACCGAGAGTTTGTCTGTATCTCGTTTTCACTTCATAACGCTCAATTGTAAACCAGGCTCTCTCAAGCTTTTGATTGTGCAACACCATATGCTTTTCTAACCCAACTTTGAAGATGTCAAGATACTGTGATCCATTTTCCAACATTACCAAATTGTAATCTAATCGATGAAGAATACCACCAGGTGACTTCATTACAGCATTGCTGATTCCCAACAGGCTCCAGACCCCAGGATTTCAGAAACCTCGTTTTAAGGTGGGCCACTGTGGTTGGTTTCCCATGGAAAGTCACAAACTGCCCTGCTGAGTATCAGCCAGTGTCTGAGGTCCACCATAGGCGGTTAAACATGCACAAACTGGAATCCACATTTTGATTTGCCCAGTTTGCGGGGTTTCATGAGGTGTATGCCCTCTAAAGCGCCGGGATGCCCTCATGTGATAAGCCACGTTATATAAATCTACAAACGTTCACTTTTAAAAGGGTTCACACACTTAATTTAACCCAACAGGACTCACCAATGCAAAGGTCTCACTAATGCGGGGGTGGGAGCAACATTGGTCCAGGAGGACTCGGCTATGCCGGGTTTTACTAACCACATAACGGATTCTCACTTCCATCCATTGTGTGGACATTGACATCAGGTGGACACCCCAGAATGCAATGTGCTGGAAATCAGCCTCCACTCAGGAACACAAATCACAGAACACCGAACCTGGAGTTGTTTTTTTAGGAGAGCAGGCCATTGCACTTCTGCATGCAGCCACCCTATGTGCATTTTGAGGTGACAACGAAAAACTCCAGTACAGACTGTAGTTTGATTCCTGTTATTATCAGACGGCGCCGCTATAACAACACACCCTTTAAATGCAAACATTTTCTACCATCGAGGCAGCTAGATGGCCATGCGCCTTCACATGTTTCAAATCCAAAAGGTATTTGATTTGAACAAGCTGCTTTTTTAATGGCATATGGTGACCTAATACTGTAATAGAATTGTGGCTACATTATTTGTTCAACCTAACAAGAGAATTCTCTGGTAAAGAATCTGCAATGCAGAAAGGGACACTTCATTACTTAAGAAGAGAGGGCACTAGTTTTGTCTTATCAAGAAAAACTATAAACATATTTATGCTGCTAAATTCACTTATGCAACCGGGAGGTGGCGGGCAGTTCATGAAGTTTTTCATTTTATTTTATTCCAGGACTTTGGACTAGGCATATATCCTTCAACCTTTCAACAAACACGAATTTGGGTTTTAAGAACAAATCATTTGTTAAAGAAAGTGCAAACTCGTTTACAGTATCACCTGCTAGGAAAGGCTTTTGTTTCAAAGCAATGACTTGATCCAAAAGTATTACACCCCGCATAATGATGGTCGTGGGTGCTGAGTGATTGCTTGTGGTCTTCTTGCTCTTGTCTGTGCAGGATTACCCAGACACCCTAAAGCGTGATACACAGTATCACCGTGGGGGCTCCTGGGCACCAAGACAGTGGTGGAGGGGGAGGCCATAGCATGATACACCCTTAATGGCTCAGTTTTCAGAGTGCTAACTTGGCTGCACAAAGGCACAAGTTTAATATTTGTAGAGAGCTGGCCCATGGCATTTTTGTCTCAACATGATACTTCCTGTTGACAGGACACATTCTGAGTATTTCCTATTTTTAAAGCTCTTATGAGTAAGGTGCAAGTGAGGGCATGCATGTCCACGGTCTGTTTCCTGCAGCCCCTTTCAGTGAGTAAAGCTTTTAGGTGCAAATGTGTGCATTTTCTTTGGTATCTAGTAAGGTAGGTACATTTAAGCATTACTCGATCAAATGCAGCGCTACAGGAAAAAAGAATCTGTTTTCAAGGCTGTCGTTTGGCTGATGATTGCATAATGCCAGTCAGTAACCAAAAGAGGAATTAAGTTTAGCGGACAAACCACTACCCTGATGCATGCTGGTATCGCTGCCTTTGGCCACTGACTGTGTACAGCTCTGCCACTTTTAGTAATTTGCCGAATATGGCAGATATAAGTGCAACACTGACTTTTAAATATTTTACATACAAATAAACCACAGCCACAATACAAAGTCCACCCACTTAGCAGCAACTAGAGAATGAAGGCAATGCTTGTTGCCTTTGGTTATGCCATTAAAAAAACCATCCTTGTTCCCTCCAAGAAGTAATATTACAAAAATGAATAACCCAATCTTGCCTGCAAGTTCAAGTTTTGTCATTAAAATAGCAATGTTTATATGAACTGTTTTGTACATCATGTTTTGTGCCTTCTGGTCATGCTTAGTTCATTGTCTTCAATCTATGGTGTCTGTCCAATCACAACTCCGGGGATTCCGTCCAGGTAGCTCAAAACTTCTTACTAGGACACGTTTGGTACCACTGACTGCAAACAGCGTAGGGCCCTTTATGACCTCAATGTGCCATGGACTGACACAATTTCAACAATAACAAATGGCAATAAGTCAGTCATATTTCGGACTCTCGTCGTAGGGGTCTAGAGGCAGGTTCGAGTGGAACTACTGCTTGATTATGAGGGTCCATGTCAAGATGCATGTGTGTACTAAGGCTCTCTGGGACACGCTGAGCATTGTTCTCTTCCTCTTTGCTCGTGAGTGCCACCTCATTCTCATAACAAAAAGAGTTTCCATTGGAGAGAATATATTTCTTCTCAGCCAAGTCTCTTGCGCTGCAGTGGGGCGTGTTGGGCACTTCGTAGGTTTTGTGGAACCTGGAATAGTCTACTTTGTAATAGCTCTTTTCTTCGAAGAGTACAGGCTCGTACCGATGCCCCCAAAGAATTTCATCCGCTAGATACGAACTCCGGCACTGGGTAGTCATTGCAGTGGCTTCTACCATCCCTTCCAATATAACCACAATTTCAAAGTCAGAGTTAGCTAAGTCTTGCTTGCTTAAGTCATACAATGGACTCTCTTCATCAATTTCATGGACTATTGTAATAGGTGAAACAAGAAATATTCTATCAAAGCCACTGTCAAAGCCAACGTTGATGTCGATCTGATCCAAGGGAATATATTCTCCTTCGGATGTGATTCTAGATTTGAGGAGCTGAGCCCGGACATGGGCTTCCACCAGATGACTCTTTCTCAGGTTTCCCACGCGCCACATTAAGCAAAGCTTACCATCTCTCATGGCTATCACAGCATTGTCACTGAAAATTAAAGTCTCATTTCTCTTCTTTGGCTTTGCCATCTTAGCCATGACAGCACCAATGATGAAGGCGTCAATGATGCAACCGACTATAGACTGGAATACCACCATGAAAACAGCTAAGGGACACTCGTCAGTGACGCATCTGAAGCCATACCCAATTGTTGTTTGTGTTTCAATGGAGAAGAGGAAAGCTGCAGTGAAGCTGCTGACTTGCGAAACACATGGTTTGTTGCTTTCTGGAGCATCCAGATCCCCGTGTATTAGAGCAATGAGCCAAAATACACAGCCAAAAAAGAGCCAAGAAAGGATAAAAGCGAGACAGAAGATAAGCAGCATCCACCTCCAGCGAATGTCCACACATGTGGTGAAGATGTCTGACAAGTAGCGTTGACCTTTTTCGCTCACGTTGACAAAGTGGACATTGCAGTGTCCATCCTTCTTTACAAAGCGGCTCCTACGCTGCTGTCTAGTATGTACCTTAGTCTTGCCATTCCCATAGCCATTGGCAACTGCCATGGTCGCCAGCTTCATGCCGTCCTCCTCAGATGATACAATACTGTAGCGGTTGGTTCGCACGCTGCCCATCACTACTGTTGTGGACTGCGGTGCTTCTGCTTTAGAAAACAGTCTGAGTTTCTTCCAAACCCGTTGGAGAAACAGTTTTGAAAGTTCACGAGATACAATCAGACAAAAAAAAATGGAGATGGCGGTCTCCAATGGCCCTTGGGTTTTACCAAGGGAGGTCCTCTGGCACACACAACAGGGTTAGTGCGGTGTCATCTGTCATAGGTAAGACATGTCCTGCAATAAACCAAAAAGTAGACATCAGTTACAAGTTTATTCATCTAGTCATGTACATTACATGTTTTCTTGTTACTTTCCCAAAAGTAAATACCCCAGTGTGTTTCTTTATTTAATAACCCCAAATATAACTATGTACCAATGAATCTACAGCTGAAGAAAATGTAACATAACTGAGAGGATCCACTTGTGTCAAAGCGTTATCTTGACTAATTTGCTTGAAAAAACAACATTATGAAGCAAGTGCAAACACATTAAACCCATGAAACACTTGAAAAGTGTGATACCTAAAAATAACACAAAAATGTATCTTATAATTTTCTGGCCATGATTTCAAGGATGTGGGGACTTTACATGTGTTGATCTGTAACAGGTGGATTCTAACCAGACCATGGTAACGTGAAAAGTAATCTACTGCAGTCTGCAGTAGACTGGAAGCAACCCCTGTGATCTGTCTCCCACCACACACAAATCTATTCTGTTAAAATGTAAAGGGTCTCCTTCCAATTAAGGGTTCCATTATACCAGTGTTTTAGATAACCCCACTCAATTTAGTTTCTCTGCTGCAACAGGTTTTACAAAGTGTTGGTTAACAGCTGGTGAACTCACGAACCTGGTTATTTCCAAAGCCTACATTTTGAACAGACGCTCAATATCCTTGAGGGCAAATCCATGACAGAACTTTAGTATAACCAAAGAATCTGCAAATAACCCCTACCTAAAACCACTACATGTAAAATCTAACAAATATTCATAGTAGAAAATCTGACCCCCTAACTGGATTAAGCCCTTCACAACCTCCAGAGAGCACTCATTAAGTGCAGCATGAGCTGTGGCACCCTGATAGATACCTGAATGTGATCCGGAATATTTATATAATAAAATATGTAAACCTCTGAGGTTACTGATGGGTGGTGGAACAAGCCCTATCGGATGTTGATGAACTATGAACGTTTGTCTCCATTGACTTGCCTTCAGCAACACCCTTTCACCTGAGTATATCACTGCTCTAAACTTTATATCGGAACACTCAACTTACAACAGCTAACCTTTATGAAACGCTTCCGCAAGACATCAACGTATGTCCACACCATGAAAATTCCACAAAAAAACTATGATGAAATCAAATGTTAGATTAAGAAGTTAATTCCCCGCCTTATTCATGGTTATGTAAATTGCATGTCATCTCGATTGCCTGCATCTTTCACTCTCTTCCCCAAGGAGTAGTCAACATTTAAAGACAACAGAGTTTGTTATTCTATGGAACGGATGCCAACGGACACGCATTGCCCATTGCTTGACACCAGCAGCATCAAAAAATTCTGTCTATCAAGCGAGTGCCCTTGTCACCTTCACTAGCTGGCTCTTCCTGAATGCGCTATCTGCCACCTGATATTTCCTCCTTTGAGGACCACCCACAATCCCTCACACATCCTGCAGTGGCATAATGATTATTACAGCAGCATGTGCAGTAGGATAAGGGATGAGGGGGCCCACTGCATCCCATTTCTAGCTGTCCTTAATACCCAACCTGTGAGAAGGGAGGACTTGCTTTCTTTTGGGCCCATTACAGGAGGAGGCAGAATTGTGCAATATGGCTACATTTTGCAAAAATTACACCTATTACATAAATTAACCTTGCCATGGCGGTCATCCGTTTGAAAATTGTGAGATCCTGTTATGCTAAATTGACAACAGGTACTTGCTACATGTACTTCCCATACATTTTCTAAATTTAGGAAGCTTGTGCAGCCCTAGCCCTGGCACACTTTCTGTTCTGCGTCACTAGTTCTTCCTGCACGTTTTCTGCTCAAACAAGTCTACTGAGAGTGAAGACAATGTATAAGGAATAAATCGGCAGGAAACCAATCTTTATGAAATACACGTAAATGGACAAGACGTATTGTTTTTGTGTAGTCCTTATACTGCACTTTAGGATGTGATTAAGAAGTGTTTGGCATTATGCAGGATTGATTTAGCAGAAAAAAGGGTAAAACAAAACACAGGCTCACAAAACATTCCTTACCCAGAGCCCCCAAAATCATTAAGATGTCACATCAGTGGTACTGCACACCCTGAAACGCATGTACTTCTCCCGAGCACTACTTAGGCCCGCCTGCTCCCCTCTTTCAGCGCTTACGCTGCGTCACCACGCACGAGGGTCACTGGTGCAGGTGGAAACGGCAGCAACGTAATATAACGTCGCACAGAAATTGAAATGCACCCTATGCATGTGCACCGCTGTCAGTGAGCTTAATAAGAACAGCAACAACGGCGGACTAAAAATAGCCAGGCAGCTGTGTAGGAAAAATGGCATTAACTAAATGAGTCTGAACTCGTGCCAGAAACGCAGTACACGCTGTTAATGACGGCTGCGAATAACACATGATAAGTGTTTGAAAGAAAGAGCAGTACATGTATCGATGGAGACGAATGAACGACTGCTCTCGAAGCGATCTACATTTCAGATTCCTGGGTGATTTCTCTCAGATGAGTCGATGCGGCGTTAAACTTTTTAAAAAAAGAGATCCACCGGTGAGGAGGATTAAACATGTGTTTCGCGCGCAGCCGGCAGAAGGTGCATCCATTCCCCTGCCTCGGGAAAGGCTTTCAGCAATTATGCAAGTGTGCGTTCTAACACATATTTTCTGCGATTAGTCATCTGTAAACACTCGAATACATTAGAGGGGGTTGGCAGTGTCTGACAGCTTCGTGAGAGCCAGTTTAAAAATGGCTCCCAAAAGACTTAATAAAGAAATGATCTAGTCCTTCTACGTTTACACCTGTTTGAATATTTTGTCTCCATTTTTGGAAATATTATTTTTTCCACTTACACTGACCCATAATTACACATGCTTTCCAGAATGCCACACTTAAGAATTGTAAAGCAGTAGAAGCAGTTTCTTCAGTTTCTTGTAATTCTCATTAATACCCTTCTGACGACGTGTGTGCTACACTTGCTGGGGATTAGATAGATCAGTCAATTGAGCCCCTGCTGCAGAGTGGTTACCCTACTGGTCACAGGCTCGAAACTGGTCAGGGTTGACTCAAGGTTCCTGCTCTGTTAACTTGATGCAATTAGTACCGTTGTGCTGTGGATGCATTCACCCTTTAATCGAGAGCCTACCTTTTCTCTTCATTGGGTGCCAAATAAGTTACCGTCAATTGTGGTCCCTCTTTACTTGCTACAGGAACAATGGGCCCCCCTTTGCACTAGATCAGAAAGACACCTGAAAACTTAGAACTTTTGTATGTGTGTAATATGGTGCTTGCCTCCTTATGGAATTCAGACCACCACGTTTACCCCAAGCTAATTATGTCAAAGTTTATATCCAATTTCGAAAGTTCATTCGCATAACATGGAATACTGGACAAACTGCAAATCTCTAAAGTTTTCATAAGTGGTATTTGTGTCGTGGAAGTAAAATGGCCAAAAAAATCGGGCTAACTCACTAGGCCTAGGCCACTTTGCGATCTTTTTAATGCCTCCTTTGTCTTTCTCTACTCAGGTGGAGAGCATGCGGGCGAGGAAGTATCTCTGAGATACGTATGGTCCCCTGCCGCAAAACTGATTATGTTCCTGCACAAAACATGTGAATCTGTTTCAATGTCAGAGATCCTAGAGAAAGTTTCCCGCTTATGAATACTTTGATCTGTCACATCCTGAATTATTTTACCTGAAAATATATTTTTCCGCAGCAAACAATATTTTCCAGATCTGAAGGAAAAGATGTATTGACCTGAGCTTACAAGTCAGATGGTGAACAGAGATGTTCTCTTCCAAGGGGGCACTCAGTGCTCTCTTGAAAGTGTGACTTGTTTCTTGAGATAGAGGTGCTCACTGTACGATACTAGAACCAGAGTTTCTAGATTGACCCACAGCCATGTAGCAAAGCCAATGATGGACAGTGACCGTGTCTTGCATGTGATCATAGAATGTAAACAGAAGTTCTGGAAAGTTCATGTTTGTATCCCAGGTTGTCGCTATCACAGACAGCGAAATGTGTAATGATATTTAAAAGTGTACCAACCAGTAAACACTAAGGCCATAAAGAAGGAGAATAGATGTCACATCATGAGAAAACAGAGCAAAGTCAAGGCAACTAAGTAGTGAATATAGTGACTGGAGGAACAAGAAGAGCAATGTTTAACACAAACACAGTGAGACAGGGGGACTGGGGTGACAGCAGAAATAACCAAGCATGTGCTGTTCATGACCTCCATGCACTCAATATATTGTCCACGCTGAACACTACTGTTGAATTCCAACTGTGTTCCTATACTGCACTCTATGGTTATACCTGTGATTATATAGACCAGACCGCGTATAAATGGTATTAGACTCATGAGCAAATTGAGCCTTTGCTTAACATCTGTGATTTGCAGCATTAATTACTTGTTAAGAGAGAGAGAGAGCTTGAGTGTGTGTGTGTGTGTGCATGGGTGTGTGTGTGTGTGTGTGTGTGTGTGTGTGCGAGCTCTGTTTTTACATGCTAATTCCATGGTATCTTCTCCTCTCAAATTTTCCACAGATAATAAGACTATGTCTAGCATACTAATATGTGTGGTTTGGGTGAATGATGGTCTTGTACCTTGTCTCCTATGCATCGGTTTGTGGAGGCTGATTACCTGAAATCTTAATGGCTTCCACTGAACATTTTGACACAGATGATATAGTATTGTCAGGCCATCATTTTTCCAAGGTTAGCAATTGCTGCTTGGGTTGTAGGAATACTCCTTATTTTGGGTTGTTCATTGGCCTAGCCCCTTATCAATCTGTCTGTGTGTATATCTCTCTTTTCATTTCTCACAATTCTATCTCTCTCTTAGTTCTTCTGTAATCCTCTCTTAAGAAGTTATTAGATAAGTTTCAAACAATTCATTTAGCATAGGTCATAGTGCACCACAAAGCTTGTCTTCATTCTGTAAAGTGATGTGATACGTCATGTTCTCTTTTTACATTAAACCATGAAGGACAACCTAGAACGCGATGTGAAGTAACTCCAGTTTATGATAAACCGGAGCATAATGAGCTGGATAAAGCATACAGTGCTTTGGAACCTGTCATGTTCTGCAGGTTCTCCAACATATAAGCCTTTTTATATGAACATTATTAGCTAGAATGAATGCATGTGCCTAGTGCTGTGCTTGTGTGTTGATAAAACAGTATGCATGGTAAGGTGAAATATCTGCACATGTCCCAGTACAGGGAAAATGTGGTCTTGGTACTAAAGACTAGAAATGCTGATTTCTGATTCATAATCGTTCTCACGTCTTTGTTAGAAGTGACAGAGAAGTGTCAGAAGGAGCTAAGAAGCTCTAACAACTGTCAAAAGTTCCCCGAATGCCCTCCTTGTTGCTCAAATGTGAAAAACAAATTGGAACTATGAATATTGTCAGTGGGCCTGAATTTTAAAAACAAAGACTGCTGGACCTCTGCCCCGCTTCTAACCTCAGATATAAAACTTACATATATTGTTGTTCCATCACCTCTTCAGAGAGCAACTACCTATTAGGGATTTGTTCCTTTAGAGCTGATATCGCATAGCTCACCTCACACATACAGCCCTGGTTTACACGCATATATGTACAGAGTGAAGACCTTGTGAAAAAGGCACGGCCACACCAGTCAGTGATGGAGAGAGCTTTGCTATTTGTTTATCACTTCATATGTAGGCAAGGCAAGAAATGGGTTAACCTAGGGGCGATCCAAGGAAGGCCAGCGGAGATGTAACATACACTGACTGCCCACATGATTAGCCAACACACCATCAGGTGCTATACCTTTTTGGATTTACCCAAACTCTGGACCCCAAATTCCAGGAATCAGAATTCAGGATGAAGCAAGGTGGAACCAGATATGTATTACTCCCCCTTCTACCACACAAGAGCATCCAACAACCCAGAAGGTGTGGGGGTGGTAGAGACAGGCTCTTTTCCCTTGCTGTACGTCTCCCCAACGGTGACGGTCATGGTGGGCAAGGGTGCGCAGTACGGTAGGGAAATGTGGTACTAAACTCCTGCCCACCAAAATGTCACAGTGCATGCGATGCGAGCAGCTCTGGACTTCCCTTAACTGTCTCCTTGCTTCCTCACCCTGTGACATCCCCAACCACTGACCTATGCAAACACTTCCATCAGGGTTCCATAAACCGCAAATGATGCACACTGTGCTTCCCAATCTTTGACCACCCAAATCAGCGTGCAGCAAAACAGATGGCAGAATTCAGCCTGGAAATGAACTGCACACTGCAGATAATCTAACGTCTTGCATGAGTATTGCTTTTGGAAAATAGAAATAAAATAATTACATCTGCAAATTATAGACTGTATGCAATCAATGAGTTTACATAAGAGCCAACCACAATCATGTGACATCCTTCATACAAGAAAATATGAATATAATAAAGCTCGAAAAGTCCTACATATTTCGGTTATTCTCTGTCTGAAAGGCTGATGGCGAGGCAGAGGCCCGAGAGAATGACTCTGTAACGACTCTGTAACGTCATAGAACTCTATGGCAATTCCAAGGCAACGTTCTCGAACTCCAAATGTTAGATATAAAACTGAGGGTACTCTATGGCTTTTAATAGAAGGTGTTCTGTCTCCGACTCCCCACAATGTAAACATATCAGTGTACTCCCTGTTTTACCTGATAGAAAAGCTGCCTTCCACGCGGACAGTATGGGGTTGGTTTCTAAACGGGTTCGGTATAAGTGTGAGATGGGGGGTCACCGGCACTCATTTTCTGCCAGTTTTTCTCGTGCTGCGGCCTTCATATCGCTCTGTGCGTCACTCACTCATGTATCCCAATTGCCACAACTGGGAACACAGTGTTTGGTGCTAAGGGCTGGATTTGGGCGCTATATCAATGCCTGGCCGACCTTCTTCAGGGCATATCACACCACCTGAGTTGTGCTTCAATGTCGTGCTGATTACAGACTGCTTGTGATGTCATGACCAGGCGCATTAGGAAACTCTCCAGAGGCACCGGCTCACATTATGTGCCTTATTATTGGCAGCGTTTTGAATATGTATGAAATGGAAAGAGAGTCAGCGCGCGGCTAAAACTAGTTGAGAGCCCCTCTGACGAAGCCTCGCCATAGAGTACATTTCAGAGCCGCAGAGAGGAATCCTAAAGATTAAAAGGACGGAACGGCTGGACGAGGCAGACATCACAGACCCAGCCCGGGCTCGGAGCAGCGCAGATGCTGCGAGCGGACCCAGGGGACAGAGGAAGCGGCGCCCGGGGACTGCTAACGAGCGCACTGTGCTCCCTGGCTGACGCCATCGCCTCCGGGCACATGTTGCTATGAGAGCAGAGCTGCTACTGTAATGCGCCTCCGCGAGCCGGCCTCTGCTGCCCTCTGTAAACACACACGCGGCGCTCTCGGCAGCCACAAGACACCGAGCAGCGGCTAATGCTTTTTATATGACCGCCGCAAGCTGCTCATGGAAAAAAGGCGAAGCTCAATTTTCCCAGGAAGGCTTACAATGTGTACCACCCCTCTCCCTCCCCCAAACTTTCCCATCTTCAGTTTTCCAGTTCAGCTCCTATCTGGGCTGCGCTCGCTCACAGTTATGAAACTGTAAGGTAAATGCTTCTGCTGAAGAGGTTTGTGTTCCACCTCGAGGCCGCCGGGTTCACGCCATTCATCCTCGTGGTGTCGACCATACAAGCATGATGTTTTCACGAAAGGCTACAGGTTGCTCTGTCTTCACCCCCAGTGCCTGTCCCATGGCACCTTCCCGGTTCTAGCCTTCTCTAAAGGCCGCGTGCAGGTCCTGGGTGCAGCAGGTGCAGTGGCACCGGAGCCCAAAGGATTTAGGGGACACTAAACCAAGATTGTTGGTGTATTCTAAGAATAACAGCAGCTAAATCGATAATCCCCTTCCTTGCCCAAGAACCCACGACGCACTGGCTACGCCATGGTTTTCCCCAGAGTTCACTAAAAGTAGCACGTTATGTAAAGTGGGATAAAACCGCAAGGCAGAGCAACTAGCGCTATAAAGAGAATGTTTCGTATTATCATGTTGGCATGGAAACGTTTTATAGTATATACCCCTATACGAATGCCTAACATCTAACAATCCTTTTTTCTTCCTGGCAGATCAAGCTGGTGTATGTGATAGTGACATTCTGAGAGCGAAATGAATATCAAGAATGGTCACATAATGCGTAGAGACAACTCGCACACTGTGATATTTACGGGTTATCGCATCAGTGGAAAAAAGTAGAGATCGGAGAGTGCTGCCAGACAGCTCTACAAGTAGAATAGAAACTGGATATATATATATATATATATATATATATATATATATATATATATATATATATATATATATATATATATATATATATATATATATATATATATATATACACATATACACACACACACATATATATAGAAAGCAGAGCGCTCAGATCCCGCACCTGCCCTGTTGAAAAGTCCATCGGCAGCCCTGCTGCGCACCTGCTGCTCAGCCTGGCGAGCGCGGAGCTCACTCTGGCTCGCATTCTAGGCTGCTGAATAAGTCAGCTATTTCCTATCTCTTTTTTATCTGCAACTGTCACGAATGATGCAATCTTTCCAGAGCACAAAGTCGGAGCCTGGAAGCCGCTAGGACTCTCCTCGCTTCCGCCAGACACTTATTACCCGGTCCCGTCATATATATGTGGAGGCAGTATCTATACACATATAGCACAGTTCGAATCGTTGCACCGTGCCTTTCTCCTTACGCTCCCATGCATACCCTTGGAGTGCAAAAGATGCCAAGTGCCGGCATAGGGCGGGGGCATACATTTCTTCTCGCTGCAGCTGGTGCATGGAAAGTTATGAGCACAAACAGATGCTGTAGAGAGACTCTCGTATTGCTCAACGGTTCCAGGCATGCTTATATATTTTTAGCTATGGCATTTAGGAGCCACGAGAAAACGATCTGCTGCTGGCTCCCCAAAAGACAGCTGGCTCGGATTCCCAAATTCAAACTGAAGCTAACACTATGACCAACAACAAGCTCCTTGCTAACGTGCTCCACGCAAAAATGTCCAAAATGATGGAGTCCAAGTTTAAAGTGTCAGCGATTCGCCAGAAAGTGCTTAAAGTAGGAATGCTCCTTACCTCTTTTGAAGGGAAGAAGCGAGCAAAAACGCCAGATCCAACAGCGATGAATATGAACCCACAAATCCACGGCGCATCCTAATCCACTGGTACATTTGTTCTCTGAAACGCTCTTTGAGAGTCTCCGGCGCTTTTGCCTCTGCCATGTGTTTTAATGCCTGTCGGCTACCTCCGCCCATTGGTCTCTCCTTCAGCCAATCAGGAGAAAGAGGTTGGCTCGCTTGGCAGTCAGTCCTACTGCGCTGCAGGCAATGTAGGCATTCATTTCAGGAGAGAGTGAGGAACCGTGATCTCCATCGAGCTATATTTACATGAGGGGACGTGCCAGATCACCCAACCTCCCAGCCCCCCCAGCTCCGCCCCCCCCCCCCCCGGTACAAACAGGGTACCACCTCTTCCTCAGTCATTAGCAGCACAAGGTGCACGGAAGTCCACATAAAAAGGGGAGAGGACCCGAATTGGATCTTAAAAACAAGAAGTGCTGACTTGGTGGAATGTGAGATTTACACCGTTTCTTCGTGGGAAACTAGTCTTTCCATTTTTATGTCTTGCATGTATGCATTTCTTATACTCAATGTAACAATATTCAACTGTAGCATCCTTGAAAGAGAAGATTTAGTATCTACGCGGATGCGTTTGAATCCAAAAGACTCCCACGGTTTCACTATCATCCAAACTTTGTTACCTTTGGCAAGGCACACGAACTTCAACTCCCCGTGCATTAATCGCCGTTTCACCCCCAAGTTGCTTATTCTTAAAGCCATGTTAAACACCACTACCCGCCAGAAAACCTTAACATTTACACATTTGAATATATCCCTTCTAACAAGCCACCTTCCCTCCTTTCTAAGCCAATTTTCTCTACCCTTCATTATTTGTGGTCCCTTCATATTATTATCCAATACCAACCCATGTCCATCACACAGGTGCTTTGCGGATAGTTTTGCACTCTATAAACATCTACACGTACACAGCTGCATAAATATTTTGAGAAAAAGCTGATGCACAGAAGACCTGCCCTGAAGGTGTCTCCCTTTAACAAAAGTGGTGCTCGTGGATGAGGGTAAATCATAAGTGGGACAGTAGTCAATCATACACTTCAACTGCATGTGTCCCATGGGTCTAGGAGGTGCTGCGACTGATGGCCGTGACACTGGTAGCTGTAAACTTGATGTTGGAGAAGATCTACTGAATGTGTACAGTGGGACGATGGGACAAGCAGGTGCTGCGACTGGTGGCTGTGGCACTGGAAGTGGTACTCTTGATGGAGGAGTGGTTCTTGAGGGATGTTAAGAAGACATTCTGTGAAGCTACCCTTAAAGTGCAGTAGTGTCAGCTAGACAATGTCCTGCATGGGGACTATGAAGTGATATCTGGCCATCCTGTGTGGCTTTGATATATTGTGTATGCTGATTGCCGATACTGAGAGCCATGGTGCATGAGAATAGTTTTTATTACTATACAGTGTTCTCCTCCCAGGGAGGACGGAGTGTCTCCTATAGTCCCATATGTATGTCTCCTCAGTAGATGTGCATACCTCACACATGATCTGTGCATCAGTGCGTCTGAGGAGCTCTTTACCTTTGAGGTGTAAAAGGAGGGAGGCTCTGAAATCCTAAAGGTGCGTCTGAGCACAGCTTTAGTACGAGACATGCTAAAAAGGAGGAATGTGAACACTTAGTCCAAAACCAGTACGAAATGAGACGCAAGCATTGACACAACAACCCGACTGATGACCACCAGAGTGACTTAATAATGTCTACTCCTTCTCACCCACTTCTTTCACAACACCAACCGTGTTTTGTAGAATACTGCTTCCCCTTGTGTGGAGTCTACATTTTTGGGGAATCTGTATTAAATGTTCCATTACGCTTAGGGCTGTGTCTAAGGAAGAGCTCCACCACCACACTGAGTCTATGGGGCGCTTAATGTAGTTAAAAATGTTCCCCACTGTCTAATATTTGGCGTGGCAGAAAATACATCAGGCTAGGAAGTTTAAAGTACATTGATTTCATCACACAAAGAGCGGAAGGACATCCAGCCAACGACCGCACTGTCTTGAATCTCATGTGCTGTAGAATCCATTTTCAGTGGGAAAAGTGCTGTATGGAAATGCTTGAGTTTATCTGTACAATTGTTAATTTCCTTGAGAAGCATTACTTTCTCTTTTTTATGCATGTACCATTCCAAATAGGATTCAACTATACACAAGCCATTATTAACCCTTCTCGGTAAGGGACAGATGAGCCCGAATTCCCCTCCAAGCGAGAACAAAAATGCTGTTATAGGCACAAAAATGAAAACCCTTCTTTCACACTATGCAGGCGCCTTAATAAATCAAAACAATATTAGGTGCCCACAAAGGGCACTTAAAGAAAATGGGCACCAGACTGTCTCTAAAAGCATGAATATCGCCCAATTGCCAGGAAGGTGGGCAGCAAAATGTTACTTCCCATTGAACCCCGAAAACCCTAACTTAATTCCTCTGTTTAAGGTCAAGGGTGGCATCAGTGTATTTCATCACTTTCAACTGAAAGGGGCCTTGGTCCCTTGGGCTCCGGTTGAGACTACTTACAGTCTGGGGCCCTAGACACAGGCAAGTGCACAGTATGCAGAGTATGCGGTGTTCTCAGCCCAGGACCTAACATTGTGCTTAGCATTAACATGTTTATGACTTCATTGTTTATACTATCGTATTTGTATATACAATGAGGCAAGCCTCCCATTGAACTTTTGAACAAGGTGGAAAGTGGAATTCAAACTCTCGTTTTCAGCCGGCCCTAATTGTGGGTGCTTTGATCCCCTTTTTTGTCTTTGCAGGTTTATGTTATACAAGGACACATTCATTTTTTGGTAGGCACGGGGACAGTAAGTGATTTGCCCTGAATCACTGCAAGCTCGAACCTGTTCTACCTGGTCCAAAGTCAGCAGCTCTGGCCATAAGGCCTCAACCTCTTCCCACTGTCTGGTGACAAGAGACTGACTACAACTTACATTGCATCGAAATTTGCAAAAGGGCCGCATAATTAAACGTGAGTAGCTACGCGGCGCCGACAAAGCACAACCCTGGACATAGTCATCATTATCGGAGTTTATGACCTACAGGGCTTTGTGCAATAAATAATAAGCGACCTTACTAAAATCAGTGGATTCTAACCAGAAGCGAGCATCGTAGTGAGTGCAGCCACGATAGGAATGGTGAATCTGCAGAATGCCCGAAGCTTCTTACTGCCTGGGGCGAATACGGAAGCAGACAGTTGACCATCCCTGACTGACTTTCTCCCAGCCCGTTCTTCGTTTCTGCCGATACTATAGCTCCAGCCTCATCAAACGTCTGCGCATCTCTCGCTGGCAGAAGCGCAGCCCGAGGAAGGGGCGGTTTGTGCCGCCAGTGGGACGCGCGAGAGAGCGCAGCAGGCTGGGCAGACGCCGCGCGGGGAGGTGCCTGCAGGCTACGAACTCCCACAGCCTGCAGCACGATTAATGTAGCCGCGGGCGGTGATTGTCTGCGTGCTGTGGGCGGGTGGAGACATATTCAACGGCCAACCCACGGACGAAAAGCAGGGACTGCATGCTCTCTCGGCCCCCGCCGGGATGGGGGGCGTCTGAAAATCCTGACGGCGCAGTGCAGCCCGTAGTGCGAAGCTGTGCGCGGGTACTGTTGGAGGAGATAGCTGCAAGGTTTTGAGCAGCCCGACCGGCCGACTGACTGCCAGCGCCCGGGTGAGAGCCAGCTCGAGCTCTGAACTTGTGGCTCCTCCCATTCAGCAAAATCTGGAGCGCAGGCAGCACTCAGCTACTCTTCATTGGCCCTCCGTGGTCCAACCCTTTGAGGAAGAGTGCTAAGCCCCGCCCTTTGATGAGTCTGAGTGAGCTGTGTGGCCACAGCCCTGCGAGACTGACAGGAAGTACTCCCCTCACAGTTCGGAAACTTGGACTACTAGGAAGCTGAAGTTGGTGTTCGACGGGTCTTTCATATAAGTTTGCAGTGCCACTGCACCTGCTGCTTTCCTGATAGTTCCACACCTAGCGGTGAGAGAAAAGAGCTAATTGGATTTAATATGCAGCATAATGCATCATTAAACTTTTAGGGGGGGGGGCACCTTGTGTTCTCTTAAATAAAAAGTATTCCCACCTACGCCCCTGGAGGGCCTCGTAGTTTTATATTATACCTTTAAAGACACCCACTTCTCGTCATTCACAGTGTCCGGGAGGAATCCCCTCCCCCATTACCTGCCTGCGCCCATCTTCATAAGGGAGGGTGCCCCTCAGCTCCAGGTATGCAGGGGCCATGCAGATAGAAGATCCCACGGGACCCTGCACTGGCTGCATCGGGTCTGAATGGACGGATGGGGCTTTCGGCACCAAAGACTGCCCCAGGAAGAAGGAGAAGCCCACAGGAGAGAAATAACGCTCCTCCGAAATGTGCCAAACTATGAAGTGATAGACTATTTAATCCGTTTCTCTTTGTATTTTTCGTAAACTTTTTAGTCAAAATCTCCAAACAATTATGTTGTATCGTTAATCGTTTTGCCTCTTCCTCTTTCTATGCTTTGAAAGAAGCCTCTCCCCCATTGACAGAAAAAAATTAAAGCTGAATATTGGCCCCACGCAGAGTCATGCTGGACGGTCACTTAGTGGTGAAACCCAAGTAGAAGGGGTTAAACCCATGCAGTATACAAATGGTCTATACATTTGTCCAACTAGGCGCTGTGTCCACCCCTCCTCCCCCTCTTCTGGATGTAGGCGTCCTAAGCTCACTCGTCCACTAGGGAGGGTGGTGCTATTTCTTTTTCTAGTACGGTTTTGAATTGCAGTCCTGCTCACTTTTTGACCAGGAACTCCCTCGACATACGGTGGCATCTCCTTACTCCCCTCATTAACGTCCTCCGTGACGTGTCCCTTTCCTAACTCACTGCTGATACGAAGAGGACTACCAATCGTCGTAATACCTTCAGCAGGCAAGTACTGGCACTTTCCAGGATACATGCACTCAGCAATGGTGAGCATCTGCAGTTTTGTGTTTTTCATTTTAGGTGGGCCAACCAGAAAATTGATAGAATCGATCTTAGTAAACAGCCTGGCTTGGCGCTGGTTATTACGAACCGAGTCCTCCACATATTTGACTTTTAGATCATCGTGTAAAACGTGAAAACGACTAGTTATTCCAAAAGTATACTTTACTAAATGTGGAAGCGTTCCCTTTAGTGTATTAGATTGTGTCACTGCATTGTGTGACATTTCTCAAAAGTTTCCAAAGATGCCCGACCACCCACCGCCCTGACTACAATGCCATTAGTGAAGCGAGAGGCAATTCAGTTGTAATGTGTGCCCTGCTTGCTGCTTTAAGTGTTATCACATGTGGAGCAACATTAATAACATACAGAAGGTTTTTTGTACACCCCATCCTAAACTGCTGTCTTTGAGGTGCTCTCAAGTGTGATGATAAAGAAAAAAGAAGGCCAATTGAAAGCAAGTAATTGCTCACCTTCATACAATTTGTTCAAATAGAGAAGCTAAGATTGAACCCAGGTTACCTGCTTTCACATTGTTCGAAGGGGATTTAAATATCTGGAGGGTGGCAGTAGCCACGTCACGGTTCTGTTGCCCGAGGTTCCAAGAATAGGTCGAGCTGAACCAGAGCCATGTATCTGGCTTAGCAAAACAAAAGCCATGTATCTGTCTTGAAGTTGGTTCGAGGCTTCAGTATCAATCCCACCCCTATTTTCAATTCCTACAGCTGATTAAACAACAGCAAAGTTGTTAAAAATAACATAATAATAGACATTTAAAAAAAACACTGCTTCTTCACTTCCCATGTAACAAGGCGAGCTGAGGAGTTGTGTGAAGTCATTCAGTTTTAAATCTATTTAAGCGTGTCTCTTCAGTGCATGGACCCATCATTTACTAAGGCACCTCCGGGGTAGCTATCCGTGAAATAGCGGACTCTCTGTATTAAAAAGAGCTAGCCGGTGGCACAACGCTTAGCTGTCGTACCTTGTCTGAGGTGGTCAGATGCGCCCAGGAAAGCACGAATCAGGAGACTCCTTTAGTTTCTCCTTAGAAAGATCCAAAACAGATCAGTCTTGGATCTGCCACTAGAGGTGCATTAAAAGGAAGTGAAATCGGGCAAATCTCGTCTCTCCACGAAGAAGCGACTCCGTCGCGTTCTTATCATACTCTATAGCCACAGTAAAGAGGCTATCATTGAGCTAATGCTTTCTTGGTACCTGCGTTTCTCACCTAACAATGTACAACAGCTGGAAAGCGAGAATGTGATTCATGCTCATAAACACGCTTCTTCCGTAGTTCTATTAACTTCGCTGCTTTTCTGCACTGGCAGCCTCGCTCTTCAGCGCATGCGCAGGCACGGTATACAGTTAAGGAGTTAACTGATACATAAGAGCTGACTGCCCTCTTCTGACAGAGAGTCAGAGCGATGCCAGCCAGTCAAGCAGAGTTTGCCGTCTGAGCCCAAGATACTGGCAGTGCTTAATTTGCAAAGAAATACATACAGTTGCCATTTAAGCTTTCTTCCCTCTTCCAATTCCGACGCAGCCCAGAGCCACCAATTCTTTGCCCAACTGTCATCGCCCAAACTCTGAACTGTAGCGATCGAGCGGGCCTGTCTTCCGTCTGTGAGGGGTTCTTCCCCGAGGTAATTTCCAAAGAATTTGGACAAATGGTGCATTTTACCGCACAATGCTCACCGACATTTGTTAATAAGTCATAAAATTAGAAAGGGCTCTCATGAAAGATTCAGGTGCTTTCATGGTCCATTTTTAGTATTAAAGGTTCTTGAACAGATTTTTATGAATTAGATGTTCTCAGACCAGGGGAATCAAGCAGCAGTACACATTTGTTTGTCTCTGATGCACTATATAAATGGTATAACAGAATACTTAATTCCTCAATTATTTATCAGAAGTTTTGTACTAGCAACATGCTCTAAGAATAAGTGATCAAAAGGTTTCCAAATTGATCGTTAACCATAAAGGTAAGTTATCAGAGGTTATCACCATCAGCTCCAAATAATGAACATTCAATACATTGGCAGCCCTGCAGCATCTCACTCAAGATTGCTGGTGTGTTCACATTCAACATTTTGCTAAAAAGGGTGTCACCTGTGTGCTTGTCTGGAGCAAAGCTACTTAAGCTGTGGCTGGGTGGGCCCGTATAACAATGACCTGCTCGGTAATGCCCCAGTTACTTACAGGTAATCTTCATTACTCCAAGTCCTAGTCTTCCTCGCCCTAGTAATTACATTATGAGCTTTAGCCTCCCACAGAAGCTCTCAAGTCAGAAGTTAGCATACTCGCCTCCAATCCCTCCAATATGGCCAACATCCTCTTCCTCTTATAAAGAGGATGTCTACCAACAGCACATTCTGTCACCACAGCCACAACCACGAAAAGATGAAGCCATACAAAACTGGGCAGGGTGGGATGGGAAACTATACTGTTGCGAGCAAGACTAGGACTCGGCGTAATGAAGATTACCGGTAAGTAACTGGGGCATTACCTTCTCGCTGTCTTCCTTGCCTTAGTAATTACATAATAAGCAGATGCCAAAGCAAGAATCAGCTTAATTAAGAACGTAATGAAAATATAAACTAAAGGGAGAAACTGTATGACACACGTAAATCCAAAAAGAGAATAAAACTTCCCCACAAAGAAACACAACAGCAAAAAGCAGTGTTGAACCGAATCAGCAAATGACAGGGATGCACCCCCACCAACCTCCAATCGTAAGAGGACCATAAGCTAGGAGAAGACGTTCACAGGGCTGCAACACAGACACCCACCACGGAGAACCCCAAGACTGCAAGCCAAGAAGCAGCCACTGGACCAACAGACCATCCCGAAACTGACCACAACGTGCCCCTGAGAAGCAGAAGTCCAGCAGACGAGACCGCATAATCCAACCCCAAGAGTGGAGTCCGAAGGAAAAAACCCAAACAATACTGAGCCAAAAAGGCTCAAAGAAGACAACCACCAACCAGAAAAGCACCGTGCGGGATAGACTAAACAACCAAACCAGAACAAACACCCAATAGAAGGAACAAAACACCAACCCCAGAGAGAGAATCAGGGCAAAAAACTCAGGGAACACAGCCACTGCACACCAGTTGAAACAAGATGCAACAACTGGAAAAAAGTAAAGGGGAGCCTCAATATTAACCCAGCAGCCAAAAACGAAAATGAAAGTCCAACCACCGGAAGAGAACCCAACACACCAACTCATCAGGCATACAAGAAGTTCACAAAAATACCACTGCATGGGCCAGGAACAACAGTGCAACTGACTCCAGAGGACCAAACTGCCCCCGCCAAACAAAGACCCCCAAAGACAAAAAACCCAAGGAGGTGCTGTCACCAAAGGCCCAGGTGCCACATCCAAAAAGATACAAAAAAGTGGGACACAGTTGGCACCAGAGAAGCAACAGAAGAACACCAAAGTGCCCCCAAGAGTCTCACACAGAGCCCATAGAGAGGAAGAGGTCAACCTCAACGCAAAACCAGCAGACCAAAGAAAAAAAAACACTGGCAAGGGTTCAACATCGTAAACCACCAAACCCATCTGAGCACACCAAGCACCAAAAGCAACCCAATGCAGGGCAGAAGCATTCAAGGCAGAAGGACGATGGGACAGCTGAAACAAAGCAGCCCTAACCTGGTTCAGGGCCAATCCCCCAATAACTATGCCCAAAGGTGAAATGGCTGCAACATGGTGCCTGGAGCCGTGGACCCAGAAGCAGGCACAAACAATCAGTGAGGTTCCGTGACAATTGTAAGTGGTGTTTTTCGACTCGTACGAATATGGTCGAGTCTGGTATCTATGAACCGCAAATGACGAGTTTAGTAAGTGCGCGCAGTTTCGCTGTGCTAACTTAAACCGTTCGTTTGTTATGTGGGTTTTCCATCTGTACCCACGGGTTCCATCTTAGATACGGCATCCATTTTGTCTCTTGCCCTCAAGTAGCCAGCGAACGGACGTTGTCCGCTTCGCGACCCTGGGACTCCCAAGATATCTGCGGAAGACACATGTTCTTTGTGAATGTCTTTATGACAAGGGGGTTGCTACTGTAAGGCAGATGGCGCCGCTCGAGGCTCATCTTGCTGCACGGACTTATTGTCTCAGCCGTGCATCTCATTAGGCACGTCCCTTTGATGCCTGTATCTCGTGTTTCCCGTTACCTCCCCTTTGACACCCTTTCCGATCTCCCCACTGTCTCCGTCTTCCTCTACACCTGTCCTTGTTCCTATTTCGATCTGTTTTACTGCTGATTGGAATTTGCTAATGGTGGGAAGATGGTTTTTACAGTTGGGAACCGCCAAATGTTTCCGCACTTATGTTCCGGACCTCATGTGTTTCAAAGTGACCAAAGCGACCCCTCTGGGGGCTAATGATGGGAACCGGGTTGTAAACTTTTGTGTTCAATGTTATCCTATGGGTAAAAACTGTATAAAAGGAGCGATCCACAGAACCAATTTGAAGCAGTCTCCCCAAGTTGCACGTGGTGTACTTGTCGTGATCTCTGTGTTCCCTGCAGCAAATAAACCTTGAATCTTTGACGTCGAAGGAAGTGTCCCGTGTCTCTGTGATTCGTACGCCGGAGCAGGTTACCCACGAAGGTTTCAGGTGTTGTGCCCTGGCACCGCTGGGTCTTAAAGAACCCAGTCCTTCAGTTGGCGCCCATTGTGGGGCTGCATCAGTGGTACCAGTCCAAGCCCGACGATCGTGAGGAACTTCGTGTGAAATCTCCGAGGGAAGGTGCACTCCGCTTCATCGATCCTGTTGTCGAAATAAGTGGCCCGAAGACTTTTCCCGCGAAGATTCCCGCCTCCGGACGGCTGCGACGGACTGCTGCCCTGACTGTAGACCTGTTTTGGCGCCTGGCGTAGACCTTGGTATAGCGAGACGATTGACGGGCCTTCCTGGTGACGCCATCGATCTTTGAGTTAAGTATTTGTGGGTCGCTCCCATAGTTCTTGGTTGTTGACACTTTAGCGAGTGTTTTTGTTGTTAGCGCTGTGTGAGTGTTTTTGTCGGTGACACTTTGCTAGCGTACTTTGTTGTGTTGTTTGACGACTGCAGCCGCCAAAGACCGAGGGTTTTGTTCTTTGCTGGGACTTGGTAAATCCTGTAACCCTTGAAGTTTGTGAAACTCGGCTAGTGTGCAAGATGCCTGGTCGTAGTACTTTGTTTAGTTGTTTCAGACCTTGTGGTATGGATTCCCGACTGGAGGACTCGTGTCCGATACCTCCGGTTGGAACTCCCACGTATGAGCTCTATAGTAAGCATGGGCTAGGCCCAGTTACCTTTAACGATTACTGGATTAAATATACGAAAAAGGACGGCGACCTTCGTTGGCCACCTCATGGTAGCTTCGAAGCTCCGATCTTATATAATCTAGAGATTAAATTGTTCGAAAGAAAGTCAAGGCCGGCCATGTTTGATGCCTTTCGGTTGTGGCGCAAAGAAGCCCGACAGAAAGAAATCAGACAGACTAAACGTAATCAGCGAGATAATGTTGCTACCATAGTGAAGAAAGCAGAGCAATTTCAGCGTGATAAGGAGGTTAAGGATAAGGAAGTGTTTGACCGATTACAGCGTATGACTATAGATAAATGTTACCCCGCTTTACCAACGGAGTCGGATAAGAAGGAAGAGCCAGTTGAGGATCCCTTGATGTCTTATCTCATGAAGTCGCCACCTCCGTACGTACAGGGTTCCGCAGCTCCTGTGGTCCCTGCCGTACCTATTCCTCCGCCTATTCCTCCTCCGCCTGTTCCTCAACCTGCACCCGTTCTTCCGACTGTTCCTGCTCCTTTGCCTGTTGCTATCCCTACTGCTCCTCCGCTTCCACATACTCCTGTTCCCGCTACTGCTCCTGCTACTGCTCCTGTTTTGTTAACCCCTGCTGTTGCTACTGTTTCTACTCCTTCTCTTGTTAGTCCTGTATCGTATGCTTCTCCCTCTACTCGTAGTCGCAATTCTCCTCTTGCGGCTAGTTTCTTTCATTCGCTCGGACCTGTTCATGGGTCCGCTGGTTCCGATGGTCCTCAGAGACGTAGCCAGCTTCCTGGAAACAGAGAACGCGTTGCGTTATATAATATGGCGATGGGTTGGATGGTAAATCCTCTTAGGTGTCCACCCCGTGTTGTCCTCGAAACATTTTGCCAATTCAATATACCAACCCAGAGATATGTGTTTAACGAAATGTGCAAGTTCCTTTATGATCAAATAGCGGCCGATGCGCCTGACGAGGTGCTGACCGCCCTGTCTGATCTCCAGCTTCAGTTCGCAAATGGACTGATAGTGGATACTAATGTTCGACGTGCTGTTGAACGATTGCTATCTCTTCGTCCCGCTCCAATCCCTCATGCATTGTTTGTTGAGGATATTGAAAAACAACCAGACGAGTCTGGCCAATATCCTATGCGTGAAGTCCCGCCGGTTTGGATACCAGCTAATCCTAATGCTAATCCTCCGACATTGGCGCATTTCCAGAGAGTATGGATACATCTCCCATGGAAACGCTCGGAAGTGTTACAGGTGAAGCAATCTTTGCCTGACCCACGCAAGAACCCTACAGGGTATTACAAAGAATTATCACAGCTTGTAAATGCTACGGTAATGAATCTTGCCGATATCGATATGTTGTTTGGCAATGTCGTACCGCAACCGGTATGGGCAAAGATTCGACAGGAAAATCACCTGGCTGAATTAGGTGGTGCTTGGGCTGCCATTGTAGCGGCAGACGCCGGACAAGTAGCTGCTACTAAACCCGACCAGTTGATTCTTGACCTTCCTCAAAGAATTATTACGCTAATGAAAACACTTATGCCAGCTATGAAGGTGAACTGGGACAAGTTGTCAGCCTGTAAGCAGAAGAAAGATGAGAGTGTTTCCGACTTCTTTACGAGGTTTGAGGAGGCATTCATCGACCATAGTGGTCAGGATATGGGTACTGAGGGTGGTCAGAGATTGTTTGTGGATAAATTTGTTTCAAATTTATTGCCCGACTTGAGCAATAAATTGAGAAATTCGGTAAGTGCATGGGCCGTTTCTACTTCGGCTCAGATATTGGCTACGGCACAATACTATGAGAATAGGGAGAAAGAAGAGAACGATCGTGCTGATAAAAAGACGAAAGAGCTCAAAACTAAAGTGTTGTTGCAACAAGCGTATCCTCCGCGGTCAAATCAGAATACTTCGCAACAGAATAGGTCACAGCCACAATTGAACAGATCCCAAACTCGTAACGACTCCTCCTCCCAAAGATCCTCGTTAGGGTACAATCAATGTGCTTATTGTAGACAGGAGGGACACATTAAATTCAATTGCCCTGTTTTGAATGAACGTAACAATGGTAACTCATCTAGAGGAGGTCGTGGTGGTTCACAGCAAACATCACGTGGTAGAGGTCGTGGTGCTCAGAATGATCGCTCAGACAACTCGTCTAATTCTAATAATTGTTTCGATCAACGTGGATCATCGCAAGGACGATCTGCGCAGTACAATGTAGACGATTATTACGTCGATCAGGGAACTGACGACAGTAATTACTAGGACAGCCATAGACAAGGAGAGGGAGTGGTATCAGTTCCGGTTGATCAGAGAGGGCCTTACGTCGCAGTTGCTACATCGGGCGTCGTCGAGCCTTTTCTGTTGGACACTGGTGCAGCGAAAAGTTCTATCATACATTCGAAACTCCCTGGCGCACCTTTGTCTGGCTTAACAAATGTATCCGTTGGATTCTCTGGCGCCCCTGTTAGCAATCCAGTTTCTCGCCCTTTGCCCCTTAAAATTGGGCCACGTGAGCTAGAAGCTCCGTTGATTTTGACTACGGGTTGTGGTGAAAATCTTTTGGGCCTGGATTTGCTTAAACGTTTGTACGCAACTTTGTATTGTTCTCCTGCGGGTGTAAAGCTTACGTTAGGAGAGAGGGTTGTCTCTCCTATGTATTTGTCCCTCGATAAGCTCCCACCGGAATTGAGTTCTCTTCCTGCGTCTTTGTGGGCAACAGGTCCAAATGACGTGGGCCTGCTTGATATCTCCCCTTATGTTGTTCAGTTGAAATCTAATGTGCGATTGCCACGTATTCCCCAATATCGTATCTCCCTTGATGGTGAACGAGCACTGTTGGCGATCATCTATGATTTGATCGAGAAAGATGTTATTGAGGAGACTCGGGGAAACGTGTGCAACAGCCCTGTGCTGCCCATTCTTAAACGTACCGATCCTTCAAAACCGCCTGTTTATCGTTTTGTTATCGATTTACGGGAGGTAAATAAAATTGTGGTTCCTCAATTTCCCGTTGTGCCTGACATCACGGCGCTACTGACTCTGATTCCGGCTTCTGCATCATGGTTTTCGGTGATTGACTTGAAAAATGCGTTTTTCAGCATCCCGATTGCCGAGGAGAGCAGGGACCTTTTCGGTTTCTCTCTCGGTGGACGTAGCTTCCGGTTCAAGCGCGCTCCTCAGGGCTACTGTGAAAGTCCATCTATTTACAGTCAAGCCTTGAAGGGTCAACTGGATGCGTTTAGGTTGCCGGTTGGTGCGGCCTTGATCCAATACGTCGATGACTTATTGGTGGCTGCTGATACTCAGGACATTTGCAAAATTGCTACGGTGTCGTTGCTGCAACATCTCTGTGAATTAAATCACAAGGTGTCACCTTCTAAACTCCAATATTGTTGTCAAGAAGTTACCTATCTAGGTCACTTATTGTCAAAGGAGGGAAGGAGATTGACCCCAGAAAGAATTGCAGCAATTGCGCGAATGGCTGTGCCAAAAACTCAAAGAGATGTGCGTGCCTTTCTAGGTATCACGTCGTACTGCAGGCAATGGATTCCTAATTTTTCATTGCTAGCGAAACCATTGGTGGCTCTTACGTGCAAGGATGTTTCAACTCCTTTACCATGGACGGAAGAATGTCAGAAAAGTTTTTCTGAACTGCGTGATTCATTGTGTTCGGCTCCTGTGTTAGGTACCCCTGATTACAGTAAGCCGTTTACGTTATATGTTCACGAGAGGGAAGGTTGTGCTTTGAGTGTCTTAACGCAACCTTTTGGTGGTAAGCAACGTCCATGTGCATATTTTTCCTCGACCTTGGACCCAGTAGCTAGAGCATTGCCGAGTTGTTTACGAGCAACAGCGGCAGCCGCGGTCTCCATCCGACAATCTGCAGGATTGGTCATGGATAATATGCTTACGGTGATGGTTCCGCATGCAGTCGATACTCTTTTGAATCGAACGAAAACTCAGCACTTGACGAGTGCGAGGTTGTCTGGGTACGAATTGACGCTCTTGGCAAGCCACATTCAGATAAAACGTTGTAATGTTCTGAACCTGGCAACTTTGTTACCAATTAGTACAGAGTCAGATGAAGTAGCAGAACATGACTGCTATTTGAGGACTGAAGAGGAAACAAAAGGTCGAGTGGACCTTAAAAACACCCCATTGGAAGATCCGGATGGTACTTTGTATGTGGATGGGTCATGCTTTAAGTTGCCGAATGGCGATGTGACTACTGCTTATGCTGTTGTAACATTGAATACTGTTGTTGAGACTGCAAGGTTGAATCAGAATTCTGCCCAAGCTGCGGAGCTGATTGCTCTTACTAGAGCATGTGTGTTAGCGAAAGGGAAACGTGTGAATGTGTTTACTGATAGCCAATACGCGTTCGGTGTTGCTCACAGCTTTGGACGATTGTGGAGAGAGAGAGGTTTCTTGACGTCGCACGGTACGAAGATACAGCATGGCCAGCTTGTGAATGATCTTTTGGATGCATTGACTTTGCCTACGCAAGTTGCGATTGTTAAATGTAGTGCGCATCGTAAGGTGACGGATGATGTTGGTCGTGGTAACGCGTTTGCGGACGAGACTGCTAAGGAGACTGCCCGGAACCTTAGCACTCGAATGTATGTGACGAGTTCGGTTAGGTGGCCTACAGAATCAAGTATGTGTGAGGATACTATCGAGAGTGTGAAAGCAATTCAGAATGAGGCCACCGAGACTGAAAAGACGAAGTGGAAAGAAAGTACGGGAAAGTTGGATGCGAATGGTTGTTGGATTGATTTGTCGGATCAGAAAAGATGGTTGTTGCCTGATGCGTATGTGCTGGCCGTTGTGACAATGGCGCATGGGTTAGCACATATTAGCGCGAAAGGTATTTGTAAGTTGCTGGCTCCTGTGTGGAAGAATGATGGTATTACAAAATGTGCTGAACGTTTGGTGAAGAATTGTATGGTGTGTATAATGTACAATCCTGGCAAAGGAACCCCAACTCCTCCTGGCAGTTTTGCTCCCCCTTCGTATCCCTTTGAGGTGATTCAATTGGACTTCATCCATATGGAGCGATGCAATAACCTGAAATACGTTTTAGTTGTGGTCTGCGCATTCTCCCGATGGATTGAGGCCTATCCCCTCAAAGATAATACTGCTTTGTCTACTGCGAAAATCCTACTGAAGGAATACTTTCCTCGGTATGGAATGCCTAGAGTCGTGTGGTCAGATAACGGAAGTGAGTTTGTTGGGAGTGTGATGAAGAGTGTGTGTAAGGGCCTTGGAATTAATCAAAAATTCCACAGCGCCAATCATCCCCAGTCAGCTGGATTGGTTGAAGGGTACAATGGCACCCTTAAACTAAAGTTAGCGAAGATTCAGGCTACGACTGGTCTTTCGTGGCCTGACGCTTTACCGTTAGCATTACTGTCAACTAGGGCGACTGTACACTCCCGAGTAGGGCTTAGTCCCTATGAAATAGTGTTCGGCCGTCCTGCGAATGTGTGGGGGGTTCCTAGGCCAGGAATGTTTTCTGATCTTGAGTACCCAATGTTGATCGATTATCTACATGACTTGACTGCTAAACTGAGGTTAATTCACCAACAGGTTTACGACGCATTGCCGACGCAGACAGAGGGTCCAGGCCACCAGCTCCAGCCCGGAGACTGGGTGGTGACAAGGAATTTTTCACGCAAAAATAACCTGGACCCGAGGTTCACCGGACCCTATCAAGTGCTCCTGGCCACGAGGACTGCCGTTCGTCTCGAGGGACGTAAGAATTGGGTGCATGCTACGCACACCAAACGAGTCCCCATCCCCTTGCCGGCAGACCCGTGGGTAAGGAGAGGCATTGCGTCATCTGAAACAGAAACCTTGTCGGCGTTTGTGCCTTTTAGCGACGCACAGCTTGTTGAAGAATCCTCAGCGCAGCAGAAAGACATTGTCGAACAATTAGCATCGAAAGACTCAAGACCAGAACACTCAACTGATCAGCAGGACGCTGTCTCTTCAACGGATCCTTTGTTTGACGAGCAGACACGTCCTGGGAAAACCCGATACTTTTTGCGATCTCGCACTAAGGACAAATAAAAAGATCTTGCTTTGCCGTATTGACAACTGCATTATCCCGTTTTCCCGTGATCAGTTTTGAATTTTCGTATTACTGTAATTATTTTTGTATATATATATATTGAACTTCATTCCTTGTATTTTTGCTTCCACAGCTGAGAGACTTTGTTTTTGCATATACACATATTGTGCATTAAAGGCCGTAGGGCCGCGCGCGTACTTCCTTCTGGATAGTAGGTCTTGACGCTAGGTTAAAGGCCGTCGGTTCCTGGGAACTCCTAGGGATTGACTATTGCTGCACAGAACGAAGTGCGTCAAGAAACGTTGCGGACGGTCGTAGGGAATGGCATTCTCGAAGCTGAATGATTTGGAGGGAGCTCAAGTCTACAGATTCAAGCTGCAGCAACTCAGTCGTACCAAATGTTTCATATTCCAACTGTTTGTATTGTTTTTGACTGCTTCTGCATTATTGGCGGGTGGGGTGTATTACACGATGTCTTACTTCTTACCTCCTACACCTACTCCTACTCCTTACCCTAATCTTACCTCTACTACTTCTCCTCATTCCTTTCATATGTTACCCGAACACGAGCAGGCTAGACGTGTAGAATTCCGCAACAATTCCTTTATTCAGCTCCTCCATCAGCATCAGTTAGTGGTTAACACTACTAATTGTTGGGTGTGTGGGTTGATGCCACATACTACAGATAAGGGAATTCCATATCTGGTGTTACCGTATAGTTCCCAAGGGTCAGCTCGAGCATTTCAAACCATGTTTCGAAGCGCACTGGGTTTCCACCCCATTCGAGAACCACGTTCCCCCTACTCTGGTCCTACCTCGTATCAAAAACCTTTGTCGATAGCAATAGAGGATTTAGATAGTGATATCTATGATCCCTCGCTCATTCCCGAAGAGGAGGTACAAGCCTATAGAGTCCTAAGTAGAGGTGAATATAGTGTGTTCACTAGCGAAAAGCAGCTTAAAAGCTCGCCTCCGATATGGGTCGTACCCCACACTGGTAATTTTTGTCTTATGGGTCGTGGCCGAAGATCGCAAGCCCGACTTGGAGCGAGTGCTTGCACTGAAAATTACATTCTGCCGATGTCCTCGTCCCCTGTGTTTCTGGCTGCCAAGGGTACATACTTTATCTGTTATGATCGTGCATACACATGGTTGCCCGCTGACTTCATGGGCTCATGTTTCATTGCAAATCTGTTGCCTCCGACGTTTACTGTAGATGCCGATTATCATAAGACTAGAGTTGTACGAGGCGTAATTAGCGAAGAGGATACTGCCGGTCAAGAGGCAGGAGACTTTTTCAAGGGTTTCCTCCCGTTTTGGGGACCTATGGTCAATAGTAGGAACCTGAGACAGTTGACTCGGGTGGTAGAATCGACAGCTAATATTACTGCCAGTGCCCTTGGTAATATCACCACAGAACTTCAGGCGGAGAGACTTATGACGTTACAAAACCGTATGGTTTTAGATGTCATCTTAGCAGATCGAGGTGGGGTATGTAAGGTGATCCATTCGAGCTGCTGCATTTTCATTCCAGATAATGCTCCTACTGTCTATCAAGCCATCTCGAGGTTGCATAAGATCTCCGAATCCATACACGTGGATGTAGGGGATTGGACGCTACTTGGATGGTTTTGGGGCCTGATGTCGACTTGGGGTTGGAAAATTCTGATGATCATCGGAGTCGTTGTAGTGTTCCTGTTCACGTGTTGCCTTTGTGTGCAGTGTGGTCCTGCCTTATGTGGCCTTTGTGCTACAACGTGTATGAGACAACCACCTGTTACCAAGGGGACTCGGTTGGACAGAGCTATGCTACAGCAACATCTCGATGGTCTGATGAATATCGAATATGATTCCGACTAGTGCTTGCCTACATGAGGGCAAAAGGAGCGTCTGAGGTTCCGTGACAATTGTAAGTGGTGTTTTTCGACTCGTACGAATATGGTCGAGTCTGGTATCTATGAACCGCAAATGACGAGTTTAGTAAGTGCGCGCAGTTTCGCTGTGCTAACTTAAACCGTTCGTTTGTTATGTGGGTTTTCCATCTGTACCCACGGGTTCCATCTTAGATACGGCATCCATTTTGTCTCTTGCCCTCAAGTAGCCAGCGAACGGACGTTGTCCGCTTCGCGACCCTGGGACTCCCAAGATATCTGCGGAAGACACATGTTCTTTGTGAATGTCTTTATGACAAGGGGGTTGCTACTGTAAGGCAGATGGCGCCGCTCGAGGCTCATCTTGCTGCACGGACTTATTGTCTCAGCCGTGCATCTCATTAGGCACGTCCCTTTGATGCCTGTATCTCGTGTTTCCCGTTACCTCCCCTTTGACACCCTTTCCGATCTCCCCACTGTCTCCGTCTTCCTCTACACCTGTCCTTGTTCCTATTTCGATCTGTTTTACTGCTGATTGGAATTTGCTAATGGTGGGAAGATGGTTTTTACAGTTGGGAACCGCCAAATGTTTCCGCACTTATGTTCCGGACCTCATGTGTTTCAAAGTGGCCAAAGCGACCCCTCTGGGGGCTAATGATGGGAACCGGGTTGTAAACTTTTGTGTTCAATGTTATCCTATGGGTAAAAACTGTATAAAAGGAGCGATCCACAGAACCAATTTGAAGCAGTCTCCCCAAGTTGCACGTGGTGTACTTGTCGTGATCTCTGTGTTCCCTGCAGCAAATAAACCTTGAATCTTTGACGTCGAAGGAAGTGTCCCGTGTCTCTGTGATTCGTACGCCGGAGCAGGTTACCCACGAAGGTTTCAGGTGTTGTGCCCTGGCACCGCTGGGTCTTAAAGAACCCAGTCCTTCATCAGGAAGCACCCCTTGGGGCCAGACAGCCAAGAAAACTGAGAGAGGAGACCATAGGACTCCTGTCATCCTGGAACCACCGGAAGCACAAAGGACCAGACCAATCTGATCACCCGCAACCCTAAGGGACGCAGAAGAACTGGTGGAAACACATACAACAGACTTATAGGGCAAACAAAAGGCTTTGTGACCACCCACCAAGCAGGCAGGCAAGGAAGAACTGAACAATAGCAGGGAAGCCCGGCACATACCATCGAGGCGAACCCCAAAAACAGACCACGTAGCAATCGCCAGCCTACAGACACAAGCAAGGAAACAGAACATATTGAGGAAAAATTCCAAGCAAAACCATGCCCCCACTTAGCACACCTTCCAGGGAAAGGAAGGTCAAACAAAGACAAGAGCAGCGGAACAGCTCAGAAACAAAGGACCAGAAGCAGACGATGGCAGGGACAACACCCAGGTGGGTACAAACACCTAGACCATGAAGGAAGCAGATTATGCACAAGCGTGACACCACAACAAGGGAGGGGCAGATGCAAGGAGCCCCAACTGAACATCCACCAAACCCCAGGAGCAGGAAGAAGTGGCAGGCTGGACCCACAACCACATTACCTGAGCAGACAAATCCGACAGAACAGGACTCCCCGTCCATCAGAGGGGCACCCATCGACACAACGTCGGAAGGTACAACATGGAAAAGGTGGCCGAGAAAGTAATCACCACGAAAACCCACTAACCCAAAATAGAGACTGCCCCAAGGACATATGAGAAGGGAAGCAGAGAAAAGATCCTGGAGAGAAAGTCAACGAGGCACCGGGGGACACGGACGCGTAAGCCACCCCAAAACAAAGTTCACCAGGGCAAGACTCGGGCCACCAGAAGGAAAACCAACTGGCCCAGGAATGGAAAAGGGTAAAACCTGCAGATGGACCAAAACAGACCAAACAAAGGGACACCAAGACATCATTAAACCATAACGCAGTGTAGACCCCCAGACCAGATGTACCGCTGTCAAAAAAGATTCAATGACCTGCAAGGCATTCAGAGAAGGAAGAACAAAATCCCCAAACCATGGAAAGTAGAGATAGGGACTTGAATCACACATTATGGAAAAAGGGGATAACCATCACAAACCCACCACAGGACAGAGAACACCGGAATGACCAACCCCAGAAAGAGAAGTGAACATCCTTCCCCCATCCCAGAGTAGGAAGGACAGTAATGAAGGCCCCATCGGCCAGGAGCAAAAAGAGCCCATCTCCCAAGGCACGCTGCAATACGCACAACATTGCACAAGGAGAGTATACCAACCACCCACCCCTGACACTAAGCCAGGTGCTCGGGTGGACCGAGAGGCAGCAGCCGCATGTCGAATCCTGAAAACGTATGCTGCAGGGCCCCCCGGGTCGAAGCACCTAAAGCCTTCATAGAGGCAAGAAAATAACTGCCCCACTACATCACAGGGTCAAACAGCATTTAAACTAAAGCCGCCTACATAAACATGGCAACCAAGTGGGATGTAAACAACCCAACCCTAGAGAAAGAAAGGGCACCAACAATACCCCTGAACAGCAGCATACCACCATGACAAAAACCAACACAGGTGTAAGTCCGCCATGGGCGACCCTGAAGAACAAACAGATGCACCCAGGAGGGCCAATAGTGTCAAGCAACCACCCAATCAGCAGTACACCATAGTCAGGGCAAAAGAGATGCCCACAGCTCAATCATCAACACCGGCAGGGACCATATAAGTAAAGCAGCAGCAGAAGTGAAGAAGAGGCCACTGCTCAATTGTCAAAAGAATGGAGAACTGCCACCCCCCAAGACCAACAGGATCCGTGGAATTTGTGTCCACAGAAACGAACACCACAGATATCTCCCACCAACACTTCACAACACAGCGTGGACAGAAATGGAGCGGTAGGGGCAAAGGCACATGAGTAAAGAATATGAGAGAAGACCCCACAGGTTCCAGGGAACAGGGTACTTAAGACACTAGAAAGTCAAAGGGCTATCCCTGGAAGGGTTAATGAATAGGAATATTAACACTCAAATTACAATATTCCTATCTCATTCACTCACAGCATGCACTCGATCAGTTTCTCAAGTCACTGGTCACAAACTAGATTATAACATTTACAGTCTTTTTATTAAGAAATACATTTGTTAAAATTTCAGTATAGAGTCAATTGGAATCCACTGAAAACATATAGCATAAAAACATCTCATAGTATAAGAAAATTATTTAAAAAAACATAGTAAAATTACACTTGTGCAACATATTAAAAAAAGAAATACATTTTATAAGTTGTCTGAAATAATCATACAGTAGATTGCAATATAAATTGTACATAAACAACAGAACCCCCCTATTGTAAATAGAGCACCCATTCCCTCACGGCGTCTGCTAAAGCAAGACCACACATAGCGGGGAATGCATGAGTTTGCCTGGCATGCGGCAACCTTCCTATAATCCCCTGCCGAATCCGCTATAAGCAGGACCTCAAAGCAGGGGTATAAAAATTAAGAAATGCCTCAACCAACCCCCAATTGCTTCTCTGAGTCCGCTAGAGCAAGACCTCACGGGAGGGGAATAAAAAGGAAGACATGCCGCAACCATCCCTTGATTACCTCTTACAGTCCATTAGAGCAGGACCTCATTGTAGGGCAGAGGTCTTCAATCTGTGGGGCGCGACCCACAGGGGGGTCGTGGAGTCCTTGAAAGGGGGTCGCAGATTTTGCAGAGTGCAGTTCAGGCGTTGGGCTGATCGAGGGTGCTCACAGCGGAGGCCTAATTCACATCAAGGTGTGAAAAACATCCAAGCCTCATTAACAAGTAAAAGGTCTTTTAAAGACCTGTCAAGAACTCGGGTGTGGCTGTGTGTGTGTCCCTGAAGCTGTTTCAGCTGGGCTCACATACACGAGCTGGGCAGGAGGGGCTGGGGGCTGGGGGAGCAGACTGTAGTGTGCATCATGCAAAGCATTATCCTGATATTAAAGGTAAGCTTTAACAGTTTGGGATAATCTTTATTCTTCTGTGCTGAATTACTGAATTGTTCAATTAGTCACTCTTTCTCCACATAACCAGGGTTGGTGCCTGAATATAGCGGGGTAAGGCAGCGACTACAGGCGCTATCTAGTGGTGGTGCCAAATAACAGCAAAAGTCCCCCCAAAAATACGAACACATTTTCCTTGTATTAAAAGGTTTTCAGTGGCAAAACAGAATTTTTCCTCGATTGCTGAAAATTCTTGTATTGTAGCATATTTAAAGTTATAGTAATGTCACAGGGTAACTAAAAAAAATCAATGAATGTTGGATCTGAAAAGGAACACGGATATTCTAAGTAAGTCTATTTTGCTGCAGGTCTGGTAGATAATAGCAATAGTACGTAATTTCATAGAAAAAATGAATGGACTACAAATTGAGAGGGAAGGGGGGCCTGGGGGAGCAGGCTGTTGTGTAGCCCTTTGAGTTCAATGGATGTTGCGCGCCTGGAGCTGCGGGTCCCGTGACACGTGACACCCGCCCAGCAGGGAGGCACAGAGATGCCCTCCCATGAGCGGGAAAGAAGAAGGAAGAACACGCAGAGAGATACTGACCCCCCCCGCCCCCCCATGAGAGAGGCACAGAAAAGGTAGGTGGATGAATGATGGTTGGATGGATGGATGTAAGGATGAAGGATGGATGGATGCGTGAAAAGGTGGGTGGATGAAAGGGTGGATGGATGGATGGATAAAAGGGTGGATAGATGGAAGAATGAAAGGGTAGATGGATGAAGGGTGTATGGATGGATAAAAGGTTGCATGGATGAATAATGGATGGATGTGTGAAAAGATGGGTGGATGAATGATGGGTGAATGGATGGATGAAAGGGTGGATGGATGAAGGATGGATGTATGGATGGAAGGATGAAAGGGTGGATGGGAGATGGATAGATGGATGAAGGATAGATGTAAGGATGAAAGGGTGGACGGATGAAGGATTGATGAAAGGGTGGAAGGATGGATGAAAGGGTGGATAGATGGAAGGATGAAAGGGTAGATGGCTGAAGGATATATGGATGGATAAAAGGTTGCATGGATGAATGATGGCTGGATGGATGTGTAAAAAGATGGGTGGATGAATGATGGATGAATGGATGGATGCAAGGGTGGATGGATGAATGATGGATGTATGGATGGAAGGATGAAAAGGTGGATGGATGAAGGATAGATGGATGAAGGATAGATGTATGGATGGAAGGATGAAAGGGTGGACGGCTGAAGGATGGATGGATGAAAGGGTGGATGGATGGATGTATGGATGGATAAAAGGTTGCATGGATGAATGATGCATGGATTAATGTGTGAAAAGTTGGGGGGATGAATGATGGGTGGATGGATGGATGAAAGGGTGGGTGGATGGATGTATGGATGAAAGGGTGGATGGATGAAGGATGGACAAAAGGTTGCATGGATGAATAATGGATGGATGGATGAAAAGGTGGCTGGATGAATGATGGGTGGATGGATGGAAGGGTGGATGGGTAAAGGATGGATGTATAGATGGAAGGATGAAAGGGTGGATGGATGAAGGATGGATGTATGGATGGAAGGATGAAAGGGTGGATGGATGGCTGTGTGAAAGTGTGGGTGGATGAATGATGGACGGATGTGATGAGGTCTAACAGGCGCATTTATGGTTGTCAAAAGTTGATGATGAGAAGTACCAGTTTCTAGAAACTTTTGTTGGAAGGGGGTCCCTACGCCTAAAAAGGTTTTACAAGGGGGTCTCGGCATCACAAAGTTTGAAGACCTCTGTGGTAGGGGGAAAAAAGAAGACGTGCCACAGCCTTCCCCTAATACCTCTCTGAGTCCGCTAGAGCAAGGCTTCATGGCAGGGGCAAGAGAGAATGCGCACCGATTGAAACATCTGTCCAAATACGAAACAAGTCAGAGATAAGGAACAAAAAGAAAAAGATATGTAGAAAGACATATGAAAATAAAGCAGCATAATCTGCCACAGCAAGACTTACGGGTCCCATGAACTGTCTAATCAAGATGCACACCCACTCACCCTGCTACATATGAAATGGAAAGTTTCGCAGAAATCAAAAAACAAGATGTGCTGTGGGTAGACATCCTCATTATTGAAGGAAGAGGATGTCGGCCATATTGGGGGGATGGGAGGCTAGCATGCTAACTTTTGACTTGGGAGTTTCTGTGGGAGGCTAAAGCTCAATATGTAATTACAGTGGGGAGGAACATGGATGAGGAGGTAATGCTTATTTCCCAATACTTGGAAAACCAATGAATCGAAAGAAACAGCAGGTCTCCTAGTGACAGTAGTAGGACTTTCACAATGCTAAAATGGACAATCGCTGTAGTGAGAATTGTGCTAGAACTTACATATTCACACACTTACTCGCCTTTACGTTCATCTCAGTGAGTTAGTAGCATCCACTCCAGAGATATGTCTGTATGTACATTTCTCTCATGTAATAACTGTACATGTTTTGTGAGCAATGAAAGCTTGTACTAAACTGCCCTACTGAATATGTTCTGCCGGGAATGGAAGATTTCACTTGCTGCCTCCTGTCAGAGAGGGAAGCCTGCCTTGCTACTGCCTTGCCGTACCTGTTCTGTGAAGAAGCATAGCTTGCACTGTTACTATTGTGCAATGGGAAATGTTGTGCTGTTGCTGTTGCCCAGCTGTACATATCCTTTGATGGAGGGAAGCTTGTATTGTTTCTGCCCAATGTCGACCTGTTCTGTAAAGAAGGGTTGTGTCCACTGCTGTCCCGCCTTATGCAAAAACAGTAGATTTATCAAATGTGCTTGCATAAAATGCCAAGTAAATCAGGGATTGTATCACAATATTTAATATGAGATACTGAGACCTGTAGTTCGGAGGAAGAACAAGTCCCTGGAGTGGCAACATTTGAGTGTCAAAGCATGTAGACAGAAAGCAGAAGCAAGGTCCACTACTCAACCCTCCTGTTTTTAATCACATGGTAGGGAACCAGCAGTAGTATTGTTTTATTTATTTATTTAAAAGATTTGTAAAGCGCGCAGCTACTCAACAGGGTTTCCCATCTCTGACAGTGGAACAAGCAATAGAGAGATTTAATTGGCATTAGACTTGGTTGAAAAGATAACTTTTGAGGTTTTTGCCGAAGGCAAAGAGGGATTGACAGTTCCTGAGTTCTAGCGGTAGAGAGTTCCACAATTTAGGTCCCAGAAAGGAAAACGAACGGCCACCCATACGGGCCAGTCGTACTCTAGGAACTGAGAAAAGGGAAAGATTGGCAGATCGAAGTTTGCGAGAAGGTCGATAGGGCTTGACAAGACTGAGTATATATGCGTGGGCCAGGCTATGCAATGCTCTGGAGTTGAAAAAGCAAAGGGGAGACAGAGGCATGGCAAGGCTACCTAAAAAGCAAACGGGCAGCTGCATTCTGGATGAGCTGGAGATGACAAACTGAGATCTTATCCACACCCAGATGCAATACGTTACCGTAATCAAGTCAGGATATCACTAAAGCCTGCAGGACTGTCCTCTGAGCAGCAGGTGGAATTGGCCAGAGAATTTTCTTTAACGACTTGAGAACCGCAAAGCAGGCCAATGTGACTCCAGAGACCTGAGCAGCGAGAGAAAGCTTGTTATCAATGGAAAACCCCAGGTTCTTGATCTTAGGAACCGGGATGGGTAATGGTCTCAGAGATACAGGCCAGTGGTTGGCTCCCCAGAGCTCCGGATTGTTCCCTAGGAGGAGCACCTCAGTTTTAGAGCCATTCAGCCTCAAAGCATTGCAGGACATACACAAGGAGATGTCACGCAAGCCAAGTTTAAGTATGGAAGGATCAAGGTGCTGAACAGATGATGAGGGAAGTATAATCTGCGTATCATACGCGTATGAGAAAAAAGTCAAGGTGGATTTTTCCGCAATATCTGCCAAAGGGCGAATGTAAAGGTTAAAAAGCAGAGGACTCATGATTGAACCCTGCGGAACGCCAGATGTCAAGGCAACGGGGTTCGGTTTTGCAGTGTGGAAGAAGACCTGAAAGGAGCGTCCCTCCAAGAAAGAGATTAGTCACTGCAAGGCTACACCAGCGATGCCAGCCCTCATAGGACGCTCCACCAAAATAGAATGGGAGACCGTATCAAAAGCAGTGCTCAAATCCAAAAGAATGGGAGCTGGTGTGCCTCCATGATCAATCTGCTGTCTAAGGTCTTCGGTGACTACCAGCAGTACTGATTCGGTACTGTGACCAGGACGAAAGCCAGACTGAGACGGATGAAATAGCTTATGTTTCGCCACATGTGCAGAAAGTTGAAAAGGATTGTGTTTTTCCAATAATTTGGAAAAGGTACAAAGAAGAGATAAAGGTCTCTAATTAGACCAGCACAGGGAATCCAAACCAGTCTTTTTCAACAGTGGAAGCACCTGAGCATGCTTCCAACTGCACAGTAGCTGGCCCAGATTTAGGGAGGAATTGAGAAGATGCACAATCACTTTAAGGGCAGGCTCATCCAGGCATCTAAGCTTGGAAGGAGGGAGAGGATCAAGTGTGGAGCCAGACTTGACCTTTCCAAGGAGATTTCTTAAAGAAATTAAATCAACTGGGAGCCAGGCCTTAACTTGACAGGATTCATCCTTTGCAAAATCAAGGGGAACAGTCGAAACCAAGTCAGAGAGTAGAGTAGTGGGAAAGATAAAGTTGTCATGATAAGAGGAATCCAATTCAAGCTCACGATGAATGGACACAACTTTATTGTGAAAGAAGTGCACAAGTTAATTACAATATTTCAGTGAAAGGGAAGGGGATGACAAAAATGTATTAGATGCAGAAGGTTTCGACACAACTTTAAGTAGGGTTTACTGACAATTTTGAGCTGACTTAATTTTATCCATGAAGAAGAAGGCACATGCAGATTTGCAAAGAGCATGGTATTTTTGCTGTTGTTTTAGCTCATTATTATAAAAGTTAGGGCTGATATTTCAACAAAGAGAGATCATAAATGTCAATACAAGCAATGTAATCTCACTCATACTAGGGCACCCATACCTAAGAGACTTTACGGCCAGTGAACAGTAGTATTCTTTGATGCTTCTCACTGCTAGATATGGAAGCCACTGTTGAAGAATACCACATAAAATAGGCGAGGGTGCATCTTTATAGACACATCCATGAATGTAGGGCAATTCTATGAGAGATTTGTCTTTTCTTTCAGGAGTTTTGTACATCTCATATGATTATGTCCGCTTGCAAAGAGTGTCCAACAGTCCTTTATCTTCTCTCACTCCCTCTCTGGTGTGTTAGCTACCTGTGTTGCATCTGTCCTGCATGAGTCCCAGAATCGTGTGATGTTCCCACTGCTACTGCCATCTTTCCTTTATTATCTGTTTAAGGGAATATTGTGCTGTTGCTATTGCATGTTGCATCTTTGTCCTGTTGTAAGGCTTGGTGTCAAACATCCCACTACACAAAATAGAAAATGATTCACACTGTCAATGCTCGCTTTATTGCATGAACTGAATAAAATAGTGAATCTTCACAAAATGTTTGTTCAGAGATTACTTTTGGTATGTCTGTGAAACAAGACGTTTTTTTTAAATTGGCTTGACAACTTTGTACATTTTTAAAAAACACCTAACAAGCTGCCAAGAGTGTTTACTTGAACCCATCTTTGCCCCTGTTGTTTTCTTTCAACAGACACTCTTCTCTTAGTACCACAACTGAACCACCTAGCAATTCCTTTTATACGAAGACTGCCCATGTTTATCTACTTCCAATAAACAGTATGGTACCCTTTTTCACATCTGGACCAAAATCCTGTGGACGGACTGGACCAATTTCTTTTTCAAAACTCGTGTCACCCAGCCCCCTTCCACATGGGCTACTTCACTTTCAGATGTATACTGTTGCTGGCTAACTGAAGCAGGGGCGCACCTAAAGCCTATTTGAGAAGCTTCCATTGAGCTAAAAAACATGTTTTGGTCTGCTTCACATCTAAAATAGCCTCAGTTTAGCATAAGTGAATACAATCTGAATGTACCTGGAGACTTATATACAGCATTTTGATCAAAATAATGACTCCCGCACGATAAAGACTATAAAAACTACTTATTAAGGAGATACCCACTTCATATATATCCAACTCGATTAATTCTGCCGCTGATTCCTAAAGCACATTTTTCCGTATAGTAAAAAACCTTATAAGCCACACCACATTGTTCCTTATTATCTCCCATTTCAAGATCTCTGTCATGTTCTATTGAATTTCTTTTTTATCCAAAATGTAAAAAAAACAAAAATACCAGTCCTTTTGATTTTTAGCTTCTATCCCACTATCACTATTCATACCTCTGATTCCCCATGTCTTTTTAAACACTGTCCCCCAGATGCATCAAGCATCCATTTTGCGATTCCTTATTAGCAAAAAATAAGGAATCGCTAATAAGAAATAGCAAAATGCTATGCAAGAAGAAATCACTGTAAAAATAGCGATTTCTTAAAATTCCTTAATTGCGATTCGCAAATTGCAAGTCGCAATTAAGGAATACCTCCCCATTCATTCCTATGGGCCTAGAGGCCCATAGGAATGAAAGGGAAGACATTCTCAATTTGCTAATCGCAAAATGAGAATGCGATTTCAAGGGTGCAGGGGTGTCCAAAGGACACCCTTTAGCACCCCCTGAAATTGATCTGTGCACATATGTTGCGCACACACATGCCCTTAGGGCATGTGTGTGCGCAACATGAAACTTTGAAAAATGCACTTAAGTGCATTTTTCAAAGTTTTTGCAAATTGCCATGAAGTTGTACTTCATGGTAATTTGCGTGCCCTATTAGCGAAATTGCTATTTTTTCAACTTTAATGCATTGCATTTAAGGAATCTCAATTTGAGATTCCTTAAATGCAAGTAATCGCAATTTAGCGAATTCTCAATTTGCGATTTTTGCATTTGGGATGATGCATCCCAAATGCAAAAATACCGGTCGCAAAGGGGCTGATTCTGAGAATCTGCCCCTTTGCGAGCGGTTTTTAGCTTCATGCATCTGGGCCTTTGTTTCTAACGTACTTGGCAAGAATATCTGTATTTTTAGCTCAAACTCGTCCATTTCCCTATCCCTGACTGGTTTTAATGAATGAATAGTGGCCCCTATAACGTACTATGGCGAATAATTCATTATGTAATCTCTCTATTCACAAAGGAGTTCTACGTTACAGCTCGAAGGTGGCACAGATTATTCATCTGCTGAAAAAGGCTTCGGTATGCCTCCTTCAGCAACCTCTGAATTATTTCACTATTATCTCTCTTTTCAAAGAAGAATTGAGAAACAAACTAACCTCCAATTCAATTCATTTTTTGAAGCCAATGCCCTCCGGAAATTGGAATACTATCCAGACTGGCTTTCGCTCTCTTCATGGCACTAGGCTGCTGTTCGCAATGTAATCGATGAGCTTCTCCTTTTTCTCAACCAAAATGGTCACATGGTCTCATTTTGCTCTTCTTTTATGCTGCTTTTGACATGGTTATTGAACACAACCTTATTCACAGGCTTGACATGCTACCGATCTATGGCCTGTACTCCGATGGATCACATTGTTTCTAGCCAGTAGGACCCAAGTAGTTTTCTTCTTCCTATTAGTTCCTCTTCTAAAGAAATCATTTGCGCGGTCCCCCAAGTTTCGTCCCTAAGTTCTTCTCTTTATTAATTTTCATGTTTCTCCCCTTGCTTCCATCATTTCAGGATCATGGTTTTAGCCATAGGACTACAATATTTTTTAAAGATGATCCTGCTTTTTTTTAAGTTCATCGTTAAGCTTGTTCTGCATCAGTGGCTTCCTTTATGGAAAACAATGGTTTCAAACTCAATTGAGCCAAAACGAAAGTTATCATCTCTGGTGGTCCTTCTATCATCTGCACCCATGACTGGACACATCAAGATCTTCGTGTCACTCCAGTGCAAGTCGTAAAAAACTCTTAGCATACTCATTGACATTTTCCTTTTGTTGAATCAACACATCATAAAAAACACTTCGCCTTGTTGGAACTACCTTAAGAATCTCCACAAGAATGTCCATCCCCTTCCAAGTTAACTGCAGCAAGAGCATTAGAAAACTAGTAGTTCAAACCCTTATACTATCCAGAATTCACCACTGTAGTTCCTTTTATTTGCTTGCACCAACCCTAACATATCCAGCTCACTTCTCCAGACTTCTGCTCGATCTTCCTGTGTATCTCACAGGCCATCCTAACCTGCCCTGCTTGACTGGCTTCTTTTGGTCATGCAAGGGTTCCCATAGCGCTCTGCATTTGTCACAGAACCCTCTTTGTGTCAGATCCTATCTTTATTCTACCAAAGCTGCTCTTTTTTGTTCTGAGAATTCTTGTTTTGCTACAGTACAGACTCTTGTTTTGCTGTGGTACACAGAATTCACAAGTATCGCAGTCTTTTTCTTACCTGGCCATCAAACACTAAGGGGGATGTTCTCAAGAACTTGCGAGAATCATCACCAAAATAGGTTAACGCAATCTTTCATATCGCAGTCTATCGCAGGAAAACAACTCTGTGTTAACATCCTATTCACAACACTGCGGTAACATGCGATAGTCTCCCGATAACACGTCAAACGTCCGCAATAAAATCACCAGGGCGGCAATAAGAATCTAAACCAGAACGTGCAGAAAAGTGCGATGGGACCAACTGCAATAAAAAATGCAGTGATAAGGGGTGCCACGCCTGCAAGTTCCACAAGTCAGGTGGGAAAATCACTATAAAACTGGCAACAAAAAACACAAACAAAATACATACAACTGCGAAGCACCATGGACGTAGCCAGAGCAAGTTCAGAGGACAACTAGAACCAAACAACCGCCATGGAGAACCAGCCTGGGCCCATCATTGGGGAGACGGTGGCAGGAGTTGGGGGACCGGGCACTGCACAACATGACCTGTGCCAACTGCAACAGGGTGAGTAACGACCGGGAACTCGGGGTACGGAGAGATGGGCACAATGGCACACATGTACAATTAAGTGTAGCACATCTGTGGACAAACCATGCCCAAGAGTTACAACTCCGACTAAGAGCCCAATTTACCCAAGTCTGCAACATCTCAGCACTGTAGAAGCACAGAAGTGAAACCCACACCGCCTGAAAGGGGTTAGTGCCCGCAAAGTCAGAGCTGAAGGGACAGCTCACCCACAATGCAGCACACACACATAAGAATCCGAGCACCTCAACATTGTCAACAATGTGGTAGAAACCCTAACACTGCACAACAGAACAGTGGACACAATTGCTGCCGCTTGTGTTTTGAAAATGGCCATTTGCATTTTGCATAGCAGGAAACTGTGACATGACAATGTAAAAGTGCAACCTCACATGCCTGGTGGTGTAGGAATGTTAACTGTCCCACATCAAATAGGCATCTCCCCACAAACAGTCACAATGTACATTGTCATGCAGTCTGTTAGTAAATGTGTACAATGCATGAACATACATGTGAGCACAATGTCAAGATGCATCTCCCCTTCACATTGCAGAGAGAGAATCAACACCTCCTGCAGAGCTGACCCAACAACACAGCACTGATGATGAAGAGGACCTCCCCAATATCAACACCGACACCCTCCAACAGCTCATGGCAGCTTCAGCACCCCACCTCCAGGAGCAGGGCAGCCCAGCTTCATCGAGGAGACCCATGCACAGACCACACAGCAGGAAGCACCCACCACCCCTGCTGTCTCCCAGGACTCACACAACCAACACATGGCTTCCCAATGCCATGCGTTAGGGTGCCAGGAGAGGAGGAGGTGGGGTTTGACCTCATGGCAGCCAAACTAGATGCCATACGTGGGTGTCTAAGCCCCATCAGGGACCATATACTATCTTTAACGGACACCCACTGTCCACTCGATGCTCTCCAATAATCCATGGCTGACATCCCTGGACTCATGACTCTGAGCCAAGAACAACTGTCTATTCAGAGTGGCTCTATTTTTTTTTTTTGTCCTCATACATGCCACCAGATGATAAATACTCTAGATGGGAACTCCTCAAGCCTTTCACACTGTTGATCTTAGTTACTGCCCTGAAATCAGTGTGCGGCAAACAGGAATCTCCCAGTGGTAGGCTGTTTCCTTTTCCAACTCCCTTTCCCTCTGATGGAACGCCTCGTGAAACTGGGAGGACAGGACCCACACACCTCTGGCATAATCATTGGACCACCATTAGATCTTGGACCAGGCCACCAGTGCCGACCATACCCTTTCTGCGCTCTCCTCTTGGCATGCCATATCTAGCTTGCTGACTGACATTATGTTTCTTAAACAGTCGGCAAACCTAGGAGGGGCATCCGACTTCCATTCTCTGCAGATCTCTCTCCATGCTATAACCATCACATAAAAAATAAATTGTGAGGCAAAACTATTGACATTATATCCAGATGGCAATCCAAAAAAGACTAATCTAGGAGAGCAGGTAATGGGAACTGATAGGACTTCTTCCAAAAAACCAGTGACAGCTTTCCAATAATCAGTAATCTTTGGACACGCTAAAAATATGTGTCGGTCATCTGCTGCCGGGAGTTTGCATCTGGGGCAACAGTAGTTATTTAGCGTAACCTTAGATAGTTTAGCCGGGGTCCAATATACCCTATAGGCAGTAAACAGATGGTTTCTTCTAAGGTTAGCCGGTTTTATTAGGCTCTGGGACATGGAGAATGAATCTGCCCAGATCTTTTGGGTTTTCCCAGGGCTATCAGCTAACACATTACCCCAAAGACTCACCAGCTCTGAATATAACGTTTCTTTTACCCCCGTTAACAACCTGTACCAACAAGAGAGCTCTTGTTTCCAAAGTCCATCCCTGCAGACAGAATCAAGGATCTCAGTCTCATCATCAAACTCCAGCGCCTGCCTAGACCACCAGGCAGAAAGTTGGTAGAATTTGAATCTTGTTAAAGACCCGTTGGTCAGGGACGCAAGAGAATTCCAGTCCATAAGGGCTGAGTTAACACAGAGATCCCCCATCTAATCAAGCCTGCTGTTTTTAATGGGCGAGACAATTGATCCTGCAGGCATTCTGGAGTGCCCGGGGAGTCCCAAATTGGGGCATTGTAAATTGATACTTGTATAGCGCACTACTCACCCGCAAGGGTCTCAAGGCGCTTGTATGAATACCACTGTGGAACCCATCCTGGCTTTCCCTGTGATGCGTCCACTCCTGGGCACCCCCAAGGTGGAAGCCAGGCATCCTTAGCGTTGTGGGGGCTGTTGGAGAGATTAAGCAAGCTATTGCCCAGAGTTGCAGAGTGGGACTCCATGATTGGAATAGGCACGAGGCGAGAATTATCAGGTCTGTGGAATTTTGAGCCCAAGACTCGCCGAGGCGGGGAATTGAACCCTGGTCCCTAGCTAGACCTCTGCATCAGGGTCTGCCGCTCTAACCATTGAGCCATTGAGCCACACATTGGTGTTGTAATATGGAATCCCCAGGGCTCTTCAGACATATACCCAATTCCTAAGTGCTGACTGTGAGATCTTAAGTCAGACTTTTTTATAGAATTTCTCGTCTCCAAATTTAAAAAGGAAGAACTCCTGGCCCTGTGGTTGGTCGTGCAACAACGCCTGAAAGAGGCCCTGTGAAGAAGAGTCCAATTTGTTGGCCAATAACCTAAAGTTTTTGAAATGAAAGGCGTAACAATATAAAAGTAGGTCTGGTAGGGCTAGACCACCTATCCTCAACCTCCTCCTTAATTTCTTCCAGGCTATCCTGGGATATTTTGAAGCCCATATAAAGGAACCAATCTTCCCTTGGAGGCTCATGATATCTTTCAGGGCAAAGGGTAATGGGATACTATTAAAGAGAAAGGTTAAATTGGAGAGTATTGTCATTTTAATGAGGTTAACTCGTCCATAAATATTCAGTGGCAGATTGCCCCACCTTGTTAGCGTTTTGGTAATCTCTCTCACAACTATCTGCCAACTGAATTTAGGAATATAATCCAATTTTTGGTTCAAGTGGATTCCTAAGTACCTCATTTTATGTTTAACCCCCTGAATAACCGTACGGTTATTCCACCCCATTATTTCTGTTTTCTCCTTGTTAATTTGGTACCCCGAAAACCTTCCAAACTCCTCAGCAAGTTGAAATAGCCTAGGGATAGCTTCCTCATGGTTGGAAGTATATAAGAGGAGCTCATCCGCATATAAAGCTGCTTTAAGCTCCAGGTCTGCTATTTTAAAGAGTCGAATAACCGGATCAGCTCTAATCGCACAAACAAAAGGCTCAATATAAATGTCAAACAAAAGAGGGGCCAGGGGGCAACCTTGCCTGGTTCCACGGGAAATTTTAAACCAATCAGATAAGCCTCCATTAACCAGGACTTTGGCTCGTGGATTCTGGTAAAGTGATTTAATTCCCTCAATAAATGTGGAAGGGAACCCAAAACCGGCCATAGTGGCCCAAAGGTATGACCAGTTTACCTGATCGAAAGCTTTGGCCGCGTCAATTGCTATTATGGCTAGTGGCAACCCTCTCTCTTCCGCAAAATCAACTGCTCCTATTACCTGGAATGTTAACTCATTTAACTGCCTCCCAGGAATAAACTCTCTTTGGTCAGGATAAATGATTGATTTTATAATTTTTGCAAGTCGAGTAGACAGTATCCCAGAATATAGCTTCAGATCCGAGTTTAGGAGGGAGATGATAGGCCTGTAAGATTCTATCTTTTTGGGGTCTTTATTAGGCTTCGCTCTAAGCGTAATCGTGGCTTCAGACCAGGATGGGGGAATACCATAACCATGAATCAAAAGGCTGTTAAAGAGTGTGGTAAGAACAGGTATCAAGGCCTCTGCACAGACTGTATATATCTCGATTGGTAGCCCGTCTGGCCCGGCGCTTTACCACCACTCATTTCCTCACTTTCTCATTCACCTGAGGCGGAAGCCGGGTGCGGGCGAGTGATAACTATCGTGCTGATTACATGCGATTTTAAACACTCTATAATCTTTTATTTTAACCTGTGTTGATCGGATAAAATGTATTGTATTTTAAAATCTGACTGCTAGCTTTTATTTCGTCTTTTCTGCTGCTATTAAAATGTACTGTATTTTAAAAGCTGACTGCTAGCTTTTATTTCGTCTTTTCTGCTGCTATAAAAATGTACTGTATTTTAAAAGCTGACTGCTAGCTCTTATTTCGTCTTTGCTGCTGCTGTTTGCACATTGCACTTTCTATTCTTTTAGGCACCTGAGGCGCAAAGCCGGGTGACCTTAGGCCCCTCAACACTTTTTATATCTCTAACCTCCCTCACCCTTGCTCGTGCCGCGCTGCTTTGCCTGAAGTGCTCCTACCCTTCCAGCCGGTACAGCGAGGTGCTGGGGCATACCTGCAGGCGCGCATTTCTGTGGTGGCCATCTTGGGGGTAGGTAGGCTCGAGGGCGGCAGTCTAGTGGTGCTGACTCGCACCGGACGGCCAGCGATGCCTTAAAACTAGGTGCACTCCCCTCCGCGCAGCGGACGCGCGCTGCGGAGGCGCCGAAGGAGTGCCAAAGGAAAGCCCGTGTGCTCCCGTCAGCGTCCCGAAGGTGCATGAGTGTAGGGCAGGTGGGCTTTTCTTTGCTTCTTACACTGGGAGGCTTAGGTATTCCCATGGGGAGCTCCTTGCTCTCAAAGACCTTAGAGCTAATTGCTGTATGGTCTTTCCCACACCACCTAAGGGCAACAGACGTTTCCCAGGTTGTGATTGGCTCCCTGGCAAGAGAGGCATCCCCCTCCCCAAACTCCCCCCCACCGAAAGCAACTGTTTGCTACTTAATACCAGATCCGTGGGAAAGCATGCCTTGGATTTATACGACCTACTTTGTGACAAATCTCCCACGTGACTTGGTTGGGAGATAGCTCTGGTCCAGATATAGCAACTGCGATCCCCTCCAGCCATGTGATTTACAGGAAAGATAGAGCAATTGGGCGGGGGGGTCGCTATGGTGGTTGACAAGCGAACTGATTGTTCTATTATACCCACAGACGACATTCAGGGCTGCGAAACCTTGGGTTTTTTGCTTGCCCTGACACCCAATCAATCATGCATAGGGCTTCTGGTATATAGCCCCCCTGGTCCCTTGGGTTCCTTCCTTGAAGAACTCCATGCGGTCATCTCCACGCTCTGTCTGAGGTCCAATCACTGTTTATTACTAGGTGACTTCAATATCCATAAGGATATAGAAGACGCTACAGATAGCATTAAGCTGTCGGAAATCACCTCCTCCCTGGGCCTTTTCCCCTATCTCTCGGCTGCCACACATTGTAAAGGTCACACACTGGACCAGGTATTTTCCATGACCCCAATTGAGTTATCCTCCCTTGCCCCAGTCCTTTGGTCCGACCATTATCTAGTAGACTTTCAGATTTCACACTCCAGGAAAGTGTTGCCCAGTGGGCCCACCCGCCTAGCGCAGGCTACTAGGGCCTTCTATAGGGTTTCTTCTGATATGCTGGCGCAGGCCTTATGCACTCACCCTTGCCAGATGACTGGAATCCTCGAGATCGATCTGGAGCTTCTTCAGTCCTGGCTCACCTGACAATTAGATGTACTCGCTCCTATTCGAGCTCTTCCGACCAATCAGTCTAGAGCGTCCGACCATGGTTTTCTTCTGTGCTGGCGGAGAAACGGCGGCAATGCAAAAAAGCCGAAAGAGCATGAAGAAAGCACTATGACGCCAACTCTAGAGAAACCTACAGAGCTCTGCTGAGGGTCTATCACCAGGACATTAACGCTGGTAGGAAGTCCTATTATGCCTCAAGAATTGAAGCTGCCTCCAACTCTTGTAAAGAGATTTTCAGAATAGTTAAGGATTTCACCTCCCCCTCCTGGTGTACCTCTAGGAACACCCACTCCGAGTCTTGGATTACTGAGCTAGCCAATTCTTTTGCGAACAAAATTCAGCTCATTCAAGCCTCTTTTGCTGCAGTGCCTGCTCCGGCGATTAGCGATTTGCCGGTGTCTACTCTCTCTCTCAACCAGCTGAACCCTTCACTCTGGGCCTTTCCACCGATTACTTCCCAAGCCTCTCTTAACTTATTGTCCAATCTAAAATCTGGTTCTCCCCTCGGTCCCTGCCCTGCAAAATTGATTGCACAGGTGGCACATGTGCTCAACCCCCTAGTCAACCTCGTACTTAATCTCTCCTTGAGCACTGGAATGGTCCCTAAGCGGTGGAAACAAGCCCTGATACTACCTCTTCTAAAAAAAACAATCTCGACCCCAAAGTACACGCAAATCATAGACCTATCTCGCTTTTGCCTGCCCTAGCGAAAGTGGCTGAGAAGCATGTGCATGTCACTCTTGCTAATTTTCTTGAATCGAATAATATTCTGCATCCATCACAATCTGGGTTTCGATCCAATATGAGCACCGAGACTGCGCTGCTTGAAGTCACTGAGGTCTTAAGAGAAACCTTGGACACTGGCGGAAGAGCCATGTTGGTGTTGCTCGACCTATCGGCGGCATTTGACACCGTCCTCCATGACCCTCTCCTTTTTAGACTCTGGGAGATCGGTCTAAGGGGGTCGGTGTTCAGCTGGTTTAAATCTTTCCTTGCCGATCGCCAACAAACGGTCTGGGCTCCACCTTTCTCTGCCATGATGCCGCCTTTGGAAGTGGGACTGCCTCAGGGCTCTATATTAAGCCCCACGCTTTTTAACATCTATATGTCCCCACTGGCGGCTCTGGCAGAGGCACTCGGAGCTCAGATCGTGTCGTACGCTGATGATACTCAGCTCCTTTTCACGTGCGACAAAGGCTCCAACTTCAATGGCAAGAACATCAGAGATTGCCTTGAGGCAGATTTCGGCTGTTTTCAGCTGAACTGCCTCAAGTGCAACTCTGCTAAGTCGGAAATACTTTTTTTTGGCGGCCCTCCGGATCCTAGTTGGAAAGCCTGGTGGCCTCCCGCCATGTTTCCCCCATCAAGTGACTCGGTTGTCGCCAAAAATCTCGGGATTCACATTGATAATGGCCTCTCTTTTAAACCCCAGATATCGGGCCTGGTGGGCAAATGTTTCGCCATCTTAAAGATGATTCGGAAATTTCTGCCCCTTCTTTCAGTTGAACATAGAAGAGTTACAGTACAGGCACTGATCGGTGCTCGCTTAGATTATACCAATGTACTTTACTTGGGTCTCCCTGATTTCCTCCTTTCTAGCCTTCAAGTCGTCCAAAATTCTGCAGCACCTGCCATTTTCGGTCTGACTAGAAGGGCCAGTGCTAGTGCCCTTCTTACAACCCTTCACTGGCTTCCGATAAAAAAACGGATCATTTTCAAAACAATGACGTTGGCTTTCAAGGCACTGCACGGCCTGGGAGCCTCCTATCTCCAGAGACGGGTGAACTTTTACCTGCCTTCCAGACCACTCAGATCGGCCTCCCTTGCCTTGGCCATGGTTCCCGCCATAAGGCGGGCCAGATGTGGCGGGCGCTCTTTCAAACGTCTCGCTCCCCAGTTATGGAACACCCTTCCCGTGTCCCTCAGAACCACAGACAATCTGCTCGTTTTCAGGAAGTGCCTAAAGACCCTGCTGTTCACTCAATAAAGGTACTTGGCTCTCCCACTCCCCGGTCTAGTGAAGGATCTTAAGCGCCGGGACACTCTCCGGAGTAGCCGAGCGCTATAGAAAACCCCCAAATTACATAACATGACATTAAGTTGATCTCTTACTTCCCCCTCCGTGATCTCACTCACCAGATAATTCCTATTTGTTTCTGAGATTTGAGGTAAATTCCTCTGGATCAGCCAGGCCTGAGCCTCCTCTGACCCAAAGCACATATCTTCTTGATATAAGCCTTTCATAAATTTCCTGGCTTCCTCCCTAATAGCCCCGTCCTCCATAATTGATAGGCCTGACTCTCTCTGAGTTAACACTTTAATGTTATTCCTGGATCTTTCTGCTCTAGACTTACAAGCCAAAAGGGCCCCACATTTCTCTCCATACTCAAAATTTTTCAATTTGCTGACTTCCCACCTCTCCTTAATGATCTTATCATCAGCAACTTTAAGTAAAGTTTGTAGATCCAGGAGCTCTTTCTCAAGCTCCGGGATCCTCCCCCTATCTGAGATAGTAGCCGACTGTAGCTCGGCATCCTTTTCTGTTATTGCTCTCAGATCATCTGACTTCTTTTTCTTACTAACATTCCTCTTATGAGCCATTAATGAGCTCAGCAGTCCGCAAAGGAAAGCCTTAAAAGACTCCCAGACTATCTGGTCAGTTGAGGAGCCAATATTAAAGAAGAAAAATTCGGAGACCTTTTCCTTCACCTCTGCTTTTACTCTATCGTCTAGAAGCAGTGTCCTGTCTAGTGTCCACCTGATATCTATGGGTCTAGAGCACAATTCAAAGACTAATTTGACTGCCGAGTGTTCAGAAATCCCCACTGGGGTGTAGGAGACTGAGGTGATATATGTAAGCAAATGCTGATCCGTTAAAAAATAATCTATTCTGGAATATTGTCTGTACTTTTTACTGTAAAATGAATAACCTCTAGTGGCGCCATATTTAGATCTCCAGACATCCAGCAAGATAAAATCTTTCATAATGGTTCCCAGAGCCGAGATAGATTTTGTGGGAGCATGATATTTCGCCTTGGAGGTCCGGTCTAGAGTGTAATCAAAAACCATATTGAAATCCCCCCCCCAGAAACACAGGGGCTGATGTCTCAAGTATTTCAATTTCAATTTCAAGTTCAAAGATCTTTATTCCGTTATTCATACAAAACAACCATAAAAGCACATTTTATAAAAACACAGATAGTTTTGATGTCTCAAGTAGTTCAGCCCCCAATTTCAAAAGGGGACCAGGATTACCCGGTATACACCTGTTACAACACATTTTTTACTCCGCACTACCATTACAACGCGACTTTTACAACGCATACCATTACAACGCATTGCGCTGGGGGGCGCTCTAGGATAGGGAATAAGTATAATTTACTATCCAACACCTTCCCTAGGGTCCACGGGGACTGGAGTTAGAATAGTAAATTATACTTACCACTATCCAGCACCCCAAAGCGCTATGCGTTGTAATGGTATGCGTTGTAATGGTCGCGTTGTAATGGTAGGTAGTTGTAATGGTATGCGTTGTAACGTCATACATCCGGATTACCCTCATTAGGGCCATAGTAAACGGCACAGGTGTAATAGATCCCGCAGATGAAAAAGGCCGCCACCAGCCACCTACCTGTCTGATCAGTATCCCACTTTAGCAACCTAATCCCCCAATTTGTCCTAGTGATTATAGCGACCCCCCTAGTTATCCCCTTCTGTCTGGAGCACAATGTTTCTTGCACCCATCCCAGTCTCCCAAAAACCGTTTTACAGGTATTCGACTCTAGGTGGGTTTCTTGTTGTAAGATAATATGGGCATCTGAGTTTCTTAAAAAATCGCAGACCTGGCTTGTTTTCTCCCCTCTCCTATTCCGTTCACATTCCAGGATTTTTATGCTTGTTGACCTACTCATGTCTAGGCACCAACTTCCCACCCATCTAGAGTTTTAAGTGAATACGATATTTTCTTTACATATGAGGACATTTTACCCCTTTCCCCTGTCACCCATTGACCCCTCCCAACCCCCACCCACCCGAGGAACCCTCCCTTCATACCTGACGATGAAACCGCCTTTAGGGCCCCAGGAGAACTGCCCTGGCTGAGATGTCTTGGCTGAAATATCCTTAACTACACCTACGGCGGCATAATATTACAACTCATAATATTCGAGAGGATGGTGTTTAAAATAAACACGTGTTTTTTTTGTTTTTTTATAGTCTTTTTCCCTTTAATTCCCTCGCTATTGTAAACTTTTTTTTCTTTTTTTAAATAATATTTTCATCTAATTATAGCACTGCCCCCTGCGCTATCCCCAGTGTTTCACTCTTCCTTCTTCGTTCTTCATCTCCCCAATACTCTCTTTCCCCTTTCTGATTTCTCATTGTGCTATTATTTCTGGCTCATCTGAGAAAGGAGGTCGTCCACATCCTCAGGCTGACTGTAGTTATACATTTTGTTCTGCCACATGATTTTTAATAAGGTCGGAAATTTCATTTGGACTTGGGCTCCATGTGATCTCAATTTGGGCATTCTAGAACCCAGTTCCCACTGCCTCTTAGCTGTTCTCCCAACGATGTCTGATCTAATTAAATATGGATTTGTCCGATGATGCAAGACAGCCTGAGATAAACACCTACCCAGGATTAACTCCTTGACACTGTAGGACTGGACGTTCACTAAAATCTTCCTGGGAGCTTTCCTATCTGCATGTAATTTAAAGGGGTCTCTATGCACCCTTTGAATTTCCATTTCCAAGTTGATGTCAGGCCAATCTTTTAGGACCCCTTCCCTTAAGAGCTTACAGACGAACCCCTTAATATCCTCCTGTTCTTCCCCTTCGGGTATCTACAGAATTCTAAGATTGTTCCTTCAAGTTTGCGTTTCAAGTCTCTCCAGGTCCATAGCAAGGGCTCTGTTCTGCAGTTTTAGGGTGTCAATATCTTTGGAGTTCCCTTGGACAGATTCAGATAGAGCAGTAACTTCGGCTTCCAAATTCCCTGTCCGTGTGATAACATCATCTAATTTGGACTCCAGTAAGTCGAATCTATCGTGGATGGCTTTCTGGTTACTCTCTGAGATCTCAAATTTGATCATTAAATCCCCCCTTAAAGACTGAAAAAGGGAGCCCAACCTGTCTCCGTCTGAGCTTCCAGACTGCCTCTGGTCCCCTTGAACATAACTCAGATCATTTAACTGAGAAGGAACCTTGCTATGGCTATGGGCATTACCCCCCCCGCTCTAGATAGTTGTAGTGTGGGAAGTGCTACAGTCAGAGGATCCTCAAGACCCTGTGAGGCTTCCAAGGCTTCCTAGGGCATTGTAGCGTGTGTGGAGAGAGGAAACGAGCTTGCTTTGACTGACTGCCCAACCTGAGGTTCAGTGGTTAAAGCTTCTGCCGGCTCGACTCCTCCACTCCCAGTATCCGACAAGCCCTCTAGTGGAGCAAAATTATTTTCCACCAGGAGCCTGATCTCCTGGGCCACCATGACTGTGTCCGACTGTGTTTCAGAAGCTACTGCCTGCTCCACTATTTTAAAATAAGTCTTAAGTGAAGGGGTGGTTTTTAGAGGCAGTTGAGCTACTTTCAACCCTATGACTTTTTTAATGCTCTCAGACTTCTTTTTCCCTTTACCGGGGGTTAGTGGCGTAGGCCGCTCTCTTTCTGTTAGGTCCAGCACCCGCTTTGATCTCAGCTCCTGCTGTGATTTAAGCTGATATCTATTCCTGCGTCTCCTTGGCGGGGAGAGTGGAGCCGCTGAGAACACACCCCGTTCCTATATAGAATTACTAGCGCCAGGAGGAGCACCCGATGTAAAGATAGGGGCCGAACAGACTGGAAATAGGGCAGATACCATGGAATTATCAGCCAGCTTCAGCCGTGACACCCGCTCTCGAGCCTGCTCTACCGCCCCCCACACGTGAGGTTAACCGGAGCGGCAGCTATTAACTCCAGATCCATGCAATCGTACTCACACTCCAGTCTCGTCTTACAGCGCCTTACCGCTGATGCCTGCGTAGGTAAAGTACAAAAATAGGGAGCATAACAGATGTCTTTATAGACTGACCCCGGAACTGGAGATATGCCAAGACCAAACGGGTTCGGACCCATAGGGTCGTCCGGCGTTCTCCTAGTTGTCCTTCCTCTGTCTCCGCCTTGAGGAACATGCACGCCTTCCTTGTCCCAAAGTCCTGCGTCCCTGGTCCTAGCGCCGTTGCCGCTGTGGGAAGCAGGAAATATGGCCAAAACCTTGGGGAAGCAAAATTCAAAAGGATGCAATTAGAATAATACCGTCTACTTGAAGCCTCTGGGCAGTGCCATCTCCCTCTTACCGCCTACAACCGCTGAGTCATGCCGCACAGTTCCTCAATGCGATCTTCCGCATTTTCAGCCAGCAGCGAGCTGCTGGCCTTCGGCTCCTGATGTGCCACTGCCACACAGTGATGCAGACAGAACACCAGCACCAACATGTGAGGCACCTGACACATCAGAGGACCAAGATGATAATGAATGAGGCTGTGTGGGCAGAATGAAGTGGTAGCATTCACCTCCGCCATATGGCCAGTTTCAAGTTGGTTCTGCCCACTGCATCATGCCCTGGAATAACACCTTCCACTGTCCCCCGATACACTCAGCGACACTCACCTTGGACCTCAAAATTGACTACCATATTTTGACTGCTCACCAATGGCACAGCAATCACACTGCAGACTGTAGTCCTCCACTTCCAATGAACTTGTCAATCCCTAAAGGACTCTGGTTGGCCCTCCACAGGGCAACAATGTAAAGTGGGATTCGCATGGCACTGTCCCAGCTCCAACACACCACTGAATGTGAATAAAACATTCTAATTCACACAGATATGTCATGGCTATAATCAATTAAGTACATAAGTAAGGATGAATGTAGGGACAGTGATTCAACAAAAAGGTACTTCCTGGGTAATGCTATCAATGCACATGTGTGGCTGTGACCCAGATAAGCAGTGAGACACACATTGTCATTCAAAACAACACTCATCACAGTTGAATACAAGTGAAGGTGCGTAGACTTTATTAGGATATGCGTGTTAGTATGGGCAAGATAAGTGCCACAATATGCAGACCAATGCAGCAGTATGTCAGAATGAGGAACATTGCCAAGCGTTGTTGTCCACTCTGGGGGAGTGCCTCACTTTTCACAGGTGTGTGTTAACCCACAGTGTTGTCCGCTCATGTTGTCGGAGTCCAGGCGAATGCAGCCATGTCCACTGTTGTCGTGGGATATGTGACCAGATATCCAAGATGCAACAAGGTGTTGGAACATGTGCAATGGGTTCAAATCAGTGGTGGCTGCATGTACGTAGTTAATCGTCCATGAAAGTGATCGCAGCTTCGTAGGCCATCATTTCCAACACGAGGTCGTTGTCAACTATATGAAAGAGGACGGCGAGTCAATCCATTAGCAGGTCCGGACAGATGTGCTACGTCCACCATCTTTCACCAATTAGCACTACAGCCCAATAGGGAAGCGGTTCAATTAGGTCACTTCACACGAGGATTTGTGAAATCTCCCAGCTCCAGCTGCCAGCATGTATGCCAAGTAGCAAGGCATCCCATAAACGGGTATCATGGTGACACTCCTGGTCGTGTGCCCACATGGGGTGCACACACATTTCAAAATCCAGTTCATCTACCGTCCTGTTGGATAGGCAGACATTCATGCACCACTTGAATATGCACGATCGACAATGAAACACAGGCTGAATGCAGGTGACATTGGCAAGGCGGAAGCATAGCCGGTAACTGATCCACAGCACAGCCAATGGCAGTGCCCCCAGTAAATATAGCATACTTGCACTGAACAGTTCCACATGACAGGGGTTGTGCATGTGTCCGGGATGTTACGCTATTGTGCCAGTGGCTCTGGTTGAAGCGGCACTGTTCTGACCTGCGCCAGTTCTGTGGATAAAATGCCACAGCTCGGATCAATGAGTTGTTTTAGTGTGCAATGGTGGTATGCCTGGGATGGTGTGGGAGTAAGAGTGAAGGCCATTCCATGCAAGACCACTTTGAGCAAGGACTTCAGTCTGTGGGGTGTATATACGTTGTTCTTTCGTCGGGATGTGCGTAGTGTAGGAGTCGTCATCAGCTGCTATGGTATCTGTCAGGGGCTGCCAGGCACATGCAATTCCGAGGTCGGAGGTGCAGATGTGCTCCCGGCTGATAGTTCAAACAAAGGAGCTTTCATCCCTAATGTTAGTTTGTCATCTGCTTGCATTCAGGAAATGTAATGTGGCATGTTGGGGGTAGGGTTTGGGATGTGTGCGACTTTGGGATTCATGTTTAACATTTCTTGCATGTGGAAAATGTGCAGCATCACTGTGTGTTACATTGCCTCACAGCTGCTCCGTCCTCCTTCTGAGCATATTTACTTGTGAGTGATGCGTGGTTGCATCACTTGCACTCCTACGGCACACCATTGCCATGCCTTTCGACGCATCTCCACAAGCCTGAAAATGACACTGATGTTGGCCGTTGAAGGTGGGCAGCCACTTGAGTGTAGGCCTATGATAAGGATAGGGCGGACACAGATGTAGAGTTCAGGCCTGGCTCAACTGGTGCTGTGAGTAGGGCTAGGCATTTAGCTCATGCTGCGACAATACAGATACACACAACACTTGGCAAGTATGAGCAAAGACCCCGAGCGGTTTTGCGCTCCTTCATTTCTCCGTTTGTGTGAGCCCGCCCTCCGGGTGCATGCTACATTGCAACATTGTTGATTGTGGGCTGGGTGGTGCCGACACTAAAACACAGACACACGCATTAGTTACTTCCTTGTCCAGTCCAGAACTAAACCACGCCCAGAGAGTAGGGCAAATTCTGCTCACCCCTACGCTGTACTGGCAAAATCTGGCCCTGCCCACTCGGCTTACGCTTACAGGGGGGGGGTGACAAAGCTACAAAAATTAGGTCTTCCCCACTGCCAGAGGTAACATGGCTGCGTCCGCTTTCCACAGCACAATGTAATGTGGTAGAACCCGGGGCCATCATGCATACATAATGAACACACGGACACACTTAGATGGATAGTGGAGCTGGCTATGGGTGCGTGCACCCGGCCCCTTTCTATTACCAGGGTCACATGTCCAGTGACAACTGTGCTGGATGGATGTGGGGTGAGTGTAAGCCAGCCCTCAGGGAGTGGTTGGTGCTTGCAACAATTACAACAGTGATCATCGGATCAAGCACACAGATTCAATCATAAAGGGTCCATGACTTGTGGTGCACTGAGGTAGGGGCACCAGATCTGAAATCACAAACAAAAGATTCTATCATAAAGGGTCCATGACTTGTGGTGCACTGAGGTAGGGGCACCCGATCTGAAATCACACACAAACGATTCTATCATAAAGGGTCCATGACTTGAGCAGCACTGAGGTGGGGGCACGGGAGATGAGCGTGCCCATGTGAAGAAATTGTTAATGTCCCTTAGAGATATTCCTGCCACCTCAGGTGACATTGTGGCGTCCGCAGTCCACAGCACAAAACTCAATCATAAAGGTTCCATTAGTTGTGGTGCACAGAGTTAGTGGCAACTGAAGTGTTCAGTGTGTGCGAAGCCAGCGATGATGGCGTATCCTTGCAGGTCAGGATTGATTGGATATATGTGAGCCCTGCTGACGGCAGTGTAGACTGGAGGCAGTGGTCAGCAAGGGCACACAGCTACATTATGTTGACTTGAGCTGCACATAGTTAGTGGCACCTGTAGCACTCAGCTTATTTGCAGCCAGAGATGATGCATCGTCAGGGCAGGCTGCACTGGATGCAATGTATGTTGCCTACGGGACTTTGCCATAAATAAACCAAGACTCGTTTTGAATTGGGGGACCTGCTGACCGCAGTGTAGGCCGAAGGCAGTAGTCAGCACACACGGTAAACAGTCATAATATCGATTCCTAAATATAGAATGGACATAATATCGAAGTAAAAACTATAGAATGGACAAAATATCGAATGGACACAATATAGTGGTTAATATATCGAATTTAATGTAAGTAATATTGATTTTCAAAATATAGAAGTCAAAATATCGAAATATACAATATAGGCATAAAATATATTGATTTTTTTAATAATATCAATTTTTTTTAAGTGTTTTGTATGTTAGTATATGTGTGAAAAGTGTATATTAATTTTTGTAATGTATGTTTAATGTATTTGAATCAATGAATTTTATGTTATTTAATTTTTGCGTAATTTAACTCTGTAGAGGGTTGTGGGTTTATAGGGGAATAGGGTGGGAAGTAATTTAATTGTAATTAATTAAATATTTTTATTTATTTATTGGTATTCATTTTGAATTTATTGTTATTTTTTAATTGGTAATTAATTTTTATTAATTGCCAATTAATTTGTATTCATTGATTAATTGTTAATTATGTTGATTTTCTAAATTTATTTTTTGTAGCGGGTTGTGGGTTTATAGGGAAATAGGGTGGGAAGTAATTTAATTGTAATTAAGTAAATAATTTTTTTCATTCATTGGTATTGATTTAAAATTTATTGTTAATTAATTTTTAATTGGTAATTAATTTCTATTAATTGGCAATTCATTTTTATTAATTGGTAATTATTTTGTATTATTTAAATATTTGATAATTATGATAATTGTATTAATGTATTTTCTGTAGTGGGATGTGGGTTTATAGAGGAACAGGGTGGGAATTAATGTAATTGTAATTAATTACATATTAAAAATACTTTTTGTGTATTGATAATTAATTTACTGTTAATTTTTAATTGGTAATAATTTTTATTATTAATTAGTTTTTGTTATTGAAAATTAATTAGTTGTTAAATGATTATGAATAGGTTATTAATTTTTAATAACTACTTTGTAGTTGTATTTCTAATTAATTATTACATAATATTAAATTGGTTATTAATCTCAATGAATGTTTATTGGTATTGATATTTAATTTATTTTTAATAATATATTAAATCATTACTTTCCCTACTGTTAAACTCACTGGAGTGGGAATAGTAATTTTCACCCTCCCGCTATCCAACGCTTTCCCTACTGTTGCACTCTCTGGAGTGGTAATAGTATTTTTTACCCCTACGCTATCCAACGCTTTCCCTACTGTTGCACTCTCTGGAGTGGGAATAGTAATTTTTACCCCTACGCTATCCAAAGCTTTCCCTACTGTTGCACTATCTGGAGTGGGAATAGTAATTTTCACCCTCCCGCTATCCAACGCTTTCCCTACTGTTGCACTCTCTGGAGTGGGAATAGTATTTTTTACCCCTACGCTATCCAACGCTTTCCCTACTGTTGCACTTTCTAGAGTGGGAATTGTAATTTTTACCCCTACGCTATCCAACGCTTTCCCTACTGTTGCACGCTCTGGATTTGGAATAGTAATTTTTACCCTCCCGCTATCCAACGCTTTCCCTACTGTTGCACTCTCTGGAGTGGGAATAGTAATTTTTACCCCTACGCTATCCAACGCTTTCCCTACTGTTGCACTCTCTGGAGTGGGAATAGTAATGTTTACCCCTACGCTATCAAACGCTTTCCCTACTGTTGCACTCTCTGAAGTGGGAATAGTAGTTTTTACCCCTACCCTATCCAACGTTTTCCCTACTGTTGCACTCACAGGAGTGGGAATAGTATTTATTACCCTCCCGCTATCCAACGCTTTCCCTATTGTTGCACTCTCTGGAGTGGGAATAGTAATTTTTACCCTTAGGCTATCCAACGCTTTCCCTACTATTGCACTCACTGGGGTGGGAATAGTATTTTTTACCCCTACGCTATCCAACGCTTTCCCTACTGTTGCACTCTCTGGAGTGGGAATAGTAATGTTTACCCCTACACTATCAAACGCTTTCCCTACTGTTGCACTCTGGAGTGGGAATAGTATTTTTTACCCCTACGCTATCCAACGCTTTCCCTACTGTTGCACTCATTGGAGTGGGAGTAGTATTTTTTACCCCTACGCTATCCAACGCTTTCCCTACTGTTGCACTCACTGGATTGGTAATATTAAATGTTACCCTCCTGCTACCCTACGGTAAAATATTGTAAATTTTTTATTAATAACTTAAATTAATAATATCTTAATTTTAAGGTTATTTGAATATTTTTAAGTATGTTTTAGTTAATTATATTTATTATTTCATTAATTTTAAATTACTTTTAAGACATTTAAAAAAATTCGATATTTTGACTGACTATATTTTTTACAGACTATATTTTGGATTCGATATTTTTGTACTTACCTGTTTGTAGATAGGAAATCGATATTTTGGCATTCTATATTTTGTTGACTATATTTTGGTAAGTCTATATTTTGTCATTCTATATTATGTCAGTGATCCGTCCAAGGTCTTAACCACTGCCTGAGGTGACAAGGTTGCGTCCACTGTCCACAACACTACGAACACCAGCAGTATATGTCCACATGGACATGTCTGTGCTCTGCATACTGAAGTCTATCGAGCACATCACCAACACACTTGGCATTGTGTACATTCTTATTCATGGGTGAGTTGCCTCCTTCACACATACTTAATTCCCACCTCTCCCCACATTCTGCAAATGTGTGACTGGGGGCCATACCGTTTTCGGAAGGTCATCTGTCTTGTTCTGCGCTGCCTCTGTAGTAGTCCGGGGGGTCCTGGTGGTGGCGGTGGGTGTTGTGGCCCTCTTGGGTCTCCGAGCTGCATGATCAGTAGCTCCATGACATGTGTTGGTCTTCAGATGTGGCTCTGGGCTGGGCTCCCTTTCATACTGCAGGTTGTCATCCTGCTTAACACCAGTGAAAGGCAGGTGTGAAATCCCGGCTGTTAACAAGCCTTATCGCCTGTTTTTGGATCGCATCGCAGATCTGGCTGGGCTTTGAGAATGTCGAGAAGTTGTGTTTTTGTGTGTTTTTGCACGGGAACACCTTCTCTGCATATCATTAGCGTTAGTTGTCGCTCTCATCCGTAGCAATGTTTTTTGTGGCAGCTATCGCTGGTAAACTGGCGATATCAGAAATTTGTGCCGGCTTGTCAATAGGCCGATAAATCTATTGCCACTTTTGCAGTGCTAAAGTTCTGATAAATCGGTGATAAGACCTGGAGAATATGCCCCTAGATCTCACTTTCAGTTTCTCTTTCCATCCAGTCTAAATTAAATCTGCACAGAAATGTTTTAAAGACTATTTCCAGTCTGATCCCAGTACCAGGAGAGCGTGCTTTACAAATTATATTCCATTAATTCCTACAAGTAGTTCTGTGTCATGGGTAACATCTCAGGCCAACTTTGCCATTTTATACAACAACACTTACATGCTGGGGTTTTGAACCCATGGTGACAGCGTCAAAAACAAGACTTCAAACCTCACAAAGTAAAGTGCTTTTGCTCAAACCTCATGAATGGCTGACGGTATCATATCTCATGGTGTCACTGGGAAGACTTGTAAACATAACACTGGTAATGGGCTAACATTAAGACTCCTTGGAAAAACAAGCCAGCAAGCTAAAAAGAAGTTATTTCCCAGAACCATGGGAGCATGAAGACACACTGAGAAAAAAACCAATGTGTTATCAACTCTTTTCCATAGTCGATCCTCATCTTAACGGTTAGTGTGAATTAAATGGAGCATCAGCGAAGCCATTGTGATGCTCACTGCCTTGAGCAGATGCAGCACGTACTGAAGGTAGTGCCGCACAAGGTTAGCCCGTGATCTTGTCGAAAATTCTTCTCTCAGCCTACATCCTCAGAAAGCATTGCTAAATTCTGCACAAACCACCCCATACTCATGCAACAGTATATACCTCAAATTAGGGTTTACAAGTTCTGTGGTATATTCACATCCTAAAAGCAGTTCATATAGTCGCATAAACCTCTTACATGATTTGTTAGTGGTCTGGAGCACATTGCTCAATAGAAAAATCTTTAGTTAGCTTACTAACGCTTAGGTCATTAACTGATTTCTTTTCTGACCATTGAAATGAGCCCATTCACTGTGATAAAGTATTCATTAACAATTTTGTTTTGCTCTGATGAATATACCTTATATTGGTGAAAAAAAGTTCTATGAAAGAAAAAGATGATGCACTTATAATATGGTGAATGGGACATATGGCACTTTATTGACGGAGTATACTATCCACCCGATTCTAAATAAGGTCCAAAGTCTGTTTCTAATTTTCACAGTTATGTTTGCATAGACTTGTACCCACGAATGCAGCTACCATGAGCTAGGCTCTTCTCTTGAGCTGAATCGCTTTGATCTGCCCCAACATTTCAGATTTTCTTGTACAGCAATAAACGGCCACGTGTAGCCTTTCTGATCCGTGGTTTCTCCTTTTTCTTAGGCGGAGTGTCTTGCTAGGGCTGAAATACACACAGGAATGGGCAAATTTACTGAAATGGAATCAAGTTTCAGCAAGGTCCTACCTGCTGTGTTCATTAATCAACTAGAAAGACACCACTGTCTTTTTCTGCTGAGCACTCCATGGAAACTGTCAAGAAAATGGGATAACCCAAGAAGTCAGCAGACCTGGGTAGTGAATATCATTCAAAAACAATGGTCTCCAACTATTCTTTGAACAAGAACCAAATTAATCGAATAGTTAATTAAACTTTCACCTATTCAATGGGCATATATACCAAAATTAGCCCGATCCAATTAATGTCAATTTTATCCACAGAAAAACAAAGCAAAAAAGCAACAGCAAAACATTCAAAGAAGCATAGGGCAATTTTAATTCACTTTATTACATTTCTGTCTCATAAAAAGCATTTGTAGTTGCCCAAAAGGAGACGTGCAAAAAGATAGAGTTCTAGTGTGCTTAATAGAAAAGAATGGAAAAACAGCAATAAGGAGAGTGATATTTACAAATTCATATATACAAGCAATACATTTGTACAAATTAATTCATTAGGTCCTGGTGTGTATTTTACAGTTCTAAACAGAGTCTATCTTAATTGGAGTCTTTACTTCCAAATTATTGTTGCACACAACATTTTTATATACAACACCATCCAGGACAAGTTAAAGCGTCGACGTTTCGACTCGTCTTGTGGCCTAGAGGTGATTCAAACCGTGGCCGTGCGAGTCTTCATCAGGACTACAGATTTGGGAAACCAAAGGAGCAGCATGGGGCCCTGAAACATAATAAATATGTGTGTCAAGCTGTTGCTTTAAGAAACTGCGATCACTGTAGTGTCGCATATACCCATGGTAAGGAAGTACACTTACCCACTGGTAGTAGGAGAAAAGGGAACACACTTGGGCTCTTGGCTCTGTTCCACTGGTAATCTAATTATTACCTAAAGACATAACAAGGGGGTCGTTAGACCAGTTCTAAGTCAAATCCAAAGTATTTAATTTCACCAAGGGTGCCTCTGTCATTACCTTGAGGTAGGTCGTGGCTGAAGTTAATAATCCTCCAATTTAGGCTTGAATTCACAACAAATTCGAATTCAAGTAGACCCTATGATTTAAAATAGGGAAATTATAAGTTCCAAAACATTGATGATGTATGGATTCTCATCATTCAATGCCCAATCTCAAATATGGATCTTACCTGAAAGATTAATTTTGGTAAGCCTGCAGGTCTGCATCAGTTTTTGGATTTGACTTGCTTCAATCCAGTCGGGTATAGGTATATGATTCCCAATTGAATAGATTTTGTATCAGTCGCACTTAGCTGCCTAAGGGTTAAGCAGAAATGGAATAATTCCAGAGTGCCCAGTTCGAGGGGGACCAAATTATCAAGCGAGCGAGTATCAAAGGATTTTCAGTGCTCGAAATACACTCACCTCATCGGTTTTTGGAATGGACTTGCTTCAATCCAGTCCAGTATAGGTATGTGACTCCCAATTAAGTAGATCTCGTATCAGGCGCGCTTGGCTGCCTAAGGGTTAAGCAGAAATGGAATAATTCCAAAATGCCCAGTTTGAGGGGGACCAATTATCAACCCAGCGAGTATCAGGGGATTTTCAGCGCTCGAAGTACACTCACCTCAATCATTAGTATCGTTTCCCGTTCAGCGTTATGCTCAAGGCGACCTCTGCTCGTGGCGCCCAGGAGGCCTCGATAAAGAGGAGGGACTGCGCGGGAGATCAGTCCGCCCACAGTCCAGAAGTAAAAATAAAGAAGGGGCTCCTATCGCAGTAGTCTCACTGCAAAATATTGACGGCCATTTTGGAAAGGGGTCATAACAGTCTTCAAATCCTAATATGTTGGTCCCGAGGTCTGCCCCTTTGTTATTCCAGGTGATGCATCAGGGCCTATATACATAATGATACCCTGACACTTTTCAATGGAGCATAAATGTACATTCAATAAAGTTCAGTGCCTCTCTAGGATGATATAAAGCTTGCATATTCAAAAATATATACTGAATTTTCAACAGAATCAATGTTAGATTGCTATACAAATTTCCAATAAAGCATATAAATGAATGCACATTCAACACAACCCAGTATCCAATTCAATAAAAATGTCCACATACATTATGATGATTAAAACATATCAATTTGGACACAGTAGTATATTTACATGATGACTACACACTGGAATTTGCTAAACTCTGAGGAGAGACACCTGTCTATTTATCTCCTACTGTTCATTTAGTCCTTGATTCACCATGTTAAGGGAATATATCCATTTACACTCTCTTAGATTGAGTACATTACCAAAGTCACCCCCGAACATTAATTGCCACTCTTTCACTTACCCACCATCGTAGGCTATCGCAATCGTGGTCAAAAGTGGTAAAATGTTCGACCAAGGGTGCGCCCGGTGTTTTGCACCTGATGCGGCTACAGTGCTGTAAGATTCTGCACTTAACTCTTTGGGTCGTTTGCCCAACATACAAAAAACCACAGGGGCATAGGATGGCATATATAACCCCGGCGGTATTACAGTTGCTATGTTGTGTCAGATTGTATGTTTGATTGTTGTAATTGAACGTCGTGCACTCATTGGCTAAAGGACATGCACGGCATGTACCACACTTCGTATGCCCTTTAATGGGAGGGAGATCCCAAAGTGTTGTCTGTCCAACAGTTCGATTTGAAGGTAACAATGATCGAACAAGGTGGTCCCTCACACTCATCCCCTTACGGAATGCATGTAGAGGTGGGGGCAACCCACCTAATTCCTCACTCACCAAGTGCCAATGTTGATTGATAGATTTCTTAATGGCACTACTCTTAGTGTTGAAGGTGGTGACGCACACAAGGCGTTCCTCACCCTGCTTTTTCTGATTGGGTGCTAGGAGGTCTTCACGCTGGTTATACCATGCCCTTTAACGCGCTTTTTTTAAAAGCCGAGTCGGATAACCTCGCTCCTGTAGTCGTACCACAAGCGAGGATGACTCCTCGAAATAATCCTCTTTTTTGGTGAAGTTCCTCCCCAACCTCAGGAATTGGCCAAAAGGCAAATTATCTCTGAGGTTGCGGGGATGATGACTCGTGTACCTTAATAGAGTGTTTCGTTCACTGTTCTTCCGGTAGAGGGTAGTGTACAGCTGCCCTTCATCCGATTTAATCAGAATATCTAAAAAGCTAATCGAAGCTCTGTCGTATTCCAAGGTGAACTGAATGTCAACTGAACATGTATTCAGTTCCTTATGGAAATCCATCAATTGTTCACTGTTTCCCTGCCAGTTTAACAGCACATCATCGATGTACCGTGCCCATAGGGCAATTTGATTATAATACCGATTTTGTTGGTTTAGGACATACCTGTGCTCAAACTCATTCATGTAAATTATAGCCAGATTTGGGGCAAAGCTTTCCGCCATCGCTACGCCATTCGTCTGAACATAAAATTTGCCCAAGAACATAGAGAAATTTTGTGTCATTGCTATTGTCAACAATTGAATAATAAATTCCGTTGGTACTTGGTGGGGCCTAGGTCTCTCATTCAAAGCATTTTCCATGTATACGAGTGCAGCCTGCTGTGGGATGTTTTGCTGTTGCTTTTTTGCTTTGTTTTTCTGTGGATAAAATTGACATTAATTGGATCGGGCTAATTTTAGTATATATGCCCATTGAATAGGTGAAAGTTTAATTAACTATTCGATTATTTTGGTTCTTGTTCAAAGAATAGTTGGAGCACTCCATGGAGTCACGTCTTAGGGTGCAAAACCAGTAATCATCTCTTGCCAGTGTCATGTAGTTGCTCGGAATCCCCAGGACATCACGTTTTGGATGACATAAACTGAGGACTTGGTTTCCAAACCACTTCCCCACAGGATATGTCAGCGCTAGACCAGCTAGCTCTACAGTGCCAATACAAATCCCCTGTATCTTACAGTGGTGTAGGTGGTTTCTGGCAACCACTGAACATGACAACCCCGAGTCCTCAGGGATCGTGGGAAACAGTACTGTACTTTTCGCCCAGTCGCTCGTGCTTACTTATTCTCAGAAAATACACAAGATGGCGATTAGGACATTTCAATAAGTATTTATTGGTCCATCGTCAGTCTTGTGTAAAACATTGCTGCGACAATCAGGAGACAAAATCATACAATGTTATGTTATGTTATATTATGTTAAAATAGGATTTATATAGCGCTCAGCTACTCCTAGGAGTGTCCCGGCGCTTCAAACCCAAGGCAGAAAAGGAAAAGGCAGTTGAGGACAGGACTACTGAACAAAAAGCCACGATTTAAGATCTTTCCTGAAGGCCAACAGATTAGCGTTCCTTCTCAGGGACAGCGGCAGAATTTTCCACATCTGTGGCGCCAGACGTCTAAAGGAACGGCCTCCAATGCGCGCTCTCCTAATACCTGGGACAGAAGCCAAGGCCAGAGAGGCTGACCTAAGTGATCTAGAAGGCTGGTAGAAAGTCAGCCGCCTTCTGATATACTTTGCACCAATGTCACGCAGAGCCTTAAAGGCAAGTGTAAGTGCCTTAAACACAATTCGCTTCCGAATTGGGAGCCAATGAAGAGTTTTCAGAAGATCAGAGGCTTGGGATCTACGATGAATTCCAAAGATGGCTCGTGCAGCGGAATTTTGGACTATTTGCAAGCGTGACAAAAGATATTCCGGGAGTCCAAGATAAAGCACTTTTTCTATGGTCCTGAGAGAGCAAAGGGAGAAATTTCCTCAGCATCTTAAGGAGGCCGAAGCATTTACCTGCTAGACCGAGGACCTGAGGCTTCAAGGAGAGGTCATTGTCGATCTTTACTCCAAGGTTCTTGGCCATAGATGAATCAGCCGAAGGAGGAAACATGGCCGAAGGCCACCAGGACTGCCATCTAGGATCGGAAGAGCAGCCACAGAAAAGTACTTCGGATTTATCAGAGTTGCACTTGAGGCTATTAAGCTGGAACCAATTAAATACTGCCCCAAGGCAACTTCTGATACTCTCCCCGTTGAAGTCAGACCCCTTTCCACAGGTAAAAAGGAGCTGGGTGTCGTCAGCGTAAGACACGATCTGGGCACCAAACGACTCTGCCAGTGCCGCCAAGGGGGCCATATATATGTTGAAAAGGGTAGGGCTCAAAATTGAGCCATGAGGGACTCCTACCTCTAATGGCGGCACCACGGCAGAGAAAGGAGGGTCCCGGACCGTCTGATGCCGGCCTGCTAGAAAGGACTTAAACCAGCTGAACACTGTCCCCCGCAGTCAGATCTCACTAAGCCTTGAAAGGAGGCGACTGTGGGGGACGGTGTCAAAGGCCGCCGACAGGTCCAGCATTACCAACATCGCTTTGCCCCCCAGGCCCAAAACCTGCTTGATAGCCTCAGTTACTTCAAGCAACGCAGTCTCCATGCTCATGTTAGCGCGGAATCCGAACTGAGAGCAGTGCAAGATGTTGTTAGTCTCTAGGAAGTTGGAGAGGGAGAAATGGACATGCTTCTCCACAACCTTGGCAAAAGCTGGCAGGGGGGAAATGGGCCTGTAATTGGCATGTATCAGAGGGTCCAAATTAGGGTTTTTCAGAAGCGGTATGATAAGGGCCCGCTTCCAGACAAAGGGGACCACTCCTGTGCTGAGAGATGTATTAAGCACGGGATTAATTAGGGGGTTAATTACGCGTGCCATTTTGGGGAGAATTTTAGCTGGACAGGGGTCCAGAGGGGAACCTGATTTTAGTTTTGTGATGAGATCCAATGAGGGTGAGCAAGAAAGCATAGGGAAATCAGAAAGAGTGGGGCCCCCATCAGTCAGAAGCGGAGAGAGAGGACCACTGATGCTGGAGGCAGCCACTACACCCGGTAACAGGAAGGAATCCTGGATAGACTTAATTTTGCTGGTGAAGAAGTCAGCAAGAAGGAAAACCCAAGATTCGGAGTGAGAGCGAGTAGGCGTGCTCATCAAAGGGGAGGTAAATTCTTTTACTATCGAGAAGATTTCTTTGCTGGTGTTCATAGCTGCCTCGATCCTTCTAGAGAAATAGGCTTTCTTCTCTAACATGATTGCTGTGATATGATTTAATAGCTGCCCTATACGCTATCTTGGCTGTGATATCATAATGGCGCTGCCAGGCCCTTTCCGCTTTCTTACACTGCTGCAGTTTCTCGAACAAGGCAGTATTAAACCAGGGGGCAGAAGCCCGACATGCAAATGTAAATAAATGTAAATGTCAAGGTATTTGTAGAGCGCACTGTCACCAAGCGGTTTCCTGACGCTATTACTCATACCGCTGTGGAACCCTTCCTGGCTTTCCCTGTGAAGTGTCCACTCCTGGGCACCCCAGGGTGAAGCCAGGCATCCTAGCGCTGTTGGGAGCGGTGTGGAGGTTAAGCAAGCTATTGCCCAGAGTTGAAGCGTGGGGCCAAGGATTAGAATAGGCACCGAGGCGAGAATTGTCAGGTCCGAGGAAATTGAGCCCAAGACCCGCCGAGGTGGGAATTGAACTCTGGTCCCAGGCCAGAACTCTGCATCAGGGTCTGCCGCTCTAACCATTGAGCCACACTCCTCCATGCAAGTTTATGAGAGGTCGTCGCAGGGGCTAATTCATCCAGTCTTTCCGCAAACCAAGAGTGCAGGAGATTAAGATCCTCCTCCAGATTGCCTGACAACAGGCATGGGAGGCATACAAGAACCTGTGCTAGCATGTCAGGGGAGACTCGATGATAAGCTTGTGAAATCTTAAGAGCCTTCTGAAGATAGCATCTTGCAGGTGAATCTTCCCTCTACTGAAGATCTTGCCAAAGAAGGTTATTTAGAGTATTGGGAGCCGATAGTCTAATTTTATTTCAGCAGTTGATATATGCGCCATATCTGTCCCATGATTGCTTCAGTAGGCCAAATTCCAGTCGAATTTGCGCAGGGGAAGTGTAGTTTGAGAGGTTAAAGGTGGCTGCATGCTTTGAAAACAGATTTCAACAAGTTGAGCAGACTAAATGCGCTTTTATTCCAACAAGAAGTTCCCTTACTTCAGCGTGCAAGACCTTCACTTTGCAGGTGGCCAGCACTGCTAGCGAAATTCAGACCATTCTGAATACTAACCTCCCACTACATTTTGGGGAGCTTATATACCACGTTTTTAAGACATCTGATACACGTGGCCTTGCAAATGTTTTTAGGTTTCGACCTGGCGAGGGGCAAAGCCCCTCCCAGATCGAAAACTATTGTCTACAGTAGGGATGTTTGGACCGCCTCTGTCTATCATTGGCTAGCTCCATAAATGGAGGCTAGCCATTGGGAGACAGAGGCTGTCAATCGCGCTTTCTCCAGAAAACGCGATTCGGGGGCGTTTCTGGTGCTTTTTTTAAGCCCCGCCCCTTTGTCCTGGGCCGCGCTGCGATTGGCTGCCGGCCCGGGACACCCTCGTGACGTCATTCCCGGGCCGCGCTGTGATTGGCTGCCGGCCGGAACACCCCCGTGACGTCAGCCAATCACAGCGCGGCCCGGGACCTGACTTGTTTAACGATGCTTTCTCTGCTGTGGTTCTCTACCAAGTGAGAAGTGGGCCGTGTCGGAATGTAGACACTCCAGAGGCTGGTTCTTGAAGAGCCTTTCCCTCCTGTAATCCTCGCTTGCAAAGAGTGATTGGGCAATTTAACTTGTCAGAATAGGTTGAGGCCGATCTTTTAAGCAGTCTGATCCACCCACCAGGCTGTTCAAATGCCCTGCAGCCACACTGTCGGAGTATAGCTTTATCTTGCTAAGCACTATATCGGTATTTCTCTATATACCCACTGAAAAATTGCTAGAGTTGACCTGAAGTTTGGGGATATCCCCTGCGTGCTTTTATCTACAATTGAAAAGGCTGATTGGCGTTGAACTGATGGTTTTCTTTAGGCCATTACCACGTTTGTAATCCAAGTTTGTGCCGAGATATATTGGTGCTTGTCTTAAGTACTTCGGAACAAAGCCTTCCAGGAGCTGTTTGTTGGCAAGCAAGCTGCTCGACACTCTCTCTTTCTTACACACGCCCTCTGAGGCGATCATTCACACACGTGCAAATACGTCTCTTTCACGCGCAAACTCCCGCTCAGACAGTCATAAAGACACACCAACACACACTCTTTCATTGTTTCTCCCTCTCTCTTTGTTTCGCCGTCTCTCTCACTATTTCCCATGGTCATTCTTTCTTTGTTCGTTTCTCTCTATATGTCACATCATTGCTTATTTCTCTCTCTTTCACACAAACATACACACACTCGTTCCCACTCTTCCCCTTGCTCTGCCTTCCACTTTCTCTGCCTTCCACTTTCTCTCTTGCGATCTCTTTCCTCCTAGACCGTTTCTGCCTTTCGTAGTCTCTATCTACACTGTCTCTTCACGCTGTTCGCCCCTGACTCTGGGATTTGCTGGCTCGCGGTGTAAAATGTGCTCGCCTGCCCAGCCGTGTTTCTCCAGCACTTGCCAAGGAGAGTTTGGCAGTATGCAAATGACATTTCATCTCCGAATCCGTGTTGCACCCATCTTGCACTTTCAGATACTTTCAGATACTCGGTAAGAATTGCAAATGAGAAGCTCGGCTCCTCTTTTCCTCTCCAGTACAGATGCTCCCCACAGCCCTACCAACCCAACTCTGTTTGGATTCCAGTGTCACTTCTATCATTAACACACAACTCGGGCACCAAAATAGACACAAGCTCTTCCCTACGCAATTCATTAGTTCGTTTTGTTTTCACCACGATAATAATAAATACTCAATGTTGGTCATGCTAAAAGCATTTTCAACTAACTACTATTTAAAGCAGACCACATCAACGTAGTGCTGTTCGTGGAAAGCGAGGGCAGCTGAGAGGGTGCTGCAAAAGATGCTCTGGGTTAGCGAAGAACATACTCCAGGCTACGTTAAGAGGGGCGAGGATGGGAGAGAGGATGTCTCAGCAGCATTGACACCAGTGTTTCTAACTTTAGAGAGGGCAGGGTAATGACCCCCCCCCCCCCCCCCCCCCCCCCTCCGACTGTACTTTTCTGGCATCAGATTTCTGTGTTGGCTTCTTTCTATCTCTGTCTCCCGTTTGGCACTGTACAAAATGTTCTCATAAAATATTGATGGTTTGAACAGTATTTTTTTAATTTCCTAAACGATGCTGGTCTTGTTAGATATTTATTGTGTAATCATTAATTTTACTAGGAAGGCTTGAATCAAATATATTTAATTCATTTTTAGGTTGTATATGTTTGTATCTTACACATTCTCACCTCTATGTATCATGTACTATCTTTTGTGATTTTTACATCGGAATAAAGATTTATGACTGGTCCCATTTTGTACAACTTAATTCTTCCATATGCCAATAGCGTGGCTGGGCAGCCAGACGAGATTACGGTGTGTGTATCCTGCTTTTCAATACATTTGAAGCCCTGCGAACGCCGCAGGAATCGTGGACCGAGGGGGGGCTAGAACTACAACTCCCAGACTGCCCGGCACCTGTTGCGTCACTCCTGCCACCTGAGGCGCATAAATCATCGCCGGCGCTGCGTCTCAACCACGCTTTCCTTTTGCAGAATTGGCCGACGCGAATTGTGAGCTCAGACTAAAATATTGTCTTTTGATACTCCAGTTTGCTGACATGGGGGCGACTGAAGAATGCAAACCGGAACCAGGCGCCGCCGTTCTTCATAGTTGCAGGTAACATTACATGGAGAACTTAAAATCTGCGGGGTAACAAACCTCACATTGGTTGTCGAGGTATCCATGGACGTGTGTGATAAATTGCACGTTGGCCTCGTCTCATGCACACACTGTCCCGTGGTAGGGCTCGCCCTCCTGGGGTGGGGAGAAGCATGATGGCCATATTAGCCATTAACTCATGTACTTCGAAGTCCTTATGAAATGTACCTGGTTCTTTTGGAAAGTACTCTTGGGTAAAGTTCGCGCTATATAAAAATGCATTAAATAAATCAATCAGGCCTTGGTCATCGTTGCTTCAAAATGTAAGTGCAGACCGGAATCACGAGGCAGCACTGGCCTTTTATAGTTTGTGTCTTTTTCCCTCGAGACTTTTACAGCTGTAAAGTTCTTGTTTTTTTTTGCATCCATTTCACGGGGTAGCTGTATTTTGTTCGGTGTTCTCTGCACCGTTCTCGTTTTTTTTTTCTGGACGAAAGTGAAAGCCTACCGTGCTTGTTTACAGTAGCCTTGTTTTATGTTTCCAATGCGTTGTTTTGTTGTTTATTTAATTAATGTGCCTGGCCGCCGCGCTGACTACCACGGCGCCCGGTTTTATAATTTTTATGTTCATGTAACCTCAGACTCTCCGCGCACCTTTACATCTCCCCGGAAACCACAGGACACACTCTGCTCTTTTGCAAGACCCCTCTCCGGACTGCGATATAGCAAATGTCTCTTAACCATTGCGACTTTTTTTTTTTTTTTTTACTTGAAGGAAGATAATCGTTTTCACAGCCTTCAAATTCGGACCACCGTTAGTGAAGTGTTAATAGGAGGGCTCGAACGCACCTCTCAATTTATTTCATAATGATATAGCCTTCCCTTCACCGAGTCACACCTACAGCAGTGAAAAGTTTATTTGTCACCTTATGCTTGCCTACCAAACTGTGCAGGAATGCGCACGCGTCCACACAGCTCCTCCACAACAACCAAATAATTCTGAATAAATCCGGCTTTCATGTTAGTTAAAAAACTGTCAGCTCTCGGATGGGTGACAGCCGATTAAATCGGTTTTCTTCATTTAGATATGCAGGCTTACAAGAATATTTAAAGAATGTGAATTTAGCACTAAGCTTTTACTAAAAAAAAAAAGTGGACGGCTACTCTCTCCACATAGCTGTTTTTGGTGTATTCTCTATTAGAAGCTTAAACAAAACCCACAATCGGAATGAGGCCTTCTGATTTTTAAGTCAAATGAAACATTCCTTTGTATTCATGTGGGCGGGATTCTTTTTTTTGACAAACCTTTCAGTCCTGTTCCATAGGGGTTCATGGTGATAATTGGCTAGAACTCCTGCTCTTCAGGCAATGCCAACGAAGATAGCGTAATGTGTTAGCACTGACACTACAAAGCACGAGCATTCCCTCAACAAACAAACTCTGATCCAAAGAGCTGGTTTAAAACTTTTACAGGGATACACTCCCGGCGTTGTACTGGCCTGTAGGGCAATAACGCAGTGACCAAAGGGCTGGTTTCATAGGTCCGCATATTGTCTGTTATTTTTGTCTGTGAATGTGTTCTATGGTCTGTTGGGCCAGTTTTTAGTGGTGATTTCCCTGATGTTAAAACAAACATTTCCTGCTACAGACCTGCAGTCTTTCATACCTTGTTAATCACTTATACACCCACCTCCTTCTTTAACTCCCTGTTTTCTTCTCCTGTACTGATCTGCTGCTCTCTTCCACTGCGTCCTTCTTTAACTCCCTGTTCTCTTCTGCTGTGCTGATCTGCTGCTCTCATCCACCCGCTTCCTTCCGTAACTCCCTGTTCTCTTCTCCCGTGCTAATCTTCTGCTCTCTTCTTCCCGCCGCCTCCTTTAACTCCCTGTTCTGTTCTCCCGTGCTGATCTGCTGCTCTCTTCCACCTCGCCCCTTCTCTAACTCCCTGTTCTCTTCTGCTGATCTGCTGCTCTCTTCCACCTCGCCTCCTTCTCTAACTCCCTGTTCTATTCCCTTCTCCTGTGCTGATCTGCTGCTCTCTTTCACCCCACCTTCTTCGCTAACTCCCTGTTCTCTTCTCCCATGCTGATCTGCTGTTCTCTTCCATCCTCCTCCTTTTCTAACTTCCTGTTCTCTTCACCTGTACTGATCTGCTGCTCTATTCCACTGCCTCCTTCTTTAACTCTGTTCTCTTCTCCTGTGCTGATCGATCTGCTGCTCTCTTCCTCCCCACCTTCTTTAACTCACTGTTCTCTTCTCTTCTCCTGTGCTGATCTGCTGCTCTCTTCCACCGCCTCCTTCTCTAACTCCCTGTTTTCTTCTCCTGTGCTGATCTGTTGTTCTCTTTCACCCACCTCTTTCTCTAACTCCATGTTCTCTTCTCCTGTACTGATCTGCTGCTCTCTTCCACTGCGTCCTTCTTTAACTTCCTGTTCTCTTCGTCTGTGCTGATCTGCTGCTCTCTTCCACATACATCCTTCTCTAACCGCACACACACATACATACAGCCATGCACACACAACCACACCACGCGCCCAATCTCGCGCCCACGTCTATCTATCTCCCTCACTCGTCTATCCATCACCCCCACTCGTCTATCTAGCGCCCCACCGCAGCATCACTCAGGGGCACCACAACATCACTGAACACCACAGCATCAATCTGTGCAACCATTCAACAGCTGGTTCAAATATGTTCTCTCAATGTTTCAAGCTTTATTACAAATGTCACGAAAAAGATGTTAATATTTCACTTCTGTTCTTGGATTTTCATCACAATAAAATACACTGAACATAATCTTCACAATAGGTATTTATAAAAGTTTAAGCTATTACCATTACAAATTACATTAACTTTTATTTAAGTATTAATTATTTAAAAAAAATAAAAGCCATTATTTGTAATATCAATACATCTAAGTCACGTAAATACAAAACATATTGCATTACAAATACTATAGGTGTCACGTTTACAAAAGTTAAAACTATTGGCATTGTAAATGACAAAGCTATTAATTTCGCTATTTTCAAAACCAACACATAAATCAACAAGCATTTACAATGCAACGGTTTCGCATTTGGAAAAGTTAGAGCTATTGGCAATGTAAATGACAATGCCATTTATTTATCTGTTTTCAAAACCAACACATAAATACAAATGTTGTTATTTACAATGCCAATAGCTCAAACTTTACCAAAGGCGAAACCGTTGCATTGTAAATGCTTGTTTAAAGCTGTCAGCTCAGGCCTTGTGACTTCTTTTCAGACAATATTTGGTGTAATACCTGCATTCATCCATTCTATCTTTTACAGCATCTTTGGTGGATTCCCTTTAATACTGGCATTAGCTGCTGGAATCCTGCTTCTGCTGTGCCTGCTGCACAATGGTTGCTCCTCTTGTAGTGCTGCACAGACAGGGCCGACTGCAATTGCTCCATGACTGTATGCATGGATACTTCGGTACACTACCACTGGCAACTCACAGTGTGTCTAATGGGTTGTCCTTCCGCTTTGCGTACTTCACTTGCGTGCAACCTGTCTTTTCATGTTTACGATGTCTGTTTACATGGGCAATGGATTTATGCCTCTCCAATACGTCATGTTCAGACCTGGATTTTGACCAGTTAATGGGTCTCTTAGTGGCCCATGAGCATGACTTCTCTGAGATTGGCCTTATGGCTTGTGTAGCTGCACTTGGAGTCTTGGCTCAATTGGATATCTGTGAGGTTGCACAGAATCTTCTACTTCAAAGTTACATCGAATATAACGCAAGTTATCTGATGATGCTCATGGAGGCACCCGACTGTGAGTAGCACACTTGTTCATTCAGCTTGCTGAATTGGATGGCATTCCTTTCCTCTACCAACAACAATGATTTTCTTCTGGAGGGTGTTGCATTCTTTTGCGCCTACACTCTGATGGATTAACCTCGCCACTGCACCACAGGGATCTTATTGGTTCTTATATTTTGGATGTATTTCTTCGAAAACATTTTTTTCATCCTAAATGGGATTTTCCCCCTCTCTTTTGGTTCTTCTTTGTTTTTTTAAAATGGAGGTGCTTTTGAGCACTGCTTGCACTTTTGAACTCTGTTTTCGTTCTATGTCTATCTACTATGGACCGACCAGGGGGAGGGTGTAGTATGGGTGGTGGGTTCATTGTCTACATTGCTAAGTTAGCATGAGCTACGCTGCCATGAGGATGCTTTTACGCACAACACTACGTGCGTTTATTGTATAAGACTTTGTCTGTGCCCTTTTCACATGAGAACTGTCTGCTTTTTGTGTTCTCTGCTGTGCTCTGAGGTTTAGTCTGCACATGACGAACAAGGTCGATAAACAATGCCCCTTGTTTTTCTGTTCTGATCAGTCCCTCGCACCTAGACATAACATGACACACGGTTGCACTACTGAAAGTCGTATGCTTTAACATTGCAAGTGAAGCATGTTGTTCAGGCAGTTGGAGAGAGACCTTTCCAGAGAAAAGAGCTGTGCTTGTCCTGAGATGTAAACCTTTCATCTATGCCTTTAGGTTTGGGGTCTGCTGACAAAGCCCAGAGGTCTTCTTTTTATAATTAAGTACTTCTTATCATGGGGAGGGTGGTTAGGCACTGTAGCCCTTTCCCACTGTCTTTATGAAATGATATCCCTGTTTATATTCTATGGAATTATGACAATGCTGACTATATTGTGATTATTCATTTTGCTGCTCGTAGTGGCATGTGGACTGTACCATAGAGCACGTTAGTTAAAATAAACATTTTAAAGTATACCATGACTCTGATTACTCTTATTGTGGACACGTATGAATGAGTGAGCAAAAGAGTTGTCTTGTTCCTGCGATTCCTGAGAGAGTCTGGAGTGTCGTGTTCTGAGTTGTCTAATCATTGGTAGATTCGATGTTAGTTGGAGAACGAATGAGACACTATTGCTAGTAGGTTTTGGGGATTTTAGGCAATGATGTGATAGGTTGGTACACAAATATCCATGAGGTCCTGGTTTCCTGTGGATAGTTCTGTATATGTGCAAAATCCCTGCAACAGCACCTCTGTTAATTCTTTCTGCACCCCTCCTGCCTCTTTCTGCACCCCTCTTTCCTATTTGTGCAGCTCTCTTGCCTCTTTCTATACCTCTCTTCCCTCTTTCTGCACCACTCTTGCCTCTTTCTGTACCTCTGTTGCTTCTTTCTGTACTTCTCTTGCCTCTTTCTGTACCCTTTGTGCCTTTTTCAGCACCTCTGTTGCTTCTTTGTATATTTCTCTTCCTTCTTTCTGCTCCCACATGCCTCTTTCAGCACCTCTGTTGCTTCTTTCTGCAGTACTCTTCCTTCTTTCTGCACCCCTCCTGTCTTTCTGGACATCTGTTGCCTCTTTATGTCCTCCTCCTACCTTTTTCTGAACCCCTCTTGCCTCTTTTTATACCTCTGTTGGTTCTTTCTGCACTGTTCTTACTTCTTTCTTTACCTCACTTACCTCTTTCTGCACCCCTGTTCCCTGTTTCTGCATCCTTCCTGCCTGTTTGTGCTCCTCTCTTGCCTCTTTCTGTACCACTGACTTAGAGATAGTTTTAATCATCCTGCCCTATTTTGTACTAGGGCCTTACAAGAAGGTCATGCCAATCAGAGGGGTAACCAAACCCATAGTGTACCCTAGTGTATGTAGGTGTTTTCACTGTATTGTATAAGTGTCTTTCAGCATATCACTGGCTCTGGACCAGGTTAGTCAGAGTCAGTTACCACCAGAACCAGTCAGTAAAAAGTTAGGGGCACAGGATGAATTTGAAACAAGACCTTTTCTTTACCCCTGTTGGTTCTTTGTGCATATCTCTTGCTTCTTTCTGCACTTTCCTTCCCCTTTTTGGACTTCTATTGCCTTTCACTGCATTTCCCTTGCTTATTTAGGCACCTTTCTTCCTCTTTCTTCACATGTCCTACCGCTGTAGGCATAGTTAGAAATTATCATTTAAAAAACCTTTCAAATTCCCTGAAAAAAACATAGGTTTCAGTTATGTTATAGTTAGAAATTATCATTTAAAAAACCTTTGAAATTCAATTAAGAAAACATAGGTTTCAGGGACGTTATAGTTAGAAATTAATATTTAAAAAAACATAGAAAATCACTGAAAAAAACATAGGTTTCAGGGACGTTATAGTTAGTTGGACTTTTCACTTGTACAAAACCAGAGAAATGTGGCTGTTATAGTTAGTTGAGCTAACCATAACTCGCACCCCTGCAATACACTGCTGATGACGTCATATATTACATCATTCTTAACATGGTCAGTGACATCACTGATGACATCACTGGTGACATCTCAAATGACATCATTGATGACATCATCCATGTGATAGTCAGATACACCTCCTCACACCCTAATATAACCTTTCATACACCCACTCTAAAATACAGACTACCATTTTCAAAACCATGGACACACCAATACCAGTTACTACATACCAACTAACTGATTCCTATGGCTATACTAACATCCACTCATTCACCCATACAGTCACTCATACATGCAACCACTCATCAATACAGCACAATCATTTGCACTCATAAACCTATACAGACACTCACACATTGCCACTACTCCATTGAGTTACTTATACACCTAGTCCATCATGCAGAGAATCATTCACACTCTCATTTACTCACCTATACCGTTATTTACACAGCACCTTACGTATTTATACAGATACTAAAACAAACTTACTCTCCTATATACTCACTGATACAAGCACCCACTCATCCATACAGCCACTCTGAAAATCACTCACTCTTATGTATAGTGATTTATATACTCCAGCACGCATATATACTGTACAACTGAGACATCCATTCACTCACCAACACACCCATACACACACTCACCAACCCATACAGCCCTTCACAGATACACTTTTGAACCCATACACCCAGTGAATTACTCACTCACACATCTATGCACAGAGTCACACACACCCCACCCACACACACAGACACTCAGGCACCCATATAGATAATCAGACAACCAATCAATAACCCATATAGACACTCATGTAGCTACTCACCAACCCATGGAGCTGCTTACACACCAACTGACGAACTGATACAGACATTTACAGAGTTTATTCACTAACACATGCATTCAATAACACTTGTTTAATCACTCACTTATACAGCCAGTCATGCACCTACTAAATCATCTATCCACAAACTCATACACCCACTCATACTTCCATACACCTTGGCATATATATACATATAAAACATATTTAAACTTTACAGAAACACACAGCCAATGGATGATGTCATCAGTGATGTCATCAGAGATGTAATTTTTGATGTCATCAATGATGTCACTGACAAAGTCCTGAATGATGTAATATGTGACGTCATCAGCAGTGCATTGCGGGTTGCGCCAGTTAAAGTTAGCTCAACTAACTATAACGGCCAAATTTTTCTGGTTTTGTACGAGTGAACTGTCCAACTAACTATAACGGTTCTGAAACCTATGCTTTTTCAGTGTTTTTTTTAAATGCTAATTTCTAACTATAACTGTTCTGAAACCTATAGTTTTTTCAGTGAATATTTTTATTTTATTTTATTTATTTTAAAGGGTTTGTAAAGCGTGAACAAGACCCTTATGGGTATCAGAACGCTTCACAAGTGAAGTAGTTAGACAAACGAAGCATAGTACAAAAGAAACATATTAATTCCGAGATAAAGACATATGTGACAGCTGGAATGTTCCAGGAATTCGAGATAATGTTGACGTGAATTTCGTCATGAGTAGTGATTTTACTTTTTTTTTAAGGATGCAGATGATGGGTTGTGTCTGGTTTCTGGGGGTAGTGCATTCCAAATCCTTGGAGCAATTCCAGAGAAAGCGCGATTATATGTTTTCTTCTTAGCAAATCTTTGAGGCTTCAGAAGGAGGTTGTTGGTACCCCTAGAGGATCTGCTCCCACATGAGAGTTTGAGTTTCTGGGCCAGGTAAATTGGGGTGTTGTGGTGTAGAGCTTTATGTGTCATGCAGGTGATTTTTAGTTAGATTCTTGCTTCGAAGGGTAGCCAGTTGAGCGTTTTGAAGTCTGGGGAGATGTGGCAAAGTCGTTTGGAACCTGTGATGAGTCTGGCCGCTGAGTTAAGTGATGCTCTAAGCAGAGCAGTTGATGATCTAGGGAGTCCACTAAGTGTTGCAATACCATAATCTTGTCTGGGAAGTACTAGTGCTTGGACTGCCAGTTTGAAGTCATTTGCTGGGAGGAAAGGTTTCAATTTTCTCAGGGTGTGCGTCTGAAAATTAGCTCCTTTTGCTGCAGCACTGATTTTTTTGCATGTTTAGGTGCATGTGCTTAGAGAACGCAGTCCACCAAAGATACGCGTGAAGGAATGTCAGGTCTGTACCCCGGAATCATGCTGGCGTGAGGTGCGGCACAAAGATTATCTCTAATTGACACCAGCCTTCCAAATAGAGGCCCACTGGAGGGTTGAATCAAGATTGATAAAGCAGCAACGAGGTCAGTGCTCGCAAGCCACTGGAGGCATCAAAATTACCCACTGGAGGGGTTAAAGCCCTACAATTCCCAACATGCTGTCAAAAATAACTCACCTGTGAGCGGCATGTAGATTATGGATTTATAAATAAATAAAAATAAAAAGGGTTTAATGCGCAGCCGCGCACTGACTGCTTCTCCCTATGATTCAGAGGCATGATGCCTGGAAACGCGCCAGGGACTCTTTGAAAAAACTCTGCTTGGAATGCGGTTGGTAAAATAAATGTTCGGGGAACTTATCTTTGGTGGAGTGCATTCTCTAAGCACAGGACAACCTTGGGAATTTGTTTACAACACGGCAGTCCGGCCGTGAGAGGATGCACCACCTGCGTGAAGAAATGGCGGGTCTGCATGCCAGAATCATGCTGGCGTGAGGTGCGGCAAAAAGATTATCTCTAATTGACACCAGCCTTCCAAACAGATACCCACTGAAGGGTTAAATCAAGATTGATAAAGCAACAACGAGGTCAGTGCTCGCAAGTCACTGGAGGCAGGAAAATTACCCACTGGAGGGGTTAAAGCACTACAACTCCCAGCATGCTGTCAAAAATAACTCACCTGCGAGCGGCATGTAGATTATGGATTTAGAAAGGGTTGTAATGCGCAGCCACGCACTGACTGCTTCTCCCTATGATTAAGAGGCATGATGCCTCGAAACGCGTCAGGGACTCTGTGAAATAACTCTGCTTGGAATGCTGTTGGTAAAATAAATGTTCGGTGAACTTATCTTTGGTGGAGTGCATTCTCTAAGCACAGGGTAACCTTTGGAACACATACATATATATATATATATATATATATATTCACTGAAAAAAAACAAAGGTTTCATGGACATTATAGTTAGTTAGACATTTCACTCCTACAAAACCAAAGAAATTCGGCCGTTATAGTTAGTTCAGCTAACTATGACTCGGGTCCCCGCAATGCACCGCTGATGACGCCACATTCATTCATGACATGGTCAGTGACATCACTGATGACATCACTGATGTCACTGACACATTGTAAGTTAGGGGATTAAGTTCGCTTGAAACCTGGTCTGAGGCCACACACCTTTTTACACCATGCTGCAAACATGGCTTCTGGCACACTGCTGATCGGAGGATGCAGTCCACTTGGGTCCTGAGGTCCTCAGGACACAAGAGGACCTCATCGCCCCACCAGTAGTGCACCAGAAGCTGCGTTTGCAGAGTGGTGTAAAATGGGTGTGGCCTCAGACCACCTCTCTGCACCACAGCTCTGTGGTGCTTACTGGAGGTACCCGGTAGGCTACTTGTCCCGCAAGGACCCTAAGGTTTGAAGGGTAATTAATTCCCCAACATACAAAACGCCAGGGGGCGTATTTGCAGAGTTGAGCATGGAGGGGACGGGTTGCCAGTTCCTTTTTTTAGTGTTTTATGGGAGATGACCCCTTCCCCGAGGGGCCTTACAGCCTTTTTTTTTTTAAAAAAGGAGGAGGGGGACCGCGTGGCCTCCCTCCAGAGGCCCATTATGACCCCGAGAACCCTATCACCCGGGGCCTGCCAGCCTTTTTATTTTTTATTTTAATTTTGGGAGGGGGGGACATGTGGCCGCCCTCCGCAGGCCAATTACGGCCCAGAGACCCCATCGCCCGGGGCAGTCCTTTCCATATTTTTTCTGTTAACATTTTTAATTATAGTGGAGAGGGCCATGTGGCCCCCCTCCCAGGCCACATCTTGCCCCAGGTACTCATTCCCCCGGGGCCTGGTCTCGCCATTAGGGATCGTGGGGGAATCCCCAATGCCCCCACAGTCCCGCGGCTCCCCGCACCTTGCAGGAGCCAGCATTGCTTTTGCACAAGGGGAGCTGCTGACATGCAGCTCCCCTTGTGAAAAATCAATCTGTTTTCCTTGATTGAGGCAAGAAAAGGTTTACTTGCTCTTGTTTCAATCAAGCAAAGCAGAGTGTGCTATGGCAGGGCGGGAGCCATGCTCCCGCCCTGCCATAGCAAACAGCAATGTCCCGGGTGTGGGCACTCCGGGACATTGCAGGAGCCGGCCAAGGGGTGTTGCGGTACACAGGGCCATCAAAGGCCCCCTCCCTTCTGTTCTAAAGCCTCTGGGAGGTGGTGGTCCCCAGGGCCAGGGGCCCATAATGGACCCCCAAATTTTAATATTTAGTGCCCTGTGGAAGTGGTGGTCCCCGGGGCGTTTGGGGTTCTTGAGCCCCCACACACATATTTCTTTTTTAAAAACAGAGCTCCAGGGAGGTGGCGGTCCCCGGAGCTGCTGGGGGGCCGCGTGCCCCTGCGTTTAATTGGCAAAGCCCCGGGGAGGTGGTGCTCATCGAGCTGTGTGGGGGACTTTAGCCCCCCACGTAAATTTCATTTTATAAAAATAAGAGCCACAGGAAATCGGTGGTCCTCGGGACTGCGGGGGCTGTGTGCTCCTACAAATCATCAATAAAGCCCTGGGAAGGTGGCAGTCCCCGGGACTGCGGGGGCCAACAATCCCCCTCTATATAATTTGGGCATGCCCCGGAACCTGGGCCACCCAAGGGCTTAACAATAACAAAGCGCGGGAGCGCGCGCTTTGTTTCTTTTTTAATTTTCTCACCAGGATTTGTGCACGCAGCGTGAAGTCTGCAGATATAAAAAATCCTGGGGTCCCTGACACCCTCAGTAGGCCTAGGGGGTCAGGGTATTTCTACCCTGACCCTTTTTCTTGTTTTTTAATGTTTTTTTCACTGTTTCCTTGTTTCCTTGTGACTCAGTTACTGAGTCACAAGATGGCTGCCAACACTTCCTGGTTTGGAATGTTGACAGCCAATCCGAAGTCAGCTCGTACACGGGAGGAATCGCGACTCTTCCTCAGTGCTCAGATAAATAAAGTTTTTTTTTAATTTCTCAGGAACTACTGAACAGATTTACACCATTGAAAAAAAGGAGCTTTCTGAACCAAGAGCTACCTTTTTGTCAAGTATGGAGGAATTCAGTTCACCGATTTGGGCTTTAGCCTGTTCCAAACATTCCAATGGAAATTAACATTAGGAAAATGCACTTTAAGACTCCCCTTTTTTCTCAGCCCTGCTTGACGAATCACCCCGAAGCTTTCAGGGCAGGAGCTGACCGGAGCGGGCCACCAGTTTTGAAAATTTGGCGAAGATTCATCAAACGGCCCGAAAGATATTAGCAAATCAAAAAAGCTTTTCCTATGGATAATAGATTCTAACTATAACTACCTACTGGCGACTGCCAGTAGACAATATATAATCCACTAAAAAACAAAGGTTAATATGAGGTTCTACGTAGGTCTTGTAAAAATAAACAAAAGTTAACAAGCAAAAACCACTGATATTCTCCAGTTATTTATAATTGGCAAGTATTACTTGCACTGTCATAGATTTCAGATGTCATCAATGCTGCAATATGTGAGGCCATGGGGCTTCATAGCGGTGCAAGCTACACTTATGTCAATCACGCATAATGGTGAGTTTCAATGTTGTTTTTGTTTTAAAACTTTAGTTTTTTTATTATTAGATGACCTTCGTATAACTCAACTTTAACCTTTAATTTGGCAGTGATTTCAGTTTTTTCTCTGAAGACAAAGTGATATTTTATTATGATACATCTGCAGTCAACCCCCGGCGGTGCACTGCCCCATGAATCATGAGAGGTTGGCCGCAGAGCTCGCCTGCAGCCAGGACCTCCATAAACCCTCCTGCCAGATGCTAACATCTCTCCAAAAAAGGACTTTTGAAAACCACAGAGAGGGCTGCCGGCAGGCCCCAAAAGCAGCAAAGCAGCACAAAACCCCAACACCAACTTTGAAAACAAAATAATCCGGCCCCCATGACTCCAGTGAGAGTACCGAAGTACTACACAGGGGTCTGCGCTCGCTCCTACCCGAGGGACTCCCGCAGGACTGTGGCAAACCTATAATTTTTCTTTCACATTTGTGCTCAGGGAGATTCCCCATACACCCTTCCCCACAAGGGCTGGTGGGTCAAGGTATCCCTATCCTGATTTGTTACATCGTTTTGACATTTTTTAATTTAGTTTTGAAATCACTTTGTTTATTACATTTACTCTACTTTAATAAATTGGAGTAGGATTTTTCATGTGTTGTGTTTTCAACTTTTTAATTGTTTTGTTACTTATGTTAATTCTGTATGATCTGTGCCATATCTATAAGGGGGAAACATCCGGAACAGCGACTCCAGAACAATGAGTTCTGGAGTCACGCAAGCCAAACAATGACTTGCCCGAACAGTGACGTATGTGCGTGGTTACGTAGTCGATCTAGTGTTCAGGATGGGCGGAGTTGAGAGGAGCACCAGCAGGAAGAGGACAGGTAAGACTGGTCCAGGGGTGAGGGGTTTGTGTTAGTTTTTAGGGGGGATGGGTTCAGGGTAGTTTTTAAGGGGTGGGGGTTGCATTAGTTTTTCTGGGGATGGTTTTGAGTTCGTTTTTAGGGGGTGGAAGGGTTTAGGGGTAGTTTCTAGGTGGTTGGAAGGGCTTGTGTTAGTTTTTAGGGGGTGGGGGGTTTGTGTTAGTTTTTAGGGGGTGGGTAGTTTGTGTTAGTTTTTAGGGGTGGGAGGGATTCGGTTAGTTTTTAGGTGGTGGGGGGTTCAGGCTAGTTTTTAGGGGATGGAAGGGGAAAGTGATAGTTTTTTGGGGGTGGGGGTTTGTGGTTGGTTTTAGGGGTTAGGAGGGGTTTGGGTTCGTTTTTAGGGGGAAGGGGGATAGCCACGGATGGCCATTTTCAATCCGTGTCTTTACCATAAAAATTAATGGTAAAGGAATGCGTGGAAAAAACAATTGTGGTTAAGACGCGGTGTTAAGGAAGTCATTGTTGAGGAACTCGTTGTTCCAACATACAACCCTACAAGGGGTGGAGCTCAGGTTTAAATCACTGAAGCCTTTGGCAGGACCTAACAAGTTAATAACTTTATGAGTTAACTAACCTCCACCTGAACTAATAATTCACTTTCTCCCAGTATTTTTCTCAATTATATTTTTTAGGGGGTATTTAGCTTGAAAAAGTATTTTCTTCAAAGTGCAGCTAAAAAAGGGCATTGATTAGAATTATAATATAACAGCTTTGTTTACCTGTCCTAAATAAGTTGTTAATAAAGTAAAGCTATGGTGAGAGTATTAAGGCGACTCTGTAGTTACAGTATTTACCTCATAATTATGTCAGTACGGCCCCAATTAAAATTTGTTCAGATTTCACCACAAAGGTTTCTATTTCAAAACTTAGTTATAACATTAATGTTACTTTGACTTTTGTTCTTTTCAGTGACTGTCATCGTTTTATAGTATTGATCGCATGCCCAACTCACCCGGGCAAGCAACAACTTTGCTGTATGTGGCCTTTGACCTTGAGGTGTTGATTGCAGGGACTGGCCTTCAACCAGACCCTGCATCCAATCTCCTGCAGGTAGCCAACTACCCTGCTGCACATGTACATTGTCAATGGGAAGCCTTTGGCAAGGCCCTGTGTCCATGCTTTCAGAGGGCAGCCAGGCATGCCATCGTCCCAATATGTACGGCATTCAGCTGTGAGCATTAGGAGTTGGCAACATGGCCTAGTCCTTTGTCAGACCCTGTATCAAACCACTTGGGGTTACCAACACCTGCTACAGATGGTCTTTGTCTATTCACAGAAGGAGGTTGGCTGCAGGGTCTGACCTCTGTCAGACCCTGCATACAACACTCCAACTGTTGTCCAATCTCCCACTGTGCCTGACCTTCAGCTGAGCACAACAAAGCATTCAGATCAGGCCCTGCTCCCAAACCTCCATGCACCAAAACTGGTGCTGCGTACAGCCTTCAGCTATAGATGGATTGGCCTTGTGCTCGGCCTACTGCAGCAGCTATCGCTTACTGCGTAAGGCCTATGACCAGAACAATGATGGTTGGATGCAAGGCCTACTGTATGACCTGACTCTTGTAAGTTTATATTTTTCAAATTTCTTTTTAGTCACCAGTATCGAACAACTACTGAGGATAGCCTCTCTGAGTACTGCGGTACTTGGTGCTGGTACTACAGCACTGGCAACCAAATATATTTGTTTGATTTAACTTAAGATAGGGTCCAATTGGAACCCCCCACATGGTCCTATGGGTCAAGGTGTGTCCAATCTGTCCCAAAAGTTTCCAGGACTTGGGAACAACGTCCCCAAGTCCTGTAAGGTGGTTTCAGTGTTTTCTGCAGTGTTGCTGTCAGCCAATCAGATTATTCAGTACAGCTGGACTAGTGACAGTACCATTGTACTGAAATGATTGATGGGCAAAAGGCTCCTTCATAGCCATTTAGAGTGGCCTTTTTTATCATATTTCGGTACTGGGAGTCTAATCCAGATATACCTTACTTTTCTAAGGGTTACGACCTTTATCTTCAACCCCAAGCCCTCTTTAACCCCTTCGCTGCGGATGACAAAGCCAGCTCGTCATGGGCGTTACCTGCGCTGCGCGGATGACGAGCTGGCTTTGTCACGAACCGCGCGATTTTCAAATGTCAGCGCACAGCGGGAAAACCCGTAGCGCGCATGCGGTTAAATGGTAAAGTTCCAATAATGGCTCAAAGGATTTAAACAAAACTGCAAAAAGAGTGCTTTCTGAATAAAGTTCACCTATTTTGCCGAATGTTGTGTAATTGCAATCAGCCATTTGTTCTCTATCAGAGAGCAAACTTTACTATTGGAATTAAGATGGTAAATCACACTTTAGGACCCCTCTTTTCTTGGCCCCCGTTTGACGGATCGGCGCACATTTTTCCTTGAAGAGGTAAAAATGAATGAACATTTTTTGGGAATGTTTGGTGCAGATTTCCAAAATGGCACCAAAGGTATTAGCAAAACAAAAAATGTCTTTACTATGTAAACATAGGATAGCTACACAGTGAAAACTGTGCCAGAATGGTTACAATTAGGTCATAGGTTCCACAGGAAATACATGTTTTGTTTTCCTAATAACTAGCATCCTTCAACAAATTTGAGCGAAGCTGAAAAAAAATTCACACTCGCTGGCTCCTTCATAGAAAGTTTGGCACTGACCTAAGAAAAAGAGACAGTCCCAATGCATCAATTTTCCATTTTTGTTTCAATGGGAAAGTTTACTCGCTGATGAATAGAAAATGACTGAAACATATACCACCAAATTTGGCACAAATTGCTTTACTTAGAAAGCATGTTTTCCAGTATTTGCTGTAAATCTGTTCAGTGGTTTTCAATAATTTGTGTTGAAAGAGGTACTAGAATGGACATGAAGGGGTTAATTTCCAGAAAACATTATTGATATCTGGACCGTTGGTGTCTAACTATGCTCTAATTGTCCAGTTCAAAGGGAATTGGTAAATCCTAATTGGCTGGCCATAGCATGAACAACTTGTTGTAGCAACCAGTACAGGACAAATGGACATGGTCCCTGCTTCCTGAATATTAATGTAAAATATATAATCGGGTAGAGTGAGCACACACTGACTCTCAGGGGCAAATGGGGTTGTCCCAAAGGGAAGCCATTGACAACATGTTGTGACAGGCAGTACAGGGTTCTGGAACATGTTCCCCATTGAAATGCATTGTAGAGAAATCCTGTTTTTTAGGGAACACGTATGAAGTATGATAACAGATTTTAATCACAGTATAAATCCTTTGTTGGTGATACCATACTGATTTTAGGAACTGTGTTGTGTTCCAAGCTGAATTTTCCCTGTGAAAAATTCTGATGCTCTGCTGGGATTTGATGAGCCATGTTTGACAGAAAACTGTTTTCATTATTTTCTAATAGAGGTTATAGAATATGCTCGAGAGGGTAAAAAGAGAACATGTTTGTACGTATCGTCCTCAGTCATGTGAGAACTAAGTATGACGTTGTGCTCTAATGCTTCTAACGTTCTAATGGGCAACTAGAGCGCTAACATTCTATATTTATGATAAAGATATGGCACCAAAGTTGTAAAGTGAAAGGGACTTCAAACAGTGAATACTGCTGTGAATGAACACATTTCGACATAGAAATTATGGTTAGGGCTCTAGAAAGGTAAAATAGGGACATATTGTCTATGAGCTCTCAAATATCTTCCTCACCCATTTCAGTAAAATATTCTGAAATTCAGAGCGAAACCTGTGCTTCTAACACCAGTAGCAGTCTGTCATGTAACTCCCTAGTAATCAATTTCAGAGTCACTAGTAGGTAATTCTAATTTACCACTTCTTAAATACCGAATCATACCGATTCGGTATTTAAGAAGTGGTAAATTAGAGGGGGGAAATGTAGGTAAATCAGAATCGGTAAATACCGAATCGGTAAGATTCGGTATTTACCGATTTTGTAAATACCGAATCGGTATCCCCCATTGATTCCTATGGGCCTTGAAGCCCATAGGAATCAATATGGAATACCGAATCGGTATTTACAGATTCGGTAAATTCCGATTTTAGCATGGGTGCAGGGGGTGTCACTTTGACACCTTCTGGCGCCCCAATTCCGGACTTGTGTGCCATGTGGCACACAGACATGCCCTAAGGGCATATCTGTGTGTCACATTGCACAGGTGTGCATGCACAGATGTGCATGCACACCTGTATTCGGTATTTTACCACCCAATAGGATTGGGTGGTAAAATACCGAATCTGACTGGCCTTTGGGACTCAGAAGAGTCCCACCTACATATGGAAGTTACCGAATCGGTAAAAATACCGATTCGGTATTTTACCGATTCGGTAAATTTACCGAATCGGTAAAATAGACCACCTACATCAGGAATGACCATTTACTGGTCGGTAACGGCTGAATTCGGCCGTTACCTGTCGGTAAATGGCCACCTACATCTGGCCCTAGGTTTCTAATGAACAAATACAGCTCTAAAATCTAATATTCAATTAAAAAGTGAGGCACCTCGGAACACCATTTTGTTGAAATAGGAGCACTTGAATTTAAAGCCTTTCCTTTGCAGCAGACTGAAATAAATGAGCATTGTAATGTAATACGTGTATGAAATCAGTGGGTTAAAAAAATGAGGGGAGGCATGAGTTGTATTAATCTGGGGCATAATGTAGTTTTTAAAGGGGGGAAATATAGCTAAGGAAAGAGACATCTGCAAAACTAGAGAATCCCCCTTCCACGTCTGTTTTCTCACCTTACCCGTTTTCTCTGTTGCTTAACATCTCCCTACTTTTAAAATAGTAATATTTTGACAGACAAACTTAGTGAACAGCTGGGGTTGGAATCTCACCCAATGGTTGGGTGTTAGGCCAAATGATAATATAATCAAAACGCACCTGAAAAAAACAAGGGTAAAGTGACATTATTGTCAGGTAAGATGCTAATATCTTAAATTATGTAAAAAAAAGAAAACAACCTACAGAACTTTACAGTAAAAAAAACAAAGGTTAAAGTGACATTACTTTTATGTGTTGAAATCTGAAAATAATCAAAATTAAAACCCCCAAAACAGTGAAATACGTCAGTTATAATTTAATCAAAAAACTATACCTTGCACATGCATCATCTATTGCTTAAGATCTTACAGATTACATTAGAACTTTGCATAGCCGATTTCTCTTGGTTTTGTGAGTGTGGGGATACTTAACATACAGTTGATTTCATTTGGTGCTTTGGTGCTTGAAGGGACTAAATGCACACAGTGGGGCATATTTACAAACCCCATTGTGATGCTCCAGTGGTGTAGCACTATTTCCCATATTCACAATGTGGTGCTAAGCACCTTATCGTGGACTAACACCACCTTGTAAATATGTCCCTTCCTGCCGCAGCCGCTTGCTGCAAAGGGGCGTGCAATGGGTGTTTCTGTTGGCGTTCCCTTCCAACACCCATTGCTTTTTGACGCCGCCCCAGATTTTCATGGCTGAGACAGCGCTGAAAACAGTGCCATTCTAATGCCATTACCAGGCATTAGAACGGTGATATGAGGAGAAATCAATAATTTAGAAAGAGCAAATCAGCATGAATGATTGTTTATGTGCGGGAAAGTGTCTCTTCCTGCACATAAACAATAGCCCTTGTACCGCAGGAACCCTTGCCACTCGGTGGCAGGGTACCTGCGTGCCTGCGCTGCCACTAGGCCGCATTTTTCAGGATAGGGGAAATACAGGAGTGCACTGTATTCTTGTGAATATGGCACATTCCTGTGTTAAAAATGTTGGAGCGCTGTGCTGCTGAATTGGGTGCAGCTCTGAGCTCAGACATTTGTTTTGTAAATATGACTCAGTGTGTTTACTATTATTCAAAAGGAGGTCAAGTAGAAATGCAGCTACAGGGTTTCTGTCACTTGTGGCAAGTGTGGCCCCCTACACCACATGGAACATATAAAAACATATGCTTTAGACATCTGCGCACAATTAGGAACTGTAAGTGAGTGAAAAATATGTGCCAGTCTCATCAGCTGGCCGGACTGCCACATAAAAATGATCAGTTTCAGATTTGACAAAAATGGTCCCAAATGATAATAGGTCCCTTCGGTCTCCTTAGTGCATGATACTGGTCAATCCAATTCATCATGCAAAAAGCTGGACTGAGGCTTATGTCATTGGTGAGCTGGATCATAAAGAAATATATCAAATGTTATCTATTCAACATGTGCGCATAACTTACGAGACGGCGGAACTTATGCTGCTCCAACTATCTTGTCAGGAGAAGGAACTGCAGGATATGCCCACTTCTGAAATTTTTAAACATTTAAAAACTGTTATTTTTGGTCCCAATCTCCCTTATACAAGAACATGTGTAGAAGAAAGGTCATACTAAACGTATCCATTGGTTTATACTGGATGGCCCAAACTCTCCTGTGTGGCATTTGATGCTGGCACTTTCCGTGGATAAGTGGCGAAAATCCTGAGTCTGTGGTCTAGATTGACTATTTGTGTGGACTGGTGGGTTTAGTGGACTCGAAGACCATTTGATCAAATTCTTCAGCGTACATCGTTGCTTCCACTTGCATCATAGGGTGTACGACCCTTGTAGCCGGAAGTACTTCAAAGAACAAAATGTTCACTCACTGCTGACTGGGTGCCATTTTATGTCTCTATTTAATAGATTTACAGGGGTCTTGCTACAGCAGGGACTTTTCACAAAATGACTTGCTGGCTCACAGCAAATCAGTCCATATGTAATGTCAGTTTGTGGCACAATGGCCCATGGACTAGTCATATTAAATATATCTGCTTGTATTAATTCAAGACAACATATTCCCACTCACCTATATTTAGTCCTTATATCCCTCAACCACTCTGATATTAGTTATTGCAATTTTCCATTCACCCAGTCTTTGATGTGGTCCATTTATCTTCCCTGGAATTGCTAACTCTCCAGTCATCCGATGAGAGGTTTTTTTCAAGATTCGGCAGACTGGTTCACCGACTAGAAAAGTGGGACATAGCACTGGGCAGTGTGCAGGGTGAATGGTAGGCTGCATTACCTTTCCAAGGAGAGGGCTCCTAGGCATGGCCTGTCGCACCCCTCTCATGACTGACAACCACGCATCCCACAATTACTGTCTTCTACGAGTCTGATGGATCGGGCCTCAAATAACCGCTTTGAACCTCCGGCACTTTTCCTCTGCTGCATAGATGGTGAGAGGATTGAAGTGTTCTGGGGTATCTACGCACAGTGACTGTAGCCAGCTAAACCTGTTCAACCACTGGCTGCTCTGCGTGGAGCGGCCAATCTCAGACTAGGATCCTTCAGCAGAGATAATCCTTCCCTTAGGGGTGAGCAGAAAAATGGTAAAAGTGCTGCACCACAAGTCTGCCCTCAGGGGAATTTCTCACAGATGGTTCAAATTTGATTATATTAGTGCACGTGCACACACCAAACAAGGTGATGCTTTATGGTGCAAATCGCAGAACTGATCAAAATTTGTATGCAAAAGTCATTTTGCGCCAAGAGGTGACTCAAGGGAGGTGCCAGACTCTTGTTATTCATTGGAAGGGGCGTAACAACACAAAAACTCCTAGGTTTCCACAGAAAGCCAGACCTGCTAAATACTTCTGTGCAAAGTTGAGAAAATCTAGGTCTCTTTATATAGTTCAGTGGCAGTGTCCTTTGTTCCTCTTGAACTTCACAGATGCTGTGATTTAAACAGTCAAAACACTGCTTTCTTTTTTGCTAGTGGGGAAGACCATTGTTTTTTCCAGTTGCTGTTTCAAGTTATATTTGGGTTTTTTCTTTGATCCCAGCTTGCCAAAACACACTTGAGTTATGCGATTTGGTCATTACTACTCTTCCAGATTTTCTCGAAACTAGATCATATTGCTTTTGTCAATTTGTTGACAAGTATGTTCGATTTATTTCCAGGGCAATCCTCAGGCAACCACCATAAAGGGGAAAAATTGTCTAATTACATTTTTCTTTGTTCCAAGCAAAAATTCTTTCCGTTGAATGCTCGATATTTTCCGGCAGTATCATAGATAAGCATTTAAAAAATTCTCTGTCAGAAAAGTTCCAGTTTTTAACATATTGACAGCAGATGGTCAAGGGGGCCTTTTGATGTTACATCTAAAGCAGCAATGCGTCCTTTCTGAACTTATAAACTTTACTGATTGAACTCACTTCTAACCTTCCCTAGGTTTTTCATGGTATTTTTTATGATTCCTACATAAAGGTAATGCCTAAAACATTCGTAATATTTTTCAGCTCTTTAGCCCAAGTTTTTTTTTTTTTTTTACCTCAGGCTGAATTTTCTCAATTCTAACACCAAGAGACTTTGATTAGAGAGCACCAGCTAAGTGGAAAGCAAATTCTTGCTGCTTTTAATGTGCTTCGCTCACTTCTGAACTCATTTAGAAAATCAGCAATCTATAGTCAACAATCCATTCCCCCAGGTGATATATGGGGGTCGGCAGTTAAGACTGCTCGTCTTTCAAAGTTTGCCTCCTCAGCAAAATATAAGCTAAACATGTTTAAATGCGCGTTATTCTAGTGCTGGGTCATAACACCCGCGGTCCCCTTCCTGGGTGGCTGCCACTAACTGCTGGGCCTAAAGCAAAAAGATGATACCAAGAGCATGTTTGCAAGCTTGTCGGTAGTCCCATACACCACTGGCGACTGGTAAACTTTGGCAGAAGTGGGTGTAAGTACCTACTCTAAAACACAAGTTAGAGACATATAGTGAATGTTACAGCACATTTTTCAAAAGAATATGCTTAAAAGCCAAAGGATTTACATGCATGTATTTATGGACAATTAATAACTATTTCTAGGCTTCTTACCTACTTATAGCCTGATGAATGGGTTTAACTCGTCTCAAGGGCACCTAGGGGTTCTCTCCCCAAGAAAAGTTTTTAAAAACGGGATACAATAGTGCATTTTGCAGCACATATTCCCAAAGAAATCAATTAAAAATCTAAAGTGTTATTCTCAGTTGAAATAATAATAGACATGCAATTTACTCGTCCTCGTATCTCTTTCAGAATTTATTATGCAACCCCAATCAAGCCTGCATGTAATTTCTTTTCATTTTTTTCTAACCTGCCCCTTAGATAATATATGACTCAGAGTCGTCTTGAATGGTAGAAAACAAAGCTTTTTTTCAGATTATACAGTTTGCACTTGCTCAGAAAGGTAAGACACTATTCAGGTTACATATATTTATGAAGTGACAATAAAGGTGTCAAAAGGTTACTGTTAGAAATCCACTCTTTCTGTGTGGTCAATCGAGGTTTTAGCCTTTTGCTGGGCCCTATTTTTGCTTGTTTTATACCTCTGTGCATTGCCCATGCTCATCCATTAATCATGGTTACATTCCCTTATTCCTAATTAGCATATTCATTTTTCCTGAACGTCCTTAGTATAGGATGTAGAAAGTGCACCAATGACCTGGAAGTTAAATGGTACTCGTGGACTACAGTCCCTATCGCGCCATCCACTTCAATGGCAGTGCAAGCAAGCTGTGTAGTCTGACTCCTGTAGTGTAAAACCTGCAGTGCTACTTGTTAAAATAACGCTTTTTAACAACTAAAGACACCCTTTAAATATTATTAGGTACTCCTGTGAATACTTTGTACCCACAAGGCAGTGTGCATGGACGTTAAAAGTGGGACAAATAGAAGATTAATAGTATTGGGCCCTAGAGCGACAAGGCCATCAAAGCTATCCAAAATAGATAATCTGAGAAAAGGGACCAGCTAGAAAAAAAAAATAAACTACTTTTAAAATATATGAAAAATCCAGTTTAATGGTTAATTGAATTTTTAATTAATATTAAGGAAAATAACTTTTTTAAAGTTACATTTTACCTGCCTGAAGTTCCTGGAGGTTAATTTGCATTACCTCTCCAGCAACTCCCAGCCTGTGCTCAGCCCAGGAAGAAGTGGGAAAGAGGTTTGAAGTTACCCTCAGGAGCACAAAGTAGGCTGACCTGAATGGACATACATGACACCACTCAGCTCAACAAAATATGCATGGTGAGGGCTCTGGGCATTTTGTGCACACCACCGTATCAGATCCTGCCCGACAGCTCTGTTGAACCACATGTAATGTTTTGGTGCACTTGAAGGAGAAAGAACAGATTACCAGGACTATTCTTGTGTATCCTTTGTCTGGTTGCTGAAGTACACTTCTTTTATCCTACCAGAAATCTTTCTGTGGGTTTGTTGTGGATAAGGTGCATGCCTCAAACTGGATTTTAGTGTTAAATGTGGGAGTACACTAGCGATTACCACAGTGTTCTCCCTTAAACAATCCCCAGAGTCCAACTTTAGAGTGGCAGGAAAGACGTTTGCTCTCTTGTCCTGTCACATTGTATATTGGGCTTGTTTGCAGTAAGGCAAACAGGAACTACTTAAAAAGACAGTAGGGGTGCCATTGGTAACTTCAACCCCATTGGATAGGGAGTTCCAGGAATCATCCCCACCCACTATGTAGTGACAGGCATAAATTGGGCACACCAAGGCATCCCATGAGAACACTTTCTGGAGAACAGAAGAAGACTGGACCCGCTGTCTGTGACCTGAGAGAAACCTGAGAGAGAGAAACCCTGAATGACTGGACTTACTTCTCCTTGTAACAAGGAAAAATTAGTTGACTCCAAGAGTCAGTTAGCTGAATACTTGTTTGGCTGGATGGGACCAACATGCTGCAAAATGCTTCTTTGATGATGCCCCCAGCTGTGCCCAAAACGGAACTTTGCTGACCTGCCAGAGGAGTAAATTGCCACTGTGTCTGTGCTGCCAGGGACCGGGAACAAAGACCAAGAGACGCCAGAGGTTGGAGCTGAGTCCCCCCCGCCGCCGCCTTCTTACATCAGAGCGGCCGCCGAGCGGGGGGACTACAACCCCCAAGAGCCTTTGCTGGGGCGCTCCCAGTGACGACGGAAAAGGCGCCCGGAGGCGCATAAAACACCATCAACCCCTCCGCGTAGCGGTACGCGAGTGGGACCAAGCGCGGGGCTAAGCCCGGGCAAAGGGCGGGCCCTCTGTGGCCCTCAGAGGCCTGAGGAGCCTGGCCTGGGCCACACACCCTGCTCGATTATCACCAGCCCATTGACTATTGGACACCAAAACTGTAAGCCTGTCGACCCTATATACATTCTACTCTAACCAATAGGGTTGTACTTTGATTGCCTCTGTTAGTTCTGTTTATACCTTCTAATCACCAAGGCTTGTTAATATAGTGTTGATATCCATAACTGTTATATCGGTGAGTAGTAGCAAGGTCTGTTATGAATTGTCGAGAGACCAGAAGCATGGCCGCTGCAGGAGCGAAAAAGTTGACTGGCACCCTTGACGATTTTATTGTTTGCACCCATGCTTTAATTGATGAGGGGATTGTATTAATGGACAGAAGGGTGTCCCAAGATTTAGCTATGGCTAAGAGATCCTCCTTAGGCCTTATTGCTCAGGCATGTACACCCAACATCGCGACCTGCCCCTATACTCTTGCCATGGTACATAATGCTGGGGATTACGATGTTCCAAGTTCCCAACAGGGTTTAGAGGCCACCCCTAATCTCAATCTGCTGATAGAGGGTGGTTCAGTTAGCGATGAGTTAGATAACCCACCCATGGTTAGTGTCACAAATCAAAGGGGTTTGAAAGAGGGGGCAATTCCCAAACAAAAGGCCAATAAATCCACTACTCATAAAGGGAAGAAAGCATAAACTACCCACAACCGGGACACAACCATCTTAGATCCGGTGATTGTGAATAACAACTTGGTAGCCTGTGCTAATGACACTGGGGGGGTGCATTCGGCGAATGTTGGCCTACCATTAAGCCTCCCGGACGATACTATTATAGACAGTAGTCTGGAGGAAATTTTGGAATTAAGTGGCGAAGTTAATAATCTGGCCAAAAGTAGCCAGGATGGAAGTGGGTTAAGCATGGCAAATAATAATATCTTTGAAATGTTAAAAGCCCTCCTTGAACCCATAGAGGTTAGGCTACGTTGCTTAGAAACTGTATTGAAAAATATTCACAAGGATATAAGTGCCCCTAGTTTTAATTTGAACACCAAGGCACCCCATGTGGCGACCACAGTAAACAAGCCATCCTTGGCTGATAAAAGTGTCACTGTGGCTAAAAATAATGTGTCAAAGAACCCTAGTAATACCTTAAACCCGGGAGGTGCTAAAACAAAGACCCCTGACCTTAAACAAACACAGAATCCAGCCAAGCCCAAGATAACTCCCCAAGTCAAATTCAAAGACCCCACACCTTTGACTCCAAATCTGGACTCGGCCCCAAGAGATAAGGCAGTGGCCCGAAGAAATATCCATCTCCCTCCTGATGCTTGTCCCTATGTAGTGATTCTGACTGGGGTCACGGAAATTTCACCATCTGAAGTAGAATCCTACCAGGCATTGAAAAATAAAGTGTGCCACTGGCTATCCAAAAACCACCCCCTACCGCCGAATATCCCCAGCAACATTTTAATGGTGGAGAGAACCCCATGGGTGGGCGGGAACAGAAAAAACTTACAAGGGGACTGCATCGTGGTCACTTTCGAGAACACACAGGTGGTAGAACACATCTGTAGAGGAACCTCTCGTTATCACGCGAGCACTGTCACTGCTAGGCCTCTCTCTTATTTCTACTTACCTGGGAATCAAGTGGACAAAAGATGGAGTTGGTTAAGGGGTCCACATGAACTAAAAGCCAGACAGAGGTCTTACTCCCCATGGGAGGTGCAACCTTATGGGTGGGATGAGGACAGTGATGATGTATGGAACTTGGTTAGGAGAAGAAGAGGTAGACCTTTTCAAGGAGGGTTCGCCACAGGGCTACAGAATAGTCACCCATATTACCACCATCAGACTGCGAATGGGTATGAAAACCACTTTAACATTCCAACTGTTAATCGCTATGAGTGTCTGCCAACCACGGACTGGGTCGATTGACAAAAACAGGGCTCACCACTCAGACAGATGCAAAATATTCCTCCTATCCCTTCGCAAAATGAACATAGTATTCAGGTTGTGCAGGAGTTAAATACTGACCTAACCTTAACTATTGATCAGGGTGCTGAAGGTGGGGCCCCACTGTGCGAAAAAACGAATAAAGCATTGGGTAGGCGGGAGATAATTTTGGCAACATGGAACATTGCGGGTCTCAAGAGTAAAGTGGATGACCCCCTCTGGAGGGATTTCATAGGCACCATGGACATAATAGCTATACAGGAGACCTGGGATACCCAAAACATACTCACAGTTGATGGTTTCACCACTTTTTCCCTACCAGCTGTCAGCTCAACGTGGGGGCGGGCCAGAGGGGGCCTGGTTACTCTGATATCTGCTAAAATCCCGGGCATATATACGGAAATAGTTACTGATTGTCCTTATTGTCTTGCGGTTCTAATTACCCACAGGGGTTCCCATAATGTTCTGGTAGTGAACTTTTATAATTCTTTTGACAGGGACCAGCCAGTTAGCAACCTGATGATGTTAAATTCTTTCTTATCTGACTTTAAAGAGTCTATAGAGTTTGAATGTACCATCATATTAATGGGGGATTTTAATGTCCATGGCTGTCAGGACAAATGTCCCTCTAATGTTCTATTTGGTCCTCCGGATGAGGAAAATATTCATTTTGAACACTCAGAACAGGGCATTTTCCTGGAATCCTTGCTGGCCGAAAATGGGTTAATAAAGCCAAATGGGTGTGATGAGGACATTCCCACATTTACAGGTCATGGTAGCGGTTCTGTGATTGATTATATCTTTTTAAGTAGTAGTTGCGGAAGCCAAATTACTAGTTATTCAGTTGTGCGGTCCCATTTTAGCGACCACAACCCAGTTGTATTAAAAGTTAAGAATGTAATTGTTACCAAGGAAAGTAGCTCGAATTTGGTAGACAAATGTGATATGCGGCTGACTGACCAAGCACGTAGAAATAAGTGGTGCAAGATAATTCCAGAGGAGTTTTTTTGTAATCTCTGCTATAGTAGCAGGGAGGATTTAAAGCTCTGTATGGACGATCAGGCGGGGGACAGTGAAGTAGTGGAGGCGTATAAAAAGGTTTGTCTCGACATTCTCTCCAACCTGACGCGTCAGGGTAAAGGTAAAACACAAGGGAAGGAAGGCTGGTTTGATAAGAATTGCTCTGCGGCTAATCATAAACTTAAAGTAGCACTCAAATCCAAACCAGTAGACAGAATGCTCGTGGCTACTCTCAGGAAAGAATACAAGACAGCCATTGAAAGAAGGCGGCGTGAGATTAGAGAGGATGCCTGGGCTGACTTGACTTCAACCGATGTATTGAAAAGTAGCGCCAAGTTCTGGGCCGTGGTCAATCAACCCTATTTTTCTGATCCCAGTAACAATGAACTGGATTGCGGAATCCAAGAAGATAAATGGCACTCGCACTTTAAGTCCGTTTACGAACAAGAGACTTTGGGGGCAGAGGGCACGACCGCCTTTTCCCAACTGCCTTCTACTTTATTTGTGGACGAGGAAGAGGTGGCCCTGGCCATTTGTAAAATGACTAGTAACAAGGCACCAGGGCCGGATGGTGTTCCCTCCGACCTTTTTAAAGTTGATATTTTATTTTGGTCCAAAGTTTTAGCAAATGTTTTTAACAGAGTTTCCAAAACAGGAATTCCAGAGTCATGGACCCAGTCGGTGATTGTCCCTATCTACAAAAAAGGGGATGACCCTGGCAATTACCGCCCTATATCCCTTATCGATTCCGCAGTCAAGGTTCTAGGGAGAGTGGTCCTATGCAAACTTACCGAATGGCTAGAGGAGACCAATACCCTTTCTCCTCTACAGTACGGTTTTAGAAAGGGGCGCAGTACCATCGACCAAAGCCTAAATCTACAATTGCTTATAGGGAAGTACACACTAGCGAAGCAAGGATCTCTGTACATTGCCTTTATGGATCTGTCCTCGGCATTTGACTGAGTAAACAGATAAAAATTGTGGGGCCAGCTCCTTAGCATTGGAATAGACCCAAATATTGTGTACTTCTTAGCAGACCTCCACAGGGACCTTACAGCAATGGTACGTTATGATAGAAAGGGGAACTGCACGGGAAAAATCAGCATTACCAATGGTGTAAGGCAGGGATGCATTCTTGCTCCCCTGCTCTTTACACTATATATAAATGATTTGGGTGGAGTTTTGGGTGCAGCGTGCAAGGACATCCCGAGGGCAGGGAAATACCTATTGCCCGCATTACTATATGCGGATGACGCCGCTCTCCTAGCCAGAACTGCAGTGGGTCTTCAAAGCCTGTTGAACTCTTTTTATGTTTTTATGATAAATCTTGACTTAAGTATTAACTTTGGTAAATCCCATGTCATGGTGGTGGGCCATAAAGCGAAGGCCAAAAAAAATGCGATCACACTGTACTGTAATGGACACAAGCTGACAAGAGTCTCTAGATTTCCCTACCTGGGGGTTGTTTTTGATGATTGTTCTACATGGCACCCTCAAATGCTGGAGAAAAAAAAGCCCTGGCACGCCCTATTTCTGCGGTGCTGGGCTTCTCACGTAAATTAGGGGTGAAGCCCATTGAGGCAGTTTTAAAAGTATATGCTGCTAAATGTATTGCCATCGCTATGTACGGCGCAGACCTGTGGGGCTTTAGGCCAGTTAAATCGCTCAAGGTAACGGAAGATAACTTCCTAAAAATGATTCTTTCCCTGCCAAGATCCACGGCCAGCTTCATAGTCCACCAGGAATGCGGCGTGGACTATCTGGAGGATCGAATCGCCATGGCCCCCCTTTTAAAATGGATATCAGTCTGGCTTAATCTAGAGCTTGAAGTGAACCACGAAATTTTAAAGGACTGCCTAATGCTAGATCACTGGGACAAGATCCCTTGGTTGAAATATGTACAACAAATGTGTGTAAAGTTGGGTCGGCCTGAATTGTTCAACAAACCATCTAGCCTGGTGAAAGGCGGTCTGAAGTGGGCTAAAAACACTTTCTTGTTGAACAGAGGAATGGACAGAGAAGGCAGGGAGTTGTTAAAGCCCTCTGTCAGGACTCATCAATTGATTGTTTCCCCTGGCCATGACTTGGAACTCTACCTAAAGGTTGTTAACAACTCAAATCATAGGTATCTTTTAACTAAGTTCCGATTGAATAAAATTCATTTATTAATTTCAGGCCGCCCTGGCTGGACCAGGGGATTGGATCAGAAAAAAATTCATTATACCCTTGTTAAAGGGGAAAGGGTTTAGGCAAGTTAAGCCAGCTTTACTGTATCTTCAACTATTAGCAGAAATATGGGAAATTTACAATGTGGCTACATTTTTAACCATAGCGGTGAGACTCAGCAAAAAGATCAACTGGTCCTAGACGATTTACCATAAAAATTGACCATTGTAACTTGAATCAAGTTTTTAACCTACAATTTCTTATGTTGCCTTTTTTTAATTATAGATTGACGTACATATTGTCGTTTTTACATTTTGCCACCATGTGCTGCATATTTTAATGGGTACTCCCTCCCTTTTTATGCTGTATTTTATCATTGTCATGCTGCCTGGTGACTTGTGGACCATTTTCATGTGTTTTTGTACTTTTATGGTTTTTGTAAATTGAACCGAATAAAGTATTTCTTGACCTGACTTGGCCCCCAGCTGACTAGGAGCTACTAGACCTATTCTGGCCCTTACTGGTGGCCTGTGCTGTAGTAAATCGATCCTCTTAAGTTCTACTTATGTGGTCCTGGGAGCCTTAGTAATAACACAGCGTAGCTGCTCAAGATACCCTAAAAATTTGGGACTTAAAAGACTAAGGAGCCAATTTGTGTATTGAAGAAAGGGAACTCTCTTTTAATGGTGATGGAGATCCCTCTCCACCAACACAGTGGTCTGCCCGCCTGACTTATGTACTGGCGAACCATAGCTTTGACTATAGCAGGTACTGCTCCATCATCACCACAGGTATAATTCTCTGATGTCTTTATGTATTAAAGGCCATCAGAAAAATGACAATATGTCCATTTGCCCATTCAGGAAGGGTAGTGCTGTAGCCGTTTTTTACTGTCTGTTGCCACCAGTCAACCAGTCAAATCCTGGTGATAAGGGACAGTAAAAACAAAAAGTGACCTCTCATAGCAGGAGAATACTCCCATTGTGAAGGCAGCATTATCATTTTTATCATCAAAAAGAGAATCCAGCTTCAGGATTTTCTTTTGAAAAACACTTTAGTGCAAGGCTTTGTCTTGTAGCTGGTATCCTGCATTAAACTAGAAAAAGTGTTGACAGGAACCATCATGAGAGCAAATACTGCAGTGCATTAGAACTTACCGCCTACTTAGTGGTCATTTTTAACTCTTGTAGACAGCATCTTCACCAGGGTGATGAAGTAATTTGCTTCGTTGCCCTGATGGAGGAATCCACCTCCCACAAGAATCAAAGGGGAACAACCTTTATAACGCAACTTTTAGCACGCAGTGCTATTACAACGCAGACTTTAAAATGAAAACCATTACAACGCATTACACTGGGGGGCGCTCTAGGATAGGGAATAGTTTTAATTTACTATCCAACTCCATCCCTAGTGTCCACGGGGACTGGTGTTGGAATAGTAAATTAAAATATTCACTATCCAGCACCCCCAGTGTAATGCGTTGTAATGGAATGCGTTTTAAAACTTGCGTTGTTACAGCATGCGTGGTAAAAGCATGTGTTGTAACAACGTACATCCAAATCAAAATATGACTCTAAGTAAGTAAAAACCACTTTGACCGGGGTGAACTTGGTTGGTGTTTCCGACCCTTGCTCTATCGCAGTAAGCTTAAAATCACAACTAGGTCCCCGTCTATCCCGACTCCCCAAACAGAGTGTTGTTTGATGAGGCGAGACGCTATTAGAAGCTAAACTTACCTGCCTGATGCTGGTGACATTAGAGAGGGGCTGTTTGGGCGCTGTGGTGCCCCTCCGGGCTGCTGGGTCTCCGGAGGCTGCTGAGGCCGATACGCTCCTTCTCTGTACTTCAGAACCGTGGATCCACGCAGCAGCTGTGGCTGCAGGGAGGCGTACGGAGCGGTACGTCTGTGAATGGCAAACAGCTGGTGGATTCCTTGTGCTGTTCTTTGCTAGTGTGGGCCAAGTTTGTGTCGCTGCCAGTGGAGGAGTTGTTTGCAAAGTGCAGAGTGCTCTCTCTAGTTGGCTCTCTACTCTAAACAAAATGCCACCCAAATCCACGAGACAACAGAGAGAGCAGAAAGAGATGGCCAGGACTAATGCTATTCTACTGTCCCCGCAAATATGGAGGCATCCGCAGGTAAACCCCAAGAGACTCATACTTTGAAAAAACAACAAAATACAGGTGATGTGAAACGCAGGATCCTCCATGAAAAAACTCAAATTGCAGGCAAAAAAGGTATTATAGTAAAGGCTTTGGATGAAGTAGGGGCAGCACATGAAGGAAGTAATTTAAAAGCTACACCTATACTACCCCAGCCAGCTATAATGGCATTTTTCAAAACCAGGGATGGACCAGGGAGCATGGACATGGATCTGGACAATTCACACCTTAAGGAGGGGAATATGGATGAGGAAACTAACTCTAATGCTGGCTTGGAGGGCATCTCCCAGGTTAACAGGGAGGCCTTTGCTTTACAGGAGATACGAGAGATGCAGGTGGATAAGGATGTTAATAAGGATACACCTCGAGACCAGACAGCGGAGGTCATTGATGTAGGACATAAAATGCCAGTCCTAATGCAACTTCCCGTACATGTTTAGGTACTGGATATTCATTCCCAAGATAAAACGTTAGTGGATCTCCCACCAGAGGGTCCAGGCTGTAATATGGATGCTGATAAGCTAATACCAGTCGATGTCATATCTGATGCTATTTCGGATGGACCGGATACATTATTTTCCCTGACAGAAGACTCTCATTCGGGGACCTCGGATTCAGAGCTAGCATATAGCATATAGCATATAGCATATAGCATATAGCATCATAAAAATTCTCGGGGGACCTCAAAAGGCTCTAAGGGGCTCAAGGAGACACGGAAAAAGAAAAGTAGTGGTGCCTCCGGCCTGAAGTGGGATTATCCAAATACTGGAATTATTGGCCCTCTTGAACAAACCCCAGCCCTGCTGGTACCTCCTTTTCTGAATATTTGAGGAGCCTGCTACAATTGGAAAATCGGTGGCGAGTCTTCTTCTGGAGACTATTAATGAACATCGAGCAGAGACTAGAGCTGATGGGAAAAAGACAAGACAGGGCACAAAGAAACTGGAAGGAGCTATCCGGAAAGTAGGACACACTTGTGGGGAAATCTGCGAAAGACTGGATGCAATGGAAATAAGAACTGTTGCGGTGGAGAAGGATTTGGATGCTGTGAGAGAGCAAACAAAGACTCATGAAGCCCAACTATCTAACGTAATGCGGAAACTGGAGGACTTCGAGAATCGACAGCGAAGAAACAATCTCTGAGTCCTTGAGATTAAGGAAGGCATGGAAGGGGAGGACATTCAGGGCTTTATGCTAGGTCTTTTTATGGAGTCCTTTCCGGAGCTTATTAGGTGGGACTGGGATCGAGAGATCCAGAGGGTACATAGGTTCCCCTTTGCCCACCATAAGGTGCCCAATAGAGATGCTAATCAGCCGAGGGAAATCTTGTTTTTTTGGCAATTTCTCACTTAGACAGGCCGTCTTTGAGAATGCTCGCCCGGAGACTAGACAACAGTTTAAGGATGTTTCTTTCTTCATACGCCCTGATTTCTGCCTCATAACTGTGGAGCGTAGATGGCGTCTATGGCAGTTAATTAAGCCATTTCAAGATGCTGGGTTTGAGTCTTTTTTACTGGTTCCAGTGAGGCTAAAAACGATTGCTAAAGGGGCAGTCAGATTTTTTACCTCAGAGATTCAGGCTAGAGAGTATCTTGAACAAGATCAGGGGGAGAAGAGAAAAGTGTAGGAATTGCTTGAATGTGGCTGGATGCGTGTAGTGAAGTGAGTTTTTTTCTGAGTACTGAAACCATCATGGTTTCTCCGCTGGTAGGGCCATTCTCCTCTTTTTTCATATTTTTATTTTCCTTTTTTTGGGATGGTGGGGGTAACAATTTGCTGAAAAATGTAAATGTTTTTTTCTGTGTGGGGGTCAGAGATGCCGCCACACTGTGCGCTTTCTCTATCATACAGACCTGGGAGGTCTGGCTACTTTCACAGTTCGGGGGCAGGGGGGGGTGGAGGGGTGAAGGGGAGGGGGTATTATGTTTTTTTGGTGCTGAAGCCAAAAGTAAACTACAGCTAAAAATGTTATGTGTTTTCTTTTGATGTTTTTATCCTTACGGAAAAATGCAGGAAAAACTGTAAAAAATGTAGATTTAGGAATCCAACATTTCTATATAAACCTGATGAGGAGCCTATGCAGTTATGATGTGTATATTATGAATAATATGAATATGAATTGCTTGATTGAGCGACCGCTGAGACTGTTCCAGGTGAGGTCGCCCCCACACCGCTTCTCCTGCCCGCTGTCTGAAAGCACCTTGCCCTGCTGACTGAGCTCTTCCTGCTGCTGCCTTCCCTTGCCCTGCAGCCCGCCGTCTGTTCTCCTGTGTGTCCCCTGTTGCCGTTCGCCTGCTGACTTTACTTTTTTCCCCCCCTCTGCACTCCGCCGTTATTTTGTGCCTTCTACTGTTGCCCAGTGTTCTGAACTTGTGTTCCCCTGTGTTCCCCTCTCCCCTCTCCCCTTTTTGCCTTCTGTACCACCCCTCCTGCACGCTCCCTGCCCAGCCGCCGGACGACCCAGCCACCGCTGAGCCGCTCTCAGCCCTCCATTCCCGCCACTGCCTCCGGCGTCTCCGCCCCCCTCCTGCCGATTGGCCCCCCGCTCCCGCCACCCAGCTGACCCGCCCTCCCGGCTCCTCACTTATGATGCCCCCAGAGCGACCGTGCAGCGGACGCGCGCAGCGGGAGCGCCGATTGAGCACCAAAGGTAAGCCCGTCTGCGCCCGTCCACGCCTGGACCGTGCCCAGTGCCAGGACCCCTGGCTCCCGCCGACACCAGCCCACCCCCCGGACCTACGACGCCAACGAACTCTACGCACTCAATGCCGGTCGAATCCCGGGCTGCTATCGAGCCACCCCGAGACGCACCCACGGACCCTTCTGCTGCCACTCCTGCAAGTTCAACTGCATCCGGACCTGCACTACACCAGCACCGACCAAGCCAAGCACCAGCATTAACCACCTCAAGTGCATCCTGCTCAACACCCGCTCCATCCACAGACACGCCGTCGAGCTCTGGAACCTGCTAGACACCACAGCCCCAGACGTCGCCTTCCTCACGGAAACCTGGATGAACGCCTCCTCAGCGCCCGACATCGCCATCGCCATCCCGGACGGCTACAAGATCATCCAGAGGGACCGCATCAACCAGACAGGAGGAGGCATCACCATCATCCACAGGAACACCATCCGCATCACGACCAACACCGACGACACCCTCGCTCCCGCCGAACACCTGCACTTCCAGATTCACATCAACCCCAAGACCACCCTCAGAGGCACCCTCATCTACAGACCCCCGGGACCACGCACACAATTCAGCGAAGACATCGCCGGCTTCATCAGCCCGCACGCCCTCCTCTCCGCTGACTACATCCTCCTCGGGGACCTCAACTTCCACCTGGAGAACAACAACGACCGCAACACCACCACCCTGCTGGACAACCTCGCCAACCTCGGCCTCAAGCAGCTGGTGACCACCCCTACCCACTACGCCGGTCACACACTCGACCCCGTGTTCTCATCCAGCAAGGACATCACCTTCAGCCACGCCACCGGACTCCACTGGACGGACCACAGCTGCGTCCACTTCAGCTTCAGAAGGACCACGATCCACCACCACCAGCAACAGGTTGCACGCAGAAGCTGGAACAAGATCACAGCCGACCAGCTCACGACTTCCCTGAGCATGAACCCTCCCACCAGCGCAACGAACCCAAGCCAGGCGGCCACCAACCTCGCGAAGTGGATCAGCAACTGCGCAGAAGACCTCGCCCCTCTGAAGACCCCACCTAGCAGACCCGGCAGCAAGAAAGCCCCATGGTTCACCGACGAACTCAAGAGCTCCAAGAAGAACTGCCGAGCCCTCGAGAAAGCCTGGCGCAGAGACCCAACACCGAACAACATGACTGTCCTCAAGCTCGCCACCCGAAAACACAACCAAATGATCCACGCCACCAAGAAAACTGCATTCAAGGAAGACTGGACAACAACGCCCACAACAGCAAGGAACTCTTCAACATCGTTAAAGAGCTCTCCAACCCCAACGCCGGAAACAACGACATCACCAAGACCTCTGCAACTCCCTTGCCTCCTACTTCCACAACAAGATCGCGGACATACACAACAGCTTCAGCACTCAACCGGCGCACGCCACGACTGAACCACCGCCCCCCACCACCCTCCGCGCCTGGACCCCGATCAACACCGAAGACACCGTCCGCACGATGAACTCCATCCACTCCGGATCTCCGACCGACCCCTGACATCATCAACACCTCCTTTGACACCACTACCTTCCTGGAGAGCTGGAAGCACGCCGAAGTCAGCGCTCTACTAAACAAGCCATCAGCCGACCCCACCGACCTCAAGAACTACCGCCCCATCTCGCTGCTCCTGTTTCCTGCAAAAGTCATCGAGAAGACCGTCAACAAGCAGCTGGCCGCCTTCCTCGAGACGAACGGATCCCTCAACCCCTCGCAGTCTGGCTTCCGGGCCAACCACAGCACCGAGACCGCCCTGATCGCAGCCACCGATGACATCCGAGCCCTGCTCGACAACGGAGAAACAGCGGCCCTCATCCTCCTAGACCTCTCCGCGGCCTTCGACACTGTCTGCCACCGTACCCTAGTGCAGCGCCTCAGCAACGTCTAAATCCACGAGAAGGCACTGGAATGGATCATCTCGTTCCTCGCCGGAAGGACACAGAGAGTCTGCCTCCCCCGTTCAGATCAGAAGCCACCGAAGTCATCTGCGGCGTTCCTCAAGGCTTCTCACTCAGCCCAACCCTCTTCAACGTCTACATGAGCCCCCTAGCAGCCATCGCACGCCAACACAACCTCAACATCATCTCCTATGCCGACAACACCCAGCTGATCCTCTCCCTCACCAACGACCCCGCCACCGCCAGAGCCAACCTACACGAAGGGATGACAGACGTAGCCAAGTGGATGATGAACAGCTGCCTGAAACTGAACTCGGACAAGACGGAAGTCCTCATCCTGGGATCTTCACCCTCCGCCTGGGGCGACTCCTGGTGGCCCCCCGCCCTGGGCAGCGCACCCAAACCAACAGACCTTGCACGCAACCTGGGCTTCATCCTGGACTCCTCCCTCTCCATGACCAGACAAGTCAACGCCGTCTCCTTGTCGTGCTTCAACATCCTGCACATGCTACGTAAGATCTTCCGGTGGATCCCCACAGAGACCAGGAAGACAGTCACCCAGGCCCTCGTCACTAGCCGTCTGGACTACGGCAACTCCCTCTACGCCAGAACCACCGCCAAACTCCAGAAGAGACTCCAGCGGATTCAGAACGCCTCAGCACGACTCATCCTGGACATCCCCCGTCGCAGCCACATCTCCGGACACCTGAGAGATCTGCACTGGCTCCCGGTCAACAAGAGAATCACCTTCCGTCTCCTCACCCAAGCACACAAAGCCCTACACAACCAAGGCTCAGGATACCTCAACAGCCGCCTCAACTTCTATACTCCCACACGCCAGCTTCGATCGACCAGCCACGCCCTCGCCGCAGTCCCCCGCATCCGAAAAGCCACCACAGGAGGAAGGTCCTTCTCCTACCTGGCCGCCAAGACGTGGAACTCCCTCCCGACCCACCTCCGCCTGACCCAGGACCACCTCGTTTTCAGGAAGCAGCTCAAGACCTGGCTGTTCGAGCAGTAGCGGACCCCCCTCCCCCAGCGCCTTGAGACCCTCCGGGTGAGTAGTGCGCTATATAAATGCTTTGATTGATTGATTGATTGATTGATTGCTTGATTACCATGAAGAGAAGCAAATTAATGAATAATGGCTAAGCTACGTGTTGCAACTATAAATATTTGTGGCCTCAACGATGGGGTTAAAAGAAGAAGGATTCAAGAAGATCTTAAAGTTTTACACGTAGATCTGGTGTGTCTTCAAGCGACTCATATAGCTTGCAAGGATTATAAGCTATTCAATACCTTAGGCTTTAAATTAATTGCATATACTACGCAGGATGTTAGGACCAAAGGGGTGGCAGTTTTGATTAAAAGTGAAAATATTACGGGTGAGAGAATGATTGTTGATAAGCATTACAGATGGATAATTATGGAAGTTAGAGGAGGGACTGGTTTATTTACTTTGTGATCAGTATATGCTCCCGTTCTGGATGATCCTTCAGTGTTGAACTTCTTAGCTACTGAGCTTCCTTCCTGGCCGGCGCCTTATATAATCTGTGGGGATTTCAATATTATTGGATCACGCAGCATTTCAGATAAATATGTGGCAGTAAGTAAGAATCGGAAACCTCAATCGTTTAGGGCGTTTAAAAATCTGCTTAAAGATATAGGTCTTATCGATGTTTGGTCTAGTCTGAGGGGTGCTGAGCTTGGATACATCTATTATTCTGCTCCTCATCTCAAGTTTGCTAGGTTAGATTATTTTTTGGTTTCACCATCTCTTTTGAAGGAAGCTAGGATAGAGATATTCCCTAGGGTAATGTCAGATCATAATCCTTTGGTTTACAAATTTGCATTGTCAGGAGTAAGGCGTTTACAGAATAAATGGACTTTTGAGAGAGCACTACTCTCTGACCAGGATTATGTGTGCTATATGAAAGGCTGGAACAGTGAGTTTTTTTGTCATAATAAGAATAGTGCACACCCAGGAATGATCTAGGATGCATTTAACCTGTCAGTGAGAGGGGAGATACTGCGATATAGTCTGATTAAACAAAGAAAAAGCACAGAACAAATTAAAAGCTATTATCAGAAATTAGCTCTTTTTGAGACCAAACTAATAGAGGCAGTAAATAATGGCGGGGATCTCTCTATTACCACAGATTTAATTATGGTGACTAAAGCTGCTCTGAATGATTTTCATTTGGAAAAAATGGCTGGCAAGCATCTTGCTAAAAAACAACAATGTTAGGAATACAGTGAGACAGTTGGCCGGCTATTAGCAGTTAGGGTGAGACAACAGACAGCGTTAGGACATATAAAGCAAATTAGGAATCTTCAGGGGGATATCGTTTTGGATGCTACAGAGATTAGGGAAGCTTTCAGAGGGTATTACGAGGTATTATATACAGCTGCAGCCATACCTGAAGAAAATGAGATAGCACACAAGCATGAAGAATTACCCAAAATGAGATTATCAAAGGAGGAGGCTTTTTTCTTGGGTACTGAAATCTCTCAAGAGGAGCTCGATTTGGCTCTGCAAGCTCTTCCATCTGCCAAGGCCACTGGTATGGATGGCATACCACTAGATTTTTATAAGATTTTTATTAAAGAGGTTGTCCTTGAGATTTTGGGCTCCTTCAGACCTATTACACTGCTAAATAGTGATACAAAATTATAGTCGAATATATTTGCGTCTCGCTTCAATAAGGTTATGCAGCAGCTAGTGACAGTTTGGCAACATGGTTTCATTCAAGGGAGGGGGACGGATGATTATATTAGGTGGCTCATTTTGTTATTTGATGCAGCACATGTCCTAAGGAAACCTATAGCTGCAAACTTTCTAGATGCAGAGAAGGCCTTCGATTGTGTATCACGGAATTAGTTATAAAAATGTTTGGAAGCTAACAGGTTAGGATCAGGGTTCATCAGAGCCATTCAGGTTTTATATGCTAAACCTACAGCTCATTTACAAATTATGGGAGGGGAGTCAGAGGCGTTTTTTAGAGGAAGGGGTACAAGGTAGGGGTGTCCATCTTCTCCCCTGCTGTTCGCATTATATATAGACCCCTTTCTGCGATGCCTTGAGGCCTCCCCGAATAATTTTCCAATTAGGCTGCAAGGCTGGGAGACAAAAATGCTGGCATATGCCCACGATGTGGCGATTATTACCTCTGAGCCGTATAGAGCGATGGCCGAAGTTGAAATATTGGCTGAACAATTTGGCTTACTCTCAGGCTATCCGCTGAGCAGCGCTAAAACCCAGAGATAAGCAAATAGATATACCACTGTGGTTGATAGTAGGGTTGTGGCTGAGGCCATATATTTAGGTATACGTGTGAGAGCTAAGGATGAAGATAATATAGATATAAATGAGAGCTAAGGATGGAGATATTAAGGATATAAGTCTCACCCCCATAATCAGTAAAATTAAGAATGATATGGGATAATTTAAAACTATCTATAATTGGCAGATGCAACCTGATTAAAATGACGATTCTGCCTAAACTCTTATACATTTTTCGCACAATTCCACTTGAAATACATAATGATTGGTTTAGGCAGATCGAGAGGGAGGTAGCTAGGTTTATATGGTAGTATAAACAGACACGTAGATCGAATGCATTCTTATCTCTTCCTAGGGAAAGGGGTGGTCTTGGATTACCTAATTTTAAACTATATTATTTAACAGCTTCTTTACAATATTATTGGCCTCTTTTTGGCATAAAGAAAAAGGAAGTAATTGACTCTAATTATATCAAATTTTGAGTATCTAATTGGCTCATGGACCAATGGCTGTTTATTTAAAATATATGAACCTAACTTTTAGAAAAAGGCTTGCCGTAAGACTTTAATAGCAGCATTTCGAAACTGGTCGGGGATCCGGAAAAAACTAGGGCTGGCAGATATAGTAGAAATACACCATTAATTGAAAATGTTCAGTTACATGATGCACTGTCAGATGTGCCCTTTCGAATGTGGGAGAAAGCAGGGGTCTACAGGATAGGCATTTTTTTGACAAGGGATCATATTGCCTCTTTTGAAGAAGTTAGGGCCAAATTTAATATTGATGTATTTTAAGTTCTTACAAATAAGTTCTTACAAATAAGGGACTTTCTTCTCAAAAAAGTTGGTGGGACTGCTGGGTTTTCAGTCTTTCCATTGATGGAAGCTCTAATCTGCACATCCGGTTTTTCAATTTTCTCTTTGCATAGTATATTGTTGGAGGGTGTAATGGATGATCTCGAAAAGCATGCTTTGAAATGGCTGGTCGGGGTGGATGCTGCTGATTCATGTTTTTTGAAATCAATAGAAACGGGTAAACTGGTATTATGCACTTCAAACTTGCGGGCACAACATTTTAAGACTCCTGCAAAAATTGTTAAGTGGGGGGGGGGCAATGAGGGAACCCAATGCTTTAGATGCAAGGCATTTGAGGCAGATGAGACCCATATGTTTTCGACATGTCCCAGTTTGGACTTATTAAGAAGAGAAATTTTTGGCTTTTTGCAAATTGTTTTAAAAAACAGAAGTTCTGCTCTCTCCTCAGCTTATGCTACTTGGGGTAACGGCACAAGATGGCTCTAACAGTGAGTTTTTATGCATAGCTATGTCAGGGCTCAGGCTATGTGTCGCATCAGCATGGTTAAATTCTTCCCCCCCAACCTTTTTGCAATGGAAAGCCCAGCTACTACATATATTTAATATAGAGCTAAAGGATTGAAGATTTGGAATCCATTAAAAGATTGGGTTAATGGAGTAACTCCGGACAGGTCACATGCTTATTATGGCGAACTCTATGAATTCAATCATATGTGTTTTTTTTGTCTTCATGAATGTGCTCCCTGTCATGTGTTATTTGTTAGTTGCTAGCTATTTTCGTCTTGTGTAATCTATCATTTACATGATTATACTGTTGGTAAAATAAGGAAAACGGTGTTATGCGGAATTAAGCTGTTCTTTGCTTTTATTGCTGTTTTGGTGGGGAAAAAAAATACAATGTAGCTCATGAAATCTCTCCACGAGACCGGAAATTCCTGTTCTTTTATCAATATTTACCCATTAGCACCAAATAAATCCTACCATAATAACAGCAGAAAGGGCTTCCCAAATCAGCATGACATATTACTCAAATAGCTACTTAGTATTTTTGGGAATACTATGATTTTGACTCTCACTATTTGATACCGTTAGAAATAAATGCAATCTTGTACCCTTATATCAGTTTGCTTTTTTTCTGAGTACACACATGCTTCCCTAGACATCAGCACTGATTTTGAGCAAATAGAGTAACTTTTTTTTAAACCTTTATTTTTCTGTTTTGTAGAACATTACAAAAGAAAAGCAGCTATCACTGGTAAGCATGGTGAATGATGTATGCACATAACTAAAAATTATATTTCGACAATTAATTCAGAGTACAATGGGCAAAGAGTTCCACAGAGGGAGCAACAGTGCATGCCCTGCAGCATGCATGCAACATACTTCAGCAGCAGTGCAACAGGGTTCCAACCCCACCCAGCGTGTCACCCCCCTTTTTCTTTAGTGCTGGCACTGTCCATAGAGGTCGAGGCTGATTCTAGATCTAGGAGTGTGTCACACAGGTCTCTCTAGTCAGATAGGTCGTCAGCCACCTTATTGCCTCTTCTGTTGAGCTCCATATGGGTCTCCTCCACCAGAGTATACTCCAGCACATCCTTATGCCAGTGAGCAATCTCAGGTGCCCTTTGTTCCATCCAGGTGATGCCGACCCTGTGCCTAGTTAGGACTAACACCAGTTGTAAAAATCTGCACAGCATCTTCCTGCCCTTTGGACGCTTAATGTTGCCTAGGAGACAACACTGAGGGGAAAAGGCAATGTTCAGATGTATGGTCCTTTTTTTTTATGTCTATGACCATCTGTCTCCAGAAATCCTATACCAAACGGCACTGCCAAGAAAAATGCAGAAAGTCACCGCAGCTGGCGCCTCATCGAGTGCAATTATCAGGGTGGATTGGGGTTATGCAATGCATGCCCCTGGAAGTAAGGTAAGCCCTGTGCAGGGAATTGTAGTGGACCAGCTTAAAGCAGGCATTACAAACGACTGAGTGGGTTAGTTTGTTGACTCACATCCGGTTCCTGTTGTCCAATGGGGGTCCAAGTCCAAGCGTCAAGCTGCGCGAGGCCCCTGATGCATCCGCACACATAGCCCTATAAAACAGTGCAATCAAATGGAAGCTTGATAGAATACCTTTATGCACAGCCATCAACTTATCATTTTCTGAAAATGCGCTTTAATTCACCAAATGCAAGCTCTGCCTTCTTTAAATACGCTAATTGCATCCCAAATTATCAGCTTGTCATTTTTATTCAGGAGGGCTGAGCTGCCTATGGAAATTACTAGAAACAGCAGAAGGACTTTAGGATGGCTGAGAGGTGCAGATGCAGATCTGATACATCCTCAACCTCGCTGATCAGTAGTGAAGGGCGGGAGCTCCGTGAGATGGGGAGGAGTGGACACAGCCAAGCTCTGTTGCTGTGGTATTTGCTGCTGTACCATGGAAAGTAACAACAGAAGCTGCGTGAAGGTGATGCATCCATCGAGGTTGGTAAGGAATTGTCATGTTGAATGGTGGCCATATCGGAATGGAGGAAGAATCTTCACATACCAGCCCCTCACCCAACAGTTTGACTCATACACATTCACTCTCGGGAGGAGCCCACATTTATTAAAGGTGTTGGGCATGAAAGTGGTGACACATGTAATCACGTCTTCCTCCTGACTGCTTCTAGCACTTAACTTGGCACAAAAGGGGTTTGGTGCTTGACAACTGCTCTGCATCCAATTGTGTAGGGGAAGACCTTCCCCAAAATAATTCACACTGCACTAATTGGGCAGCATAGTCTCTCTGCTGGACCTCCAAAAAGTCGCAGTCAACTGGTGAATTTCATTAGGAGTTGATCCCTCACAGTCCTTTCTCCATTTCTTTAGGTTGAACGAGCCTCTCTGCATCGCAGCAAGTGCAGTATACATTGTTGATGTTGGGATCCTTTATTCATGGACGGGCCCCACCATCACACTACATAGGTTAAGCACTACTTTGGTGCTGATAAAATGCCAATTGACCCTCCTGACAGTCGTGACATGAAACATGTTGACCCTAATTCAATATACTATTGCTATTATCACCTCAGATAGCTCTTTTGTTTTTAATGTGTCAAGGGACCACCACTCCATTAACTTTTACTTGGCTCCTTAGACTGATTTAAAAAAACCTCATCACCACCCTCTTTAACCTCCTCACCTGTACTCTCAGACAGGTTTTGCATCAAAAGATATCCAGCATAGATCCCCCAGGCCCATCAGACATTGCAGCTCTGGCTTGACGGGGTGCATCCAATGTTGAAGCATGGCATCCGACCGGGAGTGTGAGGGAACCTTGATCTGATCACTCAGATCCTCCTGTGATCTTTCTGGTCTGACCTTTGATTCCACCTATTCAGGGTCTATCCAGCCCATTATCTGAGGAACAGCTCCCTCTATATTTATTGAAGATTAATATGAACAGAGAGGGCGTGGTTGAACTGCCCGCAAGACGGCTGTAGGCTTGTGAAGCTCCATGTCGCATTAGAGACTTCACTCAGTTCGGAGCAGCAGTTTGTCTTTAAGGGACAAAAGGTGAGCGGAATTAAGATGTTGAAGGTACTAGTTTTTTCGGGATTTCTAAGCCGTATTTGATTTTGTTTTTCCCCCACGTGTCATTCCTCACATTCAGTTACAGCCGCCATTTTCTAGATAGATGTGCTTTGATCTTCCATGTGCTGACACGCTACTTGGAGAATGCATTTCAATTAATTACAGGTTCTTTCTATTGTCAGGATTTAGCATGGTGTGCCTACTATGCCAGAAAACTACATGTCCCATGAGGCGCGGACTGTGAAGCTGTCATAAGTTCAAGGAAACGCACATCACGTTGTGTGCAATTTTGGTTGTTTCCCGGCAGCGCTTCCGGGTTGGGAAAGTCGATCAGTTGCACCAGCGTGTTTGGGCTCAGACACGTTCCTCCTGGATAGAAGTGGATTGTGTTTCGAGAAGATCCTTGCGGACGGAATTTAGCAGTCAGTTATTGCTGGGTTGTACGGCAGCGTATCCTTCTGTCCTTGTCCTGTTTTGAACACCATTGTTTGGCTGAGGCTTCTACTACGGTGTTAATTTTAGTACATGCTGACGAAAAGGAAACCTAATACAGCGAAATACAGTGGTTGCTGCCACATATTACCCTCTCGAGTGCAGACAAAAAAGAAACCTAGTGTAGTGGAATGTGGTGGAGGACGCTACACATTCCCGTTATGAAGAGGGGATAATCAATTCTTTATTTTTTTGCGATCTTGAATTATAAGCGCCAAAGCGGAAAACAGTGGTGGCTGCCACGTCTTACCATATTTGGAGAGCTGTGTTGGGAAACCATATCCTCATATACTGAAGGAATTCTTTTGGGGCGTAGGTGTTGTGAACCTTATCGCCTGGCAACATTTTCTGTTCTATTATTTTCTCATGAAGAAAGGAGCGGAAGTATTAATCAGGAGAGACTTCTTGATGTTGTGGTCATTATAAACTTTATTTATATAAACAGTGGAGATGCATTAATCCACGACCTGAGGTATTTGGAAAGGATAAAAGTTATCTCCATATCTAAGTTTCCAATGTTATAGAAGTGCAAATCAATAACTGTTATTTACTCCTATGTAGGTTCTTGAGACCAGTGAAGTTATGGAATACGTAGATATCGTAGCCGTCCCTTGGTGACTACCTCACGTACACACCATATCTTAGCGAGATCATATAAGAGTAGTTCATGTTGGTGAATAGATATTAACCAGTATCTTGTCATTGCAGATCCCTTTTCCCCGCTGTTCCCTTCCTCTCCTTCCCTCGCCTAATCATATAAATACTCTGTATATTCAGGAACTCAGAGTGTTTGTAGGATTTGGAAGTGGACAATTTTTGCTGCATCCTGATCCTGCCTAGTACACTGTGACATCTATTGCCTGTGAGTTCTTTTGATGGGCTCCTTTGCTTAACCCTAAAATCCATAGGACCTGCACATTGTTTGGACAACATTAACTAAGGGCTTGGTGTCAAGACTGATTCAGGACACCCCCTCAGGATATGTTGGCCTCTAGACCAGCAAGCTCATAGTGCCACTGTAAGCCCCCCTAACCTCCCAGGGAGCGAATAGTTTCTGGCAACCACTGACCATGACCACCCTGACCCCTTAGGGAATGTGGAAACAGTTCAGAACCTTTCCGTTAGTCACTTGTGCTCACTTATTCTCAGGGAAATATACAGAAAATACCCAGTTGGACGTTTTCAATAATATTTATTGAACCAAGGCTATTCTTGCATAAAATACATATGCTGCAATGATTAGTAGACAGAAAATATAAACATGATTACAAGCACCAAAAGCCTAAAGAATAGATATAGTTCTACCATGGTGCTGAACAATTGTATATAAGCAGGCATGTAAACAAGGCAGTAATCTAGCATACTCCTACTATGGGAACCCTACTCTAAGTGTACCTAGAGTGTGTGTAGGGTCGAGAATCCCCCCAAGGAACGATCCAACCCTATTACATGATCGGATAGAGGGAAGGATCCCGTCTTGGTCATGAACTGGACACCCCCCATGAGATGTCAAGTTGCCGTGTGATGATTTCTCAGCATGCAAGGACCCTCGGTGTCAGCGGGCGTACCTTCACTACTAGTTTATCAGGATGCTCATCTTTTATATTAAAAGCAGCCTTGCGATGTGCAGATAGATTAGTGATGTTATGGATATGTAGAAAGTCCTTTGGCCAGAAACCGGTCCTCGGAAGCTTGTTTCCAGTCAAGGGAAGGCATTGCTTGGCAGTTCGGGCTGGACTGTTCCCATCAGGCACAGGGTCAGACTGATTTGCATATGGCCATGTCTGAACTGGGGTGGCAGAGTGGGCTAAAGAACAGTGATGGATTAAACCCAGATCTGTTGACTGGGTGTGAGTGTTTGATAGGTTCAGATGCTCCGTCCATCACCACGCCCTTTTGTACCGAAGGTCCTGTCGCCCCATGGATGAAGATATTGCTGACATTTGTAAGTAGTGCAAAACAAGATATTGTCATGATGTTCAGGGAGTTGTGATAATGTTGAGCAAAGCTAGAAGTGAAAACAAGTTTAGTGCCAGAGTAACTAATCTAACATTGTCGTACATGCAAATATGTGCTAAAGGTCACAGATGGAAAGGGTTTTTGTGAGGACAATGTAGGAAATAAGCTGTCTCACTACATGGGCTAACTCGGGAATATATCACCCACTCCTCATACTAAGGGTCGATAATTAAAAAGCTATCTAAAAAGCCCGCAGACAATTAATACATTTTTTTAAAAACTGCTCTTAGAAGTATCTGAAAGCGGGCTTCCAATAAAAAATGCCATTATATCATTTGAGATCCCAAGCACTCAGAAAGCGACAGTGGTCAGAAATAGAAAGAATGACTTTGGCACATTTTGTTTAAAAAGAGACCAAATTGTTCACACACAGGAAAAAGGACAATCGTTTATGTGTTACGAGTGCTAAACGCAACATTGCTGTTGCCCACATCCGTAGACATTCCCAGAGGCACACTTCGTAGAATGTTTATGGAGCAAAGGTGATTTCATCCAGTTCCCACAGCAGCACCTGAGGGAGGAGTCGTGTTCCACAAGCTGTCCACATTGCTGTCGTTCACATCTCTAGGAGCTGAGACATCCTAGGATGGCTCTAAAAATGCGTTTCATCATCAATGGAGTATGCTGGGCCTTTTAGGGTTTCATCAGTATTTCAAAGTCCCATGGTGCAACCAATTCTGATGCAAGACTTATATTCAGGACACATTCATGTCTGCAAAGCAGGCAGCAGAATACAGGTTGTATGCAGTGAAGCCTGACAGGCCTGAACGACAAGAACCAGTGCTCATTTATTTCTTGAAGCTGAGGTGGGCCGAAGCAGAGTAGCATGCACTCTTGACAGCGCAGCACTAACAGTGCTGTCTTCATTCCAAGTTGAACTGGGAAGTCCATTGTGGAGCACTGTCAGGACTGTAAGATCTAGTGGCAAAAGGAAGCCGTCCATATCTGTAGTTTCAACAAGAATTGACAGGATATACAAGAAAAAATGAGGGCCAGTTAAAACTATATCACGACTAGACCCTAAGATGGCTATGGTTTGGTAATGACTAATCAGCTTAGCGCTCTAGTTTCAAATCTCAATCGCGAAGAATGCCCGATGTGTGGCACACTTCACCTGAGCCTTGACAAGAGGAAGACGGAGAATGGAGCACCCCGAAAAAAAAGTTTAGGAAATGTTTATTTGGAAAGCGGAGGTTGCGCAGTTGGATACCATAGTGTTCGAGTTCGAGCATGCGCCTAAGTTTCTAGTTTCTTTTGTGGAAATTAAGAGTCAGCACAAGTTAGTATATTAGCGAGCTGACTTCCAGAGCCCGATTCAGTTAAAAAAACTTAACTGCAATATTCAGCGAGAATTTCAGAGGAAAGACTTTGAGGAGTACAAGGCAATAAAGGTACCAGAGGGTTAATATTTTATGCAGTTTATATTCTTAGCAGTGATGTAACTATAAGATTATAAAACATATTAAAAAGGGTCAGAAACAACACAGGAAAGAACCCTAGTTAAAAACAGGTGAAGCTATATTAAATCAAGAGGATACTTACCCAATTTAGAATCCCCTTAGAGGCAACAGCTGTGACAAGATAGTTGAGAATCCTGTGAAAGAAAAAAAATATATATAGCATAAGAAATTGGCAAAAACACTCATAATTAACCAGTTAAAAATCTTAGTTACAGTATAAGAAGAATAAAGAAAGATTTATTGAAGCAAAAGGAGCAAAGTTCACGCTAAAACTGGGTAGGTGAACAGGGTAGCAGTTAAATAAAGATACAGAGAGGAGTAGAAGTGTTAGTTATATTTAGTATTTGTTGTTGCAGCGAAATAACCAGTAGAGGACGAAAAGAAAAACGAGCAAAAAGAAAAAGACTTTTGAGGCTGTAGATGAAGAATACATACGCAGTGTGGCAGTCTCTTTTCTGTCCCATCCGCTTTCCCCCAAGGGGCTATTTTGGCCACTAAGTTATTTAGCGAGTGGCTGGGGAGTTCTAGGACGGAATTGCGAACTTGCGGCATTCTGCTCCTGTGTGAATTGAAGAGCACGACCTGCCAGAGTGAAGTGCCCACGAAATTGGTTGGCACCTGAGCAGATTGGCGGAAGGCTTGGATTTGAAGAAGTTAGGAGAAATATTAGAAGGAATACAAAGAGAATTAATTTCAGTTCGGGAAGAGAATAGAGAACTTAGAAAAGAGACAACAGACTTAACATTAAAAGTTAGTAATTTAGTATCAGCTTCCAGTTTTAAGTATTCATTACCCACAGAAGAGAATCTTAGTGAGGCTCCTGTGCCCCAACCTAAGATTAACACACAAGTTATACATTCCCTATCACTAGTGATTCCTTTGTCACCAACAGAAGGCACAGGTGTTCTTGACACAATGTACACTACACTTCATGTGCCGACCAGCAGTTTTCCCAGATGCACAATCTCGAATGGCATTTATTTTGTCTTATTTAAGTGGAGATGCAGCGTCCTGGTCAATGCCTCTGGTCACAAGAAACGATCCTGTCTTATATGAACCTGGATGAATTCAAAAAGGAATTTCTCAGAATATTCGATAGATGAAGGGTCTCTCAAGCGACAGACAATGAGTTGTTGGAGATAAGACAGGGCAATCCAGATTTGGTAGCCTATCCGGCCCATTTTAACAAGTTGGTAGTGGAAACTGAATGACCAGAGAACAAACGACCAGTGGTGTTTTATCGAGACTTAAAGGATGAGTTAAAAGATGCCTTGGCACAGGTGCCCAGTAGGCCCAATAGGTCCATGGAAATCTCAGCACTAATAGATTTGGTATTAGAGATTGATTTTTGTCAAAGCGAAAGAGAGAAGGAGAGAATATCGTCCCAGTGTGCCAAGGTTTGATAGAGCCAGAAATGAAGGTAGCAAGGAGACTGATTCGACACGAGGTGGAGGAAAACCCATGATTCAGAAAAGGGGGTGGTGATGAACAGAGTGTCTGAATTAAGCAGACCACTCTTACCCAGTCCAAAGATCAGGGCTTGATTCATCCCGTTTTTTAGCTCACTGCACCATCCCAGCTCAGAACCTGGCTACATGCAAATTAGTCTGTTCCTGTCCCAGTGCATGATGGGAACAGGGCAAACCAAACTACCAAGCCAATTCTTATACTGGGAAGAAAACAAGCCACCGGGGACCGGTTTCTGGCATTTCAGCCGTCGTCGGCCCGGCTTGCTTGAATCCTGATGGTGCAATGAGCAAGGGACTCACATCTGAGTATACCCTTCCACGCTTATGGTGGACAAAATGATTCAGAAAAGTGGGTGGTGGACTGGGTAAGAGTGGTCTGCTTAATTCAGACACTCTGTTCATCACCCCCCCCCCCATTTTCTGGAGGAGAACCCATGCAAATTGGAACAATTCAGGGGCCTCTCTCTAAGGAAGAGAAAGAGAGACAACGACAAAATAAACAGTGTCTCTATTGTGGAGGAAATTGACATTTTGTTCGAAATTGCCTGAAGAAGCCAAAATCAACACAGACAGAAAACGCTTCGCACCACCAGTAAATGGAGTTGGACTGGTGGTTGCAGAATCACAGACAGCTCTAGAGGCCCATACCTTGGCAAATACCTTCCAATCTGCCTCCCCACATTTAGTGTTTATGATGACCTTGCGTTTCATAGAAAAAAATTAGATCTAGTAACTGTGATGATTGATTCAGGAGCTACAGTCAATTTCTGCGATTTAAAGTTCGCTGATAAGATAGGTCTGCTTGCCATCAAGAAAGAGAAAAGCAAAGCTGTTTGAGCAGTTGATGGTACCAATCTCTCGTCTGGACCAATTGTGAGTCATACCGAGCCCCTGGTATTGGAAACTGATGAAGGCCATCTTGAAACCTTGCAATTCAATTTAATTGATGCCCCACAATCTCAAATAATACTGGGTCTCCCATGGCTCACGGAGCATAATCTTACTATAGATTGGGGTGCTAGATCCATAACACTGAATTCCGAGTACTGTGAAGAAAATTGCTATATGAGATGCTCGAGAGATTCGAAGAAATCACCGGCGTATCATTTGAGTGAGAATGAGACAACTATTTGAGTGATCAAAACAGTAATATTACCTGAAGAGTATCATGAATTTCAAGATGTATTTAATGAAGTGGAGGCCAAGAAACTTCCTTCACATAGAGAATTTTATTGTAAAATCGATCTGGAACCAGGATCCAATCTCCCTTGCAGCAGAATTTATTGCTTGACAGAGCGAGAAGATGAACATCTAAAGAAGTTTATAGAAGAGTATTTGGAAAACGGTTTCATTAGACCGTCCCAATCCCCTGTCTTATCACCTCTTTTTTTTATTCCGAAGAAGAATGGTGAATTAAGAACCTGCATCGATTATAGGGCTATCAATTGAATAACCATCAAGAACCGTTACCCCTTGCCTTTAATATCTGTGCTATTGGATCAGGTGAAAGGAGAGAAGAATTACACCAAGCTGGATTTGAGAGGGGCTTATCATCTAGTCCGAATTTGAGTAGGAGACGAGTGGAAAACGGCGTTTAGAATAAAGCATGGTATCTATGAATATCAAGTAATGCTGTATGGCTTGTGCAATGCCCCAGGTGCCTTTCAGCATTTTATCAACGATGTGCTGAAGGAGTATATTGATCGGAATGCAATAGTATATATTGATGATATACTAATTTATTCAAGTACTGTGGAAGAGCATGAAGAACATATGAAGAAAGTGCTGCAGAAGCTGCGAGAAAACAGTTTATTCGTCAAATTGGAGAAATGTGCCTTCAACATTTCAACTGTTGAATTTCTGGGTTTTGTGCTTGCACCCGGTGGAATAACCATGGATGAAAACAAGATCAAGGATGTGATAGAATGGGAATCTCCTAAGTCAGTAAAAGAAATCCAGAGTTTCTTTGGATTTGCTCATTTTTATTGGAGATTTATTCAAAAATGTTCCTAAAAACTGATTCCTATAACCAAACTATTGAAGAAAGGAGTTCATTTTGATTGGACAAGAGAAGCTGAGGAGGCCTTCGTCCAACTAAAAAAGGACTTCACAACAGCGCCAATATTACTGCATCCGGATCCACCAGAACCTTTTTTCGTGGAGACAGATGAGTCCAACCTAGCATTGGGAGGAGTGTTGTCGCAGAGGCATAAAACTACAGGACAACTGCATCCAGTAGCCTTTCGTTCTAGAAAATTGACCTCGGCTGAAGTTAACTATACCATAACTGAAAAGGAGTTGTTAGCCATCAAAGATGCATTCAAAGATTGGAGGCATTATTTGATGGGAGCAAAGCATGTGGTCACCGTTTACACTGATCATAGGAATCTGACATTTTTGAAATCAGCTAGAACGTTAACACCCAGACAATTGGGTTGGTCATTGTATTTCGCTGAATATGACTTCGTCATTACCTATCGACCTGGAACTCAGAATGGTAAGGCAGACGCCTTGTCCAGATTGGGTACAGAAGGAGTCATGGAAGAAATTCAGGATCAGACGATAATACCAGTGGAGATGGTTATAGGCGCATTTTTGCCAGAGACGGCCAGAGAAGAAAATCAGAGTATGATAACTGAGGAGGAAATGACAAATTAGTTGAAGGAAGATCCCAGATGAGAAATTCAAAAAGGATTATTGTATAATGATGGAGCGTTGTTTTTGCCCACACCAGAAATGCAACAAAAAGCATTAAAAGAGTGTCATGATAGCATTCTGGCAGGACATAAGGGCATAACTAAGACAGAGGATCTTGTGAGGAGGCGTTTTTGGTGGCCAGACGTGATAAAAGATGTTTTTCAATATGTAGCCACATGTGGGATCTTTGGTAGGGGAAAATCAGAGCGGCAACCCCCTCAAGGGTTACTGCGACCATTACCTACGCCACCCTTCCCATGGCATACAGTTACATTGGATTTGATAGTGGATTTACCATCTAGTCATGGATTTGATACCATTTTGGTGTGTGTGGATGCCTTTACAAAAATGTCTCATTTTGTACCTTTAAAAGGTGTGCCCACAGCCAAAACTTTGGCATGTACCTTTAGCCAACACATTGCTAGAGCACAAGGAATTCCTAAGGTTTTGATATCAGACCGAGGCTCTCAGTTCTTGTCCCATTTTTGGAAGGCATTCACTAAAAGGCTGAACATAGAAACCAGATACACCACTAGTTATCATCCTGAGTCTGATGGTCAAACTGAATGAACAAATCAAGAATTGGAACAGTACCTTAGACTATGTTTATTAGACCAAGAAGGAGATTGGGCACACTACTTGTGGGCTGCTGAGTTTGCACATAATAACACAAAGAATGTCTCTACAGGTTATACCCCCTTTTATCTGAATTCAGGCCCACATCCATATCAATGATTAGATTTTCAGGAAGTGGACGTACCTGCAGTTACAGATCTGGTAGAGCACATGACATGAGTACATAGTTTAGCCACTGAAAATTGAAATAAGGCTAAGGCAAGTTATAAACATTATGGAGACAACAAGAGAGGAAAAGAACCAGAGGTGCAAGTAGGAGACAAGGTGTGGTTGAACACAAAAAATCTTAGGCTTAAAGGAATTAGGAAACTACAGCCACAATTCATAGGCCCTTACCAAATTGGGAAGAAATTAAGCACAATAAATTATCAGCTAAAATTACCCAAGGCTTTGCGAGTTCATCCTGTATTTCATGTCTCTTTATTGAAGAGGGTGACTACAGGATTACGAATCAATAAACCCCCCAAACCAATCCAAACTGAGAAGGGAGAAGAGTTTGAAGTACAACGGGTTTTGGACTCTAGAATATGGAAAGGAAAATTGTACTATCTGTTAGAGTGGAAGGATTATGGTCCAGAGGAAAGGTCTTGGGAACTAGCTTCAGAAATTCATGTCCCACGACTAATAAGAGAGTTTCAGAATAGATTCCCAAATAAGCCTAATAAGAAAGGAGGCACTTTGAGGGAGGGTACTGTCAGGACTGTAAGATCTATCAGCAAAAAGAAGCAGTCCATATCTGTAGTTTCAACAAGAATTGGCAGGATATACAAGAAAAAATGCGGGCCAGTTAAAACTATATCACGAGTAGACCCTAAGATGGCGGCAAAAGGTTTGGTAATGACTAATCAGGTTAGCGCTCTAGTTTCCAATCTCAATCACGAAGATGCAGGTGGAACGCCCGATGCATGGCACACTTCACCTGAGCCTTGACGAGAGGAAGACGTCGGAGAATGGAGCATCGCTAAAAAATAGTTTATGGAAAGTTTATTTGTCGTCACGCTTCCAGTATTCTATTTCGCAGAGTGGAAAACATCGGAGAAGTTTGAAGGATTCAAGTAAGACCGTTCCAGTATAGGTTTCTTGTGAGCATGCGCAACGCTTCATTTTCTTGAAAGCGAAGGAAAGCGGAGGATGCGCAGTTGGATACCATAGTGTTCGATTTCGAGCATGCGCCTAAGTTTCTATTTTCTTTTGTCGAAATTAAGAGTCAACACAAGTTAGTATATTAGCGAGCTGACTTCCAGAGCCCGATGCAGTTCAAAAAATTAACTGCAACATTCAGCGAGAATTTCAGAGGAAAGACATTGAGGAGTACAAGGCAATAAAAGAACCGGAGGGTTAATATTTTACAGTTTATATTCTTAGCAGTGATGTAACTGCAATATTATAAAACATATTAAAAAGGGTCAGAAACAACACAGGAAAGAACCCTAGTTAAAAACAGGTGAAGCTATATTAAATCAAGAGGATACTTACCCAATTTAGAATCCCCTTAGAGGCAACAGCTGTGACAAGATAGGTGAGAATCCTGTGAAAGAAAAAAAAATATATATATAGAATAAGAAATTGGCAAAAACACTCATAATTTACCAGTTAAAAATCTTAGTTACAGCATAAGAAGAATAAAGAAAGATTTAGTGAAGCTAAAGAAGAGGATAAAAGGTCACACTAAAAATGGGTAGGTGAACAGGGTAGCAGTTAAATAAAGATACCGAGAGGAGTAGAAGTGTTAGTAATATTTTGTATTCGTTGTTGCAGCGAAATAACCAGTAGAGGAAGAAAAGAAAAAAGAGCAAAAAGAAAAAGACGTCTGAGGCTGTAGAAGAAGAATACAGACGCTGTGTGGCAGTCTCTTCTCTGTCCCATCCCCTTTCCCCCGTGGAGCTCTTTTGGCCACTAAGTTATTTAGCGAGTGGCTGGGGAGTTTCACGAAGGAATTGGGAACTTGCAGCATTCTGCTCCTGTGTGAATTGAAGAGCACGACCTGGCAAACACGGAGTGTATCAAAAATGGTATAACTCCGAATATTGTCTGAAAGGTGCTAAAGAAAGCAGTGCCAATACATTTAAAAAAGTGCACTATTCATTTTGTATCAGGCATGTTAAAGATTTGATGGACCAGCTCCCCAAAATGGTATGTTATGTTATGTAATTTTATAGAGCGCACAGCTGCCCCAGCAAAGAGGCGTCCCGGCGCTAAAAGCGCAGTCAGAAAGGCAGCAGTACTAGTCCGCAGGGAACAAATACGTTTTTATGGCCTTGCGGAAAGAAAGTAGGCCATCCAAGCGACGGGTCTGAGCGGGAAGAGAATTCCACAGCTTAGCGGTTAGGTAGCAGAAAGACCGGTCCCCGGCTCTAGTACGTTTCTCAGACAAGAACCTTGCAACCTGAAGATCAAACATCTCTTGAATCACAGCACTTTGTGAGCATTTCAGATAACAAAACAAGTTTGCCATTGAAGCATTGAAGCATTGCATGCTTCATGGAGAGAAATGTCCTTGCAAACAGCTTAAGGTGTCTTCAGAGTCAATGCCACTGAGAAAAACTTATGTGTTCCCATTCCTGCATCTAAATCTAAACTGTAACTCTCTATACACATGCACATATCATTCCCCTACTTTTTCATATCTGCCTATCTTTTGGTATTGGAGACAATATTGGAATTGAAAGGTCATGACAGGTAGGGTGATGTAGCCATGGATTATCCAGTCAGTGATGGTGTTTCAGCCATGGCGAAAGGTAGTTGGTCTAATTTTTCAATGTGCACATGGTATCTTTTGCACCTTTATGTGTCATTGTCATCTGTCTTTCTGTTAGATCGTATTCTGAAAACAGATTTGTACTGTTGATATAGCGCCATTGCACATGACCAGAGCATAATGTCTATAACATCCAGCTCAGTATTACTATTGACCGTAATTGCAACTGTCCATATTCTAACATACACATGCCGTGCTGTATTATGTCGATAGCTGAAGACATTATGTTGCCCAATGAATGAACTCTGGATGATAAAGTGGTAATACATTTGTCAACCACAGTCAATGCCTTTTCTAAATTAACCCTATCAACCTCACACAATCTGTCAGCAGCTTCCTGTTGAGAAATCGTCTACAGCTCATTGTATATTCAATACAAAAAGCGCTTTTGATGTGGGTTCCAGGGACCTAGTAAAAATCCCTGAGATCCATGTAATAAGAAAGAAGGGATAAGTGTTGTTTCACCTGGAAAAGTTTTGAGGTTTTTATCCAATCTAGGTATAACTTCTCAACACTATATGATGTCACTACCCGAGTGTTCAGTCTGTACATATCGTTGATCAGGCCTATTGATCCTAAATCCTTTAGTGTTACCAAGGAATCTAGACTGACAGACATTGGTGTCTGCTTACCAAACCACCATCCCTTCCAATTAGGATCTGATGAATTGAAAGAACCATTTCGTAGTATGGTTTCTAGTGTATCCTCACTAAAGTGTAGAAAGTGCTGCCAATTCTCAAAAGGTGGGAATGCGGGAATACATGATCTGTTCAATTCTTTTTTTTTTCTATACCCAAACAAGAAGTTTGTTGCGATGTCTTGTTCAGGAAATTCATTTGATGTGGTATGAATCATGCTCTAAATAAGGCCTCTGGCCCCTGAACCTGCCAATCCTTTGTCCCCGAGATAGACTTTGTTTCTATTGTGTCTTTCCAAAAGTCAAAACTCTGTGTAGACAGTTGGTAAATAAAGGAAGCAGAGTATATCAACTTGATGTTTGTTAGCATATTTTTCTGTGCAGGTGTAGGTGCAAGCCTATAATAATTTGAGGCTGTTACTGATATTTCAAAACCTGAAAAATAAGCACATTTCTGTGAGAAGGTTTTTGAACTACCTTTAAGCGGTATTGGGCAATGTTCTCATTGTGTGTAATTATAAACAGTGAGTGGGATACTAGCTTTATGTAAAAAATGGTGACTATAATGTTGGTAACAGAACATGTCCCCAAAATTACTTGCACCATTATACAATTCATCATTAGAAAATGCAGCTGACTGCACTAAATCTGTGAGCAAATTATGCATAGTTGCAATGTTCCAATCATCAGAGAAAGTACTAGAGGTGATAATGCCATTAAAAGAAATTCTGCACAAATAAGGAATTTTCAAATGTTCAGTAGGACCATATACATCATATGATACCCTGTCCCATACAGTTCCTTCAGGAATTGGAAGCGCTCTAATGTTCACCAGTGACAGTCTTTTAGCTCATGGTGTGATGATGTATGTGGTTTAAAAAACAAGTTCACAAGTTGTACTACAGAGTGTTCTGGGAGAAAGTGTCCATTTAGAAGTAAGAAAAAGACAATCACTATACGAATCCAAAGTACCAGGAAAAGTAAGCCAATTGTAATCCATATATTTATCCAAGGAACAACAAAGTAAATCTTTTTCAGCCTAAGGTAGAAAGCATAAACTCGAAGCTTTAAAGGGAGAGGGGGTGTTGGCAGTTCAGGTTCATTTGGATCCAATGAGAAATTGTCATAATGCACGAAAAAGTCAGACATCTTCCAGTCTATTCTTGGCAGCTCAGCAGGTTTTGTAGAACTTGGAGATGGCTTGCTCTCTGGCATGTTGACATTTTTTTAATTGACATTTCTGTATTTGATTACTGTACAATTGTAGTTGTTTCAATAGAGAGAAGCGTCAATTTGTCATACACAGCTACTCTTGGGAAAGTGAAGTCATCCTTCATTATTAAAGCTTACATCTGAGCTTCCTGTATGGTAGCAAGAATAGTGGGGCGGCTACCCAGGAGCCCATGTGGCCTACTATTGAGAATTGGCCACATAGTGGGGTTTAATCAGATCAATTGAGACAAACCATTTGTCTCTGCAGCCAGCAAAAGGCAAAATGGGTATCTCTTCTTCCTTCGACAGCTAGGACAGGTTCAGGCACTCTGTAAGATGGCTCAAATTCTTTCTTGTCCACAATTGTTTCTCTAACCCGGTCCCTAATCTCCGGGACCCAGGCAGGTTTTGCAGTTACAATTTCAACTTCCCCAGTGGCGGTGTGTTTTACTTGGATGTTGCTTTGTAAAGCTCAGTAGTCTTTAAGGTCCTGTAAAACATCAAAACAATCATTGAGGTCAAATGTGGTTTCAACCACCACTGTGCTGACACTATTGAGGTTGGTTACCCATTTTCTTACCCTAAAAAGGAGCTCATAAGGTGTACCACCCGCAGGGATTTTCTTGGCATGTTGTTAAGTGCCCTTTGGACCCCATATAGGTGACTGACCCAACTGCGACACCCAAGCCTAATACCCTTGCTGTTAAGGACTGCTTTAAGTCATGGTTTTTCCTCTGGACTACCAGATTTTCCTCAGGATGATATTGGAGAAGTGTGCGAATTGCGTATGTCCTGATAAAGACTTGCAAATCCTTTATAATAATTCGAGCCCCAGCCAAACACTGGGGCCAAACCCACAGTCATCTAGAGCATGAATCCACTGCCACCAAGATGTACTTGTAAGCCCAGTCAGAGTGTAAAGGGCTGCAGTCATCCAAATAGACAAATGCAAGAGGTTTGTCTGAGATCAATAAATGTGTTTGAGCTGGACGTGCTATGGTGGAGCCCTTTATCTGCTGGCAGATGTCGCATTTGAGGACCAAGTCCTTGGTCTGCTTAGTAAGACCTGGCCACCAATAGCATTGCTTTAGTAGTGAAGTTGTAGCAGTGATCCCTACACGTGCTGGATCCAGGCCCTTGGGTGCAGCTAGCATCAATCCCAATCCCAATCCCAATCCGGGACCAGTGTTTCGTATCACTCTATTCCCACACTCTTGGAATTTCAGCCTATGGAATGTTTTGTGCATCTAACTTGTAGGAGTACTTGAGTGGAAAGCCTTTTGGCAGGACTGAACTGTTCCATGTGGCACTGACAGCTATCGTTGTTCCGTCTGTGCTGCAGCTAGATATTGTAGCAATGGCTGCAGTGGGTACTGTTGCCTTGGCGGATTAGTCCGCCATTGAATTCCCTTCAACCTGAACGCCAACACGTTGATGACTCAATGTATGAATAGGATGAGCACCTGGAATGCCTTCTTTCAGCTTTGCCACTTGTTCCCAGAGCACCTTGTGCTTTACTGTGCAGTCTTCGGAATCCCTAAATCCATTCTGGCACCAATAATGCAAATATTCGTTATAGGACTGGACACGTTAAAATGAATCACACACTATGAGTGTGGGGAATTCATTTTCCGGTGCCAACATTAGGGCTTTTAATTTTGCCAGCTGGTCCATAGAGTCTCCCAGAGTCTGTGTGTTTCTTACCAGGAAGAAACTTTCCGTCCTGCATTTTCCCTTTTACAATTGAACATGCCGCAAAATATTGCTGTTTCAGTCCTACTGCCGGCTGGGCAGATCCATCAGTATAAATTATACATTCATATCGATCTAGAGACATTATTTCATTCGGTAGAGGATATTCTTGTTCGTCCTGCAGGAATGCTTGTGTTTGAAAAGTAGAATCTAATCTATAATCTACATCTGGTGCAGTGAGACAGTTAGCCCATTAAATGTATTGTAAATGCAGTGCCTTAACAATCACAATGCTTGCCTTGGTAACGGCCTCTAGGGTCGGTACTGGGGTCACGACAGTGATGCATTTCCCCTGCGCTAGAGCATCTCTCTCTCAATACAGCAGTTTGCATTGCTGTGAATATTTTTCGGTTGGTGCAAATCACATTTCAGCGTTTGTGTACAAATGTGATTTTTAAGCATTAGGTACTGTATCGCCATCATTGGAAGTGATGTAGGTGTACCCGGTTGGTCCAGCGACCACGCGGATCACGAGGTTAGTTGTGTTGACACATATGTGCAAATGTTTGGAAGCTATCATGTCAGCTTGTACAGAACGTACGCTATCAGTGTGTTCCCGTATCCCATGGTATACTGGAAAATCAGGTCTAATCGAGTCATAGAAAGGATTAACCTTCTCTGCGAAATCCAAACTATATACCCTGACAAAATTCAAAAATCCTAAAATGGATTGTAGTCTTTTCAGAGACGGTGGAGGTTGTAGCAGTGCACATTTTTCTAAACATTGTGCTGCAAAGCTTCTGCCTTCGCTTGACAACTCATACCCTAGAAATGGAACAAAGAGGTAGGACATTTTGGAAATTAAATTTTTACATTCAGGTGAGCAAACCCAGGGATTATGTGGTTCACTCTGGCTAGGTGTTTCATTAATTCATTGTTCGTCAGATGGATTTTATCTACGTAGGACAATGCCTCTTCATCAAAATTTTGAAGTAACTCTGTTACCCTGGCTGAAAACGACCTGGGGCTGTTCTTACACCCCTGGGGTGATCAACAGAATTAGCATTGAATGCTGTCAAATATCTGCTCCCAGACACAATATTTTGGCAGACAAATTCATTAGAGATGCTATTCATTAGTGTGACACTGTGTGCATTCTGTATTACAAATGTGCATGTAGACTAGACAATATGGATTACTAGGTTTCATTGTGGGAAACAAGGGATTATTCATAGTTGAGGTGCAATTCTTTATCACCCCCTGGTATTCAAGTTGATCTAGGAACTCCCTGACTTGTGTCTTTGCCTCATGATTAATCGGGTATTGCCTCTGCGGTTGAGGTATTGATTTTAATGGGCTTTCTTGATGAGGTGACTCATCATCCCGCCCAACCTTATTGTGGTAAAGTGCATGAGCTAACGCTAACCCTCATTCCTGTGCATTTGTATTTTTGACTGATTCTGATAAGAGGTCAGAGAAAGCAGAAATGATTTCTCCCATTTTGCAATCCATCACAAACTCAGGTGGCCAATACTTTTCGGCTAAAAGAATATTGTAATCATAGGTCAGGTCCTCCAAAGAGACCCTCCACTTTCCTCAGTATGTCCCCCTCCATTAGGAGCGTTATTTGGTATAAATGATGTGGGACACTTACCCTAGTATCAGGTGTTTCCACCGTGATATGATCACTCAGCGCTACTACCCCCAGAAAGTCCATCAGGTTCTTGCGAGCTATGTTACCTTTGGCTGTGCTGTCCAGACGTGTCAATGCATATTCCCCATTCAGAAGCAGAATCCTCAGTAGCCTGGGCATTTCAAATTATAATTCAATGCTACCTTCTTCTTTTAAATGATGATTTGAATTTTTTTGTTTGTCTTCCTGTTTAATAATGTAATCCGAAGTGCGATGTGTCTCCCTTTTCAGCTGGAGTCGCTCCTCCGATCTGTACTCTGACTGCCTGTCTCTCTCCAAAATCTTTTTTGAGTCTCCTGAAAGGAACAAGATGAACGTGTATCAGTATCCTGATACATATCAGGCTTTCTAATTTTGTCACAGTTTCACAAATTACATTTTTGTTCAGTGTGTTCCTGTTGAGGAGATCAACACCATGTTTTGTTTATTATCCCATTTCTTCTTTGATGGATCGGGTGCTTCCTTATAGTTATCTCTTTCAGAACTACTCTTAACTATTGTTTTCCTAAGTTTGTCTCATAGATTACCTCTAGAGAGTTCCTATATATCTTCGACAATCATAGGCAATTTGTGCTCCTGCTGTGCTGGAATGAATTCCCTTAGGCATTGGCATATAGTCCTCGCTGATGCCTCCCCTTTTATGTTACTCGACATAATGGTAGATACCTGGACAAAATTGCCCATCAGTTTCATCCCCAGACCTAAGACAGGCTCTACTCCATAATCATTCTGAATCTGTTTCAGTATATCTGGAATGACTGCTCTTGAAGAGGTAAGAGGTACCATGCGTTCTGGAAAATATGGCAGCGACGATTGTACCCCAAGTGTTGCAATCTTCTAATTGGGGAGCCAGCTTCATCTGCAAACAAATTGTCAGTATTTTGTGTTTTTTCTGTGGGTCCACATGGGTAAAGACTGCTTCAAGCTGTGTTGTTTTTTTGTGCTATTGAGAACGAGATTTGATCTCGGCTGGTGGTAAACTTTCCCATCATTATCTTTAGTGTATGTAGGCTAATACCTGTGGTAGCTCTGTGTGTTTGTGTAGCATGAGCAGCCCCATCATGTTGGACTGTCAATGTTCTCATTACATATTGTGTTAGATTTCTGTACATTTTACTAAATCTCTGTAAAGTTTGAACATTCCTGCTGATGTTAAGTCAGCAATATCTAGATGTGGCATGTATGATGCTAAGACCGGCCAAGTCGCTCCTTCTCTGCTGAGCGGACCGAGCCTCAGATGTTCTGTGGTATGGGTACCTTTAAGCCAATTGATGTGCGCTTGGTAAATTAATGGGACTCCTAATTCCACAAATTGAAAATACTCATCAGGTAGGTCATCTTCAATGTTTTCATGAAATAACCTTGTGTGTCCAACTGCAGGCTGGAATTTAACCCAACAATAGAATACCTCTGTCCTGACTGCTTCGTGTGCCTCAACCACAAAGGTAACCTTTCCACCTGCTGCCGGGAGGCAGTGCTGTAATAATTTCATGGTAACTACCTGTATGCAATTTTCTGAAATATTTTGTCCCAATAACTGCTCTTAATTGTCGTCATCTATTTGTTTGGTCATTGTTAAAGCAGTAGTATTTAGCACATTTGTAATAGGGATATGGTGTGCACAGTGTGGGAAACTTTAATCCTCCTAGCTTAATTAACCTACGTCCAATACATAGGGTATGCCTACACAGCTGAGGTGTATTTGCTTCCCTTTCCACTACTGACGTCTCCAGTTAAAATGTGAGTAGGGGTGTCTTAAAAAGCATGACTGAACTACTCAGATTTGACCATTAAATAAGTGCCTAACCAGGGGGGCTTGGTCTGCCGAGCTGCGGAATGGCCGCTCTGTGACCGTGCTCCGCTGGACGAGAAATAATCCTGCAATTATCCGCACTTTTGGGGAGTCACTAACCTGCCTGCTATGCTTCCTTGGGAGAGGAACAACTGTGGCATAGTCATCTGTTGAAATCTTTTATCCTGCAAGGCTAGTACGCGGAGATAGAAATGAAGGAGTGCTCTGTGCAAAGGACTGGGCCGGACTGCAAGAGGTGAGGAGCAGTGCTGGGCACTACTCAAGCCCCAGGCTTCAGTTGCGGCCTGGCGGAGGCGGGATGCGTGACCTGCATTAAAGCTGAACCTGGCAACACTGCAGAACCCAGCGGGATGCTGCTGAGCCCCCGCTGCATGGCAGTGGAGGCAGACGTCGGGGCGTATTGTAAAGTGTGTGCCCCGCGCTGTAAGACTGGAGCGACGGGCATACTTGCCTGAGCCCATAGACGACGCAGCAGTCAGTGGGCAGTGGGATCGTGCCCTCTCAGTGCCTTAACGCAGCCCAGTGTGCCCGAGGGGGGTCTCAAAGGCCACAGAGCCCTTAAAGAAGAGAAAGGCACCAAAGGCAGGTGTTCAGTCCTCACAAAGCCATTTTGTGTGCAAAATTGGAGGAGTGACTATCACCTGTGGCGCAGCTGTATTATTCACATCCTCGGGAACCAGTGCCTAAGCTTTAAATCCGGGACACCTTGTGGAATAACACCCTGGTGTGGATCATTCCTACAACATAATTCACCAAGGGGGATATTGAGGGGTTTGCAAGACTGGTGTGAGACGAATTGCTGGGCGCAGGGGTTAGGCTATTGCCCCAGAGAGCCAGAGGACAATGCTTAGCTTAGTGATACCAGCACGGAACGGACCACAGACGCTGAATGCGCTTAGTGAATAAAGATGTATTGAGGCTTGACGCAAGCATAAGGTGAGCAGTAGTAGACATTACCACCTGCCCCGCCGCTTTCGCGGTCTGGTCGCACCCTTATCTGGTAAAGTGCGATGAAACCATATACCCCCCACAATATAGAATCAGAAGAAAAGCACAGAGTTGTCTAATTACGGGCAATTAAGCCGGGCTACAGTTGACCTGGGAACTGGGGTATATGGTATTTTGTAGGGGTGGGCGGCCAGCTACGCTCCGTGCACGGAGTGTGCGTAGTGCCGCCTACTCCGCATTTTGCGGAGCGGGCGTAGCCAGGCGGCACTACGCACGCTCCGCAGACGGAGCGTAGCTGGCCGCCACCCGCCTCCCTCCCGCCCTCCCTAAATACTTTAAATTAAAGGAGACAAATAATTTAAAATGCACTTACCTTGCCCGCCGCTGCCCGCCGCGTCCCCGGGGCTCGCTATCTTCCGTCTTCCGTCTTCTTTATTAATGCGCATGCGCGGGCGGCCGCGCATGCGCATTTTCTCGTGAGAAATGCGCATGCGCGGCCGCCCGCGCATGCGCATTAATAAAGAAGACGGAAGACGGAAGATAGCGAGCCCCGGGGACGCGGCGGGCAAGGTAAGTGCATTTTAAATTATTTGTCTCCTTTAATTTAAAGTATTTAGGGAGGGCGGGAGGGAGGCGGGTGGCGGGGCTGGCGGCCAGTGGTGTTTGCGGAGTGGGGCTACGCGGAGTGCGGAGGTGGAAGTAGTTTCTTGCCCACTTCGCGTAGCTCTGCGAAGCCCCACTCCGCCAACTCCGCCCAGGGTTAGTATTTTGCTGTCACAGTGGAGTGGATGGTGAGCTCCTTGTGAGGACTGAACACAGTGGCGGAAAGAAGAACCTGGACGCTAACCATGGGCAAGCAAGATGCAAAGCAACCTAAAATCAGCTTTGAACAAAGAAGATCGACAAGACAGATGGAATCAGACTACGAATCCACCACAGGAGGATCATCTGAAAGGCCTATGGGAGACCAAGGAGAAGATATCTGCATGCTAATGCTGGAGATGCGCTCCAGCCTCCGGACAATCGATGCAAAACTAGACACATTAACAACACAAATGGAGTCGGGGAAAACTCAGGTTGGAGTCCATGAACAGAGGCTGGACGTGCTAGAAAACAAACAGTCAGACTTCCATGAATTTCAGGTAGAAAAAAAAGACCAGCAGTTGCAAATGGATAAGTTATTGGGAGTGATCAGGGCCAAAAATGAAGATTGGGAGGCGAGGTTGCGTCGCAACAACCTACGCATCACTGGAATACCGGAGACGAAAGCGATAACCAAGATGGAGGTATACGTGGTGGATGTGTAACGCGCCCTGTTTGCTGCGAAGCTCTCCCTGGTGTTTGCGCTGGAGAGAGCTCACCGTGCGCTAGGCCCCAAACCGCCAGTGGAGGCTACCCCGCATCCCATCTTGGCCAAAATTCGGAACTATCAAGATCGTGATTCAATACTGCGACAGGCACGCACAAAGGGTAACATAACACATCAAGGGAACCAGATCTCCTTCTACCCAGACTTTACACCTGCAGGGCAAGCAGCGAGGAGAGGATTTCTACTGGCGAAGCGAATCCTGTTACAGGCACAAATCCAGTATTCACTCTTTTATCCTGCGAAACTTAAAGTGTCCCACGATGGGTCGGCCCACTTCTTTACGGACGCTAACTCTGCTCTGAAATTTGAAAGCAAGTGGGGGCCAAGAGAGCCAAGATCAAACCAGGACCAGGGGACTCGACAGAACACCAGCTAAGTGATAATGACTAAATGTCTGGAAATGTATCGCTCATTTGAAGTGGGGTGTTGGCCTAAGCTTCCTGCTCATGTTTTAATAACTGCATTTTCCATCCCTCTTTTTGAGGGCACTGGGGCGCACTGTTGTTAGTCTAGCATGTGAGGAAGACGAGACAGTCTGTGCAGAATGATCTAGGCTGAATCTTGACCTCAATTGTCAGACAACTTGAGGAAAAGTTGAATCTCTTAACTGTCCGCCCTTTCACATTCTGCCTGAATGGGAGGACGGGGCAGATCAAAATACTAGTACTCTCTACTGTGTGCGAATTTAGTGATGCCTATTGACTATGTGTTTTTGCTTGACTGAATGCTGTAAACTTATTGTTCTTACACCAAGGCAGGGTCAACTCCCTAATGTTTCTTGGCCACCCTACCACAGTAGGGTAGCATGCCAATGCTCACTAGTCCCCATGGGAAGATTCCCAAATTTACGATTTTGTGTATTGTTTTGTTTGGGGGGATATTCTTCAACCTGATTAGGGGGTTGGTGTGGGTGGGGGTTGGTGGGCTGGGATTGTTCGTTGTGTTAATGGTGCATGGCTATATTTTCAGATGTCACACATGACGCTAACTGTATTTATTCTGTGCTATAATGGGTGTAGGGATGTTACTTTTATATGTCTAAAATGTGACACACGACTAGTATAAATTGCCTGACATGTAACATTAGAGGCATCAATGACAGCAGGAAAGCCAGGCTGGTACATGCGCATCTCACAAGACATAATGTTGACTTATGTTTCTTACAGGAGACTCATCTACATGCCACGACCTCCTCGAAACCGAAGTACAAGAGGTGGGGCTACACATAGACATCGGTAGACTCTAATTACTCTCGTGGGGTAGCAGTGTTAGTGAAACGTGGGCTAGATTGTAAAGAGAAGGAGATATATACCGACCCCAAAGGATGAAATATCATCCTGCTAGGCTCCCGGGGAGGCACCTTGGTAACTTTAGAAGCAATATACAGACCAAACACTGACTTCCCGACCTTTTTTCAGGATATATGGGCAAGGATTAGAGCAACAGGATATGCCACGATTTTATGGGGGGGCGACTTCAATACTATCTTAGATTACGAGTTAGATAGGCAGGGCACGATGAGGACACATCATCCCGCAACAAGCAATATTTTAATCTCTTTGTTGACTGACGGGGACCTGGTCGATGTCTGGCGAAGTCTACACCCACACTCAAGGGAGGGGACATGTTTTACTGAACACTGCAGAGCCTGGTCACGCTTGGACTATTGGTTGACGACCAGAGACGTGACCAGCTGGGTAGTGGAGGTGTCTCTTTTGCCGAGGACGTTGTCTGATCATTCCCCATGCCTCATAAGACTCGCACTCCCCGACACTAAACAGAGGGCATTTTCCTGGCACTTACCCTCACACATTAGATGAAGTATTTCCCGAGGAAATACATACAGATATAATAGACTAATTTGCTCTCAATGCTGGCACTGTCGACACGGAGACTTTGCTATGGGAAGCATTTAAAGTGGTAATTAGGGGACAATGTATATCTAAACGAGCTGGGGTTCTTAAAGCAATAATACTTACACTACAGACCATAGAGAACCAGATCCGGGACTTGGAAACCAGTATCTGTGCTGAAGACACATCTGCACTTTTGGCTCAACCTAGAACTAAATTGGTTGAATATGACGAAGAGGCACAAAGGGAAGTAAAATATTTAGGGATATATTCTGAAGCGCGGAGGTATGGCGAAGGGGACAGACCAGGTCGGACACATGCAGGCATGCTTGGAAAATCACGATCTACTGCCTATATCCCTGAATTACTAACACAGCAGGGTGAAATGGTCAGGGGTCCAGAGGCTGTTCTCGAGGAATTCTCCTCTTTTTATGGCCACTTACACACAGCCATGCAAACCAAATGTCCAAAGGGAATGCAAGCCTATTTAGACTCTGTGGCACTAGTCAGGTTTAATGATAGACACAGGGAATATATGCACCTACCATTTACACTGGAGGACGTAGTCGCAGTCAATAAAGGTTTACCACGAGACAAGGCACCTGGGTCAGACGGGCTCACAACCACTTTTTATAAAGCATATACAGAAGAGCTTGCGCCAAGACTTTTGGCTGTATATAGGGAAGCTCATGAACAGGGCACACTACCACAAACAATGCGTGAAGCCATAATTATTACCCTGTTGAAACCAGGTAAACCAGACACTGATCTAAATTCATATCGCCCTCTATAACTCATAAATGTGGATGTTAAAATACTCACAAAATTATTAGCGAATAGGTTGCAATCCTTGCTTTCCATTATAGCCCTGCCGGATCAATCGGGTTTCATACCTGGTAGATCCACGTCTCATAACTTGAGAACCGTTTTCTCCACCCTGCACTACCTCCAGCAAGATGTGCAAGCAGCTGCAGTGTTTTAGATGCGACGAAAGCGGTTGATTCGATTGAGTGGCCCTATTTGTTTAGAATTTTGGAGAGGATGGGATTGGATCCCCTTTTGGTTAAATGGATTAAACTGCTATACAATGGCCCGTCGGCCAGGATAATAGTGAATGGCCTCATATCCAGTCCAATCCAGATTACTCGAGACACAAGGCAGGGGTGCCCCTTGTCACCTCTCTTGTTTGCTATTGCAATGGAGCCATTGCCGCATGAATACAGCAGCACCACACAGATAAAGGTATAGGGTGTGGCGCTAGAAGCCTCCTTATATCACTGTACACGGATGATGTCACCCTATAAAAAGCTGATACTAGAAAAGAAGAGTATCTACTTTTCAAATAAGAATCAACAAGCAGGCAACGCCAGCAAAGCTCTAGTCTCAACATTAAAAAAGCTAGTTAAACTCCCGGAACCACATAAAAAGACATTGATGCAGCCTTCTGTAATCAACTAGCAGGGTTTTTCAAGAATAAGGTAGAAACCATCTTCAAATCACTTCTAGACGGGGAAGTTAGCACTATAGCAACACCTGCCGCAATCCCCGCAACCCCCTCCGCTGTCTTAAGCTCGTTTGAACCACCAAATAAGTATGGGCGAATTTTGCGAATCTCGCGTTCGCGAATTTTGCGGATTTGCGAACTCGCAATCCGCAAAATCCGCGAATTCCCGCGAATTTGCTGATTTTTTTATTTTTTATGTTCGCACGGGTTTCTGCAAGTTCGTGAGGGTTTTGTACAATTTCGCAAATTGCGAAATTGTACAAAACGCGTGCGAACTTGCAGAAACCCGTGCGAACACAATGTGCCCAGTAGGGTATGTGCCTCTTGTGTGAATAAAAGGTCAGAGAAAGATCAGTTCAGCAGATGAAGATAAAGAAGCTCCTGGTCACAGGAACAGCACGGGTATTGCGCTCGTGAAAGTCAAGGATGCAAAGCCTATCCAGCATCACAGCTGATTTTCCACGGTAGATTTGGGAAGAAGGCACACCTGTCCAGCCTCGACGACGCTCACGATTGTTTTTGGGCTAATGAATGAGTCACTGAATTTGAGCATCAACTAGTTCGAGCGACCATGTGTGTGTTACTATGCAATCGCCCCGAAGGGCGCAGGGGTCCCTTGAGTGAGCTGCAGACCTGTGCCCAGCCATGCAACTATTTTACAATGGCGCCAGCAAGCTGCCAGCGCCGTTGTAAAATAGTTACAAAGTTAGCTTGCACAGGAAGCACTTAGATAAAATAAAGCAGCACCTGCTTCATTTTATCTAGTGGTTCCTGTGCAAGCTAACTTTTAAACTATTTTACAACGGCGCTGGCAGCTTGCTGGCGCCATTGTAAAATAGTTGCATGAGTGGGAGTTCAACTTTTCAACCCGTTACGTTTGCGGATTTTTTTTTCCGGATTTTGCGGGAAATCCGCAAAATTCGCGGATTGCGTATTTCCCGAAAATCCGCAAAATCCGCGAGCGTAACGGATTTCCCGCTCACACTTACCACCAAACAGAGAGCAAGTAGAGAAGGTAATCAAATCAATTAAATCCGGAGTGCCATCTGACCCATGTCCTCCCAGCATATTCCACATGGCACCTGACATAATAAGCTAACAACTAGGGGCCCGATGTAGGTAGCCCTTTACCGATCGGAATCGGTCGAAAATACTGATTTTCGGCCGTTTCCGATCGGTAAAGGGCTATCGAGATGTAGGGGCACATTTTCGGTAATTTTACCGAATCGTTATCATTACCGAATCGGTAAATTTACCGAATCAGTAATATTTACTGATTCGGTAATGATAATGATTCGGTAAAATTACCGAAAATGCAATGTAGGTAGCCAATGTTCCATCAGCACATGGCTTACAGAATCGGTAGTTTACCATGGAATACAAATCCATGGTAAAATACTGATTCCTGTGTACATGCACATCTGTGCATGTACACATGTGCCATGTGACAGACAGACGTGCCCTTAGGGCATGTCTGTGTGCCACATTGCACACATGCCCGTTTTGGGGGTGCTAGAGGGTGTCAAAGTGACACCCCCTGCACCCTTGCCAAATTCGGTATTTACCGATTCGGTAAATACCGATTCGGTATTTGACTTTAATCCTATGGGCTTCAAAGGCCCATAGGATTCAATAGCAAATTTGTAAGGAATTTGTAAGGAATCTGTAACGATTCCAGATGTTGGGACCTACATCCCATTTACCGATTTTGAAATACCGAATCGGTAAAATTCGGTATTTCAAATTCGGTAAATGGGATTTACCTACATCGGGCCCTCAGTATTCTTTTTAAAGGGATTATCAGGTATGGGGTCTTCCCAGACGCATGGAAGCGAATATCCATTTTTACATTGCAGAAAAAACCCAATCTAGATCCCAATGACAATAACAGCTACAGACCAAGAGCAAGGATCCCCCTCCCGTCCAAAATCCTGGAGAAAATTCTAAACTCCCAACTATAACGAACTTTATTGAATCGGCGAACCTACTGGACTCCTCGCAGTATGGTTTCCAACAAGGTCATGGTACGTAATCTGCCCTGATCATGGCAGCTGAGGAGATTCGGGCTACACTGGACACGGGTGCCAAGGCCCCCTTGATCCTGTTGGACCCGTTGGTGGCCTTTGACACCATGAACCACGATATCCTAATCAGGAGGGAGTTAAGAATCCTAATGGGAGTTAAGAACTCTGCCCAAACACTGCTTAGATCCTTTCGAAACAACAGATACCACTACGTTCAGATAGGGGACTCTCGCTCAGAAGAATTCACCTTGCCTTGTGGGGGTCCTTAAATCCCACATTGTTTAATCTTTACGTAACCCCTCTGGCCAAGATCATCAGGCAATTCGGCTCCACAATTCTATCCTACGCATATGACACCCAAATTGTGGTGTCTATTGCCAGCCATTTAGAGGAAACAGCCGAGCGCTTCAACCAGTGTATGTCCCACATTAATAACTGGATGGGATCTCACTGTCTGAAGCTTAACAGCTCTAAAACTGAGGTACTACTAGGATCGGACACATCTTTTTTGGGCCCAAAATTGGTGCCCCTCCAGTATGGGTGCTGTCCCTACTCCAGTCCAGAAAGTAAGGAACCTAGGCGTTATATTTGATAACAGACTGACCTTCCAACAACAGGTCAACAAAGTCTTCTCATCAGTGTTCCTCACTCTGAAAATTAATCCGTAAAGTACGCCCCTTTATTCCACCTGAAGCTGCTAAAACACTAGTGATAGTCCTAGCCTTGGACAAACTGGACTATTGTAATGCACTATATCTAGGCCTGCAGAAACAACATATGATCAAATTGCAGCGAGCACAAAATGCTGACACCAGACTACTGCTAGACATTCCCAAGTTTCAATCCATCTCCGAAGGTCCAGGAAAAACTTCATTGGCTTCCTATTAAGAAAAGGATAGTCTTTAAGGCCCTATGCTTAGCATACAAAGCTGGACACGGAAAAGGACCAACTTTCCTGAAACAACACCTCACCTGGTACCGTCCATCAAGGCAACTACTTTCAGCACAGAGCAAACTCCTCCAGACACCTAAATTTAAGAAAGTCAGCTGGGGAGGAAGAAGCTTTGTACCGGGCACTGTCAGGTTATGAAATTCGCTCCCACTAAATATCAAAAGCTGCCATACACTGTTCGGTTTCAGAAAACTTTTAAAGACATGGCTATTTTCTAACTAATACGCGACTTCCGGCTTTCCTCCTCCACAAAGCGCCTAGACGCTCCAGGGCAATCGTGTGCTATATAAATTTCAAAATCAAATCAAATCATATCTTGAATCCCATGCAGAATCTGGATACAGTATTGCGTGAATTCATCAAATTCGGGGTCTGGCTGGCATATTGAGCCAAATCGGTTGTATTCCCATTAACAAACAACACCGCAAAAGTAACCTCTGAGTTCCCATTATATTGGGAAGCTGAGAAAGTGAAATATCTGGGGATCTGGATTAGTAGGGACGTACAGGAAGTAAGGAACTTAAACTATGGTAGAGCAATCAATTGGCTAGAAGAGAAAAGTGCAGTGTGGACTAATCTTCCACTGTCCCTTCCAGGAAGGATCGCATTGATAAAGATGGTCGTGTTACCAACATTTTTATATCTATTTGTGAACCTGCCGCTAATACTTACACGGGCCATTTTAAAAACAATGCGCTCATGACTAATATCATTGGCTTGGGCGGGAGGGCAAGCTCGAGTATCATGGGAACTATTGACTCTGCCACTTAAGCAGGTGGGACTAGGGGCTCCCGACATAAAGCTGCATGAACTCTGTGCACAAGCACAATTCTTACATTATTGGGTTTACCAAACGCCGTTTCAGCCACTAGTTGCAGTAGAGAAGGATGTGGTGGTGCCGGTTCCTTTGCATGTGGCCATATATCAGGCATATAAACGACCTGTGGATGGCATTGAAACCCCTGAAACTCTCAGATGGGCCTGGGACGGGTTGCGAGGCGAGCAGGCGTGCAGATACTATATGACCCCTCAATACCACTAGGCCAAAATCCAATGCTACCTAACATACGCGATGAAATTAGCAAAAAGGTGTCCCAAAAGATGCAACTTAATACTTTTGAAGATCTATACTCTGAGGGGCTGTTCAGAGAGCCCCCGACGGCAGAGGAGGGTCAGGTAGTCTCCTTAACGGAGACATTTCCTCATCATAAACAGCGTGCTGCCTGTAGGACACTACATGCGGAGTTCCCTGCTCAGCCACCATCTCTGGCGGTCCTAGAAAACTTGCTTCGCACGTCATCGCCGCATAAACTCATCACTAGGCTATACACGCGTATGCAGTCTGACGCCCCAGTAACGAAGCCATGTGCTCGCCATAAATGGGATGCAGAATTACCAGACCCCCTGACTGAGGAGCAATGGCCCTATTGCTTTACCCAACTGACTGAACTATCCCCCAATTACAGACTCCGCCTAATCCACTTCAATGTTTTACACAGATACTACAGGACACCACTGAGCTTAAACCGTATGGGACTAAGAGATAATGACTGTTGTTGACGATGTGGGCTACATTCCGCCTCCTTCCTGCACATGGCCTGGGAGTGTCAAGCACTCTTTGACTACTGCACTACAATTTTCACATCTATTAATCAGATCCTGAGCATAGAAGTATGACCAACTCCAATAGTGGGTCTGTTGGGTTACGTTAAAGATACACATGTTAAAAAACGCACATGGCATGCCCTAATGTTATTGTTTGGCAAGCGCCAGATTGCCATTAATTGGGGGAGAAGGAGGAAACCTAAGATTACGGAATTGATAAGGGAGGTTAGCTATTGTCATATCCAGCTTGCTACATTCTGGGAATTGATGCTGCCCACCTACCGACCTAGAGAGATCTGGGAACCATTCATTGCTTGGGTTCAGGAATGAACCACTACAAGCAGCAGCTGTCGAAGAGTTGGTCACTGGAGATGCAGAAGTGAAAGCCCCTTAATATGTGGAAACTGCTGTGTATGGAGTCCATGGAACACAAGTGCATTTAAATATGTCTATCTTTTGTACTGGTAGTCTGTCTGTTGACATATTTTACGTTCATGTTAATGTCATGTGAAAGGGACACATCGCCTGAAAGGACACCTGCTGTCATCTGTGAGAAAAGCATGTTCTCTACGATTGTATAATGAAGCCAAACACCTCAGTTGGTTTGTTGTTGTTTACGATATGTAATGTATCGATATGAAAATACCAATAAAGAAAATCTAAAACCTTTAAAAAAAAATAAGTGCCTAACCAACGTTGTCAGTGTCATGGCGTGTAACTTCTCACAATCCATACAACCTGCACATTGTTTGGACAACAAAAATGGAGGGTTTGGTGTCAAGACTGACGCAGTAACCCTGCTCACCTTGTTCTTTGGGGCGACCTGCTGTGCTCCGTGATACCGCTGCTTGGGACATCGCTGTTGCTGCCTGCAGTCCTCCCGCCGCCGCATACCACCACAGCGGCCGCAGGACTACAACTCCCTGGGGGCATAGCGGCAGGAGCCGCCATCGTCAGTTCCCGCCACCGGAGGCGCTTGAAATTGCGCGCACTCCCCGCGTCGCGGGAGCGCCCGGGGCCAAGCCCGGGCAAAGGGCGGGCCCTCTACGGCCCTCATCGGCCAGAAGAGGCTGGGCTGGGCCCGAGATCTTGGTCCCTCATCGGAGTAAGTAGTGATCTATCTTCTACTATAGTCCGCCATTGCTATTATTGTATTATGGCCACAGCTGCTACTAGCCCCGCTATTGCTGGACTGGATAAAAACGGAGGTATGCTAAATCGGACCCTGGATGACTATTTTCTTAAATCAGCTCCTGAGGGCAATAAGGAAATGCTGCTAGCAGAGCGGCGGGCAGATCGTCGTCATTCAATTGAACGTATCAAAAATAGGACTCTGTCTGAACCTATAATGTCTGTCACCTTGGAAGACGATTTGAACACCACATTGACAGGCAACATATCACCAACTGCTAGTGTGCCCCTACTACTTAAAGAATGTTTAGCTCCTGCCGTGTCACCTACGCAAACCCAATTAGAACTATTAACTGCGACAAATGATCTCCCTAGTATATCTAAAACTCCCAAAACTATGATTTCGCCTACAATCAGACCAGGCAAGGTAGTAAGAGGTAAAAACTGGAGGCCATTGCCACATAAAATACATGGGCCTCCACCTCCCAAAAGGAGACGAAAAACAACCAACACAAATAAGCCCAAATTAAGTCACACTGGTTTTGGAAAGAAAGTGAACCCTGTTACCACCATGACTATGGGAGAACTTGCCACCAAGCAACCAATAGCATCTGGCTCAACCATCCCAACACTTGTGATACCATCGCCCCAAGCTGTCATAGAGCCAGATATCACCCATATTCCAATGGAAGAAGGTCTGCAACCAGCCTCCCCTAAGACTCTTTTGGACAATATAGAACTGATTGTGCGAAGCTACATGCTTGCCTTAGCTGAAAGATTTAAGGGAATGGAACTAAGGTTGGGAAAAATAGAGGGGGATCTGACAACAATTGGGAATTCTGTCAGGTCATTAGGGCCCCTGAAAGCGTCACATCCTCAAAAACCTGCTATGTCACTGCATACCCTCCCAAAAGATGTGGTGGTTGTAACATCCTCCACTACTGGCAATAATCAGATAGCAGTAACTCCAGCTGCTTCTAACCATTTGCTCGCAGGTGTGCCTTCAACTGTGAGCCACCCCTCTAATAAACCCAAGCCAAAACAGCCAACAACATCTATGGGTAAACCAAACGCAATATCAATCAGTAATACTAATACTCCAGCCAATACCCAGGTAAGGGAACCAAGCATCCCCTTAAATAGACCCCCAAGATCAGATGAGAATGAGACCAACTATGTAAGAGGGGGACAGGCTAGGAGACCACCCATGGAACTCCCGCCGGAAGCTCTGCCGTACGTGGTTGTACTTACCGGGGTTCCTGAATTGTCAAATGGCAAACGGGAAGGCTATTTCCAACTAAAAAACAAGATAATGCACTGGCTATCATTGTATAGACCCAAAACTAACCAGGTAAATGGTGAAATAGTTCATGTTCGTCGTTTGTCTTGGCTGGGTGGAAGATCAAAGGATATAGGGGGTGACATTGTTGTTATAAACTTCAGGGATAGAAAAGCAGTTCAGTACATTTTGAATTGGCCTTTTGGTAATGAAAATAATTGTATTGTACCGCGTCCCTTGACGTATTTTTATCCTAGATCCACAGTATTTCCCCCCCAACACTTAAACAATAACACCCATTTCACCAATCACTTTTTCAACATGGAGACTGCCAGGAACCCCGCATACATCCATCAGACAGTTCCAACTTCCGCGACGCATGGGTGGAACACCATACCGATAGGCCGTAATATAGGAGAAAACGGTAACATGACCCATTTGATGCCATTTACTCCTTTAGAGTTAACAAACAGGTTTGAGGCATTCAGTGGTATGGAGGAATGTGATTGATGCTTAAAGAGCACAGAGGATGTCGGGAGGATTGAAAATGTACTATGCACCACGAGGTTGTACAAAGAAAAGGGTACTAGTTGTTCAAAGACAGGGCTATGTATTGTTGCAACTGTTGACGATGTGAATAGTAGTTTGCCTGTTATTCTACCTTTAGTCCCCTTTGGGAGAAAAGAGGGCTCCCCATTGCTTATACCTGCTATAAGGCTAGAAAGTAGAGATGATGTAAGAGGAATTGAAAACGACCCATGTATAGTAAAATATAATGAAGAAAAAGTGATTAGTGGTCCTATGTGGGCTTAGGTGCTGATGGTCCAAGTAATGATGAAGATATTAGTAGTTTCTCTGCTGTCTTACCTGTAGCGCTTCAGGATTCAAACGAGGGATCCCCCTTGCTTACACTTGTTTCATGGAATATAGCTGGGGTGCGTGCAAAACTATGCGATCCCGACTGGAATGAATACATGAATTCTTTTGATATCTGTGTGTTACAGGAGACCTGGGCCACAGCACAGATGCACAGGGTTGGCTACAAAACCTACCAAACAGTGGCTGTGCCTTCTACAAGAGGTCGTGCATCCGGAGGCCTACTAATATGGATCAGTGTATCTATCAAAATAGGCATAAAAATGCTCAACACTGATTCCCCAGACATTCTCTGTCTGGAAGTAACTACAGCGGATAACAGGGTGATTCACCTCTTTAATGTATACAACAGCCCTCAGTCTTCCCATAAGGAATCATTGTGTATAGGGAAGCTAGATTCACTTATGGATTCACTAAGAATAGGCGCAAGTGTCATCTTATGCGGGGATCTGAACTGCAACTTCGAACCAATTACAGATATAGTACAATTGTTCGAAGACGAGGACACTGCCAATGGAATACCAGTCCTGAATGAAAATAGAATGGTGGCTGGCACTGCATTGGCTCTGCAGATCACAAGGCTGTTGACTTCCCATGGCCTGAGAGCATGTAATGGGCGCATGCCATCTGATAGCCCGAAAGCCCCTACCTTCAAGAGACATGAGTATGAAAGTAAATTAGATTATGTCATAGTCTCTCTTGACCTGTGGCCTTTCACAGAAGATCTAAAAGTTAAAAAGAGATATGAAAGTGACCACTTCCCTCTGGAAACAAGCTTCCAACAAAGTATGTTAAAGGGGCCAGGAGCTACGGAGGTAGGCTATAGCTCAGCATCCTCATCTAGAAAAGACAACATTGTCCTTAGTAATAATCGTAGGGCAGTTAAATGGGCCTATGTATTGGAAAAAGAGGATTTATTGGCCAATATATACAGTACCTTTGTAGATACCCTAAGCTCATACTGTCCGTATAGCTGTGATCCCAAAGATTTTATAAATTTGCATAAATCCCTCTTCAGCAAATAACTAGTACTCCTCACAAAAATACCTAAAAAAGGTGCAGGCTCGACCAACGCAAAAGTCACAGGCAAACCTTGGTACAACAGGGAATGCCGTCTTGCTAAAACTGCACTGATTAATGCTGTTAAAAGGGAAGGTCCATTAGAAATCAGAGATAAAAGGAAGGCTTACAACAAAACTATAGTAAGAGCTAAATCTTCTTGGGATGAGGAAATATGGCTCAGCATGCTAACAGTCGCTAAAAACAAGGACCAGAGACAATTTTGGGAAATAGCAGCTAAGGGAAAAAATCGTGAGAAAGGTTCCAGGGAGGTCTACTTAGATGAGGATACTTGGGTTAAACATTTCACATCACTATACGAAGCCAAAACTCTAATTGATGTTGTTGCAACAAACGCACCCACTGTCACAATACCAGCTAATACCCATCCGGTAGTGTTCAGTATACATGAAACAGAGACAGCAATTGCCACGGTAAAGAAAGGGAAGGCGCCTGGATTAGACAAAATTCCGGGCGATCTCTATCTGTGCAATGTCGAGGTTTGGGCACCCTATTTGAACCATCTATTTAACATAGTTGCAGCTAGCGACCATATTCCGGACACATGAAACGGCGCAGAAATTATTACCATTTTTAAAAAAGGGGATCGTGGCGACCCAGCCAATTATCGCCCCATTAGTCTTTTAGACATAACGCAGAAGATCTATGCTAGACATATTTTAAACCGAATAAAATCATGGCTGGAGGATGAGTCAGTTTTATCCAAATATCAGGCGGGATTTAGGAATAAAACAAGTACTATAGATCAGGTATTTAGGCTATGCTGCTTGTATTGGAAATATGTCATCATTCGCAAGGGTCACTTGTATGTGACCTTTGTAGACCTGCGAGCAGCATTTGACCTAATTCCCCGTGATTTACTCTGGGAAACTCTGAATAGGCAAGGGCTGCCAGGCGAATTGTTAAAACTCGTAATGGGCTTGCACCAGGAGAATTATGCCAAAGATAGGTGGGGCCCAAATGGGGAACTTACAAACCCAATCCCCATAAAACGGGGAGTACGCCAGGGATGCGTACTGGCCCCCACCCTTTTCTCCCTATACGTAAATGACATTGCAGCCTATATGGAAAATTGTGAGAATGATTCGCCCCGATTAGGAGGAGAACGTGTTGCGTCCCTCCTTTTCGCGGATGACACAATTTTAATTTCGCAAACACCACGCAGCCTTCAGATCCTCTTGGACAGGTTCCAACAGTACTGTACTATGAAAGGATTAGAAATCAATATAAAAAAAACAAAATACATGGCACTAAACCCGCACAAAACTTTTAAAAGGAATCTAATGTTAAACAGACAAAAATTAGACTACGAACACAGTTTTACATATCTGGGAGTCCTGATAGAGTCTTTAATGGGATGGGGCCCACAACTAGAGAAATCAAAACTGGTGTTTAAACAAAATTGTTTTCCTATATTGCAGAGACACAACAAAAGTGTCAATAAGGCGGTCACCCCAGCAGTAGAGCTTTTTAGATATAAGGTTCAATCAGCTTCACTGTATGGGGCGGAAATTTGGGGGCCAGTATGCAAGAAAACTTTTGAAGCACTCGAGAATAAGTTTATTAGGGGTCTTTTAAAAGTTCCAACTAATACCCCACTGATCCCCTTATTTCTTGACTTAAATATCAAACACACAGACCATCATGCAATATTGAGACCAGTATTGTTGTGGGTCAGATTATGGACAACTATTGAACTATTAGATTATAAAAATGGCTTGAAAGAGGTCCTTGAACTTGATAGTGACAGGAAAATCTTTTGGTTTAAACATGTAAAAACCTGGTTAATCAAGCTCGGACTAACGCACTTCTGGAATGAGCCAGGATCTTTAAACTCAGTTTCTAAGAAAATAGTCAAACTGTCTTTTTGGTCATATGTGAGCAATGATTCCGTGTACATAAGAACACATGGTCCTCTTACAGAAAAATTCCTTATGGTAAAAAATGAGGCATCTTTTGAACAATTTTTAGATGAAATCGAGCCACCACTGGCCAAATCTCTGTATTTAAAATTTAGATATGGAACATTGAGATCCAAAGCAACAGAGAAAAGTTGGGGGAAAACAGACAATGACAGTTGCAGTTTATGTACCAACAACCAAAGGGAGGATATCTATCACATATTAATTTTCTGTCCTAACTATGTTAAAGCAAGGAAAAGATGGATAGTCCCCTTGTGCCGCAATATTGGTTCTATTTCACATAGGGAAGCTGGTAGGATCCTAAGTACGGACACTAGCCAAGTACTTGTGTTCGGAATCAGCAAATTTTTATTGTCCGTTTATTATATCAGAAGGAAACTAAACCTCTTATTTTAAATAAGGAAAACTGCCACCCTGATATCTTGTAAATCATGAATTATGCCTAGCTATCTGTGTCTTCCCAAAATTCCCGGCTGTTATAACCAATTTAATGTTTTTTTAATGTGATTTTTAAACATTTTAACATATTTATTAATTTCACGCGCCAAATATAAAATTGTAATGTTGTGTGTCCTAATATGACTAAATGTTGCTCCTATAACGGGGTGTTCAACCATAATGAATTGTAAGCTTTATATGTGGTGAATTTTATCATGTCTTGTCATATTTTACTGTATCTTTTATGTTGCAAGTCAACGAAATAAAGATTAAAACTGAACTGAACTGACTCAGGACACCCCATAGGATATGTTGACCCATAGACCAGCAAGCTCAGAGTGCCACTGTAAGCCCCCGTAACCTATCAGGGAGCAAATAGTTTCTGGCAACCACTGACCATGACAAACACCAGGAGCGGAAAAACTTCCTAGGACGCCAACGGGCGGTGCCGTGAGGTGAACGGTGGTACTTTGTGTGGCAGAGGGGGAGCGCCGGGAGACTCCCCGAACTACAGCCCCCAGCAGCCTCAGGGGCGGCGTGCCCGTGACGCGCCTGGAGCGCCCAGAGGCGCTAGAAAAACGCTGACCTCCCTCTCGCCCCGCGAGTCGCGCGCGGGAGCGACCGGGAGAAGCCCGGGACAAGGGCGGGACAGTCTTTGGCAGTCGTTGGCAGGAGGAGGCAGGGCAGGGCCAGAGACCCTGCTCCTCGCAATGGGGAAACACAAGCTGAATGTGAACGTTGGTGAAGGTAAGAAGGCCAAGGTACCTAGGAAATCGGAGACTATCATATCTTACCTGACATCTGCTGTGGGGGCTCTTAATGACGAAATTGCAAATGCGGAAAAGAACTGGGACTTGACCAGCCCACTACAGAGTCCGGGGACCTAATCGATCTAGTTGTCCCCGAGTCTGCATCCCATATTCCACTAGAACCCAATGTTGTTGTTAGGGCTCCTACCATTCCTCCCGCATCCAGGATTATTACCCCACCTCCTCAACCAAGTAGTGAAACTGTATATCATGAACTGGCTAATAACATACCACCTAAAGCCAAACACAAACGAGGCAAGACAATCCGTAAGGGTGACTCAGGTAGTGCGGATAACCTGATTTCTGAGGATGTTCACGCCAACCTGGTCGAAGTGATCGAGGGCTTATTTGAATCGCGGTTGGAACCATTGTTGGTAAACATAGCGAAAGACATTGTGGACACCCTTAAATCATGTGTGAATAACATTATGAGTAAATGCGACAAGATTGATAAATACTTATATGAGCGCAATGCACCCAGCGAATAGCACCTTAAAAGCAATTTAACACCTGAGCAACAAAGGAGGGTCTCTACGACAACTAATGAGACTACTAATGAGCCAGTTAGCTCGCATACGCAATCGCATAGCACTAACTGTGCCCCTATGGTCATAGCACATGAGGATAGGATTGCATCTTTGCGGGGGGCACAAAAAGCTGACGGTGCGGGGGTTGGGGCACCAAGTGTGGCAGCGACTCCAATAGCTCAGGGGCACCAACTCAATGACTCCCGTAAAAGACAGACCCGGGCAGTGAATCTCCCACCGGATGCTGCCCATTTAGTTGTTATTTTGACCGGGATCCCGTGCCTCAAACCACACCAGAGTGAATCTGAATCTGAGCTGCTAAACAGAACTAGAAATTGGTGTTCACAGTTCAGTAGTGGGAGTGTGGATGTGGGCAGACACATTAAAGCTGCTCGGAGGGTGGATTGGGTGGGAAGGAGGGTGAAATGTATTCCCGGAGATTGTGTTATTGTTAACTTTGACAGATGTAACATAGCAGATACTCTGCTCTGGGATGGTTCTGACCTAGTTGGTGATGGTATCAGACCACTCACATTAGGGTATTTTTATCCCCTCCCACACACCCCCAGCCGAGATTATCCCACCCACCTATCCCACACCTGTTAGGAAAAGCAGGACGGATAAGGGCTCCGCCACATATAACCTACCAAACCCAACAGGCTCTACTGCGGGTGAGACCAAATCCCGTAGCAGCTCCACCCACCCAAGAACATTACATTGGCAGTCAGGGGGCAGGGATCTTACTCAGTAACAGGTTCTCCCCCTTTCTACTGACTCCCCCCTAGATTCCAACGATTGACAACCATCCGCCATGCCCCCTATTATGGAGGTCACCCCTGCTCATAGGAATCGCCACATATCAGTGGTAAGCTGGAACATCGCAGGGCTAGGGAAGAAAGCCACAGACGCTAGATGGTTACATTTTGTGTCCCAATATGAGATTTTGGGTTTCCAAGAAACGTGGGATGTCAGTGATAACTTTTTCTTGGACGGGTTCCGGAGTTTTTCAGTCAAGGCAAGGGGAGGGTGGCAGGCATAAAGGAGGGCTGCACATACTTTTCTCTTTAAAATTGGCGGGAGTCACTACTAAGATTGATTGTACTTCTGATAACATCTTATGCATTGAGTGGGCCAGGCCAAATTCTCCGCTAACCTTGATAGTTAACCACTATAATGCCCCCACAAGGGATAGAAACTGCTCACATTTGAAGTCTCTATCTCTGTTTTTATTATCATATAAGTCAAAGCAACATGCTTCATTCGATATCCTGTTAATGGGAGATTTTAACGTCCACCCATGTGGCTGGGGTTGTTTGGCCAAAGAGGTACTGGGCCCCCCGGGAGCTGTCAGTACTCACTTCGAGCACACTGCACAGGGGGCGGACCTGGAAGACCTACTAGCAAATCTAAATTTATATGAGGCTGAAGGGTCATGGGGTGATGAGAGGGCACCGACTTTTGTAGGCAGGATGCCAGTACAATCATCGATTACATTTTCATTACCCCCGGGTTAATCGACATGGTGGTAGCCTATGAAGTGTGTACTTCCCCTTTCAATGACCATAATCCTGTAGTCTTGACCCTGGACATGGGTAGCAACATTGTCACCCAGGTTGAGCGTCTGGGGGACGGTGGAGATACCCTTGTCCCTAGGGAGCGGGGCCCCAGATTGAATTCGGCAAAGGTTGTCCCGGAGAACTTTATGGACAACCTTCTACATAACAGACAAGCTGACATTACAATTTGCATGGACAGCACATCTGAAGGCACTGCCATCATTACTTCCTTCACCTCTATATGTACACAAATCAGCCATGACCTGACGACCACAAAGAAACGAGCGGATTCATCTAGCCCCAGATGGTTTGACAGGGAGTGCTCAAAAAAACATAATGCTCTCCTTCAGGCTCTTAAACAGCAGCCTAGAGATAGGGAGTTGGTGGGCCGGCTAAGAAAAGAATATAGGCAGGCTACCGAGACACGCAAAAAAACAATAAAAAGTGAGGCCTGGGGCAGTTTAACATCGGTTAGTGTACTGAGAGACAGTTCCCAATTCTGGATGATCTTAAATCACCCTTACTTTGCCACCTCCAATAGCACTGTTCTGGATTGTGTGATACCTGAGGATGCCTGGGTGAACCATTTTAGCAAAATATATAATAGTGAAGATCTGCCAGCTACACCCCATCCCCATCAGCCTTTCACTGAAGCATCTCCTCTGTCCTTTTCTGAATTTGAGGTTATCAGGGCAATTGAAGAAATGACCAAACATAAGGCCCCGGGACCAGACGGAGTCCCTGCAGACCTATACAGCTCCCAGTCACTATTATGGGCCAAAATCTTAACTAATGTTTTTAATTCAACTGTTAATGCGGGGTTCCCAAAAACCTGGTCCACCTCAACCATTATCCCTATATTTAAGAAGGGCTCTAGATCCGATCCGGCCTGTTACAGGCCGATCTCGCTAATTGACTCTGCCGTAAAGATTCTTGGCAGAGTCCTTCTACACAGATTAGGCGACATTATTAAGGAGAAGGGAGTGCTCTCTGACCTGCAATATGGTTTCAGAGAGAAACGAGGTACAATAGAGCAGTGTTTGAATCTCCACATGCTGGTCAGTAAATACACTATGGCAAAGGAGGGCCATTTACATCTGGCCTTTATGGACCTCTCCTCGGCCTTTGACTTGGTCAATAGGGCCAAGTTATGGGCCATACTGGCTGGCATTGGGATTGATCCCCCTCTAGTAGATTTCCTGGCCGCACTTCACGCAGACCTATCAGCTACCATTAGAACTAACCGTGAAGGCAGTACCACCAGACCTTTTAGTTCCAGAAGAGGTGTGAGGCAGGGCTGTATTTTAGCCCCACTTCTGTTCACCTTTTATATTAACTCCCTAGATAAAGCCTCGGAGGGGTCCACACCTGATATCCCTTACGTGGGGGGGTCCTCAGTAACCGTACTCCTCTACGCGGATGACGCGGTGCTCTTAGCCCGCACAGGGGTGGGGTTACAGAGGCTTCTTGACGCATTTGGTCACCTTATGTCCTCGTTAGACCTCTTGGTCAATAACAAAAAATCACACATCATGCTGGCAGGGAAGCGACCAAGGCCAAAAAAGCTGAAATCTTTTAGCATCTGTGAAGAAGGGATTTCGAGGGTACAAGTGTTTACCTACCTGGGTGTGATATTTGAAGAGAAGGGCTCATGGACCCCACAGGTGGATGCGAAATCTTTAGCTGTCACTAGATCCACCTCCGCACTTTTGAGTTTTGCTAAGCGTCTTGGGTCTCGACCGATGGAGGCATTATTGAAGGTTTACAAAACCAAATGTTTATCTATAGCCTCCTACGGAGCTCCATTGTGGGGCTACTCACACTGTGGCAAACTACAGACAGCAGAAAATCACTTTCTTAGGTCCTTATTGGGTGTTCCACAATCTACACCAGTCCTATCAATACACACTGAGTTAGGGTTGGGATATATCACTGACTTGCTCCAACTAGCGCCCCTAGTATGTTGGACCAAAACCTGGCTGAATAAGGACATTACATTGAACCATACTATTCTTAGGGACTGCATGTCCTTGGATAACGCCTCAAAAATCCCGTGGTTGGAATACGTAAAGGGGGAGATGAGCAGACTTGGCAGACCTAACCTTTTTAGTCACCCAAACACTATACTTAAGGAAGACCTGAAATGGATTAAAGAAAACTTTATGAGGAGGGCAGCTCAAACACGGGAGGAGAAAGAAGTAACTAAACCTAGAGTTAGAGCCATCTTTCTCCTTCTGACCACGCCCCAAATTGAACCTTATCTAAAAATCGTGAGCAGACCATTCCATCGCCATTTGCTCATTAGATTTAGGTTCAATATAATCCAATATTCCCTGGGTGATTTCCCTGTGTGGGGTGTTCCTGATGAGTCTACCCCGTGTAGCTGCGATAATTTTTCTGAGCAAACCCTCATGCATTTTGTCATGTTTTGTATCCACTACAAAGAGAGTAGAATGAGGTTCTTGGCACCCATTTTAAGAGACGCAGGTTTCGACCAGGTACGTCCTGCTCTACTTTATCTCCAGTTATTAGGTAGTACCAGGACAATCTTCGGGGTTGCTAGCTTCCTGGTCGCAGCCATGCGTACAAGGACCAGGAAGCTATCCCCGAGGCAACTGGAAGGGTGACCTTATCATCCGGTATTCCTGCTATTGTCTTTTTAACTATTTTTAACATTTTTATACTGTGTATGAATTATACTGATGTGAACCTTTATATCTATGTACATTGGACATCTCGACAGATTTGAACCCTCGATTGTTTTTTAACTTTATGAACTTTGTTAAATTGTAATCAATTTCTTTTTTTTGTTTTTTTTTGTTTGTTCCAAGACCTTTATTTTCAGTATGCACACCAGTTACACAGCTTCGCGCCTACAACCTCATAAGTCAAGGCAGGCGGCGTGTTGTTAAATTCAATAAACAGGAGCAGATTGCATGCATAACGTACGTGAAAGCACACAGCAAGCCGCCTACAACCACCGTGGGCCGGCCACGTTTGCGAAGTCAGTTGGTCTCAGTTTTTTAACCATTTTTATTTAAATAACACATGTCTACTATAACTTAATCAGTCCACTACCGCATTCCAACTCCAGCTCCACATTTCAAGAATACGACATATGTGAAACCACTGACCAGTAAGCCTTAGTTTAGCTATCAGCTATTCGCTAGTGATGTTATTTGCCCCTTAGTCCTCTATTTGTGCGTTTAAGTATGTGGTGAAATATGACCAGTAGTCTTTGGGTCTGGATCACGGTGGGAGGGATTCCTCGTAGGTCCTTAGAGTGTCCTGGCAATACGCCATGTCCTGTACCCAATGTTTGATTTGAGGTGTATGCGAGCTATCCCAGCACATAGATAGTCTGCGTTTGGCTAATAATATTGCTATGACGCAAAATTTACGTCGCGTCGCTTTCACGTTATGTAGAAGGCCCAATAGACAACATGTGACTGTGCATGCAATCGGAACTCACACCATTTCTGTCAGTTTTATTGTCACTTCTGCCCAGTAACCCTGTATCTTCACACAGTTCCAGGCTAGGTGTATAAAATCTGCCTGGTCATAGCCACATCGTTTACATCTTGCTTCCTCGCGTAATCCGTATCTGTATAATTGGGCAGGAGTGTAATATACCTGATGAAGGTACTTGAAGTGGATTATACGTAAGTTGCCATTTGGCGTCAGCATTTGCGTGAGTGTGCAAGTGGCCTCCCATTCTTTGTCTGTAAGAGGTGTGTCCAACAGCGTATTCCATTTACCCAGTGCCCTGGTAGCCTTGCGATCCAGTTCTGTCTGCGCTTGTGTATACAGTCGTGAGACCAAGTGTGAAGTGTTCGTGGAAGTGAGCAATAGTTGTAGGGTGTCTATCGTCTGGGGTTCGTTGGGGAACGTCGGAAAGAGTTGTTGCATCGCTCTTTTAAGTCTGTAGAATGTAAAGCGAAAGAGCGTCGTCTGGTTTTGGATAAAGGTTAAGTCCTGTTCTGTAAGAAAGATCCCGTCCTTGTAGACGTCACCCATTGTACATACACCAACCTGTGTTAAGAGGCTCATGCCCACTTTCTCACCAGTGACTGACAGATTCGGGTGATGATGTAGCGGCAGTGCCGGGGCGTAAAGTGGGAATTTATGCATCATGTGGCCTAGAATTCTCCAGGCAGCGTTGGTAGTGTCTATTGTGTTAATATCTTTATTATGGAGTGGGGGTCTGTTATGCGTTATGATAGCGTCTAATGGGATCGGGGCTGCATCGCCTTCCTCCACTGCTACGTGAGTCAGATATGGTGTCGGGTGGTACCAATGTGTGGCAAATTGGGCCTGTGCACATAGGTAGTATAACCAAAAATCTGGTACCCCCCAGCCTCCCTTATGAATAGGTAGCGTTAATGTATCCAGTTTTATGCGCGCTTTCTTACCTGCCCATATTAGCTTCAGGACCATGGATGTGATGCGTTTGAATACCTCTTTTGATGGCTGTATCGGAATGTTATTGAAAAGGTAAAGCAATTTAGGGAGTACTACCATCTTCACAATCGCCATCCTATTGGCCAGCGACAGTGGGAGTTGGATCCATCTTGAGATTTTATCTTCAAGTGTGTCAATCGCCCTACCATAGTTGGTTCGAATAACCACCTCGGGGTCTTGGTGGAACCAACTGCCTAGATAACGTATAGGGTCTGTCTGCCACTCTAGTGGGTATTCCGTCGCATGTTGTTGGGTGGAGTCAGTCAAGGGGAATATGGAAGATTTATCCCAATTAATTTGCAGCCCTGAGTACCCGCCGAATCGGATGTATACTCTCAGGAGTGGGTCTAGGTTGATAGCCGGGTCTCTGACATATAATAACATGTCGTCTGCATATAGGGATATATGCAGAGGCCTGTTTGGGAATTGAAGGGCAAGGTGGTGATATTTCTGTCTGACTATGCAGGCTAGCGGTTTCAGCGCCAGTGCAAATAGGAGAGGGGACAAGGGGCAACCCTGTCTCGTCCCTCTCTCTATGGCAATGGGTTCTGATATATAACCATTTATTTTAACTCTAGCCACTGGTTTGGTGTAAAGAAGTTGCACCCATTGGATAAAGATCCGCGGAAACCCCATTCTATGCAATATTGTTATGAGATATGACCATTCAATGGAGTCGAACGCTTTAGCAGCGTCCAGCATGATCGCTGCCGCCTTTGGTGGATGGTGTAAGGTAATGCGCAGTGGCAAACAATGTTCTGGTGTTGTGTGTGGTGTTTCTAGATGGAATGAATCCCGACTGGTCTGGGAGAACTAGTGTGGCCATAAGTGGTTGTAATCGGGTGGCAAGGACTTTGGCTAATATTTTAGAGTCCACATTTAAAAGTGACAGAGGGCGATAAGAGGTGCAATTTTCGGGGTCTTTACCGGGCTTTAACAGTGCTATAATCACAGCCTCTTGTAATGTGGCCGGTAGAATCTGTGCATCTAGGGCCTCTCCGAACATGTCAACTAAGTATGGAGTTAGTAGGTCACTGAATGTTTTATAGAATTCACAAGTGAATCCATCGGGTCCTGGTGCTTTCCCGTTTGGTAAAGATGCTATAGTTTCTGCAATCTCCTCTTTCGTCAGTGGCTGGGCCAAACATTGTCTCTGGTTATCTGACAACCAGCCAATGGCAATATCATCTAGATACTGTAATGTGTCTTGTTGCGTGGCAATGCGTCGTGAGGTATATAGGTCCTGGTATGTGCGCACAAAGCTCTGTAATATGCTTGGGTGGTCGGCGTGAGTGTGCCCATCATCTCCAACAGTCTTAGTAATTATTTGTTGTTTGCGGCCAGTGCATATTTTAGTAGCTAGAGCTCTCCCCGGTCGTCCACCTCCCCAGAATGTTCTAGCTGCGTGTCGTTTGTGTAGATATTTAATTTCGTCAGCAGCGAATTTCTGGTGCTCAGTAATAGTAGTTCTAATGTCGCTCAGTATGTGTGGGGTCGGGGTTAATTCGTATTGTCGTTCTAGGACACGGAGTGTAGATTCGCATCGTGCAATCTGTGCTCTGATGTCTTTTAGTATACCAGCGGTTGTGCCTATACAGACCCCCCGTATTGTTGCCTTAAAGGCTTCCCACAGGAGTCCTGTGTCTTCTGTGGTATCCGCATTAAGATTGAAGTAATCTTTGATAGCTTTACCAATGGTGTCAACGTATAGTGGGTCTGTGAGTGCGCCAGAATTGAAACGCCAACTGTATGGTGGCGGTATGTAATTTGGGATTCTTAATGACGGTTTGACAGGGTTGTGGTCAGATAACGTTCTGGGCATGTGAGTTACATCGTGTGTCCATAGCAAAATGTCAGCAGTACCCAACCAGTAATCAATCCTCGACCAGCTAGCACGTGGTATCGATGTGTGAGTCGCTGCGGTAGTTCCAGGATGTCGTGCCCTCCAGATATCTTGTAAAGATAAATCCCGTATGACATCTAGTAATTCAGTTCTAGCACGTGTGTGATGTTCCATTGTACCTTCTGACCTGTCGAGGGCATCGTTGAGGGCGATATTGAAGTCACCGCCCCATAGTAGTGTTTGATTCGTGTCAGTACTTAGGTAGTACCAAATGTCACTGAAGAATTCCGGTGTGTCCGTGTTCGGACCATATGTGTTTACCAGCGTTATTTGCCTCCCTCGTATGTCACCCTGCACTATGAAATACCTCCCACTGTCATCAATTTTGGTTGGGTGTACTTTAAAGTTCGTGCCCTTTTTTACCATTACTGAAACACCTCTAGCATAGGATGTGTATCTCGAGCAGTGCACTGATTCAGCCCACCTGCGTCCCACCTGAGTGTGCGAGTGTGGAGATTTGTGCGTTTCCTGAAACATAACAATGTCAATGTACCACCTATCCAGACAGGCGAATATGCAGCAAATTTTCTTGGGGTTGGTTTACCCTCTAATATTCCATGAGAGGACATTCAAGTCTTTGGATCGATATACAGGATTAGCCATAGTAAAGGACGTATACAGGTGTGTATGTCCCCCTATCCTCGTCTAAGAGGGATCGCAGTGATACGTAAGTGTAATGAAAGTGGTTTCCGTGCATGTAGTGATGGAAGTGGTACAGCTGGTTACAGGCAATGCATCTCAAGTGGTCCAGTCTATAAATAACAAGAACAACCCCCCGCCCTCCCTCCGCCCCACAACAGCAGCCCAAATCTGCTGAGGCCATACCCACAACGAACTTCCCATTAGTATGCAAACTTTTTTGGGGGTCACCCATGTGGGGGCCCGCCTGGACTACACATCACCGTCCGAGATAACGGACGTGGACGGTTACATAAACTTATGAAGTCACAAAATATCTACAATGAATGTTCCAACATTGTACATCGACTACCCAACATCACGGAATAAACACCCGTGTTGTAGCATGTCCACATAGTCTCTTTTAAATGCGAGCAGTTACATGTACATACCTATCACATAACTGGTACGTAGCGTTATAGGTAATTAACGTGATTATAGTTACTGCGCGGTTTATGTTATTCCACATACTGTTAACGCCATGTACTTTGGTGAGTCTTCACCGGTGCAATAGTTGAGGGATCACCTCCATGTGTGTTATAATGTTTATCCTCTTTTCTTTAAACTGGGCTGCCCGATCACAACAATGGTACAGTACAGACTTGTGAGTTAACATACTGATGGATTGTCTGGTGAGCGTTAGCAAATAGTTCAGTTACATATCTCCAGCAGTCGGTATCTGTTACATCATCATTGTCTATAAATGGTAAGTATTAGGGTCCAGATATTGCCCTGTCATGTGAGTGGAGGGCATTATGTCAGTAAATGTACATCTGTAACCTATAATGCATAAGTCTCAAATGGTGCATACGGACAACATACCTCAATAGTCAGCAAAGAGTTGGCGGGATAGTCGTGTAATACCCTGCGTTCTGGCCGTATCACAACTTATATACAAAGTAGGTCGTGTAGTCCAACATACCTGGTGGGGGAAGTAGATCACATCGTAATAGTCAATAATGTGGTACAAGCAATCTTTACCCGCTGATGTCGTGTATAATCCTGTTTCATGGCACCAGGGAGGCGCCGACAATACCGCCAACCACTTGGTTGTGCCTTACCCAGGGGATTGATTATTCAGCGCGTCGCATCTTCTCCGTACTCAGTCCTCCTCCTGTTCCTGCTGTCGTCGCTGATCATTTTTCCGGTGGTTGGTGATTTTTTTTATGAAGTCGTTTGCCGCTTTAGGCGAGGTGAGCAGTGTGGATTTACCTTCCCAGTTCACTTTCAACCTCGCTGGGTAGAGCATGACATATTCCACCTGGAGTTCTCGCAGTTTTGATTTCGCTCCGTTGAATTCCCTTCTGGCCTGTTGGACTGCTTGTGTGTAGTTGGGGTAGAATGCAAGTTTGTTGGATTGATATTGAAGATCTTTTTGATCACGTGCCATGCATAAAATTGCATCTCTATCACGGTAATTTAGTATGCGGGCCACTATCGGTCTCGGTGGTGTGCCTGGAGGCGGGCGTGGTGCTAGTGTTCTGTGCGCACTTTCCACAATGAAAACTTGGGACAGCTTGTCCTTGCCGAACAGGGAGAGGCACATTTCCTCCACATACGTCTCCATATTGCCAATGTTTGTTGATTCCGGTACGCCCGCCACGCGTACGTTATTTCGGCGTGATCTCACTTCTAAATCCTCGGACTTAGATTTGATGACTTCTAGGATCTTCTCAAATCCTGTGCATTTAGAGGTGCTTGCTCGCGATTCATCTTCCACTGCGGATACCCTCGTCTCCACCTCATCCAGCCGCTCACCATGTCGATCCACTTTAGCCGCAATGTTGTCCATTCGAGTCGTGAGGTGGTCCATTTTACCATGCATATCTTGCAGGCTGTCTCGCCTCCATGCCCTTGGGCGGCGCCCGTTCTGACTCAGCCTCTGTGTCTGAGTGTGGGTGCGATCCTCGCACAGTCCGACGTTGTTCAAAGTGTAGCTTTGGTTGTTGTTTGTCTGGTTTTCCCATTGTGCAGGGTGTCTGCTCTTTACCGTGCTGTGATGACGGAATGCCTTACTATTTCTGGTCTGAGGAGCAGGCGTGTTTGGCTATGGCGCGGTGTTGGCTTGCAGGGCTGCGATCTGTTTCGCAGAGTTAGAGTTTCTTTTGGCGCCAGGAAAGGCGGTTGGTCAGTGCAGTCTAAAGTTAGAGGATACGGAGGTGGAGCGCACGGACGTTAGCGCCACTCGAAGTTGGTATGTGTGATCTCCGCAAAGTGGTGTGTGAAGCCCTGGATAGTCTTCGTACATAATACGTTACAGAACAATCATTGTGATCTTAACACGTGCTGTTAGTCAACAGTGCACTAATTTGTGCTTTTTCCGCCATCCATGATCTGTATGCATTACAGTGATCGTTTCCACATACCCTACGTGTAAATAATGAAACAGCACATCTACATGCAGCATAGAAGCGTCATCTGGCAAGAGTAATTGGTTTGTAGTTGACACTATGCAGTGGCCCAGCAGACGTGGCACCTGTTCCACATGTTTGCAGTGTGATTTATGCAGCCGGAATTGAATCATGGAGTGTCCTGCCCACGTTCCTTCTGCACTGAGTTTGCGCTATAGTGCAATGCCAGTTACCTGCAGTTGTGCTAACTGTGGGGTACGTGTGTACTTTAGTCTTGTACCTGCTAGATGCAGTGTTCGTTGATATGGCAAGCCTGGTGACCTGGGCAATACTACTCGCACATTCACTGCTGCTGTACTTGCACTGGTAGTATGGTCGTTACGCTTGCCTTTATGCAGACTGTTCGCATTAGTGTGTCAGTGAGGCCCACGGATTTTCAATATTCCCTGCGTTTGTGCGTTTGCTGCATCCACAATCCGACGTTCCTAGTAGCAATACGGTGCTAGTGTTACTTTACCCCAGAGCGGGCGCCGCCATGTTGGGAGACAGTCTTCGCGCCTTTAGTGATATGCCGTGGTGTTTCAGCAGATTAGGTTGTGGCCGCTGGATCGCCGCATCGCAGGGTATCAGCATTTATGGCCGCATCCGTGCACGCAATATAGCGGTATGATGAGCTCAGTGTTAATATGCGTGTGCTTACATGCAATACACTTCCAGCAGGCGGTATAGATCTCACTATTACCATGAGCAGCGTTCTCACCGTCACGTTAGCAGATATTGTTCTTATGGCCGCATACAGTACATAATGTGGTCTCTGCTACTCACGGGGCCGGGTCTGGACTACTGCATGGCTCCACGGCGTGAGATCCACTCGACTCTAGCGTTTATTGTTCCGATAATTCATGGGCAGTCGCCATCTTGCCTTTCTGGGTCGCGGTCCACAGCGATCTTCCTGAGTCAGTGTTTGTCATCCCAGAAGCTCGTAGAGCGCTGAAAAGCACATCAAACAACGCCGCTCATTCACACCCGTCCGATTTTACTGTTAGGCAGCGGGTTCCGTGACTCCATACATGTTATTTGTGCAGATAAGTGGAACCGTCCGGTGGAGCTGTCTAACTAGTCAGCCATTCCGCAGTGCGCCCTCTAGCGCCCCCCGTAATCAATTTTTAAATATATGTTGTCTTGCTGCTTTTATGATTTTAAATGCAATTGAATAAAGCTTGTTTGACTTTGACTTTGACTTTGACCATGACAACCCTGACCCCTCAGGGATCATGGAAACTATATAGAACCTTTTGCTTAGTCACTCGTGCTCACTTATTCTCAGAATAATATATTGAAAATACACAGTGTGATGTTTTCAATAATATTTATTGAACCAATGTTATTCTTGCATAAAATACAATGATTAATAGACAGAAGCAGATAAACTTGATTACAAGCACCAAAAGCGTAAAGAGCAGATATAGTTCTACCATGGTGCTGAACAAATGAATATATGCAGGCATAGGAACAAGGCTGTAATCTAGCGTACTCGTATTATACAACCCCTAATCTAAGTGTTACTAGAGTGTGTATATGTGTAGAGCCAAGAATCCCCCTAAGGGACTATCCAACCCGATTACCTGATGGGACAGAGTGAAGAACACATCTTGGTCACGAGCTGCACACACCTCTGTTGCCACGTGGTGATTTCCTAGCATGCAAGGACCCTCAGAGTTAGCGGAAGTACCTCCTCTACTAATCTAACGGGATGTTCATCTTTAATAACAAAAGCAGCCTTGCGATGTGCGCATAAATTAGTGATGTTATGGATATGTAGATAGCCCTGATGCCCCGTGGATGAAGGTAGTGATGACATTTGTATGAAGTACGAACTGAGACCTTATAATTGATGTTCAGGATGTTCAGGATGTGGTGATAGTGTTGTGTGAAGCGATAGGGGAATTCAAGTTTAGTATTAGAGAAACTAATCCAACATTGGGCCAATTCCAATGCAGTGAGGAAGGCGTCCTAACAGCATTTGCTCTGTCTGAATCGGATCGGGAACGTTTCCGACCGACCAAGAGCGATGCGAGTTAGGCATTAGGAATATCCCAATCCAAATCCGACGGCATTCGGAATGAGGGAGCCATACGGGGCAGAATCGTACGTCTCTACGGGCTGCGCTTCCGAATGACGGATTATGATGCTGGATTCAGACAGCCTTTCTAAATCCTACTGTCTGACTCAAATCGGCAGTCGGAATGAGACTTTGGGAGCCTATTGCGGGCCCACCCTGCATCTGGAGCCTGCCCAATAGGTCCCGTGGGGGTGCCCATGGGTCTCCCCTTACCATTACAATGACTTGCTGTAGGGATCGCTGGATGTTGGAATAGTATAATTTACTATTCCAACTCCAGTGTGTGCAACAGTAGGGAAGGTGTTGAAATAGTAAATTACACTTTTCTTTAGCTTAGAGCGCCTCATACAGCAAGTCATTGTAACAACTTGCATTGTAATTAACGCTGGGCGAAGTACTACTCTACGCTCGCGTGGTTTGCGAAGTGTGCACTACTTCGCAGTATGCAAATTGGACGTGGCACAGTGCAAACACGCATAACGGTAATTTTTTGCTCGCTCGCTGTCCTCAACGTCAAGTTGGTGACCGCAAGCGAGAAAAATGACATCCCGGCAAGACTTATTTCTCGTTCGCGATCAGCAATATCAAGTTGCCGATCGCGAGTGTGGAAAATAAACCTCCCGGCGAGATTCTCAACACAGGGAGGTGAGGTTTCTCATTGCGAGTGGTTGCGTATGCTCGCGACCGCTCACGATGAGAAACTACCAGTCCCCGTTGAGAAAGCTGCTGCTCGAGAAGAAATCTACTCGAGCGGCAGAAAAAGACCGTTTGCACTGCGCAAGACGCGGTTTGCACTGATTGCACAGTGCGGACAAGCATCCGGCACTGTGCAATCAGTGCGAACAGCATTTTGCACAGTGCACTACGCAGTTCGCGTAGCTACGTGTAGCTCACATAGTACAAAGTGCACTTGGCATAGCTACGCGTAGCGTTACTACGCGAACTACACCCAGGGTTAATTGTAATGGTACTGCCATGTGACAACGCGGTCGTTGTAATGGCTGTATTGTAACCGCATGCCTTGTTATGCATGAAATGTAATGGCTCTTTCCTCAGTGTGGCAGGCACCAGGGGGTGCCCAAAGCAAACACAAGGAGATGATGGACGGAGCGCTGAAACCTTTCAGACACTCACCCCCAGTCATAGATCGGAGTTGCATCCATCGCCACCCCAGTTCAGACACAGCTATAGGCAAATCAGCCTTGACCCTGTGCCACATGGGAACAGTCCAGTCTGAACTGCCAAGCCATGTTTTCCCTTGACCGGAAACAAGCTTCGTGGGACTGGTTTCGGACTAACAGCCCTCAAGAGCCTGACTAGCTTGAATCCGTTGGCAATGTGTGCAAGGGACCTGCATGTGGGCATACCCTGCCAACTTAGATCGAACAAAGCAAACACAAGGAGATGATGGATGGAGCGCTGAAACTTTTCAGACACTCATCCCCAGTCACAGATCTAGGTTGAATCCATCATCGTTTGTTAGCCCATCCCCAGTTCAGACACAGCTATATGCAGATAAGCTTTGACTCTGTGCCTCATGGGAACAGTCCAGCCCGAACTGCCAAGCCATGTCTTCCCTTGACCGGAAACAAAGATCCTGGGACCAGTTTCGGCATACAGCCATCATCAGCCAGGCTAGCTTGAATCCAGTGGCAAAGTGAACAAGGGACCCACGTCTGGCCATACCCTGCCTACTTAGTGCGAACAAAGCAAGCACAAGGAGATTATGGACGAAGCGCTGAAACTTTTCAGACTCTCACCCCCAGACCCAGATCTGGTTCTTGCCACAGGGTGCCCAATTTTCCCCAGCCACCTCTTTCTTCAATGGGAGCCTATGCATTTGGTCGGTACATAAACTCCTATTGAAGTCAATTGGAGTCCAACTAAATCGTATCTGGAAGCATCCCGATGCATCGAACTCGGTTGGTCGGACTCTCCCAATCTGAGTCGGTCGGAAACCATTCCCAAACTGATTCAGTTGGAAAGATTTCCAAACTACATCGGAATCTGGCCCATTGTTGTGTATGGAAATATGTGCAAAAGGTCACAGCTGGAAATGTTTTTGGAGAGAAATAAGCTGCCTCGCTACATGGGACTAACTTGGGAATATAGCATTATATTAAAGATGTTAAGTATGCTGTTGAAGGCTTACACACAAGCTCCTTCTACTACCTTTATGGCATATTACACTCTTCAAATGCTGTTTGGATAAATAGTAAAAGGCATTTGCATATTATAACAGACATTTGCTGTGTTTCCTTGTTTGGCTATATCCAAGCTGATTATAAAATAACAGTTTTCTTAGCAGTACTCTCCTTCATCAATAAGTTTTGTTCCATTAACTCTTGTCTATTAGATAACGTTTGGAGCTCTTGGACAATGGGCTCCCCTTGAGTGTATTTTTATTTGCTAATTTATGGCAGCTACAATGTTTCTGCCTCTTCTCTGTGAATTAAGAGATTGCTCTATTCACATGTATGGAGATCTCCTCATCATCCTGTCAACAGGCTACCACCTCATCTGGAAACCTGACTTCTACCCACAAAGACGCCAACTCTGCCACAAAGTGACAAAAGAAGGATACTTTATTTTCTAGAAAGTCTCTATTATCTTTGACTCTTGAGGAGAATATGGAAGAAATAAAACTCTTGAAGCCTTTTGTTGTAGAAAACCAATGCTAAATTGCAGCATGTAGAATAGAAATTGTCTAATCTTGAATCCCGGATGTCAGATGTTGAGCAAAGGATTAGTGATATAAAGGGTGCAGCAACCAAGATTGATGTCATGTCCAAAGAGATAACATTCCTTAAGCGACAAACTGAGGATTTAGAAAATACCAACAGACGCAACAACCTTCATGGCATTTCTAAAGGGGCAGAGGGTTCTGACATGCGGGCCTTTCGTAGTATTCACAATCCAAAGATAGTTGGTCCTTATGACTGAACACATCTTTATTTACAACATGCTCATCAAAGCGGCCCTAAATCTTTTGGAGCTCATCAGGTAATCCTTGAGGAATAATTGGAATATTCTGAACTGCTTATGGTTTTATCAGCGGCCAATTAAATGAAGTAAACATTATGGTCAGGTCAGAGAGTCTTCTTTTCTGAGGCTGTGGCTCGTGCAACTGCCTCTACTCGAAAGTAGTTCCTTTCCTTCTGCCATGCCCTGTCCTGTATTCCATGAATGCTAGATATGGTCTTGTGCACCCAAGTTCTTTCAAAGTCAACTATAAGGAGAAGTGAACAACCTATAAAGAGTCATTTTTCAACAAAAGGGTGAAGAGATGGACATTGGAAAATCTTTAAATATTTTATTGCTTCATAGTCCTTAACATGTTTCTTTTTTCTCCCTTCTTTTGAATTTAGAATGTTTTGATTTTTTAGTATGATAATGTTAACCCCTTGCGTGCGTGCGTCGGCCAACGGCCGTCATGTGCACTACGTCGGTAGTGCTGCGCAAGTCCATTGGTCGATGCGGCCACGCCCACTTAACATAACTCCACAACGGAATTTGCGCCGCGTAAAAGGAGTTAATGTGCTTACTCTAAGACATTCTTTGATGTTGTTGTCTTTATATTTACTTCTGAGTGTTTTTCATTACCTAACTTTATTATTTTTCATTTTCAGATGCTTATTGTCTGACTCAGATTCCATCCCTTCATCTGTTTTCTGCCACGTACTTCCCTTTCTAGACCTATTATTTATATTTGATCCGCACTTGTTGGTAAGTGTTATTCATTAGTCGTGTATGTTTTTTCATTATTTTTGTATCTTTTGTCTCCTTTGGCTTTAATCTGTATTTCTAATTGCTGCTCTATTTTCCTTATATATCCCCGTGATCTCAGTTTTTTTGGCTGACATTGGTTTGCTGTCCGTCTTTTTCTTCATGCTTCCTTACCCCTCCATGTTCTTTTTCTCACACTAGATATGTGCCATTTTTACTATGGCTGAAACAATTTGTCTTTTTGTCATACTCTCTTCTCTATTACATATATTTTCTTCTATTTCTTTTCTCTTGTTTTTTTCTCAATTTCTTGCTTAACACCTTTTATATCATGTTGTTTCATGTTTTTTAAATATTCTTTTTTTAAATGACTTGGTACGTTTAGTACTACACTTCTATTCTTGATATGGTTGTGTTGTTATTTTAATTCAAAGTGTTCAAATCATTTCAATATATATAATTATTATGTTTTAAATGGCTAACAATTTTAGGATTATATCTTGAAATGTTAAGGGTTTGCATAATCCTATCAAGAAACAGAGAGTTATTACTCACTTGTCCCGTTTAAAATGTAGTATTACTTTCTTATAAGAACTCACCTGCTTGATAAAGATGTCAATTTATTACATAAAAATTGGGTGGGTTTGGTATTCTGTTCTCCGGCTAATGCCAATAAAAATGGTGTTGTCATACATGAACACAAATCCCTTTCTTTGGTAATAGAGAAAGAGAAGAAAGACACTGAGGGTCATTGGATTCTCAGACATGCTACCTTTAATCACAAACCTTTTGTAATTCTGAATATTTAGGGCCCACTGGTATAGATGTACAATTTTTGAAACAGTTGTTGGCTACGATGTGTTGCTGCTCAAACACAAATCTCATAGTAGTTGGAGATTTCAACCAGACTATGCACTACTTTTTAGACCAAATATCCCAAGCAAAATGTATCCCTTCTAAGATGAAAAAAACATTTGCAGGATCTTTTTACTCGAGAGGTTTGGTGGATGCTTGGAGACTTTACAATCTAGACACTCTGGAATACGCGTTTTACTCACCTACTCATCAATGCAACTCCAGAAATGATTACAAATTTCTTTCTCCTCATTTAGTTCCGACACTTATTCATGCTAAAATCATTTTTATACTAATTTCTGACCATGCCCTTGTTACAGTTGATATTGATTTAGTATCTCAATCTTCTAGATCTAATGGATTATGTTTTAACAATAGTCTACTGAAAGATAAAGCTTTTGTACAGAATTTGTAATGCTTTCCTAATGGGTTTGTTAGAATACTCCTGATCTTCCATTTCATGTAATTTGGCATGCCTTTAAGGCATCTGCACATGGATATATAATGTATTTAGTTTCTTTTAAAGAGAAAAAAGCCAGTAAGGAGTCTACACTTTTAATACCTTCAATTAAACAGCTTGAACATGAATATTTCTCCACTAAAAATAACAATATGTTACAATGTCTAATGCAAGCTAAATATGAATTCAATAAAAATCAATGGAAAAAGCATCTGGAATTTTGTTAAAGATCATCTCCAAATTCTATGGTGGATGCAAATTACTTGCTAGTTACTTGAAAGTTAAATCTCAGAAGTCTAGGATAGTTAAAGTCATAGATGAAATAAGGTTTCAGATTTTAAAGATACTGAAATTTTAAAGTGTTTTACTGACTTTTATAAAACCCTCTATAGACCATCCCATTTTCCTTCTGACAAGGCACTTGACTCTTACTTTAAATCCCTTCCACCACATCAGCAACAGGTACAGGATCTATCTTTTGTCGATGAACAGCACTTGTTAATTCGCCAAAGGATAAAGTCCGGGACAGGATGGATTTTCTGCTGAATTTTATTCTTGCTTTTCTTATCTTTTTCTCCCACATTTACTTACCTTATATCAGTATTTTCTCTTTCATAATGAAGCTTGAGGTACTTTTCTGGAAGCCATGTTTTCCTAATCCCAAAAAAAGATAAAGACCTTCCCTCTTGTGCCAACTATAGACCTATTTCTCTTATTAATTTAGCATATAAACCTTTTGCCAACATTTGTAACTCATAAGATTTATCCTCTTATTTGAGACATGATAAGTTTGGGGCAAACCAGTTTTCTGAAAGGTAGACACATGTCTGGTAACTGTAGAGATTTTGTTTTTTGGATATTCTACTTGTTGCTATACATATGGCTGCCATCACTTTAGATGCCGAAAAGGCTTACGACCTTGTCCATTGGAGATTTATGATGCGTGCTCTTGAGTGACATGACTTCAGTTCAACTTTTCCAAAATATAGAGCTCTACTATACTCGTCCCCAAAGACATCTGTATTCATTAATGGTATCCAATCTTCTAGTTTTTCTCCTATACAGTGTATCAGACACGGTTGTCCCATGTCTCCTTTACTTTTAAAATTGTCTTTAGAACCATTTTTGCATACTTTACGTCACTTCTCTTCCTTTCATGGTTTCTGGCATAAAGACACTAAAATTAGATTCACAGCCTACGTGGATGATTTTTTTTGTATCAGATCCAGATGTCTATCAGTACCTGTCTTTGCTAATCTTTTATCATCCTACTCTGAGTTATCAAGATATAAACTACATTTCTCAAAGTGTAAGGTTCTTCCCCATAACAAACATTGTTTAAAAAATATGTTTGTTGGCACGGGGCTTAAGTGGAACGCAAAGTTTCTTAAATGTTTAGGAATAAAATACTCTACCTCCATTGCAAAAACCATTCAGATTAATCTAGATGATGTTTAACACCAGGTCATTCAAATGATGGAAAGATGGTTCCCTTTGTATTTGTCTTGCTGGGGCAGTGTAGCCACTATAAAGATGAGGATGCTGCCTGTCACCATCTTTTATTGCTCCATACTACCCATCAAACCTCCTTTAAAATTCTTTAAGGCACTTATTAATCGCTTGGAGTTTTTTTATGTATTGGGGAGAAAACAACAATTTCCTTAACTACTCTAAGTAAACCCAAAGATTTGGGTGGAGTAAACTTTCCCAATTTTCAACAATATCATCCTGCATTTGTCTTAAAGCAAGTCTCACCTTATACGAATGATAATAACTTTTCATCTAAAAATGTTTGGGGTAAATTTTAAGATCCCCTCATATCACCATTCCCTTTTCACTCTTTAATCCATCTTTCAATACCTCCTACTTCCTTTACCCCCTCCTCCAATTAAATATTCTATCCTTGTGTCTCCCAGATTTTTACACAACTCATAACTCCATTGCAGGAATTTCTGGAATCATCTAATTGGCATAATAAATTCATCAAATTATCTGATTGTAGTATTATTTTTAAACAATGGGCATGAATCGCAAAATTCAGGTAAAACAATTAATGTGTGGGATGTTTCCTCTCTCTTCATTGGCTATTCCCACTAAATTTGGTCTTTCTTCTGCTTGCACTTCCAAATATGAGTCTCTCAAGGCTGCCCTCTTGCAATCTATTTCCACCCTCAAGCAAACACATTCTCCTACTCTCACTCCGCTTCCAGAACCCCTCAATCTCTCTTCTCCTCAAAGAATCCTGCGTATATAAATATTTGCACTACATGACTCCCTCTCGTCCAAAATACAAAACTGAATTGGTATGGGAAACAGACCTTTTTCTTTAAAGACCTGGAAACATACATACCTCTTGTAATGCCAGTACTACACAAACCCTTTATTAATTTTATAAAAGGTTATATATTACGCCATTCTCTATCCATAAATACAACCCAGCTAATCCAAATACATGTTGGTCCTGTAAATCCCTACCTGGCACATACCTACATATGTATTTCCATTTTCTCCCTATTAAAACCGTATGGTTTCAGGTGTGTAGGACTATAACCACTTTTTGTTCTGTTAGCTTTTCTTTTGATATTCAATTAGTTTATTCGGGCAGCTCCTCACACACTTGGTCAACTAATTATAAACTAGGCACATTTGTGGACTTGTTACATGCCACTGAAGTTTAACTCATTACATCCAATTGGAAAACGCTAATATGGTCAATATTGCTAGTTGGTGGAATCTTCTCTGTTCTCATCACAGACTCAATACTACATCAGTTACTTCTACACTACAGTTGATTAAAAAGGCTTGGTTTTGGTCACCTCTTACAGATTTTTTAAACTAAAAGCATAAAGGTTCTAAGGACTCTACGATAATCATTCAGACGCCATGATCTTTTTCCTAATATCTGTTCTATTTTTTAATGTTTATTAATATATATATATATATAGTAATTATATCACAACCTATGTTATTATGTGATCTTACTATATGATATGAGTATAATATGAATATTGTAGATTTTTTATTCCTTGCTTCACTCTTTCTCTTTCCTCTCTTTTCTATTTCCTTTTCTTCCTATACATTGTAAAATATAAAAGGTGATTTTTACAGGTACAGATTTGGTAGATTATTGTAATTGGTTTACAGTATTGATGTGTTTTATCTAGGACCCCGATCAATATTGTGACCTCATGCCCCTATACGGCTATAATCAATACATATCCCTATAATGGCATATGAATCAGAGCCATATTTCTGTAACTCGCCTCTGCAGCCCATGACACAGCAGAAGCCACTTCCTTAGATTCCTAGATAGCACACCGAGTTATTTCGACATACCAAACCCCCAGCAACCTGGGAAAGCCCCGCTTGCTTTGTTTTGATTAGTAATAGAACTCCTGCGAGCACTGTAAGAACGACCAGTTCTTAGTGACATCTTTATTGACGTCTTATGTCCAAAAACTTACGTCAAACTCAGCACCTTTCAAGTATAAATATACCAACGTTGCCTTAACCAAACACACGGTGGTGGTGAATACTGGAGACGAACAGCTGTCCCCTTGCAGAGAGCCCAGCAGATGCGAGAAGCCCATGGACGCTGCCCCTCCTCCTTGACCCGCTGAGAAAGACGCTGTCTTTTCTCCTGCCGAGAAAATCCAGCTCCGGCGTTTCCAGCCTATGACTGGGATATCGGGTCCTAAGAAGAAGATACCAGACCTCCTACCTTCTATTCCAGAGGTACGGTGCTGACTAAACCCTTAGAGAGAATTCTTGAATCAAACTCTTGGCAAAACCAACTTAACTTAAACTGCTACTTATTTACTCCCTCCCATGTATTAGGCTTAGGTCAGGTACACCGGGGTAGGCGTAGTTAGAAGCACCAGTTGAGGTCGTTAGCCAATGTATATATGAATGTACATATTTTATTCATTTTAACTATCTTATGGCTAAGAAACCATATCAATGCTTTTACAGTATTATTTCGTAATGCTCCTTTTACTGTACGCACTTTTCATAATAACAAGTCTTGCAATTGTGGCAATTCATTTCTCTTGCATGAGAAAGAAGACTTCTCAATAAATAATATCTTTTATTGAAAACGCATGTCTCTCTATTCTCTGCACACTGGTGAAATTAAATCTGCACAACTGACTGAGTGAAATAGCTGTCTATTGTTTCACACGACTCTAGAGATTGACTCTTATTCTGGGGAACAAAGTTGTCATGTTTATGCGGTTGTCGGAAGCTGAATCCCTTCTTGTCTGAGCTAGGGAAGCTGATCACTTCCTATTCAGTCAAGAAAGTTTCCAGTGACCTCTGAGCTAGCTGGCGCAAACCTAAATTAAGTCTAACATAGTCAGTAGAGACCTAGAAGACCGCAGTCCTACGTCTACACTGCTGTTTATGTTATTCCAATGCGCAGGCCTGTAGGGAAAATAGGAACTACACTACATGGCGCCCAATGTTTGGTAAGGCGATAAAAGTAACGCAAGACGTTAGAGTAACTCAGTTGTGCTTTTTTCACACAGACCCTTTCTCCAGTAAATACTCCAATAGACGTCTGGATTGGGTGAAAGGTTAAAATCCACCGGAACTTAGTAGGAAGAGATTCCTATGTAGAGTTTCTGGTTTAGTCAACGTTGAAGGATACAGTGTTCCAAAATATTGTGCACCTAATTTTTGTTTCCTTGGAAACCTGCTCTGCAAACTTTCAATAATACAATGTCAAATATTGGCAATAACAACGGAACCAATGAAGTTGCAGTAGACGCGAATCAACTGGGTCCAGATGTTACAGGGATTAATGAACCGGAAGCAATTATCATCCCGGCAAACATAAGAAAAACTATAACTTTAAAACTTATAGATAACGGACTGACATCACGAGGTGGTACAGTCATTTTCGTGATAGAGGCACACGAATATCGGCAGACAGAGGTATTCTATTCTTGGATAAACTTTCCAGCGGCAAACGCTACAACACACGAGTTCCACTATTACAAAATAGAGGAACCACCGGAAGAGTACGCTCCTTTCGAGGAGATTGAAATCCCATTAAAATACCAAGAGCACCTGCTCTGGTTTAAAGGCGCCCTAAAACATAATGATCACATTACCAGGCTCGGTCCACTAGGTAGACCAGGAGCAACGTGGCCGGTTCTAGCCAGCTACACACCACATCCAGACATTGAAAAAATGTCAAGAGAAGAACTTTGAGCACAGCTAAAATTATTAATTAAAATACACAGACAGTTAGTCCAATATGTAATGCGGACTGCAACAGTCCAAACAGCTGTTAATATTCCACAGCTAACCCCTCATCAGGGGAACACATATAAAATTACACCACAGAACATACAATCATGTCTTGGAAAAACACCCGCAAAACGGGAACAAATTCCTTTCTGGTTAGCACAGAAAATTACTCAAATAGAGGCAGTATTCCCGAATACTACCACTATTGAGAAACACAGAATTCTGACTATCTGCCTTCCAATGGGGGTCGCACCACATGTGGAGGACTGTGACACTTGGGGTACAGTCTTTGCTTCCATTTACACAAAAACACATGGTGTTCCGTCCATGGCGGTAATACCGGATGTGCTAAAAAAAAGAACCTGCTTTAACTCTTGGTATGAAATTACTGAAAGACTTCAAGCTGGTCTCGGCTATATTACTAGCCAACATAAAGGGAGAAGCAGCATCTGTGGCGATCCGCCAGAAATTGAAAGAAACAGATATAACAGATCAACCAATTGAGCTTGCCAGAATAATAGAAAAATGCTATGAAGAATTAGGTAGAGATAGTTTGGGTGGGAAACCAGTAAATCCCCAACTACTTGAAAATCCTGAAAAAGTATTTATTAAAAATAATCTAAACACTCCTAAAAAGAGCTGGGACGGAAATAAACAATCAACTCCCAAAAAAGTTTTCCAGTCCAGAGGAAGGTCTCCTCGGCGGAGGAAAAGAACTCCAAATCGAGAACACCAGTCTCCCCAGAGGGAGCACTCTAAGAAAAGATATAACCTTAGAAATAGGGATAACTTGAAAAAGCCTGATAGATATCAAAGTATTGATACACGTCCCTCTCGATCTTTTTCGCAGAAATTGGAAAGAAGAGGACGGTCAGATCCAAGGGAAGAGCACACCAAGTCCAAAGACAAGGAACCTGCTCAAAGTAAAAAATTACAATTTCCAAGAAAGAAGATAGCCAGTATTAAAGTAATCGAACATGCCGAGAATACTGAGGACACAGCTGAAAAACGGAGAGTGGGCACAGTCAATGCTAGACAGTGCAGCAGAAATCAGCATAGCTCGCAAGATCCTGATGAGTCATCTGGAGACAGTGGACACGAATTAATACATTCAAGTAGAAACTGCAGATACCAGAGTTAGCGAACCTCACAAGATATACGAAATAACACTGCGTATAGAGGGAGATAAGACTAGGAAAATAAGGGGTCTATTTTGGGATAACCTCTCAAAAGGCTATGACATCCTGTTAGCCGAGAAAGATTGGCCCCCAGAGTTTGTCAGGGAGTGCCCTCATGGCGAAGGAATGATTATGCCTGCCTTCTCAAATCACATTCCAATTCACACTAAATATATATATGCAAGGAAATGGGCAGTAGCCCAGGCACCAGCATTATATAAGAATTATGTAGGATGGGATGAGGAGTCTCCTCCTCACAAAATCCAGTTAAAATGTCAACCAACTGCGCAAAGGCAGTACCCAATTAAGCAAGAAGCTAAAAAACAGGTCAGGGAGATTTTAGATCAACTTGAATACCAAGGGGTAATTGAAACATGCACCTCTCAAATGAACAATCATTTGTTTCCTGTCTCCAAACCAGACGATTCGTATTGTCTAGTCTTGGACTACAGACACCTTAACTCATGTTGCAAAACATCTGCGGTACAAAATTCGCACAGTGCGGCACTAATGATTAACATAGTTCGCAAAAAATACAAAATAACATAAGACATATCTAATGGGTTCTTTTGTCAAAATATTGCACCAGAAAGCAGGTACTTGACCGCTTTCTCAATAATGGGGTCACAGAAAAATTTCTGTAGGCTCCCACAGGGATTCAAGAACAGCCCAGGACTATTCTCAGCCAGAGTAACAGAGTTACTACAAATGTATGATGATGAGGCATTATCTTATGTCGATGACATCTATCTCACTGAAGATGACTTGGATACTCACTTGAAAAGAGTGATCACCATAATACTTGGGTTCGCAGCAGAGGGTTACAAATTCAACTTTAAAAAATCAAGAATTGCCCATCTAACTGTCCTATTTTTAGGATACAAATTATCAAGTGAAGGAAAAAGCCTAGCGGACAACTTCTTAGAGAAATGCGCTGTTCTCCAAGCACCGAAAACGCTGAAGAACTTACAATCGATTCTAGGCTTCCTGAATTTTGGAAGAACTTATATTCTAAACTATGCAGAGAGGATTAAACCTCTCTACGAATTAATTAAACCTGATTTTAAACCAATCAACTGGACTCAAAAACACACAGAAATTTTGAGATCACTGCAAACAGACATGTTAGCTAAAACAAAATTAGAAACACGTGACAATACACGCAACCTTGTAATCCAGTACCAGGTACCTGACCTCTAGTGAGGGAGAATCGGTACCAATAGCTTACAAATCACATTTGTACACACAAGCAGAAAAAACATTCAGTCTCACAGAAAATACTGTAAAGGCAGTTCAAACTGCTGTAGCAAGAGAACGAGCCCTAGCCCAAGGCAAAAGAATAACTGTTTTCACAGCAGAATCAGCCTTCGAATCGCTATTCAGCCCAGTAAATCTAAAAACAGTGGCACTAGATCCGAAATGGATACAGTGGGAAAATTCTCTTGCTGCAGAAGACGTGACATACTATTTTGTCCTGAACATGAAAAAACGGAATGATTTAAAATATGAAAAAGAATATCCTCTGCCAATCGAAATTCTGCCTCTTGAACAATACTCTTGTATAATATATACAGACAGATTTGTACAGCATTACAATGTAGAGGATAAATCCTACGATGCAGCCTGCGTGATTATTAAAGGTCGCTGGCTCTGCGGTAAATTCAGACCGAAAATAACAAAAACTGAATCACTGAGAAAATGTTCGGCTCAGCGAGCTGAAATCAGATCTTTAAAGATGGCGCTTGAAAATGCTGAACGTGAATTCCCGACACTAATCGTGTGCGATTCGCATTTTTGCGTCAATTCTTACAATAATGATTTGCAGAACTGGGTTCAAAATGATTACAAAGATGACACAGGTGCCACAATCAAGCATAAAATGCTTTGGAAACAAGTAGTTCTTTTATAAAAAGAACTACAAAAGACTCACGTGATACACACTCTGAGTCATAAACGTGATGGCGTTCACGTTGCCGGGAATTCATTGGCTAATAAAGCCACAACGGAAGCAACTAAACCGGCTTCCCCAGCCACAAAAAAGCGTTCAGAAAAATACATAGACGGGGAAACGATGCTGGCGGTGAAAACGTCTTCAAAAGACAACTGTGCAGCACTACCTGTGAACTATCCACTCAATTATACATACGTAATTGATGCAAACTCCGTTCCTTTTGCTCGAATCCCTGGAGTGGGGGATAGGGTGATTCCAAACACGAAGCGGAGAGTCTTATTATATATAGACGCACACATGGGTGAAGGTCCAAGGCACAAACAGATGAAGGAATCTCTGACTGAATTACAATCATAATACTGGTGGCCGGGGATGAGCCTGCACCATTATAAATTTGTAAAGAGCTGTCCAAACTGCGACAGAGACCGCAGTAACGAGTCAAGCGGAGTAATGCCATGGACATTTCTGAAGGTAGCATAGGGCTATCTACACATGAAATCCAGCGTCCTATTAATTGTTCAAGACTACATTCACTTAAAAATGTGGCCCCAGCGCTCAGCTGACGCCAGAACTGTTATAAAAGATTTGCGAGTCTTTATCGGCACATACACAATAGCCATGCTTCATTCTGACCAGAGTCCTGCTTTTAGCTCTCGAGCTTAAAAGGAGGCCATGACCAGTATGGGCATTGGATTGCGATTCTCTTGTCCCTTCCATCCTGAGGGAAACGGGGTAGTGGAAAGAAAAAACCGAGACATAAAGCAATCTATAACGGCAAAGGTATTAGGTTCGGTGATGGGTGGGTCCAGCATTTAACAAGTGTCCAACGTAGTCTTAACAACTTGCCAATAAATTCTCTAAAAGGTTTCAGCCCGTACAAACTATTGTTCGGAACTAGAATGTATGTTCAGGACTTAGATAGTCTCGCTTCAGTGGTAGAAAATAAGAATAAAGACTTTGACATCAAAGATCGTTTGGCTGTTTTACAGGACTTAAATGAAACAAGAAAAGCCCTGAGCAATATAAAGTTAAAGCAACAGCCAACCACCACTGAAGACACACCACCTGTCCCAGCAAGACCTGTCTGGATTCCAAAGATTGGGGATATAGTCAGAGAGAAAATAGCGGTGAAGAAGGAATTTGGGCCTTCTTACAGAAAAGCAGTACCTGTCTTAGCAATCAACGGAACAAGATCAGTAGTACTACCACCCCTTGCTGGTAAAAAGGAGAACAGAGTTGTATCAATCGACCTGGTAAAACCACAATCATGTGGCCTATAATCAGTAGCAGGCCCAGTGGACTCCCAAGAAGTAACAGAATACCCAAATTTGCTAGTGTCCAAGAGGTTCAAACTGAAAGACTAATCACCTTTGATAAACCTACAGTGAATAAAAAGGACTATGCAGAAATGCCATGGAACTTGTGCCTCTTGAAACCCACATTGAAACAGTTCGTCATGAAACACCAGTCTACAATGATGTGGCATCAGAATGTACTAATGAAAGCCAAATGGGAAAAAGAATTCCAACAATCGACAGAACTGCATCTGGCTACTTCATCAATTTCGATAACTTTTCTGAAGATCAAAGCGACCCTGAAGTGACGCCAGAAACAAAGACTTTTAAAGAAAAACCAACAGAACTCTTTCATCAACTCAAAGAAACCTATCTTATTTCCCCATGGTTAGAATTTTGGATTGGGCTAGGTGTATTTTTCCTCCTGCTTTGGCTCATCATGGTTCTTTGTTTGGGAAAATTCATTGAGGGAAAATACAATTCAATGGACACAGCATGTCAGAACATCAACTTAGTTCTGAAGCCTCACAAATCATCTCACATCGAGAAAAGAGAACTATCATCACTAAATGTCACAGCCATTCCAATACCCGGCGGGGTAGTTTGGGACAAAACTGACTATGAAATATATGGCCCGGTCGAGCTCTTGAAATATTCTCACCAATTTAAGGTTTCATTAAGTGACTTTGTAAAACCAAGTACATTCTCTGATGATTGGGACTTTAAAAGTATAAATGATATGATGTCGGATTTAGTTTTATCAGCAACATTTACAGAACATGATTATTTGCAGGGTTCATCTAATTATGAACAGATGTACTGTTTTACTCATTATGCAGACCACTATTTACATAAATCTGCTCAACCTAGAAATGTTTTTAAATATAACCAATGGGAACATTGTGCTACTCCACCTAAAAATAGTTCAAAAACATTCTATGAGAAATTCCAATACTTCTCAGGGTTTAACACAAGTAATGCAGAAACATTTTATTATAAACTGTTGGATAAAACCGGGAGAAAAACCATGCTGACAAATACTAAATTGATATATTCAGAAGCATTTTATGAAAAAATGATTACATTTGGTTTTGATTTCTGGAAAAATAACATTGAAACGAAAACCATCTGGGGTACAAAAGATGGCAGGTACAAGGCCTAGAAGCATTATTTCGAGCCTGTAAGATCCCAGAACAAATAATGTTCTTGAATGACACAATTCAACAAACAACCTGTCTTGGCCTAGCCAAGATTACAGATCTTACCAAATCGTCTATTCCAAAACCAATACCTGATAATGCAACCACAGATATTGAAGTAGACATATCTAAAATTTTAAATGAAAACAGAACACATCCTGATTGGAAAAAGTGGTTAATCTGGCCTACAGACACGAATAACTGTCAAGATAGATTCCTCAACAAATTACAGGGGTTAAAAATGACCATACCAGACCCTAGAAACTCCCAGAGACAACATCCGGGGATAGTAACAACTTACAGTGTAGGGAAATTATGCCTTGAATGGCTACAAACATCCACACTGGCACAAATTAAGCAACACGTCTCTTTACTTAAAGATGGTGCTGACTTGCGTGATTTCATAATGGGACCACACAAACGGCGTCAAAAACGTTTCATAGCGGCCAGCATATATGCTGCTTACAACGAGGCATGGAAAGAAACTCAAATTGAAACGGTAGAGAAAATACGAGAAATTGATCGTATTAATTTGGAAAAATCACTTTCTGTTGTGGACAATGGGTTAATGACTCTGTCCTCCAGAATATATTCACTGGACAGTATTGTATCATCTGCAATTGATATAATAGACCAGGACTTGCTAATGTTACTGTATTTTGTGAAGTATGCCGTCTTGATTTAATTGCCGAATTTTGGGCCATTTTGGTTTTGTATAACATTGTCAATATAGTTTTGATAATTGACTGATTTTACTGTCACTAATACCTTTCATCTCCACATCCTCACCTGATCACCACTTCCCTCCCCTCTCCTCCCTTGGGGCACTGTACAACCGCTAACTGCGCTTGACAATTTGTTGTGTATATTCATTATACCTTATCCCATTGTGAATTAAACAGTGTGGATCCATTCAGTGTTTTGGAGATTAATTTTGTGATTTGTGTATATCGTTCTACGCACACACTGGGACCCCTTCCTCCTAGTACCTTTAGAACCCAGGTCCCAGTAACTATGTTTGGGTAAACCCCCTTATTCATACACTACCTTGAGTATATACCGGCAGGCCAGTATGAAAGGTTGGGTAAAGGATACATTAAGTCAACATGGAAATTACCTTATACACAGACATGTTATAGTGACAACAACAAAAATTTATTTCTTAGTGGTAATGAGTGTAAACAATCACTAAGCGGTATACTTTTGTGCCAAGGTATTAACTTGCATGGGGCCTGTGAGGGTACTTCGAATAACCTTTCATGCCACCAGCACGGCACACCTGCAGCACAAATAGAGCCATTCTTTAGACAACTTTCTAACGGGAGTTACGTTCTAATAATGGATCACAGCTGTTGTGGCTTGGTGCCAGGGAAAGCATATCTCTTAAGTGTCAGCTCCATGGTCACTTGCTGTATGCAAGCATTGTATCCAAATGGCCCTGGAGACTCAGTGGCTCCGATTTGGCCTCCTTTGAATATCTCTTCTATACGAATTAATACTTTAAGCAGAATGAAGTCTGTGCTTTTGCAGACAACAGTGCCCATCACGTCATCCAAAGAGACGTATGATCTCCAAGTTGCAAGGACAACTGCAGAGATACATACACTTTTATCAACAAATTGCCCGGTGCATTTCACAGAAATGCTCAGCCAAATCGTAAATATGTCGAATGCCAGTCGTATCTCGAATGTATTTAGGACAATTTTTTGGGACTGTTAACACCATTCGAAGCAGTCCTGGGCATCTTTCCCAATTCTGTCCATTCGATCTTTGGCGGCCTACCACTACTTTTGGGACTCGTAGCAGGTATTTTAATTTTGACCCTCCTGCTCCGATATGGCAAACCAAAACGCAGACATGACTCCGGCAAGGATGGAAGAAACGATCCTAGCAATACGCTACTGGGACCGCATAAATAAAGTCCTTTGACTAGCCCGGCTAAGAGATCTGAATATGACCTGGTTTCTTTCATTTAGACCTATATGGCAGACCTGCATCTTACCTGTGCTTCGATGTATGCTATGTGGAGAGGAATCCGTGTTAGACACCTGTCTTGCACTACAATCAGCAGTACCAATGGATGTTGATACTTTGCTAAGTCCAGTAATGGCTCACGCATCGTGTTGTCCCCAGCGGTTACCAATCCTGATGACGGCATTCGTTGAGACTCCTGCGCTACGACTAGGTGGTGGCAGTGAAGCAGAAAGTGAAAGCAACATTACCCAGGTACGACCTTCTGTGAGCATTGCTGATCCTGAAATCGATGATAGCAATCATTCTCACAACTGCCAAGTTACAGCATTATCGAACTTGGTCGAACTGTCACCTGAATATGTAGACCAATTCTTTGCGAGCCTGTCTGAATTGATGTTCTCCCCTGAACAGAAACAATAACTTTTTGGAAAACAATCCGGCACACAGCGTTCCCATGAACTCTGAATTCGGGCTTCAGCTTTGATAAACAAAAGCTACTGAATAACGTTTGGAACTATTTTTGCCCCGCTCACCATGAAATTATTTTTTTCCAATAATTCCAAAATATTAGCCTTTTTTTCTGGCACAAGTACTTTGCTTAAAGTAGAACTATTCATAAAGAACAGAACTTCTATTTTTAGTAGATCTAGAGACAAAATATTACTCCAGCCTCTAGCACATTTTACAGCAATTGTATTTATATGTGATGAAATAGTCATGCTCTTCTTTTCTGTATTTAGAGACATTTCATGTGTAATTTTTTGCAAAATCGTTCAACTGAATATATATGCAAAATAGTTTTGAATGATTACTCTGCTTGATAACGTACGGTACCTATTATCATTTTTATGTATTTCATGTACACCATTTCAAATGCAAAATGTATTTTGGGGTGGGTAGGAATACACGTGCATCTTATTGCTTAAGTTTTTAGTAATTGATGGACATAAATTCGTGGAGTGGGTGATGTGTTTTATCTAAGACCCCGATCAATATTCTGACCTCATGCCCCTATACGGCTACAATCAATACATATCCCTATAATGGCATATGAATCAGAGCCATATTTCTGTAACTCGCCTCTGCAGCCCATGACACAGCAGAAGCCACATCCTTAGATTCCTAGATAGCACACCGAGCTCTTTCGACATACCAAACCCCCAGCAACCTGGGAAAGCCCTGTTTGCTTTGTTTTGATTAGTAATAGAACTCCTGCGAGCACTGTAAGAACGACCAGTTCTAAGTGACATCTTTATTGACGTCTTATGTCCAAAAACTTACGTCAAACTCGGCACCTTTCCGGTATAAATATACCAACGTTGCCTTAAGCAAACACACAGTGGTGGTGAATACTGCAGAGATACAGCTGTCCCCTTGCAGAGAGCCCAGCAGATGCGAGAAGCCCACGGACGCTGCCCCTCCTCCTTGACGCGCTGAGAAAGACGCTGTCTTTTCTCCTGCCGAGAAAATCCAGCTCCGGCGTTTCCAGCCTACCCTTGCGGGTGACTAGGATATCGGGTCCTAAGAAGGAGATACCAGACCTCCTACATTCTATTTCAGAGGTACGGTGCTGACTAAACCCTTAGAGAGAATTCTTGAATCAAACTCTTGGCAAAACCAACTTAACTTAAACTGCTACTTATTTACTCCCTCCCATGTATTAGGCTTAGGTCAGGTACACCGGGGTAGGCGTAGTTAGAAGCACCAGTTGAGGTCGTTAGCCAATGTATATATGAATGTACATATTTTATTCATTTTAACTATCTTATGGCTAAGAAACCATATCAATGGTTTTACAGTATTATTTCGTAATACTCCTTTTACTGTACGCGCTTTTCATAATAACAAGTCTTGCAATTGTGGCAATTCATTTCTCCTGTATGAGAAAGAAGACTGTTCAATAAATAATATCTTTTATTGAAAATGCCCGTCTCTCTATTCTCTGCACACTGGTGAAATTAAATCTGCACAACTGACTGAGTGAAATAGCTGTCTATTGTTTCACATGACTCTAGAGATTGACTCTTATTCTGGGGAGCAAAGTTGTCATGTTTATGCGGTTGTCAGAAGCTGAATCCCTTCTTGTCTGAGCCAGGGAAGCTGATCACTTCCTATTCAGTCAAGAAAGTTTCCAGTGACCTCTGAGCTAGCTGGCACAAACCTAAATTAAGTCTAACATAGTCAGTAGAGACCTAGAAGACCGCAGTCCTACGTCTACACTGCTGTTTATGTTATTCCAATGCGCAGGGCCTATAGGGAAAATAGAAACTACACTACAGTATGCTGTGCATCATGTTTTAACTCACTATTCTTTCTTGTATTTTTATTATAGTATTCTTTTCTCACACTATCCTGGATTTTTCATTTTACAAGGAAACTCTGTACTTTTATAACAACGTTATAAAGCTTTTTTGAAGTAAAAGATTAATATCAAACGTTTGCTGGTTTAAGTCCGTTGATTTTAATGCCAGCTTATGAAGGCTAGGGACCGATTACTACTTTGGCACAGTTGCACTGGCTGTCTGCCCGGACAGCTGTGCCAAAGCTGTACAAGGACCGCCCACCTTATTACGAGTTGAACTCATGTAAGGGAGACTGTCCCTTGCCTTTCCCATTGCGGTGCCTGGAAAAGAGGCACTGCAATGGTAACTGCAAAAAAGTATTAGCACTGCATGGATGGTAAGATCCATGCTGTGCTGGAACTTTGGGGTAATACAGACGGAATATGTTGTGCCCCCCTGAATCCATCTTCATGGTGGGGGGCATTGGGCCCTGTAGGGCCCCTCTTGTTTCTGAAGGCCTAACCTGTTCATGGCGGGGCTTCCGCCATGAAATGGCTGGCGGGGCAGGAATTTGTAATATGATCAGCAGGACTGGCACAGTCCCACTGAGAATTTTACATTCACAGCGTATGGAGAGACATTGTTATAGAGGCGGACTCACCTTAATAAATGTGTGACTACAGGGAGCGGCCCTCGATCCCACACTTTTTGAAGCACAAACTGCTGTGAAACTCCATTATATACGAAGTGATAACAACTCATTTGTGAGTGCAGGGTCAGTACTTTATCCACTTATAAGACACAGCAACCGGCTGAAACAGTTCAATCCATATGCAGAGAGGAGGGTTGAATGGTTTATAATCTACCCTGTTCACCACCATCCTCTGGTTTATTATACCTTTTTAATCCCGGTCCGGGAGTCTGGGAGTAAAATAGGGAATTGGAACTCCCTGAGCTAGTTTTAACATCTGTTTTCTGCACTTATTCTTTGCTTGATCCCTACTCTTTTTTGCGTTAGTATTGTTTCCCCCACCCTATTGTTCCACCCCATGCGTTGTTCTGCGCAGGGGTGTGTTTAGCAGCCCAATGATGAAGCATACCACAATTTTGTGGGTGAGGACAGTTTTCCAACATATTGACTTTGCCATAAGACTCTTTAAGCGCATTTTTCCACTCCTACTTCTCTTTGTGTGATAAGTTAGCTTTAGCGGAGGTCGAAGTAGTAGTTCCCCTTCCTCCCCCTCTTTTGTGTGTGGTGCAGCTCTGCCATCTTAAGGGAAGGACTGATTCCTGGCGCAGCCTGTGGTCCACCGCCGGTCGACTTTGAAAGTTGTAATCTGGCCGACAGTGGACCGCCAGTGCTGCGCAACCACGAGTGTGGCAGTCAGAAGACTACCAGATCGTGATAAGGCCCTATGTCTATGAAATGTCCCTATCTGTGTAAGATATGTGTATGACAAAGCAGCAATAGTGGTTAAATGAGAATGAGTGGGGATACACGTCTATAGATTTCTTACCTACCGTGACCTTGGGGTCTCAAATACAAGCTGGCCAAATATAAGGTCAGCATGCATGGAGTACGCGATGTGTTCCTCAAGGTTGAAGAGATGGAGAGGGGATCCAAGTTCACCTCCAGGAATTGCCTTTGCCACCTGAATCATAGAGAATGTTTTCACCTGCCTCCCCTATTCCTATTTATTTATAATGTCTTCCACAGTGTGTGCAACCTTCCACTATGCGTTAACCGAGCCTGTAACTGCCTGTCACAAGGCTGCCATTTCCACTTCTCTGAAGTTAAATGGAGGCGGACCATGTACTTGCCTGTAGTTATTTATCACAATATTAATTATAAAGCCCTCCTCATCCTCAGTGATGTTTCTTTTTTCCTTGAGTGTGACTGACTGATTTACAGATTGTGGCACACTGGTACTGAGGCAGTCCAAGGTTAATATGGCAGAGCTGAGACTGTGGGCAGTATTTATGTGTATATCAGGTGTGTGATTTATGTCAGGGGTAGACTATTTCCATATTCACTTCCATTCAGAGATGTCCATAGGTAAGTGTATATGCTTGACTCAGTGGCTAATATTTCCTCAAAAAGGAATAATATAAAATACAAGTGTAAAGTTACTATAGTAACCTACAGTTGTAAATCCAATCATTAAGACATTTCACTCTGATTTGAGTGTAAAGTGACTCATAAGCCTACAGATAGGCATAAATCTACACGTAGAAATTGTGAATTTTTCCTAAGTTGAAACTTACAACAAGGTGTAGCTCTACAAATGAAGGGTTCTAGACATGCAAATGTACCTTTGCAAATCTGGTCCAAAGCCCAAAAAATAATTGTCAACAGTTCTGAAGCGGCATTACCACAATTCCTCAGACTGGCCCTACTTGCCACAACACAGAAATTGATTTATGGATATTCCTGGAATGGTCAGTCAATATTAGAAAGTGGATTCAAGGCCAGAAATCAATGATTGTGACAGCCCCCCTAGCCCTATAGGCTTGTTGAACACAATGGATGTGCGTGGGAATCGGTGCAAGGGTGGAAGGCGAAAGCTCATCTGAACATGAGATGATATAATATCTAGACATGAGCTTCAAAAGAAAGACACTATAATGCCATTCCTCCAGACTATTGAAATTTTGCAGGCTGGATGAGAATATCAACCGTCAACCAATATCAAACAATATCTACAAGAAAATCTGAATTGTTGCTTAGAGACTTCAGGTCTTTCTTTATTTCTCTACATGTCATTCTTTCTTAATTTCTTTAGTTCCATCTTTTCCCTAATCACTTCTTTTGTTTTGCATATTTACTTTTTCAAACTGTCCTAGACCTTGCATTTGAACATATAGATATAGAAATCAGCACGGACTACGTCAGAACCATCTCAATTGAACTGCATCTTACTGGCATGCTTACTTAAAGCCTCAAACAGTAACATGCATCTCTCATCCTCACAACTTCTGTACCAGAGAGTGGAATGTAAACACAAGGCAGAAGCTGTAAGTAGGAATTATCTTACTCCAAAGCTGCAAGTCTTTTCCAGGAGAAGGAGAAAAGGAGCAGAGAACACCCTGGTCCACCACTAAACTCCTACCACCTGTTCTCGCTAGCCACCTCAGGAAATCCCTTCACCTCTCAAGATGTGGGCCACAATAGTCCACCCAAAGAGGACCAAATATGCAAGACAGGGTCATTCTTTAATTCAAAACTAGTGGTAACAGTAAGAACATTTGGAAAGTTTGGATCCATAAAGTGAAATATTGGCTGTGGGATTGAGAACTGTAGAGAGTGGGAAGAGTCTGGGATTTAAGAGGCAACAGTGGGGCAAATCAGGCTGTGACGCCCAGGCTCCTTGTATCTTTGTATTGTCATGTACTAATCTAACTTATCAGAACTATCCCTCCACTTTTGTCTCACCATACCTTCACATTTCAGACTATACAATATGTCTGTCACTGGCACACTGATCAGGCACAGAGCAACTGTGGAAAAAAGGCTGTAGCTATGTGCAACCCTGTGATAAGAACTTCTGAAAGCTCTGAGTCCTTAAATATTCTAGGCATAGAAGTCATCATGCAAACTGCTGACACCTACCTCACAGCTCCTCAATGGATTTTTGATCTTGGGTAGCAACAGGCCAGCTCAGCTCCTCTCAACCAGCAGCTCTTTAGTTTTGAGGACTGCCTCCTGGTAATTCCACTACATGCTCAGCACACTCAGTGGTAGCACTATGTGTAGGAAAGTGCCCCTTTTGCATGGTTGTCCCCCAATTTGTGCCTGATGTTTGATGCTCTTTGACTAAGTGTGCCCTGGGCTCCTGCCAATCAGATATCCATAGCCTGTGCTTCTTCCCTAGAACTGTACCTTTGCACCCCCAATTGTCACCTCTCTGGCCACATGTAGGCACCTTGTAAAAGGTACCCAGGGTACCAAAGGCACAGTGACCAGGGAAGGCCTCTAAGGACTGCAGCACATATTGTGCCATCCTTGAAGGCCCTGTGCCTTAACACACACACACACTGCTTTTGCAAGCTGTGTGTTTTAATACAGAGAAAAGTGATGAGTCAACATGGAACACATACCTGTGTGCCCTGCCTACAACCCACTGCCTATGGTATAGGTAAGACAGCCCTCTAGCTGGGTGCACTATACCACTGGTGAGGGTACAGGTGCATGAGTCCTGTTCCCATACAGTGTTGAAGTCCATTCTTAGGCATTGTAAGTGCAGTGAAGCCATAAAGACAGCCGCGGTCTGTGCTGGTAACAGTGGTGGGGCCGGGTGGGGGGATGGGAGATTTTGAGGGACGATGCAAAGGGAACATTTTAAATAATTAATTTTCCCTCAGCATCACCCCTCGAAATCCCCCCCACCCGGCCCCACTGCCTCAAAGCAGTTACCTGCACGGACCCCAGCTGCATAAAGAGTATATGATCTGGGAGTTTAGCATTACAAACCATAATGGCTTTACTGAATTCTTGGAAGCTTGGTATCAAACTTCTCGGCCCATTAACCCACACTGATGCAGTGTGGTATTTAATGCCAAATGCACTCAGAGGACATCTTAGAGATGCCCCCTGAAAAACAACCTAACACTTGTGTCCTGACTGAGTGGATGCTCGACACCTGCCATCCCCAGACATGTTTCTGGACCCCTGGGTCAAGAGCCTCCTGCTCCTGGGGTCCTGAAACAAAGCACACCCTAGGCAGAGTTGCCAAGCCTCCTCCACTAGGGGAAATCTTCAAAGGCTTGCCCCCATTGTGAGCGGAGCAAGCCATTTGCTGCTCCCAGCAACTGGCCCCCACCAGTTCTAACCCCCACTTTAGGAGGGAGAATCGGCAAGAAAACCAAGATAGGAGAGGTGTGCCCACCTTTGCCAACTTCATCACCTCAGGTAGAGGAGGCGAGGCAAAGCACACCCCTCAGTCCCCGCCATCTTGAGGATGGGGGACCCCGCCAACCAGAGAGAGGCTTATGTCCCCCTCCCACTGGAGGGTGACATATTAGGGGTGTACCCATCCCGAGGAAGGGACCCATTGGTCCCAACCTGTACCTACCTGAAATGCCTCTAAATATAGTATTTAGGAGCAACCCTGAACCTTGCCTCCTAATACAAATAAGAAGAAGAAGGACCGAAGAACCATGCAGAAGGAAAAAGAGGAGGACACCAACAGCCTTGGTCCCAGCCCTACCGGCCTATCCCGAACCTGACCTGCTCCAGCGTAATCCCAGTGTGTCCTGCAGCCAGCAGTCCCCCAGAACGCAGAGGACCTGCCCTGCCTTTCCTACAAAGACTCTGTCTACTGTGAGCATAGGACTTGCTCAAGAACCAGACTCTGGCTCTGGCTGAATCCACGAGACTGGACCACTCTGCACCCAACGCACTACAGCCCGAGTTCTAGTGGCTCAACACCACGAGAAGGTCCCCCCAGTGAACCTGACCTGGGATCTGGTGATCCCTAACCTACCTCAAGCCTCCTGACAACGCCTGTAGCCTCTATCTGGAGGATAGCCCTGACTGCGACCGGATCCAGTTTGGAAACCCGATGCCTAAACACACCCCTGCATCCTATGCCCCACTACCTTGGGTAACCCAACCAATGGTGTCTAGGCACCCCCCTGCATCCCAACTTACCTCTCCAATAGGTGGTCACCTCCAGGTAGCCTCCCTGACGAAACCCTGCAGTGTCTGTTTTTGACCGGAGATCTCCAATTAAAACCAACAGGGCACCCAACGCCAAATCAGCACCCTGCATCCAGACACTTCTGTGCCGCTGTGGGTGCACCTTCTGTGCTAACTCAGATCCCCCTTTTGCACTGAGCTTAACCCTAGAAGCTTTGCTCCCTCATTCCAATGGCTTGCCCGAGGTCAGCCACCAACCTACAGCCCCCCTAGCCCTATAGGCTAACATTGGGCCTCAGCACTCTGCACCCAGCAGTCCTAGTGCCGCTGAGGGTGCTCTTTGAGTGCATCCTTGACCCTGGGCAACCCTTGTTCTAACCCAAGAAACTCAGCCCCAAAGACCGATTGCTTACCTGCAAGCAGATAACCATAGTTTTCCTAATAGGATTGCATTTACTATTTTTCCTCTGAAAAGGTTTTACGTGTTGAGTTGTATTTTTATGGAACCTAAGCAACTGTGTTTTAATGCAAAAGTATGTTACTTACCTTTGTCTAGGAAATTTCCCAGTTTGATATCGAGCCATACTACACTGAGTAGAAAAAGTAATCTAAAAAATACTCTCAAGATTAATCTGAAAAGTAATAACAAAGTAATTACAAATACCCATTGTCTTTAAATATTTTACAAACCTGTAACAAAGCCAATTTCATCCAGCCTGTTTATTTTTAACAACCTGTTTTGAAAGGTACAATTCTACTTACCTCTCTCATGTGTAAGGAGATAAACTTGGCCCCCAGTTAGAACTCATTTCCTCAGGAAATCCAACCCTTGAAAAGATTCAAAAGTTCTCTTGGAGTGCCCCAGCTACTACATTTGCAATGGAGAGCATCATTGATACATCCTCTGGATAGGTGTGGTGTGGTCCACCACAACCATGACTTATTAGTTGCCTGATGCAGGGGAGGTCTCAAACGGATTAGTAATGTCAAAGTCACCCAGTAAAATGTAACACTTACAACTGGAAGAGGCACTAAAGGATGCCTTGATCTTACTTCCTAACTTTTCACGCAATTAGCAAAGTTCTACATGTCCTGTCTATGTCGCTGCACATCCTTGGCCAGGAGAACAGAGCATCCCACCTATTCCAGGTCTCTTTACAGTCCAAGGGTCCCTCCTGAGACCACTAAACGGGTCTTAGACAACAGGAAATTCCTATGCCCTAAGAGGGAAGAACTAGCCTCTTTCTATCTCCTGGAATAGGGTTCACCGGATTAATATAAAGCACTCAAAGCTCTCTACCAACATAGTACCTTCCAACCACTCTCTTGCTGACCTGTTCCTGGGCATCCTTCTTAAGTCCCACTAGTGTAGAGCACTCAAGTTGTGCATGGCGGAATTACTACTGGGTAAGTCCTCTAGTGTGTAACTGATACGCCATCTCTGGCAGTGACCCAGATGCCAATACCTGATCTGGTTCAGTTGTTTCAACTTCCTTTCCCTCTAGAGCAGGCACTATCTCCACCATGACTTGTGACTTCTCAGAGGCTTCCCTGAACTGCTCACTACTTTCCTCTGATCTTTGCAAATTTGTGATGGTCCCAGTATCTATCTGAGACTGATGTGCATCCTGTGTATTCGTCAATACAGCTGACTTGCGTACTGCTTCTCTCCCCCCCCTACATCAACTCTGGCTGACTTACCAATGATTTCTGTCTCAAATCAGGTAGTCATGTACATGGTACCCGCTGGCTACAAAGTCTGTGTGATTAGCGTCAGAGAGATTCTCTAGTGCTTTGCCATATTTCCTCTCAAGCATAGTCCTGCAAGTTTCTAAGACCAACAGGACTAAAACCTTCCGCCCTTTTATACTAAATTCCAATACAAACCCCATGTTATTCAAATGGATGTCCTTAAGAGCATCTTGGTTTCTTTTCCCAAATGCCCATTATAACTAGGTTGAGTGCAACAGGACCCAATTGGATTCCTTCATCTGCAGTCAAACTATTATATATTACGGGTGAAATTGGTACAGGGTCTTTCATCTGACAGTCCCATTTGAATTGCCATTCCTTGTCACAACTATAGCAATTAAGCACTCACTTTAGGCTTGAAAGAAACATCCTGTCTTTTTGTGTGCCTGATTTGAGGGCAACCCAATTCCCCCTTGGCCTCTGTAGTTTCTTGGACTTTTGGGATCTGCCATAGCCCATACCCTGTGGCTCAGAACTAGTCTTTGAATTCCTCTCTTTCTTTAGCTTACAGCCATGCTCCTCAAATTCTTTGTTAACCTTATTAGCTAACCACTTGTCATCCAATTGGCTACTCTATGCCCTAAAATACCCCAAGTGACCTCCATTGGTCATGTAATGCCTAATGCATCCTCCACACGACAGGCAGTGACCAATAGGCTATACAAAGACAAGTTGTGCCTATTTCTCTGATGTTTGATGGAATGTCATGATGTGCCCCTTTGATGCAGTCTCATTTCATAATATATTCCTGTCAAGGGAAATTCATTCCCTATATCCTCCATGTCTTAGATGATGCTACTATGTGCCTCTTTCCCCAAAAAGCAAGACAAAGTGTTACCTGCCTCCAATGTCTCAAAAGCTCAAATGGGATTATGTACCACTCACATACCCTTCAGTGTTATGCTGTGCCTCTATTTCCCCCACATGCCAGTTACCTACATTTGACATTTATTGGCCAAACAAAAATAGTAAAAGTATCTTACTACCTGAATTTAACTGGATGTTATAGTGTACATAGCCTAGAAAAAATAGCCAAGTTCCAATCAATGATTTATGTATTCACATGGGCACAGAGTGGGCTTAGCTATACTAATAATCCAGATCCACTACTGGTCATTTTTAACTTAATACATCCAGAACTTCTTTTCTATAAAGGTAAACAAAGAGATGTCCTACCTTGATGCTGTAATCCTGGGATCAGGACTGATCCATGGGCATTTGTGTACATTTTTAATGCTTGTGAAACCCAGAAGTGTATGTTATGTGTTCAGATTTTGCTAAGAAAATAAATGCATGCTTGATGTTATGGATCTCCCACGTAATGCTGGCTGTGGGAAATCCATATCTAGCATTACGGGGATTTCCCACGTAATGCTGGACATTCTTAGATGGCCATTTCAAACTTCTTAAACTGGCAGGCAGTTGTGTTGTGAGCATACTCACTTCAGCAGCTTAAGTAGGGGTAACCTCTATAAATTGAATAGTTTTACATTGACCACTACAGGGCTGAAAATAAAAGTTCATAAATGCTCTAAGGGAATAGCAAGGCAGATGTAAAAATGGGGCTGAGCAGTTCTATGTGATCTAAGTACAGTAAAGGAAAGAGGAAAATAGATGATGCAAAGAAACAAGATACAAAGAGAGAAGAAAGACTATTTTTGCAAGAAAAGCAAGTACGAAAAGATTATGTAAGAAAAGAAAGAATAGTGGTAGATAAAAATTGTACAGGAGGAAGGGGAAAGAGAAGAACGTGGAAGTAATTAAAGGCGCAAAGAAAGAAGGAAATAACAAAGAGAAACTAGTGGTGGGTTATGTTATGTTATGTTGATTTGTATAGCGCACTAATCACCCAAAAAGGTTAACAGGCACTTGGACAGGTGTGTAGGTGTATGTCTTGGGTGAGATGTAGGAGAATATGCAACCTCCAGTTTTGCTTTTGCAGATTCAGGGAATATATGCTAGTGAGAGTGAGGCAGAGGATAGGTGTCTGGTGGGTTGGTAAAAGTGAATACTGTTGTCTAGGTATTCTGGCCCTGTGTTGTGTAGGGCTTCTTATGTGTGTGTGGGAAGTTTGAATGGTCTATGCTTATCACTGGGGAGCCATTGAAACTTCTTGAGGTATAGCAAGATGTGGGTGCCATGTGGGACATTGAGTTTGAGTCTTGTAGTGGTGTTCTTGATCGTCTGCAGTCTGTGTAGCAGTTGTTTGAAGATCCCAGCATAGAGAGTGTTGCCATAGTACAGTCTGTTGGAGACGGGTATTTGCGTGATGGCCTGTCTGGGTTTCTGAGGCAACCACTTGAAGATCTTTCGTAGCATGCATAGAATGTGGAGGAAGGAGTTGCACACTACATTGAATGAACAGTCATGTGGAGCATGTCATCCAGCATGATCCCTAGAAGTCTTGTTTGGTCTGCGGGTGTTGGTCCTAGCTCCGACAGCCACCAGGTGGAGCACTATAAAGAGGTGTTGTCATGAACCAGAACTTCCATCTGATCGGAGTTGAGCTGCAGACAGCTGGCTTGCATCCAGTCTGCTACCATGGTAATACAGTTAGTGAAGTTGGGCCTGGTGGTGGTTGTCGTGTCTGTTAGGGAGAGGATAAGTTGGGTGTCATTGGCGTAGAAGATGAGTGGTGTTTTGTGATCGAATGATGTTGGCTAGGAGTGTTGTATATGTTGAATAGGATGGGGCTGAGGGACTCCACATATCAATCTCTTTGCCTCTGATGTGTAGGGTGGCAGCCTGACCCTTCGGGTTCTTGAGGAAGAAACAGATCCATTTGAAAGGAGATCCTTGTAGCTCAATTTCGTGAGTGAAAAGAGAAACGGAAGAGTAAGTGCAAGGATGGATCATTTAAAGGATGAACAGAAGGGTGAAAGAATCCATTGGTGAAAGGATGGAAGAACGGATTGATGGAGTGATGGAGAAGTGGATGAATAGATAAACAGAAGGGTGAAAGGATGAATGGCTGAAAGAGTGAAAGTACGATAGGTCTATGTGTGAAATAGTGGTGGATGGATGAATGGATGGATAGATGGGTGGAAGGAAGTTTGAAAAAATGGAAGGATGGGTAAACAGGTTGATGAATATGTAAACAGATGGCTGGAAGGCCTTTCGGTGCATGGTTAGAATAATAAAGGATGGATGGATGAGAAAGTAGCACATTGATGGACAGAGGAGCTGATGTAAGCATGAAGAGATCTATACCAGTAAGGACCAGGCTTACTTTCTTTGCTCGCTCGGTGGCATTGGGGGTTTGGTTCATAGTGGCGATATTTCAAATTTCTGGCTGCTCCCTTGCTTGCCGGGATCACAACACTGAGGCATCTATTGCAAAAAAAGAGAGGAAACCTCCTGTCATACTATCTGTGTCCCGAAGAACAATAAGTTCTTATATCTAAGGGCTTACATGTATGGAATTTGCTAAAAAGCAGAACAGATAGAACCTTGAAATGAAGAGTTAATCCATGGTAATTGATAAGAAATCCTTTAATCAATCGAAGAGCACAGTACATGTAAATCCAGCAGATTCAGCATCACAGGAATAACTGATCTTTTACAAAGGATGTACAGGAACATGGCATGTACAACACTCCATATTCTAGTAATGACATAACTGGAATATGTACAATTAAAGAAACAGTACAAATTAAGAAAGCAAACACAACACATCCTCCTTCCCAATAATAAAAAAAACAAAAGAAAAGAAAAAATGAAAATAACGAAAATAAAATGAAACTTAACGATATGATTGAAATAGATACTCAAAATACTACTACTTATTATTCGTAATGTAGTCCTTAAGCCAAAGAGGAACCACCCTCTTCCTTGAGGATTGACGGTACATGGATGAATCCTCACCAACAGAAACAGAACTCCCTTCCACAGGAACAACGATTGAATCTTCAGAAATATTGCTAGAAGACTCCATAACACCACTACCAGAAGGAACCTCACTTGAACTAGGACAACTAACCACTCCAGGATTCTCATGCAATTCATCATTCTCATTGGAACTATCAACATCCAAATCGTCAGGTTTCCAAAGAGTGCAAGAATTATCAGGTGTGGGGGAACAACCAGATTTCTTATCAATTACCATGGATTAACTCTTCATTTCACTGGCGACGGGATTCGAAGAGCAGAACCTATGTGAGCAACTTAATCAAACTCGATTTTGGAGTGTTTTATGGATTTAATTATTTTTTCTTCAAACCTTCTAAGAAGTATTGGATTTAAAAGATATTTTTAAACTCGTTTGAATACTCTACTGGCGAACCTTCGATTCGAAATTAATTGGATTATTTATTGCTGTGCCTGAACTGAGTTATGCAGTGCCTGAACTGAGTTATTGTTTCCTACCGCTGACCTCTATTCAAACGTATTGGGTGAGATCTTGACATTGTTCGTGCACTAATTTAAGCTTCTTCACAATTTCATGACTTTGTCATTCACCGTGTCAATTACGTTTTCAGCGCTTTACTGTTAAAGTTAAAAGAAGTAAACGGCGTTTTGGCTGCCTCAGTTCCATTACCTGCACGCACCATATTTTGAATATCATCGCCTGCTGTGTTCTATCTTTTACGGACCTCGAATCCTTCTGCTGTCGGATTCTTCTCCGTATTCAGCTACGCATCGGAAGGAATTGTGGGTACGTTACGTGTGACATCATACGTTCAGCGGCCATCTTGCTTAAACGTGAAGGCTTCGTGAGAGACGTCTTCACCAACGACTTTTCTTTCTTCAGTTCTTCGTGTGCAATACTTCATCGTTCTTCATTTAATCCTGAAAATACAATGATCTTCGTGCGTTACCATTAACGGTGATTCGCACACCCTTTCATCCTCCCTAACTATTTTTTTTATTTATCGTTGAGAAAGTCTGCGAACTTTAATCCCGGCTCATACCGACCCTTGAAAAGGTGCGCATGATAATGGAGCTCCCTATGTCTCAGGACACATATAAGGAGCTAGGGTTGGCACACGAGAATCTCATTGAGTCCGTGGCTGAGGTCCTTTTCACCACAGCAAAAAGGCGGCATTACGACCGCCCAAACTGGTATAATCAGGCTTGTAGGAAGGCCAAATTGGACCTTCTGAGATCCATTAAGGACGGTGCAGACAGGCCTTTTATCCAGGCAAGAAGAAGAGACTATAAGCGCCTGATTACCAATGCCAAAAGTGAATGGGAGCATGAAAAATGGGAAAATCTTGCCACATCATTAGCCATCAGGGACTCCCGTAAATTTTGGAGTATTTTTAACACGGGGTCCGAGGAGCTGGTTTCAGCAATCGAACCCAACATCTCAGCCAAGACCTGGCAGGACCATTTCTACTCTCTTTATAAGGTCCCCGACGATGCTACTAATGACACTCCCCTGAACACAGGTGCAACAATGGAGGGGGAACCTTTCACAGAGATGGAAGTCCGCGCAGCCATCGCAGGGCTGGCAACAGGCAAAGCGCCCGGACTTGACGGCCTGCCGGGCGACCTATTGAAGCATGAGCCTGATGTATGGGCTCCCTATTTGGTCTTTATATTTAATGCCATTCTTAGGGGTACAGAGGTTCCCTGTACTTGGCTGGGCGCAGAGATTGTTCCCATATTTAAGAAGGGATCACCTCTGCTCCCAGCCAACTACAGGCCTATTAGCCTCATAGATGTATCCCAGAAGTTATTTGGTAGGCTGATATCAGATCGCCTCCAAAATTGGATAGAGGAATTCTCTATTCTCAGTCTCTATCAGGCGGGATTCAGAAGGGGGGTCTCTACCACGGACCAGATATTCCGCCTCAAACTCCTGTATTGGAAGACTGCGGTGCTCGAGGGCGGCAGCTTGTACGCGGTATTCATGGACTTGCGCGCCGCCTTCGATTTAGTACCCAGAGATAGACTCTGGACTGTACAATTGGAGCTGGGCATCCCGGCTGATATCTTGACAATCCTGATAAGACTGCACCAGGGAAATTTCGCACGTGTCAGGTGCGGTAGAAATGGGGCACTCTCCGATAGGTTCTCCGTTGACAGGGGGGTGAGACAGGGTTGTGTGCTTGCACCGACCCTGTTCTGCCTCTTCGTCAACGGGGTAATTGATCACCTGACCCAGGATCGTTGACATCGATGCTCCCAAGTTGAACGGCAAAAAACACAGTTGATGGACAGAATGTAGAACAATGTCATACATTCACCCCAGTACAAGGATCTGGGTCTAAATCCATCGTTTTTTTGCACTCCACACCACCCTTGGTTAGACACTGGCTATATGCAAATCAGCTCTGACCCTGTGCCTCATGGGAAAAGTCCAGTCCGAACTACCAAGCCATGTCTTTCCCAGACCGGAATCAAGCATCCAAGGACCGGTTTCTGGCTATCAGCCTTCATCAGCCTGGATAGCTTGACTCCAGTGGTGTGGAGAGCCCGGGACTCACGTCTGAGTATACCCAGCCCACTCGGGGTGAAAATTGCAAAAAACACAGTTGATGGACAGAATGTAGAACAATGTCATACATTCACCCCAGTACAAGGATCTGGGCCTAAATCCATCGTTTTTTTGCACTCCACACCACCCTGGGTTAGACACTGGCTATATGCAAATCAGCTCTGACCCTGTGCCTCATGGGAACAGTCCAGTCCGAACTACCAAGCCATGTCTTTCCCAGACCGGAATCAAGCATCCAAGGACCGGTTTCTGGCTATCAGCCTTCATCAGCCTGGATAGCTTGACTCCAGTGGTATGGAGAGCCTGGGACTCACGTCTGAGTATACCCAGCACACTCGGGGTGAAAATTGCAAAAAACACAGTTGATGGACAGAATGTAGAACAATGTCATGCATTCACCCCAGTACAAGGATCTGGGCCTAAATCCATCATTTTTTTGCACTCCACACCACCCTGGGTTAGACACTGGCTATATGCAAATCAGCTCTGACCCTGTGCCTCATGGGAACAGTCCAGTCCGAACTACCAAGCCATGTCTTTCCCAGACCGGAATCAAGCATCCAAGGACCGGTTTCTGGCTATCAGTCTTCATCAGCCTGGATAGCTTGACTCCAGTGGTGTGGAGAGGCTGGGACTCACGTCTGAGTATACCCAGCACACTCGAGGTGAAAATAGCAAAAAACACAGTTGATGGACAGAATATAGAACAATGTCATACATTCACCCCAGTACAAGGATCTGGGCCTAAATCCATCGTTTTTTTGCACTCCACACCACCCTGGGTTAGACACTGGCTATATGCAAATCAGCTCTGACCTTGTGCCTCATGGGAACAGTCCAGTCCGAACTACCAAGCCATGTTTTTCCCAGACCGGAATCAAGCATCGGACTTGACTGTTCCCATGAGGCACAAGGTCAGAGCTGATTTGCATATAGCCAGTGTCTAACCCAGGGTGGTGTGGAGTGCAAAAAAACGATGGATTTCGGCCCAGATCCTTGTACTGCGGTGAATGTATGACATTGTTCTACATTCTGTCCATCAACTGTGTTTTTTGCAATTTTCACCCCAATTTGATGGCAGCAGGGGGCCCGCTATTATGTTTGCGGACGACACCCTGCTGCTGTCCAAATCACCAACGGGAATACAAAGAGTCCTGGACGGGTTTTCAGCGTTCTGTGTGGAGCGGGGGCTTGAGATCAATGCATCTAAAACCAAATTTATGGTTCTCAACCCCCCCCCCTTCAACACGCCCCAATCCTACTATAGGTTCACTAAGATTAGAGAGGGTTTTTACCTTTGAATACTAGGGTGTAACCATTAACCAGGACATGACGTGGGACACGCACCGGGCTAAGGCAAATATGAAGTTGGTCCAATTAACGGGTGGTATTTCCAGGATGACAAGCAAGTCGACTTACAAACCTTTTAGCGCTGCCCTTGAAATTTACAAAATGCAGGCCAGAGGGGCAGTTTTACATGGAGGGGAACTCTGGGGTCACTGTCCCGCTCAAAAACTCCAGATCACAGAAAATAACTTTATTAGGCAGTTGGCGGCACTACCCGCAAGCACCCGCTTCTCCCGTTGAGACTTGACCTAGGTCTGAGACCTATTGTGGAGGAACTGGGATTAAGACCAATCACCTTCTGGCGCCGCATCTGGAGTACGCCCGAACTTATGAGCTATAGGAGTGAGCTACAAGAGATTCTCAGTCTACCCAAGTCAAGACAAATCCCATGGTTAAGTTACATCAAACAAACATGCGAGAATTTAGGCAGACCAGAATTATGGCTAGACCCTGCTAATACATGCAACAGGATCCCACGTAAACTCCTAGTGAGAGACTTTCATGAGATGAAGCTTACAGTCACAATGGGGGGCATACGGGAGGGGTCCCTGACAGAATTGTTTATTAAGTCTAAAGATTCGTATATACTCGAATGTGTGTTAGATGGCATTTCCCCCGTCCTCACTAGAAAATTTTTCTTGCAATAGCGATATGGCTCACTTCCCACAAGGGCTTTTACCAAACACTGGGCTCAATCCCTATCAAGAGAGCATTGCCCTTCATGCTCACACCATCTGGAAGATGATTTGCATATCATATTTTTTTGCAAGGCTTATCGAAGACCTAGGAAATACTGGCTTGTCCTCCTTCTTAAAAATCTGGGTTTCACTCGATACCTCTCAGCATACAGGATTTTAAAAACGGATATTTCACCTCTTATTGTGTTTGGGTCAGCAAAATTTTTAACTGCGATGTGGCACATCCGTAACCATTTTTTTAAAATTGAGCAAGATTCGGCATAAAGGAAATGTTTATATGATATCTAACTGTAATATATACCAAATGTTTTTAATACTATTGTAAATGGTTTTTTTTCTTTTGTTTGGTGGATATCATCTGTATTTTTAAATGAATATGTATTTGCATATCTTTTATGATCTAAAATTGATCTAAATAAAGATTTAAAATGAATGATTTCCTCACAATCACCCAGATGTTTTAGGGCCGAGGTATGCTTTGATGACATACAGTTATTGGCATCGAACGTTTCTTTTCAAAATAACCTACATTCTCTTTTTTACTGTTCTCTCACTTACCTATGATTCCTCTCCCCGGGAGTCAAGTGGGTACTCGTTTTATGCCTGATCTATTCGGTTGGAGTATATATTCACAAACGAAGACTTTTTTCAAATTAATTTTACATAAAAATTCCTTTAGGTCCCTTTCTTGTTCAAATGTATTTATTTGGGCTGTGGGTGCAAAACAAAGGCCTTTCCGCAAGAATTCGTCCTCCTTTTGTATCAAATTCCTTTGTGATTGATTTATAACTGGGGCACTGTTACTTATAGATCTACTTCTTAATTTTTCTTGCTCCCTGTTTTCATATACTCCTGTCTCGGTTGGCTTCCAATCGGGCACTGACATTGACCTTTTCCCCTCTCTTTGTGTTTGTTTGTCTGTCTCCTCTGGTACGTGGTACGTACGTACGTGCCTTAAAAAGATTGTCATTCCCTTCTAGTTGTGTCTGGGTGTCCTTTATTTGCATGTCATTGTGCTTTTTGGCTATTTTCTTACCATCCACAGATTTTGATGTAGCATACACGTTCTCACAAAAAGTCGAATATTTCCTCTGTGCATATCTCCTAACCATGTTCCAATTCTGTGTCAAATTATTTTCATTAACATTTTTCTCATGATAATCATTTTTCAAAAAGGGTATACCGACTCCATGTTGAATTTATTGATATCCTTCATCAATTTTAATGAACTATCCAACTGAAAAGTTGCAATCAGTGGTATTCCATCAGTAATAGCCTGAATCTTGTAATCAAAATGCAGTCAGTAATATGAGGTATCCAAATTATTGTCTCCTACCGTTTAACAACTGTGGGCCTTATTTACAGGGCCCGTGCGTCACTTTTGCATCATTTTTAACATGAGGAAAGTGACGCAAAAGTGGCGCAAGGTGCTTGTAAATCTGCCCATCAGTGTCCAAAATGTATTTAAGAAAAAAGCGGAATCTACAATTTCTTGAAAAGTAATAGAGGTTTTATTAACACTTTAGTCTGAAATGCCCTACTAGGTTTTCCATCTGGTGCACTTCCCCACCAAATTTGAAGACAGCCTTTATGGTCTAGCAACTTACCTGACCTCGCAGTGTGCATGCATAAGCAAAGTGAGGAAAACTCGGGAAATCAAAATAAAAGTAAAATTGCGTTAAATTCATCCTTTGGGACCCAATTACAAGAGGGTCTGTAACCCTGATGCAGCTAGTAGTGGCGGTTTCTATAGAACCAGACATATTTGTGGATAGTATGCTGAGCTATATTTACACCCTGAGGAATGCTTGATTTGTGCTCGAGACACATGAACTTTGCGCACCAACTTTACAATGTTATCATCCTATTTTTATGGAATCCATAAAAGTGCAGGACAGTACGTGTCTACGCTTTTTAGATTGTTTACTTAAAGCAGAACAAAGTTCAAATATACAAGAAAATGCAACATTGCAAGCTAGGTAACTAAAGATAACATACCTGCAATCAACATCACATGGGCTGTCGTCATTCCTACTTTTGAAATGCAGGGCATGAACTATCAGTTCATTGCTTTACTGCGCTCATTTATGTCATGAAATGCCGGGCACCTCCAGCTTGCTAAGGCCCTGATTTAGAGCTTGACTGGCGGGTACCATTGTAAACGTGACGGATCTCCTGTCTGTCTATTTAAAAGTGCATTAGGGTATAATGCACTGTAGTAAGGGGGGCTGAAAACCTGTCATGCTTGTAGCGAGTGCCCACCCACCAGACCTAAATCAGGCAGGGATTCTTAATTCCATAGATCAGAAGGTGCGAGAACTGTGCTGCATATATTATAGTGTGCGTATTGACTGTTATTTACATTATCCTTCGAATACTCTCTTTAACCGGACTCATGAATTATTTTTTCTGCTGTCAAGCAACACCATTTTTTGCTTTACTAGTTATTTCCTCACGTAGATGAGCTGGTCTTTGGCTATCCAGTCTGCTCACTGGGCCAGTCACTGAGCAGGAAGACCCGCCAGTCATTCTCTCACCTAGGGTCAGATTATGAGCTGGTTAGAGGGTACTCCCGAGTGGAAAGTCCCCTGCCCGAGGATGACTGGCCCAGTATTCCCATACCCGGATTAAAAATACTGGGTGGAGGGACGCCAGGCTTGTTTTCCCAGCAGCTGAGCCACTGCCCCCACTCCACATCTCCTATGACACATGAGGGGCATCCAATGCTCCCTGTGACAGCCCACTGCTTCCTCTGCCATCCTACCCACCTCATGCTGCCCAACCAACACAAGCCCTCAGCCATATGCTCAGAGCAGATGGAAAATGAGAGCGTTAATCTGCATGGTCCGCTAGTTTTTTCCAACTTAAAAAAATAAGAAAAATAGCCCAGTTCCTCACACGATCTGCTCTTCTTCAGGTAGTCATTTCTCTTGTTCTTTCCCTACTGGATTTTTCCAACAGCCTTTATCTGGGGCTCCCAGTTGGCCAGTTGAAAAGACTTCAGCTTGTTCAAAACCAAGCAGCCAGGCTGATTTGTAAACAATCTAAATGGCAGTCCATCAGACCCGGCTTGGAAAGATTACATTGGCTACCTGTAAAACAAAGAATTGAGTTCAAAACTGGATGCATTATTTTCAAAGCCTTGCAGGACACTGGACCAAAATTCATTAGGATTCTTGTTTCTAGGTATAACCCATCTTTAAACCTTCGCTCTGCGCATAAAAGCCTTCTGACTGTCCCCTCTTTTAAGAAAAAACGGTTGTGGGGTAACTGCTTTGATCACCTTGCAGCTACCTTTGGGAATTCCCTTCCCCTGCCTATTAGACCGAGCCCTGATCTTCTTACTTTTAGATGCTCTTTGAAGACCTGGCTTTTTAAACAGGCTTACTGTTAAAATATTTGGTTTCTTAAACAGGCTCACTGTCAGAGTAATTACTAGTGTTATGTTCCTCTCCGATAGCGCCATGAAGCCTACGGGCGTACGTGCGCTTAATAAGTAATTTTTAACATAACATAACATAACATGGAATCGGAAATACCATGCTTAATTCACCCTGAAAATGGGCCCATGTGGGTGGGTATTCACCAATCCTTGAAGATCAGCTTCTAGTTGCACAATACTAGTGTTCAATGGTGTAGAATTTTCACCTCCCGATTACTGTGCACCTCATTAACGGGATTCTTCCATACTGGTTTATTGTGGTCAGTTTAAGGGGAGAGTCTCAGTTATTGTCCTGGTCAAGATTTGAAATAACTATATTTTAATTTAACTTTATAATTTCTATCATTTAAAATATGTTTCCCTAACATGGTTGTTCTTTCTACTCACAGCACACGTCTGACAGCAGACAGTACCTACACGTTGACCTCATAGGTGTAGTGTTCAGTGTGTGGACGCAACCACTATGGCCCATGGCCGAGACAGCCTTGATGCTCCGCCCCCCCCCCCCACAAGCGTGGGATAGTTGGTTTGCCCGACGTTTACACGAAGGGCACGTTCTGTAGTTAATAAAGAGCCCAGGACCCTGGGCGTGGCAGGCAGTGTACTGACCACCAGCACCAGCAAAGTGTGGTCTCCAGTTTGTCATTACTAGGCCCAGACCAGAACATTACAATAGGGTTACAATCTTTCATATATTTCCTATAGTGAGATTTCTAGAAGTCTATACTTTGGCTCATCCTTATGCTTTACTGTCTGTACCTGTGGGAAGATTTCCGAGCTGTGACCTCAGCAATTTCTCTGCGCATAAATGTGGCCAGTCAGGGCAAAAGACAGAGGGAAAAAGAGAGCAAAAATAGACAGAAACAAGCACTAGCAGAGGTAGCAGAGTGACTTTTTTATGGTTTGAGGGGATTGTTTTTGAGCACGAAGATGTGTTGCGTGTGTGTAGCTGGGTAAGACTGTATATTTGAAGAGGACATTGAAATTTGTCAGGAGTCTCAGTAGAAAGGGCAAAAAATGAATGTCTATGGGGTCTCAACTATGCTTTACTCTCATAATCTGGTATAATGCACACTGTCGGGAAGGGTTAGGCTCTGAATATGAGGAAGCCCCTTGGGGATACTGCTCCACCAGATCACAACTGATTCAGTGATCCCGCACCCATGATTCTCCGAGTACAGGAGCACTGGGCAGAGTTGTACTGGAAGGAGATTCCAATTGGTAAATTCGCCAGAGGATCAGGCAAGGACTGCAAGCACAATAGCAGCTAGCCACTGCCTCCCCCTCCTAAAGAACGGGAGAGCTCAGCATGCCCTGTGCCTTTGACTCTCTCATCACCTTCCTCATTTTGCCACCTTCCTCTCTACGGTCCTCTGCCCCTCGTAGGCTCTCTGCACTTTTATACCCCTGTTCAGAGTATGTGGTGAATGGGAGTGGAATTGACCCTGGAATGCCGACTCCACAGGAGGAAAAGGTCCCACTATGTCCAGGTCTGTACTTTATACCCCATTTCCAAGGGAATAACTCGGAGTAGGTTTGTTTATGTGTGGGGATATCGGCTGTCTTGCTATAGCTCATTGGTCACTACAAAGGATTTTACTTGAATTCCAAGTTTTCGCTGCATTTTTTCTCCAGTCAGTTAAGATCTTAAGCCTCTGTTTGACCTTTTTAGTCCATGAAGATTTCTGAAATCTAGTTGTTTTTCTTTTCTATGTTTTGATTGTCTGCTTCTCAAGGTATTTCCTATCCTGCGACATTCTGGAAGAGTAAATCGTTTGGGAGAGCAGAAGGCTTTGTCATTATAAAGTGAAGAAATTGTGGAACTTCAATGTCACTGACAAGACCAGCCCCAGATAGGTCCAAAGGAAATATTTAGGTTTGCTCGGAGAAAATGTGAAGCAAAAGAAATGACAACAATTGTGTAAGTAGTCAACTTATTCAACTGTTTACTAAGTTCATAAAAGAAAGATACAATAAAGAGCGTAAACAAATGCCAATCATATGATCAAAGTATGGCCCACACAGTACATTATGTAGTATTCCTGCGCTATGATTCATGCTCTATGTTGCCATGTCCTAGCTGCTCAGCCTGTGTATGTGTGTACTGTATTGAAAGTTGGTGAATGGGCCATGAGTGGAATGCTTGGGTGACTGGATGAGTAATGATAGTTGGTTAGAGGGGATGAGCAGCTAGCAGGCTGCTCCTGGTGGGGCTTCCCTGCAGCACTTATACACCTGCTGATGAAGATTTATACTAACTGTTTACTTACCTGTATAAATCTACTTGAATTACAACATAACAGCGTGTCATCATTACTACACATTATAATTACGTAATATTACCAGGTGCTTCCCAACTCTGTTGGTATACATCTTCCACAGATCGACTCAATTATGTGATTATGTATGATTCCTCAAAATTCATACATTTTCTTAAATGTTCCCTACATTGTCCAACAGGGGTGCTTTACCTCTTTCAGTTTTTTAAGTGATATATCTAGCCCCGATAATTTGTCAAATCCTATGCTGTGGGAGGTTCTTGCCTACAAGAACACAAGTGGTAGGGACTCAAAGGGCCCTGATCCTCTGCCTACCAAACTCCGATACTGTGAATCAGTGTTGAGGAGGATAGCAAGTAGCCTAAGGAACAGGTACAGACTGAAATTTGTGGCGGAGACCGGCGTCTTGCAGTAGCCTGGACAAGGCCTGCTGCGGTGGGTGGTGAGGAGAGTCTCCCTGTTCAGCAGTACAGGCTGACAAGTTGCTCCTAGGATGGCAAGACAGTGATTGGAGCGACCTGCGTGTGCACTGGAACCAGGACTGGCAGTATAGATGGGCTGTGAATGAATGAATGAATACTCATTTCTATAGCGCATGGCTACCCTTGGGCATCCAAGCACTGTTAGACCAAAAGACTGAAGGAGACATTCACTGAAACAGAAGTGTCTTTAATCCCTTCCTGAAGACGAGATGGTTACTTTCAAGCCTGATGTTGTCCGGGAGGTTGTTCCAGCATTTGGCTGCTAAGAAAGAAAGCTGGCGACCACCCATTCGGGCTCGCTTCACCCTAGGTACCACCAGCAGATTACGCTGATTGGACCTAAGGGATCTGAGAGATTGATGTAGACGGAACATGGGTAGAAGAATCTTGGGGCCGTCATTCCAAATAGACTTGTGTGCCATGTACAAGATTTTAAACGTGATTCTTTCATGAATCGGCAGCCAATGCAATTGTCGCAATGCAGCCCTCGCCGAACTGCGTCTGGGTACATTCATAAGCAGCCGAGCTGCACAGTTCTGCACCGCTTACAGTGTATGAACGTATCCTACTGGGGCCCCAAAATAAACAGCATTTGCGTAGTCCAGCCGCGAAAGAATCAACGACTGAACTAGCATGCGTGTGGCCTCAAACGGAAGAAGAATAAGGACCTTCCTGAGGACCCTAATCAGTCAGTCCTGTGACAATGTCAAAGCTACAGACCATGGGAAGGAACTTCATCATGACTCTGGGGGCCACCCATTCCTTAGGGGGGCTTCTTTATTCAGCACCCCTGACAATGGAGGAGAGGTGCCCGGTTCATGACCTGGTGGACAGTGGCTGGAAGTTGATGGCCAAAAGAAGATTTTGCGGGGAAGGACTGCAGTCACCTTTTTTCTCTGCCACCCTCCCTGTGGCTCCAGCCAACCCTGCCTCAGTAGAGGTGGGCAGGTCTGGACTTGAGGGCCCCATGTAATGGGAGATCAGAGGATTTGCAACCGTCGGGACAGGTGAGCCCAAGGGTCAGCGGAACTGGTGTGCTGGGGCCCAATCACTGTTGGTGAAGGGCTGGTGGATTGTGATGGGTGCGCAGTAAGGGAAAAGAAGCACCACATTAGAATGCCTCTTGTGTTTGATCCCAAGAGCCGAGGTGTGGAACCTGGGGGTGGATGAGAGGGACACTGGGACCTGTAGGAGGCCTGCACACAACTTGGTGGCTATAATTCTGCGAAAGATGCTCAAGGTGGCAGGCTGGTTCGGCCCTGTGGTAGGATAGTGAATTGTAAAGGAATGGGTGAATACTCGCCATTAGCCTCACTCATGCAAGAGGCTTATTAATAAGTGAATCAGATCACGGTAGGCCTCAGGCGTTGAGGGGACAGACAATACTTAAAATCAGGAAAGGCTAAGTGAGTGGCTGACTCTCTGCTTTGCACCCTCATTTGTGATTTATCAGGCCCCCTCCTGCTCCTGGCTTGCATTTGTTACAGCAATAAATGTGAGCAGAATTACAATGTCCGACTCAAGTCAGACAGAAGCTTTGATATTGGGACAACTGACACTGCACTGGGAAAACACAAACTGTGCCCTCTACTCAAGAAAAAAATGAACAAGTTTGCAAAGACTAATAAGGACTGTTTAGTAGAATCCACCTTGGGGCAGTGCCAGGGAAAGACCGCCATGTCAGATCCACTACTGTTATTTTAAAGGCAATCTATTAAACCCGCTCCTCCTTTGAACGCAAGATCAGAGACCTAAGTCTGGATGTGTCTCTTCTGCAGTGAGATCTCCACAAAATTGTGGAAGAGAGTTACTGGTGTTGAGAGCAGAATCCCAGACAGGAAAGACCACATAACTCCACTCCAAAAGAAAGTGGCCAGCTTCAGAGAGTGGTGAAGCAACTGGAGGAGAAGCAAGAGGATGTGGAGGGGCAATCAAGACAAAATAATATCAGGACCATGATGGGCACAGACGGTGCATAGGGTTCCACAAAGATGTAGTTTGTCACTACCTGGTGAAATCGTGAGTGCTAATGACAGACTTCTTTTCTGTTTCATCATAGAAAGGGCCCTCTGGTACCTCGTGGTGTTACTTTCATCTGGAGCCCCCTCAAGTCCTCTTATTGCCCATGTCTTAAACTACACAGACAGAGATGCCATCCTGCAGTCCTCCTGTAGGCTGGGTAGCCTTAATTGTCACACTTCTAAAATATTGGTGTTCCCTGACTACACCCTGAAAGTCCAAACAAAAAAGTAGATGATAGGGGGCTATGCAGGGTAGCGCAATAGCTGCTGATTAAAGTCGCTCCATCCTAACCGTTTCTCTCCCGAATATCCCTCACATACATCCGACCTCCGTGAGGAGATTACGTGAATGGAAGGTACTTGGAACACTACCCAGGAAGAATCGAGCAGAATGGCCCTTTGATATGATAAGATTAATGTATAGAGCACACGTTCACCAGCGGTTTCTTGGCGCTTGAGTGGAGGGGCTGGAGACAGAGGCAGAATGCGGATTAGTTGTAGGCTTGGGAAAAAAGCCAGGTTTTGAGCGACTTCCTGAATTGGGGTAGGAGGGTGTCTGACAGAGTTCTAGAGGGAGAGCATTCCAAAGGAGCGGTGCTGGGTGGAGAATCTCAAACCGCCATGTTTCTTTCGTTTGAAGGTGCAGGGAGACAGGAGGTTAAGACAGGAGGAGCGAAGGTCTCGGGGAGGGACGTAGCGATGGACTAGGAAGGCGATGAAAGAGGGTCCATGGGATGAGAGAGCTCTATGGATCAAGCAGCCAATTTTTAAGAGACTGCACTGAGTTACTGGGAGCCAGTGGAGGCTCCTGAGGAGGGGCTTGGTGTGGCTGGATTTTGGCTGACCATGGATCAGTCTGGCTGCTTGGTTCTGGACCAGTTAGAGTCGGTGGGATTGATATGCAGGGATTCCGGCGTACAAAGAGTTGGAGTAGTCGATGCGGGACATGACAAGCGCCAGGTTGACTTGGATGAGGGCTTCTTGAGAGAGGAATCTACTGATTTTCCTGATTCTGCGGAGATGGAAGAAGCAGACCGACGCCATTAAGTTGATATGGGCCCTCATGGAAAGGTCGCTACTGATGGTGACGCCTAGGCTCTTGACCGAGGTGACTGGGGGTGGCGGGCAGCCCAGGGCGGAGGGCCAGAAGTTAGAGCTCCAGGGGTTGCCTAGGGGCCCTGTGAGAACCAGCTCTGTCTTGTCGGGATTGAACTTTAGCTGATTAGCGTTCATCCAACTACTGATGAAGGTCATAGTGGATTGAACGTTCTCCATGAGGAGGGGGGGGGGCAATGCTGAAGATGAGCTGAATGTCATCGGCGTAGTTAAAAATGACTACTGCTCTTTTCTGGAGTTCGGAGATCAGGGGAAGGGTGTACAAGTTGAACAGGAGGAGAGAAAGGGAGGAGCCCTGGGGAACTCCATAAGTGAGTCTTTTTTTCCTCTGAGAAGAAGCTGGAGAGGCGGACCGCTTGGCGGCGGTCATTGAGGAACAAGGTCAGCCATTCAAGCGGAGGGCCCCAGAGGCCCGCGCTATCGACCCGATCAAGTAGCAGAGCATGGTCGACGGTGTCGAATGCCGCCGACAAATACAGGAGCACAAGTGCCTGTGAGATGTTCTGATCGTTCTCCTTTCTGAGTTCGTCATGAACAGCGAGCACAATAGACTCGGTGGAATGTTGGGCCCTAAAGCCAGCTTGATGGGGGTCTAAAAAGAGGGAGTCTTCCACAAAAGTGCTAAGGCAGTTTGCTACGAAGGTCTCCAGAATTTTGCCCAGGAAGGGAAGCAACAGGTCAGCCCCTGCCTTTTTAAGTATAGGTGAGACTAGCGCAGACTTAAAAGAGTTGGGAACCACTCAGGAGGCGAGGGAGTTATTTAGTCGAGAGAGGGGGGGGTCGGTATGTTGAGAAAGATCTCCCGGGAGATGTGGGGGGGACAGCTGTCCCGCAGGGAACCAAATCAAACTTTCTTGAGAAGGGAGGAGAAAACCTCTTGAGTGATCAGAGGGAAATGGTAGAAGAGAAGGGTTGCGTGGAGCTTCACTGGGATCGGGGGGAGACATGGCCTTGGGGATGCTAGTTTTGATGTTGGTAATTTTATCAATGAAGTAGGTGCTGAGGGAGTCGCAGAGAGATTGTGATGGCAAAGGTTTGGGGATGATACGGTCGGGTTTAACGAGTTCATCTACTATAGAGAAGTGAAGATGTCTTTGGCTTTATTTGTCGAGACCAAGATTTTAGTGGAGAAGTTTTCAGTTTTAGCTGTAAGGATGGCAGATTTGTAATCCTTTAAGGCTGAGGTGAAAATAGATTTTTTCAGGGGGCAATAGTCAAGTCTCCACTTTTTCTCAGTTTGGTGTAGGGCGAGTTTCCTATCTTTGAGGTCCTTAGTGAACCAAAGCTGGGGGTCGTGGGGCCTCTTGTTTTTGAGTTTTTTCAGGGGAGCAAAGTTGTCTCTAACCCGGGCCAGCCAAGAGTTGAGGTCTTCAGCCTGAGTATGAAGTGAGACCGGGGGTCCGGTGGGCTGAAAGGTGCTAGGCGTGGAGGTGGAGAGAAATGTACAGAGGGTGGGGATGTTCACCCGGCTCCAATTCCTGGTCATGACGGGGTCAGGGGTGGGGGATGTGGCTGTGGGCGGTGCAGTGATGGTGAAGGCAATAAAAGAATGGTCGGACCAAGTGCAGGGCGAGATCTGGAGGTTGCAGATATCAAGGTTTAAGGTCCAGACCTGATCAAGGGTATGTCCCTTTACATGGGTGGCGACTTCAATGTGCTGGGTGAGATCCCAGCCATTGAGTAACTCAGAGAAGTTAATTGAGCAAGAGCTTTCGTGCGGGTCATGAGGCCAGTAGTTGAAGTCCCCTTTGATAAGAATTTTGGCATGGTTAATCACCAACTCCGCTGTCATGTTACTGAATTTAAAGACAGATGTTGCAGAGAAAACATTCTGCAGCCCGCGCCGACGCTCTGGCCGGCACCCAGCGTAAAAGCAGAGGCCGTGAAAGTTACTGCGGGACGAGGCCAGGATCGGGCGCAAATCCCGGGACTTGGCCTACACTTCCAGAAGTGACTGTACCAGAACCCGCAATTCCCAGCTGAGGTACAGCACCACGCTAATAAAGGCAGAGTGGTGAAGGAGAGCACAGCTGGTAGCATATTACTGGCAGACAGAAAAAGTGAACGGGCAGTGAGGAAACCTGTGCTGCAACACAGTGCCTCTGTGTCCTGTGATCGAGGCATGGGGGGGCAGAGCAGCGGTGGCAGAGATCTCGAGGTGGGATGTGGAGTTCTTGCCCCACCCACTCCCCTACCTGCATCAGAATTGTCTCATCATTGGTGATGGACCCACTGCCAGTGAGTAAGGGACATACAGCTCAGAGCAGCGCCTAGCATTGGTAGCGCACCGCCGGAGGTAGATCAAGGGTGAGAGGCTAATCCACTCAAGGGCTCCGGCCTGAGGGCAGTCAGAGGTGAGCGGCTGAGGTGGTCTCGAATCATATGGGCAGTGGACAGACGGTTGCCTTCCCCCGCAAGTTAGCCTGTAGTGACAGTGCTCAGTGTACGTTCTAAGGTGTGGGACTGTAACAACAGCGCCAACTGGAAGTTATTAGTGGCGGCCGGGAGCAGCTCTTGAGCGTATCAAACTACACAGAGAACCAAAGGCTGGGGGCCAAGGCCAACAGGACCCTATTTTCCTCACGGCTCCACTCGCCGGCAGTACCCTGGAGAAGAGAACCTATGCAGCACCATATCACCCGCCAACAACATAAGGGACGAGCGGAGCCTGGGACCGACACGCACCACCACCTGCAAGAGTGGACCTAGCCATCCCAGCAAGGGCCAATATCTCATCCACGAGGGGCCCTAAACTAGCTCAAACTAATAAACTAGATTGCTACAAACTCCCTAAAGAAATGCTCCAGGACTCACAACCCAGATACAAAGCTACCGGGGAGCCGGGAGGGGGGAGGCCCAGAACTCACCTTTAAAGATGTTATGGAGGCAATACCTTGAGTCAAAACCTCACTGGAGCACAAGATAGACACAATCTCGACTGAGGTGACCCTCATTAGGGCGGATCTCACCAAAATCAGAGAAAAAGTCAAACAGGTAGAGATCACCACAGAGAGCTTGGTGGATGACACCACGCAACTACAAAGTGAAATCCGTGAATTGCAAACCTTCTGAAAACTTACAGAAAGTAAGCTGGATGATTATGAGGGATGTCAACAAAAAACGCCCTACCTAGTCCTGAAACATCACTATGCTGACCAAATGGATGGGGGTCCAATACACTTGTTGGTACCCTCGGTATATCCCTCATCACTGTTCCACAGGTCAAGATGTTGTATTCGCATAAAACAACAAGTATGCACAGGTCACCCCACACAGTGTCAGATAAAAGTGTGAGAGAACACAGAGAGTGCCTCACAGAACGTAACACCCGAGGGGGTTCCCGGCTAGTAATTGTCGGTATACCCTCTTCTCATCATTGGTCACTCTCTCTGTGTGAAGAAAGAAACATACACAACATAGTATAGCTGTGCACAAGTGAGAATAGAAAAGAAAAGACAAACAGAGTACACATACAAATACTGCTGTAAACCAACTGCCCCCTGTTAGACTCGTTTTTTGTGCCCTTCTGCCCTGTGTTAGACTCGTTTTTCCCTTGTTTTTCTGCCCTTCTGCCCTCTGTTAGACTTGTTTTTCCCTTGTTTTTCTGCCCTTCTGCCCCCTGCTAGACTCGTTTTTTGTGCCCTTCTGCCCTCTGTTAGACTCATTTTTCCCTTGTTTTTCTGCCCTTCTGCCCTCTGTTAGACTCGTTTTTGTGCCCTTCTGCCCCCTGTTATTCCCTTGTTTTTGTGCCCTTCTGCCCTCTGTTAGACTCGTTTATTGTGCCCTTCTGCCCTCTGTTAGACTTGTTTTCCCATTGTTTTTCTGCCCTTCTGCCCTTTGTTAGACTGCTTTTTGTGCCTTTCTGCCCTCTGCATCACCACATCATCATCAGCGCTACCCCAGCATCACTCAGCACCACCACATTACCACTCAGCACCACCACATTATCACTCAGCACCACCACAGCACCACTCAGCGCCACCACAGCATCACTCAGCGCCACCACAGCATCACTCAGTGCCATCACATTATCACTCAGCACCACCACAGCACCACTCAGCACCACTACAGCATCACTTAGCTCCTCTACAGCATCACTCAGCACCACCACAGCACCAATCAGCATCACCACAGCACCACTCGGCGCCACCACAGCATCACTCAGCACCACCACAGCATCACTCAGCACCACCACATTATCACTCAGCACCACCACAGCACCACTCAGCACCACCACAGCATCACTCAGCACCACCACTGCATCACTCAGCACCACCACAGAACCACTCAGCACCACTCCAGCATCACTCAGCACCATCCCAGTATCACTCAGCACCACCACAGCACCACTCAGCATCACCACAGCACCACTCAGCACCACCACAGCACCACTCAGCGCCACCCCTGCATCAATCTGCGTAACCATTCAACAACAACTGGTTCAAATATGTTCTCTCAGTGTTTCAAACTTTATTACAAATGTCACAAAAAGATGTTAATATTTCACTTCTGTTCTTGGATTTTCGTCACAATAAAATACACTGAACATAATCTTCACAAAAGTTATTTACAAAAGTTATTTTTTTTTTCCAAAACCTTTATTGATGACAAATAAAGAATACACAGCTTCTCGCCTACAACCTGAAAGATCAGGCCGGCAGCAACATCAGTGTCATTAATGTAAATTACTTGCTGGAAAGGAACATATAGCTAACACGGGATGCCGCCTACAACCCATATGGGCCGGCCGTGGTTTACACTAACGGGAGCTGCGTAAGAATGCATTCTTTAACAATGAAGTTAGCTAGGCATATCGAAACAGTGAATGCTTGAGGTTTCTTGTTTTTTTTCTTTATTTACTTTACAAACATAACAAACCTTTGAAACTAGTGCAAACTGTTCCCACCATATCCTGTATGTGGAGTAAAGGACCCTTCGGTGCAGAGCATCAGTGTGGTATCGGCGGCAACTTCAATTCACCATAGTCGGAAACAAAATCACTCCGCACCTGATGAACTAATCAAAATAACATGGGGGGGTATAACTGATGATCAGATAGTGAACTCGACTAAGTACTGTCTACTATGATGTCATGCTAAGTGTATGACCTTTGAGTAAGGAATCCGTAACTAGAGAACAAGGAGAGTGTCTAATTCGTCGTTGACACGACTAGTGTAGCTGGTGTATGATGTGTATCGCTGACTCACGGGTGTACAGCGGGTGATGGTAGTATACTACAAGAGCCCTGCAAAGTCTTGCCGTATGTATCGTCTCGTAGGGAGAGCTAGGCACATGCAGTGAGGCGGATCAACCAGGCGGCATTATTTAGGAATTAAGTTCAGGGCCAGGCATTACAGAAGCGTCTCCCTGGCGTGCGACCTCGTTGTCCATCTCCACAGTTGGAGTACTGACTTGAATCTGGAGAAGGTACGCTGTGAGGGGTCCCCATAGGTCATTGGGTCGTGATTTATGCGACAAGAGCTCAGCATAATTATGCAATTGGTCTTGCCATGTGGTCATCGTTGTCAGCCAGGTCTTGAATTTGGGTGCCCGACCACGCCCCCACCGGCACGCCACGTGGCGTTTTGCCAGTAGAAGACCCAAAGCAAAAAATTTCCGGTGAGCTTTCACCGCAGGACATGCTTGTCCCAACAAAGCAATCCTCGGACAGGGTGCAACGGTCGTACCAATCATATCCGATATGGCCGCAAACACCTCATCCCAGTATGTCACTACAGCGTGGCATGACCATGCAAGGTGCAGGAAGTCCGCACCCTCGCTTCTGCAACGAAGACACCGGTCATCGTCCTGGAGGCGAAAGAGGTGTAGTTTGGCTGGGGTATAATAAAGTCAGTGTAGAAATTTAAAATGAACCAGTCTAAGACGCGCGTTACCCGTCACTGTATTGGTATGCGCACAACTTTCCTCCCATTGTTCATCCGTCAGCAGGGCATCGAGATCGCCGTCCCAATCTCGCCGCGCTCTAAGAGAGGGGGGGATGGAACAGCCTGCGCATGTTTGTAAAGCATGGAGACTACATGTTTCGGGGTGTCTGTCTGAAGCAGAGTGTGTAGGGGCGCCACCGTATCAGGTTCGTACGGGAAGTTGGGGGTGACCGCTTTGATATTCTGTCTTAGTCACGTATATAGAAATGTATCCATAACCGAGGGGGTATCGTCTCCAAAGAATTGTGCCGATGTGCGGAAGCAGCCCTGGGGGTATAGGTCGCCCCATGTATGGTTCGCTAGTCTCGTGAGCATTTTACAGCCAATTTCCTCACAGGTTACACGGAGTCTTGGGTCATGCGCCAGGGTCATGCATGGCGAATAGAGGAACTTTGTCCCCATAGCCTCAGCTAGGCGCCTCCAGGCTAGTACCGTGCAATCAACTGTAGTGGGATCATGGTCCATTATCCGGGCTTCGGATTAAAGATAGCCCGATAGTTGTTCGGGCCTCATATAACCATCCTCAACAGCTAAGTGTGCCATGAAGGGAGGAGGGTGAAACCAGTATGCGGTGAAGTGGCCTTGTGCACAATCATAATAGCGCTGAAAATTGGGGACATCGAAACTACCTTGGTGATAGGGTAGCATGAGCGTCCGTAAGCCAATCCTAGCTTGCTTACCACCCCAAATAAGCCGCGACAATTGGGAGTTAAGGGCCCGGAAAAAATGAGAACCTGGATTATACGGGATGTTAGTAAAAAGATACAGCAGCTTGGGGAGCACCGCCATCTTAATCAGGGAGATGCAGCCCGCCATTGATAGCAGAAGATGAATCCACCTAGTAACGTTGTCAGTCAGCTTGTCTAGAACTGTACCATAATTTGCCCTGATGAGGGTCTCACGGTTTCTAGTCACCCTAACGCCCAGGTACTTGATCTCATCCGACTCCCAAATCAAGGGATAATCTAAAGGGAATTGTTTGGTCTTGTCAGTCAGGGGGAACAGGGCTGATTTCGACCAGTTTATTTGTATCCCCGCGATACCCCCAAATCTGGTGATCTCGCGCAAGAGTGGGTTCAGATTCTCCTGGGGCTTGTGTACATAAAGGATCATGTCATCGGCATATAAGGCAACAAGCAACTGCCTCTCCGGATATATAAGAGAGCGGTAATTGTGATGCTGACGTAGTTTGGCTGCTAAGGGTTCGGCCTGCCGGGTGCCCCTGTGAATCTCAAAGAGGGCCGAACGGGAGCCGTTTAGCACTACCGACGCCTGGGGTCAGCGATACAACAATCGGATCCAATCGAGAAAGCTAAATGGAAAGCCCATTCGTTCTCATAATGCCAGAAGGTAGTCCAGTTCTAGTGAATCGAATGCCTTCGTGGCATCGAGGAAAATAGCGGCCGCCTCACATCTTGGATTTATGTCTTGTAGCACTGCCTGGAGTGTGCGCAGGTTGTGGGTAGTCGCGCGGTTTGGGACAAATCCAGATTGGTCCGGCAATACCAGTCGTTCCATCAGTAGGTTGAGGCGCGACGCAAGTACTTTCGCCAATATTTTAATGTCTGTATTCAGTAGGGACAGGGGTCTGTACGAATCGCAAAGCTCCGGTGGTTTGCCCGGCTTTAGCAGGGACGTTATAAGGGCTTCGCGCATAGTAGTCGGCAGAGTGCCCTCCTCAAGAGCCGAGTAATACACTTGTTGCAAGATTGAGGCCAGAAGATGGATATAGGCCTTATAAAACTCAATCGGCAACCCATCAGATCCCGGCGATTTGCCCGATTTCATGGACATGATAGCATCTGTTATTTCTTCTAATTCGAGTTTGTGATGGAGATATTTCTGTTGGGCCGGGCCCAGCCACGCGAGTGCAGTGTCGTCAAGATAAGTATTTAAATTGATCGGGGTGGTTCTCTGGTAAGTATAAAGTGTAGTGTAGTGGTCAGTAAGGACCCGGAGTTGTTCTGGGAGTTCCCTCTGTGGCACATTCTGTTCATCTAGCAGGGTGGCAATATAGTTGTGATACCGAGGGGGATTAACAGTGGACGCCAGCGCCCTGCCCGGTCTGTCGCCCTCACCATATCTACGCGCAGTGTGTGTTTTCCCTAGGAACCTACATTCTTTCTCTGCCACCTCAGCATATTCATTCAGTTTCTCCCGGCGTTGGGCCTTGATTATGTGGCCACGTGTAGCGTGGTCAATATCACGTTCCAATTGACGTAGCTCTGATTCCAGCTTGCGCAGTTCGTCCCGTAGGGATTTAAGGACTCCTCCCCCCTTAGCTATGCACTACCCCCTCACAGTAACCTTAAAGGCTTCCCAGACTGTTGTGAGGCTGGACACTGAGGATATGTTACGTTCAAAGAAGTCTTTTATGTCATGTTCAAGTTCCGCCCTAAAGGCCGAGTCAGTAAGGTGTGCAGGATTGAGACGCCAGCTTAAGTAGGGGGAAACATCCAGAGGGATGCGCAATGACAGGAGTACTGGTGAATGGGCAGAGAAGGTACGGGCAAGGTGTGAGGCCATGGAGCAAGGCCCGCCGACAGAAATACATAGTAAAGACGTGCCCAGGTGGAGTGTATTGCAGAGAAGTGAGTGCCCTGTTTGAACGAAGGATGTGCGTGCCTCCAAGCGTCAATCAAATGGTGTTCCTCCACAATGTCCAATAAGGTACGCTGAGTGTGCGTGTAGTGTGTCGCCTGTAGGTGAGATCTATCCATGCTTGGCTGAAGTGCAGTATTAAAGTCACCTCCCAGTATGATATGAGCAATACCCAATGATTGAATTTTGCCCCAAAGTGTAAGGAGTGCGGTTGGATCGTCCGTGTTGGGTCCATAATAACATGCAAAGAGGACTGTGTGTGAATGAAGTCTGCCCCACACCATGCAATATCTGCCACTCGCATCAGCTTCAGTCCCTGCCGGTATAAAATGCACACCCCGCCTGACCAAGACTGTCACTCCCCTAGAGTAATTCGAAAAAGATGAAAATACTCTACATGAGGCCGAGCGAGATGCGAATAAAGGGGGGTTGCCTAACATTAAGTGCGTTTCTTGGAGCATGGCAATGGACACTCCCTGTCTGTCTAGGTAACCTAGAATCTGCCTTTTTTTCCTCTGGTTGTTTAGCTGATTGCGTGTCTGTTACGTCACCCATTCCCAAAGTACAGAAAGTTGTGGCATGTAAGCATGGCATCAAAGTTCACATAACAAACATCGTCATCTGAGCAACCAGAAATCCTGCTGCCCTCCCTGGCAATCCCAACCCACTCAGGCTCTATTGATGCTTCAACAATCACAGTAGTGAGTCGGAATGACCTCCCTCCCACACTGGCAACCCCAACACGCCGGGCAAATTATACCCACCCAACCACCCTAAGCCAAAGTAAAACAAAACAACATGCTACATATGCCCCTACCCTATGGAGGGAGAGGTTGCAAAGGGGCTCGCCCATTTGGGAACCGTAACTAGGGGCACCCGACCTGCCCTCCACCTCCTTACTCACACCCATAAGACACCTGGGAGCAACCCGGTCATCTATCATGGGACGGAGATGGGCGGCCGAGCACAAAATGTTACATGGACCAGTGAGTAGTAAGTCAGTAAAAGTACCTCACCGGGGACACAGTGCATCGTGGCCGATCATGATCAGCGATAAGGGTTATATGCAACCAGTCAGTTTCCACACAATTTTCAGTCTTGCTGCGCTATCGGTGAGCGTGACCTGGAGCGGCGTCCCTCCGCATCCCCCCCGGCCCGGTCTCTCTTATGTTGTTTGAGGAAGTCCTCCACTTGTTGTGGATTTGCAAAGAAGTGATGTTTGCCTTGATAAGAGACTTTTAATTTAGCAGGGTAAAGCATGGCGTATGGGATCTCCTGGGCTTGTAGCTTCTTTTTGACCCCCACAAATTTACGCCGGGCCTCCTGTACTGAAGGGGTAAAATCTAGGAAAAAGGATAATGTTGTGTTGCCGTAGTCCACCGTGCCAATCTCTTGCGCACCTCGTAGTACCGCGTCGCGGTCTCTGTAGTTGAGAAAGCGTGCAATGATGGGCCTTGGTGGTGCCCCTGGAGGAGGGTGAGCGGCAAGGGATCTATGGGCTCTCTCCACAATGAGGTGTGAGGAGAAGGATTCTTTCCCAAACAGTTCAGTCACTAGGTTCTCCACAAAGAGATCCATTTTCCCCGTGTTTGTAGATTCCGCCAGGACCAAAATGCGGACGTTATTCCGGCGGGACCTAGCTTCCAAATCCTCATTCTTTTCTGCAATTATCTTGAGGAGCCTTTCCAATTTACGTCACTTGGCGGATGGTAGAAGTGGTCCCGTCTTCCAGTTCGGAGATCCTGTCCTCAGTCTCCTTGATACGGGTATCGTGTTGGTCCAGTTTCGCAACGACGCCATCCATGCGGGCATTTATGGTGTCAATCTTGGAATCGATTGTCGAGAGACTTTGTTTCATGCCTAGGAGAAGGGTCTTCCAATCCTCCTCTGGGGGGACCGACGTAGTAGGGCTCCCCTCCGGCCCCGGCATCGTTCTGGGAGTCTTCCTGGTCTCGTACGGTATTTTGGACAGTTTGGCGTCGCCGCGACCCATGACACGTCTCGGCGTCCGCGATGTCGCGGCCGTAGGGTCCGCCAGATCCGTGGTAGTCGTAGACCGGGGGTGGCTTCAGGCCCGGTGGGGGGATGGGGTTGTGTGCAGTCCGCTCGGCAACCCAGGTATCAAGTAAGTGGTTGTTCAGGACCCCGCAGTATGCCTTCGTAAGCTATAGGTTGGCACGTGAGGCAGAATTATCGAGCCTCTGGAGTGACTCAAGTGCCTTTGGTGGTCCCGTTTGTGCAATGTGGCTGAACCGGTCTGGGAAGTGGCCCACTCAGGGAGAGGGACCCAGTGGACGAGGCGATGAACAATGGCCGTCAGCCGGTCGGGCCTCTGGAGTCTCGCCCGTGCCTGCACAGCGTCCCTCGCAGCAGCAGGTCCCAAGCACAGGGAGAGCGAGTTAATCCGGCGCAGAAATCAGAGAGGGGGGTGGGCCCCCACCGCAGGAGCACCGGTGTTGCTTGTCAGAGTGTCAGGGCATGCGGGACGTCTATGGCGCCATTTAGGCAGAATGCCATTATTTGCGGAAAGGCCCTACGGGACCTCTGTGGTGCTTGTCATGTAGTTGGGGGTAAAGGCTTGGCGTATCTAGCAGCGCTCGCCTCGGGTAGCGTCCAGTCGCTACCACCGTTGATGCGTGGGAATCACCAGGCTCACCCCTCTACCCGCAGCCGCGCCTGCCGACACAGCCGCGCAGGCCGCAAAGCCTCAGGTTTTCCTGAGAGGCCTCCCCCGTCAGGCCGGTGCTGGTCGTGGAGGGGGGGGGTTAACCCTGCGCGTGGTGGGTCCACAAGTGTTCTGGTGCCCCACAGGGCGGCGTGGTGGGCTACCGCCCAGGGCGGCATGTGGGTAGTGGCGTAGGTTCCCAGGGGGATCTGAAGAGGTCCGCAGAGTCGGATAGTGCACCGCCAACACTGTGCGGGTGGGAGAGGGCCGCTGTTGAGGGCGTCTGACCGCAGCGCTTCAGATATAAGCGGTGGCACCAGTATTACAGGCCTTGAACAAGCGATGGCGGTGCAGGCGGAGGCACACAATGGGGGTGCAATATCCCAATGTAAAAAATGTGGCAAGGAGGATTGGTCGTGGTGAGGCACCGTGGCCGTCAGTCCGCGCCACATGTCGCCTCAATCTCCACGGGGGCAGTGCGATGTCGCTCCGGGCCTACACCAATATGGCCGCGAATGTGGTGCAGGGTATCCCCAGGGTGGCGGCACACGTGGCTGGAGATGCAATGGGGGCACAATCGCCGGTTTTGGGTTGCGGCGGCTCAAGGTGTAAAGGCAACGTGCGTTGGGCATCAGCTTGGGATAGCGAGGACCATCATGGGCACGCTGATAGTCCGGGCGATATGCCACGTGGGGAGCCGGGGCGGCCTTGTTCCATGTACCCCTGTGTCTATCCTCCCGCAGGGCACCAGGGGTGGCGTTGATGTGGGACCCTGGGGTAGCGGTGTGCGCTGAGTGGTGGAGGCCAAACAGGAGCGGCAGCTTTAAGGCAGGGCCTAGCTGGTATCTCCCAGCGAGCCCCAGCAGGAGGAGAGGGGCCGCACGGGCAGGGCCGCGCAGGGGGGGCCGCCCGGGCCAAGGAGGAACCGGTCATCAGCACTGTGTTAGCAAGGGGCCTCTCACCTCTTCATTCAGCCACTTCGATGAGTCCCGCAGCCGCAAGAGAACTTGAGCGCCACAGCCGCAGGGGACGCGGAAAACCCCGCCCAGGCCTCAGATCCCCGGCCTCTCCCAGCGGGCTCCCCGGGCGGAGTGGCACCTCAGAGCAGCGATGGGAGCCGCTCGCGGGAAGCGGGCAGATTACTCCGTCATCCGATGGGTCCCATAGGAGATGCAGGTATCGCCGTGCGCCTCACGATAAGGCGGTTCAGGGCGTGATAAAGATAATGCGCCTACTCAGGTCAGGATGGTATTAGAGGATAAAATGGAGCTCGGCCAGGCGAGAGCTTCACTCAGGTGCAGCCATCTTGGTCCGGCGCCACCTAGCGCCCCCCCAGTTATTTACAAAAGTTTAAGCTATTGCCATTATCATTTTAAATCACTTTTATTTAAGTATTAATTATTTAATATATAATAAATTTGTAATATCAATACAGCTAAGTCACGTAAATACAAAACATGTTGCATTACAAATGCTATAGGTGTCACATTTGCGAAAGTTATAACTATTGGCATTGTAAATGGCAGCGCTATTAATTTAGCTATTTTCAAAACCAACACATAAATAAAAAAAATTGTCATTTACAAGACCAATAGCTCAAACTTTTCTAATGCGAGACCTATTGCATTGCAAATGCTTGTTTTTATATCTGTCAGTGCTTCCTGTTGAGGTTTAATTTTCGTGACAGGCGCCTCATTGCCTACTTGTAACTATTCTCTGACCCTGCTTAAAGGGTCAGAGAAGGGTCAGAGAATAGTTGCAAGTAGGCAACGAGGCGCCAGGAAGCACTTACAGGCTTACAGCAGCAGGTGCCAAGTTGAAGTTAATTTCTTTGTAACCCTTTTGTAAAAGGTTACAAAAAATTAGCTTCAACTTTTGCACCTGCTGCTGTAACCCTGTAAGTGCTTGGCTGGAAATTCGTCCCCGCTAATTCGCGGATTTTACCGCGATTTTGCGAGATTTGCGGATCGCGAAATCGCGGAAAATCTGCAAATTCCGCGAGCGGAACGAATTTTTAGCCCATGCTTACTCTCTCCCCTCTTCTGTTCGCCTTTGCCCTTGAACCGCTGGCTGCGTGGATTCGTAGGGACCCTGTGATACGGGGTCTGCTTTGAACCTCTGAATGGGAAGACCATATCTCTCTATATGCAGACGACATTCTCCTATATCTAGGCATCCCCGAAAGGATCACTTGTTAGCGTACTGGATATCTTGACAATATTTGGGAGGTACTCTGGGTTCTCCATTAATTGGAGCAAGTCCCTCCTATACATCCTCAGAGGGGACCCACCCGACGAAACAGATCTGCCCTGTACAAATCAATACTGTGGCCTTCAAGTACCTTGGTATTTTTGTCATCCTACACCAAACACTCAGTATTGACCTCAATCTTCTCCCACCACTGCAAAGGTTGAAGCGCGACATAGCGAGCTGGAAAACGCTTCCAATTTCACTGCTGGGCAAAGCAGCCCTCTTCAAAATGATGTCACTGCCCCGCTTTCTGTATGTGCTGCAGAACTGCCTAGACCCAGTCCCGGCGTCATACTTTAAAGAAATTGAGGGCCTGTAGAGAGACCTGCTATGAAATGATAAACCGCGTATAGCCTTGGTTAAATTCACTCTAAATTGGTATGACGGGGGATTAGCCTCCCAGATATTAAGAAGTACTATTGGGCGGCTCACCTCGCAGCCATTAATCATGGCACCTACGGACGCCCGGACAATCCCAGGAATACCATGGATTGGTGGATCCTACCGGGAGGGAACTACAACAGAGCACTCTATTCGAAACCTCAGCGATACGCCTTAACTGGACCAACTAAACACTCTGTCAATATATGGCATGGGAACAAACACTCACACTGGCAACTCCTCAATTGGATTCAGAGAAGTTAGGCAATCTGTGGAGGACGAAAGGTTTCGATAATTGGGATCTCATTGAGATCTCTCATATCATGGATTTATGGGTAAAAGGCGAAGTGACAACGTTTGCCTCCTTGCAGCAACAATACGAATTAGCCAACTCGGAACGCTTCAGATACCTACACGTCCGCCACACCTTACAATCTCATCTTCCGGAAGGCTTCTCCCCCCTAAATCTTCACCACTTGAGGACAAGTGGCTGGATGACTACCTGCCCAAGAAAGTCATATTGTTGACATACAAGAAATTAATAAATAATATGACAAACCCTCTACAGCCATTACAAGAGAAATTGGAACAGGATGGCATTGAGCTAGATCATGAGGAGTGGCAAGAATCGATATCCTCCCCGTGGGAGGTGGCAATGTCGGCCCGAGTAAGGTTAGTCCAACTCAAAATTCTCCACAGAGTGTATGTTACAGAGACCTGTTTGGTACGCATGGGTAGAGCAGAGGGAGGAGATTGTAGACGGCAATGTGGTCGAGAAGGCACATTTATGGACATAATATGGGAATGCAACTACATACAAACATACTGGCGCAAAATATATGTTCATATTGGTCTCAAATACTTTATTGCATTTTACTCTATTTTTCTAAATAGATGTGGGATTTTTCTTGTGCTATGTTTTCACTTTATTACTTTTTGAATTGCTACATATATACTCTACACATTGCCTCCAAATTAAGCTTTACTGCCTTTGTGCCAAGATACCAGAGGGTTAATTTGCAGTTTGCCTGTTTCACCCCTACAGAGATTAAGGTTGCTGATTGAGTAGAGTTCCATCTCCCTCAACCAGAAGCCCAATTTCCTACAGAAGGTAAAAACCCATTTTTGGGGGTGTTAGACCTGGCATCTTTGGCGTGGTTTCCCCTGTCTTTTTGCATCTGCCGCCTGTGGTAGGTGTGGGGTCCGAGAGGAAAGGGGGGAGTGTGACCCGCTGCGTCCTGCCGGAGAGGAAGGAGCAGATCCAGTCGAGGGCCATGTCCTGGATTCCTGCATTGTAGAGTCTGCGTATTAGGGTGCGGTGGGAGACTGTGTCGAACGCCGCTGATAGGTCGAGGAGGATGAGGGCTACTGTTTCTCCTTTGTCCAGTAATGTGCGGATGTCATCTGTTGTGGCGAGGAGGGCGGTTTCCGTACTGTGTTTTTTCTGAAGCCGGATTGGGAGGAGTCGTGGATGTTGTGTTCTTCAATGAATGTGGCGAGTTGGCTGTTGATGGCTTTCGCGATGACTTTCTCTGGGAACGGGAGCAGGGAGATGGGTGTTGTATGCAATGGTTTGTATGTTTTACATTCTATGGTTGAATTTGTACTGGACCTGTCCTGCTGAGCAGATGCTTTACTGTGTTCCTCTTCTACAATAAATCCTTTTCTTCATATAAACTGGACTGGATTACTACAATGGGTCTGTAGTTTTTGGGGTCGGTGGGGTCCGCTGAGGATTTCTTTAGGAGGGGGTTGACCTCGGCATGTTTCCAGTCGTGGGGGAAAGAGGCGGTTGCCAGGGAGCGGTTGATGGTTTGGCGGAGCATGGGTGCGATGGTGTTGGCGGCTCTGTTGAAGATGTGGTGGGGGCAGGGGTCAGTGGGGGCCCCTGAGTGGATTGACTTCATTGTCTTCAGTGTGTCTTCGGTGGTGAGGGCTGTCCAGTCATCAATCGCTGGTTTCCGGGTGTCAGGGGTGGTTGGTGAGGGTTCAGTGTGTTGGTTGTCTTCGTCGAAGTTGTCGTAGATGCTCTTGATTTTGTGGTGGAAAAAGATGCTGAGTTTGTCGCAGAGGTCTTGTGAGGGAGGGATGTCGGTAGACTCGCTGGTGGGTTGGGCGAACTCCTTGATGATGCTGAAGAGTTCCTTGCTGTTGTGTGCGTGGGTGGAGATTCTGTCTTCAATCGCTTTTTTCCTCGTTTCTCTGATGAGTTGATGGTGGGCGTTGGTGGCGGCTCTGAAGTTGTTGTGGGCTTCTGTGGATTTGGTGTTTCTCCAGGCCTTTTCGAGGCGACGGCATGTGCGCCTGGACTCTCGAAGTTCGGTGGTAAACCATCTGGCTTTCTTGGCATGGGTATTGTTGTTTTTCTTGAGGGGGGCTATGGTGTTGGTGCTGTCCGAGATCCATCTATGCAGGGTTTGGGCTGCGGTGTTGGGGTCATCGTTTTTCGCGATGGTTGGGGTGGAGTTGTTGAGTGAGGAGGTGAGCTGGTCATCAGTGATTTTGGTCCAGTTTCTTTGTGGAAGCAGGTGCTGGTGTCTGTGGATGGTGGGTGTTCTGAAGGTGAAGTGGACGCAACAATAGTCTGTCCATGGGAGTTCAGTGGTGTGGCTGAAGGTGATGGAGTTTCCTGTAGTGAAGAGGGGGTCGAGGGTGTGTCCTGCTGAGTGCGTGGGCTCGGTCACGATCTGGCCGAGTCCAATGTTATGGAGGTTGTCCAGGAGGCATGTGGTGTTGGGGTCCAGTTGATTGTCGAGGTGGAAGTTGAGGTCTCCCAGCAGGGTGTAGTTGGTGGATGCGATGACCTGCGGGGAGATAATGTCTGTGATGGAGTTGGCGAAGGGTCCGCGGGGTCCAGGGGGTCGGTAGAGGAGGGTTCCTCGGAGGGCGGCGGTGGGGCTGGCCAGTATCTTGAAGTGAAGTGTTCCATCAGTTCTGTGGACTCGTCAGGGAGTGTGCTCAGGCGGAGGCTGGATTTGTGGACGATGGCGATTCCTCCTCCTGGGTGGGTGGGGCGGTCCTTCCTGGAGATCTTTATCCTTGGGGGATGGCGATGTCGATGTCTGGTCCCGAGGTGGTGTTGGTCCAGGTTTCGGTGAAGAATGCTACGTCTGGGGTGGTGCTGTCGAGGAGGTCCCAGATTTCTGTGGCGTGTTTGTGGAGGGATCGGACGTTGAGGAGGATGCATTGCAGGGTCTTCGGTTCGGTTGTGTTCTTGTGGGCGGGTTGTGCTGGATCCGTGTTCTTGGCGGTGCTGCAGGTGTGCGGGCAGCGGTGACAGCTGAAGGGTCCATGGGTGTCGGCTGGTGATGCTAGCTTGCAGTTGTTGTTGCAGCCTGGGTTGAGTGCGTGGAGTGCTGCTGGGTCGTAGCGTTGGCGGGGCGGAGGTCCAGCGTTCCTGGTGCTGGTCGCGGACGGGTCGCAGACGGGTGCAGACGTGCTTGCCTTTGACACGCCTTCGGTGCACCAGCAGCGCGCCCGCAGCCTGCGGCTGCGAAGCGGCCGCGCAGTGGCCGCCATTAAGTAGGGGTCGGGGAGGGCTGGACAGCTGGGAGGCGGGGAGGGGAGCTGGATTGGGCCGGTCGCGCTGGGGGGGAGGGGCCGCGGGGGCAGCAGCGGCGGGGAAAGGTAAAGGGAGGAAAGAAGGGATAAAGAAAAAAGGGAAAATACGCAGAAATAAAGCACAAAAGAGCAGAGATGCAGAAAAGAGCAGAAAGGTGAAAGTTAGAAAGGGTAGAAAACGAGTGAAAACGAGTGAAGGAGCAGAGGGAGAGAAAGGAAAAATGGGCAGAAATAAGGCACAAAAGAGTAGAGGTGCAAAAAGATGAAAGAGAGAAAGGGGAAAAAAACGAGTGGAAACGAGTGAAGGAGCAGAGCGAGAGAAAGGGAAAATGGGCAGAAATAAGGCGCAAAAGAGCAGAGGTGCAGAAAGGTGAAAGATAGAAAGGGGAGAAAAATGAGTGAAGGAGCAGAAAGAAAGAAAGGAGACAGAGGTCCACTGGACCACCAGGGATGAGGCGCAGGGAAACCTGCGGGTGGAGGAGGGCCTCGATCACCAACACTCAAGAGTGCAGGGGCAGGGGCACCTCACTTAATGGTGGAGCTGCGAGGGTGGGAGAGCAATTTAACTGACAATGAGTCAGTGGTCTTGTGGCTACAAACAAATTAACCTGTGTTCAACCCTCAGGTAGCTTGGCACTGAGCAGTCATGCTTCCCTCACCAGTAATGTGTAATGTATTTGTGCACACTACAAACAGTAACAGATTGAGATCACACCACAAAAAAGGTCCCACACAAGATTAGGAAAAGAGTAAACTTTAATAAATAAAACAAAACCAAAATGACAAAAACCTTATCAGAATAACCAATATATGTGGTTTAAAGATTTCAGTGAAAACAGCACCAAAAAGCACTCAACGCCAACCTTGGACATCTGATTGCACTAGACCGGGACAAAGTCACATGTTCAGCTCGACAGTGATAGCACGTGAGCCACCTACAAAGACCCAGTTAGACCCAATGAAGGAGTACCTTAACACCTGGTTGCAGAGTGTTGCGAGGTCCTATGTCAAGAATGCGTTGTGCAGTTAGATCAATGCATCATTTTCAAGGAGCTGCGAGGCTGCAATGCAAGGTCCTGTGTCATCATCCCATCAACAAGGCCTAGAGATGCGAAGCTCGGCATTGGGGATGCATAGCTCAGCCAAGGTGATCTGTCGGTTTCGAGGAGCTGCGAGGGTGCAATGCGAGGTCCTGCATCATCATCGAGGATTCCATCGACGACGGCTTGCGATGTAAAGTCTGGCATTGAGGATGCAGAACACAACAGCGAAGATTTGTTGGTTCTGATGGATTCACAGATGGGCAGGCATTGCAACTTCAGTCCCAATTCCAAGGGTCTAGGAGTGGGGAGGCATCACTTGGCAGGGTAGGACTCACAGCTGTCCAGGTGCTGGTTACAAGAGAGAAGCCAAAGGAGTTACTCTGGTGGTCCTGGGTACAAATTGCAGGTATTGCCCTTCTTCCCCAGTCAAGAGGTCAGTGGGCAGCAGGTCAGCACCGCAGTCCAGCTAAGTGGCAGTCCTTTTAGCAGCATAGCAGTCCTTCTTTTGTCAGAGTCTTCCAAAGTCCAGAAATGTACTGAAGAGTTGGTGTCTGAGATCCAATATTTATACCTGGTGGCTCCCTTGAAGTAAAAGAAGGTTCTTGAGCATGGGTTCTCACAATCATTTTCCCAGAGGCCAAAATGTTTTGTCTGTGATGTGACATAGTGCCACATTGATGTCAGCAGGGTACGTAATTAGGAGGAGGGGGTTTGGGGGTCGTGCCAGTAGGTTGGATGTACAGGAAGGAAAGCATATTCATCTGCTGAATTGCTAAATGTGAAACCAGAAAACCTGGATTTAATCCCAGCTTCTCCACTTTACCAAATATGGGATCCTAGGCAATTGTTTTATTTCACTTTCCCTCCTTTTTCCCTCATTATCACATAGAAAAGGATGTCCAAATACATGACTTTAGGATGTTCAATGTGCAAAACCTTCTCCTATGTTTGATTTAATAGACTATCATGTTGTTCATGTACAATAGAAACCCATCCCAAAGAGTGCACTAAAAAAACTGACTCACGTCTTAGTACACTATTGACATCATTGTTAGGGTGTGTGAAGAATAAACTTTGTTGTTACTTTGCCCACACGTACCGGAGGAGAATCCTGGCCGCATCGTGTTTCCCTGCTTAGCGGAGACGCTGTTCTTATGCCGCCCACTGCCGAGAGAGTCATTTGAGCCACCGCTTCATGCTGGGACTACACATCCCAGAGTCCCTAGCGGCACCACCGGGGAAATGCCCCTCACGCTACGCCATCGCGCCAGGAGGCGTTCTTAAGTGAAGCAGGGCTCCCGCAACGCGGGAGTCTTTTGACCTTTGTTGTTATTTTGCCCACACGTACCGGAGGAGAATCCTAACCGCATCGTGTCTCCCTGCTTAGCAGAGACGCTGTTCTTACGTCGCCCACCGCCGAGAGAGTCATTTGGGCCACTGCTTTGTGCCGGGACTACACATCTCAGAGTCCCTAGCGGCACCACTGGGGAAACGCACGTCTCGCTACCCCATCGCGCCATGAGGCGCTCTTAAGCAAAGCAGGGCTACCGCAGCGCGGGAGTCTTTTGAACTTTGTTGTTACTTTGCCCACACGTACCGGAGGAGAATCCTGGCCACATTGTGTCTCCCTGCTTAACGGAGACGCTGTTCTTACGTCGCACATCGCCGAGAAAGTCATTTGGGCCACCGCTTCGTGCTGGGACTACACATCCCAGATTCCCTAGCGTCACCATCGGGCAAACGCCCCTCACGCTACGCCATCGCGCCAGGAGGTGCTCTTAAGTGAAGCAGGGCTTCCGCAACGCGGGAGTCTTTTGAACTTTGTTGTCACTTTGCCCACACATACCGTAGGAGAATCCTGGCCGCATCGCGTCTCCCTGCTTAGTGGAGACGCTTTTCTTAAGTCGCCCACCGCCGAGAGAGTCATTTGGGCCACTGCTTTGTGCCGGGACTACACATCTCAGATTCCCTAGCGGCACCACTGGGGAAACGCCCATCTCGCTACGCCATCGCGCCAGGAGGCGCTCTTAAGCAAAGCAGGGCTCCCGCAGCGCGGGAGTCTTTTGAACTTTGTTGTTACTTTGCTGACACGGACCGGAGGAGAATCCTGGTCGCATCGTGTCTCCCTGCTTAGCAGAGACGATGTTCTTACGTCGCCCACCACCGAGAGAGTCATTTGGGCCACTGCTTTGTGCCGGGACTACACATCTCAGAGTCGCTAGCGGCACCACCGGGGAAATGCCACTCACGGTACGCCATTGGGCCAGGAGGTGCTCTTAAGCGAAGCAGGGCTCTCGCAGCGCGGGAGTCTTTTGAACTTTGTTGTTACTTTGGCCAGATCGTGTCTCCCTGCTTAGCGGAGACGCTGCCCACCGCCGAGAAAGTCATTTGGGCCGCCGCTTCGTGCCGGGACTACACATCCCAGAGTCCCTAGTGGCACCACCGGGGAAACGCCCCTCACGCTACGCCATCTCCCAGGAGGCGCTCTTAAGCGAAGCAGGACTCCCGCAGCGCAGCGAAAGGTCGGACCCGTCCGCGCCCGTCATAGACAGAAGAAGGCAGTGCTGGGCCACCTCCCTTTCATCAGACTTTATTTATCCTGGAGAACTACATCACTTGGTCAGTGATGTTTATGTTTAATTGTTAGTGAACTTTGAATTACAACTTAAGTCCCAGACATCCCCATCGCTTAGTATAAGTTGGTAGACCGTGGGGCGTCCGCATTAGTATCGTTTTAAATTTCAGATTTATCGTCTGATGGCCACAAAACGCAAGCTCATAGGGTAGAGGGGAAGGAGGTGGGGGGGTGGCAGGTATTCTGGACGCTTTCCTAAGCAGGGCTGAATCTGTGCTCCAGCACGAAATTCAGCTTACTGAAAAAAAGATTGTCTTTGGGGGTCGTATGTGGAACAAAAAAGATCATCTTTGGGGGCAATAAGAATGGCTAAATCACCTGTGGCAGTTACACAATCCTTAAGTCACATAAGTATAGAGGCCACCATCCCTGATTTAGGGAGGGGAGAGGTGGTTGACTCTACTGCTACTGAACGCACTAATTCCTCAAGACTGAGTGCCCACGGTGCTACAGGGGGCTCTCTCCATTTGCAGAACCCTGATTTCTCTGTTGCCCAAGTCCCACCCCAAGCCCAATCACACTCCCCCATTGTACCTGGAGCGGCCCAAGGCAACCGTGCCACTAGGTCCAAAAGACTAGCAAAGGATGGTGAAGGGGCGGCTACTGTATATTCATAAGGGTTGGATTATAACACAGAGGGAGGATCTGGGGAACCACCGGCAAAGCGTACTAGGGGCGGTTTAGCATTGAGGGGCAAAAGTAAAGAAAAAGGAAAAATTAAGGGGCAGATGTATCAAGCCTTTTGCGACTCGCAAAGGCCGAAATTTGCAGAATTTAAGGAATCGCAATTTTGCGATTCCTTAAATGCTATGTATGAAGCATTTTTGAATTGCGATTTATGTTTAAGAATTCGCAGATTACCACCAAGTTGTAGTTGATGGTAATTTGCGAAGTCTTTAAAATATGCACCATTTAGCATTTTTGATGTTGGCATGTGACGCGCACACATGGCCATAGGACATGTATGTGCGCCATATGCACACACATGTACATTTCAGGGGTGCAGCAGGGTGTCTTTGAGACACCCCTGCACCCTTGAAATAATTCTCAAATTGCGATTAGTAAATTGCGAATTCGCAATTTGAGAATTACTTCCCAATCATTCCTATGGGCCTTCTGGCCCATAGGAATGCATGGGAAATTATTCCTTATTTGCGAATTCACAAAATGTGAATTCGCAAATATAGAAGATTAAGGAATCGCAAAAAAATAGCGATTTTTTTCACACATTCCATTTTGCGAATTCTAAATAGCGATTCCTTAAAAATCGCTATTTAGGAATCGCAAAATGGAATCTTGATACATCTGCCCCTTAACATCTAAAAGGGAAGTCGCTCCCAAGATCTGACAATGGCTTGCCCTTTCTCATTGACCCTAACACGAGCAAGCCGGCGGACCCCGGAGGCAATCCGGACTGGAAACGTATGGAGACCCTAATTACCACTCTCCTCGCACCTTTCTGGAATAAACTGGGGCAATTGAAGACAAACTCGCCCTGCTCTCAAAATGTGTTGAGGTAAGGGCAAATATCGATGCTGAGAGGGTCGTAGGGGGAGGCCCGGAACACGGGGTGCCGGTATGGCCCAGGAGTAGTGGTTCTGTTGGGGATCAAAATCAGGTTCTGACTTACGGGGCAGCAAATAACTTTAATGGAGAAACGCGTATAGTAAGTTTGCAACCCCAGCATGTAAGATGAAACCCAGGGGGGCCCTTCCCGCAACAGAGTGGAGCACCTCAAGGCACGGGTGGGTAGGCAACCTTGTCTTGTTTGGGTGATCAGAAACTGCATATGACGAAGGGATCACCTAGGGTATTAACTGCCGCTCCAGTCTGTTCTAGTGATGGACCCAGCGCCACTAACAACGCGTCTATTAAGCCTGCGTGTGACATCTTAGATTTGCTGCCGGTGGCTTGTCCCCTGGTCATGGTCTTGGCTGGTGTTCCCCCTCTGAGACCCGATCAACCAGAATCCTGGACCCAGCTAAGAAATAATACTGTGGACTGGTTATCTAGATTTAAAGGTGTCAGGGTGGCATTGAGCAATAATATTTTGATGGTGCGCAGAGTTGCATGACTGGGGTGGTCACAAAAAAACGTAGGGGGATTGTGTTATTGTTAATTTTTGAAGCCCTGTAGTTGCTCAAATGATCCTTAAAGCTCATGACCATCACTCACTCTCTGCCACTTCTATTGTCGCCCTGCCACTGGGCTATTCTTATAGGCCCCCATTTAGACTCCAGAGGGAGATTGCCCCTTATATCCCTGTCTCAAATAAATTCAAGGCCTTATCAAACTTAGATGAACAAGGCTGACTTCCAGTAAATCAATTGGATACAGTGGACCCATTAGTTATGTGGGACGCGGTAGAGGAAGAAATTCCTCTCCTATGATTAACCCGCTACCTCCTACTACACATTCCACCAAATCTAATTCCACTTTGCAGTTATTTAGTGTTCCTGGATTAAAAATTCTATCATGGAACATAGCAGGATTTCGATCCAAAAGGGGGGACATAACTTGGGAACTTTCCCTTGCTAGTCACCCCATTATTGCCCTGCAGAAAACATGGGACTCAAAAGAACCCTTTTTTCTGGATGGGTATTTGTTTTTTTGTAAATATGCTGTTCCATCTTGAATGGGCAGATCTAGTGGGGGGCTTTTGCTGTTAATTAGTCTTAAATTACTGTATAGGGCAAAGCTACTAGATATGTGCTCACCTTCCATCCTAGCAGTTGAACTAACAGGGAAAAATCTACTGAGCTTTTTAGTGGTCAACTTTTACAACTCTTTTACGAGAAGTGATGATCTGGAGCATTTAAGACTTCTCGCTGATTTTTTGGATGACTATGGGGCCAAGGCTGATATGTCCTACCATTTATTAATCCTTGGTGATTTTAATATTCATGTTTGTCCTACTAATTGCCTATCAAGACTAGAAGTCGAGTATGGCCCACAGGGGCTAACACCTTTTGAACATACAACTCTGGGTCTTTTCTAGAGAGTTTTTTATTGGGCCATAATTTGATCTGCCCTGTGCAGTCGGATGTTTTATTTCCCATTTCTACATATACGGTCCAAGGTGACCCAAGTACCATTGATTTTATTCTAGTCTCAGGATTACTGATGGACTTACTTGGTACTTTTTGTGTAACCCATAGTTGCCTGAGTGACCATCACCCTCTGACTCTGGTCATTAACATCTCTGTTACTGAGAATGTTAAACCCCTGGTTCACATAACTAATTCCAATATTGCTTCAAAAGATCAAGCACGCAGGCCTAAATGGGAGGTAATCACCACGTATAGTTTCCTTGAAAACCTATATAATGACTGTGTAGAGGAGTTTGGAATTTGTATGGACCAGGACTCCGACCCATCAAATATCCTAGGTGCATTTGACCGCATTACGAGGCAGGTAGCGGTCAATTTAACGGTCCCATGCAAATTAAGGCCCAAGAAACGTAAAAAATGGTTTGACCAAGCTTGTGTTAGTACGCACAAGGTGCTTTTGGTGGAGCTTAATGAGAAACTAAGGGACCCTGACAGGGTTAAGTAAACTAGGAGGGCCTACAAAACTGCAGTGCAAAAAAGAAAGATGCAGTTAGGAGAGATGGCATGGGACGAACTTAGCCATGTGAGTGTTTTGGCTAAAAGCACTAGGTTTTGGACCGTGGTAAATAGTCCCACTTTTGATGAATCCACTAACTCTGTTAATGATTGTCTTATCTCTTCTGAGAGGTGAGCTCAGCACTTTAGGGCGTATACAGTGACGTGAGTCAGGGATCTATGAGTTGGCCAGGGGACACAGATTGTGTCTCAAATGCCCTGTCCTTTTCATTGGACGAAGTCACTGAGGCAATTATGTCAACATCAAGGGGGAAGGCACCAGGCCCTGATGGTGTTTCGGCTTATCTTTACAGGGCAGATCCTATTTTCTGGGCAAAAATAACTTTTGTTTTTAATGCTGCAAGCCAGGTCAGCTTTCCCTCGTCTTGGGCTAAAGCGGGTATCATTCAGATTTTTAAGAAGGGTTCAAGAGATGATCCAGTCTGTTATAGACCGATCTCACTCTTGGATTCCGCATCTAAAATAATGAGGAAAGTCGTTCTTGCCCGCTTAACAGATTGGCTAGATAAAAATAGCATCATCTCCGATCTTCAATATGGATTCAGACAGGGAAAGGGCACATTGGGACAATGTCTTAATCTTCATTTAGTAATAGGGAAGTACACGGTCGCAAAGCGTGGGGATCTCCATTTGGCTTTTATGGACCTAACCACAGCTTTCGACCTTGTAAGCAGATCAAAACTCTGGGCGTCCCTTCAGAGTTTCGGTCTGGAGGCAGATTTGATCTCTTTTTGGCGGCCATTCATGAAAACACCACAGCCGCTGTCTGCTATAATGAGGATGGCAGCTTAACTGAAGCATGGGCTGTCAAAAGAGGGGTGCGACAGGGGTGCATATTAGCTCCCCTGTTGTTTACACTCTATATCAACAAACTTGGGGACGCCCTGACTTCCTCTGGCAAAGATGTCCCAAAAGCCAGTTCAAAAATTATCCCTGCTTTACTCGATGACGAGGTTTTGGTGGCAAGGACGTCGAGAGGGCTGTAATCTCTTTCAGATTATTTTATTGATTTTATGGACTCTCTAGATTTAATCATCAATCTTAAGAAGTCACACTCAATGTCTATTGGTACAGTTAGAGCAAGGAAGGCAACATTTTATTGTAAGGGCATGGAACTTACAAAAGTCCCCGCCTTCCCATATTAAGGTGTTCTTTTTAATGAAAGACGCTCATGGTTCACGCAGCGTGTCCACAAAAAGAACACCCTCGCCAGAGCCTCTGGGGCCATTTTAGAGTTTTCTAGAAGAATTGGCTCTAAACTACTCCCGGCCCTCTGAAGATCTATAATGCCAAGTGCCTCCCTATGGCAACCTATGGGAGTGATGTATGAGGTTATATATAGACTGGTGAAATCCAGGCAGTTGAAAATAATTTATTTCACAGGCTGCTGTTGGTCCCGGCCTCTACCCCAATTTTCAATATTCATGAAGACCTTGGTGCTGGTTTTATTTCAGATCAGATTGTGGTTGCCCCTTTATTATGCTGACTGAGAATTTGGGCACAACCGCCCCCTAATCTGAATCAATTGATCCTCCAAGATTGCGTTTCCCTGGAGAAAGGGCTAGACATACCTTGGGTCCTGACTTATTTCTAAGCCCTAGAGCTCTTGGTAAGTCAGCCATTAGAGGACTAAAGCAGCAGTTCTTGGTTAGATCTATGTCAATAAGGGAGGAAAGGGAATTAGTTAAACCTACTGAGAAGAGTTTTGTCATGCTGACTCTAGGTAGGCAGCTGCAACCATATTTAACATATATACATAAACCGTATCATCTATTTGCTTTAATTAGATTTAAGCACAATATGGTGCCCTGGCTACTAGCCTTTCCAAAAGGGTTTTTTAAAGAAGGGTCGTTGGGTCCCTGTCCTTGTGACAACTTCTCGAAACAGAATACCCTACACATGATATTGTTCTGCGAATTTTATGTCTTGTTACGCATGAAATGTATCATTCCACTCTTAAGAGTGCGTAACTTCAACAAGTCAGGCCAGCATTGGCTTATTTGCAAATGTTGGCATCCCCAGTAGTCTGTTTTGGGGTTGCCAGTTTTATTATTGGAGCAATCAGGTGTAGGAATAGACTCACTGTACCATAGCGTGGACTTTGCTTAATTTTATTCTGTCCTTAGTAAAACTGTTTGTAAATGGTGGACAGTTGATTAGGACAACATTTTTATATATTTATTTACATTTCAAGGAATGTTTTGTTTGGCAGGAATGTCCAATATTTGATGTCTCATGGTGAATATGTTAAAGGCGTGAGAATTGGAATGAATTTTTGTACTAATGTAATCTGTTTTAATGTGTTACGCTCTGTGATTTGCACTTTGATGGTTTTAAATTTTAACTGAATAAAGTAACTCTTGACTTGACTTGACTTGAATGTAAATTCATGTTTGAAACTACTGCTTTAAAAAATGATTCTCTATTCAATGATATAATGTAATGTACCAAGGTGAAAATGTTCTGTATGATAATGAAACACACTTTTAGAATTTTGAAGAGATTCTATCATATTTTTGCACTTCTCCTCCAAGATGTCTTTAAAAATAATGGTGATTCTAAAGTTAAGCAGTGCACGATAACCTAGTTACTTCCTCTCTTTAACTTCAATTAACCTTTACATAAAGTCTTGCCTGGTTATTTAACTTCTTATTCAGTGTTAGTGCTGGGTCGAGACAACAGCAGCCCAGTTCTGCTTTTGAACAGGGGGATACATGTAAATGTCAGAAGGGCCATATGTGGCCCCCGGGACGTGCTTTGAGTATCACTGTTCTGAAGATTTCCCTTTGAGGTCCACAGGTTTCCTGCCTTCCCTGCCCTGGCTCCAGACTAACTGCAGGGTGTATGCAATCCTTTGTCTGAAGTCAGGACACAGCCTATTCAAGTGTAAGAAGGGCTGTGTAGAGCGCCATCCTCCCATCTTGCCAGTGATGCCTACCCTGGCACATCTAAGCTCTCTATTGTGTGTGAATATCTAGGAGGAATGCACAAAGTCCAACTACCAGCTGCACCCAGTCATGTGATCCAGGGACAGGTTACAGTCACTAAGTGGCCAAGGCAGAAAAATACCAACTTTCTAAAAGTGGCATTTTCAAAATTGTAATTTAAAATCAGACTTTACCATAAATTGAAAAACACCAAACATGAACTTTTTACCCTCTCCCATTTGGAAGGTACAGTTTATTAAATGTAATAAGGTGACTTCAATGTTATACTGTAGGAGAGGCAGGCTTGAAATAGTGAAAAATGTATGTATGAGTTTTTCAATATGAGGTCATGTAAAACTTAAAAGTACATGCCCTGCTTTTTAAATATATTGCACCCTACCATTAGGGATGTTCAGGGCCTACCCTAGAGGTAACTCATATGTACTAAAAAGAAAGGTTTAGGCCTTGCAAAAGGTTTATTTTGCCAGGTCGAACTGGCAGTTTAAAATTTCACTCACAGGCTGCAATGGCAGGCCTGAGATATGTTTAAAAGGCATACTTAAGTGGGTGGCAGAATCAGTGCTCAGCCCATTTCAAGCATTTAATTTACAGGCCCTTGTAACATGTTCTTTACTAGGTAAATAGGTAAATAAAATTTGCCATTTGGGGACAAGCCAATAATATCATGTTTTGAGGAGTGAGCACTTTAGCACCTTTAAGCAGTGGGAGAGAGTGCATCTAGGCTTAAGGTCAATGAGATCAGAAAATATGGAGGTGTAAACCACCCTAAGTGTGACAGGTCTAACAGTAGGCAATAGCAGAAGTACTTGTTTCAGATTTAATGTCTAATCTCGATGACAATGTTTTGATTTCTATTGACCTGGGCACCCATTTTATTGAGCATCTGCACTCATGTATGCAAATATTTTGTAAGAAATGATCTAGATGGAGGCAACCAGAATCAAACAAATCACCACCAGACTGAGCCAACAAGGGTTGGGCAATTGTAAGTAACAGACTCAGAGGATAGCATTACCCAATAGCTGAGAATAATGCCAGCTCAGCATGGCGTTTGTACTGCAACTCATAGTATGTAATGAATTCCCATTGCTTAATGAACATAATCTATTTGGGCCCACAAGGGGGGGGTTACCATGTAGCCAGAGTTGGTATCAATTAAGCATAAAACTCATACCTGCTGTCAGAGTTTGAACATGATTGATAAGTTAGATACACACTAAATGATAACCTGTGCTCACCATCTGGTAGCTTGGCACAGAACAGTCAGGCTTATCTAAAGAAGCAACGTGGAACACATACACAGCAAACACAATGAAAACACGACAAAAAGACTCCACACCGGGAAAGAAAAATAGACAATAAATATATGAGTAAAACAAGACCAAAGCGATAAAAAATCCAATAAGTAGAAGTTGCATTATGAATTTTTAAAAGACTAAAAGAGACTCTAGCACTTAGAAGCAATAAGCGGCAAAGGTGGTTATCTAGTCTCGCTGAACCGGGACAAAGTCAATAGTTGAGGATGACTGCGATAGAGTGCAGGACCCACATAAAATAAATCAAATATTTTTAACAAAACAACATTCCTAATCTATAACTTTCTTTACATCCGTAACCGTCCTCTTGTTCGACAGCATTTCTACGTCCTCTTACATTCAGTCAATTGGAATCTCCCCACTGCCTCCATTTGCCACCTGTGCAGAGAGTCCATTGAGACACAGATTAGTGTACAGAAGAAAAAGTAGATAAAAGTAACGCTCTATTTGCTGTATTGTGTGTGAGCAGTTAGGCTAATCAGAGGGTAGTGCAAAGCAATTGCTGCACTCACACAGGCAATAAATGAGGCACACACTGAAGAATAAATCCAAGATCAATTTATTAGGATTTGAATTTTCAAAGTTTGAAAATTCCACACCATTGAAGTTAATGGGAAGAAACAAGAAAATGCATATAAAAAATCATAAAGTTTCTTATCAAGATTGACCTTTGGGAATTAGGTAAGTAGCAAGGCCAGGTCCAATGTTCCACAAGCAGATTCTCAGGTGCGTCCTGGATTTGGCCGGGTGCAGGATGTTGAGGTCATTGGTGCTGGTGCGCTGCGAAGAATGGGGCCACCTGAAAACACCCTGCCCAATTGGACTTAAAGGTAAGCCAGAGGAGTCCCACTCGAGGGAGCACGCTGCAAGGGTCTTAAGACCACAGGATCACACCTGGCTTATCGGTACCCAGGCCCAGTGGGCTTGGTGTGAAGTAACGGTGGGCAGAGAACTCCGCTCATCCAGCTGAGTGTGCAGAGATTTGCCTACTCTATGTTCCACTGTGAACGTGGAGTATAGGGTAAAACTCTGACTCTGCAGCGGAGCGGATTTGGGCCCGCCATCAACCCCTGCTGAATAAGCTCCCCGCCTCCATCCCCCTTAAAAAAATATTTACGAATTAATTTAAAATGAAATAAATACACTTACCTATAATGCGGTGTACCCTGGCTGCCCTTCTCCTCCTCGCTGTCTCTCTCCTATGTCGGACATACATCTTGCGAGAACTGCACATGCATGCGCATGCGCATTTTTTGCTAGACGTTTTGCGAGTAATGCACATGCACGCACACGCGCGCATGCTCAGATCTCGCTAGATGTACACCCAACGTAGAAGAGAGACCGCAAGGAGGAGAAGGGCAGCCTAGGGACGCCGCAGTACAGGTAAATTTGATTTTATTTCTTTTTAAATTAATTTGTAAATATTTTTTATTAGGAGGCGGGTGGCGGAGCGGAGTTCCACAGAGTTTTTCACTAACTCCATGCACCTCTGCGTAGTGTCACTACACCAGCGCCACCCGTGGTTAGTGCAGAGTACGCCTTGGTCGGAGTTCGCGAAGTTCCACTATGCGGAACAACGCAAACTGACTAAAAAACTCTGTCACACTACTTGCAGTTCTGCAAGCTGCTGAGGGAATTACATTTTGCTGTTTGTCCTGTTTTTTGAGAGGGTGCTTGTCCTTCGCTGTAAAATCAGGACGAATAGCACCATGCACATCGCAAGAGGGTGCTGCTTCTTTTTGCAGCTCGAGTAAATGTTCTACTCGTGTAACAGCTTTCTCAACGTGAATGGAAGGTTTCTAAATGTGAGTGGTAGGAAGTGTCTACATTGCGAAATTTCTCCGGGTGGTGGTCTGGTGTAAGATTTCCCTCGCGAGCGAGGAAAAAACTCTGGGGCATATTATCAAGGGATTTATCTCCGCTTTTTTGGCTTTAAAAGCCAAGAAAGCGGAGATAAAATTATCTCCCTATTAGCAACAGGGTGCTAACACGCAAATTCGCATGTTAGCACCCTTTTTCTCTAAGCTTCCCCTTGCATCGCTAATGAGATGCAAAGGGGGCGTTCCAGAGAAAAATAATAGAAATGTTGTTAAGCGACATTTCTTCTATTATCAAGGATTTCGCTAACCCTGTAAGTGATTAAAAAAAGCAGTGCTAACCGCGGTTAGCACTGCTTTTTTTACACCTGGTATTTTCCTGACTTAGCCATGATATCCTATGGAAGGTGGATATCATGGCTAAGTTTGTGAGCCCCTATTATCAAGCTAACGCCAAACTTCGAGAGATTATCGTTGGTTTTCCAGAGATAATCTCTCAATTGGCAGTTAGCCCAAGGATTTTTATCACTACTGAGATAAACCTTGCTAATAGCAAGTTATCTCTGCGATAATTTCCGGCGATGCTTAGCGTTAAAAAATTTGTTGCTAAGCATCGTTAGCGGTAAATATCGCTAAACGTTGGTAATATGCCCCTCTGTTTTTCAGAACTCTGCACTCTAGGCGGAGTGCAGAGTGTAAAATACTCTGCAAACTGAGTGGAATTTAATGCCCCAGAGTAGTGCAGGGTAGATAGGTCAGCCCGGTCGGTGTGCGTTAGGAAGTCAGGAGCAAGCAGCTTGAAGTGGTGATTTCTGGACAGCTGTGGCACACACAAAGTGGTGCTATGGGGTCTTAAAGTCCCTCAATGGATGCTTTGCATCCTGGGCAGTTGGAGTATGGATTGGACTCTTCGTCCTGATAAAGGCTGCAGAGGGTCCTGTACCATGGGTATTGGTGCAGCTTGGCTCCGGTAGGTTCTGGTGTCTCCAAACGTGCTGGTGTACCACGTTTGGTTTGGGTGCTATATTGGAGTCAGCAGGGAGCAGCAAGTCGTTAAAACTGGATTCTGCGGTTTGTTGCCTGCGGGCTTTAGGGGAGAGATACCTTCACTCCAAGAGAGTTCTTTGGCAATTTGTAGAAGGCTTTAGGAGCACTAGGGCTGCTGGAGGCCTTACAGTTGCAGTAGGAGACAGCACACCATGATTGTCAAGTCCTTAAGGCAGCAGGCAAAGTTTGGCACCAATTTTCTGCATCAGGGCTGCCGTTCTCATTTTATCAGCTCTTCTTTGTCCTTTTTACCTTGTTGTCCTTTGGAACTGAGCTCAGGGTCCAGGGATGCCAGCTAAATAATACATTTAGGGGAGTTAAAGTGGGGGACAGTAGTAGCCAATAGGCTACCTACACAGAAAGTGTCTACTTCTTCTATTTTTGACAGTGGAATATGTGTTTCCTGTAGCAGTATTACAGAGGGGTTCTCAGATTTAATCCATACTTCAATAGCACACATTTTTTTTATTATTTAACCCATTCACGTTAAAAGAAACTATTTTCAATCTTTCTCTAGTAGTCATTCAGCAAGATATTCTATACCAAAAAACCAATAACGCATTTTCTATTCACCCAGCCTCTTTGTAAATGATCCCCCCTTTTTTTTCATAACTCCAACGGGACTTTCTGACAGATAAAAAGAATACATTTTTAACCAGCATTGCGCCAAGAACCTCTTTTTTCCGATACTTTTATTGCCCCCACACCTGTAGCCGCCCCCCTCCCCCCAACTGTGGCCGATTCCCTAACACCTTACGCACACTAGCCACAGAAACCTACCCCCTAACCTTGTGGTGTCCTGTAATTACACCCCCTAACCCCTCCAGAGACCCGCTGCCCTCCCCCCTCACCTCTCCTGAAAATAGTAGTATACACGAATTTTAAATTTCTCAAACTAACTAACTAACTAAAATAGTAAATTTCAGAACAAATTGCGCAGCCTGGCTACATCTAACCCCTTTGTCCCTGTGAAATCTCCCTAAGCAACTCCTGTGCCTCATCCACATCCGACAAAATATAAAATTTGCCTTTGACCAGGACTTAAAGCTTAGATTGCTGAGCAATCATGGCTTGAGAGCCCTTGGCTTTGAAAAGGTGAAGACTCTTTACGAACTCTTTTTTTCTGCGCGCTGCTGCAGCAGACATGTCCGAAAATATCCGGCATTTACTTGACTCAGTCACCGCAGATTGTGTTTGTTGAATGGCTTTGGACAAAATAGTCTCTTTTATTCGAACATCCGCGAAATTCAACAGAATAGTGCGAGGCAGTGTCGAATTAGGGAATGGTTGAGCAGGGACCCGATGTGCTCTTGTTATCATTAAATCTCCTTTATGCCCTGGAACCACTCTCTGTTGTAAGAAAGACGGGACCCACTGAATCATATCGGTCCCCTCAATACCTTCAGGGACTCCCACTATTCGTAGGTTAGATCTCCTAATATAATTTTCAAGGTCGTCTAGCTTTGCCTCCAATGTTCGTGTGGATTTAGAGATAATTTTAACATCTTTTTTTGTCTCTGTCATCTGGTCTTCCAGGCTAGAGATTCGACTCTCTGCTTCCTGAAGTCGAGCTGGAAGGGTGGAGATTGTGTCTTCAATTTTATCCAGACGCTGTTGAATTGAGAACAGTTCGGCCTTTTGGGACCTCTTCACCTCCCTTTGTTCGTACAGAATTAGGTTTAGCATGTCCTTTACCGTCATTTGCATCTCTCCCATGGTCTCCGTGTGCGCACCTAACAAAGGACTAAATGGATCGGAGGAGTTTGCTGACTTGACTGCGTCTTGTGACATTTGAAGTGATAAAGACTCTACGCCTTCTTCCCTTCCATGACCTAATGATCTGGGAGTCTCTCCTCTTGCGGTAAAGTCAGAGAAGGGCCAAAACTGGAAGCGGTGCCATTGTTGATTACAAGACCCGAGAAGCCTCTCCCACTTCTAAATTGCCTGAGGAGACACCAGGTGCTTGCAAAGTAATTATCGGATTAGAAGGATTAGTGGTTCCTTTTTTTTCAAACAAGGGGAACTGTTTCGGAGCCGGCGTTGAAGTTTTCCCACTCAAAATAGGCTGACCAGGCAGTAAACCGTCGTGACCCCCGTTCAATTTTTCTAACTCAGGTAAGCCTATTTGACCTGCCGAGGTGATCTGAGAAGGATGTTCAGTAAGGGATCCCTCCAATTCATCAGAGCTCCCACCAGAAACATCATCTTTGCCTTCATCCATCGACTTTGCAGCATTCTCTGCATCCTTGGCCTTTTGACGGCGAGCTTTCGCCTTATTCCGTGCGTTCAGAAGTTTTCCCATCTTGGGTTAGGATAACTGTGATAGCGGGGGGATAATAGAGAAAAAAATTGACTCTGTGCTTAACTGCATTGATATCCTCTACGACCACCCAGTGAGGATAGAGTCACAGTATTTAGAAAATCTTCAATCACTTTTTTTTATCTTTCCTTTCCAGCTTTAATATTCAATGCTGCAATGCTCCAATCCTTTAACCCAAAATCTGGCAGGTAGTAAAAAAAAAAAAAAAAAAGGTCGAGGAGGTTTGAAGGAGAGCGAGGTCACCACAGCAGAAATGCAGCTTTCTATTCGCCTTTCCTCTCCAAATACGAGCGTTGAATTGAGGCGGCCATGTAATTATCCGCAGCCGCCTTTCCAGCTCGCGGCTATGTGCTCTCCTACAGCGCTACAGCGCCCCCCCGCCTGCAGGAAGCAATCAAGAGATCACAGAAACCACCGGCGCACACACCCGCTCCTCACCGCAACCGCAACCGCGGGAGAAATCACTTGCATGGATCACGGCACTGCAGCCCTCCAACTTCAAATGTGTCGCTTACTGACAGCGCCGCCTCACCAATTCAGAAAACTCGGCTCCGGCGCTTCATCAGAATTGGAAGGTCCGAACACACCAGCCTGCTTGTCTGCCGCAGCCGCGGCTCGCCGCCATCATGTACGAGGGAAGGGGGAGGGGTCACAGGTAGAGCCTCCAGGTGCTACGTGGAGGCGTGGAGTTCCATCCGTAGCGGCCGTCCAAGTGTCTACTTCTTGTGTGAAGGGGCACTACCCTGACCCTGATTGGCTACTTTTCCCTCAAACCAACATGAAAGGAATTGAAAAGTGGGGTTCACTTCACCTATCCTACCTTAGAGGTGGTGTTGGCTGAATGGGGATCCATCTTCTAATTTACCTAATTTTCCTACCTGTCCTCCCACCAAATGTGGAGCATCCTTCACTAGCTGGAGCTGCCTGGTGTTACTTCAAAGGCAGCATCACCTTTGAAGCTTACCACCTTGGAAGGCCATCCTGTCCTTTAGAAGGTGTGAAGCACCTCTTCCCAGAGCGTGCTTTGTTCCTGGCTTCTGAGAGCGCTCGCCCTAACCCCTTGAGGTCAGAAACATATCTGCTGGTATCAGACTGGGAAAGACTAGTCAGAGACCACACCAGTGCTTGGTAGGTTTTCAGGGGATCCTCAAATGGGTCTCTTGTGTGCATTTATTAAGAAATCAAAAACTGGCATCAGTGAGGATTTATTAGGATAAGATATTTGATAACACACATCTTAGGGACCGCTCCTATCTCATGTTCAGAGGCATCTGTCTGCACTATGAACTGCTTGGTATCATCTGGAGCTTTTAGAATGGGTGCTGACTGCACTTGCTACCTTCAGGGTGTCAAAGGCCTTTTGACAACCCTTATACCAGCTAAGCTTTTTAGGCATCTTTTTAGAGCTCGGTTCTTTGAGGGGGGGCACAATTGATCCATATCCTTTCACAAACCTCCTGTGGTACCTAGTCAAGCCAAGGAATGCCATGATTTGAATCTGGGTGGTTGGAACTACACAGTCCAGAAGAATCTGGAACTTGGGCGGTAGGTGTTGTACTTGGCCTCTACCTTGGCCCAAGTAGACAACTTCTCCCTGCCCTATCTACCTCGTGCTTGCCAGGATAGTGAGGCCTGCACAGTGCAGAGCCTTCAAGGCCTGCCCAAGGTGGATCAGTTGATCCTGCCAGGTGAAGCTAAACACAGCAATGTCATCAAGATTTGCTGCACTAAAGGACTACAACCCAGTAAGGACTCTGTTCACCAGCCTTTGGAAGGTGACAGGCACGTTCTTTAGTCCAAACTGCACCATAGTAAACTGCCAGTGCCCATCTGGGGTTGAAAATGCAGATTTTTCTTTGGCTGCAGGGGTCAGACTTACCTACCTGTAACCTGATATGAGATCAAAAGTAGTGAGATACTTGGCTGAACCTAACCTGTCAATCAATTCATCAGCCCTAGTAATTGGATGTGCATCAGTTTTTGTCACAGCATTAAGGCCCCTGTAGTCCACACAAAAACCTGATTTATTTCTTGCCACCCTGGGAGTGCAGTTTGCGAGCAAAAACAACTGGGCTGGCCTAGGGACTTTCTGACGGTTCAGTGACACCCAATTACAGCATCTTGCTTACTTCACCCTTGGTGCTCTCTTGCTTCTCCTTAACCAGGGGTCAAAGAGAAGAGCTCAGAAAAATGATGTAAAGACTTGCCTGCAATCAGTGCGCTGTTGGGCAGTGAGGGTGTCTGACAAGACCACTACTTCAACTGACCCATCGTTAGGGTTGTTTGAGAGAGGGTCAGGGAGAGGTTCACTCTCTGCTTCCTGATCCTCCTCTGTGACTATGAGCATTGTCATGTCAGCCCTATCATTACAGGGTTTAAGGTGGTTTACATGTATGACACTCTTGGAGTTCTATATGTGCCAAGGTCCTCTAAGTAAGTGACCTCCCATTTTCTTACAAGGATAGGGTAGGCCCCAGTCCATTGGTTCCTAGGGAGGGCTCTAGGAGCCACAGGCTCCAAACTCCATACCTTCTGCCCTGGTAAAAACTCCACCATTGCAGCCTTTTAGTAATACCAGAGATTCAGGAGCTCCTGGTTGGCCTCAATGATTGTGCTAGCTTTTTCCATGTACTCAGCCATCCTGGAATAAAGGCCAAACATTAAATTCACAATATCCTGCTTAGGTCCTTTGAGAGGTATCTCCCATCCTTACTTCGCAAAACACAGTGGTCCCCTTACAGAGTGTCAAAAGAAAGGTTCAATGGGGAAAACCCTACACTCTTTTGTGGCACCTCTCTGTAAGTAAAAAACAGGCATGGTAAGAAGACATCCCATCTCCTTCTCAGAATTACAAGGAGTCCACTAATTATACCTTTTAGGGTCTTATTAAATCTTTCAAAAAGCCCATTTGTCTGCAGGATGGTATGAGGTAGTGAACTAATAAGGCACCTAACACACAGTCCACACGTGTTTCAAGTATGGAGACAAGAAGTTTGTATCTCTATCGGATACTACCTCCTTTGGAAACCCAATCCTATTAAAAATTCTAAGGACAGATTTTGCCACTGCAGGAGCAGCGGTAGTCCTCAGGGGATTTGCCTCAGGATTCCTAGTGTCATGATTCACTACCAGTAGTATGAATTGGTTTCCTGATGCTGCTTGACGGTCAAGGGGATCAACAATGTCAATCCCAGCCTTCTCAAAGGGTATCCCAACCACTGGAAGTTGTATTAAGGTGGTCTTTAGGTAGATGCACGTCTTGCAGATGGTTTGACAGGTAGCACAGGTGTTATAAAACTCCTTCCACTACTGGAATACTCCTGGCCAGTAGAAGTGGTTCACCAACCTACTTCAAGTTTCGGTTTGGCCAAGAAGCCCAACTAGGGCAATGTCATGGGCCAATGTTAGGAGAAACTCTCTAAACTGCTGATGCACTACCACACTCCTACTGACACCAGGTTTGGGGTCTCTGGCCTCAATGTAAAGGAGCCCCTCCTTCCAATAGGTCCTGTGGGAACCATTGACACTTTTCTTTTCCTGATCAGCAACTTGCTGACCCGGAAAACCTGTCCTACTCTTTCAAGAGTAGGACAGGTTCCCTGTCCTTGCCACGGATCTTCCCTAGAGGGTCCTCCTGAGTCCAAAACAAAAACTCCACCGTTTTAGGCCCAAGCTCCTGGGGCTCGGTTCAGTCTGGGGATGACAAGTCTTCTCCCTGAGGAGAGGGGACTTGATCTTGTGTCTCAATAGAAGTTGGTTTCCCAGACTTCTTGCCCTTCCTCTAACACTTCTTTTTCACCAATGTGCTCTTGTTTTTACACATATCCATTCCAGTATACCCACCATTGCTGCATGAGCTTTCTTTTTGACATCAGCTCATGCTGAGGACTCCAAATCATTGCCAAACCAACACTGGACAGGAATTGCAAAAGATACCACCAGCCTTTTTTGGTCAGTAACCCCTCCTCATTCTAAGGACACCAAAGTCATTAGATGTACCTTAGTCTCCTTGAATTTAATTTGGTAATCTTCAGTGGTGAGTCCAATTTCCTCAATCAGGGTATCATTTATGAGGTTATAAAACTCAGCATCTTCATCTTTCAATGTAACAAGTCTATCCCTGCATTTACCTGAGAAAAGTTCCCACAAGAGAGAGCCCCAGTGCTTTGTGGCTGCCCTTCTTCTAATGCAGGTTCTCTCAAAAAACAGGAAAGCATTTGGTGATGTCATCACCCTCTGCATATTTACAAATCCTTTGTGGAGTTTAGGGACGAAGGATTCCTCCCTCCCCCTAGGTATTATGATATTGCTGCCATCAGAGATAGGTCCTAGGCCCTTCTCTTTCCTTTGGTTTTCTATTTCCAAGAGTTGAGTTTCTATGTTCAACCTTCTGGCCAATCTTTCTAGGGCAAGCTCTTCCTCTGGGGAGCTTCCACTTCTCAGCATCTTCTTCTCTTGTATGATTCTACTGTGAATCATGTTTACCCACTGGATGATCTCTCTCATGTTCTGCCAAAAGCTTTATAAGCTTTTCTTTGGTTGCATGAGCTCTATATTTAACACCATAAACCCTGCAGAAGGCCCATAACTGGGAGTATGATAAATCCATATATGGTGTCAGGTCAGTCTCCTGAGCTTGCTCCTGTGGTGTAGTCATTTTTTCACTAAATGTGGGACCTTTTTATAAAGGGGAAAAAATCAAAACCCTCTCCTGTTGGCCTAACAAGTGTAATATTTTTAAATTCTAACAACCGAATGCAGTGACTTAACAAAGCCCTAACAGGTAATTTAGAAGAATAAATGAATCGCAGAGGGTGTGGTACCCTGGGCATTGGTGTAGCATGGCTCCAGTAGGGTTTGGTATCTCCAAACCTGGTGGGGAGACAGATCTTACTCCCTTGAGCTGGAGTACCAGTTTTTGTTTGGGTGATGCATCAGAGTAACAGCGGAGCAGCAAGTGGGCTACAGGGGAGTGATGCCTTTATTCCAAGGGAGTTCATTGGCAATTTGTAGAAAGCTTTAGGAGCACTGGAGTTCTTGGAGACCTCACAGTTGCAGGATGAGACAGCACACCACGTTTGTCAAGTCCTTAGGCAGCAGGCAGGGTTTGGCACCAATTTTCTGCAACAGGTCTTCAGTCCTCATTTCAGCAGCTCTTCGTGTCTTTTTCTTCTTTGTGTCCCTCAGATCTGAGTTTAGGGTCCAGGGATGCCACCTAAACACTAAAATTAGGGTAGATAAAGTGGGAGGAAAATAGTAGCCACTGGGCTGCCTACCCTCTAAGGGCCTGTTTCACAAAAGTAATCTGAGACAAAATCCTAACTTTACAACTTTTGGTATTAACAGAAGGCATTTAGGAGTACTAAAGTTAGGATTTTGTCTCAATTAAACTTACGTTTTGGTTTTAAGTTTAAGTGAGACAAAATCCTAGTTGTTAAGTTAGGATTTTCTCTCAGTTAAACTGAAGTTTGTCTTAAATTTACCTTCAGACCAAAACTTAAGATTAACTGAGACAAAATCCTAACTTTAGTACTCCTAGATTCCTTCTGTGAATACCGAAAGTCGTAAAGTTAGGATTTTGTCTCAGATTACTTTTGTGAATCGGGCCCTAAGTGACCACATCCTGTGGGAAGGCGCACTACCCTGATCCTAATTGGCTAATCCCCCTCAAACCAAGATGGAGGGTAATGAAAAGTGGGGTCCACATCGCCTGTCCCACCTTAGGGATGGTGCTGGTGGAATTGGGACCCACCTCCTAATTTGCCTAATTTTCTCACCTGTCCTCCCACCAAATGTGGAGCAGAAAAAGGGGGTTGGCATTGTCCTCTTGCTGGAGCTGCCTGGTGGCATTTCAAAGGCTACACAGACTTTGAATCTTACCACCTTGGAAGGCCATCCTGTCCTTGGGGAAGTGTGAAGCACCTCAGCCGAGAGCAGGCTTTGTTCCTGGCTTCTCAGAGAACTGGCCCTCACCCCGTGAGGTCAGAATCATGTCTGGAGGCGGCAGACTTGCCAAGACTAGTCAGAGACCACACCAGTGTTTGGTCGGTTTTCAGGGGACCCTCTAAAGGTTCTCCTGTGTGCAATTACTAAAAATTCAAACACTGGCATCAGTAAGGATTTATTAGAACAAGTTATTTGGTGACAAACATCTTCGGGTACAGTGAAGCTATCATGGAGCTAGGAAGCTTGTAATGACATGTAAAGAGCCCATATACTCTCTATGGATTTTCTGAGCACTTACATTACCCAAGAATGGGATTGATAATGTAAGGTCATATCTGCTCATGCATATTATCCAAACATGGGATATAGCCTCACTTGCCTCGGGGCTGTAAGGACTGAAAAGGGGTGTCTTACCTTTACCTCATGCAGTGTATGGGGTCATGGCACACAGGGCTGTGTGCCATGTTGACTCTTTGGTTTTCTTTGGCCAAGACATGCAGCATACAATGGCAGCTTGCATAGTCTTGATGACGGGTCTCTGAGATAGCACAATAGGTGCTGCAACCCCAGTGAACCCTTTTCAGTCCCATTGCCCTAGGTACCAAGGGTACCATTCGTTAGGGAACTACAGGGGTGGTTGAAGTTGTGCTAATCATGGTACACTTTTAGGAAAGAGATCTGGCACTAGGTACCCGTTTGGCATGGACCTAGAGAACTGTCAATTAGGGGTGAGCGGTGAACTCCGCTCCGCTTGGAACACGGAGCTAGGCGAAACTCCGACAACTGCAGTGGAGCAAAGTTTACTGATGCATGCTTGCCCCTAGTATGCATGGTCTCAGGAAGTATTGTTCTGTCTTGCGCTGTGCTAGTATGGCAGAGCTGTACAAAAGGGGGTGGTGATGGACGGAGCATCTGAATCAATCAAACACTCACACCCAGTCAAAAGATCTGGGTTTAATCCATCACCGTTCTTTAGCCCACTCTGCCACCCCAGTTCAGACATGGCTATATGCAAATCAGTCTGACCCTGTGCCTCATGGGAACAGTCCAGCCCGAACTGCCAAGCCATGTCTTCCCTGGACCGGAAACAAGCTTCCGAGGACCGGTTTCTGGCATTCCAGCCGTCTTCAGCCCGGCTTGCTTGAATCCAGTGGCAAAGTGAGCAAGGGACTCACGTCTGAGCATACCCTGCCAAACTTATGGCGGCCAAAAGCGGTACAAAAGGGGGTGGTGATAGACGGAGCATCTGAATCAATCAAACACTCACACCCAGTCAAAAGATCTGTGTTTAATCCATCACCGTTCTTTAGCCCACTCTGCCACCCCAGTTCAGACATCCCATTTTGTATCAGTATGGCAGAGCTGGGCATACACTGACTCACAAGGTCTGGGTTAGAGTAGCACGTTACCTCACTTTGCTGGGATAGCACTGATCCAGGCATACTGTCCCGAAGAAGCCCAGTCCTGGAGTGCAGCCACCTCACAGACCCAGCTTTGGGTCTCTCTCGGGATGGCACGTACCACCATCCTTGGCTCCATGGGCACGAGGCTCTGAAGTCACGGCTGTTGATGATTTTCTGAGCTCTGCATGGAGCTCATAAATAGACAGAGTAGGCACTGCAATCCGCACACAGCAGAGTGGAGACATGTGGAACCTTCTGCATGGACAACTCACCCATGCAGGTGAGTGAGGGTCGAGGGAGGAGAGTACGGAGAGTCCCTGTCTTTGCACTTGTTTTGCTATGTACTTGGCTTCTGATGGGTGGTAGAGGAAGGACACCCAAACCCTCCTCACACACTCTTAGGGCCTTTTTAATATGTTGGAGGGACTCATGTCTGCCCGACATCACCACGGTCTCAGTACCGACTGACCTCTGGTCAGCGGTTCCGACACCGCCATTACAATGCGATCACAAACCGGCCATAGCACAAGCTCCAATGGAGCCTGCCATGCAGTGCATGGATTAACAAATGGGTACCTCCTTGGCCCCCAACCTAAGACAGTGGAGAGATGGTGGCCCTGCCCCCAAAGTCACTTTCTGACAGGCTTTCCAAGTCTGAAAGCCCAATATGGAAAGCCTGTTGGAAACTGACAACGTAATCCGATGGCGGAAATGCCATCCTCCGAGATTACCTTGGGGCCTCCGACTGGCCGATGGGCTCCTTAGCCTGTCGAATCCAGCCGGAATGACCGTCCAGTTTCAATTCCATTCTCCTTCATTGTTATTAGAAATTGTTATTGAAACCGGAGATGTGGATTGGAAAGCCTCCGACCTACATCATAATCGGCCCCTTTATGCTTAAAGAGCGAGATTTTTTTCCTTTGGTTTTTATCAGGGCCACCCACAACTCTGTTTTTAAGAAGGTGAGATTTCACATGCCATACACATTATGTTGGGAAGAGGACCACAACTAAACTTTACTGTCATTGTCATTAAGACACCGTAAAAAAGCCCTGAACAGCTTCTCGTGGCCCTCCTTGACAACCATGTGAGGTGTCCATTAGTGATTACTAATTGGCGCATCCAGGGGCTGGGCGCCACTTGAGGTCCATGTAGAACCTTTGTTCGTCACACCCTGTAGCTCACTGTGAAGCAATCCTCTTGTTCTGTGGTGGTTTCGTTGCTTTTAATAAAGTGAACATTTTTGCTGTGGGAGAAATACCACTGCACCCCCTTTCTCTCATACACTTAATACTCACTGCGCTGTTTGCTTTGAAGTTTAGTGTTTGACTGCTTCTCGTACAGTTGTTACCAGTCAATGTTCGATGGCATGTGTTTACGGCATATGTGAATAATCCTAGCTCTTGAAGCAGACACGAATACATTGATAATTAGGGATGAGCGAGCAACTCTGCCTGCTCGCGGAACTCTGCGGAATTTTTCAGAATTTCTCTGTAACTCCGTGGAGTTTCCGCTCAGTCCTACTTTCAATTCAAAATCACAATGTACACCAAGCAAATAGTGGGGGCTAACCATGTCAAAAGAGGCACTTTCCTTCAAACTTTAACATCTTAGGGAATTTTACTGGCTCCCAATACCAAGTGCTCTATTTTCAAAACCATCCTTTTTGCTTTCCATGCACTACAGAACGGTGGTTTAACCTATCTGTGGAATTTAATCGACTCTTACAAGCGAAGTAATAGACTCAGACTTTCTCCAGCCCATCTGACCCACCTGTCTTATATCCGCAATTTGGTACGGGGGCAGCGTTTATTAGATGTAGCTGAGAAGACAATCTAAGAGCCTTTACAGCTTCTTATTAGTGAGCCATATTATTTAGTAGTTTCTCATCTTCTTTGTTTTGTATTTTCAGTTTTTTAAATTAGATCGACATACATGGAAATAATCGCAAAACTGTCAGCTCGTACAGTGTTAGTTAGTGCCTGTAAGGCAGTTTTAAAATCAGTATGAGGATACAAAAGAGAAAGGAATGCACCTAGGGCACAAAGCTCTTCTGCTGCGCTTGTTTTGTATGGTTTAACCTTCCGCTTCTTTCTCCACTATTGTTTTATGCTACTTGTACACAGACCTTTGTAGTCTAACAAGTTAGAATTCACATGCATGCTATTGTGTAACAGGATTTTCAGGAATTGCTTTGGACTGTTTTGCTTGAAGCGTTTGAAGGCCATCAGGTGGTTTATTGGCGTTTAAAGTGAAAGCCTACTGGAATTTAAAAACAAATACTAGGCATATGCACGCTATCGTTCAATCATCAACCAATCCGCTCCAAAACAAAGTACTTGGAAGTTTTGACACTGCTGGATACTGTGTTTTTCGGCGTTATTCTTGAAAGAAAAGAAGGCATGCGAGAATCTTTCACTCTGAACTTGTTAAAGGCATACCAAATGCGCACACATTTTCACATCCGTTTTTCATCAGCATTACAGTATATAGGTGATGTTTTTTCCTTCGATTTTTCAATATGGGTCTAAGAAATTATTTTTGATGTTTACATCTGTAGTTAAGTTCAGGACGTCATCAGCTCTTGCAGCAAGGGATGATGTGAACTTGTAACTTTGTCCCCATCCGGCATGAACAGATAGCCGCAGTTGGCACTTTTTCACCTTTTGGTGCTATTTTCTCCTAAGAGTTAAAGAAATCATGTCTCCAGTTCTACTGATTAGATTTTTATCATTTTGGTGTAATTCTATTGATGAAAATATATACAGTTTTTCTAAATTGAATTGGATTGTTCTTGTGTTAAGTTTCACTGCATTACTGTTTATCACTGTTTATGTGCTGCATAAATACTTTACACATTGTCTCCAAGTTAAACCAGATTCCTTTTGTGCCAAGCCACCACACGGTTAAGCAAAGGTAATTTGGTAACTTTTGTGGCTCACCCTGTCAAGGATTGTGGTTGTTGTCTGAGTGGGATTCGTACTTCACTGAACAAATATACCCATTTCTGCCAGTTAGAAATGGAGTTTCTGGTTGGCAGAGGTATGCACCCTGTGTAAGCAGGAACCACCACACCTCTAGCCAGAGTAAGTCAGAAACACACTTTAAATTAAATTAACCTATGTTCACCCTCTAGTAGCTTGGCAGGGAGTAGTCATGCTTAACTTGAGAGGCAATATGTAAAGTATTTGTGCAACACATCAAACAGTAACACAGTGAAAACATCAAAAAACCTCCACAACATTTTAGAAAAGTAGAAAATCTATACTACTATTATAAAGGAAGAACTTTGAGGCTTTGAGGCGGGTAAACTCGGGAACCACAGCGCCAATCCACACACCCGATACATATTTTTAATACTCAGGGTGTGCAGATGGACATAGGCTATAGAAATTAAAAATAAATACGTTTTTTAAAAAATATAAGTTAAAAAAAGTAGTACCTTCAAAGCAGCGCCAGCCGCGATGTGCGTGCTTACATCAGGAGTGGCGTACAATAACGCGAGTAGCGGCGGAGATCAGAGCGGGGAGGAGCGGCGGAGATCAGCCCTGGGAGAAGCAGTGACGAGCGGTTGAGCAGCGGACATAAGCGGGGGACAGGCGTTGAGGATCGGCGGGCAGGCAGTGAGGAGCGGCGGCGGGGAGGAGCAGTGAGCGGCGGATGAGGTAGGGCGCAAAGTAAGCAGTGAGCAAAGCAAACGTGAGGGAGGAGCGGCGGCGGAGAGGAGCGGTAAGCGAGTCACAGGTACCAAACGGAAAAAGAAACATGTGCAGGTTACAAAAGCGTACAAAGTGGAGCGGTCAGCTGAAAGCTAAAATGACAATCGGGAGAAGGTAGCAAACGGGGCATTATAGGAGGAAAAAGTGACGTGGGCAGTGACGTGGGCAGGTACCAAACAGGGCATTACAGGAGGAAAAAGAAATGTGTGCAGGTTACAAAAGCGTACAAAGTGGAGCGGTCAGCTTAAAGCTAAAATGACAATCGGGAGAAGGTACCAAACGGGGCATTACAGGAGGAAAAAGTGATGTGGGCAGTGACGTGGGCAGCTTACAAAAGCGTACAAAGTAAACATAGAGGCATAATACTGCACAAGGTCAGGGCGGGCGGGGGCCCTGAGCCATGATTGCTCCTGGATAACGTCGGGATGGGCTGCTAGTAATGTTATAAATAAAACAAGGTCAAAATGACAAAAATCCAATTAGTCGAGAATGGACTTTTTAAAGATTAAATGCAAAAATCGTGCTTAGAAGCAATCAACACTTAGATAGTAATTGGGTCCCTTTGGAACGGGACAAAGTCTAGAGTTCAGGCCAACCACGATGGAGTGTGGGCCAGAGACAGGATCCAGGAAGGGCCTGTCCTTGATCCTGCTCACAAACGATGAGATGCAGCGGTGATCAGCCGCGGCCCATGGAGGGAGTTGCAGTGAGGCGAGGAGAGGCAGGGTGGGGGGTGCTAAAAACCGGCATATGGATAATTGGAGGTAAGTAAACAATTAAATAAATAAATAAAACAAATTTCGTAGCGTGCCCTGCATCGCAATAAGCGATGCTGAGCTCGCTATGAAATTTGTTTTATTAATTAAATTGTTTAATTACCTCCAATTATCCATATTCAGTTTTTTAGCACCCCCCCTCCTGCCCCTCCCTCACCTCACTCTGCCCCACCGCAACTCCCTCCACAGGCCGCTGCTGGCGGTAATCCCCACACAGTTTGGGTGATGCGCTGGAGTTCTCCTCACTGTGGTGGTGATGCTTCAGTTCCATGAGCAATGTGCCGTTTTGAGGTGAGAAGGAAAACAAGATTCATTTGGAATACAGAATATGATAATACTTTGAATATTCAGTGATGTCCTAGAGTGGCATCTCAACTTAATTGGTGACACTTTATACGAAAGAACACAAAATATATATTTTTTTCAATTGAATGAATGCCATATATACTTGTATAAACTTTTACAAATTGTATTAGAATCAAAGAAATAAGAACTAAAGAGTTTTAAAATAAATTATAACAAATAGTACATTGACAATGTGTTGTCCACAGCACATCTTGAATCTAAAAGCTTTGTAACATATGACAATGTACTGATAGCCCACTTTCTCAGTACAAGAAATGAATGTCCATTTTTGTACTCAGACAAGACTTGTTGGGGTGATGTAAATCATCCAAGGGAAAGATGGGTTGTATGACAATGTTTCGGTCTCATACAGTAAGTAGCCCCAACACCATCTTCAGGACTATAATGTTTATGTGAAGATGAATAAAGGATCCCACTTATGACCGGCTTGATAGCGAATGGTCTCCTCAAAGGTATGAGTGACTTTTATGGGTGCCAGATTGGATTGGTACCAAGACGGTGCTTGGAAGAGGTTTTCATAGCCTGTAGTAGGCAGAGATTCCAGTGGTAAGGATTGTGTCTATAATCAGCTGTCATCGCAAGACTTGTAATGTAGAGGTTATTAATCTAAATGTTTCCAGGGTAATTGATTGAGCCGCAATGAATGGTACCAAGTCTGAGGGAGTCATGGGATTTAGAGATACTATATCTATGTGGTCCCAGAGTAAATAGATAAAGTCATGGGTACTACTTAGCAGAGGACAGTTAGCCTGGAGTACCAGGCACTTCCAGCACTAAATAGTATTTCTTTGGTCTGTTGTAATCACAATTGATCGGATTTTTAGAACTCAAATTACAGTGCACCTAAGAAAAAATTGAATTGGTCAAAATTTGAACAGAAGTGATGCTCAGCTCCTGTGGGTTCAATGGGCTAGCGTTATTCAGACACAGGTGCGGTGGTTCTGAAGTGATTCAATGGGTCTCTCCATGCTGTGGAGACGATGGGTCAATCTTCTCCATGCAGTGGCAGTGATGCATCAGTCCTGAAGTGGCAATGTGGCAGTTCCAAGTGTGATGCGTAGATCTGGTTCCTGCAACAGCGGTGATGCGTCAGTTACGATTGGGGCAATGGTGTTGATGTGTGAGTTCTGGAAGATACAGCACTTTAAGCTCACTTCCAAGTGTCCAGGACTAGATTGGAACCAATGGACAGAGCAGGGCTCACAACAGGCAGAGTCCAGGTGCTGTTTGCAGGTTGAAGAGAGAGGTCTTTGACGTCACTGAGACTTCAGAAAGCAGGAGGCAAGCCAACAAGCCCTTGTAGATACTTTAGGTCTGGGATGTTGATATGCGGGTCCAGTCCTTCTCACTCCCAGGCAAGAGTGCAGCAGACCAACACAAGAAAGCAGATGCCTTTGAAGTCTACAAGTCTCTTCCCTGCCCCGGCTCCAGACATCTCACTAAAAGGGTGTAGGCAACCCTTTGTGTGGGGACAGGAAACACCACTTTCAGGCGTAAATGTCAACTTCTCCCTCCTATTCTGGCCAGGTTGGCCCATCAGGAAGTGGATGGCCCATCAGTCACACTTAACCTCCCTTTGTGTGTGGCTGTCTAGAGGGAATGCACAAAGCCAGCTATCACCCACCTCAGATGTATATTCAGAGACAGGCATAAGGCACCAAATGGTTACAGTAAGAAAATGCAGGTGTCACATTCAGAATTGCAATATAAAATCTAACTTACCATAAGTCGTGTTTTTAAGTTAGGATTCCAATATGGGTGTTCTATTGCTTCCCAATTGGAAATTACACTTAGAAAATGTAATAAGGAAACCTCAGTGTTATCCTATGGGAGAGGTAGGCCTTGCAGTGGTGAAAAACGATTCTCACTATCAGGACAGGTATAACTCAAAAGTACATGTCGTACTTGTTAAATACAATGTACCATACCCATGGGCTGTCCAGGGTCTACATTAGAAGTGACTTACATGTAATGAAAAGGAAGGGTTGGGCCTGGCAAATAGGTCAACTTGCCAGGTAAAAAGGCAGTTTAAAACTGCAAACACAGGTGCTGTAGTGGCAGGCCTGAGAAATGCTTAAAGGGCTACTCATGTGGGTGGCAAAATCAGTTTTGCAGGCCCACTAACAGCATTTGGGGCTCACGGGTTAGAGGAGGCAGACCTGGAAGCAGAGGTCAGCCCGGGACCAGGGTTCAATTCCCGGCTCGGCGGGATCTTGAGTCCAAAATGTCCACGGACTTGACAATTCTCGCTCCGGTGCCTACTCGATTCACGGGTTCACACTCTGCGACTCTGGGCAATAGCTTGCTTCATCTCCACAATGGCCCCTCGCAGTGGGATGCCTGGCTTTCACCTTGTGGATACCCTGCCGGGGTTATCTCACAGGGGAATACCAGGACGGGTTCCCTAAGCAAGCGCTTAGATACCGGGTCGGTGATTTGAGCTATATAAATACATTTACATTTACATTTACATTTAATTTACAGGCCCTGAGAACGTGTAGTGTACTTTATTAGGGACTTATAGGTAACTTAAATATGTCAATTGTGGATAAGCCAATGTTACCATGTTTTAAGTATAGAGCACTTGCACTTTAGCACTGGTTAGCAGTGGTAACGTGTCCATATTCCTAAAGCCAGCAAAAACCAACTAAGAAAAAAGTGTAAAAACAGGAGGTTTGAAGGCAAAAGTCAGGGAAAAACCAGCCAAAGAGGCCATGTCTAAGATTTACAGAACACCTTCAACATACCAGTGATACACCCAATTTAGGGCCACAATGGCTTAAGTAGCTAACAGTAGTCAAGAGTAGGCCTGCACATCAAGAGCTGAGGACAATGAGACCGCTGACCAACTCAGGATGCTGGTCAAAGAGGTGTGTCATTATGCTGACAAAATGTTTTCTGTAAATGAATTCATTGCAGCTTTAAATTGGGACACATTTTGAAGCATCTGTCTAAAGCTACCCCTAACTAACAGATAAATGGTACACAGACTAATGGCCAGCACTATTTGTAGAAGCAGTCTAAAGCAACCCCTAAAAGAAACTAAACAGCTTAGTGGAGTGATTACACAAAATTTACATCTGCAATCCTCTGTGCTTATTTACTAGAAACTTAAATGATGTCTCCATAGTGATCATTGTTTGTGGTTGTGATACAATATCACTTGTTTTGGAGTTCTAGTTGATGTGTATAGAACTGAGGGAGAACAGCAAGCTCTGCCCGTTCTCCAGTCAGTTCTGGGCCTCTGTCAGAAGAACTGCTGACTGCTTAAAGAGCTCCTCTTTTGACCTCGGACTTGGAAGGCCTACGTTTTGCCTGTGCTGCCATGCTGCTCTCTGACTCTGCTGAAGGAGAGCTGGACTGTGCCTTCACTCAAAGTGATTGGCAAGGGCTTTTTGGCTTGCCTTCCGTTGCTTGAGACTAAGGAAAATCAAATTGTCTACCCTGCTCTGGTGCTGGGGTCAGTGGAAGTAGCCCAGATTCTTGCAGCACAGATTGCAAAGCATCTCCTGTCTGTGTGTAACAGAACTGGTGCATCGGATCAGTTGCATGAGTAAAATTGGAGCATCGCATCGGAACTAGTGCTTTGCCTCCAGAGACCAATGCATCGCACTGCGTATCGCAACCGCCACAGCTTAGTGAAATCCACACATCCCCTCAAATGCATGCCAAAAACCGACACATCGCTCAATGCCTCTCAACTCCAGCACCCGACTTCTGAACTGATACATCGTTTCACTGCAAGGAGAAAATCAATGCAGAAGTGGTACTTGACACTTGTCTGGTCCTGATAGCCACTTCCCAAACCACTGCAGCAGCACAGAGGTACGGTTCTTGGCCCCTCCAACTGCAGAGTAGGTGGTTTGAGCCCAGGTCCCCTGAATAGTCGAGGCCAGCTTTTCTTCTCTTTTCTTTCTCTTTGGCTGTACCATACTCCTTTTGCTTTGTTTTTTGCTTTAGTTTGACTCTCCTGGGTAGTCAGCGCTAGTTTTTCTTTCCTTTAGTTTTTTACTCTTTTTGCTTGCAATTTGCTCCTTTTACTTGTTCATTTGCTGCTCTAGCATCACCACCTCCATGGACAACTACCCTGTTTTGGCTCACCACTTCCAGCCACATCAGCCCCTGCCCTCCGGCCCCCCGGTCTGCCGCTCCCACCTCCCAGGGCTACTTACTTGAGGCGGCAGCATGGCCTCGCAGAAGATGTGTGCGCTGGTTGCACCGCACCAAAGGCAAACCTGCCTTTGCCCATCTGCACCTGGACTGCACCCAGCAACCCTGGTTACATCGCCCCCCACCACTACTCCCAGCAGTGCACCACCGACAAGCTCCAAGCGATTAACCCCAGCAGTTGGGACTTCAACGGTAGCATTGCTTCATCATGCTCCACTAAAGTACGCTTCACCTGCCACTGCTGAAAGGGCCCCTACCCAGCCAATGCATGACTAGAGATCGCTGCTCCACTGCACATTGCTCAGCACCTGATCCCTCTGCAAGCACACCATGAAAATCTGGGAATCTATAACTACCCTTGCTCCGACATGATGTTCATCACTGAAACCTGGTTCATCCCCTCGCCAACACCCAACATCGCCTCCGCTATGTCCCACAGATACAAGATGATCCACAGCGACCGCTCAGACAAACATGGCGGAGGCATCGCCATCATCAACAATAACACCCTCCATTGCGCCACCTCGGATGACAACACTATGCAGATCATGGACCACCTCAAATTTCAGATCAGATTAGACGTCAAAATAACGATTATACAAATCCTCGCCTACAGACCCCCTGACCCCCCCCAAGCTTCTGCAACTCCATTCCTGACTTCCTCACCCCCCTGGCTTTCGACTCCAATCATTTTGAAGACCCAAACAATGCCAACTCTGCCCGCCTGCAGGAGTACATGAGCAACATCAGCCTCTCACAGCTTGTTACCACCCCCACACACAGCAAAGGAAACACTTTTGACATTTCTTCTCTACCAGCAACAGAGTCAAGTCCCCCCTTGCAACTGAGCTGACCTAGACAGACCATATCATCATCCACTTCACTCTCGACGGCTCGCTAGAACCCCCGACTAAACCACAAGTTCACTGATATTTACAGCAACTTCGACTCGCAACCCACCGACCTCAACCACCTCTGCACTCAAACAAATGGCACCCACAACCACCGGCTCACCAACTGGAAGCAGCTATTGACCCACAACACTATCACCATCATGAACTCCAACTACTACAGAGCACCTACTGACCAATGCCCACACCACATCTACAACGTTGGAAGGGAGGAAATCAGCAGCACCCTCACAGAAATCCTCAACCCCTCTATCACCACAGCCACTGTTCACAATGCCTGGCAGCAAGCTGAGGTCAAGCCCATCCTGCAGAAACCCTCCATCAACTCCAGCAAACTCAGGAACTACTACTCTGTCTCGCTTCTCCCTTTTCCTGCAAATGTCCTAGAAGAAGCCATGAACAGCCAGCTCACAGAGTACCTTGTAGAAAAAAACCAGCTCGATACCTCCCAATCAGGCTTCCGTCCAACCACAGCACCAAGACCACCCTGATTGCAGAAATGGATGACATTAGACACCTCATCCTAGGTTAAACAGCAGCCCTTATCCTCCTCGACCTCTTGGCAGCCTTTGCCACCGACTTCCACCACCCCCTCAACACCAGACTTCAACACATCTGCATCCAAGGCAATGCTCTCAACTGGATCTCCCCTTCCTCTCTGGCCGAACACAGAGGGTCCTTCTGCCACCCTTCCACTCCGTTCCCGTCCAGATGGCAATGTCGGACATGGTGTTTCGGAAGTTAACTATTGTGATGTTGATGTCTTCTGTGAGGAATAGGATAAGCTGTGCGTCTGAACTCAGTGGGTGCGGGTGATATCACAAGTGGCGTCCTGTATGCATTGACGAGGGTGTGAAGGACTGGGTTTTTGCTAAGACCCAGCGGTGCCAGGGATAACACCTAAAACCTTCGTGGGTAACCTGTTCCGGCGTACAAATGACAGAGACACAGGACACTTCCTTCGGCGTCAAAGATTCGAGGTTTATTACTGCAGGGAACACAGAAGTCACAAGAAGTACAACATGTGTAGGTTTGAGGAGACTGCTTCAAATTGTATCTGTGGATCGCTCTTCTTATACAGTTTTCAAGCATAGGATAACATGGTGCACAAAGGTTTACAACTTAGTTCCCATCGTAAAAGTCATAAGGGGTCGCTTTCATGTATTCAGGGCCCGGAACATAATTACAGTAACATTTGGCGGTTCCCAACTGTAAAAGTACATCTTCCCACCATTAGTACATTCCAATCAGCAGTAAACGAATCAAGGAAGAGACAGAAACAGGTGCAGAGGAAGACGGAAACAGTGAACAGATCGAAAAGGGTGTAAAAGGGGAGGCGTCAAGGAACACGAGTTGCAGGCATCAAAAGGGGACGTGCTTAATGAATGCACAACTGAGACAATAGAGCGGCACAGCAGGATGAGCCTCGAGCGGGGCCATCTGCCTTGCAGTGTCATCCCCCTAATCATAAAGACACCTTCAAATGAAACGTGTCTTCCGCAAGTGTTTGGAAATCCCAGGGTCGCGAAGCGGACAGCGTCCGTTCGCTGGCTACTTGAGGGCAAGAAACAAAATGGATGCCGTATCTAAGATGGAACCCGTGGGCTCAGATGAAGAAACCCACGAAACAAATGACCGGTTCAGGTTAGCACAGCGTAAACGCGTACACCCACTAAACTCGTCATTTGCGGTTCATAGATACCAGACTCGACCATATTCGTGCGAGTCGAAAACACCACTTACAATTGTCACGGAACCTCAGACGCTCCTTTTGCCCTCATGTAGGCAAGCACTAGTCGGAATCATAATCGATCTCGATATTCATCAGACCATCTAGATGCTGCTGCAACATAATTCTATCCATCAGAGTCCCTTTGGTAACAGGCAGCTGCCTTATACACGTCGCAGCACAGAGGCCACATAAAGCAGGACCACACTGCACACAAAGGCAACACGTGAACAGAAATGCTACAACAACTCCGATGATCATCAGAATCTTCCAACCCCAAGTCGACATCAGGCCCCAAAACCACCCAAGTAGCGTCCAATCCCCTACGTCCACGTGTATGGACTCAGAGATCTTATGCAACTTCGAGATGGCTTGATAGACAGTCGGAGCGTTGTCTGGAATGAATACACAACAACTCGAATGGATCACTCTACATACTCCACCTCGATCTGCTAAGACAACGTCTAAAACCATACGATTTTGTAACGTCATCAACCTATCCGCCTGAAGCTCTGCTGTAATATTACCAAGGGCACTGGCAGTGATGTTAGCTGTCGATTCCACCACTCGAGTCAATTGTCTCAGGTTCCTACTATTGATCATAGGCCCCCAAAATGGCAAGAAACCCTTGAAAAAGTCTCCTGCCTCTTGACCGGCAGTGTCCTCTTTGCTAATCACGCCCCTCACAACTCTGGTCTTGTGGTAATCGGAGGCGACTGTAAAAGTCGGTGGCAACAAGTTTGCAATATAACAGGTGCCCGCAAAGTCAAGGGGCAACCATGTATATGCACGGTCATAACAGACAAAGTACGTACCCTTGGCAGTCAGGAGAACAGGGGAAGAGAGCATTGGTAAGACATACGTCTCAGAGCAAGCACTCTCTCCAAGGTGAGCCCTCTGATTTCGACCACGGCCTTTTAGACAGAAATGACCAAGGTGGGGTACGACCCATATTGGAGACGAGCTCCTAAGCTGTCTTTCGCCCACGAGCACACTATACTCAACCTCACTGAGATCCCTATAGGCTCGCACCTCTTCCTCTGGGATGAGCGACGGCTCATAGATATCCCTATCTAAATCAGCAATCGCTATTGCCAAAGGCTTATGGTACGGACCAGGACCAAAGTGTGGAGAACGTGGCTCTCGATTGGGGTAAGAATCTAGTGCACTTTGAAACATTGTTTGCAATGCTCGAGCTGAACCCTTGGAACTATAAGGAAGGACCAAGTACTAAGCATGGGCGAATTTTGCGAATCTCGCGTTCGTGAATTTTGCGGATTTGCGAACTCGCAATCCGCAAAATCCGCGAATTCTCGCGAATTTGCGGATTTTTTTTTTGTGTTTGCGCGGGTTTCTGCCAGTTCGCGAGGGTTTTGTACAATGTCGCAAATTGCGAACTTACCTGTCGGGTCGCAAGTTTCGCGAACTTGTTGTTTCTACGTGTCCAGCCTGTTTGGGACACTCTTCTTCATCACTGCCACTCTCTGTCACCACTGCCACTCTCTGACTACTCATGCCACCCTCTGGCCCACCCATGCCACCCAATTTCATCACAGCACCCTCTGGTTGTCCAGTCAGTGTACATTATTGTGGCAACGCAAGCACACCTTCCCTGCCTCAAGTGACCTGAATTAATTTGGGGCTGATTAATGTGTCACAGAATATTTTTTTAGCTGGCACCTGCTTCCTTAGTGCTTCCTGATTAGTGATCTTTTGCACTTCCTAAGTGCTTTCATCGTTGCAAAATTAGTTACAACACCTGCCCTGCCCCAACTGACAACAATGAATTAGGGGCTGATTAATGGATTTGAACTTCCAGCCTGGCTCCTGCTTGTCTCCCTTAGCTGTAATTCAGGACCTTTGTGGCATATGTGTAACTATTCTGAGGTTCAGAGCAGGGTCACATAATAGTTGCAACTGGCAAATGAACTCTGGAGGGGCCCCTCAGGAAGCACTACAGGAAATGGCTACTAATGATGAGCCTGAACTTTTGAACCTGGTAAGTAGTTTCAGTTTTGCTAAGATCGTATTTCTGCAATTTTGCACTTATTCGCGGGGCGCGAAGTTGTACTGGGAAGCCGCGAACTCACGCAAACAGTGCGAGCAAAATCCGCTGCTCGCGGATTTGCGGATTTTGCGGGAGATTCGCGAATCTCGCGGATTGCGAATTTACCCAAAATCCGCAAAATCCGCGAGCGAAACGGATTTTCCGCCCATGCTTACCAAGTACGGAATTCCCTTATCGGTGGTATGTGGCATTAACCCACACACCCAACAATTGGTAGTGTTCATCACCAACTGATGCTGATGAAGGAGCTGGATGAAGGAATTATTCATGAATTCCGCACGTCTAGCCTGCTCGTGTTGGGGTAAGATGTGGAAGGAATGAGGAGAAACAGTGGTAGTAAGTTTAGGTTCAGGAGAAGGGGTAGGTGAGGCAGAAGGCAACAATGACTGTATCATGTAATACACCCCACCCCCCAATAACGAAGAAACAGTTAAGAATAGAAGGAACACCTGAAACATGAAGCATTTTGTGTGTGCAATTCTGCGCAACTCGAGTCTTTTAGCCTGAGCCTTTTCCATGTCCGACAGCATCGAGAAAGCCATCCTCTAAAACCGTCCGCTACGTTCTTGACGCACTTCGTTCTGTGTAGCAATAGTCAATCCCCAGGAGTTCCTAGGAATCGACGGTCTCCGACCTAGTGTCAAAACCTACTAACCAGAAGGAAGTACCCGCACGGCCCTACGGTCCACCCGTATGTAAGGTATCTTTAATCAATAATATATACAAAATCTGCTAGCTGTGGAAGCAAAACACATATATGAAAAAAAGACTCAAAATTTTCAAAATTTACAATTTGGCCAGTGTGTTCAAAACTAGACAGTGGCAATGGGGTAACGTGGATGTCAGGGGAGAAAGCAAATATTCTTATTTTATTAGTCTCTAGTACTGGATCGAAGAAAATATCGGCTTCTCCCAGGACGTGTCTGCTCGTCAAACAATTGGTCCGATGATGAGACAGAGTTCTGTTGACCAATCAATTGTTCAGATCTTGAGTTTTGTGATGACAAATGTTCAACAATATCGTTCTGCTGCACTGAGGTATCTCCGACAGGCTGAGCGTCGCTGAAAGGGACAAAGTTCGGAGCAGCTTCGACTTCAGATGATGCGATGCCCTTCTTCACCCACGAGTCTGCTGGTAAAGGTATAGGTACCTTTTTAGTATGGGTGGCATGCACCCAGTTCTTGCGCCCTTCCAAACGAACAGCAGTCCTCGTGGCAAGAAGTACTTGGTAGGGTCCAGTAAAACGAGGCTCAAGGTTGTGCTTCCGGCTGAAATTCCTCGTCACAACCCAGTCTCCAGGCTGGAGCTGGTGGCCTGGACCCTCCGTCTGCGTCGGCAGTGCTTCAAAGACCTGTTGGTGAATTAACCTCAGTTTAGCAGTCAGATCATGAAGATAATCAATCAACATTGGGTACTCAAGATCAGAGAACACACTGGGTCTAGGGACCCCCCAAACATTTGCAGGGCGGCCGAATACAATCTCATAGGGACTGAGCCCTACTCGGAGTGTACAGTCGCCCTGGTTGACAGAAGAGCTAAGGGCAAAGCGTCAGGCCACGAGAGACCAGTCGTAGCCTGAATCTTCGCTAGTTTCAAATTAAGGGTGCCATTATACCCTTCAACCAAACCTGCTGACTGGGGATGATTGGCGCTGTGGAATTTTTGTGTAATTCCAAGGCCCTTACACACATTCTTCATCACACTCCCTACAAACTCACTTCCGTTATCAGACCATAGAATTCGTGGCATTCCATACCGAGGAAAGTATTCCTTCAGTAGGATTTTTGCAGTGGACAGAGCAGTGTTGTCCTTGAGAGGGTAGGCTTCGATCCATCGGGAGAATGCGCAAACCACAACTAAAACGTACTTCAGGTTATTGCATCGCTCCATATGGATGAAGTCTAGCTGAATCACCTCAAAGGGACATGAAGGGGGAGCAAAATGGACAGGGGGTGTAGGAGTTCCCTTACCAGGATTGTACAGCATACATATCATACAATTCTTAACCAATCTCTCAGCACACTTAGTAATACCATCATTCTTCCATACAGGGGACAACAACTTGCAGATACCTTTCGCACTAGTATGTGCCAAGCCATGTGCCGTCGTCACAACAGCTAGCACATACTCATCCGGCAACATCCACCTCTTATGTTCCGACAAATCAATCCAGCAGCCATTCGCATCCAACTTTCCCGTACTCTCTTTCCACTTCGTCTTTTCAGTCTCGGTCGCCTCGTTCTGAATCGCTTTCACACTCTCAATAGTGTCCTCACACATACCGGTTTCTGCAGGCCACCTTACCGAACTCGTCACATACATTTTAGTGCTAAGGTTCCGGGCAGTCTCCTTAGCAATCTCATCCGCAAACGCATTGCCACGACCAACGTCATCCGTCACCTTACGGTGTGCACTATATTTAATAATCGCCACCTGCTTGGGCAATGTAAGTGCATCCAAAAGATCATTCACGAGCTGTCCATGCTGAATCTTCGTACCATGCGATGTCATGAAACCTCTCTCTCTCCACAAACGTCCAAAACTTTGCGCAACACCAAACGCATACTGACTATCAGTAAACACATTCACCCGTTTCCCTTTCGACAACACGCACGCTCTAGTTAAGGCAATCAGCTCTGCCGCCTGTGCAGAATTCTGATTCAATCTCGCAGTCTCCACAACCGTACTCAACGTCACCACAGCATACGCAGTCGTCACATCACCATTCGGCAACTTAAAACACGACCCATCCACATACAGGGTCCCATCGGGATCTTCCAATGGAGTATTTTTCATATCAACACGACCTTTTGTTTCCTCCTCAGTTCGTAAGTAGCAGTCGTGAGGCGCTACTTCGTCTGACTCCATACTGATCGGCAACAACGTCGCCGGATTCAGGACATTACAGCGCTTTATCTGAATGTGACTTGCCAAAAGCGTCAACTCGTACCCAGACAACCTTGCACTCGTCAGGTGTTGGGTTTTCGTACGATTCAAAAGAGTGTCAACTGCATGCGGAACCATCACCGTAAGCATATTATCCATGACCAATCCTGCAGATTGTCGGATGGACACCGCAGCTGCCGCTGTTGCTCTCAAACAACTCGGCAATGCTCTAGATACTGGGTCCAAGGTCGAGGAAAAATATGCACATGGACGTTGCTTACCGCCGAATTGTTGCGTTAAAACACTCAACGCACAACCTTCCCTCTTGTGAACCTATAGTTTAAACGGCTTACTGTAGTCAGGGGTACCTAACACAGGGGCCGAACACAACGCGTCACGCAGTTCAGAAAAACTTTTCTGACATTCTTCCGTCCATGGTAAAGGAGTTGGAACATCCTTGCACGTAAGAGCTACCAATGGTTTCGCTAGCAATGAAAAATTTGGAATCCATTGCCTGCAGTATGACGTGATACCTAAAAAGGCACGCACATCTCTCTGAGTTGTTGGCACAGTCATACGAGCAATCGGTGCAATTCTCTCTGGGGTCAACCTTCTTCCCTCCTTTGACAATAAGTGACCTAGATAGGTTACTTCTTGACAACAATATTGCAGTTTAGAAGGTGACACCTTGTGATGTAAGTCAAAGAGATGCTGTAACAACGATACCGTAGCAATTCTGCAAATGTCCTGAGTATCTGCAGCCACCAATAAGTCATCGACGTATTGGATCAAGGCCGCACCAGCCGTCAACATAAACGCATCAAGTTGGCTCTTCAAGGCTTGGCTGTATATCGATGGACTCTCACAGTAGCCCTGAGGAGCGCGTTTAAACCTAAAGCTGCGGCCACCAAGAGAGAAACCGAAAAGGTCCCTACTCTCTTCAGCAATCGGAATGCTGAAGAAAGCATTCTTCAGATCGATCACTGAGAACCAAGATGCAGAGGCTGGAATCAGAGTCAGTAGAGCCGTAATGTCAGGCACCACAGGGAACTGAGGAATCACAATTTTATTCACCTCCCGTAAATCGATAACAAAACGATAAACAGGGGGTTTCGATGGATCAGTGCGTTTCAGAATGGGCAGCACAGGGCTCTTGCACACGTTTCCCCGAGTCTCTTCGATAACATCTTTCTCAATCAAATCGTAGATGATTGCTAACAGCGCTCGCTCACCATCAAGAGAGATACGATACTGGGGAATACGTGGCAAACGCACATTAGATTTCAGATGAACAACATAAGGGGAGATATCAAGCAGGCCCACGTCATTGGGACCTGTTGCCCACAAAGATGCAGGAAGAGAACTCAATTCCGGTGGGAGCTTGTCGATGGACAAATACATAGGAGAGATAACTTTCTCACCCAATGTAAGCTTTACTCCCGCAGGAGAACAATACAAAGTCGCATACAGACGTTTCAGCAAATCCAGGCCCAAAAGATTCTCACCACAACCAGTAGTCAAAATCAAAGGAGCTTTCAGCTCACGAGGCCCAATTGCAAGGGGCAAAGGGCACGAAACCGGATTGCTAACAGGGGCGCCAGAGAATCCAACGGAAACATTTGTTAAGCCAGACAAAGGTGCGCCAGGGAGTTTCGAATGCATGATGGAACTTTTCGCTGCACCAGTGTCCAACAGAAAAGGCTCAACGACGCCCGAGGTGGCAACTACGACGTAAGGCCCTCTCTGATCAACCGGAACTGATACTACTCCCTCTCCTTGTCTATGGCTGTCCTAGTAATTACCGTCGTCAGTGTTCTGATCGACGTAATAATCGTCTACATTGTACTGAGCAGATCTGCTTTGCGATGATCCACGCTGATCGAAACAATTATTAGAATCGGAAGAATTATTGGAACGATCATTTTGAGCACCGCGGCCTCTACCACGTGATTCTTGTTGGGGACCACTACGACCTCCTCTAGACGAATTACCACTATTTCGCTCACTCAAGACTGGACAATCGAATTTCAAATGACCCTCGTTCCTACAATAGGCACACTGATTGTACCCCAACGTAGATCTCTGCGAAGAGGAGTAATTTCGTGTTTGCGACCTATTCGGCTGAGACTGCGATCGATTCCGCTGTTGCGAATCATTCTGATTCGAACGTGGAGGATACGCTTGTTGCAACAACACTTTCGTTTTGAGCTCTTTCGTCTTTTTATCGGCACAATCATTCTCCTCTTTCTCTCTATTCTCATAATATTGGGCCGTGGCCAATATCTGAGCAGAAGTGGAAACAGCCCACGCACTTTCTGAATTCCTTAATTTGTTGCTTAAGTCCGGCAATAAATTTGATACAAACTTGTCCACAAACAACCTCTGACCTCCTTCAGTGCCCATATCCTGACCACTATGATCAATGAATGCCTCCTCAAATCTCGTAAAGAAATCAGAGACACTCTCATCTTTCTTTTGCTTGCAAGCGGACAACTTGTCCCAATTAACCTTCATAGCTGGCATAAGCGTTTTCATAAGAGTGATTATTCTCTGAGGGAGATTAGCAATCAGCTGTTCGGGCTTAGCCCCACCAACTTGCAAAGCATCTGCAGCAAGAAGTGCAGCCCAGTCACCGCCTAATTCTGCTGCATGGTCTTGCTGACGAATCTTTGCCCATACCGGTTGCGGTACGACATTGCCAAACAACATATCAATGTCGGCAAGATTCATTATCGTAGCATCCACAAGCTGCGACAATTCTTTATAGTACCCTGCAGGATTTTTGCGAGGGTCAGGCAAAGATTGCTTTACCTGTAAAACTTCCGATCGTTTCCACGGAAGATGTATCCACACTCTCTGAAAGTGTGGCGGAACAATAGGAACAGCCTGTGCGTCACCAGGCATCCACACTGGTGGGACTTCGCGCATGGGATACTGACCAGGCGCTGCTGGCGATCCCTCAATATCTTCTACAAACAATGCTCGAGGCATTATACAAGGACGGAAAGATAGCAACTGCTCGACAGCACGTCGAACATTGCTACCCACTATCATTCCGCTCGCAAACTGAAGCTGAAGATTAGTTAGAGCAGTCAATGTATCATCAGACGCATCAACCGATATTTGATCACGCAAAAGCTTGCACATCTCCTCAAACACGAACCTCTGTGTCGGTACGTTGAACTGAGAGAACGTATCAAGCACCACACGTGGAGGATTCCTAAGGGGATATTTCATCCAAGCCATCGCCATGTCATATAGACAGTCACGTTCCCTACTACCGGGAAGCTGACTTCGTCTTTGGGGACCATCAGAACCAGCGGACTCAAGAATCGGTCCAAGAGAATTGAAAAAGTTAGCAGCAACAGAAGGGACACGACGTCCAGTAGATGGGGTATTAGGGTAACACAACGGGGTAACAAGAGAAGTATCAGAAACAGAAGGAACAGCAGGAGTAACCAGAACAGTAGGAGCAGCGGGAACAGGAGTATGAGGGAGTACAAGCGGAGGAGCAGTAGGGACAGAAGTAGGTAGAGGAGCAGGAACAGTTGGAGGAACAGGAGCAGGAGCAGGTTGGGGAACAGGAACAGGAACAGGGGGAACCACAGGAACTGCGGTACCCTGCGCATACGGAGGTGGTGATTTCAAGAGATAGGACAACAAGGGGTCCTCTGCTACGTCCTCCTTCTTATCCGTACCCGTCGGTAAAGCGGGGTAGCACTTATCTATAGTCATGCGCTGCAATCTATCGAAAACTTCCTTTTCCTTTTCCTCCTTATCTCGCTGGAACTGCTCTGCGTTTCTTACCGTAGTAACAATACCTTCTCTCTTATTACGTTTGATCTGTTTGATCTCTTTCTGCTTGGCTTCTTTACGCCACAACCGAAAGGAATCAAACCTGGCCGGCCTTGCTTTTCTTTGGAACAATTTAGCTTCAAGATTATCTAAAATCGGAGTCTCAAAACTACCATGAGGTGGCCAACTAAGGACACCGTCTTTCTTAGTGTATCGAACCCAACACTCATTGAACGTAATTGGACCTAAACCGTGTCGGCTGTACAACTCATAAGTTGGAGTTCCAATCGGAGGTATCGGACACGAGTCCTCCAATCGGGAATCCGCACCACAACTTCTAAAGCAACTGAACAAAGTACTACGGCCAGGCATCGTGCACACTAACCGTGTTTCACAAACGTCAAGGGTTATAGGATTACAATATCCCTACAAAGAGCAAAACCCTCGGTTTTTGGCGACTGCAGGCGTCAAATATCACAACAAAGAACAAAGTACCAGGAACCACAAATGCAATGGAACCATGCAACAACTAAGCACCCACAACAAAGGACTCTGGGAGCGACCCACAAATACTTAACTCAAAGATCAATGGCGTCACCAGGAAGGCCCGTCTATCGTCTCGCTGTACCAAGGTCTACGCCAGGCGCCAAAACAGGTCTACAGTCAGGGCAGCAGTCCGTCACAGCCGTCAGGAGGCGGGGATCTTCGCGGGAAAAGTCGTCGGGCCACTTGTTTCGATAACAGGATCGATGAAGCGGGGTGCACCTTCCCTCGGAGATTTCACACGAAGTTCCTCACGATCGTCGGGCTTGGACCGGTACCACTGATGCAGCCCCACTTTGGGCGCCAACTGAAGGACTGGGTTTTTGCTAAGACCCAGCGGTGCCAGGGATAACACCTAAAACCTTCGTGGGTAACCTGTTCCGGCGTACAAATGACAGAGACACGGGACACTTCCTTCGGCGTCAAAGATTCGAGGTTTATTGCTGCAGGGAACACAGAAGTCACAAGAAGTACAACATGTGTAGGTTCGAGGAGACTGCTTCAAATTGTATCTGTGGATCGCTCTTCTTATACAGTTTTCAAGCATAGGATAACATGGTGCACAAAGGTTTACAACTTAGTTCCCATCGTAAAAGTCATAAGGGGTCGCTTTCATGTATTCAGGGCCCGGAACATAATTACAGTAACATTTGGCGGTTCCCAACTGTAAAAGTACATCTTCCCACCATTAGTACATTCCAATCAGCAGTAAACGAATCAAGGAAGAGACAGAAACAGGTGCAGAGGAAGACGGAAACAGTGAACAGATCGAAAAGGGTGTAAAAGGGGAGGCGTCAAGGAACACGAGTTGCAGGCATCAAAAGGGGACGTGCTTAATGAATGCACAACTGAGACAATAGAGCGGCAAGATGAGCCTCGAGCGGGGCCATCTGCCTTGCAGTGTCATCCCCCTCATCATAAAGACACCTTCAAAGGAAACGTGTCTTCCGCAAGTGTTTGGAAATCCCAGGGTCGCGAAGCGGACAGCGTCCGTTCGCTGGCTACTTGAGGGCAAGAAACAAAATGGATGCCGTATCTAAGATGGAACCCGTGGGCTCAGATGAAGAAACCCACGAAACAAATGAACGGTTCAGGTTAGCACAGCGTAAACGCGTACACCCACTAAACTCGTCATTTGCGGTTCATAGATACCAGACTCGACCATATTCGTGCGAGTCGAAAACACCACTTACAATTGTCACGGAACCTCAGGTGGAACCCTGGGGACACAACAGATTGGGTTGGTCATGATGAAGAGCTTGGGGTAGGCTCGAAACATGTTGATCTATACACAGAATCTCTAACCCATTATAGTTAATCTTTCCCTGTATCACCCTATTTTAGACATACCTATCAAGGAGCAATAATAAAGTATTTTGGCCCACTAGCAAGGTATTTTTAACTCACTGTAGCCCTCTCCACCACATTTTCTGCACTACACATAGTCTACCATATAAGTACTGCCCAAGACCCCATGCAGCCCTCCTGACCTTTACATGTACCCCCTGATCAACAGCAGCACTGGGCTGCTGTTTACTGAACTCAACATTAACATTAAAAAGAAGTTCAATATACAGGAAAGCCTTTATTTAAAGGCTAATTGAAGTTTAGAAAAAGAAAGTAACTAGTTTGTAGTGCTCCCCTTAACTTTAGGAACCCCTTCATTTTCAATCTATCTTGCAGCAAAAGTGTAAAAATATGATAAGGTGTCTTCAAAATGTAAAAAGTGTATTTCATTCCACACAATTTGACACACTAATCTCAGGATTTCTGAATGCCTCTATACCCACTTTACCGCACCCCCTCCCCAAATCGCGCCCCTGCTGGCATCGATGTGGCCCTCGTGACATCCCAAACCAAACTTTGTGGCCCATTAGAAAATGTTTGTGAATACCCGTGCTTTAGGCCAATCGCCAACTCGTTTTAGGATTATTTACATAATTGAGGTCTATTGGCTATTTGTTCAATGTGATGCAGTCGAGCATTTACTTCAGATAGTGCACCAGGATCGTTTAATTGGACCTCATTGATTTAAGTCAGTTAGAATTCTGCACACAGGCCTGTGCAGTGTGTATAGAATCCAGTGCTGCTAAAGTGATTTAGTGAGTGAGTACTTGCCTGCTTCGTTGTTGAGACTTAAACTAGGGGCATATATGCTCAGTATATATGCCCCTAGTTTAAGAATGTTATTCTGGCTCCAAGGGAATCTGGTGCACTTTTCTTTTTCTTCAACCATTAAGGAAACGTATGGACATTTACAAGAATGCGATGTCAATTGGTTAAGATGCCGCGAGACTTCCGTTCCTGATTACCTATTTGATTATACTGTGTGATCTTTGGCAACTCTGTCCATCTCCCTGTGAATCAACTCGCACACGTGGCAAAAAAGCAAACATAGAAACAAAATCTATCTGCATGTTTTATGTGCTATATCGGCAAATGCACGTTTAAATCTGTTAAATGTAATATTATTATATGCTGTTCATTTACGGTTTTTGTCAAGCCGGACAGTGCCACCTTTAGGCCACTTCGAAGTACCAGGCCACTCACTGAGCTATGACCAGATGGAGGTGCAATTGCACTGGTAGCAGGGAATTCATAGTTTTTTTTCGATCTCTACCGAACTTTGAAAGGCTTTTTCCTTCGTTTGACTGTGTAACTTTTCACTCATATTTGGCGGAGCTCTTAATTGTGAATACCGAATGTCTTGGACGTTTTTTGAAGGCTTAATCACTCCTCCGGCATTTTATGAAAGGTGCAATCCTCATTCCTATAATGTGTCATGCATAGCATAGATTGTATCATGACAATGGTGCCTATAGATAGAAACCGAGGAAAGTCGATTACCCGGTGAAAGGCGTTCGATGTCACGGTGACGTTTGCCTTCTAATGGCATACTGTCCGCGAGCCCTGTATAAAATGTAAATTGTTCATACACATGCCAACTAATCACTAATCGCTCTCAATAATTTGCTAGAGTTATTTTCTATTACTATGACTCTTCCTCGCGCGGAGGAGGCACGATAATGCGTGCTAGCTCGTGCTTAGCAAAACCATAGACATTGCTTTTAAAAATAATGATTTATTGGCATTTCTAAAAAGGGTTGGAAGTCTCACCATAACTCTGCACGTCATTTTTTCGCAGTGATTCGAAAGACATTAAAGAGGGGCTGAAGGAACACTTGCAGCATGTGTTAATTACTTACCTGGATTAGTTCATAAATGCAGTGTTGTTAATTTATATGAAGTGCTTTGTTCGTTTGGGGAACGTCTGCCAAGTGCAGGTTTCAATTGACACCACAAGGTGGCGATCGTGATGACTTCAATGACTTGAAGTCTCTGTGAAATATAAAATGCAACGAAATATCTAAAGGATAAAAAAAGGTGTGGTGAAAACCTGAAAAGAGCATGATTCTATCTCACAAATGCGCATTAGAACTGTATTAATCGGTTGACTTAACTAGAAACGTGTTTTAGGTGATCGCGTTAAATAGAATATGACATGGCAGAAATAATTCATCTTGTTTGTCGTTCATTTTACTCATTATAGGGAATTCGCAACAACATCGAAGTTTATGAAAGTCGGTCATTTTCTTGCCGTGAAAGCTCTTGTGCCAGTGAAAAAATCAACCGGTTCAGTGTCACTTTAAAGGTATACATGTACAGCTACATTTTTGCACCTGAAAAAATGCTTTTCGAGGTGGGGAACGTGCTGTAAGCTAAGATATGATGAATTCCTGCTCACTTCCTGATCTGCCACACTGAGGGGCATAATATCATCGCTGCTAATTTATGGCTGGCTATCGCTGGCAATTATCGCCATGCTATCGCTGTATCTACAATGCATAGCGCAATGGTGATAATTATTCCAGCAATAGCAGTGTTTTCCATGGAACATCGCTGTGGTTGTATCAGCATAATCCACCAATGATGAGTATAGCTAAGTCAGCATTTTTGCAGACGTTAGTTTTTGCCGAAACCTGCGGTTTTCGCCAAAAACTAGCGTCTGCCAAAATGCGCATGACTCCTTGTAAATATCGCGATGTACATCTAACCATATTTTACAAGGTAGTCCGTCAGTGGTATGCCCAGTGACGCCCACTTTGCATCTCATTAGAGATGCAAAGCGAGGCATCGGGAAAACGGGTGCTAACATGTGCTAATGCACCCCCTTGTAAATAGGGCTATGAAAATATCGCCGCTTTAGCGGCAAAAAGTGCAGCTAAAGCGGCGATACTGCCCTTGTTAATATGTCCCTTAGTGCTGCTCAGCACCAACACAGACGCCCATGCACAAGGTGCAAGGTTGCCTGCATTACAGGCAGGATTGTTTTTGAGCAGGAAGAGGCATTTTCCACTTTCTATGTGTACTGCAGATGCAGCATATGTAGAAAAAGGAAACAATGAGTGAGAAATAAAGATATTTCTCCTCAATATGCCTCTTTTGGGAAGGCGCACAATGTTGACACATTCCCAAGTTTACTCTTAGTAAATCTGGGAATATGCTGAAATTCATGAGTGGATGCATGGGAGAGCCCACACTCCACTCATGGAATGCCTTCTCAATGCAGAGTAAAGCAAGGAAGCTAGATATACTAAGCCATGCACAGGCTCTCGAGGTGGCCTTGCGTGGCTTAGTAAAGCTGACTGAAGGGCTTGCGTTGCCCGGCGTCACTTTGCGTGACGCATTGCAATGCAATCCCTTAGTAAATCTGGCACTGGGGGTGTGTGATACATCATTCAGAAGGTTGGTGAACACCCTCATATGTACTACTTTGTTAATTTTTATTATCTTGTCATTCTTTGACGTTTGCCTTGTCTTTGGTGATGCAATTGCCACTGTTGTCACCCATGACCCCTTAATTTGATACAGTGGAAACTCCACCATATTACTCGAAAGGCCACTGTACTAAATAAAAATAAAAATCATCAAATTGTATTTCTGAGTATCTGATTTTGTGACTTGTGCCAAAAAATTAGCGTGAATTCACCTGCTCCATATTTTGACAGAAATCGATATGTGCTGTTTTTGGTAAGCATTCAGATTCTCCCTTTCTTTTATTTCTGATCTAATCTCTTTATTTTTTTGCTATGTCCCTCTGGTCACACCTGTTTTATTTGACATCCTCTAAACCAAATACTTTGCTATTGTTTTCCAGTTGGCATTCCGTGGAAGGGGTTAAACCTATTAAATGGACAGGCTATATACTTGTCAAATTTCCCTTAAACTGCATGTTCCATGGGTAGTTCAAGTGGGAGCGCATAACATGTTTCACTCACATGTGTTCATGTTCGTTTCTTCTGTGCTCATGAAATGTAACAACCTAGGCAATTCAATACTTGGTGCTCATAAAGAAGTGACAAAGGAGAGAAAATTACTAAAAAACATAAAGTTAGTGACTTTGATTTTATTAACATGAAAGATAAAAAACACTATTAAAAAGTTGATTCTCAAATGTCATTAGTCAACTGTAAAAATTAATCAGACCAACATTACATGATATCACAATACAATTAAAAATTACAATTATAAAAAAGAATAGAAAGAAAAAGATAAAGTGGCATGAGGTTTTTCTCCAGAAACTTCTTTATGAGCACCAAGTATTGAATTACCTAGGTTGTTACATTTCATGAGTTGTTTATCCCTGACTTAGGAATTATTATATCCATATTTTCAGGGGGTCCTCGTTACCTATAAATAATACGTTTCTTCTGTGCAACAGGCCTTATCTACAAGAAAGAGATTCAGCGCGGCACTGCAAGCCATTTCGCTGCGCCACACTGAGTCACTTTCAAAGCATAGCGATGCATCATATTTACAATGATATGTCGCATCCCTGTGCTTCCTCCTGCACTTGCTCCCAATTTGCAATGCAATCCCTTAGTAAATCTGGCACTGGGGGTGTGTGATACACCATTTAGAAGGTTGGTGAACACCCTCATATGTACTACTTTGTTAATTTTTATTCCTGCACAAAAAAATCACAAGAGATGATTTCCCCTTTCTATGTGTGCTGCAGAATGCGCTACCAGGTGAGAGTAACACAGCACAATGGTTTGCGCTGCGGTACTCCAGATTTTTAGGGCCACTCAAAGTGGCTTTGCATGGTTTAAACAATCTGACATAAGGTTGGCATTGCTCTTGTGCATGGTGCACGAGAGATGCAAACTGGGTCCTAAATATGAACTTAGGTGTTTGTAGTCTGAGTTACATTCGTCACATGACCAGTATGTGGTAGGTACTTTGGGAGTTATCCCAGACAGAATTTGAGAAGTTATAAGAAGTCTATAACAGACAAAAGAATAAGAATTATGTAGTGTTTTCGCCTCTTGAAGGTTTTCAAATCTTGAGCCAAATTTTATTTCCTAGATTAACAGAAAAGATAACATTGAGATCTTTCCACATGAGTTCCACCTGTGATTTGTTTCCACTCAGTATCAAAGATCTAGTCATTTTAGATAGAGTGGATGCTGATGGTCCTAAAACAAGAGTATCAAAAAGGTGATTATTTGATATTGTGACTGCTTTAGTCGTCAGAAGTTTAACATATATAGCAGATTTAATGTGTGCTAAAGTGTTAAATTAGATTTTAAATGACTTTGGAAACTGAAGTATATCTTGTGCATCAAAGAAAGTAGTGTATTGCCCTTAAATAATTCATGAAGTCTTATTAACCCTTTCTATCTCAATGGTTGCCAACAATTGTTATATTTTTAACTGTAAGAAGTTTATTTTGCCAGATAGATGAATTTAAGAAATGTTCTCTATCATTGAGACATGGAAAAAGTATGGGGTACATTAATTTGCATGTGTTTTTAAGAATGGGTTGCAACCTAAATGTTAGTCACTGGGAAAAAGGTATCAGCTTTTTAAATAAAAAGGAGAAATAAAAAGAAATTGTACCCAAGCCAATAGAGAGCCATCATCATCAGTGTAATATAATAGCCAATAAGTGGATTGTTTTAAACAAAAAGAATTGTGATAAGCTTAAAAATCTGGAAACCTAACTTCACCATACTGTTTATCCATTTTTTTTATTCCAGTAAGAACATATGTGGTTCCCCTTTTTTCCACAAGAAAAATGTAGGTAAGTCATAGAAATTGAGGTTTCTGGTTAGCCGAGTATGTACCATGTCCAAGCAGGAGCCACAATCCTAGTCAGGGTAAGTCAGATACACAACGTTCATTAAATTGTGCTCACCCTCTGGTAGTTTGGCACAGAGAAGTGAGGCTTAACTTACGGGGAAATGTGTAAAGTGTTTGTGCAACCCTTAAATGACAGTAACACAGTAAAAACACCACAAAAATACCCCATACAAGTTTAGAAGAAATAGAGACTATTTATCTGAGTAAAACTAAACCAAAATGACAAAAATCCAATAAGTAGAACATGAGATATGAATTCTTAACCCCTTCCATGCTCATGACGAGCTCAGCTCGTCATGAGGCACAGTTGAGCTGTGCTGATGACGAGCTGAGCTCGTCATGAATAAAGCAAAATGACACTTTCCAGCACAGGGGAAAAATAACCACAGCAGCGATGTGGTTAAAGAATACATTGAAAAACAGTACTTAGAAGTCAATAACGCTAAAAGGTTACTTGAGATCATGCTACACCGGGGTAAATCCAAAGTACGAGTTTGACCCCGAAGGAGGGCAGGCTGGCAAAAGGACCCACAGAAGGCTCGCTGTCAAAGTACCTTTCTATGGAGCAAGTGTCGGCATCAAAGACTTAATGCGTCTGTTCCAATTCAAGCAGTTGTGCCGAAGTCGAGCCTTGCAGTAATTTGTCTTTGGTTCAGCACTGCATCAGCACCAAGCATCACAGTCGGGACTCCTGCTCTGCACTGCGTCATCGTGGAACCTCGTAGTCAGGTTCATACCAAACGTGGGAGAGTCTTCAAAAAAGCCTTAGAAGTTCACAAGGTACCTGCCTTTCCTGATCTGGCTCAAAACTCATTGCAGGGGGTTATGCAGCCCTTGGCATGTGGACAGGCACAGCCCTATTCAGGTGAAAGTGTCAGCTCCTCCCACCTAATCTATCTCAGGAATGCCCATCAGCCTGGTTATGGGCCATCAGGATGCAATTGTCACACCCCAACTTCCTTTGTGTGACTGTCTATAGGGAATGCACAAAGCCCAACTATCTCCGAACCCAGTTGTGTATTATCAGGAACAGAATGATTAATATAAAGAAATGACAACTTTCTAAAGTGGCATTTTCAGACTTACAATGTAAAATCTGACTTCCCCATAAGCTGTGATTTAAAATGGTGAGCAAAGAGATACCAAACTCCAAATCTCTATCTTTAGCCCAATTGGAGATTACACTTAAAATAGTGGCATAACAAAGGCCCCCACAGCCCCCACAGTGTGGGGGGCACCCCCAAGCTCCATAGGACCCCTTCAGCACAGTACCCTGGCCTGAGAGCTCCTGGGTTAGTCCAGAGTAGGTTAACAACAAGGGGTGGTGATGGACAGAGTTTCTGAATTAAGCAGAATACTCTCACCCAGTCAAGAGATCAGGGCTAGATCCAACACCGTTTTTTAGCTCACTGCACTATCCCAGCTCAGAACCTGGCTATATGCAAATTAGTCTGTTCCTGCCCCAGTGCATGATGGGAACAGGGCAAACCAAACTACCAAGCCAATTCTTACACTGGGAAGGAAACAAGCTTCCGGGGACCGGTTTCTGGCATTTCAGCCGTCGTCGGCCCGGCTTGCTTGATTCCTGATGGTGCAATGAGCAAGGGACCCACATCTGAGTATACCCTTCCACGCTTAGGGTGGACAAAATGTTTAACAACAAGGGGTGGTGATGGACAGAGTTTCTGAATTAAGCAGAATACTCTCACCCAGTCAAGAGATCAGGGCTAGATCCAACACCGTTTTTTAGCTCACTGCACCATCCCAGCTCAGAACCTGGCTATATGCAAATTAGTCTGTTCCTGCCCCAGTGCATGATGGGAACAGGGCAAACCAAACTACCAAGCCAATTCTTACACTGGGAAGGAAACAAGCTTCCGGGGACCGGTTTCTGGCATTTCAGCCGTCGTCGGCCCGGCTTGCTTGAATCCTGATGGTGCAATGAGCAAGGGACTCACATCTGAGTATACCCTTCCACGCTTTGGGTGGACAAAATGTTTAACAACAAGGGGTGGTGATGGACAGAGTTTCTGAATTAAGCAGAATACTCTCACCCAGTCAAGAGATCAGGGCTAGATCCAACACCGTTTTTTAGCTCACTGCACCATCCCAGCTCAGAACCTGGCTATATGCAAATTAGTCTGTTCCTGCCCCAGTGCATGATGGGAACAGGGCAACCCAAACTACCAAGCCAATTCTTACACTGGGAAGGAAACAAGCTTCCGGGGACCGGTTTCTGGCATTTCAGCCGTCGTCCGCCTGGCTTGCTTGAATCCTGATGGTGCAATGAGCAAGAGACTCACATCTGAGTATACCCTTCCACGTTTAGGGTGGACAAAATGTTTAACAACAAGGGGTGGTGATGGACAGAGTTTCTAAATTAAGCAGAATACTCTCACCCAGTCAAGCGATCAGGGCTAGATCCAACACCGTTTTTTAGCTCACTGCACCATCCCAGCTCAGAACCTGGCTATATGCAAATTAGTCTGTTCCTGCCCCAGTGCATGATGGGAACAGGGCAAACCAAACTACCAAGCCAATTCTTACACTGGGAAGGAAACAAGCTTCCGGGGACCGGTTTCTGGCATTTCAGCGGTCATCGGCCCGGCTTGCTTGAATCCTGATGGTGCAATGAGCAAGGGACTCACATCTGAGTATACCCTTCCACGCTTAGGGTGGACAAAATGTTTAACAACAAGGGGTGGTGATGGACAGAGTTTCTGAATTAAGCAGAATACTCTCACCCAGTTAAGAGATCAGGGCTAGATCCAACACCGTTTTTTAGCTCACTGCACCATCCCAGCTCAGAACCTGGCTATATGCAAATTAGTCTGTTCCTGCCCCAGTGCATGATGGGAACAGGGCAAACCAAACTACCAAGCCAATTCTTACACTGGGAAGGAAACAAGCTTCCGGGGACCGGTTTCTGGCATTTCAGCCGTCGTCGGCCCGGCTTGCTTGAATCCTGATGGTGCAATGAGCAAGGGACTCACATCTGAGTATACCCTAGGTTAACTTGCCAGGTCGAAATGACAGTTTAAAATAAATGCACAGTCTCTGCCTTGGCTATTTAAGTGGGTGGCTCAATCAGTTCTGCAAGCCTAGTAATAGCAATTAATTTACAGGCCCTGGGCACATATAGTGCACTTTACTAAGAACCTACTAGTAAATTAAATATGACGATTATGGATAAGCCAATGTTACCCTGTTTTGAGTACAGATCGTATGCACTTTAGCACTAGTTAGCACTGGTAAAAGGTCCAGAATGCTAAAGCCAGTAAACATGAAGTCAGCAAAACAGGATGTCAGAAGGCAATAAATCAGGGGAAACCACACCAAGGATGCCAGGTCTAACATTTTGGAATACATTTTTTTGAAAAAGTAAGAAGGTATATTTGCATGAATTCTAGATAGAGCAAATAAAACAACAGGAACCAACATCATGTTAACAGAATCAGGACACCCACCCAGGAAAGAAATAAGAGGTTCCATCTCTTTATGAATAAAGTTATCCTATTAATATTATCTTGTAAGTTTATTTTGGCCGTATCTTTCACAGAATTAGAGGACCAAGCCCCCAAATATTTAATTTTATTTGGATTCCAATGAAATACAGAAGATATAAAATCATGTTTTAAACAAAATTTAATTAGAGGAAGTATTCTACATTCTTTTGATATTAAGTTAGTTCAGGGAAAAATAGCTCACTTCGTCAAGAAAAGCTGTAAGCGACAAAAGGACCTATCATGATGTCAGGCGGCAGGCCATCTGACAGCTCATTGGTGGCAGCCCCCGACAACTGAGGCATCAGTCCAAGTGCCTTATTACGATACAGGAGGTCTGACTGATACCTGCGGGGGGAATCAGCTCCAACAGCCTGAAGGAGCCCATCAGGGCAAAGGGTGGATAGTGATCCCCAAAATGGAGGCGGCTCTCTACCGCTGTGGGGATTACGATGGACGTTTCTGACAGCCTTTCTATGACGGTCCCACAAGGCTGTCGGGCAAGGAATCAGCCTGCGGCCTCCGATATGAGGCCTAGAGGACACCCCCAAACATCCTTGCACCGTGAGCAGGCACCGCATTGTGCATAAATGTTTAAAGGTGTAATTTTCCTATTGCAGCCCGCAGTAAAACCCACAATAGGAAATGTACAATTCTGGCGGCCTCTAAGGTGGTTGTATTCTAATTAGGAAAGTGGGACCACCCACTCCTTGTTGGGTGGTCTCGTTTCTGACACGATCTGACCGCCATCGTAATGAGGCCCAAAGTTGGACTAGAAATGAATAGAAGTATCTTCATACACAGATAACTTGATTAGATTGTCACTGTAAATAAAACCTACTTTGAAAGGTGCAGAAAATGAACCATCAACAGATATGGAAGCTTAATGGGGAAACATCCTTTAGAACGAAGCCGGAATATAGAACGAACGCGTTGGTACCACACATTCGTCTCCACACAAATCATTACAATGACTTGCTTTAGGGGGAGGAGCATTGGTGGAATGGAGTTTGATTTTAAGTCCAACACTTTCCTACTATTACGCAGACTGGAGTTGGAATAGTACATGATACTAATGCAAAGTCCAGCGCTCTCCCCAGGCAATTCGTTATAACAACTTGCATGCTAAATGAATGCCTTATAATGATGCGTTCATTCTAATGCCAGCATTGTGAAGGCATGTGTGCTAAGTGCTTGTGGGAGTCTGTCATACATTCAACTTGTGGTGAGGAGTACAAAAGTGATATTAAACAGTCAATTTGGGGACCATTGCCGAGACGATCAAATGCTTTATCAGCATCAAGTGCAATTGCTGCTAAAAAAGACCTATAACTATTACATTTTCCTAAAATATTAGAGAATAAACTTGTATTATCAGATATAAATCTAACTTTAAAAAAATCCAGACTGTTCTTTTTTCAACAGATCTGGCTGGAGTGGATCTAAACGCAACGCAATAATTTTCAAAAGATCTTATAATCAATATTAACCAGGGATATCGATCTATAATTCATACAGAATCTAGGATCCTGTTTTAGAAAAGAAATTAAAGAAATCATGTAATTTTAAGATTAAAATGTGAGAAAAAAAGAACGACATTTATTTCAAAACCCATCTAGACACGGTTCTTTGCTTTCTTTAATTAAATGAAATACTTTAGGGAGCTTTTCACACTAGATATCCATTTTCAATGAATGGCATTTGATATCCTCCCTAGTGTTTGGTCGTGTGGAGGCAAGTTATTCTACAATTCACTCATGTTGAGGTATTAATTCAGGAGGGTATAAAGTGTCATAAAATTGGGCAAATACATTTTAGAATATCATCATCCTGCAATATAGGGTCTTTATCATTCTTTAAAATACATTCCACCTTAGTTATTTTTTTTAATACATTTTGAGTTAGTTTGTCAAAAGTTTACCAGTTTTATTCTGTCCACTATAATATTTTGCACTGGACCTAAGAAGATAAGAAATTTTAGTAAATTGGAATTTTGCTTTTATAATTTCATCTAAGTATGTTTTGAATCTGGATTAATGATATTGATGGTCTAATTGTTGTATATTATGCATATTATTATACAATTCCCTACTTTGCATTCTTCTTTTATTGGAGTCCCAAACCACTTGTGTAGAAACATGTGTGTAGAAACATCAATAGTAAAGTTAAGAATGAAGTACTCAATAGCAAATTTCTGAAAGGTGTGTGTGAAGGACTCATCCATTAAAAGAGCACTATTAAATCTCCACCGTCTCTTTGCATTCAGACCACATAAAAAATCAAGCTCAATACTGATAGGACAATGATCGGATATTAGAATAGTGTCAATCTCAGCATTGATTAAGGTTCATGATACATGATTTGATGCAAGTATTTGATCAATTCTGGACTGAGAATTATGAACTGAAAAGAAAAGGTGCAGTCCCTGTAAGTAAGATTACACAGTCTCTATACATCAATAAGTGCCTCTGAGTTATTGCACTGACAAATTCTTTTTTTTTAATTTCACAAAGTTTTTATAGAGAGAGATGGAGTAACAAAGAGCATTACAGTCTTAAGCATATATCAAACATGGTACAGATATTTGACGAAAGCAAAAAACAAAAACAAAAGGGGGGGGCAGTAAATAAAGAAACAAAGGACATTGGACATTGCATCAGTACGTTGTCACATCAACAAGAGGTATAAATTACCAGTACAATATATGAAGAACAGAATCTTGGGAAGGGGACAATCACGGAGGCTTGAAAAGGTCAAAGTGAGCATCGAGTGAGGACCATAGTTTCCTATGTGGGGGACGCCAGGGTGTAGAGGCAAGAGCTATATTATCGGCTCCTCTAAGATTTGAGATCCAATTAAGCCACTGGGGGAAAGAGGCTTTCCCTGTGTCCTTCCAATTATTCAATATAATTTTAACCGCCGGGGTCAGAAGTAGGTCAAGTAGGGCTTTGTCATTGTCATTGAGAGTGACGGCTTTGGTAAATCCCAGGACTAGAGTTGCAAATTCTCTCGGGAGAGAAATATGTAGGACTTTGGTAATGAACTCAAAGATTCTATCCCAGTAGACAGTGACACGGGGGCATTTAAATATTAGGTGTTCAAGGTCTCCACCTTCCGCCATACAGTTCCAGCAAGAATCATCGTCTTTGATGTTGTGCAAGAAGAGTCTTCTAGGGGTCCAAAAGGCTTTGTGGAGTAGCCAGAATTTAGTTTGGGACAGTGTAGGGCAAATTTTGTGTCGTGTGGTTGACTCCCAAATTCTGGCCCACTCTACTTGCGAGATTGTTGTGGATGAACACGATTCCCAGAATGAATGTATGGAGTTAGTCAGGTTGGACCTCTGTGGGCGAATCATTTTGTACATTCTGGACACCTGATGGCCAAGTCTATTGAGTATGTTTAGGTAGTCAGGAAGGGAGGGTGTGATGTCGTTCAGAGCTGCTTTGGTGAGTGCCACCTTGATGTGCAAGAAATAGTAGAATTCTATGTGTTGGAGTTCAAATCTACTTTGTAATTCACAGAAGGTGAGTGGTGAAGAACCTTCAAATAGTTGGTGAGGGAAGTATATTCCTCTCCTTATCCATGTAGAGTTATTTAGTGGCTTCCCTTTGTATGTTAGGGTGTTATTCTGCTATAACGATTCCCACTTCGATTTACGGAATTGGTGAGGTAAAAATTTACTTACGTGAAGGAGGGCTGCCTTCGTGTGTTTGAAGATGGTTCCCGAGTCTAGAGTGGGGTGTATTTTAATGGTAAGAAGGGCGGAGGGGTCAAGGCCTTGAAGAAAGGATTTTTCCACAGATAGCCACACTGGGGTGTAGTCTGTGTGTAGGGTTAGCCAGAATGAACCCTGTCTGGCCAAAAAAGCGGTCCGATAGAGCTTAAAATCCGCCAGATTGACTCCTCCCAAGGTTTTATCAAGACAGAGTTTTTTCAGGCTAATTCTGGCCTTTATCCCTTGCCAAAGGAAGGAGGATATCAGTTTGTCTAGCTTGGAATGGAATTCTTTGGAGAAGGTAAGGGGTAGCATTGTGCTCAGGTAATTGACTAGCGGGGATATCATAATTTTTACAGTTTCTACCCGACCCCACCATGTGATAAACCGTGGGGACCAGCCATCCAGGATTCTTTTAATTTTCGCTAGTGTGGTTGTCTCGTTGTGTTTGAGTGTACTCAGTAGTTTATCGGTGAATTCTATCCCTAGGTATTTTATAACATCTGTTTGCCAAGCCAGACCCGAGTCACCAAGGACTTCTTTGGTGGTGAGGACATTTAGCGGTTTGACTTCGGATTTGTCCTTGTTTAACTTATACCCAGATAGGACCGAATATTTGCTGATTGAGGTCATGAGTCCCGCAATGGATTTGGACGGGTTTTCTGTAGCAATCAGTATATCGTCAGCATAAGCTGCTAATTTTATCCGAGTATCTCCGAAGGAGACTCCCTCGATGTCTTCATTCCATTTGATATCAGTTAGGAGGGGTTCAAGGGCCAGAGGGAAGAGTGCCGGTGAAAGTAGGCAACCTTGCCTAGTACCCTGGTAGAGGCGAAATGGATTGGAGAGGGTGCCGTTGATTGCTATTCGAGCTGAGGGGGAGGAGTATAGGGCCATCACCATTGTGATGAAAGAGTGACCGAGGTTGAATGAGCTCATACATTGCTGAAGAAAGGGCCATGAAACCTTATCGAAGGCTTTTTCAGCGTCTAGGGTTATCGCGACCGTTGGAGATTGGCAGTTTTTAGCTTTCTCTAGTATATGGCACAGGAGCCTGGTATTATCGTTCGACATCCTGTGTTTCAGGAAACCAACTTGCGATGGGCTTATCAGATTGGGGAGAACAGCGTTTAATCTATTTGCTAAGATCTTGGCATATATCTTGCAATCAAGATTTATTAAAGAGATGGGGCGGTAGTTTTTGGTTTGGAGAGGGTCTTTCCCTTCTTTATGGATAACAATTATCGTAGCCTCACTCATTGAGGGGGAAATACTCCCACTGGACGCGGTAGAATTGAAAACTGTTTGGAGCGTAGGGGTAAGTTGGCTTTCAAAGGCTTTATAAAAAGAAGCAGAAAAGCCATCTGGGCCGGGGGCTTTGTTGCTCTTCAGTGTTTTGATGGCTGCTGAAATCTCTGTTTTACTGATGGGGGACCCTAATTGTAGTTTGTCAGTTTCTGATAATTTAGGGAGATCGAGGGACCCAAGGTAGTCGGTGCAAGCTGTTATGTTCAGGGGTTTGTCGTTCCTAGATAGCTCTTCATAGAAGGTTTTAAAGGTGTCTAAGATCTTGGTCTGGTTGGTGTGGGTGTTGTTTGCGGAGTCTTTTATTGAGGATATGGTTGACAGCCTTTGTTTGTGTTTGAGGTAAGAAGCTAGCAGTTTACCCGTTTTGTTCCCCTCTCATAACTTTAGGGCTTTGAATCGGTTGATCCATACACCCGCTCTATTACTAGTGATGGCATTGTATTCATATTTCTTTTTGATTAGTAGGTCGTGGGGCTTGGGATCTTGGGGGTTGGCTTTGTGTTGGGATTCTAGAGATCTGATTTCTTGTTCCAGTTGTTCCAGGTCTTTGTTTAGCGCCTTGTTGGCTTTGGCTCTGATATTGATAATGACTCCACGGATCGTGGCTTTCAGTGCGTCCCATAGGGTATTAGGTGCAGTGTTTGGGATATTATTTAGTAGTAAGTATTCCTCAATGGCGTTTGCTATCAGAAGTTTGTCGTTGGGGTTGGTCTGGGTTTCCTCATTAAAGCGCCATCTTCTAGGTGGACGGATCGAGCGGGAGCCGGCAAGTTTGGTGTGGATACAGGCATGATTGGAAACCAGTTTGGGGGCAATGTCGGTTTCCTCAATCAAGTGTGTGAAAGAAGTGGAGACTAGGATAAAATCAATACGCGAGTAGGAATTGTGAGGAGCGGAATAAAAGGTGTAGTCCCTCCCATCGGGATTCTGGAGACGCCATGAGTCCTTTAGGCAGTAACGCTCACAGAGACGTAGTAGGGCCTCATGCGAGCGTGAAGGGTGGAATGAGCACTTGGACTGCCTGTCCAGAATGGGATCGAGGGGAAGGTTAAAGTCGCCCCCCACTATCAGAAGGTCATCTTGTGGGATATGCTCCATTGAGCAAGAGACTGAGTCCCAGAACTCGGGGTCATCTCAATTGGGGCCGTAAATGTTCACCACGTGGATGGGGTCATCTTCTCTGCGTAGATGGGTCACTAATAGTCTACTTTCTGTGTCGTGAGTGTGTGATATCAGTGTCAGATTGGATTTTTTCGATAGAAGGGTGATTACTCCACCCTTTTTGTGTGACGCAGGAGAGGACAGAACATGGGAAGACCAGTGAATGTTAAGGAAGCGCAAGTCATCCTCTGATAGCTTGGTTTCCTGCAGCAGGACGATATCCCCTTTTGTTTTAGCAAGATATTCAAACACTTTCCGCCTTTTCACAGGGTGATTAAGACCTTTGACGTTCAAGGAGATTATGTTAAGATCGTCTGTTAATGATTTTGCGTTAGACATTGGTATGAGAATTTACCGCTAGATAGATAGCTGGCGGAGAGCCGTGTGATGAGCGAGTTGTCGTGACAGACTCATGCGCATTGAGTTGGAAATGTCGGTCAAGTTTCAGTGTGAAGCTTAAGGATAGGCTGTATACAGCAGTGTGATGAGATGCAAGTCTACAGATAGGGTTGGGGATACAGTAGGGAAGCAAACTGACTTGGTGTGCTGGGTTGTGAATGTTATATCTGTAAAGAACAGATACCATCAAAAACAAAAAACAATATAAAATGAAGTAAAAAGCTCTTAAACTCTGACGTTTTTTAACTCTTACATACTCTCTCTTTTCCAATTTCCCCAGGTGACCCCTCCCTCTCCCCCCACCCTCCCCCCCCCCCAAATACGTACGTAGGGAGTACGACAACAGTACCTTGCTAAGCAAAACAGGAGTAATAATAACAGTAGCAATACTATATTAGCAATCCCAATGTTGAACGTAGTGGGCTGTATATCAACGAGCATATGGCTCAGAGTGAACTTTGTTAACAGTAATACCATTAAGCGAGACAACTTAGGTATTGGTATAACTTTGAAAACAAGTAGGCAAAGATCTATACTATAAAGCAATGGAACTATGTAGGCAGTGGCCTACTTGGTATGTGAAAGGTGTGTTATGATGCACATAGTGTACCAGCTGACTCAGCCTACCCAAAACAGAGATTAAGTTGGTGAAGTATTAGATCTAGGTATGTGGAAACCTACCTGGAAGGCAAAAGGCACCTTATAGTGAGTATATTGTACTAGTTGTACCAAACTGCATAAAGCAAGATTCAATAAGAAACACAAGCAATCTGTCATTACAAGAAGTCACTGGATTGGCCCAGGTGGCCTAGTCTGTAAGCTCACGGTACCGAGGGCTCCGCGAGACAGAACGTTGGGCTTTATGGCCGGAAGTCAGGAGCCTGATAGAGTTCTTTGAGGAAAGGTCCATCATGAGGCAGCCGGTGAGATTTCGCAGGGGAAACAGCAAAAGTCAATGATCCCCTGGGGCTGCGTCGTGTTGGTTTAGACATGTGGTCTTCCTTTTGTTGGAAAGTCCAATTGATTGATCCATTTCTTGAGTTGGGCAGTCTTCGAGATGGCATGCCAGGTCTCTCGGGTCCGTGAAGAATCTTGGGTGTCCATTTATCATGACTTTGAACTTGGCGGGCCCTGCGAAGGAGAAGGGGATGTTCTTGGATCTTAGCTTGGGTCGGAGGTCGAGGAACCCTTTGCGCACCTCCAGTGTATCCTTAGAGAAGTCCTGCGTGAAGATGATTTTATGACCTTCCCAGATGATGGAGTAGTTTTTTCTTGCATATTGGATAATCAGTTCAACGTGCTGAAATCTAAGCGGTTTGCATATCATCGGTCTGGGCCCTTTAGTGTGTTTGTTCGTGAAGGTGGGAATCCTGTGCGCCCTGTCCAATTCGAGGCCATGTGGAAATTCAGTCTTGGTGATCATGGGGATCCATGATTCTAGGAAAGCCACGCAAGAGTCAGCATCCTTTTCTGCGTTTTCTGGTATGCCGAAAATTCTAACGTTCCCCCGTCTGTTGCGGTCTTCCAACTCAGCATTGTGACGTCTGAGGGAGTTGGTGACAGTATCCAGACGTTGGATTCTGGATGCCGACTGGTGCGGTAGATCTTCTACGTCGCTAATGCGCTGTTCTGCTGACCCCAGGCCTGACTTTAGAGCTCTCATGTCGGCCCTGATCGCCGTTAGTTCGAGTTGCATTGTGTCCGTATTAGCCTTGGTGGATTTGGAGATATCGGTGAGGTCTGCCAATTTTTTTAAGATCATATCCATCGTAGCCGCCATGTCCGGTTTGCTTTTAATGGGAGAGTCGGAGATCAGAGGATCTGGTCTCACCTTCTTTGTGTTGTTCCTGTCGTCTCTGCCCGCCATTTTAGTAGTGTAGGTTGATGATAGTAGCAAACGCTGTTTTGCGTAAAAAGAGGCTGAACCTAGGAGGACCCAGATAAAGAGCGAAGGTAGACAATGGTTAGTGACCGGTGTCTGGGCGAGCTCTGGTTTCCAAGGTCCCAAGGATGAGACGGAGGTATGAACAGGTCGCCGGGAAGACAGGAGTGTTGGCCAGGTGAACACTTCCGTTCGAGGTGGTCTTGTGCTAGGCAGTGACCTCTTCGGAGAGTAGAGTAGTATATGAACTTACTTTGCAGGTGACCGCCTCCACATGGCTCGAAGATCAGCAATGTGTTTACATCAAACAGTGTGGGTACCCATGGGCTGCCGACGCGAGGTAAGTATTGATCTCACAAAGTTCCTGAGATTCATAGGAGTAAGGCTCGCGGCTCTCTCCTCATGCTGGTGGTAATGAGGGCTAATGCTGGAGGGAGGGCTTATGCTGGCAGAGGTTTCTGATCTAGAATCTCGCCCTATGGTAATGGTGCAAAGGCTTGGGAGGCTCTCTTCATTTGATAGATGCAAGGGCTTGTGCTGGACAGAGGTTCTCCTCCCCTTGGTGGCAGCAGTGAGGACTCTGCAGTGCAAAGTATTATACTGAGGAAAGGGCTTCTCTCACGGTATCGGTGCGGAGCGCTTCTTGAGGGCCGAGACCTGAAGAAGCCTGAAGGAGCCTGACCAAGGGCTGGGCAGAGGGTCTCGTTTAGTATTGGTGTAAGCTGTTCGCTTCTCGCTTTCTTTGAGGTATTAGGCGATTAGATTAGGCAATCACGCATCGGGGGGAGTCGCCATTTTAAGGTCAGGCAGGACGGGCAGATCAGACAGTTGCCGCGGCTGCTTTTGCCAATAATCCTCACCTTTTGAAGGGGCTGTTGAGAGGCTTAGGCGAGGTTCTCTTTCCCCCGGTCACGCCGGCCTTGATCGCTGGCATTGGAGAGCGGAACCAGCACAATCCGTCAGGCCGATCTATTGCGACAGTGCGGCGCCATTTTAGGTTTCTTCCGATGTCGGCGGGTGGAGGGCTGAAATCCTGCCAAAAGTCTTCAAAAACGGGACCATGGAACCAGCTCGGGCATCCGGAGGGATCCACATATCATGGGACATCAGGCTCTTCGATATCCGTTCGAGTTGTGTTCCGAGTACATCGGGAAAAGGTCGTAGTCGCTCTCCTGTGTTGCGGAGCTCCATGTTAGGCGGCCATTCCCACTGCCGTCCAAGCCACGCCCCCCTTTGGGATGAAAGTAAAGTTGGACTTTCTGTCAAGAAAAGGCTAAGATATCTGGTTACAGTCTCCACCAAGTATTACATTGTCATCAGAATACTCTGTTAGCTTTAGAAGGGGCACCTTCCTGCACAAATACAATTATTTGAGGTGATTTCCTCTTCCAATGTGTGCTGTAGAATGCAGCACGCATTAAAAGAGGAAAAAAAGATGAACAATTAAAACATTTCTCTTCGTTGCACCTCGCTATGCCACCCCTAGGGGGGCGCAGAATTCAGACGCATTTCCAGATTTACGATTCCTCGTAAATGGAAATGCATCAGTGGACATAGGTGTTGTGTGGGAACACCCACAGCAACACCCATGTCACGCTCCTAAAACACAAAGTGTTGCATAAAAAAGGGCAATATTTACAAGCACAGGTAAAATCATGCAGGGTGGCTTCACCTGTGCTTGTAAATATCACTCACCAGGTTGTGCCACCAAATTTACAAGCCCCTTTGCAACACTTTTGGGCTGTGTCACCTTTTGTGATGCAGTGATGGCGTAAACAATGCGCCACATGGCGGCCCATTTATAACGTGACTTATCTATCTAGGGAGATGCATCACGTTGTAAAGCCCTGCGCCACATTATACCTCGTCAGATATAATTTATGCAGGGTAGGCGTTCCCATGCAAAAAGCTGTGTAGAACGGGCACAGTGAAATGTACATTTCACTGCGTCACTCTATGCCTTCACAGAGTCAAAATCCCAACGCCTGCTAAGACCAGTCGTAAGGAAAAACTCAGGGCTTTTTGAATAGGACTCACCTATCTGATGTGGCACAGTACTGGAGTTGCGTCACTTTAATGAGCAACTCAAGCAATGCGTCACTTTTGTGCCAACAGATGCATCAGAATTTCTGACGCATCTGTTAATCCTTGCACATCTATGGGGGCGCAAGGACGTTTGGAGCTGTTGCAAGGAAACTCATGCTGCTATGCAGATGTGTCAGTTCCTTGTAAAGGAGGCCCTAATCCAAATAAATATAAATAAAACACAATTGAAATTGTCACACAGTCCTAGATTATAGTTTGAATGGAGTAAGGTCACTGCCTCCTCAGATTAGTGAAAAGTATACATTTCAATCTTTCTGCGCTGTGAGGAACTTTTCTTATTCTGTTGCCTCAGTTCCCTGGATTTGGAAGAAAGCCTTCTTCCATATTTATTTTGTGACCAAAAATAAGTGTCTATCGTTTAGTAATGTTGTTCCAATGATCTGTTGAACTCATTCGGGACTTGGACGTCTATCAGTTTCACGAATCCCTGCTCACATGGTGCTCAGTCTTTCTAAACCGTAGTCTAACTAATTTTTTTACACGAGGGGGCTTCCAACGGATAGGACAGTGTTTATGGATCACGAGGTGTGTAGCCAGATCTTGTGCTTCTATAGCTTCGACTGTAAGACAGTCAAACTTGGCTTCCTGGTGAATGGCTGTTTTTGTATGTGTTAGCAATAAAATGTAAATTGTGAGATTAGTTTACGCGTTTGAAGCGTTCTTTGTCACCTCTGATTGGATAATATGTGAAATCCTCAGAACTCATCAAATGATTGTGAACGGAAAATGGAAAAGGATGCTTAGCAAGGCCTGTTTTAGTGAAGCCTTCTTCTTCCTTCTCGATATCCTCCCACCAATGGCACCTCAGCTTCCAAAACATTGTGGGAGAGCAACCTATATCAAGGGGTCGCAGAAGGAGCCTCCTTATCCCTTAATAATTTGGGCCCAGTACCCTGATTAGACTCAGTGCATCCTAATGGTGGGGGTTAATTAGAGTTAGACATACAATCATGCACCATCCCTGAAACATCAAAGTCTGCCTCTTCAGTCTGATGTTTGCTATGATCAGCATGTTGGACTCCTGCATTTGCTAATGATTCTACAGATCCTGTCTCAGTTCTTGCTTCTTTTGCAGAAAGAGTCCTCCCCGGTTCTATGGTCTCCATGAGCATTGCCTTGTAATGCATTTTTTTTTTACTTATTGCGAGATCAAAATTGTTTTCGTACCAGAGAGGGTTAGCCATGGTGATCTATGCAGTCTAACACAGTCACCATGTACCCAGCAGTTAGACTAATAGGAAATTTGCACGCACAATGATAGCAGAATGTGGTAGGACTTCACAGCTTTAAAAAAACAGGCACACTGGATTCAAACATAGACCCACATTGTTATCTCAAGTGGAGTCGATTTGGGCTGAATCCCATTTTTTACTACATCTGTGGAGAGGTTATCACTCTCACCCTGCCTGTATCTCTTAAAGACTTCTTACAAGAGATGATGTGGCTATCTCCTTTGCACCCTTCAGTAACCACTGGATTCTTGCTTCTTAATATAACTGAAGTACAGGCATTGCCTGTTGCATCATTCAAAACTAAGGGCCTGATTTAGAGTTCAGCGGATGGGCTACTCCGTCGCAAACATGACAGATATCCCGCCTGCTGTATTTCAAGTGCCAGTGGAAATAATACACATGTTATGTTATGTTATGTTATGTTATGTTATGTTATGTTATGTTATGTTATGTTATGTTATGTTATGTTATGTTATGTTATGTTAGGGGAATTTGTTAAGCGCATGGCAACCCGTAGGCATCCCAGTGCTGATTGGACAATACAGACTGTAGACAAAAGCTCCCTAGAGGTCAATTCCCAAAAATGTCTAGAAATGATGAGCAGGGTCCTTGCCACCATGTTCAGCACCACCTGAAGTTTGTCAATCACTGGATTTTGTGCTCCCAGGTGGAGGTTATTTCCGTAGTCCAAGCGAGAGAGAATCAAAGCCTGGACTACTAGCCACCTGGAAAGAGGAGGGATCAGGCAAAACGCTTTTCGCAGCAGGCTGAAAGTTTAGTTGCTTTAGTCACCATGGAGATGGTTGTATCAAACCATACTCTCAAACACTCTTTTAATGGCTCTTATTAGGGTGGGTTGTGCCTTGATGGTCAGGCCAGCCAAGGGGCTTTTGAGGGTTTGCATTGTTCCCTTATATCATCAACTCGTTTTTATTTCCATTGAGCTTTAGACTGAACTTGTCAATCCAGCTAGCTACAATCTCAATGCCTTGAAAAACGACAGGCAGGAAATCCATCACATTTGTGAAGGCGTTACCCATTTGTCAAACTTTAAATCAGGCCAGAACTCATGCAGTTTACCGTAAAAGATATATTGGGTAAGTTACAGAAAGGTGTAAAGTTTATGGGTAAATTCAGTTGAAGGGATACATTTCTGCTTATCTACTTTCCTGTTGTGTTAACTCTGTCTTCAATGAGGGCAGGTACAGCTCTCCCAGCACAAAGTGAAATAGAAAGGAGGAGAGGAAACCTGCAAAACAAGCATTGGCAAAGTTAATAGGTTTGGCATTGACTGGAAACCTGTTGGTGCTGCCAATTATGGTGTTTTTAAATATTTTTGTAAAACCTTTTTGAACAAATATTGAAATCCAGGAACCAGGGCACCTATGAATGTGTGTACATACATGCTGTTGTCTTTTGTGTTATTGTAATAAAGTTTTACAAAGACATTAAAATATGGCTGCCCATTCTCATGCATGTACAAGACAAAGCCTTTCAGTGTTCTTGTAAATAGTTTAATAAAAACGTAAAAAATGGCCGCCATTACTAGTGCATGTATGTGCATGATCACACAATGGTAGTCATATAAAAATGGGCCAAAACCTATTTGAAGAAGGACACTTTTGCCTATGCATGTGTATGCCTGGGCACTATACTTTAATTTACTTTACTTTAAATCATTTTTATTGCGCACAAATCATCCCCAAGGGGATCTCTTGGTGCCTGAGATCAAAGGCATCATGTAAAGTGCGACTTAAAAGAACCAGGTGTTAAGCATTTTTTTAAATTGGGGCAAATTAGGGCAGTCCCGGATTTGGTCGGGGAGGTCGTTGCAGTGTTTGAAAGCCAGATAGAAAAAAGCACGACCCCCCATTTTAACCTTCCTAATTCTTCGGCTGAAGAGCAGGTTGCTGTATCTAAGCTGACATACAGGCTGATACCATTAAAGGTTTTTGGTCAAATAAGCTGAACCCATTCCATGCAAGGATCTATAGACCAAGCACAACAGCTTGAAGTGGGCCAGTTTCCTGATCGGAAGCCAATGTAATTGGTGTAGGAGAGGAAGAGAGGGGGTTCAGACTGGTTTAGAGAGGGCGAGGCGGGCAGCTATATTTTGCACAACCTGTAGTTTGGATAACAGGTCCTCCCTAATTCCTACCAGCAAAGAATTGCCGTAGTCAAGGCAGCTGATTAACAGCGCCTAAATGAGAGTCTTCCAGGCGTTTAGCGGAATCCATGGGAAGATCTTTCTAAGCATCTGCATGGTCCCAAAACAGGAGCCTGCAAGCATCTTTACCTGCTCCTCCATTGAAAGCTTATTATCGATTTTGATCCCTAGGTTCTTCGCCCAGCTTCTCGGGGATGGGGCTTCTCCCAGTTCGGATGGCCACCAATCGGAAGTCCACAGTTCTTCTGCCTTGCCAAAGAGGAGTATCTCTGTTTTCGAAGAATTTAGTTCTAAACATTTTTTTCTCATCCAATCTGCTATGCTGATCATACAATTTAAGAAATTGGCTTTTGCTACAGCAGGATCATTCTCTACGTGTACTATCAGCTGCGTATCATCAGTGTATGGTTTCAAACCCACAATTTCTGATAATTAAGGCTAAAGCAGCAACATATAAGTTGAATAATGTGGGACTCAATATAGAGTCTTGAGGTACCCCCTTGTCCACTGCAGCTGTAGACGGCATATAGGGTTCTAACTGGACACATTGTGTTCTATCGGAGAGGTAGCTCTGGATCCATTTAAAGGCCAGGCCTCCAACACCAATCTCTCGAATCCTGTTCAACAGGATACGATGAGAGATGGTGTCGAAGGCTGCCGACAAATCCGGCAGTACTAACGTAACTGGGAAGTCCTTATCCAGCGATATCCTAAGCGTATCCGTGACTTCAAGCAAAGCGGCCGCCTTGCTATAAGATGCGCAGAAGCCTGACTGAGATGGATTATTATTATTACTATTATTATTATACCAAATTTATAACGCGCACAGTTACCCAGGAGCATCCCGGCGCAGAACAGAACAAGGAAGAAAGCTCAGCTCAATCGCTACACTGGAAACAAATGAGTCTTCAGAAGTTTCCTAAAGGGTAAGATCTTGGGCTCTGAACGGATCTTAAGGGGCAGGGAGTTCCATAGAGTCGCCACTTGCACTGAGAAACGCCTGCCCCCAGAGCGAGCTCTCCTTACTCTAGCTGACTGCAGAAGATGTCTTTGGTCCGAACGCAGAGGACGTGTGGGCTTATAGGGACGTGCCATAGTGGAGAGGATGGGGGGGCCCTTACCATGCAGAATTTTGTGAGCCGTGCATAACGCTTTAAATTTCACCCGCTCCTTAACGGGGAGCCAGTGAAGTGTTTTCAGGGCCGGGGCAGCTGAATGTCTTCTGGGAACATCCATCAACACTCAGGCGGCTGCATTTTGTACCTGTTGGAGGGTTTTAAAAGTCGCTTCGGGAGCACCAAGAAACATCGCGTTCCCGTAGTCGAGCCAGTATCTTGCTCTGCTCTAGATAGCTAGAAAGATGTTGGTTTATTAGTGTTTCCATTATTTTGGAACAGCAAGGGAGCAGGGAAATAGGTCTATAGTTCTGCGCGTCCATAGGGTCTGCTAGAGCCTTTTTCAGCAGACGCTTAACATGCGCTACTTTCCATTTACGAGGAAAGGTGGCTGTGGCTAAGGAGATATTACGGATATCTGCCAAAGTGTCCGCCAAAACCGGGGCTAGCTTATTCATAGCCCTGGGTGGCAATGGGTCTAAAATTGATCCATATGTGGTCTGAGCCAATAGAGCACCCACCTGTTCCCCCGTGATGATGGGGAACTCCTCTAGGATCAGAGAGCCGGGTGTTGCCTTGGGGTCCTTACTCTTGTGTATCTCCTCTATCCGCCCCAAAGGAACAATATATTGTATCGATCTTATTGGTAAAGTGGGATGCTAGATGATCACAAAGCTCCTGTGTTGCCGGCGGGAGCAGGTTGTTTGCCGTTGGGCTTGTAAACTCTCTCAGAATGGTGAAGAGCTCACGCGATGAATCCTTAGCTTCCATAATCTGGGAGTCTAGATGTACTCTCCTGGCTACATTGCAGCTCTTTAAGTAAGTTTTAGGGGCCTCAAGATAGCACCATTCATCTGCTGAAAACTTGGACTTTCTCCACTTTCTTTCTATTGCTCTGCATGAGACCTTTTCCTTTCTTAGTGTAGCTATGTACCATGGAGCGGGGGCTACTCTGGTCTAAATCCTTACCATCTTCAAGGGTGCGATCACATCGAGGACCTCTGTGATGGAGGCCTCAAATAGCTCTAAAGCCAAATCGCAGTCATTCCCGCTCAACAGTACAGGGGGGGGATAGAGCCTGCTGAAAGCAGAGGCTGTTACCCCTTTTCAAACTCTACGCGGTTCTATAAATTGGGGATTGAGACCGTGTCCAGGGTCGTGCTAAGGTAAGGAGGACGTATTGCAATTGCCGGACCTCCACCTCTCTTCCCTACTCTGTCTTGGCGTACAACAGAATAGTCCACAGGAAATGCCATTGCTAGAGTAGGAGTGGACTCATTATTTAACCATGTTTCCGTAAATAAACATAAATCTGGTTTGGTGTCGTCTAACAGCTCCCAAATTTCAGCCACGTGTTTAGGAATGGATCGAACATTAAGGTAGAGTCCCTGCATGGGAACTGATGATTTCCCTTTTTTCTGCATCCCTATCCCCTCAACCTGATCTTGGACTAAACGGTGCCCCATCTGGTCGGTCAACGGGGTACATGGGGTGAACTTGGGGTCAGCTAGTGAGCGGCTGCAATAACGGCAGTTCCCACCTATAAAAAAACTGTACTGTATGAGGAGCGTGTCTCTCCCCCGGACAGAGAGGGACCACATGTCCCAATTGCATCGATCAGTTTCTCCCTCGAGTACTTTAACCTGCACACAGGGTGAACCTGGTCAGAGACGGGCAGCATCTCCTGGCAGCCGGCAGCGTTCAGGGATGGACAGGTGCAGACGGGCTTGCCTTAGGCGCGGCCACAAGCGCAGTAACTTTAGGCCCCCTCAAGACTTGCGAGCTAGAACGCTAACCACTGCAATGACAGTCAACACCCAACAGGAATTGAAAGAGCAGACTCTCTCCACGTAAACAGTCAGCTATCTGTTATGTGCCTGCATAAGAATAACAGGAAAAAACAATTTCGCCAATGCAAAACATACGGGCTCTAAAATGCGTGAACTTTAAAAATGCTAAAGGTTACAAGAAGTGCTCAGCATCACAGAAACTAGTTTGCCATTTTCTCGAGGCGCGGTAAATGTATGCCCCCGGAAGACTTGCGAGCAAGAACGCTAACCACTGCAATGGGGATTTGGGGGGGCGGCGACCAGCGGGAGGCCTGCCACCCCCGGGGAGTTTTGGGGCCGGGGGAGGGGGGGGGGGGGTAGAGCCAGCACCGTACGTGTGCTGGTTTTGGGCTACTTGGTAGCCTTGGGCTGGGGGTGGGCTGGTTTTGGGCTGGGTTTGGGCTGGCCACGTAAGAAACTGGACACCTTGTGCACAAGCCACCATTTTAGAAAGAAGGTGACTGGTGACACAGCAGCCGGGCGGTGGCAGCGGAGGTAATTGTTTTTATAATGGTTTTAGGGCGTACGGAGATTGCATGTTGATGGGGCATTTATGGAGGACGCGCGCGTTCGTGTAATGGCGACATTCGGCGGGGATATGATTTTCTGGTACGTGGGAGGCGCAATGGGCACGATTGTTCGGCTAGTAGGTCATTGTGGGAGGCGCAATAAGCGCGTTGGTTACGCTAGTGCGGTGCTGGTTTGGTGCCGGGGGTACGGTGGATTCATGTCTGCGGGGGCGCATGAGAGGTCTGGGTTTTTGGGCGTTGTGTGCATGGGGGGGGCGGGGTGGTGATGTTGGTGGCCGGGGGTGCGGTAAAGGGGGGTGCCTCCGGGGGCGCCGGTCGTTCGGGTGGCCCTCCCCGCCCCTTGTCGGGAGACACGGTGGGTCGGGTCGGCGGCGGAGGACTGGGGGTGACGCTGTGGGGGGTTCGGCCGCGGTTCAGTTTCTGGGAGGTCATGGTTTGGGAGTTTGCTTCAGCTGGGTTGGCGGGCCGCGGGTCATGCACCCCATGGCCGGTACGGTGCGTGCGACGGGAGGCGCAAGACTCTCGGTAGGAACCGGTGCCCTTGTGACGGGCCGGCTTGCACGATGCGTGACGGGGGGCAGGGAGCGGCATGGCCTGTCAGCATCTCGGTCGCGGTTAATCGGGGGGGACGGGGGGGGAGTGGAGTGGGGGGGTGCCCCCGAGGGGGAGGTGCGCGTGGTGGGGCCAGCGCAAGGCTCCGTCTCTGCGGGCGGGGTGGCAAGAGTGAGAGCCTGGGGGGGGATGGTGGGGGAGGGCCCTGCGGCGAGTGTGCGGTGGGGGGGCCAGGGTGTGGGGAGGGGTGCGGGCGAGTGGAGGGGGCGGGAGGGCCTGGGTGGGGGGGTTGGGGGTTGAAGGCACGGCGAGCGGGGGGGGGGTCAGGGGACTTGCGGGGGCGGGAGTAAGGGGGTTTGTTCTCCGGCGTGCTGGACCACACCTCTTGTTCAGGGCATGAACGTGGAGGTAGCCGCTCGGGGGAGCAGCATGCGGCTCCACTCGACCGAGGGGATGGGCCGGCTCTGCCTGGTACGGGCGGTCGTGCTCCCACGAGGGACCAGTCCTGGACGCGCCCGCCACTCCCACCCCGAAGGGTCAGGACGGCCGCCGGGGTTTGGGGAGGACGGCATGAGCTGTTTCACGGTGCAAATTATTCTTTATTTATGCATGCATTTGTTAATAAGAACATACCGGGTACAGGGGCATTGCCAGTGAATGAATTGATTAAGCAAGGTTACAGTACTGGAGGCTGAAGTGACAAGCGTGTGGCCTGATGCCAGGATAGCTCAGTTGGTAAAGCGTTAGACGTTTCAAACAAGATACACAGAAATGCAAGAGTGAGTGTTACGGGGCGTGGTGGCCCCATGAGAGTTTTGAAACGGACAGATGTGGGGGGTTGCTACGGGTTGTTACACTGGACCAGTGGCGTGGGCATGTTAACTAGAGTCCCGAACAAGGGGGCGGGGTAGTGCTGCAATAATGGCAGTCGCATGGAACACGCGTGCCCACTGGAGCGGCAATTAAATAGTGGAGGAGCCAGGAATTTTCTAGCCCATGGGGTCTGCCAGCAGGTAATAGTGGGGGCATGCTGTACCGTGGAAGGGCCTTGAGGGTGGCGAACTTTGAGGTCAGTTTGGGATGCCGGGGAGGAGTTGGGGGGGTCGCTAGATAGGGGGGTAGAGGAGTGGGAGGTTTGGGGGGTGGGGAGTATTGCGGTAGTCCAGTCTGGGTGGGGACCAGCGATGGGACCAGGGTTGTGGAGTTCGTGCTGGGGGAATAAGCGATGGAGCTCACCAAAAGGGCGCGGTGGGTGTCGAGCAGGCTTGGCATTTGTGGGACTGGGGTGGGTAGATTGTGTAGTGTGACGTTTAGGCCCCAGGGTTATGCGCTGGCGACAGGGATGGGTGTGTCATGTCATAGAGGTGTTGGATCGGGGAGATTGGATGTGGTGGTGTCAGGAACTGTCAGGGGGAGTAGGACGGAGCCAGAAAGGGGGTATTGAGGGACGAGTTATTTATTGATTTAGGCGATTTTATATAGCGCAGACGTTACCCGAAGGTGTCAGGGCACTGCACAATAGGACAGGTTGGTACCGAGGTAACAGTTACAAAGGAACAAGTTGCGTAAGTAAACGTGGGGTTACATGGGTCGAGGGGGCCAATAGTGAGCATCCAAAATACATGAGGTAGCAATCGGTGCATCACAGGAGAAAAAGTGATACGTGGGCGGGTTACGAAACGTGCAAAGTACCAGTAGAGGTATAAGGCAGCAATGGGTGGCAGACACTCAGACAAGAACAAGCGTTATAGGGGCAATGGGGGCACTCATGCAAGTACCTAAGCAAACAAAATACAAAAGGTGGCAAACTGTTGTTACAAGCCAAAGGTGGTAAGGGGGCCCAGTGCTGGGCAGGAGGCCATGGGCCATTGGAACTGGTGGAGGAGTTGGCTATATGTGGCAGACACTCAGGCACAAGAACAAGGGTTACGTGGGCAATGGTGGCCCTCGGGCACGACCCTGAGCAAACAAACTGCGAAAGGTGGCAAACGGTTTGTCACAGACGACAGGTGAAAGGGGGAGCCCAGTGCTGGGCAGGAGGCCATGGGCCATTGGAACTGGTGGAGGAGTCTGAGGAGGCCAGGGGGCACTTGTAGTATGTGGAGGATTTGGAGGGGGAGTTGGGAAAGGGGGGGTGCAAAGTAACTGTGTTGGTAGTGTTGTTTGAGGTATGCCCACGGCAAGGAGCGCCGAGAGAGGCGCCCCCCCCCGCCTCCGCTGGTTAGGCGGCGGGATCCAGTGGACGCCAGCCTTGACGCCAGGTAAGGATGGTGGTGAAGTAGGGGAGTGGTTGGAGTAATACTTGGCTGTCGGTTGGTGCGGATACCGGAGAGCTTGGGGGGGCGCCGGGGAATGGCGCGGTTGGAAGGGGTGCCAAGGGGGGGGGCGGGGAGAGGGGAATAGGGGTCAAGGTTCGGGGCATAGGCCCGTCACCGGTGAGGGTGGAGGAGTTGAGCCGGCAATGCGATCACGGGCCAGCGCGGGGCAGGTGTATAAGGAGGAGAGCGGGGCGGGGGATGGGGTCCCCCCCTCTTTCGGTTTGGAGCCGCGCAGCGGGGTTGAGGGTTCTCCTGCAGGGTTGGGCGCAGGAAGGAGCCTGGCCGGTCTCGGTTGTCCAAGCAGCGTGCGGGGTCGGGGGGTGGGGGGGGTCAGTCGGTCGGGGACTTTAGCGGCGGTACCCTCAGGGGTGGGGTATACAAGCTGGGACATGGTGCGGAGGACCCCGGAGGCGGTGGCTGAAGGCTCTGGGGCAAAGTGCGCAGTTCAGTTGGCGTCCTGGTGGTTTCGGAGGCACGCGGGGGATCACCGGTCGGGGGGACACGGTTTGACCGGGGGGCCTTGTGGGGGTCAAGAGCATGGGGGGGTTTTATTATTTCGCGGGAGCGTTTGGGCGTTAGATTTCTTGTTGCAGTGGGCTTTTCCTGGCGGACAGGCTCTGGGACAGACGCACGATCTGGAGGACTTCTTGCTGGTGGGACAGCCGGGTTCAGCACACTGCCGGCGGTTGCTGGTCAGTTATGGGCCTCGTGGCTTGCCTGGGGGGGCGCCCCTGGCGCCAGGGAAGATGTACGGTCCCAGTACAGTGCTGTCCTTGGTTGGATAGAGCTCGACTCCGGGCCATGGAAGCACGCCTGCCAGAGGACGAGGGGGCGGCAAGGTTGGCATGGGGGGGGGGGCGACAGCATGGCACATGGGCTGTTCAAATTTTGGTGCGCTGGGTGCGCATTAGGTGAATTTTGCAGTGGGTTTTTTCCTGGCGGACAGGCTCTGGGCGGTGACTGACTATCTGGTTGACGTCTCGCTGGTGGGACGGCCGGTTTTCGACGGACTGCCAGTGGAGCTAGACGGTTTTCCGGGCATTGTGGCTTACCTGGGGTGCCCCGGGCACCAGCGAAGACGCACGGCCCCAGTTAGAGGCTGTCATTCCTTTGTATAGAGCTCGACTCCGTGGCCATGGAAGCACGCCTGACGTAGGCCAGGGGGATGGCAACGTCGTCGTTTGGTTCTGACGCTGTCCGGTTTTGACGCGGCCGCATCCTCGGGTACGTTGTCGGTGGGGAGTAAAGGGGGGGATTGGCTGGGGACAGGCGTTCGGGGGCATTTCCTGGGTGTGCATATGAGCGGACGCGGGAGGTAGTGCGGCGGTCTGGTGCAGTGGGGGCAGGGAGATGGACGGCTTCCGCAGGAGCGGGTCTCGCGGTTCGGGTTGAAGTAGATGGACGGGGGCTTTCAGGGGGCGATTCGCCATTGGCGGGGTGATTGGGGGGACGTATGCGGCACAGGCATTAGGGGTCCTGCGGCACGCCCTATGGTTTATGGGTGAGGACCTGAAGGTGTTACGGAGGCATTGTATCGGAGTGGGGGCGGCAACGGAGGCAGCGCAGCAAGGTTGAAAAGGGCCGCGGGCCCTGGAGGTCGGACTGTTCCGAGGCAGATGCAGGCTGCGGGATTGGGAAGTGAACATGCGATATGATGGACATTTCTCGCCTCTCACATGTGTGTCTTTTCAGGTGCAGGGGAGGGGCCAACTGCAGCGGCGCTGGAGAGTTCTGTTGGGGCATACTCAGTTGTAAAGCAGGCCGAAAGGGAGACTGGGTCAAGCAACGGAATCAGTGGTCGGAGTCGGACAACAGGTCTCAGGGTCAGCGGCAAGGATAAGGGGGCATGAGCTGGCATGCGTTGGCAGGCTGTGTGTGCAGTGGAACAGGGGAGAGGGTGCCTGACGTGGGCTTGGTACAGTGCAAAGGGTTTGCGTTGGGTTCAACAAGTGAGGAGGGATCTGGTAGAGGTACGGCGCGGGTAGGCGGGGTGTCAGGTTGAGGGGTCAGAATTTGGTCCCAGGTGGGTGGTAGGGGGGCGAGAGGCCAGCGGCCATCGATTGGACACGTAGGGAATTTTCAAGGAAGCAAAGGTCGGGGAAGGTAGACGGATGAGAGGAGGTAGCACCCAGAGCTGCGGCACGGGGCAGTGAACTGGCAGGGGATTGGGGTTTTTCCACCTGGGGTACGGAATGGAGTTCTGTGCTACACTTGAGGGAGGCACTGGAGAGGGTTGGGGCGCAGATGGCTGGAAGGGCTGGATTCCTAGGGGGGGTCGAAAGCCGTTAGCACGCCTTTCGAGTGGCGGTTCTTCCTAATATATGGGGGAAGTATAGGAGTACGGTTGTTGGATTAGCGGGGGTAGGTCAAGCATAATAAAGGATTTAGCCAGGTGGAGAGGCAAATTGACGTTTATGCTAATTGTTTACTGTTTGTGGATTGGGGGAACCAGTTAGGGGAGGGGGTGGGGGGCTTTGTCAGGAAATTGCATATTTAGTGAGGTATAGTTTTGTACGGCACAGGCCAAGGGTTTCATTGTTAAGGTGCACCTGCTTCCAATAAAGCGGCCTTTATCACACCTAATTTTGAATCTCTGGTCGGTGCTTCCCCCCCCCCCCCCCCCCCCCTTTAGGCCCCAATGGGTTTCAGCGCCCTGCAGGAAGTGAAAGGGCAGACTCTCTCCAATCAAACAGCCAGCTATCTGGCTGCGGTGGACACAGGTAAAAACAATTTCCCCAATACAAAATTTACGGGCTCTAAAATGTGTAAACTTTAAAAGTGCAAGAGGTTACAAGAAGTGCTCAGCATCACAGAAACGCGCTTACCTTTTTTCTATGTGCAGCCATTTTGGAATGTATAACAAGAACATTTTAAAACTTGACTACATACAAGCAATGCCCAGTGGATATGTTGCACTGCAAGTGATGCCGAAGACCCATACAGTAGTGTCTAGGGTGCTGCGGCGGACACAGAAAATGTTAAAATACGTTAAAAGAATGCAAGGCGCCACCCCCCTTCGGGGAATGGCGTCGTTAGTGGCAGCCAAAGGGCCGACCCAGAGTAGGTTCACTTCCGAGTCAGCCGACCCGGAAGTGGATATGGTGCAAGGACCAATAGGAAGGGGGGGCGGCGGAGCGCCCCGGAAGTAGTCGTATGGCGCGAGGTATAAAAGCCCGCGACCATCTTAGAGGCCCCCTCTTTGTCCGCTGACCGCCCAGGAGTCGGACGTCGCCTAGAGAAGACATCGCGGGACCTTCGTGTGGGAGTGAACAGCGAGGGTCAATCCGACTCGTGATCTAGGTTAGAGGGCCGTGCAGTGTGTTGTATGATTGAGTTTTAAAGTTGAGGGAGCGTTATGCATGCATATCTCTTTGTTCATACGTTTTGTGGAGGGAGGATCGGGTTCCAGCGGTAATTTTAAATGCTGTTGAGGTCGCCCCCTTGTTGTCTTCATATCCAGGGGGGTGAGCGCTGGCGCATTTAGCACAACCTGATTCCCCGGGAACAAGCCCAAGCCGCGGCACGGCTTGCCTAAATGCATGTAATATCAGTTAAAGGTTTTTAACGTTTGTTTTCTTTAAGTGCAGGATGCCGCCGAAGAGGGCACCGAAGGGCAAAGAACCCATAGCCAAAAATGATGAATACCTCGCTTTTACGGAGCTGCTGGAGTTCACAAGAGAAAAAGGCGTGGATTGGGTACTAAAGAACATGAGAGAAGGAGCTAGAGCAGATGCGAATTCTCAGGAAGAAAGGGGGAGAGGCAGGAGAGCGAAGCGTACCCCAGAAAAGCTTAAAGGTGCGACAAAAGGCAAACGGTCTAGGCCGGCAGACCCCCAACCAGCATCACCAGGTGAGGAGGAGGTGCTAGAGACTTTTGACTCGAATTCAGGCGCAGATAAAGACAAAGACGATACTGAAGGGCAGCACGTGGTGGCTAGGCCCACGCAAATAGGGGGGCTCCCCGTCACTCCTGTGGGGGGGTCCTGTTCGCAGGGTATGTTACCGCCAGTTGTGGCGCAGCCGGGTAGCGGAGTGTCTCAAGTGTGGGTGCAACCCGGAGGGGTCGCGCAGTTACCAGGGATGCAATTATATGGATCGCATGGGCAAGCGATAGGTAACGGCCTCATAAGCTCGATGCTTCCTGCCATGTCCTACCCGACAAATGGGGCCCCCGTAATGATGAATGCTTACTCGAATTTAGGGTGTCCAACACAGGGCCCAATGGCTAGCACCGTGGTTGATGGGACTGGGTCTCCTAATAGCCAGATACAAGGGGTGGCTGGGGGGCAACCGACAGGTCACCCACTGTTAGCATTCAGCCCGTTAATGTTTGGTTCATCCTCAATGACCCTATCGCCATCCACAGGGATCACCTGGCACGTGCCAGCAGATATGAAAGAAAAGATACTCAGAGGTGAATATGTGGAGGTGTTCGACCTCCTTAATGCAGGGGTAGCGGCGGGAAAACCCAAAAGTGGGAAAGAGGGTGAATATAATCAAAAGAAGTCGTGGGTGGAGTGGTCCATGAAAAATTGGATCACGGGATTTGCTATTTATGCCGCAGTTATATTGGAAAAGTATCCTGTGCTGGGCCCTCAAATGATGAGCTATATATCCCTGATTCACGGTGCGGCAGCTGAGTTTCCAGGCCAGGGGTGGTTAAAGTATGATAAAATGTTTAGACAGATGAAAGCTGTCCACCCAGGTATATCATGGGACCAACGGGAGATCAATCTATGGCACACAGTGTTCTATTCCTCCCCCTCAGCGTCTAACACTGCTCCCCCTGCTCAGAATCAGTCCTTTCGGAGTGACAAAGGCGTTGGAGAGAAAAAACAGGCCTGCTGGCAGTTTAACAGAAATGAGTGTACCAGGGGGGTCTTGTGCAGGTTCAAACACTGCTGTTCATATTGCGGCGGAACCTCCCATCCTGAAATCAGATGTTTTAAGAAAACTGGAAATCCCAAGGAACAGTCCAGCCATGTCACCCCAAAGGGAAAGCCACCTAAAACTTCCGACAAGGCTACCAACTCCCATTAAACGGCATGTCCTGACACACCTCCTCAGTAGGTATGACAACCTCGAGGAGGCCCAATTCCTGCTTCATGGTTTTACGTTTGGCTTTCGTATCCCGTCTTCAGCCCCCCCTTCCAATGTCCCGCCCCGTAATCAAAACTCAGTGTTGCGAAACATGGAGGCAGCGCGAGAAAAAATCATGAAGGAAGTATCCTTGGGACGGGTCGGGGGCCCTTTCAAAGATCCACCTACCCATAATCTGGTTTGCTCGCCGTTAGGATTAGTTGCGAAAAAAGAGGAAGTAAATTCCGTCTGATTCATAATCTATCAAGCCCCCCAGGGTTATCTGTCAATGATAAGCTAGACCCAGACCTGTGCTCGGTACGGTATACCAAGTTTGACACGGCCATTGAAAAATTGCAGGCACAGGGGGAAGGAGCATTAATGGCCAAAGCTGATATTGAGTCGGCTTTTAGGTTACTGCCTGTTCACCCAGAAGATACCAGGTTCTTGGGTTTCACGTTTGATGGTAACTACTTCATAGACTTATGCATGCCTATGGGGTGTTCTATTGCCTGTGCAGTTTTCGAGACGTTTGCGAGGTTCCTGGAATGGGCGGTGGAGCAGTTCCTGACCTCAGACAAATCGCATGCAGTAGTCCATTACTTGGATGATTTTTTATTCATGGGTCCCGAGGGTTCCCAGTCTTGCAGGAAGGCCCTTCTGGGCTTCCAGCATTTGGCTGGGGCGCTGGGGGTGCCATTGGCGGCGGAAAAAACCGAAGGCCCGACTACATGTTTGACCTTTTTGGGAATTTAAATTGATACTACAACAGGTGTGTGCAGGTTGCCAAAGACTAAAGTAGATGCCTTCAAGGCCGCAATTGATAGCTGTTTAGGAGCAAGGAAGGTAACCTTACACCAGTTACAGGTTCTTTTGGGTCAACTGAACTTTGCCCTGCGGGTCATACCAATGGGCAGGGCTTTCTCCAGGAGTATAGCGAGGGCAATGTCCGGGCTGTGGGCAAAGCACCACAGGGTGAGGCTTTCAGCCGAGGTGAGAGAGGACCTACTGATTTGGAAATGTTTTTTGCAGGATTTCAATGGCACAGTGTTGTGGCGGGCAGCCAGCACCTCAAATGCGGACCTTGAGCTATTCACTGATGCTGCAGGGAGTATTGGCTTCGGGGCGATCTTGGGCCCAAAATGGTGCATGCAGCATTGGCCAGACGAATGGATAGAGCGAGGTCTGACCCATAACATTTCTTTTCTAGAGTTGTTCCCCATAGTGGTAGCTTTGCACTTGTGGGGGGATATGCTCGCAAACAGGCGCATTGTATTCTGGTCGGACAGCATGTCAGTGGTCATGGTGATTAATAACCAGAGAGCAACCTGCCCTTGGGTACTCAGGCTATTGAAAGAGTTAGTATTGCAGTGCCTGAGCCACAATGTCCAATTCACTGCTAGACATGTTCCAGGTGTAGAGAACAAAGCGGCTGATGCATTGTCTCGTTTTAAGTTGACAGAATTCCGGGAGCATTGGCCGCAAGCGGAGACGACAATGACAGCCTTCCCAGCGGAGCTATGGAAGTTTGGTGCCCCACGGCTGCCGAGTTGATATCTGCATCCTTGGCCCCCAAGACTAAGAGTATGTATCAAAAGTCCTGGGAGTGTTATGCGGCATACTTGAGGGGAGCGGGCCTAGTGGACGCCATTGTGCCGCAGAGCGTGTTAGGTTTCATAGTACAACAAAAAGAGAAAGGGAAATCAGTGGCATTCATGAAAAGACAGTTGTCGGCATTGGCATTCTATGCAGGTCTACAGGGAGTTTCTGACCCGACAAAGGATCAGAGGGTAAGAAGAGCAATGAGAGGTTGGGAACGCTTGACACCAGGGGAAAAAGATTCCAGAAGACCCATAGACGTAGGGAAGTTGGTTAAAATCTTGGAGGCACTGCCGTTCGTTTGTTTTTCCCCCTATGAGACGCAATTATTCCGGGTGGCCTATGCCTTAGCCTTTTGCGGAGCATTGTGGATCTCAGAATTACTCCCAGCGTCCAAGACAGATAGTGAGGGGGGCCTAAGGTGCTCGGACATAATTGAGTCCGAAGGTGTCCTGAGACTTAGAGTTCGTAGATCGAAGACGGACCCTTTGAGTAAAGGGACTTGGTTACAATTGGGTAGAGTAGAGGGGGAGCCCTTCTGTCCAGTTAACCTACTGAGGGGATTCATCCAAGTCAGGCCTCAGGGAGCGGAGGATAGACTGTTAATTCACGAGAGTGGTCTACCTCTTACCAGGTTTCAGTTCACACGAGTAGTTAAAATGACCCTGGCAAGGATCGGAGTTGATCCTACCGACTTTACATCCCATTCTTTCCGAATTGGAGCAGCGACAACAGCTGCTGGCTTAGGCCTGCCCGAACAGGTAATCAAGAGATTAGGTCGCTGGAAATCAGCATGTTATGAACGTTATGTCCGCCCGCAATTAGTCTAGCAAATCTGTTTCTCTAATTTTCGTCCCCTTCTGATTAGATTCATTCTCACCGTATCTCTTAATGTTTACTATAGGTACCTCCCCTAAGAGAATCCAAATATGTTGGTGTGGCCACTCCTTCATTCGCAGGGCGGGGGCGCACTTCGAAAAGACACTCAAAGACAGGGTGACCATGATGCATGGTTGTGATCATCATTGGGTAGGCATAGGCGGGCAGCGCCTAACAGACGTCCCTAGTGATGTTAAGGCGGCTTTGGCCAGAGGCATGCCTTATCCGGATGTATTCGTGTTGCACTGCGGAGGCAACGATATGATTCCGGGCGGAAAGAGAGGAGTGAAGGAGTCCTTGTTCTCTACTCTAGCAGCGGTCAAAAGCATTTTTTCGGAAGCCATAGTACTGTGGTCAGAAGTCATCCCGAGGCTCGTTTGGGCGCGGGCGCACCTATGAAAGCAGTGAACAAATCTATTAAAAGGTTGAACCAGTCGGTGGCGGAAATCCTCCAAAAATCTAGTATTAGAACTATTCGTCACAAGTTGATACAAACGACCAGGCCGGAGTTATACGCGGAGGATGGAGTGCACCTTTCTGAGGCGGGCACTGAGATATTTATAGAAACAGTCCTAGGGGCCATCTCCGAAGCTCTCGAGCGCGGGGGGGGAGGTCGAGTCCGCCAGTAAGCGCCTCGCCCTGTGGCGGGGTTCCGGACAAGAATACCACGGGTACTTCTTGTCTAGTGACAGTTTTACCTCTGAACAGGTTTGCTAAATCATTCTGGACTCTGGGCTGGCGGGAGAGTTGGGGCTGACCTGCTGGTGGCCTTGGCTCTTCAGCCCTACCCCGGAGGCCGCTGGTTGCCCAAGTGGGGGCACATTACTCACCTGCGGCTCTGTTGACCGGAAGGGGGTTAACGTAAAGAGAGCAGGTGATCTGGGTTGCGGCCTGCTGGCGCAACCCTGAAGTCAAATCAAAGGCCCATTGGAGAATGGGCGGTAAATGAGTGTATATTCTATATAAGTGCAAGTTTATTCTTAAATACTGTGATGGAATATTTTACTAATAAATAAAGAAATGGGTGGGTCAATGAAGTAATTGACCTTTGAACTTAATTTTTAATAAACAAGCACACTGCAGAAAATCAAGCATGACTCCTGAGTTTGATGTTGAATTGGGGCCTCGTAAAGCATGCAGTAGGGAGGGGGGAGAATGCACTTTGTATGCCATCTATATAGAATTCCACAATTGCTCAGTGCCCATGGCACTGAAAGGGACTGCTTTCTCCGTGAGAAACGACACTGTGCTTGGTAGAATGTTGTCGTTTATAGAATAAGAACCCGAAGTCCCAACTGGGCTCTCCAACTGTCCATGTTGTAAGCTGCAGTGAACAGAAGCAAAACGTAAATTTAAATTGTAGAGGACTGGATGTGGAAGACTGACTGAAAGTCCCTATTGGTAAGTCTAGTTTCATAAAATATTTTACCAAAAACAACAGCTCTTGGCTAACGTAAGTTTTTGTCAATTAACTATTGCACATTTTCCCATCTGCATTCTCTGTTCACTTTATAGCAAATATCTTCATATTTTCAGGAAACTCAGAAGAATATCTAGCAAACCTCTTGCAGACAATCTCACGCAGAGCGAGTTAAAACCCCAGGCCATCCCAGCTGCTGATCTCTTCCTCCCACTTATTTACAAACCTTATTGCTTTCTCAGGAAGTGCTATTGACCACATTACCTGTGCAGACATGCCGAAGGAAGAGCTTGACTGGGTTGGTGCTGAGTAAGTGAAAAGAGACTCTGAACTCAATAAAAATGTTTTGAACAAATTAGTTTTATTAAAGCAGTGCACTACAATACTGATCTCAATTTACCTCTTGCATCATGATACACAAAAACTACAAACATAATACAAACTCCTTAATACTTGTGCGTTTACGTGAAGGTGATTGGAGAATCATCAACCCACCGTTGTTGCAACCATTGTGTGACTGTGAACTGATTAGCCCTACCTCTAACATATGATGATCAGATCACCAGAGATGGTAACCTCTCAAAGACAGGAGGGTCAATGTTAATCGTAGGTTTAGGGTCATCTACAAAGCCTACCACAATGTCTAATTTACCTATACACATTCCCTACAGTCATCAAGGCATTTGCAGTGGGATCTCCCTAAGCATTTTTTTTCATCCAAACTTAAGCTCAAAACTATAATCTTTTGTACAGTCATAGAATACTGCAACAGTGAGTCCGTATAAGTGTGTGGAAATGTGACTAATATATTGCAAAGAATGTGAGTTATAAAACCGCTCTGATTCATTCCAATACCAAAATACACATCATAATCATATACAAAGATTTTTAGAAGGTACAGAGACCTCGATCTACTGACTGCCCCTCCTCCACAACTTTCGGTAGCATCCCCGTAGTGGGAAAGGCTTCTTTAGAGGCTCTGTACAGGGACTTCAACTATCTCGAAGAGGTCCTGTAAGGGATATCCCTTGCAATATACAAAAATGCAATGCATGTACACATTGGTCAGTTGGTCTTTCCTAAGAAAGGCGCCTCTAATAAGGCGATCCAAAGATTTTGAATCTCAAATGATCCTGCTTCCAAAGACGTTTAAGGGTTTCAGCAATTGAATAGGAGGCACACGTTTCTAAATGGAAATACATCTGTTTGTATTTGCAGCAGGCAAGTACCACTGTGATGATCTCCTGCCTCTTTGGAACGATAGATCCAGCGCCTTGATGGGTGACTGTAGAGACTCGTCCATCATTCTTTCGATAAATGTTGACTGTAGGTAAGAAGTGGTCTATTGGTTCATCAACAATGCACGGGAGAGCAAAGCAAAACGCAAATTGGTACAAATCATAACTGGCAGGATATTTCCTGCCAATTTTCCAAATTGCAGAGTCAGGAACGAGATGTACTTGATTACCTTTGTCTAAGGCATTGTGTCCATATAGAGGTTTTCGGAGAAGGGATGTTGCAAAGCCAGGGTCTTTGTGTCGCAAAATGTCTGTCACTATCAGATATGCAGCCTGCCAGGGCCAGTTGTGAAGTTTTGATGGCATTTCAACTACACTTTCAACCTCGAATGTCTTTATCATCAAACATCACACAATGGATATTTGGGAATTAAATTGAAATTACACGTGGATTTGACAGTACATTTTTACACGCATCATTTCCTATTATTTATGTTGTTGGCCCCCGTGTTTTTTTCTCAGGCTGCCATGAACCTTTCTACAAGTGTAAATAATGTACCTGAGTTAATGACGCTGATTAGAAGAGGAAACCTTTATGCCATTTTCAATAAGATGCAGCTGGGCACCCCGTATGCCCCTGTGTGGGAAAATGTTTCCTCTGCATGATATTAGAAACGTACATTCAAGTGAAAAACCTCTGTGCAACTAGCAAATTGTTTTTGCCAGTGAATTCATTAGCTGCCTAATACCCTATGCTGTGATTGCCTATAGTAGGGTGACATGACATGGTTCATTAACAGTTAGTGGATTTAATAAGGCAGTGGATCTGGGAAAGGGGTGTGGCCGAAGAAGGTCTACTAGGCATAATGTACCAGAGGTGTGGCTCATGTAATTATGAGTGTGCATAAAACGTGTGAAGTGGACATCTGTGCTTGAGCACAGCATGCCATTTGGCCACTATTTGGATGGCTCTGACTATGACTATGTTTTATGTAGGTGCGTCCAAATACTCTACACCACTTCAAACACATACACCCAAAGTATGACAGCTCTATTGTCTTTGCAATTGTTTGCTAGTACTGCTCTTTAATTCATATCTGATAAATGAATAATAACTTCAGTTTTTCCATTCACTTTGATTAACTTTGCAATCTACCTCTATGCAGTAGGCATTTACGCAATTTCACTCTACACATCCCTCTCAAGTTTTCCCAATTGAGTGTCTTACACTTATCTCCTTACTCTCCAACTCTGTTTTTTCACGCTCATCTTCTACATACTTTCATTCCACTCATGTTTTTCTTTTTTAGGTTCTGGGCTTTGACAGCTCAGCTGTATTGATATACACTGCTAACAAAAACATAGAGTTGGATGTGGGTCACCTCATTCAACCATTGGCTTTTACGACCAGCCTCGTTCAGTCATTTGCTTGAGCATTTATCCTTCAAATCCTGCTTCATCCCAGTGGTGTGTTCGCCTCCCACTTAATGATATTCGTTTTGTGAGTGTATCTTTCTGCCTCCACTGAAGCGTTTTACAGAGCCCTCAGTCCTCGCCTGCCAGCTCCCTTCCATGCGCATTGTTCTGATGTGCTAATACTGCATGTGGCTTCAACAATGCTTGTTCACCATGGCATTATCTCTCTTTCTCTCTCTCTCTCTCTCTCTCTCTCTCTCTCTCTCTCTCTCTCTCTCACACACAGACACACACACACACTCACCTCTTTGTCCCCCTATCTTTTGTGGTTCTCTCTTACTTCGCTCCTACTTTCTAGTTCTCTTTTACTTTGGAACTCTTACTCTGACTTTTGCTACCGGCTCCTTCACACACTTTCCCATAGAAGCAAAGTTACTATTGCCAATATGTGCCATCGATCTACACAGATGAAAAGAATGGATAAGCATGTAGTCTCAACATCTTAATGACTCAGTGGTACACTCTGTGAGAAACACGTTCTCATTTCAGCCTCAACACGTGGACTGTCAATCATGCCAGATAGTAAACACCAATCCACAAACTGAACTCACCAAGACACTTAGGGCTTAATTACGAGTCTGGGGGTCCCGACTGCCCTATTACAATAGGGGCAGTCGTACCGCTATTGCCCCGCGGCAGCTGCAGGGAACAGCCGTTTTCTGGTAGTGTTGTGGCTGTCAGGAGGCAGCATTGCTTGGCTGAACCGTCGCGATCCTACCAAGCATATTACAATTTTCCTCCCCACTAGAGTTTTCATGATGGTTCCACTGCCATGAAAACTGTGGGGGAGAAGAAACGTAGGGCCCCCTTGTGCCTCTGTGCCATGTGGATGCACACAGGGGGGCACACCAGTTCTTGCACTGCATGGACTTTGCAGTCCATGACATGCAGGAACTCTTTTTGGCGTTCCCATTGCGGTGCCATTTTCAGGGCACACCATGGGAAAGTCAAAAAAAAAACCCTGGAAGGTGGTTTGGCCACAGCTTGGGTGGTGGGGCGGCGGGGTGGACCCGGCGCCACACCGCCAAAGTCATAACCAGGCCCTTGGAGGTAACTAAGTTTACAGTATGCGTTATATAAGAATCATATGTTGAATGAAACACAAAACTACAGAAACATCTCAGATGAGAAAATACTCGTAGGAAACAGGGGCACATATTTGCAACAAAAACTAAAACCTGTGAACTGTATTAGTGACTGCACCACACCCTTGATATACCTTAAGGTTTCTTTGACCCTTATTTTAATGATTGGTGTACAGCCTCTTTAGGTTTTTACAGCTTTTTAATTTTCACAAACTGTTCTTTTTGCTTTTCAGAACCAAAATCTCAAAACCTGAGATATCCAGACTTGTAGTGTGCCTGTTTTATGTGCACCAGATTGTGCCTGTTAAAAACTGTGCAGGCAAAAGCCTGCAATGTGCGCAATCATCCTAGCAGTTACAATGTTACAATCCTCATTTGGGTGCAAACATAGGTTAGCACCCACACCCAGCTTCTTGACTCATTTGTTACGAGGTCCTATGTAATATTAAGAAACCTTGTGTTCTTAATGATAAATACTGGAGGTCAGATAGGAGAGCAGATACAATGATTTCTAAACCAACACATCGCTTCGCAAAGTAAGAAAACAGCGATTAGAGCCTGTGTTTGCTGGTTGAAGCCGCCAATCATGCCACCTTTAAAGTTGTCCAAGCACAGGTGCAAAATGCTGAGCTAGACCTGGACTTTTAGCTCACATTCCTTTCCAATTTAGCAGACGCTTTTTTTTTATTAAGGTAAACATTTATATAGTGCGTAACTCTAGTGGCTTTGGCATCTGAGAAAATAGCTTGTATTTCTCCACTAGGTATTCTTTTCATGCTTAAACCTGGATAGCACGTGAATGGTAAATATGTCTCGAGAAAATGGTGATAAATAACACAACTGACAAAATGGTGTTTGGCAGTCGTGTAGCAGGGCAAGCAAGAGCTTGCAGTGATGTTGCAAAGCAGTCTGTGAACGTAAAAGGAAAATATAAGGGCGGTGATGCATGATTTATGCAATTTGCCCTTGGAGCACGGGTGGATCTCTGGTACACAAACTACTTATGCAAGCAGTTTTCTTATTAATGAGTCAGTACATACTTGGATTTGCAATAGCACATGGAGAAACATTTTAAGACAATGAAAGTTCACAATATTCAGTCTAAAAAAAATGATAGTATATGTACAATGTGTAATGAAATACTTTTAAGGTACCCAGCCCGAAAAGCGTCACATGGCTCACAAGTCAAGTCAGACAGCTCAAGTTAATACAACAGCACAATGTGTCTTTCTTCAAGACTCAAAACAAAAGAACCGAGCGTCTGGGGGTTCTTTTGGGGCATTGTTAGGTGACTCTTCCATTGGAAGACTTGCTTGGCTGTCTTTTGGTTGCTGAGTGTATGTGGATTCCCAATCTAAAATTCTCATTGCCTGGACAGATGGAGCGGACCACCGCTTGCCCCTGTTGACAGTCATCAAACGGTGAGACTGCTGGGAAACCGTGAAAATACCTGGTAGGAAAGTGATGCTGAAAGTTACAGCAGGAAAGGTCAAAGAGGCAACACCTATCCGAAAGTGCTTGAATTGTCAGCAGGCAGATCTCATCTGATCAAATGTAAGCTCTTTAATTGACTTTGTAAATAAGCAGAAACAGGTAAGATGAAGGAATATATTTTAGTAGCAGCTTCTCGGTTAGCAAACTCTCGTCTACAATATCTTCTTCTAATCATTTGAAGCGCTTAAGCACGTGTAATTTGAAAGTAGTCTACAGTCAAGTTCTTCAATCAGGTGCCACTGGGTGTTGAATGAGGCCTGGTTACATTTCAACAACCCTGTGCACGCAATAAACATATTGTTTATAGCTGAGTCTGTCACTACAAGACCAGCGGTGTCCTGGTTCAAATAGCAGATTCATTAACTGACAACTCATTACGTAATTGAACATTCAGTTTTTGCTCTTGACAAGTGTCTATTCTACAACTACCATTCAAAAAGAGAGAAGGGTGGGAGAAAAAATGGACACAATCATGCACTTTAGAGTACACTTATTATTCTAGAGACAGGTAATGAATGGATTAGTAGAAAAGAAGTATGTGAACCAAGGGTCTGCAAGGATGGAGAGGCGATATGCTAAGTTGTTAACCTAAAGTGGTGCTGGTGTCTGTAGTGGTTGATCTAAATGTCTCTTCTGCAAAACAGTACCACGTGACTGAGCAGGTGAACGAACATTCGCTTCACATTCTTCGGTTGTTAAGACACATCGTGCTGGGATGCCCTGCATATTGAGCAAGCAGAAAATGACTACAGAGACAAAAGCCCAGAATCAGAAACCAATGTTACAAGGGTAAACTTTTTTCCAGTCTTGTAGTCGTGGGCATTGGTTTTACAGCTAGTTAAGCATGTACTCTCATCGAGGCAGCCCTGCATATAGGTGAAAGCTTAACCAAGCAGACTGTGGAAGAAAAATATGGGAACTGCGAGGAGTGTAACGAGACAGGGTTAACGAGTGGGAGGAGGGAGCCAGACAGAAGGCAGCTTAAAGAAGAAAATAATATGTCAACATTTTGTTGGTCTTTAACCTAAAGGTAACTGTATATAAAATGTAATGCACGCAGCGTAATGGAAAATGCCACATATCTTATGTTAAACTTAAAATACATTTATGTTTAATCCGTGCATTGTCACAGGGTCACATATCAGGTGATGGCAGCTGCCAGGTGTTCCTTTCTAACTTAGGTTTTTCTTTTCCTGTTGCTACAGATGGGACTTTGTCAACCCAGACCTCCTGTGAGCTTCACAGCTTGATTTGTCGAATCCAGCTGCTAGTCGTTACAGTCTCACACGTGGGCATTTTTAGCCACGTCGAATACATGCTCCACAAACTGTATCACTTGCCCTCCTGTCAGACTTGATGCAACAGTGCCTAGTGGGAGCCAGGGAGGCATGCTTGACGATAACTCCAGTGTAGCCTGCCCTGACACATGTAAACGGGTTCTACAGCAGCCCAGCCCTAACCTCTCCCTCTCTTCAGACTGCTGGGCAGTATCACTGTTTTATGGAGTCAAGCTGGATAACATTCTAGCAGATTAATCACCAGGTTGATTTTCTATAGATTAGCTAGAATAAAGGATGGAATTTGGCGAGCTCAGAAGAACTGAGTTGTAGCCAACATCACAGGTATAGGAAACACATAGTAGAATATGCTGTACCAATGTGCAAAAAGATTTGAAAGAATGCCTTTTCTCATAATCTTTTGAAAAGGTGGTAGTTTATTTTCTAACCGCATCATTCCTCAGAACACTTTGCCACCCCTGGGGTTGTCCCCCCATCTATGCAGCCCTCGAGCACGCGCCATAATGTACTTTTTGGTCCCTGAGAAAATGTTTGTGAGCACACATGTATTAGACAGAGATGACGGTCAGGCTGGCTTTGCAGACATATATGTACCTGCACTGTATAGTGGTTCTCTTTCTTTTACACTTTACAATCACGTCCTGTTTTGACTTTGAAAAAAAGAAAATTACCACGAGGCACTCATACTTTGCAATATATTACCACTTCGATATGCCACATTTCCAAAGGAATTCATTACTGCACCTGCCTTGAACAGGATTTCTCGACAGAACCAGTGCAAGTGCTATACATGTTTTGCAAAATGTCTTAAAATGTAGTTGCAACACTCATTCTTCTGTAACAAAGTTTCTCTGTTTGTCATTTGGGCTGAAAATTAATCGATCATCCAGTAAAACCTATGTCTTAGTTATTGATACTGGTATGCTCATTTTTTCGGTGAGTTTTTTAGCTGTATAGTGCTATATGTGAAGGTTGATAACAAATAAGGCAGCAAATTAAACGTTTTTGTTGTTTAATAAAAAATGTGAGCTTCGGATCTTCTGACTAGGTCTGTGAGCTCAATGTAGCGGGACTCAAGCTCGCAAGGCCCTCATCAGAGGATAATTCTCTGGTACTTTGCTTGCTGTGAAGCACTTGTGCTTTCGACTGTGTTACATTTCCGGGCCTTCCAGGTGCGTCTGCAGGTTCATTAGCTGATTGAGTAGCAGCTTGTTCTCTCCTTTGAGATGGGCGATTGTCAGCTCGACTGTACTCTTGTTCATTAAAGTCAAGTTGCTTGGCACTGCAAAAAGGAGCATAGTATTCGGTCATCTCTTCAAACTGGGTTCCATCCACTTTGTAGTACTTTTTCTTCACCTCCAAGATTTCATTGAATCTAAATCCCCAATAGATTTCTCGGGGTAAGTAGGATGTTCTGGACTGGTGTGAAGTTCCAGTTGAGTCTCCAGTGTAGACAAAAGTGACCAAAACCTCAAAGCAGCCTGTAGCCAGAGCTTTCCTGTCCATGCTATATAATGGACTTTCACGGTCTATTTTATGCACAACAGTCACTGGTGCCACTAGAATGACCTTATCATTGACTAGCTTAAGGTCCTTGTACTCCATTGCAATTCTCTTCGTATGATCTTCCTTGTACTGGAGAAGTTGGGCTCTTACAGTTCCTTCCACTACATGGTGTGATCGAAAATCCCCAATGCGCCACATGAGACAAAGCTTACCATCCCTGATGCTTACAATAGCATAGTAACTGAAGCGTATCGTTTGTGCTCTCTTCCGGGCAGTAGCCATTTTAGCCATTGCCGCCCCAATGATAAAAGTATCGATGATGCAACTTAAAACAGATTGGAGAGTCACTAAGATGATTGCAGCCGAACACTCTTCTGTCACACAGCGGTTACCATAGCCAATGGTGGTTTGTGTTTCAAGAGAGAATAAAAATGCTCCACTGAATGTACGGACATTGTCTACACAAGGTATATTGTCTTCCCGGTTTAAGTCACCATGCTGCAGAGCGATGATCCAGAAAATAAAACCGAAGATCAACCAGGACAAAATGTATGATAAAGAGAAAATGACAAGCATGTGGCGCCATTTTATGTCCACCAGTGTAGTGAAAATGTCAGCCACGTAACTCTCCCATTCTCCAAAGATATGCTTGAAGTACACATTGCAGCTCCCATCCTTTTGAAGGAATCGCTTCTGAAATGTTCGTCTGGATACTGTGCTTTCATAATCGGTGCTATAACCATAGGTACTAATGCTTCTGTTCATCATGATACCGCCCACCCTGGAGCGTGTCAAGAAGGCTTGGCGTCAGCGAATATTAGGATGAGTCTTCCTGCTTTAAAAAAATCTAAAGACAAAAAAGTTAAAGAGTGTTTAATTGTTTGATATTGATGCATTATTAGAGTGCTTAAATTGTAATGAACACGTGCAGGAAAGTCAGTTTTCAAAATTGAGGACATTGAAATAAGAAGAGAACATAGGATAGTACAAGGACGATGCAAATGGGCTGATGACATAATAAGCTGATTTCTTGTTTGTCAAGGAGCTTTCCAGATTATAAACAATCACTTCGAGAGGAAAACAGTTCAAAGCATGCATGCATCTATAATAGCAACGTAAGCTCATTGACCAGTGGTCACTTGAGATATTTCTCACTGTTAATGCCCAGGAAAGTGATTACACAAATACCTTTCAGCGAATGTATGACTTATGCAATATCGGACTGAAAATAACCATTGTAATTTGGGAGACATAAGCTGCGTTAGAATTCCTTGGAATCTATAAATGAAGGAAACTTAAAGCCTTTTTTATGAACAATGGGGTAATTTACAGGTGGATGGGTGGATGGAAGCATTAGGCCCATGATGGAAAAATGTTAGACCCATAATGTGTTAGACCATAATGGAAAAGTGGGATCCCAATACAAAGTGCATTACATAACTGTTCTCTAAAGTTGCTCCATTCCTCACATTCTCCATATAATCCCCTGTATTCCTGATTTCAGCTATCTCCCCGCTCACATTCTGTTGTTCCTGTTTGTTCACAGTACATTTTTGTCATGAATGACATATAATTATACAAAGTGGTGGAATGGAGTAATTTCAATAATTTTGCCTAAAAAGTATAATGCAAAGGTCCTGAAATTTCAACCTCCTTCTGACATCCAAACACACTCATGTTAAAAAGGTACAACAGAGTACACATACCTATGCATGTCATCATCGAGCACACTTTTCACATCCTAAACTCCAACTTCACATGCCTTGACCATGCATTGATGGTATCCTAGCCCTCTGGATGTTGGGGGCAACATTTTTGTAGCTGTTTGCATGCGACTGGGCTTCCATATAGACTTTTTCTGTGAACTTTGGCAACATGCATCCTCACGCGATAGGACATAGAACAGAGTTTTGGGTCTGCAGATGTGCAACCAACTAGCTACTAGGGGTATGCAAAATGTACGTACTTATGGTTTGCTTAATTATGCAAATTTTCTGAAAAATCATGTGAAATTCAAATCTGACATATTAGTGCTATATTTTATCATGTAATGTGTTCTCACATTCATCTTGGATGGAGTACCCATTTTGTGCTAAAAAAAGAGCACAAAGCACGAAAGTGCTGTGAACAACAATCAATTGTGTTCTGTATGTTCATATTGATCACATGCTCCCACATTACTATTGTTACAAAAAGAGACTTGAGATTATGCACTTTGGTGTAATAGCGAATGTTGTACTTGGCCCTCTCTTTAGGGTCATATTCAAAAGACTTTGTCTTCAACCTGTCTGCCTTCAGAATTTCGTTTTTGTTGGCTTTAGGACTCTGTGCACTTTACCACTGCTAACCAGTGCTACAGTGCTGGGGCTCCTTCCTTAAAACATGGCAAAACTGGCCTAAACCTGACTGGCACATTTAAATTCCTTATAAATCGTTAGTAAAGTGTTAAAGCCCGTACCCAGGGTCTAAAAATTAAATGTTACTAGTAGCCTGCAGCATTTATTGTGCCAACCTCATAAGTAGCTTTTCAAACCATAGCTCAGGCTTGCCATTGCAGCCTGAGTGCAGCTTTAAACTGCCAATTTGATCTTCCTAAATAGCCCTTTTGCCAGGTCTAAAACTCCCTTTTTAATACATATGTCACTCTAAGATTGGCCCTAAACAGCACATAGGGGCAGTGCATTTCAAAAGGTGGGCATGTGCTTTTGAGTTTTACCCATGTCCTGGTAGTGTAAAACTCCTGAATTCTTGTTCACTACTGTACGGCCTTCTTCTCCCATAGCATAACACTGGGCTGCCCTATTACATTTAATACGTGATTATTACCTTTGTTGGGAAATGTTGAAATGCCATGGTTGCTCTCTAATGAATTGTAATTTAAAATAATCTTTAATGGTAAAGTCAGATTTGAATTCTGAAAATTATACTTTTATAAAATTGTGTTTATCTTGTCCTAGCCATTTGGTGAATGCGACCTGTGTCCTGGGTCACATGAATATGACTAGAGTGGAAGTTGACCTTTGTGTATTCCTCCTAGAAAGTGAGGACTGTGACTAGAGTGGCTGTTGACCTTTGTGCATTCATCCCAGTGAGACAAGGGGGGAATATATGTTGGCAGGATGGCTCATGGGAACTGACATGTTCCCTGCCCTACTTATATTTCAGCTCTGCTGCATCAGCACACACACAAAACGTAGCTCTAGTGTTTTGTCAACCCAGACCCCTTGGAGTCTGGGCAGGGAGGAAGGGATTTCCGGTATAAAATCAGGCCCTGAGATCCACTCTTCGGTTCACTTCTGAACCGGTGAAGAATACTCAGAAGGCCTGTCCTGTACTTCAGAGGACTGCCCAGCTTCTTGAGGCCTGCGTTGCACTTCAGAGATCTGCCCTGCTACTGGAGGTGGAGGAATGCCTTGCTGCTTGAACCCAGGACTACCAACATGACTCCAAGGGCTACTTGGCTGGCCTCCTGTTCAGAGATACAAGGACACAAAAAGCTCCAACAACTTGAAACCTACAGCTGGACCATGACTGAAGTGAGTCATGCATTCCCCCTAGTCCTGGATCCCTGGAAGTTGTGCTAAAAGTGCCCAAACAGCCTAAAACCAAAACTTGAGACTCAAGAAAAATTTCTGCCAAAAAGTGTCCAGTGAAGTAAGTGGAGACTGATACCTAATTGCTCACTGAAATACCCAAGGTGCATCTCCAATCAGCCTGACTACGGAGTAGTTCCCCTTTTGTTTTTTTCAGTGAATTGCTAAGTTTTGTAAAATTTTATTTCCAAATTATGATGTTCATGTTAGCATTTAAAGAACCTTGGAAATTCACTGAAAAACCAAAGGCTACAGGGACGTTATTGTTAGAAAATGGAATTTAAAAAACCTTTGTAATTCACTGAAAAAACAAAGGTTACAGGGACGTTATAATTAGGCTCAGGTTTCACTCAATCAAAGCCAGTGAAAGTCAGCCATTATAGTTATTGAGCTAACTATAACTCACGCCCCTTCAATGCCTGCTTATGACCTCACATATTACGTCACTCATGACATGGTCAGTGACATCACTGATGATATCACTCATGACATGTCAAATGACATCACTGATGACATCATCCAGTGACTGAGTTGTTTTAAAACATGTACGTATGTTAAATATGTATACCAAGGTGTATTGATGAATCAGTGAGTGTATGAGTGCCTGTTTGGATGATTCAATGGGTGAGTGACTGACTGTATCAGTGAATAATTAGGTGGGTCAGTGAATGTATGGGTGAGCTACTGATTGTGTGAATATCTGTATTAGTCTGTCAGCTGGTGTCTAAGTGAAGTACAAGTGTGTGAGTGGGTACATAAATTTCTGTATGGTTGAATGATTGGTTGCCTGTGTACCTCTATGGATGTCTGATTGTCTGTGTGGGAGGTGAGGGAGTGTGTGACTGCCTGTATGGATGAGTGAGTTGGTGAGTCAGTGGTTGTATGGGTTAGTGAGTGCATGTGTGAGAGACTGTTTGAGTGAGTGGGTGTGTGTATGGCTGTGTCGGTGAATGAGTGTATGTGTCAGTGGTACATGGATGAGTTAATGTGTATGTGAAAGGCCGTATAGGTGAATGATGTGGTTTGTGAGTGAATGTCAGTGTTAGGTAATAAATACCAACAATTAAATAAATGGTATTAAATAATTCTTAATTATGTATTACCTAATTTACTTCCCATCCTATCCCACTACAAATTCAGCTATGTGCTATGACACTTAAATAACTAATTAAGATTTCATAACAAATTCTTAATAACTTAATATGACAAGCTACATTTTAACCTTTATATAAAATATAAACAATAGTAAGACATAAAATTATGTTATCAATTAAAATGCATTTAAATTACTAGAATATGTGGATTTTTAAAGTGCACGGCTCCCCGTAGGCTTCCCACCCCTTGCTAAGACAAAGCATTGCTTTAGAACTTGTGGAGAAACATAGGGGGGCTATTAATGTGAATATAGACATTTTTGCTGTTTTCTGAACTGTGATTTGTTATTTAGGAATCTTAATTCTATAGGGAATGTGTTCCAAAGTTTGGGGATGGGATACGATGAGATAGGAAAAGGACCTACTTCCCCATCTGGCCTTGTGAATCCTAGGTACCTTCAAGAATCAACCCATAGAGGATCTTAAAGCCGTACTGGGGGATTAGGGGGTCAAGAATGCCCTTAACATAGTGGGTCCTTTTGTGCTTAGATCTCTATGCGCCAGACAGAGGGCCTGTTTATGAATAATACCAGTCCGACTGCCCGACGGCCATGGCGGCGGTCTCAAGAAGAACGCCACCCCCACTGTATTATGATGTTCCTGGTGGGCTGGTGATGGTTTTCTGATAGCGGAGCCTATTCTTTCATATGTGTCAATGCAGGAGTGTGTTTTTCAATTGCAGTGTACACATATACCCGACACATATGGCCAAATACCTGCTACGAGTACTTTCACTTTGCTGGAGTCTAGACCATATGTGCCCAGTCCAATCAATGGGTAAGTAGCATAAAACTGGCTTACCTGGATTTCGGCGCCAGCAGGGATGTATTTTTTCGGGGTCAAGATACTGTTGTGAAGGGGAGTCCTGGTGGAAGGGATCCACGTCGGTGACTCAAGGGAGGAAATGGAAATGGGTGAATATGCACCCTAAATCCTTGGATTCTGCTGACTCAAACAGCCAGTCCCATCGCTACGGTCGACTTGTCAGAAAGCCAACTCGTAATTTAGATGGTGGTGAACTTCTCTGTACTACCCTATGACAGCTGCTTTTCCCTGAATGGCGAGGAGGTGGTCGGTGAATGGCTGGCAGTGTCAATGATGCTCCAGTAGTCTTTCATTCAGCAAGCCACCAAACTAATAATACCGTCGGCGTATTGCGTAGTCAGTGGCGGTGAATCCAACGCCACCCCAAAGCTGGTTGAAGACCACCAAACTCATAACCAGGCTCAGAATGTTTTAAATTGTATCCTATCTTCAATGGGGAGCCAGTGCAGAGAAGCTACAGCACTGTTTGCTGAGGCAAATTGTATGACCTTACATAGGATCCTTGCTGCCACAATTTGGACAACATGGAGACTTTTGATGACATATTTGGCAGAGCCAATGTACAGGGAGTTCCTGTAGTCCAGCCAGGAGAGAACAAGGTATTGGACCACAAATATTCTGACACACACAGGATCATGTCTGAGGGTGCCAAAACAAGTCAACACAAGTATTTTGGCCTGTGTATCCATTGAAAGGGAATTGTCCAGCCACATCCAAGGGCTTTTGATAGTGGGGGAGGGGATGATTGGATTGCCCAAACATTCTGGCCACTCATTGGGTGGTTGGAGGTCAGGTCTGTTCCCCAGAATTATCAGCTTAGTTTTTCCCCATTCAGTTTTAAGCAGCAGCTCTTCAGCTACTTGTATACTTTTTCCAAGTAGGGAGACTACTTTTGGGACTGTGAGCCTTTTTCATGGGTGAGGGAGACAACCAATTGTATGTTGTCAGCATATGATAATATTGACACCCTAAACTCCAGAAAAATATCTGCCAACAGGCACATGTACAGGTTAAAAAGTGTGGGACTGAGGGCAGAACCCTGTGGGACCCCACACTTCAAGGGAAGATGTCAGAGTAGCAAAAATTCTCACACATTTGGAAATGTCTCTCCTCCATAAAAGAGGTGAGCCAATTAAGAGTGGTGCTCTTTATTCTGGCTTCACCAATTCTGTACGTAGGTATCATGTCAACTGTTTCGAACGCTGCACTTAGGTCCAGGAGGATGATAGCAGCTGTTCCTTACTGGTCCAGCAGCATTTTCAATTCCTCTGGTACTGCCAATGGGACAGTTTCCAGACGGTGGTGTGTATGGAATCCCATCTGGGAAGTGTTCAGTGAATGATTTTCTTCAAGGAATGCAGAAAGTGTTTGGGTGACATCCTAGCACCTTGTCTGGGAACGGGGAGATTGGGCTATAGTTCCCTGGGCATGTCGGGTTGAGAATGTAATTATTTAGCAAGGGTTTGACCACCACGTGTTGGAAATAAACAATATTTGTAACCACTATCTTAGTGAAAATGATACTAAATACATTGATATTATTTACAACAATATCACTTACCTCAAAAACAATATTCTTGTCAATAACATCTGTTCATGATGATATTTGTGTTTCACAATCTTTTAATTCCATTATTTCTGTCTTCTGATATTTTTAAAAAGTCATTCTGTCCAACTGCATTTCTTCAGAGTTTGAAAGTAACCTGAGACTGGAAGCCAATCCACTCTCTACATCAAATCCACAATTCATTGCGGTGTGCCACTACTTTCAACTTTGCCCCATTATGTATGTATGTGTGTAGCCAATTTATAAAGCGCAGGAATCACCCCGAAGGGGTATCTCCATACTGCCAGAGAGCGAGAGTCAAACAGGAACAAAATACCACAGCTTAAACTTTGAATATTCCGTCTTCAGGAGTTTTCCGAAGCAGATGTGGCTGGGGCATTTACGAAGGTCCTCTGGTAGGGTATTCCAGTATTTCAGAGCCAAATAGGGCGCAGTTTTGCCACCAGACCGAATTTTCCTAAAGCAAGGGACCACTAACAGCTCCTTGCCTTCCGAACTGAGCCGCCGATTTCGACAGTAAAATTAAACTTGTCTGCCAGATAGCTTGGGCTCGCACAATATAAAGCTTTATCTGCGAGACAACATAGCTTACATGTAATTCTCTGGCATATGGGGAGCCAATGGAGAAGTTTCAACAATGGTCCAGGGGAGGTACAAGGTGGTTTCTTAAGGGACAGGCGTGCTTCTGGACAATTTGCAATCTGCTAAGAAGTGATCCATTTGCGGCTGCCAGTAAGGCATTGTAGTAGTCCAGGTGACCAATAATCAGAGCCTGAATTAAGGTTCTGCATACAGAGAGGGGCAGCCATGGAAACACTCTATGCAGAAGGCTTAGCGTATGGTAACAGGTCCCTAAAGTGGTCAAAATGTGGTCCTTCATAGATAACTGTGCATCCAGCCGGACCCCTAGGTTTTTTGCCACAGAGGTTGGAGAGGGAGCAGGGCCCATCACTGTTGGCCACCACTCAGGGGACCCGGCGGTTTGTGCAGCGCCAAACAGCAAAATTTCAGTTTTTGACGCATTTAGCTGTAAAAAATGTCCCGTCGTCCACTCTGATATGGCTAACATTTCCCTAGCAAAGCAATGGTCAACTAACTCCATAACTCCACTTTATCAAAAGACAGGAGTAGTTGTGTATCGTCCACATAGGAGAAAGGTATAAAGCCGTACTCCCGGATGACTTAGTAAGGGGAGCCACATAGATACTAAACAGGGTCAGGCTCAAACAAGAGCCCTGGGGCCCCCCCTTAGTGAGCTTCAAGATTTGGGATTGGAAAGGGCCCAGGTTGATGGTCTGAGAGCGCTGATCTAAGAAGTTTACCAACCAATCAAGAACTTGTCCCTGTAGACCGGCCTCTCTCAGTCGCAATATCAGTTTCCGATGAGAGACCGTGTCAAAGGCTGCTGTCAGATCTAATAAGACCAACAACACTGCTTTATTATCATCTAAGGCCAATTTGATAAAATCAGTGACCCCAATGAGAGTTGTCTCTGTGGAATGGTTGGATCTGAACCCAGACTGTGAGGGATCAAGGATGCCATTGCCATCACGATAGTTCAATAATTGGGTATTATTATAACTTTCCACCAACTTGCTCATGAGTTCAAGGAGTGAGATGGGTCCATAATTGGAGAGTACTTCGGCCAGCATCTGATCTTTCTTCTTAATAGGAAGCACTTGGGCAGCCTTCCAATCCAAAGGCAAGTTCCCTTCTCTTAAAGAGGTGTTCAAGATCTTAGCAAAGGAGCGGCCAGGAGAGGAGCAACGAGAGCATACTTATGAGCGGGCATAATATCCAGAGGAGACCAGAATTAGCCTTTTTTAACATGGCTTCCACCTGCGAGACCTGAATGAGATTAAATTGATTCAGGCCTTCACCTAAGCTTTCAATTAGTACAGATACAGGATGAAAAGGCAACACATGATCAATGTTTTGGGGAAATTGATTGTAAATTAGGTTAATTTTGTCATCAAAGTACACCGCTATACTATCGCACAGTTCCTGCGAGGGGATGGTCTGTTTGGCGCATGTAGTAGGATCGGTGAAGGATATCAGAACTTTATAAAGATCCTTTGATGAATTTCCTGCCAGATTAAGTTTAATTATAATATGAACTTTGAGTGCCTTTTTAAAATTCATATGGTAGGTGGAGAGGGCTAGTTTAAGTTTAACTCTTTCACTTTCCAGTTGAGATTTACGCCAAGATTCTTCTAGGCATTTGCCACTCGATTTTTCACTGCATAAGTCAGCAGTGTACCAGTCTTCACTTTTTTTTCACAAGTTACTAAGCTGGTAAGTCACAGGAGCCAACCTATTTATCACCTCACTTAAGGTATCATTAAAGGCACTAAGGGGCATATTATCAAGGGGGTTTATCTCCGCTTTTTTGGCTTTAAAAGCCAAGAAAGCGGAGATAAAATTAACTCCCTATTACCTAGCTGCCGCTAACACCAGTTAGCAACAGCTAGTAGGAGATAGCGACCATCTTAAGCCCCACTTTGCATGTCAGTGATATTTATCACTAATGAGATGCAAAGTGGGCGTGCCAAGATGTGAGCGACTGAAAACAGTCGCTAACATCGCTATCTCCTATTACCAACTTTTGGAGATATTCGCGCTAAGCGGGAATATCTCCAAAAGCTACCACCTGCCCTGAGCAGTTCTTAGCCATGTTATCCAATGGGAGGTGGATAACATGGCTAAGAGCATAGCTTGCTAATGCATGAATATCGCTGACTTTTCAGCGATATTCATGCTTTGCGGCGATTTTTACCGCATTTGCGTTAAACCTTGGTAATACCAAGGTTTATTTGCGGTACAAATCGCCGCAGCGCTGCAGTAAATTTTTGTCTCTAACCAAGCAATAGCGATAATTATCGCTATTGCTTGGTAATATGCCCCTAAGTTTCATGGTGACATCCATATATTAATTAAAAAGTGGTGGGAAGTATATTTTACTACAAGAGTCAAGCGTGACTTTATGCCTGTGCCTTTGAAGAGTGTTCAGGGGACGTCCCATCACTAAGTGTTTGCGGCATCTGTTTATCCGAAAAGGAATCATAAAGTGGTCTGACCACATCAGCGCGCAGGCGGGATCAGCAACCATAAGGGAAGAATTGGTAAATATAATGTCCAGTGTGTGACCAGCTGAATGTGTAGGCCCCGAATTGATCATACCGAAGCCTAGAGTGGATATGTCAGCTAAGAAATTCGCCACCTCTATATTCTCCTTCTCTTTACTATGGATATTGAAATCACCAAGTAACAGTGAGTGTTTAGAAGTGATAATGTGAAGCACAATTTTCTCCACTAATTTTAAGTTGAAATCTTTTAGTGGCCCAGGAGGGGGGGGGCGATAAATAAGAGTGCCCTTTACATTTTCCTGGGGTGTCAGCACAGTTTTAAATATACATATTTCCATAGTGTTATCTGAGATGGAATCAATCACTGTAGCTTGCAGTGCTTTTCTATAGATTATGGCAACCCCCCTACCCACTTTCCCTGGTCTGTCCAACCTAAGATTCTGATAGTTGTCCGGGAGGGCTACAGCAATATCCGGCATGGAGGTGGGTTTTTAGACATGTCTCTTTTTTCTGAGCAGACCAGATCCCAGATTTTGGTTGTGTGTTTAGGCAACAATCGTACGTTAGCCAGGAATCCACTCCAGGAAGGCAGTTGATTAGAATAGTGGGGACTAGATTGACTAGGAGTAGCCCTCTCCTCCTTTGTCAGACTTTCACTGCTTGCATTGGTACCTTGTGTGTCCAATGAATTAGGGGTGCATACGACCATGGAACAGGGATGTGTCTCAGCTGTAAAAGTTGAGAGGACTTGTTGATGAGCCTGGGAACTGTAGCTACCACCAACCGGGCAGAATCTCTGGCTCCTGATGATGAACAGGTGCGGACGGGCGCAGACGGGCTTGCTTTAGGCACACCTTCGGTGAGCCTGCTGCACGACTGTCCAAGCATCCAAATTAAATAATGCGGCGGGCCACTAGAGCGCTAACCTCAGTTTTGGAAAATTACAGGAAGTGCCACAGGGTTATCTCAGCAAGCCGTAACTTCCTCCAGACAAACGGGACAACCTGCGCTGGACTGGGAAGGATTGCTGATGGAGCCACATACCGAGTAAGAAGTCAAACAAACTATACTTTATGTTAAAAGTCAAAAGCTAGAGCAAAGAAATGTGTGAGTAATATGGGGGCTAAAAACAAAACACATAGCACACAGTTTTAAAGTAGCAGGTTAGAGCCTAAACAGTTGGGCCCGCTATACGAGCACTTAGTAATTGCATGGTCAAGTGTCTTACTTTGTGCAAACCAAAGTGCCTCTACCGCATGACTAGATATCTGTGGTTGGTGCTTTGATCTATTAGGGTCTAGTTTAGTTTTTATGGAAAACTTTGAAAATTCATTACTATGGTTCTACTGCTTGGAATTTTGTCCAAATAATTTATGACATTTGTCTCTATTTTTCTAAATTGGTGTGGGATTTTCTCGTGTTGTTTTTTCACTTTATTACTGTTTAAGTGCTGCATTAATAATTACACATTTCCTCTAAGTTAGGCCTGACAGCTTTAATGCCAAGCTATCAGAGGGTTAAGCCCAGGCTAATTTAGTTGCTTTCTGTGGTTCACCCTGACAGGGCTTGTGGTTGTTGCTTGCAAGGGGCTCACACCCCCTTAACCAAAAACTCAATTTCTCACAGTATTATTTTGGGAATTTCATGTAACAAACAGAACATGAAATGCCAGACATTTAGCAAGATTAAACTGGTGTAATGAAAATTTCACAGAGCCTATTAGTGACATAATTTGTCGACTGAGCTGCTATCTTACTGGCTGCATCAAAGTGGTTGGAAAGTGCTGAGTCAAGATCAATGGAGGACTATAACACATCCGCATGTACCATCTTGAGACACCACTGTTGCATTTACCATGATCTCACATCCAAACTAGCATTGCAATATGAATCCACTAACACATCACATACTCACTCAATAATTCCTAGATTACATTGTATGCCTTTGTAGATTGTTCAAGAACAATAATATTTTGAAGTCACATGATATTGCCTCAAGGCAAACATATTCAATATTAGATTTGCAAAAAAAAGCAGTTATTAGTGGTGAGGGTGTAAGTCCTTTTCATGTATTAAGTTAAAATTCTTGGCAGGTCCAGCACACAAGTTCAATAAAACAATCCTGGACTCAACCCTTGGTAGGTATGGTAAATAGCGGACATGCTTACTGTGATAAATATGGGATTTAGCAAATCATTTACAACATTCTTTTTAAATTAAACCAAAACCTTCCTCTTCCCCCCACCCTGCTAACCCTGCATAAACCCCAGTCTGTGTATCACCTCTGTCCTATAGCGCCAGGAAACCCATGGTGTCAGTGCGCTCTACAAATTTCATTTAATAATAATAATAATGAATACTGTATTTAGCAGTACCGAAACAGTTAAGCAGTTAAAACAAAGCACAATAAAAACTAAATAAGAAAAATGACACAAAAATGAATACAATCCAGATAGGAGAACGGGGGATAGATTTTAAGGTATAGGCCAAGATGCACCAATAAAAAGTAAAGCATCAATCAACGTTATTGCTCATGGTTTACTAGAACCTATGTGAAATTTCAGGCCCACTGTAATGGAGTGGAGGTCTGATACACCAAGCAGCTGTGGCGTCTCCTCAGCTAAGGCAGAGGAGCATCGGCCCCTCCGTGCCAGCCTCAAAACTTGAAAATAAAGCGGCTAGAAACCGGGTTTATTATTGTTTTACTTTTCAAGTTCTACTCCTGGGAGCAGCATCATTGCGGGGTAGTCAGGAGTGGCAATGGATGGCATTTGTTATCAAAAGATGTGTTTTTTGACAAACCATTGTTTGCACATACTAGATCCAAGAATATAAAAGAGATAATAAAACAATCTCAGACTAGAACAGGCAATGTTCGACATAGAGGCATGATGAAGTGCCACAATTGTGGTCACTGCGGTAACGCAATGGTAGGGGATGTTTTTACACATCCACAGACAGGCAAGCATATATAACTGAGGCACACGTCGGATTGCAACACCAGCATGGTAGTCTATGCCATCAAATGCCCTTGCGGGCTGGTATATGTGGGTAAAACCACTAGAAAGGTTAAGGTCCGCATAACAGAGCACAAAAGCCTGATAAGAACTTGCAATCCCAAATCCAACTTAGCAATGCACTGGAAAGAGAGACAGCACACGATCCCACAATTGCGTTTCACTGTGTTAGAAAGTATAAATCAGGAGGTACATGCTGACACCAATCGCCAATTATCACAAAGGGAGACATACTGGATTCGCAGTTTGAATATGCTAGAACCGGATGGACTCAACGATAAAATTGAATTTGCATGTTTTCTGTAATAAGCATATGTATTGTGTACAACAATTGTTATTATCATTGACAGTTTGAACAGCAACTTTGTCACAACCAGCACTCACTTAGTTGAGATGTATGCATTAGCACCCCTTTATTTTCAATTTTTTTTTTTCAGGTACACGCTCTTTAATAATGTCCAATTTGTCACATCATTCACCTAAATCCCTGATCACACGCACCATTGACTAGCTAAAAATGGCTCCCGTTGTAGTGTTTAGCCCATAGAGTCCGTTTTTAGTGTTTATGCGGAAACGGTAGTCAACTCATAAGAACGGTGGAGAGACAGCGTCTTTGAACGCAAGACGACGAGAGAAGTGACAGGTTTCTGGCAGCAAGGTAACGAGAGGCACGGATGCGGGTCAAGGGTGGGGAGATGACAGGATTCGGCAGCGGGGCATTAACGGCACTGTGTGTGTTTTTTTCAGTTTAAGAAAACGAAAGGCCAGGCATCATTGACGCTCACTCACATGGGAGAACGTTCATCGATATAGGTAGGCGGCAGTCTGTTTTTGTTCTTAGAGTTTTCAGAAATGGCCGGCATAGATAGTTACCATCTTGTTTTACCCATTTAGGAATATCACACTTTTTACAGCACAGTCGTGAATTGCATCGAGTCAGGTACACGTTTATTACTATATCCATTTGGATATGGACACAGTGTGTTACGTGGTCGTTTTTATATTTTGCTTTCAGACACTCTGGTGAAGGCTAAGCTAAGCTGGTACTCGTTATGACAAACTTGCACTAGAATTGATATGCACATGAGGTGGAGTCTGGGGCTCTCTAATTCCAAATTCTGATTATTGTTACTGTGTTGATTTTGATTACAGTATTCCCCTGATGAAGGTATTGTTATACCGAAATGCATTGGGATTAACTGAAAAAGATGAATGGATGTACATGAAGTAATGTACCACAAGACAGAAGAACAAAGTACAAGAAAAGAAAACTACCATTAAAATATGATGTTCTTCATTTGATTAGTTTATATTTCTTGATGTAGAGGAATATGGACATTGCTTTGGTTGAATGAACCTTTGTATGTATTGTTTTGAAACATTAATCTTTGATATCATGTATCACTGTGGCTTATAGAGCACCCCGCGGGGGCCTGTGAAAAGTGCGTCGCTTTCAAACAGTATCTGTTTGTGTTATTCCTAATAAATTCTGCGCAATGGGTGCTGTTTGAATTGGGGGTCTCTAGTTGGCAGAGGTAGGTACCTTTGTCCAAATAGGGACCCTTGCTTTTAGTTAGGGTAAGGGGCTACACTTCTAAAATAACCCCTGCTCACTCCCTTGGTAGCTTGTCATGAGCAGACAGGCTTAGCAGACAGGCTTATCTCAGAGGCAGTGTGTGAAGCATTTGTGAACACATACAGTAATACAGTGAAAACACTACAAAATGGACACCACACCAGCTTAAATAAATAAGTTATCTTTACTAGACTTAACACAAGATCAATCAACACAAATCCACAATACTGTAATCAAAAATAAGATTTTAAAATGGTAGAAAATAACTTAGTTCAATGTAGATGGTAAATGCGACACCCTCAAAGTACCTTGGATGCGTCACGCACAACAAACAAAAGGGTCGCAGGGAAGTTGATGCACCATTGCTTACACTCAGGGGAGTGAATGCGTTGGTTCCTTACTGCTGCGCAGGGGAGGTGAGACTCGCTTCCTTACTGTGTGGGAAGTTGATGCGTTGTTTCTTACTGCGGCCCGGTGACAATGCGACAAGATGGCATCTTGATGAGAGGCGACAATCTGGTGCGACGCAACAAAATGGCATCTTTGATGCAATATGACAACGTTGGATTCGATGCGTGCACGCCCGCTGGCCGTGCGGCAAACTCTGTAACTTCTGAGCTGCGACAAGCCCTGCGACACGCTTCTCCAGTGATGCGGCAGTGACACGCTTCTCCGGTGATGCAACATGCTTCATCAATGATGCGACGGCGAAAAGCTGCGGCACACTTCTTCGTTGATGCGATGGCAACTGCTACGGCGGCGACAGGCTTCTCCTAGTTGCGTCGCGCTTCCAGCTCCCAGAGACACGCAGTCTTCTCAGAGTGCCCAAACAGCATTAGACACCTCTCTGAAGGAAGAATTCCCAGCAAGGGAATTCAGGGGAGATGATGGTGAAGTGTTGTATCCCTGAGACTTCAGGCAGGAGGCAAGGTCACTTCAAGCCCTCGGAGATTCTTCCTCAAGATTATGAAAATTTCACAAAAGTCCTTTTCCCCTTTCCTTGGCAATAAAGTAACCACTGGAGGCCAACCCCAGAAATAGCAAAACAGCACAGGGGCAGTCTCCTCCTTTGGCAAAGGATTGTCTTGATTCCCTGAAGTGATCTAAAGTTCTGGGGTCTGAGTCCTAATATTTATACTATTAAATCCTTTGTCCTCCTTTGCCCAGTAAAACCCAGTTCTGTGCAGTTTCCTGGCAGGAGGTGGAGACATCATTATTGAAAGCAGACCTGGCCCAAGTAGCTGAAAGGAAATCTCCTACCCTTACTCTCCATTCTATGAGGGTTCCGGTCAGTGAAAGGAAATCTCCGCCCCCACTCTCTATTCAATGCAGGTCCTATTCAGCCCAGTCCTGACCCATCAAACTGCTGGAGCCAAGACCCTCTCCAGCCCCTGTCACTCACAAATCAGACATGGAATACACAAACCTAGCAGAGGCATGCTTGAATGGTTAGGCAAGAAAATACCTACTTTCTAAAAGTGGTATTTTCAAACACACAATGTAAAAAACACCTTCACTAAAAGATATATTTTAACATTCTGAGTTCAGGCATACTAAACTCAAATTTCTACCTAATTCCCTGAGTCAGTTAGGATTATAAGATGTTATAATCAAAATGCCCATTCTGGCCTATGGGAACAGGTAGCCTTGCAATATTGAAAAACAAAAGTGGCTGTAATTCACTATCAGGACATGCCACACACAACAGGGCATGTCCTACCTTTTACATACAATGCACACTGCCCATGGGGGTACCTTGGGCCTACCTTAGGGGTGACTAACATGTAGAAAGGGAAGGTTTAGGGACTGGCAAGTGTGTGCACTTGCCATGTCGACATGGCATCCCCAGGCTGCACACAGGTTCTGCAATGGCATGCCTGAGTGACATTTTACCAGCTGCTTCTGTGGGTGGCACAACAAGTGCTGCAAGCCCACCAGCAGCATTTGATTTACAGGTCCTGGGCACACATGGTGCACTGTACTAGGGTTTGACAAGTAAATCAAATAAGGCAATCATGGAGTCACTAATCCATTACAACAATTTACAAAAAGAGTATAAGTACTTTAGCCTTGATCTGCAGTGAAAAAGTGCCTAGAGTCATAAAACAACCAACAACAGGTCAGAAAACATATACGAGGAACACAAAAGGTTCAGGGATGACCCTGCAAAAAGGGCCAAACCCAACATGTGCCGTCTTCAGCTTAGTCCATTTCAAGTTAATGAAGTTCCTGAACCCATTTGAACTTCCCTGAGAGAGGAGTTACATACCTCAACCCAGGCCTTCCCACTAAATGACATATGCCACTGTTTCTAATCTGATGGCAGCTTTCACACTTGATCAAGGGAAAGGCCCTGACAGAGAAGGCATCTACATACAGGCTGCCGTTCATTGGAATTAGAATACTCAAGCTTCCCGCATGACAGTTACTTTTCATGAATGTGTATCAAATTTTCAACTTTGCCATTGAATTGGGTTTTTAAAATAAATATCAATAACCATGGTTGAAGGGACTCTCTACTATGTGCCAAACATAATTTATCAACATAGCATGTACTTTAGTTTTTCTCACAGAAATAACTACAGACATTTACAGTAAAAATAGCTTTTATGTGCAAGTCACTTTAGAAACATACCAACCTTAATTCTTACTTGTTCCAATTTAAATATTTGGCACCCTACCGTGCAGGATACAAGGTCTACTCATGGGTGACTCAATTAATATTTGAAATAAGGGTTCCTTCATTTCAAAAAAGGTTATTTTATTATGTAGGCCTAAAGCCATGTTTTCCTTGTCAGGCTAATGGATTGCACAATATGATCTGTAGTCCACAGGTGACATTTAACTTACATGCCATTGATATAATTCCTAAACCATATGCTATGGCTTTATTGGCAAGTTAAATGTTTGGCCTGGGCACCATTTAAATCACACTGGTGTATGTGGGTAATTTTAAGAATTTTGGATTATTATTGTTTTGCAAACTTTTCGAAATTATGTAATTACACCATTTCACATACGTACTCTGCTATTCAAGGTAAAAAAGTTACTGTGAACTGTAACTGTTCATGGGAAAAAGTCACCTCAAACTCATGTGAAGAACAGAATGCAAGCAGCTGCTTTTTAATGTGCTTTGGTTTTTTACTTTTTTTTTAGCATGAAATGTGTCTTCATGTCACACATTGGCGTAAGGATGCGTTTTGTACCAAAATATAGCACTAAATGACTGATTCGTGTTTTGCATAATCATGCCTATTTTCACATAAGTTTGGTAAAATTTCTCACAAGTAAATTACACAAATTTTGCACCCCCAAATAAATACACCAGTTGGTAATAAGCCATTTATATCATATTTTAGTGGTCAAATCGAGTGCTTAATTTGTCCCGGTGCTTTCCGGTGAGGCTCTTCAAAGCTCTACATTGGGTTTTCCGTTGCTCTGTGTCTGTTCTGGTCGAGACCACAGCTGGGCTGGCAGAGAACCCTTAACCACACATCTGAGGGTCGAGGACTAGTGGTGGAACACTTGGGGGGTTAGGACTCACAGACGGCACAGTCCAGGTGCAGGGGTTAAGATGGATGGAAGCTACCCCAAGGATTCACTCAGGGGGAGCTGGGTTTCAGATGCAGGTCCAGTCCTTCTCACTTAGACAGCAGGGTAGCAAATTAGCAGGGAGGCCCTTCTTTCAGCAAAGCAACACAGCAGTTCTTCGTTGCTGTCTTCCACAAGTCCAGAAGATTACTGGAGAGTTGGGTCTGAGGGCCCACTACTTATGTGGTCACTTTGAAGATGGGCATGTGGTTAGAGTCCTCCTCCTACAGAGGTGTCTGGAATTCCTGCCTCCCTGTCCTGGATGTCTGGGAGCACAAAAGACTAGTGTGAAACCCCTTGTACATTTTCTGAGCTTGAGCTTTTGTGATGGGCAAGTGTAGGTGACAGCTCCAACCCGCTATTAAGCAGAGATGGCCCATCCTGTCAATACCTATTCCTCCTTTGTTTCATTATTTAGGAGCAATACACACTAACTGCAAGCTACACCTAACATGTGACCCAGGATACAGGCGCCAAAAGGTTAGGCAAGAAAATTCCAAAACCTTCGAAAAGTAGGATCTTCAGAATTGTGACGTAAAATCCAATATCACCATTAAAGAGGGTTTAGAATTACAATTCTGGAGAGACCAAACTCAACATTCCTACCTGCTTCCAATTGAAAGTTATCACTTATTAAATGTAATAAGGTAATCCAATGTTTTCCTATGGAAGAGGCAGGCCCTGCACTAGTGAAACATTGATTTAAGAGTTTCCCCACTATTACTAGGAACAGTTGAAAGTACTTGGTCAATTTCTTTAATACACTGCACTTAGCCCTCCCTCTGGGCTGTTTTGTGCCTAATCTAGGAGTGGCTTATATGTATTCAAAAGGAATGTTTAGACCTGGAAAAAGGTTCATTTTTCCAAGCCGAAATGGTAGTTTTAAACTGTACACACAGGCTGAAGCGCTCCTGGTTTGGGTGGAAAAAGGAGTGCTACATGCTCACTAGTGCAAAAAGAGCAATTGATGGACAGACTTATATTTGACAATGGCTAACTTTGTTTTGTCCAATACACAAACCACATTTAGATCCCAATTTATTACCTGGCAGACAGAGTGATCTCTGTTAGGCTGGCAGAGAATTAACCTTCGCCAGGCCGAGACTACTCCAACTGCCAAATTTAGAAATGACTACAAAGCTGTTGGTCATTTCTAAAGAATTGCCAGAAACTGCCATCACAGAGGTTCGTGTCAAAACATACGTAAGTTTGATGCATGGCTCCGTCAACATGATGGAGCCATCCATCAAATGTAATGTTTTTATTTTCTCAAAAAATATCCCCAAATGGGATGTTCTGTCTGAAAATGCTCCCCTCTCCGTGGGTCTTCTCTCTCATGGCAAGGGCAGCATTGAGCAGTTTTTATTGTCCCTTACTTCCAGGGTTGTTCGTCTTTTGGAAAAGAACTACTCTGTTTCCCACCATGGTTACACCAATGGTCCACTTACATACATATCTGGCATCCGGACTATTATCTTGGTGGCAAGGATACCCCATCACTGTTGCAATGGAGTATCCCAATTGCCAACAAAAAAATCCGCCCATAATTTGGTATGTTCTTGAAGTCAAATATACATCTATTAACGTGTGTTGTATTTGTGTTTATGTTTTGTTTTCCCACTCATAAATTTATCACGAAAGTACCTAGTTAACTATCATGACAAGTCCACTTCATAAGCAGGCATGCTGTCACACTTGATATTAAAATGCTGAGGTCCCAGTCATGCCTTTATTATTTTGTGCCATAATATTATTATTATTATTATTATTATTATTATTATTATTATTATTATTATTATTATTATTATTGTTATTATTATTGTTATTATTATTATAATGTATTAAGCGCGCGGCTACCCCCAACGGGGGTGTCCCGGCGCTGTGGACAACATGTGGCAGAGACCATAGGTAAACTAGTGACCGGAAAACAGCCATGTCTTCAAGCAGCGCCTGAACAGAGATTCCGATTAGATCAGTCGAAGACTTAATGGAAGGGAGTTCCAAAGCTTTGCTGTGACCACCGCAAAAGCTCTACCCCCTTTTCTTGAACGATGGAAGCGGGGGGAGCAAGACGCGGAGGTGGTTGGCTCTGAGAGCTTGTGATGAGTGGATGAGTGGACTAGCTTCAGCCTCCGTCTGAGATACCCTGGTCCCTTGCCGTTCAGAGCCCTGAAAGACAGGACCAGGGCCTTAAACTGGATGCAAGAAGATACCGGGAGCCAGTGAAGGGTCTTCAAGTGGGGGGTAATTGAGTGGCGATAGGGAATATTACATATCAGCCTAGCAGCAGCATTCTGAACAATCTGCAACCGATGTATAAGGTAAGCTGGAGCTCCCACATATAAGCTTTTCGAATAGTCCAGACGAGAGGTAATGAGGGCATGCACAATAGTCCTCTTTGAATCCATGGGTAGGTAGGGGAAGACCTTTTTAATCATGCACAATTTGCCAAAGCAGGCAGAGTTGACTTTATGGATTTGGGCCTTACATGATAATTTGTCGTCAATGAAAAAGCCCAAATTCTGAGCAGATTTAACGGGGGATGTTTATGCTCGGACGGCCCCCACACAGATGGTAGCAGTGGGACTTTTTGGTTGAAAAACAGCACCTCGCTTTTCTCAGTGTTCCGCTTCAGGGTATTAGAAGTCATCCACGATACAATGTTAGAGAGGCAACATTTGAAGTTGGATAGGCCGTTGTCAGAGTGATCTCTAAATGAAAACATTAGCTGTGTATCATCAGCATAGGAGACCACTCTGACCCCACAGGCGTCTATTACCCTCGCCAATGTTGAAACATAAACATGGAAAAAAAGGGGCTATTGCCGACCCCTGAGGGACTCCACAGCTAAGGGTTTTTTTTATCTTTTGAAAGATAGGGCCGACACCAGACCTGTTGCGTTCTACCCACTAGGAATGATCTTATCCAGGCCAGGGGAGTATCTTGTATCCTACATTATAGAGTCTTCTATCCAGCAATATGGTATGTGAGATGGTATCGAAAGCCGCGGACAGATCAAGGAGCACCTGCATGGCTACCTCGCCTCTGTCCACGCTCTCCCTAATAGTCTCAGTTGCCTCCAGCAGAGCCGTCTCCGTACTACACCCGGATCTGAATCCAGATTGCGAGTCATGGAGGAGTTTTCTTGACTCCAAATAGTCGACCAGCTGTTCTTGCAAGACTTTTACCAATAACTTGGCTAGTTTGGGGAGGAGTGATATAGGCCGATAGTTGCTGAATACTGCTGGATCAGCCTCTGCCTTTTTTAGAATGGGGATCAGCATGACCTGCCTCCAAAATGTAGGAAATCTGCCTGATGATAGGGAGGAATTCCAAATTGATATTAAAGGGGCGACAATGACAGGTGCCATGGTAGTAAATACCTGGGCAGGAACCGGGTCTAGAGGCGAACCTGATTTGCACCGCTATATTTTCAGCAGGGCAGTATCCAGTGAGATTGCTTTGAAGGCACAAAACATCTTTTTGCAGGGGGAGGTAATGTCCTGTAAAGGACTCCCCTCTCGAGTAGCCTCAGCCTAATTAAAAGAAAAGAAAATATCAATAATTTTATTATGAAAAAAATCAAGAAAGGCCATCGCAAAGATTTTGGCTAGATTTCATTGAGCTAGTAAGAGCTATAGGTTTAGAGAAGTCCTTCACAATTTGATATAGAGTTTTGGCCGAATTGTCCGCAGTGTTAATTTTGTTGGCGAAAATGCTTGATGCTTCTGTCCTGGGAGTGAAAGGATTGAGCTTTGCTTTCTATATCCTGCTTCAAAGGTTCTCCAAGGGCTTAAGTTGAGCGTGCCTCCTGTTAAGAAGTCTCAGGGCCATCAAAGACTTCATCTGGTGTACCTGTGCTCTTCTGCTGAAAGCCAGACTTACCAAAGTGCAATCTGGTAATCCTAAGGAGAAAATCCACCCATTACCTCCCAGAGCCTGTTTTACCCACGCATCGCTGCAAAAGATTGATACGTGACCGCTGCCTGCTCCGAAGCATGGTTCCCATTTGACTCATCAATACCGGATTTCACCACATACCCTATCTTGCAATTGCAGCATGTTAGAAAAATGTCGCAGGGTCACATTGACACAGCGCCTGCTCGCGGCTGTAAAATCAATACAGTGCCTGCTTCACAGAAGTATTTACAACAAGGGGTGGTGAGGGACAGAGTCTCTGAATTAAGCAGAAAGCTCTCACCCAGTCAAGAGATCAGGGCTAGATCCAACACCGTTTTTTAGCTCACTGCACCATCCCAGTTTCAGAACCTGGCTGTATGCACCACCCCCTTTTGTAAATTGCTTCACAGAAGTAGCAACGACAAAGCACATCTGGATTTTTGATGATTCATCCTTGGGCGCAGATTCTTCATCAACACTGCAACGCAGTAATGAACTGAGGTTGCGTCTCTGTATCACCTCCTCTGCCAGTAAGGAACCAATGCATTACCTACACTGCATAGTGAGAAACCGATGCATCGCTTTGCTCGTCTGGCAAGTTACCTCCCCTGCACCTCACACCATCTCACCATCTTTGTGTTTTCACCCATTGAAAGTGGTTTGTGGCTAAAACAACTGCATGCATTAATTTCTATGCATTGAGCCGTAGTGAGCTTTTGGCCTTCAGCACATACAAAATAGGAGCCACATGAGATAATATACCATCTGACACTAAACAGGAAGTCACTCCTTTCCTAAATTCTTGGTCACTTGGTCCTTCTTTTTCATATTTTAAGAACAGCAATCCTACCGGATAATTAAATCTTTCAGACTCACAAACTACTTTCTGAACACCATCCCAGCACAAAGTTTCAAATCCAGATTCCACTTTCATGACAATGCAGGGCACATATTTATCAATAAAGCCTGCTCGCTAGCCTTTTTTTTACAACTCTCTCTAAAGTGATCAAATCACTCCTATCCTAAAAATCTGAACCCAAGCAACTTCACCAAGAACATGCTGATCACAAACCTACCATTGCTCAGCAAAGCCACTGATCACTGTATCTCCATACAACTGACCACATTGTTAAACAAAAAAACTATTTTCTCACTCCTTACTACTCCAATTTTGGACCAAGACTTTTCACAGACACATTACCCTCCTTGTAGTACTTCTTGAACCTTAAGTCCATAATACAGACATTTCCCATCTGGATTGGAGCAGTTATTCTTGTGTAGGTTCCTCAGTTCCCGCTCTCTCCCTTGTAAATGATTCGACACTGTAGTTCAACATTGGGGACTTACAAAAGTGCAGTGCTACTGAGTAACTTTCCATCAGACTAATGATAATGTAATGGTTGCAACAATCCTTCAAACACTATCACTACTGGGAGAAAAAAAAACAGCACATTGTCTGGAAGTTCACACAATGAATGTCTTTCTCTCTCAACTCTCAAAAAGAATTGGGTGAAAATAGCTCTCCATGGGGCTTTCCTGACCAAGTACCTGAATGCTAACATGGCAAGGATGGGATTAATAGTAACAGGAGTTTCCTGGAGGGTGTCACCTTTCGTAAAGAATGGGCACAGATTCTTTGAAAATGTACACAGGAACTCCTAACTCTAACTATAAACACATCAAAGAGATTAGCTGAGGCATTGTTGATCAGAATCCAGATTGCAGAAAGTACACAAGAAGCTATGGTTCAACTATCTGATTTTGAAAAACGTTTGGAGGAATTCGATTGAGAACAAATGAAAATAAAGAGCAAATTACATATCAAAAAAATGTATAAACTCCAAAAAGATATCAAAACATTCAGCATAGAGAAGATATATCCATACACAAGGGATAAGTTTGAGATATCATTGACCACCAAATTATCAAGCTTTAATCGAAGGAATAAATAGCATTCAATTCTGTTAAGAGATTCAAATTATGGCTGATGTTGCAGGACCCAGGGGGGGAGCTGTCATTGGTGAACTTCCGGCACACGTTACATGAGAACCTGGAAGTGATGGTCCGGTTTGGCCTATTGGGGGAACTGTCGGGCTCCATCATTTTAACTCATGTGGTGCGCCATGAATGTCTTGGGCCCCCTGCTTTTCATTTTTTACGTTATTAACTTGTGTTCCACCTTGGTTAAGGCCATTAGTGGTATCAGAGGATTTCCCAAGTTACTGTAACAGAGCTGCTTTACACAGACCATGCAGCACTTATGCCACGAACACCAGGGGCTCTTCCTCTGCTGGTGTAACCTTTTATACCCTTTATGAGGGATCTAGACCTGTCTACAAATTATGGTGAATCGCATATAAAGGCATGTCAACCAGGGAAGGAAACTATATCCACCCTATGGGTGAAGGGGTCTGTGAATGATTTTAATTATTTGGGGGTTGTGTTTAGTTGTTCTGGCTCCTGGAAACCGCAGATTAAGCACTCTCGATTTAGGATCAGCAGGCCAGCAGGTGTTCAGTTTAACCCATCCCAGGCAGGAGTTAGTGGGACACTTTCTCCCTTTTTGAATATGTATAACTCTGAGTGTACATCAGTGGCACTTTAAAGAGCTGGGATGTGGGGCTATCAGGATGTCACCGCCTTGCAGTCATAGGAAAATCGCATCTGCAGGCAGCTCTTGTGTTTACCACCACAAGCCCTAATTTTATAGTGCCCTTAGAACCCAACATCCAGTATATTTCTGATAAAGATAAACGAGCACCCCTTTTATTATAGGTCAGCATGTGGTCTAATACGGAGGCTAGTTTGAACAGAGACATTATCTCCGAATGCCTCAAATTGGATAAGGGATTGTCACTCCCCTGGCTGTTTATGTACAAAATAACTTTAAAGGACTAAACCTACATCTTTTTTATGCATCCTGCACTTAAAAAAAGCGACAAGTAGAGGGTAAAGTGCCAATTTCTAGAGTCTTGTCAAGCCCAGAGGCTACATATTGAGTCTATTAAAAGCTCTATCAGAGAATATTTGACCTTTTCAGCACTTGAGGAGCCAGTGCATTACTTTGCAATCCCGCTCTGTCGTTGGGAAAGAGATCATTACTGTTTCGTTTTATGGTTCGTTTTATGGCGAGCATGGTGAGCAGCTGCTGAACTTTTCAGACACTGATGGCTCTTCGGCGTCATCGGTACCAGCTTGTCCTTGTGACACATTATCTCACAAGAATATAATGCACTTTATGTTTTTTTGTCAATTTTATAAAATGTATTTTATCTTATTTATCAAGACTATTTTTAATTGTTAAGCCTTCGCAAGTGCCGGGATGCTTTGTTTTACCTTCAATTTTTAAATGGCCCTGATGTCTGCTACAGTGTTTATGCATTTCTTAAAGCAGCGGCCATGTGCAGAAAGTCGATGGATGGCTGGGTGAAGTAATATGTTATAGCATTTGTTGGACTCTCACTGATCTCCTTGTAACTGTTGATTGGTTATTTCAATTTGATCTTATGAAATTGTATTATTTAAATGTTTTTATTTATTGATCTTTTATGGCCATTTTCTTGTGCCGAATAAAGAGTTTGAATTTGAGATTATGCTATGGATAATGTTCCTAGATTATATCCTTATTATTTGACAAGGGGATACAACATGCATAGAACCATTTTTGTATTGGATCAACACTTTGGATCCTTTCCTAAAATTCACCCACACAATGTCCCAGGAAGAAAGTTCCTTTCTAGATCTCATCATCAATATCAAAGATACTACTATTACCATGAAAATTCGCTTTCTACAGTTTACAAGTTACTAGCCTCGATCTTTGCACCTGAATCTACCTTTTAGACAATTCTTCTCTGCACATCTACAATAGACTCCGTAATTTTGAAGATCAGGCTGGCCTACTTACAAAGAATCTTCAAACAAAGTGATACCCTCCAAAAGCAATTCAGCAACCATGGAAGCCTGGCAAGGAACAATAACCTGGTTAGAAACAAGACAAAGGAACCCTGGGGAGAATATGGCACGTGTAACCACGTATACCTCCTCCCCCCCTTGAACGATGTGAAAACGATTATACCAAAGAAATGTCAAATTCTCAATGCTGGCAAGATGCAATTGGAAAAAACGCTTTTTTACCTTTAAGAAATCGAGAAATGTAAGAGATACTTTTAATTCACACCTGTTACGGTGAAATAGCTATTTCTCTTACTAATAGCCCAATTTCAAACATCCCGAATGTAAGGGTCAGTTCCAATGGGGTGGGTGCAATGTCTGTCACCACACGACCAAATAAACAGAAATTGACCTATGACTCCCCAGAAAACAGCAACAGAAAAACCACACTAATTGCAATGCTATGAACTGCATCTATTTGATTCAATGACTGTGTTCTACACAAATTGACAACATGTTCCATAAAAGTGTAGTCAATGAACACAGGAGCACTATTAGGTGTCGGCGCACAGCAGAAAAGATTGATGAATTATTATGTGGATCACAGACATGCAGCAAATGACACAATCTGGTTGATTATTGAGAAAGTACAAGAAGAACCTGACATCCAGAAGAGGCTCTTGCCAAAAGACCAAACATGGGTGTTTGCACTGATGTAACTAGCCTCAATGATGAGATCCCTTGAAAGTTGTTTTGATAAAAAACCCTGTTTTTATAAGATTTTTGAATAAACATTTATTCTTACTTATGATTTAAATGTTTCTGGAAATGTTCTCCTGGTCCTAGTAAGCAAACTAGGGGGGATATGTACAAGCCCCTATCGCAGCGGGAACATCACTTTTTCCGATGTTCCTGTGGCGATAGGGGCTTTGCCTTATTTACAAGGTAGCATTAAGCCACTTAACGTGGCATTACGCTGCCTTGTAAATAAGGCTCCCTTTCATGCTATGCTGAGCGTGAAAGAGATGGGCAGTGGGTGTTGCAGTGGGCGTTTCACCCACTGATTTTAACACTACCCCCTATTTACAAGGGTGGCGTGAATAGGAGGCAGCATCAAAATTAAGGCCAGGGAAAACCTGGTCTTAACTTGGCGAAAGGAGGAGAAATGCTTTATTTCTCCTAATTTTTAGGTCTCAGCTGAGCAAGCGCATGCGCTGCTCTGGCGAGACATTTAGTAGGCGGGTTTCAAAGTGCTACCCACCACAGGCTTTTGCAGGCCACCAACTGTCTGTTACGCGCACAAGCGCGCGCGACATGCACAGCTGGCATCTGGCTTTCTTGCGTCTCGCATTAATCCCCTCCCCTAACCCCTCCCTTCTCCCACTCCCTCATCAGCTTCATGGCAGCAGGCCGCGCACCCCCGCCTCTCTAAACTGAGCGCGAGGCGTGGCCTATGCTTGTCCCTTCTTTCCCGCTCACACAGCGAGCCCAATGCTTCTGGCAGAAGGGGTGTGAATTGGAGCTTTCTCGCGGAGCTCAGATGCTTTCTAAACTACCCTTGTCCTGTTGAGCCTCTCCGTCTGTCGGGCATCCAGCAAACAGTCTACGGTGAAAGTGTTCATGTCACAGCTACTGCATTGCTTGCTTGTATGAAGGTCCTGCTATTATTTGAACTTTGCACCCCCCGCTTCCCAGTGGAGGATCCCCTCCGTGCCCCTTCTCCGTGTCTATCCTCCTCTTCAAATAACATAAAGCTGAGTCCCTAGAGCCCACTGCTTTTTCACTGCGGAGACCGAACCCACACCAGAGCTGTGTCTACCCACCCTCCTCCGTCGCTGTCGAGCCCTGTGCAGTGCTGCAGCTCCCTGCAGCTCCATGCAGCTCCATGCATCTCCCTGCAGCTCATTCTCAGCTCCCTTTTCTAAGAGCTCCCTGTCCTACAGCCCATCCACTGGTGCAGTTGGAGATCTCTGGGTTTTGCCCAGGAGAACGCTTCACCTGTTCTGTGACACTCTCGGACCTCCTTCACCCCTAGTCTCGCTTTCTCTGTGGCAAAGCCCTTGCTGCTATGTACTACGAGCAGATAGCACCCGCACCCCTTCAATACTCCACTAGCAGACCGTCATGTCCCCTTCAATACTCCACTAGCAGACTGTCATGTCCCCTTCAATACGCCACTAGCAGACCATCATGTTACCGTGTTTGGAGTTCAGAGCTTAATACCGAACTCTTGTAATGCCAACCCGCTCTAAATACTATCGATAAGACTCCTCTATCCTGCAGCCCCCCTGCTGTTCGTCTTCTGCTCTTGTGCACTCGAGACTGATGGGACCCTTCGCATCGACCGGAGCCTGTGGATCCACCGCCTCAACCCGGGTCAGCCCCCCGCCCCGCCACCACTTTAAACCCGACAGTCTCCTCAATATAGAGACCTACCGGGCACATGCCATGGACCTCTAACAGAGTTCTTAAGTGATTTCTTACATTATCCCACATATCACCCTAACTTATGTTGAGAAGGTGCGTAAATAAACCATGCCTGAGTGCTACAAGGGGGTGCAGTTGCTCACATGCCACACTTGCTTCCAGTTCTGGCCTTTACCTTATATAACTGTGCTACCCCCTCGACTGCTCTCGGATGTCAAAGGCCAGGCTCCACTGGTAGTCAGAAGAAGGGGGAAAATATGCTTTTCAGCCTTCCAATATTGTCTCATTTTCCATCAGGTGAAATAATCACTTGCTGACCCTTCCCGCTGAACTACCAAGGCACGGAGTGTCCCCAAGAGTACTCATTAGCATAGTCCCAAAGTCTGTTACCCTATTACAGCCCTAGTTTAGGGCAGCTCTATTGCAAGCAGCAGCGAAAAGACAGCAATGCATAACATTCAAATGTAAATAGTTCTTGCTAATAAATACCGTACTTTACATTTATACAGCTGTGCATTTTGGCAATAAAATGATTATTTGTAAAAACAAAATTTTTGATTGTTCACTCTCAATAACTAACTAACTATTCCAACTTACTCACTCAGTCTAAAACACTCTCTTATACTCACTATTAAAAACTCACACTCACTTACTAACTGCCACAAACAAACTCTCACTTACAACTGATTATGACTGTTGGTGGACCTATTTCATAAGTTCTTGATTTTAAAAGACAAAACTTCTTCAATCCAATGGATCATAAAATAATAAAATTTGCATTTAAAACTAGTTTCATAACCTCTGTCATACTACCTGATTGGGGTATTTCCCATATTTAAGTTTTTGTATTGTGCGCACTGTGCCTCACAACAACACTATGTAAACAAACTTTGTATCTGTCCTTGTCTGTCTGTCTTTGTCTGTCTGTCTGACTCTGTCTCTGTCTGACTCTGTCTATCTGTCAGTATGACTCTGTCTCTGTCTGTCTGTCTGACTCTATCTGTCTGTCTGAGTCTGTCTGACTCTGTCTGTCTCTGTCAGTCTGTCTGACTCTGTCTTTCTATCTGTCTGACGCTGTCTGTCTTTCTAAATGTCTAACTCTGTCTGACTCTATCTGTCTGACTATGTCTGTCTGACTGTCTGACTCTGTATGACTCTGTCTGTCTGTCTCTGTCTGTCTCTATCTGACTGTCTGACTCTGTATGTCTGTCTGTCTGACTCTGTCTGTCTGGCTGACTCTAACTATCACTCTGTCTGAATGACTCTATCTGAATGACTCTGTCTGACTCTGTCTCTCTGACTCTGTCTGTCTGAATCTGTCTATCTCTGTCTGACTGTATGCCTCTTTCTGTCTATCTGTCTGTCTGTCTCTGTCTGTCTGTCTGACTCTGTCTCTGTCTGACTCTGTCTATCGGTCTGAGTCTGTCTGTCTGACTCTGTCTGTCTGACACTGTCTGTCTGACCCTGTCTGTCTGCCCCTGTCTGTCTGACATTGTCTGTCTGACTGACACTGTCTGTCTGACTCTGTCTGACATTGTCTGTCTGACTCTATCTGACACTGTCTGTCTGACTCTGTTTAACTCTGTCAGTCTGTCAGACTCAGTATGTCTACACAATATTTAACAAAGGCAGCGGTAGAATAACCACCTAGATCAATCCCATCACAGCAAAATCAATCCATAAGAGCTATATCTCTATACCAATCACTGCAAGGAGGAAATGCAGTCAAACGTCTATTAATGGCAATAATCGCTGCCTGTAAACTCAGTCAAACACACAGTATAGCCAACAAGCATTGCCATAGCCAATGGGTCTTGCCTTTGGGACATTACAAGTGTTTAGACAAGCAACAGTTAATGTTGTTGCACCAAGGATATTGTGCTGGATAACTAAATACTTATAAGGTCCCAAAAGCGAGACCTATTGGCTATGCCAATGCTTGTTGCTTTTGCCTTGTGCAGCATACATGGAACAGCAAAATGCCTTGGATTGTTTAAGATGTCCCTTCGTGCACATAAACAATCTTTATAAAAAAATTACATTTTGTAACTTCCATGTGTGCTACATTAAGCAAAACACATAGAAGTGACAAAACAGCATTTAAAGATTGTTTAAGCGCAGGAAGGGACACCTTCCTACACATAAGCAATCTTCCCCTGCAAGCAGACACCCTTGCACTATGGTGCAAGGGTGCCTACGTTGGCGTTGGGCAGCTAAGTGTAGCGCCAGCACAGGGGGAAACGCAAGGCTGAACCATATTCTTGTAAATATTGTGCTGCCTTACGTTTCTGAAGAGGCGGAGTGAGGCGTTAAGCCATGACGGCTAACGTCTCACTCTGCCACTTCTTTGTACATATGCCCCTATGTTTTTAAGTCATTGACTTCCTCTTAGAGAGTATTATAATTAATATGCAGTCATGTCTTTATCTGATCCAAAGTCCACGGAGAGACCACACTTTTGTATCGCCTGTGCCCACCAATACTAAATCTCTTTAATAATTTTTCCTGATTGTGATCCAGCCTCAATAGTGGCAATTTCTTATATCTTGCTCTTGTGTGAATCCCAGTCCTAAATGTTGACTATTTATATTTTGTCATTCGGATACAGACACTGTTCCAATAAGTTCCAATTCGCACATACAACACCCTTCTTTCATTTTTTCTTCACAGTACATCATTTTATCCATACCTGGATAGTTATAAAAATAAGGTATGCTTCCACATGTGGTTAATTGAGCAATTTTGTATATTACGCACCGGTTTTAATCCCACTTCAATATGGCAATTGTATATTTGAGAAAATCTCAGATACATGTGCTTGCTATTTTTTTTTTGAAAATGTCATTGTTCGGTATAACTGGATAGTGTGAAACAGCCGCGGCCCGTGGAGGGCGCTCGGGTAGGGCAGAAAGGCAGGGCGGGGGAGGGGCAGGGTGGGGGTTGCTAAAAAACGGAATATGGATAATTGGAGGTAAGTAAACAATTTAATAAATAAAATGAATTTCGGAGAGTGCACTGCATCGCATTTTGCGATGCAGGGCACGCTATGAAATTTGTTCTATACATGAGAGCCAGTGAATTTGCGAGTGGCTGTATGGATCATTGTGTAGTTGTATCAGTGATTGTAAAATTGAGTAAGTATGTGTTAGTATATGTTTGAATAAGTAAGGTGTTGTGTGTATAACTGTATAGTTGAGGAAATGGAAGTGTGATTGATTCTTTGCATGACTGACTAGGTGTGTGAGTAACTCCATGGATGAGTGGCAGTGTGTGAGTGTCTGTATAGGTGTATGAGTGCATATGATAGTGTTGTATTGATGAGTGACTCTATGTATGAGTGATTCTATGGGTGAATGAGTGAATGTGTGTGTAGACCTAGGAATCAGTGAGTGCGTATGTAGTAACTGGTATTGGCGTGTCAATGGTTTCAAGAATGGTAGTCTGTATTTAACAGTGGGTGTATCAAAGGTTATATTAGAATGTGAGGAGGTGCATCGTATTATCACATGAATGATATCGTCAGTGATGTTATCAGTGATGTCAACAGAGATGTCATCGGTGATGTCATCAGTGATGTCAAATGAGATGTCATCAGTGACGTCATCAGTGATGTCACTGACCATGTCATGGATGATGTAATATGTGACATCATCAGCAGTGGATTGCGGGTGCGCGAAATATAGTTCGTACAACTAACTATATAGAAGCAATTTCAATGTTTTTTTAAATGCTAATTCTTAACTATATAAGGCCTGAATCCTATGGTTTTTTAAGTGAATTTGCAAGGTTTTTAAAATGCTAATTCCTAACAATATAAGGCCTGAAACCTATGGTTTTTTAAGTGAATTTGCAAGATTTTTTAAATGCTAATTCCAAACTATATAAGGCCTGAAACCTATGGTTGTTTAAGTGAATTTGCAAGGTTTTTTAAATGCTAATTCCTAACTATATAAGGCTTGAAACCTATGGTTTTTTTTTTTTTAAATCGCGGGGTACGCGCACGGTACGCGTATCGTAAGCGCATGGTGCGAGTACCCCACGATTTTTTTTTTTTGCCCTTTGGGGTCCTTTTGGGACCCCCTGAAAAGGGCTAGAGGGTTGGAGGGTCTCTACCCTGCCCCCTTTTCGTGTTTTCCACTCTTGTTTTGGGCTCTCTTGTGCCTCAGTTCTCCTGAAAAATAAGATGGTGGCCAACACTTCCTGGTTTGGACAGTTTGGAATGTTGACAGTCGACTGCCAGCCAATCAGAAACTCGCTCGCACACGTAAGGGTACGCGCACGTACGCGTACGGTACGCATACGGTGCGCGTACGGTCAGCGCATATAGATATATAACTTGCTCAAATTTAATTTTCTCAACAACTACTGTAGGGATTTTCACCAAATATAGAAAAGGCACTACTGCATACCTGTCCCTACCATTTTGCCAAGTTTGGTGTAATTCCGTTCAGCCGTTCGGGCTGTAGCCGTGTCTGAAGGTCCCACAGAAAATGCCATTTGAAAAATTTCAAATTCAATTTTCTCAAGAACTAATGGAGGGATTTTCACCAAACGTAGCAAAGGCACATCTGCATACCAGGCCCTACCATTCTGCCAAGTGTGGTGTAATTCCATTCAGCGATTCGGGCTGTAGCCGTGTCTAAAGGTCCCTATGGAAATTAACATGGGGTAAACACGTTTTTGGGACCCCGCTTTCGGCCCCCGCTTGACGAATCTCCCCGAAACTTTCAGGGAAGGAGCGGAGCGGAGCTGGTCAAAATTCTTGAAAATTACACACAGATTCCTAAATCGGCGCCAAAGTTATTCCCAATAGAATGTTGAGCGCATATAGATATATAATTTGCTCAAATTCAATTTCTCAACAACGACTGGAGGGATTTTCACCAAATATAGAAAAGGCACTACTGCATACCTGTCCCTACCATTTTGCCAAGTCTGGTGTAATTCCGTTCAGCCGTTCGAGCTGTAGCCTTGTCAGAATGTCTCTATGGAAATTAACATGGGGAAAACACGTTTTGGGACCCCCCTTTTTTCTCAGCACCCGCTTGACGAATCCCCCCGAAACTTTCAGGGAAGGAGCGGAGCGCAGCGAGGCAAATGTAAGGAAAATTACAGGCAGATCCCTCAATCGGCGCCAAAGTTATTCCCAATATAATGTTCGGAATTTCCTATGGTAACTAGGTCCTAACTATATATACCTACTGGCTATCGCCAGTAGGTAATATATATATATATATATATATATATATATATATATATATATTTATACATTGTTCATCTCATGAGCTCAAGGAACATGCTGTCTCTAGCCAGACCTAAAAATGGAAAGCACAGTAATGCAGAAAATTTGACAGCTGTAGAGACAAGTTAGTTTCAGTGTTTCTACAACAGGAAGTGAGACGAGCAGACAAAACGTGCCTGGCATTTTTATGTACCCTGGACGTGTATGTGTTTCTATATTCCAGAGTTTGCTTGGAATAGCTATTGCTAAAGATGAGAGAAGGTGATTAACTATAAAATCAAGAGATTACGCGGACCTTGCAGTCTGGCAGGGTTAACAGTCCTCAGCCTCTAGCACACATTTCTCTCATTTGGAAGAAAGCCAACGACATCATGGATCAGCCAATCACATTAGTCTTAATTGTGGTAAATGAAGGATTTCCATGTCAAAGTCTGTATAGCTGTAAAGTGACCAAAGGACTTTTGCCCTGAAGTTCACCCTAAAACCATGTTGCTAGTGAATCCATCCTTATATCAGGCAAACCCTCTTATCTATTAACAGGAGTGTGTTTGAGGCACCAAAAGCAGGAGCATGGAACTACATGGCCGCTTTGTTTGGCCAATGCACAGAACCCCTGGTGCACAGCCCCACGATGATCTACTGTATGAGTTATATGGCATGGAAACAGGAAACACATAATGGAACAACCTAGACTGCTTACACTTCGCTAATTAAATGCAGCGCAAAGCCGACAGCTTTTTCCTATAACGATATGGACAGACTGGAGTATATTTTGTGAAACATGGTGTCATTTCCTCAGAATGTGGCAAGCACGAAAAGCCCAGCACCAGAGTTTCCAAAAATACTTTCTGTGGAATACTCGCGCCTCTGAAATGTGCTTTGTTTTCTCCTTGGCATGGAGCACGCATTGTAGAAAGTTTCTTGACATTTAATGGTTTCCCTTCCCACAATTGGAACCGGTTGTGTTGCTGTGAAGGGCTCGTAACGTGATGTGTGAAAAGAAGGCAAAGCTGAATCAAAGAGCGCTGCTTGCTCAAATGAGAACCAGGCCCACAGTTGTTTTTCTGTCGATTAGCTCAAACAACAGTTCTTTAAAGAAAAGAAACCGCAAACATCCTGGGATCCAGAGAGCAAGAAAAACGTCCATAAATCAAGGGCTACTGGTTGGCTCCGACCTCCATTTCTGCCAACAGGAGACCATTCGAGCGTCTTCAAGAGCTCTTCCATAGTTTCAGAAACATGTTGGACTGGTCGGATGCTTTGCTGAAACCACACCTCATCTGCATAACTTTACCATGTTTCATAACGCATGAGGTCACAGGTATTCAAACAAAAACACGAGGGATGGCTTCAAGACAGCGATGACATCAGAGTTTCCTAAGGAGTGATTAATCTAAGGCCTTTTATTGTGTTTGATGTGTTTATTTCTATAATTTATTACAATGGATTCAATGCTTTTCTGCTGGTCTATTGCTCACAAGTAAAAATCTCACATAGAAAACTTCCTCTCCAACAAGAAGTCCCGCAAGAATCACTTCCTTCATCCGCACAGTGCACTTTGTTCATGAATCCCACACCTTTAAAAGCACCTGCTGCAGCGTTCCTTGCCCCCAGCAGTTCTCATTCAACAACACCAATGTCAAGATAACAACGGTGATTAACCTCTTCGAGGCTATTGACGGAACGGTTCCGTCACGGCTCGCGGGTGAGCTGTGCTCATGACGGAACGGTTCCATCACGGCCCGGCCGCCGCGCCTGCGCGGCACTGATTTCGCGCCAGCGCGGCGCGTTTAGTTGAGCGGGCGGGCCGTGACGGAACCGTTCCGTCATGAGCACAGCTCACCCGCAAGCCGTGACAGAACGGTTCTGTCACCCGCGGAGCTCACCCGCGTGCCCCCCCGCGACCGTTAGCGCTGCGGCGGAATAGCCGCCGCAGCGAAAGAGTTAATGAACCTTCCGCAGACAGATCGAGCTTTGTCTAGTGGAAGTATTGATTCACCATAATGTAGGCAGAGGGCTAATATGCCCTCTGCCTACCTTAGGCCTATCACAGAAATTAGCATATTGGGGCAGGTTTACAAGAAAGTGCATCTGTAGAGATGCTTTACTTTCCCTGCGCCACCCTGAGACACCCTTGCGCCACCATGGCTGCACCTTATTTACAATACTGTGCACCATGGCGCAAGTATTGACAGATGCACCAGAAATTCTGACACATCTGTTAGGACAAAAGTCACGCATTGATGGAGTCGTGTTTGAGGCCTATTCCTACTACACTGCGTCACTCCTTACGCCCGCTTCAAGCAGGCATAAGGCTTTGACGCAGTGGCGTCCTAGAAGTGATGCCGTGAAATCTTGTAGATTTCAGGGCGTTACTTTTAGTCAAGTCAAGTCAAGTCATGAAATTTGTATAGCGCACTACATACCCAGAGGGTTTCAAGGCGCTTAGGAAGGGGAGGAAGATTATTTGTCAAATAACCATGTTTTAAGCTGCTTTCTGAACGCTAGGTGGTTCTGGGTGAGACGAAGGTAAGCGGGGAGTGAGTTCCATGTTTTAGCAGCCAGGTAAGAAAAGGATCTGCCTCCCATGGTGGTCTTGTTGATGCGAGGTACAGTGGCGAGGGCTTGGCTGGAAGAACGTAGTTGGCGGGAGGGGGTGTAGAAGGATAGTCGAGAGTTGAGGCAATCTGGTCCGATGTCGTAGAGTGATTTGTGTGCGTGGGTAAGCAGACGGAAAGTGATCCTTTTATTGACGGGTAGCCAGTGGAGGTCTTTAAGGTGACCCGAAATGTGTTCGTTGCGTGGGATGTCTAATATGAGCCTGGCTGAGGCGTTTTGGATTCGTTGGAGTTTCTTCTGGAGTTTAGCGGTGGTACCTGCGTAGAGGGTGTTTCCGTAGTCCAGTCGGCTCGTGACCAGAGCGTGGGTGACTGTTTTCCTTGTTTCGGAGGGGATCCAGCGAAATGTTTTTCTGAGCATGCGAAGAATGTTGAAGCAGGAAGAGGATACGGCGCTGACTTGTCTGTTCATTGAGAGTGAAGAATCCAGGATGACGCCAAGGTTCCGTGCGTGGTCTGTCGGGATGGGTGCTTTTCCGAGGGCTTCCGGCCACCAGGAGTCGTCCCAAGCAGAGGGGGATGTACCTAAGATTAGGACTTCTGTTTTGTCTGAGTTCAGTTTCAGACGGCTTTGTTTCATCCATTCAGCAACTTCTTTCATTCCTTCGTGTAGGTTAGTTTTGGCGGTGCTGGGGTCATTGGTGAGAGAAAGGATCAGTTGAGTGTCGTCCGCGTAAGAGATGATGTTGAGGTTGTGTTGGCGTGCGATGGCCGCGAGGGGGCTCATGTATACGTTGAAAAGGGTGGGGCTGAGAGAAGATCCTTGAGGTACTCCGCAGATGAGTTCAGAGGCTTCGGACTTGAATGGAGGAAGGCGGACTCTCTGGGTTCTTCCGGTGAGGAACGAGGTGATCCATTCAAGTGCTTTTCCTTGGATTCCGATGTTATTAAGGCGTTGTAGAAGGGTGCTGTGGCAGACTGTGTCGAAGGCTGCGGAGAGGTCGAGGAGGATGAGGGCGACTGTGTCTCCATTGTCCAGTAGAGTTCGAATGTCGTCTGTTGCTGCGATGAGGGCGGTCTCAGTGCTGTGTTTTGCTCGGAAGCCAGATTGTGAGGGGTCGAGGGATTTGTTGGCTTCGAGGAAGGCGGCAAGCTGGTTGTTGACGGCTTTCTCGATGACTTTGGCCGGGAATGGAAGAAGCGAGATGGGGCGGTAATTTTTGAGTTCGGTGGGGTCGGCTGTTGGTTTTTTCAGAAGGGCGGTGAGTTCAGCGTGTTTCCAGTCTTCTGGGAAGGTAGCGGAGTTGAAGGAACAGTTGATGACGTCTCTGAGGTGCGGTGCTATGACGGAGTCTGCTTTGTTGAAGATGTGGTGAGGGCATGGGTCTGTGGGGGATCCTGAGTGGATGGAGTTCATCAGGCGGATGGTGTCCTCAGTGGAGATTGGGTTCCAGGCGTTAAGGGTGTTCACGGGGGGGAGATGGTCAGCAGATGGTAGGGTGGGTTGGTTTCCGGGTTGATTGTCAAAGCTGTTGTGGATGTCTGCAATCTTGTTGTGGAAGAATAAAGCCAGGGAGTCGCAGAGGGCTTGAGAGGGGGTGATGTCGTTGGAGTTGGCCGAGGGGTTGGAAAATTCCTTGACGATGTTGAAAAGTTCCTTGCTGTTGTGGGCGTTGTTGTCAAGTCGATCCTTGAATGCTGTTTTCTTGGCTTTTCGGATCAGTTGGTGGTGAGTGCGGGTGGCGCTTTTGAAGGCGTCCTTTGTGCTGGTGGTTGGGTCTTTTTTCCAGGCCTTTTCAAGGGAGCGGCAGAGTTTCTTGGATTTCTTGAGATCATCGTTGAACCATGAGGCTTTCTTGCTGCCAGGTTTGCTTTGACGTTTTTTCAATGGGGCTAATGAGTCGGCGGTGTTGGATAACCATAGGGTGAGGTTGGCGGCGGCTTCGTTGGCGTTAGAGGAGAGGGCTGGGGAGTTTCGAAGGAGCGATGCGGAGATTTGGTCCGTGGGAGGCTTTCCTGCGTGGGAACACCCAACCTGCATACATTATACCTGACACATGTATAATGTGATGCAGGGCTTTACAACGTGACCCATCTCCTTAGATGTCTCACTTAATAAATTGGCTGCATTTTTTACGCTGCTGATGTGTCACAAAAGTGAAGCAACGGCATCGCAAAAGTGCCGTATGGGGCTTGTAAATCTGCCCCATTGTGTATAGTTCAGTGGTTTCCTGATTTTGTCGGATCCTTTTGTTACTTGCAATTTATCAATTAGATCCTTATTAACTGTCATCAAAGCGCTGCATGCAAACTGAAATATAGAAGTTAGAGCGTTATGATTTTCTCCCCAGCCTTTCATCAACCTAATGTTGCAAGAAAGTTTCATTTGGGTAGAAATCATTTCTTCTTAGTAAATACATCCCCAACCATGGTGGTGCATTTTAAATGAGTTTGTGCTTCTCCAGATCAAGCGCTCCTAAAGTATACTGCCTACCAGTATGGATGATATGTGACTCCTATACCTTGTATGCCTAATTCTGATGTGACATTTCTTATTTACTGATATACACATGTGTGATTCATTGTCTCTGTGTAACTTGTGTGTGATGTAAAGTGCACTGACACCCTATACTGTATGAGTAGCATTCTAAAATAAAAGAAAAACATGAGAGAGAGTGGTTATGGAGATTTGAGGGTCACTGTTAAATTGGTTGTGTGGGAATTCATAGAGAAGGAGGTCATTGGAGGGCGCCAACAAATTTAATCGCACTGGGTGTCACTAGCCCTAAAGTCACACAATTAAGTATCTCTTTTCACCTATACGCTGAAGACACTCAGCTATATTTGAAAGTCTCCTCTCAGGAACATGTGGATGAGCTAGGGAGGGCGTAAGGGCGCCTCAGAATACGGATGACACAACACTGTCTTAAATCCGCATAGAAGGCTGACCCTTCAAACACACCAGCGCGTTCACTCCTGAGCTAAAAGCCTCCAAATGCACTTGCAAAGTACTAGAAAGAATCTGGCGCACCAACAAAATGACCAGCGAACAAGTCAATTTCAAAACAGCTCTCAATAAATATCACATGCACATGACAAATGCCAAAAAGGAAGCCCTTGCCACCCGCCTCGAAGCTAGCTCAAACCATAGCAAGGAACTCTTCAACATCATCAAAGAGTTCACCAACCCATCAGCATCCGAGAACATCATAACTCCCTCGCCGGAGCTCTGCAACACCCTCACAAATTTCTTCTACAACAGAAATTACCACCATCTATAAACACTTTGACCCACAACCAACAAGCGACAACTTCAACAAACTCCTCAACAGCAGCAATTCCACATCAAACACTATAATCACTATATGGGATCAACTAACCACACAAGTCACACTACCTTCATGAGCTCCATCCACTCGGGAGCACCCAGAGACCCCTACATCTACCACATATTAAACATGGGCAGCAACTCCATCAGTAAGGAACTCAGCGCCATACTCAACTCATCCATCCCCTCTGTTTCCTCCCCAGAATAAATGGAAACACCCAAAAGAAAACCTCTTCTAAAAGAAACTACAGCTGACCCAGAAGAACTCAAGTACTACTGGCCCATCTTGCTGCTCCCGTTCCTGGCTAAAGTCCTGGAGAAAGCAAGAAACAGCCATCTCTCTAAACACCCAGAGATAAACAACCTCCTGGATCCTTCCCAAATGGGATTTCATGCTAATCACAGCCACAGATGACATCCTATCTCTCCTAGACCAGGGAGAGATTTCAGCCCTGATCCTCCTCGAACTCTCTGCAGCCTTCGACACCATGCCACACTACACCCTCCTCCTACATGGACTCCACCAGATGGAGATCCAAGGAAATGCCCTTAAATGGATTGCTTCCTTCCTCACTGGAACAGCCCAGAGCATATGCCTCCTGCCTTACACCTCCGGCCCAAAGAACATCATTTGTGCCATTCCCTAAGGGTCCTCACTGAGTCCAACTGTGTTCAACACATACATGGTCCCCCTGGCCACTCTGGTCAAATCCTATGGTATGAACATCATATCATATGCTGACAGCACTAAGCTCATCCTCTCCCTATCCTCAAACCCCACTAACATCAAAGCCAATTTCCATGTATGCATGACCAGCGTAGCCAGCTGGATGCAAAGCAAATGCCTCAAACTTAACACCGACAAAACAGTGGTACTCATCTTTGGGAGCAACACTTCCCCATGGTACCACGCCTGGTGGCCTGTGGAACTAGGCCCTTCGCTCACTACCACAGACCATGCCTGAAACCTCAGCACCATACTCCACAACAAGTTTACCATGAAGAAACAGATAAACGCTGTCTCCTCAGCCTGCTTCCTCATCTGCTGCATGCTCAATAAAATATTCAAATGGCTCCCCATCAGCACCAGAAGCACTGCCACCCATGCCCTCATCACCAGCCGCCTGGAATATGGAAACTCCTTCTACATGGGGCTCATCTCACAGTTACTGAGCAGACTGCACATCATCGAAAATGGTCCAGCCACGCTCATCCCCTACCTCAGAGCACTCCACTGGCTGCCCATCCAAAAAAAATGTCAGTTCCAACTGCTGACTCACGCCTCCAAGGCCCAATACAACAAAGAACCAGCCTACCTCAACCACAGACTCATCTTCCATCAACATAGCAGAGATCTACTCTCCACCTCCCTCTCCCTCAGCCACACTTCTTACTTCAGCAAAAGCAGAAGAGGTGGCCGCATCTTTTCTTACCTGCCTGCCAAGACATGGAATGCCCTCTGACTGCACCTTTGGAATCCACAAACCCTACAGAAGTTCAGAGATGGCCTGAAAACCTGGATGTTCAACTGGATTCTCCCAGCAGCAGCCCACCAGCGCCTGAAGACTCTCACGGGAAAAAATCAGAGCTCTACAAATCATTGATGGAATTTCTCTTGGTGTCTCCCACTCACTGTGACACTCATGCACAAGTCTGAACCTATGAAGATAAATTACTTTACTGCCAGCCTTCTAATGGTGAAAATACTGATTTGTTGCATGATTCATTCTTGAAAAAAACTCCCAAATACATTTTTCACTACTGCAAGGCCTACCTCTCAAATAGTTCAACTTTGGCTTACATTGTTATGTTCAATAAGTATTAACTTTAATTGGGAGCAGATAGAAATTCATGTCATGTTTGGATTCATCATCATTCATCATCATTGTTTATTCACAATACCAAAGTGTGCCTAGAAGCAGCAAATATACAGTAAAGAATCAATGATGCATCCAATACAATATAAAAACATACATACCATTTAAAAACTATGAGTTGAGAAATCTTCTAATGCATACTCTTCCTACCGTGAACAGCTAACTTAAAAAAAGAGACATCTCTGAAGCAAACATGCTCATTTTCAAACAATTATAAATACTAAAGAGCCACCCTACTGTGAACCAAGCTATGTTTCTTTAGTAATGGTTTTAAAAACTGTTGAGTACAAATTCTCTAAAATTTACTAAAGATAAAGAAGTGTAGCAGTGATTGCTCAGAAGAACCATAAGAAGTGCAGGCACCCTGGGCAGAGTTGTTGCTCAAGCCCAAACGGAAGCTGTTTAAGAAAATGCTTAACCACCCCTGCCATGAAACAAAATAAATGGGACCTTTCCCACCTCCCCATCACCCAAGAGAAAAAGGGCTCCAAACCATCCACTTCTTTTAAACTAAGGTAAAACTGCATGGTAATTTTGCAACATTTACTATGTTCCCTTTTGTCCCACCTAATCCCCATAAAAATTACTTTTACAGCTTTCTTGTCCTCTTTATGGACAGATGAAGGCAAATGAAACAGCTCCAAGCGTCTAAAGATTTTTTATAGTAGACTCAACATGAACAATCCATGGAATGGTAGGTCCCTAGTCTAGCAATAGGCCATCCTTGATAATGGTACTATTTAAGGTTTTAAGGATTAGTCAAAATCAAAAGCCATAAAGCAACTGGAACCAAATTAATGAGGTCCTCCAAATGGATGAGGCCAAGATCTTCATGGCAGATATAATGTAAGCAGTAGTTGCAACAATTGCCTACAAAGACGATTTTCCTCCACCTGAAGGGGGTGACTATTTGAATAGCCCCACACTCCTGCACCATAACTGACAAAAAGAACGCACAGGACTTACACGCCATTAAAAGGGGAGTCAGGGACTTATGAGCAGTGGGCTAGGGCAAGTTCAAATGTGCACCCATTTCCCTGAAAAATGTTAAGTTGGTAACTGAAATATTTCAACCACATGAACCTGAGGAGTCAAATGTGACTACTAGGTCAGGAAAGTTATCCATCCTGATTAATTTCCTCCTGCAGTCAACTTGGATTCCCCCACATCTTTTAGGACCAGAGGCCGTAATCTGGAATTTATTGAAATTAGTTGATAAATTCAGGTTGGCCATGAACTCTACAAAGGAATGGACTAGCTTATGCAATGCATTTGGTGTTCATGCCATTATAACTGCATTGTCCACATAAAATAGTGCTGGAGAAGCCACTTTTCCTATTTGAGGGACCCTCATGCCAGCAGAAATGGAATCAAATTGATGATAACAAGAAAAAAAAAGCAGCAGAGCTAGCACACAACCTTGCTGTAAGACAAGAGCAAGAGCAAATGATTCAGTAAGCTTTTCTTCAGGGTTACACCGAACCACAGACACCATATTCTCATGTAGGGTGTACAAAAAATGAGCTAATGCAATATTCAGACCAAAATCCAATAATAACCTCCATATCTGCTGGTGAGAGGTACCATGAATGCCAGGTACAGTGCTTGAATGAAGTATGCTACGATTATGGCCCCTTTCACACATCCTATTACAATTATTCTTCCAATGATCTTTACCAAAGTATCAATCAGGGAGATGGGATGGTAGCCCTTGGGCTCAGACCTATTACCCTTCTTAGAGATCAGCACACTCGTTGAAAAAAAGGCCAGGAATCTGGAAAAATATTGTGGGGAATGTTATTCTGTCAATATGCACCTCAGCCAGTCCCCGTGCTTTGGTTCGAGGGCTTTGATGGATGGCTTCCACCACCTCTTCAATGGAGAAAGTCAATTGTATGTGCTCCCCAGGAAAAACTCAGTGTAAGATTAAGACCTAAAGTCATCTTCATTTTTATGATATATTGCTAAAAGGTTCTTGACTCACTCATCAGGATTAACATTGATACATATCGTTTTAGTATGGCTTCCCGTAGACCTACACTTACTAAGCAGAGTCCAAAGATCTTTTCGTTATTCTGTTTAGAGCCTATGAAGCCAGTTGAGACCTGGGCCAGTAGCTACCCATAGTGGTGTACAAGAGGAGGTGTAAGAGAAGTGGGCCAAGGGGCAAAGGGACCTATGTGGGCATGCATTCAAGGTTAATTACCACACAGGGCCGCTAGGCCTGTTATGATTAGGTTATAGTATTTGATCTTATACAGCTTCGATACTAAAATGTAGAAACTGCACAAAATGCAGTTCAGTAGTATCTACATGCAGCAATCTGAGTGCCCTATCACATTGTCTGGTTCCCAGTGGCCTATCCATTGTTTCATCTGTTGCTCATAACCCAGGCAAAAGAAGAAAAAGTGTGGAGGAGATTCATCAGCTTTGAGGGAAACTGGGCATGCAATGCTATGATCAGTAGTGCCCTTCCATTTTTCGGTGAAAATCTTGGCGGGATGGATGCCATAGAGAAACGTGATGTATAACTCTTGTTATTGTTTTTAATGTTCATAAATTCTAGGGTAATAGAGCCTAAATTAGGTCTTCTGACTTCTGAAGCGCAAGTGTGCTCTCAATAGGCTTTCTTCAGTTGTGCTCTGGTTAAAGAGATTGATTGGGGTTCTCTTCCCCAATACTCACCAAGACCCAAAGATGTAAGACAGCCCTTTAGGCTCACTATCCACTTCATTTTCCTGCCTTTGTTCAAATCTACAATTTCCATAAAGGCACATAGGTAACTTTCCAGTGCCGGGGTGTTCCTCAATCTTCATTGATATAAGATGGAACTTAACTTGACCTTGTTCTTGATTGAGTTGATGCCCATGTCCCACATTAAAGGCAGTGTGGGGGTACTCTGGGGGTACTTCAATAGTGATCTTAAGAATTTGTTTTCAGCAGTTGTTAATTGTGCGATCCCAGTATGACACTTCAGATCAACTCCACATAGGGCGCTTGCTACTGCCTATGTCTGACAGATATTGAGGGCCAGGGATATCTGTCTCATGTATGAAGAGATAAACAGATTTGACACACCAAATGCAGCAACATAGGTTTAGGCCATTCTTACTAATTTGGGGAGAGCAGGACATGTTGAAGGTCACTCTAATGCCCAGACAATTTTTATTGTCCACCTTCTCCAGGCATGACCATTGATTTGGATGGATCGTCTGAATTCTTTCGGTGGGTTTATACACATGAACTTCGTTTTTTCCAGGTTCATTTACAGTCTCTAGTCTAAACGAAAAGCAGCAAAATTAGCCATCTGGCTATGAAGACCTATCATAGTCTTGGAGACCAACAGAGTGTCACCTGCACAAAAGAGTATTGGTTTATTGCGACCTGCAATCACTGGAACCTCACTCCTAAGCTGTACCATCTGTGCCACAACATTGTTTATAGGTACAGGGAAAAGAGGGCAGTGGCGAGCAGGCATCCCTGTTGTACCCCCTCTCAACTCCAATGCGCCCAATGAGCGCACCTTGCTAGTCCCACTTGTGCATGTATGTCAGAATGTCGGCGGATTAGAATGTCAAGTAATGGCATGGGGATCCCCATCTGCCTGAGCATCTCCCAGAGCTTGCGGTGGGGAAGTAAGTCAAAAGTGGTTTTCAAATCCACAAAAATTAAGTATAAGTGGGATTTTTGGATGGCCACCGTTTTCCAGACTATAGAAAAAAGTCTGAACACCTGGTCTATGGTACTGATGCCTTTTCTGAAACTGACTTGCAGATCTGACAAAATGGCTGCATCTTCAATCCAGTATTCAAGGGTGCTCAGAATCTGCCTACAGAATACCTTTTGTAACACATCTATAAGACTGATTCGTCTATAGTTCAGTGGTGAGTCTTTGAAGCCCTTTTTGCGGATAGGTAAATTTTTTGATGCTTTCCAGGAGGAGGGTATCTGAGTACCTTCGACTATTACATTTTCAAGTTTATGTATATGGTCCAGCGCGGTGTGTCAACTTCAAACAGATTCCCTGGAATCCCATCCGGTCCTGTCGCTTTGCCTGGAATGATACTATTAATGGCACTTCTAGTGGCTGCAAGGTCTTTAAATAATTTATGTTTAGTTGTGGAGCACCCTATCTCTACTCAGTCATGAGGATCACCCTCTACTGCTGTGTCGTATAGGTCAAAGAAGTGTTTCCTTCATACCATGGGATGAATACATTCTTTTATCATCCTTGCAGCATCAGAAATGTGATCCCAAAGTTTGGAGTCCCGTGCCCCGTAGGTCGGCAGTGGGGATTTTTTATATTGTGCCCTCTTTAGCCTTATAAGATCACCACTGCCAGTTGTAAGCACATGAAGCAGTTTGGTTTTTAATACCCTGCACTTTGTTGAATCATGTGGAGCTAGATTTGGCAAAGGGCCTTCCTGGAATCTAGGAGAAAGCAGCCCTCGCTTCATGGAAAAGAGCACTATGGATATTAGGGAAGGCACCTTTTCTGGTCTTGATAATGTCTAGACTGTCCTTGTCCTTAATGGCAATGTGTAGAACCCTTTTTATAGAGGTCCTGGTCTTGGGTTTAGTAGTGCACTTATTGTTGACTGACCTTATATCCCTACTTAATCATTTTGGAGCAGCCTCCAAGCATGCAATAAAATCCCTCTTTGAATAGTGTAAGGAGTTAAGGTTACTCTCTGGCCTTTCAATCACCCTCAAATCTTTCTTTGTAAAATTAGCTAGGGGTAAGGTGACAATCCAGCCTTGTGCACGCTTCCAGCTTAAAGGATAACACAGTAGATTTCTCACACACAGTGTTGCTAAAGTTAACAATTATGCAGTCTCACAAAATATCTTTTCTAGAATTGTCAATCCAACCCTCTCTTCTTACCATAAGAATTTTGTTGCTGCCAACTTGCAAAAAGTTCCTATGGTTGGTCAACAGTGTAGAACTTTGTTGAAAAGTTTACCCAGAGCCTTTGTTGATTCCCTTAAGAAAAGCAGGGACCCACGTCAAGACTAGTACAAATGAACCAGTGGCTGGAGAGAGATCGGTAACATCCTTATTTGGCACGTTTTCCATGTAATTATGAGTTCCACTCATGGAACCTTAATTTTTACCTACTGTGGTCAATGGAAAAGTTACCTCACATATTTTTTGCACTGCACTTGCTAGTAGTGGTGTGACATCTTGCTCTTGCGTTAATTATTTTCTGATTGATTTTGGCCACAAAATGAGTTATCCCCCCACCTAAAACTCTTGCTATTATTGTTATATGCTATGTGCCAGAATCCATCAAGAATGCAGATGAGCAACCAGTAGGTATGACTGAGGAGGCTGGCTAATTAATTGGCTCATTTTTAGTGGTGGCTCTTGCACAGGTGCAGGCAGAAGAACATCACCTGAGGTTGATGCATGGTCACCAGCAGCGGTTCAATCAAAGTAAGATGCTCCAAGATGGGTTGTAATTCTATTTGAATGCCACCTGTGAGTCTTATGCAAGTAGTCCGCAATAATCTTGCTGGGCGCCATCCCTTCCTTCTCAATGAACATATTGGGGGGTTCCAACCAAACTCCATTGTAATTGGCTGGGGCGGCCCCCAACCACCCCTTTTGTTGCTCTTTGACATAGGAATAACTTGAGATTGCGGAGGTAGAGATTTCCCCATGTGCCCTTTGCTCAACTACAGTGTGCTGTGTGATACAAGCTAGACCCTGCTGTAGCACTTCTGCCTCGACTGCCGCCAGACCCTCACCACCGGCGACACCCTAAGATGCATCCTCCTCAACGTACACTCCATACACAAACACGCCATGGAAATCTGGAAACTACTCGACTCTCTCTAGCCCTACATCGCCTTCTTCACGAAGACCTGGCCCACCGTCTCCTCCGTCTCAACATCAACACCGCTATCCCGGACAGATACAAGAACCAGAGGAAGGACTGCCCCAACCACCCGGGACTTCCAGATCCAGACCAGCCCCAACGCCACGCTCCGAGGAACCGTCATCTACAGACCCCCCAGCCCCTGGACACCCTTCACCACCACCTTCACCGTCTTCATTGCACCCCACGCCATCACCTTCATGAACTACATACTCATTGGAGACCTGAACTTAAACCACGACAATCCCAGTGACCCCAACTCCACCATCCCTTGTGACAACCTCTCCAACATCGGACTCAAACAACTAGTCACCACACTGACCGACAGGGCAGGACACACCCTTGACCCCATCTTCGCTGCAGGAAACAGTGTTCACTTCAGCCACACAACGCAACCACCAACCACCGACTACCACTGCATACACTTCCCCATCAACAAACCCAAGGCACCCAAACCAGCCCCATGCCCTCCATGAAGGAACTGGAACAAGGTCACTGATGAGCAACTTAACTCTACCTTTACCCGAGACAACCACACCTGGGCACCCAACGCAAACATCGCAGCCAGAGGACTCCACACCTGGATCTCCAACTGCGCAGACAAACTCGCCTGGTTAAGCCACGCCAACAAACAGCACCCCAGGAAAGCCGCCTGGTTCCCCGCCGACCTCCAAGAAGCCAGGCACACCTGCAGACACCTGGAGAAGAACTGGAGAAATACCAAAGCAACCGAAAACTACTCACCTACAAGGATGCCATGATGGACTACCACAACCAAATCAGAACCACCAAGAGGAATTTTATCCACAACAAAATCCTCGTCAACTCCACCAACTCTAAGGAACTCTTCAGTGTCATTCATGAATTTTACCAACCCACACAGTGAAGCCACAGACATCACCCCATCCCAAGACCTCAGCGAGAAGCTCGGAACCTACTTCCACCTCAAGATCAGAAACCTCTATGACAACTATGTTGACCATCCACTATTTGCCACAGCTGGCCCCCTGCCCCCCATAGACACCAGCCAGCCCACCATTTCCAACTGGACACCAATCACGACTGAAGATAGCGCCTCGACCATGAAAGGTATCCACTTGGGGCCCCCACTGACCCATGCCCTCCTCACATCTACCACAGAGCCGTGGCCGCCATCGCACCCGAACTACAATGCACCATCAACACCACCTTCAAAACAGGCACCATTCCAGATGACTGGAAGCGTGCAGAAGTCAGGCCCCTGCTCAAGAGGCCTACAGCTGACCCCACCGACCTCAAGAATTACCGGCCTATCTTGCTCCTCCCCTTCGCAGCCAAAATCACAGAGAAAACAGTCAACAGGGAACTGACACGATTCATCGAAGAGAACGCCGTCCTCGACCCGTCCCAATCTGGATTCCGAAGCAACCACAGCACCAAGATCGCAATACTCGCTGCCACAGATGACATCTACACCTTCAAAGTCCTCACTCATGCCTACAAATGCCTAAACAACAACGGACCCAAATACCTCAATGATAGAATCATCTTCCACATACCCAAAAGAAACCCCCAATCTACCAACCTCGCACTGGCTGAAACATCCACTGAGCCAGAGCTGGCAGAAAATCCTTCTCTCACATTGCAGCCAAGACCTGGAACAAGCTACAGGCAGACATCAGATGCGCCCCCTCACTGAACACCTTTAGGAAGACCCTCAAGACCTGGCCCTTCGGCTAAGCAGATCTGCGGACCCCCCCCCAGCACCTTGAGACCCTCACAGGTAAATAGCGCACTTGCAATTCTCTTGAATAAAAGTCTTTAGTTGTAACCCAACAGTCAAATTTCGAAGGTAATGGTTTGGATTCTAAAGATTTGACTGTTGGGTTACAACTAATGTAGATGTTTACGGGAAATGATGTACGAGAGTTGAAATGGTGATATTTTAATATAAGAGAAATGAGGGAGGCCGAGAGGGGAGGATTTGGTCATCGGACATCACTTTTTGTGGTAGAGTTTTGGCTACAGTTAGCAGGAAGACGTTTATTATGGGTAGTAGTGACAAGGCAAGGGTTCATAATGCTTTGTGGTGAAATCAACATGTGGAAATGGTTTAAATGTATGGTCTCACGATAATGTTTTTAAATTGTAGAGCACCCCTGACGAAGGGCCAGGAAAAGGCCCGAAATGCATTGGGTTATTGAGATTAACTGATGAGGAACACTTATTTACACTCCCAGCTACAGTATAAGGCTATAATTGGCATGTCTGCAGCTTTCAGGATACAGTGAAAAATATAAGAAGCCCATCATGTGACAAGTTGATATCAGTGTAAAAGGAGAAACTTTGGATGAAATTGCAATAAATATTGATGAAACAGGATTAATTTATGGCATCAGTGGTATGTATGCAATAACGCAGTGCGTCCAGCATTGGGGTGAAAGGTCGCCCCATCTGTTTGAAGTCTGATTGTAAGACACAATTCTGAAGATATAACTTGTAGAAACTTGGCATTTTTCCGTCCAAAGTTTCTGAAGCCTTCTAGAAGTTTCTAGCTGCCTAGACCTCTTAATGGCCCAAGTTAAGAATTCATATTGGGTTCTGACAGAGAACAATGGGGCCTAGGTGTAGCTGGTCAAGGGCCATCCTGCCATAATGGCTTGGGGCAGAGCTATCACCTGAGCCCCTCACATTTCAGAGTGCTTGCCTCCTGCATACACAAGTTTAGGCTGACCAAGATGAAGATTGGATATAAAGACGAGGTTAAGCCCGCTGGAAAAGTTGCCGTCTCAAAGTCGGCACGAAAAATCCATGCACTCTAATTTGGGGAGGAACCTCTTGGGGATCAGGGTCTGATTCAAGAAGACTCCAATGGGCTTCAGGAAGAGGTCCAATTACAGGTCCAGGCAGGTACAGCTGTAGCAGGTCAGCTGGGCAGCTGCAGGGTAGCCTCTGGAGCTTGTTGTGTCGCTGTAGTTTTGAACAGGAGGTCACCAAACTGACCCTTGGAGTCACTTAGCAAGCTTGGGGTGAAGAGAGCAGGTCTAGTCTTCTTTCACAGAGAGCAGGACAGGCCTCAGGCAGCATGGCAGCCCTCTCAGAAACAAGGCAAGCCTCAAGCAGGAGGGCAGTCCTCTGTGGAACAAGGCAGTCCTTCCTCTGTAATGTCCCCATGTCCAGGAGTGTACTGAAGAGTGGCTCAGGATGTTTAATATTTATACTCGGGCCAGCCTCTCTGTGTGTGGCTAAACATCTTGTCCTACCTTCATATCTGTTTCTGGAAAGTTCTCCCCATCTTCAGCCAAGGACCCAAAATGTGGGAATAGGCTGAGGTCAGGATCCATTGTTTGCGAAGGATTTACACCCTAGCCCACCAATAACTCAATTTGTTACATATCCTCAATGCCACAGCAAGATATATCTCTGTCAGTAAAAACTGGTTCACAATACCCTAATCCTAATCACTTTAAATTGGCTTGTCATAGATGCTAGAAATTTGTGAAATAATGAATGGTCCTAGGCACAGGTAGACAGAAAAACTAATTTGCGCAAAAAGTGGTGCTCTCAGCTGGCAGCATTTCTTTAAAGAAAAACGATCTCTGAAGCCAAACTTCCTAGGGATTGAAATACAAATAAGTAACTCTATCCCTTCAACGGTAAGTGCACAGCCTTCTTAACTTGATCCTAAAGGAGTGGCAAATCCTGGGTGTTAGAAATGGGGTTCTCTAGTTAGCAATGGTTTGCACCTTTGTCCAAATAGGGGCCCTTCTTCCTAGTCAGTGTAAGAGGGATACACTTCTAAAATAACTCATGCTCACCCCCTAGGTAGCTTGGCACAAGCAGACAGGCTTTTCTCAGAGGCAGTTTGTAACACATTTGTGCACACATACAGTAATATATATGTAAATTGATACTTGTATACTGCACTACTCACCCACAAGGGTCTCAAGACACTTGTACGAATACCGCTGTGGATCCCATCCTGGCTTTCCCTGTGAGGCGTCCACTCCTGGGCACCCCGAAGGTGGAGGCCAAGCATCCTTAGCATTGTGGGGGCCGTTGTGGAGATTAAGCAAGCTATTGCCCATAGCTGCAGAGTGGGACTCCATGATTGGAATAGGCATTATCAGGTCCGTGGATGTTTTGAGCCCAAGACCCGCCGAGGCAGGGAATTGAACCCTGGTCCCGGGCCAGACCTCTGCATCAGGGTCTGCCACTCTAACCATTGAGCCACACTTCTCCACTGACAATATAGTGAAAACACCACAAAAGGACACCACTCCAGTTTAGAAAAATAAGTAATGTTTATCTAAACCAAACAAGACCAAAACGAACAAAAATCCACAATATTAATAAAAATATGACTTTCATAAGGTAGAAACCACAAGCAGAAAGGGTCGTGGGGAAGGTGATGCTTCAGTTCCTTACAAACAGGGAAGGTGATGCGTCAGTTCCTTGCTCCGGGGGAGATGATGCATTGGTTCCTTTTTGCTGCACAGGGGAGGTGATGTGTCAGTTCCTTACCGGGGAGGAGGTGATGCATCGGTTTCTTACTGTGTGGGGAGGTGATGCATAAGTTTCTTACTGCGAATGACCTGGCGCCGCGATGCGTGACGATCTGGGAAGATGCGTTGTGTGAAGATCCGGGATGCACTGCGACAATTCCAGCTGCGTCCCCTCGTTGCGTTGGTTCTTACACAGCAGGGCCTGCGTCAAAGCCAGTATGGTGATCTCGGATGTCAGAGATCGGTGCACAGGACTCATCGAACGGCAGACATTTCAGCCAAGGACAGGTACTGCGTCGATTCTTCACCTGTGGCGATGCGGCAGAAATTCTTTTTGCACCGCTGCAATGCTTCAGAACCAGGTGATGGGTCGATTTTCACAGTTCTCTAGTCTTTTGCAGTACCCAGTCACAGGAACAACCTCCAGAGGCCCAGGACACTGGCAGCTATCTCTTGGCAGGTCAGAAGTCCCAGCAAAGGAGTTCAGGGGGGACTGGGGTGAAATCTTTGTGTCCCTCATACTTCAGAACAGGAGGCAAGCTCTACTTCAAGCCTTTGGAGATCTTCCTCAAGCAGGGGACACATCACACAGCAAAGTCCTTGTCCTTTCCTTGGCAGAAACAGCCACTGCAGGCCAACCCCAGCAAGCACACAGCAAAGGAGCAGTACTTCACCTCAGTTTCTCCAGCTCTTTTCCTTGCCAAAGGTTCCTCTTGATTTCCATAAGTAATCTTTGAAGTATGTTCTATCCCTGAGACTTTCAACAAGAGGCAAGTTCTACTTTCAAGCCCTTGGAGAAAACTCTAATAGCTGGATGATGAAAGCATAGTCCAGTCCTTTCTCTGCCCAAGAGAGAAGTAACCACTGCAGCCAAAACCACTACTGTCCTCTCTGATGCAGCTGGCTGGCAGGAGGCGGAGACAGCATTGTCCCAGTCAGACCAGGCCCATTCAGGTGTGAAAGCAATCTCCTCCCCTACTCTAAATACAGCCCAGGTCTACTAAACCCAACCCTGACTCATCCAGCAAAGGCAAGACACACAACAACCCCCTCCTCTTGGCCATCTGAGAGAATGCACTTCCCCAGCCCCTGTCATTCAAACGCCAGACAGTCAAGCCACAAACCAGCAGAGGCACACAAGATGGCTAAGCAAGAAAATACTCACTTTTTAAAAGTGGTATTTTCCAACACACAATATAAAAATCATCTTTTCTAAAAGATGCATGTGTATATTCTGAGTTCAGGCATACTAAACTCCATCTCTCTATCTTGTCTCAATGGGAAGTTATATTTATAAGATGTTATAAATAAACTACCATTCGATCCTATGCAACAGATAGCCATTCAATAGTGAAAAACGAAATTGACAGTATTTCACGATCTGGGCAAGTCCTACCTTTCACAATCACTGCACCCTGCCCAAAGGCGTGGCTCACATGTACGAAAAGGGAATGCTGGGGCCTGGCAAGTTGGTGTACTTGTCAGGTTGACATGGCAGTACTGAACTGCACACTGGCACTGCAATGGCAAATCTGATAACATTCTGCAAGACTGCTTGTGTGGGTGGCACAATCAGTGCTGCAAGCCCACTAGAAGCATTTGATTTACAGGCATATCAAATATGCCAATCATGAAAACACCAATTCGTAATACAATTTACATGTAGAGCATATGCACATTAGCACTGATCAGCAGTGGTAAAGTGCCCAGAGTCATAAAACAAATAAACACTGTTCGGAAACAGAAGGCTAAAAAGCAAAAAGTATGGGGATAAACCCGCTGGACAAGCCAGGCCTAACACTGGGGTATTCCATTCTGAGATGATCTAATTGACACCCAGATCTGGAATTCTTTTGTTGATTGGTGTTTCGAATCTTTGTGTATGATTTTCCCTTCGTTTTTATATCAGGTTTTAAGAAACTATTTAACAAACTGGCCACTAAACTCTCCCAGTTTATTCTTGGTGTTGCCTTTTAAAAGAATTGCTTTTTTTCCTACACAAGACAGCAATTAAATAATGAAATAGATCGTGGGAAATATAGTTCACTATATATTTATTGACCACATGTACGAAACCGATGATTAAACCCATGGAGTGTAATGCAAAAAAGACGGGCATGCACCAGAATGAGATTGCATGGACACCATTGGTTTATTTTAGTAGTTCACACAAAGGTCAAAACCATAAGGGAACACATGGTCAGGCCTCTGACTGCTAACTAAAACCTAGCCCTATAACACAGCAAAAAATATTAGAAATTTGTGAAGTATGGAATATGTGTTACTGGTGATAGTTACATGCCTTTACTGATTGGATGTATGAGATACACGTGTTCGAGTGAAAACAGACGTGATAAATTTTGATATAGTGTTTTTATGTGGTTTTGTTTGAAGAACAAATGTAATGATTTCTAAAGTAATGTCGTATGTTGATTAAAAGCATATCCTCAAGTGTTCATGCAGTATAAGCAAAGGGTTAGTCAAGATATATTTGGCAACTATATAAAGGTAAACAGTTGTGGGGGATAGTTGACAAAATAGATGATAGAAGCAAGTAGAGCAGATACTATATTGATAGAATCCAGAGAAAGGATAAGTATTTATTGGGAGCTACGAAATGGGGATACAGATTGTGCCTCCGAGTAGCAAATTTTAGACTTGTTACAAGGACTAGAAGGAGCAAATATCACCTTACTTTGGTGACAAAAACCCTAACAACAATACTGAGAGATAATTGCCCCATGAACTGCAGAAGGATCTTCTTCACACCATGAAACCATTCCTATGTGACAGCCATAACACGAGTCTCTTTACAGAGGTTAGGTTTCAGAGAGAGCCTTATCACAGACGATTCCAGAATCTGGAGTCGTAAACACATTTAGAAGAGCAGGTTGAAAGACTCTGGGCTCATCAAATTACAAGCTGGTTCTATGTTTGCTGAAACTCACTGCAGTTATGGTATTTCTTCCAGCAGGGTAAAACCATAAGCAATGCCAAATAACATACCATCAGATGAAGACCATGTGGAGATACACCAAAGAGAATTGTCCCTGTTTTACTCATTAGAACAGATTGGATGTAATGTAATGTTTTACTTGTAAAGCGCTCTGTTGCCAGCCGGTGTCCTGGCGCTGTATACCACTGGGGAAGCCGTCCTGGCTTTCCCTGTGGGATAGTCCCTACTGGGAGTCCCCAAGGTGGAGCCAGGCATCCCCGGCATTGATGGGGCAGTTGTGGAGATCTATTCCCGTGCTCTAATCATTCACTGTTTAGACTAGTATTAAAAGTATCTAATTAGGAAAGGAACGAGTGGTTAATGAGGTAATCTTCCTCGTCTCAGTCCTCATCTTTTAAGGGGTCCAGCCCTCCCAACAAGTCACTTATGAGGCAGCTCTCTATTGTAAGTCGTCTTATCTTCTTATTTAGTTCTTAAACTTCCTGTGTATGCAGCATAATACGATCGGGCAGGAACGAGTAGTCCTGTAAGAATAATAAGCAATAAGCAGTTAGTGAATCAGTACCTCCACTCCTGGGGAGAAGAGGGCAGGTAAAAAACTGGAATGAGGAATAGTAGGACTAAGAGGAGTGCATATGTCAGTAAGTAATCTGAAATTGAAAGCATCGTCCTTCGTCCTCGTCTTTAACTCTTGAGGACCTAGCAAAGCAAGTATTAAGGCATTGTTTTGAAAAGTACAGTCTTGATAAAGTAAAGAGGTTTTTAATCTTTTATTCACCATCTCTTCCTTATCTCAATTAATTATTTAAAGCACATAGAACTATCGAACAAAAATATTTACTATCACAGGACCTACAACCCATGAGGTACAAACCCGTTTAGTTGAATGACTCCTAATAACAGCAGGTATAGGTTTACCTAATGAATCAAGCTGTGAATCTAGCTGTGTGTATCCACCAACTAAGAGTGGCTACAGTTGGTTTAAGGTATTGGCAGTTAAAGCCAGAAGAAACAAAGAGAGCATCAGATCTGTGAATTTCAGCAGTTTTTTCTAAGTGTGTTTAACACCCCTTCTGACATCAATGGTGTGAATGAATGCTCTTCTTCAGAAACTGGAGACGGAAAGAAGTATGGAAGAAATAGCACCAGATTAATATTAAATCAGAAGGCACTTTAGGAAGAAAAATACGAGAAAGTTGTGAAACAAGGCGCTCAGTAAAAAATAAAGGTATGGTTCTGAATGCAAAGGAACACCCATCCCCGTAATCTATGTGCAGTGCAATAGCCATCAGAAAAACCATTTTAAACAATAGAATCTTTATACATGGTTCTTCAAGAGCCTCGAATGGAGCATAGTTTAAGGCTTTTATGAGCAGTGGACGATCCTGTGGTGCTATAAGATTTTTACTTTGCACCACCCACGGTCTGCCAAATTCCAGTACCAAACCTACCTGCTAACCCTCACACTCATAAAAATGTGACAATTCAAACCAATCCAGGTCACCCTAATCCATAAGAATGCCTAGTGGCACTGATGTTATCTGTTTAATGCTATTGAACTGTTAAAATGCTACCAAGTTTCCCTGTTTAAAACTCAACACACAGCGCCCTATGTGGTGGAAAACAAAAGTATGCACTCTGTGTCAGGCTGATGGACGGCTTTTATAATCTACAGCGAGGACCTTGATTAAAAAATACCTATCTTGTCAGAAACCAGGACACCAATTTGACTCTGCTCATGTTGGATAGCGGAAGATATGTCTATCTCAAGTGTGGCGTACGATATAAGAATGTCCACCCCTGTGGAACACTCAATTGCCCAAGGAAGGAGAACCACAGCTTCCAGAGCCATGGAGGAGCTATTTGAATGGCATGTGCTGTTATTCTGCAAAAAGTGTAAAATGAGACAAGGCATATAGGAGTCCCTGAGGCCAACAAGACATTAGGGCATCATATGAGAGAGCTTGTGGATCACTCTTTCTGGAAAAGAAGTTTGAAGATTGCTGTCTCTCATATAGACAAATAGGAAAATTAATGGTTTGCCAACATTTTTACAAATTATACGTACATTTTTTCCAATGATGAAAGACTCAGTTCATTAGGTCTGAAATCACAGTGAGCCCGATTCACAGAACTAACTTAAGACAAAATCCTAAACTTACTGCCATTTTGGTATTCACAGAAGGCACTTACAGGCACATGCATCAAAGGATTTTGCGATCGCAAACAGCGCGAATCGCAGAAATCGTCCATTTGCGATCGCAAAATCTGCATTTGGAATGCATGAAGGGTGAAGGCCCTCGCAATTTGAGAATTTGCAAATATTTGCGAATTCTCAAATTGCGATTGCATTTAAGGAATCGTATTTTGAGATTCCTTAAATGCAATGCATGAAACTTTAAAAAATTGCGATTTAGCAATTAGGGGGAGCAAATTACCATGAGGTTGAACCTCATGGTAATTTGCAAAACTTTGAAAAATGCACTTTTGTGCATTTTTCAAAGTTTCAAAGTCTCAAAGTTTCATGTTTTGCACACACATGCCCATAGGGCATGTGTGTGCACAACATATGCGCACAGATTGATTTCAGGGGTGAAACAGGGTGTCCTTTGGACACCCCTGCACCCTTGAAATCACATTCACAATTTGCGATTCGCTAATTGCTAATCGCAAATTGAGAATGTCTTCCCATTAGAGGCCCATAGGAAGGAATGGGGAGGTATTCCTTAATTGCGACTCGCAATTTGCGAGTCGCAATTAAGGAACAATAAGAAATCGCAATTTTTTTAGCGATTTCTTGATGCATTGCATTTTGCGATTCCTTAATTGCGATTCCTTATTTTTCGCAATTAATGAATCGCAAAATGCAGATGCATGTGCCTGTTTCTCATTTTGGTATTCACAGAAGGCACTTACTCATCAATGAGTAAGGACCTTCTGTGAATACCAAAATGAGTAAGTGCCTTCTGTGAATACCAAAATGAGTATGCGCCTTCTGTGAATACCAAAATGAATAAGTGCCTTCTGCGAATACCAAAATGGTAGTAAGTTTAGGATTTTGTTTTAAGTTAGTTCTGTGAATCAGGCCCATTGTTTTTCCATGGGACAGGTGTCGCTTTCAGAGAGGAAGGCGCACCTCTGCCCAGACCAAACAAATTGTGTAAGCTACTTTCATTTCATTTGTGTCAAGATCTTGAGAGCTCTGTAGATTGCAGTTAGTATACAAAAGTTCACATAACAGTCTCGCTCTATGCTGGATCATTGTTCCTGATGACACAATTGGTTCAAAGTTGTTCCTCACCCTGCTAGACTAGTATCTGTCGATATTGCTACTCGAGAATGAGGAGTCAGGTCCATTCCCCGTAAAGATTAATTGGGTACAGCCACTGTTCTAACTGTCGACACAAATTTCGAGTCACACTAATAAAAATGTCTTTACTCAGTGAAACTGGATTGCAATGTAGGTTGGGGAGAATCAGGGGTTTCATGTGAAACCTCATCCAGGGGACTAATAAAAACTGAGGTTACAATGCCTCTTTGCACCTAAAGCCATAAATGTTCAGGAGCTGGCTGCATCTTTATATAAGTTTTGAGATGTTTCTGTAGTTTGAGTATCGAAAGATCAGGAAGGCAAACCTTTCCAAGTGATGTCTCGAAAAATCCTTAAATTCTTATCGATTATGAGAAGGTTGAAGATGAGGTTTTCCTGGATGTATCAACCAACCATGACGTTATGTATTTTGCAAACTCTTGAAGAGGGATATTCTGTCTTAACAGAAGTTCGGGTATGAATAATCCCATCATCTAAGTACTGGTGTTTCTATATGACTTCTTAAAGTAGAATTGCCAAAAGTGGAAAAAGCACTTTTGCAAAGGCCTCTGGTTATGATTTTAGGCCAAATGGCAGGACCATAAACTAATAATGGTTTTCCGTAACAGCAAGCCTGGGGAATGTTTGATGGCACTTTCTGATCAGTATGTCAAAATATGCGTCCTGCAGGTCTATCTAAGTTGTAAAATCTCCTGGTGGTATCATTGCATTTACTTTGACAATATTCTTCTGAAAGTTTGTTCATAAGAACTAGAATTGAATAATGTCCTTTCTCTCCTTCAAAGGCAAAGGACATATTATTCTTTCTTGTAATAGCTTCTGGACACTACCAGTAGAGAAGATTTCTTTAGAGGATATGCTGGAAGAGAAGCAGTGCAAACATTGTGAGGAGGAAGTTTTAGTTAAAGTTCTAGGAGTAACCATGTTTCCTACAACCAAAAGGCACCTGCCTGAAATATTTTCTTCCCAAATATTATAGAAGTGTTCCATTCACTAGATAAGTACTGCACAGCTCAGTGCTGCTTCGAGAGGTACTGTGGCCAGTTGTTTAAGATTACAGCTGACATGCTAAATACCATGTGAGAGGGACCCACAGCACGAAAATAATCAGATCTGTATAGCATTTTGGTGTATAACTTTCATTGAAATTCTGCCTATGCTGACTTTTGGGGAAAGTTGGTGAAATGACTTTTCCCAAGAGGCTCTAATGTTGATTGCTTTATTCTTAACATGGAAGATCTTGGTTTCTGTTGACTATAGATTTAACCCATGAGTGAAATGATTCATAAAAAAAAGTAAACATTGGGACACTACGCTAAAAATTTTGTTCATATCATGGAAGGGGTGTCATTCTTTGCTTAAATTACTTTTGGTGCTGTTTTTTCGGAAGTATACAGTCAAAATGTTCGTTCATTATACCAAGTTTTGTGTGAGAGTTGACATTTAGGCAAAAAGCCACTCAGTGCTGCAACTTGTGTGGGTTGTTGGAGGAATCACCCACTGTTGGTATGGTGTTTGGTTGACGTTTTAATGTTAAGTCACTCTGGTTTACCACCTTGGCAGGGTTGTGGAAGTTGGTGAATCCCACACTGTTGGTGGTATGTGTGAGAAGGCTTTCAAGTGCTAAGCCTCTCCGTCTCACACAAATCTTTGTGGGTATGGTTGATTTGGGTAAGTCACCCTGTCGGTGTAGTGTGTGAGTTGACTTTTGGTGTTATGTCACTCTGGGTTACCACTATGTTGTTGTTGTGGGATAGTGGATCCGTCACTGTTGGTGGTGTGTGCGTAAAACGCCTTTTAGGTGCTAAGTCTTTCTGGTCACCCACTATTTTGGAGGGTGTGGGTGGATTTTGGCAAATCACCCTTTTGGCATTGTTGGGTTAGAGTTGATTCGTTAGGAGTCACTCATGTCTGCCACCTTTTTGTGGGTGGTGGTTGACTTTGGGTATCACCCACCTGTGTTTGTGGGTTGGTCTCCCTAATGGTTTCGCTGTGCGGTGATCTCTTCTGCACTATTGAGGTTTGGTTCTCTGTGTGCTCATTTCAGCCTGGAGAGCTGGTATGTTTGTGGCATAAGGGGTTGGGTTGGTTACACTTTGTGTGGTAGAATGCAGGTTTGTTTTGTTGTGTGTGGACAGGGAGAAGATGTGTGTTTGTTTTGTATGTATTCTGCCCAGCTTGTTGTTTTCTTTAATGTGAGTACATGCGTTGGCATGGTCATTACATATTACACTAATCTTCAAGTCAATTGCTACATTCCTCTGTGCTTTCTTCGCATTTTGACATGCATGCCCATTGTACTGTGCTTTCTTTGTTTTTGATCTTAACCTGTATGCTCTTAGGTCACCTTCAGGTCTTTGCAATGGGTCCTCATGTTATTTCCATGCATGCAGGTATATCTTACCAATGTAAACCTTTACTTGGACCATTGCATTGTGTTCTTGTTCACCATAAAGAAGGGATATGTGTTTTACTTGCTGTTCAGCCAGTGTGAGTGTGAGTGTGGTGTGGAATGTTGGAGCGTGATGATGTTGCGGAATGTTGAATGAGTGAGGTTGGGGGTTGGTGTATGGGCTGAGCAGCAGGAAGACTGCTCCTAGTGGGGCTCTCTGTACTTCTACTTCTGAACTTACCACCATAAAAAATACTACCTAAAGATACTCTGGAGTTTGATCATTGTTTTTGTTTACAACAATTATATTAAAAAATACAATTTTCAAATTTAGAGGGTGACATTGGAAGCTGAAGAGCAACATTAAGCAATCTTGCTTGATAGTATGTTTCAAAATCCGGGAGGCCTAAACCCCCCTGAGAGAGAGAGAGAGAGAGAGAGAGAGATATATATATGTATATATATATATATATATATATTCAATGAAAAAACCATTGGTTTTAGGCCATATATAGTTAGGGATTTGCATTTACAAAACCTTATTTTACTCGCATAAAACCATTGAAATTCCATATATAGTTAGATGCGCTAACTATATATCGCGCACCCGCAATCCACTGCTGATGATGTCACATATTACATCATTCATGACATGGTCAGTGACATCACTGATGACATCACTGATGACATCTCAAATGACATCACTGATGACATCACTGATGACAACACCCAGTGACTGTATGTTTCTGTAAAGTTAAAATATGTCTTACATATTGAAGAATGAGTGGATGTATAAGTGTCTGGATGAAGGATTTAGTAGGTGCATGACTGACTGTATGAGTGAGTGATTAAATGTGTCTCACTGAGTGCATGGGTTAGTGACTAAACTGTCTTAATTTGTGCATCATTATGTCTGTTGTTCTGTAAACTGTTGCATGTGTTGATAAGTAGCTATATGAGTAACTATATGGGTTATTGATTGGTTGCCCAAGTATTTGTATGGGAGACTGAGTGTGTGTGTGGGTGGCTGGGAGGTGTATGACTCTGTGCATAGATGTGTGAGCAGTTGATTCACTAGATGTATGGTTTCAAAAGTGCATGTGGAAACAGCTGTATGGGCGGTTGACTGTGTGCATGAGTGTATTGGTGAGTGAATGGATATCTCAGGGCTACATGTCAAAGTAAGTACATATGTAAAACACAGTACATGTGAGAGTTGACATATATAAATAACTGTGCATAAGAGCCAGTGAATGTGTGAGTGGCTGTATGGATCATTGTGAACTTGTATCAGGGATTGTATAAGAGAGTAAATATGTGTTAGTATATGTTTGAATAAGTAAAGTTTGTATAACTGTATAGTTGAAGAAATGGAGGTGTGATTGATTCTTTGCATGACTGACTAGGTGTGTGAGTAACTCCATGGATGAGTGACAGTCTGTGAGTGTCTGTTTACACTGATTGTATCTAAGGTTATATTAGAGTCTGAAGAGGTTCATCGTATTATCACATGAATGATATCATCAGTGATGTGATCAGTAATGTCAAATGAGATGTCATCAATGATGTCATCAGTGATGTCATTTGAGATGTCATCAGTGATGTCATTTGAGATGTCATCAGTGATGTCATCAGTGATGTCACTGACCATGTCATGAATGATGTAATATGTGACATCATCAGCAGTGGATTGCGGGTGCGCAATATATAGTTAGCGCATCTAACTATATATGGAATTTCAATGGTTTTATGCGAGTAAAATAAGGTTTTGTAAATGCAAATCCCTAACTATATATGGCCTAAAACCAATGGTTTTTTCATTGAATTTTCAAGGTTTTGTAAATGCAAATTCCTAACTATATATCCACTATAACCTATGGTTTTTTCTGTGAATTTCATTGGTTTTTTAATAGCAAATATGAAAAGCTTTAAAATGTCAAGTACGTGATAGATTAAAACATTTTCGTATTTATGCACGCTGATGTGCTTTGAACGCTGCACCCCCCCCTCCCCTCTTTTGTCTTAGTAGTACTCTCTCTTTGCAGATAGTGAACGGTAGTTAACGCAGGCCTTTGCCCCCGTTGTAATCCGTCGTGCCTGCTTGTCTCTCCATTTGATTGATTGTTGTCCAAGCATTTACTGTTTTAGAATTGGTTCTCTTTGGATCATTCTCTATTTACAAACAAGCACAAAGTCGCAATACTCTGTTTAGTCTTTGCAGATAGTGAAAAATCGTGTAAAAAAATAAAAGTAATCGAGCAAAATCAGTAGGCCACTAATTGGATCTCTTTTTGACCTCGCTAAAATAGAAATATTAGGAACAACCCTTTATGAGAAATACGAAAATAGTGAGATGAACTGAGCTCCACACCATGAGGGCTGCAAGACAGCTCGGCTCCATCACCCATCCCGCACAAAATAACGACAAACCCTATGCAAATATTAAAAATATAGACAACACACCAGCAAAGAAACAGGGTAAAACATTTTATTAAAAAACTATTTACATAACGTTGGTTTATAAGATGATGTCAGTAGTGGACCGATGTGTGAATAGGTCGAAAGCAGCACAAGGCTCCAAGATCCGGATGGCAAGCTCCTGGATGTTGGGTGCCATAGTTCAGAGTTCTGAGTTTGAGCCTTTTTCAATGCCTGTGCTTTGTTGAATCAAAATGGCGGCTTGACACAAAGCTGACTCAAGCGTTGCTACTGATGCTATGCAGACCAAAACTGGTTTTCAGTTTGTACATTTTTCTAGATTTTTCAATCCAAGTTTGGTTGACTTTGTAGAACGATGGCTTCAAATTTTCAACATACGGTGTGGTGGCGCTGACTGGGAGGGGGCGCTTCGCTCCTGCCCCCTCCCCAAGTAAGATTTTCATACGTGAAAGTACGTTAATGGTTTTGGTCCCTGAGTTGCTTCGATGTCACTGCCATTCTCAAATGGCATAAGTTCTGGATGTTGGGTGCCATAGTTAAGAGTTCTGAGCAGTGCTTGTAACACTGTCTGAAGCTTATTTCCACCTACTGCAGCTTCACTATTCTCAAAGTAAGTGAGTGTCGTTTGTGGACCTGACTGCATTAGAAAACAATGTGATATGTTACCTTCCTAAACAGCTTGACGGAGGCCCCTGAGGGGCGGTGTGATGGCCATGGACTCGGAGAAGACGCTTGGCTCCGACACCCTCCCCAAGTCTTATAGCACTGGTGTAGCCTGAGATCGCCCCCGACATAGGCGGCCGGCTCCCGGGGTCCGGCGGAACTTTTTGCCTTTTGATGACTCTTCAATTCTGAACCTTGTCCCACAATCCGTTTGACCTGAAGACACGCTGTACTGGGGCGCCCCTTTACCGTTTCAGTTGCCATTCCGCCCGCTTTTGCTACACTGTGCCTCTTCCGCCATTCAGCTGTTTACCGCCCGCTCTTGCGACTACAGCGTCTCGCTCATCATGTAGTTGAGTTGCTCCCGCTCTTGCGGTGCAGCGATAGGCGGCTGCCACAGGACTCTCAAAATGGCGGCCGGCTCTTCGGTTTTGGGCCTGGTCCACTAAAATGGCCCTGGGACACCTTTGAACTCGGACGCTTCCCTGGTAGGGCTTGGGTCCCATTCTCGAAAAGCGTCCCCTCAGCCGTGAAGATTCTACAAAAGTCTTGGGGGCCTCCGACTCCCGCAGGCTTCTGGTGGGGAGCGGCTGCCATGATTGCTCGTGGAATGGCCACGACGGAGCTACGAGATGGTAGTGGTCTCATGCTGACGCCAGCTTTAGTCTGAAACATCCAGAAACACTGTAGACTACCAATTCGATCAGTTCCGGTAGCGCCCCAACATGACCCGGAAGAGAAGAACTTGCCCTCCCCTCTTTGACTGATGGTTCTTGTTGCCTGTCCCCTCTGTTGTCATTTAACAGAACTTTTTGAACTGCTGAAAGGGGTTGTGTTCCGAACGCTGGTTGGTGGAGACATTTTGACTATATTCTTGACCTACGTTGTCGCGTAATGCGTTATATGACACGCCGCGTTAGCGCACCCGGAAGTGATCCGAGGCGCGGCGCGCAGCGCGTAACGTAAGCATAACAGGTCATGTGACTTGTTAATAAAACTTTTCATTGGTTCATTTTACTTTTGTTATTTTAATGATGAAAAGCTTGGTCATATGACCTAAAAATTACGCTTTTTATTGTTTTCGAACAATATTTTTTTTTCAAACATATGTTATAATATTCCAGGCTAATGTACTTTCCCGGAAAATTTACAACTGTCTTGCAAGTAAAATATATTCCTTTTTCGAGAAAAAGGGCGTTTCTTCCTTCCATGACGGAGCCGTTGAGTAAAAGAGATTCGGCCTGCTGTCTTAGTCGCCGATACGCCTGATTATCAGATTCTTATCGATCACTTTATGTTGCAGACATGAAAAACACAACTGCCCTTGACCATTTATCTTTACTGCGTTCCTACATATTATACCTTTTATCCGTCATGTAATTGGACTGCTTTATTTCACTTGCCTTTTACTGATTCGAAAACAGTGACTAAAAGTAAAAACTTTACCAATGTAAATACTACTACCGTGTTTTGTTTTAAAAACCTTTATTGTGAAAATGTCAGAATACAAATACGGGCCTATAACCACGTGGGCCGGCCACGGAGCAAACTGAAATCGTATATGATGAGGAGACATTTACACTGTAGAAGAACGTAACGAGCGGGCCATTAGGTTGCAAGAACAAAGGTGTCTAACAGTTGCGGAATCGGTGGACGTACATTTTGTAATTAAAATAAGACAGGGCCACTTACAATAACATTTTCTAGATATACATTTGCGGGCAAGGAGTTACGAGTCCCATTTATACCGGCGCCATTTTGGGCGAGGCCGGGCAGGTCCAAGATATAGTCAAAATGTCTCCACCAACCATCGGCCAGACCAGAACCCCTTTCGGCCCTTTATGCTACAAGATGGTGTCTTCCATTCTGAAAATATTGTTGGCAGCATTTTGAAAGGAAACAGAAACAGCCGTTCTCCTAGTGAGTTTCACATTGTTACATTTAGGAAGAATGTTGAAGAGTAGTATGTGGAAAATCTGAAGCCATTTTTATACAAACTCTCAATCAGACTTGGATGGAAAAAAAAATCCTGAAGAATGTACAAACTGAAAACCAATTTTTGTCTGTATAGCATCAACAGTAACGCTTGAGTCAGCTTTGTGTCAAGCCGCCATTTTCATTCAATCAATAGCGTCCCCCTGCACACATTCAGGGACCTGGTCGTGTCTTCAGATGAAACGGATTGTAGGAAAAGAAGCAGAAAGGAAAAGGAAAAAAGTTCCGCCGGACCTCGGGAGCCGGCCGCCTATGTCATGTGCGACCTTTGGCCACACCAGGGCAATAGTGAAGCTGCAGCAGGTGCAAATAAGCTTCAGACAGTCTTACAAGCACTGCTCAGAACTCTCAACTGAGGCACTCAACATCCAGGACTTGCCATTCGGATCTTGGCGCCTTGTGCTGGTTCCGACCTATTCACACATCGGTCCACTACTGACATCACCTCATAAGCCAACGGGGCACCCCACGCCGACTTTCGGCGCAGCATTGTAGGATGGCCACACCAGTGCGGCAACTTGCTGGACACAACATCGGGGCCATCCAGATCTCGGCGCGTTCGACTCACTGTACCGCAAGAGTGACCGCAACTCAGCTGGACACGCCGTCTTTCGGCGCAGCATTGTAGGATGGCCACACCAGTGCAGCAATTTGCTGGACACCACCTCGGTGCCATCCGGATCTCGGCGCGTTCGAGTCACTGTACCGCAACAGTGACCGCAACTCAGCTGGACACGCCGTCTTTCGGCGCAGCATTGTAGGATGGCCACACCAGTGCGGCAATTTGCTGGACACCACCTCGGTGCCATCCGGATCTCGGCGCGTTCGAGTCACTGTACCGCAACAGTGACCGCAACTCAGCTGGACACGCCGTCTTTCGGCGCAGCATTGTAGGATGGCCACACCAGTGCGGCAATTTGCTGGACACCACCTCGGTGCCATCCGGATCTCGGCGCGTTGTGCTGCCTTCGGCCTATTCGCACATCGGTCCGCTACTGACGCCGCCTCACGTGCCAACGGATTTTCTACGCTTTTTGTAGCCCTATGCCGCATAACAGGTCATGTGACTTGTTTATAAAACTTTTCATTGGTTCATTTTACTTTTGGTTTCCTAAAGATGGAAGGCTTGGTCATATGACCTAAAAATAACACTTTTCATTGGTTTAGAACATTTTTTTTCCCAAACGATGAAAGCCCCACCTTGTTTCTGGATCATTCAGACTGAAGCTGGCGTCAGCATGAGAGCACCACCATCTCGTGGCTCCGTCGTGGTCATTCCGCGAGCAATCATGGCAGCCGCTCCCCACCGGAAGCCTGCGGGAGTCGGGGGCCCCCAAGACTTTTGTAGAATCTTCACGGCTGAGGGGACGCTTTTCGAGAATGGAGCCCAAGCCCTAGCAGGCAAGCGTCCGAGTTCCAAGGTGTCCCAGGGCCATTTCAGTGGACCAGGCCCAAAACCGAGGAGCCGTCCGCCATTTTAAGAGTCATGTGGCAGCCGCCTATCGCTGCACTGCAAGAGTGGGAGCAACTCAACAACATGGTGAGCGAGACGCTGTAGCCGCAAGAGCGGGCGCAACTCAGCTGGATGGCCGCCACCTGGGGAGGCCCGTTCACGCCGCCTCCCCCACGCCCCCCCCCCCCCCCGGGCCGCCGCACGCCAATTTTCGGAGCAGCATTGTAGGATACCAAAACCAGTGCGGCAGTTTACTGGACATCACCTGGGTGCCTGTCGTACATGTTGTGTCAGCCATGGGACACTGGACACAGTGCCATCAACATCTCAACGCGTTCTGCTGCCTTGGGACTATTCGCACAACAGACCGCTACTGACGAGGCCTCCCCCCCCACCACCCGGGACGCCCCACGCTGTTTTTCTGTGCTGCATTGTAGGATCCCAAAACCAGTGCGGCACCCAGGCGACATCACCTGGGTGCCGTCCAGAACTCTGCACGTTGTGCTGCCTTGGGACTATTCGCACAAAAGACAGCTTCTAACCATTGTTGCTTTTTTGGGTGAAAAATGTTTAAATGTTTTTACAGTTTTTGTTCCGTTCATTATAGTTAAAAGTTAATAAAGTTTTATAATCTTACTTTGTTGGAGTGTTATCTATTTTTTTAAAAACGGGTGAATGGGGCCTTGAATCGGGTTATTGTCATGTGTGGGCTTTGGAAGTGTGCTGCTGCAGGATCGGACATTTCAAACTCAAATGCACGTTCTTTTTCTTACCTTTCCGAAGCATGGAGCGCAATAGCAGGCAGAGAAAGGGTGATGCACGTGTTGAACACTACCTGACCTGGCAAGTTGCTGGCAGTGCCCCCCCGCCCGCTCCTGAAAGAGGGCACACACACACCGCCGCCCCGAGTACTTCACAAATCTTTAAAAGACCATGCGCTTGTTCATGAGGCTTAAATGGTTTATCACCTCTTCTAGAACCCCTGCATCGACCCTCTGACGTTTCCTGGAAAAATTACCATGTAACACAATACCAAGCCCTGTCAGCTGAAACCCCCAAGGAATCGTGGGGCATATTATCAAGGGGGTTTATCTCCGCTTTTTTGGCTTTAAAAGCCATGAAAGCGGAGATAAAATTATCTCCCTATTACCAAGCTGTCGCTAACACCAGTTAGTGACAGCTAAAAGGAGATAGCGACCATCTTGGGCCCCGCTTTGCATGTCAGTGATACTTATCACTAATAACATGCAAAGTGGGCGTGCCAAGATGTTAGCGACTGGAAACAGTCCCTAACATCGCTATCTCCTATTACCAACTTTTGGAGATATTCGCGCTAAGCGCGAATATCTCCAAAATCTAACACCTGCCCTGAGCAGTTCTTAGCCATGTTATCCAATGGGAGGTGGATAACATGGCTAAGAGCATTTGCTCGATAATACATGAATATCGCTGACTTTTCTGCGATAATAGCAAGGTTTATCTGCGATAAAAATCGCCGATGTGCGGCGATAATTTTTGTCTCTAAACAAGTTAGAGACAAAAATTATCGCTAGTTGTTCGTAATATGCCCCCGGGTTTTTGCTTGCAGAAATCGGGAGGCGGGAGACTAGCACTGAAATCAGTAGTCTCACGCCTGAATCGGGAGGGTTGGCATGTCTGAATTCTCTACAGCTGGGGCCATAAACTACATCCGCAGGGGTAGGTGATAGCCTGGGACCAGCCTGGCATCTAAAATGGCTGCCGTGCACGACAAAATTGTGGCATTGGAAAAAAGGCAAGATGGCGCAGCCGCTGGAAGAGATGTATCAACATATATCAGCCTCCTCAGCCACCCTCAGGAAACATAGGGGATTAGGATACGTCTCCCGCACCCCCTTATACCTAGTAATTTAATTAACGAAGCACAAAATGGCGAATTCCCGTTTCGCTACCAGTTTGCGGCCCAGTTCGCGGCCCGTGAAGCGCTTCTACCGTGAAAAATCATTTTTTTTTTATTTTCCCCACGGAACCCTTTAATAACCCCAACAACATTCCTAGGGGGTCAAGAGGGGGATACCTTGCCCCCTTTCATTAAATTCCCCCTTCGTTTTTCACCTCTTCTTCTCTCTCGATCCTACCGAGAGATAAGATGGCGGCCGCTCCGGACTGTCACGCAGCAAAAAAAAAAAAAGCTCACGCACAGCCGCTGGAAGAGATGTATCAACATATATCAGCCTCCTCAGCCACCCTCAGGAAACATAGGGGATTAGGATACGTCTCCCGCACCCCCTTATACCTAGTAATTTAATTAACGAAGCACAAAATGGCGAATTCCCGTTTCGCTACCAGTTTGCGGCCCAGTTCGCGGCCCGTGAAGCGCTTCTACCGTGAAAAATCATTTTTTTTTTTATTTTCCCCACGGGACCCTTTAATAACCCCAACAACATTCCTAGGGGGTCAAGAGGGGGATACCTTGCCCCCTTTCATTAAATTCCCCCTTCGTTTTTCACCTCTTCTTCTCTCTCGATCCTACCGAGAGATAAGATGGCGGCCGCTCCGGACTGTTTAGAATGTTGACAGACACCGGAGAGCCAATCAGCTTTCTGCGCGCAAAGTTCCGAAACGCGAAAAGTAAGCGGACCGGATCGCTGCCCGGAGCGCTGTTACAGATATATATCTTGATTTAAACGTTAATTTCTCAAAATCCACTGAAGCACATATATTGAGACCTAGCAAAGGCCCATCGGTTGGTTTGATTTAGCCTGTAACTCCCATCCATGTAAAAACCTGAATTTCATCGAATGCATTATGGATCTTTAATGGATCTGCTGATAAATAAAGGAAAATATCATCAGCAAATAATTAAACCTTGGGCATCGTATTCAGGGGAGATAATACCCCTGGATTGTTATGAAGTTTTATTGCCAGAGGTTCTATAAATAACAAAAATAGATGAGGGGAGAGCAGGCATCCCTGCTTAGTCCCGTGTCTGATCCTTACAAGTCCTACCTCCTGTACAGGAAAGCGAAAACATTTTTGTAAAAAGTAGAGCCTAACAGTCAATAAGGCTCATGCTTTTTCTGCATCGAGCATTAAAATCAACACCCTGACCTTGCTGACCGACAGGAAATCTATTACTTATGATAACAGGTATTTGAGGCCCTCAATCTATGTAATAGAAAACCTGATTGATCCGGATGGACCATCAGTTGTGCTCATATTTTCATACATATTTTATAGTCTACGTATAACAGACTAATGGGACGATATGCATTGGGGTCAATGGGTCCTTGTCTTCTTTAAAAAGCATACCACAACGGCTTCCTTGACATTTTTTGATATGACCTCCCCATCTTTTATAAAATTAAATTGTCACAAAAGGTAGAAGCAGTGCACTAAGGTCTTTTTGACTTCTACAGGTAGCCCATCATTTCATGCAGCTTATCCAATGGCTCTATTTTTTAGTTTGTTACTAACTTCCTCCTGTGAGATAGGCTTAATAAGGGAATCCCTCTGACTATTTGATATGCAAGGTAATGGCAAAGATTCGAAATATTGTACAACTAATTCAAAGTCAATATCCTGCCCTTGCTCATAGATACTTTTGAAATGGCGAAGGAATACTTTAGTGATCTTAGCCTTGGAATCTTCTACTATACACGTTTCTGAATCCCTAATCCGATCAACAAAATTTTTACTACTTTGCATTTTAGTAGTCCAAGCCAAATATCGTCCTATATGTTGGCTTTCCGAGGGGAGGTTTTGTTTATAAGCCTTACTGCCCTCTATTTGCTCAGTTTTTCTGTCTCGGCTTTTTTCACATGTATGTTGGTCGCAAGTGGCAGCATTCACTGCGCAGCACTTTTCATGGCACGTACCTGCCAGGATGGTTTGACGGCTCGGTGTTCACATCTCGTGAGCATGGAGGTTGCCTCCCCCATTGCACTCCTCGATGTTTGGGCTTTGTGTGTTGGTCGGGATCCCTCCCTCGTTTGTACGTGCTCACGTGGGTCACCTGGTCTGGGCTGCTGCCTCTTGATGGCTCCCCACACGGCTCGGTGGGACTGCTCCTCCCACGGTGCATTGTTCAGTGTTGACTCGGATCCTATTGAAGCATTGTGTGGTCTTCGAGGGATGGACTAGATTGTATATTACAAATTCAATGGGGGCTTGTTTGTGCCAATTCAGTGTTCCGCTTGTCCCCGTGCATGTTCGAGGAGTCTGATGTTGGCCGCCATCGGTGTGGGTCGCGATGGTGGACCCTATGGATCGGTTTTGGGTCACTTTCAATATTCGGGTGTGGGCAATGGTGGGGGCAAACTATCATGACAAATGTTCAATGGGGTAATGGAATGCACACCTGCTTTTCAATGATAATTTACGTTAATCCTAACATCCTCCAAGAGTGCGTGCTTACTGGAATTGTGCTTGCCCTCGTAGCACATGGATAGTACATCAAAGTGAAAGGGGTAACATTTCTGCCCCATAACCAGTAGCACAGCTAAATGCGCAAATATACACTATTTTCAGTTAATCAGTTTTTCAACAAATTCGTCAATGGTTATATTCAAGTTCCTTTTTTGAAGCTCAACTCCACTTCATCCACACGTGAACTATTTTGTCTGATGCCCGATGGAGCTACCTGGTTTAGCTATATCGGAGATAGGCCGTGGATTGCTTCCTTGGTCGTCACCTACCCAGTCGGTCTTTTGACAGACTTCCTTTTGTCTCTACGGTTGTCTCTTCCCATATCCTCACTTTCTCACCTCCCCTACCCCCCACTACTTTTCTCTCTCCTTTCTCTCCTCTTCTAATGTATTGATGATTGTTTGATGTAATTTGTAACTGTTGTTCTTTTTCTGGTATATTGTTGAACCACATTGTTGCACTTCCTTTCGTCCCTCCTGTCATCTCCTCCCGCATCCTTCCTCTATATATGTCTCACCTTCTCTCCCCTCTCAATGTCTTGAGACTGAACTATTTTGTCTGATGCCCGATGGAGCTACCTGGTTTAGCTATAGGGGAGATGGGCCGTGGATTCCCTCCTTGGTCGTCACCTACCCAGTCGGTCTTTAGGCAGACTTCTTTTTCGTCGCTCCTTATTGTCTCTTCCCTTATCCTCCCTTTCTCACCTCCCCTGCCCCCCCCACTACTTTTCTCTCTCCTTTCTCTCCTCTCCTAATTGTATTGCCTATTTTTTTTGATGCATTGTGTAATTGTTGAACTTTTTCTGTTACATTGTTGTTTCTCATGTAAAGCGCTCTGATACCTTCGGGTCTAGCCAGCGCTATATAAAACTATTTAAATAAATAAATACAGTTCTTTGGCTATGGTAGTTTTCTGGCATTTCGAGCTGACCTTATGCAGCTTATCCCTCAATGTTTCCACAACTATCTGCAATGTCAGAATTACTAGTGCTCGTTGTTTGCTAACCACAGCCTTATATGCTATTACCTGGCCACTAAAAGCTGCTTTAAAAGCCTCCCCAACGAAGATTATCGAATTTGAGTTCTCATTAATTTAAAAACTTTTTTTTGAAAAGCTGCATTTCTTTGATCCTGTCTGTATCTTCAAGAACATATTTATCAACGTGCCAACTGACTATTTTTCACCCTGAACCCATCTGATTTGACTATCGTGGAAACTGCTGAGTGATCAGAGAATGAGTTTGTGATAATCTCTTACTCCCCTCTTGCCAAACATTTGTCTATTAGAAAAAACATCTATTCGAGAAGCCGCCTAAAAACCTAGAAGAATAACAAGTGTATTGTAAATGGCATGGATGGCCTTGACGCCATGGGTTCTAGTGGTCCATTTCATGTTTCATGTTTCATTCTATTTATCAGCTTAGTTGTTTTAGGATTTAATAGCTTCTTGGGTTTATTTGAGGTAATGAGCCTAGTATCTTGAATATAGTGAAAACCCATTCCCGATATTATTGATCCTGCCGAAGAAATAAATATATTGTACATTTGTTGTAGAGCCTCAGTATCATCGAGTATGGGACCATAATAATTTAAGAGATTCACCAATGTCTCCTCCATCTTGACTTTCAACTATATCCATCGGCCATGGGGATCTCGGCTAACTTGTTGTACTTCTCTACTGGGAAGAGGAGTGGCACAGCGGCCGGGGCGACTGACTCCAGAACCTGGGGGCACATTGTTCGATCGCCGGCAGCAGATCAGCCCAGCACCATGTGACTCTGAGCAATAGCTCACTGAATCTTCCCGACGGCCACCAGAGCCTTGACTCCCTCAGGTAATTGTTTGCGCTTTACAAAAACTGGACAATTGTGTATATTACCAAATATTATAGCGTCCACATGAACAGCCATATTCGCAGATATGACATAAGCTTGAGTATATCTTTTTGGGAGGGATATTTTAGTGTTTGACTGAACATGTGTTTCCTGGATAAACAGAATCTGAGGGGAAAGGACGACAGCCAATTTAACATAGGGCCTGCTTTTCTATAATTCAGTAACCCATTCAAATTGCATGAGATTAGTTTAGTACTACACATTTCTAATAGCATTGAACTTAAATCTTGACTTCTCTCTATATTTTTTCTTAACACCAAAAGACCAAAAAACTAAGCAGCTGGAATAAAGAACTAAAAGAAAAGAAAGAACCAACAAAGTCTGTTTTTGACCTATTTGTTTTTCTCTGCATCCCCATCCCATTATGATCCCACTCCACCCTCCCCTCCCACTTAGCGGGAACCCCCTTCCATTCCTCCTCATGTGTATCCTGCTTCTAAGGATGCCATGGAATCACATCCAATGCCCACCTGGACCAGTTCCTCCCGGCCCCCAACCACATTGCTCGACAATTACATACTCAGCCATATCTTTAGCTTTTAATTGATATTAAGAAAGCTTGCACAAAATGGCAAGCAGCTTCAATTGACCTTTCCAACGAGCTTTTAGCTTAGAAGATTGCACTACTGAAGCCTGGGAACCCATCAGCCTGAACTCATATGCTAGCTCTTGAAAGGCCTTCCTGCGCCTTGCTGAGGTCACCAATAAATCAGAGAAAACCTTCAGAATCACATTTTGAAAGACAGCAAAAGATTTCTGCTGGATAGCTCTAGAGAATATTTGCTCTTTGATCCAAAAGTCCGAAAAGTTGGTGGAAAGGTACTTTATGTGCCCGAATAATCTTCAAATCCTCTGGAAGTGAATGTAGAATGTTTTAAAATGAGCATATTGATAAGTTGTGGAACAGACTGTGACTTGCTTCCTTCAGCATCTTGGAACAGCATTTTGGGCCTGTTTGCATTAAGGCCAACAGAAACTACAGAAAAAGTGGGCAGGATTGGTGCGGTGAACTTTTACTCAATTGGTTAAAGAGTGCCCTGGAGTCACCCTCACCCATTAATTGGTGCCAGGCACAAACTTAGCACCACTAGGCACCCAATTTCCGAACACTTTCTGGAGCTGAAGATGATCAGAAAGGGACTGGCCTGCTCTTTGTGACCTGAGCAGAACCCTGAAGGACTGGAACTGCCTCTTCTTTTAGCCAGGGCAAAGATTTTGACTACAACTGTTACTTGGCTGACCTCCTGTGTGGCTTTAGGGAGACAACAAGGAGCATGAGGCCTTTTCCAGGAGATACCCAGCTGACTAGTGGCAATTGGACCTGGACTGGAAGCTGATGTTGGCCTCTGCCTGATACCCTGAGACTCTGTAAGTGCCTTCCACTGAAATCCTGGGGACCTTAGAAGTGTACTCTTGTGGCTGGTTAGAGCTTACAAAACCAAGTCAGAAGGCAACATCTTTGAGCAGGATGAACCAGGTTTGTGAATCCGACCCATGCCCCATTATGGTCAGCCTGAAATTGTGCATAGGTCTTGGCCTACCATGACCTTACACTTACATTGGCGCTTAGGCTTTTTGTTGCTATTTCTAGTTAAAACTTTAAAAAATCATATCTCTGGTCTGTCTAATTGTAATTTGGTAATTCTGGTGTCATTTTCTTTAATACATTTTACTCTAGTGTTCTAATCTTGTCTTAATGTTTGGCATTTGGACTTTATTGCTGTTTCAGCACTGTAAAAATACTTTACACTTTGCATTGTGTTAAGTATCTCTGTTCTGTGCCACAGCTATTAGGGGGTTGAGACTGGATAATTTAGTGAATTTAAGTGTTCACCCTGAAATGGGTTGTGATTATTCCTTCAAAGTAGGCAGTCACCCACCAGTCACATTCCTCTTTGCTATCTTCTTCCTCTAACAATTTGGCCTCTACTCACTGCGATCTCCAAGACGGTAAACAGACATAATATCGAGTCCAAAATATCGATTGAACAAAATATCGAGTAAAAAATATAGACTGGACAAAATATAGACTAGACAAAATATAGACAACAAAAATATCGACTAATATCGACTAGAATAGCCAAAATATCGAATCAAAAATATGGACTAGACATAATATAGACTAGAAAAAATATAGACAACAAAAATATCGAAAATAAGGTAAGTTATTATTATTTAATAATATTTTAGTAATATAAATCTGTAGCGGGTTGTGGGTTTATAGGGGAATAGGGTGGGAAGTAATTTAATTATAATTAATTAATTATGTAAATTTAATCTAATTGTTAATTAAATAATAATTGGTAAATAATTAAAATATAATAGTTAATTAATTAAAAATTATTAATTGGTAAATAATTAATTTTTAGTAATTTATTTTCTGTAGCGGGTTGTGTGTTTATAGGGGAATAGGGTGGGAAGTAATTTAATTATAATTAATTAATTATGTAAATTTAATCTAATTGTTAATTAAATAATAATTGGTAAAAAATTAAAATATAATAGTTAATTAATTAAAAATTATTAATTGATAAATAATTAATTTTTAGTAATTTATTTTCTGTAGCGGGTTGTGTGTTTATAGGGGAATAGGGTGGGAAGTAATTTAATTATAATTAATTAATTATGTAAATGTAATCTAATTGTTAATTAAATAATAATTGGTAAATAATTAAAATATAATTATTAATTAATTTAAAATAAATAATTGATAAATAATTAATTTTTGTTAATTTATTTTCTGTAGCGGGTTGTGTGTTTATAGGGTTCAGGGTCCGTTTTCAGTTTTTGGGTAAAGGGGTATTTTTAGGGTTCAGGGTCAGTTTTCAGTTTTTGGGTAAAGGGGTATTTTTAGGGTCCAGGGTCAGTTTTCAGTTTTTGGGTAAAGGGGTATTTTTAGGGTTCAGGGTCAGTTTTCAGTTTTTGGGTAAAGGGGTATTTTTAGGGTTTAGGGTCAGTTTTCAGTTTTTGGGTAAAGGGGTATTTTTAGGGTTCAGGGCCAGTTTTCAGTTTTTGGGTAAAGGGGTATTTTTAGGGTTCAGGGTCAGTTTTGGGTTTTTTGGTAAAGGGGTATTTTTAGGGTTCAGGGTCAGTTTTGGGTTTTTGGGGTACAGGGATATTTTTAGGGTTCAGGGTCAGTTTTGGGTTTTTGGGGTACAGGCGTACAGGCATACGCTTTCTCTACTGTAGCACCCACTGGAGTGGGAATAGTAATTTTTACCCCTACGCTATCCAACGATCTCTGTAATGTAGCACCCACTGGAGTGGTTACATTAAATTTAAACCTTTTGCTATGCCACGGTAAATATATTCTATATGTTTTATTAATAACATGTATTTATATATATATGTATTATTATTATTATTAATTTTTAAATTTACGTTAATTATGTAATAATGTTACATTTATTTAATAATTTTAACAATGTTTATATTAAATATATGTATTATTATAATAGTTTAAACTTATTTTAAAGACATAAAAAAATCGATATTTTGACAGTCTATATTTTTAACACTCGATATTTTAAAGTCGATATTTTTGTACTTACCTTAGTGAAGATAGAAAGTCGATATTATGTCCCTCGATATTTTGTCATCGATATTTTGGGAACTCGATATTTTGGTAGTAGATATTATTTCAGTGATCCCTCCAAGAGATGGTATTTCTAAGAAGACTTAGTTCAAGGACAAACTAGAGGAAGAAAATGAAAATGAAATAACAACGTTTCTGTCTTCTGCAGTTCTTTTTGACTAACTTTTCTAAGTGGAGACCAAAAGGTTTTGGTCTTCAAAAGGTAACCTCAGTAAGGGAGTGTTCTTATTCACATCTCCTTTCCATGCACTTAACATAAATTGCTCCTGTCTGCCGCTGAAGTGACAATGTCAAAAGAAAAAGCTTCAATGTAGAATATAGTCTTTTTTGAGTATACTTACAGTCCTACTGAATCATTTTCTATATATATCTTGATGTAGTTAAAAATGTTGAGATTCTGAAGGCATATATATTTTGTTAATAGATTCAGCTAGATCCCCAAAACCTATAATAGCACAGTGGGTGTTTATTATTCCTTCAAGTACCTCCTACCTAATGCAATGTCCTATAGATTCTGTTTCAGGAGCATCATTAGATTCCTGAAATGTACACAGAGCTTCAGCTACTGATTTTATTTGTGTGTTCAAGAGAGGTTAATCCTCACAAGTTGCAGGGAAGGAAAATACTTTTTCAAAGCAGAAGATATATCCTCATCTAGCATAGATTTGAACAAGGCTTCATTGGTTTTAAAAGATTTATGCCCATGCTGATGCTGGTGTCTTTTAATGTGTTTGTGATGGTTGGAGAATTGTGCTGTGCGAGCAGTTTGAGTCCAATTTGTTCTGCACAAAGTACAAATGTTCTAGATTTACCAGAGAGTAGCCAATATTCTGGATTTAAACATGCTAGCCTTTGCACAGAACTGCATGGGAAGTAGAACTTATGTCATCAAAGCGCTGTTGTAGGTCAGACAGTCTGTCATGAATTCACAAGTATGTTAAAGATGCCTTTACTTTGCAGAAGGACTTCTTTTCATCAAACTTTATACATATTTTAAATACCTATATCAAATATTAGTGATGTTTTAGAAGAGAGATTTGCACAGCAGATTCCTACTGAACAGTCAATACATCTAGCCTTTCCTTTCACACTACTGGAACTATTGCAACAGTACAGGAAATAGAACAGGACCTCTGTTCCTCATGGGTGCTCTTATAACTCAGACAGAGTATGATTTAAAAAAAAGAAGGAGAAGTGCTACAATAGGGAGCTGCTTCTTAAGAGACCTGTTGTGAGGGATTGACCTCCTCATGAGGCAGTAAGACGAAGGGGTAACATCACCATATTAGTGAGCATTAAGGTGAACAGTGGAGTAAGTATTACTGGACACTTAAAATTGCTGGTTGACCAAAGGTGGGGGCATACCGTTTAAGCCTTGAATCTGGATCATAAAAGCATATGGAGTCAACCTTTCTGGACTACTTTTTTAAAGAGAAGCATTAAGATTGATACAAAGTGTTAGATAGTCCTTTAGTAGGTCGAGGCTAGGTAGCGCATGAACTGTCTCTTTGAGACAAGCTGTATTCACTCTGTGGGCTTACAGCCCACCCATTGCCTTTTAATTCATCCCTTCGACTGTCATTCAAAAATGTGTGATTGCTAATGGTTAATCCATCCTCTTGGCTCTCCTTTTTGTGCTTGGTTTACTCCCACAGAGAACAACTCAATTACTGTCAATATTGTGCTTCTATATTCATGTAGCCATTTTGTTCTTTGAGTCCTGCTTGTGTCACTGCCCATCTTCGGTGGTTCAGCTTCGGCATCTGCCACTTAATTTCCCTGTCCCGTTCAAATACCAAAATGAAATATCAGATGCTTCAGATGCTGTTTCAAGGGTGCATCTTTAACTTTTCTCTAACTTCAAAGTGTGAGGATTTCCCCCACACCCATCCCACTTTGCTGCTTATTGCTTAAGGGATCCTCGGTCACCTGACCTTTAGCAGCCCAACATTGCAGCACAGTTAAGGGCAATGCTTGGGAAACTCCTGTCGCATTTTCTCTGATACTTGTTTATATAATATGTACTCGAGTGACCCACAGGTGTTGGAGCACTTTACATGAGTTCTAGTTACATTAAACAATGTCAGCTTCATTTATGGGGGTATTTTTATACAGCACAAACTCGACTGACCCAAAGTTATTGAAGCACTTCACAAAAGGCCCAGTTACATTACACAAGTTAAGGTAAAACAAATGTTTTTAGGTACAAGGAGATTAAGTGATATCGACACTGCCACTGTTTATTCATTATTTCCCCGCTACCTGACAAATGTGAGCAGCATTTTATCCCTCCCACCTCCTCCGATGTCATTGCATGCCTGCTGCCTCTGCCTGTCATCTTCCTCTCAGAGCTCTAAATTTCAAAGCACATTCACAGTAGCTCCCCGGGGACAGTGAGACATTCATTATGATATAATGTGAACTTGAGCAACACCGAGGTGTTGGAGTGCTTTACACGAGCATTTGTTTCATTACACAAAGGCAGATTAATGTTTAGGGGCATTTTTGTAGAGCGCAAAGTCAACTAACCTGAAGGTATTGGAGCGCTTTACAAAAGTGCCAGTTAATTAAATAAGGTCAGGTAAGTGCACAGAGTTTAAGTGGGTCAATGCTGCCCTTGTTTATTCATTATTTCCCCTCTACCTGACAAACAGGAGCAGCATTCGCCCCTCCCACCTCCTCCCATGTTGCTGCATGACTGCCCCGCTGTCTTTTCCTGTCATCCTCCTCCTCTCAGGGCTCTAATTTCAAAGTACAGGCACGGCATCTTCCCAGGCATTGTGAGACTTTGGGACTTTTTTTTATATATATATAATGTGAACTCAATCGACCTGAAGGTGTTGGAGCGCTTTACATGAGTACTAGTTACAGTACACAAGGTCAGAATAATTTTTGGGAGTATTTTTACAGAACGAGAACTCGACTGATCTAAAGGTATTGAACACTTTACAAAGCACCAGTTACATTAAACAAGGTCAGGTTAATTTCTTTTGTTTTATGATGTGCGGAGGTTAAGTGATGCTGACCCCGTCCCTGTTTATTCATTATTTCCCCTCTACAAATAGGAGCATTTTTATTGTTGTTGCTATGTGCAGTGCTCCTAAACCTAGGGGGCTGGGACAGAGGGTGAAGCCATGTTGGTAGACGGATGGTGCGAGCAGTGATTTGAATGGAAAACTCTGGAGAAGGGTGCCTGATGAACAGAGAAGAGGACTGTGACATTTCTACCAGTGAAAAGTACTTTACTTCTTTTTTCATAGGCTATTCAATGCTCTAGTGGTGCAGTTGCACACAGAATGTTATAGTACTGTTGACTTGCATCTAGGCATTTGTCTTTCAGTCTGTGCATTAAAAATCCTTGGAATATGTCCATAAATGTTTCCTGAGGCAAGCATGTATTCCTAAATCAGACTGCATCCCCTGTGTGCAGTAATTGTATATCTCTTCAATCCCTGGCGATATAGCACCCAGGATAATGTGCTGCATGCAAGCATGTATAAGGTACCAAAGGTAAGACCTATTGCCTATGTCAATGTTTGTGTTTATTCTATGAGCAACCTTGGAACAATTGTATTGCTATTCCTAAGGTCACTTTTGCAGTAGTTTACTGAAGAAACAAGAGTACCCTAGATAAGTACTGTTTCCTCACATAGGACAGAATTCTGAAGAGTATGCAGAGCAAGCATAACCTGTTACTGTATAAGCAGATAACATTATTGATTTCAGACTACATTAAGAAAAGATGGCTGTTGATAACTGTAAGATATTGGGCTATTGGTTGAGTGGAGAGGAAGCCTCACTCTGCAAACAACGACAGTCCTTTTCAGAGTGAACCACAAAAGTCACTATATTAACCTGTGCTTAACCTCCCGGGAGCTTGGCACAAAAGTAGTCAATCTTAAATTAGAGGCTCTGTGTTATGAATTTATGAAGCACGCAAACCGTAATGAAGTGAATACAGTAATAAACTAAGTGAGACCAGAATGGCAAAAATTCAGTCAGTACAAATGAGGAAATAGGAATTAGAAGCAGAAAACAACATTGTCAGTTATCTGGTCGCACCAGACCAGTGGAAATTCACAAGTTGAGGCTGCCTGCAATGGAGCATGGGCTTGGTACAAATGCCGGATTAGTCCAGCTGAAGGGTTACCATCTCAAATCCTGCACATAGAGTTCCATTCATGTTGGAGGTGGTCACATGGCTTTCATCGCAAAGAGAAGGTCGGGCTTCACACAGAGCCCTACTGTTAGGATTATCATTATTTTCTTGAAGAGGAGTGACTCTGATGCCAGCCAAGTGTCTAGGACCTGTGGGGGTTCCTCTTGGGGATCGGGAACCTGCTCTACTAGAGGCCAACATGACTCAGGTAGGTTCAGTAACAGGCCCATGCAGTTTCAGTTGCAGAAGGTCAGCTGGGCAGTGGCAGGGAGGCCTCTGCACCTTGTTGTGTCCCTGTACCTTAGAATAGAAGTTCAGCTAACTGACCCTTGCAATTAGCCTGATATGAAAGGAGCAGTTCCAGTCTTCTTCTCACTGAGCAGTGCATGCCTCAAACAGCAGGGTAGTCCTCAAGGGGATCAGTGCAAGCATCAAGCAGCAGGACAGTCCTCTGGTAGCAGCAAGGCACTCCTCTGAAGAACGAGGTAGGCCTCAAAGAGCAGGCTGGTCCTCTGGGGAACAAGGCTGGCCTCAAACAGCAGGACAGTCCTCAAGGGAACAGGCAGCCCTTCTTGTGTAATGTCCACAGGTCCAGGAGTATACTGAAGAATGACCCAGGAGGTCCAATATTTAGAACTGGTGTCACCCTTTAAAAGTGTAGGAATTTTCTGTGTAGCCCCACCTCTGGTTCTGGAAAGTTCTTCCCTTCCACTGTCAAGGCTCCAAGACATCTGAGATGCCAAAGCACTAGTTTCATATAACAAGGCGAGGGATTGAAGAGGTAGTGTCGTCCGAGGACACTAGGGTGGATACGTCCTCTTCTAGTATTAAGTAATTAAATCAAAAGTATCCACCTTATAGATCAGACAGTGTTGAAGGGAAATGTTTCAAGGAAATGTGTTGCTTATCCAGATGAGCTTAAATACCCCTCACACACCAAAAGGGCCCTTGGTGTCATGCTTCATCATAGGGGTCTTCCCGCCCCGAAGCGGGACGGGGTGTGCTACGACCAACGACTATGTGGGAGCACTGTTGAACAATACTATGTGTGGTGATTGGGTCATGAGAGGAGAGGTCGGGGTGATTATGGGTTAACATGATTAAAAAGTACCTGACCTCATTGACTTAAAAAACTTTAATAGATTGTCGAGGCTGGACGTGTTAAAAAAGTGATGTGGAGGTGTCCTGCCTATAATGTGCTGATACTCCTATAAAGTCAACATGTTTCGAAGCTAAGGTTTCTTCATCAATAGTTTTTTGATTGGGCAACGCACCAGATACCACTCAGGGTGAGTGACACTAAGTAAACCATGAGCTGTAGTTTCCCCCCAGTTTTTACTTGAGTTCTCTGCTATTTTTTCTCAGTCTGCAATAACCACCCAGTTTACTTAGTATAGAAAATTGGAATAGAAAATTAAACTATTCCCTATATATATATATATATATAATCTTTTCCAGATAACATGCCATTGCGTAACTACACTGGTCCTTCAGGAACTGGATTCTACACATTCCTTGACTCTCCTAGGGGTTAAGCCTTTCTCATCATACCCTTACATGTACTTTTAGCTGATTTTCCCACACAACAGCCTGATTCTATCCATTATCTCCTTAGGGTAATCTGAAGCCCTATAAAACACTAAGTGTTCTGCCCCATTCTGTCCTGATGAAGACCCGCACGGCCATGGTCAAACTTACCTACATGGCCGCAAGACGGGTCGAAATGTCGATGCCCCTTTAAACGCACGGCCTGGACCTTCATCCTTCATACCTAACGTGCCACATGGGAATGTATATCCAGATGTATAGAACTGTGTAAAATACCATTCAAACTGTTTGTGGGCAGGTTGACAAGGACGGCGATTCACAACCAGTCCTCATTTTAGAACTGTATTATTTTATGTCACTACCCTAAATACCCCTTTCTCTTTTCACCAATACACACTAGATCACTTTTCCTCTTAGCACTTTCCTCCTCTGGGGCACCCATTTCATACGTAATGACATTTATTGAAAATTATGTTTCCCTTTACCTTTGCAATGAAAATAAATTGCTGCTGGATTTAGAATATGGTTGATGCTTTTTCTACCCCTTTTGCTTGAATTATGTATTGAATACCTTGAGCAGACTTTTGTTCTCTCAGCGTGCTCATAAATTAATGTACTAATTTAAATAAGTATATTGATTGAGTTGGCATTTTGAATATGGTTTAGGACCATTGTTTACTGTTCCAGACTATACCCAGGTCCATGGCCATTTGGGTAACCCCATTACTGTAATGGCTGGTGGGCTTGCAGCACTGGTTGTGCCACCCACAGAAGCAGCTTGGAAAGTGTGTCCCAGGCGTGCCATTGCAAGGCCTGTGTGCAGTCCAGCAATGCCATGTCGACTTCGCCAATTGCACCCACTTGCCAGTCCCTAAACCTTCCCTTTGTTTCATATTAGACACCCCTATGGTAGGCTCAAGGGCAGGGTGCATTGTAAGCATAAGGTAGGACATGCTCTGATGTATGTAGCATGTTCTAATAGTAAAATGCAGCCATTTTCGTTTTTCACTATCGAAGGCTACCTGTTCTCATAGGTTAGAATGGGCAGTTAGATTATTACATTCTTATAATCCTAACTGACTCAGGGAACATGGTGGAAATTCAAATGTAGTATGCCTGAACTCAGAATAATAAAATACATCTTTTAATAATGTTGGTTTTAATATTCTGTGTTTTTTCCTTTCTTACCTAACTATCCAGCCCTCCCTCTGCTGGGTTGTGTATTCCTTGTCTGGGTTTGTGAGTGACAGGGCTGGGGTATTCCAAGAGACATGCTGGGGCAGCCCGGTGTTGAATAGGGAGATCTGCATCTAGACAGGAGGGAGGAGTTGCACCAGGGACCTGAATAGGGCTGGGCCTTCTCTCTACAATGCTGGCTCCACCTCCTGTGGCTTTTCTGATGTCTCTGCCCTGCACTGTGAAAGGAGAGGAGGAATCACGTCCACACAGTGCTCCAGAGCTGTATCTTCCCTCTCCTGTGCTGGCTCCACCTCCTGTGGGGCAGCTGATGTACCTGGCCTGCTCAGTGAAAGGAAGAAGAGAGTCATGAAAACAAAGTGCTCAGGAACTGGTTTGGACCAGGCAGAGGCCTCTCTGCCTTCAGAGAACAAAGGATTTTGGGGTATAAATATTGGGACCCTGATCCCAAGAAATTAGATCACTTCTGGATAAGAAACCTTTCTGCCAAGGAAAGGAACCAAGGAAGCTGCAGGAGTTGTACTGCCCCTCTGCCAGTGTGCTGTTTGCTGGGTTGGACTGCAGTGGTTGCTTCACTGCCAAGGGAAAAGAGAATGAACTTTGTAAGGTCTTTCATCTACAGAATATTCTCCAAAGGTTTGAACTGTGCTTGCCTCCTGCTGAAGTCTCAGGGACAAAAGACTTCACCTACAGCTCCCCACTGAATTTCCTTGCTGGGAATTCTGACTCCAGACACTTGCGTGCCGCTGGGAGCTGGAAGCGAAACGCATCGTGAAGAAGCGTGTAGCCGCCGCAGCTGAAATCGTCTCATCGCCGGAGAAGCAAAACTTCACCGCATCTCTCTGGAAGTGTGTGTTCATCGAAGCTGCCTGCTGTCGCATCACCGGAGAAGCGTGATGCCATCATGAGAGTCACCATCGCATCACCAGAGAAGCGTGTCGCAGGGACTGTCGCGGCTCCAAAGTACAGAGTCGTCACAAGGCTACCATGGCGTCATCGCATCGTCATCGCATCGCCGCATCAAGGGCGCCATCTTCTCGCATCACAACCGGATGATCGCATCGCATCAAGGCGCCATCTTGCGCACAGCAACGGGCCCGCAGGCCGAGAATCTACGCATCACCTCCACACTGGTAAGGATCACGGCGCATCCCCTACTCTGCGCAAGCATTGAGGCACGCGCGTTCTCTCCCCCGGATCAGGGAACCGACGCATCGCCCCTTTTGCAAGCCTTTTCTTTACTTTGCGTTTCGCATCCAGGTACTTTGTTGAGAACTTTGTTGCATTTATCATCAACGTGAACTAAGCAACTTTAATCATCTTTTAAGTAATCTTAAGTGTAGTATTGTGGATTTTTGTTGTTTGTGGTCTTGTGTTTAAGTCTATATAAAGAATACTTATTTTTTATAAAACCTGTGTTTTTGTCCATCTGTAGTGTTTTCACTGTATTACTGTGTATATTCATTAATGCTTAACACACTGTCTCTGAGATAAGCCTGTCTGCTCGTGCCAAGCTACCAAGGGGGTGAGCAGGGGTTATTAAGGAGTGTAATCCCCTTATCCTGACTTAGAAATAAGGGTCTTTATTTGGACAAAGGTCAATACCCTTGCCAGACCCCCAGATCTAACAAACACCAATTTGGATATGCTACATTTCTGCCTGAGCTACAACTGCTAACATATCAAGGTGTATAAGTTACTTAATTTGAGAGGACAAAACATCTCTAATCATGTGTGACTCTTTCTATCCTTTGAAAATTCAAGCGCATCTATCTGCATTATCTCTGCACTGGACCCAAAAGCTGGCATTCCACTGTTCAGCCTTTGGTTACACCTCATGGTCTTATTGCAATTTATTATATTGAAAAAATTGCCTTCCATCATACGCTCTGAGGAAGCTGGACTACTTCCTGACGAAACACTTGTTGTTTGGCTGTAGCAATATTGATTCTATTAATCTTTTTTTCTCACCACAATTACGGCTTTGGGTGTTTGGAATAAAGAATGAGGAATACTGTCACTTTGTACCTTACGGTTAAAAGAAGTACAATCCAACACTGTTACAAATTCCTATGTATGTCAGGTTGATCTTTTTCAAATTGCTTCTTAAAATGCCCTGGGCTGTTAGGACGAACTATAAAATATTAGAATTGTGCATCGAGTATATCTTTTTATTAGGTTTTGTAATATAATCTTCTGTGATTTATTCAATAATGTGTTCTTATTGATCAATACATTGTGTTTTCATTTGATATGCAACTGGGATATTGGCCTTTTGTCCCTGATATGTATGTTTCATGCTTTTCCAAAATGTTAATGTTTACTGACTCATACATGCACCTTATCACCACCACACGTGCTATGGACACTACACATACTGGACGCATACATGACATGTCAGTGCAAGGTTATAGGCATACATATAACAGTGGAACGTGACTGAAGTTGGCATGTAGGCTTCACTGTCAGTGGCACGGAAAAAAGGTCTGGTCAGACTGCTGAACGCTGATCTCTTTTAAAAAAAAATTAAAAAAGTTATGCTTCTACCGCAGTTTTATGCTCTATACCCAAGATCGGTACACGAGGCCACAGCAATATATGAGGTCGTGATTGGGACGTCCAGGGCCTCACATATTGAGGGACAGACATAGGCCTCTGCACATGTTCTTTTTTGACACCCAGGAAAAAAATTAATCTGGAGCTCAGAGATTCATGCAGTTGTGCACTCAGGAAAGGAGACATATGTATGCCATGAAGGGGGCATTCCAGTTCCAAAACAAATCTTTAAGTATTTAGGTGTTATAGCTATAACTCGTTAAGGGATAAATGAAATGCCACACTGTTATTAAGTTGGGATATTAGCTAAATGCAGTCTAATTCGTGGAGGCTTTAATCAACCATGGAAGAGGCGTTTTCGAACATTTGGATTTTTTTGCAACATCTTTAAATTTAAAGGTGTGAAAGCTAAAGTATGTCAGAGTACCAGCATACTGTTATATTTTATCCCTTCAACGCTTGTTGTATTTCCACCTAAGGACTGTGTTTTGGCAAAATGTATTGCCAACCTGGGGCAAAGTAACGCAATACAACGATTTGCACTGCTTCACGTTACTCTGGTTTTATCAAGCCACGTATGGGTGACGCAACTCCTACATAAAAATGCCCCGTTATCTCTAAACTGAATAGAAACACATGTCACATTATTTGTGCCATCACACTTCAAAATGTCTCACAGTGCTTAGTATTTAATCAAAACATTTGTCAATCACAGTATTCATGGCAATTTAAACTTGTTGTTCTAGACAACACTGTGCCACTCGTCAATAACACAGAGTACTAGCAGCGAGACCAACAAAAATACATGACATCCTTACTTCAACAAACCTGTGGGCAGTATTACAATCTTAAAGACTAGGGGCCAGATGTAGGTAATCTCAATTTATCTATTCTCAAATACCGAATTTTACCGATTCGGTATTTAAGAATAGGTAAATGGGATGTAGATAATTTTTCGGTAAAAATTACCGAATCGATAAGATTCGGTAATTAAGAATCGGTATTTACCGGATCCGTAAATACAGATTCAGTAATTCCCATTCATTCCTTTTGGGCCGAATCGGTAATAGGGGGAACCCTTTCAAGGGTGGCAGGGTGTCACATTGACACCCTGTTGCACCCCTGAAAAGGGCATGTATGTCTGCCACATGGAACTGAATAAAAAGCAAATCCTTACAGGTGAAAAGCACTCACTTGAGTGCTTCCTACATTTCAGATCCTGTAATTTACCAAATCGGTATTTAAGAATTCTGTAAATTACCGAATCTGAAATGTAGCCATCTACATCCGAAATGCCTAATACCGGTCGGTAACGGCCGAAATTTGGTAATTTTGGCAGTTACCGACCGGTATTAGGGTTCCTACATCTGGCCCTAAATGAATAATTTTATGCGATTTACAAAGACAAATGTTAAACTGCCGAAAGTATCATTCCTTCAATGAGTTTCCAAAAATGCACCCCTTAAACCACTGAAGCCAATTTAAGAAAAGGGTGTAAATACTTTCCATCTCCCTTAACAGCTGCAGTTCATATCATGCTCATAGTACACTCCCTATGCACAGCCAGTGCTCTTGCCACATTCAAGAGCACTGGCTGTGTACACTCTTGAATGTGGCAAACCTGTGCAGGGTGAAAATCTAAGGGAATAATTCTTCTCCATGTTGTTATCAGAGCAGAACCAGTCTGTAATAAAATCACACCTTAGAAGGAAAAAGCCCTTTTTAGGTCTCGGCTGTAGAAAGCAGCGTGCATGCGCTGCTCTCGTCATACGAGAGCTTCTTGGAATCAATACAGATTCCAAAGCTCTCGGAGGCGGAGTTAAAGCCCCGCCCATTTTTTTGATTGGTTTGCGTCATCTTGCATGCAAAATGCCGACTTCTCATTGTAAAGGAGACTTCTTAGTCCCTCCTTGTTGCCTCCTTTTGGCCACGCCCACCGGGATTTGATCTTTTACCGGCTGCGTGACACTCTCTCCTTCATTACTCCCTACGCACTTTTTTTTTCTCACTCAGCTTTGGCAAAGTCAGCTGCGTGTTTACTTTTGTATCACGCTTTCACGTAAAGTGAAAGCGCGATGCAAAAGTAAACATGCGGCTGCTCTTGCGGTACTGCGCGTGCTTTAGCAGCCTGGGGTTAACGGGGGGCTGCAAGCACTACATCGTGGATCTGGGGAGCACGGCAAAAAGATTTTTGAGTCAGCAATCTATGGACTGGCACTTGCTGTTCGGCGTACCTCTCCCCAGGCTCCATGTGGGCTCAATTTTTACCCACTTGTGCCTGCCGCCCGGTGTTCATGCCCCTGGGACCCGTCCAGCTGAGTGGCAAAGTCTGCAGAGCAGCCAAACTCTAGACCAGCATGCGGCCGGCTTTGAACAAAAGTCCCGGGCAGTTGTTCCTGAACATGAGACGGATGAGGCAGCATGGGACCGGAAGCAGTGAGCTAGACTCCACTCTCTCACATCTCAACCAGGGTTTTGACCAGCGCAGCTTACTTTGGAAGCGGGCGGCGGCGCACAGAACAGTGTGCAAGAGAAGGCAGTGGTACCTACAGCAACACCATGACCAAGAGGGTCTACCAGCTTGCTGCCCAACAAACCGCCTCGAACCAGGAAGCAATACCGTGGTGTCTCCCACCAGCAGAGGACCACCGCACAAGTGAAGATGCTTGACTTGTCAGGCACAGGGGAACTAGGGCACGCGGTGGAATCGACCGTCTTCATATCCCCTTTTCCTGGCTGGAGCCTGCAGTCTCGAGCAGAGCCCGGAGTCATGTTGCAGAGGAAAAAAGCTGCATACAAGGTTTGCAGGATGCTGGGGGACCTTTGGCGAGGTCATTGCGAGTGTCAGAGGTAAGGTGAGCAGGTGGAGGACGTGACAGCATGTCCTATGACCACGGAGCAGGAGTCCTTTGTTTGCATACTGTAGTGCTCCGTTATGTAATTTAAAAGGACAGGGTGCAGTCCCCAGCATTAGGCCCCACCGTTCATTTCTTGTGCAGCACTAAAACACAGGTAAATACACACCCGCCTCTAGTTTCAGGTTCCAGAAGGATGAATGTCTGAGTGCCCGGTAATGATGCGATTGCATCTGCGGTTGCATGTGGTGGCAATTTGTTTGAAAGGGGTTAATCGTGTTCAATGGGGCCCAGTGGAGAATTGCGTGATGTAGCTGTTGCTTACAGCACATTAAGAAAGTAAGTGAGTCTCTAGGGAGACTGGCGCATATGTTAAAGAAGCATCAGCCTTGTAGTTTCAGACTTGTAGGTTCTTGTGTGAGGGATGGGCCCCTGCCACTTCTGCAGCACGGCTCGTGGTCGCAGGCTGTTGTATATTAAGGCATTTAGTCTTACATATACTTTGCAAAGGTATCTAATATCGCGTTGCTCCAAAGAAAGTCCATCATTCAGATGTGCATGTGCTTTTCGCATAAACTGGAGACATGACAAATTAGATTGGTTTTGTGATTTCTTCCGCAATTTCTGCACGTGAATTATACATTGCGCCATGACATACGAAGAGTTAGTTATTGATGGGTGGTATTGTCTCACTGGTGTCGTCTCACTGTTGTCGTTATAAGCAGCTTAGTGCCTGCTTCCCGTAGCAAAACCACCCAGCACCGCTAAAGTCGTAGAAGTCATTGTTTGGTACCACTATAGATTATTTGAATATGTTGAGTTGCGACTACTGATGCTTTCAGACGAGCAGATTGAAACCTTTTTTGTTGTGTCAGAATGTGAAAGCCGACATTTTGTCTTGTTGGTGAACTGTTTTTACAATGGTACACCAGTATGTGACTTCTCTCTGCCTGCAGCAGACAGTTGATACAAATTCCACTAATTGCAACCATAACTGATATTACATCATTTTAAGTTTATATTTATTTGTTAATGACTTGGTAGAAGAAATTGCTCTGTGTTAGGTAAAACCTAGCTCATCTTGTACTGCTTATGTACTTTTTGGAATATTGAAACTATATTTGAGTTATTGGCGTGCTATATAAGCAAAGAAGCATCCACAAGTTTTCATATTTGTGATCTCATCCTAATAATGTAGTGTTATTCATAGAGATGTATACATTTACCAGTGTGGCCGTTTAGGCCTGTGTGGTTGTGACCGTTTTTCTGAGCAGACTTTCACTGTTCAAAAACACAACTGCAGTGGGTTGAGTGGGGGAACAGAACTGTACATTCTCTAATGGCAGTGCTGCTGCTTCTCCCGTAGGTTCAAGCCTGTTAAATATCATTCATCTTTCAGTGAATTAGACTGAAGAATCAACGAGCTTTGTTGTCTCAACGGTGGACCTAAATCGTTCGTACAGAGAAGTGCTAGGACATTTATAACGTGGCCATACCTGTGCATTTAGAGCAGTGGGTGGCCTGCATACTCAGCTGATGCCATATATTCTGCAAACGGAGTATTGTTCCCTGGGGCATGTGTGCACATATCTACTGTTTGAGCCACATGGCAAAAGGACTTAAACGCACAATAGTCCTAACTAGGGGTGCTACAGCACTTGTGTGTATATCAGGACTTGAGGACTCTGATTCCATCTGTATTCTTGGGTGCCAGTACCACATCCTGAAAACGTTTCCATCCTCTAAACATTGTGACTCATAGAGTGGCACATATGATTTCGTTACTTTTTCATATAGATTCTTCATCAGCTCTTGTCCAGGGCTGTTTCAATAACTATACATTGAAGTTGCCACAGGTTTGTAGCTTTACAGTCCCTAGCTTGCTGTCAGTACTTTATTTAGTTCTATTTCTAACAGTTAGTGTTATCGTGATAGTGAGGTGTAGTAGCCCTTAAGAATAGTGTAGCTTTTTGTTTGGTGAACGCGCATGCATAAACAAAATGAAATCCATGGACAAAAAGTGACATGTTAACTACCGTTCAGTTTGTTTGTACAAATTCTAGTTTAGTGCAAGAGACTACTTGTGATATATTCACTTGGACAACAGCAGCGCATTTGTCACCAGAGCAGAGACTTCAAATAGGGGTTGGCAGTTACCGTTTTCACAAGTGCAGCAACCTTTACTGACACCATCTCCCAATGCATCTTTGGATGCTCACAGTGCATCACCAGGTTTAAGAAACAAGTTGTTGGTTCGAAATTGATTCAATTTCTTGACCGTCAGCTCAATAACTTTGACTCAGTTCTAGCAGCAGGTGTTCCATTACAATTACTTTCCTTGTCCAAAACATTTACTAGGGTTACCAAATGGGTACCTGACCTCCTCTGATGAGTTCAGATAATCACCTGTTCCACCTGTAAATCTGGCTTACTTTCATCTTTTCTTCTTGGAAGCACCTCTTTCTTGATACTTTACCCTCCCCCCACGCACACGGCTCCACCGACGTACCCATTGTGTAGTTTGTTGCTAGGTTAAAGCTATATGTCTCATACCTAGAGCTAGCCTGATTTGTTATGAACTATATGGATATAACAGTGCTTAGATGCATTATAGGTTGCAATATAGGCATTCAAAATTCTTAAATCTATGCACCCACTGGTGCAGCAATCTGCCTCGAATTGTTATAAGTCCAATATTTTTTTCTCCCAACAAGAGCCAATCTATCCCCTTTTAAGCCAGGTACTTCCAGTTATTTTATTTTGAACAAAAGTCTAGGTATCTTCAAAGCTGGTACGTTTACTGGCAAGTATGGCTGAGTTGATAGGTGTGTATAAGGAGAAGGAGACCTTAATGCTGCTCCTGCCAGCTCCTTATAAAACCCCATACTCTTCCAACTTCTAAACAAATATTGCTTCTACACTGTCATGTAACAATAAACCCACAACCACCAAACCTACCCAACCACAGTAGTAACCTAGCACCATCTTATCTGACCCTCCCTTCTCGACTACCATTTTAGCTAATCTTATTCCATCCATACCAAATACATACCCCACCTCAACCTTTCCTACTGCTACTTTACCCACTCCCAGTCATCCTTACAGGCATCTAACCTGACCTCATCCATCGCTCCCACTAGCTTATCTAACCTTCCTGCACTTGTCCAAAACATATCCAACCTCAAAGCTCCATCCCACCCCTTATCCAACCTCTCCCATGTCACCCATCATCAATCACAACCTCTCCCATCCCTCCCACCATCTTACAAAACCTCACCCTTTAGTTCCACCATAATTATCAACATACCCCACCAAGCTTATCCATCTGAGATACAATTCTACTCTACCTACTCTAATCTGGCCTCTGTGTTACCCCGCCATAGGCATCTATGCTCCCAAGTCATGCATCACCCATTTCTAGAGTCATCTTATCCTCCCACACACCGTCAGCTTTTTTCCAACCTCACAACCTGTACCCTGACCTTTCCACCCTTACCTAGTCCTTAAGGCTTTTCATCAAACCTTCTTTTCTTCTTACACAATCTCACAAATATCCACACCCGCTTTGTCCAACCTGATCCATCCCTTCTAACTTCTTATCTGTTAAAGTTAAAGCCATTCGATTTGCTATCCAATACCATTAGCAAATAAATAGCTTTCACTTAATTAAAGGCAAGACCTATTGCATTTTCAATGCTTGTTATCTCTGGTGTCGAAGAAAGCTAAAAAATGAACAAGATCACAGGAGTGTAGGGATTCCAATCTGCTGCCAATATTAACATCACTATCATCAGGTGTGCCGTCACCTGGTAGAAGATAATCATTGAGGATATCTTTGTTCTAACTATCCATGTCGATCCTTCTGTCGCCAAAAACGTTTCTACGTGGGCAGACAGGAAGGAGCCTACAGAACCTGCGTAATGCGTTTACATTTTCAAGCAACTTAAAAATCTATCCAGTGAAGAGCAATAAAACCACGGCCTTACGAAATATTGACAAGTGGCTTGATGGGGGTGACAGCATGGAGGATACCAATGAGCAATGCCATGTTCTTGAATTGTAGGATAGTCAAAATGTACTCAAAGTTTAATAATGAGAGGATGCTATTTCTCATACACAAACCCTTTCCTGTGAGATTAGTATTTTACTCCACATTCTCCATCTGCATTCATGTCGATATTTCTCCAGGGAACCAACTTTTAATTTCCGTCACCACGGAAAAAGGTAAAGAGAATGGCAGCTTCTTCTTAGTCTGTTTAAATAAAAGAGCGTAGAACACAACTGCAGTACAAATACACAGACTTTCTGCGAACTTGTGGATCAACAGTCTCGGCCAAAGTGAGGACAAACCAAATACGTGGTCAGAAAAGTGATTTGAAAAGTTTGGGTTCGCTTAAGTAAGATCCCGATACTCCTGTAGTACATCTAAATGTTCAGCCAGTTCATACCTTCCATCGGCAGTCAGGCACATGTTCTAACAAGTACATAACCTGCCTTAATCACCTGAGATGCAAGTGCCCCTGACTACTCTCTTTTTCCTGTACTGCATATTAAAGAGATATATTCTGTGCCGGGATCATTTGTTTCACACAAGAGAGGAGAGAAAATATGCGCTTACCTGTTGGAGCGTGGGAACAATGCAGGACAGGTCTGTGTAGATGAAATAGAAAAGGCACTGAATGAAAGTCCACGTGACGCAGGGACTGGCCTGTCTTTGATTACAGGAGATGGATTGAAGCTCTTCACCCCGCCCAGCTACACAGGACTCATTGGTGGGGATGGAGCTGAATCGTAAATAACGCAGCACGAGACTGTGGCGTACAATGCCACGAGCAGTCTGAAGTCAGCACTGGCAGTAAAAGTAGAATTACAGGAACTGTATCATGCTACCATATGTGGGTCATTCACACTGATCACAGCCTTAACCACCTATTCAGCAGGCAGAGCTTGCAAGGAGAGATTGTGCAACCCCTGGCCTTGTTCGTGGCCACACCGAAGGTGCTGTGCCCACCGCAAGGGATGAACTTCGCGCGATTAGTGGGTGCAAGCCAAATTATTTTGTTTTGCGTGTGGTAAAATGAGCACACAGCTGATAGGTGTGTGAATACAGACTATACAAACAGGATGAGTCAGATATTTTGATGGCACGTTGGAGGAAAATCAACAAAGTTCCAGGCAAGGGTGTTTCTGAGTTCCAGTCATGACAACAATTGCGTTCAATTTGAAAGATTAGAAGGATGGATCTCGGCCTTTGCGTTTAACGGAGAATGAAATGTTGAAGTAAGTAAACTCCTTCCGTCTCAGAGGCACAGTACTTGTTGCAATGCCATATACCATGATCAGGAAGAGTAGATTATGTAGTGTGAATTGATGGAAACTGTTGGGTTACTAAAGCATGTTGTTCATTGGAAACCTCTTTAGCATCCACCGAGGAGATGTACACACTGCATTCCAGTGCTACCTGCTCTACATGAACAATCTCATCAGCCCTAGCAGCAGGGGAGTATGATGTGAGCTTTAGCCACATTTCTTCAGCGTATCATTATAGGTGCTAAATGTTCCTGTTAAATTCCTATATCAACATTGAAGTTCCTAAGTGATCTTTGTGTCCTGAACCTCATCTGTGCATAATTTTCTAAAAGATGGTGGGCGTGAAAAGCAATTTTGTGCACAATATGCAGGAAAAGGATGTGCAAATGCAACATTACAAAAGTTATTTCGAAGAATAGACTAAAGCGAAGGACAGTGGAACAGTACAGCTTTACATAGTTTGATGACAGTAAAATGACTTTTATCCAGTCTTGACTTTGTCTGCAAGGCTACCTAGGGTTTAACAACACGCTGCTATCCAATATCAGAGGCCATGGAAACTACAGCAATTGAACAGTATGGCCTAGGCAGTTAAATCTTTTTATTTCAAGCTGAAGGGTACTTAAGGCAAGAAACTGCCTTATCTCTCTAATGTTTCAATTCCCCCTGTTTACATTTACTCCCTGTTGCCAACCAATGAGGCCTGTTAACATGTGGCATTACCTGAACTGCTTTGCAAGCTTATTAAAGCAGATGTGTAACAAGAATTTCGTTTTAAGCCTGCCTGCTGTGTATGTGCCCGTGCTGCCATATATTCCAGAGCACAATGCACTGTGTCCCCAGTCCTAAGCATTTCAAGACAGTGTTTTTGCAAAGGCTGTCCACAAAGAGGGCTCAAGAGCTGGCGCCACAACGGTCGCCGTGCCACCCCGTAATGAGCCAGTCCGCGCGAGTTTTGGCACGCAGAAGGCTAAATGGTGCGAAAGCAGCCTGGCCTTAAAACCCCTTTCTCCCACAAGGGCCGCCCGGAACGGCCAATGGGGGGGGGGGCAATGCTATTCACAAACCCCCCAATGAAGGCTACCCCGTCAAGGGAGACAGGGAGGAAAAAGGGAAAGGGAGGGGGGTATATAAGGCTGCTTCCCCAGGTGAGCTCCATGTTCACGGCTGGAACGGGGGGAGCAGCAACTCGACCAAAAACGTTTTCCCACCCACAGCGATGAAACAGCAATGTTGCAGGCTGAAGTAGCTGCAGGAAGGGCAGAGAACTACGCAAAAAATGGTTGGTAACAAGGCACAATGGAGGGCGGTGTGCCAAGATGGGACCACTAACCTTGGGATGCCTCATGGCTGGGAAAGCTGGCCTAAGGGCAGAGGGTAAGACCACATACCTTCAGATGCCTCATGGCTGGGTGAGGCGGCTTACCGAAGAAGGGGTGGTAGCAGAAACAGAGACGGCGCTCGCAGCCCAGACCCTGCCGGATGGCAGGGCACAACCAGAACCGGACAAGGTAGCCAGTCGTGGCCTAACTCTTGGTACAGAATCTACTCCTTCCCCCCGCACAAGGGGGGCCAAACCCAACCGACCGGAGGAAAACACCAAAAAGTGACTAGACAGCGAAAGTACAAAAGCTTATGTATGCTGTCACTGTATTCCTAATAAACTGCGGCCAACAAATGACCACCACAAGCCAGAAGTGTATGTTGCTTTTATTTTGCAGAGTATGGGAATGTAGTTGTTGAAATGTGCAGATGTGGAGGTGGGGGAGAGTGCAAGGGTGATCCGGTGTGTTAGTTGAATTAGTTCAGTGGACGCCAAGCTAGACTAAAAGAGCCAGAATGCATTAGGTGACCACACCTGCTCCGCACAGAGGTGGCCCCCATAGCAGATACTCTCCGTTGTACAGGTATGCACCAACGTTACTGCTCTGGATTCTATCAGACGTTATGACCAAAGGCAGGTTTCAATCTAGCAGCCTGGAACGTTCTAACTGCATACAATTGCGTCCTTTTGACCTTATTTAATAGACATGACACACGGAAAGAGTGTCATTTAATTTTTTCTCATTAATCTCACACTTTTTTGTACTCCTTTGGCATTAGGTTGTCTGTGTAGAAGTCATGCTTCAAATAAGTTCACTTCCATGAACTGGCTCTCAAAAGGCCTGCGCCACCTGTTTGACAAATTGCCATGAGGTAAGTGATTGCCTTATCATGTGTGGAGAGTGCACTGAGTTTCCTGAGCTGTTGTCTTCATCGGACAAGGAACAAGGATATGAGAACAATATCCAAGGAGACTGTGGATTTCATGCTGCATATCCCGGAATCAGAATAAGGCATAAAGCCTGCTAGGTGTTTTACCAAGCATGACAGAGCCAATTTGTGTATGACAGTATTTTGCAGAGTCTGCTTCTAATTGTTCATTACCCCCAGGTCCCTTATGTCCTAGTCCCATTCATTACTAAGTGGAGATGGCCATCTCCTGACAGAAAAAAACAAGAGGAATGCTGGGACCCTAATACTGCCCCTCCCACCAGGAGCACATAAGCAGTACTTACCCAGCATCCCTCCTGTTCTTTTTTCTGTCTGTCGACAGAATGGATGGTGTGCCGGTGCTGCTCCTGCTGGGCTGGAGTGGTGGTGCTTCTCTTCCCCCCTCGCCCGGCTGCCTGGCTGTGTGGGCGTGGGGTTTCTGTGGGTTTTCTCCTGGCCTTCTGGGCTTGCTGGGAATCTGTCCCTGTTGGAGCCAGTGTCCTGCTTGGCCTCCCGGCTCTTTGGGGCTGGAGCTTGGTCTCCCAAGTTTCTTCCGGGTCGCTTGCTCCCCTTCCTGAGCATGACCGGGTAGGGGTGCATTGCTTGCTGTGTCCCTGCCGGTCTCCTAGTATCCTGGCCGTTGGGGGGGGGGGGGTCCCGCTTCCCGGGTTTTAGTTTCCTTCTTGCCATTTGCATACTCTGTGGTTACGGGCGCTGGGGAAGCGTGTTCGTGTCCAGGGGGGGACATTGCAATTGAGCTGCCGCCTGTTCCTGCTTCTCCCGGTGGCTTCTCCCGGGGCCTTGTTGTGCTGTTGGCCCCTGCTCCTTTTTCTTCTGGATGCAGGTACCGAGCGCTGGAGTAGCGTGTTCATTTCCTGCCTTTCTCTACCACAGGGTGACTGCCACTGTTCCTGGTGGCGGTGGGGGCCTTGTTGTGCTGTTGGCCCACACTCTGGCTGTTGTTTGCCTGCGCGCCTGATGTACGATTCGGCAGGCGGGGCTGCTCTTCTGCCCTTGGGCGGCTTCTGCAGTCTCTGTTCCCCATGCTGCTCCGAGCATCTGCCACCTTGGTCGGGTGCGCCTGGATTGGGGGCATTGTTTCCAGTGTGCGCATTCTGCTTAAAACCTTCCACACGGGGAGTGTCCATTTCGGGCTCCGAGCACCGGGTGCGTGATTCTGCGGGCGGGGCTGCTCTTCTCTTCCCGGGTGTTCTGCAGTCCCATTCCCCGCGTGGCTTCCAAAGTGCATTGCCCTGGTCGTGTGCCCTTGGCTTGGGGTTATGCTTCCTGTGCGAGGTCTGCCAACTCCTTTCAGGGAGCTTCTTGTCAGGGCTGCTCTCGTCCTCATGAGTTGCCTGCTGCGATGCCCTGTTTGTGTGTGACATGGTTGGGGGCAGTGCGAACCGTGTGTGCACGGTGATGGGTGCTTGTGTGTGGCTGCAGTTACTCCGCCCTGGTGCTCTTTGGGGCACTCTGGCCACCACCCCTGCTGAGCATGGATCTCTGGCTGGTGCTGGGCAGTCGGGCACTAGGGTGCTCGTCGTCGGCTCAGGTTCCTGTGTCCTCTCCATTGGACTGCGTGGTTGGGGTTTTCTGTTGCTAGCCTGCGGCCTTGCCACCTGCACGCTTCTGCTCTCCTCTATTCTGAGGTTGTGCCTGGCGCGGGGTTTCTCCCTTTGGGTCGCTACTTCGGGTGGTGCCCCTGCTCCTGGCCGTGCGTGCTTTTGTGTTTTCTTTTCAGGCTGTTGGGGGGGGGGGAGGGGGGGGGGGGTTCTCCTCTCCTTTGAGTTTGTTTGCTGCTTTGCTGTGCTTTCGGCATTCGCTCTTTTTCGTTTGGTGGCCTGCCTCGGATTGGCATGGGTACCTGCGCCGCTGTGGTGGCTGGTCTCCTTTTTTGCTGGATCTGTCTGGGCTTGCTCCTGGGTTACCTGTGTTGTTTGGGTCTCCCTGCCTGCTTGCTTCCGCCTTGCCCTCTGCTGCTCTTGTCTGGGTAGCCTCTTGCTTCCTCAGCGGCAGCCTGTTGGGGGTATGCTTCTGTCCCCCCCATACTTCGGGCGCCTCCGTGGCTCCCTGACCCCTGCTGGTGGTGAGTCGGTGATTCTGCTCATTGGGTGGCTGCATGGGGGGGATCCTGTTGGCTCCCCATGGTTCCTGTTGACCTGCCGCAGGTTTTTTCCCGCTTTTCTTTTCTGTCCCGCTGCGGTTGTCGTGGCCTGGCCTTGGTTATGCTGAGTCCCCGCCCCCCCCCCCTTTATCTGGTGGCCTTGCCTCCGCTGCGGTCTGGCTATTGTGTTATAGCCTCTGCTTGGCTTGTGTAGTCTGGATGTTCGCCTTCGCTTCCTGGCTTCTGCTTGGTTGGTCAGGGTTTTGGGTCACGGGGCTCCTGGTTCCTGACTTCATTCCTCCCATCACTTGGGCTGCACTTGGTTCCTCTTTCGGATTCCTGGTGTCGTGCCTGGTGCTCTGTTGGACGCTCTGCCCCTGCTGCATGCGCCTGGGTGGCTCGTGCTGCCTTGGGTGCGGCTGCTCCGTTCTCGTTTGCTCCGGCATGGGTCTTCGGATGTTTGTCCCGGGGCCTTCTGTGTGCTCGGGTTGCTTCTGGGGTCTGGCTGCTTCTGTTCTTGTTGGCTCCTGCCCTCGTTCTCCCTGTGCTTGCCCTTGGCTTGCTTTGGGTGTTTTTTGGCCGCCCCTCTTGGTTCTGCTTACGTTCCTGCCTGGTTTGTTCCTGGTTGGGGCCTCCTGGGGGCTCCAGGTGGAGGCTTCTCTGGCTGGTGTGGTTAGGACCTGCTCTTCTTTTCCTTGGCTCCCCCCGCGTTCTTTTTCTGGTGGCGGTTCGCCTTTTGGTCCCTGGGGTTCGTGCCGCTGCTGTTTTGGTCGGGCTGTCATTTGCTGCTGCTGGGTCTTTCGAGTGTCACCTGTTTTCCCCTTCTTCCCTGGGTGGTTCTGGTCTCGTCTGGTTCCCGTGGTGGGTGCCTGGCTGGGTGTCTGCTGGGGCTTTTCCGCTTCTGCCTGTTGGTCTCGGATTTGGGGCTCTGCATCCTTGCCTGGGCTCTCTTTTTGTGTCCTGGCAGGGTGCTCTGCAGTTGTGGCCGCGTCCTGGCGGGTCCTTTGGGGCCTTCTCCTGTTGGCGGTTCTCGTCCCGAGCTTGTTTTGCCTTTGTTTGGGCCTGTGTGGGGTCCTGTGGCTCCGGGTCTGCCGGCCTCATGCTGGTTCGGGTTGGCCTCCTGGGCTTTCGGGCTGGGCTGTCACTTGTCGGCCTGCTCTGTGGGGTGTTTTGCTGGCCGTTTCCTGGTTCTTTCCTGGGTCTGGTGTCCTGGAATGAGCTTCCCCGGGTTTTGCTCCCGGTGTGGGTCTGTTTGGGCACCCCCCCTTCTCTGATTGGGGTGCAGTTGTGTGGTGCTCTTGCTGCTGTGGGGTCCTCCCTCCTGGCTGCGGGTTGTCCTGAATTTCCCAATTTAGACCCGTCTGACTTGGCCAACTATCGCCCCATCTCCCTGCTCCCATGGGTGAGTAAGGTCTTAGAAAAATATATTAATCAACAGCTAGTGAACTTCCTGGAAAATCATCACGTACCAGATCCCACCCAGACGGGCTTCAGACCGAAACACGGGACCGAGACCGCTCTCCTCATGGTCACCGAGGAAGCTAGAAAAATCCTGGATCAAGGAGGATCAGTGGCAGTGATCCTCCTTGATCTAAGCACGGTATTTGACACAGTCAGTCATGACACCCTACTGGACCGTTTGTCCTGCGCCGGGATCAAGTACAAAGCCTGGACATGGTTTAAATCCTTTCTGGAGAACAGATCCTTCAGGGTCTTTGAGGGTTAGTCCGTCTCCTCTAGCAGACCTCTAAAGTGCGGAGTTCCTCAGGGCTCCTCCCCGAGCCCCGCACTCTTCAACCTGTATATGAGGCCACTGGCTGATGTCGTCCGCCCATTCGGAGTTAAGATCATCTCCTATGCGGACGACACGCAGCTGGTGGTCTCACTGGCGCAGGAGATTACCCAGCCTGCGTCAGGTGGGCTTAGAGAATGCCTAGAGGAGGTGAAGACCTGGATGTCTTCATCATCCCTCAAGTTGAATGGGAATAAAACAGAGCTGATGCTCTTAGGCCCCCCAGATCTTGGCCTCCCCCCTCCTTGTGGCCTCCTTGTCTGGGCCCCCCCCAGCCCCCAAGAACAATATTAAGAGCCTTGGAGTGTGGCTAGACAGATCTCTGTCCTTCAACGCTCAAGCCACAAAACTATCAGCCACCTGTTTTGGCATCATGAGGATGCTAAATAAAATCTTTCCCCTCCTCCCCCTGGAAGCCAAACAGGTGGCCATACAAGGCCTCATACACTCACGCCTCGATTTCAACAATGTGCTCTATCTAGGCGCCCCAGATTACACTCTGCACAGACTGCAGATAGTGCAGAACTGCGCAGCGCGCTTACTGCTCAAGATCCCTCGGAGACAATCAGGGAGGGCCGATCTGGTCAGCCTGCACTGGCTACCGATTCGGCAGAGAGTCCTTTTTAAAGCTATGTGCATAGCCCACCAAGCATTCTGGGACACAGGCCCCAGCATTTCACGTGACCTAGTTACTCACTACATTCCCAACCGAAGCCTTCGCTCCAGCCAGACCTTTTTAGCAGTGGCGCCAAGAATAAAAAGATCCAGGTCAGGCGGAAGGACGTTCGCCTACAATGCGTCCAGAACCTGGAACACTCTGCCACTACATCTCAGAGCCAATCCCAACCTCACTGTGTTTCGTAAACAATTAAAGACTTTCCTGTTTAATTCCCCCCACTAATCCCTAGCTTCTTCCTCATCTGCTCTTCGGTAGGTTCTGGTTACCCTAGCGCTTGGACGCCTCCGGGCAGCAATCGCGCTCTACAAGTCTACAGGTTTACAGGTTTACAGGTTTATTTGGCCCTCTGCCTTCTCTGCTTCCTCTGGCTTCTGTGCTGGGGTGTCCCTGTTCCTCCCTGCCCTTTGCTTTGTCTGGGCGCTGCGTGGGCTCCTTTCGGGGTTTGGTTGGGCCTGCGGATCCTTCTGCGTGGTCGGGTTGCTTGGCTGCGTTACTAGCTTCCTGGTTCCTTTGGCGTGGGTTGCCCTGGTTTGTGCTGTTTTCTTGGCTCCTCTCCGGCATTGTTGAACTCGGGCCCGGGGGCTTTTTGGTCTGGGTGCTGTGCCCTTGCTGCTTGCTTGGCCTGGGTGTGGGGTGCCTTTTCAGTCCTCTGCCGTGTTGGCACCTGTTTTTTCTGCCCTCTGTGCCTGGTTTGGGGGCTGCTGGGAGTTTCCGGTTGCTCTGGTCTCCCGTCATGCCTTGTTTTCCCTCCCTTTTGGGATTGGGGGTTTTCAGGGGGTTGTGGCCGGTGGCTCTGTCTCCGCCCTTGTTGGGCTTGCTCGTTGTTGGTTTCCGGTCTTGGTGGCCTCTCCTTGGTTGGTTGGCTTTCGACTGGTTCTTTCTGGGGGCATCTCGGGACCTGTGGTCTTTGGGTTGCCTCTTCTTCCCTTACTGTTCCGAGTTTGGTGACCTTCCTGGTTTGGTTTGTGGCCTCCTTCCCGGTAGGGTTTTTTGGCCTCCTGGAGTTTTCGGGTCTCTTTCCCCTTGCCTGTCTCTTCTGTTTGGTTGCGGTCTTGCTCCTGTTCGGCTCCTGGGCTCTTGCTGCTTCCTTGGCCTCCTCAGTGGGTTTTGGTGGGTTTTCTCCTCTCGATTCTCTGGGGCCGGCTTGTGCCTGCGTTCTGTTGGCCGTTTCTTTGTTTAGCCTTCTTCTGAGCTGCCTCGGTTTGCTCCGTACCTGTGTGGCTGCCAGGTCCTGTGTGCCTTCCTGGTGGTTCTGGGCTTGGTGGCCATGTCCGGCGGGTTGCTCCTCTGTGTCCCTTGGATCTTGGTTCCAGTTTTTCTGGTTGGCGGCCTCCTTGTTGGGGTCGTGGCCTTCGGTTAGTCTCCGGTCCTTGTTTGGTCCCTGCTGTCCTGTTCTGGGGTGCGGGCCAGTTGTTTCCTGCGGTCCCCCCTTTCCCTCCTCCTCAGTACTCCCTTGGGTTGCTGCTTTTGTTGTGGTTTCCTGGGTGTGCTTGTGGGTGCGGAAGGCCGGTTTTCTGCTTTGGTATTCTCCACTTGGTAGTAAATGGGACGAGGCCATGAGGGACCTGGGGGTAATGCTCTATTACTTACCGGTAATCTTCATTACTCCGGGTCCTGTTGTCCTTGTTCCATTCATATGTCCCTCCCTCCCGGACGGCCGGCCTTTCAGTCTGGGCTTTGTTGTACAGGAGGGATGCTGGGTAAGTACTGTTTATGTACTCCCGGTGGGAGGGGCAGTATTAGGGTCCCAGCATTCCTCTTGTTTTTTTCTGTCGGGAGATGGTCATCTCCACTTAGTAATGAATGGGACGAGGACAACAGGACCCGGAGTAATGAAGATTACGGCTAAGTAATAGAGCATTTAGCCATTTCCAAAAATAAATCTTATTACTGTACCAATATTGAAGTGTTAACGTACTCTTAAAATGATACATTGCCACTTGATATTTTTGCGCTCATCGTCTCTATATTTTATTTTCACTTCCTTCTAAAGAGCAGTGTCCTATCATCCGCTTCTTCCCAATAACTAATTAATTCATGCCAAACACAGACATAGTTTTAATTTAAGTTTACAGCATTTCCGGGGAAGCACTAGATATTGTAAAGAAAGAAAATAAATACGCTCCCAGGAAACAATTAATTGGCATAGTGAATGACAGTGACTATGCAAGTTCAACTATGTACTGCATACTGCAGAGCGGTCCTGCGCAAAGGTGTATTTTCACTTATGGTCAAAGATCTCTGTGTGTAATTGGGCCTATTTTTGGTACAAATAGGGTTACCGTTAAGATATTGGTACTAAGGTTGCTCCTTCCTGTCATTGTAAGGTTTGGTCTACGAAACGATTTAGCTCTCTATTGTTAAATTATCCATTTTATATAATACCATTAGTTACACTATGTTTGGGTCATCCCATTTCTTATCATTGGTTGGCTTTCTTGTTAGTCTCATTTGCCTGCTTCCTACTAAATAGCGTGTCTGTCTTCATGTGTTAACCTTCCCTTGGAGTACAGGTACTGTACCTCGCTTTTACATGGATAGCCTGTATCCTTCTGCTGCCTACATTCAGGTAACTAATTTTTCCATTTTACTTTCAACATACTACATGAGTCCTTGTGTTCTCTTGCTGTCTCTACCATGTGCTCCTTCCACCCGCAAAACCATACACCATACACCGCCACTCTCTGTGTTTGTTCTCCCAACCCATCAATGCTTGCCATCCCTTTTTGTTAAAAAATATCCCAGCAGTAGCAGAAGTAAACAGTAAACCTCATGTGGCTCATAGAGATTAATTTACAACTCTAAAGGAACACCTAGTAAGAGCCTGTGGGACTGCACCCTTTTCTTGCTTTGTAGATTTTATTCTATTATTGTATGCTAATGCTTTGATATTTTGTAATAAAAAAAACTAATAAACATTATTATTTGCAACGCCAATAGCTCAACATGTTAGTAATGAGAAACCTATTGCATTGCAGCTCCTGCTACATAGACGGACAGGACAGAGGCTCCCTGGCATGCTAAAAATGCAGGGATGTAGGTTTGCTGTCCTTGGTCTCCATCCCTGCATTCACAGCCTTTCAAAACAATTAGCAAACCCTATCCCTGTCTGATTCATATTAACGCGGCAGGGATTCTGCGATTTCTACCGATTGCAATTTGTTTGTAATGACATACTACATCGGGTAACACACACAGGGGCTTATTTATGAGACTTTGCGTCACTTTTGCCCCGCTGATGCGTCTTTTTTTGTGACGCACCAGCAGGGTAAAAAATGCGCCATGTTGCAAAGTGTACAAAGTGACGCAACTAGGTAGATGCGTCACTTTGTAAACCACTGCGCCACAATATACCTGCTCCAGGTATAATGTATGCAGGGTGGGCGTTTTTACGCAAGTAAACCCCGTAGAAATTACGCAGGGAAATCATTATCTTACGCCTGCCTCACAACAGGAGTAAGACTGACACAGGCACATTGAAATGGGACTTGCCCATGTTAAATGGCCCATTGCTGAAGTTGCGTCACTTTTGTGACACACTCCAGCAATGCGTCATTTTTGCACCTACAGATACGTCAGAAATACTGGCGTATCTGTAACTCCTTGCGACATGATGCTTCATATTGTAAATATGAAGGGGCAGATTTATGTCGGACTTGCGGCACTTTTGCGCCGCCGTTGGGTCACTTCTGTGACACAGCGGCGGCGTAGGCCCTGCGCCACGTTGTGACATTCTTACATCGTGACGCATCTATGGAGATGCGTCACGGTGTACGGCCCTGCGCCACATGAAACCTGCATAAGGTTTCATGTGGGCGTTTCCACGCAGGAGGGGCATTCCGTCGCACGAACGCCCTGAAAAGTGACTCAGTGAAATCTACAAGATTTGACTGAGTCACTTTCCCAACGCTGATGCGTCAAAACCCTGCAACTGCTTGAAGCAAGCGTAAGGCTTGATGCACCACGTTAGAGATAGGGCAAGTTGGAATAGTGCTGGAGTTGCGTGCCGCACCCAACACAACTTCAGCAGTGCGCCAACTTCACGCCCTAGATGCGACATGCATCTGTTTATTCCTGCGCCATGGTGCACCGCATTGTAAATGCGGCGCACCATGGGTGGCGCAAGAATAAACTTGCATGCCGTATCTTTCCTGGCGCATCTCTGCCGATTTGCATAGATGAGTCAGGCAACATAAATCTGCCCCGAAACATCCAGCATGACGCAAGGAGGCCGCAATGAAAAGTGACGCATTGCTGTTTTCGCGCAGCGATGCGTCACTTTTCATAAATGAGGCCCCACAATATTCTTGGATTGCACAATAAAAGCATCTTCATTGTAACCCGATATGGGTGCCTGGGGCTCCAAGTTACTGCTGGCTCGACCTTCCTGTTGACTTTTAATACTAACACTAAGGATTGAGTTGTTTTAAGCTGCAGCCTTGTACAGCTAACGAACACACTTTGTTCCAAAGTTAACACCCCTCCCTTATACAGATTCTGCAAAAGGCGTGCCACTTTGTAAGAAACAGTGTGTGCCTCTTACTGACATCACGGTACACAGATTACAATTGAAGTGAATAGCTACAAAGGGGTCACATGCAGTGTATGCCATCTTGATCCATTCTTGCATTTTTCCCAACATCACATTGAATTCTGGGACTTGCAGTTTTACTTACCCAGTTATACTTACACTCTTACAATTACAAGCATGCAGAATATTTTGGCTCAAAAAACAGGATAGGCTAAAGGTGTGACACATTGCATGGGTCAGGGGCAGCTGTGTGATTGTATGACAGCACCACATCATGGATATTTACCAGCACATACATTGTTGGCCTCTTGCTTCTTTGAAAATGCCGGCTGTGTGTTCTTTTTAATTGTGCACATGCATTGACAAGGGTGGAATTGAAAGCAGTGTTTACTACTTGGCTGCACTATCTCAGACCACTTTTGTTTGTGGAAGGATCCATGCTACCTCTACTTTCTATTTATATTTATTTTCTCCTCCCAGTGACAGAACCGCAAGATACTATTATTACTAGCACCTGAGTAAACAAGTGCTGCAGTCCCAGTGCATGCTTCGAGAAGCGGCCTACTTCCTGCTGGCCGCCTTAACTCTGCAGGTCGATCTGGGCAACTTCAAAAGGAACAAGCACTATGGAAAATATATTGAACCGGAGACCTACTTCCCCTTTTGGGTGGGACTTGCTGCACAGATTTTCTAATGACTTTTTCAGCAGGCTTCCTTTTGCCACGTCATTAGCCATCCCTAGTGAAAGCCCAGTGTATATCCAAAAGTTCAGTGTGCACTCACAGAAATTCAGCTAGTCATTGCAAGTGCGCGGGCTCCTTGAAATGCCTGTGTACTGCCCTATGAGTTCAGGGAGCTAAGCAGAGCGCTGGCACAAATTAACGCTGTGGCTGGTTGAGCTGAAACGGCATCTGCAGCATCTAAACGAAGTGCAGTCAGAAGCCTAAATGGAGGTCAGCGCGTCAAACCTAACCCGCGGCCAACTTGCACCAGTGTCTGACAACAATCAAGGAGAGAGAACAGCTGAGTATAATTAAGCTTTATCACATACGTAATCAGTTGTTCCATTTCTATTGTGCTGTCCCCGGAGGAAGAGGGTGTGGCTCATCAGTCAGAACTGCTGATTCGGGAGCTGGGACCAGAGTGAGCCTCAGCGTCGGCTAAACATTCTGTGGTTATTAGCAATTTGCTAGATTGCCTGCCCGGGATCTATTAATTGAAATTAAAAAAAATAAAAAAATAAACGGTGATCTTGGAGGGGCGGTCAAGCAGTGTTGTGGGGTGGGGAGAGACACATTAAAATTTAATAAAAAGCTGACCTTGGACAGGTGGTTGGGATGGGCAAGCAGCGAGGGTTGAGAGGGGGGAACTGTTACCGGTGAGCCGGGGCCGAGCCTTGTCAAATATAGAGAGCAGCTGTTTATAATTACAAGGAGAGGGAGCAAGTGTGGGTGCAAGAACGTTTTGGTGCCTAAACGAAAAAAAGAGTGGGCAGACAGCATTAAATAACATCACAAGTAACATCACAAGTAAGAGGGGCTGTCCTCATAGGAGGTTGCATAGTAAACAAGCATTTGCAATGCAATAGGTCTCGCATTTGAGAAACTTTGACCTATTGATATTGTAAATGACAATGCCTTCTATTAGATTCAAAGATAGCTTTATTCGGTATTTAGCAAACACCATAAAAGCAAACAATACAAAATACAGTCAAAAACGCAACATTAAAAACTTGATAATTAAAAAAAAAAAAATCACTGCAAAGAATACACTTCATTACACTTATCAATCAATTAATCTAATCTTAAAAACCATAAAATCTTTTCATAAAATACGTTTGGTAGGAAGATAAATTCATTAGGTTAATAAGACGGTTGAGGTAAATATAACATATTTATGTATTATATGGTGTTATTAGGCACAGGATAATACTCATACAAACCCTCACTCTTCTAATCACTTCTCATGGTTCCTCTACATTTTATGATGAACGACAAAAATTTTATCACTACAATAGTAAGCTCATCTTGGAGCAAATACAATCTATGGAGGGCAGTTTTGCAACTTCTCAAACCCCACAACTTTAATAGTGGTAGCAGGTGTTTTTTCCTCCCCCACTGATAATACTGGCAAAAAAGGATACAATGTATATTAGACTGGGTGGCTACTCCATCACACGGGCATTTTATCAACTTCCCAGACCAGTCATTTGGAACAGGGAACGTTATTAGCCTAAAAAAAGATTCTGTCCTCATTCGTGCTAAAAGCATTCTGTGATAACATGAAAAATTTGGCGCCAGATAAGGATGAAGGCCATGATCATGGAGGATCTGGCGATGGGCTACGATGGTAGACTTATTCCCATCTAGATAATATCTCCTCTCCTCCAATAGACCAAGGCATGTCTCTTTTAATGCTTTTTTTGACATTTGGGCACATGAGGTTGGGTTTGAAAAGAATTCTGGTTGGCCGATGGAATTCAAATTTTTTTTAACATAGGCCAGCCATGGCTGCTTAGAGCCCTCGGCTTGCTGCAGGCAATCATAAATTACTTCCCTATTGAAGGTCGTGTCCTCGCATGTCCAGATCTTGTACCACAGCATGACTGGCGCTATCTTTATCAGATCACTAATATGGGATCTGTCAAGTTCATTGTGGCATATGGTAGTAGATGTGGAACGCGGGACTCCTAGAAGATACCTCAGGAAAGCATTTTCCACCCTTTGAATTTGAGAGCTATCTGCAAGTCCCCAGATCCCCGCCCCATAAACAGCTGTAGACACACATTTTGCTGCATAAATCTTAAGTAGTGTGTCTACCGGTTTCCCGCCGAGTCTTTTAGCAAATTGCTTGACCGCCCCTATTGAGCGGGCAAAGGCCAAGTTCCGGGAGGTGATCGCTGAGGACCATGTCCCCCTATTGTTAAAAATAATTCCCAGATAAGAAAACGTTTTAGACATAGCTATCTTTGAATCATTGACAAAGGTTTTGCAGTCAGGAACTTTTTTACTGGTAGTACATGACATCGTAAAAGTTTTCCCCACATTTATTTTTAGGCCTCTAGAGCTCATAAAGGTTGCAAAACCCATTAGTGCCTTTTGGAGTCCCCGCTGTGTGCGGGCCATGATCACCGCATCATCGGCGTATAACAATAGTGGGACTGCGAGACCATTTATCTTAGGGTAGTCCACCTCCAGATCATTCAAAAAAACTGCTTCTATTATTGCAGGTTTTTATAAACATAACTAAAAGGCATTGACATTTACAATGCCAATAGCAAAAAATCTCGCAATTGCGCAACCTTTTGCATTGCAAATGCTTGTTCTTTATTTTCGCGTATAAGACCACATCGAAATACAGGATTTGACCTGTACACAACCTTTACTTATGCTTCATTTCATAAACTATAAGATAGTCCATGTATAATAGAAACCCAGGCCACCCAGAGAGAGCACACGATAACTGACTTGCTTCTCAGTTCACTATTAAAATTGGTGTTGGGGGAGCAGAAATATTTCAAAATTTATGTTTGAAACCATTCACTTAAAAAAAAATGCTTTTCAATGTATTGATCTTACCTGTACTCAGGTGAAACGCTTCTGCACGTTAAATTCAATGTTGAAGAGATGTTATCATATTTTACGTATTTATTTCAAAACGTCAAAAAATGAAGGTGTTTCTAACGTTAAGTGGCGCAGGACACCAAAGTGATTTCCTTTTTTTTAGCTTCAGTGAACCTGTAAATAAACGTGGCCTGTTTATTTAGCATCTTTCTGAAAATTACTGCTTAGACAAGTAAACAGCAGCCCAATGCTACTGCTGACCAGGGTCCCCACCTGTCTTACCTGCACGTGCCGCTTCTGCTTAACAGCCAAATACAGAAATAAGCAACTACAAGGGTACCAGTTAACCTTTACAAAAGGCCTTACACTGCGCTCAAACACATGTTGATACATTTTTAGTAACATGTGATCCCTTGGAGCTAGAAACAAATTTTGCTTGAAAATGTTTTCAGATTATGCAGAAGGTGACGGATTTTGTGGCAAATGCGGCAAGTCCATAATTATGCACAAAAAGCTGTGACAGCAAAATCGCATAAGTCCAGTGGCCTTGCCCAGGAGTCTACCAGAACAGTTCAGCAATCCTACCCACAGGTGACATGCAATAGCCACATTTTTTCCATAGTTTTCTATTTCCAAACTGCAACCAAGGCTCTTTCAACCGAGCAACTAATGGGATGGAAGGCAAAGCGCTTCAGAGTCTCCGCCGCCGCCCTCACCCTCCCGGGATGGAAAGCGCTATATAAATGATGTAGGATATGTTTGGAAATCACTCTAAAAATAAACCTACAATAAAAAACATTTCAGAGGACCGCCCCACTCAGGTAGCCCCAGAGCCCAATGCGGGCTACTCAATGGAAAAGTGGTCTAGGACAACACCGTAGACTTCTGCATCGTTATAGTGCCATGACAGACCACAGAAGGTAGAACTTAACATACTAGAGTACAGAATCTTGTCCTGGTGCACATGGCACCCACACTGGCTCCCAGGTGGAGCCATAGAACAGTGCCCCACCCTGTGCCTCACCCACAAATACCAGGCCACATGGGACCCCGCCAGAGCCTCAAAGTCTGCTAGCGGAACACGGGAAGACACAATCTCTGCCACCCCAAGTCAAAACAGACGTGACCTGGGGAATGACAATCTCCACTCTATCCCCAACAAGATAGAAAATAGACACGGATACCGAAATAAAAGTGGCCTCCATTAGTGAATTAAGTAGCTAAAAGAGTGGCCCATATTTGCAAATTGGGGCAGTTTTGAACTTCTAAAGACCCGCTATATAAGTGTTTAGCCAGCAATGGAAGACAGCAGGGATTTGGGCTTGCAGCAGGCAATGTTTGTTTTAATATCAAGGAATTTAACAGTAAAAACCAGCCCAGTCGACCAAAACAAATGCCCACAAGTACACAAAAAACATACCACAGTCTGACCTTTTAGACCACCCGTTGGGAAGGCACTGCCTGTTTGCCCTACAGCCAGAGCCACTGGCATTATGCAGCAGGAAAATACCAAATTATTCAGCAGGTTTTACTAAATTATGTGGCAAGAAAAGGCAACTTATGCTACTTGAAGCAGCAGATTTTTTGATAGTATTACTTCATTATTTTACCATTGTCACATATAGTAATACTGTCTGGCAAGGATTTCACCTCAGTACCAGTTTAACAACCAAATACAGAAATAAGCAAATGAAAATTGACCAGTTAATATTAGTGCATGGCCTTCCACTGAGAGCAAACACACTTTGCCACGGTTTTGGTAACTTTTGATCTGTTTGAGCTTGAAACATTTTTTTTTGTTAAAATCTTCATACGGTGGGGGGCGTGGCTTGGACGCCGGGAAGAATGGCGGTGTAATTCTGTCCTCCTCCAGGCAGCTACGACTTTCTAAATGCAGCGGGTTGCACTCCGACCCCATTTCCTGATCTAAGAGGGAATTTGGATGTCGGACCATCACCCCTAGCTATCCTGCAAGTCTGAACCGAATCCGAACTCGGAAAGATGAGGAAAAGACCTTTTCGTCCCGACCGCCGGCGAGTGCGGAGCGGGACGGAACCCGACGCCGGCTGAAACTATGCGGCTTCCCGGAACACCTGGTGTGCTTCGCCGCAGATCGAGGCAGAACCTACACAGTGCTGAGGATGGCTTCAAGAATTTAGACTCAGCGACAAGAACTGCATCAAGGCCGTGAGTAATGAGAATACTTCTCACACAAGCATTTATCGGCTAAAGTAAGGGGAAAAAAACGGCGCAAAGAAATGTCCGTTTAAAATGGCGGACTGATCGCGCTCCCGACATCTCGCCCAAGGCACCCAGCGTCCCCGCTCCTGCGGTCGGTACTACCGATGTAAGGCTGATGAGGCCAACCTGTACACAAATAACGCTCCCTGTTGAGCGCACTCATCGTGTAGCTTGTGGGAAGGTGGTCGACTATGGAAAGCAGATAATAACCCGACCAGTGCTTTTTTAGCAACCATCGGTGGAATAACGCAAGTAACTCTCAGCGTGGGGATGATCTAAGGACATTATTGGCCACAAAGTTCTTTGAGGACAGAGGCTTATATACACACTGACTGGAAGCCTTACAGTGTCTTTAAACAGTGCGCAGCAGGCAAAGAAACGGGTCACACGGCGCACAAAATGGCGGCTGCTGTTGCAATACCTACATGAATGTCTGCGTATCCCGACTGTTTGTAACGCGCAATGACATAGCCTCGCAATCTTATCACAGATACTCACACAAATTTGAACATATGCATTTCAACAACTCATTGAATAGATTTTTTCCACGCCAGTGTACCTAGTGTACAGGGAAGACTAACAATCCCTTAAATGTAGCGCAAATCGCTACCTACAACTTCCCGCCAGTTTTGAATGCAGCTCTGCGCGCTGTAGACTTTACGGAAACAAGCTTAAATACTTAGTGCGCTGCTCAACGCTGGCGTGCTAGGCGTAAAAGTACTTTCGGACCAGGTTATTCACAAGAGATATAAAGGGCATTAGTCACCTCCTGTCATCTACCTTCAGAATGGGGGACAAAGAGAATGGGAAAACTTCCAAAGGTTTGAAGTCTGATCCGCCGGCGCCAGTCTCACCTTTTAAAGGGAAAATGGAATTTGCTGAAGCAATGGAGACTATCTTGAATAGACTAGAAGAAGTTTGAGACCTGGCGAAATCCACAAAAGAGGAGGTAGTTGCGGTCAGACAAGATATCAGAGATATCAACTCGAGGCTGGCAGAATCTGAGAACAGGACAAGCAAACTGGAAGATTCCGAGAATAGGACCTGTGGAGCCATCAAGAACCTCAACTTGTGCTCTGATCATCTTTCGAGGAAAGTTGCGGAGTTGGAGGACAGAAATAGGAGAGGGAACCTAAGAATTTTTGGCATGCCAGAAAAATCAGAAGAGTCCCATGGCTCATGCATAACCTTCCTCGAACAATGGTTTACACAGCCCACAAATCTAACCTTCACCCAGCCATTAGAGTTTGACAGAGCGCATAGAGTTCCGGGAAGAATAACAAATGACCAGAAAGGCCCGAGAGCGATAGTATGCAAGCCACTGAGATTTCAGCATGTTGAACAGATACTTACATTTGTCCGCAAACATAACCACGTGTTATGGAAGGGTCACAAAATTTACATTTCACAGGACTTCAGTAAAGAGACTATGGATATCAGGAAAGCTTTTCTTGCACTGAGACCACAACTGAAGTCGCTTGGCCATCTGTATGGTTTTATCGGACCAGCCAAATTTAAAGTAACAATTCAAGGTGTCTCCCATGTGTTTTCGGACCCACAAAAACTACGACGCCTACTATTCAACCAGGGAGATGGCAATATGGAAGTTTCCCCCCCGGAACTGGTAGGCGCAACCGCCTCCGGTTTCAAGTGAACACTTGATATCGAACCCTGTATAAATCCAACACAACTTGGGTTCTGTTCTCCGATGTCTCATAGTCCAACTACTTGAGATCTAAGCATAGACCCAACTGTCGGGTAATTCCGCTCTGTGTTGTGTTCTATGTGCTATGTTGCTATGGTTCTAGTCACTACTCGATTATTCTAATTCACGCCGAGGTATTATAATCTTACCCTCTGTAACTCCACTATCCCAAGAATGATGGGGTATACGATTGCTCTTCTTGTGGTCACCAGAAACGGATACCAGATGTTGCTGGTCTACTGGCATGTTCATGATTCACTTGGTTTTTGACTCATTTGGGCAGTTCATTAGTTGTTATTGCCGTTGCCTCAACTCCACAATTACAGTACCTATAGAGGCTATCGAAGAGCTCACTGTTGTAGTATTATTAAGTCTCATTGCCTACATATATGTTGCATTTATGTTCTGAAATGCATTTGCAGCTCTTACGCCAGACAGTTTCGAGTAAGCTGCTTGGAGGCGGCCTCGAGTTCGTTCCCGAGTCGCCATGTTCTTTTTCTTCAATTGGGGTGGGAGGGGAGGGATGTGGGAGAGGGTGGAGGGTGGAGGGAGGTTGGAGGGAGTGAGGGGGGATTGCTTTTGCATATTTTGTTCTGTTTTGTCTTATATTTTCTATTATACATACTATTTTGCATCCGAATGTGTTCCTAGAAACCACTTTTGCTCTTACCTACACTAGCACCAGTTCCTGCGTCCTTTTGCATCCATTGTGCCTGTGTTCTATTGTAATAGCTTATAGTGCTATAGCTCTAAACAGTACATCGATATGCTATGTATATGACACATGATGGCTCCTACTGTCGACACTCCCAGAGGGACAACGACCATAGACAACCTTAAAATACTCTCACTGAATGTGAAGGGATTGAACCAACCGATTAAACGGCATAAAATACTAGATTACCTCCGTAGGCAAAAGGGAGACATAGCTCTGTTACAAGAAACAAAACTAGAGGCGAAACACTTCTATATCCTACGAAACAAGTTCTTTACTGAAGTGGTGGGTTCGGAGACAATAACTAAGAAGAACGGGGTGGTAATGTTGATAGCAAGGAAGGCCAATGTAGAATTGGTTTCCTCCTCCGTGGACATGAAAGGCAGATGGGTTTCGGCAAAATTGATCAAGGATGACACTGAATTTTACATTACAACGATATATGCCCCCAACACACACGAACCATCTTTCTGGTCAGAACTCACAAAACAGATAGACACTATTCCGGACTCAGCGGTCCATATACTAGCAGGTGATTTCAACCTTCTGCTTGACCCTGCCTTAGATAGGGACTCTAGGTGCACCTTCCGCCCAAGCAAGGCCCATAAGGAATTCACTAAGCCAAGCAGCAGATTTAACATGATAGACACATGGCGTATACAGAACCCCGATGGCAGAGACTACTCATTCTACTCCCCCCCACATGACTCATTTTCACGAATCGACTATTTATCATAACTAGGAACGCCGTAGCTAGAATAGAAGACACAAACATTGAACCAAGACTCGTCTCTGACCACTCATGCATCTCACTGACTTTATCAAACGTTAAACTGACACTCCGTCAGTCCTTATGGCGCCTCAACGACGTCATCCTAAACGATGAGAAGCACAGAGAGTCCATAGAAAGTGCCATCAAGGAGTATCTAACAATTAATAAAGAGGGTGACACCACTGACTCCATCTGATGGGAAGCTCTGAAGACTACCATAAGGGGTCTCATCAGAAAAATAACGTCTGCGGTAAATAAAAACCATAACGCCGCCCTCTTGAAACTAGAAAAAGACATTTCAAGACTCCAAAATGACAATCTGGAAAATAGAACTGCTGAATCGCTAAATAGCTTGACTAACCACAAGTATGCCTATAACAAATAAGTAAGTGAAAATGCAGGAGTCTGGTTGTAAAGAAGGAAACGTTTTAAAATCTGCGAGTCGAATAAGGCAGGGAAAGGGCTAGCAGCCTACCTTAAATTTAAAATCCAAAAAAACACGATCAACTCCCTGCTAGATGACAAAGGTACCCCCGATTCGGACCCCATTAAAATTGCGGAATTGTTCAAAGACTTCTATGAGATGTTATATGCCAAGAATAATAATGTGAGGAAGGAAAGAGTAGAGGACTACCTCTCTAAGTGTGAGCTACCAACACTTACCCTCTCAGAACAAGAATCATTAAACAAACCGATATCAGGGACGGAGGTCAGATGTGCGATCAAGTCACTTAAATGTGGGAAGGCCCCTGGCCCAGACGGGTTTACGTCAAAATTTTATAAAAGTTTCTCACAAACGCTCACATCCCCAATTTTGAATATGTTTCATGAGATTAGCGAAACAGACGAGGTAAAGGGAACACTGGCTGAGGCGGTTATTGCCGTAATACCAAAAGAAGGGAAAGACTCTAAGCTCCCTAAAAACTATAGACCCATCTCGTTAACAAACTTAGACTGTAAGCTCTTGGCTTCAATTTTAGCACAACGTACCCAGAAAGTCCTACCGTCCCTAATCCATCCCTTACAAGCTGGCTTCCTAAAAAACAGATTGTGAAGTGACAATACTAGAATCCTAGCCCACGTAATTGAAAAGGCAAAGTTCCTATCCACGCCCACTACTGCGATAACACTTGACGCAGAAAAAGCATCTGATAAAGTGGATTGGACATATTTGGAAGCAGTGCTGCACAAATTTAAGCTGGGTCCTCTTTTTACTAAAATGGTAATGTCGCTATATGCCTGTCCTACTGCAAGAGTGAGGGCTGGTGGAGCTTTCTCCTCGCCTTTCAAACTAGAACAAGGCACTAGACAAGGATGCCCCTTGTCTCCATCCTTATTCCTCTTAGTAATCGAACCCTTCCTGTATCAAATTCGAGACAATGTCAACATCCCAGGAATACCATTTAACGATTGCATTATAAAACTCACAGCCTATGCTGATGATGTTTTAGTTTTAAGTGAACAGGCTGATAAGGCAATACCTGCCCTGTTGTCCACGATCGAGGAATTCTCTGACGTGTCTGGCTATTCCTTAAATAAGGACAAAACTGAGGTTAAACTTCTAAACAATATGAGTGATAAAAACATTTTAGGCGACTCGGGACTTACCTGGCAGCCGAAGAGCTTCAAGTACCTGGGCCTAGAGTTTGAGAAGGATCTAATTATGACACTGACAATCAACGAAGAACAACTTCTGAAGAAAGTACACAAACCCTTGGAGGGATGGTCTCCCAAATTCCTATCGTGGTGGGGAAGAGCGGAGACATTAAAGATGATGGTCACTCCCCTAATTAACTATATGGCAAGCATGCTCCCTATGACTTTCTCAGAGGACTTTCTACAAAAAATAGATAAGTTACATGGAGCCCGATGTAGGTAAATCTACATTTACCACTTCATAAATACCAAATCATACCGAATCGGTATTTATGAAGTGGTAAATCAGAGGGGGGGAGATGTAGGTATTTCAGATTCTGTAAATAGCGAATCTGTAAGATTCGGTATTTACCGATTCTGTAAATACTGATTCGGTATCCCCCATTGCTTCCTATGGGCCTTGAAGCCCATAGGAATCAATGGGCATTACCGAATCGGTAATTACCGATTCGGTAATTACCGATTTGTGCAAGGGTGCAGGGGGTGTCACTTTGACACCCTCCAGCACCCCAAAAAAAGGCATGTGAGCCATGTGGCACACAGACATGCCCTAAGGGCATGTCTGTCTGTCACATGGCATAGGTGTGCATGCACACATGTGCATGCACACCTAGATTCGGTATTTTAACACCCAATTGGATTGGGTGTTAAAATACCGAATCTGAAGGGCCTGTGGGACTGAAAGTAGTCCCACCTACATCCCAAATTAAAAAAATCGGTAAAATTACCGATTCGGTATTTTTGCAATTCGGTAATTTTACCGAATCGGTAAAATACTGAATCGGACAAAAAAAGGTCCCCTACATCTCAGTAGGCCAAATACCGGTCGGAAACGGACGAAATCGGCCGTCTCCGACCGGTATTTGGTACCTACATCGGGCCCTTAGTAATTTCCTGTGGAAAGGGAAGAAACCCAGGATATCTATGAAAAAATTACAACTTCCAAAAATAAAAGGCGGCCAGGGCCTACCCAACTTCCGGAACTATCAAACCGCTTTTCTGTGCAAGCAAGGGGCTTGTTGGTTTACTGAGGGTTCCTGCTATACACCACTGTGGATCAATATAGAGAAGTCCATCATAGGCAAAGCTCCTCTCCCAGCGATACTCACCATGGACCTGTCACACCTTACACACTCTAGGTACATTATACTCAACACCAGGAGAGCTCTTCTTAGACTAGACCAAACCCATAACTCTGGCCTGCAGATGAAGAAGACGGCTTCCTCATCCCTGTGGCGCAACCCTCTCATCAAGATCAATGGTACGTCACCCTCTTGGGAACATTGGTCAGTTAAAGGCATCAACATTGTCTCGGATCTTTACGATGGGCACATGCCAATGCCGTTCTCCACGATCCAGACTGAACATTCCCTCCAGCCAATTGACTTTTATGCATTTCTAAAGCGGAAGTCAGCCTTGTCCACATGCTCGTTCACATTTTCAGACCCCTGGTTAAAATCAGCACTCCCTCGCCTACAGTCCACAGGTCACTTTGTCTCGAAAGTATACATACTGCTCTCACCGGCATTAGGCAAATCACTGAGACGCAACGACTTAAGTGGGAAGAAGAACCTAACACTATGGACATAGATATTAACTGGGATAGGATCCACGCTTCAGCTCTCACACACAAGGTGTCACCGATCCTTTCACAAACAAAATACATGCTATTTAACTGCATCGCTGCTGCGGTGATGTTTGCGCTGTGCGGCATTTTTAAAAATACCGCGTTACATGACGAGCTCAGCTCGTCATCAGCACACGCCACCCGTGGCTGATGACGAGCTGAGCTCGTCATCAGCAGCGAAGGGGTTAACAGGGTATTCTGGACCCCCCGAAAATTATTTAAGATTAAACTAAGAGACACCCCCACATGTTGGAATTGCTCCCTCGCTGATGGTGATCTGCCAAACATGCTTTTCCTATGTCCTTTGCTACACAAATATTTGTCTAACGTCTTTGATTACATTGAGCACATATTTCAGATTAAACCAAAGAGGGAATTTATTTACATAATTTTGGGTGCCATTGATCCGATGTTATCAGGAGATCACGATCGCCAACTCCTTGATCTACTACTTACTCTAGCGTGCAAAGTTGTCCTATGCCATTGGAAGACTGCCTGAAAGGTCTCTTTCGCTACTTGGAAGGAGTGGCTGTCATGTATCAGAGGGATAGATAACTCTGCTCTACACTCTTCCCCATGGCACGTCACTAACAAAAAACTCTGGTCTGCTCTTAATGCTTCCTCCTTCTCTTTTGATCCACCGTAGACTGTCCAATATTCATTAAACCACTATAGAATTCCCGTCACGTAGTTACCCAGAGGTAAGACACCAATGAGAACGCTACTATTACATTACCCTACAATCAAGGTGTTAGACAATAGGTGTTGAGCTCCCTTGTGGTTTCACAAGCTGTAACATAAGAACACGATACATGGAACACAACATATGTTTATTCATTGTATATTTTATTACCGCTTATCGCTTTAGACCACATCAACTCGCATTACGGTGCTATATGCTGACATTGTCTTGCCGATTTCTGGTTTTGATCTAAGACCCTCTCCTAATGTATATACTGTAGTATAATACCAATTTGCATGTAAGTACCATCCTCATGACTGGCCGCTTATCTTTCACAAGCTGTGTGGTTCTGGATCTATATCTGTATTGACTTATTTTTACTTTATTTGATTCAACAATGTAAGAGCCATGATTATGTGTATTATTGTTTTGTATTTACTTTCTTTTCATTTCTTGTCTAATAAAAATGATTTGAACACAAAAAAAAAATCTTCATATGGTGGAGAAGATGAGGGAATGTGCAGCAATTCCATAATGATGCGGGGAAATATCTGCAGCCGTGGAATCACATAATTCCATACGCCAGGCTGACCTTGATCCCAAAACGTGCCTGCACCTGGGAAGAGAGTGTCAGACACATCTTCACTCAAGCCCCCAAACCCAACTCTCCCTACCCCCCCTTGAGCGAGCCGGCATCCCACACTGTACAAGTATCTGCTCATGATCACACAGCGCCACCCCATCTTCATATTCAGGGGCGCCCGCAACATTCGCTGCTCACCATACTAAGGCCAGTCACACACCATCGGAGAACAACTGCACAGCCAAAGACACAACTCAGGCCAAATTACAGAGGTAAATACATGTAACATTTGCATTACTTTATTCCCCAAAACGGATGAGAGCAGATGCCGTCGTCATCAACCTTAGATAGTTAAGAATGGTGTAAACTAATATGAAACATTTCTTTGCTACTGCTAGAAAACGGGACCGAACACATTCATTTAACAGCACCTTCCTGGTGTAATAAAATAGTTACTTTGAGACACAACCAGCAAATTACATGAGTTAAAGATATAACAAAATCACTGACGAAGGCACGTGAATTGTGCACACTGTAAATCACACAAATGAAGATATTTCAGCAGGATGTAGTGTCTCGGAGGTAGTTCGGTATCCGCTCATGCCCCACTCCTCCTGGGGTGAGTGGGGGCATGGGTTCCCCTGGAGTAAACTGACAAAAGCTCTTTGTCTCCCTGGATTTGAAGATGTGAAAGGCTCTCTCCCAGTAACACTCAGAGAGTGCTCCTTCCCATGGCATGAAATTACTTCAGCGCCGGGAGATATAGCTCACACTGCTAATGTAACGGCCTCAGTGCATTGCTTGTATGAAAACATCGTGCCAGGGTGCTACCACTGTGCTAAGGGTGACATCTGAACCACTAACTACGGAACCGCCACTCAACCAGGATTAACCAATAAACAAGGAACAACTAACTGACATGAAATAACTTCTCAAAACAGAATTACCTCCTAATGTGAAGCGGGTGCCGCACTCATTATTAAAGATTAAAAAACAAAAAAGAGCGCATTGTCCCTGAAGTGGGTGTCACGCTAATTATTAAAGTTTTTTAAAAAAATGAACCTGAGCACGGTGTCCCTTAGGCGGGTGCCGAGCTCAGTATTAACGTACTTTAAAAATACAAATACACCGAGCGTGGTGTTGCGGAAGTGGGCACTGCGCTCAACATCAAAGTTTTAATAAAAATAAAATTTAAACTGAGACTGAGTGTGGTGTGGTGTGTCCAAATCAGGCACCATGCTCAGCATGCAAATACAAAATAAAAGGCAGCCATTTTCCCCACCAGTGTCCATAAACAAAATAGTGATCACCCACTAGGTAAAGCCGACTGTGTTACAAGCCAAGTAAAAGGCTCAGTCATTGTGGGCGGTAACAAATGCAGACAAGGCATTACCAAGGAGGGACCTACACGCCTATTTACGAACCAGAAGCGAGCATTTAAGACATAAGCCGATGACAAATATGGGAGGAGAGCGGGCAGGGCTTCCAGTGCATACCCTAATACAGCATGCCTCGCAGAGCGAGCAGTGCATGCGCGATGCCGCTAGGCTCAACCTGAAAAGGAAGGACTCATAACCATAATAACCAATGCCAAGCAGCCATTTACACAGCACAGTTAACGGATCCAATTAGAATGATGGGTGTTGCTTAATGCCCATATCCTGAATGCAGCATGTCTTCAAGAGGCAGTGTGAGCATTGCCTAGGTGAGACCTAAAAATGACCACTGCACCATCATCATCATAGTTTTTTTCTTTCTTTGTTTTTGCTGATGCTGTTCAGTATCAGCAACAACCTCTTTGTCCATTTATGCCGATGATGAGAAGCATTTGTAACAAGCATTGACTATGTCAAAGATTTGGGAAAAGTGAGACCTTTTGGCTTTGGCAATGCCTGTTAACTATTGCATGTGCCATTATGTCCAGAAAATACCTGGACATACATTCATAATGATTTTCTGAGTAGCGTGCATGTCATGTTTACAAAAAAATACTGAAAATGATTATGTTCTGTGTTCCCTAACTTGATAAATGCATGCCTCATTAAAAAAAAAAATACTCTAAAAATGTTTCAATCCATTTTCACATTTAGGTTCATGGGGTTGCCAAATCAGTTGAAAAGTATTGAAGTTCAAAGCAATTTCACTCATTAAGTTCGCTATGACAACATTGCCATGTGCTACGAGTATACATGGTTTGGTCACAAGACACAATACAAAGCAATGGCCTATGAAGAGTAGCCACAGGGCACATCAACTGGAAAATGCCATGTGGGAAATCTGGAGACAGCCTATAAGTGCAGGACATAGATTACAGTGCTTTATACTATAGAGCATGTCAGACTTTTTTGAAAATCAGTCCAACTATCTGTTTCCTCTGTCTGATGATACCTTGTACAATTTTCTATGCATGTGTTTCATTGCAGGACCAATAATTTCCTCGACACTAAATAAATTAATACATTTGTATATTTGTGGAGCCAAACAAATACCCAAACTTGGGTGTCCTGACACTAAAGGAAAAGACCGAAGTAGTTACTTTTGTTCACTAAGGCCAAACAGCTGAAATCTAATCTCATGTGCAATCGGACTTCATTCCAAAGCATTGAAGAATGGTAGAAAACATATCTTCTATTCATTCAATCTTTTTAGGTCTCGTATTAGCTAAGATCTTTATATTTTGCGAAAATTATACATATAATGTACTTATATTAAAAGGCTTTCAGCCAGGTCTCTTCATCAACTGCCCTGCACTTGTGTCTCGTTCTTCCTACTACAGCATGCAGTATGGGGAAAAGGGTCTGCCTACTATTGAGTAACTTCACTTTGAGTGACTGCATTTAGCCGTTTCACAAAAAGCTAATCTGCATACATGGCATTTCCCTTTAGTCCCAATCTTTATCTTTTGACTTTATTATTACTTTAGATTCGCCTTTGTTTGTAGAGTCTGATGTGACAGAGGGGTGCTTTCTACTGGATGGATGAGTGCACCGGGCCCATTCCAGCTTTGCCAGTTCCTGGCTGCTACCTATGCTTCTGAAGTGGCTTTTGTTTACATGAGGCTCTTTCACACCATACCATCAGCTCAAACAAACTCTAAATATAAGCTTGTGAGGGTACTACATATTTGCAGCCCTGTCTGTCTGTCATTCCTTCTTTCTGTCCTTCTTTTCCTCTTTCTTCCTTTGCTTTTTCTATGCTTCTTTCATTCAAATATTTTCTTTTCTCCTTCTTTCCTCTTTCTTTCGTCTTCCTTTTCTTTCTTCTTCTTTTCATTTCTCCTTGCCTTCCTCTATCTTTCTTTCTTGTCTTCCTCTCTCTTGTCTTTCGTTTTCGACCTCCTCTTTCTTTCTTTCTTTCTTTCTTTCTTTCTTTCTTTCTTTCTTTCTTTCTTTCTTTCTTTCTTTCTTTCTTTCTTTCTTTCTTTCCCCATAAAGGCAAATTGCAGATTCTCAACTTTCTTCTGCATCAGGAGGCATTGCAGAGCGTGTTAAGTTAATACAGATTGGTTTGCACTTGGGCAACTTTAACAACATTCTTGCAGTGCTGGTTTTGAATTAATTGAATTCAATTAAGTAAGGTGAAAGGTCGTCCAATGTACCGCGAATTGTGGTAGTATGTTCAGTCATAAATAGCTTAAATTACCAACTTGCATTGTTCTAATGTAACCAAGGGTAGAATTATGTGCAGTAGTCTTATGGAAATAAAACAGATTAAGGTAATTGTGCTAATTTGAGTCAGGATTGAGAGATTACAATTACAAGTTACTCCTAAACATCTTGCTGAGTCTGCAGGCGTTGACACATTTTACCACAAATTACTATACATATATTTAGAATGATTACAGTGAGTTCACTGTAATGACTTAGTTAGTCTTAGCATATTGATATAAACATGTGATCACCGTGCTTTTATTTTTCGTCCATCTCGTTGGTTGTTTACTGAGTTTCGCAAGTGAAGATGCAAAATTAAAATGTAACGATACAACATCATAATGGCTTAATTATAATTATACCAGGTATTTATTACTGGATTGAATATGCAATCATCTATGGGCTGGCTCTAAGCATCTCTGAATGGGGCGAGCTGATCAAATCTGTGGTCAGACCATGATTTGTTATTATTTATTTTATTTTATTTTCCAAAGTTAAAAGGCTTGTTTTTAATTTGGTATATCCTTCGGTTGCTATGAATAAAAATAGCCTTCTATCTAACAGATATGTTTTAAAGAGTGGCTGACTAACACTACTTTGTGAAATGTGATTGCACAGAGTAGCCCTGAGGAATTGTTTTTTGAATAATTCAATTGTTGTTGAACTGCATTAGGCTATTGATATATAAAAGTAGTAGTAAATGCATCAATACAACGAATACTTCTATTCGATCTACTACCACTGCTTAGTAGTCCATATTTAGATACATAGTTTTATTGGGATGGAATGCCATCTGTTGTGCATTATAAGTGTGAAAGATATATTGGATAAAGTACCCCCTGCCATACATTGTAATGATATTGCAAGTGACTGAGGAGTTCCATTACCATTTAGAGTGCCTTTCCGATATGATCAATTTATTTCCCAAATTTGATGCTCTCGTTGCTCAGATCATGTCTGGGACGAGCAACAACTTTGAAAGGATAATGAGACGTGTATTGTGTCTCAAACAAAACATTGCAGATGTGGCTAAGTGCATGTGCTGGAACTATCAGGGAAATGTGAAATAGGTTGTAGATCATTATATTGCAAATCAGTACTAGGTCCTGGTGAAATTTCAATTACACTGGAGTAATTTGTGCAATTTTGGGAATTTTGTGTAAAGCTTGTTACTTGAAATTCTTAAAATGATTCGATTACATCATGTCATGTAGTTACATCACATTTGATGCAAAATGATAGCACAGGAACAACGTGAATCACCGAACGCGAGTGTCTGTTGTTCACAGCACTTGTGATTTCGGCATTTTTTTTGTATGAAATGTTTCCTTGAGTTTAAAATGGACAGCAGGCTGCATTTCGCTCTAAAATACAGGGCTGAATTGCATATTTGCATTTTTCATAGATCTCCCAGAAATTCAAGTAATTACGTGAAAGCAAATTATGTATTTTGCACGCCCCTAATCAGTACATCAGGAGTCAATATATTAGGAGTGACTACTTCAGGGGTAGCTTTAATTCACAATTTTGCAAGTGAGATTGTCGGTCTTTGTCATTAAGACATAGTTCGGCACTTTTATTGAGTGCATAAATTAAACTGATATAAAGACCTGGATTGCACAGGGAATGATTAAATATCGGGAATATTTTATAGGGAATATTTCATGGTTCCTTGTGAAATGCAGATTTCAGCATCATAATGACAGACCCAAAACCATTCTGTAGAGCTTTACCATTGTCAGGCATAGCAGTATTCTGAGGCCTGGAGAACTAAATTATGTGGCAAGCTTATCTAAATTATGCAGAAAATTGCAAATAATGTGGTGTTTTCTCTGGCAGAACTATAGTAATCCATTTGAGCTACAAACCACATTTTTAAAGACATCTACAAATTATTTTTTGAAATTATGTGGCAAATCTATAATTATGCAGTAACCACTGCAGAAACAAAATTGCATTAAGGCACTGGCCCTCACTATTAGTTAATTTTACATCAATAATTAGTCATGAAAGATAAACAATCCCAAACGTTCTAATTCAAATCAGTGTCCATGGTTAGTTTCACTTTGAGGGAAACAGCGTTTTCAAGCTAAGTTAATCAAAATACACATATAATATGAAGAAATACATTATGGGTAACATGGTCCTATCTTTCTCTCTGGTGATATTTATAAAGGGCTAGGATGTGTACCCAACACTGCATTGACAGCCCTGCTGCAGGGCCTTCAGCACTGCATAGCAGAACAAGCATACAGGGCACTGCCTCCAGGTTTGACACTCAACTCCACACAGATGGCCAAACCACACTGCACATGCCCTTCAGCCATGCACAGCTAACCATAACTCGCACCTTCAGCATGCACTGCTTATGACCTCATATATTACTTCACTCATGACATGTTAAATGACATCTATCATATACAGCATTCAGTTACTGAGTGTACATGTGTAGATCAATAGCATGGAAGTAGCGTAAGACCTAGATGAAATCATGATTGTGAATGTTGAAAGTTATCTGCTGCACAGTTTAAAAATTACTAAAGGTTGAGGTGCAAGCATTACTCCCTTATAAACAAGCTAAAGGCTCAGCGCACCTAATGTGGGTTGTAGAGCTATGTTTAAAAGTAGGTAGCAACTTAGAGCCAAGCTTACTCCAAAACATCTGTGATAAAGACCCAACCTTCTATTAACGATTGATAATCCACCAGTGGATATGTGGGCAGTTGCTTTGCATTGCTATATACAAATTCTATGTAGCAAGTACGTTCATAAAGTGTGGATGTATATTTCCAGACCTCATCTGAAGAATTTTAGGCATTGGAGTTTAATAATGTAGAATTTACTGGTGTCCCACTTAGAAGTGCTTTTTCCAAAAGGTGTTGTAACCATGGCTCAAAGATTGTATGCCACTGTACAGCCACGGCCCGTGGAGGGAGTTTCGGTTGGGCGGAGAGGCGGGGCGGGGGAGGGGCAGGGTGGGGGGGTGCTAAAAACTGGAGTATGGATAATTGAAGGTAAGTAAACAATTTAATTAATACTTACCTTCAATTATCCATACTCCAGTTTTTAGCAACCCCCACCCTGCCCCTCCCCCGCCCCGCCTCTCCGTCCCACTGAAACTCTCTCCACGGGCCGTGGCTGCCACTGTACCCACTTCAGGAAGGTGTGCAGTGTATCTTACTAAGCTACAGTGTCGTCTGGAAGGCCTGGAAACAACTCTCTTTACAGTAGCAACTGTATATTAGTCAACCTCTTCACACACCTGTAGTATATAAATTATTTCAAGGCCAACACCCTATTTGACGGTATTACAATGATTCTATGATGTCATCAGTAATGTCATCAATTATGTCATTTAAAATGTCATGAGTGATGTGATATGTCATGGGAAGTGCGAGAAGGGAGCGAAAGTTATGGTTTGCTCAGTAAACAATAACTGGTAAATTTCAGTATTTTTCGTTTTAAAATGAGTTTTTCATATTATTACATGGCCTTTAACATGAAATTAACCTTTGTTTTTATTTGTAATTTGGTAGGTTTTATTTAACGTAAAGCTACATATTATTCCCACACCTATCATGTCATTTTAACCTTAGGTTTTTTCCAGTTTTTTAATGAAAGAAAGATCGTATTACAGTGCCTAACTATAACATACATGGAACTTTTGTTTTTTCAGTTTATTTCAGTTTTTTATCATATTCACCCACTCCCTGACTAAGCATACCTTTTGAGTATGGGCTGTGGTGGTTTGTAGGCAGTGCCTGTCCTGCATCTAGGCCTAGCACCCAACCCCCTGTGGGAGGCCCTCCCCCTGCCATGCACAGCCCTCTTTCGTGTGAGGTGAGGCCCTTGGACAGCCAACACATTGCCATGCATGGTCTTTAGCCATGCATGACATTAGGTAGGCTGCGAAAGTTGGCTGCTGGTGTTGGCCATAGGGCCAGGCTGCTGACCAAGGTCTGAACCCAAACCCAAGGGCTGTCATCCCCTGCTGCCTGTAGCCTTTAGCCTTGCACCCAATCCCTCACAGGCACCGAATCCCCTGGAATGCACCCCATGGTTTTGCATCAACCCATGGACACCTACCCCTCATTTTCTTTCTATAGGACTGCGGTACTCAAGTGAGACCACACAGGAGGGCTGCGCTGGGTCCCATGGGGCCTCAATGGGTCCAGCTTGAGTACTGTGGGACCTGTGCCACATTTTGTTTTCATTTGGCCTCAGGAGGGTCCCTCTGGTACACCCTGAAATGGGCCAGAGGGTCAAGGACCCCTATACTGGCCCCTTGTGACTTTCTTTTCTTAACGTCAGGGCACGGGGAATGAGTCACTCTATCTTGTAACAGTGGCTGCAACATTTCTGTTGATGTTGTGGCCAGCCAACCAGATCCTCTGTACCACAGAACTGACCAAAGTGACCGATGGGAAAAAGAGCCCTGTAAACCAATCAGATCACTCTATTTTGTTAACAGTCCAGATAAGGTTTGAACCTTAGATTCTCAGAAACAGTGGAAAAGATTTACACTAAATCATACAAAGAATGCTTCCTAAGAAAAGATCCAGCTTTCCTACAAATTCGGTTTAATTCTGTTCAGCTGTTTTTTTTAAAAATACATCTTAAAGTATCAATGAAAAATTGAACAGGAAATAATGCATTCTGCCCTCCCACCCCTTTTTTTCTCGGCCCTCGCTTGACAGATCACCCTGAAACATTCCAGAAGGGAACAGGTTCAATTAAATTTTTTGGGAAAGGTTTGGGAAAATCCGTCAAACCGCACCAAAGTTATTAGCAAACGCTCTTCCTATGGAAACTCTGACCTAGATATAGCAACACAGTGTAATATTTATATACATATACATAAATAATGGTAAAGGTTAAGTACAGAAAAAATATAAATGTAATATTGTTACTTACATGTACATACCTGTGAAGTAATGTCACATGTGAAGTTAGTACAGTGTCGCCGGGATGCTGGCTGGAATGATACTACACTCTTAAATAATTTGAATGAAGTGTCAATGTAGCAGAGTGTGCTGATGTGTGCTAATGTGAAGTATAGATATGGCATTGATATTGTGGGTGAAACAGTGTTATATCATCGAATTGCACAGAAAGGATACATTATGAAGGTTTGTGATCCATTTACAATGCACTGTAGCCTAGAAACAAAACAAAATGATTCCACATTGGCTAAGAAGAAGCAGATAGAACATGGAAGCTGTCAATCCAGCACCAAGGCTTCCTATGCTCACACAATGACCTTTGGAAACTTAGACACTTTAAGAGTGTGGGAGAATTATAGGCATAACACATGCCACATGCATGCAATTATGGGCCTAAACAAAGCCAGACCTACTTTCCCTTTCATATTCTTGACTGGACCATGACATGAATCATATGGGAAATGCAACAACAACAAAGTTAATGGATTTCACGTGAAGTTAGTGCATTTAAGGCTACCTCCTAAAACTAGGGTTCAGATCACTTTATTCCATTTGGGGCTTTAATAAGAAAAAGTGAGAGTTGTCTGTTCAGCTGTGATCTTTATAAAATGAACCTGAGTGGAGTAAAACAAGACCTCAGGGCGTATTCACAAACTGCATTTTGTAGTACTGTCGTGGTACTAAAGTAGTTCTACAAAATGCTGTTCACATACCTATGAGTGTAAATCTCCAACTCCATCTCTCTTATTTTTTCTAAGGGAAGATCCTCACACATGTAAGTTTACTGCTAAGAGCCAGATTACGATGCCGTAGGAAACTGCTTTGACCCTCGGTTGGAGCCATTCCTACGGAATCGTAATAGCCTGTTTGGATTCCTTTCCGACTGACCGATTTTGATGGGGTAGGTCGGGAAGGAATCCGAACCGGATTTTCGAATGGCCTCTGATGGCTCGGAGACCCTGTCTGCCATTCGGAAAGCCTCCAGTAATCCTGCGGGTGGCTCTTTCCACCCGAAGGACTAGGATGGCAGAATCCAACAGCCTTACTGTGCTGGCTTTTCCAGCACAGAAAGGCTGTTGGAATCCGACTTTGGAGGGCCCCACCAGTGCCCCATGGATGCAAGCCTACGGATGGCGGCCTAGGGGGCACCTATGTTGCCCCCCTAGTGATCCCTGCTCCCGGTGTGAGGCAGCTTGAGGTGCTTGCCATGGGTTGCAGGGATGAATTGCACCTCAGATTTTTACAATGGGAGCATGTATTCCGATTGAAATGCATGCTCTGATTGAAAAGAATAGGAATGCGACTGAACAGTGTTCGTTCGCATGCAAATTACTGGTTTGGGACCGACAACAGGAGTTTGTTCGGTCTCCGTTCCCAAATGATGTCAGATGGACTCTGGTCCATCCAACATCCATAATAAGGCCCTTAGTAGCAAATGCGGATGGACTGGGGAGTGGTTGGAAAAAGTTGCATATATACTACTGATTGGGAATGGTTTAAGAAGGAATAATTAGGGGGTTAGGAAGGGTTCGGGATGGGTTTAGAAAGTATCATGCACTCATCCACAAAACAATAAGCCATTGCTATTCACAAACTGCACTTTTAACGTTACTACAGAAAAAAAGGACCCAAAACAGTAGTAAATGATTCCAGCTCAGAGCTGGAGTATGTTCAGCACCACAAAAGACCAACCACTGGTACTTCAACACCCTTCAAAAGAAAATATTGTTGGATGGGTCTTGAAATACAACCTCATAGAAATAATGTTAAATTAAATTAAATTATTTAAACTAGTTAAAACATAAATAAATACAATTTAATGCTACAAAATCTAAAAATAAAACATGTATTATTTCATTAAAAATATATTGAAACCACCTTTTAGAATTTATAAATTAATGTAACATTAACTTTCATGAAAATATAAGTGAGTTAGTTTCTAATTAATTCTATGAATCGCAATACATCATTATTAATGAAAAATACTACAAATAATTTAGGTTGGAATTTATTTGTTTAATTTAAAGTGCAGAAAATACATTTTCATTGAGTTCATATATGTAAATTAGTTAAATATTGAATAAAAAATTAAGTTAATAGTAATGTAGCTTTTTCTGTATGTTGTTCGACATATAAAATTATATATAACATTAATTTACATACATATTTAACATAAACATATTTTTACTAATTTGCTTTTGAGATAAATAAACCTTATACCATAGGGGACTGGACAATCTGTGAAGGAGTGTACAGGTTTCTGATTGATGCCCTCAGCATTTCCCTATTCAAATAAAGGTGTTGATGGAAGACTGCAATTATTAAATAATGATTGTGGTAAGGAGGTAAGAGGAGTGAATAGTTTGAAAGAACAGGGCAACTATGCAAGGACCATCATTTTAAGATTGACTGCTCTACCCAACCAAGAGAAATGAAGCATTTACCATTGATGGAGCTCCTGTCTTAGTGTCGTTAGGGGTGGAAATGTAGTTTAGTTTAGGGTCACAGTTTGAGAGATGAAAGGAACTGGCGGAATACCAAACCATTTTACAACTTTGGCCTCATTACAATGTCGGTCAGAAAGCATTCTGACCGACTCCGTGATGGAATCGGTTCTTACCGACTCGGGTTCGGCAAATCTGACCAGCTGATTATGATGTTTCTGAACACCGTTTGGTCAGACTCCCATTGACTTCAATGGGAGCCTGTGTTCCGACCACCAACACAGGCTCCCATTGAAAAAGGGGTGGTTGTGGAAAACCATGCACCCTGGCGCAGGCACCCCATGGTGCCTGCCACAATGTGCATGGCTGTAAATAGGGTCCCATGAATACTCCCACGGGCCCCAACCGGAGGCCTCTGGGTGAAGGGGGACCTGATGCGGGCACCTAAAGTCAGAATCCAACCCTCGTTTTGTATCGGACAGACCGATTCGGAAAGGCTCTCCAAATCCGACATCATAATATGTCAGTTGGAAACGTGGTCCATAGAACGGTACGATTCGGCTTCGACTACCTCGGAGTCTCTGAATGCCAGTCGGAACTAATTCGGAATGACCGAACGGTTACCTTTCCCTTGTAATCGGTCAGTCGGAAATGTTTCCGAGTTGGTCGGAAACATAGGTTCCAACACAGGTTAGGAAAATCCGAATGCAGTTCGGAGCCTTTCCAATCGACATCATAATCAGCCCCTTTGGGTATCTTGCTCATAGACACTTGCACTAAGAAGGTTACCTCTTCCATTGGTGCAGGTTTAACAATATGTTTTCAAACTAAGACTGATTTTAAAGTCTGATATCAGACTGCAGTATGCCAGCTCCGTTTGCATGATGGGGACACATTTGAGTGGATCTGTTAGTGAGACCTTAATGTCATATGCAAACACTGTCAGTTTAACGTCTTGTCTTCTGATGCACACTCTTTTGACATTCTCCTCATTCCATATGCAACTTGGAGACAGCTCAAACTAAGGGCGTGTGTGGTGAGTTTATGCCTTTAACTTTTGTATGGGGTTGAGGAATTAGGTAGTTCACCTACCACCAAGTCTGTCGTAATGGTTCCCAGACATGTGCTAAGGAAACTCAAAAACAGAGGGGCATATTCACAAGCCACTATTGCCACCACAACATCACTTTCAGTGACGTTGTGGTGGCAATAGGGGCCTTGCCTTATTTACAGGGCAGCGTTAAGCCACTTAAGTGCACTCCCGTGGGTTGGGCAAAATTTGTAGAACATACAACAATAGTTATGGGATGCACTCCGAATAGGCCCCCTTTCACGCTGTGTTTAGCAGTGTGTGTTGTGGTGGGTGGTCCACTGCAACACCAATTGATATTTACGCTGCCCTCTATTCACAAGGGCAGCGTAAATAGGAGCTAACACCAAACTTAAGACCAGGAAAACCCTGGTCTTAAGTTGGCGATACGAGGAGAAATGCTTTATTTCTCCTCGTTTTTTCATTTTCCATGTCTGCTGCCTTGTGCAGCACACATGGAAAATGCAAAATGCCATGGTTTGTTTATGTACAGGAAGGTGTCCCTTCGTAAACATCAACAAAGCTGTTTTTTAAAATGTCATTTTGTAACTTACATGTGTGCTGCATGAAGCAGCACACATGGAAGTTACAAACTGTCATTTTAGGATTGTTTATGTGCAGAAAGGGACACCTTCCTGTACATAAACAAACCTCCCTGCTTGCAGACACCCTTGCACTCTGGTGGAAGACAAGGCTGCACCATGTCCTTGTGAATGTGGTGGAGAGAGGCATAAAGACAAGAAGGCTAACTCCTCTCTCCGCCACTTCCTTGTGAATATCCCCCATAGCTTCCTCTTTTCTTTGTTTTTTTTTGTGAATTACAGTAGATCTTTTTGGGGGAATTCTCAACTAATGAAGCTCATTGGTTAGCAGTGTGTATACAATTAGGGCTACAAAATATTTCCAGAGGCAGTGTTTTCCAATATTTATGAAATACATTTACAACCTATATTTCCATTGTACCAGAACCATCTCTAGCATGAAGTAATGTAATAAATTATTACTTGTTTTGTATAAGGTCCTCGAATGCTCACAGATAATGAAAGTAGCATCTTTGCAAAGCAGGGAAATGTCAATGGTTCCTTGTTCGGTATCTTTTCTTTTTGGGACGGGAGACAGAGGTCGAGTGCGATTTCAGACTTTCAACCTGCGCTGTATGCACAAAGGTTAGGGAATAGAGCAGCAATATGCCACACACCCTTGGAACAACATAGAAGCCCTACCCAAAATCAAATTATTGTCTCTGGTGGAGTGCACTGCATTTAAACTTAAGGACTCAAATGTGTATTTTCTGTAAATTAGTTGAAAGGGCTAATGCTTTGTGTAAGCTGTAGGTCCAACATTATGGTTCCGGGGCAAACAATGACCACAAGTCAATGGGGTCGAATCCCAAACTACATTTTCCAGTACGTTAACTAGTACTACAGTAGCACTACTCATATATTACAAAATGTATTTTATAGACCTACAGCCAGAGATCACCACTTCTGCTTCGCCCTTCTTCTCTATGTGGAAGTCTCCCATAGTAAATGTGGGAGGGGCAACTGGCAGTGGCTAGAAAATACAGAATACTTACTAATTGGGAAGGGTTTAGGATAATTTAAGGAAGGTTTGGGAAGGATGCACTAATACCAAACACATTCCCAGAAAATAATCCGATAATATCAAATTACAAAATACATTTCTAAAGTTACTAGGTCCCTACAGGGGTCATTATGTGGGTAGCTTTTCTCCAGCCCAGACTTGGAGTGAGTCAGGCTTCCAATATGATTAACCACTGGTATTGCAACACACTCCCATAGACATTATTGGAGGCTGGGTATTATACAAATACCCCTAGAAACAGGTATTACATTAATTTAAGATTGAAAATTATATAATTATTTTTAATTTAATGATATACTTTTTTGTAAATCAAACTTTTAAAATATATATATTTAATTAATTAAATCCATTACATGCTTATTGAACATTAAATAAAAATATTAGCTAGTGTGAGTAATTTATTTAAATTATTTTTTATACACTTAAATAATAGATGTTAATTATTGTATTATTTAATACATATTTGTTTGAGGAGCTAAAGTATTTTACAAATGTATTGTTTTATTGAGAGGTTAATAAAACATTCTATTGATTAACATTTATATTATACATTAAATTATTATTTTTTTTAATTGAGAAATATATGGCATTAGAGAATTTCACAGTTACATAATGAATGTCATATGTACATTTTCGCACCTCTCTGACAGTTTTATATCACAGCTGATATCTTGACATTTCATGCAGCGTGCACCCTCTATTGATATCTATACATGCGTTAAGTTTGTGCACCATCACCTTTCTATGTCAGTGGTCGCGGATGGCAGTCCACATAGAAGAAAGAAGGTAAACATTTGGTGAATGGATTACTGAAGTCAGTGGTAATCGAAGGGGAAGGTGTATAAGGAACGTTTATCGTGGGGTATTGTACAATAATTTATGATAACAATTGAAGCAGGATGGTAATAAGTGTAAGTAGTAACTGGTTATTTTATCATTATTTACAGTGACCCCTGACGAAGGGCACTGCTTTGCCCGAAATGCATTGGGTTTTTATCTAATAAACACTGTCTGATGAACCTCGCATCTGATCATGTTTTTACAAGAGGCCAGAGGGGCACAGTTTAAACATTAAGAAATTTGGAAATGGCATTTTGGAATCCATATGGGTACTAAATTGGACAAAAATGAGGGCAAATTGAGAACATTGGCTGAAAAGTTCACAAAAAAGATTGTATTAACTATGTATACAGGATCGCCAACGAGGCATTTTCATGCTGTGTATTTGGTTGGGGCGGAATCAAGCCCCATTTCATACGTTTACGTTAGCCCTGGTGTCATTTGGGCAGAAATAACATTGAATTAAGAGGACTGAATTCGGAGTGCATCCCGTAACTATTAGTGTAAGTTCACATAGTTTGCCTCGGTATGTATTCCAAACTCCCCACAATTTTATCCACTTTTTTGGGCACTCCCTGCGTACATATACCATCTTTTCGGCCACCATGGCCATTTCCATATCTCTGCACCTTTCTGCGTGTGGGGGTGTGGCTGCTGCACCCCAGTGTTTAGCTATACTTCATTTTGCTAGCATCATTTATAATATCACCCATATTTGCACCATGGCCATGAGATCTGTTGCTTCCCAGATGTTTAAAAGGCACCTCCTTGGTTCCGGCGGGACTGGGTGTCCGCTGACTCTTGTAATGGTGTCTGTAACAGACTTCCAATAGTGCATTTTGGCGGGACAAGCCCAGAGTGTGTGGAAAAAGGAACCAGGCGCTACACATTGTCTTAGGCAAAGTGGGATATCTGCTCTGCCCATCTTATACAAGGCTGTTCTCGTATAGTAAGTTCTATGGATGATTTTGAGCTGCACAAGACACAGTCTAGATGCTGTTGCTACCTACCTGGGAGACGCTAATGCTTCTTGCCAATCAGTGTTGGCTAGGTCGCACATTTACTCCCCCCATTTTTCCCATAGCTTTTGCATAGGGTCCGCCATGTTAGTTATAATTTTTCAATATGTCAGCGAGATCGCCTTAGTGTGTAGGTGATCTGTTAGTAATCTGTCCTCTAGTGGTGAGACCTCAGGTGGAGTAGTGTTAGGGGGAATCGGTGCGTCTTGGTTGTGTTTGATCTGGTGATAACAAAATTGTTCCAAAGGTGCCATCTCGTATTGCTCCTGGAGCCGTGAAACGGGGACCACCGTACCTCACGCGCAGAGATCTCCCACCTTGGAGATTCCAATATCATCTCATCGCTTGAAGCCTTTGCTCTTTCCCAACCGGCCTAATTTATCCGTAACCAATAGGGGCGTAGCTAGTGTGATCCTATTATGCCATCCCAGTGTGGTACATGCTAATTTCCATATCTGGAGTGTGTGTTGTGTTGGGCCCAACCGGGCCCAGTTCCTTTTGTAAAGAGCTCAAAATAATCCTTCTTCCCCAGCTCAATTCTATCCAGACTGTAGGCCTGGTTTGTATGGGAAACATGAATCCATTGATTGATTACAGTTAGTTGGGATGCCCAATATTATAACTGTATATTGGGGAGTGCTATGTCACCATCGTACCTGGACCGTAACAGCTTCGTCATAGCTATTCGGGCTGGTTTATTATCCCAGAGGAGCTTAGTGACTTCTGCTTCTATGGCTCGAAAGTATGACCGGGTACAGGAAAAAGGGTATTTTGCAATACGTAAAGAAATCTCGGGAGCGCCATCATTTTTAAAAGAGCTGCTCTCACTAAGAGTGTTAGAGGCAATGAGTGCCAGTGTATCGTGTCCCTTTGCAAGTACTGCAGGGGTGCTGGGAGATTTCTAATCATGAATACATCCGGATCATGCATGATATGGATTCCCAAGTTTTTGAATGTATCCTGCACTATTGTGACTTCACAACCCTGCTGTAGTGTTGGTATAGGCCCATGCAGGACTGACTTAACTCAGTTAATTGTATATCCTGAATGTCTGCCGTAGGTGCTACAAATATCAAGGAGACATGAAATGGTACGCCAGGGAGAGGCCAGATACAGAAGGACATCGTCAGCATATAAGTATATCCGATCCTCACAGCTTTCCGTCCAGCGTCGTCTGCAAATGACCGGATCTTGTTTTATCCAGGTCACCAGGGGCTCCAGTATAAGGGCAAAGAGGAGCGGTGATAATTGGCAGCCCTGTCTTGTACCGCGGTGCAATGGGAACTCCTTAGATATGTGTCCATTGGTTACCACATGTGCCATGGGGTTAGTATATAATAATCTCATCCATGAACAGAATTTAGGTCCAAAACTCATCGTTGTGATGACAGCAAAAAGAAAGGGCCATTCAACCGTACCGAAGGCAAAATAATCACGTCCTCTTGTATAGTATGTTTACATCCTAATACGCCACGAAGCCAAATCTCATCTTTGTGATGACAGCAAAAAGAAAGGGCCATTCAACCGTACCGAAGGCAAAATAATCACGTCCTCTTGTATAGTATGTTTACATCCTAATACGCCATGAAGATGCCTCAGTTTTAAAGCTGTGTTTCTCCCCAGCCTATACCTTCATTGGTCTCGGTGTTTTAAGGTAGCGAGATGTGGTGTCAGTCTTGTGGATAGGGTTTTGGTCAGTATTTTGGCTTTGGTGTTGATAAGTGATATTGGCCTGTATGGCGTGTACTCCTAGGCCGGCTTCCCTGGTTTACGAATGGCCACTATCGTCGCCATCTTCTGGTCCAGCGGGAGTTCACCTGCATCCAGGCTGCCCTTGTACATTGCCGCTAATCGGGGTGTAAGTGTTGGGGCCTACCACCTTTCCCGACTGGAGTTTTCCGATCACTAACGCTAATTCTTCTGCGGAAAGTTCTGCCTCTAGTGATTGGGAATCTTCTTCTGTGTGTTTGGGGAGACCGATATCGCATAGAAATTACTCTGCCCCCTTTTCATTTATCGTAAGCGTAGAGGCATAGACCTGCTCATAGTGTTGTGCTAGGGTATCTACTATGTCTTGGGGTTTTTATATGACATCTTCCGTAGGAGTCTTAAGCTCCTTAATCCACCTGTCTGCCTCTCTCGCTTGTCGAACCAAGCAAAAAGCTTGCTGGCTATATTGCCGACCTCATATACAGTATGTTCCGTGGCAGAAAGTCGTGCTTTAGCTTTTTTCCATAGGTAATCTTTGTACTCTTGCTTTTTGAGGAGTAGCCGGTTAGCTGTTATATCTGAGGGATTGTGCTCCTGGGCTCTCTCTAGGTACCCACCTCCCGTTCAAGAGTCGCCACTATCTGAATTTTTTCTTTTTGATTGACTATCAGGGAAATTGCTTGTCCTCGGAGCACCGTCTTGTAGGTTTCCCACGAGTAGCGATCAGACCGAGGATTCATTCTCGCAAAAGAAGTGTGTGGTGGTGTCAGTCAGTCCTTTGGAGATTGCCACGTTTTTGAGATACCCAGGGTAAATGGGGTATATGCGATGCTGTGTCGTGGTGTGCCATGTGTAGACGACGCTGATCAATGAGTGATCCGATATACCTCTTGGTAGGTGCACAATATCCAGGAAGCTCACTATCTCGCCTGCCGGCGCCAGTATGTGATCTATTCTTGCCAAACAATTATGTGCGCCTGAGAAGTATGTATACTGTCGCTCCTGTGGTAAGCAAAGTTTCCAGGCATCTATCAAACCCATTGTGTCCAGGTAATCTGCAAAGTTAGTGCATGCCTGATGTTGTTGTCTAGGGGGTGACCGGTCCACATTATCATCTAATGTGGCATTGAAATCGCCCCCTACGATTAAGTTACCCTGAGGGAGTTGAAGTAAGGAATCACTAAGTGCTGGTAACGCTAACAAATGAAGTGCCTGGGAATAGAGACCGAAACTATATTGATTACCCGGCCCTCCCATTGAAATGATAGCGCCGCGTACCGGCCTTGGTCATCTGTATACATATTCATAATGATTATCGGTGTTGCTTTTTAACGAGGATCCCCACCCCCGGGAGCCAGTTGTGAACCCTGAGTGTACCGCCAGCCTAAAGCCCCATCTGTTCAGCGCTTTACACGTCGTGCCTGTTAGGCGGGTTTCAATTATTTTTATTTTGAAAAAATATATTGATAAATGTTGGAATGTGGTTCATTAGTAGGTGTAGGTAGGCACCTACCACTAGTAGTAAGGCCATACTCACATTATAAGGTCCAGTCAAGGTCTCAATAAATTGTTCCCTTGATCAACCTTTGGTAGCTGGCTAGAGGCAGGCAGGCTTAATTTAGGAGACAAGTGTTTAAGGCATTAAAAACAACAATACATTAAATATGTAAGACACAACACACAATAAAAATCCAACCCCACCTTATAAAAATAGAAAATATTTTTATGTTTAAAATGACACCAAAATGACAAACATCCAATGTAGGGGATCAGAGATATTAATTTTTCAAGAATAAACACTTTGTAGTGCCTAAAACTGCAACAGTGCCACTCTGGGACATCTGGTCGTACTTGACCAGGGCAAACTCCAAGTTTCAGGATGATCACGATTGAGCAAAGGTCACATACACTTAGCGGTAGGGCCCGGTCCAGTTTTTACCTTCTGACTTAGTCACTTTATCTCTCGATGTCAAGCAGGGCTCCTCGTCAGGCTGAGTTTCGAGTCATCAATGGCAGTTTAGCTCATCGCTATGCCTTTGTCAACTCCTGGAAGTCTCATCGATGACAAAAACCTTGGGTGGCACACCGCGCATTGGTTTTCAAAAACGTACGCTTTGCTGGTACGATGGGGGAATCGGATTACTATTGGGCAGCGCATCTTATAGCACTGCACCTAGGGTCGGCCCAACGACCCGGGGATCAATATGGACAGATGGCTTCTTCCGAACAGGACCTACACCCAAGCCCTGTACTCCAAACCAAACAGATACCCACTTACTGGCCCAACCAATCGCACAGTTAAAATCTGGCACTTGACAACTAAATCGCTAGGCTGGAACCATAGATTGACTCTTTTGTGGAAGTCACAGAAACTAAGAGACCTGGGAAACTCCAAAGGCTTTGACAAATGGGATCTGATTGGTATTTCCCACATTAGAGACCTCTGGGACAAAAAGGGCGTGAAGCCCTTGGACACCCTCCAACGTCAATAAGCGATGGCGGATTTGGAGCGCTTTCGATACCTGCAGTCCAGCCCGCATTGCAAACAGTGTTGCCACGCAACTCCTTTACCCGAAAAAGCTATCTCCCTGACTTACAGAAAACTCATCAATAACATGGATGATCCCCTGCTGTCACTACGATAAAAATGGTCTGGAGATTGTATCGAGTTAGATGATGAAAACTGGCAGGCAGGGCTGCCCCTGAAAATGGTCAAAGTTCTAGGACCCCTGGTATGAATACCGTGGCAATATATGTACTCCTCCCTGTACTTCTGATTGTGATGATCCCCCTCCCTATGATTTCCAATGCATTATCCTACTGTACCTGTATGTATTTTGATTTCACTGTACTCCCTATTATTGACTTATGTGGAACTGTACCTTTATGTTGAGTTTGTTTAATAAAAAGATTTATATAGAAAATAAAGGAACTCAGGCCTGCCACTGCAGTGCCTGCGCGCAGTTTGTTAAACTGCCATGTTATTCTGACAAGTGCACTCACTTGCCAGACCTTACCCTTTCCCTTCTATGCACCTCAGCCACCCCTATGGTTGGTCCAGGGTATCCACTGGGCAAGGTGCTGTGCATGTGAAATGTAGGGCATATACTAAGGTGTGTACCATGTCCTGACAGTGAAATAATCTCCATTTCATTTTTCACTGCGGAAAGACCATCTTGCCCATAGGATAGGAAGCTGTGTAATATGTTTTCCAGCCTATCTTGCCAAAAGCTTAAGCTGGAGAGGTGACGTTCAGTGTGCCTGAACTCAAAATGTAATAACACATCTTTTTATGAAGGTGGTTTTTGCATTGTGGGTTTAGAAACCACTCTTTTAGAAGTGGCTGGACTTTTGTGCTCTTACATTTATGTGTGTCTCTGTCTGATTGTGGAATGACTGTCTGTATATGAAAGAGATGGGACCTGGGGAATGTCTTGACCGAGAGGAGGTGAGACAGCAACAGGCTGACTTACATCTAGAGTGTAGGGAGGAGGGGTAGCCCTAGAGGCGAGGAGGCCTGGGTTGCTGCCATAAAACAATGGTATGATCTCTTGCTGAGTGATTGAGAATCCAGACCCCCACTAATCAAAGAAAGAAGGTGTCACTGGCAGGGAGGCACCCAGAACTGGTTTGAACAGGGGTCAATGCCCACTGAACAAAAAGACTTCAAAGAAATGTAGGGGTAAAACTATGAGAGCTGAAGCCCCTGAACTTTGGAGAGATGGCTTGATCAAGAGTGAACAGGACTGAAGCTACTTTGTGGTCAAGGGGACCATTTGTCAAGGAAGAAACAGCTGAAGAGACTGAAGGAAAGGACTGACCCTTGCTGTGTGTTCTGGGGCTGGCCTGCAGTTTGCTGCTTTAACCAAGGAGCGGCTTAAGGGACTTTGCTATGTGCTATATCCCCCTCCTTGAAAGGACATTGTGTGTGCTGTGTCCTGAAGTAACTGATCCCCAAGGGCCCGAGGTGATCTGGCTCTCTGATGCGGAAACTTTTTGCAGCCTGAACCCTTAACGATGATTGTCCTGTTATTGTGTGCACCAGAGTCCAAGTGAGTCTCGGCGACACTGTGTGCGTGTGCTTTGTGCAGCCTGAGACCTAGTGAGGATTGCCTTGTTTTTGTGTGCACCGGAGTCCAAGTGATTCTCAGCAATGCTGTGTAGGTGTGCTTTGTGCAGCCTGAGACCTTTGTGAGGATTGCATTGTTATTGTACATACCGGAGTCCAAGTGAGTCTCAGAGGCACTGTGTGCGTGTGCTTTGTGCAGCTTGAGACCTTCATGAGGAGTGCCCTGTGATCGTGCATCCGAAGCACAAGGGACGCTATGGGCGTGTGCCCTGTGGCAGCCTGAGATCTTCGTAGCGTCAGGGGCCGGAACTGGCAGCCCCAGAGGAGCTAAGCCACCGGCTCGAGCCTGCCGTTGTCAGTGCTGGAACTCGAGCCTACCTCGTCGAGGAAGGACTCGAGTCCCAAGGCCTAGAATTCATAAAGATTGCATCGGAGGCCCAAGTCGTGAACGAGGAGAGGAGAGCGAGGTTGGCCCCCCAGGTAACTTGTGAACGCCTGGGGCAGGGTGCGGGCACGTAGAGAAACACTCTCGGCCTTTCCCATTCCGGCAGGGCGAGCCTCTGCTTCAGCTCGCATCTCAGCCTGTACTTGCCAAAAGTGTGGCAGTACCGGGGCCAGAATGAGGAGCTGCACTTTTTGTTCACATCGTACGTACCCGTGTGGGGGCAACCATTGACAGAGGCTGACGGAGAGTTATCACAAATGGTGGAGAGACTGCCTGAGGCACCATGATCAGTGCGGGAGTGTATTACGCATTACATTATTTCTGCATAACGAACTACCTGATTGTCGTATTATGCATTGCATTATTTCTGCATAATGAAGTACCTAATTATCGTATTACACAGTGCATTATTTCTGCATAATGAACTACCTAATTGTCGAATTATGCATTGCATTGTTTCTGCATAACGAACTACCTGATTGTTGCGTTACGCATTGCATTATTTTTATATTGCAAAGTGCCTGATTCTAGCATTACGAGTTGCATTATTGTTACATTGCAAAGTGCGTGATCCTAGCATTACGAACTGCATAGCATTGCATTAGGACTGCAGTGGATGGTACAGAAGTGCTCATTAATATCGCCAGAACTTACCCGGGCTGGCCGGCCTAACAACCAGCCAGGAGGAATATTACAAATACGCATATGTTGGACTTATATTGTGTGGTCTTATCGTACATCTTTTTATATAAATTCATAATCGTTTTTATGAAACTCGTGTGGAGTCCATTTGTGGTCTCATTATTGGGTTGCTGTGAGCGTGGATGCAAATACTTTACACATTTGACTTGAAGATAAGCCTGGCTGCTCGTGCCAAGCTAACAAGGGGGTGAGCGGGGCTATCCGCGAAGGTATCCTTCCTTTCCCTGATGTGGAATCGCAGGTCCCTATTTGGCCTGAAGTTCCTACCTCAGCCAACCAGGGATCCCGGGTCTAACACTAGCCAATCAGGAGAGACTGCTGAAAGGCTGTATTCTAGTTCATCAGAAAAAAAAGTTCTATAACTTATTTTCTGTGATAGTTATTAGAAATTTAACCTTGGCAAGCTGTTGGATTTATTCTAACTATCTTTTTAATATTTTGATGTATATTTTTAGCTGCCTCCTGTCAATATTTATATATTAAAGTATTCCCATGTTAGCCAAAGGAGCCAATGTGCTACAAAGGGGAAATAGAAATTGGCAGTTTTTCCTTCACCAGGGCATATAAATCATATTTTATAATATCCTGCTTATAGTTACAAGACACCCTACCCCTGGAGCACTTAGGGGAGACTTTATATGTAAAAATAAGATAGTTTAAGACGTTATACGTACCTTTAATAACCCTGGGCGTAGTGGGGCTACGAAAGTACCACGAAGTGGGGGGAAATCTACGCCCACCCACACACTTCGCGTAGCCCCACTACGCTCCGCCTGCCTCCCTCCCGCCCACTTGTATATGCCCTCGAAATTATTTTAAAAATTGTAAAATATTTAAAACGACTCACCTGACATGCGGCGTCCCGGGGCTCCCTTTTCCTAGTTTCTCGCCACTTCTTCCTGACAAATGCGCATGTGCGGGCGCCGCGCATGCGCATTTGTCAGGAAGAAGTGGCGAGAAACTAGGAACTTCGCTCCGCCATGGCGTGTGCGTAGTGTTGCCAACTACGCCTACTTTGCAAATTGCGAAGTAGGCAACACTACGCACACTCCGTGGATGGAGCGGAGCGCTACGCCCACCCCTAAATTTTAATCCAAAGTCGAATTTGCATATAATTTACTTTTAAAAGCAGCCTTCAAAGCAGGGCTGCCTTTGAAATGACAGCAGGCAACACAACAGTGCACACATTAATGCATTCATGCTGTTGGCCCCCTAAGCCTACATTTCCTACCATATACTTGAGACGTACAGGTAGGTTGTCATACCAATTGTAATTACACCAAATTACCATATAGGTTTTATACAGAGCAATGGCCCTGGGACTGGGTAGAAGAGTCCAGGTCACAATCAGAGTCAGTTACCACCAGTATCAGCCAGTCAAATGGGAGGGATCAGGGCAAAAAGTATGACTTTCAACACAATAAACTTTAATAAACCTTTCCTGTAGGGAGGTCTCCACCTCAGTTGCAGACATATCCTTGAAACTTACCATACGGTTATAAAGTAAAAAGTATTAACTTTGCAGTCCTAAAGAAAACTTGAGGTGTTGATTCCCCTATTTGAGGAGTTGGAGGCATGTTAGTCTACACCCAGGTGTAAATCTCCACTTGTTAATGACTAACAGTCAAAAAAGTACATGGTTACACCTGCATGTAGTAGTAAATGTACACGACTAAATATACACCTGTATATTTACCTTTGAGATTCAGTCCATTGTTTTAAAAACATGATAAAAACACAAGAAACATGCAGCCAAAAGAAAAAAACAACCTCCGTCCCCACACCAACCAATGCTTTTCTCACCTCTTCCATCTGTACAGAAGTCAAAATAGCTTTTTGTAATTTTGGAGGATTTTATGAGACACTTCATAAAAGGTTTTCTTGATTAGCATATTTAATTATCTAAATGTGTGGTTTGCACATTTAAGTATTCATCACACTCCATGAGCAGAGTGATCAACGAGGCTGTCATTATAAGGGATTCACTTATTTGGCCTTTCACCTGGGGCGGATAATGGCAGATCTGGTCCCTGAATGGTCAACTGCACTCTCAATGTTCCTCACAATAATGACATGAGGGTGCTGGTCTACTGAGAATTTCGTGGCTCCTCATAATGTAATAGAGGGAGAGAGAGCTAATACAGGGAAAAGTAGTGTGAAGGAGACATGGAGCAACATGTTCAGAGGTCTGAGGTTATGCGGAGAATGCAGGAGCACTGTGAAAGTGACTGAAAAACCGGACAAATGCGAGAAGTAAAAGGTTGCAGAGGAATCAGAGTGCGAATGGAGCACATTGAGAGGGAGTCCTAGTCTGAGAAAAAACAGGGTAGACAGTAGGAGGAGTCTGGGCGGGCAAACTAAATGGCATACGGTAGGATCAGAGTGACAGGGAGATGTGTGAGAGTCAACTAGGAAGACAAGGCAACATTGTGCCAAAGTGGAAGCTGGCATAGTACTAGGAGCGAGGCTGAGGGACAACCTGGGCGGTGTGAAACAGTAGTGTCGGGGGGAAGGAATAAAATAATACTAAGATCTGTGCAGATGAACTTTGGATTCTATGTTGCAGGCACACAGGGTAGACAGGAAAGGTGGAGGGTAAGAGAGACAGCATAAGAAGAGAGACTATGAGTAGTCGAACAGGAGGGGCACCTCTAGATAAGACAGAACAGGTGAGGAGAGCAGTATAAGATGAGACAAGGGAGAGAGTGGGCAGGAGAGAGAGACAGCAAGAATAGCGTTGGGAGGAGTAAGAAGGAGCAGTATACTGGGGAGACAGAATAACACTTCGCCAACTGCTTTGCTGGAGAGAGATAGCATGAGTAGCAGTGGCGGCTCCTCTGCTAAGGCAGAGGAGCGTCTCTCCACTGCTTTTTAGCAGTGAAATATAGGAAATATTAAATGATAATAACTTGCATTATTATCATTTTATTTTGTTCTTCTGTGGCAGTTTTGCAGGGCCGCTCTAACTACAAGACCAGGAGTGGTGGTGAGCCCACTGTGTAAGTGTGCATGAATGTTTGGCGTGCCATCTCGAGCCGTCCAAGCATTCATGTGCACTTTACATGTTTTTCAAGCAGGCTGCATTACAGCCTGCATGGAGAACATGCCCAGCCTCCCAGTCAGCATCTGAGCGCTGAACCACAGCCCTCAGACCAAACATTCTATTGTAGCATTGTGATTGGCTATGGGGAGTCAGGATGTTCCTGTTCCGGCTAGAGCGAGGGACTACAGAGAAGAGACACAGCGAGGAAGCAGCGAGAAGGTATGCTTTTTCTTTCTTTTTTTTACACCTGCTTCCTCCCTGGCATCCCCCCTGGCCCCCGATCCATGCAGGCCACCACTGATGGGTAGTGTAACGGGGGCAGGAAAGACAGTATGACAGAGATGGCAGGAGCAGTAGGGAGACGAGGAAGGAAGGCTTCTAGAAGGAGAGACAGTAAGAATAGATTGAGATGGAATAGCAAGACAGAAAGAGTAGCGTGCATGGAAACCGGAGAAATGGATGACACAGAGCAACCTCTTGAAATAGCAGTGACAGAGGGCCAAGAGACATGTTGGACAGTGTTAGAGAAGGTGGAGAAACATGGCTTTGTTCCACACACTTGCAGAAAAGGGTGTTGAGTTCTAAGCACCTGGCACACAACATCTTCCTGGTTCCTTTCATTGTGCAACAGCAGGAACAGAGCCATATGCCATCTTTTATTGTATCTTTCTCCCAGGTGCTGAATGCAATACATGGTTGTGGGCTACTGTAGGCACCAAATAACTCCTGGCATCCCTACTGTTCGCCTGAGGTGCAGCTCACGTCCATTCCTGCACAGATGGATACGCCAGCGCTGTCTGGGTGATTTATTGCCAGGGCAGAAGAAAAAAATGTGGAACTCTGACTCTTCCTCAAAGTTACAGACAGGACATCCTTGAGATGTAGTTTTTGACAATTTGTTAGAAAAAGCAGGGAGCAGCAGGTCCCAAATCTAAACTGAACATATAGTTTCCTAGACAGGGTTGGTTGGATGACATCCAGGAAAGATTCTAATATGTACTAGTCTTTGAGTTTCAAGAATTCGGCTGTCAAATGTCCGAAGGTCGAACTCCCCTGGATATCTGCGAGTTTGTGCATCCTATAAGATCTTACCAATTCTGAGCATGAAATTACAGAGCACGATTCCTCTGGATTGTTCCATGGACTTGATTTTCCCAGCCTACCACATTTATCCTTTACATTTCAAACCATGGTATTTTACCTACACCCGATAAACTTGGCAACTCCTTTAATTCTATCCGCAAAATGGCCAGTTTTGGGGTCACCCATAGTCTATGCTAATAAGTTAGGAGTCTAAAACAAATCTTCATAGGGGGTAAGTGGGATGCTGGGGATGAGACCCAACAACTGCCTCATAAAATTGTTCTCTATTTTACTCAGACTACCAGGGCAACAATGACCCCATAATTCAGCCCTATACATTGTCGCACCCCTTGCTTGAACTTTGTAAATCTCAGTTATCGGCCCAGCTGGCTTGTAGGAGGAGTTTCTATACGTTTTCCAGTTCACCCCACAGTCTGGGCTAACTTGATACTTGCTTTGGCCATTTGCGGCCCCCACTCCAGTTTTTCTGTCACTGTGACACCTAGGTAATCAAATACTGACACCCTTTCAAGCATAGTGCCTTCTAAAGAGGGATTAGCACATGATGTGTTGGCTGGGTTGAAGACCATAAATGTATTCTTCTGCGTGCTAATCTATCTCTAGACCCCTGTTCTTGCAGAAGGCAACAAAGCTGTCAAGGACCCTCTGGATACCCATAGGCGACTTTGACAATAAGAGGGTGTCGTCTGAAAACATCATTGCTGGTACCTTTCTTCGTGCGATCTTCGGGGCATCGTTATCCTTTACCTCAATGAGTTGGGCGACCAATGCGTACACAGAGATACAAATCAGGGTAGGTGTGAGGACACAACCCTGCCTTACTCTTCTGTTAACTGGGAGTCGGGAGGTTAGTTTTCCACATTTCCCATACCTCACTTGGGCAAAATTGCCTTCATGCAATCTCATAAACAAGCATAGGTGGTATAGGGGGATCCCCAGATCTCTAAGTATTCCCCATAGTTTAGCTCTGGGGACAAAATCAAAGGCCGGCTTCAAATCCACAAATCATAGATAGAGGCTCCCACTCTCTATTGTCACTGTTTTCCAATATAAAAGTTGGAGTCTATATATCTGGTCGAAGGTGGAATTGTTTTTTCTGAATTCGGCTTGATAAGGGGTCAAAATGTCATACTCTTCCATCCACACCTGGAGGCGATCAAGGAGTAGCTGTGCAAACAGTTTCTGGGTGACATCGATCCAACTGTTTGGTCTGTAGTTTGCAGGCAAAAGGGGTGAACCCTTTTTAAGAACTGGGACGATTTCTGCCCCCACCCCAGTTTCAGGGATCGCCATACCTTTCATAATAGCGTTGAATAGAACCCATAGGTAGGGTTCCCATATTTTTAGTTCTGCCTGAAAGAGATCCCCGGTAACTTATTCAATCCCTGTGCTTTACTGAAGGGAAGCTTGCTTATTGTGTTTAAGACTCAAGTCAGAGTAATCACAGGGGCCCCTTCATGATTAGTCCCCAAAGAAATTATAGATGATTCATCAGTTAGGCCAGCTGCTTCCTTTGTAGTTTATAGAGCCTGAAAGTGGATCTTCCATACTTCTGCTGCTATATTTGGTACAATGGCTGGCTTCCCTTCGCTACTGCCTGTACTGACTATGGACCAAAACGCCTTCATGTCTTTGTTGGAAAGGGTGATTTTTACGGCATTCCATCTATCCAGTTCATAAGTCTTTTTTACTTGTTGGATACTTTCTATATACAGCACCCGCATTTGTTCAGTTAGGGACCTATTCTTTGCTTTAGTGGCCTCCGTCAGGGCCCGCTTAGCCATTTGGTAGCTATCGTTATACCAAGTTTGTGTAGCCCCTTTTTTCACCCTAGAGGGAATCTTTGGATAAAATATATCAGCCAGTTTAGAAGTTAAAACTGCATGCAAATCTGCAACTCTGTTGATGTTTAGTAAGAAATTCTCTGTTGTGACGGCCTCACCTATTTCTAATAGAGACGGAATAATTGCAGCATATAGTGAAGTTATCAAATGACTGCTGAATTGCCCCCACCTTATTCTTCTTCTGTTATTGAAGAGTATTAATCTATAGTCTAAGCTGGCCATGGCATTTCCAAGATCCGGCAACTCCAGTTCCATGGTCAGAGAATTGTTGTCACTGTTGTGCCACGGCAGGACAGCGAAATCAACAACCCTGTGCCATAGCCTGGTCTCCACTAAGTTATAATCTAGCAAGGAGGATTGACCTATACTATTAAATGTTAGTTTCCAAAGTATGTCCGATTTAATGTGGCGGTCACACGCTCTCAGGGAGTGGGTCAGTGTGGCCGAGTTAATCTGGAGTGCCAGTGAAGACCATACCTTAATCAGTGGAATTTGCCGGTCTGGTATTAGACACAGTAAATCCTCCTTGCTAAGGGTTGTATCAGTGGGCTTGACTAGGGGCTCAAATCGCCAATTAAAATTCCTCCCATAATCAAACACATACTTGTGGGGACAGTGGGAATGAAGAAATTCAATTTGTCAAAGGTCGGGAATTCATTGCTCAGGCTTACAGGTCGGGAATAAAAGATAATAAAAGCTATCCTCAGCTTCGAGTAAAAAGTAAGTGCGACATACTGGATATCATTAGTCCAAAGGTTCAACTGTTCGACTTTACAGCCCAGATGAGAGCCAACCCAAAAGCATAGGCCCCAGATGGTCTACCCGTTCCCCTGGGATGGCAGGGACATTGAATGACACAAATCCCACCCTTAGAGAGTCTTACCGTGCCCAGGTTTCCTGAAACATGCATAAGGTATATTGGTCCACAAAAAGACCCCAGTCCGGGCAGGACGGTTTGCTTTTTAGACCGGCAATGTTCCAGGATAAGATTCTCAGCTTGATGTCTACGTTACGCTGGTCAGAGTGGCCATCCAAAGTGTAGGTATCAGGGGTTGGATAGCAAATGTTTGGACCATAAGATAAATATATAAGACTCCCTAGGGTGCATCTTCCCGCAATGTGCTATTACTTAGAGCAATGGGGATTAGGACAGCTGGTGTTACAGGCGACTCTTCTTGAATCCCTACTACACCATTAGTCATCTGCTGTGTTACTATTTCCATTTCCTTTAATTTCTGCCCCTTCCCCTAGGCGGGTGGTCTGGCTAGAATGGCGGCAACTATACTCCTCTAATTCTTTTGCAGACCATGGGGCTCCTGATCCAGGTGATGGTCCCAGTATCATTTTATGTCAATCTTATTCTTTCAGAGCCCCAAATCTATTTGTGACTGGTATAGTAAATAGCAAGGGTCTGGGTGGTGGGTGCCAATGGTCCACAGTTTGAAATTCCAGTGGCCACCTGCCTAGATTTGTACTAATATGGGCCCTAGCTGGCTTGTAGCAGTGAGAATAAAAATAGTCCAATGCAAATACCCTGGATGGCTTCTGGGGGCTATGGTTCCTATTTAGTATACTACAAACAGTGTGAGGGTTTTTGAAATTGATAACAACACAGTCCTCTTGTGTTGTCTTTTGGCCACGTCCCACCCAACCAACTCTGCGGACCATTAGAATTTCACTGGCCCTATCATAGAGGAGCTGTTAGTACTTTTCCAACCTGAACAAACATGTATTCCTGAGGTCCAGTGTTGTTTCCTCTGTCCATTTTTTATTTCTGGTACTCCTGGTATTATAATTAAATACGGAGATAAAGCAGGGGGTACGTTTATAATGGACAGGTTTGTTACTTCAGGCCTATCGACTGAACCTTCCTCAACCCCCAGCCCTTCTCTGCTCTCCATAGACCCTAATACAGTAGGGTTGTTTTTATTTATACTCCACTTTGGATGTGCTGAGTTATTGTTCCCAACCTCATCATTAAAGCTCCTGGGTCCAGTGGAGGTGAAATGGTCTTGGGCCTGCCGTACACCTGGCCTTTCTGCAGTAGTCAAGGTAGTGGGCCTTTCTCCTGACTATGGTCATTAGCCCAACTGGAACCCAGAGAAATGGGGGGAATCTTGATTCCTGAGCACACCAGGTCTGTCTAGAAGTATCAAACTTGAGGTATCTACCTGGCAGCTAAAATCACTCCCCCTCAATTAGGCTTGTGTGGTACTTGCACTGGTGTGTTTTTGCCTAATTTCTCCCATTTTTACCAATGTATCTAAACAATCAACTAAGGGGGCAAATTCTTGCTTCAAAATAGCTCTAAATTGGCTCTGAAAGTTCGTTAACAAATTCCGCACCCAAGCTGAATAGTCCATGTGTGCTCGAGAGTTAGCAGTACATCCTACAGAGTTGTCAGAATTAACCAGGTTCTCCACACTAGTTATTGGCCCAACCTTAGGTTTCTTTCTTGTGGCTCCCAACCCACACACTTGCTTGCGCTTCCCATTCTTTGGCATACTTGCTGCAATACTTCCCTTCCGAGTTGCTGTTTTAAGTGCAGCTTCTTGATGTGGGGATGGCAATGGCCCGGTTGCCCTTGGTGTAGAAGCTGGAGTGGCAACTTGAGAAGTAGATAGGTCTGCCACCGGGCGACATAGGTCTGGGGTTAATGACAAACGCCTCTTAGTGAGCATTATTTCCTTAGTTACCATACCTATAGCCCTCTGTAGCATTCTGTCAATTGAAGTTGGTGGCAATGAGGAGGAAGGGTTTACTTGGGATCGGAGTTGTTGTTTAGCGGGGCAGGTGTGCTTTCCGATTATTGGACCTAGGTGGCACCGTGGTGCAGCCACCTCACTAAAATCAGCAAACAAATACCTGAGGTAAATTTAGACAAAATGTGGTCTGTGCAGGCAAGATGCCCCAATACATGCAATAAGCACAATTTGCGAGCAAGGGGAAAAGAATTTTCGATCTGTGGGCTCACAATTTTGTCCGGTAATCGAAGGTCTCTAAAACCATCACCGCCCTTCTAAATGAAGGCAAATAATTACAAATAAGTCAAATAGCAACCAAGAAGTGTTATCAGAAAAATCTCAGAAACTCCCTGGCCCCCTTCAATGGTGAGTGATGGACAAAAATGTTCCCTTGGTGCATATAATAGACGCTCTTCTGAGTCCTTAGCAGTAGCTCCTGCCATGAACCACCTTGAACCCTGCTGGAAATGGACCGGTTAGCGTCAAGAGGCTATATACATGGTGCAAAGTACCATTCGGGACTATAATTCCTGGTGTATTAGTCGGATAATATCTCAAAAAGAGAAGGTGAAGAAAAAAACAATAAAGTTATGGAGCCAACAAGGTCTTACTCGCAGGTCACCATTAGAGAGTCCGAGCCAAGATGGTTGGCCCTGCCCTGCCTCTTCCTGGCAATGACAGGCAAGGATTGGCCCGCCCTTGGCCTGGGATTTGCCCGGGCATGTCCTGCACTGCCTGGGATGAGGCAGCGATTTATGCACGTTGTTGGCACTTCCCCCTCATCAGCAGAGTGAGACCAGACGCACTCTGGGACTTAGAGTTCCACCAGGGTGTGCAGTGTCCTTCTGGCGGGCAGGGTACAGCGGATGGTGCACCCCATGACTAGAGTCCCACCAGGGTGATGTGTACAGGCAGGTCAGTGCCCCCAAAAGTGCCAGACAAAGCCCCAACAAAAGAAAAGCTACATTTTCCCTGAGTGCATAACGGCATCCGGTGAGACAGGGCCAGGTGTGGGCAGGCCCAGAAATATTGCTTCTGGAATTTTCTGACCCAAGAATATCATACCCGGAGACCCTCAGCCAATCAGAGTGACGAGTGGTGAAATTCACCACAGAGTGGAGTATTCAATTTCTACGGGTGGCACAATTTACTCATAATGAGAGACTTGATAACGTGTGGACAGATACAGAAAAAAAAGTTACATTCTGCTTCATCCCATAGTACCCTTGTTTGCATAGATTTGTGGAGCAAGGGAGTGTGCAGGAGTGGCCCGTGCAGGTAAGAGCGGTGGATCCGGGTTGGGGGAAGGGGTTTGACAAACGACCATGAGGGAAAATTAAATAAATAGTTAATTTTCCCTCGTCTTCTCCTGTCGAAATCCCCCTCCCTACCCCCCACCGCTCTTAACTGCACAGGACGCTGCTGGAAGTGTGGCATTATAGACTGAGGAGTTATTCACAGCTCTATGGTGACCAGACAATTAAGCATGAGTGAAGTGATCCCTGGTGTCACATAGTCTGAACACATTGCAATGCAAGAGGGCGATCTAATGGGGAGATATATTCGAAAGTGTTTTCAGTAACGCAGTTTTCCTTCAGGTTTTCCCACTCTTGTGGACTCTGAACCCTCTAAACACCACATCCCTAATTCCTGACAGAGTTGAGCTGTTTCTCTCTCTCTCTTGTGGCGTGCAGGGCAAGCACGCTTCACGCATTCTTTCCAGACACAATTCAATTTGTTTTGCTTACACTAGCAGAAGCAGACAGTACACGAACGGATTGAAATAGACCCTTGGAAAACAAACATTCCGCTTTTCATCGGGGTTTGATGGTGGTGGTGTTGGGCAGAAATGTGCTCATTGTGTCATGGATTACAATTTTAGCCACATTTTTCAATTTCCGGTTTGATGAGACTGATGAGCTTGTGGTTTGGTCGTAAATATGCACGATAGTAGATAAATATGTTCACATATGCCTGACATTCATTGTTTGCGATTAGTAATAGCCATCAAAGAAGAATATGTTTCATAAGGAAAAACTTTGGAATCTGCCAGAGATTTTGTTAAATAACCCTGACTGGCGCCTCAAGTGAATGTAGTCTATGAAGCTTCCGTCACTGGTACTTGTACATTTGGTGGACAGTATTACATCTGGAAAGTCCATGAGTTGCCATTTAATTAGGCGTCATTTCCCATTTTTCAAGGCATTGAAAGTGACTAATGCAATATGTGAGCGACAATTGAACAAACTGATGCACGAAGAGGACTAAGCAAAAACAACTGCTATGTACATACAAATGTAGATTTTCTTTTATTTAGGATTTGTTTTGATTACCTGAGACTGGCATGAATGACAAAGCTGTCTTTAGAAGTACTAGATATCAGGACACTTCCTAACTTTTTATTTTTTATTTTTTACCTCAGTTTACATATTCTTCTCAATAGAGAATCTCTGATAATCATCATCCCACCAATTTTCGGGTGGTCGACATGGACTGCCCCTTTCTATCTTTAAAAAGGTTTATGTTTGCCCTTGACAGGAGAAATTCTCCAACTTTTTTCAATGTCGTAAGGAGTCAGAAAATAGCTAGAGAAGACCCACAGATGTGTAAGTTTTTGAGTGTGCACACTCATCATGGCCATTCCTATCCTAAAGGTCCAAGTACCCAACAACTGCAGCAGATATAATTACACAGAAATGTTTGTGTGACCTGCACTAGTGAATCAGGCTATTTGTGCACGCATTTAAAAATGAGACTTAATGAGTTTTTTATATGGACACCGACCTTTGTTGGATGGAAATGCTCTGAGGATATCTTGGAAAAAGAGATCAGTTCCAGAACTTTTTTTACCAACACATGTTAGTCGGCTGCATGTGGTATTGTGTTTGACTGTAGGTGGCTCATTCGATGACAGCAACCAACAGTTTATTCACAAACAAAAATACTTAAGATATTTAAGCAAAGTTATTAAAGGGAACACTGTACATATTTCACAACTGTTTTTCTAACTTTAATTTGCATTATTATCGTGGAATTGCTGAGAATTATGCCACAGAGCATGTTCCTAGTATTGGGCTCAAAATGTTTCTTATTTCTTCTATGTTCCTAGAAAGGGCTGACCCAGGCTCTCTTACCGTCTGTATATAATGACCATAAGACTAGAAAACAAATGATATGTCATTCTTCTCCCATTTAAGGTTCGTCCTGGTGTATTGTATCAAAACCACATTTTGTCGATCAAAGCTCAGGAGTGCCAAAACATTGCAAGATCTGGAGACACAATGAATGTAAAGTAATTTTGTACTTGGGAGTAGAAACCCTGGGTGATAAAACATGCACAAGATAGAACGTTCTGAAGGTTTAACTAACACTAGTAAAACGTTTATAAACAAGCTGCTTTCAGTAATCACGCCCAGTGTTACATCTACATACATTACCAATCCTGATGCCTAAATCTCAAGAGTTACATCACAAAATCAAATATGGACGGAGTGTTGAAACTTTTCAACTTTCACCCCCTGTCACAGATTTAATCCATCGTTATTGTGCTCCCCACGTCACCCCAGTTAGAACCCAGCCCATTTGCAGATGAGTCTTGACCCTGCTCCCCATAGAAGCAGTCCAGCCCGAACTGCCAATTCTCAAGAGTGCCTTGCAGGCCAGAGTTCAAGCTGGCCTCTTCTGGAAAGCATACCCACCTGAAACTGGGCAACAGCTAACTTAGCATCCCTGATGGCCAGTTCGTGCTTTACAAATGGGGAGTTATTTATTATTAATTCTGTTTCGCGCTGAGGAAGACTACAGCCAATTTTTCTGAAATCAGAAAATCCAAATATTCATTATCCTATTCTAAACTCCTGCACTACGTGTTGGTACTTTAAAAGTATTACGTAGAGGCATTGTTTTCCTTCCACCATTTCCCCTCCTCTTCTTTGACTCCCACACACACAAGTGCGGTTTTCTTTTGGGCTCTACTTTCTCTGCATCTGCATCTGCAGTGCAGTGACGTCATTATGAACGTCTGTATCAGCTCGCAATGAGCGATTTCTATGCCTATATAAAGAAGAAAGATTATGACTAAAACCCTGTTTGGATTTAGGATCACAACTTCACTTAAAAAACTGTGCATGATATATTTGGTAGTTGCTCATTAGAATAACATACAGAGATGAAAAACGACTATTGACAAAGCCCAAATGTATGGTTTCAATTTGGTAATCCATACAAACACAGGCAAAAACAAATGCAGTCTACATCGGTTGTATACACACATGCTATTTAACACATTAAAGCGATACCTAATGGTTTTTGAAATGCTGGAGAAAAAAGTAGCAAAAAAGGATTGTTTTCTGGATAGCATGCATATAGAGAAAAAAAATGAAATGAGTGTGACAAACTATTTGAGGCATACTTTTAATAGGTAAAATACTTTCTCATGTATTCCAATGTAAGCACTTCTTGGACGGTGAAATGATATACTAAACAGCTAATAGCATGGGGTCAGCGAGAAATACTCCATTGGACGGAGCCAAAACACACACTGCATATTTGATAAAAGGAAAATATAATACCTAAAAATCGTAGTAACAATAAAAAATCTCATAGTAATCTTCCCAAGCAAACCGAAAATTCTATTACATTTCTCAACAAAAGCTCTTTTCCGTCCTTAGGCGGAAAAAAAACCCCTATTATCCCGGAATTAGGTAAAAAAACAAGAACTCATACTGAAGAACTCCCACCGCCAAAAATAGAAGAGCATCAGACTTATACCGAGGCCTTTATAGAGGCGGCTAGACCCGACAATAAGACGCTCTTTTCCTTTAAGAACCAGCGATAGGAAGCGACCTGCCTACAGGCACCTGTTCCTCGATTCTAAAATCAACTATCCAAGGCAACCCAGAGTATCCACGTAATGAAAAGCTACTGACAGACCCATTAATACCTAGCCCTAACCCGGTACTACCGCAAAAACTGAATTCGAACAACCAAGAGCTTCTTTCAGTGCCGCAACAACATAAAAAAATATTACTGTACCTGGAATATGAATCCCAGGGACAATGGGATATCCTAAACAGAGGAAATATCCTAAAGCTATGCTTGCACCTCCCAGGTTTAGAAAGCGTTAATTCAGCGGACATTGAAACAGTGGCCTTCATACACCCCGCACAGGGACAGAAAAATGAATCAACTGTAGTACCTTTTTACAATCCAGATCGGGTGGCAACATTAATGAAGAACATAAAACAATTGAGTGAATGGGGCATCCAGGCTAGCCTTTACACCACCACTTACTACCCGACCTTTCTAAAAAATACTTCAGAACACTTAATGACTGACAATAATAGACCAGACCTAAATCAGGATAAGAATAATCAGCAGTTATCCCTGATGCTATGTGGCCTCCGACAGGAATCAAAAAAGGCACCCTGGATAGAGAACCCGCTTCAAATAATAGCTACAATAGCAGGAGGTCCGCGCAAATGCGTACTTAAGCCGCACAAATCCCAAGATTGGTCCTGGCTCTCCCAGGCCTTAGGGTAGTGCACAGATAACCCCGCATGGAAACAAACCCAATCACGACATAGCCCGCTACCTAAATATATGCTCTTGGAACATCCGGGGTCTAACAAAAGAAAAAATCGGACGATTAACCATGGACCTCCGGAAGACCCACAACATCTTCGCTATTCAAGAGACCTGGGCCCTGGAGAACACCATTTGGGAAGATTTCACCTTTATCGAATCTTTTGCCATCCCATCCGCTGTAGGCGGTCATGCATCTGGAGGAGTGCTGATTGCTGTGAAGAACACACTGGTCGCAAAATTAGAACCACTTTATAATGATGAGGGCGGCTATATCTTCATCAGCATCAAGGCCAAGAGCCATGAAAAGGGAAAATTAAAACACAAAATCATCCTTGGCTGTGTTTACTTGCACCCTACAAAAACAAGACGAGAGTCTACTCTGAGAAATATGCGACCTATAACAAGCAATCTCGAAGCCCTATTCTCAAACGATCTATGGCTGATAATGGGTGATTTTAACACCAACCTAATGGAGACTGACTCCACCCAACCTTCTCAACTATCATCAGTCAACGAAATGTGGGTAATTCCGGAGACAAAATCCCAGTATCAACGGAAGGAAGCAAATGGAATAAAATTAGCAACAAAATTAAATCAATTAGGCTTGCGCATCCTAAACAGAAGGATTGCTTCGGACCAACCAGCTGCATACACTCACGTATCCTCCTCTCGAATAGCCACCTGGACAGATTTACTTGTGGAAACTATCTTTTAAAGCACTTACTTGTCAGGTAATTAGTTGCTAGAGACAGCGGAACCAGCGCTGACACAGCACGCCGAACGACAACACTCCTCGCGCCACGAGCCGAGGCCACGCCCCCTTTTAAGCCACGCCCCCCGCCGTCCTCATTCATTTGCACAGTATAAATCATGTGCATCTTCCGGTCGAGCAGCGGGCGAGCGCAGCGGGCGCGACGTTTGCGCGCCGAAGGCGCGCCTAAGGCAAGCCCGTCTGCGCTCGCCCGCGACCGACAGGGACCAGGGGCCACCCCCCCTGGCCAACTATCAAGCCAGACCATAACCTATAACTCGCAGTCACTTGGCCAACTAAACCAAACAGTTGGCCTATCCTGTCTACACACATGGGACCCCTCCATCCAACATTCCGCCTGTAATCAGTGCGGCTTTCGTTCCTCTCATGGCATGAAGAATCCTACATCATTCTCTATGCTGTTGCTTAACTGCCGTTCGCTTCCCAAGCACTCTGCGGAAATCTCACTATTATTAAAGGAGAGAAGCCCAGATGTCTTTTTTGCGACGGAGACCTGGCTACAGGAACACTAGGAACCTGACCTGGTGCAAGCACTTCCACCTGGCTATCAAATACTTCGCCTCAACCGGAAAAAGGGTATCGGCGGTGGCCTAGCTATCATCTATAAATCAGATTATATTGTCACCAGCACCCTTGTTGACTTCCCAGACTGCGAATGCCTTTCTTTCTTCATAAAATTCAGTGCCACACATACCTTCTCGGGTATGCTTATATATCGCCCTCCTGGACCACTAAGGCAGTTTGTAACAGACCTCACCGTGATAGCGGCAAGCCTTGCAGTTAGCGCTGCAAACTTTACTATTCTAGGTGACCTTAACATCCACTTGGATGACCCAAATGACTCTACAGCAAGGAAGCTATCCTTAGGCCTAAGCGCCCTTGAACTGCACCAACGTGTCACTGGGCCTACCCATCTAAAGGGTCATCTCTTGGACCCCGTCTTCAGCAACTGTAATAACCTTCACATCGGAAACTCTTCCCCCCTTCCCTGGTCGGACCACTTCCTTATCGCGATCACCTGGACCCAGCCCTATCTCCCCCTCCCTAAACCTCCGACGACGCAACGATCACGTAACTGGTCTAAACTCCATCTATCCGAGTGGGAGACTCTCCTACAAAGTACCAAACCCACCAACACATCTTTTCCCGCCCACGACAATGATACCTACAACCTATGGATTACCAGCTGTCTTGACACAGTCCTACCACTAAAAAGCTCCCACCACAAGCGGGGCAATCCTACAGCCCCGTGGTACACAAATGAACTACGAGAGGCCAAACCTGTATGTAAACGTCTGGAGAGGAAATGGCGCCTTAGCTACCTCTCATCAGATAAATCTAGCTATAGAACAGCAATTAAAAACTACAAAACAGAAATCCATCAAGCTCAGGCTAAATATTTTGAACTCAAGATTGAGAATGCGGCTTCCAAACCCAAAGAGATTTATAAAATAGCCAAAACCCTCTTGCAACTTCCAGAACGCTTGAAGCATCATAACAACACTCAGACCCACTGTGAGGAAATAGCTGAGTTTTTCCACCAGAAAATAGAAACCATTATCTCTTCCTTCCCCCACCCCGGCACTCTACCCACAGATCTCGACAACTCAGGTTGTACGACAGCCCCTCCTCACGATCTCAACAGTTTTCCTCCTCTAGATCTTACCAAGTTGGAGAAACTTATGGGACAGGTAAATCTGGATCACCTACTGACCCAGCTCCTCCCAGCACTCTCACTCTGATCACACATCTGATCTCGCCCACTATCCTAGATTTGCTCAACTCCTCACTCCATACTGGTATTGTCCCTCCTTTATGGAAAAGAGCAATGGTCAGAGCCCTGCTGAAAAAACCTAATCTTGACCAATCTAACCCCGCCAACTACCGTCCTATTTCCCTCTTACCATGGCTCAGTAAGCTCCTCGAGAAACATGTCAACTCCGTTCTCACCGACTTCCTAGAAGTCAATAATATCTTAGATCTCTCCCAGACCGGCTTCAGGCCCCGTCATGGAACAGAGACGGCACTAGTTGCAGTGACGGAGGAAGCACGAAGGATCTTGGACGATGGTGGATCCACGGCCATCGTCCTACTTGACCTAAGTGCCGCCTTCGACACTGTCAATCATAACATCCTACTCCATCGTCTTGAGGGAATAGGACTGACAGGGACTGCTCTCAGCTGGATGAGATCTTTCTTGACTGACAGATCCTTCAGGGTTTTTGAGAGGGACTTTTCCTCTGCCAGTAGACATCTGAATTGTGGAGTGCCTCAGGGCTCCTCCCTGAGCCCCACTCTTTTTCATGTCTATCTGCGCCCACTAGCTGATGTCGTCCGCCCATTTGGGGTGAAGATCGTTTCCTACGCGGACGACACGCAGCTAGTGGTATCATTGGACCCTCCCCTAAATTCCGATCATAGCCTACACAAATGCCTGGAAGCAGTTGCTACCTGGATGTCCGGCTCTTGTCTCAAGCTAAACGGGGATAAAACAGAGATAATGCTCCTTGGTAACAACATCACAAAAACCATTGATCCCATCTGGCCTCTCTTTCTAGGTAATCCCCCGCAACCCAAGGAGCAAATCAAGAGCTTGGGCATCTGGCTCGACCACACCCTTTCCTTCAACCAGCAGGCCACCAAGCTAGCTGCTACCTGCTTCGGGTTGATGAGACTGCTTCGAAAGATTCTCCCTCTCCTTCCATTCCACGCGAGACGAATTAGGGTTCAAGGACTGATCCTCTCCCGCCTCGATTGTGGAAATGCCCTCTACCTTGGAGCACCCCAACTCACACTTAACAGACTCCAGGTTATCCAAAACTGTACGGCAAGAATCCTCCTGAATATTCCTCGCCGAACCTCAGTGAGAGCCAGACTGAAAGGCCTTCACTGGCTCCCTGTAAGAGCCAGAATTGTTTTTAAGAGCATGTGCATTGCACATCGCTCTTACTGGGGAACAGGCCCCTCCATCAATTCCACCCTTATGAAAGCTTATCAGCCCACCCGTTCTCTTAGGTCCGTGACCTCCCATCTCGCCTCAGTACCACGCATCAGGAAGGCCAGATGTGGTGGCCGATCGCTCTCCTACAACTTAGCCAAAATTTGGAACTCCCTCCCTCTCCACATCAGATCCGAACCCAACCTTCTCACTTTCCGGAAGAATCTCAAAACATGGTTATTCAGTAAAACTCCGGTTTAAAACTTCACTATGCTCCCCCTTCCCACCTCTCTGTCTCAGCTCAAGCTTCCTACAGCGCTGGGACGCCCCTGGGTAGCCAACGCGCTTTACAAATCCTCACTTCACTTCACTATATATGGATATCACTAACTGACTTTCAGCTGGTACGACAGTTCTTGGTAACACCATCCTCAGATAGCAACCACGCAATTTTAACGTGCAAGATTGGCCTGAGGCAGCTACACCACTCTAATGTTCCCCTGATCGGAAGGGAATCGAACTTACAGAGTATAAGAAATCTGAGATGGTCCGAGGGAAACGGGGAAGTAATAGAAACGGAAGTGGACAATCTTCTGACCAAATGGGCTCCGGCTAGTATTAGCCACTTGACTGTATCCTCATGGGAAATTATACTGACCGACTACAGAGACCAACTACCTTTAAAACCAACAAATAGTACTCTGAAGGACTTATCGGCTTCAACTACCCTGCTAGAGCAAAAACAATATACAATCATTAGAAAAAGTAAATTAAAGAAGCTGCAACGAACCAACGCCAATAACGAAAGTGAATATAAATCTCTGAAGAGTGACATATCAGCCGTCAGAAAAGAGTACAGGAAGGCCAGGTTCATTCTAAAGAAACTGGAAGAAGAGCGCCTTTGGGCAACAGCTTTTGAGATCATAAAATCTAAAAATCAAAGAAAATTTTGGAACTGGGTAAACAGGGCCACCAAAACCACTAAACCTCCTACTGCAACTAATAACTCTTCTGCTGATTGGGAGGCCTATGTCAAAATTCTGATTACAACACAGCACGCTTCCAACAGCAGTAGCCTCTCCATCCTCGATCAATTAATCTCCCAGGATGACACAATCTCCCCCGCCAAGATCACCACAGATGAAATAACGGGAATAATAAAGAAAATGCCCTCAGGTGGTGCCCCTGGACCCAACGGAATTCCCACCCAAGTATTCAAAGCCTCTGCCCAGAAATGGGCTTTGATGTTGACTCCCATCTTTGAGGCCACATCACTGGGAGGCCCCATCCCGGCCTCTTGGCAAGGATCACTACTCTTTCCCTTCCATAAAAAAGGCTTGCGCTCTAATCCCGACAATTATCGCATGATAGCCCTCCTTGATGTGGACGGGAAGGCATACGCAAGCGTCCTTTTAACTTAACTTACAAAGTGGGTGGAAAATAACAACTTAATCCCTTTCACCCAAACCGGCTTCCAAAGAGGCAGTCTCATTGAAGATAATTTGATCTGTATAGCCCACTTGATGGAAACTACCCTAGCCGTAAAAGGTAAATCGCTATTCTTGGGATTTAAAGACTTTCGTAAAGCCTTCGATAGCGTGATCCGAGCTAAACTCTGGGAAAAACTGGCAAGATGGGGTATCCCTCAGACGTTATTGAAAGCACTAATATCCCTACATACAGACACTTGGGTTAAAGTAAGAGTTACATCGAAATGGTCCTCTTCTAATAAAATCTATACTATCAGAGGTCTAAAACAAGGTTGCACCCTTACACCTCTACTCTTTAATTTGTACCTTGCAGACCTCCCTGAATGGCTGTCCAGCTCTCGAGCCTTCCGCCCTGGAATTGACCAAAGAAAAATTCAAACCCTGCAATACGCAGACGAAGCCATTCTCCTAGACCAAACCCAGGTGGGCCTTCAAAGACTGCTTGACTCCCTTGCCCAGTACTGTAACATCAATATGTTAGAGATAAACGCCACTAAGACCAAAGTAATGGCAATATCTACAGTGAAAATAAAAAAGACCACGGGCCATATGTAGGTAAATGGCATTTACCGAATCGTAAATACCGAATTTTACCGATTCGGTATTTACAAATCAGTAAATGCCATGTAGGTAATTATTCGGTAACAATTACCGAATCGGTAAGATTCGGTAATTACCGAATCAGTATTTACCGATTCAGTAATTGCCATTGAATCAATGTCAATTACCGAATCACTAAATACCGATTCGGTAAAATTACTGAATTTTGCACAAAATCCTGGCACAATATACTTAGCGTTCTTGTATAAACCTTGTATCAGTTTTGTTAGTTGATGTAAAACTTGGTGTCAACAGCAAGGCGCCCATTTGGTTAAAGCACGTGTCTTTGAATTACACAGATGCGACTTGAGAGACAACTGGACGATACAGACACCTAGTGGATTCAGGTGATCTCTGTATTCGTTCCCCTACACACTTTTTCAGTTTATTGTTCACTGATTATTGTTTATTCACTTTGCAGTAGCTATCAGTCGTTGAGGTCCTGAAGAAAGCAAGAGACAGAACATGTCAATATTTGCTGAAACATGTCAACCTATTAGTACATCTGGGCAGTTATATGTTTAAACTGTCACTGACTACATTTTAATATTGGAAGGGCGGGTAGTAACAGAATAAATGTTACCTTCTGTACTCGCTCATCCAATTTTATGACACCTTTTTCTCTTTTTTTACTCACACACTTTATTGCACTGCAACATCAGTGACCCTGTTGTTTCAAAAATTTCACACAAAAGAGTAACGGGACCTTAGAAAGGCCTGTCTGACCAGGCGAGGGCTTTTTCCATCTAGGCCCTCGACTGCGAAGACATTTGCCCCCCTCTGAGAAGGTCGCAAGTGAATCCCATATGATGAAGGGCGGTTCCGTGGGATGTACGTTGTTGCAACGCATGCTTTTAGCACACATGCTGTAACAACGCGGTTTTTATAACGCATTCTTTTACAACGCATAATTCTAAGGGGTGTTGGAAAGTGAATATTTTAATTTACTATTCCAACAACAGTCCCTGTTGACACTAGGGAAGGCGTTGGATAGTAAATTAAAAGTATTCCCTATCCTTGAGCGCCCCCCAGAGTCATGCGTTGTAATAGAATGCGATTTAGAAACCGCGTTGTAATAGCACTGCATGCTAAAAGTTGCGTCGTAAACGACGTTCCCCGGTTCCATGTGGTGACTGATGGGCATCCTTGCCTGACCATCTCATAGGTCTCATGGTGGGTTGACCCGAGGTGTTGGGACACGTGGTAAGGTCCGGTGTGCCTTATGGTTTACATTGTTAGTTTACATCCCTTTTGTCTAGACCCTCTGACATTCTTGTGCAGTTGAATGTACGTGGGGATTATGTCAGAGCCTGGTCTTTAAAACTCCCCTTGGCCCTCTTCAAGTGGTTGTGTTTGTGTATCTAAAGTACTCTGCCTTAGCGTTCTTGATTAGTTTGTTGTAGGAGCTCCTAACATCTCTAAGAATTTTTAGTCGGTCCGAGAAGGGATTGGATTTCCAGGATCATTTAACTGCTCTAAGATTGCGGCGTTCAGAGTATAAATTGGTGTTGAACCAAGGTTTGGATATTTTTGTTGAAGCATTTTTTTCTTGGAGTGGTGCAATGTCATCCATGATGTTAGAGATGGTAGAGTTGGCATTGAGTAAGTAAACCTCAACCAGGTCTGATTTGAAGGAGACGGCAGATTTACATTCAGCTGCTAGTTCATCAAATTGATAGATCTAAGGTCCATTTTCCAAATCTTTGATGTCGTTGGTTGGGCCTTCCTCAAAGAAACCTCTCTGTCAATATAAAATAGGATGCAGTGGTGGTCGGACCAATCACAAGGGGTAATGGTGTCCACCAATGAGATGGATTGATCCTTGGCGATGATGAGGTCTAGAATTTCACCTTTAACCTCTTCCATGCTCATGACGAGGTCAGCTCGTCATGAGACACAGTGGAGCTGTGCTTATGACGAGCTGACCTGACTATTGCAATTTCCAGCACAGGGGGGGTTTACCCCTTAGCAGCCAAGGCGTTAATATGAGTTGGCCGGTCATAATGCTGAGTCAGCTCTTGATCATCTACTCTTGATCATCTAAGAAAGATTTAAGGCAGGATACAACGTGGTCTTTGGGGGTAGAGAGACAAAATATTGAAATTAAAATATCGATATACAATAATATCGATGTTTTAATTTCGATGGTATAGAATATCGATGTGCAATAATATCGATAGACAGAATATCGATATTAAGGTATGTATGTTACTAATATCGAAATTTTGTTTAGTATTATGTATTTTATTATCTTGTTTATATGTTTGTTAAACATGTTTTTTAATGTATGTTTAGAAATTAGTACTTTTGTTTACATTTTGTGTTTTAGTATCAGAGCGGGTTGATCATCTAAGAAAGATTTAAGGCAGGATACAACGTGGTCTTTGGGGGTAGAGAGACAAAATATCAAAATTAAAATATCGATATACAATAATATCGATGTTTTCATTTCGATGGTATAGAATATCGATGTGCAATAATATCGATAGACAGAATATCGATATTAAGGTATGTATGTTACTAATATCGAAATTTTGTTTAGTATTATGTATTTTATTATGTTGTTTATATGTTTGTTAAACATGCTTTTTAATGTATGTTTAGAAATTAGTAATTTTGTTTACATTTTGCGTTTTAGTATCAGAGCGGGTTGTGGGTTTATAGGGGAATTAGGTGGAATTGGGGAATTGGGAGGTTCCAGTGCATGAATGCTATGCCTGGCTCTATTTCTATTTTCTGACTGCCTTGCTGTTAATTTTATCGTACTTGCTGCTACTTAGGAAAACCTGGGGAAATCTGTTATTTCATTTTCATCGTGTTTTTAAAATCACTTGCACTTTACTCGTTTTTTAAAAAAACTGCAGTGTGTCCTCACTTACCTGTGTGCTACCTTCACTGCCTGTGCCCCGTTCCACCACGGGTTCTCCCGTTTGAGTGGAGGGCACGTCGGCAGAGAGCTGGTCCCGTTCTCATTGGCCGGTGCTTGTCAGGTGGGGTGCCAGACTCGTGACCGGATACATTTAAGGGAGATTAATATCTCTGCGCACAGCAGACGCGCACAGCGGTCGTGCTCCAAAGATGCGCCAAAGTTAAGCCCGTCTGCGCCCGTCAGCACTGAGGACGGGCTGCAGAATGGGCTGCGCAGGGAAGATACTGCTACATGGGCGGCTAGCCAGGTAGCTTGGTCCTATACCTATAATGATATTTTAGCACTAAAGCCCACCTTTCTACCCTCCCATTATAGTTTTGCCCCGGAGGCTTTTCTTTTCTCACCTGTATGCTGCTGCTACACTGTTCATATAGAGCCCTCTCTTCCTGATCCCCCTAAAAGGTAGACCTTGGCTAAAACATTTACTACACCTACCGCCTATACGGAAGGGGGCTATCTCATCAACGCTAGATCATTGATTAAAAACAATATAGCATTACACAATTTCTTTACAACCAGGAACCCTTCGTGGGTTTTCTCTACTGAAACCTGGGCGTCTGAAGCCTCTGGCCCTGACCTTCTGAATGCTATCCTCGAGGGCTATGCGTTAGCCAGACTGAATAGAGTGGGTCGTAGGGGCGGAGGTTTAGCTATCTTATATAAAGTTTCATCTATTTGCTGCGTCAAAACTCTTTCTGCTCCTTCAGATCTCTTTCAGGCTGTTCACTTTTTCATATCCCCCTCTCCTTCAGTATCCTTTACTGGTCTTCTCATTTACAGACCTCCTGGTCCTAGATCCAGTTTCAGTCATAAATTACTCACAATCCTAGAACCCTATTTTGGTAAACCCCACCTTACAGTTATGGGGGACCTACATTTTCATCTAGATGATCTTGGCTCCAATGATACTCTTTCCTTGGTGGACCCCCTGACTGCATGTGGCCTTCGCCAGCTGGTAACTAGTCCCACCCATCTGGCTGGTCATATTCTGGACGGGGTGTTTTCCAATGACCCTAGACTCTCTACGGGTCCTCCTAACCCCCTGGTCTGGTCAGACCATTTTGCAGTCCGCTTGGAACTTAAATCTTCCTTCTCTTCCTCACCGCCCCTCGGCCTCACTAATAAAGAACTTAGGCAAAATTATAGGGATATCACGAATGACTCTCTTGCCCCCCTTATGACACAAGTCACTATCTCTTCTGTGAAGGATGCCAGTGAAGCTGCACTAGAACTCTCCAACTCTATCTCCAGAGCAGTAGATCTTTTAGCCCCTGCCTCTTATCGCTATTCAGTGAGGCGAAAACCCTCAGCCCCCTGGTTTACAGAGCCTCTTAGGCTCTTAAGGCAGAGTTGCAGGAAACAGGAGAGACTATGGCGAAAAACTTGGGATCCCACAGATAGAGAAAAACATATGTCTTTGCTTGGAGATTATAAGATTAGGGTCATTAAAGAAAAGCAGGCCTATTTCTCTAAGCTAACTACTTCCCTTACCTCTTACAGGGAACTATTTAAGATCGTCGATTCTCTGTGCTCTCTACAAATTCCTGATCCTATCATAGGTTCCCAAGAGCTGTGTGACAAGATCTCACAGTTCTTCCACACTAAAATCGCCGATATCTACTCTACTCTTGAAGTTCAGAGAGATTTAATGAGTCCTCATCCTGTCCCTGCTCAGCCGGATTTAGAGTGTTGGGTTAAGGATCCCTCCAAAATTCTGACCAACTTCCCTCCCCTTACTCTCGATCAACTTGACTCGCTTTTGAATAGAACTAAATCAGGATCTCCACTGGACCCTTGTCCTCTGAGGGTCCTGAAAGAGTGTAGGGAAACTCTGCTGCACCCTCTTCTTGAGGTGATGAATCGTGCCATGTCTGAGGGCCTGTTTCCAGCAGTCTGGAAAAAGGCTATAGTCAAGCCTCTACTTAAAAAGCCAACTCTGAATCCGGAAACCCTTAAACATTTTCGACCAATTTCCCTGCTGCCTGCCCCAGCAAAAATGCTTGAATCCCATCTTAATCAGCATTTGACTACCTTCCTCGATGCGTCTGGGTTCCTGGATCAATCTCAGCATGGGTTCCGGAAATTTCACAGCACCGAGTCGGCTCTTATGGTAGTGGTAGACAACATCCGATCAAAGGTCGACCGAGGCCAGACTACTTTTCTGGTCCTGCTCGATCTGACTGCAGCCTTTGATACCCTATCTCCCTCAACTTTAACAGCTCGGCTGAGGGAGAGGGGGTGGAGGGCCTAGCATTGAGCATTCTGACCTCTTTCCTTAACCAAAGAGAGCAGAGGGTCAAGCTAGGAGAGTACCTCTCTCCTGCCACACCTGTGCAATGTGGGGTCCCACAGGGGTCGCCCTTGAGTCTGACCCTTTTAACATCTATGTGGCCCCCTTTGCCAGGCTAATAAGATCACATGGGATGGAGGTGGTGTCATACCCTGGGGACACCCAGATCATGGTGTCCCTCTCCCACTCGGTGAGTACCTCTGCGTTCAGCTTCAGGACCTGCATGAAAGCAGTCTCTGATTGGATGATCTTAAATTCACTTAAGCTGAACGGAGAGAAAACTGAGGTCCTGATATTCGGTAAGGATCAAGACACATGGTCAAGCGACTGGTGGCCCCCTTCTCTTGGAGCCTGTCCTCTGCCTTCGAAATCCGCCCGAAATCTGGGCGTGATTATCGACACCTCGCTTGCCATGACACAGCAGGTCAATAGAACTGTGTCCACTTGCTGGGGAGTTATTAAGATTCGTAGGAAAATCTCCCATTTCCTCTCCCCCCAAACCCGTAAACAGACTGTGGTTGCCTTAGTTACATCACGGCTGGATTACTGCAACACGCTTTATGCAGACATTAATAAAGGCCTTATCCAACGTCTTCAGACCGTCCAGAACGCGGCTGCTAGATTTGTCCTGGATGTTCCTAACATCTCCTCAGCCACTTTTGCCAGGAAGAGTTTGCATTGGCTCCGGATCCAAGCCAGGATCTCTTTTAAAATCTTGTGCCTGGTTTTCAGGGCTCTATCTGGCGGCTGTGCTGAAGCTATAAGTTCCCTTCTGGTTCCTTACACCCCCAGTAGAGACTTACGCTCCGCTAGCAAGAACCTTCTATCCATCCCTCGGACAAATAGAGTCAGATGGGGCGGAAGGGCCTTTTTCTCTGTGGCGCCTAAACTGTGGAATCCCCTCCCCTCCGAGCTTAAAACACAATCTTCCTTAGCACTATTCCTCAAATCCTTAAAGATGTGGCTCTTCATCGAGGCCTACCCATAGACACGCTCTCGGACCTAGGATTATGTTTTTGGTTAGGCGCCTTGACGCCCGATGGGCTAAGTTGCGCTATATAAGTTTATTTTCATTTAATGATAATTAATCAATTAATATATTTTTTAAATATTTTGATTAATAAATAATTAATAATTAATATTTATTTGGTAATTAATCATTATTAATTAGTTAATTAAATTAATTAGAGGTAATGTGGTAATATGTATTATTTTTGTTATTGCTAATTAATAATTAATTGGTAATTAATTATTATTAAGTGATTAAATGACAATTACATTTGTATGTGATTTATTTATGTGTAGTGGGTTGTGTGTTTATAGGGGAATAGGGTGTGACATAATTAAATTAAATTATTTAAAGAGATTGTATTTATTTATTGGTATTTATTGTTAATTAAGTGTTAATTAATTAATTGGTAATTAGTTTTTATTATTATTTCATAATAATAATTATAAATAATGTATTAATAAATATTGTTTATTCTTGTAAATATCTTGTTAATTAATTATTAATTGGTAATTCATTATTAATTGGTAATTAATATGTGTTAATTGGTTAATTTATAATTACATCAATGTAATAATATTAATTATTATTAATTGATTAATTGATATTTATATTAATTGTGTTTTTTTGTATGTGTAGTGTGTTGTGTGTTAAAGGTGGAGTTGTGTGGGAAGTAATTTTTACCCCCATGCTATCCAATGCTTTCCCTACTGTTGCACCCTTTGGAGTGGGAATAGTAATTTTTACCCCTACGCTATCCAACACTTTTCCTACTGTTGCACTCTCTGGAGTGGGAATAGTAATTTTTACCCCTAGGCTATCCAACGCTTTCCCTACTGTTGCACCCTTTGGAGTGGGAATAATAATTTTTACCCCTACGCTATCCAACGCTTTCCCTACTGCGGCACCCTCTGGAGTGGGAATAGTAATTTGTACCCCTACGCTATCCAACGCTTTCCCTACTGTTGCACCCTCTGGAGTGGGAATAGTAATTTTTACCCCTACGCTATCCAACACTTTTCCTGCTGTTGCAATATGTGGAGTAAGTATATATATAAATGTATATGTAGAGTTTTTAATTTATTTTAAATGTATATGTATTAGTTATTTTTTAAATATGTTTTAATGTTTATATTCATAATTTGTTAAATTATTTGTATTTTTAAATTATTTTTACATTATTATTAATACATTTAAAAAATCAATATTTTCAACTTCGATATTTTTGTACTACGATATTTTTTTCTCGATATTTTTGTACTTACCTTTATGTAGATAGAACTCCGATATTTTTGATGTCGATATTTTTGTGTCGATATTTTTGTATGTCTATATTCTGTCTGTCGATATTATGTCAAAGATTCGTCTTTGGGGATAGCCCAGTGAAGGTTGAAATCACTGATGAAGATTTGGAACGTAACCGAGTCGATATTCCCAGAGATAATTTCCATAAATTGTTCAATGAAGGGGAGATTATCACCCGGGGGTGGTAGAAAGTGTGATGTTTGCACACCAACCGGTTATTACTAGAGATGCTGAGACAAAGAATGGAGGCATGTATTGTGTTACATATAAGAGTTACCAAAACAGGAGTGTCTGACATTGGGTATAATTGTAGGTCACCTCAAGGGAACACCACTGTAGTTTACACTTTGGATCACAGACTCACCAGGCATTTTCCTGACAGGTTTTAGCCATAAGTCAATATAATGATCATCACAAAAGTCGCTTGTGGAGATTTGCCACCACAACTACTGACATGACCCAGTTGTTAACTCGCCAGTTATCGAAATACTGATGCAGCTGTTAACTCGCCACTTATCGAAGTAACTTCCTCATCTAATTCTAACACAATCCTGGGTGGTATATCATGAAGGAGGGATTAGGTGCTGGAAGCAGTCAGAATGTTGTTACCTGTCTAGTGTGTGTGAGACTCTATGGCCTAGAGAGTGAGGGGCAGTAATGATTGTGAAAATCAGGTATCAATGGTTATATCCGGCTTTCAGTGTGGCCCCGGCTGACCAATGTACATTTTCCTTGCTGGTAGATAAACAATCTATGTAAAGCATCCAGCCAGCTTTGTGTATTTCTGATTGAGGGGAGAAATGGGGACTTAAATTCTGGGCCCATAAACAAGATGATAACTCTATAATTATTCACACTTGAATCAGTATGTTCCTATGGTACACTTTTTACAGATGGACGAGTAAGTGTGCTCATTCCTGTGCAGATTAGCACCAAATAAGTGCCACGGAAGTGTGGTGTAGATAGTGTATCGGTGGAGAAACCAGTGCCACAATAATGGGGAACTGAGGAAACAAAAATTAAGCCTTAAGAACATCTTATGCAAAGCATGTCAGCTAGACCTTGAATAAACTGGGGCTCTAAAGAAAGGGTTAATTATTAAAGAAAATCGTGAGCACTTGCAGTTGAGTGAGTAAGTGAGAAAAACATCCCGCTCACACTACTGAAAAAAAGTATCTTGGCGCTAGTGTGGTTGAGTTTCCATTAAATGTTTGCAGAGCCTTCAAGCAGCTCAAATGACTGCCATCGAGGTTCTCCTTTCACATGACCTGGCGCATAGAGAGAGTACTAGACCTCTGGGTGACTTTTCTCTATAACTTGTTTTCTAAAAGCCTAGCCTGAATCCACCATTCATCAATTTAATTGACCTTCTTTTCCATTCAGCTCTGGCACAGTAGCCCTGTCAATCTAAATCATTCGGTTCTACAATTAATTTCTTACTACTCGAAACTTTCCATGATGTCAAGTGAGTCCTGAGTAAAACATTAGAAATGTTACATTTGTCTGCAAGCCATATGACAGTTCCGGACACTTTTATCAACATTTTTCATAATTGTATTCATACAGGCATGAACCTCGAGAAATACCCTGCTGGTTTTGTGAGTTCTGAACTGCAATTTGTTTCTTACCACTTTTTAAGGTGTTCTTCTTCAATATCCTTTCATAGTTCGAAGCACTTTGATCTTTCCTCTATATTTTTATGTTTTCTGCTTTTCCATGTGAAAGAGTATTTTCAGCTTTAAAATAGGCTCCTGAAGTAGCACAAGCGTTCCACGAAGAAGGACAACCTGTGGACAAACACAGATCATTTAAAACGTGTTTACAGTTACTTTAAGTGTTGCAAAGGCACTATACATAGGCAGTATAAATACGTCTGTTAATGCTGATGACTTTACAGGGATCCTCATTTTAGGATTTTTTTAAATGGTGCACGATAAAAAAAAGTGTTGGTACACACGATGACATTTTTCTGCTTGAGTTCTAAGATCACAGTGTACTGCCAAGATCTGTTACAGGATTTCCACTTAGAAAAATATAGGCCGTTTCCGCATAGATCCAGTAGGTAGGGATACATCTTATGTACTCACGGAGACCAATTCACATGGGGAATATTAGCCTTTATATTACAATTCTTTACCCTTCCTTAAAGGATTAGAAAGCCTTCAAATCTGTCTCATATACTTTAGTCTGTGAAAAAACATGACACTGAAAAAGAAATTAGCGCTACAATGGTGATTACTCCCCTCTCAGCTCACCGACCTGTAAGCAATTAACAACAAGCATTGGCATAGCCAATAGGTCTCGCCTTTGGGCCATTATAAGTGTTTAGCCATGCAACAGTTGATGTTGATGCACCAAGAATATTGTGTTGGATAACTAAATACTTTTAATGTCCCAAAGGCGAGACCTATTGGCTATGCCTTATGCTTGTTCTAAATTGGTGTGGGATTCTTCTTGTGTTGTGTTTTACTTTACACATTGCCTCTAAGTTAAGCCTGACTGCTTTGGTACCAAACTACCAGAAGGTTGAGCACTGGTTAATTTGGGGTTTGCCTGTGGCTTCACCCTGACAAGGATGGTGGTTTCAGCATGAGTAGGGTTTCACCCCCCTCAACCAGTAACCCAATTTCCTACTTTTCTGTCCTAGGGATTGATTAAACCTTGCAAGTTGGGCTGTGCCAGCTTTGGGGACTTTTGGGGGGGGGGGGCTTTTAATTACAGATCCTTGCAGAGGGGGACAGACTATATAAAAAATCCATTGCCCAGCCAACTTCACCCATGAAAAAAGGCAATGCTTAAGAAGTCCTGAAGCATTAGAAAGCAGTGTAAATGACAAGCTGGGATGCCAGCAAGCGCAACCCCACATTTACAGCTAAGGAGCAAGCAAAAGTTTTTTGTTTTTTTTTAGGTTAGGCTATCAATCAATCAATCAATCAATCAAGACATTTGTTAAGCGCGCTACATACACGTGAGGGTCTGAAGACGCTGGGGGTGGGGATTGTGCTGCTACTGATCGAAGAGCCAAGTTTTGAGAAGACGTCTGAAGGCCAGGAGATCTTGGGTCTGCAGTAGGTTGGTGGGGAGGGTGTTCCAGGTCTTGGCGGCGAAGTGGTAGAAGGATCTGCTGCCGGCGGTTGATCTTTGGATGCGTGGCACTTCGGCGAGGGTGAGGTCGGCAGAACGAAGCTTGCGGGTAGGGCGTAGAAGCTGAGTCGGTTGTTGAGGTACGCTGGGCCGGCGTTGTGGAGGGCCATGTGTGCGTGGATGAGCAGTTTGAAGGTTATCTTCTTGTTGACGTCGAGCCAGTGTAGGTTTCTGAGGCGCGGTGTGATATCGCTGCGGCGGGGGATGTCGAGGATCAGTTGTGCCGAGGCGTTCTGGATGCGTTGCAGCCGTCTCAGGAGCTGGTTTGATGTTCCTGCGTAGAGGGCATTTCCGTAGTCTAGCCTGCTGGTGACGAGGGCCTGGGTTACTGTTCTTCTTGTTTGGGTGGGGATCCACTTGAAGATCCTGCGGAGCATTTGTAGGTTGCTGAAACAGGATGAGGATATGGCATTGACCTGTTTAGTCATGGAGAGGGTGGAGTCAAGGATGACCCCCAGGTTGCGTGCGTGGTTAGTGGGTGTCGGGGCTGTTCCCAGTGATGTCGGCCACCAGGAGTCATCCCATGCTGAGGGGTTGGATCCGAGGATGAGGACCTCCGTCTTGTCCGAGTTCAGCTTCAGTCAGCTGTTCCTCATCCATTCGGCGGCGTCCTTCATTCCTTCATGGAGGTTGGTTTTGGCGGTGTGAGGGTCTTTGGTGAGGGAGATGATCAGCTGGGTGTCGTCGGCATAGGAGATGATGTTGAGCTCGTGTTGACGGGCGACAGAGGTGAGGGGTGCCATGTATATGTTGAACAGCGTTGGGCTGAGGGAGGAGCCCTGGGGTACGCCACGGGTGATCTTGGTGGCGGTGGAGCTGAAGGGGGGGAGGTGGACGCTTTGTGTTCTGCCGGCGAGGACGGATGCGGTCCAGTCATGGCCCTTAACTTGAATACCCGGCGTTGTGTAGGCATGTTCATAGTGTGCGGTGGCAGACCGTGTCGAAGGCGGCTGACAGGTCCAGGAGTATGAGAGCTGCTGTTTCCCCATTGTCGAGCAGGGTCCTGATGTCTTCGAAGGTGGCGATGAGGGCGGTTTTGGTGCTGTGGTTGCTGCGAAAGCCTGATTGGAATGGGTCCAGGATGTTGTTGTCCTCAAGGTAGCTGGTCAGTTGTTTGTTGACGATTTTCTTGGTGACCTTTGCCGGGAACGGAGTCAGGGAGATGGGACAGAAGTTCCTGAGGTCCTTGAGGTCCGCCTTGGGTTTCTTGAGAAAGCCGTTGATCACGGCGTGCTTCCAGCTCTCGGGGAAGGTTGATGTCTCGAGGGAGGTGTTGATGACTTTCCGGAAATAGGGTTGCGATGATTGTGCTTGCTTTGTTGAAGACGTGGTGTGGGCATGGGTCAGACGGGGATCCAGAGTGGACAGAGTTCATGGTCTTGATGGTTTCATTGTCGTTGATTTTGGACCATGCGATTAGGCGGCCGGTGGTTGGAGCGGTGGGGGTCTCGATGGTTGACGGGGTGGTCGTGGCGTTTAAGCTGTCGTAGATGTCTGCGATCTTGTGGTGGAAGTAGGTGGTCAGTGAGTCGCACAGGTCCTGCGAAGGGGGGATGTCGTTGGTGTTGGAGCTGGGGTTGGAGAGTTCCTTCACTATGCTGAAGAGCTCTTTGCTGTTGTGTGAGTTGTTATCCAGGCGGTCCTTGAATGCGGTCCTCTTGGTGGTTCTTATAAGTTGATGGTGTCTGCGAGTGGCGTTCCTGAGGGTCGTGCAGTTGTCTGCTGATCGTTCGTGGAGCCAGTTCTTCTCCAGTTTCCGGCATGTACGCTTGGAGGCTTGGAGGTCTTCAGTGAACCAGGTGGCTTTCTTGCTGGTGTGGTTGTTGGAGGGTGTCTTGAGCAGGGCGAGGATGTTGACGCAGTCGTTGATCCACTGTCGGAGGTTGAGAGCGGCGGTGTCGGGTTCGGTTGGGTCAGCTGGTGGGCTCTGAGCAAGGGCGGTGGCTAGCTGCTCTTCTGTGACTTTTACTCAGCAGCGACGGGGCATCTGTTGGGTGCGGCGATGTGCGGTGGGCTTCTTGAAGGTGAAGTGGATGCAGCGGTGGTCGGTCCAGTGGGGTTCGGTGGTTTGGTTGAAGGAGACGTGGGGCCTTGCGGAGAAGATAGGGGTCTAGCGTGTGGCCGGTGGCGTGGGTGAGTGTTGTCACAAGTTGTCTGAGTCAGAGGTTGGCGAGGTTGTCAATCAGGGTGGTGGAGTTGACGTTATTGTTGTTCTCGAGGTGGAAGTTTAGATCCCCGAAGAGCATGTAGTCAGTGAAGGCGAGGGCGTGGTTGCTGATGAGGTCGGTGATGGAGTCGCTGAACTGTGCTCTGGGTCTGGGGGGTCTGTAGATGAGGGTTCCTCTGAGGGTGGTTTTGGGGTCGTGTGAATCTGGAAGTGCAGGTGTTCAGCGGTGCTGAGGGTGTCGTCGGTGTTGGCCAAGACGCTGAGGGTGTTTTTGTGGACGATGGCAATTCCACCTACTGTTCTGTTGATGCTGTCTCTGCGGGTGATCTTGTATCCTTCCGGGATGGCTATGGCGATGTCTGGTGCTAAGGCGGGGGTCAGACAGGTCTCCGTCAGGAAGGCAACGTCTGGGGCGGTTGAGTTGAGGAGGTCCCAGATTTTGACGGCGTATTTGCGGGCCGAGCGGTTGTTGAGGAGAATGCACCTCAGGTTGGTTGGTGGTTGCGCGGGTCAGATATTGGTGAATCTGCAGTTCCGGCAGGTGAAGAGGCCTTGGGTGCACTTCGGGCTGCCCGGTAGCATGTGTGTTTTTGCTTGGGGTTAAGTGCGTGGAGGGTGCTGGCGTCATAGTGTAGTCGGGTGTCGTGGTGTCTTCGGGGTCCAGGGGTTCTGGTGCTGGGCGAGGTCCAAGCGCGGACGGGCGCAGACAGGTTTGCCTTTGGCACATCTTCGGCACACCAGCGGCGCGCCTGCTGCGCGTGGCCGCCATACAAGGGGATATGGGAGGGAGGGGCATGTGGGAGGTGGGAGCGGACGTCAAATGGTAGCGCGGGGAGCAGGGTGGCAGGGGTGCAGCGGCGGGAAGAATGGGACAGAGAGAAGCCGAAGGCTGAAGGGGCTGGGCAGGGGCGCTATAAGCGATGCAGGACAACAGAGGCAGTGAGAAATATAATACAAATACAAATGGCACAGTTACAGAGAATAAAATAAAATGAAAATGGCGCAGTGCAGACTAGAGTGCAGAACAGGAGTAAAAGCACAGAGCAGTGATACCAGAGGAGGAGGGGAGGAGCGGCGAACTCCCGAGGCGGCAGCAGCTGGCAGAGAGGCAGGAGCACACAGGAGGAGCTGTGCGATGTGGGGGGGCGGCCTTACCTGCAAGCAGGGTCAAGGGTCGCTCCCTCTACCGCGCAGCAGCTGCCATATAAGGGGATGTGGGAGGGAGGGGCAGCTGGGAGGTGGGAGCGGGGCGGCGAATGGGAGCGCGGGGGGCAGGGCTGCAGGGGTGCAGCGACAGGAAGAAAGGACAGAGAGAAGCTGAATGCCGAAGGGGGCGGGGCAGGGGCGGTATAAGCGACGCAGTGCAACAGAGGCAGTGAGAAATAAAATACAAATACAAATACAAATGGCACAGTTACAGAGAATAAAATAAAATGAACATGAAAATGGCGCAGTGCAGACTAGAGCGCAGAACAGTAGCAAAAGCACAGAGCAGTGATACCAGCGGAATGGGGGGAGCGGCGAACTCCCGAGGCGGCAGCAGCTGGCTCAGAGGCAGGAGCACACAGGCGGAGATGTGCGGTGTGGGGGGGGCGGCCTTACCTGCAAGGCTATAACTGTTCAATTAAAAAATAAGGTCACTTTTATAAACGACTCCATTTGAAGTACCATAAAGGTGTATTTCCAAAACCATTAACCGTTTTAAATGGTGGTGAATAAAACAGATTTTGCTGGGAAACTGTTCCCAAATCTAATAATTATCCTCTTCATCCCCTTAATTCAGTCTCAGTGTTTTGCCACGGAGCGGGCCAAGTGACAGGGGTAGTCGTCAGGGGGATTGCGGTTCTACGAATCTCCCACCACTAGGCCAGGCATCCTGCAATTACCAAAGAGGTGCCCTTTTGATTGAAGGAAAAGTTTCAGAAATGGACTAAAATGCTGAATAATACGTGTGATTAGTAATTTGTAGCTGTGAAACAGGGGTTCCCCTTCCACCAGAAGTGTTTGTTGAAAAAATAATAAACCCGACACATGGGGAGAGGTTTAGGATTTCATTGTCCTCGCCAGTCAATGGAGGTTCTATAAAACTATTACCCTTCCTCCAAGTACCCAATGCGTGATCGGTAATCACCCTCAGAAAATGTATCTGTGTATTCCATTGTGGTAAAGCCCTGAAGAAAATCTTTTCAAGCACCATCTTTTATATTTCTAAATGAAAACAGGGGTCAAATTCTCTCATTTTCCTTACAAAGACTAAAAAGAACAACTGTGCAGCCTAGATGCAGCACCAGAAGGTGGTGTGATAAAAGGCGGACTCCGGGTGAATGCTGGACTCACATCAATGTCTTATTGGGAGTGCTCCTGAGACAAATGAGCACTGGCGGCGATTTAAGCTGTGTAATTAAATTTCACACAATATGAAGCAGCAAATGACATGTAAATTATGAATGGCCTGGCCCTTACTTTCCGTGGCCGTGCTCAATGAGAGAGGTGTAAGTGAAATCATTAGACTATACTGGTCGGCAGAGACTTTCAAAGGTTGTCTTTGGGCACACAGCTAGCTTGGCACAAACGACAGACTCAGGACTATTTCAAAGGGCGCTCGGAGAATGCGCGACCAGCCTTTGATTGTGTTTGTCCGCCTCGGTATGAAATGGACATTATCGAAATATTGTATCGTGCACCAAGACACTCAGGTTTCCTCTCAAGCATGACATGACTGAGAGCACACTGACCCTCGCTCGCTGCGTGCGAGAAGGAGGGGCGAATAAATAGCGGGTATCACTTTGAACAAATACAGCTTTCACAGATGCAAACAAATGACAATGTCTTCAACAATTCCAAACAAATATACGTGTCGTTACAGATTTGTTATTTACATTTGTTTGCATATATTTGCATATGAAAACATCAATATTTTAATTCACTTGGTTGTGTACCTATCCATTTTGTTAAAGAGTAAATATTTATTTGGTAACTTCACTAGCTATTGAAATTAATATACTTATGCTAAAATGTGATAACGAATTGCATAAACATACTCTCTTGATTACCAAATTCAAGCTAACAGCAAATAAAATGGACGCCCCACGAGCAGACTGCCAGTGGCACAAAAAAACGATTGCTTTACAAAACGAAGTAAACTTTTCTCACAAGTAAGCACACTCGGGCATGTTTTTTTCTTTACATCTAGAGGCAAAGTTGAATCTTTGATATAAAGGTGATTAGAGAGTGGTATGGGAACACCTTCAGCTATCATCCATCAGCATTCCCGTCTTAATGAGAACCAATCCCTCTTTAAGGAGGAGCCTTAGCAGGACAAGCACGCCCCTTGCGTTGTAAAAGGGGAGGGGGCCTGCGAAATTCCCTTGTGGAAGCGTGCAGCAATGCGCGATGATTGCGACCATATGGCGCCACCATATGGTGCTGCGCGCTCCCGCAACGGAATCGCCACGCGTGCACAATTTTCCCCCCAAAACTGTGCCGATGGCTAATGGTCTCTCTCCTAAGCAGCGGATGTGCTCTGCGTAAGCGAGACCTAAAAACATGTAATTTGAGGACTCAAAGGAATGAAAAGTAAGATAAAAATCCAGACACATTGACTAAACCCAATGAAGAGAGACACTTTCTAGTCAAAATGTTACCCTTTTGATGAAACCAAAATAAAAAATATGCTTAGAATAGCTCTTACTGTGAGCTGGCCAACTTTGAAATCCATACAGTTAGAAGTCTCAGCACTAATTCGTTTTGATTCATATGTCTGTGGTATTCATATGCCTAATAGGAGGAAAATGGACTAAAACATAATAGGAGGACTATGGGCTGAGACACACCAAGGGCTAGTTCTGGATTTTTCTGGATTTGTGATTGGTAGAGATAGAGAGGCATGCTAGTGTTATGCTTCGGTTATGGATTTTAATCTCTGCACCATGTACTTCTTATGGCACCTGCTCTGTTCACTGCTATGTCAATGGCAGGAACCAAATCCTCCCTTAATCTTTATAATTAGATTTGAATGACCACAGTAACTAGATATTCATGTCCCATTACACAGGTGTATTACATGGTGTTAATTCTCAGAGCATGGAAAATATAAATTAGGCTTAATTAAAGTTGGATTGGCTGACATATTAAGCCAATTAATTCCCTTTTAATCAGATATGTTGTACAATCTCCACACCACTTTAATCTTTTTGAAGAAAATGTCCTATGCATACATATCATGTGTGCTTTTTTTCTTTAAAAACTGCCAGATCCGTTCTGTCATCTAAAAGCAACAAAATAAAAGTTTACAATGGATAAATTCGGAAGTAAAGTATGCAAGTGAGAAACTCAACGTCCTTGAGCCTGGAGGAGTAGATCGAGGTACTTCGCGACCCGGCTGCGGAGGAATGGTTGGAAGTGTTGGGACTGGAACTGAGCCGAGACCAGCTGCAAGGCTTGTTCCGCCAAGGCCCCGCAAAACCAAAGACACCCGGTACTCGACGATACACGAAGGACAGGCAGGACTCCTTAATGCTTGGCCCGACGCACGACCAGCGACTGTCCGTGGCCCACTCCTTCCGCGAGAACCACCCCAAGATTGTGACTGACTCAGAGGAAAGCACAATTCAGTTGGACTCAGAGCATAGCATAACTCTGTTCCCTTCAGTGACCCCTCAGTCTGTAGTTGATTTAGTAGATAATTGATGTACAAGATCTGATAATCATTTACAGTTTCCCAGAGGGGTCACTCACGTCTAGTTGCTGAACCACCAGCTGCATCAGTATCCTTTTTTCAGAACGCATTTCAACTCTATGAAAAGTGGTATACCTAGTCATATGTGTGCAATATGTTATGATATCACAATGTTTGTATAATATAAACAATTAAGGCCCCACTAGTCTGTCACTATACTTTAGTTGGCACCCCATGGGCACACTGCCTTTTATCAAGATTCTTATACCCACACTTTAAGGCGTTCCCTCTTGTGCCTGTTAATTGTCATATGTATGCCCTCCCGGGGCTCCGTACAGCCACCGGAACTAAGGAACCGCGTAGTCAACACTATGAACGGCGGCACTGAACCCCCACAAAGCGAATGCACTGTTTCATGGTATTTGGATGTTGAGGTTATTGGCTTAGCACAGCATATTTTAAAGGCTGCGCTGAGTTTGTTTTGTTTGAAGTGAATGGGGTACTCCTGGTCTGTAACAGCTACACGGTTCCGACTTAGAGGTAGCTCGATCTATAATAACCGACCATGCCTAGTCGGACCACCACCTTAGGCACATATAGCCTGCTGACCTGGAACATGAGAGGTTTAGGAGCGGTACATAAGAGGTCCTGGGTTCATGCCCACCTCCCTAGGCGGAAGGCACAAATTGTCTTCCTCCAGGAAACCCACCTCACTGACTCTGCAGCCGTGAAGGCCCATAAAAAATGGTAGGGACATATTTTTTCCACTAATTATTCGGCCTTTGCACAAGGGACAGCCATCTGGATTCATCACAAGGTCCAGTTTACAGAGCTCGACCGCCAGGTGGATGATGAGGGCTGATACATATTGTTGAAGGGTTCACATGACGGGCTGCCAGTGGTACTGGACAGTATTGATGCTCCGAAGTTTGACCTGGACAAGTTCTTCCAGCGACTGAGTGTGGCCCTGACTGGTTGGGACACTATTCCCTGGATCCTGGGCAGCGATTGTTATGCTGTTCCAGACATAGCCTTGGACAGGTCTCATCCCCCTCTACAAAGCGCAGACGCCCGCAAACAAGCCGAATCCCCGAACACCTGGCTGTCTGGTTGGGGACAGTGGGACGTATGGAGACAGTTGCACCCCACACACAGAGAATACTATTTTTACTCACCAGTTCACCAACTTCACACCAGGATCGATAGGTTTATATGCTCCCACACCATTGCCACACAAATACACCACTCCACTTATCTAGCTAAGACCTTCTCGGACCATAAACCCTTAGAGATCACACTATCATGGGGCAGAGTTCCCACCCCAGTTCCTACTTGGAGACTTTGGCACCAGCTCCTGGGAGATAATCCGTTCCATACCATGCTATCTACCACCATTACAAATTATTTTTCTGAAAATTGGAACACAGCCCTCCTCCCACCTCGTAGAATGGGATGCGCTGAAAGTGGTGGTGCGAGGTTCCGCAATTGGGTCCATAGTTGGGGCTAGACAAGTAGCACATAACAACCTTATTTTTATTGAGGGCCAATTGACAGACTTAGAACAAGCAGCAGTGACAGACCCAGATAAACGGGACTCCCTACGGGAGGCTCTTATCAAACATGCCGAGACCCTAGAGACTCTCCATGCTATTGACCACCAGGCCTACACACAGTGGAAGCAGGCTGAAGCCGAGAAATCAGGCACAATGTTAGCACGGATATTGCGAGACAACCCGGAAACACCTGTCGTCACTTGCATACATACCCCGACCAAAGGCTTAGTACAACTCGAAAATAACGAAGTCTTCTGCACTTATCCCTTGTCCATTATATGCAGCATCAACACACATCTCTGACACACTAATGGACGATTTCCTCAATTGCCTAACATTCCCCAGTATAACAGCAGCTGCGAAGCGAGATCTCTCAGGCCCCATTACCCAGCACGAAATACGTGTCGCAATAAAATGCCTTAACCGGAACAAAGCCCAAGGTCTAGATGGCCTACCCACAGATTTTTATGAAACTTATTTGGATAGTCTCATACCAAAGCTGGAGGAACTTTATAAGATGGCACTGACCTCCGAACACCTTCCACCATGCAAGTCCTAGTTGTCTCCCTTCCTCAAACCGGGACGCGATGGTACAGATCTATCTAACTATTGGCCCTTGTCCTTATTAGCAACCGAATATAAGATACTTAGTAAAGGCCTTGCGAATCGACTACTACCTGTCCTCAATACACCCATACATAAAGACCAGTGTGGGTTTCTCCTGGCACGCAGTACCTTCCTCAACACCAGACGCCTACACCACATCATGAGGGCCACCCCTGGGTCATTTGGGGATGCCGGATGCCTGGCACTAGACCTGCGACCGGCTTTCGATTCCATAACATGGAAATATATGTTTGCGGCCTTACAATGCTTTGGGCTCCCTCCAGAGTACCTACAATGGGTATGAATGCTCCATTCTAATCCCACCGCCAGAGTACGCACTGGGAACCATATCTCTCGTGAATATATCATAAACAGGGGCACAAGACAGGGATGCCCCCTCTCACACTTATTGTTTGTTCTGGCGCTGGTACCGTTAGCAATAGCCCTGAGACAATCAGCCGAACGGCTGGGAATCCCAATAGCTGGTACCGTACATTTAATTTCCATCTATTCTGACGACATCCTTATTTATCTGTGCAACCTGACGGCTGGGGCGGCGCCCCTCCCACCATATTTTCCACTTTTGAGCATATTTAGGGCATGCCATTAATGAGGGGAAATTGAATGCCTTCTACTTTCAGGCAGGGTCCTGACCTGATGTACTCCAATTCGGCACATATAATCTGCCGGTTGCACATACGACTTTCAAATATTTGGGTATCCACATATACCTGTCACCGACTGATCTACTAGATGATAACCTAATGAGGGCAATCACGTCCATACGTTTGAGTATCGCTTTGTGGACATCCTTGCCTCTGTCACCAATGTGCGAATTGCCATCTCTAAGATGGTGATGCTTCCCTGCCTCCTCTATTTCTTTGTAAATCTTCCCCTGTTGGTTCCACAATCCACCTTCCGCTCTCTGGACATACTCGTCACGGAGATTATCTGGGGGACGGGTTGATGTAGGGTCAGCCTAAAGAAGTTACAACTAGAGCCCCATAAGGGAGGACTAGGAGTCCCTGACTTCCGAGCGTATTACTACGCAAGCCAACTCCAATGACTATCATTCTGGACGGCTGGCAGAAACGTGCAGGAAATAAGCTACAGAACCCGTGACCTTGACTGTGGAGCCCTACACCACTTACTTCTTCCTAAGATAAGAACTCCTCCGGATGGGGCCCCTCTGCTAAAAACTGCACCTCAGTGCTAGAAGGGGGCTTTGCGCTACACCTCAGGTGCAGTCCCATATGCAAGCAATATACCCCTTCTAGGACTGCCGACCCCCAGGGGCAAACTCACGAAGACCCATCTGCGAGATTGGGAGGAAGCCGGGTTGGAAGAGGTCGGATCATTCTTTGGGGAGGGCACCCTACTAAACCACAACACGTGCAGAGTACTGGTGCACCAGACCACCTATACTTATTGCACGCAATGATAGCTCATTACATTAAGACGACATGGGCGCCCCAACGTATGGAACCCCCACAACATGAGCTAGTTTGCATGCGTTATTATATGGGAGATGGTGGCCATCTCGTTAAATGGTTGTATACTGGCATTCGGGCGCAAGCCTCTACGGCACTCACTGCCCTTCGCACAAAATGGGTAAAAGATGCGGACTTGGAAATTACTGACAAAGCCTGGGCGGGTATCTTGGAACACCCTAAGTGAGTTTTTCGCAACGCCAAACTTAAATTTATTCAAACCATGATACTCTATCGGTCATACTTAACCCCAAAGAGAATCCAGCGCATGTTTCCGGAGGCCCAACACAGCTGTCTGTGATGCAAAACAGATGATGCAGGGTTTCTACACATGATTTGGTCCTGCCCAAACCTTATTGACTACTGGGGGAAAGTCCGGGCTACACTTGGGGAGGTCACACACCGTACATTCCAAGACAACACTCTGGAGTGCTTGCTGGGACTCCGCAGGCGCACCAGTGCCTTGAAGGTCTAATTACACTTTCTAGACCTTGCCCTTATATTGGCAATCAGGGTGATCACCATGAGATGGAAATCGCCCAGATGCCCCTCATTGACCGTGTGGCAGGATGACATGCTTCGATGGGGTGGTTCTGAAAGTGCGGGCATTCTACGGGAGGAGCTGAGAGGGCTGCGGAAACATCCCATCTTTATGGACTGGACATTATACTGGAGGACTTTAGGCAGAAAGACCTCCTACCTACACACCTGAATCCCATTCCATAATCCACCCAGCAGCGCCTTCAGGTACAAGACAGCGGACACCATACCAACCCTATTAGCTCTCCACTGGCAGGTCAGCAGGGTTAATAGAAATTACAGATACGTAACTACACTTGGTTGTGACTTATTCAGGGAAGGACAGACCAGGAGGTAGTGCGTGGGAGGGAAGTTGAGTTTATGTTACTAAAATTGTTTTTGCTTACATTTAGAGGTATTGCAGCTTATCGATCGACATACATTAACTATATTATACTTGTATTGTCTACACTGAGTTATATTGGCATTGGAACCTTGTTGGTTGGACTGTACTGAAAAGTGATTTGTGCACGATTGTAAAACAAAAAATGTATCTCTTACAAAGTCCTTTCTAGGATGCATGACTGTTATGATGTAGTACTTAATAAAGTATGTTTAAAAAAAAGCATGAAAGAGTATTTTCAAATACAATACTTTTTAATGATCTGCAAAAAACAAAGAATGTGACAGCAAGTAAAGACTCCTAGGGCCATATGTATCAAAATCCTCATTTGCGATTCTCAAATAGCGATTTTTTGCGAATCGCTATTTGAGAATGCTATGTATGTAGGATTTGCAATAGATTTTGCGAATCCTACATATTCCTTAATTGCGAATCTCAAATTGTGATTCGCAATTAAGGAATACCTCCCCGTTCATTCCTATGGGCCCAGAGGAATGAATGGGAAAACATTCTCAATTTGCGATTAGCAATTAGAGAAGCACAAATTGAGAATACAATTTCAAGGGTGTCAAAAGGACACCCTGTTGCACCCCTGAAATAAACATGGGTGCACATGTGGCGCACATACATGCCCTAATGGCACATTGTACTTTAAATAATGCAAAAAAGTGCATTTTTCAAAGAAATCGCAAATCACCACCAACAGATTCCTTAAGGCCAAATTGCGCTTTTTTTATGCTTCTTACATTGCATTTAAGGAATCACAAAATTTGCGATTCCTTAAATGCAATCGCAAAATAAGGAATTGCAAATTTTGCAATTCCTTATTTTTTATTTTATTTTTTTTTTTTTTTCAATGGCAGAGGCATACAAAATACAAGGATGAAAAAAAAACATTTTAAACAATGACAATCATTCACATAATTGCTAATACAATATTAACAAAGCCAAGTAAGAAATAGATGAAAAAGAAGAGAAAATAAACCGGTGAGACATAGAAAACATAAGATATCTCTTTTTACAGATGTGGTCGTTAATAGATTAAATCCAATTATCAATAGGAGACCATAATTTCCTAGCAAATATCTTCTTTCTGTGTCCTTTCAATTTGTACACTGCTTTGTCCATTCTATAAACGTTTAACAACTTTCCCAGCCATTGCTCAAAAGATGGTGGATCAGCATCCAACCATCTTGAGGTAATACAAAAACGGTAAATAGACATTCCGATAAAAAGAAAATGTTCTTGATCAGCAGATAAACTCTCGGGAGGAACATATAAGCCAAAAATAATCACAGATGGACATAACTTAATATTAGTATTAAGCAAATTAGTCAAAAACTTTTCTATCCTATTTATATATACAGTTAGTTTAGAACAGCTAAAAAACATATGACATGAGTCTGCTGCTAAAGTACCACATCGACTACAATTAATACCTTTCGTAGCTTTCCATTTGGCCAGTTTTGCCGGTGTATAGTAAAGATCTAAAGATGCCATATAATGTTGACTTTTAAGAGAGCTGTTAATTAATGTTTTGTTGCTAATCTCAAACGCCCTTGCCAGATCTATCCCTTCAATACACAGTTTCCTTTCCCATTTCTGGGCTTGTTGGTCGAGATCATCATGCAGCCGGTTGACCATTAGCTGATAAATTGTGCCAATGCGGCTATCCCTCCTACCGCTCTCCATAACAACATTGGTCTCCATTTCGTCGCTATGTAAGAGGTTTTTTTTTTCCAGAAAGCTACAAATTTGTAAATATTTGAAAAATTCGTTTCTGGAGAGACCAAATATATCTTGAAGTTCGGAGAAAGACATTAGAGCCCCATTTTGGTACAATTGCCCAATTGAATGAATCTGTCCTAGGCGGAATCGATTCGTGGGGATATCTTGAAAGGTACCAGATAACGAGATATTGCAACAGATGGGTGTATAAAAGTTATATTTTGGGATTATCCGTAAAGCTTTATTAATTTGTCTCCAAACCAAAAAAGCAGAAAGAAGAACCTTAAATTTTGTTTTTTTGTAGTAGCTCGGCTCCATAAATATCAATAAACATTGGCGCACATGAGGACCCATAAGCATTTCAAAAATGGATGGTGACAAAAAAGTTTCGTTGACATGATCATGAAATAATAAAACCTTAATTGTTTTAAGAGTTATAGCCCAGTAGTACATTCTAAAGGACGGAAATCCCAACCCACCACGCCCTTGCGGTAAGGTGCACCATTTTAAAGATCTTCTTGAATGGCGGTATCCCCAAAGAAATCTGGACAGCATCCTATCTATTTTATTAAAAAGAGACATAGAGAAAAATAGGGGAATAGTTCGAAAAAAATAAAGGAATTTTGGAAAAATCAACATCTTAATGACATTGGTCCGTCCAAATAAAGATAGATGTAGATTATTTATCCTTTCTAAGGTTCTGTTAGTGGATATAAGTAAAGGATCCAGATTTAGTCCAACAATGTCATCTATTTTAGATGATATAGTTACACCGAGGTATGTAGCAGTATCATTTAGTGGGATATCAGTAGGTGTACCAGTTTTAGAATGTACAATTTGGGTTTTTGAGATATTTAATTTGTATCCAGAAAATTTTCCAAAATCACTAGCAATTTCTATTATTTTAGGTAAGGCGGAAGAAGAATCAGAGGTAACAATGGCCACATCGTCTGCGTAAGCTAGGACTTTGTGGTCTATCTCATGGAGTCGAACAGGTGGAATTCCAGGTTCTGTGATTAATCTATTCAAATAAGGTTCTAGATAAAGTGCAAATAAAAGTGGAGAGCAGGGGCACCCTTGCCTGGTCCCCCTGGTGATTGAAAATGGGCTAGAAATATCCGCACCTAATTACACCCTTTGCATTTGAATAAAGTGACTGTACAGCTTGAATAAATTGTGATGGAAAACCCTTCCATTTTAGCACAGACCAAAGGAACCCCCAGTCGACTCTATCGAACGCTTTTTCAGCATCAAGTAGAATAACTCCGACTGGGGATTCCTTTGCCTGGGCCCAATCTAGCAGTGCAATAACACGTTTAACGTGATCTGTAGTGTCCCTGTGTTTAATAAACCCGTGTTGAATATTGGAAACCAAACCCGGCATGACATCGTTTAGTCTATTTGCAAGAATTTTAGAATAAATCTTACTGTCAGCTGTAATCAGGGAAATGGGCCGATACGAGCCTAATTCCTTTGGATCCTTGTTCTTTTTGACAAAAACGACTATAGTAGCTGTAGACCAGGAATCAGGAGCTTTGTCTTGAAATGCTATATTAAAAATTTTAAGCAGCTCTGGTTTCAGCAAGAGTCTAAATGTCCGATAAAATTCAAGAGGAATCTGGTCGGGCCCCATAGCTTTACCAGCTGCGAGGCTCGTGATAGCCCTTTCAATCTCTTCCCAGCTTATTGACCTAGCAAATAAATCTATATCATCTGTGCTCAAAGAAAGTTGATTAATGATTTGAAAATAATCTGTGGGATTAAGAGTCTTGTCAACTTCATTGTTAAAATCGTTATACAGCATCTTATAGAAACCCTGAAATGCCTCTAATATGCCTTCCCTACTTTCGTGAAGGACTCCATTTGTATCTTTAACACATTGTATTTCGTTATAAGACAATTTTTGTCGTAGGCGCTGTGCTAGTATTTTTCCTGTACGTTCGCTAAATTCGTACCGTTCCGTTTTGTATTGTTTACATTTTGCAGCTACTTCTTCAGCAATATGTGTGCGGAGACCTGAGCGTTCGATGGTTAATCGTGTTTGTACATCCTCTATATTAGCATTGTTTTTACATGCAGTAGATAGATCCAGCTCGACCTGCCTAATCTTGTTAAGCCTGTCCCTAAAATCTGTTTGGTTTTTTTTCCTCTTATAATTTGCAAAACTGATTGTCTCGCCCCGTACAATAGATTTAAATGAGTCCCAAACTACTTGTGGAGAGGCAGTATCGTTATTTATTAGAAAGTAATCTTTAATAATATTAACCATAAATTGGAGATATTCTTCATCTAATAATAAATTTCTTTGAAATGACCAGGATCTAGTGGAGTTTTGGCAATCAGTGGAAAATTGCATCTCAGCGATTATGGGATTATGATCTGAGATGACTTGTGGTAATATCTCAATACGAATTTTCTCCAAAAAAATTGAGGATACAAAAAAATAGTCTAAACGAACAAATTTATGATAAGGAATAGAAAAAAAAGTATATCCGGGGTCATTATAATGAAATTTATTCCAGACATCAGTTAACCCGTTACTGAGTACCAGGTCTCTAAGTGCTTTATAAGTTTTAACCTTCCGACCCGTATATCTCTTCTCTGATCTAATATTCCAGTCAGCTGACATGTGTATATTTAAGTCTCCACAGACTATAATCGGTTGTGTCCAAGTGGATAGTTCTGTATTCATAGTGTTAAACAATTCGGCATCATCCAGATTGGGACCATAGATGCAACATAAGGTAAATTTACAGCTTCCGATTTTTAGCTCAGCCAGTCCCCATCTGCCCCATTTATCAGAGAGTGTTTTTATACATTTCCCTACTCCTTTTCGCATACTAATTGCTACACCTCTTTTGATACCCATTTGCTTAGATGTAATCAAAACTTCCAATCCCAAATTATTCAGAAGAAAACGTTTGTCCCATGAAATGTGGGTTTCCTGTATACAAAGCAGATCGATATTCAACACTTGGAGCATTGTTCGAAACATAGCAATCTTCTTTAAATCATTAAGACCATTGATGTTAATAGTACATATTTTCACCTTTTTATACATATCAAAAATGATAGAAAAAAATCATTGACCATCATCACAAGTACTTGCTCTTCAATGTTATCATTTAAATGCCCTATAGTCATCCCTGCGTTGAACACCTCTGCCTTACACCCCCACCACCAACCCTTGCCCTTGCCCACCCCCACCCTTATTCCCAGAACCCCTCCCCCCGCCCTCCCCACCATATGAGGCACAGGAACTTTCAGTTCCTGGAGCGTATGGATGCCGTGTCCCTAACCCATGGCGTCCTTACTAAAGAAAAAGAAAAGAGAGAAAAAAAAGGAGAAAGAAGAATGAGCGAAGGAGAAAATTCAGAAAGTTTGAAAAAGCAGAAAAGAGAGTGTAAAAATAGAGAAACATAATGGTGCTACAATCAAATAATTATTAAACGATATAGTTAATACGCTCAAATTCTAAATTCTAGATTTATCATATTATACATTGAAGTTCTTCTTTTTTATTCAAAGAGAGTCCAAGTACTCCTTAGCTTTAATAGTAGAAATAAAGTATTTTGTTTGGCCCTTGTATATAGTCTTTAATTTTGCGGGACCCTGAAGAAATACTGCTACTTCCTTCTTCTGAAAATCAGGAATTAGTTGCTTCAGTTGCCATCGTTGAGCCACAGTAGCTTGGCAGTAGTCTGGTCTCACAAAAAACTGACAGCCTAGGCCATCCGCTTTCTTATCTGGCCTAGCGTTTAGAAATATCACTTCGCGGGCAAGGAAATTATTGAATGACACCAGGATGGCCCTAGGATAATTTTCCTGACCTTGTCGTGGTTTCCTTGTTGTAAATGGGAATCTGTGTGCTCGCTGTATTTCCCGAGCCCAGTCCCAATCAGTTATTTCAGGAAAAGCATTGTTTAGTAAATTAATGATAAACTTCATCGGGTCCCCTCCTTCTTTATTTTCAGGGATCCCCAAAAAACGCAAGTTGCTTCTACGAGCCTGGTTTTCCAAGCTAGCTAGTTTGTCAGATAGGTCCTCCTTTTGTGTTTTGAAATCTCCCACTTCTTGTCTTTGAGCCATACATTCTTCTTCTAGTACGGATATCCTGGCCTCAGCTTCAGTGACCCTATCAGCAGTCTCTGAACATAATTTGATTGCACGTCTTACTGCGTTTTTGACTTTGGCACATGTCATTTGCGTTCGTTGGTTCTCGGCCTTGCTCTCTGCTCTGTGGCACATCATAGTGTCAAATATTGTTTTCAGTGTAATCTCATCGTTGTTCTCTTGCTGTATACTAGGACCATGTATAACGTTATGACTAGACCCCGGGAAATCATTGGCAACAGAAGCAGTGGATATTAGATTAGAAGACAGGGGATTCGTATTATTTGGAGAATTAGAAGCAGCCTCTTGGCTCATTGTATGAGAAGATCTCTTCTTTCTCCGCTTCTTTTTTATAATGGTTGCTGCATTGGTATTATCAGGACTCATACTAATCTCACCCTCAGAAGATAGGCTCTCACCGCTAAAGTCTGCCCAGTCTTTATTCGCCTCATCGGATGAGAGTTCTGATAGTGAATAAAAGTTTTCCGGGAGCTCTTGATTATGTTGCTGTACAATGGTTTCTTTTACATTTCGTGGTTTGCTTGGCGCTTCATTTGATAGTAATACCAGCGATGGAAGAGAACACGCTCTATTGGTGATAGCTCCACCCAGATCTGGAACTGCAAATCCCATAATACCCCTCCTTGAAGAGTCGGTCGGTATCAGAATGGGCGTCAAAGTAGAGGGATTATTAGAGTTATGCTGATTATCACCGCTTACAGATAGTTGATTAACGGATTGTGCTGCGGTTATATCAGTTATATCAGTACTTTGATTATCATTGTCAGTTATTTTCTTTTTTGCAGCATGCTTTTCAAATAAATCTGGTAAAGTTTGTAGTGCAGAGCTTTTTGTACCAAGTGTTTCATTAGATTTAACAGCAGCCCCCTTATTGAAGTTCTTACCCTGTTTGGTGATGGTTTTACCAGGGATCAGTGGCGTTGCCTCTGCCATCTCGGTCTCCTCGTTCTCTTGCTCCACGTTATTCAGTTCAGACCCAGGGCCGGTTTTTCTATTGCTGCGTGTGGCGATAGAAAGTGGAAGTGGCGTCCTCTTTTTCTTCCGTGAGCCACCTCTACCGGGAAAAACACTGCTCTGAGCCCAGCACAGGCAAAGTGTAGCACGCCACAGCGGAGACCGCCGATTGATCTCAAAGAAGTTTAGCAACATTCGTAAACTCCGCTGGATGCAAGGACAGTTTGTAGCAGTTTATTATTCCTGTGTGCTGAAATAACACGATGTGATTATTTCTTCCCCGTTTTTTGATACGTTTTGTCACCGTGACTCCGTGGCTTTTGTCTGACCTACACGAGTCAAACTCCGGTGAAATCAAAACCAATTGTTGGACGCTTTCCCCGCTGCTGGAATCTGTTCGGAAGTGGTCGACGCCTTTCTGCCTCTCTTCCAACGCGGAGCTTCGGAACCAGCCCTCCGGTCAGGAAATGAAAAAAAGCAGCCTTTCAGGTTCCGCGGTGCTCCGTTTTCCGTCTCTCCGAGCAGTCCAGCCCAGCTCAGCTCAAGCGGTGTCCACAGCAGCGATAATGGCAGCAGCTGATCGATGCTATTCCACGGACACCGTCGCCAGGTGAAATGAGCCCGTTTACGAGAACCCCATAGCCGGCTTTCACACGTTTAAACTCGTAGAATAGCTAGTATTCTCCTTCTCCTTCTCTAACGATAAAACGATAGGACGCCAGGAGCAAGCTGTCTACACAGCCTTCCCCACGGCAGCCATCTTGCCTCCTACCAAATGTGATGTTTAGTGGTCAATTCCTTATTTTGCACGCAAATTCGTCACATACATTTCACTGAGCAAAATTGCCATCGCCAAAGCTGAAATTCTGTAAATTTTGGCATTTGCGATTGCAATTTTGCTTGAGACATATAGCCCCTGCTTGTTTTGACACTTGGGCTAATCATTGTCGCAGAGTTTACTCTTACTTTTTCTAGGTGCTGTTGTTCCAAGTTTTAATTTTGCTTTTTCAAAGTACTATTATTCTCATATGATTGTAAACTGCTACATTTTAAAATAAGTGCAAACACTGATATTCTGGTCTAGCGTGGCCCGTGCAGGTAAGAGCAGTAGGGAGGGCTGGGGGATTCGACAGTTGACGATGAGGGAAACTTAAATAAAACGATCACAAGGTAAGTGGTTTTCATTTTTTACATTTAAGTTTCCCTTGTTGTCATCTGTAGCACATTTACCTAGGCTGAAGTTCACAGTCTGTCTATTTAGGGTACTGACAGGAAGTGTTCTATTTTAGAGAAAATGGGCCTTCACATGGGTCTCAAATCCCTAGGGCTGCCTATCAGCGCTCTTCACCAATTTCAAATCCCAGTGTCACACTTACAATCTGATTGACAGTGCATGATCCACTGATGACCCACAATGATGCTCACACTATACTTGTGATCAGAAGACAGTCAATCTGCAGGGAAATATATCTGGGAGCTGCACAGAGAACGAACAAATGAAATTGCGTTTTCAAAAGTGCCTGTATCTCTATAGCTTTTAAAACATTAATTAAGGAAACTGTGCTGAGAAAAAGTACAATTTCCCCAACATTTGCTCAAAATATCTCACTGCACTTAAACCTGCAGCACTTCCTTAGTGGACAAGGCATCAAAGTTTTGGAATATTTCTTGAGTGCAATTTCAGAATATATGCAGTTGACCCACGGTGATGGATAAAAGTCCTGCCTGATGAGAGCTTCCACGCTAGATGATGCATGCCACCTTGCTGCTGAACCGCTATCAATAAAATAGGATTTGTGAAGAACAAAACCATAATATTTGGTGTAGGAAAAGAGTGTCAGGACCAGAAGGAGTTAGATCTCAGTGCACCGATACCTGTATATGATTTTAGTTAGGGTGTTGGGGAAGTCCTCTTCCAGTGAGGACAGAGAGGGCTTCGGCGCTCTGTGTCTGCTTCTTTGATTTCTTTGAGCTGTGTGTGGGCTTTTTCGCGGGCGGGGTCAGCAAAAGGACAGGCCTTGGAACTTTAGGCCTATGCGAAGCCAAGAGCAAATTCCCAACAACAGGCTCCACACAGGTGTGGCTTTAAAGAGATATTTGATATCTTGGAGGGAAGCTCCTGCTTATATTTCTAATTTCTAGTACTAGGGTTCTAGCCGAGTGTTTGCAACTTTGAAAGTTTCTGTTGCAGAGATTCTACACATATACAGAACTACACACAAGAAACCAGGACCTTGGTGTACAGTGGTGTACTGACCGCCAACATTAGTGCCCGGAACCCCAATCCGACAAGCTATAGAGTCTCATTCGTTCTCCGTGCTACAGCGAAGCAACCAATGATTAGACATCCTAGAACATGTAACTCGGACTCTCTCAGTAATTGCAGGAGCAAGAACACCCTTTCATCAAATCACTCATACTTGTCAATAACGTGAGTAATCAGAGACACAATATAGTTTAAAATGTTTATTTTAACTAATGTGCTCTATAATGCAGTACACGAGCCAATACTAGCAGCAAAATGCATAAACTCAATATAGTGAGCATTGTTACAATTCCATAAAATATGAACAGGGATATTATTTTATAAGGCTAGTGGAAAAAAGGCCAAACATTCCTTGCCACCCTCTCCATGCTAGAAACTAATCTATTATAACTATAGAAGACCTCTGGGCTTTGTCAGGGGGACCCCATACCTCCAGGTTCAGATCTCCGGGATTACATCTCTAGACAAACATAGCTCTTCTGTTCAGAACGATTTTCTTCAAGTGCCTTAACATGTCTAGATTGCAATATTGAAAGCACTCGATTTTCAGTCGTGCACCTGTGGCAGTATTATGTCTAACATGCGTGCGACTGACCAACAGCAGATTAACGGAGCTCATTCTTTTTTTACCTTGGACACGCTATGCAGACAGAGCCTCAGAGCACAGCAAGAGAAGTGAAAGGTAGATGGCTCTCATGTGAGCGAGCACAAGCAGAGGAGTTATGCAAAACAAATGCATGTAGAAATGTGTGCAAAAAGAAGTAGCATGGCAGCCAAGCTTATACTGACTTATGCTAACTTAGCAATGTAGACAGTAAACCCATGACCTCACTACATTTCAAATTACAACCTGTCCGGTTTGAACACATACTTCTTCCGTTTAGGTGTTTCTTGGAAAGACACTAACTGCCTTTCCTGGAATGACAGAAAAACAATGTGCTGGTCATCTCCTCCATGAAACAGTCAGTTTAAAACACCGTAGTGTGTTTCTCCAGTGAGAAACCATGTGTATTCCCAGGACAGGATGAAGAGTAGGGAGGGAGGAACTGTCCTTGCAGTTTTGTTTTGAGGGATCCATTCTCCATCTCGCAAGTAAAATGCATACAAACAAAGAGAGGATTGTAACCAGTGATGGCAAAGCATTTACCATGAGTACATAGTCCACAGATCACAATCAATATTTCAAAAAGTATGCATATAATGTTAACAAACATTTCGAAGACGTACAAAACCTCAAAGAGACCCATGTGTGCCTCATACCACTGGATAATTTACACAGATAGGCCAGAATGCCTGTTTACTGCTACTGCACCACAAAGATCAATATAGAGCCAATAGACAGAGATTGTCCATAGGGAGTTGAGGGAGTACAGGGTTCTGTCAGTCATAAGAAATGGCTATTTTATAGAACTCGAAGAAAAACCTCAGCATTTGTTCAGGGTAACCAGCATATCAAAGGAGTAGAGGCTGTTTTATCGCAAGGGGATCTATCATAGAAGAAAAATCAAACTTTATATTCCTGGTTCCAAAACACGACAGGTGTTTTAGGCCGGTCACGGGTCTAAAAAGACCAAGGGCTCGATGTAGGTTCATTTTACCAGTTCTTAAATACCGATTCATAACGAATTGGTATTTATGAATCGGAAAACTGTATGCAGCTAAAAATCGTTAAAAAATACCGAATCGGTAACAGTCGGAATCCTGACTCAGTAAATACCGATTTGGTAATCTCCGAATCGGTCATCTCCGATTCGGTATCACCCATTCAACCTTATGGGCCTCCAGGCCCATAGGAATGAATGGGAGATACCGAATCGGTATTTACCGAATCGGTAAAATCCGATCTCGAAAATTCAAATAGAACACATGTGAGCCAGTCAACCAATCAGGGACACCCACCACACCCCACAACAAAGCAAATGAGAAATCAACCAATCAGATGCAAGTACCACATCCCAGTACTTGGAGGTGGCCACACCCATGCAGGTGCAGAGCCACAGAACTGTTTGGAGAGCTGGAGAGACAGACAGCTTTTTGGGAGACAGTCCCTGCAAGCAGCAGAGTCTGTCTAAAGAAACACCTGGCTGGCGATCCAGAGCAAAGTAAATGCCCTAGGGGTCATACATCGTGAAATTGAAGACATCAAAAAAAGGTGGTATGATCTGAGGATCACCACCAAAAAGAAGATTGCAACCCAGAGGAAAGAATCCTCAGCCACAGGTGGAGGGAAGAGCCGTGCACCAAGCCTCACTGAACTGGAGCAGCTGGTGGAACCCACCATGGAGCCGGAATGCATACATGGGATTGGGGATGCTGACAGCTCAGCCAGAGCTGCAAGAAAGAAAGTTAAAATGCATGGACATGAATCCCCACCCATTCCCTGGCCCCTTCCCCAATGTGGGTGACTCAATCACAACCCAGAACACATGTCAGTACTCACCAGCAATGCATCATGGTAGTCGTAGTTATAGGAACATTCATCAAAGCAGCCAACACAGAATTCTGCATGCCATGCCACACTCCCCATACACAAGCAGTTGAGGCTTAGTAAATTGTGTGATAGGAATGTGTGTAATGAAGACACACAGGTGATCATTGTCCATGTCTGCCCACAGGAGAGTCATCGCGCATGCAGCGCAGGGAGGGGAGGCGAGTGCTCCAGCAACGGCTGTGAGGGAGAAGCCTTCAGACACATCAGGACCCAGCACTATCCCTGAGAACCCTTCCACAGCGCAGGCACCCACAGCATTGGAGGAAGACACCACAGCACAGCCACTGTCACCCCTGCTGTTTGAGACACAGACTCCGGCAACACCTGCAGGTGCCACAACACCAAGCTCAGGGTCCTCTGTGCATTTGAGGCCAAGGAGGCAGGACGTTCCACCACTCAGGATCCTAGAAATCTCTGATGAAGAAGAGGTGGAGGTTCACACACTTCGCACTCCACCACTGGTTGGCAACGCAGGGCAACAGGGGTCATTAGGATCTGTGCATGCAAGTGTCCGTGGTCATAGGGCACGTGAGCGAGACAAGGAGTATGATATGCAGGGGGTCTTTGCTGGTTTGGAAAGCACTATGGTGAGGATCCAGTGCATGCAAGCCAAAGGGATCATGGCAGTGCACTGACAGGTGCGCATCCTGAACAGCAGGATGTCAAACATTGATCGGGGGATATGCTCAATGGCCCTAGGAATGGAGTCCATGGCAAAAGGAATGGAGTCCATGGCAGAGGGGGTGAGGGAAATGGTTGTGCGCATGGGTTCCCTCTGTGACAGGCTGGAGAGTGACCAGACAGAAAGTCGCAGGAATAGGCACAAACTTAAGCATCTAAATAAGTCCATCAACCGTCTGGCAACTGCAACCACCCTCCTATGCCGCCGGTCAGTGAACATGCAGACTGACATTGTGCACTGCTGCAGTGACTTGTCCAGCGGGATGGGGAGAGTGACCTCTGCTATGGAGGTACTGCTGACACAGCAGACAGCCACTGCTGGTAACACGTGTGTCGGGGACACCGAGGAGTCCACAGGCAGGAGTGGATCCAGCACGCCTGTACAGGACATTCGTCGGAGCAGGAGGCTCCATGCAGAAGACCCTGGCACCACTGCGCAAGTTGACCCCCTGCCCCGTAGCACCCACAACATAATGCGTAAGCACAAACATTAACAAATAATCCTGAACACAGGACAGGTCACAGTGATGTGAACTTTAGCCAACCAGTGTGAAAAGCGGATTTTATTTGGTTCATGTGGTCTGGTATATGTGAAGTGCAGTAGTGCATATTAAACTGAGTGCTTCAAGAACCAAACATTCCTGTGTCTCCTCACTCTATTAGAAATATCTGGTTGTGATTTCTGCGCGTCTCAGTCTCCCGTCTGTTGCTGGCGCTGCTCCTGCTGCATTGTGATTGGCTTGTTCTGTCCAATCATCTATGTCCTCATGATATATGAGTTCTACCTCTGTGCCCTCCTTGGTGGCAAGATTGTGCAGCATGGCGCAGGTCGCAATAATTTTGCAACAGATCATTGGCGTGTACTGCCGTTCACCTCCACTCTTATGGAAGCACCTAAATCTGCTTTTAAACAGTCCAAAAGTGCATTCCACCATGCAACATGTTGTTCTGTGTGCCACGTTGTAACGTCTTTCACTCCTGGTGGATGGGTTCAGGTAGGGGGTGAGGAAAAATGAACGCAGGGCATATGCACTGTCACCTGGGTGGAAAATGAAATTATGATTAGTCACATACTCATGATTGATTCTTCTGCATTGACTATCAGGGTGTCTCACACTTATTTACCTAGCAGGTATCCATCCCCAAAATCACCAGCCACAAGGCGTCTGTATATCCCACTATTCTGGAAGATGTAGGAGTTGTGGCTACTCCCTGGAAATTTGGCAACAATGTTGGTAATTATGTTGGCAGCGTTGCCGATCACCAGCACATTGATTGAATGCGTAGACTCCCTGTTTCTATAAATGTGTTCTGTTGCTGCAGGTGGGCATAGTGGGATGTGCGTCCCATCGATACAGCCTATAGTGTGCGGGAACTGTGCAGGTTGGTAGAAATCGGTTTTGGTCTTTGCTAGTTCTGCAGGTGTGTCAGGGAACTCAATGTAGTGTCCCATCCTCTGCATCATGGCGTCAAGGAATTTCCTGAAGAAATGTGACAGGCAGCTCTGGGACGCCCCACCTACTGCAGCAATCACATGCTGTTAGCTCCCCGAAGCAAGCAGGTGTAGGCAGCACAGCAACTGCACGTGGGGTGGGATGGCATGTGCTCTTGGGGTTGGGTGTTCCAGATATGGGTGGAGGTCCCTGATCAAGTCCAGGTTGGTTCTGGGGTGGAGTCTGTACCTTAGCAGGAACTCAGCTTCAGTCAGTTGGAAGAGGGGGATGCCTGTACCCGTAGCCGCCTTGTCATTATGTATAAAGCCGCCATTGTGGTTGCACTGTTGCATTTTGGGGCCTTCTTTTATATCCTGTACCTGGTTTCCACCTGCTTTCAATCCATGGTAAATACCGACTCTTAAATACCGATTTTCATAGTATTCGGTATTTTTTTTGGTTTCCTACATCTCGATATGCCATTTTTACCATTTCTTATTTACCGATTCGGTAAATAAGAGTTCGGTATGTTCCGATTCGGAAAATGCCCATTTCTTATTTACCGACTCGGAAAATAAGAATTCGGTATATTCCGATTCGTGAAATACCGAATTTGGGATTTTCAGGATTCTGCTGAGAAATTTGTCTTCCTCTACTTGTAGTTGTTTGCAGTCCCTGAAGCCCCACACCTCTGCACCATACAAGGCCTTTGCCATACTAATTGATCCATATAGAGTCATTACTTGTTCGGGGCACCATCGTCCCAGCTTACGAGCAAAGCTTAATATTGCACCATTCGAAGAGACCAGCTTGGTACAATGTTCCTCGACCAGTTGGCTGAATTGGATTTCACCACAAATGTTTATCAATTAAGTACTAGCTTGATATTTTGCAATATGATACTAGAGACTGTATAGTTTATGAAATATTAAGAAAACATTTATAAAATGAAATTTTAAAAACTTGCATTTATATTAATATCATAAAAATTTGTAGTAGGGTATTTCCATCAGTAGCCATTTTCATGTAATAATATTTTGTGAAATGTCATCAATTTTGTACATTCGTCAATTGAATTGATTTAATTTCATTATATTTGACATTGGTTTTGAGATCATTTAATTTAAACATGCGATTCTAATTTAAAGGTCATCTAGAAACTTATTTTTACTAATGCTGATCTAAAATAATGACTAGTTCTCAGTAAGTGAAATATTGCTTATTTGTCCTGTACATGACCACACCCTGACATTCTTGAATGTTTCTTCTAAGTTCACGGTGAAATATTCCTGTGGGAATAGAATTTCAGCTATGGGTATAAGTTGCAACTTTGTATTTCTTATCTACCAATGTTAGGCCTGTGTTGTCTCACAAATTTTCTTTTTTCAAGGCTAGCATGGGAAACCATCTCCATATTACAAATGCTTTAGGTGTCACTATGTGAACATAGACATGTGGTAGTCTTTCTATGTGGTGAGTTGATGCCACGTCACGGGACATTCATGAAAATTCTATAAAAGAAGTAACCGCAAAGGATGGGCATGGATCTCTATTGATTTTTGCTTTTTGACAACCACCATTCTGATTTTTCCTACTTGAGACCCAGATGCTTTGCGGATCCATCTTTTACTTGGACTGTTTGTTGAATTTTACCATCGGTAGCTTATGGACTGAGACCTTCTTTGCCGAACAATTTTTTTTTTTCAATTTCCTCTTATTTGTTTAGCTCTAAGGGACTAAAGAACCTTTAGTCTGAACCTTACCTCTTTTTCCGAAGGACCAGAGCTGTTAGAAATTTGAACCATCCTTCTGCATGAGTTCTGGAACTCTGTAACTCTACAAACAAACTTTATAACCACTCGATAAGGGTGCCTAAATGTTTGGTACTTTAATGCAAGTTGTGATATTCTTGCCCGAAGTCCTTAAGAAATTGCTTATTTTAATGAATTTTGATTCTTTTATACAGTAACCAAATGAATCTAAATTTGTCTGAGTCTAATATTGAGTACTGTTGGTACTTCAATTTAAACTGTGTTTCTGTACTGATGTTTTAAATGCTTTGTAAGGAGAATCAATGAGCCCTTTCAGAACATTAGGTTTTAGTTCTTTTATTCTGTGTTGCTATTGTAGAGCTTTTGGTTTGCATAATCTTCACTCAACTTAACTTCTATAGGAGGTTGGGTCTTCCAGTTGCTATTCTTTATTTTTACAGTATGGTCTTGAGAGTGGTGTATCTAAATCAGATTTCAATTCTGTGAATTGGCTGTCATTTAAGGCTCCTCATGCACAGCTAATGTGGAGTTTGGTCACCCTAATTTCCACCCTCCTTTCAGCGGAGAAAGATTCATCAGGGGATTATTGCCTCTGTGATGACGGAAATGCTTCAGACAGTCTAATACGTAAAGGACACAGTACGGTTAGAGAAGTAAGCATACAATAAAGAAATGTATGCACGCTTCATGCTGCAAAATAATAATTTCTCAATGCAGCTTGTTATGGAGCACATTACGATGTAGGAGGGTTTGTTTTGTGGTAGATGGACGAGGCCATTAACAAAAACAGAAAGAGCGCTTGTATATGGCATCTGCGAGGAGGCACACCTCTTCATACAGTGTGGAGAGGAAAGGGAGGACGTACTTGCTGATCTACACAGAGGTCCCAACTGAAAATCACAGAGAGCTCATACACGCCATGTTGGCCTTTTCTTTCATGTTACATCCTTCTTGAGTTTGCCAGATTTCTCCATGTCATCAGAGTCAATGTTTTCTAGTTCTGGGCTTTCCTTTAATATGCTAAGACACGTTTTAACTGCCCAAACTGGACTGGTACACCTGGAGACATTGATTTGCAAAAGGCAAGCCCAGGGCTGGAACGCTGGAACATAGTGTAATTGGATAACTTAATCACCTCTAACAGTGCTAGACAAAACAGGTATTCCTGCATTGGGTGCATTATTACTTATTTTACCCTGAAAACTGCCAATCGAGTAAAAAAAGAAAACAAACTGAAGTCTCAAATTTGCACGGGCAGCAAGTCCAGTCCAGGTTTTTTGTTTACATTCTGACACTTGTAGTTGTGATTTTACATTGGGAGCCACAAGACTACAATTCCCAGGATGCAAATGAGAATCCCAAGTCTCAATGAGCTACTTACCAATGGAGCTGTGAAATGTAAGGCCTTTGTAGTCTTAACTTAACGCTTACTAAAGATCGTGCCTCAATTTGGTTAGTCTGCAGTTGTCGAAAGTACGTGAATACTTTAAATACGTTGTTTGTGTGCCTTGTCACGAATAGAGAATGTTAGTGATAGAGGCGGTGCTTGCCAGATGAGTAATTATACACTTTTATGCCTGACCAATGCACCGTTCATTTGTGTTCCCTCGGGTGGTTTCCACGTGGTTGCTTTGAATTGCTCTATTAAGCAAGCACTTGTTTTGTATACTTCTCATTAAGTACATTAGCTTCCGGGCGCCTTCGTTTTCTAGCATGAAAACAGCATGTTTTACAGCCTGTCGGGCTTCATTCTGTTCTCGGCTTTTGATAGGAATGCTGATAAAGGCATGTTTGCGATACTGTTTTTCTTTCTCGGAGAGAGAAGGGTGGCTGGATCTGGGTAAAACTGGCCAGCTCTGGACCGAGTGCAAGGCTGAAAGAACATGAATCACTTTTCATGCACCTGTGCTCAGCCAGTGGTTAGCGCCGTAGATTGGCTGCCCTGGGCTGAAAAGAAAGAACGAAACCAATTATTTACAACGAGGAATATTTTGTTTATAAACTGGTCCACGTTGCTGGAAGAAGCTTGTGCTATCTATGCACCTCCTAGCCATGGGCACCCACTGTTTTTAACTACATTTAATATAATTTCAGGTGTTTTTCAAGACGTTTGCAGGATGCAAATTGGCGTCAGCAACATGTCAAAATCAATAGAAAGGCACTGAAAGCATATCTCTCAATGTATCCCAGGACAGGTCAACATAGTTAGCCCAGTGCGTGTGGGTTCTGTGATTGTCTCATTTGTAGTCTAGTTTTCCATTAATAAAACAACACGTCCCAAATCCTAAGAAAATAGAGAACAACGGAACTAGTCGCAGCAGTCAGGGAACAGTTTGAGGACCCTGACTGGTGAAAATAATATATTTTCTCATAATTCTAAGCGCCGGCAAGCACCGAGAGTCTACACGTCAGACCTGTTTTTTTTCTGGCAGAAGCACGTTGCATTCTGAAAGGTGTACTTTACCCTCTTCTATTGAAAATATGTCTGACTTGTCTCATTCTGCAAAGTGCTATGGGATAAAATGACCCGACAAACTGACGTTGCCTCGCATGACGTGCATGTGTCTATACAAAATCAAAAGACCGTTGCAAGTAGGTCAATATTAGTTATACTTCGAAAACCAGATGGCATACCTGAAACTGCCCCTGCCAGGATTCAATCATAAAATGTGGGTCTCCCAAGTACGGGATATCAGACACGTTTGGGCTTTCAGTGCGTTTGGTGCCAACAGACCGTACACTGAGTGCATTGCAGTTGGGAATGTTCAAAGCCAACTGAAAAATAAATGGTTATGGTTACCTATCTTTGGATGCAGGAACCTCCTCTGAGCTACACAGAAACCTACCACAACCATTTATTTTCAATGTCTACACTTCCTAATGTTTCTATCGCTAGGTATCAAACCTCCCTCACCCTGATTGGTTGACCAGGACAAGGTATTGAACATAACTGTTGCACCTTGCAGGGTCACTTCTGTATGTCTTTGCCTTTTGTAGCTAAACCCTTTGTTTTGGCAATAGGATTTTGCACACGTTTCCACTGCTAAGTGCGTGTGCTCTCTCCCTATGTTCAGACCCAGCCATATGCAAATCAGTCTTGACCCTGCTCCCGCTGGGAACTGCCCAGTTCGAACTGCCAGGCCAGGTCCTCCCTGGGCTGGAAGCAAGCTTCCTGGGACTTGTTTTGAGGTATCATCAGCCAGGCTAACTTGAATCCAGTGGCATGGTGAGCATGGGACCCGTGTCTGGGCATACTCATCCAACTCAGAGTGACAAATGCAAAAAGAAAAATTGATGGATGGGATGCTGAAAAATGTCACACATTCACCCCCAGTACCCAAGTTCACTGGGAGATGTGACATTCATGAATCCCAGTTTGTTTTTATTACCCAGAGTGCTGGCATACATCTACATTATAAGAGTTTCTTGGTTTGCTAAGTAGGGCAGTGAAAGGGTGAAAGAACAGCCAGTGCCATAGTGAAGGGGGTGGTTGGGAGGGTGGCCTCCCTCAAGCTCTAAGCTGTCGTCTTGGAGTGGCAATCGCCAGCACCCCCGGGCGGTCTAAGGTCTAGCTATGCCACTGACAACAGCTCAACACATTTTAGCAATGGATTTCTTGGTCAGCACTGCTTGCACCTCAAAGATAAAGTAGATCATGTGAGGGGTGTGCCAGAAGACTATGATGTGATTGAGGTGCAATGAATTCAGCCACTTCAATTGACTATGGTGTTGGCTGGTGAGACGGGCTTACCTAAATAAACATGCCTGGGCTGCAAAAGGTGCTGTGTTACTGCAGAATAAAAAGCGGCAGTGGAGCGTCTCATCGGATCAGGGTAGGAATGCCAAAGAAAACATGCAGAGAAGGAAGTGAATCGGATGTTGTGATCCTATGACCTGTGGCCACGTGGCAGCAGTCTTTTTCGTGATGAGACCTTTCACATCACCTATTGTAAATGAACCAGAATCCTACTTTAAGGCTTCACTACAAGCTAGGACTACAGAACCTAATTATATTTTAATACACACATACATAACTGTCTACCTCTAGTGTTTGCACCTTGGAGAATCAGATTGAACCAATTGTTAAATGAGATCTGAAGCTAACAAGCTTGAATGTCTTTCTCAGACTTCCATTCATCTGACGTTGGTAAAGTGAGTGATATTAACATGGGTAATCGTAGCTCCCCTCTTTTACAGTGCCTAGAAACAACTGAAGTGTAGCTTGAATTACTATGTAAAACAAGTTAATATCTTTAGTTGACTGATAACCATTGGTCAGTTATCCTCAAAAACGGATATAGAACCGATTACCTCAACACCTTGAAAGATCACTATGCTGCCACGCGGACTATAAAACGCATGATTCCTCATTGCCAGAAAGTAGCAAAGACCGGTCCCCAAATTTATCAGGCAACCTCCTTTAAAACCTGCCGCATTTTGCTGCGATTGTCATGGACAACGTCCAACACAAAATGCTCCTTAATACATGCTAAAAGCCTTTCATCTTTGCCCAAAAGCAGCGACACCATGTTTTTGGTAGATGCATCTGATCTGTATGGCCCCCTCACCGGCAGCCCTTGGATTCCCATGGACTGTTGTTGAAGTTCTCAATCTCAAAAAAACCTGTTAGCAAAGTTATTCTTTCAGCTAGCTTCCCGTGACAGCACATGTTCTTGTTTGCTTGGATGTCTCATCCATTCTTATTATTATAGTTAACTTGCACTTATACAGCTCACAAGCCGCTAATACTAAAGCCTTGAAGCGCCTTTCAGGACTCCGAGGTGTGATGCTCCAAACTTCCATTGCAGACCTGTGTCTGTGGAGTAGTGCGGCCAGTATGGGGAGTATGGCAGCATTCATGAGTTGTGAGTTTTTTGGTGGGAGTGACTGGGTGACTAAACCAAGGGCCCAATGTGCTAAGGCATTTTACAGTTACAAACCCTGGAATTTTCAAAATCAAAGGGGTTCTGACTATAACATGAATTTATTTGACTTAGGAATACCCTTTCTGAATGACTAACAGGGATTTTTGACTCATTGCAAAGCACATTTGAAAAGTTGTATGACAATAGTAAATCGCAGTAAAATGCATCAGTGATTTATGACTGTCATTGTATCGCAAAGCATTAAAACGTTACCAGTTAGTCGAAGGAGGCGGTAACAGATTGCAAAGAAGCTGTACCGATTAAACAGCTTCGGACGGCCTGAGCAGAGCAGGCGGCGGCGGTCCAGAGAATCACCTCATGCTCCACCAGGTCTGCCCAAATGTGAAACATTTGTTTAAAATCGGCACGGGTTCATCTTTCATAAAAGCCTTCTCGTTCGCGGATGCAAACACAGGGGTGGTGGTCTGCTACTCTTTGCAGGCAGCCATCCCAGTGTCAGGCGAAAATAATTGCTACTCTTTAGACAGGTTGTCCTGTAATGAACTTCACCTGGAGTTTTATTGACACAACTTAATATCACATACCACAGTAATCGGTGAACAATTGGCACCCAATATTTGAGACCTCTATGTTGGAACAGCCGGCCGCAAACTGCTTAGGTACTTGCTTGTTTGGAAGGGGTTCCCATTGCAAGGGACACATATGTGCACGTTATGTGACTGACCATAAACGCTGCTGGATTCATTAATAGACAGATCATTATATGACCGAACTGTGTTGGGCCTATGTCAAGATTTGTGTCTTTACCTACACTATTGTAAAGTGGTGTGTGGCAGGTGTTAGTGGGCAGTGCTGTTCTGTGTTTAAGGTGACACCCAAATGTATGGGTAGCTGCTATTCACTCGGATCAGAGTAGCAACTTACAATGATAGAACCACCTCCCTACTCCCCCTTTTCAAAAGGGCTATAAGGCATCACTGCTGATTTCTTCTGCCAGAAAAATTACATTTTTCTTGTATAAAAATAGGTGCATTGATATTGTAATATTATAATTGAAAATCCAGAAAAATTAACATTACTCACGCTTGAAAGGCAAAATCTTCCCATGTCCGGGAATCGTGATGCTTACGGTGATAATCTGGACAAATTCTTCTCATTGCAGCCAAAAATTTCAAAACGAAAAAATAAAGCTTTCAGCAAGGTTGGTGTCAAAGGGCAAGTCAACGAAACGCACATACTGTGACATCATCCTCCAGGCGCATAATTGTCATGCCCATCCTCACGGTGCTGGCTTCTTTCAGGGCGGTCGCCTGGCATGTCTAACCTGGTCACAAGTAGAACCCACCATGCACGTCACTGAGGAACCGTGTTGCTCTGGGATGGGAGGAAGAGTTCTTTCTGTGTTTATCAAAGTCCTGGCGAAAGAATATCTGTGATCGCTTTTTCCGGGATCGTATTGCAAAGCTTCACACCCCACATTCAGTCTACTGATTTTCTATTCAAAATGTTCTCTGCCCTAAAGCTATAGAGAGCATTCCAGAGTTGTGTACGGTTCGTGTGCAAACCAAATATTTTTGCAAAAAAAAGGACCGGTTTGACAAGAAAACATAATGTTAGAAAGACTGCTACGGATTCGAAAGGTCACAGCTTGTCTTTGACACTCCAGGGCAGAGGTTTGGTCTCTTCAATGTTCTTATGCATAACACGGGGTCCTAACTTACAATGGTGAGTTAGTTAAACCTGGTGTTTATTCTTACTTGTTTGAGTAACTTTTCTAATTTTGGCTATACACCATTTACAAGTGTAAAGTTACAAGCAAGTGTAGGTGTACATACCTCCATACCTGGAAACAAGGGGTGGAGCCACATTTATGAGTATCAATTACTTCTGTCAAAAAGGAGCATTGGTAAGTCCAGCATCACACATAGCCAACCACTGATACTGCAACAACCTCCCATGAAAAATATTGGAGGTAGGGACTTGGAATAAAACTTCCAGGAAAGAATGCTAAATTAAATGATTTAGAATAATAAAAAAAGTAAATAAATATAACTTTCTATTGAAATATTATCTAAAAATAAAATATGTATTATGTTATTCAAATATATTTAAGTACACGTTTTTAAATTTTAAAATTAATGTAACATTAAGTTCTATCAAAAAATACTTAAATTAGTTTAGTTCATTTTATGCATCACTTGTAATAATTATTAATACATGATAAAACATATTTGTCTACTTTAGATGAGATTTATTTTTTTAGAAATCTTTAAAAATAATTGTAGTTCATGATATTTATAATAATGAAATATTTAATTCAAAATAAAGATAATAGTACGGTAGCATTTTGTTTTATTTTGTTCTACATTTAAAGTAAATATATAAACCATTTTATATTAATATTTAATTGAAAAATATTTTTACTTATTATTTCTAACTTTAATAACTTTTTAAACTTTCCTATACATGGAGATTACGGCCATCGGGACGGAGCTATCAGTGTGGTAAAGTATGGGGGAAGGTAAAGTTTTTTGGCTATTGTACCATACGGATATTCTTTGCCACTGGAGAGGAGATCTCCCTATGGTAAAGTACTGGGTGAAGAAAAGTTGAGTAAAGTAAAGTGGTCTGGGTGGATAATGTTGTACTCTGGCCTTAACGACTGAAAATATTGAAATTCCTGATCTCTGTTAAATTTTCTGCTATGCCTACATTAGAGCATTCTTGCTCTTCTTCATTGCGAGCACATGATGGTAAATATGTCATTCTCTACACAAATTATAAAACAAAGATGTCAGAAAACAGTATAGTGTGGCAATTGCAGAAAACAAGCTATGTATATATGTGGCAGTTGCATAGCACACATCTTGCCAAAATGCAGCAAGGTGCTGTACATAGTCAAAGGCAAAGATCCAATCTACAAAGGACTCAAAGGGTGGCTGTATTCTGAGAGTGGAAGTCGAATGGCACTGTTTGGTGATGATGTATTATTTAAAGAGGAATGCCTTCCTCTCTTAACTAAATTGGAGCAAGTCTTGAGGTTTCCTGATGGATATAGGAATGTTGTTCAAAGATCCTGAGTGCATGGAAGGCGAATGCCTGTTATTGTTTTTTTTTTTCTTTTTTGCACTTTGCCTCCAGTCTAATGATTCCTTGGCTGTGTGCATGTGCCAAGAGCATGTCAGCCAGAAAGGCCATGGTTTAGCAGTGATGTTTTTTTAGTGGAAAGTTCTACTTTTGATGATGATGCAGGTCATCATGTAGAGCCAATGGAGTTACATCACTTAGAGATGATGTTAGCTGCTCACAATTTTTGATGACCTTACTTACGATGCTGAAAGAATAAGTAGAAAATGATGCTCCCAAAACAAAAATAATACTTAAGAACAATTAAAAAAAAACATGGTACCTGAATTTCACCAAGGGTTACTTTGCATTTGACACTGTGGGCAGGTCTACATGGACTTCACCACTGGAAATGCAATATTTGCTCAACATTCCCGCATTACATAAGCTGCACCGCGTCTGTACAGTTTTTCACTAAAGGGTGCACATTAGTGCAAATTTCAAAAGGCAATGGTGCATTCTATATACCTTGGCCTCTGTGTTGTACAAAATATTACCCTGTCTGTAAAATACACTTGTTATACAGTTCTAGGATAATAGAACATCTTTATTGCCCACAACATTTGACATATGTATTTGTGGGAAGCAGTGCAAGGTCATATAAAACAATTTATGGTATCTTCAAACTAAAAAAACTCTCTTGTACATTGTTTGTCAGATGTAACCTCCAGTTTGTGACTGCACGTGTTTGATGAGAAATGTACATAGAGTGTGAGATAGATTCTGGTGCCTTGTTATCTCGGCATGAATGTCACTATGCTGTGAGAGTTTCATCAGACATCGCAGGAATTTCAATATTCAGAGCCAAAGATGAACAAAGGTTTCTGTGCAATACATCGCTGCTTAGCAGGGCCTTCCTGGCTTCGGAATTTAACAGTGAGATGGGTAACCACGAGGGCAGTGTTGACACTGGTAATACATTTCCCGGTGCACCTGATTACCTTGAGGTTTTACAGTCTGCTAATTGCAAAATGTATTGCTGTTTGCCAAAACAATGACAAAAGTGTACTAGTAATCCCCACGAGTAAATATTGATTGGCGAATTAGAGGGTGCTAGTTCACAGAGTGCAGCCAACTGTTGATTTTCTGGCGAGCCCTGGTTGGGATTCGAGACACATGCACACTTTGTTATGCTAGCAATAGCCTGCTTCTAAACGTTGCATAGTTTGGCAGATTTCTTTACTCGAATCGGCTGGTATTGTGAATTACCCAGGATTGCACGTCTGAGGTGACAGATGTGATTCCAAGAAAAATATAGCTATAAATTTAAAGGAACACTATGATATGATATTTATGCCAAATGGATAACATATGATTTAGTGTGAAAATATTTACACAGCAAAAGTGGTCACTCAGACGCACACCATTCAATTATGTAAATCAAAAAGTGTAGACAAAATCTGAAAACATGAATATTACAAATGGAGAACAAGGGAGGTTCAACTGCAGTCGCCTCTGCTGTAAAACCAAATAATAATAAAAAAGAAACTCTTCGTTCATGTTGCAAGGGCACCATGTGCACATTCAATTGCATAAATCAGTCGAAGCTACTTTGAGGCTCTAAAAGGATCAGTGATTGGGGGGCGGATAAATGATCTGTTTTTTTTGTCGCAAACGCTGCGATTCGCAAAAAAGCAGCGTTTGCGACAAAAAAATCGGCATATGGCCGGGATGCCTGTCACCCCCTCCCAACACAATCCCCAAGGATGGGAAGACGGACACAGTTCTTGAACTTTTGGAAGGCGGGAGGGAGTTACCCTCCCGGCCGTATTTATTAAAATATGAAACAAAATTAAAACATTAAAATAACAGTTTCATATCATGTACAATTTTTCATTTATACATTACGATGTTTATTGGCTAACCTTAACAAATCTCTAATACAAAGGTTCTCCTAGCCGAGTCTAAACATCCTGCAAATGCATACTCTCTAAATAAAAATTGTACATCCTAACATTACGGACCAACGGCAAGGTCGTAACCGGTGTCAGATCCCTAATACCAGAACTCCCCCCTCACTTGTGAGGGGCGGGCGCACAGAGGACTGTACCTCTGTGCCAACTTCCAATTTCCCTTGTCTTAGCGGGGGCCCCTTATTTAACTCGACGCCATCTTAGTGGTCGTCCGAGGACTCGTGTGAGGTGTCTAGAAGGTAGCGTAGACCCCCCTCCCACCCCACACTGCTTACCACATCCGCCGTCGCGGATGTCCTGGCCCCGGGAAATTCGTAGGAGGGGCCCGTAGCCGCCTCCTCCCCTGGGAGGGGCCTATGACCGCCTTCCCTTTAGGCGACCCCATACTTAGAGGGTGCCGCCTCCCCATGTGAGGGGCCAATGGCCGCCTCCCCCCGGGCGCTCCCATCCATAATGGGTGGCGCCCCACCTCTAGGGATCTTCAAATTACTGCTCACCGATCATGACCTTACCGCCACAGGCCGGATAGTTGACCGGCTATCCGGACCCCCCACAACTCCTACTAAAGGTCATGGATTCACAAACCCCTTAACCATGCTATGAAGTCTCCTATGAGTAAGACATTCCCCTCCCGGGACAAATGGACCCCATCTTCGAGATACATGTGGTCCCCCCGAATACATCCATGTGGAATACAATGCAACTGTCCTGAGCGAAACAACCTACTAAGTTTGTTATTGACTTTCTTTACTGAATGATTCAAAGCTGTCACAGAGAGGGCCCCCCGCCACACGTTCCTGGGAATCATGTGTGACCATGCTATCGTGCACCCTGGACCCCTTCTCGCCAACCAGCTAACAGTGGATAGCATTCGCTCGAGTAGTACTCGTCGACCAATGGTCACCAAATCATTGCCCCCCAGGTGCACTATGATTACAGACGGCGGTGGCCTTGTCCGCCCTAACAGTCCCTCAATAAAACATTGAAATTGGTCAATACAGAGCCCGCCCCTTCCGTGGAAGGTCACCCTGTACCCGTATTCCCCAGCCACGTGAATCATGTCACCTGCTTTGAATACGTCCCCGGCACGCCTCACGTATGAGTGGCCAACGACCCACACCACTCTTCCCTCAGCCGGTGATCTTTGACCGCTGGTCCCCAGGTGTCGGGTCAACTGCACAGTCCGCCCCGCAAAGCCTGCTCGCGAAACTGTAAACCAAACAGAAAACAAGAAGCGTGAGTGCATGACATTGGCTTCACAACATGTGCAACCGCACATACCTTTTATAACAGTTCGAGGACCAACGTCCTAATTGTTTCACTTTTTCAACACTCAGACCCCTGGCTGTAGCCTCTGTAGCAGCCCCTATCCGGAAGGAATGGGTCCCAAAATCGCTCGGGTCCAAGCCCGCTGCCGCGATTGCCATTGTAAGCACCCGCTGAAACTGAAACCTAGTCAGTGGGGTGGCGTCAGTGTGTCTCAGCAAGCTTCCCCCCCACGATACTGCCCTTTGCGCTAAATATTCCTCCACGCATTTCACTGGGCACATGGGGGACCCTTGAATGCGCTGGACAACAATCCTGTCCCCGATAGCTCCCTGATCGGTTTTGGACCTGGCTATTGTGACTACCATTGAATCACCCTTGATCAGAATGTGTTCTCGACACAGACCTCCCCCCGTATCCTGCTTATTCTTCGCTACCAGCTCGCTTACCCGCATAGCCCCATGGAATGCTAATGCAAAAGCGGCCCGGAACAGCACTGTCTCTGATTGGGATGAACATGTCGCAGGGAGTACGGACATTAACAGGGACAACCTTTCTAGCCCAATTGGGCGCCTCTCGTCCATTCTACGACCCTCGAGGCGTTGTCACCCACGCAGTGCCTTCTTTACTAAAAAGGACGATGTGGGGTCCTTGATGCCATGCGCCTGCGCCATGAAGGCAATGGCGGCCCGGTGCCTATTGGCTGTTGCCGCTGATCGGCCTGCCTGGTGGAGTGACACTAGAAACTTCAGGACATATTCTTCCTGCCCCCAATGATCCCCCCTAGCTGGACCCAAAAATGACCAATAGGAACGGAACGCTCTTTCGTATGCCTTCCTTGTCCTGGGTGCTAGACTTGCTCCCACGAGGTCCTGTAATCCGGGGCACCGAGTAACCAGAGAGCTTCGGGAAATGGTGCCGCCACCAAGTCCGCGGAAGGTAGATAACCCCTGAAGGCCTGCATGTGGGAACGAGAGAGTGCATCAGCCGCCTGGTTCAGTACACCCGGCACGTGCCTTGCCCTAAACTGGACGTTTAGTCTCATACACAGTAGAACAATTTCCTTCAGTAATCTCAAAATCCACTTGCAGCGTGCTGCCTGATTATTGATACATTCAACCACGGTCATGTTGTCGGACCAAAACACCACTGTGCGATCACGAAACCCATCTGGCCATGTCTTCAAGGCCACAAAAATGGGGACCAGCTCAAGAAACCCAATGTTACCTGTGAGCCCACTGTCGTGCCACCACGTCGGCCATGTTCGTGCCGACCATCGATTACCGAAGATGGCGCCAAATCCCACACTCCCCGCCGAGTCGGTCCATAAACCCAGCTCCTCGGAGGAAGCTGGTGGTTTGTTCCACACGACGCGACCGTTGAAATCCGCCAGAAATGCCAACCATATGCGCATATCCTGGTGAACCTCTGCAGACAGTCTTGTGCGGTGATGCCCTTCCTTGAGACCGACCATGGCTTGTGCAATAGAGCGGGAAAAGGGGCGAGCCATAGGTATCACTCTAAGGGCAAAGTTAAGCTGGCCCACTGCTTGTTGCAACTGATGGAGAGTCACTTTTTCTTTGCTGATGCACAATTCTAGAGAGGCCCTAAATTTCATTACTTTTTCCCTGGGCAAATGGAGGCATCCCTCCACAGAATCGAGCTCAATTCCAAGAAACTCGAGTGAAGTAGATGGCCCCACTGTCTTCCCTGGTGCCAATGGCACGCCGAATCGTTTCATGAGATTGCAAAATTCCAGTAAAGCCTGTGCACATTCCGTGTTACCGGCTGTCCCCAAGAACAAAAAATCATCAAGGTAATGCATAACCTGTGTATAGCCCGTAGCTCTGGTGAACGCCCATTGCAAAAAACAACTGAATTTCTCAAAATAAGCACAAGAGATGGAGCAACCCATTGGCATACATTTATCCATGTAGTAGCGTCCTTGAAACACAAAACCTAGCAGACGCTGATCCTGAGGGTGTACCGGGAGCAACCGGAACGCTGATTCAATATCCGATTTGGCCATCAGCGCTCCGGGCCCCAGGCGATTTAACATGGCGACGGCCTCATCGAAGGATGCGTACCGCACCGAACAAACTCCTGGGTCAATCGCATCATTCACCGAAAGACCCCTTGGAGCCGACAAGTTATGAATTAACCTAAACTCACCTGGGTCCTTCTTGGGGACTACTCCCAACGGTGAACAAATGAAGTTAGTGACTGGCGGTTGCCCATATGGGCCAGCAACCCGGCCACGGGCAACCTCCTTTGCAATCTTAGCTTGCACCACCGCCGTATTTTGCTGAACCGATAGTTGGTTTTTACACTTCGATTGCCCCCGAAAATCCCCTGCCGGGATGTGGAAACCATACGAGAAACCGTCTCGCAACACCCCAGTGGAGACATGATCAGGGTATTCATTCAGCCAAGGGATCATTGCCATGATGTCTACGGGGGTAGGTAGTGGTGCCCCTTGGTCGACATTAGACCTGTTTGGCCCCTCCTCTATCCCCTGTATCACCATTCTTGGCTCTGCACGAACTCTCAGGGTGTGAAGATTGTCCGCACCCCGCACACTCATGCCTGAACTTACATGTCCCCTGTGGCCTCGTGCATTTTCCTCTGTTGAAGCTCCAACAGACCCCTTTTCTACCCAAATTCCCACTATTCCTTGGTTGTTGATCACTATTGGTGCCCGCTCGAAAGGGCGCCGCTGAATAATGGCGGGCGGGCTCCGCCCCATTCCCGCCAAGCGAAGACGACTTCGTCGTGCCCGGCATGAGCTGCTTCTGCCAAGAGATGGAGTCGAAACAATCCCACGTCAGAGATGAGTCGTGCTCCTTGGCCTTACGAAACTTACTATCATAACCCAACCATTGATTGCCTTCATATGTTTCATAGAAATCCATTATACGTGTCTGGTACCAGGCCAATTCAGTCAACACCTCGGGCTTACGTTCCCCCATGATCGCAGTGAACATTGCAAATGCCCTGGCCCAATTAGAGATCGTCTCATCCACCCTGAATCCCGCCATTTTTGCACGCCATACGCTCGGGTGCAACAAATCCTTCTGACCTTTAACATGCTCTATCTCGTGGTGGTCAGTCAAGAGAGAAAACATATTCACATATTTATCAGCCCAAATCATTTCTTTCGTGGCCAGCGGGATATGTTGGACCACCCTTTCCCTTCTCGAGGGTAACGATCCCTCCCTTGCCATTGGCAACGGCTGCTTGCCCGAATCGGTAGCTGGTCCTGCTGTTGTTCCAACGCCAGACGCCGGTCGTTCCGAGGGAACCTGAGGGGAAACAAGAGGGAGATTCGCCTTCGCAGCATCTCTCGATTGCCGCAACTGCTTCATTAGTAACCTGGCCTCTTCGGCTGTGTCTCCTGGCGCCGTAGCACCCTCTGTATTTTTTCCGAGCCATGCGGCCAACTGGGCGGCCAACTCCGGAGGCATATCCCCCTCATTATTGGGCGTAACTACAACGGGGATCGGTTGTCCCGCGTCCGGGATCGGAACGGGGGCCTCCACTGGACTAACCGGGCTTGGCGGGGGTGACCTGGGAACTGGGGCCTCCCCCCCTGCCGCCCTATTCCTGGCCCTTTTACCTCTCCCTGCGGGGACTACTCCCGGCAATGCTGGTCCGACGACCTTCTTCGGTCTGCCCGCACCGTTCATTGCCGCCATTTGTTTCTTCATGTTCACCATATCTTTCACCAGCATGCGAGCATCTGTTCCGTCCCTGCCTTCTTTCCGCCCTTCTTGCCCGGCATCGTTGTTCGGATACTCGACCTTTGCTGCTTTAGCTGCTCAACGAGGTCCTGGATCCAGAAGTTCGAAGGGAAGAGAAGGCTCCTGGAAGAGAAACACAAAGATTACAAGTTCTCAAAATTGGCTCCTTGTACCGTCGAGGGCTCACGTGCAACGAGGAGGTGCAGCTTCCAAGCACAGGAACAAGAGGATGCATCTTTGGATTGTTGCTCCTTTTATTCTTCTTCGGGAGGGCGGGTACCCTTCTCCGGTCTGCCTACAGGGCGTGGCCAACGGTGTAGGTGTCTAGGACAACCCCTCTTGGGCGGGAAAAAGGCACGCCCCGGCTACGCCGCTTCGGGCATACCAGCCGAGACACGCCTCCCGCCCAAAATGGTTTCCCGGGGGGATCCGGGCCCCCTACCATACGTTCGGGGGGACCGAGTGGTCGCCCCTTTCCAAATGCTTTGTATGAAGAAAATCGCATCACAAAATTAAGGAATCGCAAAATTTGCGATTCCTTAATGCTTCGCAAGCATTTAAGGAATCGCAAAAAGCGATTCCTTAATTGCTATGTAAGAAGCAATCAAGTTTTGCAATTTCACACTAAGAAATCGCAAATTACCACCAACTTTTAGTTGGTGGTAATTTGCGATTTCTTTTACAAATGCACTTTTTGGCATTTGTAAAGGTGCCGTGTGGTGCTCATACATGCCCTTAAGGCATGTATGTGCGCCATATGCGCACACATGTAAATTTCAGGGGTGCAGCAGGGTGTCCTTAAGACACCCACGCACCCTTGAAATTATTCTCAATTTGCGATTAGCAAATTGCGAATCGCAAATCGAGAATAACTTCCCATTCCTTCCTATAGGCGTCCAGGCCCATAGAAATGAATGGGAAAGTATTCCTTAATTGCAATTCACAATTTGCAAATCGCAATTAAGGAATATTAAGAAATCGCAAAAAAAATTGCGATTTTCTACATACATCCCATTTTGCAATTCTCAAATAGCGATTCTCCAAAAATTGCTATTTGAGAATCGCAAACATGGATGTTGATACATCTGCCCCTTAATCTCTTTCACACAGGTCCTCTTTACTATTTTCCCTTGAACCCCACCCACTGGGTGAGTTAATAAGCATTAAAAATGTAATAGGTCTTGCCTTTTACGAGGTTGAAGCCATTTGCTTTGCTGTACAATACCATTAGCAAAACCAATGGCTTTACTAAATCAAAGGTTAGACTATTGCATTTTCAATGCTTGTTTGCAATGTTATGTGAAAATGTAACTTACAAATGCACTATTTTAGCCCATTTTTTTAACGTTTGTCAAGCAGGAGAACCCCTTTCAACCACCGAGACAAGATTGAGCTTACTTTGTTTTCTCACCTACCAGAACTACTGGCAAATACCCTACCAATTTAAGAGTTCGCCATATGCGCACACATGTAAATTGCAGGGGTGCAGCAGGGTGTCCTTAAGACACCCATGCACCCTTGAAATTATTCTCAATTTGCGATTAGCAAATTGCGAATCGCAAATCGAGAATAACTTCCCATTCCTTCCTATAGGCCTCCTGGCCCATATAAATGAATGGGAAAGTATTCCTTAATTGCAATTCACAATTTGCAAATCGCAATTAAGAAATATTAAGAAATCACTAAAAAAATTGTGATTTTCTACATACATCCCATTTTGCAATTCTCAAATAGCGATTCTCCAAAAATTGCTATTTGAGAATTGCAAACATGGATGTTGATACATCTGCCCCTTAATCTCTTTCACACAGGTCCTCTTTACTATTTTCCCTTGAACCCCACCCACTGGGTGAGTTAACAAGCATTAAAAATGCAATAGGTCTCGCCTTTTATGAGGTTGAAGCCATTTGCTTTGCTGTACAATACCATTAGCAAAACAAATGGCTTTACTAAATCAAAGGTTAGACTATTGCATTTTCAATGCTTGTTTGCAATGTTATGTGAAAATGTTACTTACATAGGCACTATTTTAGCCCATTTTTTTAACGTTTGTCAAGCAGGAGAACCCCTTTCAACCACCGAGACAAGATCGGGCTTACTTTGTTTTCTCACCTACCAGAACTACTGGCAAATACCCTACCAATTTAAGAGTTCGCCATATGCGCACACAAGTAAATTGCAGGGGTGCAGCAGGGTGTCCTTAAGACACCCATGCACCCTTGAAATTATTCTCAATTTGCGATTAGCAAATTGCGAATCGCAAATCGAGAATAACTTCCCATTCCTTCCTATAGGCCTCCTGGCCCATATAAATGAATGGGAAAGTATTCCTTAATTGCAATTCGCAATTTGCAAATCGCAATTAAGAAATATTAAGAAATCACTAAAAAAATTGTGATTTTCTACATACATCCCATTTTGCAATTCTCAAATAGCGATTCTCCAAAAATTGCTATTTGAGAATTGCAAACATGGATGTTGATACATCTGCCCCTTAATCTCTTTCACACAGGTCCTCTTTACTATTTTCCCTTGAACCCCACCCACTGGGTGAGTTAACAAGCATTAAAAATGCAATAGGTCTCGCCTTTTATGAGGTTGAAGCCATTTGCTTTGCTGTACAATACCATTAGCAAAACAAATGGCTTTACTAAATCAAAGGTTAGACTATTGCATTTTCAATGCTTGTTTGCAATGTTATGTGAAAATGTAACTTACATAGGCACTATTTTAGCCCATTTTTTTAACGTTTGTCAAGCAGGAGAACCCCTTTCAACCACCGAGACAAGATCGGGCTTACTTTGTTTTCTCACCTACCAGAACTACTGGCAAATACCCTACCAATTTAAGAGTTCGCCAGCCCCCACTTAAAGTACACGCAAGATTCACAAGATGATTTGGAAACGGATACTCTTTAAAGACCCAACATTAGGAAAGGTAAAAGCAAGATTCGTCAGTATGAAATATGAATGTGTCATGTTTATTCAGTACACTGCAAACCCAAGAGGTCAGTTGTATGGAAAGCAGCTGCACACTAACACTGCTGAATGAGCTGCAGAGAATATCCCTTAAGTTTTCGAAAAGACGGTAAGGAAAACACTGGAATTTGGTAAAATTCAAGGATTTCACTAGAATGAACTGATAGCGAGGGAATCCATCTTTTCCACTTTCAAATCTAAATCTCAGGCACTGGATCCCCCAGACTACCCAGTTCCGGAAAGCTCCTGGTGCACTAAAAATTCACGAACAAATTAGTACCAATGCAGCATGGTGTAACAACATAAAGATGGAGAACAAGTTCTTGCAGATCTGAGCTACCTATAGGAATGGCTGGCAGAACCAAGTGCTAAGCTATGTGGAACCGTGACGGACAAGCAAAAACAAACATACCATTTGAAAAGATTAAAATTAAACTTGTTGCGGGAGGTGCGGTGGTACTTTACATGCATTAAGGACAAATTATTAAGATTGTATTTTCAAGCCACGTCATGCCAAGTTGCACTTAAGAGCAAAGTAATGGGTTCAGAGCAATGTAAGGAGAGGAGTTAAGCTAACAAACCAGCAGTCGACCCATAACCGGGCGAAAGAAATTAATCGCTTGTGGGCAAAAGCAGGACCATCCTTTAGGGCTCTCCGGAAGAGCAGTTTAGGTGCACTATAGGATTTTTGTGAGAGAAGATTCCCAGGTAAAATCACAAAGGGAGCTTCCTGGGGGATCAAACAAAATGCACTCTACACGCCGTGATGTATCAAACAATGTTTATTTGAATGAGAAGCAGAAATTCAGCCGAGCGCTGTACGTCTGTCTGATAACACTCACCCCGGACCCGAAGAGTCGTGTTTATTTAAAGTCGCAAACCCACGTGCATAGGTTGGACTGTGACAATGCAATGCTGACTCCAGCGCAGTGCTTGCATTGCAATGCTTGGGGCTGTTGCAGCAAAGGTGCAGTATCACACATTACATTGCTTACCTCGCAGGGGCATTTTGCTGTAAAGTACTTCACGCTTCTGTAAAGTTGCCATACCTCCAATGAAGACAGGGCCCTGTATGCAGTCAATCGCCGTATTTATTTAACTTCTTTTCTGCAGAGAGCGCCGAGCCCGTGCAACCGTGCTCCAGGGTTCGCGCCTTTTGCCTCGCTTGCTGCGCGCGCATCCTCTAAGATGGCCGCCGGCACGTCGCGTCGCGACGTGGAACCACTATAACGCCAACACTACATATCTCCCTTTTTTACCAAACAATGGAACATGTAACTCACAGTCCGCCGCTCATATCAAAGTCTTGAAACCTGGCTGGTTTCGTCACTGTTCTTCCCCTGCGGGTCAGTCTCGCCGGGGTGATCAGGGCTTCTCGTTCCGAAGTCTCTGCCCTGTTCCCCGTGTCGTTCATTGCAACTTGACTTTCCATCAACCCGTTTCCGTTCATCTCTCTCTCTGCTCCCGGTCTACTTCCATAGTCTTGCTCCCTGCTGACCTCTTCACTTCCCAAGTCCATCTCTCCATCGAATTGTTCATCTCTTGCCTCAGACTCCTCCACACTTTCTAAGTCCTGTCTACCTTGGTCCCACTGCTGCACCTTCTTGCATCTCGCCATGCGGTCCTGGGACCAAATGTTGCCATCACTCAACAGAGCTGCTCTGTCATACCCCTTCTTCACTTGCAGGGCCTTACTATACTTGCTGTCTCCTTTCTTTTGCATTGTCGCCAACTTGACTCGTACCCATTCTCCTTCTTCCAGTCCAGTGTCCTTCACGTTCCTCCGTCTGTTGCAGTGCTTTGCATAGACATCTTGTGCCTTGTCTAAGTTTGCTTGCACCACTGCTGGCGACCATTTGCTCATTATCCTTTTCTCCTTCCACACTCTGTTGTCCTTCGTGAAGGGATCTCGTCCTCTCAAGATTTGGAAGGGACTGTATCCAGTTCCAGTGGAGGTAATCCTATACGCCCATATCATTTGCCATATTTCCTTCTCCCAGTCCTTGTTGTTCGATATCGCTGCTTGCACAGATCCCATCACCACACAGTTAAACCGTTCTACCAGTCCGTTTCCCGCTAGGTGATAGATCGACGTGTGCTTGGAGAGGATACCATTCCTTTCCATGAAGTTAGTGTATTTATCTGAGGTGAACTGAGGACCATTGTCGCTCAAGATGGATTTAGGAATGCCCTCCCTCACGAACGTGTCACTTAAGAACTTTAGTATAGTTTCTGTGTCCATCACCTCTTCCACTTTCATCTCCGGCCATTTCGAGTATCTATCCACCAAGACACATACGTATTTCTGTACACCTTGTCCGTCCAAAATGGGGCCCAGTATGTCGATGGACAACTCCTCCCATGGGTTCAGGGGAGTATTGAACCTTCCTAGCGCTGGGCGCAATGGCTTGAGTGTCTTATCTGCCCCTTGGCACTGCGGGCAATCTCTGACGTGCCTTTCCGCTCTTAGGTTCATGCCTGGCCACCAATAGCCTTGTTTGGTTCTTAGCTTCATCTTGATTATTCTCAAATGTCCTTCATGGAGTAACGCCAGTAGTTTTGGGACTATGTCAACTGGGGGAATTACCTTGTCCCCTCTGTACGTGAACACTCCTTGGTCATCCACCGATAGTTCCTCACGGACTTCGTAGAACATTTTCAGATTCTCGCTGATGTGTTTCTTCTCTGGCCATCCTTGTACTATGCACCGTTTCACTTCCTGCATGGTAGGGTGCCGTTCATATGCTTCTTTCCACTCCTGGTTACTGAAGACCCTCTCTTGGTCATCTGTCAGTGCCACCATCTCTTCTCCTCCTGTTTGGCTTCCTTCTGCTCAGATAGTCCGCTACTTTGTTCCGGTTGCCGGGGATGTATTCCACATCATATCTAAATTCCAGTAGCTTTAATGTCATTTTCGAGATCCTGGGGGTGGCTCTCGAATGTCCGCTTGATGTTAGGACCTTCACTAGGGGCTTCTTTCCAGTCCTTGCAGTTCTTCCTGTACTGCATCTCTTACCGCCAGGGGCACATTCCTCACCTTGTGAGCCACCGGTATAGCGCCTTCCTTGAGGACAATTCTGTGTGCAAACTCCTCGAGCTTGCCCACCGTTCCTCCAAACACTTTGGGGTACTCTGCCTTCCACTTATCCAGGTTTGGCCACACCTCCGGCTTCGTGAGGAGGGTCTGTTCCTTGCCTCCCGGGTCCAGTTTGATGCCTAGATCGCCCTGGTCTAGCCATCCCAGTACCGATGGCCCCTTTTCAGAAATGTACAGCTTGCAGTTGGCTGATCGTCCTCTGAATTCAAATCTCAACGGCCGGAATCCCAACATAGGTATGCGGTCTCCATAGTACGTGACCGGCCGTATGTCCAGTCTCTCCAACCCTAAACCTAGATGTGGCTCGAATGTTTCTATCCATACCGTTCTCTGGACTAAGGTGTAGGGCGAACCAGAGTCGGCCACCATGCTTATCGGCACTCCCCCAATCGTCATGTCCAATACTGGTTTAGTTGATCTTTTGCCGTCTATGCTCAACACTAGGTCATATATGCAGAGCACGGTGTCTCCTTTCTCCTGGTCCTCTTCCTCCCCAATCTCCTGTTCTTGGTCGATGTATTTGACCACGTTTCTGGAGGATTTCCTGCGGCACACTTTCTCATAGTGCCCTACGATTCCGCAGTACATACATTTGGCGTGAAACGCCGGGCACTTCCTGTCGGGGGCTTCATGCACCCAACTTCCGCATCTGTAGCAAGATTTCTTACTGTTTCCTGCCTGTTTTCCTGGAGGCCCAGGGTTCCCTTGCCACCTGTTTGGTCCTTTCGGCATGGTTCCTTTGCTCCTCCCGTCTTTGCGGGGCTCCTCTTCCCCTATTCTGTTCACCATCGGACTTGGGCCTGTTTCTCTTTTTGCTGCTTCCGCACATCTCCGCGCCAATTCTGCTCTCTTGACCACTACCATTACTTCTTGCAACGTGGTGTCCCCACTGGCCCACAACTTGTCCTGCACAGCGGTGCTCGTGGTGTGCATCACAATCTGATCCTTGATAAATTCATCCTGGAATGTGCCATATCTACACGTTGATGCTAACTTTCTTAGTGCCGTCACGTACTCTTCCACTGACTCCCCTTGTTTTTGCTTCCGCTGCTGAAAGTTATATCTGTCTATCGAAACGCACACCGTTGGTTTATAATGTTCATTCAGGTCCTCAATTGCATGGGCGTACACGTCATCATCAGTACTGGCTCGTTGTTTGGGAGTCAGATTCTTGAAGATCCGGAGTCCCTCCGGGCCTAAATTATGCAACAATATTCGCCTCTTTCTAATGCTTGAGAATTTCTCTTCATTCTCGTCTTCTAACACCTCTATGAAGTTGTCGATATAGTCTCTCCAGTCTTCCCATTGCATGAGTGGTTCCCCTGGCTTGGGCAAGAATTGCACAGAGGCCGTCGCTGCTGCCGCTTGCGCACTCATCCTTTCGCGCTTGACCGTGGGTGAGGTCTTGCTGGGGCCTCTGGGGCTGCCTGGTGCTCTGTTTTCTTCCAGTTCCTCTGTTTTGGGTTGGGGGATCTCTGTGTCTGCCCCTCCGCTCTTCCCAGAGGTCGCCAGTGCTCCTGGGTTGGTTAGTGTTGGCTGGTAGTAGAGTGTGTTGTTTCCCCAGGTGGTTAGACAGATTGCCTTCTAGTGCTTGTGGGCTCTGCCGCGCTCTCTGCTGTCCACTTGCCTGTTAGCATACGATTACAGGTGGCCTGCTCCTGCGGTGCTTCCGGCTCGTGGATTCTGGCTGAGGCTTGTCTGTTTCGCAACTTCCGTTTTTTTTTTTTCCCAGTGCAGATCATCATCCCGACCTCGTCGCCATTGTAAAGTTGCTATACCTCCAATAAAGACAGGACGCTGTATGCAGTCATTCACCGTATTTATTTAACTTCTTTTCTACAGAGAGCGCCGAGCCCGTGCAACCGTGCTCCAGGGTTCGAGCCGTTTGCCTCGATTGCTGCGCGCGCATCCTCTAAGATGGCCGCCGGCACGTCGCGTCGCGACGCGACGTGAAACCACTATAATGCCAACACTACAACTTCGTCAGGGGTAGTAAGCGCTACATAAATCCAATTACATTTACATACAAAAAGCGAAGTTTTCCACACTGCATAAGGCTTTTTTTTAATGTTTAGTCATTACTCAAAGGGTAAGCCAGACTTATTGAATTCGCCAATGCTTCCTATTGCATGTCCTTGCGGGTTTGCGTACATTTGCATAATGAAGACGTTATCTCTGCCATTAGCGTTTGTGTTTCGAGCTGAAATATTGGCATTTTTATGTGCATTGGTCCTTTAAAGGCATATCAAACTCGCTCGCGATTGACCAAAAGCTGCGAGATTTTTGTGATAAACCCACGGTTGTGCATCTCTGCGACATTATACCTCACACTGCAAGAGAGACACACAATCCGACTTCTTGCTGCACGGTTTCTGTACCATGTACCCGGACCTCACATACTACCTCGGACAGGGTGTACTTAGGGGCCGAAATCCCCCCCCTGGACCCTGCACCTTTCCCCGGGCTGCAGCGCTGACACCACGGAGTGCTTAAAAGCAGCCAAGAGCGGCGCCCGGGGGTTTTCTGCTTTGATGAACAAGCTCTGAAATAAATCCCGCACTAGGAAGAGGCAGGATCGATACATTGAGCACCAAAAAGAGCCTCATCTGCGCCAAGATAGAGCTCCTCCCTCCCCCACTCGACCCCCCCCCAAACACACACAAATAGTTAAATATAAAATCAAAAAGGCTGATGAAACCGGGCAGAGCAATTACCTGGGCCCGTTCAGCACTCATTTTACATGTCATATTAGTTACATTTCCTGGTCCCAGGATGAAACAAGCACGGTCTGCTTGCTTCAAGAAATCATCTCTGGACGTTACATTTTAAAGGGAGGACACGCATCACATGATGTACGATGGGATTAAAATACAGCATCAAGCATGATCCGCTTTAATTTCTTTTAGTCCGTTGGAAACACATGGCCCCATGAAGATAAGAAAGATTTTGCGACTAACAGAAATCAGACGAGCCCGTCGAAGTGGGCCGTCTGAAAGAGAGAAAAGTCTAAGTCAGGCAAAGCTCTTTCCCAATGGCCGGCCACCATTTAGCATAAACGGTGACGCCGGCCAATGGGAAAGGGGGGCGGGGCTTAAAGCCTGTTACTGAAAGCCCTCTAAATCATTAAATCTCGCCAGCAAGACCGCACATGTGCTCAGCCTATGCCAGCCGAGACCTAAAAATGTGTGGCTGGTATGCCCCCAAGAGTTAGCAAGGATTATGTGTTATTTTTCCTTTAATAGGGCATAACATGCAGACTAGGGAATTCCAAGTCGGTTTCCGCATGTCTGCCCCCTTCCCCCCCTCTCCCTAGGAGGAAATAATAACAGGCCCAAATCGGCACTCATTTACCACCTGCGAAAAGCAGCTGCTAAAATTCTGCAGTGGCTTTTTTCACTGGACGCGACAGGGTAAAGATGGCGGGTGGTGTGTGGCAATCTGAAGGGTTTCTTTTGCTTTCACCGGGGAGAGCATTTTCTGCTCTGCCTGTGCAGGAGACCGAGGGTGTGAAGGCCATGCTCTGCAGTAGTCCGGCGTTCACACAGCTCCTCACAAGTCTCGAGGTCTGGACTCTCAAGACCCAGGATTATTGGGTCGGAAGTTTGAGGATCCGATTATTCAGGGCCCGAGACATTGAAAAGTTTTCGTTGCCCGGAGCAGGCCTGGATTTAGAGAACTCGATAACTTGTCATTGCCCGGAGAGGGAAAACCGTACTGAGGGACAGCGATGTTATAAACAAATGTGTTTCATCCAATTGCACATCGGACTTTGTCAATGCGTTGGTCTATGGCCCAGTAAGGTGAAAAATACATTTATGGAGGGTAGTCTGTGTAGGATAAAGGAATGATTGTCTGCGTTGTAGGAGTAATATTAAGGTACTATGCTCTAAACAATAAAACATTGCCATGCTTTCACTCAAATTACATGTCCCTACTCCTATAATTGCTGCAACTAAACCACGGATTGAACCCTCCTTAGGTGCATCTCATCCAATTTTGGGTACAACAGCAATACTACCACACCAAATGCGGATTGAGACTACTGTAGGAAGAGCACAGTCTCTGGTACATGCTGCTCTAATTTCCAAATTGGCACATTACTTAAGATTGAACAGTTTTGACAGCTAAAGATGTGGACAATTGCCTTCTGGCTTGGCATCAGTGTAATGGGTTAAGTACATAAGTACTAATTGTTTCTATCTTGGCATTCAGGTTTATAGTGGGATGTTAACTCTTTCAACGCTATTGACGGAACCGTTCCGTCACGCCCCTCGGGTGGGCTGTGCTCATGACGGAACTGTTCTGTCACGGCCAGCTCGCCGTGCCTGCACGGCGCTGATTTCGCACCAGCATGGCGCATTTCATTAAGCGGGCGGGGCCGTGACGGAACCGTTCCGTCACAAGCACAGCTCACCCGTGAGCCGTGACGAAACGGTTCTGTCACCCGCGCAGGTGAGCCGCACGCCCCTGCGACCGTTAGGGCTGCGGCGGAATAGCCTCCGCAGCGAAGGTGTTAAGGAACATGGCCAAGTTTTGGGTCAGATGTTGAAAATACTGGAAGAAAATGCGCTGATGGTGACAGAGATGAAATGACAGATTAGAGTGGCGGGCTGGGTTTTGAAGGTGGGGGGAGTAACTTATCTTGGGCACGTATTATCCAGTGAGGGATAAACCTAAATCCATATCTTTATGCACTTTGTAAAGGATGCCCCTCTAAGAAGCAATATATTGATGAAAAGAATTGTTGAAATAAATCTCAGACACAGGTTTGTACCCAGCCCATATTCAAGTCTCTTATGTTTTGCTAACTGTGCTACTCTGGGACATATGTCGGCCATATGTAAATCAGTCTTGGTCTCCTCCAATAGGAATAGTTCAAGACTGGATAGCCAGGCTGGGTTCCCTCCAGATGGGAAGACAAGCAGCCCCAGACCAGATTTACCCTATGGAATTTGACCCCTTCACATTAAAATAAAGGTAGGACCACTCTAAATGCTCTGTGGGGGGTGGCCATTTTGTAATGTTTTTTTATCTCAATCCTTGATTCTCCTACCAACTCACTCAATCTACCCTTTGCACTGTTCCTGCAGTGCACTTTCTGGTACCCTTTCCTTCCTGATGCCCCTGCCTTTACCTGGACCCGCTCCCTACCGCCTGCCCCCGTGCAGCCTCAGGGTTACAGCTTCTGGGCTTCACTGCACCCAGTCTATCTCCCTGCACTGCCTGCTCACCGATTTGATCTTGCCCACCACATCTGCATCGCTGGACCCTCCCTGACCTTCCCGCCCATCCTCCCACTATGGCTGGATCTGATCTGATTGCTACTGGGTGCAACTCCTTCACCCTCCCAACCTTTCCAAGTCAGCTGAAAAATCCTTTAAACACTCCCTCCTAAGAAGACACCCTGAGACTCTGATCGCTGACCTGCACTTCAACGTCGACAGGGGCATCATCACCAATGACCTCATCTTCTACTCTAGAAAAACGGCACTATGGTGGACTACCTTTAACGTGCTTAACGTACACACTGCCAGGAACATCCCCCATGGGTCCAAACTCACGATCGTGCCTTCTCATAGCCTTAAAGCCAACCTAACAATTACCGTTTATAAAAACTGCATCATCTTGATCCAAGCATCAGACTCTTATCTCAATAAATTTGCTGACTTTTTTGCCACTCTTAAGAAACTAGTTCCTAACTTCTCTACGCACCCCCTGGGCCTGCCCCTCATGACTCCCTTCACAGCGCCGGTCCACTCATCTCTAATCCCAAGAGCAAGGGCCTCCGACCTAGTCCTACTAATCCTGCTGCTTCTCCCTCTTCCGCACCCTCTCTCCCTTCCTCTGGCCGGATTGGCACAAACCCCCTCATCATGCTCCCCACTCAGTCCAATTCTAGAGACAGCCTTTCCCCAGGGTGTTCAGAGATCTTCCTTCTTTCCCCCCAACCTCTAGTATCAGCCACTAGTTTTTCACCTTCACCCCCCAGGGTGTTCAGAGATCTTCCTTCCTCCCCCCACCTCTAGCATCAGCCACTAGGTTTCCGCCTCCACCCCCACTAGCCATCCTAGCTCCTTGCCCTCTCGCCCCGTAACTAACAACTACCTCACCCTCAGCTCACCGACCTTTTCCCGCAACATTCCCAAATCCCCCTCCTTTCGGAGATTGCCTAGTCCTCCTCTCTCCCGGCCTCCCGGTAAACCAACCATACGGGGGTCGAGCTCCCTCGCCTGGCCTCCTGCACTTTCCAATAGACCCTGTGCTGACCCCCGGATCCCCTGCCCACAAGCTCAACCCTTACCCTTATACTTTGAAACCCTGATCACCAGAGCATCTATCATAGTTCAGAGAATGCAGAAATCCCTCTCTGATCTGAAGAACATCCTTCTCCTCACTGAACTCTTTATTGCCACCTCCAAGCCCTCTCTTAACTCTGTCCCCCCTTCTCACTTTACCCACTGTCCAGCTCATGCCGCTGGCCAGCTGACACCTTTGCCCTCGCAAACTTCCTAATCACCTCTCAGAGGAGGATACCCTAACACCCCTCTCACCCTACTTGAGCCCCCCGATGTGCCCTGTCCTGCTGACAAGGGAGTTGACTGCCTGATTCCCACTATCGCAATCAACACAACCAGATTATCAACACTCCGTAACAGAGGGGTAAACAGTAACAACTTAACAAAAGTTCCCTTAACTTCCCCGACTTACAACATTCGTTCTGATGCCCCACTTTATGGCCTCCTCCTTAACTGCCGGTCAGCTGCGAGACATGCCTCGGACATCGCCACCCTCATCCTTAACAACAACACTGATGTAGCTATCCTAATCTAGTCATGGCTTAATGAATCCTCATCTCCCTACCTTGACCTATTGGTCCCGCCCAACTATTACATCACCAGACTTGACAGACAAATTAAGAAGGGGCGAGGCATTGATTGCATCAACCGCTCAGACCTCCTTGTCACAGAACTCCACGCTGAACCTTCTGATTCTTGCAAATATCTTGCCCTCTCCATTAGAAGTACCACTTCTCAGCTATGCAAATTGCACATCTTCTAGCACCCCCCAGATTGGAACAACACTTTCTCCGAACTCCTCATGGAAATCACCACTGCTAAGGTCTCACCTCACTCCAATTACATTTTCTTCTGTGACTTTTATATGCATTGGAATGACCCAAATAACTCTCCGGTCAACGCTGTCAACGTCTTCCTTGCCGATCAGTTACTCACCCAGGCCTACACCTTGCCTATCCACAAAAAGGCGCTACTTTGGACTGGATTATCGCTAAGGCTTCAGCGGTCAAGCTGAATTCAATAGAGCCATGTGACTGGTCAGACCACCACATCATCACCTTCACTATACCTGACCACCACCTGAATACACTTGGGTAACCAGTGAAACCAAAACACTGGCTCAGAAACTCTAAGAGCCTGGACTTCAAAAAACTGACTGCCCGCTGCGGGAATGAGCTTCTTCGCCCCACCTACAACTCAACTATGATTAACATTTTGGACGATCTGGCCCCACTTAAGCTAAAAGGTCCCAAATCAAAGACAAAACCCCTTGGTTCAGTAGACCCCTCAATGACGAAAGGAGAGCTCTCCATCTGAAAGAAAGGAACTGGAGACATCACCCCTCAGCCTCCCACCTTAAACTCCTCCATCAGGCCAGAAGTATGTACAACAAGAATATCCTTTTGTCCAAAAAATAGTTCTTCAATTCAGAGCTGGAAAATGCCAAGAACAGACCACGCAAACTTTTCAAAATAGTCTAACTTCAATCTAACAAACTAGCGAAATCATCAAAAGAAACCACTAAATCCACGATAAACTGCAATGATTTCTCCTCTTTCTTCATACCCAAAATCAACTCTCTTGGTAACAAACTCAATGCTTCCTCAAACTCTCCTCCTTCTCTGTCTGGGACCCTTCTCTCCTCTTGTCCCCACCAAGCAACACCCAAAAACAAGGCTCACTGGTCCAAATTCAAACTTTATGATTACTATTCCATCTCGAAAATTCTACCCTTCTTAAAACTGAATACTCAATTTAAAGACCCGCAAACCACCAACTGCTTGGTTCCGACGACCTTACTCATCGATCCCATCTGGACTACCATTATCAATGCTTCCCTTCTCCAAGAGACCATACCTGACTCACTGAAAACTGGGTAAGTCATCCCCATCCTAAAAAATCCCACTCTGAATCCGGAAATTCCAGATAACTTCAGACCCATCTTGAATATCCCTCTTCTCGCAAAAGTACTGGAGAAATGTGTGGAGCTACAACTAAGCCAATACATCACCAATTTCAATCCACTCGACAAATTCCAATCTGGGGTCAGGCCAGGGCACAGCACTGAAACTACTATTCTTCACATCGTTGATGATGCCCTCCCAGCCCTTGACCAAGGCAAAACCTTTCTTCTGATCCTTCTGGATCTCTCCTCTGCATTTGACACAGTCAACCACGAGAAACTCCTTGAACGCCTCGAACACAGGATGAGCTTAAGAGGTACTGTCATCAAATGGTTTAGTTCCTCCAGAACCGCACACAGAGATTCCTTGTCAACAACAACCTATCTGCTTCCTCCCCGATCTCCATCGGTGTCCCGCAAGGTTCCACTCTGTCCCCTCCCAATCTGTACCTCGAACATTTAACTGAAATTCTCCACACGGCTAACATCTCCTTCCACATGTATGCTGACGATACCCAGATCTACCTTAAATTCTCCTCTCTTGAGGAGATCACCCATCTAAATGATGCCCTGAAACTGACTGTCCATTGGCTTGCCAACACCCAACTCAAACTGAATGCCCCAAAATGGAGTTTCTTCTCATCTCCCCCCAAAAAAAATCTGCTGACATCCTGGACTGGACTAACTCCATCACAACACTCAACTGCACCCCTATCATTGTGGATTCTGTCACATCTCTTGGGATTATTTTGGACCGCAACCTGCATATGATTGTACACATCAACGTGATGGCCAAAACTGCCAGATTCCTTCTGAGCCACTTGAGAAAACTAACACCATTCCTTGGAACTGCCGACCTAAAAAACGCTGTGCAGACGTTAGTTATCTTCAGAATCGAATATGTCTGCTCCATGCTATCTGGCCTGCCTAAGACTTTGACTGCCCCCTTAAAGCTTGCCTCAACGCAGCAGCCAGACTCTTATTTGACCATATCTCACCACACCTGAAGGCCTTGAACTGGCTTTGAAGGCAGAATTCAACTCAAGCTGACCTGCATCACTCACAAAGCCTTGTACACGAACTCCCTGGCATATGTCGCCCACAAAATCGTGCTATCTGGGAGATCCAGAAACTCCTAATTAGCCAGAGACCATGTGCTCCAGCCACCCCGCTTCCGCAAGGTAAGAACATACAATTGAGTATTCTCCAGAGCTGCACCAAGAATCTTGAACTTGCTTCCTTCCTCCATCAGAAGAAGACATTCCCTGGCGCTCTTCAAAAAAGAATCTAAAACCTTCCTAATTAGCAAATTCCTGGGAACGCAGGCTCAATAAGGTTATCACACCGCTCATCTATTATGACCAGAACAGGGTCATGCCCTGAAGGTCTACCCAGTAGAATCAGAAGTGGTTGTATAACTAACTTTATGCAGCGAAGGAAGTGGAAACTCCCCTGGCCATAGTGTCCACAGATGCTGAAAAAGCCTTTGATTCAATACACTGGCCATATTTAGCCCTGGTCTTGAAACACTTTGAATTCGGACCACGCTTTCACAGTTGAGTGGCATCGCTATACTCAGCCCACACCAACAACATGGATAAACAGGGAGGTGTCTGAGACCTTCCTACTAGAGCGAGGAACCAGACAGGGATACATGCTTTCCCCCTTGCTTTTTGTCATATGCATTGAGCCTCTGGCAGCCTGGATTTGATCAGAACCTAATACTAGTGGTTGTAGCGCCATGGCGGAATGTGAGAAGGAAACAATTTCCATTTATGCTGATATTCTTCTATATATACCTATACCTAAAAGATGTTGAGCCCTCTCCTGGAGATTTTAGGAGCCTTCAGAGATTGCTCTGGCTATAGAATATAGTCGGTGCTATTTTGACTGGGGAACTGGGACCCGGGGACAATGTCATGGTCCTCCTGCAGGTGGTAGATGATAGCTTTAGATATTTAGGGCCCGATGTAGGTGGCCCATTACCGGTTGGTAAACCCGAAATTCGGTAAATTTCAGGCTTACCGACCGTTTTTGAGCTATTTCTGATGTAGGGGATGATTCGGTAAATACAGAATCGGTATTTACCGATTCGGTATTTCCCGAATCATTATTTACTGATTCAGTATTTACCGAATCGGTAACTGGCATGTAGGAAGCCTTTTTAAAAGTGTTTATGTGCTGTAAGGATTCTTTATTTACCACCAACTATTAGTTGGTGGTAAATACTGAATACCTTTCAAAATGCAAATCTGTGCATTTTCAACAGTGCCATGGGGCATGTATGTGTGCCACATGTGCAAACAAGCACTATTCAGGGGTGCCACAGGGTGTCAATGTGACACCCTGCCACCCTTAAATATTTCCCTTTTTTATACCGATTCGGTAAATACCGAATCATACTGATTCGGTAATACTTACAGATTTTTTATTTACATAGCATTTACCGATTCTAAAATACCGAATTGGTAAAATTCGGTATTTTAGAATCGTTAAATTTTCATTACCTACAACTAGCCCTTAGTGTCTTTTGTCATCACAAATCCAGAGCAGTTCATAAAGGCCAACTTAGAGAGGCCACTGATCAAAATGCACATTGATGTAGCCAGATGGCGCAAGCTGCTGCTGAGACTCCTTGGTAGACAGACCATCTTCAAAATGATCACTCTACAAAACTTCTATATGCAAAGCAGAAAGCCTCCTACCTGATCCCTGAATCCTACTTTCTTAGACTGGACCGAGAGATGAGACTATTGTGCGACAATAGTCCCCCCACCCCGGATAGCTCTAGAAAACCCTTTATCGATCTGTGTACAATAGAGAGATTGGCCTAAAGCACCTGCAGACAATGTAGAGGTTGGCCAAATCCCTCCAACTTACAGACTATTAACAACTGAGTTCACTTCCTGGCCTGAGACACAGCGGTTGGTATGGACAGATGTGTCATGGTTGAACCCACATGGGAGAATTACTTCTGTAATGGACAAGGGTTCTACCTGTTCTTACCCAGTTGGCACTGGTGGCCTGGGACAAGCCTGCACTCCCATAGGTGATGGAAAGGGAGGGTCATGAAAGAAACCCTACAATGGGTGGGATTATTGCAAAGAGAGGTGCCTAGGCCACAAAATATTGCTAGATGGGACTTGATTGGGATTTCTAAAGTACGGATGTCATAGAAAAGGGAGCGTTCAGGTAATTTGAGAGTCTGTAATCAGAATACGGCCTCTCACATACTTAATTATATAAATATACACAACTCAGACATACCCTTCATGCTGAGGAGTTAGACTGGTAAGAACTGCCTAAGTAGGTCCCCATGGAGAATCTCCTGCTGCGAGAGCCATTGAGTAGGAAAGTGTTTTCCACACTCTAGAAAGTCATCATAAATAACATTCCAGACAGCTGGAGGTGCATTTTTGGGGTAGTCGACTCTATCCCCCATCTTCCATAGTGCCAGGAGGTTCAGCTGCAGTGTGTTGGCCATGAGGGGGTGCGGCCTCTTCCCGATGCCCCGAAAAGCGCTACAACAAATTGACACTTTGATAGAAGAAATAGAATCAATTCTTGGCAACAAAGGTAATATCCGCAGCTTTCAGAGAGCCAAAAGTTCCAGAACTATTTAAATTGAAGCCAGGGCCACGAAAATTTCCCACTATATCCCAGCTATTAATGCTGCTATGTTGGGGCAAATAGGTACTGTTGTGAACGGAAAAGACAAAACGCTTGCATAGAACACTGATCAGTAGGATGTAATGATTTCAAGTATTAATGTGGAATGTTCCAGTAGGTTTGCAGTGCTACCGGAAGATGGTGTTTCTTCCTCTGCCCCTCTTTCCCAGCAACTGCCTGTACCAATCCCAGAAAGCCTACCTTAAAAGGAGTCTTCAACCATTAGCGAAGCAATTGGGTTGATGATAGCTCTCAGAGAAGAAGTTGCTAATCTGAAGGTTATACTTTTGGATGTGGTGAATGCCCTTCAATCAGGAACATTAAGTATCTAATCACTAGGAAAGTCTAATACTTGTAGCTTGCATTCTCAGAAATTCCCCAGGAGCCATGCTTGGCCTCGAACTTAACTTTGCCACATTCTACATCTGTGTTATCACCACCCACATTTATCCTAGCACAGCGAGGTTTGCAGATCAATATTATGGGTGATGTCGGGGCCCCCAGTGATGTAATGGGCCTGCTGGGTGTCTGGTGGCAGATTTATAATTGTCATCCTCTGGGCTCTGGTTGATTGAATTTCATCTACAATGAGCATAGGATAGAGTGCATGTCACTTCCTGTTGTACCGACTGTTGGGAAAACTGGTGGTAGTTGAGAGTCCTGAGCAGGCCATTTGTTTTCATGATGAAAGTGGAAACATTTCCACCAGGTTTCTTTAAGAGTAGTGAAGTTCAAGGACAAGGGACAATTGCTCTCCCCCACATGCAATAGATTTCTGATGTAATCACGATCTTCACTCCGTGAAGAAACATTTGATGGCACCACTTCACTACTGCATGGCTTGAGTGAGTGAACCTTGAGGTTTTTATTAAAAACAGATCTCCAATTCCTTCTTACTTTCGTTTCCCTCTCCTCTATCTCCCCTCCACTTCTACCCCTTCTCAGCAGGAACTATTGTTCCAGGCATAATCTCTTATGTCCTGATGATGATCCGTCTATCCTTTTAAGGGGAGCGAAACGTCATGAACCATAGTACCATGACTCTAAGTTTTGGTATAAAAATGTTTCTGTGAGCACAGGTATGTGACATAAGCATTTTGTTTTCATTTCACTTGAAGTAATGTTTGAGCCTAAAAGTATGTTACCTTCTATTCTTGCTTGTTTTCCCTCTTTATGTTTATGTGTTATTTCAAATTGAATAAATGTATGAATTTCCATTTTTGGAGACCTAACATGGACCTTCTTGTATCTCTTAGTTTCAATTTCATGTGTTATTTTGCAAGTAAGGAGCTCTGTTCCTCTAGAAATCTCTGAAGAATAAGGTCACACATTGGGTGAGGCCCATTTGGAAATTTCACTTGATCATACACTCCAATATCACCGATGTAAAACACCTACTTGTGCCTGAAGGAGTAAAAGATGTGATTAAATTAAGTTTATTCTCCCCGTAGTTGGTGAATGGATTGATCTCATTGAACGTGTAGAATCTTAACGCTATTGGCTCAGAACTTTGCTTGAAATTAAGTCCCCCGATGTGAAGACGGATGCAGTCAGGGATGGTTGTGGATTGGGAGTTTCTGTGAAGGAGAAAAATGTCCCAGCCAGACAAGTAGGACTCATCTGGGTAGGGCTCAAGAGAGCGGTCTATCAAGAGTAGACTGACTACAGGACCTTCATGTTGTTTCACCAGCTCCGAGCACACAGCGCCTTGCACCAAAGACAAGAAAGGTGCCTGACAAGGCAGGGAGGAAAAATATGTGCCCAAACCACAGCACAAAGGGGTGTATGAAGGTAGACTATTTCGTAACTAACACCACCCAGACAATGCCAACATCTTCAACTGAGAATTGAATGCACATACATGCCTTGCCCTCACTTTATTTAATGTCTAGGAACAAAGTGGGAATCTCTTCTAAGATTGGTGATGAAGGTTAGTGTGGCTTTATAGTCAAATTCCACTTATGTATTTTTCAAAAGACTTCGGCCCTTGCTGAAATCCATAGTTAGAGGTCTACAACTTACAGTGTTAGGGCTACCCCGCCAGTGGCAGGTAGACCTACAAGAGGGCTCATTATCTGGATACAATTTTTAAATATCTTTAGAGTCTACCATCAAGAGAATAAATGTTGATTCCCCAGATTTATTAGCATTAGATTTATTACCCAAGTTAGGTCTCCTGTATCTACTGTCAAAGTAGGAAACATAATGTATTTAGTGCAGGCGATTTTAATGCATGTTTCAAGCCATATGCTCCCTTCTTAGATTTATGTAGGGATGAAGATGAAGGTTGGGGCATTCCAGCTTACCCTGACTGTAGAAGACCACCCAAGATGAGTTCAGCTGCTCCTCAGATGTTGGACATTATGGACTCATACGGTCTGAGACCTTGCAATGACCAATTTCCTTCAGATATAGCTGGTAAACCCAGATTCACGAGGGTTAAGTGCAACTGTCATATTGACTATATACTGATGAATTTGCGTGGGTGACATGAAATCAGTGCTGATCATTATGAGGGTGACCATTTTCAAATCATACTTCAATGAGAACAGGCTTGGATAAAGGGTTTAGATTCAGTAGGCCATCTCATGTACACACCCATAGCACTGACTAATAATAAATGGAATGCCAGGTGGGAGGTGGTTTCTTAATCCAAGAAAGTTATCCATGGCCTTTACATTATTGTTGTTAGTGAGTTGGAAGTTTTTGAGTTGCAGAGCTTAACTTCAACTCAAATTACGAGTCTCCCCACAACCTTTTTAATAAATTACGAAATATATTTACAAAAGACTGTAAAAAGAGTAGGGCCTTTTATACTTCGAGAACGAATGAATGGTTTGATGAGCCACATAAAATCACCAAGAAGGCTCTGATTCTAGCCTTGAGGATTAATCAAAGATTGGAGATTGTAGCTATAAAATGAGAGTATTGGCAGGTCATTAGAACTAGCAAAGCTCGAGGGGAGGCTGGTCTCTTGGAGAAACTGTTTATTTCTTTCAAACTAGGGTGTGACAAATGCTTTTGGCATTTGGTTGCTAATAGTGGCTCCAGACAGCCATCGCATCCTGATTTTCACATAGTACCAGAAGAATAGGTCAAACATTTTTCAATTCTATAGGCAAATGTCAACATTAATCAAGCCGTAACAGTAATCTCACAGCAGGGATATAATGATCTCCTGGAGCATGCAGCATTGCCCTTCACTCTAGAGGAAACTACTGTTGCCAGACAAGCCCAAAAAGTAAGGAAGGCTTCTGGGCTGGACAGAGTTCCGGCTGACATACTCTGTTCGGAACCAGAGATGTGGGGACCGTATGTAAACAGCTTATCAAATGCTCTATTGCAAGGGACCCCCAGCTACAAGCTCCTAAAAAGGAGCTTTAATAATCACTATATATAAACAAGTATTTACAATGCAACGGTTTCGCCTTTGAAAAGGTTAGGGCTATTGGCAATGTAAATGAGAATGCCATTTATTTATCTGTTTTCAAAACCAACACATAAATACAAATTTTGTCATTTACTATGCCAATAGCTCAAACTTTTCCAAAGGCGAAACCGTTGCATTGTAAATGCTTGTTATTAATTTTAAATAAGAGAGGGAGAGAGAATGTATGTGTTTGTTGGTATGTTTGTTTTTATTGTATAGTTTCGAAGCAGGGGCGTCAAATAGATAAGGAGTTGCAGTATGTAGAAGAGAAATTATATGCAGGACCAGGTTAAACCAGATTACTGAAAGCAGGATGTGAATGTGATGGAGCGGAAGAGGGGGGTGTGACCAGGGCTCTGCATTACACCAATTCGCACCGCTGGTTCACACAATGTTTGCAGTTTCAAGCAGATCGATATGAAGTGATCTGCCCAGAATGACACGATGGCTAAGCGGAAACGCCGCGATTGAACTGTAGCTCTCCAGTTTCCCAGCTCGGGCTCAAGACACTAGTCTGCGTCTCCCACTTAAGCAAATCTGCCATTTCATAAACCTCGGGCGATCCGGTGACTGCAGAGAATTACCAAGTTCTCTTCCAAGACGAGACACCTCCTGATGGATGTGGTCCGTGGGCTTAAACTGCCGACTCTAGTGCTGGAAACCAGAGTAAATACGGCACTCGTGTAAAGCACTCCAATACCTTCAGGTCGAGTTCGCGCTATATAAAATCTGCACAAAAAAAAATGGCCAGGAATGTTTATGTTCTGTGAAAGTCAAGTCCTATCGCAAGAACAATCCGGTACTACTTTTTATGATTCAATTTCTCTCCTGGCGCTCTAGCGCACCTGTGCACTTTTTGTTCTATATTTATAGCGCTTTCGCATTTTCCTCATACCTTCTGAAACAAACAGAACACACACGTAGACTTTTTGTCTAATACACACACGCTTTCTTTGATTTTCTGGGCCCGAATTGCATGCACTGCCTGGGTGGTATTAATTTTCACTGAGGCGCTATTTTACATAGGCGCCATATTACACAGGTGCGCTATATAAAAGGAACGCACGAGGTAACTAAAATTAGTAATGGCTGGATGACATAACGCATAATGTCGCACGAACATTCTTGGATAGCTTAATTTTCACAAGCGCCCGTGCACCAATATTTGAAAAGATAGACACAAATGTTCATTGTAACTTGACAACCGTGGAGATTTCGGTGCAAATGGCAAAGAAGCACGTTTTGCTCCACTTTTTCTTTCTCCGTCGGTACTTTTCTGCGCAGGAGGGATTATTATGTGTATTACGCCCATGTTGGCACACATGACTGAGCAATGATTTTGGCATTGCAAAACAGTATTGCGTGCCAGAAATTGCGTTAAATAGCACACACGGCTCTAAATAGCACACACGTAAAAAATACTGTGGTGATAAATAGCACTGTTGTGCAAATTACCACCCCTCCTGCTGTTATGCAATTCACAGTTGGACATTGGACATGGACCCGGAAGGGAAGGAGATACCATATGCACGTTTATATAGCTTTAAAATATTTCTATTTGGAGTGCTTTATTGATATACATTTAACGTGGTTGTATTCTTCTGTTAATATTTCATTGTTCACTTCGTAATCACACGTTTCTCTCTTTCGTCGCAGCAATATATGTCAGTTCTCTGTGACATCATATACTTTTCGGAAGACTGAGCTTCATCTGGGAACTTCAGGTCTGCACTCGACCATAATTGGCCGTGTAAACGTATTTTGTCTTAAAATGAGAATTTCCGTCTAAAATAAACTACAAACTCGAAAGCACACCTGTGCTTAAATACCACGTCTTTGTTTTTCCATCCGACAACAGCAGCCCCGTCGCTATCAAAAGACATGGGAGCGATAAAAACCCGCATTACTGTGTGTGTTTAAATATTCTGAACGCTCGTTGACATTATCAACAAAAACAAGTCAGGTCCCGGGCTGGCAGCCAATCACAGTGCGGCCCGGGGAATGACGTCACAGGGGTGTCCCGGCCGACAGATTCGGGGGCGTGTTTTTCGCGCTCTCCCCTTCCCATTGGGGAGAGGAGAGGGCGGGACTTAAAAAAAGACACAAAAATGCCCCCGAATCGCATTTTCACGGGGAAAGCGTGATTGACAGCCAATCTCTTATGGAGCTAGCCAATGGAAGACAGAGGCGGGACGAAGCCCCATAGTGTAGGATCATGAGATTTTGCACTGGGCGGAGCACCTGCTTCGCAGGTGCTACGGCCAGGTCGAAACCTAAAAAGGAGATACATTGGTCCTGGGGAATTATGGACCCATAAGTGTAATTGATAATATTCAGAAAGTCTATAGTTGGTAGATCTTGAATAGGCTATGGGAATGGGTTGATAAAAGCCAAATGTTGTCCTCCCTCCAGTTGGGTTTTTACCAAAACACTAGGATATTGACCAGACAATGCAGTTTTTATCCATCAAATAGAAAAATGTAGATGTTGACCAGGGTCGTTATTTGTGGCCTTTGTCGACCTCTGTGCCGCCTTTGACCTCATCCAAAGAACAAAGCTGTGGGAGGTCCTGCAAGTTGCAGGGGACCCTTTGAGTCTGCTATCCTTATTACAGATATTGTACTCAGAGAAGTATGCAAGGGTCAGGTGGGATCCGGAAGGAGAATTGACTGAGGCCATCCCCATTAGAACAGGAGTTAGTCAAGGATGTATCCTGCCCCCACTTTTTTCCTCCTATTTATAAAGGGATACATGCCTTATCTATATGATAGCAACAATGAGAGGGGGGGGCACAAAATACAAGGTCCCTTCTTCGCAGATGATACCCTACTCTGTTCCAAAACTGCAAAGGGATTATCTAGTCTTTTGGCAAAATGTTGCCTATTTATTAAGCTAAATGGCTTAGAGATCATAGTTATAAAACTAAATAGATAATGTTTAGACAGCAGAGGAAAATAAAGGGAAAAATATTGCTCGAGGGTGAGACTCTGGACAGAGTAAAGGAATTTGAGTACCTGGGAGTGAGAATAATTAATTAGCATAGTTGGCATCCCCAGATAGAAAAAAGTGTTCTATCTCTGAAGCAAAGGGTGGGTCTATCTTGAGATTTCTCCATAGGGCCTCCACCTTTGCCATTACTCCCCCAGTTTAGATATATAAAAGTGAAGCCTGAAGAGCTGTTTTGTTTGGGGTGAAATTATGGAACACTGCAATCTTTTTCCCCTAGAAAATGTGGAAAATGCTTTTGTAAAGTTTCTGTTGAAATTTTGCAATAGTGCCCCAATGCTGCCAATAAAACTAGATCTTAATCTTAGATCTGTTTCAGATGTGGCTTCTTAAAAACTGATTTTTTATTGGATCAGGTTGTAGACCAATGAAGATCTGGCTCCCTGTAGGGATTGTATAAGAGTACTAATTGAAGGCGATCAGTGAGTACCATTCCGTGGTTAGTTAGTTGGGCCTAAAGGATTACTGTTTCCATCCTACTTCATTAATCGTGATGCTAGAAAAAAAGCAAAAATAGCTTACTGAAATTTTGTTCCAGGAGAGCAGATTTCCATGCCAGGTATAGATCGTTTTTTGAACTCCTTTTTGAGGTTTAAAAGTGCACTTGATGTTTAACCTTTTTTAAACCTTTTAACCAATCCAGCTGCACGAACACTTTATATCAAATTCCGGATGTGTATTCTATGATTGGCTGGTTTTACCTCCTCCTGGAACAAAAAAGAAATTATCCCTAACACCTACCCTATGGGCTGTACATCAATTGGGAATGATGAGCATGCTTTTTTTTTTGCAAAGCATACTCACAACAGCATCCTTACTGGATCATCCCCCTTTGGCGTTGGTTAGGTATTACTGAGCGACATACAGCACTAAGAATGTGCAGCATTAATAAACATTATTATATTGTTCATTCGATTTCTCGCTATTTGTTCTGAATATGGTATACTAGGATGAAGGCACTGAATTGAGTTGGACACTGAAAAGCCCTCACTTGATAATAGTCCTACCTTTTCAAGGAACATGTTGAATTTTAAAGAAGTATTCTATTATAATTTGATTTGTCTACCAAATATTATTGTAGGCCACTGTGATTTGAACATGAAAGGCTATTTTTCTTTTAAGTGTTTGATGTAAAGAACTTTGTGTACTTGATGTACTTCTATTTTATGTGAATGCTAAATGTGTGAATCAACAACTTTTGTATTACAAGAGTGTTTTTATCTTGTACCTTTTATGGCTCAATCGAAATAAAGGATTTTTAATTGAATTGAGCATTCCAGACAACCTAGAGAGCCTATGATAGCGGTGGGAATGCAACCAGGGATCGAAGGAGGATGTGGACTGGGAAGCTGCTCTGATGCCTCCCCAGGAAGTAGCTGTGAGGACACACCTCTGCCTGATTCAATTGAAAATCCTTCACAGGATCTACTTGAACAGGGCTAAGATTTACAAAATGAGAAGGAGCCCCCTCTCAGAAGCCAGGATACTGAAGCCTCCAAGGAGGTGCCTGGAGATTCAGAGATATTAGGACATGATCCTGCAGGTACTCAGCACTGTACATGAAGATGAAATATGACACAATCACCAGTTCGTACTGCTAGGGGTCCTTGGGGATATTGATCTCCTGTGGGAAAAAATATATTCTGTGCACTTGGGAAGAAAGTGTAGAAGAGAAACATTGCACAGAAATAGGGGTCACCCATTATATCAACTTAGAGTCAGTTGCTTTCTGGGATGGACGCATGTATGGGGGTGGAGAAAATCATGTATGCAGACAGAGGTTGTCCTTGGAAATTCGATCAAGTCTGGCGTATGTATTATGGACTGGCATTTACTGACCCCCCGGACGCTTTGCACTGCAATATTGAGGCAGATCCCTACTGTCAAATGTGTTTACCTCCCTGGAGTATGGTACCACATTCACATTACTGGGTGTGAGATAGAATCACGAGCTTCCCACAGGGGGTACTGAAGGACTGGGTTCTTTTGGACCCAGCGGTGCCAGGGCACAACACCTGAAACCTTCGTGGGTAACCTGCTCCGGCGTACAAATCACAGAGACACGGGACACTTCCTTCGGCGTCAAAGAGTCAAGGTTTATTTACTGCAGGGAACACAGAAGTCACAGGAAGTACATCGAGTGTAGTTCGGGGAGACTGCTTCAAATTGTATTTGTGGATCGCTCCTTTTATACAGTTTCTACCCATAGGATAACATGATACACAATAGTTTACAACCTGGTTCCCACAAGTCGCTCTCAGAGGGGTCGCTTAGATCACTTTGAAACACACAAGATCCGGAACATAAGTGCGGAAACATTTGGCGGTTCCCAACTGTAAAAACCCATCTTCCCACCATTAGCAAATTCCAATCAGCAGTAAAGTAGATCGAAACAGGAACGAAGACAGGTGCAGAGGAAGACGGGGACAGTGGGGAGATCGGAAAGGGTGTAAAAGGGGAGTGTCGAGAAGCACGAGATACAGGCATCAAAGGGACGTGCCTAATGAGATGCACGGCTGAGACAATAAGCCCGTGCGGCAAGATGAGCCTCGAGCGGCGCCATCTGCCTTACAGTAGCATCCCCCTCGTCATAAAGACACTTTCAAAGAACATGTGTCTTCCGCAAATATCTTGGGAGTCCCAGGGTCGCGAAGCGGACAGCGTCCGTTCGCTGGCTACTTGAGGGCAAGAGACAAAATGGATGCCGTATCTAAGATGGAACCCGTGGGTACAGATGACAAACCCACATAACAAACGAACGGTTTAAGTTAGCACAGCGAAACTGCGCACACTTGCTAAACTCGTCATTTGCGGTTCATAGATACTAGACTCGACCATATTCGTGTGAGTCGAAAACACCACTTACAATTGTCACGGAACCTCAGACGCTCCTTTTGCCCTCATGTAGGCAAGCACTAGTCGGAATCATACTCGATACTCATCAGACCATCAAGATGTCGTTGTAGCATAGCTCTGTCCAACCGAGTCCCCTTGGTAACAGATGGTTGTCTCATACACGTTGTAGCACAGAGGCCACATAAGGCAGGACCACACTGCACACAAAGGCAACACGTGAACAGGAACACTACCACAACCCCGATGATCGTCAGAATCTTCCAACCCCAAGTCGACACCAGGCCCCAAAACCAACCAAGTAGCGTCCAATCCCCTACATCCACGTGTATGGATTCGGAGATCTTGTGCAACTTCGAGATGGCTTGATAGACAGTAGGAGCATTATCTGGAATGAAAATGCAACAGCTCGAATGGATCACTTTACATACCCCACCGCGATCTGCTAAGACAACATCTAAAACCATACGGTTTTGTAATGTCATAAGTCTCTCCGCCTGAAGTTCTGTGGTGATATTACCAAGGGCACTGGCAGTAATGTTAGCTGTCGATTCTACCACTCGAGTCAAATGTCTCAGGTTCCTACTATTAACCATAGGTCCCCAAAACGGGAGGAAACCCTTGAAAAAGTCTCCTGCCTCTTGACCGGCAGTATCCTCTTCACTAATTACGCCTCGTACAACTCTAGTCTTATGATAATCGGCATCTACAGTAAACGTCGGAGGCAACAGATTTGCAACAAAACATGAGCCCATGAAGTCTGCGGGCAACCATGTGTATGCACGATCATGACAGATGAAGTACGTACCCTTGGCAGCCAGAAGCACAGGGATCGGGGACATTGACAGAACGTAACTTTCAGTGCAAGCACTTACTCCAAGTGAGGCTTGCGAGCCACGACCCACAAGACAAAGATTACCAGTGTGGGGTACGACCCATATTGGAGACGAGCTTTTAAGCTGCTTTTCATTAGTGAACGTACTATATTCCCCTTTATTCGGTGCCCTATAGGCTTGTACCTCTGCCTTAGGGATGAGATAAGCATCATGGATCTCATCTTCCAAATCCTGTATTATCATCGATACCACCCACTGCCATGAGGTAGGACCCGGTTTGGGGGAACGTTCTGGAGAGGGGTGGAAACCTAGTGCGCTTCGAAGCATTGTTTGGTATGCTCGAGCTGACCCTTGGGAACTATACGGTAACACCAGATATGGAATTCCCTTACCCGTAGTATGTGGCATCAACCCACACACCCAACAATTAGTAGTGTTAACCACTAACTGATGCTGATGGAGGAGCTGGATAAAGGAATTGTTGCGGAATTCTACACGTCTAGCCTGTTCGTGTTCTGGTAACATATGAAAGGAATGAGGAGAAGCAGTAGAAGTAATGTTAGGGTAAGGAGTAGGAGTAGGGGTAGGAAGTAAGAAGTAAGACATAGTGTAATACACCCCACCCGCCAAAAATGCGGAAGCAGTTAAAAACAATACAAACAATTGGAATACAAAACATTTCGTACGACTAAGTTTCTGCAGCTTGACTCTATACGCCTGAGCTCCTTCCAAATCGTTCAGCTTTGAAAATGCCATTTCCCTATGACCGTCCGCAACGTTTCTTGACGCACTTCGTTCTGTGCAGCAATAGTCAATTCCCAGGAGTTCCTAGGAACCGACGGCCTTTAACCTAGCGTCAAGACCTACTGTCCAGAAGGAAGTACGCGCGCGGCCCTACGGCCCTCAATACACAATATGTATTTATTTAGCACAAATAATTCAGCTGTGGAAGGAAAAAGATACAAGAAAAAAATCTTGATATATGTACAAAACAATTTTCAGTGATACGAATTGTTCAAAGTTGATCATGGGAAAAGAAGATATTGCAGTTATCAATTTCAGCAAAGCAAGGAAAAATTTATTTGTCCTTAGTATGAGAACGCAAAGAATATCGATGTTTCCCAGGACGTGTCTGCTCGTCAAACAAAGGATCTGTCGAAGAGACAGCGTCCTGTTGATCAGTTCGTTGGTCTGGTCTTGAGTCTCTTGCTGACAATGTTCCAACAATGGCTTTCTGCTGCACTGAGTGTTCACCAACAAGTTGTGCGTCACTGAAAGGTACAAACGCCGGCAATGTCGCTGCTTCCGTTGACGCACTGCCTTTCCTCACCCACGGGTCTGCCGGCAAAGGAATAGGGACTCGCTTGCAATGGGTAGCATGTACCCAGTTCTTCCGTCCCTCAAGACGAACGGCAGTCCTCGTGGCCAAAAGCACCTGGTGAGGTCCAACAAAGCGGGGGTCCAGATTCTTCTTGCGCGAAAAATTTCGGGTGACAACCCAATCACCAGGCTGGAGCTGGTGGCCTGGACCCTCCGTCTGCGTCGGCAAGGCGTCGTAAACCTGTTGATGAATTAACCTCAGTTTAGCAGTCAAGTCATGTAAGTAGTCAATCAACATCGGGTACTCAAGATCAACGAATATACCTGGCCTAGGAACCCCCCACACATTCGCAGGACGGCCGAACACTATTTCATAGGGACTAAGCCCTATTCGGGAGTGTACAGTCGCCCTAGTTGACAGTAATGCTAGAGGCAAAGCGTCAGGCCACGAAAGTCCAGTCGTAGCCTGGATCTTCGCTAATTTTAGTTTAAGGGTGCCATTGTACCCTTCAACCAATCCAGCTGACTGGGGATGATTGGCGCTGTGGAATTTCTGATTAATTCCAAGGCCCTTACACACACTCCTCATCACGCTTCCAACAAACTCACTTCCGTTATCTGACCACACGACTCTAGGCATTCCATACCGAGGAAAGTATTCCTTCAGTAGGATTTTCGCAGTAGACAAGGCAGTATTATCTTTGAGGGGATAGGCCTCGATCCATCGGGAGAATGCGCAAACCACAACCAAAACGTATTTCAGGTTATTGCATCGCTCCATATGGATGAAGTCCAATTGGATCACCTCAAAGGGATACGAAGGAGGAGCAAAACTGCCAGGGGGAGTTGGGGTTCCTTTGCCAGGATTGTACATTATACACACCATACAATTCTTCACCAAACGTTCAGCACACTTAGTAATTCCATCATTCTTCCACACATCAGCCAACAACTTGCAAATACCTTTCGCGCTAATATGTGCTAACCCATGTGCCATTTGCACAACGGCCAGTACATACGCATCAGGCAACATCCATCTTCTCTGATCTGACAAATCAATCCAGCAACCATTCACATCCAACCTTCCCGTACTTTCTTTCCACTTCATCTTTTCAGTGTCGGTGGCCTCATTCTGAATTGCTTTCACACTCTCTATAGTATTCTCACACATACTTGATTCTGTAGGCCACCTAACCGAATTCGTCACATACATTCGAGTGCTAAGGTTCCGGGCAGTCTCCTTAGCAATCTCATCTGCAAACGCATTACCACGACCAACATCATCCGTCACCTTACGATGCGCACTACATTTAACAATTGCAACTTGAGCAGGCAAAGTCAATGCATCCAAAAGATCGTTCACAAGCTGGCCATGCTGTATTTTCGTGCCATGTGACGTCAAGAAACCACGTTCTCGCCACAATCGTCCGAAACTATGCGCTACACCGAAAGCATACTGACTATCGGTGTACACATTCACACGTTTACCTTTTGCTAATACACATGCTCTAGTAAGAGCGATCAGCTCTGCAGCTTGGGCAGAATTCTGATTCAATCTCGCAGTCTCAACGACAGTATTCAATGTCACCACAGCATAAGCAGTAGTCACATCACCATTCGGCAATTTAAAACATGACCCATCCACATACAGGGTGCCATCCGGGTCTTCCAATGGGGTGTTTTTAAGGTCCACACGACCTTTTGTTTCCTCCTCTGTACGCAAGTAGCAGTCATGTTCTGTTACTGCATCTGACTCTGCACTAATTGGTAACAAAGTTGCCGGATTTAGGACATTACAACGTTTTATCTGAATGTGGCTTGCCAAGAGCGTCAATTCGTACCCAGATAACCTCGCACTCGTCAAGTGCTGAGTTTTCGTACGGTTCAAAAGAGTATCGACTGCATGCGGAACCATCACCGTAAGCATATTATCCATGACCAATCCTGCTGATTGTCGGATGGAGACCGCAGCTGCCGCAGTTGCTCTCAAACAACTCGGCAATGCTCTAGCTACTGGGTCTAAGGTCGAGGAAAAATATGCACATGGACGTTGCTTACCACCAAAAGGTTGCGTTAAGACGCTTAAAGCACAACCTTCCCTCTCGTGAACATATAACGTGAACGGCTTGCTGTAATCAGGGGTACCTAACACAGGGGCCGAACACAATGAATCACGTAATTCAGAAAAACTTTTCTGACATTCTTCCGTCCATGGTAAAGGAGTCGAAACATCCTTGCACGTAAGAGCCACCAATGGTTTCGCTAGCAATGAAAAATTAGGAATCCACTGCCTGCAGTACGATGTGATACCTAGAAAGGCACGCACATCTCTTTGGGTTTGTGGCACAGCCATGCGCGCAATCGCTGCAATTCTCTCTGGGGTCAATCTCCTTCCCTCCTTTGACAATAAGTGACCTAGATAGGTTACTTCTTGACAACAATATTGGAGTTTAGAAGGTGACACCTTGTGATTTAACTCACAGAGATGTTGCAGCAACGACACTGTAGCAATTTTGCAAATGTCCTGAGTATCAGCAGCCACCAATAAGTCGTCGACGTATTGGATTAAAGCCGCACCAACCGGCAACCTAAACGCATCTAGTTGACCCTTCAAAGCTTGACTGTAAATCGATGGACTTTCACAGTAGCCCTGAGGAGCGCGTTTGAACCGGAAGCTACGTCCACCAAGAGAGAAACCGAAAAGGTCCCTGCTCTCTTCGGCAATCGGGATGCTGAAAAACGCATTTTTCAAATCAATCACCGAAAACCATGAAGCCGTAGCTGGAATCAGAGTCAGTAGCGCCGTAATGTCAGGCACAACAGGGAATTGAGGAACCACAATTTTATTCACCTCCCGTAAATCAATAACAAAACGATAAACAGGCGGTTTGGTAGGAGCAGTACGTTTAAGAATGGGCAGTACAGGACTATTGCACACGTTTCCCCGAGTTTCTTCAATGACATCTTTCTCGATCAAATCATAGATGATCGCTAACAAAGCTCGTTCACCATCCAAGGAGATACGATATTGGGGAATACGTGGCAATCGCACATTCGATTTCAACTGAACAACATAAGGGGAGATATCAAGTAGGCCCACGTCGTTTGGACCCGTCGCCCACAAAGATGCAGGAAGAGAACTCAATTCCGGTGGAAGCTTATCGAGGGACAAATACATGGGAGAGACTACTTTCTCTCCGAACGTAAGCTTTATACCCGCAGGAGAACAATAAGCAAATCCAGACCCAAAAGATTTTCACCACAACCAGTGGTTAAAATCAACGGAGCTTCGAGCTCACGAGGCCCAATTTTAAGGGGCAAAGGGCGCGAAACTGGATTGCTAACGGGGGCGCCAGAGAATCCAACAGATACATTTGTTAAGCCAGACAAAGGTGCGCCAGGGAGTTTCGAATGCATGATAGAACTTTTCGCTGCACCAGTGTCCAACAGAAAAGGCTCAACGACGCCCGATGTAGCAACTGCGACGTAAGGCCCTCTCTGATCAACCGGAACTGATACCACTCCCTCTCCTTGTCTTCGGCTGTCCTAGTAATTACTATCGTCAGTTCCCTGATCGACGTAATAATCGTCTACATTGTACTGCGCAGATCGTCCTTGCGATGATCCACGTTGGTCGAAACAATTATTAGAATTTGACGAGTTATCAGAACGGTCGTTCTGAGCACCACGACCTCTACCACGTGATGCGTTCTGTGAACCACCACGACCTCCTCTAGACGAATTACCACCACTACGGTCATTTAAAGCAGGACAATTAAATTTAATGTGTCCCTCCTGTCTACAATAAGCACATTGGTTGTACCCCAACGAAGATCTCTGAAAAGATGAATCATTACGCGGCTGCGATCGATTTGATTGCGACTGCGATCTATTCTGCTGAGGCGCATTCTGATTAGAACGCGGCGGATATGCTTGTTGTAACAACACTTTAGTTTTCAGCTCTTTCGTCTTTTTATCGGCACGGTCATTTTCCTCTTTTTCTCTATTTTCGTAATATTGTGCCGTAGCCAATATCTGAGCTGAGGTAGAAACGGCCCACGCACTTTCTGAATTTTTCAATTTATTGCACAAGTCGGGCAATAAGTTCGATACAAATTTATCCACAAACAACCTCTGTCCACCCTCAGTACCCATATCCTGCCCACTATGATCGACGAATGTTTCCTCGAACCTCGTAAAGAAGTCTGAAACACTCTCATCTTTCTTCTGCTTACAGGCTGACAACTTGTCCCAATTTACCCTCATAGCTGGCATAAGCGTTTTCATTAACGTAATGATTCGCTGGGGAAGAAGTTCAATCAACTGATCGGGTTTAGTAGCAGCCACTTGTCCAGCGTCTGCCGCTGTAATGGCAGCCCAATCACCACCTAATTCATTCGCGTGATCTTGGTGACGAATCTTGGCCCATACCGGTTGCGGTACGATATTGCCAAACAACATGTCGATATCGGCCAGATTCATTATCGTAGCGTCTACGAGCTGCGATAATTCTTTGTAATACCCCGCAGGATTTTTGCGAGGATCAGGCAAAGTTTGTTTCACCTGAAGCACTTCCGATCGTTTCCAAGGGAGGTGTATCCACACTCTCTGGAAATGTGCTGGTATTGGAGCATTAGCATTAGTATTATCAGCGGGTACCCAAACTGGCGGAACTTCTCGCATAGGATATTGGCCAGACCCATCTCGTTGTTCAATGTCCTCAACGAACAATGCATGAGGAATAGGAGCAGGACGAAGAGATAGCAACCGTTCAATAGCACGTCGGACATTAGTATCGACTATCAGTCCAGTTGCGAACTGAAGCCGAAGATTAGACAGGGCGGTCAGCACCTCGTCAGGCGCAACAGCCGCTATCTGATCATGTAAGAACTTGCACATTTCATCAAACACATATCTCTGAGTAGGTATGTTGAATTGATCAAACGTTTCGAGGACAACACGAGGTGGATTTCTAACAGGGTTTATCATCCAACCCATCGCCATATTGTATAGCGCAACACGTTCTCTATTACCAGGAAGCTGGCTACGTCTCTGTGGACCATCAGAACCTGCAGACCCAAAAACAGGTCCGAGCGACTGAAAGAAGCTAGCCGCAATGGGAGAACTACGGTTACAAGTAGAGGGACAGGAGTAAGACACAGGACTAACAAGAGAAGGAGTAGAGACATTAGCAGCAACAGGGGTTAACAACACAGGAGCAGTAGCGTGAGCAGTAGCGGGAACAGGAGTATGTGGAAGCGGAGGAGCAGTAGGAATAGAAAGAGGCAAAGGAGCAGGAACAGTCGGAAGAGCAAGTGCAGGTTGAGGAACTGGTGGAACAGGTACGGCAGGGACCACAGGAGCTGCGGTACCCTGTACGTACGGAGGTGGCGACTTCATAAGATAGGACATTAAAGAATCCTCAACTGCCTCTTCCTTCTTATCCGACTCCGTAGACAAAACAGGATAGCATTTGTCTATGGACATACGCTGTAATCTCTCAAACACTTCCTTATCCTTATCCTCCTTATCACGCTGAAACTGCTCAGCTTTCTTCACTATAGTAGCAACAGTATCTCGCTGACTACGTTTATTTTGTCTGATCTCTTTCTGTCGGGCTTCTTTGCGCCAGAACCGAAAGGCATCAAACATGGCCGGCCTTGATTTACGTTCGAACAACTTTATTTCCAAATTATCTAAGATCGACGCTTCGAAGCTACCGTGAGGTGGCCAACGAAGATCGCCGTCTTTCTTTGTATATTTGATCCAATAATCGTTAAAAGCAATCGGGCCTAGCCCATGTTTGCTATATAAGTCATATGTAGGAGTTCCAACCGGAGGTATCGGACACGAGTCCTCCAGCAGGGAATCCGCACCACAAAGTCTAAAGCAACTGAACAAAGTACTGCGACCAGGCATCTTGCACACTAGCCGAGTTTCACAAACTTCAAGGGTTACGGGATTTCGGGATTTACCAAGTCCCAGCAAAGAACTAAACCCTCGGTCTTTGGCGGCTGCAGTCGTCAAACAAATACAACAACAACAAAGTACGCTAGCAAAGTGTCACCGACAAAAACACTCACACAGCGTGTACAACAAAGACACCCGCTAAAGTGTCTACAACAAAAACACTCGCTAAAGTGTTTACAACAAAGAACTCTGGGAGCGACCCACAAATACTTAACTCAAAGATCAATGGCGTCCTCAGGAAGGCCCGTCTATCGTCTCGCTATACCAAGGTCTACGCCAGGCGCCAAAACAGGTCTACAGTCAGGGTAGCAGTCCGTCGCAGCCGTTAGGAGGCGGGAATCTTCGCGGGAAAAGTCTTCGGGCCACTTATTTCGACAACAGGATCGATGAAGCGGGGTGCACCTTCCCTCGGAGATTTCACACGAAGTTCCTCACGATCGTCAGGCTTGGACCGGTACCACTGATGCAGCCCCACGTTGGGCGCCAACTGAAGGACTGGGTTCTTTTGGACCCAGCGGTGCCAGGGCACAACACCTGAAACCTTCGTGGGTAACCTGCTCCGGCGTACAAATCACAGAGACACGGGACACTTCCTTCGGCGTCAAAGAGTCAAGGTTTATTTACTGCAGGGAACACAGAAGTCACAGGAAGTACATCGAGTGTAGTTCGGGGAGACTGCTTCAAATTGTATTTGTGGATCGCTCCTTTTATACAGTTTCTACCCATAGGATAACATGATACACAATAGTTTACAACCTGGTTCCCACAAGTCGCTCTCAGAGGGGTCGCTTAGATCACTTTGAAACACACAAGATCCGGAACATAAGTGCGGAAACATTTGGCGGTTCCCAACTGTAAAAACCCATCTTCCCACCATTAGCAAATTCCAATCAGCAGTAAAGTAGATCGAAACAGGAACGAAGACAGGTGCAGAGGAAGACGGGGACAGTGGGGAGATCGGAAAGGGTGTAAAAGGGGAGTGTCGAGAAGCACGAGATACAGGCATCAAAGGGACGTGCCTAATGAGATGCACGGCTGAGACAATAAGCCCGTGCGGCAAGATGAGCCTCGAGCGGCGCCATCTGCCTTACAGTAGCATCCCCCTCGTCATAAAGACACTTTCAAAGAACATGTGTCTTCCGCAAATATCTTGGGAGTCCCAGGGTCGCGAAGCGGACAGCGTCCGTTCGCTGGCTACTTGAGGGCAAGAGACAAAATGGATGCCGTATCTAAGATGGAACCCGTGGGTACAGATGACAAACCCACATAACAAACGAACGGTTTAAGTTAGCACAGCGAAACTGCGCACACTTGCTAAACTCGTCATTTGCGGTTCATAGATACTAGACTCGACCATATTCGTGTGAGTCGAAAACACCACTTACAATTGTCACGGAACCTCAGTACCCAGGTCCCAGACTGGTCTCTGCTGCCAACCATCTCTTGAGTGTACATAATGTACTATATCCTGTATGCATCATGTTACATGCTCACATTGTATGTTATATAGAAAAATTTAAATAAAAATAATTTATCATAAATTATTGATTTGCAGAATCATTGAAAATGTATATATTACAAAAATTCAAATAAACTGTATAAAGGCAATGCCATGAAGGCTCTCAGGAGAAAACTTATACAGAGTATATAACATCAGAAAATATTCTAAGTCCCAAATGAACATTAAAATCAGAAAGAATTTGCTCAGCATCCCTAGTAGAATAGGAAGGACTTCTGGTCACCCACTAAATCAAGGGGTTCTTATACACATTTCTTGTATAGGAAATTAGCAATGCTGCAAACTCATTGTGATGTGAGAGAAAGTATCATTTCTTAGCCAAATTAGAATATAAGAATAAGAAACATCATTACTTTAGCACATAAGCACCGTCGCAATTCTTTCATAAATTATTCAACACATTCTTTGCAAATGTCATTCAGAAATGCTCTAACAAATATGAAACATTTAACAATAAAACTTTCTCTGCATGAATAAAACCAGTGGAGGAATGGAAAATATGGATACTTGTTGCAATCTAACATCCACACTATGAAAAGATATTCATAAGCAAAACAATGCATGAGTAAAATAAACCATGTGACCTCAGTTTGACTGTGTACTGTGAAACCTCTATGAAATGAAAGTGCACAGGGGGGAGAACAGGAGTAAATGACAAAGATGGCAACCATCTTGTCTGCGATGGGGCTTTGCGTGGAAATGTGGCACAACTAAAATAAATTAATAAAAACACTGCTATACGTCATAATAAATTTGTTTCAATTGTATTTATGTTAGGTTAAGGCTCAACCCTCATATTACCCGAGTTACCAATTCAGAAATATTTGATGGCATGGGGAGTATCTAGATGCACACTTTCCAACGTGTACCAATTCCTTATTGATACACTATACACACCACAAGAAGTGAGATTAAGATATACTGGCAGGCTAGATTATATTGACGAAGATTGGTGTGCACTCATGGAATACCGTGATTGTGACCTGAGAAAAGCCAGGCCAAAATACTCAGGCGTTATAGTGTTCAACAAATGGTACTGGACCCCTATAACTTCTAACAGCCCAACTTACACCAGAAGACAAATATTAGAGACGTCTGAACTCGGATATTCATCACATTCTTTAGTCCTGCACTTGACTAAACCAGAATTGGACAGATATCTGGCACACAGGATATAAGGGGGGAGCAACTGTAATTATGGATTCCGACATCTATAGGGAAGAGTGCCTTAGACAGCTCAGAGACCAAAGGCACTACCGCCTTCTCACTGAGGATCCAACCGCTCGATTGCAGAATGAGATAAAGAACATGGTGGAAGAAGCGTCAGCAGAGGGTTGGAATACAGAATTAGAAGCACGTTACTTGATCTCATCCAACCCTATTGTACCGTACTTCTATAATCTGCCTACAATTCACAAGGCCCAAAGGCCACCGCCAGGCCGCCCGATTATTTCGGGTATTGGCTCATTACTTGAGCCATTGTGCACCTTTGTTGACATCTTTTTAAGGCCGCTGGTGAAGAAAATGCCGACCTTTCTACAGGATACCGCGGATATGCTGAGGTTGCTCCCAGAGATTGAGTTCAATATCGAGACTGACCTGATGGTCAGCTTCGACGTCGAATCGTTGTACACCTGCATACCACAGCAGGAAACACTACAAGCAGTACAGAGCCTTTTAGAGGATTCAGATCTAGATTCCATAACTCCAATCAACTTCATAATGGAATGTGCTCGATTGGCCATGACTGAAAATTTCTTTGCTTTTGAGGAAGATTTGTACTTACAGGTATCGGGTACATCGATGGGCAGCGTTTTTGCCCCATCCTTAGCGAACCTGTACGTACATATGTTTGAAGAGAAGTGTGTCCTGAATCACACCAATCCATTTTTCAATCAGGTTCTAGTGTGGAAACGCTATATAGATGACATTTTTGTCATCTGGCATGGAACACCAGAGACAGCCGTGCTCTTCCAACAATGGCTCAATGGACAAAATCCATTTCTCAAATTCACGATCGAACATAGTGCAGAAGAACTAGCCTTCCAGGACATTACCATCTTTCCTGAGGATGGCCATCTTGGCAGCAGGTTATATCGGAAACCAATGGCCCGTAACTCTTTACTATCCTATACGAGTCACCACCCAAAAGCGCTGCGTGAAAACTTGCCTGTGGGACAATTCCTAAGAATCCGCAGGAATTGTTCGAGGACCTCTGATTTTGTAGATCTTTCAAAGGACCTAACATCCAAATTACGAGATCGAGACTATCCAAAACATCTGGTGAAAAGAGCGCATAAGAGGGCACTCAATAACAACCGAGATGCCTTGCTGAGTCCTCCAATCATAAAGCCACCATTGGATAGACTCACCTTTGTGACAACTTTTTGTACTTTGTCTAACAAATTACAGAAAACGGTGAGAAGGAATTGGAAAATTCTTAATATTGCTGGATCCTCCATTCAGACTCCACTCTTCTCTTTTAAAAGAGGTGCGAGTCTGAGGGACAGTTTGGTCCATACAAGGCCCAGATGCACTAGTGTGGTTCCAGCCAACACCTTGTGGAACCTTCCCCCACGATTGGGGCATTTTCCCTGTGGTGTATGCACTGCATGCCCACAGACAGAGAAGACAGTCTCCATCGACATAGGAACCTCCAGGCCCTGGGTATTGCAAAGTCATCCGAACTGTAACAGCGACAAGCTGATATATCTGATCACCTGCCCTTGTTCTCTACCCTACGTCGGTATGACAACTAGCAAGATCAAGTTGCGGATCAACGAGCACAAGAGCACAATACGATGTAATAAACAGGCTACCAGACTCACTAAGCACTTCTTGCAAATGAGACACTCTCCAGATGACATTCGTTGGACTGTTTTGGAGAAACCTTCTGTGCCTCCTCATATCACAGACGTGTCATGTTTCCTCTTTTTGAAAGAACAAAAATGGATTTTTCGTCCCAGGAGTGACGTAGAAGGATTGAACGATGATATTCCTTGGACATCAATCTAATGGCTATAGACTGCTTTATCTTGATTCAGGAATTTGGAATAGCAGGTCCTGAGTGTTAGATGAACCGCTGTTCCTTTTCTTTAACACCTCTTTTATAAGTTCATCAGCATGTGGCCCATAGTTCAATTTCTTATGCCAGGATCGTACTGTTGCCCTGCCTGACCTATTGGGTTTGACCACATTGTCTTTTGCACATCCACAGCGCACACATTGATAATCACATGCACCTATAGTTATGGGATATTCTTCGTGAATACAAGTTCACTATACTATTAGGTGCGACACGCTATATATCTTGTTTCGGGAATTTGGAATAGCAGGTCCTGAGTGTTAGATGAACCGCTGTTCCTTTTCTTTGGCATCTCTTTTAGAAGTCCATCAACATGTGGCCCATAGTTCATTGCCTTAGGCCAGGATCGTACTGTTGCCCTTCCTGACCTATTGGGTTTGACCACATTGTCTTTTTGCACATCCAGAGCGCGCACATTGATAATCACATGCACCTATAGTTATGGGATATTCTTCGTGAATACAAGTTTACTACACTATTAGGTGCGACACGCTATATACCCGACCCGAGTTGCGGTTGAAATTGGTTATGCTCTGGGAGGTTCTCTACCCTTGTGTTTTGAATGATCATCATGCCATTGCACTTATCTTCAATGTAAATGCGTTACTGCCTTTGGCAATCGCCAAGCGTAGCCAAATCCTTGTGATGGCTTTATGATCATAAAACTTAAATACATTTTTCTTAATAAATGAGCTGGGTTTGAGGTTTCTCGTCAACACTGGCGAGGTAGCGTGGCTCAATGGTTAGAGCGGCAGACCCTGATGCAGACCCTGATGCAGAGTTCTGGCCCGGGACCAGGGTTCAATTCCCGCCTTGGCGGGTCTTGGGCACAATTCCCTCGGACCTGTTAATCCTCGCCTCGGTGCCTACTCTAATCATGGGTCCCACGCTGCAACTCTGGGCAATAGCTTGCTTAACCTCCACACCGGCCCCAACAGCGCTAGGATGCCTGGCTTCACCCTGGGGGTGCCCAGGAGTGGACACTTCACAGGGAAAGCCAGGAGGGGTTCCACAGCGGTATGAGTAATAGCGCCAGGAAACCGCTTGGTGACAGTGCGCTCTACAAATACCTTGACATTTACATTTACATTTAGCTTCTAGTTTTCTGATTGGCCCACCATCGAACAATGGTTCTCGCTGCAAGCCGTGATAACCCAATAAGAGGCTGTGTTTTAAATGAGTTTCTCCGGTGTTATGTTTTGACTAATCTCTTCCGATAAATGTGATTTTGTGACGAGTCTGCTCAAGCGGAGATTTCACAAACATACATGGGGGAAATCACTCGTAGAGTATACTACGCTAATGCCGATCTAACATAGGAGACCGAAAAATCGGTCAGCTGACAGATTAACTCATGAACGAATTATCAACCAATAGATACACGCATCCTTGCACATGCGCTCAGTGTTTCATTTTATCTCGTAGCCAAATCCTTCTGATGGCTTTATGATCATCAAACTGAAATCCAATTTTCTTAATAAATGAGCTGGGTTTGAGGTTTCTCGTCAACACCGGCGAGGTAGCTTCTAGTTTTCTGATTGGCCCACCATCGACCAATGGTTCGCGCTATAAGCCTTGATAACCCAATAGGAGGCTGTGTTTCAAATGAGTTTCTCCGGTGTTACGTTTTGACCCATCTCTTCCGATAAATGTGATTTTGTGACGAGTCTGCACAAGCTGGGATTTCACAAACATACACGGGGGAAATCACTCGTAGAGTATACTACGCTAATGCCGATCTAACATAAGAGACCGAAAAATCAGTCAGCTGACAGATTAACTCAGAATGAATTATCAACCAATAGATACACGCATCTTTGCACATGCGCTCAGTGTTTCATTTTATCTCGCATGCTTTCATTCTGGTCCACCAGATAAGTCAACCAATGGCGTTCCATCAGCGAGTATATTAGTACACACACGGCGTCCAGTCGGTACCTCCCCCCAGCCTCAGGAAGAGGCTAGAGGTACCGACGGACAGGTAAGGGAATCTTCAACGTCATTCTGCCTGCTTTTCTCTGTGATGCTGCCTAGAAGCTAGTCAGAAGGAACCTCTGTTTACCGATATACAGAGCACTAATAATTAACAGACAGCTATAGTAAGGATAAACTGTTCACCTACCATCCTGTTGCTTTCAGCCATTTTCGCTTTAACCTTGTTTTTATACCAACGTTGGTTTTGTGCACCTAATCTAGATGCATATAGGTTGGATATACAGTCAAGGGATTTTAATTGGAAAGATAAAATTCTCATTGTTACTTGTTTTTTCCACATGAATTCAGAGCAGGGCCTCCTATCCCTGAGTTGGCGCCAGGAGAGGTGAGGCTTACTCCCTAGATTACTGGGGTAAGTAAATGAATCACTTGATATAAAACAGTATTTGCTTCACCGCTGTTGCAAGCGGACTGAGACACTGTATTTGAATTTGCAGTTTTTGATGTTAGAGTTAGATTGAGGTACATAATGGACATACTATGTGTCTTACTCTTATTTCTTACAGGAAAGAATCCCATAAGACTAAATCTGGCAGAATGGGCGCAGTGAGTACATTGCGTAGAGAGCTATAGCCAGAATAAGTATTAGGTAACATTTATAATATTTAATAATTATGGTACCTATTTTTTCACATTTTGGGTAATAATAACAAACAAATATTTGTGGCACCTTTTTCTTTTGCAGTACTGTATAACTAAGACTTGGTCCTGATGAAAGCTAAGCAGGGGAGCTGCCCCTGAGTTAGCAGAAACATGTCGACCATTATATCATCTTCTTAGGGCAGTTATTATTTTGCACTGTCTTACACTCCATTTTTAATCTTGACCCCATGATCTATTTCCCAATAAAAATGTTCCTTATATCATGGTAGTCAGTTTTAGTTTACACCATCCTTTGACTTTTGGTTTCACATTTATTGTTGCACTGCAAACCCTTCTTGATTTCTCACACCATTTAATCCACTCTCTGTACTTGAGGTCGGATCCGCCTGGGCGGTCCTGGAGAATTGGAGTAAACACACAATTCATCAGGTGTGTCTCCTTATCTGGACCAGGACCCTTCAACTAATCCCAGATGATGAGGCTCCGCCATATGGGTGGGCTGATGGGATTCATTTCCATCTAGTTGCACACATCTATCTAGCTCTTTTTTTCAATTTCTTTTCATTCTTGCCACTTGAGAAGTTCAGTCCTGAGTACAGACCCTACCTAGCCTTTCTTTTTTATAACGGTTTAAATTGGGGGTTTAGGCTGATAGCGGTCTATAAATATTGCCACCCCTTGGACCCTTCCTCATCTTGTTGTGTTACACACAGGATATACCACCATTTTTTCACATCGACCAAACAGGCCATATTACATTATGTGTCTAATATTGAACACACCTCTTTCCACTTCATAAGATAAATGTCAACAGCTCCCATTGTGACAAAAATATGTAACCTCTACATTTGGCACTCTACAACTGTGCCTATGCTCCAAAAATTGATTTCTGAATGCTTCAAATGAGCTACATATGAGAGACGCATATTATAGGAACCATCAGTGTGTGGAAGGCTGAAGGGATGCCCCCAGCCAGGCAGAACCTACTGCTCCTGCCAAGTGCAGGTGATTACGCTCACTGTACAATCCGTGCTCACCTTTGGGTAGCTGGGCACTGAGCAGTCAGGCTTCTAACAGAGGCAATGAGTAAAGCAAAGGCACAGCAGTTACTAGCGATAAATACACTGAGTGTCACAAAAGAGGCTTCACACAGGATGTATGTAAAACGTTTATATTCAACACACATATTCAATCATTATAACATGAACATCATATATGTTTGGGCATATAACACATTTGGAAATATTACTAGCAGTACTAGTCCGACTCATACTATTATGTATGCACACTGTGGACTATTCCTAATCTAATCCACACCCCCAATTGAGAGAGAGTACTCTTATGTGGTGCACAATATTAAAAATATGTACATACATGAATGTAGAACACTTTTTAGCGGCAACGCCCGCTGGAGCCACGCGGATAAACCCAATGTCAAATGTATTGTGCTTTTGGCATAAAATGAATGTATGAAGTGGCACCACCGGCCAGTGTTGTGAATTACAGATGATCTACACAGATCTCTCCCACTCACACACACACACACACACTTACTCTGCACCGCAACAAAGTGCAGCAGTTATCAGTCAGTCCGTACAGAAAACTCTTACACACGAATGCACTTAGCACCCTAATGCGTTTCCACAGGTACCCAGCAGGTCAATGATTCACACTTTGCAGACTCCATGGCCCAAGCCTCTCTTCACCCTCTAGTTCACCCCAATTGTCCTATACCCCCAGATTGAGGATAACCAACCCGCCTCTTAGACAGTGGGCCACACACGTCTGATTGATGGAGCATAATTATCTTAGTATGATTTGCCTCAGTCAATTCCTGCTCATTGAATAGTGTGATACTAATACATACTTAAGAAATATGACTAACAGTGTGACTCGTAAATCAAATGAGAGTTCAGCCTGCATCATAACAGCATGCAGTACCGTCGCAAACCAGATTGAGATGAAAATTATTCCTGAGAGAGAGATAAACTAATAACGTTAATGAATTCACGATCAATAATGTGCTGTGAAAATCTATAAATGCCATAATGTGTGACGTAATGATGTAGCTTTTAACAAATATGATTATGAAAAGGCTAACATAAAGTGCTCATTTAGCAGATAAATTGATTAATTTAAGCCGAAGATGATTAGAATGATTTTATTATGATTCAGCACTATTATGAAAAACTGAAATTTCAAAATGTTGAGAGAAATGTGCTTGTTCATTTATAAATGATTTGCAAATAATTTGATGCTTGACATAATACAAAATGGTGTTCGAATATTAATCTCTATTAAAAGTTTTCAGGGTCTTGCCCCCTTGGACCCCGATCCCACGGACGAGACTCAACCTCAACGGGCCATACCTTTTTTTCCCTTTCAGCCTCCCTGGTCTTTGGATGTACAATGCATTGGAGACGATCCGGAGATGCAATATCACAGGCCCTTTAGAGTCAGGAAGATGGAGAGATGGGATACACACCCTGGAGGTGGGGTTACTGCGGGTCAGATAAAGAAAAGGGACCGGAAGGCGAGGAGAGCGTTGATGAGTACCCGGAGGAGGAAGTTTGCAGAGGCATATGGGAAGAGACGCTGTGGCGAGTACAAAAGCAGAGCGGAACCGAAGAGGAACCAGAAACCCAGAGAGGCGGTGACCAGCCCTGCTTTGGAGGGCCAGGAAACCACTGATACCACAAAGCGCCCCACCACGTTCCTGGAGGAACGTGGCTTGCACAGGTACGTGCAAGGTTCCTGGGAGCCGGTAGTCAGGCGGGAGTAACATTCCCAGGAGGGAAGGAATGAAACACGTAGACCTCTCCTCTCTTTGAGAATCCACAAGTGTTACTTTTCTGCCTCACTTCTTCCAACCCCACGGTGGCAGTCTCCCGACTCAATACTGTTCTGAATGTGTGTTACCTCCCTCACTCCCTCTCCCGTGTTGGTTATTTTTAGTGCACCGCACTGACGTATTCTCATTTCCTTCTTTTTTCAATGGCACTGCCCTGTGTTGTCAAGCCACAAGGAAGCGATGGCCATGGACTATGAGAGAAGACGTTAAGGAGAAGACGTTAATTTCCCCGAAGAGAACGCATAGACTCTTGTTGACATTTGTTTACAAATCAATTGTTAATAAACCCACTTTACTCAGCCATACGTGTCGCGTGAATACCTGCCCCTCATGACAGTAGTATAACCACAAATGAAGAAGATTTATCACTATTTTTCTTAAATGTTTGAAAAGTTAGTACCTATAATAGGCAATAATGTTTTAGTAGGTTTTCGTGTAGGCCTTAAAATGCATTTTCCTTCATTATTTCTTTTCGAATAAGACTAGAATATGCTGACATGACTTTACTACTAGCTGTGAGAACTTTCGCTGTAGTTTCTTTTCTCTAGTTTTTGAATGAGGACACCCTCTCTGCTAATGCAAAACTGAGTTGACTTTGTTGCAAGCTCAGGAGAGAGTGCTTAGTAATGGACATGGTATGATACAAATGAACTTCCAAATAAATTCTGAGGAGGAATGAAATTGAACTTTTCGCATAATAATGAAAATTGGTAAGGTAACGATCTCCCCATGGACAGACCATAGACTTTGACCAATAGAAATCAAGCAAACGGTGCAAAAGATACTTTTGTGGGAAGGAACTAATGTACGATTGGAAGAAAAACTGCCTTGAGGGAAAAAGATTGTGGCCGGCTAGCTTTGAGAATTTCGTATATGCCTGACATGAACTCAGATTTCCCCTGAACAGAACTCTCCTGTATTTACCTGCGTTTTGCCAGCTGGTGAAGTCAAGCAGGTCAAGCCTAAGCGCTCTAAAGGGTTGAATGACTCTGGCTATTGCACGCTGTGCTCTAGTGTCCTTCTATGCTCATCTTGAGTCCCCCGTTCCTGATAATCTGCAACCGATCTTTTGATTTTTATGATTCTTGATTGCATTCTGAAACTAAATTATGCTTTATCTCTCTCTCTCTCTCTCTCGCTCTCTCTCTCTCTCTCTCTCTCTCTCTCTATTCAGGTAATTGTTTTGAAATGTATTTGGCACTGAACTGTGATGTATTGTGATTTACCTGTAATCAATCGATAACTGATATTAAATTAATCTAATGTATTTTTGTGCCTTGACCATTAAACTTGAAGTTTAGATAAAGAATTTGCTTGTTATAACTATTCATGTGTATGTCATTACTTATTGTCTAGTCATTGAATATTTTATATACATTTTGTCTGTTAGGAAGGCCCTTCTTTATTTCAGGTTCTCATGAAGTAGTGGCCATACTTTTCCGATTATCCGAGTCCCTATGAGCTCAATTAAAAGATCTATCGTAGGACCTTGTGGTATGTGGTTTAGAAGGAAATTTGTGATGTAGAGTTTATATGGGCTAAACTCTTGTGTGGATTTGTGGTAGATGAGCATGAGTACTTTAATGTGATAGTCATTTCGGCTGTAACCAGTTTTTCACACACTTCCGCTGCAACACGTCCAAAGTCACACTTAGTCTGGGGCCTCGAGAAGCAGGTGGGAATATATAGCAGCTTTAATTAGGAGACAGACGTAAACATAGGGAGTTTAGCAGCCACTCTGGAAGTTCACCCACAGGTCTCAAAACACAAAAGACTCATGTAGTCTCTTGACCCACCTCCGAACTGTCTCAGAAGTGTCCATTCAACTCAGTCAATCTCTCTTGCTACTATCTAGCACAAAGATGTCTTTGGTAGGGGCCAGGTGTGGAGAGGGCAGTTGGTCCACCACCCTGTGCCCCGCTGCCCATTTTGCCTTTTGTGCCCCCTGTTGTGCCTGCTTGTGCTGTCCCGTTCCCGCAGCTGCATCCCCTGCGGCCCCACCCAGTGTCCAATTGCGGCCCCCTGCCACCCGCCTCCCGCCTCCCAGCTGCTCCTACCTCTCTGTTCTTGTGTGCCCGTGATACCCTGTGCCCCGCTGCCCACTTGCCTTTTGTCCCCCGTTCTTGTGTGCCCGTGTTCCCCTGTGCCCCGCTGCCCATTTTGTCTTCTTTGCCCCCTGTTGTGCCTGCTCACGCCATTCCCGTTCCCGCCGCTGCATCCCCTGCGGCCACGCCCCGCACCCATTCGCTGCCCCCTGCCACCAGCCTCCCTCCCACCATCCCTTAAAATGGTGGCTGCGCGCTGCTGGTGCGCCGAAGGCGCACCTAAGGCATGCCCGTCTACGCCCGTGCACGCCTGGACCGCGCCCAGCGCAAGAACCCCTGGCCCCCGCACCAGCCATGAAGACCGCCTCCGATACGACGGCAGCAGCCTCATCGTTCTCAACCCAGGACGAACCCCCACCTGCTGCAAGGCCACCCCGAAGCGCACCCATGGTCCCTTTCACCTGCCAGAACTGCAGCTTCTCCTGCATCGAAGACGCAGAGAAACCCTCCACGACAAAACACAACCAGCTCCGATGCATCCTGATCAACACCCGCTCTGCTTGCAAACACACCATCGAGCTCTGGGACCTACTCGACACCGCATCTCCAGACGGTGCCTTCCTGACCCAGACCTGGATGAACGAAGCCTCCTCTCCAGACATCGCCATAGCCATCCCCGACGGATACAAGATCGCCCGCAGAGCCTCACCAATGGAGTCGAAGGAGGAATCGCCTTCGTCCACAAGAACATCATCAGGGTCTCAACAAACACCGACAACACTCTCAGTTCCGCCGAACACATGCACTTCCAGATCCACACAGACCCCAAGACCACCCTAAGAGGCACCCTCCTCTACAGACCACCCGGACCCCGACCACAATTTTGCGAAGCCATCGCCGACTTCATCAGCACACACGCACTGACCTCCACCGACTACATCCTCCTTGGAGGCCTTAACTTCCATCGGAGAACAACAACAACAGCAACTCCTCCACCCTGATAAATAACCTTGCCAACCTCGGACCGGAACAGCTCGTCACGACGCCGACTCACATCGCTGGACACATGCTTGATGCCATTTTCTCCTCAAGCCCACACGTCTCCTTCAGCCACGTCTACGAATCCACCTGTACCAACCACCACTGCATCCCCTTCACTTTCCGGAATCCCATGGCACATCACCGCACCCTACAGATCCCCCGTCGCTGCTGGGGCAAAATCACCAAAGTACAACTACAGACATACCTCGCACTCAATCCAGCGACCAACCACTCCAAACCCGACGATGGTGCGCGCACCCTCAGACGATGGATGGACGACTGCCCCAACACCCGCTGAAAAACAAACCCTCAAAGACACCAGAGCCAGAGAGCTAACTGGTTAACCCCTGAACTCCTAGCGTCAAAGTCCACCTGCCGGAAGTTGGAGAACATATGGCACAGCGAGAAGTCGCCGGGCAGCTGTGCAGCCCACAAAGACCCAATCCGCAACCACCTCCACCTCATCAGGACCGCCAAGAGGACCTCCTTCAAAGACCGCCTCCACAACAACGAAAGCAACAGCAAGGAGCTCCTCAACGTCATGAAGGAACTCTCCAACCCCAGCTCCAACGCCAACGACATCCTGCCTTTGCAAGCCTTGTGCGACTCCCTCACCACCTTCTTCCACTGCAAGATTGCCGACATCCACTATAGCTTCAACCCCCAGACGACCCTAACAGGCTCAACACACCGGAACCATCACACCCCACCGACCATGACCCCCTGACAACCTGGGCCAACGTGAGCATCAAAGACACGATCAAGACCATGGGCACAATCCAGTCTGGCTCGCCGTCTGACCCTTTTCCACACCACATCTTCAACAAAGCCCGCAGCTCCATCGCACCCCACCTGCGCAACATCATCAACCTCTCCTTCGAGACCGCAACATTTCCTGAAAGTTGGACACACACGAGATCAAAGCCCTACTGAAGAATCCCAAGGAGGACCCGAGCGAAATGAAAAACTTTAGGTCCATCTCCCTGCTTCCGTTCTCAGCTAAGGTCATCGAGAAGATAGTCAACATCCAGCTCACCAGCTACCTCAAAGACAACAGAATCCTGGACCTCTCCCAGTCAGGATTCCGCAGCAACCACACCACCGAGACCGCCTTAATCACCACCACAGATGACATCAGGATCCTACTGGACAACGGGGAGACGGTAGCCCTCATCCTTCTGGATCTCTCCACCGCCTTTGACACCGTGTGCCACCGCATACTACACACACAACTCCTCGATGCAGGGATCCAAGACAAGGCCCTGGACTGGACCTCCTCCTTCATCTCTGGCAGAACCCGGAGAGTCCGCCTCCCCGGGTCCGATCCGAAGCCTCCGAGATCATCTGCAACGTCCCGCAGGGATCCTCCCTCAGCCCAACGCTGTTCAACGTCTACATGGGGCCTCTCGCAAGCATCGCCCGACATCATAACCTCAACATAATCTCCTACGCCGACGATACGCAACTGATCCTCTTCCTCACCAAGGACCCCCTCATCGCCAAATCCAACCTCCTCCAGGGAATGTAGGCTGTCGCAGACTGGATGGAGGGTAGCAGCCTTAAGCTGAACACAGAGAAGACGGAGCTCCTCATCCTTGGGCCCAACTCCTCAGCATGGGATGACTCCTGGTGGCCCGGGTCGCTAGGGACACCCCCGCTCCCACCAACCATGCACGCAACCTTGGAGTCATACCCAACTCGAAACTCACCATGACCAAACAAGTCAATGGTGTCTCCTCCACCTGCTTCAACACCCTCCGTATGCTCCGCAAGATCTATGTATGGATCTCGACAGACACAAGGAAAACAGTCACCCAGGCCCTAGTCAGCAGCAGACTCAACATAAGAAATGCCCTCTACGCCGGAGCCCCGACTAAGCTCATCAACAGACTGCAAAGAATCCAGAATGCCTCTACCCCCGCCTGATCCTCGATGTCCTGTGCCACGACCACATCGCCCCCCACCTGAGGAACCTGAACTGGCTCCCTGTTGACAAAAAATCTCCTTCAAGCTCCTGATCCACGCACACAAGGCACTCCACAAGATCGGCCCAGCCTATCTCAACAGTCGACTCTCCTTCTACGTACCCAACAGGAAACTCCACTCCGCAGACCTCTCCCTGGCTACCATTCCACGCATCCGCAGAACCACAGCCGGAGGCAAATCCTTCTCCCATCGCCAAGACCCGGAACACCCTCCCCCTCATCCTACGATAAACCGAAGACCTTCTAACCTTCAGGAGACAACTCATGACCTGGCTGTTCGACCAGTAGCAACAGCACCCCACCTCTCCCCACCCTCAGCGCCGTGAAACCCTTGCAGGTATGTAGTGCGCTTTACAAATTATTTGGTTGCTTGATTGACTTGATCTTGGTACTACCTTAATACTGGACCCAAACTGAGCACCACTTGATCTTGGTACTTCCTTAATATTGGACCAAATCTGAGCACTACTTGATCCTCCGATTAGGGGGATAGACAAAACCAACCCACTCAGAAAAGCAGTAGGTATTTGAAAACCAGAACTCCGCAAAGCACAGAAATAAACATAAAAAATTACGGCCCAGACAGTGCTTTCACTTTAAAATAGGAAATGCTTTAATACACCAACAATTAAATACTAAATATAACATATAATTACAAATGTACACGAAGAAAACCAGGCCTCTATAGTTTCCGAACTAGAGATGCCTGTGTTAACCAGTAGCATCTTCCTATAGTGTTTCTCACCAAGTGCACTGTTATATTTGCAAAACATTCACAATGTGAAACCATTCTGTTACATTGTACTTGCTGTGTACCTTTAATGTTTTAGAATGTTAATTCACTCTTGATTCCTGCCAGAATGTTGTACTGGCACTTTATGATTACCTTTGGACCTTCATGCATACCTGAGATTTCTCTCATGAATAAACCTTCTTAAAGACTATCCATTTGCGTGTTTTTGCACTTTTTAAAAGTGGCGACGAGGGAAGAAACGACCCATCTTTGTTTTCAGTATTTTTTTTTTCATTTTTCTTGGATTTCACAAAACGGACATCATTTTCTCTTCAACCTGTGCGCAATCTAATTTATTTTAAACATACATCCTGAAGGATTCCTCTGCAAGACGCTTCTACAATGCTTTAATCAAAACGTGAACGCTGAATAAAACGCTGCAAAAGACGCTACACGCAACAGTCTGATCTCAAGAAGACGTTCTCCGCATCAATTACGAAGATTTGACAAGGTGAGAGTGGCATTTGAAAGAAGCGTGAAGCGTGCATCGTGAAACTGCAATTTTTAAACGCGCAAAAGCGGCAAATGGTGTTTGGAAGAAGCGTGAAGCGTGTATTGTGAAACTACAATTTTAAACGCGCAAAAGCGGCAAAAACGAATCTTTGGCATTTTACAAAACTTTGCACGAGCTGTGTATATTTTCGAACACATTACCTCGTGGATGCGCTGCGTCTTCCTGATTTCAACGGCAAGCTCCAAGGAACACACGAATGACGCGCAATGCATTCTGGGACCCGCAATGCATTCTGGGGCGCGTTGCTTAGCAACTCTTCGTCATTCATTGAATTAACTGTTTACATGCCACAAATCCATTAAAAACTCGATTTTAACTGCATTTTACCTACAATCAACACGCAATTACAAGAACAAGACTACGGTGACTACTTTTATTTTGTTAATTTATTTTTTTTTCTCTTCTTTTCCTCAAAATTATATATACAGTGACCTATAATCAATATTATGGAAACTAACACCATTTTAGCTCCACCTAAATTCTTACAGGACCCTGGTATCCCTCCTATGAACTGGGAGGATTGGCGTGAATCGTTTGAAACATACTTAGAAGCCATTGGGGGTGAGGTATTTTTAGCTTCACGCAAATTAGCTCTACTTAAACACAGCCTTGGTGTAGAAGGTAGGAAAGTATTAAAAACATTACCTTTACTGTCCAATAAAGTTACGTCTAAAGTATGTGATGTTGGTGATGAGGACCTCAGTGATGAAGAGGTTGTGTTTGATTCTTCAAAAATTGAGGCATTTTCCTCAGATGAATATCTTGATTCCTTGAAGGCTTTGGAAGAGAATTTTGGAAAAAAAACAAGTATAGTAGTAGAAAGACATAAGTTCTTTTCAAGGGCACAGTTACCTGGTGAAAATGTAGAACAATATGTTACTGCTTTAAGAAGATTAGCAGTCACTTGCAAATTTAAAGATTTGCATGAAGAAATCATACGAGATCAATTTATTAATAGAACCAACAATACTAAAATCCAAAAAAATTGTTAGATTTAAAAGATCCTTCTCTCCACAAAACCATTTCAATTGCTAGAAGAGTAGAAAACAATTCCAGATATGTTAAAGAGTTAAGCTCCACACATAGCAAAGATTCTAAGTTTGGCGACAATAAAGAGTCCAATGATGTGTGTGCTGTAGTTAATAACAGATCAAAATCTTTTGACTATAAACAAAACATAAAACGTGATTTTAGAATTAGACCCCAAACATTTTCCAATACTAATAAAAATACGATTTCATACAATAAACCCATACCACACAATAAACCATTTCCTAGCAAATCTCCCAATTTCAACAAACAGTTATGTTTCAGGTGTGGAAATGCAAAACATATTTCAGAAAATTCTTGGTGTCCTGCATCTAATGTTACATGTTTTAAATGCAACAAAACTGGTCATTTTGCAAAAATGTGTAGATCTGACAATCCTGGTGCTTGGAAAAATTCTGTCAATTATATTGATCAGTTTAACCAATCTGATAGTGATACTGACATAGAAGTTATGTCTATTTGGAATGAGGTCAACCATGTGGATGATGAAATTCAACCTCCTAAGTGTGATATCATAATCAATGGTCACACATTAGTGCTTTGGGCTGATTCCTGTTCACTATATACCATAATTGATAAAAATATGTGGGAAGCTTGTGGAAAACCTACTCTCAATTGTTCACAAAGAACACCTGTAGGTTATCTGAATATCAAATTACCTGTTATTGGATGTTTTGTATCTGAAATTACTTTCAAAGACAGGAATACTTCAGGTACTATTTATGTTGTAGAAAAAGGAAGAGCGTTATTAGGATGGAAAGAAGTATGGAATCTTGGTATGACTCTAGATCCCAACCATCCAGATAAAATTGTATTATCACCAAATTGGCACAAAAGAGAGTCTGATACAGTCTTACTAACTCAGGATGATGCTGGGTTAGAGTGGCACAAAAAATGTCCTAATTTATTCAGTACACAATTAGGGTGTCTCAAGAAATTTGAACATCGTATTATTCTTAAACCAGATTGCACTCCCATTGTCCACAAAGTACGCAATGTCCCTTTGGTGCTAAGATCCCAGCTTAAGGTGGAACTGGACCGTTTATGTCAACAAAACATCATTGAACCCATAGAGGCATCTGATTGGCTTAGTCCAGTAGTTTTGGCACGCAAACCCAATGGAAAATTGCGCATGTGTGTGGATTTAAGAGATTTAAACAAGAATATTTGGGTAGACCGCTACCCATTACCAAATATTAATGAGATGGTTGCTTCTGTCAGAGATGCTAAGTATTTTTCATCTATTGATTTGTCAAATGCTTATCATCAGATAAAGTTACATCCTGAGTCTCGTCATTTAACGTCTTTCATTACTCCAGAGGGAGCTTTCCAATTTTTAAGAATGCCCTTTGGTTTGTCTTCTGCATCTGCTGTTTTCCAGAGAGTCATGACTAGAGTTCTTCAAGGTATACCGAACATGTTAGTCTTTCAAGATGATGTATTAGTGTGGGGGGAAGACAAAAATATGCATAATGAAATCTTGAATAATGTATTAGTGAAACTTCAGAATGCAGGTTTAACAGTGGCGGCTGAAAAATGTAAATTTGCCACTAATGAAATTGAGTATTTAGGACATACTTTATCTGCACAAGGTGTTAAACCAAAGAAAAATCTATTAGATGCTATTAAGAATGCTCCATCTCCGTCAGACAAAGACCAACTTCGTTCATTTTTAGGGCTCGCGGAGTATTATTCAAAATTTGTACAAAATTTTGCTTCCAAGGTGTTTTGCTTAAGATCTTTGATGAAAAAAGGTGTTAAATTTGAGTGGAGTTCAGAATGCCAATCAGTTTTTCAAGATGTAAAAAAGGAAATAATAGATGCTGTTGCACTCAAACCTTTTGATCCCATCCTCGTCGCTGTTTATTGCCCTAGAGAAAACGGCATGGTTGAGAGATTCAACCGAGTATTGAAGGAGTGTTTACAGTTAGCTGCATTTGAGGGTACTGATTGCAAACTTGCTGTCAAAGATATGATTTGGAGCTACCGCAATACTCCACATTCTGCAACTCTGATATCACCTTTTCATCTTCTTAAAGGACGTTCTGCTGGCAATAAGGTAACCCCTGCCTGGATGCTTAAGGCCTCTAGTCCAGTTCTTGAAAAGAGTCTGGGTGAAAGAATGCATGCGTATCAACAGAAATATGTGGATAGACACAACAGTAGGATTAAGAAGGTGGAGAGATCTTTTATTATTGGTGATATTGTGAGATCGTCCCGTTTTGGTTTGTCTAAGGATGGTTCTTCTAGATGGTCTCATCCAAAAAGGGTGTTGGATGTTATGGGAAATTGTGTTCTATTGGACGATGGTCGCAAGTGGAATGTGTGTAATGTTGTTTTATGCAATGAATTAGAACGCAAGTTATGGTTAAACAGGAACTGTGATGTTTCCTCATCTAAACCCTTTCCAGAAGGTTCTCCTACTACCAAATCCGATTCCAATGTGGTATCACCTAAAGTTCCTACTTCATCAACTGTATCAACTGAGACATCTTCTCCATGTTCAAGGAGATTGTCCGGTAGGATTATTGTTAAACCTGTTAAGCTCAATGATTATATGTTGTAACATATTTATTTATTGTAACTTATTTTTTTTTTATTTTTTTTTTTATTTTTCTAGAAGGGAAGATGTGTTACATTGTACTTGCTGTGTACCTTTAATGTTTTAGAATGTTAATTCACTCTTGATTCCTGCCAGAATGTTGTACTGGCACTTTATGATTACCTTTGGACCTTCATGCATACCTGAGATTTCTCTCATGAATAAACCTTCTTAAAGACTATCCATTTGAGTGTTTTTGCACTTTTTAAAACATTCTCTATTGCATTTGTCAAAATTTCACAATTTAAAAACCCATTCGAACTGCTTATCTCAGACAATTTAGAAACTAAAACCTCTTCCTTTAGAATTTGTCAAGGAATTATACCATGCAACAGAATGCCCTCCTGTATTTGACATAGAGTGTATCAGTTATGAGCATTGTAATTAATGCATAGGTGGACGTACACAACTGCTACCGAATCAAAACTAGAAATAAGATCAACAGAGGAGAGGAGCCAAAGCCCAACACTATGAATTGATTTTGAATTACTTTTTGCATTAACACAAAGTCTAGCACACACCTAACACTGGCTCTTTCCAGACCGAACCCAACCTAGTATTGGCAATGTGAAAAGGTCTGATTTAAGAGTGAAAGGGCCTTTTGTGACATTGCTGGGTTTAGGCACTCAATAAGTACAGGATGGATAAAACACTTCCCAAAAATATTTTGGGTTTCAATTTTATTTTATCTGCATTTTAGCATTATAGGATGGGCATCTCTAGTTGGTAACTCCCCAGAACTAGCCTTGCTATGGCCATACCACCCTGACAGCACATAATCTTATCTGATCCCTTGAATCACCCCCCCCATCTCCCCCCCCCCAAACCCTTTCTATTTACCTCTCTGCCTTCAAAGTTCCCCGCTCCATCCCTCTGGTCTCTCATCTATCAAGTTACTATTCCCCCTGCTGGCACGAAGTAGTCAGTTTCTGTGAGGCCAAGAGCCCCCAGTCTTTTAGGGCATCTATTGATCCTGTATTTAGATTTAACACGCTTGGACTGTTTGGACTGTTTTCCACAGTTTATTGGATTCATGTGTCAAGTTTGTCAAATATTAGGTGTATTCATGTGGCCCTTCGGCTACCACAGCCCCTGAATCCGAAGAACATGCTGGCTCATTCAGCAGGGTTACCACAGATTTTTGCCTTCCTTTTCCTGACAGTACGGAAGACGTTTTTGTGGGTTTTTAGAACTCTGTGCAAATTTTCCCTAGCTTGTGTTCTCCCTTGAAAACATGATAACATTGACATACACCCAATTGGTAAATGTAATGCACTTATAAGTCTGTAGTAAATGGCACTACATGTACCCATGGCTTGTAAATAAATTGCTACTAGTGGGCAGCAGCACTTATTGTACCTTCCACTAAAGTAGCCCTGTAAAACATTTCAGGCCTTCCACTGCAGCCTCTAGTGCAGTTTTCAAATGACATTTCAATGTGACAAAATACATCTTTTGCCAGGCCTAAACAGATTTTAATTTGTTTGATTTCTTTAAAAGACCGTGGATTTGTTGCATAAGTATATGAAGCAAGGATATCACTGATGTGTTTTCCTTTATTTTTGCATGTATCCTTGATATTATTCACAAATATGTTTGGTTGTGTGCTTGAAAACTGTTGTCTGGTGTTGGATCACACTGAGTCCCTTGTGAACTGACGTTGTTAAGTATTTGGCATGCTATGCAATGGTTTTCCAAAAATTACTATCACTAATTCGCAAAAACGTTCTGTTGCCTTTTTTGGTCTGGTGGCTCAGTCAACCAATGGATCCACTCCAGGAATCTGTGATAGACATCACCGTCAGAAGTTGGAATCCCGCCAGGACTAATCTGCATTTTATTCTTCGGACATCAAAATATGAGCCGCATTGAGTTGGGCAACAATAAGCATCTGTTATTCAGCGCTTAAATGTTTTGAGTATTGAATGTGCACTTGCAAAATGTATATGTAATGGCATTTTTTAATAGTGGCTAGCTATTTAACCTTTTGTTGCAAGATATTATGTATGACCCGTATGTTAGTGCAAAGGAGTTTTTCACTAATGCCTGAGACAACTGTATAACATAACAAGAATCAGCAAAGTTAAATAGTCTTGCTTCAATATGACCCTACATGTAAACACAGGCATTCACCAATGCTTTTAGGTCTCGCTAGAGCCAGCGTATGCGCTATTTTGCGAGAAATTTAGTAGGTGGCTTAAAAGTGCTACCCAGGCCGGCCACCAGCTTGCTTTTACGCCCACAAGCGTGCGCGATGCGCACAGCACTTTTTCCCTTCGCGCACGCGCACAACTCGCAACACCACTCACATTTTTAAAATTTTCTATTTCATTTTGCGGCCGCACTGCGTTGCTTTTATGGCCGCGTGGCCAATGCTTGTTATAACACGTGCCCCTTACATTACAGAAACCACGCAATTGTCTTCAAGACTATGTCAAAAACAGAAATTTGTATGTTCGCAGAACTGCTTCGCTCTCATTCATAAAACAAGAGAAAACAAAAGGACACACCTTGTTGCAGTAAGAATATCTTACTTGCGGCGAACCTTCCCATGCTATCTCAGAAACACACATCTGCTGAAGCAATCCGCTCCTGGCGGCAAGCCAGCTGGATGCAAATGGGCCTTTTCCTTCCCTGCCGCTTACCCTCATTCAAGCACTCTCCCTTGTTGTACACAGCGCTATTTATACCTGCTGGCCAGCAATCAGCCCCCTCTCACCACACAACCACAGCAACAGAAAACACAACTGCTTTCGTTTCGACTGCCTTGTACTGGAGCAGCATCGCAAACAAAACGCACGACTTCATGGGTATCAGGGAACCACAGAGCAACGGATACAACATCAAATCAAAGGAGGAGGAGGGGAGCATATATTTACAGGGCTTTTCCTTCCCTGCCGCTTACCTTCATTCAAGCACTCTCGCTTGTTGTACACAGTGCTATTTATAGCCGCTGGCCAACAACCAGCCCCGGCTCACCACACAACCACAGCAACAGAAAACACAACTGCTATTGTTTCGACTGCCTTGTACCGGAGCAGCATCGCAAATAAAACACACAACTTCTTGGGTGTCAGGGAACTACAGAGCAACGGAAACAACATCAAATCAAAGGAGGAGGAGGGGAGCATATATTTGGGCATGTAATCCCCTCGCCACCCTTTGAATCAGACATTAATATCCATGTACATTTGCAATTCTGCTGGTGTATCAAAATACATTAATGGTCACTGTTGTGTTCCTTGTATTCAGGCTTCAGTTCTGCTGACCACTAGTTCTAATCCAGTTGCACTCCTGTGTTCATTTGTACAAGACAGATCTGGCGAGACAAGTGTGCAAAGTGTAACATTTCCATCTTGCAATAAATGGAAGCATGTGTAACTACAGGATATATATAGAGAGGATTTTATCATGGGGCAATTCATTGTTCACCCCATAACCTGGCTGAAATCAAATATAAGTTCTGTTTCTTGTGGTTGGTCACTGCCATTATACGACAAAACGCCAGCCTCTTCTTTCCTTTCCTACTACATCTTGAGTAAGGTAGCCTTTAATTTTATCAAAGCAGAATGTGTGTGTTAAATTCCCTATGGATCCATAATTTCTTTTTGTTCTTCAGTTGTGCTTCTACATCATGCTAGTAGCAACCACTTTAAGGTGCAGCAAAGCACACCATTAAATGGGTAGCAAGCGGAACCTAAATCAGACATAGAAATGCTCAGTTTAATTCGCCATAAAATTTCAAGGCACTCTGATCTATGTGCATTGTAAATATAAACACTGATGTTAGCACAACAATACCACTTAGGGGATCTCTAGGTGCAATCACAGAAAACATGAGACATCACACTCTTACTGCAAGGAACATGGAGCCTTTGGGTCACCTAGTGAAACTACAATTAAGGCCTGCAGTTTTAATTGGTGGTTATGTCTCGCCTGAGCTAATGCAAATGCTCTCACTTACGAGGGAATGTTTTCTACAAAGGTCTTTGAGCCTGACCACTGCTTACCATTCACTGATTTACTTGTTACTCTTACTTCCTGCCTCATAAGTGGTCAAAGCATGTCAGCTTCACTTCCTCTTTTTTCATGTGGAGTATGGACAAAGTATGATTGCTTCATCTTATTTATTTAGTACCATTCCGCTGGTTGCACTGTGATTGAGGTACTGTTTTTCTTCCTTATTCCCATCTTGTTACTGCTCCTTTTCTTTCTTGTTCTAGGCGTGTTGCTCTTTATTGTCAGCAGTACTTCTTCCCTCGTACCCCTGTCCACTTGTCAGTGTTAATACCCTCCCATCTTACCCTCTGCCTGCCCATGTTGCTTATTCCCCCAACACCCCCCACCCTTCCATTGTCTGTGTTGTCTCCCACCTCACTCGTCATAAGAGAAAACAAGCATTGGCATAGCCAATAGGTCTAGCCTTTGGGACTTTTAAGTGTTTAGCCATGCAACAATTGATGTTGATGCACCAAGGATATTGTGCTGCATAACTAAATACTTATAAGGTCCAAAAGCGAGACCTATTGGCTATGTCAATGCTTGTTACATCTGTTGCTTGCACAAATGCTGTTTGTCACTTTAATCCATTGACTTGGTCAAAACTAGGAAAAAGTGGTAAATAAAAAGGACTGCTTTCTAAATAGAGTGAATATAGAGATAAAGGATTAAATGTCACAAACAGTGTGATTATTGGGTGTAATATTTAGATGTCAAATAGGCTCTCATGCATTCTACAGAAAACACTTCTTGGAAAGCAGAACGATACAGCAAATAGCCAATTATGGAGTAAGAGAGCCATCCTCACCTGGGAGGAACCAAAGTCCACTCTATGAGTATTTTAAAGAATTGGTAACCATGTGCCTTGCAGACAGCAATGTTCTTCTCCTTTTACTTGTACAGTGGGATTCATTCTCCATTGATGTTAATGGCAGTTTTTGAAATTGCTGCTGTAGGCATCAAGTCAAACTGTTTTCAACTCTTGGCTGAACTGTTATCTCACACCTTTATAAAAGGGGCTACTAATCGCTTTTGTTGATGAACACTGAGCAATTTTCTAATACCAACGTGCCAATAATCAGATCAAAGTCATCCAACACTTATTGGCTCAACTGCACCTCTTATTCCTTTATGTGGCTTGTCCTGGAAAATGACCAAAAGGAGGAACATTTATGAAATGTAAAGCAGTGGGATAAATGGTTGATTAAATGCAAGACTGTGCATCTTATTCTATATCAGCTATGAGAATCTCTGTAACAGGTAGGGAAAATATTCGTCTTTAGTGTTTGTTCTGCAAATCACACATATTGCAGAGGTTCCCTCAACTCAGGGGAGCCGTACATATGGTGGCTAGCTGCGGCCCGACCCTGGGGTGTGGCGGGAGTGACCGCGGCCATTGGTGGAGTCACTGCAGGATTGGCTTGAGTGCTTCCAGGCTTGTTACAGACACATGGCTGCCCTGCCCATAAAGGTGACGCAGCGAGCGCGTCTCTTTTCTCGCTCTCCACCTCATAAGAAGATTACCAGTCAAGGACCCTTTACTGCTGCCTACCTCATCAGGGTTTTGTTTTCTCCTTTGTTTGTCTCTCCTTCTCTTTACAGGTTTAGCACGGCATGCTCCGCTGTGAACTCAGCAGCCACAGCTCCCAGCTGCATTTTCTTCCTTGCACTCGGTGGCGGCTCTGGTGGCGTGCTCAGGCTGCGGAGGGGAGGGGGTTTATGAGGACTGGGAGCAACTATGTTTTTGAGCAAAGGTTATGATTGGTGGGACAGTTCGGGTCCATTTAAGGCATCCTTTTAGACCAAAGTGACAGTGGGATCATGGTACCTTCCAGGGGGTACTGTCAGCAAGTCAAGAGGTTCTAGGCGTGGGGGGATGGGGGCTGTCACAGACACACGTTTCTTACCTGGCAACAACCCGCACAGGTGCAGTGAGCGCAAGCTAGCACAGGCCCTTGTGGGGGGAGAGTTGGATGAAGGGGGTGCCAGAGGTAGGTTTCCTTGCAGGCAGATAGCCCCCTTGCACAGGAACATCCCAGTATGAGAGGTCAGTGGGTGGGGTCGGCACATGAGGAGGGACCCACACATGTCCAGGTTTACTGGGTCAGAAATTCTAAGATTAAGGAACTCTGCTGCCAGGCATGATCTCACTCGTGAAAGTATGATTTGAAGGATGCACAGGAATCATCTTAAATATAGATAGGTAACTCCTGTGTACTAGCGTCTCTGTTCAGGCTAGGACTTAATCTCTGTGAGCAAAGATGTAAAACTGGAAAGGGGAGACCACTCGGTCACCCCGAACGTATGGATGGGTGCCCCGATCCCCCGGGAAGCCGTTGCGGGCGGGGGGCGTGTCCCGGCCGGTATGCCCATAGCGGCGCGGTCGGAGCACGCCCCCGCCGCCTAAAAAGGTTGTCCTAAACACCCGCCCGGATGTCCAAGCACCTATGGGCGGGATGGGGTCGCGGCCCCGCCTTCCCGCTGCTGGATAAAAGGCGCGGGAATCCAAGGAAGCGTCCTCTTGTTCCTGCGCTCTGAAGGCTGCACCACTCGTCGCTCATGAGCCGTCAAGGGAACAAGCTGCAGTTTTTTGAACATGTAATCGTTGTTTTTTCTGTTTCAGTGGTCAAGGCGTAGCTGGGGTCCAATTCGCTGCTGGACAACAGGCAGAGGTAAAGCTGAACGCAGATATGCCTGGCAAGAAGAGTGGAAAGAGCTCCGAGATGGAACGAATGCTGCGCACACTGGTGAACCGAGTGTCGGTGATGGACAGAAAGTTCGATAAAGTAGACCAGCTGGGTCACGGCTTGGCGGACCTCCGGAAACAAGTGGAGGCCCAAGGGGGGCCCTCAGGGCGACTAAGAGGATTGTGGGGCCTGCTTTGCCTAACATTACCCCAGGGGGGGTTTAAGGGGAAAAAGCGGAAGGGGAAAGCGGGTCCTAGCGAGGCCCCAGTCCCGATGGAGGTCCCACTGGTCCCAGTAGCACCAGCGTACAGCCCGGTACCCACACCGAATGGGGGATTGCCAATCCCTGTGGTTATCACACCGCTGGATGACAACCAAATGCCTCCAGAACTAGCACTTCAGTTGGCGGCTGTGTTACCCTGGTTGAAGAAGGGAGCGGGGGATCCGCGGCTGTGGAAGACCCGGCCGAAGAAGCTAGGCTGATTATAGAGCAGCTAAGGCAGACAAGGGGTGCTGGGACACAGAACGTGCCTTCTATTTCTCCACAGGTGGCGAAGGTGGTCGCTGTCGAAAACCAGAATAAGTTGACGGACACGGCTGGAGGTGCGGCGGAAGCCAGTAAGAGATCACTCCCAATCATGGGGGAGGGCGTGGTACCCTCAAGGCAGGAAAGCTTGGCGCAACATATTCCCATGGCTACTAAGGAGATGGTGTGGGCTAATAAATACATAAACATGTTTTCATTATTGACTGATCATCGAGAGTTAGAAGGATTTATGGCACCCCAGTGTATGGCGGGCAAAAATGGCAGAATTCAGGGTCGAAGAGTCTATGATGAACTGGATCAGGGCCTTTTCTATTTTTGTAATGATTATCGCTGAACGAACACTGGAACTGTTGAGTGACCTGGCTTGCTACCAAAGCAGGATCACGGGCTTCCATGAGAAGTATGGAGGAGAAGAATGGAAAGGTTATGACATGGCTTTTAGAAAAGCGAAAGAGTTTAATGAAACACTGACTTGGGATTGTTTGGATACTGTATCGTGGCATGCGCAGCTCTTGCCGGGGTCAGCTGGTGGTTCAGGGTCGAGCGCAAACGCCTCCAGGGCCTTTCCACAGAAACAGCCTCAGCCCTTTCGACCAAACTACGGGGGGAACCTTGATCGGGCGGGAACGGAAATAAGCGAGGAGTGTGTTGGGGTTTCAATAAGGGGACGTGTAGCAGGCCGCAAGGAACGTGTAGGTTCAGGCATGCGTGCTCTAGTTGTGGTAACACCTCACACCCCGAAACTAGCTGCCAATCCATAGCCAATGGTACCGGAGGATAATGGGGTACCAAGCAGGATTGATACGGTGCTGCGGAAGTCCACAGCATCGCCCGTAGATATCCTGGCTTTGACCCCGTGGCTGAACAAATACCCTGATCATGCGTCCGCTGGGATCCTGCAAGATGGCTTCTCATATGGCTTCAGGATCCCGGCAGGTGATTTTCGGGGGACCCCCACATGTAAGAACCAACTGTCAGTTCAGCACAACCCGGCGGTTGCCACCACAAAGATCGCCAAGGAGGTTGGCTTGGGGCAGGTTGCAGGACATTTTAGTGACCCACCAACGGACGATTTTGTGTGCTCCCCATTAGGGGTAGTGCCAAAAAAGGACCCGGGGGAGTACAGGCTCATCCATAATTTGTCGGCACCAAAGGGGGCTTCCGTCAATGAGGCGATCGATCCTGACATTTGCAGTGTGAAGTATGCATCTTTCGATGACGCAGTAGTAATGTTGAATCGCTTAGGCCCCGGTGCATTGTTAGCAAAAATCGGATATTGAATCTGCATTTAGGTTGCTTCCGGTGCATCCCCAAGATCAGCACTTGCTGGGTTTTACGTTTCAGGGGAAATACTACATGGATATGTACATGCCAATGGGTTGTTCAATTTCGTGTGCCTATTTTGAAATGTTTAGCTCGTTTCTGGAGTGGGTGTTCTCAAAGGCCACAGGGCACCAACATGTGATGCATTATTTTGATGATTTCCTGTTTCTCGGCCCAGCGGGCTCTCGGGACTTTGCAGAGGCATTGCAAGATTTATGCGTGCTCATGCGGGGTTCCGGGGTACCGTTGGCGCCAGGTAAGACGGTGGGGCCGACTACCTCCCTGGAGTTTCTAGGCATCGAACTAGACTCCGTGGAGGGTTGCTTCCGCTTGCCGACGGAGAAGATCGCCAAATTTAGGGCTTCCTTATTGCAGTGTCTTTGGAACAAGAAAGTGACACTGCACCAATTACAGCAAACAGTGAGTCAGCTTAACTTTGCATTAAGGGTGATACCGATGGCTCGCCCTTTCTCACAATCCATTGCCCAGGCCATGGTTGGCCTCAAGAAAGGGCACCATCGCACAAGACTGTCGGCAGAGGTTCGCCAGGACATGCTCATTTGGTTGGCATTCCTGGCGGACTTCAACGGCCGAGTAGTCTGCAGCAAAGCCCCGGCCTCATCGGCGGAACTAGGCTTATGGACCGACTCGGCGGGCAGCGTGGGGTTTGGCGCAATCCTCAGAAACCGTTGGTCGGCCCAAAGATGGCCAGCATGGTGGGAAACAAGCGGTTGGACGAGTAACATTGGCTTTCTAGAGCTCTTCCCCATCTCGGTGGCTCTGTCGGCATGGCCGGAGGAGTTCAGAGACCGCTCGGTGGTATTTTGGTCCGATAACATGACTGTGGTTGAGTGCATTAATCAGCAGGCAGCACACTGCAAATGGATATTGTGATTGTTGAAAGAAATTGTGTTGAAATGCTTGAGATTAAACGTACAATTCAGGGCAAAACATGTGCCGGGTGTACTGAATAATGCAGCTGATGCGCTCTCTAGTTTCAAAATGCAGGCTTTCAGGGATTGTTTACCCTCAGCGGAGCTAGTGGCAGCGCCATTTCCCAAAGCATTATGGCAAACCTGCACCCCGGACTACAAAACCTTGTGGCAGCCATTTTAGCGCCCAGGACAAAGAAAGCTTCTGACGGGGCCTTCCGCTCATACTGCGCCTTTTTGGGCCCGGCATGGGAGCATAGATGGGGTCAGGAGGGGTCCTTTACCAAATTTTTAGTGGCACTTCATGAGGAAGGCCGGTCGGCGGCAACCGCAAGTCGGTATAAGGCCGCCATATCATTTATGGCTCAGCTCCATGGGATCAGGGACCCGACGGACTCCTTTCTAGTCACGAAGGCGCTGCGCGGCTGGCGGCGCTTAGAAGGGTGCAAAAAGGATAACAGGCACCCAATAGGATTTGACAAGTTGACCTCCTTGTTGGCTAAACTGGAGGAGACATGCTCCTCACCTAGCGAGGTTGTACTATTCCGGGCAGCGTTCGCGTTGGCGTTCTATGGGGCCCTGCGGGTGAGCGAACTAGTGGCTGCCAACAAAAGAGATACGATACGGAAGGGGATCTGCGCAGGGATCACATGCAAGTAAGGGGGGATTCTCTGCTGATCACGATAGCTAGGTCAAAGACGGACCAGGAGGCCCAGGGGAATAGCATTGTGTTGCAGCGCGCTCCAGGTAGTCCCTGTTGTCCAGTGAGGCATGTTGAGGCCTACCTAAAACAAAGGTTGACAACGTGGGGGGGGGGCTTGCTGCGACATACGGACGGCACCCCATTAACAAAGTTTCAGTTTCAGAGGGTGCTGGCAATCACGATTGTAGCAGCGGGCTTGGGACCCATTCATTCAGGATAGGGGCCGCTACAGAAGCTACAGCCCGAGGTCTGCAGGCAGACAATGTTAAACAGTTAGGCCGCTGGTCTGCGAATTGTTTCAAGAGGTACGTGCGGCTGCACATGTTGTAAGTTACTGAAGAAGTGCACTCACGCTTGTTGTCTTTTGTTTGGATTACAGTTTCAGGAGCCTGTGACGCAGGGCGGAAATTGGGACTGGCCCTGTGTCAGCTAACCACCACTTCAGGAACAAGGAATGGAAGACGTGTGGTCTGGGTCGTGAGCCACTCATACGTGAGGCGTGCCGGGGACATATTCAAGACAGGTGATGCGATCCACACATCTGAGGAATATGGGTTCAGGGTCTCCTTCCATGGGAAGGGCGGCCTGTGTATTGACCGACTGCAAAGTTTTGTGGAAGAATTACTAGGGCGGCACAGATCACCGCCATCTGTAGTCATAGTGCACATTGGGGGCAATGACTTGGTAAGACTGGGCAGGTGAGCTTTAGTTGAGCACATACTTTCTGCAGTTAGTTGGTTAGCAAAGACGCTCCCGGGATGTACAATAGCTTGGTCTCACATGATTCCGAGGAGGGTATGGCGGGGTGGGTTGTCCACAACAGCGTTGAACCATTTGGTAAAGAGGGTCAACAATAAAATGGAGAAATTATTTCGCTCTGCTCATCTTCAAAGCATATCTCATGGGTGCATCTGGGGCGATCACTGTTATTCAGATGATGGGGTACACCTGTCCAGGTTGGGGAATGACTTATTGATAGGAGACATGATAGCTTGGCTATTGGGATTGAGGAGACATGACCTATAGGAGGTTTGGGGGGCCAGATAGTCGGTCAACTATCTGGACTGTGGCGGTAAAGTCATGATTGGTGAGCAGTGATTTCAAGGTCCCTAGGGGGGGTGCCACCCATTATGGATGGGAGAGCCCGGGGGGAGGCGGCCATTGGCCCCTCCCACGGGGGGCGGCACCCATTACGGATGGGTCGCCCAGAGGGAGACGGCCATAGGCCCCTCCCAGGGGGAGATGGCTACATGCCCCTCCCCAGAATTTCCCGGGGGCCGGATATCCGCTCCGGCGGAAGAAAGTGCGGGGAAAGGGGGAGGAGTCCATGCTGTCTTCTTACGGATACCCCGCACGGGAACTAGGACGACCTTAAGATGGCGTCAAGTGAAAGGGGGCCCCCACGACAAGGGAAGTTACAGTTGGCTACGAGGGAAAAGTCCTCTGCGCATGCCCCACTCACACGTGAGGGCGGGAATCTGGTGATAGGGATCTGTCACCGGTTAAGACCTTGACGTTGGCCCCTAACGTTAGGATGTACAAATTTGTATGCAATGCATTTGTCATGATGTTAGACTCGGTTAGGAAATCTTTGTATTAGAGATTTGTTAAGGTTAGCCTGAATACCTGTCTTCATCAAATGTAATGGAAGTTGAATTTGTACATGATACATGAAACGCTTTTAATTTAAAGTTTTAAATTTTGTTTCATATTTTAATAAATACGGACGGGGGGGTCGTGAGGCCCCTCTGCCTTCCAAAAGTTCAAACTGTGTCTGTCTCCTCCCATTGGTATTGGTGGTGGAAGGGGTGGCGGGCATCCCGGCCCATATGGAAAGGGGAGACCACTCGGTCACCCCGAACGTATGGATGGGTGCCCCGATCCCCCGGGAAGCCATTGCGGGCGGGGGCGTGACCCGGCCGGTATGCCCATAGCGGCGCGGTCAGAGCACGCCCCCGCCGCCTTAAAAGGTTGTCCTAAACACCTGCCCGGAAGTCCAAGCACCTATGGGCGGGATGGGGTCGCGGCCCCGTCTACCCGCTGCTGGATAAAAGGCGCGGGAATCCAAGGAAGCGTCCTCTTGTTCCTGCGCTCTGAAGGCTGCACCACTCGTCGCTCGTGAGCCCTCAAGGGAACAAGCTGCAGTTTTTTGACCCACCCACCAGCCCCTGTTGCAAAAAATTTGGGGGTGAACAAAGCTCTATGTTGCAATTTGACTGTAATCTTAAGTCGATGACAAGAGTATGCATGTAACTGAATGCTTGCTAATAGGCCTTTTTTCCTTTGTAGAAATGTTAAGGAATGTATGCAATAGAGAATGTTCTGTGCTATAGGACAATTTTTCCTTTGTAGCAATGTTGAAGTCAGTGGATATATCGAGCTGTACTACAAGAGTAAGCATAGGTTTTTACTCCCTAGTAGGTAACTAACTGTCGTATTTATTTAGTCTTCGGTCGGGCGGTAGGGTCATGATCGGTGAGCAGTGATTTCAAGGTCCCTAGGGGGGGCGCCACGCATTATGGATGGGAGCGCCCGGGGGGAGGCGGCCATTGGCCCCTCACACGGGGAGGCGGCATCCATTACGGATGGGTCGCCCAGAGGGAGACGGCCATAGGCCCCTCCCAGGGGGAGACGGCTATATGCCCCTCCCCAGAATTTCCCGGGGGCCGGATATCCGCTCCGACGGAAGAGAGTGCGGGGAAAGGGAGGGAGTCCACGCTGTCCTTCTTACGGATACCCCGCACGGGAACTAGGACGACCTTAAGATGGCGTCGAGTGAAAGGGGGCCCCATAACAAGAGAAGTTTCAGTTGGCTACAAGGGTAAAGTCCTCTGCGCATGCGCCACTCACACGTGAGGGCAGGAATTTGGTGATAGGGATCTGACACCGGTTAAGACCTTGCCGTTGGCCCCTAACGTTAGGATGTACAAATTTGTATGCAATGCATTTGTCATGATGTTAGACTCGGTTAGGAAATCTTTGTATTAGAGATTTGTTAAGGTTAGCCTGAATACCTGTCTTCATTAAATGTAATGGAAGTTGAATTTGTACATGATACGTGAAACGTTTTTAATTTAAAGTTTTAAATTTTGTTTCATATTTTAATAAATATGGCCGGGGGGTCGTGAGGCCCCCCTGCCTTCTAAAAGTTCAAACTGTGTCTGTCTCCTCCCATTGGGATTGGTGGTGGAAGGGGTGGCGGGCATCCCGGCCCATATGCGGGTCACTATCCATAAAGTGATTTTTTTTAAAAATCGTTTTTATATATGTGTAAATAAAACGGCTGGAGGTCTTTCAACCCCTAAGACAACTGAACTTGCTTTGATGGTCTTGGTAATGTTTATGGGGGGGCTGTGGGTGGTTGGGCGTTTAGATGATGATTTTTTCACAAGGAACATCAGCGACTGCAAGGTTATATCTATTGATACAAGAATGCATGTTCTGACTTATGTCATTAATTATGTCACACTTAGAGAGGGGAAGATTATTTGGTCCAGTTGCGTTCTCCCAAACACATTAATTGGCATTCAGTTGAATCAAGGCTAACTGAGTAATAACTCTCAAACTATAACCTTGTCACGCTATTATGTTTTTTAATCATGCCCACAGTACCCTATTAACCACATGGCTGCTGCAGGGATTTTTCCCCAGTGCTGGGAATTACCATTTTGCTGCTTTCATGACGAGCTCAGCTCGTCATCAGCACACGACACCCGTGGGTGATGACGAGCTGAGCTCGTCATCAGCATCGAAAGGGTTAATAAAATACTTTCCCTGGCATATATTGTGAGGGATTTTTAACTCACTATCTACTGCTCTTCTCTGGATCCCCGCTTTATCCAGTTTCATTTCATCTGAGAACTCCCAGAGACCGTCTTCTGGTTGAGTCCGCCCTGGTGGTTTCATACTATCAGGGTGTTGATAGGCACGGATGATGAAGCACGGTAAATGAGTGAGGCATCTATTCCGAAATCTTTGGGTACCCCAGGAAGACTAGTGAGCTTTAATCAGTACTCTTGTACTTCTCCCTTCTCTTCTGTGTTTCCTTCATGGCCCAGTTGCCCATAAATTATGGCAGTGACCCAGAATTAGCCAGGTTACTTTACGAATTTCGTTGTACACTGTCAAGGAAAAAACACCTTAATCCCTTTGCCTTTATGCTCTTTCCGTGACAGAACTAAATAATGCATTGGATATTTCGGATATTAAACGTTTATTTTTAATTGACAAACGTATAAAGCAAGACAAAGCAATGAGGTTTGTGTGCAGCGACCTGCACTCCAATTCCACACAAAGCTGTCCTTCGTTCTTCAGTTCGCATATTGTGGGGCTGGCAGACAATGAAGGGGAAAGTCACATGCACAGTGCTGCGTATGTACACAAACAGTACATGATAATGAACAGTAAGAGGCTCCAGGTGTGCATTCTAGAACATTCCTGGTCTAAACATTGGTTAATATACTACAAGTGTTTGGCTCGATGAACATAGCATTCGGAATTAACCTCTGTCACCATTGCATGCGCTGACTTATAATTTACAAATTCTCCACAGCTCAGTTATCAACAATGGTTTTGTGGTATGACTTATTTGTTTTGGAATCGGATCTGGAAAAACAGCAGAACTCGGGCCGTACCAAAACAAATTGAAGTTCTTTGAACGCTACAAGGAAAAAGAAATGTTTTCCATATGTCACATCGCTTTCCTACCACCTAACCATATCACATTTATCTGTTTTCTTTCTGCCAAAATCCCGGATAACATGCTTCAGTTTTCCTTATCTGTTATAGAGAAAGCTGAGGGCTACCGGTTTTGATGTACGCCAGAAAAACAGGCACTGTTCTGTGAAGTTTCCACTGACTTTTGGAAAGCCTGATTTAAAATAACAAGTAATCTTATCCTTCGCTAAGGTTAGCACCGCGAAGGGATTCATCCTTGAACAACTTAATAGGGTGTTTTGTTACCTTATCAATGGAAATTAATGTCTGATATCAAATGAAGTCTGGTGTAAAGGCGTGTTAGTGATAACAGCTCCCACAATGATAAACAATATAAAGGAGCGGTGTCTGGGCCTCCCCCGCTAAGTCTTAGTTGGACAAATTCCAATGCAGTTGAATGGTCACAAGGCAGAGAACGGTAAAGTGTGAGTAGAATTGGCGATGGCTGTCTGTATGTATTGCCCTACCCACTTTCTAGGGCTGCCAAGCCTGGAAGACCGTCCAATCTCTAAGCAAATAAAACAATTGGGTTTCAGCTGGGAAAACCGAGAAAAAGAGACAGACGGCTGGGAAGAAAGCTATTGGTGAGCAAGCAAAGACAAGGCCAATACGTCTGCCTTGTGTATGATGTATGCACTAACAGACATAAAAAGTCTGTGCACACATTCGCATGTAATTCTAGAATGCTTGAAGACAGAGCAACATATTAACAGGCACCCGTGATTGACAAAGTCTCACATCTTTAGACGCCAACGGAAAGACGTCCAGGCATCAGACCAGAAAAATATTGGCTCCTTCTCAGACAAACCACCAGATACCTATATACGTAGACACAGAGGCCAATAAGCTTACAGCCAATGATGTACAGAAGCATCAAACAGGTACCAACGTAAAACATTCACAGATGCACACATTCGTACATGGGAAATGTATTTATCCAATTAAAAGTAAAGCATTATCCACACAGCCCATAGGCCTATGAGGGGAGATCTTGAGCATCTATTCTGGTGTAATCGTAGGGAAAAACCACATGGGCCTCATTTATGAGGCCTTCCGTCAGTTTTGCGCTTCTGATGCGTCACTTTTTGTGACACATCGGCGGCATAAAACATGCCTCAAGCATAAAACATGCCTCCTGTTGTGCACTATTTACAAAGTGACGCATCTAAGCAGATGCCTCACTTTGTAAACCCCTGTGCTACATTATACCTACGTCAGGTATAATTTATGCAGGGGGGGGCGTTCCCCCGCAAAAAGCTTACCCCATGTGAAAGGACGCATTGCTGGAGTTGCGTTACCTTTGTGACACACTCAAGCAATGCGTTACTTTTACACTTACAGATACGTCAGAAATACTGACGTATCTGTAACTCCTTGTGCCATGATGCGTCATACATTAAACATGATGCATCAGGTATGTCGCAAGGAGTGCGCACTGAGGAGTGACGCATCGCTGCTTTCACGCAGCGATGCGTCATTACTCATAAATGAGGCCCCATGTCTTTAGCCTTTTACGGTAGGTGGCTTCACAGGGCTCTGTTCTCATGTCAACTGGTAATGTGTTCCAGTACTTAGCTGCCAGGTATCTAAAAGATCGTCTGCCCATCCTAGCCTTCCCTATTCTTGGTACATTAGCAGTGCCCTTCCTTCAGATCTCACGTATAGTTACATATAAACCACACAGACTCACAGACAACGTAAAAACAACCAAACATGGATGGACTGACTAAAGGCTTTTTTAAAGTTTTTTTTTTTAGTTTTTCAAGAAATAAGTGATGACACAGAAAAGTACATGGCCATCCGACGGCATGTAATATTATGCAGTAGGTGTCGTCAGTGTCCTTTCTAAACACTCACGGTTCACTCCCAGCAATATTGTAGGCAATCTCGTGAGCTGCCGGAGCCCCAAACATTTATTTGTCGGAGCATGCTATGTCCTCATATCTCACTAGCCTCACATCCCAGTCCCCATATATTGCACCAGAACAGATGACATTGAAGAACTTTTTACACATGCCAAGGAAAACAAATCACAAAAGAGGTCCTTATGTCTTTGGGTCGGTTTTTGCTCGGGCATTGGCTCCCGGTATTAGTCTAGGGGTTGCTGGCAGAAGGAAGCGTCTGCCATCCAGTCTTTATGTTTCCGGCAGTCATGTCATCCCAGTGCGTGGCAACCCTTCACATAGCCAAGAGGAGTAGCATGGTCATTAGTCGACATACACTGGTAGGGATACATTTGACATAGTGAAAGAGAGCAACCAGGGGTGTTCGAGGTACAGAGAGACCAGCAATGTGTCCCAGTCAGGTTTACACAGTAGTCCAGAAGCCTGACACCCCAGGACAGCTTCAGGCCAAATGCATGAAGTCCTCCAGCCACAATGCAAGCAATGGAAGTCTGGCCAAAGGCCCGTCCTGCGCATCCCAACCGGTGCACAATAGGTCTGGTGGAGATACTTAACATGGAAAAGGTGGAGGGGGTAATTGGGCGAAGCATGCACATGGTATTACAACAGTGTTTCCATTTCTCCTCTGTAAGCTCCTCCCTAAGGACCTCACGCCACCTCTCATAGGCTCGGGTTTGACCACAAGGTCCTTCCCCTGCATGGTCATATATAGCTGTGTTATCAGTTCCTTGGGGAGGGGATAGCGATGACATTGTCTAGGGTAAGCGTGGGGTGTAATGCTCCGGAGGCACTTTGCGGCCTATAGTAGAGGAATGTATATAATAGAGCGCAGCCAGGGCACATACGCACATCCGCACATCCTGTAAACACAGGAACTCATCAGTAGGGTACAGATCTCCTAGTGTGTTCAAGCTCAACAGTTTTAACTGTCATAGTATCATCTCTTTTCTCGTGAGGGGAAGTGGAGGGTGATGTATGTGGCTTAGGCCTGTAGAATACAGGCAGTGCAGTCCCGCTCTGCATCTCTGCCAGTTCCATGCTCATGTCGTGCATATAACTGTGTCAATGTCAGTGGTAGGTCTAGTTGATGAATTACACATCACCATAGATAAGGGGCAGGAGCGGGCAATAGCCTGCTTCACCACAGTGTGGGGATAAGTATTGGGTAGAGTAGAACCGGCGATGAGCATATGGGCCCTGTGCACACTCAAAGTATAGTTCAATGTCAGGGACACTTAGGGGCATATTATCAAGGACGGCGTTAAAATTATCGCCGGTTTAGCGGCAGAAAACTGCCGCTAAAGCGGGGATAATGGGCTTGATAATATGCCCTGGAAAATTCCAATAGAAGCCCATGTTCACACCAGAACATGGACTTCTATTAGAATTCTCCAGGGCATATTATTAAGCCCATTATCGCCGCTTTAGCAACAGTTTTCTGCTGCTAAACCAGCGATAATTTTTAACGCAGTCCTTGATAATATGCCCCTCAGTTCTCCTATCTAGGGGAAAGTGAGAGTCTCCCACAAGAGTCTTTGTTGTCTGCCCGCCGATGTCGTTGATTCACAAGGGAGTGCAGGCAAGTAAAATAAGCTTTGGTGAGGGGTATAGAAATGTAGATGAATAAATAAAGACATTTGGGTAGAACAACCATTTTAGCAATCACCATTTTTCCAGCTAATGACAAGGGCAAACACCTTCAGATAGGTATGTGCTCCTCCAGCCATGTCACAACGGCCACTGATAGTTCTTTTACCACACAGGCATCATATCTCTGCTGATTTGGATCCACAGATATCAAACAGACTTACCCACCTGTTCTAGTGGGAAGTCCTTTCGGAGTTATTGTATTGCATCAGTCAGGGGAAAGATTAAAAATGTCATCAAATTGACTGAGATCCCATTTAAACCCACAAAGAGTATGAACTTGCAGAGCGTAGGGGCCAAGTATTGTGCTGGGTTTCTGATATAGACTGTAATGTTGTAGATACCCTCGGCAGTCTGGCCAGGTAGTTGAGGCCACTCTCAGAGTGGTACTGTCTCAGCGGTGCCACTAGGGGTTCCATTGTATTAGATGTGAGGGTCCCTAGTTGGCAGAGGTAGGTACCTTTGACCAAATAGGGGCCCTTGTGTCTAGTCACGGTAAGGGGTACCCTCCTAAAATAACCCTGCTCACCCCCTTGGTAGCTTGACAAGAGCAGACAGGCTTATCTCAGAGGCAGTGTGTAAAGCATTTGTGAACACATACAGTAACCCAGTGACAGCACTACAGATGGACACCACACAAGTTGTAGTATAAAAATAAGTATTTTTATATAGACTTAACACAAGACCACAAAGAACAAAAATCCACAATATGGACTTTAAAAATGGTAGAAATAGCTTAGTTCTATTTAGATGGTAAATGCGACACTTTAAGTTGAATGTGCCTTTGGATGCGTAACGCTATACAGCGAAAGTGTTGCAGGGAAGGTGGTGCGTCGGTTCCTTACACGCAAGAACGGGTTCCTTACACGCAAGAACGGGGATGCGTCGGTTCCCTACTGCTGCTTAGGGCTCGGCGATGTGTCGGTTCTTCTCTGCATGGAGATTTGATGCATCGGTTTCTTACTGCGCTTCCGTGGCGATGCGGCCAGCAACGCCGTGATGCGGTGAAGATCCAGTGCAATGAAACAAAATGGTGCAGTAATGATTTGCACGCCCAACGGCTGTGCGGTGACTCAACGAATCTTCGGAGCCGCGACAGGCCCTGCGACACGCTTCTCTGGTGATGCGACAGAGTCTGCTGCGACCGCAATACTCTTCTCCGGTGATGCGAGGCGCTTTGGTGATGCGATGCAACAGCGGCGGTGGTGACACACATCTGCTGCGACACTCTTTTCCGGCAATGAGAGGCACTTCTGCGATGCGATGTGGCAGCGTCGACACCCTTCTTCAGTAATGCAACAAAAGCGGCTGCGGCGGCGTCATGCTTCTTCATGAGTCGTGCTTCCAGCTCCTTGCGACACAGAGTCCCTCAGAAAGCTCAGAACAACAGCAGGCACTTCAAAAGAAGTCAGGGGAGCTGGTTGGTGAAGTCTATCATCCCTGAGACTTCAGCAGGAGGCAAGCTCAATTTCCAAGCCCTTGGAGATCCTTTACAAGTTGATGAAAGTAGCATAAAGTTCCTTTCTCCTTTCTTTGGCAGTCAGGCAACCACTGCAGGCCAATCCCCCAAACAGCACTCAGCTTAGGGATAGTCTCCTCATTCAGTGTCTTTTTGGTTCCTCTCCTCAGCAAAGGTTCTTCTTGTTTCCCAAAAGTGATCTAAAGTTCTGGGGTCCTGGTCTCCATATTTATACTAGCAAATCCTTTGTCTCCGGAGGCAGACAGTGTCTGTGCCTAGTCCAAACCAGTTCCGAGCATTCCTGGAGCACTTTGTTGACAAGGTTCCTTCTTTCCTTTTAGAGTGTGGGCAAGGGACATCAGAGGCACCACAGGAGGTGGAGCCAGCATTGTGGAAGGCAGGCACAGCCCTATTGAGGTCCCAGGTGCAACTCCTCCCACCCATCTACATGCAGATAGCTTTATTCAGCCCTGTGCTAACCTACCCTGTCTCTGTAATCCCCCCGCCCCTGTCACTAAAACTCCAGACAAGGAAGGCACAACCTAGCAGAGGCAGGCTTGGACAGTTTAGGCAAGAAAATACATACTTTCTAAAAGTTGTATTTTCAAACACATAATGTTAAAACCAACTTCACTAAAAGATGTATTTTACCATTCTGAGTTCAGGCATACTAAACTCGAATTTCTACCTAGTTCCCTGAGTCAGTTAGGATTATAAGATGCTATAATCAAATTGCCCATTCTGGCATATGGGGAACAGGTAGCCTTGCAACAGTGAAAAACGAAAATGGCTATAATTCACTATTAGGACATGCCACACACACCAGGGCATGTCCTACTTTTTCCTACAATGCAGCCTGCCCTTGGGCCTACCATAGGGGTGACTAATATGCAGAAAAGGGAAGGTTTAGGGACTAACAAGTGGGTGCACTTGCCCAGTCAACATGGCAGTACCAGGCTGCGCATAGGCTCTCTAATGGCAGGCCTGTGACACACTTTACAGGCTGCTTCTGTGGGTGGCACAACCAGTGCTGCAAGCCCACCAGCAGCATTTGATTTACCAGCCCTGGGCACACGCAGTGCACTGTACTAGGGTCTGACAGTCAATCAAATAAGCCAATCATGGAGTCAGTAATCCACAAATCAATTTACAATAGGGAGAGCATATGCACTTTAGCACTGATCAGCAGTGGTGAAGTGCCCAGAGTCATAAAACAGCCAACAACAGGTCAGAGAAAATACAGAAGGAAGGCAAAAAGTTCAGGGATGACCCTGCAAAGAGGGCCAAGTCAAACACCTAGTGATTGCAGATAAGATGGGTTAAAGAGGGAACACTGCCTCTTCCCCCTGCTAATGACTACAGGATCTTATATGATGCCATTAATGTGCAGCTGGGATGTGAGTAGCATAAAGGGTAGGGTAATCCACTCGAGAATTGTAGGACTGACCTCCAAGCGCCAGAGCAGCGCAAATATGAAAGGCATTCCAGGGAATCAAAGGTCTGCATGGTGTCCAGGAAGAAAGCCATCACAGGCCGCTGTGGGTACTGCACGTGTAGCAGGGAGAAGAGGGTCCAGAGATTAAATGAGATGGAGCACCCTGGAATGAAGGCTGACTGGCCCAGGATAACTATGGTAGGGAGCAGTTGGATCAGCTTCAACGTATGCATGTGGGCTAGGATTTTGTTATCTATGTTAATTATAGATAGCGGTTAGTAAGAATCCCATATATTGAGGGGCCATCCATGCTTCAGGATTATGACAATTAGAGCATCACAAATAGAGGGTGGTAGTTGGCTCAACTGCCTGGAATACTTATACATTGCTAAAAGGTGCGTGTCAGGAGAGCAGCTTATTCTTTGTGAAGTTAGACAGTTAGCAGTCTAACCCAGGTGCTTTGTCTCCAGCCATTCAATGGATGGCCAGAGTGTCATCTTCCTCTGTAAACAATACGTCTAAATATTGTTTATGTCCATTCTCTAGCCTTAGCAATTGGATGGAATCAAAGTAAGCATTAATCCTGTCAAGTAGGATATCACTGGTGGAGTGGTAAATAAGAAATATAATATTGCAGTATCACTTGGGTGATGTCGATATGGCGTGGCATATTTCCCCATCCGATTTGAATAGTTCTGTCATGTAGGAATTGCCTCAGTTCTTTTTAGCTAGGCTGTTAGAGTCTAATCTAGTCTGTCTCCCTTGCCAGATTAGAGTGTATGCAGCCTCCATATGCAGGGTTTTGGCTTCACTATCAGCAGTGTTTCATATTTGGGTATTTTGTCCCTTATCTGTGTGAGGTATCGGACATCCAACTCCTCAAAGAAGCGGAGCTCCAGGCCACCAATCTTGCATTCCAGTGTCTACATCTGCATGTCCAGGTCTTGTAAAACTCCAGAAAGTTTTGATACCCAGACTCCCCGAATGTAGACTTTGAACCTCTCCCAAAGGAGGCCAATTGAGGTAGCTTATCCAACATTGTGTGTAAAGAATTTGACTATGGCTCTGCATATCTCGTCTCTAGAAGTGGGGTCTCCCAGTGCATGTACAGGCAGACTCCAAGTGAAGGCCCAGCAGGTGACAGTGAGAGCTCCACCAGTGCATGATAAGAAAGTGTGCTCTGCAGGTGATCTACACCCCTAATATAATCAGAAAGGTTTGGGTAATCATCCAATAGTTAATGTGTTACCATGCATCATAGGAGGAGGGAGTAACACATGTGCCATTGGTGGCAAGGGGGTACTGGGTGTGTCAGATGTTGACCAGCACTTAGTCAGTGAGGAGAGACTGCAGATATGTAGTGGCGTGGAGGTGTGGAGTAAAAGTGGAAGGTGATTTGTCCAGACATGGGTCCAGTACTACATTTAAGTCCCCTCCGTAGATCACTGTTGCATGGCCCATGACTATGATCTGGGCCCATAGCACAACAGAGAATTCAGGGGAGTCTGCATTTCAGCCATAGACACATGCCAGGGTAACCCTGACATCAGTGGTCAATTTGTGAAAAAATATATGCCGGGTGTTAGATCTGGGGGTCTCTAGTTGGCAGAGGTAAGTACCAATGTCCAAATAGGGACTCTTGCTTCTAGTCAGGGTAAGGGGGATACACTCTTTAGATAACTTCTGCTCACCCCCTTGGTAGCTTGGCACGTGCAGACAGGCTTATCAAAGCCAATGTGTAAAGTATTTGTACCAACACTCACAGTAACACAGTGAAAACACAACTAATGGACTCCACACCAGTTTAGAAAAATAAAGTATCCTTATCTAAACTACACAAGACCAAAATGACAAAAATCCAACATACACAGTTCAAGAATGTGCTTTTAATAGAGTTCTAGGGTTTGCATCAAAATAATCCACAGTTGCATCACTTTTAGCCCAAAGTACCTGTAGATGCGACAAAAGTTCCTAGCGGCAACTACAGCATCGAAAAACAAGCGATGCGCCACTCCTGAGACCCTGGGGAGGCGATGTGACAGCCCCACTGCACGCAGCGGGCATGTTGCAATGAATCCAGTCTGTATGGGGAGCGATGCGATACCTTGTATAGATTCCGGGGCGCAGGTTTCTCCGGTAGAAGCATCTCACAAAGGCACGATGCGACGATCTTCGGGTGGTGGTGATCTTCGGTGCGGTGGTGATGCGCGATGCAGCGTTGATCTTCTTCTGTCTCAGCCCCTCCATGCGTTGACTCTGCGACGATGTTCGCAGCGACGGGATGCGGTCCGCAAGCAAGCGGTGCGGCGGTTTCTCACCGCGATGACAGGTTCTGCGACGATACTCGCAGCTACAGGAACCTTCCTGCACCTGGGCGATGCGCTCTATAAGCGTACGATGCATGCAAATTCAAGATCTTCTTCTTTTCTTCTTGTCCAGCTCCCCAGAAGCAGGAAACAACCTCCAGAAGCACCACAAATGGATCAAGCACTCTAGGAAGGTCAGAACTCACACAGCAGAGTTCAGGTTGGAAGCTGGGGGTGAAGTTCTTTGTTCCTGGGACTTATTAACAGGAGGCCAGCTCTTCTCAGGCCCTTGGAGATCTCTTCAAGCAAAGGGGACACAGAAACAGCAAAGTCCTTCCCCTCTCCTTGGCAGAAAAGCAACTGCAGGTCAGCCTTACAGCAGGTCAGTCCTTCTTCAGTCTTCCAGATTTCTCCTTGGCAGAGGTTCCTTCTAGATTCCAGGATGACCTAATTTTCTGAAGTCTTGGTAGCCCTTTTTATACCAATATTCTCTTTGTTCTCTCGGGGCAAAGAGGCCTTGGCCTAGTCCAAACCAGTTCTGGTCAGTCCTTGAGCACTCTGTTTACTTGACTCCTTCTTTCCTTTGAGAGAGAGGGACAGGGCCGTCAGCCGCCCAGCAGGAGTTGGAGCCAGCATTGTGGAAGTCAGGCACGGCCCTATTCAGGCCCAGGTGCTATCCCCTTACACCACTCAAGATGCAGATGAAGCTATTCAGCATAAGGCGGACTCATTCAGCCTCTGGGAGCCACCCCAGCCCCTGTCACTCACTAACCATACAGCCAATTCACAAACAGGCCTAGGCACACAGAAAGGTTAGAAAAAGAAAACAACCACTTTATAAAAGTGCTGTTTTCAAACAGAGGATTTAAAAAACATCCTTCCTAAAAGATGTGTTAATAAATTCTGAGTTCAGGGATACCAGACTTTAATTTTCTATCAGGCTCCTATGGGAAGATATGCAGACAAACATGATACACAGCATTCCCCATTATAGCCTATGGGCAAAATAGCCTTTCATTTGAAAAACGAAATTGGCAGTATTTCAGTATCAGAGCATGTCACCCACACTAGTACATTATCTACCTTTCACATACACTGCACCCTGTCTAGGGGGGTACCTTGGGCATCCATAGGGGTGTCCAATGTGTACAGAAAGGGAAGGGTTAGGCCTGGCCAGTAGGGACACTGGTCAGGTCAGCATGGCAGTTAGGAACTGCACACAGGCACCATTTTATGGCTACTCATGTGGGTGGCACAATCAGTGCTGCAGGCCCACTAGTAGCATTTGAATCACCAGCCCTGGCACACTCAGTGCACTTTACTAGGGACCTTCTGGTAAAACAAATATGCCAATCATGGATAACCAATTACAATAACAATTTACCCAGGGAGCACTTGCACTTTGACACTGATCAGCAGTGGCAAAGTGCCCAAAGCATCTAAACCAGCAAAAACGAAATCCAGCACAGCATCAAAAATACAGGAGGTAGAGGCAAAAAGTCAGGGGAAACCACGCCAAGGATGCCAGGTCTAACACCGGGGCTCATATCAAAAGGTAGTTTGCACTAGCTCATTTCTGCTGAAAACAGAACCATAAACGTGGGAAGAGGATGTGGTGTAATTGCCAGAGCTGCTGACTTCGGAGTGGGGTAATCAGGTTTGAGTCTCTGTGTAGGCTCAACATTCTGTGATTCTGGGCAAATCACTTAATCTCCCCATAAATTAATGTTTCCTTAACTGGTGCTCAAGAAAAAGCACCAGTGCTGATGATTAAGTGCCGGTGCTGAGCACCGAAACCACCGGCTCAAATGAAGCATTGCATGACACCCATCAGTACCACATGAACAGTGAAATATCATCCGTCAGTATCACCGCCAATGTCAACTTCAGCCCCAGGTGCCACAGTAGCGGCCAGAAAGCAGGCTTGGTAGAGTTAGCTGGGAGCAGTCCTGGACAGCCACATGCAAAACCAAGGCTGTACAAGCACAGCCTGAGATTCTCCTCCAGGGCTCAGGTGCCTGCCACTCTCCAGATTCAGAGGGAGGAGGCAGGCATGTTAGGTGGCCACCTCCACAAGCTCTCCAGTATGGTTGCCGCAACTGTGGCTATGAGGCCCGCCTCTCCCAGGCTCTCCGTGTGCCGACTCCCCGGAGCAGGGCAGGCCAAAAGTAATGCACTGAACTTCATCAGGCAACAATCACTGCAGTCCACAGCAAGGCCAATCAGCTGTGACGATTATCCATTAAAGTTATTCAGGCTCTCCAGCACGCAGTGCAAGCCCTGGATATTTGTCTAGTACAAGAATTTTTTGAAAGATAATATGCCAGGCCAGCGGAACCTCAGAGAATGGTGCCACCTTGCAGCCTAGTCTCACCAGTACCCCAACTAACAGACTTACACAATATTTGAAAAATAAATGAACATTTATATAATAAAACTGGGGCATCTAGGGGCACACAGACAAAAACACATGAAGAACTAATGTACATAGACCAATGGGCACATGGTAAATTAACCACACTGACCAACAGGTATTGAAGGTATCAATGCACACAAATCAATGCACATACAAGCACTCATGCACACGGGACAAAGGCCATATGGACATCAATGCACACAGGCCTGAAGACATGCATGCACCCAAGCATACAGTTCAAACAATATAGAAGGTAACAGGGTGTATAAACACCCTTGAACACAGGTGTACAAGCATAGAAGTATTAATAAACACAAGTCAACAGACAAAGAGAAACCTATCGACACAGGCCAACAGGTATGAGGCACCCAAGTGCAAAGAACAACAGATAAATAGATACGCATTCGCATACAGGCACTCATTCACAGTCACACACAAAAACAAAAAGACAGCCAACCATTCACAACAAGGCACTTGGTCAGTGACAGACAACACACATACAGTCACAAACGACATTCATAGGGACACACTTTGGATGAACGAAGGTTCAGAGAAGGGACTGATGAAGTGTAATGTCAGTACGCATTCAGCCCCTTTCCTCCTGAGGCAACCCTGCGCCAAACAACAATATGTATTGTCAGGAACCGTTATGATGGAGGTTCCTGCCAATCCTTTAAAAATTATGGCCAGCTTGGCAGTCATTTATAATTTCAGTGAGGGTCGCTCTAACTACGGGATTGAGCAAACTACTCCAACCCCCTGACTTAACGATTGGTCCATCAAAATATAAATTGCCCTTCTGTCCCTTCTTCTTCAGTATTTACATCCATCCTCTTGACCCCCATTATTTGGTCTTGGTTTTACGTTTGAACAGATACAACAAGCATGGACAAAACCTTTTCAGGCCTATATTGAATAGACTTTAATTTCCTGATTTCCCTTGGTGGGTCACTGATACTGCGGATGCATGATTGCCTTCATGCTTATGTGAAATGGTGGTGGCTACACACTATCTTGATGTGTCTGAAAATATTGTGTTGGGTTCTCTGCTTACAGTTGCCTTTTCCCATCCTTCCTAGGGACCAGTGAGGGAAAGCCTGTGGCAAATTATGCAAACTGAAGTAATGAGGAGTAGATGTCTTTCTGGTAGGTGTCAACTTCATTGGCGCCTGTAGCTAAAACCAAATGTGATACCATTTTAACATATTCAAAATGTGCATTGGGTTACACATAACTTTGGAGAGCTCACTTTCTTCACATTTACATGGTTTTACCTGGCGAAGCACTTTGCCATCCTCAGAAGGAGAGGAGAAGCTGCGGCCGCGTTCCTGAGGCGACCCGCGACTGCAGCCCGCACCCAGTGCCGCTGCAACAAGTGTGAATTGCGAATTATCTGGAGATCGGAGGGAGTGGAGAAGGCGAAGAGAGACCAAGGGCCCGGCCGCCATGGCTCCTGAGGTAATCCTCAACTGCGGTAACTAAACACCCAACGACTGGCAATCGGCAGCCGGCATCCACCTTAGCTACAATCTAAGCCAGCATCTGCTTCCTCTTCGGCTTCGGCTTCCTGCGGTTTCCAGTGGATTTACCTCGCTCCTCACTTCTCAGTCCCCCACAGCCCACAGACTGCCCTCCGTGCTGTTCATCGCTGCTGCTTCTTTTTGGCTCCTCTTACAGTTGGGGCGAGGTTGGAGCAGGGTCCGAGCACAGAGGGAGGCCAGAGGGGTCAGAGGGGAACAAGAGGTGGCCCAGAGCCACAGTGAGGAGAAGAGCAGGCATCATTTGCAAGGAACACCACAGCATGCGACTGCCCACGAGTCTCTGGACAAGTGAGCCAGTCTGGGGGAGTCGGCCACTGAGAGGCAAGGAGGCAAAGGCAAAGAGGTGAGTTGGGGAGAGCTGAAGGAGAGTCAGCATTCCGCTCCCACTCCCTTCCCTCTCCCTTCCCTCCCCTTACCACCAGCAGTACAAGCAGTATAATTTACCCCATATAACCCACCCTGCACAGCCCGACCAGCCACTGACCAGCATAGAGCCAGCCGAAGACTTTCAAGGGGCCCCTACAGGACCACCCAGACAACCAAAGTGTTCAGAGACACCGCTACATGAGAAAAGAGAAATAGACACAGTATTAGCTCGCTGACAACAGTCAAACATTTTTAACAGTAACCACAGCAAGCGCAACTGCCAGTAGGAGGTGGTTGCAGAGTGTGTGCCCAGACAAAACACAGAGCTGGCCCAACCAGGCGGTTGCCAGTGAGCCCTGCTCGCTCAAAAAGCCTTAACCCATCAACAGCTCACGCCCAAACGCAAACCTGAGCTGCCAAATTATTTTTATCAAAACACAAGATACTCAAAAACTGTTTCAACTAAGCAGCAACACAGAGTGGTAACAAAGAAACAGAGTCAGCCAGGTAGAAATGAGGTCAGGGAAAGAAAGGCGGAGCATCACAAGTGTTATAAACAATCGAAAAAAGAAAAATAAGATCCTCAATGAACCGTCGAACGCACCCCTCAGCAACTAAGGAAACACGGGAGCAGGAGCAATAGATTCAATGGCTAACTGGGAGTTCAAAGTGCTAGTAGATTTAAAAAGTTAAATCAATGGAGTCGTGAAGGCACCAAATACATTGTTCCAACCCAAAACCTACTCCAAATTTTTCTTCATAAAAGACGCAGGGGCAGTCCTAAACTTTTCCAACAAAACACAAAAGGTACTCCCCTCCCCATTAGACTCAGAAAAAAATTCTCAAAAAAGGAAAGAGATTATAATTCCAACAGACCGACCTGCAGAGGCCAGCCAGAGATATGGCAATGGAAATTAGCAGAGCCAAGCCTTAAGTATAAAAGCAGTGGATGGAGTCGAATGAGGAACTCCTAGCCACAGTCAAGCACTAGATCACGATACATATCCAATGGAGGCAACCAACAACAATGTTCCTAAGGCACGGAAGGAGGTCCCCATTAATAAAATGTTCAAAATGGGAGCAATGACGCCAAGCATACACTAGGAAACTATATTTTATTGCCAATTCCCCGGAAGAAATTATATTGATTCATCCTCCCCCCAATTAAAGCAAAAAGCAGAAGAGACAAACCCAGATGCAAGAGCGACAGTTTCCACCTCTGACACTTGTTCAGAATCTAAAGAGGACATCGAGACAACAGTTGGTCTATCAACAACTATTAAGGAAGCAATGGACCTTCAAAAGTCCCCAGGCGAATGATCATCCCCTCATATTAGTTTGGATACGAAAACACAGAACTGCCAGCATCAGAGAAACAACCCACCAGCCATTAGCACTGACGTTCAAGATCCGGAAAGATATCAATCATTTTCCACGAATAAGACTTCTAACAACAGAGCAGAGTAGAGTGGACCAGTACGAGATGAGACTACCGGTCATCAAAGAAGTAATCTATCTTCTCTTACAGCAGAGGAATGGGAAAAAAATGGTTACAACATATTCCCTAGGAAATGGCTACACAAAACATCAAGAAGCCGGGAACTCCTTCAAAAATAAGACCAAGGACCCTCTTACAGAAGAAAATAAATTATGGAAATCCCTACTTAACACCATGCAATTATCACCAAAAGCCATGGAATACCAGTCCGATAAGATGGATATCCAGTTAACCGTTCTCAACAGCTTAGCTATGCATGTCGAAAATATCGACAACAAACTATCGGAACTGAACAATCTGATTAAGATGGTCCAATCCGAAACGGTAATAAGCCCCCCAAGCTGTGCTTGCTATTCAATTATAGACAAACTTACATTACCTGTAAAAATTGGAGACGTTCTAACTGATATTAAGAAAGCAAACAGTAACCAAAACAATGGAGCGCGTAAAATAGAAGGCACAAGAGCTGGAGAAGGCAGTTCACTATAAAGGGAACCTCAAATTAATTTAACATAGGTTTTTCAGCACCAAGACAAACTTAAAATGCGAATCACTTCACTTATCAAACAAGGAGACATTCTTTGGTCGACACACCAAGAATCATTCTGGAATAAAGGCAATCTAAGGGGGAGCACTCCCACAAGGTTGGTTGAAACAGAGCCCCTTGACAAATATCTACTAGAAAAGCCCCAGTCACACAGCCAAGCTGAGTAGCAAAGTAACTCGGATGAAGAGGATGCACAGTTCTTTAAAAAGAAAACATTGAAACAACAACGTAAAATGAGAGAAAAGGGAGGAACAAAATCTCCTCCATAAAAAACTTTCTTCCAAATAGCGACCAAAAGCCCACCGGGGAAACCAATGGAAAAAAACAAAAGCAAAAGACGACCAACTCCGCAAGTGAAGTCGGAAATCAGTAAAAAACCATGCCCAAGTGAAAACGAAGACGCAGGAAACCCATCTTTGCTCACAAATAAGATAGCTTTGCAAAAAAGAGAGACCCCACTGGTCAAGAACCTGATAGCATTTTATTCAAGCAAAATGAATAAATGAAAAATGGGGGCAATCACCTGTAATGGAAACGCTAGTAAGAAAATCTCGATCGAAAGTAAACTCCCAGCAATCAAAAGCTCGATAGATCAACCAGCGGAACAAACCAAAATATTAAAAATCAGGGAAATCAACACCCAGGAACCCGCAATAGAAAAAGCATTCACAACGCCATTAGAATTATAATCAGATGACATGAACCAAAAGATGTATAAAGTATACCACACGGGGCACAGGCTCCGACCAAGCCAAATGTCGCAGGGGGGGAAGCAGATTCTAGAACTGCATCACCTCGGAGTCTTCTCCGGCAGAACTACTCAAAAACAATCCTATTCATTCTGGATTTTAAATCCTAAGGGCAGGGAGATATTCTAAATAAAAGTAATATTCTCCAATTGCTGACTTCCATTAGTAACTTAGCAGGCACTGCTACACAAGATCTGGACCTTGTAGAATTTGTACGACTTATACATTTATCAGAGCAAGAAATAACAAAAACCACCTGGACCACTGGGGAAGTAGTGGAAAAAAAATAAAGAAAGTTCATCAGTTAGAAGCTTGGGGGATCTGCATTAAACACTTTCACCAAACAGGTTACCCAGAGCTATTTCTCCGAAAATACCATGACCTCAATTAAAACTTGCTAAGAATATCAAGAGCAGGCCCGCCTACAAAGTTTGTGCTAAAAGGGGCCTGTAACATCACAGTGGAGCTAACGGATAAACCCATCCCGAGAGTTGGGGATAATTGTGAGCAGGACACATCAAAAGACTGGTCTTGGGTAAGTAGAGCCATTAATAGCCGTCACTCAAGCCAATGACAGACCACGGAACAACCAAAGAATGCCTCAATTCTAAAGCTTTGCTCGTGGAATGTAAATTGCCTAGGATCAAAATCTACGAACGCAGACATATAAATCTACTTCTAGCAGTTCGACTTAATCCTACTCCAAGAATCATGGCAAGCGTAGCCTTTCCATTTACTTGGGTATAAGTCGTACCATCTTCCAACCAGCAGAAGCTCGAAGTTTGGACACCTGAAAGGAGGCCTCACTATACATACATCAATAAAATCGGTTACCACAGCAAAAGAATTATTGAATAATAATGCTTCTAACAATGAATTAACGTAATACAGATAGAGATAGCAGGGCCCAAACAAAACAAATAGCAGTTAATTCTGGTTAACACCTATCTACATTCGAGTGGAATAAATGCTAGTGCAAAATATCAAGGGGCATATTATCAAGAACCGGTGTTAAAATTATCGCAGTTTTATCGGTAGGAAACTGCCGATAAAACGGCGATAATGGGCTTGATAATACGCCCTTGTTAATTCCCATAGAAGCCCATGTTAACATCAGAACATGGGCTTCTATGGGAATTAACAAGAGGGTATTATCAAGCCCATTATCGCCGATAAAACAGTGATAATTTTATCACCGGTCCTTGATAATATGCCCCCTAGTGTCGGAATTAACGAGGCTCATTACTGAAGAGGAGGCATCGAACTATATTGATTCAGGAGACTTTAATACGCTACTCTCAGGGACCGCATAGAATGACATGCAGGCCGAAGACCATTCTCTCGATTGGGTGATTCCAGTCCAAGAAGAGTGTAAATGGGGCAAACAAAATAAGGCATCTAAAGAATTATTGGCAGAGCTAACTAGTCTAGGTCTGATAGCATCAAACGGCAGATTCCCTGAAGATCGCCCACAATCAGCCGCTTTTTAAAACTCAAAGGCAAGTACAGCGATAGATTACACTTCTTATCTTGTTCACTTTTCAAATTATTTATTGATTTTAAGATCGGGACGCAAGAGTGCAGTGATCATATGCCACATGAGCTTACACTTACGGCTCACAGAACCGCACTAACATCCCCCACTGAATCTCAAAACTTAATAGTAACATCAAATTTCAATAGGATCAAATGCAAAATGGCAGACCCCGAAAAACTCCTGGAAGAGGCAAAAATCTGCTGGGAAGTTCACAAACAGCAAGAAGGAGATAGAATTAATAACTGGGAGAAATTTATTTAAAAAAACTAGGATTAGCTAGCTCATATTCAAGACCAACATAAGCAAAATCTGGCAATAAAAATGGAGAATACATATCATGTAGACACACAAATGATCAAAGATTATTACTTTCAATAAACCAAAGCTACAAATTAATGCAAATAAAAAAGGAAATGAATAGAAAGATCCGCAAACTGCGCCAAACGGGCCCGGATGTCGGCATACAGACAGAACTGAGGGAGCTAAAGCGTAGAATAAATGAGTACATCTGGAAAATGAAACAGGAAACCGGAGAAAAGGCATGGGCTAAACTTTTCTATGATATAAAATCCAACAATAGTGCCGGATTTTGTCACACAGTTAACAACTTAGATAGCCCAAGGGCTCATAAAGTTAACTCTTATATAACAGAGGAATCCTCGGTAAATTACCTGCAGACTCATTTCAACAAAGAAACAGGTGGAATTACTCAAGACACTGAAATGTTCAACTATAGACCACAAGCCCAAAAATATGTAGACATGGAGGCCTTTCTTTTGTGTACAACCAAACAAATAAAGAATCAAATCACGAAAGGCAGGTAAGAGGAGGCCCCAAGGCCCAATGGAATACCTCCAATTTTATATAAACAGGACCCAAATTACTGGGCAGAACAACTAAGTACCCTTTTCAAGAACATCCTAAAAGTAGGAAAGATCCCAGACTCTTGGAAGGGATCAATTATTTCCCCTATCTATAAAAAAGGCAGCAGAAATCACACAAACAACTACAGGCCTATAGCATTAATTGATATAGACGCCAAATATTTTGCAGGCCTTCTGAGGGAGGAACTAACTGAATGGGCATCAAAGTCTGGCATCCAAAAAAGCTCAGGGACATGACTAATATCCTTTCTCTTTCACTGTTAATAGACGCCACTATAAAAATGAAACAGCCATTATTCGTCTGTTTTATCGACTACTCGTCGGCCTTCGACAGCATAGATAGGGGGAAACTATGGGCCAAACTATCTGTATGGAACATAGACCCAAAACATCTGAACCAATTGATCTCACTTCATTCGGAAACATGGGTGCAAATAAAACTAAGTTCAGGCAACTGCTTATCAAGGGAAAAAGGACCACAAAGGGGGTGAAGCAGGGATGCGTTCTTGACCCTACTCTGTTCAACCTCTTTCTTTCCGACATTTCGTCAGAGCTCAACGCCTGTACCAATCATGCCCCACACCTAGGAGGTTTATCACTGTCGAACCTATTGTATGTGGATGGTCTAATACTGATAGGCAGAATCCCAGTAGGGTTGCTACATCTTATAAGTACCTCATGCAGCTTCTCAGACAAGAACTGGTTATCAATAAACTTAGAAAAATCAAAAGTGATGATACTCAACGGGAAGGCCATTAAACACTATCCTAAATGGGAACTGCAAGGCCAACAGATAGAGGTGGTCAAAGAATATAAATATTTGGGAATAACGTTCGATAGATGGAGATTGTTCGGACAACAAAAAGCACTGATTAAAACAATAGGAATCACACTAGCAGTAGCATTAAAAAATCTCAAGCAAAAAATATCAGGACCGAGTCTAACTTCTTTACTAGAATTGCTTCGAGCAAAACTGCTACCAACCATCACATATGGCAGTGAAAATATGAGATGGAGAGATGAGTCGATCTTTGACAAAGTGATGTCAAAAACAATACGAATAATATTTAACCTCCCTCAGTACACATCTCCAGCACAACTAAGGCTAAAGTTTGGCCTCCAAAAACAGCAATTGCCTTTTAAAGAAGCATATACCAAATGCTGGCACAAGATAAAGGGAGCAGAGGAAGGCTCTCTGAACTCATTCTTATGGATGGAGCTAGAAAGAAAAAAAGACAGCCCTGCAATGATCTACCTCCAAACAGAAATAAGATTTCTTGCTCTACAAGATCTCTGGGAACTCAATGGGCCTTGCAAAATCTTTAAGAAGCTAGTAAATAAAACAGTTAAGTTACTATCTCTGAAGGAATATAAGGCCTCATTGACTAAGAGGAGTCACAGATGGTTTGTTATTTAGAGCTACACAAAGTCTCTGCCACAAGCTTATTTGGGGACAGGGTTCTCAAGAAATATAAAGGAGTCCTATTTGAAATTGAGGATGGGCATCCTGCCTTTAAATCAGGATCTGCCACCTTGAGATCGTTAAGAAGCAAAAATAAACTGCAGAACCTGTGGAGATTTTAAAGAGGATGTTCTGCATATACTGTGCAGCTGTTCAGCTTTAAAGAATGGGCGAAGACTTTTTCTGAAACCACTGTGGAACCAAAGAGGAATACTAACACGCAGGCAAGCACTAATAGCCAGCTTTGATGGAAACAACACTCAGCTAGCATGTAGGCTAGGAATGTCTGGCTCATTTATTGTATTTTTTACTTTGCTCAGAAATGGAATGTCATATGTACTTTTAACGATTTTATATCCTGTCTAATTGTATTCATTAGTAATTTTAATATAGACTACTTTGAATGAGTTTTTGTTTCCTATTTCAAGGATTTTAACTAATCACGCAATAAAGAATTTTGTACCTTTGTACCTTTGTACATTTGCACATTTGCATGTGCACCACTCAAGAATGGCATTTATTTAAAAAGAACAAGGTTGATGCTTTGTAGCTTTCAAAGTAGTTAGTTGTGGTAAAATGTGCTTCCCAGAAGCCATTGCAAAATGAAGTGTTCTGTGGAAATGCTGTTGTTGTTGTGCAAGAATGTAGCTCCTGGTATGCCTCTCTCACCTCGAACCCATAATGGCCACTCTGCATGTCTTATTACTGTCTTAGTACCTGAGAACGAGAAAATGATTTAGAAAAAGCATGTGTGTAACCTGCATCAGAACAGTTTGCGAAGGTCAAGAGATTGTTAAGTAGAGCCCCCCCCCCCAATTGTTATTGCGTAATCTTGCTCATTTATGTCACAAAATCAAATGTTTAAGCATAAATGGAATGGCACTTGCTGTTTACACTTAGTTTACTTCTCATTTTCCTTTTATTGTGCAACATGTCAGACATACAATGTACTTTTGTGCATATCCAAGGGACTTTATTCAAATGCACAGATGCTTGTCTCATCTTTAGGGGTTGGTTGGTAATGGCTTGCATGTTTTCTTAATTGATTGATGATTTTACTTGTTCCAAAGGTGTTGTCTTCACAGTGGCTGAAAGGTGGTTTCAGGGTTTTGTCCCAAAGGTTTGAGTTACTGTGCAAGCTAAGATGCATTAATGGTGATCACTTTGTATCATCTCTATTTCTAGAACAAGTTAGGCCCTCTAACTACAGCAACATTTCTACTGTGCTTTTCACCCTGATGCATCCAGGGTTGTGTAACATGTTAATGGAATTTTAAAACATGAACTATTGAAAGATTGGGCAGAAACATGTTTGAAATAGCCTGAAGCCTTCTTGTCAATGAGAGACAACTAAGGCGCCTATTAGGATGGCGGACGGACCCACCCCAGAGGTGGAGGGACCCGCAGGGGCAGCGGCGGCCCCTCCAGTGGAATTAGGAAGTGACCGCCACCCTGGCGGTCACATCCCATATATTTAACATTGCGACGGGTGCTGCTTTAAGGAGCATCTGCCGCAAAGTTAAATATGCATGCTGTGCATTTGTATGCACAAAGCGGCAGGCACCGCGCGGTGCCTGCCGCATTGTGCATGCAAAGCAAGGGGGAACCATAGGTACCCCCCATGTGCACTCCCCACCGCCCCTTCACCCTGGGGGCCCACAACGGGCCGCCAAAGAAAAGACCGTATGCCTTTCTGTGGTGGCATTGCCGCCACGGAAAGGCATGTTCTGAAGCACATCCTAATATGGCTGGCGGTGTCTGATAGACACCGCCACCATATTAGAGCTTTTCCGCCACGGTCAGAATCTGACCGCGGCGGAAAAGCGGCGGACGGTCTTCCTGTTCACCGATGACCCCCCAGCCATCCTAATGTGGCGGGGGTCTTTTCATTCACCGCAGCGGTGAATCCGCATCCTCCCGGCCGTCGGTGACTTCCGCCGGCCCGGATGATGCGGATTCATCACAATCCTAATCGAGCCCTTGGTCGGGTGCTAATTAAATACTGTAGTAACGTTCCATGAGTCATTCCCTGTATCTCTGTTTTCTCTGGCTTCATTACATATGCACCTATCTGAAAATATTGCCCTGAACTATTGCAAGCAAGACATCCAATAAATTAATAGCTTCTGTTTTCAGGTTAAAAATGGTCTCTCAACAAGCCCAATCCATAGGAGTCTATAAGAGGAAGTTAGATTAGTGGGCAAGTTCAAACTGCGTGAGGAAAGATTTTCTGAATATATGTGCAAAGTATAAAGTAGCAAACCAGTATTAATGCATGGTTGCCACACATCCTACACCAAACACATTTCCTGTTATGGCATGAGAACATTTGTCTGGTTATAGGAAGAATTTCTTAGTTTTGGTTAACTAAGTATATATGGGGGCAGACAATGAGTTTCAGCTGTCACCCACAGCTGGTGGTTTGTCATAATTGTTATTGGTGGAGTGTAGCATCCTCCCCAGCTGCGTAGCATGCAAATAACCACGCATCACATGGAGCTCTCTAGTGCACGTCTTTATTCTACAGAGTGCAACAGTTAACTTACATAACATAACGTGTTTTTGTCAAAACGTACATATTATAACGTACATTTGTTAAGTGCACGTTCACCAGTATGCACCTTAGTGCTGAATAACAGATGTTTATTGTTATCTTATTCAATGGTACACATTTTATAGACTTCAGAAAGATGAAAGGCTGAGGGGACCTACCATGATTTGAACATGTGACCATGAGTTTGAACACAGGAGTTTGGGTGCATTAGTCCACTAAGCCAGTAGTCATAAACTTTATTAACCACACCCAACAAATTACATCATTCTCCTATGGGGTTCATCAGGGACCAGAAGGGTCCTGCTTCTCATATTCACAAGACACTACAGCTCACCCTTTGTTAAATAACAAGTACAAATATTGTATATATACATTTTAGTTCCTCAAAGAGTCTTTAAGGTGCTCAAACCAATATTCCAGATCTTGTTATGTGAGAGTGATAAGGAGTAGGAGAGAGACCCACCTCGAGTACAGGTGATGCAGAGGCAGGTGTATGAGTGAGGCTCTATGGACTCTCGGGTGTACATGTCTTACTTCTAACATGTAGAATCAATGAACATCAAGGCAGGTGCTTGAAATATGAAGAGTCTCTTGTCATAGACTTTTTTAAGGGACGTTGAGCGGTCACCATATGTTCTATGCTCGTCACATCCCTCAGTGTTTCAGCACCAAATGGAGCGTCAGACTTGCGCTTCCATTTTTGTTGGCCAGTATCAAACCTCCTTCCTTGCAAACCATGTCTCAATCACGTTGGCATTCATCAGCATAGGTCTCTGTTGTGGACTAGTGAAAGAAATCCAATGTACGGATCTCGTCAGAATCTGTCGACCTATTAGTGGTCCATTGTGGCAATTTTGTTCTCATGGCTCTCTCAAACATCAACGTGGCGGGGCTTTAACCTGCCGTGTAATAGGGAGTTAACTGGTAAGTACAGTCATGTAGTTTCCACGCTATGGTGGGAACTGTAAGTTTCAGCACAGCATAACCCGGACCACTGAAAGAATATTGATGACAAAAATATAGACTTACCAAAATAGCGAGTAAAAATATAGAATGCAAAAATATCGACTCCCTATCTCCAAACAGGTAAGTACAAAAATATTGAATCAAAAATATCGTTGTAAAAAATATAGTAAGTCAAAATATCGAATTTGTTCAATGTTGAAAATTAATGAAATAATAAAAATAATTAACTTAAACATACTTAAAATACTTAAATAACCTTAAAATTAATAAATATTTAATGTAACTTAAAAAAACAATAATTTTTTTAATACATATATATATATATATATATATATATATATATATATATATATATATATATATATATATATATATAAACATAATATTAATAAAAAATATACAACATTTTTACCGTAGGATAACGAAATGGTTAAATGTACTATTACCACTCCAGTGAGTGCAACAGTAGGAAAAGCGTTGGATAGCGGTAGGGTAAAAATTACTATTTCCACTCCAGAGAGTGCAACAGTAGGGAAAGTGTTGGATAGTGTAGGGGTAAAAATTACTATTCCCACTCCAGGGAGTGCAACAGTAGGGAAAGCGTTGGATAGCTTAGGGGTAAAAATTACTATTCCCACTCCAGTGAGTGCAACAGTAGGGAAAGCATTGGATAGCGGGAGGGTAAAAATTACTATTCCCACTCCAGGGAGTGCAACAGTAGGGAAAGCGTTGGATAGCGAAGAGGTAAAAATTACTATTCCCACTCCATTGAGTGCAACAGTAGGGAAAGCGTTGGATAGCGTAGGGGTAAAAATTACTATTCACAGTAGGGGAAGCGTTGGATAGCGGGAGGGTAAAAATTACTATTCCCACTCCAGAGAGTACAACAGTAGGGATAGCGTTGGATAACGCAGTAGTAAAAATTACTATTCCCACTCCACAGACTGCAACAGAAGGGAAAGTGTTGGATAGCGTAGGAGTAAAAATTACTATTCCCACTCCAGTGAGTGCAACAGTAGGTAAAGCGTTGGATAGCGTTGGGGTAAAAATTACTATTCCCACTCCAGAGAGTGCAACAGTAGGGAAAGCATTGGATAGCGTAGAGGTAAAAATTACTATTCCCACTCCAGTGAGTGCAACAGTAGGTAAAGCGTTGGATAGCGTTGGGGTAAAAATTACTATTCCCACTCCAGAGAGTGTAACAGTAGGGAAAGCGTTGGATAGCGTAGAGGTAAAAATTATTATTCCCACTCCAGTGAGTGCAACAGTAGGGAAACCGTTGGCTAGCGTAGGGGTAAAAATTACTATTCCCACTCCAGAGAATGCAACAGTAGGGAACGCATTGGATAGCGTAGGCATAACATTTACTGTTCCCACTCCAGTGAGTGCAACATTAGGGAATAGCATTGGACAGCGTAGAGGTAAAAATGACTATTCACACTCCAGTGAGTGCAACAGTAGGGAATAGCGTTGGATAGCATAGAGGTAAAAATTACTATTCCCACTCCAGTGAGTGCAACAGTAGGAAAAGCTTTGGATAGCGTAGGGGTAAAAATTACTATTCCCACTCCAGAGAGTGCAACAGTAGGGAAAGCATTGGGTAGCGTAGGCATAAAAGTTACTATTTCCACTCCAGTGAGTGCAACAGCAGGGAAAGCATTGGATAGAGGGATGGTAAAAATGACTATTGCAACCCCCAGAGAGTGCAACAGTAGAGAAAGCGTTGGATAGTGTAGGGGTAACAATTACTGTTCACACTCCTGAGAGTGCAACAGTAGAGAAAGTAAATACTTCATATATGAATAAAAATAAATTAAATATTAATACCAATTACAAATTAATTTGAAGTAATTAACAATTAGATATAATATAATACTTAATCAATAAAAAATACAAATGAAAAGTAATTATTAAAAATAATTACCTATTAATACAAATTATTTAACAATTAACAATTAATTAATTAACAATTAAAACATAACTATAAATTACAACAAAACAAAAAAAATAAATACATTAAAATATTTAATTAATTACAATTAAATTATTTCCCACCCTTTCCCCCGGCAAACCTACAACCCACAACAGAAAATACATTAATAACATAATTATCAATTAATCAATTACCTAAAATAAATTAGTGATTGTATTTTATTTAATTACCAATTAAAAATTTCAATATCAATTAATTCAAAATAAATACCAATAAATAAATTAAAACATTTAGTTATAATTAAATTACTTCCCACCCTATTCCCCTATAAACCCACAACCCGATACAGAAAATAAATAAATAAAATTAACATAATTTTCAATTAATCAATTAATTAAAATTAATTACCAAGTGTATTTTAATTAATTACCAATTAATAATTAATTGACAATTAATTCAAAATAAATACCAATAAATAAACTAACATATTTAGTTAATTGTAATTAAATTACTTTCCACCCTATTCCCCTATAAACCCACAACCGGCTACAGAATTACACTACGCAAAAATTAAATACCATAAAATTAATTAATTAACATAAATTACAAAATAAATATACACTTTTCACACATATACTAACATAGAAAACACTTGAAAAAATTGGATATTATTCAAAAATAATATTAACTTACTTACCTCAAATTCGATATTTTTGTTGTCTATATTCTGTCCATTCAATATTTTTGTTGTCTATATTCTGTCCATTCTATATTTTTGTTGTCTATATTCAGTCCATTCGATATTTTGTTCATTCTATATTTTGAATTTGATATTACTGCTTTTCTATTCGATATTTTTGTAGTCTATATTCTGTCCATTCGATATTGTGTCTATTCTATATTTTTAAGTCGATATTAATGTAAATCGATATTAAAAATTCGATATTTTGAGTGTATACCCATAACCCAAGGTATGGTGCCAGGCTACTTCCATACACCCAGTGAGGATACATTGTCCTATAGGCCAGCTGACTCACAGTACTACCTTATGCCCCCTAACCCTAGGTGGGTACAAAATGGTTCTGGCAACCACTGAATATGATAATCCTAATCCACTAGGAATTGTGGTAACAGATCTAGAACCATTTTGATTAGTCTCCTCAGAGAAATGTACAAGATATAGAGAGTAGAATGTTTTCAAGATTTATTGAGCCAGTGTGATTCTTGTATGAAATATATATGCTGCAATGATCAGTAGACAGAAGCAAATTACATTTATTAGAAGTATTAGGACAGTGAACAGAATGAAAAGTTCCACCATTGTGCTGAAACAATGTATACATGCAAGCATATAAAACAATATAGAAATCTGGCATTCTCCTACTACGTGTCCCCTAACCTATGTGTCTAGGGCTTGTATATGTGCTCTGCCAAGAATCCCTGTACATTGCAAAAAACACAGTTGATGGACAGAATGCAGAACAATGTCTTACATTCACCCCAGTACAACGATCTGGGCCTAAATCCATCGTTTTTTTGCACTCCACACCACCCCAGGTCAGACAATGGCTATATGCAAATCAGCCTTGACCCTGTGCCTCATGGGAACAGTCCAGCCCGAACTACCAAGCCATGTCTTTCCTAGACCGGAATCAAGCATCCAAGGACTGGTTTCTGGCTATCAGCCTTCTTCAGCCTGGATAACTTGACTCCAGTGATGTGGAGAGCCTGGGACTCACGTCTGAGCATACCCAGCCCACTCGGGGTGAAAATTGCAAAAATCACAGGTGATGGACAGAATGCAGAACAATGTCTTACATTCACCCCAGTACAAAGATCTGGGCCTAAATCCATTGTTTTTTTGCACTTCACACCACCCTAGGTCAGACAATGGCAATATGCAAACCAACCTTGAGTCTGTGCCTCATGGGAACAGTCCAGCCCGAACTACCAAGCCATGTCTTTCCTAGACCGAATCAAGCATCCAAGGACCGGTTTCTGGCTATCAGCCTTCTTCAGCCTGGATAGCTTGACTCCAGTGATGTGGAGAGCCTGGGACTCACGCCTGAGCATACCCAGCCCACTCGGGGTGAAAATTGCAAAAAACACAGTTGATGGACAGCATGCAGAACAATGTCTTACATTCACCCCAGTACAAAGATCTAAGCCTAAATCCATCGTTTTTTTGCACTCCACACCACCCTAGGTCAGACAATGGCAATATGCAAACCAACCTTGAGTCTGTGCCTCATGGGAACAGTCCAGCCCGAACTACCAAGCCATGTCTTTCCTAGACCGGAATCAAGCATCCAAGGACCGGTTTCTGGCTATCAGCCTTCTTCAGCCTGGATAGCTTGACTCCAGTGATGTGGAGAGCCTGGGACTCACGTCTGAGCATAACCAGCCCACTCAGGGTGAAAATTGCAAAAAACACAGTTGATGGACAGAATGCAGAACAAAAAAACGATGGATTTAGGCCCAGATCTCTCTACTGGTGTGAATGTATGACATTGTTCTGCATTCTGTCCACCACCTGTGGTTTTTGCATTTGTCACCCCGAGTCAGACGTGAGTCCCATGCACTCCACACCACTGGATTCAGGAAAGCCGGGCTGAAGACGGCTGGAATGCCTTAAACCAGTCCTCGGAAGCTCGTTTCTGGTCCAGGGAAGGCATGGCTTGGCAGTTTGGGCTGGACTGTTCCCATGAGGCACAGGGTCAGACTGATTTGCATATAGCCATGTCTGAACTGGGGTGGTGTGGAGTGCAAAAAAACGAGAGATTTAGGCCCAGATCTCTGTACTGGGGTGAATGTATGACATTGTTCTGCATTCTGTCCATCACCTGTGGTTTTTGCATTTGTCACCCCGAGTGGGATGGGTATGGTCAGACGTGAGTCCCATGCACTCCACACCACTGGATTCAGGAAAGCCGGGCTGAAGACGGCTGGAATGCCAGAAACCGGTCCTCGGAAGCTTGTTTCCGATCCAGGGAAGGCATGGCTTGGCAGTTCGGGGTTGAATGTATGACATTGTTCTGCATTCTGTCCATCACCTGTGATTTTTGCAAGAATCCCTGTACAGCATAATCCAACTCCGTTACCTGAAGAGAAAGAATGTAGGTCCCTATCGTGGTTACGAGCTGGACACCTCTCTTAGAGATAGCAGCAGGCTGCTCGGGCGAAGCATCAGCATGTAGAGAACTTGTGAATGACAGCAAAGAGCTCCTCTGCCAACACCTCGAAACTGATGTTTACGTATAACAAAAGGCATTTTTGCCTTAGGCGAAGATCTTGATCAAGATGCCATTGTTTGTGTGTTATAGATAGCTATGTCAATAAAAATTGAGCTTGATTGCGGACAGCTATATACTCACTCCGACCAAATTAGCTTGTCAAGCTATGAAGTTGAGAGTGTTGCCATGGAGTATAGTACCTATATTATCCATTCAGGACCTGCACGTTTGGATAACATAAACTGTTTGATTGGTGGCAGACTAACTTTGAGCACCAACACCGAGTATGTTAGCCTGTTTGCATTAGCAGCTCACAGTGCCACTATAATAACCTCTTATAGGGGAGAAAACAGTTTCTGGCAACCTTCGAATATGTCAACCCTGATCCCCCAGGATCGTGGAAACAATGTACTAAATTTTGCTCAGTCACTCGTCTCACTTAGTTTCTATATATGTGCTGCGAGAACCGTTAGACAGTAGCAGAGATGTATGATCAGGAGTACAGTGAATATAAAAGGATAGTACAGTTCTACCATTTTGCTATAGTAATGAACACATACATGGATATAAAATGCATGATAAAAGAAAGCGCACACCCCCACGATGCCTATCTAGATGTACCTAAGTGTACCTAACATGCAAGTAGGTGTGAAGTCAAGAATCCCCTTAGGTTTGGTCTAGCCCCATTACCTGAAGCAAGAGAGTGTGGGACCCCATCCTGGTCTCGAGCTGGATACTCCACAAGGGATGGTTAGACCACTATCAGCTGGAGCATTTCCATGCAGGAGCCTCAGCTTCTCGGATCAGTGTGTCAACCTGGAAGTCTCGGTTCCCTCTAGCTAACACTAGCAAGATGTGCTATATTAATGCAGAAAGTATCTAAGGTTCCTTTGTCCCTTGTTTCTTGTATTATCCATTGTTGGATTTGAGGATGACGTATGGGATGTACCTTGTACATAGATATTATGCAGGTGGATTTAGCTCCAGCCTGGTTTCTAAGAACCATTATGAATATTCATTCATACTGTGTCAGTCTAAAGATGACGTCATAGAATGCTATTGTTCAGGGAAACCATCCTTCTGCGCCTAGGACTAGAACTAGGTAAAGGTTTAATTCTAAAAGGCTTGTTACTGTGTAGTGTAGGGGAGGTGATGTAGGTGAAAGGGTATGATGTTAGCCTGGCCTATATTAGGGTACCTATATAAAACATAACACTCACTCCTCTTCTTAATAGTCAGCAATAATAAAATGCCAGTGAACTACTTATTTTACTAGGTAGCAGTGCATAAAATTATCAGTGAGCCACGTAAAAACATTTTTTTAATATGTTTAAAAACAGTTTAAGGGGGAAAGAAAAAAATCCTCTGAAAATTAGGTTTGGAATTGATAATTTAAGCAAAAGTCCTTGAAGAGTTTGTTGATATGTCAAACTCAAAAGCATTTAGAAGGTCATGCTTTCTAGCGAAAGTGAACAATTTAGGAAATGCTCTAATTATAGTTGAGTTTGAAACTAAAAGGAACATCCAAATTCTTTCCCAGTACACAATGAGCCAATTATAGATTAAGTGTCCTGGCTGGGAGATGAAACATCGCACGACGTACGTATACAACTAGTACATGTTGTCACGGTAGCATGATAGTATTCTTGCAAAGTTGATTCTGTAAGCAAGTAAAGTTTCCAAGAAACAATTACAAACTGTGACAAAAGCAAATTTGTGTCAGAAGTCATTGTGTAAAAGTGAAGGTAACTTTAGGAAAGACTCATGTATATGTTAAATAGCAGTATTCCCCACCAGGTCTAACTGGAACACATGACAGCACGGAGGGCTGAACATAAAGCTGACTTGAGGTCACTTCCTTCTAGCACAGCGAGCTGAACCACTTTCTTCAAGGTGCCAATGAATTGTTCAGAAATACCATTTGCCTGTGGCCAGAGAGGTATACTTTTCTGGTGTTTCACATTTAGATCAATGAGAAAATCCTTAAACCTTCAGCTGTTGAAAGGTTGGTCATTGTCAGACTTAAGAATGGAGGGAACACCCAATGTTGTAAAGATGTTATGTAATGTCCTAAATAATTTGTCATGTGTGGTTAATGATATTTCTTCTATAAGGGGAAATCGATCATGAGCACTCATTAATGACTACCATGAGATGATGTCTATTGTTGAGAAGGCCAAAGAAATCAACTGCAATCCACTCCCACACTTGCTTCAGAAAATCAGACATAACTAGTGGATGCTGTGTTGTTTTGAGAGATAAGCAGTTACACGAATGACAGGCCTTTAATTCTCTTTCAACTCCTTCTTCAAGGCAAGGAAGCCACACTTGGTCTTGGAGAGTTCTCTTAGTGGGAACAATGTCACAATGACCCTCTTGTGCTAGTTCAATGGCTTGTTGTCTATGACTCACTGGAATGACAATTCTTAAACCCCAAAAGATAATTCCTTCTTGAGTAACAGAAAGGTAATCTCTCACATTTTTAAACTTTTGATATTCAAAGTCATCCATAAGAGGCCAAATATGTTTCTTCAAGGATTGGTGTGCAATAATATCTTTGAGGGTAAGCATATCTCGATCGGTGTTCGCAGCAGCAAGAATTTGTTCCTCAGATATAGCTGCAGGTGTGCTTGACTTGACTAGTTAACATATGTTTCGGCCAATTTAGACATTGTACTGTGACACTGCAATTGTACTTGTGAAGAATAGTCAGTAGGATTTTGATTTTCCCCTGCTTATGCACAACCCCATCTTGACTTTTGGATTCCCGAAAATGGTGAGAAATGCTTGGTGATCAGTGACAAGGGTAAAGTGCTTTTCATATAGAAACACATGAACGTGTTCACAAGCCCACACTACTGCTAGGCTTTCTTTCTCAGGTTGGGACGTTTGGTCTGCGACAGACTCCTGCTCGCATAAGACACAATTTGTCCCTGAGCACTGTTGTGTCAATCGTATTGGGCTAGGATCACAACCAATCCCACCATGGTTGAATATCCCACAATCTCAGTATGTAGTTTTGAATCAAAGTAGACCATTTAATTTGCATTCTCGATTGCATTCTTGATTTTCATAACGCTCTGATCATTATTTATATGACCACTTGAACAGAGCATTCTGTTACGTTAAATCTCTCAATGGGGCACTGACTGTGGCAAAGTCACAAATGTGCCTAGAACAGCAAGTGGTCAGACTGTGGCAAAGTCACAAATGTACCTGGAACAGTAACCATGCCAAGGAAAGACCGCAGCATGACCACATCATGTGGGGGATAAGTGGATCATAAGGCCTGCACTTTAGCTGGATCTGGTGTGTTCCCCTTTTCAGAAAAAATGTCTGAAGAATTTGGGTTTTGTTTTATGAAACTCACACTTTTCTGTGTTCAAACTGAGACAACCTGCCTCAGCGAGTAAATGGCACACTTGTTTAAGAGCATTGTCATGTTCCTTTCAAGTGGTGCCAAATACCAGTATATCCTCACTGTAATTAAATGAGTAACAAGCCGTATTATGCGGCGAATGACATCCTGAAACAGTTCTGCAACTGACGATACCCAAAAAAGTAGTCTTTTATATCTGAGCATACAAACATGGGTCAGAAAGGTATTAATGTACCTGCTGTTTTCTTCTAGGTCAAGTTGATGATATCTCTTGTTCAGATCAAGGCAGGAAAATACTTTGGAACCATTCAGATATGTAATCATGTCTGCAATGTGTGAACCTGGATGTCATTCTCTCTTAATTGCCTTGTTAGATTGGTGCATATCAACACAAATGTGTACAGTACTGCCACTGTCCCTTTTTGGTACTACCACTATGGGCGAAACCCATGGCGTCAAACAAGTAGAGCGCTCAATGAAGTCATGGATGGTAACAGTGTAGACACCACACTAACGTAAATTGAAAATCTTCTTCATTAAAGCAGAGGACCTGACATCGATCCTGCCAAGAGCCAGGAGCCAACTGAGCTAATGGATCCTTTATGCATTCTAAACACCTTTTATTCTACATTCTATAATGATGATATGAAACATACCACATATCTACTCCCTTCACTAAATCATCGTATTGGTACAAAAGACTCAACACCAGGAATGCTATTGATCAAATGAACTGAACACAAGTTAATAAGAGTTAACATACAAAATCACTAAACAGATAAATCACATAAAACATTGCCTAGAACCTGTCAGCACAAAACAAGATTATTCTTCCAACCTACAATTACCTCACATACAGCCTTATTCATGAAGGCTAAATCGGCTCGCAAAGGGCCGGATTCTTAGAATCCGGCCCTTTGCGAGAGCGATTTTTGCATTTGGGATTCAGCATCCCAAATGCAAAAATCGCTAATTGCGATGTCGCAAATGTGCGAGGAATTACATTTAAGGAATCTCTATTAGAGATTCCTTAAATGCAATTCAACATCCAATTAAAATTTGCGAATTCGCAATTTCTTGCCGCAATTTACCGCGAGGTCAGACCTCGCGGTAAATTGCGAAAACACAGAAAAATGATTTTAAATGCATTTTTCTGAGTTGCATGTTACACACACACATGTCCTTTGGACATGTGTGTGTGCAACAACTGTGTGTAATGTCATTTGAGGGGTGCTACAGGGTGTCCTGTGGACACCCCTGGCACCCTTCAAATCGCAATCTTATTTGCGATTAGCAAATTGCTAATCGCAAATAAGGAATACTCCCCATTCATTCCTATGGGCCTTTTGGCCCATAGGAATGAATGGCAAGTTATTCCTTATTTGCGATTAGCAATTTGCTAATCGCAAATAAGGAATCAGTAGGAATCGCATTTTATTATGCGATTCCTACATGATTACCGTTTTGCGAGTCCTTAATAGCGAATTGCTATGATTCGCTATTAGGGGCTCGCAAAACGGCCCGTTCATGAATCTGGCTGATACTCCTTAAGATAGGTACGTAATTTGCTAATTCTACATTCTCTGACTACCCTGGAAGCATCACATTCATCATTAAAATTGTCATTATTTGAGTCCTCAGTTTCTTTGTCATTCATTTCATCGTCTTTAATAAGCATAGCTCCTGAACATCCCTCATGTTCTTCTTTTCCCCCATCCTGGTAAGCTCTCCTTTTTTAAATATAGGGCTACATTCCTCAAATTCAACTCTTTAACTCCCTCCACCACTCCTCGAATCTACTACCTTTCTCCACCTGCAGTGGCCCTTGAATTTTGAAAGAACTCCATTTACGAGCCCTAGCTTTATCTTGACCCAATCATCTCTCTCACTCCGGCAACACTCCTTCCAATCTTTCTCCAAAGAACCCTTGTCTCCTGAACTCACCCAATCTTCTAAACATGCTGGTACCAATTTTGTACCTGCTGTCTGCCCTGTCATCTCCTTATATGGACACTTCTCCATGACACTATGGATGGTCGTTCTATATGCCCATACCATATCGGACACCATTTGCATTACATCACGTTGACTGACTAAGCCATGTTATTGTTCCCTTAATCAATCTTTTGGCTCTTTTCAGCCACACCACTCCTTTGGGAATATAAAGGGAGGTGCGTCAAGAAAACTAGCCATTTCAGCGGACGTCAGTTATGTGCCATTGTCCGTAATGATCACAAATGGAACCCCTTCTGCATCAAAAATGTTCTCTAATACCTTTACTGTCACTTAGTAGTGACTTCCCTCATAAAGTTCACAATCAAGCACTTGGAGCTAACATCCACAATAACCATATCAAAACACGTCTCTTGTGGCGATTCTACTGTGTTTCTCTCACTCCTCAAGGCTCTCTCCAGCTCATCGCCAAAATGAGGTAACAGTGTAGACACCACAGGAACGTAAATTGAAGATCTTTATTAAAGCACACAACCTGGTGTTGATCCTTCCTGAGCCAACTGGGCAAACTGATCGTCTAGGAATTTCAACAGCTTCCATTCTACATTCTATAATGATGTCATATAACATACATCATGACATCATGCTTCAACAGCATTTCAAGTTCTTTCTCTACAGCTTCATGTAGGTTGAAAACAGTTAGACGATGTTGTTGAGCAACAGGACCAATGTTCTCATTAATGTGAATTTGCAGTTTCATTGTCTTAAGCTTTCCTATTCCATGAAACAACAACAGGAACTGACTCCCTATCTCAGCATGTGCATTCAGGTTATAATTGATAGAGATCAGCCCCATGTCATCAGCACTACTGAAACTGACTAAACATGCTCTTGATAAAGTACCTTGAAGAACATGATTTGGTGCTTGTACTGTCATCTTCTTGTGTCACATGGTTGCTATAAATGATCCTTGATTTTGCAACGGCGTGGAGGCAGCCCACAATAATACCTAGGTCTTCAACAGTGTGAGATAGGGCACCGGAGACAGTTAGTTGTATTTTTCTGCCACAATTATGTTTATCGATGCACCACTGTCAATGATGAAAGGTATGGGCAAGCCATTCACCCTTAGTGTGATCTTAAGGCACTGTTGAAATGATTGTGGTTTTTCACATGGTGATCTCTCTTGGTCTGGGGCTCCTCTCTGCCTGCACTCAAAGCTAAATGTGCACATTGTTTAGTGGTTGACATCATCATTGCACAGCCATCTTCTTCACTGTCGCTCAACATTGATGTTGAAGAGCTTTTAAAAGATGACTTTGTTGACGATCGACTTTGTTAAGTTTCCACTTGCCCTAATTGATGTCGCCATTGGCCTTGTGGGTGAGTGTTTATGGAAATTTCTCACATCCATTTTCTCTTCTCAATGTGATGCAGTTGGTTTTGCTTTGCAAACCATTATGAAATAGTTTTCTTTCCTACAGCTTTTGCATACTTGTCCAATGGTGGCACAGTTACCTTTGTGTGGGGATTAGAATCAACATCAGAAGCACAACTTCTTTTTCCTACGAGACATCACTTTACAGCTCTCGACCTTATGTCTCTGCTTCACATTCCATGTTGATTCGCTCTGGGTCATTCCAGCTTCCATAGGAGCAGCTTGTCGATCTGCATGTTGCTCTGTTCTCACAAACCATGAGTACCTTCTCTAGCCTGAGCATCTCTCTCAACATACGTCATCTGGATGAGTTGGACAAGCAACCATCAATGACTCTGAGACATACAAATTCTTCATCATTGACATTAATTAATGGGCCAATAGGAGCACTAGCTTGGTGGTGTGACTGGGTCAGATGTCGGCTTGTTGCCTGTCCAATAGGTAAAAAGCTATTGAAAGTCCTGAAGCCAATGCATTGCCACTTTTTCCAAAGGTTTGCCCATTTAAAGAAACAATAAAATGGGTCTAAGATTGTTAATGATGTTGACTCCTGGGGCAGGATTCAATAGTGGGGGGTCTCACTATGGATGCTTTCAAGAGGTATGGAAAAATCCCATGCTTTAAGGAGCTGTTAAAATTTTCAGAAGCATATTACTTGCAGCTAAAAGTCATTGCTTTGGATGCCGTGCTGGAACATGATTATTTGGGGAACCGAAGGGCAGCTGTTTGTTATGGTCTACAAGTGTTTCTCTTCTGTAATATGTGAAAGGTGTTTAGGTGGCTCCCGGTCGGCAAAATAGATTTATATGGTAAAGAAGATAGGAATTCTACAATTAATGGTTTAGAATGGCTCTTTAGACATGCAGATCACTTTAATTCAATGTGCTCCTGCACTACCACCCTTGCTCCATATTATTTAAACAAAAAAAACAGAACCAAAGAAACGCTTCTACAGACCGAGTCCTCCTTAAGTAAAAACAAATGCGGCTTAGCTCCACCACAAATTTTGAATTAAGTTGCATAAGAAAGCTCTCCTTCATGGTGGGTTGACATTTTTACACTTCGGCCGAATATGGATCACATTTCAGACTTCTATAGTTTTCCACAGTCAGCGGCATTGTGGGAAGCCAGGTGGGCCTTATGTTACCTGAAGCCAACTGTCAATATAAAAAAACAAGATCCAAACTTGTGGGAACAACACCTTAAAAATGTCTGTAGCTGAGAGTGAAATACCTGAACACATAGGAAATACTGAATATGAAGAAGATGTCACTGTCATTAGAAACAGTCAATTTCCTTGAAATGTATAATTTTTATTAGCTGCAACTATAGTTTAGGACATAGAAAAGAGGGATGGCACAGTTAACCCTTAGCATCCAAGCATCCTACCTCCACAGACAGCACCTGGTGGAATCGGCACAAAAAACCCAAAGCAAAGAAGGGTGTGCCTTACCACCAAAACCATCAACTGGTCCAGGTATACAATGGGAAACTGGCCAACATATTAGCACTAACTCTCCTCCCTTTTTCTTTGGTATTTGTGCAATAAGGAAAACTAAAACCTTATCTATTGTCCACACAAATAACTGCGCCATCAATGCTGGTATTGTTTGTTAGTACAATGAAGGAGAGCTCCATGCAATCCATCCATTTCACTACAAACATGTGAACCAGAGGAGACATGTGAATTAGAGGATAGGGGTGGCTTAATGGTCAGAGCAGCCAACTTCGAAGCTAGGGATCCACGTTTGAGTTTTGGCATTGGCTCAACATCATGTGATTCTGGGCAAATCACTTAATCTCTCTGTGCCTTTGGACAGTGCCAAGATATTCTCACGGGTGATAAGTGCGCTCTACAAATCTCAGTATTTTCATTATTATTAACCAAATGTAAAGCTTCAGATTACGTGTGCATCACTTCACACAAGGTTTCATTTATGGGGCTTAAGCAGAGGCTAGCCAAATGCACCATTATTTCGGATGTTTTTGGAGGAATTTCTTAGCATGTAGCAGTAGCAATGTTCTCAATGGACAAAACACATACAGCTGCCACCAATTCCGGAATAATTCCATTCCAAAGTTTATGAATGGGTTCAATCTAAAGGTGTCAACATTGGATTTGTTGCTATTGACAATGGAAATAATATTGTTAAAGCATAAGTAGGTCAAGTACACTTTGATTGTGTGTAGATCATTGCCTCAACCTTCTTGTGCAGGAATTTCTTTCTTTAAAAAGAAGAGGTAGTCCACAACACACTGTCAACATGACACTATTTGGATACATGTCAACTACTCCTTTAAAGCTCAGGAGCACCTGAGGATCATTTAGTGTGCTAGCTCCCATAAAATCCCTCATATAGACGGTCCCAAAGCTTTTGAATATCATCTTTATGCTGCAAGCTGCGATGAGTTTGAGCATTAAAGCTCTTTACATGATTGTGGGCCATGAGGGGAAGAAACTGCCAAAGCCATGATGATGGAGGTAGAAAAATGGGGGCTAATAAAGTTCCTGACCCTAAACTTAGTGTCTTTTGAGATTCTGATGCTCACTGTCAGCAATGAGTATTATACCATGAACAAATCCATCTCATTGCTATACTGGCTGCAGGCCTATGCCTCTAAAGTGGAAGAATCAAATACCAATATCAATAGCAAAGCAACTGGTTTGGTTTACACCGTAATCTCACAATGGATGGAACTGTAGGCTGCAACAAGTGATTTCATACCCCATAGAGCAACTTCTAGAGCAGGTGCAATACATTTTATTCCACCAACTTAACAACTTTGTTAAAACTAGCCCTCCACTCGAGTCAGGGTGAATAGATGAACAAAGCTGAAGGTGATACCAGTCCAATTACATGCAACTCAGTCCTTGTGTGGATAAAAAAGCAGCAGCCAGTTATGATCAATTCAATGTGCTTAATGTAAGGCTCCTAGCATTTCTCGATTTCCAAGCCGTCCTTAAAGAAAATCCTATATGGCGTCACTCCATCTTCACGGTAATCCAGTAATGTAACCAAGCCCTCTGGGATCATTTGTCCCCGGTGTAGAACTGATAGTTTTTAATGTTAGCGAGTATAGCTCTAGACATAAATGGCTTCACCCGATCAGAATTGGTCTCTTGAGGTTTGGCCTTTATTGACTGCATTGTGGTTAACTTTCGTAGGCCAAGGGTGGTTATCCATCTTTTACAACATCGCGATGCAACCTTTGCCCCTGATACTGGGATTAGTGTACTTCCCTTGGGATATTTCTATAAGTCGGAAGGTGGGAGCAAAGCCATTGGACTTCCACACAATTTAATAGATACCAAGCATTGTCAGACCTGGATTCCCAGGACTGACAACTACTTGGAATTCGGCAGGGTAAGACCAATGAGGGTGCAGCTGTGGCGATTCCTATTAGTGCTTTGATAGCTCATGTAGGGACAGGAACTATAGCTATTGATAATATGGTCCCAGAGGTGCTTATTAGAACTCGCCTAAAGGATCTGACAGGTAACCTTGATAGTATTCTGAGCAAAACTATATGTAGGAATTCTGGAGGACTTACAAAGTGCATTGTTGACTTAAGCAAAGTGTATGATGAGAAAGATCCAGTAGCCAAGCAGAATGAGGAAGATATACTAAATGGAAACTCTGTCAGTAACTTTGGTAATGATTGTAAAGAAGCCCCAACACTAGAAAATGGAAGTGAGGAGACAAGCTGTGATCAAATTATGGGAGAATATAAAACAAAGATAAAATTGACCTTATGGAACATTGCAGGGATTAGGACAAATCAAAGGGATGTAATATGGCAGGATTATATTGGGCAGAGTGAAATAGTCCTATTCCAAGAAACTTGGGCCATGGAAAGCCCTCACAAGATAGGATTTAAAACCTTTAGTACGGCTGCTATTCTGTCAGCGAGAGGAAGGCCTTTGGGCAGCCTAGCTATTTGGGTGCAAATTACTCTAGGTGCTGAAGCAAATTGATTCCCTTTCTCAAGACATCTTGGGAATAATGTTTTTAGCACCAGACAAAATGTAAGTTTACATCTTTAATACATATAGTAGACCAAATGCAGCAAGTAGGGAAGCAGAAGTTATCGAGCATCTGGATCAAATGTTTACTACGATTAACCAGAGTGCTTTGATCATTATTGGGGGTGATTTCAACCGTAAATTTGAACCTGTGGCTGGGTTTGAAAGTATCTTTGAAGATGAGGACTTGGCCAATAACATTCCATTTTTGGATTGTAGCCCAGTAGTATCTTGTACATGTGCTGTAGCGCAGCTGTTAAGGCTGGTTTCAGCCCATGGCCTGCGCGCCTGTAATGGGCAATTACCTTCTGATAGCCCTAACTTACCAACATTTACTCGGGGAAGTTCTAAAAGTTACATATATTATATATTGGTATCTATCCCACTTTGGTCCATGGTACATGATCTAATAGCCGAAGATCGAACAGAGAGTGATCACTACCCTTTAGGTCTGATGCTCACAGCCTCCCTTTTTACTTAAGTCCCCTAAGGAGATGTGACCCCAGCTATAGTCCAATTGAGTCTTTATTATCGAATAATCGCAGGGCACTTAAGTGACCCTCTGTTTTGAGAAATGAAGAGACGATTAAAAATATGTATGACAATTACATAGAAATAGTCTCACCGCAAATAAACTTACCATTAATAGAGATACCAATTATGGATATGCATAATAAGCTGGTAGAGGAACTTGAACCAATCTTAAGTAAGGCTCCAAAGTCATCTAAAAAGGGATATCTGATTCAGCTAAGCTAGAGAACCAATGGTATAACAAAGATTGCGGTAATGCAAGAAAAGATTTGATTCAGGCAACAAAGGCCAAGGATATGGTAACTTTAAGAGGAAAAAGGATTTGTTATAAGAGGGTACTAGCCCAGGCAAAGAAAAGTTGGGAAGATAACATCTGAACTGAGTTGATAAATGCAGGTAAATTAAACGACCAAGCTACCTTTTGACGTTTCATATCTAAGGGCAACAAAAAAGGGAAGTGTAATAAGGACCTTTTCCTAGATGCAAACACCAGGGTAACTAATTTCTCACACCTTTATTCAACCGGTAATAATGATCTCAACTTTAACTATGAAGAACTTGCCATTAATACAAGTGATGTCCCTTGCGCTTTACTATAGCGGAAACAACAGTAGCAATAAATTCAATAAAAGCAGGGAAGGCACCTGGACCTGATAGGATACCAGTTGACCTATGGAGGCACGAGAAAGAGGTTTGGGCTCCCTATATTTATCTTTTGTGTAATGCAGTTGCATCAGGTGCACCGATCCCTGAAATATGGAGGGGTGCAGAGATTGCAACTATTTTTAAAAAGGGTAACCGTCAAGTTCCGTCGCACTATCGGCCGATTAGTTTAATTGATATTTTACAAAAGATATATGCACGTCAAATTTTAAATAAATTGAGTAACTGGATTGGGGAGTATAGTATTTTATCCAAGTATCAAGCAGGCTTTAGAGCCAAAACTAGCACAATTGACCAGGTTTTTAGATTTCTTTGTATTATCTGGAAGTACATTACAGTTAAGAAAGCTCATCTGTATATAGCCTTTGTAGACCTTAAGGCGGCCTTTGACCTCATACCCAGAACTCTCCTGTGGTAATCATTAAGAGACCAGGGTGTCCCAGGGGAACTCCTCGTGCAGATCATTAGATTACATGAGGACAACGTTGCAAGGGTTAGATGGGGGCCAAATGGCAAACTTACTGACCTTACAAGTAAATAGGGGGTAAGACAGGTATGAGTGCTGGCCCCTACCTTATTTTCGTTGTACATTAACAAGATTCCTGAATACCTCTTGGGCTGTGAACATGATTCTCCCAAGTTGGGGGTGGCGCCAGTACTGGCACTCTTATTTGCCGATGATACAATTTTAATATAACAAACCCCCAAAGGTCTGCAAAGCTTACTTAATACTTTCGAAACTTACTGTGAAACAAAGGGCTTGGAAATTAATTCTACCAAAACCAAATATATGGCAGTTAATCCACATAAATCTTTTTTTTTTAAATTTAACTGTCTTAGATTCCAAAAGGACCAGCATCGATTTTGCGTCCACTATTGTTTTGGGTCCGTCTGTTGTCAACAGATGAACTTGTTCACTATAGAGAAGGTTTGGAGGAAATTTTTAGAATTAAAAATGGCACAAGGTTGCCGTGGCTGAATCATAGGATTAAAACAATTCTGAAAGGTCCTTTGGGCATTTATCCAAGGTACTTTGTCCCATAGTTCAAAACTAGGTACTTTATCTACAAGGTTTCTTGTAATAAAACCCAATGGCAAATTTGAGTCCTTTTTGGACGAAATGCAACCACAACTTGCTAAATCCCTTTATCTTAAGCTTCGATACGGCATCTTGCAGATAAGTGCAAATACTGTGAAATGGCCACATAGCGATGGTGGTGCAAATGATGGTTGCTGTGATATCTGCCACACTGGTGCAAAAGAGAATGAATTGCATGTGCTTTTATTTTGCCCAGCCTATATTCATGTAAGGAGGAAATGGATTAAACCCATTTGCCAACTGTTGGGTATTAGATCATGACATGAGGCAGGAAGAATATTGCAAACAGAAACGACACAAGCAATAGCATTTAGTGTAAGCAGATACCTCTTTGGTGTTGATCTTATAAGAAGGAAAATAGGAGTGAAGCTCTAGGTATCTTTAAGTACTTTTGTGTGTTAATGAACTTACATATAGATTTGTACTAGAGGGACCATGTCCCATCATGTAAAATTTTAGATGGTCTCCATGGAACCTTGTAAACCTTTGAAAGAGCTACCAATGTTTTTATTATATAAAGTGTTCCCCAGACTAATGTGTGATTTTAAATACCACCAAAATCGTTGTTTTATTGTGAATGAAGTGTAAAATGTATCTTTTGATGGGATTTTATTCATATTTAATGTCCTTTTACATTCTAAGAAAGGCCTTATAATGGGACATTGACTCCCAAAGATATTGCGCTTTTTCAGGCGGAATACCTTTTGTAAAACCAATGTATGACTTTTTATATTGAATGTAATCTTTTATGATTTTTTAAATCGAAATAAATATCATTGAATTGAATTGAGTTAATATATTATTTAATATACTGTTTGTAAGATTCCTTGGTAAAGCCAGTCTCTTGACGGTGATGGTTCAATACTATATCAACACCGCTGACTGTTGTTGGATCTGACCTCTCAACCTCTGTGCACTCTGCTGATGCATTCCCCCGATAAGTGCATGGTCAACACCCCCCTTCAGTTCTGGTAACAACCTTCCCCTCCACCTCAATGCAGATACCGTTACAAGTTTCCTTAATTTTGTAGATGTCAGAAAACAGCTCATCTCTAGTGAGGTAGTCCTTGTAGATGATCATGGTTGCAGGAGGAGTAAAGGAGTCTCGGGATACGGACGGGGTACGTGCGCGCAACGGGACTAGCGCAACAAAAGGAGGAAAACATCTAGAACAGATTACACAGGAACAATGTAAGGAATGGAACCTTCAGTTGATGTTGGTTGTATAAGTGTACAATTTCCCAAATGCCTCTTGATGTTCCATGTTACTTTTTTCAACAATTATTGTAGACCAATACCCGAATGGACCCTCACCTAATATGGACATTACACTCTAATGGCTTTTTATTCTGATACCAACTGCTGTCCCTTGGATAGTGGGGCAATGCAGTGCATTTGATGTCTTAGAGAAAAGAAAAAAAAATAGATGGCTACCGCCTGGATATTGATTAATATCATATTGTCTCTCATAGCAGTATAGCATGCTGAGCTGATCCATGATCAACTGCTTCACCACAAGCCCCTTCAGTACCAGGTGCTGCATGATCCACTCCTTCAGCAACTTCTGCCCCTTCCACAACTGCTTGCAGCAGTACTTGACATCCACTTTGCCCTGCTGCTGCTGGCACTGAGGTTGCTGCCTCTGAGCCATAGTAACTAGTGAGGAGTCCTCTTCATCCTACTCATTCAGTCGTCCAAGTGACTGTGGCATGTGTGGTGGCTGGCTCACGAAGAAATCGGGACTGTATTCAGGTGGGGAACACAGGTGGCTCCCTTTAGTGGCGCCGGTCACATCAGAGGACATGCTGTAACCTCTGCTACTCACTATCTTCTGTGCTGTAGACTCTAGACAGGAGCTGCTGTAAACAGAAGTCCCCAGTCCAAATCTGTGTCTTTTGACATATAATGGTTACATAGGGCTACTCCTTATAAAAAGATTATTGTACATTCAAATGTAGTATGTGTGTTCGCAAATGTTGCAGGCATGTCAACTTGTATGTCTCAGAACACTGCCTCGGAATGTGATTGTTGCACTAAGTGAATATCAGACTGCCTGGTTGGGCCCTGAGGTCAGTATGGTGCTGTTTGTGATTTATCAGGTGAAGACAGTTTTTTATCTTGCAGTTTACCTAGAGCACCTTGTCTGAGATAGGAATCTGCAGAGAATACAGTTAGAGCTGTATTATATCCCATAAGGTTTCCTCATGTGGTATAGCCATGTGTACCATAGGTCCTAATGGAAGTAAGGAAAACCCAGCCCCACAATCTCCTGGTTGGATAATAAACGACAGTCATAATTAGGATGCAGTGGGCCCCTCATATCCCTGGGCCCCAGCCCCACTAGACCATCTACACTAAATTTAGCCATCTTCTATGTTCTTTCTATGAGACTCCCACCCGAGGAGTTCAGCATCCTATAAATAAAGGCCAGTGCTGAAAATTATGTAGAACATTTTAGGTATTCTGATCGTCTACATTAACAAATGACAAATCATTTGCAAATAGATTTGGTGCAAGGAAAACTGATGAATTTTTAATCAGTGCCTCCTACTACTGCAGATGGCGTTTTCCATTTTTTAATTTAGGAGACTATCAACACATCTGGAAGATTGCTTTCAGACGCATCCCACGGCAAATCTTAAACTTCACTCTTTTCTGCCAAGCCGCAAATCCTGCTCATTCCTGAACAGCAAGAACATGAAAGTATTTTGTTTCTCATTAAGCGATTTGTTACTGAGAGCAAACAAAATAAACGAAACAAATGTCATCGAGTAAAAGGGCCACCCGCAGTGCAGAAGTAGTGACTGTTGGCTGCTGCAAATCATTGATCTCAGGTGCATTAGCCCACTTGGAACTATGCTTATGTTTGGGCTTATTTCGCTGCGAATATGCCCACTGCAAAACGTAATAGCTTGTATGCCTGATTCGTTTGTTATGAACTAATACTACACGTCCCAGCATGCACTAATTTGTTGAATGATAGGTGAGAACTAAGAGTGTGATATTCCAGTGACACAGATTAATGCAGTCAGCAAAGGATGATTGGCAGCACCATTGCAAGAGCTTTTCTTCCAACTACCACAACACTGGTCACTGGCACCTGCTACTCATGTGATAGGGGACCTGTGAAGGTAAATCCTTCTGCTTATCCACTGCCTCAAGCTTTCCCACTCACCCTGACCCTAAGGGGTATATTCACAAGAACATTTGCTAAACAACACCAAAAAATGCTAATGCACCTTTACACACCGCAGCCTATCGCGGGAAAATACCCCGTGGTAATGTGGAATTCACAACAGGGCGGTAGCATGCAATAGTCTGCCAAACCCGCAGCCAAGGTCTGCGATACAACCACCTTGACGGAAATAAAAACACAAACCACAACACAAAAGTACATTGAAGAGCCCATTCACAAAGATGAAAGCAGGTGTAAGCACCGCCAGGCGAGTGACACACATGGCAGGTGAATAAGCACAACAAAAGCCTTAAAAAAAGAGACAATTCAAACAGAAAACAACAGCCAAGCACAATGGAGGCAACCTGAGCCAGTATTCAACCCCACAAGCCCTATTGGCAACAAAACATTGTACATGGCAGGCCATCTTGGACAAGGTGAAGGCAGCCTGAGAGTGGAGGAGGACAATTGAAGAAAACCAGAACATCCTAAATGATGCGAAAAGCACAATCAGCAACACACCGACAACAAGTAGGCAGCATTGACACCGGAGGTAGGAGGCCAGAGCCACACCAGGAGCTGGATGACATGGAGGAAATGGTGTCCACCACATCAGTCTGGAGACAGTGGCAGGACTCGGGGACTGGAACCTGCCCAAAATGACAGACACAACAGCAGCAGGGAGAGGAACCAACAGGGACTGGTGGGACGGGGGGAGATGGGCACAATGGCACACATGCACAACTAAGCACAGCAGAACTACATACAAACCAACAAAAGAGCACAAGTCACACAACCTGGCAATATCATACCACTGAACAAGCACAGAAGTGGAAACCTCACTGCCTGAAAGGGAGAAGGGTGAGCCAAATCTGAGCTTAAGGGACATCTCACACACAATGCAGCACACACACATAGGAAGCAGAGCACCCCAACATTGAACACAATGTGGTACAAACACCAACATTTGCACAACCGAACACAGGACACAAGTGCACCCCCCTAGTTCCGGTACACGGCCATACGCATCTGGCTAAGCACGAAACAGGGACATGACAATGCACAAGTACAAACCCACAGTCCTGATGGGGTAGCAATGCATGTATGACAGGGAGCCAGAGAGTATGTGACACACACATTGGCAAACAAATCAAGATACAACACAGTTGTAGACAAGTGAAAGTGCAGAAACTTTATCAACAAGTGCGTGTCAGTACTGACAAGAGAAGTGCCATAATATGCAGACCAATGCAGGAGCAAGTCAGAATGAGGAACGTAGGAAAGCACCCATTTCTACCTCAGGGGAGTCCATCATCAACACAAGTCAGTGCCAACCAGCGTCAGTCGTCCGCGCATGGATCATGAGTCCAGGTCAATGCAGTCATGTCCACTGTCATCTTTGGATATGTGACCAGATTCACAACATGCAACCAAGTGTCGGGACACGTGCAATGAGTCACATCCAGCTGTGACTGCAGGTGCCTTGTCACTCATCCATGAACGCAAGTGCAGCTGCTTAGTCCAACATCTCCAATGAGCGATCGTCGTCCACCACATCTGACATGACGTCAACGTAATCCATCAGGTGACCCAGACAGATGTACTGACTCTAACCACTGGCCCCAATGTGCACCAAATCCCAATCGGATAGTGGCTCAATGTGCTCACTGCACACGAGGACTTGTGCAATCGCCCAGGTCCAATTTCCAGCCTGCTTGCCAAACATCCATGCATACCATAAATGGGCATCACAGTGACACTCCAGGTCTTGGGCCAACAGGGGGCGCACACCCACGTCGTAATCCAGGTCAACTATTGGTACGTTAGAGAGGCAGACATTCATGGACCGCTCGAATATGCACGAGCGACACTGCAAGACAGGCTGAACGCAGGTGATGTCCAAAGATGGAAGCTCAGCTGTTAACTGATCCGCAAGACGGCCAAAGGCAGTGCCCTCAGTACATGCAGCAGATGTGCACCCTACAGGTCCACGTGACTGGATTCGAGCATGTGTCCGGGATGGTCTGCCATTGAGTCAGTGGCTCTGCTAGAAGCGGCACTGGCTTGCCCTGCACCAGCCCTGTGGATGAAATGGCACAGCTCGGTGCAATGAGCAGTGTCTGAGTGAAACGGGTGCAGGCATGTGATGAGGTGGGAGTACGTGTGAAGGCCATTTCACACACGCCAACTACGACCAAGGACTTCTGCGTGTGGGATGTGTACACATTGGTCTCACTATGGGCAGTGTGTAGTGTGGGCGTCGCAAGCAAATGCTATTGTATCTGTCAGGGGGTGCTGGCCACATGCAAGTTCCTGCTCAGAGCTGCAGATGTGCGACCTTTCATCCCATATAGTAACTTCACCATCTGCATGCATACAGGAGATGTACTGAGGCCGGTCATGGGTGTGGTGGGATGTCTGCGCCACTGGGAACACTGTGATGCTGGCCTTTGAAGGTGTGCGGCCACGTGAGTGTAGGCCAATAGACCGGACAGGGCGGACCCAGGTTTACAGCCCATGGATGGCTGTGATCGCACTGCAAATGAGGCCAGGCAACTGACTCCTGCATCCACAGGGCTGATACACATGACACTTGGCATGCATGTGCGAAGACGCAGAGTGATTTTGTGCTCCTATATATCCTCGTACGTGCCGACCCGCCCTTCTGGTGCATGCTACATTGCATCATTGACTACTGTGGCCCTGGTGGTGACTACAACCCAACACTGAGACACACTTACCACTCTTCCTGCCCAAGGCCAGTTCTGAGCCATGCCCTGCTCCCCCTGCCAAATCAGCACACCTATGCACTCACCTGACGTACACTGGACCAGCAAATGCCGCTTGTGCATGCAGGGCAGTGCGTGCGCAGCTACATGTCCAGGGTCACTGCCAATGCTGAGGTGACATTGAAACGTCCGCTAAATACATCACACTGTGATGTTGCAGGTCCTGTGCCCACCATGCTGACACAATGACCACACGGACACCCTTGCTCAGATGGTGTGAATGGCTATGGGCACGTGCTCACGGCCACATTTATTAGCAGGCACACATATTGAGTGACACCTGTGTTGGATGTGTGTGAGGTGTGTGCACACCAGCCGGCAAGGGCAGCCTGGTGCAAACAGAAATTGACAACAGTGTACATCGTAAAGGACAAAACAATTCAACCATAAAGGCCCCATGACATGTGCTGCACAGAGTTAGTGGCCCCGGATGCACAGCCTCCTGCACGGGCCTACCGCCACAGGATGTCTACTTGAGGGCCGGTGGGGCAGGGTCACGAGTGTAGAGCAGGTTTCCATAGATGTAAAAGGAGGTTGTCACTGAGTGACTCAGTGAACAGTGGAAGGTATACCCCAGGGGCATGATGCAGAGGGCAGGACCACGCTGAAACAGTTACTAAGGTGGAGATGAATGGAATAAGAATGGGCAGAAAATTCGTTCCGCTCGTGAATTTGCGGATTTTCTGCGATTTTTGATCTGCGAATTGCGCAAAATCACAGCAAAATCCGCAAATTCATGAGCGGGACGAACTTTGCTCAGGAAGCACTTACAGGGTTACAGCAGGTGCCCAAGTTGAAGCTAATTTCTTTGTAACCATTTACAAAGAGGTTACAAAGAAATTGACTTCAACTTGGGGACCTGCTGTAACCCTGTTAGTGCTTCCTGAGCGGCGCCTCCTTGCCTACTTGCACATATTCTCTGACCCTGCTCTGACCCTCGAAGCAGGGTCAGAGAATAGTTACAAGTAGACAACGAGGCTCCTGCAGGAAGCACTTACAGTTATAAATAAAGCAGGTGCCTGAGTTGAAGGTCAAATTCAGTAACTCCTTAATCAGCCCAAAAAAATGTGCATTTTGTCGAGGCTGGGCAGGTGTGTGTTCTCCCCATATCTACCGTAAGCATGAGCGGATTTTGCGGATTGGCAATCCGCGAATTTTGCGGATTTGCGGATTCGCAATCCGCAAAATCCGCGAATTCCCGCGAATTTGCGGATTTTTTTTTTTTGTGTTCGCCCGTGTTTCTGCCAGTTCGCGAGGGTTTTTACAATTTCGCAATTTGCGAACTTACCTGTCGGGTCGCAAGTTTTTGCGAACTTGTTGTTTCTACGTGTCCAGCCTGTTTGGGGCACTCTTCTTCATCACTGCCACTCTCTGTCACCACTGCCACTCTCTGACTACTCATGCCACCCTCTGGCCCACCCATGCCACCCTCTGTTTCATCACCACACCCTCTGGTTGTCCAGTGTACATTATTTTCGGCAAAGCAAAGCACACCTTCCCTGCCTCAAGTGACCTGAATTAATTTGGGGCTGATTAATGTGTCACAGAATATTTTTTTAGCTGGCACCTGCTTCCTTAGTGCGCCCTGATTAGTGATCTTTTGCACTTGCTAAGTGCTTTCATTGTTGCAAAATTAGTTACAACACCTGCCCTGCCCCAACTGACAATAATGAATTAGGGGCTGATTAATGGATTTTAACTTCCAGCCTGGCTCCTGCTTGTCTCCCTTAGCTGTAATTCAGGACCTTTGTGGCATATGTGTAACTATTCTGAGGTTCAGAGCAGGGTCACATAATAGTTTCAACTGGCAACTGAACTCTGGAGGGGCCCCTCAGGAAGCACTACAGGAAATGGCTACTAATGATGAGCCTGAACTTTTGAACCTGGTAAGTAGTTACTTTCAGTTTTGCTAAAATCGTATTTCTGCAATTTTGCACTTATTCGCGGGGCGCGAACTCACGCGAACAGTGCGAGCAGTGCGAGCAAAATCCGCTGCTCGCGGATTTGCGGATTTTGCGGGAGATTCGCGAATCTCGCGGATTGCGAATTTCCCGAAAATCCGCAAAATCCGCGAGCGGAACGGATTTTCCGCCCATGCTTAATCTACCGTCAAAAATTTGCTATGATGCTTGAAGGAGGCCTTTGCATCCTTGACTTTCACAAGCTCTATTCCCTTGCAGTTCCTGTGACCACGAGCTTCTTTCTCCCCATCTGCTGCTCTGATCGGTGCCTGTCCTTTTATACACACAAGAGGCATGTGAACTCGCATAGAAGCCCCCCCGTTTGCCTCCCTCCCACACACTAGCGGTGTGCACCATCTTCCCGCCCTTTAGCCACTATGATGGACAGCTCACTCGAGGGACCCCGGAGCCCTTCAGTGCGATGGCAAAGTTAATCAGCCCAAAAAAATGTGCGCTTTGTCGAGGCTGGGCAGGTGTGTGTTCTCCCCATATCTACAGTTGAAAATTAGCTATGATGCTTGATGGAGGCCTTTGCATCCTTTACTTTCACAAGCTCTATCCCCATGCAGTTCCTGTGACCACAAGCTTCTTTCTCCCATCTGCTGCTCTGATCGGTGCCTGTCTTTTTATACACAGAAGAGGCATATGAACTCGCATAGAAGCCCGCCCGTTTGCTGCCCCCCCACACACACAAGCGGTGGTGGAAAATTGCAAAAAAATCCGTGATTTCGCGGGGAAATCCGTGAATTTGCGGAATTGTTTGCGAATTTGCGCGAATTCGCGAACCGCTGATTTGCAAAATTCGCCCATACTTAAAATGGAATAGACACATGTCGGACACCAAGTCCGGCCCAGCCAGCTGAAGATGCAGGAAACCACCAGGTCATGGACTCAGACGCCAACAAGTCCAACCAGATAGTGCCCATGACTCATTGAGCACAGAGTTTTTGGCACCAGTGCTGTTAGGGGATGCCGCCTTCGATAAGGTGTGTCCAATGGTGTGGACTCCTCCACATCTTACCCAAGACACAGTTCAACATGTGTGACCTACTGGTCCGCAGGGTAGGCCTGAGCCCTCATCCACATGTCGCCGGCTTGTGTTGAACAGGGTTAGTGGGACCATGTGTCGCCGGCTTGTGTTGAACAGGTTTAGTGGCACCACAGGTCGCAGGCCTGCCATATGAAATTATGCCTCACTGATCGAAGGTCACAGTTCCACATGTGGGACCTACTGGGCAGAGGAAAACGCCGGTGGAGTATGAAAATGCGAAAGGAGTAATGTGGGCCCGCGTCGGGGGGACGCAGCGAGGGTCGGCGGAGGCTACAGAGGTCACTGGACTGGTGCTTGGAGCTTGCACCAGCATGTGGTGGGCCCTCCATGACACACACTGGTGTAGGCAGGTGAGCAGATCCTCTTTGTTGGGCTGGGGCAGGCATGGCGGGTTTGGAGACACGCAGCCCAGGGTGTAGCAGTCGCACAAGGATGCAGGCCCCTCCGTGCTGATGCAGGACTCATGGCGGACTGAGAGGTGCCGCGCTGGCAGACTCGTTGTCCATTCGGAATGAGAACCACGACCAGTGCAAGGGCTTTTTGATCACACCCATATGCAGGCCTGACATACACAGGTCCAACTCACTGTGCATGCAGGGGGGGACGTAACGTACAACATTTCCGTGTTCTGCCCTACAGCCTGTGGCGACATGGTAGCGTCCACTAGCCACTACACGCCATGCACCAGCAGTTGATCTCCACATGGCCATTCCGGTGGTTTGCACTCTGTGGTCTGTCCGGCACCTCCACGCTACAACTGACATTAGTTAGGTTCTCATTCAGTAGTTACTTGCCGCTCTCACACATTCCTGCTCCATGCCCATCCTCACATCCTGCTATTGTGTGTCTGTGATGCCATGTTGTGGCTGAGTTGTGGGCATGGCAAGGCCGGATTCCCGATGGAGTTGTGTTGGCGTGTCTGGTCTGTTGGCATGTGCTGCGTGCACATTGGCAGTGCTGTGAGTTGCATGACTATGGGCTGGAGGTCTGTGGTGTATTTATTTTGGACTTAACAAAGGAAACTGCATTTCCATGTGTGCCATCCTGGAAGCACTGAGTGAAGATGGGCTGTCAGGAGATTTGAGTATCATGCACTCTGCCTGGGGAGTTGGCCACAACATTGTTGAAGAGTCCTGGACGGTCCACTATTGGCTGCACATTAATGGTAAGCGTGTGACTTCTGTTGTGGTAGTTGTGTGCAGTGTGTGCAGGGGGAAAGGGGGTACATGTGTTCAGTTTATTGTCCCTGACACGTGAGAAAATTCAGCTATGGCGTAGGGGTATCAGCGATGCATGATCATTGTCTCCATGGCATCTGTGGGTCTTCAGGTGTGGCTCTTGGCTGGGCTCCCTTTTATGCTGCAGGTAGTCATCCTGCTTAACACCAGCAAAAGGCAGGTTTTAATTCCCTGATGCTACTGCGGCTTATCATCTGTTTTTGGTTCGCATTGCAGATCTGGCAGTTCGTTGTGAAAGTGGTGGTGTCGTTCTTTTGTGTTGTTTTGCACAGGAATGCCTACACCGGGTTAGTTGGTGGTGTCCACTGTGGTGATACATTTTGGGGCAGCTATCGTGGGAATACAGGCGATGTCTGTAGTTTGCTCCAGCTTGGGAATGAGGTGTTAAATCTTTCTCCACTTTTGATGTGTTAAGGTGGGGATAAATCGAAGATGAATGCTGGTGAATATCCCCCCAAAAGTTCTAAAAATTGAGATTGACAAGGGTGTGGAGACCCACGCTAGATGGCTCCTGAAATTCGATAATAATAACTTGATCGCATGATAAGCCTTTACTATATAATTTTCGTATCTTTTCACTGCATAACTTCGATAACTTCCTCACAACATCATTATGTAAACCGGAAGTTATCAACATTTTTACAATGTAAGTAGCAGTTCCTTTCCTCCACCAGCCTAAAAGGATGCTTTGGATCAACATGTACTGATCCACATTGGCACTCTAGTCCTCCCCGTCTCTGCAATCAGACAGCAGAGCAATGTCTTCCTCTTGAGATAAAGAAGAGGGGAGGCCCGTGCCTGAGTACTACACAGGTTTACGTTGTGCACACTTCAGCAGTACCACATGTACAAATGAACAATACAATGTGAATGAGTGAATTACATAGCCATATTGAATTTTATAGTTTGACAAAAATATTCCAACAAGGCTGCTATGTGCATACATACACACACACACATCTTGGTAAAAGTTTTTGTTCATTGCAAGAAGATTGCTGGGGTGTGTTCAGGTATCCTCTCATGCGGTATCCATCTTGGAAATAAATTTGTTTGTTTATTCCCAACTTACAATTTAAAAGAAGCAGATGTGCACTTTTAAATGATAACTTAAAAAATTATTTAAGCAAGCCACACAATGGGGACAGGGGAGTGATAGTGTGTAGCTGCTAAGCCCGCACAATAATAATATAATAATATCAAATAATGAAAATAAAAATAAATAATCATAAATAAATAAAAAACAAAGTGGGACAGGAGCAGTAAATGACTGGATGAGCAGGTAGGGTGGATGCAGGAATAACAACTCCATTGACAGAGAAGGAGACATGGAGGAGGGGCTAAGGAAAATGATTCCTTTCGATGGAATGCACAGATATACATGAAAAAATAGTTCCTTAATGTCCGCAATGGAAGGATACAACCCGGTCCATTAAAATTATGATAATGAAGGTACGCATCAGGGTGGGCTAGCGTTTTCAAAATACTGAAAAATAATATAGTTTATAATACATGTGTAGAATTAACGCGTAGGCCTTAATGCAAAAAAAACAATTTTAATGTGAAAATTGTAGTAGGCAACCATATTTACTTGTACTAGGCCTCAAATGATTAAAGCAACACTGCAAAACAAGTTGACGTTACTAGAAATGCTAATGTGATTAAAATGTTTATTTCTTCACCTTTCCGTGATCATATTTTTCATAATAAATATTAGTTGCATAAATGTTTTCATTTATTTCCATAGAGTGCTTCTGTTTACACAAAGATTACTGTTAACAAATGATTAGAAATTAGTCTTTTAAAGGGGCAGTAAAGAGTTCATATGTGAAGATGCCACAATCTTAAACAGAATAAATGGTTGCTTGCTAAATGTTTCTCTTATTGTTATATTGATGTTTTAATTTTTACAAAGACCTTTGTTAAACAAATGAATAAACTTAATATATTGAAAGGTTAGAAATGTAGTTTATACGTAGGAAAGTAGACCTGAATGGGAGAATTACCTACAAAGTTAGAATTGATATATCGCAAATTTGAAATTCTGTGGATGATTGTTTTTCTGTGAAAAGACTAGGAGTGGTCCTGTACCCATGAGATCATCGCAAGATGATTGGCTGGCTGGCGAAGGAAGAAGACCACAAGAGGCAACATTGATAAAATGTGCTATCTATAATAGACTGTGTTCCTAGAGTAGAGTAGAGTATGCACTTTACCACCCACCTGGCAATAATGCTACTTTCATAGAACAGCTAATGGAGATCATCACGGCTAACTCTAACAGTCACACTAATAACATATTCCTAGGCGACTTCAATTTACACTGGGATGACAATAATGACAAACAGATCAACGCATTGAAAGACTTTCTGACAGATCTAAACCTTGCTCAAGCATGTACACAGTCAACCCACTCGCAAGGGGCAACTTTAGATTGGGTAATATCAAGGAGTAAAGATATTTCAGTCCAATCAATTGTTCCTTGTGATTGGTCAGATCACTATGCCATAACCTTCCTGATACCCACAATAATTAAGAGCAAAACCGCGCAGCCTGTCAAACTGAAAAAGTGGTCCCGGGACATTAAAGAACCTAATTTGGAACTGCTTTTAGCAAGATGTGAGAAGGAACTAAATCAGCCTAACAACTTGCTGAAAGCTAACGAACTCACTGAACACTGCACAAAGTCAATGAAATATTGTCAACTCCACCAAACTAAAAAGAATAGCTGAGAAGGATAAAAATCCATGGTTTAATGAGACACTGAATGAAGATAGCCGTAAATTGAGACTAGCAGAAAGAAGATAGAGACAGCACCCATCATCCCCCCAGCTTAAAAAACTCAGAAAGATCAGAAACCAGTACAACAAAACAGTACTCAATTCTAAGAAGGAATTCTTTAGATTGGAACTAGACAACGCCAAAAACTGACAGCGGAAACCATTCACAATGTTAATGCAACAATCAAATAAGTTGGCCAAATCTGCTAAAACTCAACTGAGCTGCGAAGAATTCTCTACATTCTTTACTGACAAGGCCAACACGCTAGAAAGAGAGCTCAGGTTGGAAGCCAACAACCTACCTAGACAACTACCAACTCCAAACAATGATACCACAACAAACGATCATAATAGATTGAAAAACAATGCACAATGGGCAACCTTCAAGCTACATGACCAGAATACCATAGACAAAACTCTATCGGATAACAAACCTAACAAACACTACAATGAGCTCCTCCCATCTAAATGCTTGAAAAGAATCAATCATATCATCATCCCAGTATGGACAAAGATAATAAATGCCTCACTTTCTCAAGGGATCCTACCAGAATGCCTAAAAACAGGTCAAGTCCTCCCCATCATCAAAAAACCTACAGCGGACCTGCCAGAGTCGAATAACTTTCGCCCAGTAACCAATATTCCAATAGTTGCCAAACTAATCGAGAAATGTGTACAAAATCAACTGAGCAACCACATCGCCAATTTCAAGCCGGTGGATGACTGCCAATCCGGATTCAGACCAGGCCGCAGTATGGAATCAGTAATTCTACAAGTAGTGGATGATGCGCTGCAGGCCTTAGACCACAATCAAAATGCCTATTTGTACTTCTTGACCTGTCATCTGCCTTTGACACGGTAAACCATGAAATATTGCTAGCCAGGCTTCAAGGCAGGATGGTACTATCTGGAATTGTTCTGAAATGGTTAGATGCATTCCTCCAGAACAGAACTCAAAGATTCCTAGTCAACCAGACGCTTTCCCCATCATGCCCAAATTCAATCGGAGCCCCTCAATGTTCAACACTATCCCCATCACTATTCAACCAATATGTCGAACCCCTCTCAGAAATTCCCCGAGAACCATGCATATCTTATCACATGTACGCTGATGACACTCAGATCTACATCAAGATAACGTCAATGGATGACATAAAGGAAATGAATGAGGCCTTAAAAATGTCATTACACTGGCTAACTAGTAATCATCTGAAACTAAAAGCAAAAAAAACAGAATTCCTTTTAATATCACCACCGAAGAAACCCACAGAAGTGAAAGAAAGGACCAAAATGATCACAGCACTAAACTGCACCCCTACACTAGTAGAATCCGCAAAATCACTGGGAATCACGCTTGATAAGAACCTAGACATGAAAACACACATCAAAACAATGACAAAAAGTGCCTGGTTTCACCTGAACTATATTAGAAAAATGAAACCATTCATCAATATAGCCGTCCTCAAACTAGCAGTCCAGTCCTTAGTTATTTCAAGGATTGAATATGGATGTACAACTCTAGCAGGTCTTTCAAAAATTTCCACAGCTCCACTAAAAGAATGTCTAAATGCGGCAGCAAGGCTCATTACTGGATCCAGAAAATATGACCATATCTCCCCTCACTTGAAAGCATTAAACTGGTTACCTTACGAAGCCAGAATTCAATTCAAACTGGCATGTACTACACACAAAGCGCTCCACTACAAAACTCCAAGGTACCTAGCTCAGAAAATAGACTTTCAGGGGGAAGCAGACCAGCTAGGAGTGCCAAAGAACTGCTGCTGAAACCCCCCATCTTTCGGAAGAAGAAAACCTATGACAGAGCTTTCTCCGGAGCAGCCCCCAGAATCTGTAACTCACTTCCTCCAAACATTAGAACATTTCCAAACATAGCAACATTCAAGAAGGAAGAAAGAGCTTCCTAATGAGCAAGTTCCTTCCATAAGGCTAGACTGCTCTTTAGCATTTTAATAACAAACGTCGATCACAAACCGGTCCTGTTGTAGAACTCACAGAAAGCACTTCAGAACATTGTATACAGAAATACTGTTACTTTTGCTGAAACGGATAAGATTGTCTTGTACAGGAATATTATATATAGTAATGCTGCTGTTTTTGCTGAAACTGATAAGAAAATCTTGTACAGGAATTTTATATAGTCAATCGCACTGTATCACAAATGTTCTATATGTAACTGTGAAGCGCTCTGATACTCAAGGGTCAAGTCCGCGCTATATAAAACGCTATAAATAAAATAAATAAATAAGGTTAACACACACACTTGTCCAGACCCATTTACCAAAACCCAGACCTGAACCAAGTTGCCCCTAGAATACTGAGTTTCTTATACCTCTCTTTATGAGCAGTTCTGCTTTTATTTATATTTTGAATCATATAGCTGATATTTAATACTAAAGCTTTTTGCTCAATTCCTTCACTCTCTCAAACTGGAACTCTTTTTGGGTTCTGACTGACACCATTTTCTGACCATTCCTACAATAGAGATTCTTTCCTTTATGGAACACAGTTTAATACATGTATTCTATGATCTGATGAACTAATATTGAATTTTAATTTCTGTTCATATATTAATATTAATACAAAATAAAAATTAATAAAGCACATGGTTACTCCACATGGAGCCGCCCTGCACTAGAATTGCAGCACAAAGGAAGCCAGGAGGAAAAGACAAATTACTGAGTATTCTTTAAGGAGATGAAAACTAAATCGAAAACTCAGGAAGGTTAGTCTAAAACACACTCTTTCAAAAAATTGTTTCTGAGTATTCCCGTCTCAGATATGGCAGCACAATGTTGGACTAAGAATCTGAAAAAGCACCGCCCTTCTGAGAACTGAGGCAAACACTGCCACAGAGAAGAAGGATTGTTGAGCTAACTGAATTGTGCGATTTTGCAGAAAGGAAGCTACCTATCTCAAGGATGTGTAACCGACACCACAACTCCATAGATGTTATAACGGAAAGCCATGGGAGATGGTGTCGAAGGCTGTACTGAAGTCCAGCATTAATAGTGCCGCTGAATTTGTCACTGTCAGCATGAAGTCTGAGGGATTCAGAGGCCAATAGCAGAGACGATTCCTTGCTAAAATGAGAACGGAACCCTGATTGGGTCTGATGTAGAAGATCCTTGGTCCCTATAAAGTTTATCCGCCTCTTAACACATTTCTTGGCCACTTTCGAAAAGAAAGGAAGTAGGAAAATAGGCATATAATTTTCGTCAAATGCTGGATCCAGAGTAGATTTTTTAAGAAGTGGCTTGACAATAACATGTTTGCATCTAGAAAGTATCTGATTCAGTGAAGGTGAGTTGTTAATCAGGTCACATATTTCCTGGGATTGGCATCCATACCAAGGGCTAGAATCCTCAATGGGGCTGGGTTGGCTGGTCAACGTGATTTCAACTTAGTTCAAAAATCCTGTAACCCATCTTGAGACAGAGTGTTAAAATGTTAAAGCCTCTCCTTAGAATCAGATGGGCTAAACCATGCTTCAAGGCATGGAGTATCCCTAGCTGCCTCAGTGAAAGTGTCATAACTTTTGGACACCTTATTGGAGAAGAAGTAAGCAAACGAGTTGGAGCTCTTAACTGATGGGCCAATATGAGAGGAAATGTGCTCCTTGGAGGACAGAGGTTTCACAATTGATACAAATTGACTTATCTTAATAAAGATAATTTACTAAAAGATTTAAATAATAAAACACTTTAACTCAAAACAAACTATCTTCATTGAATGAACATGTATTAGTGATTGTGATTATAATTTGTGTAATGAACCAATCCTGATCTTCTCTAAAACACCAGCAAAGACCCATAACAACAGTGAGCCATGGGGGTTGGCCTTGATGCTGGTAAATTGAGACTTTTAATTAAAAACAATTTCTGCCTCTCCATCCGGGCCTGGGAAAAAAAAGAGCTTGAAAATGAGATAGACAACAAATCTTTACAATCACAAGTGAGGCAATGACCCAAAGCCCACTCTGTGTATTGTACACAATATGCCTTTGATAGCAGACAGTCTAAACTGTCTGTAAACAAAACCTAAAAGAGGATGGTATTAAAGTCAAGAGAGCTTCAGTTTAACCTGCCTTTTCTATGAAATTAAAATAAAACCATGAAATCACTTACAAGAAGCTGTAAAGATGGAAGAGCGAGTGTGGAAAGTAGGAATCATACAGGGGAGGAAGGGTGGGAGGAAAGGAGATACAAGTGTGTGGCAGGAAAAGAGGATTGCACTGGGGAAGCATTGGTGAGGGAGCAGAAATGAGAAACAAAAGATGAACTTAGGGTGACACTTGGGAGGGAGGTAACCTGGAAGGTAAGAAAATAAATTAATGGATGGTCTGTGGTTGGGAGTGATGGAGAATGCGGATGAGGGTTTGGTGTATTGTATTGTGGTATACTTATAGAGCGCAGCCTGTCACCACCAAGGGCATCCTGGCGCTTTGAACCCTGATCCAACAACAGCTTCAGCAGCTAGCCTGTTGGTGTAGTGTATGTGCATGGAACATTTATTTTTAGATATATTAGTGTATCACAGGTGTATTTCTATCAATCATTTTTGATAAATCTGACATAGGATTCAATTCCATACTGGAAACAAAAAACCCTTTAGACACCAGCTCTCAATCAGAAACACTTCACAACTTCTGCAAAGTGGTCACTTGAACAGGGCTGCAGTCTATAAATGGTGCCCATGGGTAGTTAATAATTCTTGGTCTGTCTAATTGAGCCTCTTTGGGCCAACTGTTATTTCCATATGATAAACTCAACTGGTGTAAGCAGATTTTTTTAAATGTCATATTCTTTCTTTTCATATTTTGGAAGAAGAGGGAATGGATGGAAATCTTCTATGCTTACTAACAGTTCAATGTCCACAAAAGATATTTTATAAAGAAAAGATAACTGCACCAGTGTAATACAATTAATCTCATTTATGAATAAGGAACATGGTTTTCTGCAGTAAGCACTCAATACATAAGTAATAGACTTGTGTATTATACATCCCATGGGAGGACATTTATCATAATTTTTAATGTCTACACCTTGGAATAGGGTAAACACAAGGTATCACGGTATTATCTACATTCCTAAGTGCAAAAAAAAAGAATTGCATGGCAATGTCACACCTGGTAAATACCACACCCTATGATATCTGTATTATTTCAGAGCCTCATTTATGAGGCCCCTTGCGCCATTGGAACGTCACTTTTTGTGAAGTTCCGTGGTGCATCTATCTATCTATCTATCTATCTATCTATCTATCTATCTATCTATCTATCTATCTATCTATCTATCTATCTATCTATCTATCTATCTATCTATCTATCTATCTATCTATCTATCTATCTATCTATCTATCTATCTATCTATCTATCTATCTATCTATCTATCTTTCTGTCTATATATTTGTGTGTGTATATATATAATGTGTGGGTATATGTATATATATATACAAACACACACACACACACATATATATATATATATATATATAACAATATATATATATAAGTAGATAGATAGATAGATAGATAGATAGATAGATAGATAGATAGATAGATAGATAGATAGATAGATAGATAGATAGATAGATAGATAGATAGATAGATATAGATAGATAGATATATATATTACCTACTGGCGATTGCAAGTAGGTAGTTAAATTTAGTATCAAGTTTCCATAGAAAAAGAGTTTTTTGATTTGTCAATATCTTTGGCGCCGTTTGACGAATCTTTCGTGACATTTACAAAACTAATGGGGTGCTCCAGTCAGCTCCTGTCTTGAAAGTTTTGGGGTGATTCGTCAAGCGGGGGCCAAGAAAAAAGGCGGGTCCCAAAACGTCTTTTCGCCATGTCAATTTCCTTGGAACAGGCTACAGTCCGAACTGCGGAACGGAATTACACCAAATTTGCAGAAAGGTAGCTCTTGGTTCAGATAGCGCACTTTTTTTTAAATGGTGTAAATCCATTCAACAGTTCCGGAAATATTCATATTTAAAATAAAGTTATATATCTGCTGACCGCAGTGGATTCATGAACCCTCCAAAGCACGAGCTTGATTCTGATTGGCTGGCAACACTTCAAACCAGAAACTGTTGGTAGCTATCTTGTGGCCGAAAAAAAATAAAAAAAGCAAAGCACGGGCTCCTGCGCTTTGGTTTAATAAGCCTCCGGGTGGGCCAGGTCCTGGGAGCAATGTGCATAATATATGCGGGTGCATCGGCCCCCACAGCCCCGGGGACCTCCACCTCCGCGGGGCTTTATTAATTATGCATGGGGGAACAGTGCAATCCCGCAGCCCCAGGGACCACCACCTCCATTGGGCTTTATTATTTATGAGTGGGAGGGCCTGGCAGGTCCCCCCAAGCCCTTTTACCGCCACCTCTCTGGGGCTTTGTTCAATTATGGGCTGTGGGCCTTGTGGGACCCTCAAGCACCAGGGACCGCCACCTCTCCGGGGCTTTGTGTAATTATGGGCGGGTGCAACTTGTGGGCCCCCCAAGCTCTGGGGGAACCACCACCTCACTGGGGCTATTAATAATAATACATGTGGGGGGACCGCCACCTCCCCGGTGAACTAAATATTGAAATATGGGGGCTGTTGCAGACCCTGTCCCTGGGTGACACACCTCCCCGCGGCTATCTTCATGTTGGTATGGGGAACTCTGTGATGCCATCAGTGACGTCACTGACCATGTCATGAGTGATATAATATGTGACATCATCATCAGTGCATTACGGTCGCTCAAGTTATAATTAGCTCAACCAACTATAATAGGCGAATTTCTTTGGTTTTATATGTGTCAAATGTTCAACTAACTATAACGTCCCTGAAACCTTTGGGTTTTTGTAAGGATGCAGGAAACAAGTTAAAATTGAGAAGCTTTATTCAGCAGCACAGCATCATACATAGAGCTTCAGAGTCCAGATGCAACTGACTCAAAGATGCAGAATGCATCACCAGGAAAGTTCTGAGAACTAGAACATGAAGGACACAGGTCTCATGCCATTAAAGGGGAAGGAATATAAAGGAAGAAATATAATGCAGGATGTAACACATCTCCCCCACAAAATGGAAAAACAAAAGGAAATTAAAATACATAGATCTGAAAAGAAACAAAAGGCAACATATTATACATAGTCCCGTAAAGACATGGGTCTCCTCCGAATTCGGGAATCCTCTTTGATTCTAGAAGCAATAGTATCAGGAGAAGACCTAGAAAACTGATCTGGTACAGAATTGGAACAACTCGGAGAATGAGAATAAGTATTGGCACCATGCTGGATAGGACACTTTGCAACCTTGCTTACATTCCAGACTTTTCCATCTTGCGTGATAACAGAGTTATTAAAAACATTCTTAAGCTGAATGGGTCTACCATACTTGCTCATGCCCTTGCTAATAAAAGACGGTTTCAGAATCTTGACCCAATCTCCAACAGCCAAACCATGCTCTCTTGCCTTCCACCTCTTGTTATACCACACAGCAGATTTATTCTTTTTACAAGAAACTCTGTCCGCAATAACCTTAACATCCACAACATCCTCACAAAAACCCTTACACTTCTCCTTGAACCACCAAGGACAAATAACAGAAGCTGGATCTCTTCCCTTAAGTAATTTGAATGGACTAACTTCAGTAGTAGTGTGAGGAGTTATGCGGTAATTCCAAAGTTTCTCTCTGAGTACATTCAACCAATTACCCTTTTCCTTAATGGCATCAACAACAAAGTTCTTTAACACACGGTTGAATCGCTCGACTTGACTGTTTTCATGCGGTTCATAGAGAGAAGTTCTAACATGTTTGATATTACAAGACTGTAAAAATGACTGCATCTCTGACGAGACCAATTGAACTCCGTTGGCTGACACCAAAACAGAAGGGCAACCTTCTCTAGAAAATACTTCCTGAAAGAACAAAATGATGACCTCAGAAGTGACTTTGGACACAAATTTTACTTCTGGCCATTTTGAATGGTAATCGATAATTACAAGAGCAAAACGAGAAGACTCAGGTAGAATATTAAACGGACCAGAAATGTCAAAAGCAATTTTATTCCACGGAATTTCAGGCCACACCACCGATTTAAGGGGTGGAACAAAGGCCTTTAACATCTTGTCTTTGTCACAACACTCACTACATTCTCTAACCACACAATCTACAAACCTGTCCAGACCTGGCCACCAAAAGTTCAACCTAATAAGACGCTTCATGACAGAAATTCCAGGATGGGTTTTATGCGCCAACTTAAGTATTAAATCCTGAACCCCAACTGGTGGAACACACTTGTCACCTTTAAAGACTAAATTGCCTTCACAGAACAATTCATCAGCAACATTAAAAATTGCCACAATATCCTCTCTGATATTGGCTTTGCTGGGCCAACCTTCCAAAAGGTATTTCCTTAAAGTAATTAACTTATCATCCTTTTCCTGACATTTGATCCAAAATTGTTCGGTAATATCTTGATACTGAGTATCAACAACATCTTGCAAACTATAAACAAAATCAACATCTTTAAACCCAATAGCGCTATCAACCAAACTAAGACAAGGAAGACGTGATAGACAATCAGCTGTGACATTTTTCTTTCCGGGTATATATTCCACCGTAAAGCTATATTCCTGCAGTTTTGAAGTCAAACGTGCAATCCTCGCTGTAGAATTCCAACCTCCTCCAACTGAAAGAATATGAACCAAAGGCTTGTGATCAGTTCTCAAAATGAGCTTAATTCCCCAAATGTAGATCTTATAATGCTCAATGGCCCACACACATGACAGTCGCTCTTGTTCAATAACTGCATACCTGCGCTCTGTTTCACTCAGCGTCCTGGGGGAAAAAGCAACATTCCACTCTGATACACCATCTGTCTGAGACAGCACACACCCCAATCCGTATAAACTTGCATCCGTAGTAATGATACATTTTTTCCCCATCCTAAAAGGTCTTAGAGTAGGTGAATTGACAATATCCTTTTTGATGTCAGTGAAAGCCTTTTCTTGCTCTGTGTCCTAAACAAACTCATTCTTTTGCCTCAAAAGTTTCCTCAAAGGCTCCATTTTAGTAGCAAAATTAGCAACAAATTTGCTGTAATACTCGCACATGCCCGAAAAAGACAGAAGCTGTTCCTTAGTACTAGGAGCTGGGGCATTAAGAATGGCTTCAACATTGGATTTCTTTGGAACCAAACCTTCCCCTGAAAGGATATGCCCCAAATACTCCACTGATTTCCTAAACAAATTTCATTTATGTGCTTTAAGGGTGAGACCATAGTTTTGCAATCTAGAACATACTTCATCAAGATGGACAGAATGATCCAAATCATTTTTAGAAAAAATCAGAATGTCATCTTGAAAGCACTTAACAAAAGAATCAAGATCTCTAAAAATCTGAAACATTACCCGCTGGAAAACAGAAGCGGCAGAAGCCAACCCAAACGGCATTCTTCTGTACTGGAAGAGACCCATAGGTGTAATAAAGGCAGTGAATGTTTTAGATTCTTCCGTTAGCTCTATTTGATGGTACGCTGACCGAAGGTCCAAAGTAGAAAAGATCTGCGCACCATCAAAAAGAGAAACCAATTCATTGATATTGGGAAGCGGATGACAATCTATAACAATATTTGAATTAAGAGCTCTCAAATCAATACAGACTCTCAACTTTTGAACAGGTTTTCGTATGAGAACTATGGGTGAAACCCATTCAGATGACTCTATGGGTTCGATGATATCATCCTTCAATAGGTTATCCAGCATATCTTTTAATTCAGACCTAACATTCAGAGGTACACCTCTTAATTTTTGCTTAACAGGAATGGCCCCATCTTTTAACACTATTTTGTGTGCAAAGCCTTTCAACTTTCCTAGTTGATCACAAAAGACTTTATCACATTTTTTACTCCACAATGAGGTAACATCCTCTCCCCCATCACTAATGGTATTAACCATCTCCTGGTCACTACAAAGTTCAATGGGATCCTTAGCTCGTGGATTCAATTTGATACCAAGTTCCCATTTATCCTGCCATCCGAGAACATTTACACCCTTGATAGCAATATATAGTTTGATGTAAGCCATCCTACCTCTGAAAGTTAAAGGAACATTCAAAAATCCTTCAATAGAAATATTGCTCCCATTAAAACTTTCAGCTAAAATATCAGATGGTTGTAATTTAGAAAAATCACATACATCCAGTAACTTCTCATCAAAATATTGCTTTGTAATAATGGTCCATGGGGACCCAGAATCTACCATCAATTCAACATCAATTCCAAAAATGTCAAACATGCACTTAGGTGATTTCCTACTAGTCAAAACAACAGTACCACTTTGTATGATGGAAACAACATAGCCTCTAGTAACTTCCTGTGATGTGGTTTCAGAATTGTTAACAGAAGACACTTTAGCAGGAGTAGGATAATTAGAAATAGAACGTGATTGTCCCGCTCGCCCTTGTGTATTAAAACGTCTTTCTCTGCAGACATTGCCAAAGTGTCCCATTCTACCACACACATTACAAGTTCTATTCAGGGCAGGACAACCTTGGAAAGAGGCAATGTGCGACTTGTTGCCACACCTAAAACAAGGCACCGAATTGCTGTTAAAATCAGGTTTCTTGTAATTACCACTTGACACATTTTTTGTACCCACATGTGTAGTAGTAAAAAATGTTCCTTCATTTTTGGGCTTAACTAAGCATACTTCTTCCTCAACGGTAGTTTTTCTGCTATTAGTACTCTGTTTCTCTACAATATTCATCCACTTTTCAGACATCTCTGTAGACTTAGCAATAGCAATACTTTCTTCCAAACTTGGATCACCTAAACACCATAATTTATCTTGGACCTTCTTATTCTTAACGTGAACAATGATTTGGTCACGTATCATTTCATCAGCCATAGTACCGAAGTTACAATGTAAAGTTAATGCTCTCAAAGAAGTGAGAAAATCATCGAATGATTCATCCTGTTTCTGCGCCCTGGTATAAAATTTAAAACGATTAAGAGCAATATTGGCAGTAGGTTTAAACCTTTTTTCCAGTCTAGCAAGAGCTTCAGAATAAACATTAAGGTTATCACCACTTCCAGAAGGAGCAGAAACTTGAGGCAAAGTTCTAAAAATGTCCTGCCCTTCTGACCCTAAGCAATGCAACAATATACTTTTTTTTCTCTCTGCACCCATTCGTTCTCCATCTATGGCCCTCATATAATTGAAGAATTCCTCCTTCCATCTTGCCCAAGGTAAAGGAGGGTCACCTTTGATTTGTAAAAATTTTGCAGGAGGATCAAATTGCATTTTAAAATTACAAGAAAAAGAAACAGTATAAATATACAATTAATATAACACATTTTTCTAAAATGCACTGTAAAATGTACACCAGCTGTAAGAAGAAATAAAATAAGAAAAATATTGGGATGGTAAACGTGCTGAAATGTAGAATATTAAAGTATATATAGCATTGAAAAGAATTACTGAAGAAGTGACTGTGTTAACAATCGCGAAATAGTAAGTTCCTTCCTGTAGCTGCAAAAGAATAAAGTACCTTCGTGGATTTGAGTAGACCAAATGTTATAAAACGGAGAAAATGTGAAAGCGCTGGTGATTAAACCAAATTGTTCAACAAATAAGAGAACAAAACGGCATCTTCGTGATCGTGTGGTCGTTGCCAGCTAACAGGATGCCACAGAAACAAAATGGAGGCACGTTGCACGTAGCGTCGGTACGTGTGACGTCACGAAACGCTGCGTGTTACAGTACGTGTGAGACGCTTCGAATCGGTTGCTAAGAGACAACTGGCGATGACGTCTGAAAGCACACGCGTTGACGTTTGACAAGCCGAGTCGAACACTTCCTTCGGTAACCAGGCAGCAGACGGCAACACGTAGAACAATACCTCCGGTAACCAGGCAAATAGGAATCTTCGGCAGGATCGCTGGCAGCAGGTACACGATTGAAAGATGCACAAGTAGAAATCTCACTTGAATTGAAGAATTAAAACCGCAAATTTTCTCAAACAGTGAGATAAAAAGAGGAATAAATCCAGAAAGCCACAGCTCGAAGAAAATATTTTCCCAAGGAAAAATAAAGGCAGAATATTCATAAAAAGGTCCAAATAAATCCCAGATAAAAAAAATTGGGTTCACTCCGCTCCTGTGCTGTAGATGGCTGGAGTCCTCGTCGCCAAAATTTGTAAGGATGCAGGAAACAAGTTAAAATTGAGAAGCTTTATTCAGCAGCACAGCATCATACATAGAGCTTCAGAGTCCAGATGCAACTGACTCAAAGATGCAGAATGCATCACCAGGAAAGTTCTGAGAACTAGAGCATGAAGGACACAGGTCTCATGCCATTAAAGGGGAAGGAATATAAAGGAAGAAATATAATGCAGGATGTAACAGTTGTTTAGTGAATTTAAAAGGTTTCTTAAATGCTAATTCCTAACTATAACCCACCTGAAACCTATGGTTTTTTCAGTGAATTTCAAAGTTTTTTAAAATGTTAATTTCATATTTGAATGTTTCTAAAACCTATATTTTTTCAATATAAAAAAAATATTTTGGAACTCTATTATATTGTAATGTTTTATATCTTTTCCGGGGAAAACTGCACTCCCATACCAGTACCGTACCAAGCTCCATCACCAAGCAAATCCTATTCGCCATGTTTCTAAACTCGTAAATGATGCGCATTTAGTATGCAATGACTTCGTGGCACCGCATCCCGCGTAACATCATATACGCATGAAGTCATCCCAGCTGCTACTTTGGTATTCGACGGGTACACAGTACCAAGGCACACGTTACGTTATGTACGTATTGGGTTGCACCTGCTGTGCGTTGCGAATGCGACAAGTACACGCTGCCAGGCCCTGTGTTACTTCACAGACATATACTGTTGTGCCAGGTACGCCATTCCTTCATTTTTATTTGTCTCAAAAGTATATCTAAATAACTTTAACCCCTTCGATGCTCATGACCACGGTTGAGCTGTGCTTATGACGAGCTGAGCTCATCATGAACAATGGGAAAGCCTACAAAGCAGCACAGGAGGGTAAAACCATCAGCAGCGATGGTGTTAAACAGTATATGAGAACAAGCAATATTATATAATGTTTTAAACATTTATATATTTCTAACTGTAATAAACTTGTATTATGATAAATATAGTTTGTCCAAATCGCGTTGGGTACTGCCTCCTTGCGCGCTCGGTGCACGATTGACTTGTGACCTTAAAAAAAAGCATTTCATTGCTTCATAACATTTCCCATTGTAACAGTTGTACCACCCCACCCATTTTACGCATTCTTTCTACAGCGTTTGATGAGAGACACCTCTTCTGCTTAGAGAGCTTTTTTGAAAAGTTTTTTGCTGTGTACACATATCTTATACTACACACAACATGTAACGATCATCTTGATCAATATTCATGGTCTGTACATTAGCCTTCCACGTGTGATCTCTATGCATCTCAAACGATGCATCAAAAAACAAATATTTGTTACATGATGCCCTGCTGTGTGTGTGCACATTATTGTGCTCCCTTTTGGCCTGGGTATTCATGGCTCTAAGAAGTATCAAGAGCCACGAGCAGAGAGCACATCCTAGATCACGTGTGACAAACAGTAAACAGCAATGTGTAGAGTTCTTTTGCTGTACACTCTGTTGACAGGCTTTACCAATATACTAGTGTTGTATATGTGAGACTTTCAGATTAACATTTGACATGTATTCCTTGACTGTAATGAGCATTATCACTGTGTATGAAATAGCCTCACTGCTGATCCTCCCTCCATCCGAGCACATTCATATGTGTACGCTTCGCGATAGCAACACTTTCAATAATACCGCACACCATTGACATACGTGTCTGTGCATATCCACAACCTTGACAACATGTGATGTTCACCATTCAATCTTTTCAAACACCATCTCATTAGCGCTAGTTGCCGCCCTCCCGACACATGCTACACTAATGTAAATTGCTCACTCTGCGAGGTCAAAACACACATAAGTACACTTCCTGCCAGGCAGGAACTGAACAACGCCTAGGTCCCCGGAATAATTATTCGCACCACTACGCTGGCCTGGCGTACGCAAGCCCAGTCCACTTTGCGTATGTATAAATAAGATAACCACAACGACACACGTCCCTCTTCTTCCACACTGCCTCAGATAATATGGCCGCATCCACCACCCATATCACAATGCGCAATTAAAAAAAAGGGATCCATGATCCATCCTGGCAATCAACACGGGCTCTAAATTGTGAGCCCTACTGCCCATCATCATTGAAAGGGATCCATGAGGTGTACACTATCCTGCAATCAATACTCCATCAAATTGTGAATACTGCTGCATGTAGTTTTTTCTCACACAACAATGACAGCAGGTAAGCAGAGCAGCCTGGGTGCACAGGGTCTCCGATTGAACGCGGTGCGGCTGGGGGGTGGGGTACATCACCCTGGCTGCGCAGGTGTGAACAAACAATGTTGCCGTTCTTAATGATGTAATCTCTGACCTGGTTCAGTCTTATCTCTGTCTCATTTTAAAGACCTGCTGGACCATACTGTAGGCCTGAGCCAGCGAGCATCGCTACCCTGCAGACACCTGTTGAGTGCGGTGCTGCAGAAGGGGTGGGGTGCATCACCCTGAGTGTGCACGTGCGAAAAAGCGATTTTTCCATGCGTAATTATGTGATCTCTGACCTCATTCAGTCACATCTGTCTCATTTTAAGGACCTGCTGGACCATACTGTAGGACTGAGCCAGCGGGCAGCGCTGCCCTACAGACAAGTGGTGTGGGCTTTTAGGGCACTGTAGTGAGCTTGTTACTAAGTGTACATGCACACAGCCTTCCGCCACTGCATTACACGTGCACATTATGCTTCAAGCATGCACTCTGTTCCTTTCTATATCAACATTCGTATAACATATTATTATTTAACCTTGTGAATCCTTGAGCACTCCAACTCCTCTTTGAACCACAATTACCATTAACAGTTGGTAGATCGTACTTCAAAAACGAAGGAAGCACTCAACTCCTGTTTTCTATCAAGCTTGAAATAAACCTTCATTTACCTCCAGATGTGTCCACCTTTAAATTATTTCTCCCTTTTCAGACATTCAATTGATTAGCTCAAGTATGGCGGAAAGGGAGCTCTTACCGCAAATATGCCCTGGGCATTCTGACGCCTTCCATCGTGGTATCAAGACACCGTCCCCGACCAGAGACCTGGTCTCCTACAGTACAAACCTACCCCGGGCGGTGGCAGGTGAGCAGTGAAGCCTCGGTGTACAGGACCTACAATTGAGCACAGTGCAGGGGAAGGGGCTGGGGTGCAGCACCCTGGGTGCACAGGTGCAGGCAAGCAATTTCCCTGTAGCTAATAATGTAGCTCCTGTGAGTTTTAAGAGGGACTCATTTGTTTTCTATTTGTTCTGTTATTGTGGTTCTGACATTTTCTTAACCCACAGAGTTTGCAATACTCCGCTTTTTGCGAAAGACTAGATTAGTGCAGTTTTATAATTTGTAGTTGTTGTCATTGTTATTTGACACACCGTCAATTTCTGAATGGTTGGGTTGAAATTGTTGTCTCATGAGTTTTGAGGACACATTAAATTCAGACCAATCGATGAAATTTTCTGAGTAGGATACTGATGACACACGAAATTTGAGACGCAGTGGCCCTTAGAATCGCATATTGGCTGGACTGATACCTTGTGCCTACTAAGGTAATGCGACTACGGATAGAAAACACTTACTATGACTAGCTCACTATACAGGTGTTTCCCTTGTTTGGGTGATGGGACATACCAATAACATTTGGTGTAACACTGTTTCTATTGGGGACAGTTTTCTCTAATTACTGAAATTTTCCTTCCCTACAGGTACACGACTCCAGCAAAATTGCTGCGTGGGTCTAAAACGGCTTCATAGCCGTAAGTATAATATACTTTTTTTGCAAAAAGAAAACATATCTCTTTTTTTCACACAAACTCCTCACGGCAGGGTGCACCTTAGGGCGTGTAGACCACCGGAGGATCACATTTCAAGGTCCTGAAGAAAGCTGAGCGACTCGGGCTCGCCATAAGCAGAAACATGTCGACCAAATTCACTCGTATGGACTAGGGGTCTATCATACCTGAGGCCACACCTATGGGTCCATTCACATTTGTTTTTAATCAGTGCAAATCGGACTAATAATAAAATAGTTGAAAGTCACGAACTTGCACTTTTTTGCCGTTTTTCTATTTCTTTGTACTCACTTAGCTTTATTTGGCTTCACAAAACACCCTCAACACACAGAAAACCAGCTCTGCTGTAAACAGGCATTGAGGCACACTGGATAGACATTAGGTCTTTCCAGTGGGAACCCAGTGATGAAGCATGTCACCACTAGGTTGGTGAGTGAGGGTTCTTAAAAACTTCTTTTGTATTGTCCCTTCCCTCTGAGTTTATTCTTTTCTTTTCTAGACACTTTGTGTTTTATCTCGAGGTTGTCCTCTACTTACTTTTCACTCTTTTGTTGTTTAAAAATTAAAAAAAAGCTAATAATGTAGCACCATATTATCAAAGAACGTCGATAACATTATTGCCACTTCAGCGGCTGGAAACTACAGCTAAAGCGGCAACAATGGGCTTGATAATATGCCCTTGTGAATTTCCAGAGGAGTCCAGGTTCACACCAGAATCTGGGTTTCTATGGGAATTCACAATGGCATATTATCAAGCTCCTTATCGCCGTTCCTTGATAATATGGCCCCTAATCTCTGGGGTCATGTGTTTCATTTTAAGGACTTGCTGGACCACACTCATTCTCGCTGACCCCAGCGTCCTAGACAAAGAGGTGATGGGAGGGTAAACACTAAGGGCTGACTCTCCCCCTCCTTCCCATTCTCACTATCAGCCTTTTTTTTCAAATAAATAACTGAGTGATTAGGTCTTCTTTTTCTGACAACACCTGTCTATAGTTTATTGTGAAAATCATCTGTGTATAGGATATTATGAAGGCAAACCCCTCTAATATTACAGTGCACCTATCAAACATAATCTAACTGACTATTTCACTAATGAAGGCTGGGTAATTCTCAAACTGCAAGAGTTCTATGAGTGTATCACTTTATAACACCATGAGTACTGCCCGTGTGATTACAGAATCAATAAGGCACTGCCTAGGACCACAATAGCTTCAGGGACTGCTGAGTCCCACCCTTCATATTTAAATAAAGACCCGGAGTGTGGCAATCTCCGGACTTCAGATGGCCTCAAACCCCCCGAACAATTAGTAATCAATACCTGGGAAGGTGGCGGTCTCCTAGGCTGCAAAACGTCTCTGTGCCCTTCCACGCCTAATTTACATGTGATGTTAAGATCCCCAGTCCTACAGAGACCCTGCAATATAATAATTGGATTGGCCACTGACCATTACCCACCAGGAACCTGATTTAAATGAACGGGTGAGACTCCGCTTTTTTTTGTTTCTTTTTTTCTCTCCATTTTTATCACCCACATTCCCTCTATTAAAGCAATACAATGTTTTCCTCCTCTTGCTTCAAGTAGTCAAACAAGGATTTGCTATCACAGGGTGAAGCCATGCACCAGCCCTCTACTAGCAAACACAAATGTCCCGCAAATGCACATCCCGGGACATTGTATGAGATGCGGCTGGGAGGTCGCGTGCCGTAGGACCATGATGCATTGTTGGTTAGTATAAACGCATACTAAAACTACTTACACACATGTAGTACAGTGACCAGAGTGTAGTGAAGAGGCAGAGGAAGCGCAAAATCTTAAAATAGAAATCCTACCGGCGGTCAGATGACATAGTTAAAGGAACCGACGACGCTGGCATGAGTAGAAACAGCTACACGAAGAAAATGGGTCTTCACAATGCAAACAATTTTGAAATATTGGATAAGCGGTGCCTTCTTTTTACCTTCTCCCGCTCCTCGCCAAATTTATGTAGTGAAGAGGCAGACCACAGTGGATCCATTAAGTAGATTTATTACAGAAAAACAAGACACCTGAAATAGCAACCAACAGGACCAGACAGCAAAGCAACCGTCTTTTCCAGCACTGTGTGCAAACTCCGCAAGATTCCCCTCATGACAGCCCTACATTCTAACATTACATACTTAGATTATAGTAGAATTACATACTAACATTCTACTATGACTTACATTGGAATACTACACAGAGCACATGACTTTACAGCAAAGAGCTCATGGTTTCATCCACGAGTCTTGAGACCGGTAGGGGTAAGTAGTTCACTGCTCATTCCCAATATTTTATAAATGCAAACTAACAATACTTCCACAGGTATGCTACAGTGCCCAGAGCACATCACTTTACAGCAATGAGCTCACAATTTAGGCTCACGGTTTAATCCACAAGTCTTTACACCAGTAGGGGTGAGTAGTTCGCTTCCCACTCCCTATATACTGTAAACGCACACTAACACTACTTACACACTTATACTACAGCGGCTAGTATCCCACAGTGCCTCGAGCCCATCAATTTACACCAATCAGCTGGGTTTCATCCCCGACTCTTCACACCGGTAGGAGTGAGTACTTCGCTTCCCACTTCCGGGACATTATAAATGCACGGTACCGCTCAGTAGTTAGCTTCCCACTCCCTGTATGGTATAAACGCCTACTAACACTACTTGCAGGCATATACTACAGCGCCTAGAGCCCATCCCTTTACAGCAATCACCTTGGTTTCATCCCCAAGTCTTCACACAGGTAGGAATGAGTACTTCGCTTTCCACTTCCAGAATACTATAAATACATAATATCGGTCAGTAGTTAGCTTCCCACTCCCTGTATGGTATAAACGCTTACTAACACTACTTGCACACGTATGCTACAAACACCAGACCACATCACTTTACAGGAATGACCTCACGGATTAGGCTCTCGGTTTCATACCCGAATGTAGCACCATATCATATCAGCACCATGTCACTTTGAGCAACCCCGCAGATTCAGACCGGTAACAGTGACTACTTCGCTTCGCACTCCCCCACAAAGCTTACAGTGCTCCTATCCTCCTTTCCTACTTTTTTTGCCCTATTTTCCCCTTTCTCGCTTCAAAGGAATCACAAAATGGCGGGCAACACTTCCTAGTTGCAACCGCTAACAGCCAATAAGCAGCAAGCTCCTCCTCGTAACGCCTCAGCCAATCAGATGGCAGAATTCCCAAATATCAATATCTGTATATTTCGATATCTCTAAAAAACTACTAAACGTATTTACACCAAATAAACAAAAGTGTTCTTTCTACACCAAAACCCTTCTCCCTGCCAAATTTGGGGTAATTCCATTCACCCGTTTGATCTGTAGCCTTGTCTAAAGTTTCCTATGGAAATTAACATGGAGAAAACACGTTTTGGGACCCCCCTTTTATCTCAGCCTCCCCTTGACAAATCACCCCCAAACTTTCAACATAGGAGCTGTTATGAACAAAGAATTAGTTTTCACAATTTCATGAAGATTCATCAAATGACGCTAACGTTATATGCAAAACAATAAATGCTCTTCCTATAGAAACTCAGTCCTAACTCTATAACTACCATCTGGCAACCCCCAGTGGGTAATAAAGAACAAATTAGAATAGTTCTTTCCCTCTTTTAGCCTTCAAAACTTCTCTCTATCACTGTCTTTCTTAACAGTTTTTTAAATATTCAAGTGAACATTGAAGTCAGAAATACAACATATTCTATCAACACACTTTCTAGAACATTCTACAACACGTGGAGGGTAAAAGTTCATAGTTTTTTTGAAACCTAACGATATTTTTTTGCAATATTTTCTTGAATATTTAACGGCATGTGCAGGTTAAAAGATCACAAATTATTTAAGTTCGAACACTGCATTCCAAATACAAGTAGCAGGTGTGGTTGAGTTGATCAAATCTTATCCTATAATATGTACACCCCGTTCAAACTGTTTTTTCTTAACCAATCAGAAAAATGCTTTTTCACAAAATGAATGTGCACCCTACTTTTAAAAAACAATGCTTTTCATCTCCCAATCAGGTACCGTTTTGTAAGTGAAAAGAAACTATTTCTCCATCTTGAAACATATCTCTTAGTCTACGAAAGACCTGCATGAGCTACATACATCTTTCCATACCTTCCAGCCATACCTTAGAAATGCTATTGTGGATCGTAGGACATAGCTATGTTTTCTGGTGCAAAAGGTATGCAGAAACAGGATGCATTGTTTTAGACCTTTACAAAATGTGGACATTAAATGGTTTGAAGACAGAGAATTGAAGTGGCACCAAATGTTTCCTTTGGTTAAAACCTGTTTGCATCTCCAACACCCTGACCTTGTGATTGTGCACTGTGGTGGGAACGACCTAGGCACATTGACTGGGGTTGGTTTGGAAAAGCTTATGAAGAACACCTTTGAACAATTGATGTTACTTTTGCCTCAAACTATCTTTGTATATTCCAATATGTGCCAAAGACAGAAGTGGAAATGATCCAAAAAATGTTGTCCTCAGATTGAAAAATCTCGGGAAAAAAGTCAACAAAGCTGTCTCTGCATAATTCAGAGACCACAAAATTGGGTCCATATACAACAATATAGGTTTTGATATGGCGGATATGTACAGAAGTGATGGAATACACTTCACAGATCAGGGAACCCGAGTTTTCCTGAATAACTTGAAGCTGTGCATCCCCACTTATATGTAGCTCCAACTAATGAACACAAGGGCTCTTACAACTTAGGCCCGCTATTTTGGGGCCAGATAATGGAAACTCCCGGACCCTCGCTGAAATGTATTCTCCACACAGCTGTGGCGCAGCGGCCAGACCATCTCACTTTGCAGCACAGACCTCTCGCTTTTATCACCAGCTTTACTAGTTTGCTCTTTAAAAGTACCGTATTGATATACTTTCGAACTCCCTATACAACACCAACTAAGCACCATATACAAGTTGAAAAGGTGTGGCACAGCAACCAGAGCACATGACTTCAAAGCACAACACACACAGTTTAGGCTCATGGGTTCATCCCCGAGTCCAGCAGCAGCTCAATTTAGCAGCATGACAGTCTAGGCAATGCCTCACTTAATTTCCGTACCCTGCACCTTCACATCGGTAGGGGTCAGTAGTTCAATTCCTTTACTCTGAGTCCAGAAGTAGCTCAGCTTACCCCCTCAGCACCATCAGACCCGTAGGAGTGAGTAGTTAGCACTTCACAAATACCAAATTGATTTGATACGCACAAATTTACCTTCGCACGCCGTTTATAACACCCCCTAAGCCCCATGCACAAGCTACAATGTTCGAAACAAAAGTTCATCCAAGTAGCTATACCTACTTGCTCACACTACTTGGACAGGTATGACACAGCGCCTAGAGCACATGACTTCACAGCATATGACACACAGTTTGGGCTCATGCTTTCATCCCAGAGTCTGGCACCAGCACAGCTTAGCAGCATGAGGCTCTAGACAGTACCTCACATATTTTCGGTACCTCAGAACTTTCAGACCAATACAGGTCAGTAGTTCATCCTAGTAGTTATAAAAAACATGCTGACACTACTTCCACAGTTGTAGTGCAACGGCCACGGCACATTACTTCACAGCAAAAGACACACAATTTGGGCTAACACTTTAATCCCAGAGTCCTGCACCAGCTCACCTTAGCATCATCAGACTCAAGGCAATACCTCACTTAATTTGCGTAGCCCACCACTTTCACACCGGTAGGGGTGAATATTACACTTCGCACCCCCTCTATAGTGCACCATAAACACCCCCAGAGGTTACAGTGCTCCTACCCTCCTTTTTCCCACTTTTTTTGCCCTTTTTTCCCCTTACTCGCTTCAATGGAATTACAAAATGGCGGCCACCACTTCCTAGTTGCAACCGCTTGCACCGCTCGCAGCCAATCAGCAGCAAGCTCGTGCTTGTAATGCATCATCCAATTAGATGGCTGAATTCCAAAATATCGATATCTGTAAATTTCGATATTTCTCAAAAACTACTGAACGGATTCACACCAAATAAACAAAAGCGTGCATTCTAGACCAAGACCCTTCTCCCTGCCAAACTTATCAACAATAATGTACACACTGCTAACACTACCGGTGATATGCTATACACAACTCACTATACAAACCAAAAACTTTTCTGTGTGTACATATATCATTGATACTTGTAGTGTACTGCACAGTGGACGCAACCATATTATCACAGATTCTGGGGAAATATCTCGGTCATGTAGCTGTGTTGTCTCCACCCCCTTGAAGCAGAAGTGGAGTGGGCTGGTCCAATGTACGCAACTCCAGCGTAAGAGTATAAATAATTAGCCTACCCTTGGGGTGGTTCACTTCTGCAAAGAGAAAAGACTCTGCCACAGCGAAGGTCCTCACCCTGCCACGTGGCTGCGGCCATGACGACCAGCCTCCTCGATAAAGGCCTATCGGGAACTCAGCGCCACAGCACCACAGACTTATGTCTGTATCGACTATTACCTTTGATCTACACTGCGGACAGCAGGGTTCACAACTTGAATTCAGCTTTGGATCTACACTACGCACAGCATTGAAGTTGTCCTTGATTTATGTAAGGCAGAGACAATTCTACTCTATGTCCTCAGACTTTGTTAAAATAAGTGATAAAAATTCTTCGTTGATGTCTGTGCTGACTACTGCCTTTGATCTCTAGTGCGGCCAGTAGAGTTTACAACTTGATACCAGTGGCGCATTAGCACTACAGACAACATTGAATTCAGTCGATTTATTTAAGGCAGAGGCAATTGTACCATGTCCTCAGATTTTGTTAAAGTATGGACAGTAGGAAATTCAGCCTTGATTTATTTAATGCAGAGATAATTGTACTATATGTCTTCATATTTTGTTTAAATAAGTGACAAAAAGCATTCTTCGATGTCTGTGTCAACTACTTCGATCTACACTGCGGACAGCAGGGTTCACAACTTGAATTCATCTTTCCATCTTTACTACGGACAGCATTCAAGTTAACCTTAATTTATGTAAGGCAGAGACAATTTTATTAAATGATGTGACAAAAAAACATTCCTCAATGTCTCTACTGAATACTGCCTTCAAATGTACACTGCGATCAACAGAGTTCACCACTTGATACCAGTTCATGAGTCCCGTATGCAACAGTCAATGTATGGAGTACATCACGGATAATGCAGTGCAGCCTAAGATCTTCACTGTGAACAGCAGGGTTCACAACTTGAATTCAGCTTTCCATCTACACTACGGAAAGCATTAAAGGTATCCTTGATTTATGTAAGGCAGAGACAATTTTGTTAAAGGATGCCACAAAAAACTTTCCTCAATAGCTATACTGACTACTGCCTTCAAATGTACACTGAGATGAACAGAGTTTACCACATGATACCAGTTGTGCATCAGCACTACAGACAACATTGAATTCAGTCTCAATTTATTTAAGGCTGAGACAATTGTACTGTGTCCTCAGATTTTGTTAAAGTATGTGACAAAAAAGCATTCCTCGATGTCTGTGTCAACTACTGCCTCCGATCTACACTGCGGACAGCAGGGTTCACAACTTGAAGTCAACTTTGCATGTACACTACGGACAGTAGGGAATTCAACCTTGATTTATTTAATGCATAGAAAATGTTACTCTATTTGTTATGATTTTGTTACAGTAAGTGACAAAAATCATTCATCAATATCTCTGCTGACTACTGCCTTCGATCTACAGTGCCGACAGCAGGTTTCACATCTTCAATTCAGCTTTGAATCTATACTACGAACAGCATGAACTTTAGCCTTGATTTTGAAGGTAGAGATAATTGTACTTATGTCCTCAGATTTTGTTAAAAGACACGACAAAAAGAATTTCTTGATGTCAGTGATGACTACTGCCTTCGATCTACATTGTGAGGGCTCACGATTCAGGTAGAATGGCGATTGTACATGACGCATTCCATTATACCACTGCGACCACCCTGAACCACGAATCATCGCAGGGTCCGCACACGTTGAGTTCTTTCGGTACCACTAGCTCATTGCACCACAAGTCATCTGCCGTGCCAGTGAAGCCTCCCTGCACTAAGCATTATCACAGGATACGTACAAGCTCAGCGCCAAAGATACTGCTAACTCAGTGCACCATAAATCATCCCAAAGAAGAGTTTTATGTCACAGTGAGACATACTCTCCCTTTTAAATGGAATTTATGCAGAATCCAATCAACAAAACACATTACTCCATTTACTGTGCCGCCCGACCACGCATCATCGCAGTATACATACACGCTAAGCGCCAAAGGTACTAGTAACTCAGTGCACGAAAAATCATTGTCACTTGGCGTTAGTTACTAAGACTGAATTCACAAGACAAAAAACCTTACTATCAGTACAGCCTACCCGGAACACGCATCATCGCAAGTTCCACAGAACCTTGTTGTTTCAGATACCACTTACTCAGTGCAAACCAAACTAAGCATAACACCTATCAAATCTATACAATATCCTTTAGTATGCTTCCTTTAAAAACTTCTTTTATATCACTTATAGATTAAGTTGAGTAATAAAGTTAACGCTGCAAGTGCAAACGCACACTTAATGTCAATCTACGCTAAGGACAGCACAGATCACAATTTGAAGTATAATGTCCCTGAAACATACATATTTCAATAATGTATTCTATACATGTTCTATCTTTCATTTCAATCATGATTACAGATGTTGCAGTCCACCCTAAGATCCACACTGCGGACAGCGGTGTTTACAACTTTAATTCAGCTTCGCATCTACACTATAGACAGTAGGGAATTCAGCCTTGATTTAGTTTATGATGCAGGGACAATTATACTGTATGTAATCAGATTTTGTTAAAATAAGTGAAAAAAGCATTCTTCTATAACTGCGCTGACTAGTGGCTTCAATGTACATTGCGGACAGTAGGATTCACAACTTGAATTCAGCTTTGTTTCTACACTACAGACAGTAGGGAATTTAGCCTTGATTTATTTAAGGCACAGAAATAAAATACTCCTGTGGCCCTGCTACCATGCGCACGCACCTTTAATCCTACTATGTTCACAAAGAATGTAGAACACAGCGTTAAAATGTACCTCTACCACCCGCAATACCAAGTACCACTGGGGCATAAGCTTCAACATCACCACCAGACAAACGTCCCCATTTTGAAAAAGTTAGAATGCACTGAGTGAAATGCAATTGTTTAATTTATTATGGGGAGCAATCAGTAGACCTAGTTTGCAGAGCAATTGATAACCATTGATGGTAGTTTTTATTTTCCCCTCAAAGTTCATGCAGTCCAGTATGCAACAGTCAATGCTTTGAGTACAGACCACTAGAACCACGCATCATCGCAGGCTGAGCACATGCTGAGCACCAGACATACCACTAACTCAGAGCACCATAAATAATCGCCACATGGCCATATTAAGGCAAAATTCAGTTGCCAAAAGAGATTCTTACCAGTGTGTTCTGCCTGAACCACGCATCATCACAGCCTCCACACAAACCGCTCCTACCTCAGTTTACCACAACTCATGAACACATTACAATAGAATTTTCTGTGTATAATTTCACATATAGTGCTCCTACCTTTGTACAGCAGAAGTCATAAACTGTTTATGATTGAATATCTTTTTTTTATTGGGATTATCTGGTACATTATAAAAGACTTTTCAAATAATTTAGCATAAGCATACAATATACAAAGCTACAAATAATTTAGCATAAACATACAGTAAACAGGGCTTCCACCCAGCATTGAATCTGTACAAATATTGGCAAAAAATTAGCAATTTCAGTCCAAGAATAAATACACAATTGATGATAAAAGGCATTAATGATGAAATTGTATTGTAAGGGGTGCTTATAGAGCGCACTGACACCATGGGTTTCCTGGCGCTGGATGGAGATAGAGGGTGCAGAGAGACTAACCAGATTGAGGAAAGAGCCAAGTTTTTAAAGACTTGCGAAAAAGAGTCAGAGAGTTAGAAACTTTAAGAGAAGAAGGAAAAGAGTTCCAAAGCTTGGGGGCCAGGTGTGCGAATCTCCGGCCTCCAGATCTACAGAGCTTGTAAGAGGGGACAGTCAGAAGGTGAAGATGGGAGGATCTCAGATTCCGGGGCGGGCAATAGGGTATAATCAGAGATTTCACAAACGCGGGACAAGACCCGGTTAGCGATTTGAAAATGAGACAGCCGGTCTTGAAGGCCGACCTGGCGGTGACGGGAAGCCAATGGAGTTTGACAAGGAGGGGCCTGGCGGATTGCCACTTCGGGATCCCTAGGGCCAATCTCGCCGCTTGATTTTGCACCACTTGCAGTCTAGCCACCGATGTTTTAGGCAGACCGTGGTAGATCGCATTAGAAAAATCTAAGCGGGAGAGGACGAGAGCCATGATGACCTGCAGGAGGGCATCGGGTGTAAAGAGGGATGCCACTTTCCTGATCCTGCGCAGCTGGTAGATGCAGGACGAGACCACCGTCCCCACCTGTGGCCCAAGGGATAGGCCGGAGTCAATTGTGACCCCTAGGCTCTTCACCGAGGCCACGGGAGTAGGGGAGGGACCAAGTTCCGCCGGCCAGAATTGTGGCCCCCAGGAGGTGGCGCTCCTACCGGGGAGGAGGAGCTCCGTCTTCCCGGGGTTCAATTTCAGCTGGTTGTGGCTCATCCACTGGAGAATGTGGGACATGACTGCCTGAAAATTGGGAATAGCGGAAGGGGAATTAAGAGAAAAGATGAGTTGCAGGTCGTCCGCGTAATTAAACACGGTGACGTCCCACTGCCTCAAGGAGAAAAGAAGGGGGCGAAGATAAAGATTGAAAAGAAGAGGGGATAGGGAAGAGCCCTGGGGAACCCCACAGGGCTAGTGCTCCCTGGGAGCCCTGAAAGTACCCAGGCTGAGGGTCTGAGATCTGCCGGTCAGAAAGGATTTGACCCAGGCCAACGCCAGGCCCTGGATGCCAGCCTGCTCGACACGGTGGAGGAGGATGTTATGGTCCACCGTGTCGAAGGCGGCAGACAGATCTAATAGTACCAGGGCCTGGGGGGTACCCTTGTCGACCCCGTCTCTCAAGGCATCCAGTACCGCCAAGATCACAGTCTCCGTAGAGTGGCCGGGTCTGAAGCCAGCCTGATTGGCCTCGAGAAAGTTGGAACTCTCGATAAACTGTGAGAGACAGGTAGTGACGTGGGCCTCCAGGATTTTAGAAAAGAAAGGTAAGGGGGAGATAGGACGGTAGTTTGCTGGAACGGCGGGATCCGCCCCTGGCTTCTTCAGGAGGGGCACCAGAACGGCTTCCTTGAAGGAGCCAGGCACCGTGCCCGAAGAAAGAGAAGAGTTTAACAGGAGTAGAATGCAGTTGGGTAAGGAGTGGCAGATAGCCCGAAGTATGGACGGGGGACAGCAGTCGTCAGGAGATCCAGACTTGATACGGGTGGCAAGAGTGGCTAGAGAGGTGGAGTCTAAGAGAGAAAGTTGTGTAAGTGAAGCAAGATTGTGAGGAGGGGGGGGGAAGAACCAGCGCCAGGGGGGATAGCTGGAATGGTGTCCTTGATCAATACAATTTTTTCAACAAAATAGGTGCTGAGAGCATTGCATGCATCCTGTGTGGCAACCTGAGTGGGGAGCGTCCTGGAGTCGGAGGTAAATTCATTGAGGACCTTGAAGATTTCTTTGGGTTGACATGGGGCCGATAGAATTTTTCCTGATGCGTAAGCTTTTTTTGCTGTGAGAATGGCAAGTTTGTACCTATTACGGGCGGCCACATAGGCATCTCTGCTTAAGGGGTGGTAATCTCTCCTCCACTTGCGCTCAAGTTGACGGAGTTCCAGGTGGAGGGATTTGAGATGAGGGGTGAACCATTTGTGGGAATGGCTATGCCGGGATTGGGGGAACTTGGTTAGGGGGGCAAAGATGTCGCTGGCTGTCGTGAGCCAGTCTGCTACCAACCCGTAGAGCTTATTGGTGCCAGTATCATTAGATAGCACGGGGCAAGTTTGAGACAGGTGGGCAAGCAGGTTAGGGGGGTCAACAGCCTTCCACTTGCGAGCCATGCCGCCCTCCCGCAGGGGGACCCTAATCTGGCCAACCGCCGATATTGTGGTGTCGATCATAAAGTGATCCGACCACACACAAGGTGTTATTAACGGGTGGGAGGACTTGACCCCATGGATCCAGATATGATCGAGGATGTGGCCGCCTTTATGGGTGGCGGACCTGACCAGTTGAATGAAATTCAGGCTCGAAAGACCCTCGAACAATTCGGAAGCATGAGGGCCAGCGTCCTCATGCTGAAACCAATAATTAAAGTCACCAATGATGACAGTACGGGGGGAGGAGGTAGCAATGTTGGTGAGTTGATCAATGAAAGCTGAAGGGAAAGACGGCATAGGGTTGGGGGGGCGGTAGAGTACCACGAGGGTGACTGCCCCGGCCTCCGTCCCAAGGCTGAGAACCAAAGTGTCCACTTCCGTCACGGTCATAGCCGCAGAAGTAATGATCTTCAGATCCTTGCATATGACCGCCGCCACCCCTCCCCCAGCGCGACCTCCTGAGCGGTTGGTATTTAACAGGAAGTAGTCTGGGGGCAGTGCAGCTAAGATGTCAGGAAGTGAGTCATCAGAGAGCCAGGTCTCTGATAACAATAGGACGTCAGGGCTCTCGGTGAGAAGTAGGTGGAAGATGTCGGCTTGGTGCTTAACCATGGAGCGGGTATTTAGGTATAAAACCTGTGACTCAATGGGAGCCGGAGCCGCAGGTACTGGCATCGACCCAAGGTGGGGGGATGAGGTACCAGCAATACCAAAGGATGTAATGCGAGACCAGGTGTCGGGGGAAAGAGGGCTGGCAAAGACATGTAGGTGCTTAAGAGCAGCGGAGGAGTAAGGTATAAAGGTAGCAGCATCCCTGGCCCCTGGGCCAGTCCGGCCGCGGACGGGCGCAGACGGGCAGGACTCTGGCACGACTCCGGCGCGCCTCCGTCGCGCCCGCTGCGCTCGTCCGCTGCGCTGCCTCATGGCGTCCGTATAAATAGGGGCGGAGCTGCGGGGGAGTGGCAGGGCTATGGCGGAGAATACTGCCCAAGCCAAAATGGCGCCCGTTACCGCTGGGAGCCCCCGAGAAAACGATCAGCCCCAGTCGGCAACTCACCCCTGCAAACAGAATAAGGTAAGAACCTGCACAAGTTTAAAAGCAGTTAGTTACAGTGCAATTAAAAACAGATTCCGATATTTCCCGAAAATAAATCGCCTGCGCTCGTAATCAGCGGGGCGGGATGCCAAAGAAGCAGGGAACTCTCCAAAGTGTGACCAGACGACCCACTGCCACCGGGCCACTGGTCAAACACGAGAGAAAGCAGGAAACGCACTCCTAAATAGGGGCGGAGCTGCGGGGGAGTGGCAGGGCTATGGTGGAGAATACTGCCCAAGCCAAAATGGTGCCCGTTACCGCTGGGAGCCCCCGAGAAAACGATCAGCCCCAGTCGGCAACTCACCCCATTTATCCATTTATCGGAGACTAACCAGGCTGGCAATACAAAAGTAGGAAAGGTATACTGCATCCTACATCACAATCTTGCATCCCTCCACTTTGTAATAGGAGCCCATAGGCATCTTCCCATCTCCCCGATTTTTGCACCCTTCCATTCATATAGGCTAGACTCTATATTATGTATACCCAGTAATCTGGAGAGCCACATCTGAAAGGAGGGAGCCGTGGCATCTTTCCAACCTGTCGATAGTAATATCCGGAGTACAGCAACTGACATAAAAACCAAAGCTTCCTCGTCCTTTCCCAGGTCGAGCTTAGAGTCAGTGCCCAATAGCATCAGGGTAGGGGATAGATCGATCTTATGACCTAGCAACCCCTCCCAAAATTTCTCTATCTCATCCCTGATCGGGCCTAGCAGACTACAGTGGAAAAACATATGCAGTAAGTCTGCTTGCCCGGCATTGCATCTGGGGCACTTATTGTCTTCTCTGACCCCCCATGCAAATAATTTTGCCGGCGTGTGGTAAAGGTTAAACACCGTTTTGTAGTGCTGGGCCCGCAAATTAGAAGCCCAGAATAGCTTTTTGTTCATACATATGGCAAGATCCAGGTCGACATCGGGGTTACCCAGTTTTGTGGCCCAGGTACATTCAGTTTTCTCTATATCGTCTTGGATCCTCATTACAAGACAATTATACACTATTTATATCTTATTGCACCCTTTAGCTAATAACTCTACCAAGGGGAGATCAACCGGAGGCGGCATCTTTGGTCTTAGAGCCTTAAGGGTTCGGGCAATTTGGCCGTACAATAGCCAATGGTTAGATGGGATACCAAGCCTGCGTTGTAAGACATCAAAACCCACCATCCTATCTCCCTCCATGATATCCCCTAAAGTCTTGACTCCCAATCCCTTCCAAACCTTAAGAATCCTATCTGTTCCCAGCTGGGGGAAAAGACTAGAGTTACACAGATGTAAATATGAATTTAGCTAAGGAGCATTAAAAAACTTCAGGATACATTTCCAAACCAGCCAGGCCCCATAAAGAGTGTAAAGTCGAGCCTTCTTATAAAATCTCCGATCAACTTCACACAGCAGTAAACCGATTGACTTTTTTCCCAACAACATCTTAAACATAGAGGGTGCACTCTGCAAATCGGAACTATCCTCCTCCGTGTCCCCCTCAGAATGAAAAAGGATAGACATTTGTATCAAAAGGCAGGAGTAGTGATAAAGCCTTAAATTTGGGGGTGCCAGCTCACCCCTTTCCCTAGGAAGTGACATAAGGTTGGTGGAACGCCTGACTTCGCCATACTGCCAGATGAATCTTATAAAAACTGATTCCAAATTTTTTATTATCTTTTCTTCAATGAATAGAGGTATGGCCCGAAACAAGTACAACACTTTGGGAAACATTAACATTTTTAATACGTTTACCCTCCCTATCAATGAAAGATGCAGCACATCTATTCTTTTTAACTCAACTTCTATAGCCTTGATAAGGGGGGGATAATTTTCCTCTACAATTCTGTCCACTGAAGCATTAATTTTCACCCCTAAATAGGTAGCAGAATCCACAAATCTTGGATCAGTTTTAACAATATTTTTAGAACAGATTATCTGTGTTTTTGATTTGTTTAATAGGTATCCAGATCGACAGCCAAAGACCTTTGCCATCTGGGCCAAAACTGGCAGCGCCTGCTGGGGATTGGTAGTGATAACCGCCAGGTCATCGGCATATGCCAAAATTTTATTCACGTGGCCATTACATACAACAGGACTTATCCTAGGGCACCCTAATATTTCCTGAATGAGGGGATCAATATAAAGAGAGAAGAGGATAGGGGGACAGGGGCACCCTTGACGCGTCCCTCTCTTAATGTCAATTTTGTCCGATCTCTTACCCATGACCACTACTCGCGCTACCAGGTCCAGATACATAGCTTTGAGAGCTCTAATGATTTTTTCACCAAACCCTCTCCCTGCAAGAATACCCCAAAGAAAGCTCCAAACAACACAATCGAAAGCTTTCTCCGCGTCGAGCAGGATCATGGCCATCTCTCCCCCCGTGGCAGCCTGGGCGTCGAACAAGGCTATTGTTCTGCTAGTATGATCTGTCATACCGCGACCAGGGACAAACCCATGCTGCCAAAGGGAGACGAGACTGCCAATGATACTGCCCAACCTTTTGCCCCATATTTTCGAATACAACTTAGTGTCCACGTTGATCAGCTAAATAGGGCGATAGGACCCTGGATTCTCACTTGGCTTTCCCTTCTTGTGGAAGATTATTAGATTGGTTTCCCTCCATGACCCCTGAACACAGAACCCCATTGAATAGATCCACAAGCAGCGGGGTGATCTCGGCTTCGATAGACTTCTAAACCTCCAGGGGGATCCCATCTGGGCCTGCCGCCTTCCCTGATGCTAATTCCCATAGTGCAGCTATGATCTCACTCCCAGTAATATCTCTATCCAGTTCTTCTCTTGCAGCTTCATCCAGACGGGGGCCCTTATCTACACACTCCTCCCCCTGGTTTCTATCACAATCTTCCTCATCATAGAGCCTTTGATAGAAGTTCCCGAAAAGCTTTAGTATATCCTTGGCCTCAGTGTATTCTTTCCCTTCCTCTTCAATACAGGAGATTACATTCTTGGCTTTTTCCTGTCTTAGTCGAAAAGCTAGGGCTCTACCTGCTTGCTCCCCTGTTTCATAGCGTTTGGCCCTTGAGGTTTGAAAATCACAAATCGCCTTCTGAGTTACCTCCTTCTGCAGCGCAGCTTTGACCATCAGCGATGCGCTTTGGCTTTTACTACTATCTCCCCCTGAGGCAATATCCTTGATGTGTCGTTCTTCTGCAATGGCTAGTTTCCTCATTAGTCTCTCCACCTTACATCTATCCTCTCTTCTCAGCCTAGCAGAACAACTTATATATTCCCCCCTTAAGGCCGCTTTAAATGCCTCCCAGACCCCATTGCGGGAGGTACTGTATCTATTGGCTGCAAAAAATTCGCCCGACCATTTATTGAGGTGCTCCACAAACCTTTTGTCCGCTAATAATCTCCTTTCAAAGGTACAGCTTGTCCTTTTCCTTTCCACCTTTCTCATCTCATACGATAATACCAAGGGGTTGTGGTCCAATATTAGTCTCGGGAGTATTGTAATACCTACCCTGTTTATTTCGGAGGAAGAAATAAAAAAGTAGTCCAGCTTGGTATACTTCTGATAGGGGTTTGAGAAGTAAGTAAAGCCAGAGTTTTGGGGCTCTTTAACGCCCCACACAACCTTCAGCCCATGTGAACCAATAAGGGCCTGTATTGCCCTAAAAACTCTAGGTTTCCGTCCAGCGTAGAATGTTCCATTGAGCCAATCCACTGAGATATTTAGATCTCCACATAATACTGTCGGGGTTAGCTAACTAACTAATTCTACTTCAAGGAGATCAAAAATCTCAGGGTCATCCTTACTGGATCCATAAACTACACATAATGTGAAACTCATTTCCATCTCGGCTATTACCCATCTACCATGGCTATCCACTTTAACACGTCTAGCCCTCCCCCCCAAAGACGTTCTTGCTAAGATAGCAACCCCCCTAATTATTGAAGATTGCGTTGAGCATGCCATCAACTCAAAGCCATTAAGGAGCAACAATTTTCTCTTAGCCCACGGGAGATGTGTCTCTTGAAGACACAGAACATCTATTTGATTATATTTCACAAAATACGCCAACCTTTGCCGCTTCCTCCAATCATTCATACCTCCCACATTTATTGTACAGATTCTAATGTTTATGATTGAATATCTGTGTATGATATCATGATTACTATTCTACTTGTTACCCACAGCAACGTAATAAAATGGAGTCGAGCACAAGTGCCCGTACCCACTTCAACTATCTATCTGTGTCTGTATACTTTTTATGTTTGTAAAATGCTGCTCCTGCGCCCTACCACATTATATTGTGCTGTAAATAGCGTATGTAACCATCTTACCTCTGCCTATAACAAAAACTTTGATTACAAAAATTTCAATTATATAAATTTCTCTTGCTCATTCTACAAATACAAACGTACAAAGTGGATCATTACAACACTGCAAAGAAACTGTATAGTCAATTTATAAATGTGTACTACTTTTTTTTTAGCATATTTACATAGCACTAAGTCGACCTAAAACTATATCAACAATTTACATGAGCACCGTATTTACAGTACATTATCAGGCATGCGGAGATTACATCATTTCTCTAAAATAACAGGTGGTGGACGCGACCCTGAGCCTCGAACACTGATTTCCACCACCAAGTTTGTTAGTATACCTTAATGACCACATACGTATATATATGATCTGTCCTTCATGTGCTAAAAACTGCAACCTAAATATTTCACAGCCCTGTTTTACTACAGCCACAATACTCCACTGAATGTACGACAAACATTCATATTCGCAGAAATGTGCAGAAATGCGTCATGTCCACCATCTTTTATGTGTGCAACTATGGATGAATATAGGGTCAGTGATACAAACATATTGACACATTTGCGTGTAAGACCCGGATGACAGCAGCACTACAACACGGACACCCAAATCAGAAGATTTTTCATATAGCTCATGACGGGACTACGCCCATTGCTCCGGAGTCATCGTTCACAGCCTCGTGCAGCACTGGCATATGTCAGTCCAGCCCACTCCACTTACGCTTACAGGAAAACACAACAACGGTACGTACATGGCCCAGATTTCCATTGTAGTGATTTCTTACTTCCAGGTCTAGTTGTCAGAACGGCACAATGACTCTCCCTAATGGCTGGTATACACCCACACCACACCCCTCCAGCACATACATCACTACACAGTTGACCCTACCAATAAAGAAGACAGGGCACACCTGCTCTACGCCATTTTAGGGTTGCTCCCATCGCAAGCGCTGTGATGGCCTGTCCTAGTGTTTCGGAGGCTTCATGTAGGCCTGAACTACCGAATAGGGGGGTCCACTACCACATGCGTGGCCTCTTTGGTCACTGAGTTAGTGGTACCGCAAGGACTGAGCGAGTGAGGAACCTGCGATGAAGATAGATGCACGAGTATGTCCTTTGCTATAGTTATATCAAGACTCAGCACCAAATGTGAGATTTCTTGGTGGCAGAGCAGGACTGCATGATGTAGAACGTACCCTGTCTGTGAAAAGGTGAGCAGTGAGGCCTGGGTGCGCAGCGGAGGGAGTAGATGGGGTGCAGAGAGACTGGATACAAAAAGGCGAAGCAGCGATATAGGCATACGCAGTCCTATATACTGTATCTTATTGCATTTGTATTTTTTCTTCCAATAACAGGAAAGTTTTTATAATTGGTAAAATGTCCGCCGCTCATGATGATTGAAACCATGTGTACCTTTTTATCTAACAGGTTGTGTTTAACAAATTTGCGTCCCCCCCAACACCTCCAAAGCTCAACATTCAAGGATTCTGCGATGTTGCATGGCCATCGTAACAACGTCTGAGAAGGCTGCTTCGACATGTGGTGCACCCTCTTTGAATCACGCCAGTAGCACAAGGTAAGCAAAGAAGCTTGTTTCCGAGGCAACGAGAAGTCACCTGTGGGCAGAGAGAGTGGGTAGTGTGCAGCAGCTTGACTGCGTACGAGTGTACAATTACCTCTGGGCAGTGGGAGTGGATAGGTTGCAACAGTCTGGGTGCACAAGAAAGGGCACTCACCTCCGGACACTGGGAGTTAATGGGGTGCAACAGTCTGGGTACGCAGTAATGAGAACTCACTGCTATGCAGTGGGAGTGCATGGGATATAGTACTCTGGGAGAAAAAGAGTGCACAGATACCACCTTGCAGTGGAAGTTGATGTAATACAGTATCCTGAGTGTGCCAAGACACAAAGCAGAAATATACGTGTGCAGTTGTATGTACTCTGCTATTACTAACTCTATACTATCTTTCAGATTACTATACATGTAGGTGCACTATGAACCAGAACATGCTTGGACACACAACAGAGGCAAAAAGGTGAGCTATGAAGATTTTCTCCAGTATTAACAGTACCTCTCTTGCTCCATCTATTACTTTCTCTCTCACTCTTTTTTCTCTCTTTCTCTATCTCACTCTATCTCACATTGTTTCTCTTTCTCTTTTAAAGTTATGGACACTGCTGTTCACTCTGCCAATAAAACAATCAAGGCTGAATTTAATACAGTCTGCAGTGTAGAACCAAAGCAAAAATCAAGTTGTGAACTCTGTTTGCCACAGTGTTTACACAAGGTAAGCAGAGCGGCCTAGATACACAATGCCTCCAATTAAATGTGTTCGAAATAAAGAATATTGTCCTGCTTAATGACGTGATCTGTCACCTAATTCTGTCTCATCTCTGAATCATTTTAAAGACCTGTTGGTCCATACTGTAAATCTGACGGAGTAGGCACTTCCGTACAGACACCTCTTGAACGCGGGCCCCTAAGAGAGGTGGAATGAATCAGGCACACTGCAGATGTGCAAATTAACAAATATTGCCAAGTGTTACCTTAATTTGTGATCTTTGACTTCATTCAGTCACATCGATTTCATTTTAAACACTTATTTTCATTTTTGTTCTGCAGATTACCTACCCTCCTTCCATTGGAGTCCATCTCACATTTTGTTTATTATATTGTTATGTTAAAATTACGTTTCTAGTTATTTATTGTATTGTTATTTTAAACTTACCTTTCTAGTTATTTATTGTTGTTTTAATAAAAGTTAATTAAAAAAGTATATATTCGTCTTCTTTTTCTGACAACATTTCAATATTTATTGTGATATTCATATGCTTAGAAAACATTAAACAATTAAAAATAGAAATGATGTTTATAACTAAAAGTATAATACTGAGGCTAACTCTTTAGCAGCTCTTTACCAGAGTCTGTAGCTGCGATTAACAGTTCCTATGGGAAATTTTAAAAACTCCAGCATAGTAACTGTTTGGATTAGCAACATTGTGTGGTGAACTTGTAACCTGTGTGCTCACTTAAGTGTTCCATAAACTGTTACTATGGTAGCAGGCAGTAAGCAGTTTACGGGTAGGTTGAAAGGTACTGGCTGTACAGAAACCATTATTTTTTCCCAGGATCCTCTACATGACAGAAAAGAAAGCAAACTAAGACTGAACACTGTGCAGCAGATTTACAAGCCCCTTGCACCACTTTCACGTCACTTTTCCCATGTTAAAAGTGATGCAATAGTGAACCAAGGAACTTGTAAATCTGCCCCTATGCACATTACGAGCAAAGGAAGTACACAACTATTTGAATTCTTTATCAATCACAATTAGACAGTGTTGCTTCACGATTCACAATGCACTTCACTAAGTACTTTGTGCCTATTTAAATGGGAGACGGGATTGTCGACATTACAAAACTTAGGGGCATATTTACCAGGAAGGTGTTAAAATTGTCGCCGCTTTAACGGCAGCAAACCACAACTAAAACAGCGATAATGGACTTCAAAATCCTTTGTTATCTTACTGGAAGATTTTTTCAACATTGCTTGCTGCTATTCAAGAGTGAGAGCCGAGGCTCTCGCCCTGCCCTAGCAAACTTGGGGGCATATTATCAAGGACAGTGTTAACATGTTCTGGTGTAAAACCAGGGCTTCTATTGGAATTCTCATGAATTCTTAAAAGCCTATTATTAAGCTATTATGGCCGCTTTAACAACACTTTCCTAATGCTAAAGCAACGATCATTTTATTGCTGTCCTTGTAAATATGCCCCCAATATCGCGAGAAATACAGCGATAATTTATGTTCGCAAGTGAAAAGCTTATTAATATAAGACTGTGGACTCAACATATCAATCCACCTTTCATATTAAACATGCTTAAGTCTACTTCAGAACAGATGTTAGGATCCAACTTATTCCGCAATTAGCTAGAGTTTTCCTTTCGGTCCTCAAATCCAGGGCCGCCTTGTAAATACAACGCTATTGTCATACCTCCCACTTCCTTTTTATATTCGCATAGAAACACCTACCTTGCCACTGAGAACTCCTACATTGTAACTCATTGGAGATAGGAGGCGAGCCCTTAGCAAACCGGCTGCTAACATGCATTAATGCATCTTAGCGCCACCTAGTAAATAGGATGGTATAATTTTCACCGCATTTTTGGCTTTTTTAAAAGAATTGCAGCAAAATGGCACTTGTTAATATGCCCTAAAGCTTGCTATGACACAGCGGGAACCTCGACTCCTGCCCTGATATAGCAAACGGCAGTGTCCCAGGGGTAGACACCCCAAGACCCAGCAAGGAGCTGCTTCTGGGGAGTGGTGTTCCCCAAGGCTTTTGACTGCTCCAGAATGGAGACCATGCGGCCCCCATCTCAAAATATAAAAAGCCCCAGAGGGTGGTAATCCCCGGGGCTTAGAAGGACCTTTCAGCTCTCTCACCCATTTAATTTGTAGCACCGAGGAATGGGGGTCCTCGGACTACAGTGCCCCTCTGGACCCCCATCAAATGTAATATTTTAGACCCCGGGTAGCTAATTTTTAAACAAGAACAGGAGCCTCCGTTTCGTTTTTATTTTTATTACGGCGGATCCATGCACCCAATGCACATTTCTCCATTTTTTCCACAAAAATAATAAAACACTTTTTAGAACCTAGGGGTCCTTGTGGGACCACATAAGCAGGTCTAGATGATCAAAATATTTCTTGCATACCCCCTATATACGTGTTGAACACTTGTCCCACTATTTTCTAGATCCTTGCTTCTACCAAGGCATAAAATGGCTGCCAACAATTCCTGGTTTCGAATATTAACAACCACTTGACAGCCAATTAGCATTCAGCACATGATCGGGACAGTGCACTTAGAGAGCGCGCAAGATGCACATATCCACAAAGGTCATAGATATATATGTATTTTAATTGTAATTTTCTCAGGAACTACTAAATGGATTTACACCATTTAAGCAAAAGGTGCGAGTCTGAACCAAGGACTAACACTTTGCCAAATTTGGTGTAATTCCGTTCAGCCGTTTGAGCTGTAGCCGCGATAAACGACTCCCATGGAAAATTGCATGGGGAAAACACGTTTTGGGACCCCCCCTTTTTTCTCTGCCCGCTTAAAATGCAATATTTTAGACCCCGAGATTTCCCCTTCCCAGGTACCTAATTTTTAAACAAGCACAGGAGCCCATGCTTTGTTTTTATTTTGTTTACGGCAGATCCATACACCCAGCGCACATTTTTCAATTTTTTCGACAAATAAAAAATCTTTTTTGGGCCCTAGGAGTCCTTGTGGGACCCCCTAAGCAGGTCTAGAGGGTCAAAATATTTCTTTCCTGCCCCCTTTATACGTTTTAAACACTTGTTCCACTAATTTCTAAATCCTTGCTTCTACAGAGGCCAAAATGGCTGCCAACACTTCCTGGTTTTGAATGTTGACAACCACTTGACAGTCAATCAGCATTCAGGACATGATCGGGACTGTGCGCTTATAATCCGCACAAGATGCGCGGATCCACCGAGGCCATAAATATATATGTACTTTTAATTGTAATTTTCTCAGGAACTACTGAACAGATTTACACCATATAAGCAAAAGGCACAAGTCTGAACCAAGAACTACAACTTTGCCAAATTTGGTGTAATTCCGTTTAGCCGTTCAGGCTGTAGCCGCGATGAACATGTCATCAGTGATGTCATCAGTGATGGCACTGACCATGTCATGAATGATGTAATATGTGACATCATCAGCAGTGGATTGCGGGTGCGCGAAATATAGTTAGTACAACTAACTATATAGGAGCAATTTCAATGGTTTTTTAAATGCTAATTCCTAACTATATAAGGCCTGAAACCTATGGTTTTTTAAGTGAATTTGCAAGTTTTTTTTTAAATGCTAATCCCTAACTATAATACTATATAAGGACTGAAACCTATGGTTTTTTAAGTGAATTTGCAAGGTTTTTTAACGTGTGCGCTTACGGTGAGCGCATATAGAAATATAATGTGCTCAAATTCAATTTTCTCAACAACTACTGGAGGGATTTTCACCAAATATAGAAAAGGCACTACTGCATACCTGTCCCTACCATTTTGCCAAGTTTGGTGTAATTCCGTTCAGCCGTTCGGGCTGTAGCCGTGTCTAAAGGTCCCATATAAAATACCATTTGAAAAATTTCAAATTCAATTTTCTCAAGAACTACTGGAGGGATTTTCCCCAAACATAGCAAAGGCACATGTGCATACCGGGCCCTACCATTTTGCCAAGTTTGGTGTAATTCCATTCAGCTGTTCAGGCTGTAGCCGTGTCTAAAGGTCCCTAATGGAAATTAACATGGGAAAACACGTTTTGGGACCCCCCTTTCGGCCCCTGATTGACGAATCCCCCCGAAACTTTCAGGGAAGGAGTGGAGCAGAGCTGGCCAAAATTCTGGAAAATTACAGACAGATTCCTCAATTGGCGCCAAAGTTATTCCCAATAGAATGTTGAGCACATATAGATATATATATATAATATATAATTTACTCAAATTCAATTTTCTCAACAACTACTGGAGGGATTTTCACCAAATAAAGAAAAGGCACTACTGCATACCTGTCCCTACCATTTTTGCCAAGTTTGGTGTAATTCCGTTCAGCCGTTCATGTCTAAAGGTCCCATAGAAAATGCCATTTGAAAAATTTCAAATTCAATTTTCTCAAAAACTACTGGAGGGATTTACACCAAACATACAAAAGGCACTGCTGCATACCCGTCCCTACCATTTTGCCAAATCTGGTGTCATTCCGTTCAGCCGTTTGAGCTGTAGCCTTGTCAGAATGTCCCTATGGAAATTAACATGGGGAAAACACGTTTTGAGACCCCCCTTTTTTCTCGGCTCCCGCTTGACGAATCCCACCCAAACTTTCAGGGAAGGAGCGGAGCGCAGCGAGGCAAATTTAAGGAAAATTACAGGCAGATCCCTCAATCTGCGCCAAAGTTATTCCCAATAGAATGTTCGGAATTTCCTATGGTAACTAGGTCTTAACTAATATATACCTACTGGCGACCGCCAGTATGTAATATACATATATATTAACGACTGAAGGTCACTAGCAGGTAGTTATCGTTTTTACCTATCTTCCATAGAAAAATCACTTTCTAACTTGGCTATATCTTTAGCGCGATTTGACATACCTTCATGAAGTGTTCCAACAAAATTGTCCTCTAGGGTATTGTTGTACGTTGAAGGTTTGGAGGAAATCCATCTAGTGGTAATCGAGAAAAGGGGGGAGGTAAAAAAATGTGTTTCACATGTTAATTCCTATAGGGATTTTGAACACGACTATAGCCTAAAGCACTGGACGGAATTACATCCGATTTGGCAGAAAGGTAGCCCGTGGTCCAGAAAAGCAAACTTTCTGTTATTTGGTGTAAATCCATTCAATAGTTTTTGGGATATTAAAGGAAATTCAAATTTACGTATCGAGGTTCCGGACTAATTTGTGACGAATTATGAATGCGTGCGCCAAAGGTAATGCTGTGATTGACTGACTATAACCTGAGCAGAGAGATAAGGCCACCATTTTAAGTAACAGAACATGGTATCCCGGGGCTGAAAAAAAGAAAAAAAGTGGTATAAGGGTCAGGGTAGAAGTACCCTGACCCCTTGGCTGGAATATAGGGGTGGTTGGTGACACCTATTCAGAACATCAAAACATTTTTTTACACATGTGATATTTGAAAATGTTACATAGAGAGTGGAGAGATGCACTCCTAATACTCCTTTAAATGTCCAACACTATTTGAAATTGCCAGTGTGCTCGCTCTCCATGCCCTGCCCATTTGCATTGCAAACAAGTGAAAAACGCAAAGGAGACACATTCCGGTCTCCATCTAGCTGCACAACCTATTATAATGAATTTAATTAATTAAATTCGTAATCAACATTTTCATTATTCATTCAATTTAACCACAATTGTCCATTCATTCTTTGCTCTTTTTTTTCTTCAATCCATTATATCCATTTTCTTTATTTCTTTCCTTTTCAAAAAACACAGGGGAATCCTTTTTTCCTTATGCCATGTTTTTTTATTGCAGGTCACCCGATGCATTTCGAGAATAATCCCTTCTTCAGGGGTTTCTGAAGTGCAAAAAAGAATTGATCTTAATCAGTTGAATAGCAATTATTTGTCTTGAAATAAACAACAATAATTTTTGAAAAACATAAGCAAACTAGCATCTGCCATATTTCCCTGTTATTCTCTCTGTACACTGACAATTGCTGCCATTATTTGTATTTATAAATAGCTTACTAAACTGTTTTAAGCCCAGTAATGACTCGTTTCTACTTCATATTTGAAAATGTGTCATGATGCTCAGCATGGGCCCCATGCAATGTCTCAATGAATTTGTGAATATGGTGAAAAAAGGAAACAAGAATAGTTGTACACTCACTCAGACACTAATGCACTCAATCACAGACCCACTGAAGCACTCATGCACTGACTCATATACCTGGTCAGACACTCATGCACTCACTCAGAGACCCCCACAGATACTCACATACCCATTTAGAGACCTACTCACACCTAACCCACCTATAGACCCACTCAGACACTCAACCCTACTCTCACAGACACTCTCTGGCACTCATGCATCCACTCGCATAGCCTATCAGACACTTAGGCACCCACTCTCAGACTTACTCAAACACCCACAGACCCACTCACAGACTCATGCACCCACTCATTCATATACTCAGAAACGTGTGCACCCATTGACAGAGCCAAACAGGCACACAAGCAGACAGGCACTCACAAAGTCAGAGACTTATCCATCCACTCACAGCCCCTCAATTATATATCCACTCACAGATCTACTGAGACATTCATGAACCCACTCACAGACCCACTCACATACTAACAGTTACTCACATCCCTACTCATGTCAGAAAGCCCGACTTGCAAAGCCTGTTGGAAACAGACATCATAATCCCCATGGTGAAAACACTGTCCATAGGAGATTATGTGCAGCCTCTGACTGGCCAGTCGGTCTGACCAGCCGGTTTAGACTCCAGGCCCGGACTGGCCTTTGCGGGCACCGGGCAATCCCCCGGTCGGTCGCATGGGTGGGGTCCGGTTTTGGGCCCCAGGGGGCTGTTTTTGTTACAGGGCCGTTTTTGCAGCATTTTTGGCAGTGAGTGCGGTCGCACCCCCCCCCCCCCCGAGCACTTTGCCAGGGCCGGTTTCGGTTCCCAGTCCGGTACTGTTAGACTGTGACCGCCTACAGTGGTATTTGGCGGTTGGACTATAAACCCTTCGACGCTTGTGACGGAACGGTTCCGTCACGAGCGTCGGTTGGGCTGTGCTGGTGACGCCCGTTTTGGAATCTTCAGCACAGCGCGAAAATTTGCCCCGTGCTGAAGCGGTTAAAACTACGATGTTGGTCGGTGAGCCTCCGACAAGCGGACAGAGGCCCACCAATCGACATCGTAATAGGGCCCCTAAGATCTTTGGCACATGGATCTTGCAGAAAAGATTTCGTTCAAAAAATGGCCCCGGCTTAGATGTATGGAGTAAGAGAGTCCAGAGATCATTCTAATGTGAATGTAACATTAATCAGCTTGTCTTTTCGAGAAGCATTGACACTATTCACATGAGTTAAAAGAGGGATCTGATTTAATATAAAAAATGGATTGTATTGCTTTTAATCGAGCTTATTGGTGAAAGCATTCTTTAATCTTAACAACTGTACCTACTTGAACCCAATCACAAATACATTATCTGAACAAAAGTGGAGAGCTGAGTCTGCAAACATATATGCAAACACAAACACACAAGCTAATTCTGTAGATTTTTTAGCTAAACATAAGGGCTTTAAGATAAGCAGGACCAATTAAAGATAGGGATGTACAGAAAGATAAGTATCCCGCTGCCTCAGACAAACTCCGCTTTCAAGACCCAAGGAAGAAACCTCCGTGGCATGTTACTGAAGTGAAGATGTGTGTTGGAAGCAAGCACAACTGAAGAGGGGAGACATAATGGGGCTTTTAAAACGTGCACAAAGAGTCTCTGAAAAGCGACATGGTGTAAACTATGATAACAGAAGAAGATAAAATAGCTGGTCTTGGAAGAACATAATCAAGTTTGGGGATAACCGCTTAAAAATTAAAGCGTTGCAAAAGCGATTTAGTTATGTTGATCGAGCAGCACATCAGTAATACTCTAATCCTTAACGACATTACTGACTAATCATCTAGGGCCAGATGTACAACCTTGTCAGGATGCGAGTCGCTAATAGTGCTCAATTGCAAGTCGCAAATTGCGCTCAATTGAGAGTTGCAATTTGTGACTCGCAAAATGACATGAACAACTGTTTTAGAGACACTGTTTGCGATTCTCAATGGGGTCGCAAATTGCAAGCCTCATCAGTATTCATGAGGCACTTGCAATTTACAACCCCATTGAGAATGGCTGGCCCTCCCAGGTATAGTGGCCTGCTGGGCTCAGGGACTGCTTTTAAATAAAGCTGTTTTTTTAATGCAGTCCGTTTTCCTTAAAGGAAAATGGGATGCACTTAAACAAAAAAATGAAACATTTTTCGTTTCATTTTTTCAGGGAAGGCAGTGGTCCCTGGGTCCACTGAGTCATTTGCCTCCATCCATGATTTTTTTTAAAGTTCAGGGGGCATTTTCAGGAGCCCCTTTGTGCTGCTCTTGCACTTTGCAATGTTGTGCAAGAGTGACGCAAAAGTAAAATGAGATTCCTCAGTTTATAAAGCCTATTAAGGCCACCATGCATGGCCCTGCGTGGCTTCATAAATCTCAAGTAATGTCATACAACGCAAATTGCTGCGTTGCATTATTCAGTGCCAGGAAGGCTTTCCATGGGTGTTGCTGTTCCCACGCAACATCCATGGACTCTGACGCATTCCCAGATTTACGAGAACAGGTACACCTGGGAATGCACCAAAAGGATACGCCTCCCCAGGGATGGCATAAGGAGGGGAAATATTTTTATTTCTCCTTGGTTTTCCCTCTGCAGTACACATAGAGAGAGGAAAAAGCCGCTCTGGATAATTTTTGTGCAGGAAGATGCCACTTTCTTCACAGAGACAATCCTACACCGCAATCCTTGCATTGGTGCTAGGCAGCCCATTGTGTGCAGGCGCAGACTGTAGAGGGAAGGACGGGAATGTGCTGTATTGCCTTAAACATGGTGCATTCCTGGCCTTTCCCAGTGATGCAGCTCAGTGCAGCAAGGTGACTTGCTGCAAGGCACGTCTTTTTCATGAATATGGCCCCAGGTCTTCATCCGTATCGCATCAATGAGCCATTCTGGCTCTGATTTAAATGTGTCAATTGCAACACTTTTTTTTTAAGTCTTGAACATGATGCGTATATTAATTGCTGTCACTAGGTATCTACTACTATTAAATCTTTTTTGCCACTAATTCTCTCTATTCTATTTCTCTGAATACCTCTCATCTAACTACTATGGCGCAAATCATGTGTATCTGTTACAATGTTAAGTTGTGCTTCTCTTTTCTGGTCACTTACACAATACAGACCTAGTAATGAATACTCTAGAAGAGCGGTGCTTAACCCTTTGACTTCTGTGGGTCCCCACTCAATTACTCTTGACCCCTACCTAAATAATTTCTACGATGGTAATTTAAATAAAATACACGAAACTACAAAAACAAGTATACATCAAACACACACACAAATTATGAAGTATTTTTATTTAATCCACACACAAAAAATTAAACTATAATTAATGGGAAGGTCGGGGATTTTCGGAAGTTGAGGTCATTTCTAAAATACAAAGGTATATGCTATGCTCCACTATATTGCTTTGTATTTTTTGCCTTTATTGCAACCTCTCTTTTTGTCAGCGCATGTTATTAGTGTTTCAATTGAGTCTAGTAATCATTCTAACAACTGCTCGATGAACTTGTGCTTTTCTAGTAAATCAGGATAATGATATCAACTTAATGTTTAGCCTCCAGGTTTAAATTCCTTCATATTTATAGAGTATTTTAAAACTTTTAATTCAGCTTCAATCCATTAGCATTGATGGTACCCATAGCAGCAATCTTTGTTGACTCCCCTAAAATAGCCTACTTTTCCATGGAACTCCTCACTACCATCCACCAACAGTGCCACTCATCTCTTCATAGCCCCTAACTCATATTTTTTTAAAGCGCTACTTTGCTGAATGGTTAGGTTGCTTGCCCTAATTAACAATTATTACTACACAAAGGCACAACATTTTTAGAATAATACAAGATCGAGGGGACAAATACAATACATTTCTAAACAGATGTCTTGAAGTTTGCGTCCAGCTGTCTGGTGCTGGTTAATGTGCTATATTAGAGGGATTACATTTTATGCAAGTAATAAAATGGTTCTCCATGGCAAAATCATTAACCCACTGAATTATCCAACTGGAATAAAAATCTGTGATCTGCATGCTAAACGTTGTGCTTTGCAGCAGGCGGATGTAACCTTTTTTGTGATGAATCAAAACGTCCTCAAGATAAAACCTAAACCTCTCCAGCAAGTATATTAACCACAACTAACATGACATTTTTAATATCACCTAATTGCAGGGCACACCAAGAACTCTTAAGCATGAGACTTCAACCCCGTATGATATTTTAAAATGAAGTGCTCCGGAGCTTGGGGCCAGTTTATTTTTCTTAACAGTCACAGACACCCTTAATAGTAGTCACAGACCCCCATGGGTCCGCAGATCACAGTTTAAGAATCACTGCTCTAGAAAGATTATTCTTAATTCCGCTAAATCTTGAGAAACCACTGGCCAGCTGCCTCACCAAACACAACTCCAAGTTGGCCAGATGTCTCAGTTAACATTCACTTCAAACATCTGATGTGATCTGCAGGTGGTGAACACTGCCACGGTCAACTCAAACTTTTGTAGTTAGTAAACCGAGTACCATCAAGTTAAGTAACAGTGACATATGTTACAGCACTTACAAAAAAGAAAGTGTGTTGGGGTGCGTTATGCAACATTTTGTTATCCTTTTTAACAAATGTAATTCCCCAACCAAGCTGAGAGTACATAGGGTTGACTGTTAAACAGAGATCTCACATACTTCACTGTCAATTAGACAGTCCTGTTTTTCAATTTCTGTCTGCTACTGAACGTTTTGCATTTGAAAATGCAAACCTACAAGAACTAGTATGTGAAGGTAAAAGGCCCGCACCCTATATAACTTGAGATTTGTGCAATATTTTGATGAATGATCATTGGACTTTTTAAGCAGATGTTGTCCTTGTGCACCCTGGCTCTGCAGTCATGATAAAAAAGAGCGGTTTAAATGGCAATAGTGTAGTCATTAATCATGCACTACTTTTAATTTTGTTTTAAAGCCACACTCATATATCCAGAATGTGTAAAATATGATTGTAGGTGTACAACGAGGAGCTTTGCAGCATTCAATATGCAAGGCATTCAAGACATTAAGTTCATTTTGCTCCTCCCACAAACCGTAAACAAGTTTTTTGAAGATATAAAAAGCAGTCAAACTAATATAACGATGAGACATTCTGATGGAAAAGGTGTCCAATTTATAATTGTATTTCTCTCAAGGCAATTGTAGATGGAGGAAAGTGTGAGACCCATCCATGACAAAGTATATTGAATGGAATGCTGTTCATCCACCCGATACCGTACCTTCGGCTTCTGACAGAGCCATCACCAGTGGAAGGAGAGAACCTGGAGCATTCAGTGGCACCGCTTTCTGCTTCCCTGAAAGAACATGGTGCTCTGCGGGCGTTTTGTAGCTATATATGTTCATGGAGGAGAGGACTGAACGACCTCTTGTCCCATTTGATTTCAAACTGATGAAATGCGCTCATGCTACCACAGAGTCTGATAATCAAGGTGGCTAGGATGATGCTTAAATGTGAGATTTTATTTCTAAGACAGTTGGGTGGGGGCACACAAAGGCACTCAACTATCACCAGATCCCTAACAAAGAGTTAGATCTTTTGGTCCTCTCAATGATTGTTTAGAAATACATTGAGTTTGACTATGAGATGGCTCGCTCAGATGTGAGCTGTCTGCATGTCACCATCTTGTAATGCCCGCTTTTTGAACAGACTCTCACAAAGCCTGCTGGCTCATCCAACTATCTGAACAAGTAGAAAATGACCATAATTATAAACTGAGGACTCGTAAACCTTACCGTAGACCCCTGCACCCCAATTGCCTCTCAATTCCTCCACCTCTTCCTGTCTTCGCTCACCTACTGCACTCCCTCCCTTAACCAGCGAGCTTCCCAACACTTCGTACTCAGCCCTACTCTACCAGGAAAATAAACTCGATCATCTCATATCTTCCATCTCCCAGCTGTTAGCGTCCATCTCACTTCTAAGTGCTAAGATATCCCACTTCCCTAACAACCGCCCAAGGAGTTCCTTGCTCCCGTGCCCCAATAAAGCCAATCACAGTCGGTCCTCCACAGACATCGGCAAAGTACTGGGTAGCTACAAGTCTACCAACGTCAATCCCCCTCCACTTTCCCCTCCTAATAATCCTACTCAATTCTCTATTCAGACCATCTCGTCTGTCAGATCTAACCAGCCTCCCTCTTCTTCCCTGGCACCCTCAAACAAGAATCTTATCCCTTCCCTATCTCCCTTAATAGCCCAAACACCCCCATCACCAAAACAGTTGCGTGAGAGCTGCATTGTTTGCTCCACAACTGCAGATCTGCAATCAAGCACAAACTGGAGATTTCCCACACTATCACCCACCACAATCCGTGACATGCTCTTCTTCACTGAGACCTGGTTTAATGACTCCTCTAATACTATGTTTGATCTTCTGATACCTACCGACTACTCATTTTCATTTATTTAATTTATAAACTTTATTTGATCTCTTGTGTACAGATCATAAAAGTAAATAACATTAGCTATGAAACAATTAGAATATGACCAATCACAATTCTTCCATATGAGCAAGCCCCCCCTTAATCAGGATTGCAAGTAAATTCCATAAAGTTAATAAACAGTAAACTGATTTTTTTTTAATCCTGATATTACCGACTACTCTATCCTCACAAACAACAGAACTGTCAAAATTTGGGGAGGTGTCTCTATCATCTTCAGAAACTCTCTTCAAATCTAAGCCCTTCCTACCATCCCCTTCCGTACATTCGAATACCTCATCAACCACCCACCTTGTAACTGCTCTCCATTTTTGGAGGAACTCACAACTTCATCAGTGACCAATTGTCTCAGTGACAGACAGATCTTCCTGGGTGACTTCAATCTAAACTGGGGCTCTTTCGAAGACTTGGCTGCCAACAAGTTTGCCACCTTTCTCTCAGCCAATGATCTTTTCCAACACTGCCCGGAAATTACACACTCTAAGGGCTCATTTCTGGACCTTGTTATATCTAAAGCAGACCTGCTCACTATTGTTCCCCCTATCCACGTAGACTGGTCAGACCACTTCCTCATTTCCTTCCGTTTTCACCTATCGCACGTAATAACACTCTGCCAACCCAAAAGGGCGCTTACCTTGTTCCGCAACACTAAAAACATTGATTTTGACACTCTGTTTGACTCTGCTTTGCAATCACTTCCTAGACTAGACCCTAACATGGATGTCAATGATCTCACCTCCCATTGCCTCTCAGACCTAGCAGTCAAAATCGATAAAGTCGCTCCACTCCAAAGCAAAAGGAAAAGACCCACCCCCTCAGCACCTTGGTTCAATAGAGCTCTCTATGATGAAAGGAACAACCTTAGAATCTTGGAGAAACAGTGGAGACAATCTCCATCCACCACCAATCTATCTCTTTTACGTTCAGCAAAATCCAAATACCACAAGCACATCTTCCAAGGAAACAATCCCATTTCAGATCCCTCCTCGACTCAGCCAAAAACAGACCCAAAAAACGTTTTGACCTCATCAAAAACCCAAACTGCTCTCCCCAAACCATCAAGCCAGAGGATTCTTCAAAGAAAGCACCTGCATTTGCTATATTCTTTGATGTAAAGGTAAAATCACTAGTGGATCAGGTCACCCACCCAACCCCATTGAGGAGCGAAAATCCTTAGTCACTTGGCAGAACTTTACTGCCATCTCAGAAGATGACCTCCTCAAACGCATCCTGGAAACAAAACCCTCCAACCATTCCTCTGACCCCTTCCCTTGTGGCATCGCCATTGATTTCTACACCAATACTCTCTCTTACTGGACCAGGCTAGTTAACCTCTTCCTCAGTCAAGGCTCCTTCCCTGCGGCTCTCAAAACAGGACAGGTGGACAGGTTACCCCTCTTCTAAAAAAAAACCTCAGCAGATGGGATCTCAACAACTTCCGCCCCATCATCAACCTCCCTTTTCTTTCTAAAATCACAAAAAAATGTGTTGCAAAATAACTTTCCCTACATATTATGGACAATAATCTCCTAGACGTGTTCCAGTCTGGCTTCATTCAAAATTGCAGCACTGAAACAGCCCTGATGCAAGTGATTGTTGATGTGCTGCATATACTCGATTCTGGGGAATCATGACTTCTGATTTTTCTTGCTCTGAAAAACAAGTGTCCTTAGCTTATCTGAATCAACAAGAACACGATAATATAGGCCATAGTAGGAGACTATATTTTCCACTGCCCAGCCGGGCAGGGTATTTATTTCACAAGATAAGAAGGTGGTACCTGGTTAGAAGGCACAATCCTGTACCATACTTTAAGACAAACAAACAACATACAAGGGAAAAGGTTACACAGGCAAATTTGAGCAATGTTGGCCACTTTTAACTCAGTGATACAATCTCAAGTATTGCCAAAAAACGCTAGACACAGCAAGTTGAAACACAATGGTTAGGCTGTGAAAGCATTTACAACAGTCGACGTTTCGATCCCCTTTTGCACTAATTAGTTGGGATCATCTTCAGCACTAAGGTTTTGACAGCATTTGCCTGCCTGTATTATTTTTGAATCCGCCCCGAATTGATTAGTGTGAATGAGACTGGGGGATCACGTCTTGCCATCTGCGCCGATGGCTGGAATGGGGGTGAGAGACCTCTGTGCTATTTGGATTTGGCTGAAGTCCGGGCAGTCTTAGTCTGCTGCAAGGTCCGGATTTTTTCTCGGGAGTCCTTCAACTCACAATGGTAGGGATGACCGAGGTCCGGAGGGGTTCGTCAGATGTTTTCTTGAGGAACCGGAGGCTCCGTAGAATCGGGAGTCTGGAGACTTGGATACAATGCCCAATCCGTCCGCTGATTCTTCTTGACATCTCTGCAGCCTTTGACACTGTTAATCACAACACCCTACTTAACCCTCTACAACAGAGCATGGGCGTGGAAGGCACAGTGTTTAAATGGTTTGCCTCATTCCTCTCGGACAGATCCCAAATTATCAAGATAGCAAAAAGTATGTTGTCTCTATTGGCGGTAGGTCAAGGCGTTACTCCAGGTTCCTTTGCACCCACTTTGTTTAAACTCCATCAAGAAGCATTAGGGAACCTTCGAGGTAAATCTGAGATCCACTACCATCTCTATGCAGATGACACTAAAATCTACCTCAAGGTGTCTTCCGCACATGATCTCTCACTACTCAACTCTACTCTCAACTCTATTCACAACTGGATGTTAGTTCACCAACTCATTCTCAATCCCACCAAAACTGAATTCCTCCTCCTATGTACCTCTCTCTCCCCTCCTCCGGTTCAATCCTGGATGGATCAGCTGAATTTACTCAATAAACCCATCATTGTCGACAGCCCTTAATCCCTAGGTGTCATACTTGACAAAAGACTCAACCTAATCTCCCACATCAACTCCATTGCTAAGAATTCACGTTACCAGCTACACCTTCAGTGGGGGGATCCATTGGTTCTTCCCGGAGAAAGACCTAAAAACATTGGTCAAATCGCTCGTTCTCTCTAGACTGGATTACTGCAATTCTCTTCTGACTGGTTTACCCAAATCTCATTTCTCCCCCCTCAAATTCGCCTTCCATTCAGCAGCTCGCTTTATTTCAGGGTCCAAACGAAGTGACCACATTACTCCTATCCTGTCTTCTCTTCGTTGGCTTCCCATTGAGGCAAGATCTATTTATAAAACTGCCTGCATCACCCGTAAAGCCTTGGACCCTTCCTCCCCTCATTACCTGGCGAATAAACTGAAAATGTCAGGAGGTTTGAGACCTTCTCGGAATGCGGAAAAGTTTCTGCCTGAGCCCCCGCCTTCAAAAGGGAAAGATCGATGGCTTAATCGTTCTCAGGTAATGCGGTGAGAATCTGGAACTCGCTTCCGCCATTGCTCCGTGCTTCCTCGTCCATCCGGATTTTTAAAGCTGACCTCAAATCTCTTCTCTTCCAAAGACACTTTCAGAACTAATATCCTCATTCTCATACCCCTCTAGGAAGTTAGTTCATCATTGTAAATTTGTAATATCTTCTTGTTAATTCCCCACCCTTGATTGCTGTGTTTGATATTGTGTTATTGCCTATATTGTTTTACCCTACTGCTCCTGTTTATTTTTGTATTGTTCTATTTTGTACCATTTCTCTCATGTAAAGTAACTGGTTCTATTGTACAGCGCTCTGACACCTTCGGGTAAAGTCTGCACTATATAAAAATGCCTTAAATAAATAAATAAATAAAATAAAGAAACAAACGCAGATTTCTATACAGAACATATCTGCGCAGGATTGAACGATAAACACGTTGGTCATTACTGAATTAAAATGGTGCTTTTGCAAACTACTCTATCTTGATCATTTTTTAGAGTTTCTTGATTGTGTGACCATACTGGGGCCATGCCTCGTTGCCTTCTTTGTGTACGTTGCTTCTGCACCGTCACATCGTGTGTATCCGTGCCAGTTTGTGTGTGCGCACGTTCACCTGTGTGTGCACCTGTGTTTGCCCGTACACATTCGTTATATATCACACACTTCTACGTCTGTGATATATAGCGAATAAACCACTTTAGAGCTGCAACTTTTTCATGATTTGTAAGTTGCAAAATCGTACTTTTAAAAACATATGATGTTTTTGCTTACCTAAAAGCTTCACAAACTATATAAATCTGACCCTAGCACCCTTCATGTCAAGCAGATGTAAAGAAACGTTCTATTTAAGTGAACATTTGATTTTAATCGCGACCATGTTGCCACCAATAAAAAAGGTTAACATCCAAGATAGGAATCTGTCTGCAAGCCCTGTCTTCTCTACTCAAGACGCGATCAACAACAGCGAGTATCCATTGCTTCAATGGTATAGTATCATTTTAAGAGACTGCAACAAAATGAACAACAGCCACAGAAAAGCCCGAGAGAAGGCAATGCAATCTGTAACACCATCTCAGCCGTGCATTATCGGTATTCTACCAAAAGATGTAGAAACTCGTACCTGTAATTCAACAAACCAAGCGCACCACCTACTCCTCTTCTCGGGATCTGCGGAGCCATCAGTCCTTTCCTCCCTGCTCTCCACAAAAACCCAATGGCAGCTGGGGCGATTGAGAGCTTTCAAACCAGCTCAGAGTGGTTCCAGGGTTTCGTTTATCTGTGCTCAGTGGACAGCAAACAGGCAGTGTAAACAGAGTATCTGGCTTTAGATCCCATCGCAAACAAAAGCAGTGAAAAGTATACAGGGAGCCCTTCCAGATTACAGAGACACTGGAGGGAAAGAAATATTCATTGCATCCTCCCCCTTCTTCACTCCCACCTCATAAACCCCTTTGGGCACACCCTTGCCTTCGCTCGCACCCCACCCCCCACCCACCACGAACCTGTTCTGCTTAATTTCTAAGCCATCAGCACTTTCTCCATCCTTACTACCAGTGAATTATCAGAGAATGTAGGGATACACACAGGTGAAATTAATGGGGGGCAAGCTCAACCAACACTACTGACAGAAGCTCAATGAAAAGATGCTCCAGCCCAGAATAGTAAGTAATAAGCATTGGCATAGCCAATAGGCCTCGCCTTTGGGACCTTAAAAGTGTTCAGTTATTCAGCACAATATCCTCGGTGCAACAACATCAACTGTTGCATGGCTAAACACCTATAAATTCCCAAAGGCGAGACCAATTGGCCATGCCAATGCCTTTTACTAAAGAATCCGCTTGAAACATGCGAGATAGGAGCTTAAACAGAACAAAAAAGGATCAGGCTAAATGAGGGTAGACTAATAAAAGTAATCTCTTATAGGATTCATATTTTCTGATTTTTTTTCAATAGTTTAGTACTTTGAAGCAGCAGGGCGGAAACTAACGAGTTTGGGTACAGGGAGTTGATTATTCAAATTACGTTTGTACATTATCTAAACACATATGGCTGAGATACCCGCCACCCCCTCTCAACACAATCCCCAAGAATTGGGAAACCGGAAACAGTTCTTGAACTTTTGGAAGGCGGGAAGGGAGTTACCCTTCCCGGCCGTATTTATTAAAATATGAAACAAAATCAAAACATTAAAATAACAGTTTCATATCATGTACAATTTCATATCCACATTACGATGTTTGGCTAACCTTAACATATATCTAATACAAAGGTTCTCCTAGCCGATACTAACATCCTTACAAAAATTGCATTTCAAATTGAAATTGTACATCCTAACGTTAAGGGCCAACGGCAAGGTCGTAACCGGTGTCAGATCCCTAAACCAGAACTCCCCCCTCACTTGTGAGGGGCGGTCGCACAGAGGACTTCACCTCGTGTGCCATACCAATTTCCCTTGTCTTGACGGGGGCCCCTGTTAACTCGACGCCATGTACGTGGTCGTCCGAGGACTCGTGTGAGGTGTCTAGAAGGTAGCGTAGACCCCCCTCCCCACCCTACACAACTTACCACATCTGCCGTCGCAGATGTCCTGGCCCCGGGAAATTCCCAGGAGGGGCCCGTAGCCCCTCCTATCCAGGGAGGGGCCTTGACCGCCTTCCCTTTCCTTTAGGCGTCCCGTCCTTAGAAGGGACCGCCTCCCCGTTGAGGGGCCAATGGCCACCTCCCCCCGGGCGCTCCCATCCGTAATGGGTGACGCCCCCCCCTAGGGATCCTCCAATGACTGCTCACCGATCATGACCTTACCGCCCGACCAAACAATAAATACGACAAGATCAATGACTAAAAAACAAGAGACATACCTAATTAAAACGAATCACGTCTCTACCTAAAACATTTAAAACATACTAATCGCTCTGATGAAAGTCTTTAATAAAGTATACGCACATAATTATCCACTTCATTGCAACCGAATCATAAACTTTATTCAGAAACAACCTGCAAGAAAAACCTAATACGAAACGAACTTTATACCACAACAACTTGCTGTCTTCAGGGGATGGTGGGTGGGTTAAAAAATGGCTCTTCGTTCCGTCTCGAGCTCACGTGCAGCGAGGAGGTGCAGCTTCAGAGCACAGGAACAAGAGGATGCTTTCTTGGCTTATGGCTCCTTTTATTCTTCTCGGGCGGGCGTGAACCCGCCCCCTTCCGCCTCCCTGGGCGTGGCGGACGGCTTCGGTGTCTAGGACAACCCACTCTTGGGCGGGAAAAAGCGCGCCCCGGCTACGCCGCTTCGGGCATACCAGCCGAGACGCGCCTCCCGCCCAAAATGGCTTCCCGGGGGGATCGGGGCACTCCACCATACGTTCGGGGGGACCGATTGGTCGCCCCTTTCCATATGGCTGAGATACCCGCCACCCCCTCTCAACACAATCCCCAAGAATTGGGAAACCGGAAACAGTTCTTGAACTTTTGGAAGGCGGGAAGGGAGTTACCCTTCCTGGCCGTATTTATTAAAATATGAAACAAAATCAAAACATTAAAATAACAGTTTCATATCATGTACAATTTCATATCCACATTACGATGTTTGGCTAACCTTAACATATATCTAATACAAAGGTTCTCCTAGCCGATACTAACATCCTTACAAAAATTGCATTTCAAATTGAAATTGTACATCCTAACGTTAAGGGCCAACGGCAAGGTCGTAACCGGTGTCAGATCCCTAAACCAGAACTCCCCCCTCACTTGTGAGGGGCGGTCGCACAGAGGACTTCACCTCGCGTGCCATACCAATTTCCCTTGTCTTGACGGGGGCCCCTGTTAACTCGACGCCATGTACGTGGTCGTCCGAGGACTCGTGTGAGGTGTCTAGAAGGTAGCGTAGACCCCCCTCCCCACCCTACACAACTTACCACATCTGCCGTCGCAGATGTCCTGGCCCCGGGAAATTCCCAGGAGGGGCCCGTAGCCCCTCCTATCCAGGGAGGGGCCTTGACCGCCTTCCCTTTCCTTTAGGCGTCCCGTCCTTAGAAGGGACCGCCTCCCCGTTGAGGGGCCAATGGCCACCTCCCCCCGGGCGCTCCCATCCGTAATGGGTGACGCCCCCCCCCTAGGGATCTTCCAATGACTGCTCACCGATCATGACCTTACCGCCACAGGCCGGATAGTTGACCGCCTATCCGGACCCCCCACAAAACTCCTACCTAAAGGTCATGTTGCAAACTCCTTAACCAGGCTACGAGGGCTCCTATTAGTAAAGAATTCCCCACCCGGGACAAATGGACCCCATCCTCTAGATACATATTGTCCCCCCTGATACAACCATGAGGAATCGAATGCAAAGTACTGGTACGGAACAGTCTACCAAGCTTGTTGTTAATCTTTTTCACAGAATGATTTATAGCAGACACTGAATTAGCCCCCCGCCACACCTTTCGTGGAATCATATGGGACCATGCAATTGTGCACCCTGGAACCCTCCTCGCTAACCAACTTACTGTGGATAGTATCGCCTCGAGAAGCAGTCGTCTACCAGTGGTCACCAAATCATTGCCCCCAAGATGTACTATGATTATAGCTGGCGGTGACCTTGTCCGCCCTAACAAACCCTCAAGAAAAGATTGAAACTGGTCAATACAGAGCCCGCCCCTTCCAGGGAAGGTCACCCTGTACCCGTATTCCCCAGCTGTGTGAATCATGTCACCTGCTTTGAATACGTTCCCGGCACGCCTCACGTATGAGTGGCCCACGACCCACACCACTTTTTCATCAGCCGGTGATCTCTGACCGCTGGTTCCCAGGTGTCGGGCCGACTGCACAGTCCGCCCCGCCTCGTAGGTTTGCGAAACTGTAACCAAACAAAAACAAGAAGCGTGAGTACATGATATCAGCTTCACAACATGTGCAATCGCACATACCTTTTGTAACAATTCGAGGACCAACGCCCCAACTGTTTCACTTTTTCAACACTCAGACCCCTGGCTGTAGCCTCTGTAGCAGCCCCTATCCGGAAGGAATGAGTCCCAAACTCGCCCGGGTTCAGGCCCGCGGCCGAGATTGCCATTGCAAGCACCCGCTGGAACTGAAACTTCGTCAGTGGGGTGGCATCTGCATGCCTCAGCAAGGTCCCTCCCCATGATGCCGCCCTCTGCGCCAAATATTCCTCGACACATGTAACCGGGCATATGGGAGATCCGGGGATCCGCTGGACTACCACACTATCACCGATCGCGCCTTGATCGGTCTTGGACCTGACAAACGAGACAATCATCGTCTCCCCCTTTACTTGAACGTGCTCTCGGCACAGTCCAACCCCGTATCCTGCTTATTCTTTGCCACCAGTTCGCTTACCCGCATAGCCCCATGAAATGCTAATGCAAAAGCGGCCCGGAATAACACTGTTTCCGCCTGGGATGAACAAGTAGCAGGAAGTACGGACAGTAATAGGGCCAACCTATCCAGACCTATCGGGTGCCTAACATCTACTCTGCGACCCTCAAGGCGTTGCCACCCACGCAGCGCTTTCTGTACCAAAAAAGACGCTGTAGGGTCCTGGATCCCATGAGCCCGCGCCATGAAGGAAATGGCAGCCCGATGCCTCTGGGCCGTGGCCACCGATTTGCCTGCCCTGCGTAGGGACAGTAAAAACTTTATTACAAATTCTTCCTGACCCCAAAGCTCTCCCCTAGCTGAACCCAAAAAGGACCAATAGGAACGGAATGCCCCTTCATATGCCTTCCTTGTCCTGGGTGCTAAACTCTCTCCCACGAGGTTTTGTAGTTCGGGGCACCGAGAGACCAGAGAGCTTCGGGAAATGGTGCCGCCACCGGGTCCGCTGTGGGTAGAAAACCCCAGAAGGCCTGCATACGGAAACGAGAAAGCGCATCAGCAGCCTGATTCAGTACCCCTGGCACATGCCTCGCTCTAAAGAGCACGTTCAATTGCATACATAGTAAAACAATTTCCTTGAGCAACCTCAGGATCCACTTACATCGTGCTGCCTGACTATTGATACACTCAACTACGGTCATGTTATCAGACCAGAACACCACAGAGTGATCCCTAAACCCCTCAGGCCATGTCTTCAAAGCCACCAGAATAGGGAACAGTTCAAGAAAAGCAATGTTACTTGTAAGTCCACCCTTGTGCCACCATGACGGCCATGTTTGAGCCGACCAGTGATTGCCAAAGATGGCGCCAAAGCCTATACTCCCCGCCGAATCTGTCCACAGCCCCAACTCTTCGGAGGACACCGCCGGCTTCGTCCAGACTACCCGACCATTGAATTCCGCCAGGAATGCCAACCAAATGCGCATGTCCTGGCGAATCTCGGCCGAGAGCCTCGTGCGGTAATGCCCCTCTTTAAGACCGACCATGGCTTGTGCAATCGAGCGGGAAAAGGGGCGGGCCATTGGCATCACTCTAAGGGCAAAATTCAACTGCCCCACAGTCTGCTGTAATTGATGCAAGCTCACCTTAGTTTCTCCAATACATGCTTCAAGGTAAGCCCTGAATTTCCGCACTTTTTCTTCTGGCAAGCGGAAGCAACCTTCTTCGGAATCGAGCTCTATTCCAAGAAACTCGAGCGAAGTTGAGGGCCCCACAGTCTTACCTGGTGCCAATGGCACACCAAACTGTCTCATCAAATCACAAAATTCATCTAGAGCCCGTGCACATTCTGTGTCCCCGGCTGCCCCCAGAAACAGAAAATCGTCCAGATAATGCATGACATGCTGAAACCCCGTAATCCTTGTGAATGCCCATTGCAGAAAACAACTGAATTTTTCAAAATAAGCACACGATATGGAACAGCCCATTGGCATACATTTATCCATGTAATAGCGCCCCTGAAACATAAAGCCCAGGAGACGCTGATCATCCGGGTGTACCGGGAGCAACCGGAAAGCGGACTCGATGTCGGATTTGGCCATCAGCGCTCCGGGCCCCAGGCGATTCAACATGGCGACTGCATCATCGAAGGATGCGTACCTCACCGAACAAAGCCCTGGGTCTATTGCATCATTAACTGACAAATCCCTCGGTGCTGACAAATTATGTATCAGTCTAAACTCACCCCGGTCCTTCTTGGGGACCACTCCCAAAGGTGAACAAACGAAATTAGGAACTGGTGGCGTGTTGAATGGTCCTGCCACCCGACCCCGGGCTACTTCTTTCCCAATCTTTGCTTGCACCACCGCCGTATTATGCAGGACCGAGAGTTGGTTCCTACACTGTTTTTTCCCCTGAAAATTCCCCACCGGGATGCGGAAACCGTAAGAAAACCCGTCTCGCAGCACCCCAGCGGAGACATAATCAGGGTATTCGCTGAGCCAAGGAATCATTGCCATGGTATCAACCGGTGTAGGTAAAGACGCCCCTTGGACTATGTCAGACCTGTTTGGCGCTTCCCCTACTGACGTTATCACCAGTTTTGGCTCTGCACATGGTCTCGGGATGCGAGGACTGTCCACACCCCCCACATTCATGTCTAAACTTGCATGACCCGTGGGGCCTCGTACACTTCCCCCTGTTAAAGTTCCAGCATACCCCTTTTTTACCTGTATTGCCGTTCGGCTTTGGGTGATGCTCGTTACTTGCTCCAGTCCGAAAGGGCGCCCCGGATGATTGGCGGGAAAGTTCACCCCCGCCCCCCCCCAACAATGGCACCTTCAGCATGCCTGATTGTTCCATCTTTTGCCAAGAAATGGAGTCATAACAATCCCACGTCAGAGACGCATCAAACTCTTTGGCCTTACGAAAAATATTATCATAACAGAACCACTCATTGCCACCATATGTCTGCGAATATTCCATAATACGTGACTGGTACACAGGTAACTCGGTCAACAAATCGGGTCTCCGTTCCCCCATAATTGAAGTGAATATGCTAAATGCTCTACCCCAGTTACCTATCGTCTCATCGACTCTAAAGGCGGCCATTTTTGCGCGCCAAACACTCGGATGCATGAGTTCCTTCTGAACTTTCACATGCTCGATCTCATAGTGGTCAGTTAGTAAGGAGAACATGTTTACGTATTTCTCAGCCCATATCCGTTATTTTAACTCCATCGGGATATGCTGAGCCAATCTCTCCCTTCTCGAGGGTACCGACCCCTTCCCCGCAATCGGCATTAGCTGCTTACCTGAGCTAGAAGCTGTGACCGCCGTTGTTGCCGAACTTGTGCCCGCTGCGGGTTGCTCTACTGGAGCCTGCGGGGAAATAAACGGACAAGGAGGTTTCGCGGCCTCTCGAGACTGCCGCAACTGCCTCATTAATTGCTTGGCTTCCTCAGCCGTGTCCCCCGGAGCCACGGGACGCCCGCTGCTATTACCCAGCCATGCCGCCAACTGAGCGGCCAATTCCGGGGCATGTCCCCTTCGTCCACTGGGGTAACCACAACGGGGATCTGCTGACCCTCGGCAGGAGCCGGCACGGGAATCTCCGCTGGTCTAGGAGGGCTCATCGGGGGAGCCTCCGGAACTGGGGCCTCGTCTTTGTTTGACCCATTCCTGGCCCTCTTCCTTCTGCCGGCCGGGGCCTCCGTCGGGTTGGGTCTTTTTGGCCTTCCCGCACCGTCCCTGGCCGCCATTTTCCTTTTCATCTCTGCCATGTCCTTCACCAACATCCGGAGCATCTGGTCGGTGCTGACCTTCTTTGCGACTCTCTTGCCCGGCATGACTTGTAGTGCTAGAAGAGAAAAGAGAGAAATTACAAATTTCAAAAATAGCTCTTCGTTCCGTCTCGAGCTCACGTGCAGCGAGGAGGTGCAGCTTCAGAGCACAGGAACAAGAGGATGCTTTCTTGGCTTGTGGCTCCTTTTATTCTTCTCGGGGCGGGCGTGAACCCGCCCCCTTCCGCCTCCCTGGGCGTGGCGGACGGCTTCGGTGTCTAGGACAACCCACTCTTGGGCGGGAAAAAGCGCGCCCCGGCTACGCCGCTTCGGGCATACCAGCCGAGACGCGCCTCCCGCCCAAAATGGCTTCCCGGGGGGATCGGGGCACTCCACCATACGTTCGGGGGGACCGATTGGTCGCCCCTTTCCATTAATATCGTACGCTTTCGGGAGAACTCCCATAGCTTTTTTATTATGTTTAAAAATTCAATTACACCCACAAGCAATATAAGCATGCACAATGACATTACCATCATATAAAAAATTAATAACAAACTGGTCCAATTGTCACAGTATGCTCAACTTCAACTGGTTGTGTGCAACTTGTGCATGTGCAATTGTTACACAGCTGAAAACAAGTGGTTTAAATGGGCAGGTAGAGAAAATGAACCAGTTTTTTTTTTATTTCCAGTTTTATATAGCGCAAACTCCACCCAAAGGTATTGGAGCGGCTTTACACGAGCACAAGTTACATTACACAAGGACATTCATTTTTTGTTAGGCACATGGAGAGTACGTGATTTACCAAGATTCACAGCACGTTGGGCTGATGCTGAGACTCAAATCTAGTTCCCTAGCTTTAAAACTGGCAGCCCTGGCCGTTAGGCCACATCCTCTTAAGTAACGTCAGGTTGTTTTATGCTCCATATTACGGGCAGTCGGGTGGTGATCTCAGATACCAGCATGCGCGGGCTGCTTGAACGGATTCCAGAACTGCACCAAACATGAACAGGTCTGGGATAAGCTTATCAATTTTTCATTTCAACCTACAGGATCATGGATGGTGTGCAAGACAGGACAACATTGTATGTGTATATTATGTTAAGGTCTGATGCAAACACTTTAATAGCTCAACTTCACATTGTCATTCTGTGTGATCTCCGGTATCTGACTCTTTTGTTAATCAGATTTTAGTACTCAGTGCTCAGAAATAAAGTAAGTTGCCTTGCCCTACTGCACCAAGCACCTAATGGAGTAAGGTTACAAGCATCACTTCGTAGACTCGACAATTTGCTGCGTGTGTTCCTCGTCTGCTCCTGAAAAGGAACATTGGGAACTCAAATGCAATTGTTACACTGTGAGAGATGAACCACATTAGACCTTTTTTGTCGTTTAATCGTCCAAACAATTCTGCATCTTATATGATATGACAGTGATGGCAAAGTACACTACGTTGGATTCCAAGATAATGGAGCCCTGTCTCTAATTGTTACAACTACTTAAAGCGGACAAGGTATCCGATGTGCGCATGACAAGGAACTAATTCCAATTTTCTGCTATGCTGGGTCAATGTATCCGCATCCTTCAATATACGAGAGCTGAGAGGCACCCAGAATGGGTGGATGGATAATAGTCACAACTAGGTCATCTATAGCAGTAATGATATCATGCAGCACTAAAGACTGTAGGTCTGCAGATTCTAAGCACTATAAATAATAGCTGCCTCTAAGCATAACGTCCATATAGATGGAAAGATGGGAAAGGGGCAGACAGATAGATTTTCACTGGTTGAAATAACATATAAACTTCTCCATGCAAAGTTTATTTTTTTTCTCTAAAAGGGAAAAGTAAATAAACAACTGCTACTGTATAATAACATTAGCATACCAAAATATTAATTAAAAACAGCAGCGTTCTAAACGTACACCTTGCAGCCTGTACGCAGCTCCATGAAGCCATTTCAGAACTCACAGAACTATACTGTAATGTTGCATATACAAAGTCAGATGATAGGAGGGAAGGGGGCAGGATGAGGGGCCAGCTGGTCACGGATGATTGAGAATGTGCAGCAACACTTTAACCCTAGGTGCTATTTTATGAGTCAATCGCGTGATTAGACCACTCACAACTCTATACAGCAAGTATAGGAACCACCAGAGTTCTCTTACCGCTCCTGCAGCCCAGAGTTTGCGCAGTACGCAAAGGTCACTGCTGCAGGTGCCTTCACCCAGTGATAAAGTTGAACCCCTTCGCTGCTCATGACGAGCTCAGCTTGTCATGCAGTACACTGGTCGTGTGCTTATGATGAGCTGAGCTCGTCATAAAATAATGTACTTCAAGCTTTTCCAGCACAGGAGGGGAATTGCCTTAGCAGTCATGTGGTTAAGTGCAGTCAGTTTGCACTCAATTATGTAACCCGGAACAGAATTACTGTATGTGTGTCTTTGTTGCCGTTTTTGCAAGATACACACTGAATCTAAAGAAGGCCGGTGGGTCAGTTCCAGGTGGCATACGGGGCGGGAGAGCTCTACGCTCCGGGAGGGGTCGAGAACACCGGGCTGCTCGACCAGCAGCTTGCGGCTCTTATGTCCTCGGGACCTGGACCAAGACGGGTTACCGGCTTTGCTCTGGGCGAAATAATAGGACATCCGAAGCTGGGCCATTGCGGTTCCCAATGGAAGGGATATACAGTGTTCTGAAAGAGAACCCAGAAATTGTTGTAAAAAGTGTAATTTAACCGCCTCTGTATGTGCGAGCACCGGAGGCAGAGAAAAGAAAGGGGAGCTGCCAGCAACTCCACAACATAAGTCCATGAACAGCGCAACTTGAAGGGAGTTTGCTTTTGAATGGGGGGAAGTGGAGGGAGGAGCTGATAGAATTCCCAATGAGGAGCCAGTGTTTCCGTTACCAGCACACCCTCCTACATCACACCAGAAAAAGATGGCATTGGCCTGTCCACAAGGGCTGTCCTAAAAGAGGACAAGGAGGTGACCAAGAAACAATATTTCCAATTACGCAGCACCGTTTATCATAAACGATGACTCAAGCCAATGGGAAACAGGGGCGGGGCTTCTAGTCCCTTCTGAATCCGTATTGATTGCAAAAAGCCCTCGCATGGCGAGTGCAGAGCATGCGCGATGATGAAGCCAGGCGAGACCTAAAAAAGTTTATTGAAAGTACCGGGAGCAACAGGCGGGAGCTGCCAGCTAACACCTCGATGGTTCTTCTTTTCCTTTCATCCTGTATAACACTCCGACACACACCACGCAAAGCATTGTCTTGTGCCACATGTCTCATGAAGCGGAAAGGAAGAAAAGCAACAAAAATGCGATACACCTGAACACAACATAATGTAGAATCTTTCTCAACTGTTACTAAACCTTTCATAATATAGAAAATGAAAATACAACATGCCTAACACATTTCCCAAAAACATGGGTTGCATCACCCTATCACATAATTCCCATGCCAAATCGGCTTTTGTCTGATCCTTACAGGAATTCCACCATATTCGTCTTTCCTCCTGTGAAGAATAGAATCACAATCAACCTGTAATCCATCTTTTTGTCCAGTTTGCATCCTCTCATCCGGAACACTCTGGGGGATATTCTCAAGAACGAGTGATAATTACCGAAAAATTAGCTTAACGCAACTCTTCAGCTTGCAGTCTATTGCAGGATTAAATAACGCGGTATTAATGTTGTATTCTCAACACGGCGGTACCATTCAATAAACTCACGATAACGCGTCAAATGTCCACGATAAAGTCAAAGCGACACAGGAAAAATGCGAAATATGAACGCGAAAAAAGTTGTGATGAGGCCAATCGCGATACAAAATCAGTTAAAACCAGCAACAGGCCTGCAATTTGCACACGTCAGGTGTGAAAAATCACCATAAAAGTAGAAAAAAAACGTAAAAACAAAAGCCAAACAACAGCGAAGCACAATGGATGTTGCCGGTACAAGTATAGAGGACAACAAGAACCCCACAAGCCCCCCGGAGGACCAGCCTGGGACCGCGGGGTCAGGGAAGGCCAAGGAGAAGAAGAGTCAGAAGAAGCGGTTCAGTCCGCAGGAAAACAGGATCCTGATAACAGGGGTGGTAGAACACCATCAACTACTGTTCGTCACCTCCACTCTGTCATTGGCAACAAAAATGGAATATGGCAATCCATCGTGGACAAGGTGAATGCAGTCGGAGTGCTGAAGAGGACAATGGAAGAGGTCAAAAGGCGCTGAAATGATGTGAAGCGCAAAACCAAGCAGAAACTCACAAACAACCGGAAGCCAGCAATGCCGACTGGAGGTGAGAGTCCAGCGCCAGAGGAGGAGCTGGACCAGATGGAGGAAATGGTGTGCACAGTCATCAGTGGGGAGATGGTGGCAGGGTTTGGGGGACCAGACACTGCTCAACATGACCAGACACAACAGCAGGGACTGGGGGACGGGGGAGATGGGCACAATGGCATGCACAATTAAGTAGAGCATATCTGCGGACAAACCATGCCCCACACCCCCAACTCCAACGAAGAGATCAATGTATCCAAGTATGCAAAATCACAGCATGGTACAAGCACAGTAGTTAAAGGCACACCGCATGTAAGGGAGAAGGGGCCGCAAAATCAGAGCTGCAGGTGCGACTCCCCCAAAATGTAGCACACACGCATAAATGCAGAGCACATCAACATTGACAATGATGTGGTACAAACTGCAACACGTCCACAACAGAACAGAGGACACAACTGGTGCTGCATGTGCGTAGAAACTGGCCAATCACATTTGGCATTGCAGGAAAATGTGAGTTGATAATGTGCAAGTACAAACACACATCCGTGATGTCGAAATGTCCACTGTCCAGCATCAAAGAGGCAGCTCCTCCCAAACAATCAAAATGTACCATGTCATGCTATCTATATGTAAACATGTACAATGTGACAACATACATGTGAACACAATGTTAAACTACATCTCCCCTTCACATTGCAGAGGGAAATCCAACACCTCCTGCAGATCAGCCTGAAGCACTATTCGCTGATGATGAAGAGCACCACCACACCTTTGACTCCGACGCCCTCCAACAGCTTGTGGAGAGCTGCAGCAGTCCACCTTAAGGAACAGGGCAGCCCAGCTGCTATGAGAAGACCCCACCCCCTGCACAGACCACACAGCAGGCAGCACCCACCACCATGGCTGCCTTCCAGGATTCCCACAAAGAACATATGGCTTTCCAAAGCGTGTTTTGGAGTGCCAGGAGAATCTGGATGAACAGGTGTGGGTGGGCTTCGACCACATTGCAGGCAGACTAGATTAAGTACGGGTGCAAAATTCGTTCCGCTCGCGGAATTTGTGGATTTTCCACGTTTTTGCGAATCGCACTAAATCACAGCAAAATTTTGCTCAGGAAGCACTTACAGGGTTACAGCAGGTACCCAAGTTGAAGCTAATTTCTTTGTAACCATTTGTCAAAATGATTACAAAGAAATTAACTTCAACTTGGGAACCTGCTGTAACCCTGTACGTGCTTCCTGAGCGGCGCCTCGTTACCTACTTGCAACTATTCTCTGACCCTGCTCTGACCCTCGAAGCAGGGTCAGAGAATAGTTACAAGTAGACAACGAGGCTCCGCCAACAGGAAGCACTTACAGATATAGATAAAGCAGGTGCCTGAATTGAAGGTCAAATTCAGTAACTCTTTAATGAGCCCCCAAAAATCGTGCGCTTTGTCGAGGCTGGGCAGGCGTGCTTTCTCCCCATATCTACAGTCAAAAATTAGCTATGATGCTTGATGGAGGCTTTTGCATCCTTGACTTTCATGAGTGCAACCCTCGTGCAGTTCCTGTAACCAGTAGCTTCTTTCTCCTCATCTGCTGCTCTGATCTGTGCCTGACCTTTTATACACACAAGAAGAGGCATGTGAACTCGCAAAGAAGCCCCCACCATTTGCCCCCCCACACACTAGCGGCGTGCACCGTCTTCCCGCCCTTTACACGCTATGATGGACAGCTCGAGGGACCCCGGTGCCCTTCGGCGCAATGGCAAAGTTAATCAGCCCCAAAAAATTGTGCGCTTTGTCGAGGCTGGGCAGGTGTGCTTTCTCCCCATATCTACCGTCGAAAATTAGCTATGATGCTTGATGGAGGCCTTTGCATCCTTGACTTTCATGAGTGCAATCCCCGTGCAGTTCCTGTGACCAGGAGCTTCTTTCTTCCCATCTGCTGCTCTGATCGGTGCCTGACCTTTTATACACACAAGAGGCATGTGAACTCGCAAAGAAGCCCCCCCGTTTGCCACCCCCCACACATTAGCGGTGTGCACCGTTTTCCCGTCCTTTACCCACTATGATGGACAGCTCACTCGAGGGACCCCAGCGCCCGTCGACACCATGGCAAAGTTGATCAGCCCCAAAAAATCGTGCTCTTTGTCGAGGCTGGGCAGGTGTGCTTTCTCTTCATATCTACAGCCGAAAATTAGCTATGATGCTTGATGGAGGCCTTTGTATCTTTGACTTTCACGAGTGCAATCCCCGTGCACTTCCTGTAACCAGTAGCTTCTTTCTCCTCATCTGCTGCTCTGATCTGTGCCTGACCTTTTATACACACAAGAGGGATCACTGAAACAATATCGATGTAAAGAATATCGAGTTACTAAAATATTGAGGTAAAAATATAGACTACCAAAATATCGACCTCCTATCTCCAAACAGGTAAGTACAAAAATATTGAATCAAAAATATTGATGTAAAAAATATAGTTAGTCAAAATATCGAATTTTTAAAAATGCGTTAAATTAATTAATAATTAATGAAATCATAAATGTAATTAACTTAAACATACTTAAACTACTTAAATAACATGAACATTAATAAATAATTAATGTAAGTTAAAAAAAATTACACATTATTTTGTTGATACATATATATATGTAAATGTAATATGAATAAAATATGTACAATATTTTTACCGTAGGATAGCGGAAAGTGTAAAATTTACTATAATCACTCCTTTAAGTGCAACAGTAGAGAAAGCGTTGGATAGCGTAGGGGTAAAAATTACTATTCCAACTCCAGGGGATGCAACAGTAGGGAAAGCGTTGGATAGCGTAGGGGTAAAAATTACTATTCCCACTCCAGAGAGTGCAACAGTAGGGAAAGCGTTGGATAGCGTAGGGGTAAAAATTACTATTCCCACTCCAGTGAGTGCAGCAGCAGAGAAAGCGTTGGATAGCGTAGGGGTAAAGTTACTATTTCCACTCCAAAGAGTGCAACAGTAGAGAAAGAATTGGATAGCGTAGGGGTAAAAATTACTATTCCCACTCCAGAAAGTGCAACAGTGGGGAAAGCGTTGGATAGCAAGAGGGTTAAAAATTACTATTCCCACTCCAGAAAGTGCAACAGTAGGGAAAGCGTTGGATAGCCTAGGGGTAAAAATTACTATTCCCACTCCAGTGAGTGCAGCAGTAGAGAAAGCGTTGGATAGCGTAGGGGTAAAAATTACTATTCCCACTCCAAAGACTGCAACAGTAGAGAAAGCATTGGATAGCGTCGGGGTAAAAATTACTATTCCCACTCCAGAAAGTGCAACAGTAGGGAAAGTGTTGGATAGCGGGAAGGTTAAAATTACTATTACCACTCCAGAAAGTGCAACAGTAGGGAAATCGTTGGATAGCGCAGAGGTAAAAATTACTATTCCCACTCAGTGAGTGCAACAGTAGGGTAAGCATTGGATAGCGTATGGGTAAAAACATACTATTCCCACTCCAAAGAGTGCTAAAGTAGGGAAAGCATTGGATAGCGGGAGGGTTATAATTACTATTCCCACTCCAGAAAGTGCAACAGTAGGGAAATCGTTGGATAGCGTAGGGGTAAAAATTACTATTCCCACTCCAGTGAGTGCAACAGTAGGGAAAGCGTTGGATAGCGTGACTATTCCCACTCCAAAGAGTGCAACAGTAGAGAAAGCATTGGATAGCGTAGGGGTAAAAATTACTATTCCCACTCCAGAAAGTGCAACAATAGGGAAAGTGTTGGATAGCGAGAGGGTTAAATTACTATTACCACTCCAGAGAGTGCAACAGTAGATAAAATGTTGGACAGCGTAGGGGTAAAAATTACTTTTCCCACTCCAGTGAGTGCGACAGTAGGGAAAGCATTGGATAGCGTAGGGTTAAAAATAACTATTCCCACTCCAAAGAGTGCAACAGTAGGGAAAGCATTAGATAGCCTGAGAGTTAAAATTACTATTCCCACTCCAGAAAGTGCAACAGTAGGGAAAGCGTTGGATAGCGTAGGGGTAAAAATTACTATTCCCACTCCAGTGAGTGCAACAGTAGGGAAAGCGTTGGATAGCGTAGAGGTAAAAATTACTGTTCCCACTCCAAAGAGTGCAACAATAGAGAAAGCATTGGATAGCGTAGGGGTAAAAATTACTATTCCAACTCCAGAAAGTGCAACAGTAGGGAAAGTGTTGGATAGCGGGAGGGTTAAAATTACTATTACTACTCCAGAGAGTGCAACAGTAGGGAAAGCGTTGGATAGCGTAGAGGTAGAAATTACTGTTCCCACTCCAAAGAGTGCAACAATAGAGAAAGCATTGGATAGCGTAGGGGTAAAAATTACTATTCCAACTCCAGAAAGTGCAACAGTAGGGAAAGTGTTGGATAGCGGGAGGGTTAAAATTACTATTACTACTCCAGAGAGTGCAACAGTAGGGAAAGCGTTGGATAGCGTAGAGGTAAAAATTACTGTTCCCACTCCAAAGAGTGCAACAATAGGGAAAGCATTGGATAGCGTAGGGGTAAAAATTACTATTCCAACTCCAGAAAGTGCAACAGTAGGGAAAGTGTTGGATAGCGGGAGGGTTAAAATTACTATTCCCACTCCAAAGACTGCAACAGTAGAGAAAGCATTGGATAGCGTAGGGGTAAAAATTACTATTCCCACTCCAGAAAGTGCAACAGTAGGGAAAGTGTTGGATAGCGGGAAGGTTAAAATTACTATTACCACTCCAGAAAGTGCAACAGTAGGGAAATCGTTGGATAGCGCAGGGGTAAAAATTACTATTCCCACTCAGTGAGTGCAACAGTAGGGTAAGCATTGGATAGCGTAGGGGTAAAAACATACTATTCCCACTCCAAAGAGTGCTAAAGTAAGGAAAGCATTGGATAGCGGGAGGGTTATAATTACTATTCCCACTCCAGAAAGTGCAACAGTAGGGAAATCGTTGGATAGCGTAGGGGTAAAAATTACTATTCCCACTCCAGTGAGTGCAACAGTAGGGAAAGCGTTGGATAGCGTGACTATTCCCACTCCAAAGAGTGCAACAGTAGAGAAAGCATTGGATAGCGTAGGGGTAAAAATTACTATTCCCACTCCAGAAAGTGCAACAATAGGGAAAGTGTTGGATAGCGAGAGGGTTAAATTACTATTACCACTCCAGAGAGTGCAACAGTAGATAAAATGTTGGACAGCGTAGGGGTAAAAATTACTTTTCCCACTCCAGTGAGTGCAACAGTAGGGAAAGCATTGGATAGCGTAGGGTTAAAAATAACTATTCCCACTCCAAAGAGTGCAACAGTAGGGAAAGCATTAGATAGCCTGAGAGTTAAAATTACTATTCCCACTCCAGAAAGTGCAACAGTAGGGAAAGCGTTGGATAGCGTAGGGGTAAAAATTACTATTCCCACTCCAGTGAGTGCAACAGTAGGGAATGCGTTGGATAGCGTAGAGGTAAAAATTACTGTTCCCACTCCAAAGATTGCAACAATAGAGAAAGCATTGGATAGCGTAGGGGTAAAAATTACTATTCCAACTCCAGAAAGTGCAACAGTAGGGAAAGTGTTGGATAGCGGGAGGGTTAAAATTACTATTACTACTCCAGAGAGTGCAACAGTAGGGAAAGCGTTGGATAGCGTAGGGGTTAAAATTACTATTCCCACTCCAGTGAGTGCAACAGTAGGGAAAGCGTTGGATAGCGTATGGGTAAAAATTACTATTCCCACTCCAAAGAGTGCAACAGTAGGGAAAGCATTGGATAGCGGGAGGGTTAAAATTACTATTCCCACTCCAGAGAGTGCAACAGTAGGGAAAGCGTTGGATGGCGTAGGGGTAAAAATTACTTTTCCGACTCCAGAGAGTACAACAGTAGGGAAAGCGTTGGATTGCGTAGGGGTAAAAATTACTATTCCCACTCCAGAAAGTGCAACAAGAGGGAAAGCGTTGGATAGTGTAAGGGTAAAAATTACTATTCCCACTCCAAAAAGTGCAACAGTAGAGAAAGCGTTGGATAGCGTTGGGGTAAAAACTTACTATTCCCACTCCAGAAAGTGCAACAGGAGGCAAAGTGTTGGATAGTGTAAGGGTAAAAATTACTATTCCCACTCCAAAGAGTGCAACAGTAGAGAAAGCGTTGGATAGCGTAGGGGTAAAAATTATTATTCCCACTCCAGAAAGTGCAACAGGAGGAAAAACGTTGGATATTGTAGGGGTAAAAATTACTATTCCCACTCCAAAGAGTGCAACAGTAGAGAAAGTAAATACTTCATATATGAATAAAAATAAAATAAATATTAATAGCAAATACAAATGAATTAAAAGTAATAAAAAAATTATATAATATAATCATTATTCAAAATAAATACTAAAAAAATATTTATTAGAAATCATTACCTATTAATACAAATTATTTACCAATTAACAATTAATTAATTAACAATCAAATATGTATTAAAAATTACAACAAAACAAAACCAATAAATAAATAACATATATTTATTCACAATTAAATTACTTCCCTCCCTATTCCCCTATAAACCCACAACCCGGTACAGAAAATAAATTAATAACATTAACATAATTAACAATTAAGCTACTAATTAAAATGTATTACTAATTATATTCTAATTAATTACCAATTAAAAATGTTTATATCAATGAATTACAAATAAATACCAAAAAATAAATGTAATAATGTAATTAATTATAATTAAATTACTTCCCACCCTATTCCCCTATAAACCCACAACCCGCTACAGAAAATACAATAATACAATTTACATAATTATCAATTAATCAATTAATTACAATGATTAACAATTAAATGTTAATTAATAACCAATTAATTATCAATTAACTATTAATTCTAAATAAATACAAATAAATAAATTAACATATTTAATTATTTATAATTACATTTCTTCCCACCCTATTCCCCTATAAACCCACAACCCGCTACAGAAAATACATTACTAAAGTGAACATAATGATCAATTAATTAATTAAAATAATTATCAATTATATTTGAATTATTTACCAATTAATTATCAATTAACAAGTAATTCTAAATAAATACCAATAAATAAATTAACATATTTAATTAATTATAATTATATTACTTCGCACCCGATTCCCCTATAAATACACAACCCGCTACAGAATTATATTACGCAAAAAGAAATACTATAAAATTAATTAATTAAAATAAATTATAAAATAAATATACACTTTTCACACAAATGCTAACTTAAGAAATACTTAAAAAAATTAATATTAACTTACTTACCTCAAATTCGATATTTTTGTTCTCTATATTCTATCATTCTGCATTTTTGTTGTTTATATTCAGTCCTTCTATATTTTTGTTGTCTATATTCTGTCATTCTATTTTTTTGTTGTCTTTATTCTGTCATTCTATATTTTTGTTGTCTATATTCTGTCCATTCGATATTTTGTCCATTCTATATTTTTTATTTCGATATTTATGCTATTATATTCGATATTTTTGTAGTCTATATTCTGTCCTTTCGATATTGTGTCCATTCTATATTTTTACTCGATATTAAAAACTCAATATTTTGACTGTATACCACGTAAGAGGCATGTGAACTCGCAAAGTAGCCCCCCCTGTTTTCCCCCCACACACTAGCGGTGTGCACCGTCTTCCCTCCCTTTACACACTATGATGGACAGCTCACTCGAGGGAACCCGGCGCCCTTCGGTGCGAAGGCAAAGTTACACACACATGGTCACTGGAGGCAACTCTTCTGGCCTGACGCAGCTGTAGTGCAGGAAAAGAACTATACATTTACCCAACGAGGTAGCACTTACTGATTAGCCAGTAGAAAGTACTCCAGTTAAGTATGGCGCAAAATCGCAAAAAAATCCACGATTTCGTAGGGAAATTCGCGAATTCGCAGATTTTTTTGCGATTCAGCGCGAATTCGCGAACCACTGATTCGCAGAAATTCACCCATACCTAGACTAGATGCCATACATGGGTGTCTAAGTCCCATCAAGGACCACTCACAGTCTCTAACGGACACCCACAGTCACCTCCATGCTCTCCAACTGACCACCCCAAGTGGGCTGGGTATACTCAGATGTGAGTCCCAGGCTCTCCACATCACTGGAGTCAATCTATCCAGGCTGAAGAAGGCTGATAGCCGGAAACCGGTCCTTGGAAGCTTGATTCCGGTCTAGGAAAGACATGGCTTGGTAGTTCGGGCTGGACTATTCCCATGAGGCACAGGGTCAAGGCTGATTTGCATATAGCCATTTTCTGAGCTAGGTTGGTGTGGAGTGCAAAAAAACGATGGATTTAGGCCCAGATCTTTGTACTGGGGTGAATGTAAGACATTGTTCTGCATTCTGTCCATCAACTGCGTTTTTGGCAATTTCCACCCCGAGTGGGCTGGGTATACTCAGACGTGAGTCCCAGGCTCTCCACATCACTGGAGTCAAGCTATCCACGCTGAAGAAGGCTGATAGCCAGAAACCGGTTCTTGGATGCTTGATTCCAGTCTAGGAAAGACATGGCTTGGTAGTTCGGGCTGGACTGTTCCCATGAGGCACAGAGTCAAGGCTGATTTGTATATAGCCATTGTCTGACCTAGGGTGGTGTGGAGTGCAAAAAATTATGGATGTAGGCCCAGATCTTTGTACTGGGGTGAATGTAAGACATTGTTCTGCATTCTGTCCATCAACTGTGTTTTTTGCAATTTTCACCCCGAGTGGGCTGGGTATACTCAGATGTGAGTCCCAGGCTCTCCACATCACTGGAGTCAAGCTATCCAGGCTGAAGAAGGCTGATAGCCAGAAACCGGTCCTTGGATGCTTGAGTCCGGTCTAGGAAAGACATGGCTTGGTAGTTCGAGCTGGACTGTTCCCATGAGGCACAGGGTCAAGGCTGATTTGCATATAGCCATTGTCTGACCTAGGGTGGTGTGGAGTGCAAAAAACGATGGATTTAGGCCCAGATCTTTGTACTGGGGTGAATGTAAGACATTGTTCTGCATTCTGTCCATCATCTGTGTTTTTTGCAATTTTCACCCCGAGTGGGCTGGGTATACTCAGACGTGAGTCCCAGGCTCTCCACATCACTGGAGTCAAGCTATCCAGGCTGAAGAAGGCTGATAGCCAGAAACCGGTCATTGGATGCTTGATTCCGGTCTAGGAAATACATGGCTTGGTAGTTCGGGCTGGACTGTTCCCATGAGGCACAGGGTCAAGGCTGATTTGCTTATAGCCATTGTCTGACCTAGGGTGGTGTGGAGTGCAAAAAACCGATGGATTTAGGCCCAATCTTTGTACTGGGGTGAATGTAAGACATTGTTCTGCATTCTGTCTCTCAACTGTGTTTTTTGCAATTTTCACCGCGAGTGGGCTGGGTATACTAAGACGTGAGTCCCAGGCTCTCCACATCACTGGAGTCAAGCTATCCAGGCTGAAGAAGGCTGATAGCCAGAAACCGGTCTTTGGATGCTTGATTCCGGTCTAGGAAAGACATGGCTTGGTAGTTCGGACTGGACTGTTCCCATGAGGTACAGGGTCAAGGCTGATTTGCATATAGCCATCGTCTGACCTAGGGTGGTGTGGAGTGCAGAAAAACGATGGATTTAGGCCCAGATCTTTGTACTGGGGTGAATGTAAGACATTGTTCTGCATTCTGTCTATCAACTGTGTTTTTTGCAATTGCTATCTATGGCGCAGTTTTCTGCAGCTGCTATTGCAGGTAAACTGGTGAAACAAGCTGTTTGCATCAGCTTGTGGATGGGGGATACATTTATCGCAACTTTTGCTCCAGTAAAGTGCAGATAACTTGGCGAAAAATCCTTGAGAATATGCCACTCTGTCTTTTATCCTCATTGATCCATCTTCCGTTTCATCTTTCAACAAACATTCTGCAATTTTAATCACTTTTGTTTTACAATTTGCCCCTTTACCATCAATCACTCAACAACACGGTGTACAGGGTACACCGTCTTAAACTGTAAAATATCTGAATATTTTGCCAAACCTTTGTCTTCCCTAAGGCTTATTCTAACACACACCCACTCCCCAGTTTTGAATCCATTTCCTGGTTCATCAACATTATCTGCTCATCTTCTCCTTTCCACTCCTTTGGACATGAACCCTCTCAGCTTTCTTCCATGCATAACTTTGAATAGCACTTCTCCTGTGACACTGTTGGGCGCAGTGCGACAAGCCCACACCAGTTTTTCCTCTGCGCTCCTCCATTGGTAACCTTGGCTCAATGCCAATTGTAAACCCTGTTTTAAAATACTATTTCATCTCTCCACAAGTCCATTGCTCTAGAGTAGGAAACTGAAGCTCCGATGTGCTCAACAACATAATTCCCCCACAAGCCCTTCCTTTATTGTGAAACAAACTGCACACCGTTATCAGTTACCACCTGCTCAGGTATCCCTACTCTATGCCATAATTCTTCCAAGAATTGTTTAAATCCTGAGGAGTCACATGATCAGTGCATTTTACATCTAGCCTCTGGGAATATTAATTCATGGCAACTAGAGCAAATTTAGGACACAAATCCAACACTCTGCATGGACCAGAAATGTGCAAACCCAATTTCTTCCAGGGGGCATCCCTTTTGTCCACTTCAACTGGTGTATACGCCACCATCTTTTGAGACTTATCACTCCACACATTCTCTTATCTCTCTTCCCACATCTTTGCCTATTCCTGGCCAACAATACTCCAACCTCACCATGTGCTTGGTTGTAGTACTGCCAGCATGACTATTGTGTGCCAGTTTTGCTATACGATCTGTCAATATCTCAGGTAAAGCCAGCAACTCACCCCTGAGAAATATCTCACAACTGACTGATAATTCTGTATTCACATTCCTGAATGACTCTGCTTTGTCAGAAGCTTTACCTTTGGCTGGCCATCCCTTTGTTTCAAATACTCTTTAACCTACTGCAATGTGGAAACACAGGCTCGGGGGTTGGCAGGTCCTGCTTAGTATTCTGAGAGCTCTTAGGCAAGTACTGCACTGGTTACCACCTCCTACTAGAAGAGTGGTTGCGAAGAGCTTGATTTGCTCTAAATCAGACTATGGTAACACCCTTTTTACAGGGAATCCAAAATATGTTATCAAAAGCCTTCGATTAGTCAATAATGCTGATTTTAACCTTACCTCACCAGGAGAGCTCTGTTCTCAGGGACACAAGGACTGCTCATGGTACCTAAGATCAGCAGAGCAAGATATGATGGTAGATCTTTTGTGTACCTGGTACTGAAACTGTGGAACTATCTCCCTGTGAATCTGAGATCTCAACAGTCATGTGGTGGTCCATGGAACCATACCTCTAAAAAACTGTGTACTGGCTCATATTGTATACCCATTAGATGGCACCTACTTACAGATGTGACACCATGTAGCTACACTGTGTGCTGCTGACATTGATATTGTATATTTATGTGTAAACATACAAAAACCATCATACGGAAGGACATAGAGAAGTTGGGACTTCATTGTAAATAGTTTGTTTATTGCCACATAGTTCATCGCCACATTATTATATATAAAGCCAATCTTGCACATGCCTAGATAGAGAGTGCATGATTAGCAGATTTACAAGCCTCCTATGCCGTAGTACATCACTTTTCATGACATACTGGTGGCATAGGGGGCTCCTCCATATTTCCAAGGACAGAAAAAGCCACCCTGAATGACTTTTCCTCTCCTTGTAAATACAGCCCCTTCACATGCAGCACTCTCCGTTGAAGGAGCGTTCCATGGGTGTTCCCACGCAACACCCATGGAACAAGGCACATCTCCAGATTCATAAAGAATTCCTAAATCTGGAGATGCGTCTTAATTCTACGCCACCCTACAGGTGATGTAGTGAGGCACATCGAGGAGAAATGTTTTCATTTCTCCTCGTTTTTTCCTCTTTCAATGCATGCTGCATTTTACAGCATGCATTGAAAGAGGACAATGCCTTTAGTGATTGTTTTTGTGCAGGAAGGTACCCCTTCCTGCACAAAAACAATCTCCCCATGGCGCAGGCATCCTTGCATCATGGTGCAAGGATGCCTGTGCCGGTGCTTGGCAGCTGTTTGTGAGCCAGCGCAGGGGAGAGCACAGGAATGCGATATATTCTTGTAAATATGTCACATTCCTGTGCTCTGAAAGTGCCACAGCGTGCGCAGCCAAAGGGCTTGCAGTGCCACGCTGCGGCACTTTCTTGTATATCTGCCCCTTATATTTTAGTGCATTGGTGAAAGAGACTGCTGAATAAACTAACTGCAAGTGAGAGTGCTACGCTGTGGTACTGTGATTTCAAGCTAACAGGTATTCAGACTATCCCCACATTGAGCAATATACCAGAGAGGTATATTGAGTAACTGTCATAACGCAGCAGTCCCGTGAACCTAAAATGTTACTCTGCTATGTGCTATGACTCTGCAGACAAATGTCTAGGATATCGCTCTTGTCAATCACTAATAAAAGGAAATGCAAGTACTGATCATAACATCCTTGGCTTTAAGAAGTTGGAACGGCTTAGACAAGAGAACTAGTTGTGCCATTAACCCTTCCATTATATTCAACAGTTCCAATGTAACGCAGTCTGCACAAGAGATGACACACTTCCTGAAAATATAAATTGAGTAAATGGATGAACATGAACTAAAGAAAAGGTGTGCACAACACCATAAGTAAACGCACCAGGACAGTTATTTTTTTTAAATATTTTCCTTTTCTCTCCATTCTTTTCCAAAGAATGCTTCTAGAACAATTCATGTAAATGAAAATCCATATTGTGCCTGTCACCGGAACTCTGAAAATCTTTCTACCCAGCTTTAATGGACAGACAAAACTCAACAACCAGTTTCAGGTGAGTCTGTCACCGCAATGGTCATAATAAGCACAACACATAGGGGCCTATTACGATGGCGGGCGGACAAAGTCCGTCCGCCACTGTAACAGAACACGGGACTGACCGCCGAAGTTGCGGAGGTCCCACCAGGCCAATTAGGATGCGCACGCCACATTGGCAGGCGCATCCTCGACATTAACATTACGGCGGGCGGTGCTGTAAGCAGCACCCGCCACAATGATGAGGCCCATGTTGTGCATTGCCATGCACAACGTGACAGGCCCCGCATGGTGCCTGCCACCTTGTGCATGGCAATGATGGGGGGGGGTCCCCTGGGTACCCCCCCTGTGCAGCCACCTACAACACCCACCCCCCCGGGGGCCCGCTATGGGTCCCCACGGTGATTTCCTGCATACCTTTCCATGGCGGATGCATAGTAAAGGGATTCTAGCTCATCCAACAAATCTATTACATCATGGACAACATTCATATAACAACGATTGGGTCCCCAGGTGTCTAGCCAACATGATGAGGCGAATATAGAGGCAACATTTGCTTGACAGATGCATAGTTGAGCTCATTGGCACTGATCCCCGTGGCTGCTCCAGCCAACAGGCTGCCAGGATCGAAGTGCATCCCTTGCTCAAAAGGGAACCCTTTCAAGAACTGAATCAATAAGCAACTTCAGGTTTAGTATTACTATCATCTCAAAGTAACTGACTGACGTTGTCAAACAAGAAAGGATGTGGTAACCAACTTGTTTTTCTATCAGGATGTTCTGTTAAATAGCAATGAGCCGAGTTAATTTCCCTCAACAGCCTTTCACTGACAGGAGAGGGTGCACCATGAGACACCACTCAGGATTGCTGTGTCAAAGAACATAGTAGCTCTCTCATAGCACTCTCCTGCTTTGCCCTGACAGAAGCCAACTGAATGTATCAAAAACTTACATGTTCATCAGAGAAAAATAGGGTGATTTGCAGGTAGCAATTTTAAATTCCAGGAGATTCAACTCAGACTCATGTCTTTCTGAGGTTTGTAAAATTAGCATCATTACATTAACAAGCATTGGCATAGCCAATTGGTCTCGCTTTTGGGACCCTATGAGTATTTAATTATGCAGCACAATATCCTTGGTGCAACAACATGCTATTGCATTGCTAAACACTTATAAGGTCCCAAAGGCGAGACCTATTGGCTATGCCAATGCTTGTTCTATTAGTGTGTGCCCCTTGTTAAAAAGCTTCAAGTCACTCAAACAAATAAATAAAAATACTGTAATATCACAACTGATGATTTTCATAGCACCTGGGTTTTGCATTTAAACCCTTGGGCAACAAGAGAATAGGTCATGTATTTCAATTTGAATTTGTCTATCCGAAAAAAGTTTTCAAATAATAAATAACCTTCGCTGGTTGCCTTCATCTTTTTAAACAAGAATTGTTAAGCTATGATATATCTACCAATATATATATTACCTACGGACAGTCGCCAGTAGGTAGTTATAGTTAGAACCTATTTTTCATAGGAAATCCGCAACATTCTATTTGGAATAACTTTGGCACCGGCTGATGAATCTTCGCAGAATTTTCAAAATTAATGGCCAGCTTTGTTCCGCTCCTTTCTTAAAAGTCTCGAGATGATTTGTGTAGCAGGGGCCTAGAAAAAAGGGGGGTCCCAAAACGTGTTTTCCCCATGCAATTTCCCGTAGGACCTTTAGCCGCAGCCACAGCTTGAACTGCTGAACGGAATTACGCCAAATTTTGCAAAGATGTAGTCCTCAGTTCAAACTCATGCCTTTTTTTTCTTAAATGGGGTCAATCTGTTCAGTAGTTCCTGAGCAACTTACAGTTAAAAGCATTTATATATGTATGGCTGCGGTGGATCCACGCACCCTGAGCGCATCATGAGCGCAGCCTGAGTGCATCCTGATTGCACCCTTCCGATCACGCGCTGAAAGCTAATTGGCTGTCAAATGGTTGTCAACATTTGAAACGAGAAACTGTTGGCAGCCATTTTGTGCCTCGGTAGAAGCGAGGTGGAAGAAGTCAGTGGAATATGTGTTCAAAAGGTATAAAGGGGGCAGGGTAGAGATAGTCTGACCCTCTAGACCTGCTTAGTGGATCCCACAAGGACTCCCAGGGCCCAATTTTTTAATATATATATTTTTTTTTTTATGGCAAGTGCGCGGATCCTGCTGTAAATTTAAAAAAAACAGCTTTTTCTATAATTAGCCCCCAGGGGGGCCAAATCCAGCGGGACTGCCACCACCGGGGCTACAAAATCAATTCTTGGGAAGGGCTTGAAGGCCCGTCCCAGTATAATTTATGGGTAGGGGGCTCAACGGGCCCCCCAAGCCCTGGGGACCACCACCCCGAGGCTTTCTGTATTGTGGGAGGGGGGGCTGCATGGCACCCCTCCTGTAGCCCTTGAGGGCCCTGGGGACCACCACCCCCCAGGGCCGGCTCCTGCAGTGTCCTGGAGTACCCACCCCCGGGATACTGCTGTTAGCTATGAGAGGGCGGGAGTGTCCCGCCCTCCCATAGCAAACTTGGTTAGGATTTTGAAAGAGAGAGCAGGGAAACCTGCCCTCTCTTTCAAAATCCAAACCATATTGCTTTTCCACACAGGGAGCTGCATGTTAGCAGCTCCCCATGTGGAAAAGCAATGCCAGCTCCCGAAGGACGCTGGGAGCTGGCGGGATCGTGGGGGCATTGGGGCCCCTCCACGTTCCTCAATGTTTTTATAAGCCCCGGTGGATGGGGTCCCCTGGGTATTAGAAATAGTGTTAGGGACTATTTGGATACACGACCCATAAGCTGTGGGGTACGCTACTCCAGCGCGTTTGTTGCACCACTTGTAAGCGTTCGGTTCACGACTCTTACGCGTTGGGTGCGCAACTCCAAGAAAAAAATCAAATATTTTTTTTTTTAGATATGCAGCAAGCTTTTGTGTTTAGTTCTTAGGTGGCTCTAAAAAGATCCCTTGTGTTTATTAAGAGATTTTGGTGCCTACAAGTACCTATGCAGAGTCTAAAGTTCAAGAGGAAGACTTTGTTACCCTCATCTGTAAAATGTACACCATCTCTCCTATAGATGCCATCCATTTTGAAAAGCAGATTGTTGTGGTATATGGACCCCATTCCTTAATCTTGGAGAAAAGCAGAACAAGTGCACAATTATGAGGTCAGGGTATTGGAGATGCAGAAACGATTTAACCAATGGCATCAATTGGAGCCACTTTAACTCTCTCTGTCCAATCCATTTCGTATCTACATTTGGTAAACCTAGGTCTTTGTCCATGTTTCTGTTTTCTGCATACCTTTGGCTCCAGAAAATATAGCTGTGTCCCACAATCCACACTCTAATCATCTTGAAGGGAGGTCTGGATGCACTCAGATAGTCTCTGTATGTGAAATGGCAGTTTGAGAAGTGAGATTTTTCTAAAATGGTGGATAAGATGCAGTTTGGAAAAAAAAAATAATTGGCTGTTTGAGATCATTTTAGTCTCAAAAGTAGGGTGCATCTTCCTGTTTTTTGAAAACATGTTTTTTGTTGGTTTACAAAAGTATTTCAAAGGCACATTACATAGGATACTATGATATTTTGAATAGTCAAGCACATTTGCTGTTTGGAGTTGCAACATTGTGTGTTGAACTTCTGACCTACTAGTTCAGTTAAGTGTTCCATGAACTGTTTCTATGGTGAACATTGGAGGTACAGTGTTTAAAGAGGGTATGGCATATGTTGCTTTGTCCCAAGTCAGAACTTTATCTGGATTGTATTTGATTGATTTTGATGAGAGAAAGATTAGTCCAGTGAATGTGATTTGGTTCGATATTTAAATAAGTATTATATATATAGCAATCTGCATTGAAGACTGAATGGATGTATAAGTGTCTGGATGGAGGATTAAGTAGCACTGTGATTGACTGTCTAAGTGACTAATTTGAAGTGTCTCACTAAATATATGAGATAGTGATTAAACTATGTAAATATCTGTATCACTCTATCGCTTGTTGTGTAAACTACTACATAAGTTGGTTGCTAGCTATGTGAAAGTCTATATTAGTTATCAATTAGTTAAGTGAGTATTTGTATGGTGTAGTGAATATGTGTGTGGTTGGGTGGGAGGTGTGTGACTGTCCAAAGATGTGTAAATAGTTGATTTAGTAGGTATATAAGGTTAAGACTGTATGTGGAAACAGTTGTTTGGGTGAGTGAATCTCTTTATGGTGTGGTGATGAGTAAATATATTTCTCAATGATACATGTCCAACAAAGTAGAAATATAAAAGGCAGAGTATGTGACAGTTGTTGTATATAAATAAGTAAACATAAGACTCAGTGATTGTATGAGTGACTATAAAAAAACTTTATACTTGTAATAGTGATTTTATAACACACTAAGTAGGAGTTACTGTTATATCAATAAATAAAGTGGTGTTTGTATAAGTGTGTAGCTTAGTAAATGTAAGTATGATCAATTGTTTGCATAAGTGAGTAGGATGACTACATTAGTAAATAGGATGTGTGATGGTGTGTAATGTCGATGTAGGTGTATAAGTATAAGTATAATTAATAGTGTTCTATTGATCTTTGTTAGCATGTATGAGTGAGTCTATAGGTAAGTGTTTAGATGTGTGTGTAGATGTAGGAATCACTGAGTGGGTTTTTAGAAACTTGTATTGGTATATATTTTTTTTACCTGATGTACTTTGGACCATGTTGTGGCTGCCTTCGATTTCAGTGAAAATGCCTCTGTTATTTCGCGTGTGATTTTTGCAGCTTTTAATGTATTCAGGATTGGAGCGCGATTAATTTAGGATCACAACCATATCTTCCAACTTACAATGTTTTACAATGGTATATTTCTTGCTCTTTTTCAACACACACCACAGCCTGAATTGTATGTTGTCCCTGTATGTGGAGCAACTCACATATCACTCCATAGCCTTAGGTGGGTCATTTAAAAGATGCACCCTATTGTAGATTGAACCCATGAGCGATGTCCGCCCCAGCACACGTTGTCTTTCTGCTGTAGTTGTTGTACGAGAGGTTTCCTAGAACCACCTTTCTATCAATTATTAGCTTGTGTTTCGTAAAAAACAGCCGGCTTGGTGACTTCGATCGCTATAGCCTGCAGCTCCTTGAAGGACAATACGCATGTGACGTTGGATGCGGAGGGAGTTTGGACTATTCCAAAGCGTAGGAACAAGTGTGCAATACAAGCTTCCCACACTCTTGTGAGAACAGTACTAAAATCAACATGCAGTGTGTGAGTCAAGGGAGTTCTACTCTGTGGTTAACAGATGCAGGGTCTTAGTTGGGTCTTAGGGTCTTTACTTCTTCTAAGCCACTATTCCACTACACCTCAATGCATTTTTTAATAGTGTGGACATTACCCAGAGGTGCTAGGGTGCTTTATAATAGAAATGGATCATTACATGCAGTGTCGGATTAAAACTTGTGGAGGCCCGAAGGCAGTCCCAATTTCAAGCCGCCCCCGCAATAATTTCCTGATACCCAATGCACCAGATTGTTTTACAAACTGACAGTTGCCAGTTGCCAGTTGCCAGTTGCCAGTGGCCAGTTGCCAGTAGATGAGCTATTAAGAGACAGACTGTTAGGTGAATCTGATGTCTGCTTTATGCACTTTAGGTTTTATTTTGATCTAAAAGAGTGGGGCCCATAGGGTGGTGCTTACTTTACCTGCTCTTTTGCATCTACAACTGTCTGTTGCTGCTATCTGTTGTAGGATGTCCAGTTTTGTATGGCCCATGGTACGCATCAGGAAATTGAGGGTTGTTTCGCAATGAAGTGTTACTTCTGTGTTTTTTCATGTATCTACTGATTTTAAATATTTTATTTATTTTATCTTCTGCACTTTGCCTGCATTGCGCTGTATATTTGTACTGTATGCGTGTATGGTTTTTATCCATGAGGATCTAAAACAGCTTATTTTGACTTTGACTTTCAGCATATGTTGTAGCAGTGGCCACATTTGTGTAACAGAATGTCGACTCATGTCACATTTAGGATAAAGTCTGATGTCACATTTATGATGATGTCTAATGAAACAGAGGTAGTGCCGAAAATCTCAAGGCACTGGTAGGTGCGGAGATTAAACCAGAGAGGCCAGACTGGGAAGGAGACGTTTGCTAAAATGTCTTGAAAGGAGAAGTATTTTCACCTCCAATCTGAAGATATCCTTTGAAGTGGTGGTGGGTAGATATGGAGGTAAGAAGTCCCCATGTACTGGTCTCACTGCCTGAGAAGTATTGCGCCCTGAGTCCTTCCTTTTTGACGTGAGCTTCGACAGCACAAAAATGACACTAGTCAATTTTAAAATATATTCCAAAAACGTACAGCATTCTCTTTTTGGATAATTCAGGCTGTGGCGATGATTTCTCCCCAGCTCAATGGCAAGTTGTAAATCTTGCTCCCATCCTGACTGCTAGACTCTCTGTTTGCCTCTTGGCAGCAGCCCATGTCAAACATGGCCACCTCTGCCACGTGAGAGGGCCCTGGCAGTGGCAGCTAGCCCTGTGGTAAGGAAGCCGCAGGTGCCCAAGTGGAAGGCTTCAAGCATGCTGTTCGGGCATGGCTGTGCAAGGCCTAAATTAAACATTTGATTTGGAACAAGCAGCATGCCTGAAGCTTTGCAGCTCAAAGTGTCTAATTTCCTCTCCCAGGCCGCCTTACTCTATCGCACGAGCTGCTCCCTTTGGTGTATTTGTTTGGTGAACACCGGAGTCGGAGCTCCAAAATCACACGGTGTGCATCCTATTACGTAATTAAAACCTGCCTAACCCCCGGGTGCTTCGCCGCCAGGCTTGCCAAACCTGGCACTCGGGCTGAGCGGCCATGTTGTCCCCTCACAAAGGGAGCCTGTTTGGGAGCGGGCGTGCCATGTGCCGAGGAGAACAAGTGTCTCTGTGCCGAAGAAGGTCGCTTTGAGTTGGATGCTTTGGGTGGGGTGGGTGAATGTCTTGGGGCTGGCACGGATGTGCTGACGAGGTCCACGTCCTCTGGCCCACCCTGGGGGTGTGCACCACAGACCCAAGTGGCCGGGGCATGTGTGCTCAGTGCTTCCAGCCTGGCACCAGCACAGGACTCACTTTCCTTCTTCACAGAATCGCCAAGCAGCCTTTCCACGCCACCTGCCCGCCTCTCATGAGTCCTGTTTGTTTTGTGTTGAAAGGCGTGGCATGTCTGGCAGAGGTAGGTGACTGGGACAAAAGGCAGCCGTTTGCATGCAGAACGCTAAACTCATTACAAACCTAATGTATTCAGTGCTGGGCTGCGATGTGCTACAAAAAATGAAATGGGTGTTTGTAACAATAAACTAAGTGGCAAAAATTTCTTCAATGCCCCTGAGGCTGAAAGTCTGACTCTGCTGTGCTGAAGAAGGCTGCTTGAGTTGGATGCTTTGGGTGGGGTGGGTGAATGTCTGGGGGCTAGCGCGGATGTGCTGATGAGGTCCACGTCCTCTGGCCCGCCCTGGGGGTGTGCGCCACAGACCCAAGTGGCTGGGACGTGTGTGCTCAGTGCTTCCAGCCTGGCACCGGTGCAGGCCGCACTTTCCCTCTCCACAGAAGCTCCGAGCATCCTTTCCACGCCACCTGCCCGCCTCTCACGAGTCCTGTTTGTTTTGTGTTGAAAGGCGTGGCATGTCTGGCAGAGGTAGGTGACTAGGACAAAAGGCAGCCGCTTGCCTGCAGAACTCCAAATTCACTACAAAACTGTATTCAGTGCTGGGCTGCGTTGTGCTACAAAAAACGGGTCTTTCTAACACTTAACTAAGTGGCACAAATTTCATCAACGCCCATGAGGCTGAAAGTCTGACTCTGCTGTGCTGAAGTTAGATGCAATGTCAGAAACATGTTCTGCAACTTCACAACTATTTCAGAAGTTGCAGTTTGTCTTCCAAGTCCTTGAAATATTTGAGAGTTGGGTGTGCTAGTAAACAAACCGAGCCGGGGAAATTTTCTATGTTTCAGTTTTTTAAGTGTCCCTTGCAGCCTGCATTCTTATTTGCCCCCGGGATTTGGCCCCCGTGGGCTAATTAGCACTTTGTTTTTTTTTTAATCGTCAGGATCCGCGCAAGCAGGCCTAGGGGGGTCAGGGTATTTCTACCCTGCCCCCTTTTTGCATTTTTCACATTTTTTTCTGCTTTCTTGTGCCTCGGTTCTACTGTTTCCACTTTCACTTTCAGACAAAGATTCATCAACATTTTGCAAGAACTGCGTTTAGGGACAAGGACATGCTAGCAACAGTGCGGAAGAAAATAGTGGTCAATATGCCGTCCTTAGGGTTAGGCATGTATGAATGAATAAACGTTTTGTAAATTGCATGAATCCCAGGGCATCTTAGCACTAGAGCTGCCTTTATGATCGTACAGAGAGAAGCAGCCACAGTGTTGTCACAAAGCTTGTTCCAATATAGTAGTATGTCACAATGGAATATCCTGGAAACTTTAGATTTTCAAAACTTCTATTTTACTTCACTTGAATTTCAAATGTAGTCTTCCCTTGAGAGCATGTGCTTCCAGATACCAAGGAAATTCCTCAAACTCTATCTCTGTAATGGCAAGTGACAAAAACAAGCAAAGACCCGCTATTCAGTCATTTCATTTTGTCTACTCTACGCCAATAGTCTTCCACTTGCAACCTTCATTCCAGGAAGAAAGGCACTAAATAGTGGGTGGCAACCACACTGGGTATAACAGAAATACTGGTTCTAATGCACGGGACACAAAGGGCAGAGGAGAAACTAATCCCACGTCTCTAAGGGCACATACAAGACCCACCCGATCCTATTCAGAGTAGTAGTAGTGGGCATAAGAATTCAGAAATCTATAGAGTACCTTTGTGAAGCATTAACTAGATGTTTAATGCACAAGGAACACCTACGAGCGAAAAACAACGAGTTTCAACTACACGAACAACCCGAAAAGAAAAAAAAAAACTATATAAAACAATGTTGTAAGCACAAAACAGATTTAATGAAAATAAAGCTTTTCTCCAGCTTCTGCTTTGTTCAGTGTCAGCAAAGTGCAGCCCCTCAGTGACAGAACAAAGTGGAGAATGGCCCACAACCAGGAAAAGCAGAGACTGGGACTGCTGGAGAGACAATATTGTACAGAGCGTCTTAGGCCTGGGAACATTCGTTCCAGAAGTTCCCAAGGTTCGAGGGGTGGAATAGGAGGGGCAGAGATTCCCATTTGGGGCCGCTAGGATGCCATAGATGCAAACAAACCAGAAGCACAAACCAAGCCTGAGATACAACACATTTGGGCAGATAATATGTATTTGCCGACGTCGTTGCTCTTTTAGCGCTAAGGCGTTGTCTAGCTGCTACTTCAGTAATCCAGTGTGAACAACGGGAGCATTGTGCATCAAGGGGTACACCACTGGGAATGGGGTCTCTGTGCTGTGTGACTGTCACAAGCCACGTATTGTATAGGAGGTGGAGATATCGCTGCAGGAGCCAATTCCTGCAGCGATATCTCTGTCGATTCTGGTTTTGCCGTGTTGCACGTTGACCTGGAAGTGGTAAGAGAAACTGACCTCTTCTTATCTGCTCATGATGAAGGCGAAGGTCTGGGTTTTACACCTGATGAATGTGCCTTACGGGCCATCACTCCTAACCTTTTACATATTTTGTAGTTTTGCACTGGTCATCTAAATATCATCAAAAACTACAGGCATGAAGGCTCTGTTTGGTGTGCGGCCAAAGTGAAAGCAGAGCGAATTAACGCGAGACGCAGTGGGGGAGGAGGAGCGTTCAGAGCGCAAGCGAGAGGAAAGCCAGATGGCACCTGATCGGACACTGAAAGCTGGCGGCTGTACCCCTGCATGCAAGCTTACCTGCAAGTGCTAGGCCAGCTAAAGCGTGTGGTAGCACTTTTAAAAGCCCACTAGTAAATGTCTCGCAGAGCAGTGCATGCGCTGACTCAGGCGAGACCTAAATAACACATTATGTTCAGGGGTGGGTGTAACTGGTGAAATTCTCTCATTCTCTCCCACATAATTACTTGTAATTATGCGTACAGGGGCAGATTTAATATGCTTATGATACACAATTGTTCTTGAAAGTCTTCTCTGCACCAGAAATGAAATGATCAACCTTACCAAAACGTAGTTCATGGTATTTCCCAAGAATATTAAACAAGAAATAGTACAAACTTAGGCCCATGACATGAACCTTGCTGCCTTTGAACCCCAACTTTCACTGAATGCCCAAGTTACATGGATTCATCCTGGATCCCAACCACACCCTCAAGGAACACATTGCAAAAAACAAAGATTGGCTAGTACCAGCTCTCTTTTCTATAGAAAGTTAATCAATTTCTTCCAGAAAGTGTTCAGAACTTGTGTTCAAGCTTTCGTGCTCTTGAATCTGGATGGTCGTAATTCCCTGCCCAAGAACTTCTTGGAGGCTTAATCCATCTCCAAAACGAATTGATCATTAACAAAGCGAATGTGACAAGGACCCACACTTATCTTAGAGAAAAGCTCTCTCTCTCTACTGGCTCTTGACACACCCACAGACAGACCGCCATCAGACTAGAGACTAAGAAGTGCAAAAAAGAAGACAAAGGGCAGAAGGGCTGTTCCATCTATTTACCCATTACCTGAAGTAATATTGCCATATTCAATAGGACCATCAGGTCACTGCTCCAGTTTAGGGAAGAGATGAAGGTGCACTACACCACAATGCAGTAACAATATACTACTCCCAGAATCCAGCAACGTCTTCTGTCAATTGCTGACTGAATTCTTGCCTATGGATAGATTTGCACTACAAAAATACCACATACCTGCATGGAAGGATATCTTAGTTAAACATGTATTCAGTTTGGCGCAGACCACTAACGACAAGGCCAAGACGGCACAAACAATCTCATTAAGTATATAAGACTTGCTAAGTTCTAGGTGGGAGACATGATTAAATACTGAGGCAGGTAGTCCAAAAACTCCTTTTGTGAGCTTGTTCTCCATAATCATTTAAAGTCTTTGGGATATTGCCAGTGATTCAAGATTGAGCAAAACTGTGTAATTAGGTCCATTTTTCCTGTGAAATTTCACAAATTTCCATAAACATTTGTGAAATGTCACTTAACCCCTTCGATGCTCATGACGAGCTCAGCTCGTCATGAGGTACACCTCTCGTACACTCATGAGGAGCTGAGATCGTCATGAACAATGGGAATCTATGATGGTCAGCGCACAGGATAAATCTGCACCGCACCGATGGTGTTAAAGAGTGAAATGAGGTTTGCCGGTATCTCAAATGACTTTTTGCACACTTGAAGTAAAAAAGTTTTGTACTAGCAGGGCACTGGTTTGAGCAACACGTGTCTATTGGTGAGGTTTTTTGAGTAGGAATAAATGTTTCATGTGCCAAACTTATATGAAATTACTTAATGCAAATGGTCAAGTAATTTGAGAAATTTTGCTTAATGCAAATTTTAGGAATATGCAAATGTCCCCAGCATTATCACAATTCTTCCAGACTTGCCTTTAAATGTGCTAGATCTATGTGGCATGACTAGTTCATTTAGTGTTGAACCTGACCACTCAGTGTGTGGATTAGTAAACCCTTTGTAGATTAAAGTTTTGAATATGCATTGGTTTATCTTAGCTTTATGTGAACCCTCAGTCATTATTTTCGATTACCCTAAATTAGTTTTGAATTCTAGATCTTCTATACATTTCTTATTACCATATAGTAGCACCTACAGTGCATTAGCTGTCTGAAAAATTAAAAGCATATCATCTATGTAGTGAGAAAATAGAACAACTTAATCCATAATATGGGAGGATCAAATTGAATAGATAATAATGCTTCTTCCAGACCCCTAGCATATGCTTTCATGAGTTGAATGAAAAATTGTTTCTGCAAAGGCAAACTATCCCAAACTTGCTGCACTTCTTATGTACTCTGGCAGAGAGGAGCTTTAAGAGCAAGAAATTACTTCGAACACAAAAACCATCATTCGCACCCTCAGTTCAAAGACAAGGTTTTTCTGGTGTGCTGCCAGCCTCTAGAACACCATCCCTTCATCAGCCAGAATGCAACCATATCTGCCAACCATCACAAAGCTCCTGAAAACTCACCTCTTCCACCTTTACCTGAATTCATTATTTTTTAATATTTACTAGTACTCCTCCTTTCCTCTGCCTCACATGAATTGTTTCTTCTTTTTTTGCCTGCCCTTGCTTGAACTTCTTTTACTTATTTGTAAAGTATACTTTACTTCATGTTAGGCACATCTGAGCTATTGACAATAGTAAATAAATAAATATATTGCTGTTACATTCTTACTTAATTTAGAGCAGTGATGCTCAAAGTACAGACCGGGGGCAGCATGCAGCCCTCCTGACCTTCACATCCACCCCTCATTCCGGCAATAGGGACCCTGGCCTCTAGTCCGGGGGCTAAGGGGGATACATTATTTAGATAACCCATGCTCACCCCCTTGGTAGTTTGGCAGGAGCAGACAGGTGTATCAAAGGCAATGTGTAAAGTATTTGTACCAACACTCACAGTAACACAGTGAAAACACCACAAATGGACTCCACAACAGTTTAGAAAAATAGCGGTTTTTAATCTAAACTAAACAAGACCAAAACAACAAAAATCCAGCATACACAGTTCAAGAAGATGGTTTCAAAAGAGTTCTTAAGGTTGTGTTGAAATAATCCACAGTTGCGTCACGTTTTAGCCAAAAGTACCTTTAGATGTGACAAAAGTTCCAAGTGAAAGCTGCAGCGATGAAAAACAAGCAATGCGTCGCTCCTGAGTCCCTGGGGAGGCGATGTGACAACCCCGCTGGATGCAGCGGGTGTGTTGCAGTGACTCCGGTCTGTATGGGGAGGGATGCGATACCTTGTATGGATTCCAGTGCGCAGGTTTCGTAGGAAGCGACTTGCAAAGGTACTATGCGACGATCTTGCGGACGGCGTCGATCTCAGGTGCTGGGGCGATGCGCAGCGTCAATCTTCTCCTCTTGTGACCCCTCAATGCGATGACTCTCAGACGACTATCGCAGCGACGTGATGCGGTCCACAAGCAAGCGGAGCGTCGATCTCACCCAGTGGCGAAAAGGCTCTGCGACGATACTCGCAGCGATGGTACTTTTCCCGCACCGTAGCGATGCGTTCCGCAAGCAAAGAATGTGTCGGTCCGTGCAGAGGCGAAATAGGCGCTACGACGATCTCGATCTTCGCGGTGGCGGGAATTTCCCCGCACTGACGGGGATGCACTCCGCAAGCGAGCGATACGTGAAACTTGCAGGAAGACTTGTCCAGCTTCCCAGCCAACAGGTACAACTACCAGAGGCACCACAACTGGCCCAAGCACTCTAGGAAGGACAGAACTCTCTCAATAGAGTTCAGGGGGAAGCTGGGGGTGAAGTCCTTTTGTTCCTCGGACTTCTTAACAGGGAGCCAGCTCAACTCAGGCCCTTGGAGATCTCTTCAAGAAAGGGGGCACAGCACAAATCAAAGACCTTCCCCTTTCCTTGGCAGCAAAGCAACTGCAGGTCAGCCCACAAACACACTTCAGGACAGTCCTTCCTCTTCAGACTTCCAGCTTTCTCCTTGGCAGAGGTTCCTTCTTGATTCCAGGATGATCTAAAGTTCAGTGGTCTGGGGTCCTGTACTTATACCCCAAAATGTCTTTGTTCCCTTTGTGCAGGAGGGCTTTGAGCCCGGTCCAAACCATTTCAGGAGCACTCTGTTTACATGACTCCATCTTTCCTTTAACAGTGCAGAGCAGAAACATCAGACGCGCCACAGGAGGCGGAGCTAGCATTGTGGAGGGAAAGTACAGCCCTGGAGCACTTTGTTGACATGATTCCTTCTCTCCTTTCACAGTGCAAGGCAGAGACATCAGATGCACCACAGGGGGTGGAGTTAGCACTATGGGGGCAGGCAAGTCCTATTCAGGTCCCAGGTGCAACTCCTCCCTCCCATCTAGATGCAGATCTCTCTATTCACCACTGGGCAGACTTATTCTGTCTCCTGGAATCCCCCTGCCCTGTCACTCACAAACCATACAGTCAATTCACAAACAGGCCAAGGCACACAGAAAGGTCAGACAAGAAAGCAGCCACTTTCTAAAAGTGCTGTTTTCAAACACAGGATTTAAAAACCATCCTTTCTAAAAGATGTGTTATTAAATTCTGAGTTCAGGGATACCAAACTTTAATTTTCTATCTCGCTCCTAATTGAAGATATGCAGGTAAACATTATACACAGCATTCCCCATTATAGCCTACGGGCAAGATAGCCTTCCAATAGTGAAAAACAAAAATGCCTGTAATTCACTACCAGAACATGCCACCCACACTAGTACATGCTCTACCTTTCATATACACTGTGCCCTGCCCTGGGGGGTAGCTAAGCCTTCTATAGGGGTGTCCAATGTGTACAGAAAGTGAAGGGTTAAGCCTGGCCAGTGTGGACACTGACCAGGTTAGCATGGCAGTTAGCAAATGCACACAGGAACTGCTGTGGCAGGTCTAAGACACCATTTTAGGGCTACTACTGTAGGTGGCACAATCATTGCTGCAGGCCCACTAGTAGCATTTGAGTCACCAGCCCTGGCACACTAAGTGCACTTTACTAGGGACTTCCTGGTAACACAAATATGCCAATCATGGATAACCAATCAAAATAACAATTTACACAGCGAGCATATGCACTTTAGCACTGATCAGCAGTGGAAAAGTGCCCAGAGTCCTATTGCCAACAACCACAGGTCAGAAAAAACAAGGGAGGAAGAAGCAAAATGTTTGGGGATAACCCTGCAAAAAGGGCCATTTCCAACAAATGCCAATACTGAACTAAGTGGAAAGTCAGTTATCAGGAGGAACCCTCTGGGTGGTCTGGATTGGTATTATAGATGGGCAATGATGAAGTTTATTAAATCCAACACAAGAAAAAGTTTTAAACAGCGGATATCTTATCCATATGCATTTCAAGGTGTTCTTATATGTCAAAATGAAGAAAAGGGAAGCAAAGTGAAATTAGACAATTGCTTTGAATCTCACAATTTGATCAGGTGGGGAAGCGTTGATTAATCCCAGGTTTTATTGTTTTGCATTGTGCAATTAAATTTCATTTCAATTCAATAATTAAATTACTTCCTTTTTACTCTTGGCTCTTCCAAGGTGGCGATGCAAGCAGAAAATGCTTACCCCAAGGTGCGGTAAAGGGATTGAGAGTCAGATATAACATAACAGACAGCCTTGTTGCTACCGTGCTGGCATCAGTGCACCCCTCGGGCACACCACAGATCTTATTTTGTTGCCCCCTGGAAAATGTTTGCAAGTACACATGATCTAGAGAGTAAAGTCGCTAGATATGCTTCCACACCCATTGAGTTTAATATGTCCCACAATTTGGGCCTGTCCAAACATACCGGAGGTGTTGTCCCCATGGGTCATGACTGGTTTATGAAGAGATTCTGATATCAATTTAAACAAAGCTCACTTGTTCCCCTAATTTTCATAAACCTCAGCTGAACTGTTGACAGACTGCCTCTCTTTTGGCCAAGACATTGAAGAGCAAATGAGGCGGGGTGAGGGGAGCATTTTTATAATAGCAAGACAGACTCTTTTTCCTTCTTGAAAAATTAAGTGATACTGAAGGTCTTCCACGTTGTTGATCGTAGTGTGAGCTGAGTTATATAATTTAGTATGAACTGAAGGCATAAATCAATATTAATATGAATTCTAATAATAATATTAATAATAATATATTTATACATGGGGTCGGATACGGTAAGAGAAATGGGCTACAGTACCCCTCTGCCATACACCATAAGGATATTACAAGTCACTGAGGAGTTCTTTGACCATAAAGAGGAACAAGGCCGAAGTCAGAGCTCTTCTACAAGGTCATGAAACTCAAGGTTGACTTGCAATATTCTTACAGTGTATGGCAGGGTGTACTCTATTCCTTATAATAAATGGTCACAGAAAAAACTCTTACCACAAACTACTTATATCCTTAGTGATGTGCTCTATTATATGAAGAAATATTGATTAGGACGATTATGATATGTGTTGCCGCACACTACGCCATTCCACAAAAATGGGTGTAATACTTTCCCCGATTACCTGTAACAAAAAATCGAAATAAGTAAAATACATTAAAAAAAAGCTAATGGAAAGGACATTGTTTGAAACATATTGAGTGCCTTGCATTTCCTGGAACTTCAGAATACCTTTGTTTGATACACATTAATGGACTAATTATGCAGTGGGCCCTATCCATTAGCTTTATCTTTCATATGAAAGAGTTAAACGTGAGTAATAAAATTAGAAACTCTAGTGCAAATTAAATGCACCAAAATGCAGCTAGATATTTTTTCCTAAAATATACTTTCCATGTCACTTTAATACAAGTCAGATTAAAAAAGTTCTATCGCTCAGAGAGATTCCACCTTTTTTAGAATTACCTAAAAGTTAGAAAAAAATTTAATATCTGCCATACATATCTCCCTTCTGCTTATCATGGTTCATCTAGAAAAACAAAGTAAAGGAATACAAAATGTGCATGTTGATTTTCATTTTTTAAAATGCACCTTTAATTATTCTCTGTGATCTGCCTTTCCCCTCAGTTGCTGGCCCTGGCCGCAGGTATTGTGACATCAGAATTTAACTATAATAAGCTATTACAGTTGTGTGGCTGTGTCATTTCTTTATTAAAGGTGACTATGGATGTTACAAGTCGCCTATAAAAAGGAACTTAGGGCCAGATGCATCAAGCGAAATGCGCTCGCAAAAGGGCCAGATTCTCAGAATCTGGCCCTTTGCGAGTGCAATTTTTGCATTTGGGATGCATCATCCCAAATGCAAAAATCGCAAATAGAGAATTCGCTAAATTGCGATTGTTTGCATTTAAGGAATCTCAAATTGAGATTCCTTAAATGCAATGCATGAAAGTATCAAAAATAGCGAATTCGCTAATAGGGCACGCAAATTACCACGAAGTACAACTTCATGGTAATTTGCAAACACTTTGAAAAATGCACTTTTGTGCATTTTTCAAAGTTTCATGTTGGTCACACACATGCCCTAAGGGCATGTGTGTGCGCAACGTATGTGCACAGATCACATTCAGGGGTGTAACAGGGTGTCCTTTGGACACCCCTGCACCCTTGAACTCGCAATCTCAATTAGCGATTCGCAAATTGAGATTGTCTTCCCATTCATTCCTATGGGCCTCTAGGCCCATAGGAATTAATGGGGAGGTATTCATTAATTGCGACTCGCAATTTGCGAGTCGCAATTAAGGAATTCTAAGGAATCGCTATTTTTATAGTGATTGCTTGATGCATTCCATTTTGCTATTCCTTATTAGCGATTCCTTATTTTTCGCTAATAAGGAATCGCAAAATGGATGCTTGATGCATCTGGCCCTTAGGGTCATATGTATGAAAGGAAATTGCATTTGTTTACGGACCTAATCACAATTTTGGTCCGTTAAGAAATGTAATATTGCCTTTCAATAAGTACACACGCTTAAACATGGAATGTGATTCTATCCAGTAGCAATCGTATTTTCTGATTCCATAACCAGGAAATCGCAAACAGGGATTTCCTATTTTCGATTTTCTTAGCACATGTGCAAAGCATTTCCTAAATGTGAAAACGGCATTCAGGAAATGCTATTACTATCGACTCGAAGGCGATGGTAAACATGACTCCAAGGCGATGGTAACCATGTGCATTTGAAAAATGCACCCAAAATACATTGTTTAAGTTCCATAGAGCACGTACATTTCCTTAGGGCATTTGTGTGCTTTACATGTGCGCCATCTTTTTTGGGGTGCATCAAGAGGGCGCCTTACCTAAAGGCACTCTTGGTTTTGCATTTTCAATTTTTGATTTCCTAATAGCGATTCTTACTCTGTAGGAATGGCTATTAGGAAATCTCTATTTTTGTACATTCCATTTTGCATTTCCTAATGAGCGATTTCTTTAGGAAATGCAAACTGGAAGTTTCATATATTTGGCCCTTAGGGACATTTTATGCAGGGATTGAAGGCTCCCATGTATTATATAAAGATAGCATTGCATAACATGAAATGACAAGCTGCATTCAGTTTAAAGGATGAAATGATACCAGCAAGTATTTTGAGATTACACATCAACCTATATGCTACGCTTAACTATACTCAGCTGACAAATGTTGTTGAGCAAAACCGTCATGTTTGGTGATGGAGAATTCTCGGTGGTCGCTGCTACGACAAGGAACAATCTTCCTCTGGACCTTCGAGCACACTCAGGGCCTTCCTTTATAACTTATCATTTTTAAAAATGCGTTTTTTACACTACTGTTATGTTCCTTGGTGGCGGCAAGTAATTCTGTTATATCGGCGCCGATAAATGCAATAGTTTACATTAATAATAATTTCCAACCATTTAGCTATATCTAAAGGTGTTTATTTTCATGTGTGACAAACTACTAAACTCCATGACTTCTGGGGTAATGGCAAAAAAACTGATTTACCGGACAAGGGTCTTTTAACTGGTAGTCAACATCTGACACAACAGAGAGATAAAATATATTTGCAATGAAGCACTATACACAGCTAGATACTTTATTGTTATTAGAAAACAAGGGGCCTGTTATGTCGTGAATATGCTTGCATCACGATCAAGCAATAAGCGTGCTGGTCATGTGGCCATAGTTAACTAAAAGTACTGGGCACGCCACCGCACGCCAGTTCGGCGACAGAGACGGAGCCCACCAGTCTAACAGCAACTCGCCTTCTGTCATTATTTAAAGGTCCACGACGTACCTGGTGCTGCCAGCGCGTCCGACATAACACTGGCGACGAGGACTACCGGCCTTGGGAATATTGGTCATAAAATAAAGAACAATACGTGACTTTACAATTAATTAAGAGGAGTGCTTATTTTGTCACCTGGATGACTGTGTTTTGCCCACAAAAGAGACACCTATTCACAACACCTGCGAACACCGAGATGCGTAGACAGTCAGAGTGACAATATCTAGATAAGCCATAGAGGTTGTTCCCTTAAGATTGAGTTATGGCACAAATACCGCCGGTAGCGCCATTTATAGTTGAAGGGTCCCCGTCATCCCTTGCGCCCAAATGGAAAGACTGGGTGGATCGAGTACAAATATTTTTTGAAGCCACTAAGGTGCACAAGGATAAAAAACGGGCAATATTACTGCAACTAGGAGGAAAAGATATACATACCATCGTCAAAACAATTGTGAAAGTTACACCCAAGAACCACCACACATTAATAAACGAGCCTAATGGGCACTTTGAGCCAATGGCCAATCAGGACTACGAAAGGCTTATATTTAGACAGGCCTCACAACTTCCTGATGAGTTGCTGGACACGTATCATGCAAGGCTGAAGAACCTTGCCTCCGCGTGTGGGTTCCAGGATGTCACTGAGGAAATAAGGGGTCAGATCATTCAGGGGTGCGCGTCTGCCAAACTTCGAGAACGCATCCTAGAAGAATCGGGCAAACCTCTCTCCTATATTCTAACACTGGGACGCACCAAAGAGCTGTCCAAGGTTGTGCTGCCCATATGGAGGCCGCCCTACAAGACGAAACCGCTTAATGTGGTGATCACTACACCCGCAACGAAGTGGACCATGACGGTCACCCCAGCCAAAACATGTGGATACTGTGACGGGTCGCCACACCCACCTGCTGAATGTCCCGCAAAAGGGAAGAGATGTTCAGGATGTGGACGATTCAACCATTTTGAAAAAGTATGCCGATCTAAAAGGTATCGATGGACACAACAGAGGGCCAATGCAGTGTCGGAGAGAGATAAAACACCCTGTGACATGGACGATGATGAAGAAGAAAACACAAAGTACCCATGATTGGCAACACCACCCGGAAGGCCCGTCATCTGCCACAGTGCAACATCTGTGTGGGATCTCAGGAAGTAGTGGCTGTCGTGGACACCAGAGCCACAATAGATATCATGGCTGCTGCTCTTCACCGAACATTGCATCCTGCACCCGCATTAATCCTCTCTGCAATTACAGTGTTTGCTTATGGACAAGAAACACCTTTGAAGATTTTAGGGCGGTTCAAGACCTCTATAGCTCATGGGGAACGGACTGTCAACACCAATGTGTACGTCACGGAAGATGGACAAGGAATGCTATTGGGCTGTCGGACAGCCGAAGACTTTGGGGTCGTCACATTTGCTTTTAGTGTACATCACGAATCCATACAGAACAGTGTTCAAAGGGATTGGCAAAGACAGAGGAAAAGAAATTCATCTCCACATTGATCCTGCAGTTCAACCCGTAGCTCTACGACATCGCAGAATAGCATTCCATTTGCGTCCACAAGTAGAGGATGAACTTAAAAAATTGGAGGCTGCTGGAATAATTGAGAAAATCTCCAGTTCTACTCCATGGGTCTCTCCTATCGTAGTCACAAGAAAACCAAAACAGCCTGGAGCAGTGAGAATTTGCGTTGATATGCGCCTACCAAATGCAGTGATCAAACGGGAACGCCACATCACCCCAACTATTGATGATCTCATTGGGGAGATGGCTGGAGCCTGCTGGTTCTCGAAACTCGATCTAAGATCAGGATACCATCAATTGGTACATGATGAGGCGTCACGAAACATCACAACGTTCTCAACCTATGTGGGGTTGCGACGCTATACCAGGTTGAGTTTTGGAGTTTTAAGTGTGGCTGAAGTATTTCAAAATGTCATACATGAACTAATCATAGACATACCAGGAGTGATCAATGTAAGTGACGACATCCTTGTGCATGCAAAGTCACTTCTGGAACACAATGCCCGGCTCACCCAAGTGCTCCGCCGCTTTCGAGACGCTGGACTTACTCTACAAAGAGAGAAGTGTGAATTCCTCAAGAAAAAACTCCAGTTTTTTGGATATACCTTTTCCACCGAAGGGGTACACCCGGATCCGGAAAAAGTTTGAGATATCAAAGAAGCAGTGACTCCTACTAGCGTGACAGAAGTTCGTAGCTTGGCATGATAAATTACTGTGAGAGTTTCATCAGAGATCTCACTACTCTGACACTGCCTCTCCGAGAACTCACCAAAGACTCCGTTCCATGGAAGTGGGGTCCGGATCATGTCAAACCATTTAAGGAAATAAAAAATGCCCTCTCGGAAGCTGCGACATTAGCTTTTTTTGATCTGACGAAAATGACACAAATAGCCATGGATGCTGGTACCATGGGTCTGGGAGCTGTGTTGATGCAAAAACGACAACAATAAGAAGGCTGGGCACCCATGGCATTTGCAAGTAGATCACTAACTAAAACTGAACAGGGGTATTCACAAATTGAGAAAGAGGCCATCGCCATTCACCGGGGGTGCCGCCACTTTCATCTCTACGTTTATGGAAAGCCTTGCACAGTCACCACGGAGCACAAGCCTCTTGTAGCTCTATTCTCTGGAACCTCCACGAAGCCTCTGCCCAGAATTGAGAAATGGATGCTGCAACTTCAAGACTATAATTGCAAAATAGAGTATCAACCTGGGTCCCGCAATCCAGTGGACTACTTGTCCCGACATCCCCGAGCTGCGACCAGCAAGGAAATGGAGGATGCAGCTGACACCGAAGAGTATGTAAGGTGTGTCACGGCCCGGTCATGTCCAATTCCCTTATCCATGCAGGATTTGGCAGAAGCAACCTCCACTGATGAATGCTTACAAAGAGCCAAGTTGGCTCTGCAACGTAACAATTGGCATAAGATCAAGGGTGAGTGGAAAATCCTGACCGTCCCGGCTCAGCGATTCATGGAAAGTCATTACCATGTCAGAGAACTAACTGAAGACCCGACGGGCTGTCTGCTGAGAGGACATTGGCTGGTTATCCCCGCCTTTTTAATGGACCGGTGTGTCCAATGAGCCCACGTGTGACATCAGGGCATGGTAAAAAACAAATCTCTGCTTCGGACCAAAGTGTGGTTTCTGCTGATGGATGAGATGGTAGAGTCCACTGTTCGGTCGTGCCCATCATGTCAAGTGACTGGAGATATGCACCGTCCAGCCCCAGTCATTGCGGAGCCAAGGCCGAGACTCCCATGGTCCTGCGTCAGCATGGATTTTGGCAGTTTGCCTGATTGCTGCCACACTCTAGTAGCTATTGATGACCACTCCAAGTATTCCGAGGTTGAGATAGTAGCGTCTCCCAATGCTGCGGAGGTAATTGCCAAAATTGAGAAAATCATGGCTGCTCATGGATTGATGCAAGAACTGCGCACTGATAATGGGCCTCCTTTCCAAGGACAAGAACTAGCCACGTATTCAACATCAGAGGATATCCCCACGGTGGCCGCAAGCCAATGGTGAAGCGAAGAGATTTATGCGGACTCTAAACAAAGTAATCCGGATTGCCCATGACAAGAGACAGTCATTTGAATTGGCGATATTCACGATCCTTCGTAGTTACCGACAGACCCCTCACTCCACCACCAGAGTAGCTCCTGCTCATTTGCTGATGGGTTGAGTCATTACGTATTCGATACCACATCATCCTCGTTGGCAACTCCAAAGTCCTGACGAATCCAAGATTGATATTCGGCGCAAACATGCGTATGCCCAAGTAAGTCAGAGGAGAAACGCTTGACCAACAAGAATCCAGGAAGGGGATGTGGTGCTGCTCAAGAATCGTTCTTCTACAGGAAAGTTTCAATTACCCTATGAAAAACTCTCATGGACTGTTATCAATATTAAAGGAACCAGAGTCATCGCCACTAGAGGACGCGAAACTGTGTTTCGGAATGTCTCGCACTTCAAGAAATATTATCCCGAGCCCCGGGGGCTATCGCCGGCTCAAATGGAGAGTACAGCTAGAGGCCGTAGTTCCATGAGAGATGTTTCTTCAAATGATGATGTTCACTCCAGTAACGTTGATGACTCTGGCGATTTGGACGACTTTTGGCCTGTTGATCCCTGCCATGCGGAGTCAGACGTTCCTCCTGCTCCTTTGGAAGGCAGCCTAGGTGAACACACCTCTGAGGACCGAGTGGGTGTCCCAGTGGGGCAAAGTCAGTCCCAGTATTTGCTGCGAAGAAACCCTGAACCATCTTGTCGGTTGAAAGACTACTTCACGTAAGACTGTTCTGCATACATTGATTGCTCATTAAGAGTTCAGGGGTGTTTCTAATGTAAACAGTGTTTGGTTTTATCCCATCTATAGTGGTAATTGTGGTGTTTTTGTTATTTGTTTATTGTTGGGGAGGAATGTTATGTCATGAATGTGCTTGCATCACGATCACGCAATAAGCGTGCTGGTCATGTGACCATAGGTAAATAAAAGCACTGGGCACGTCACCGCACGCCAGTTCAGCGATGGAGACGGAGCCCACCAGTCTAACAGCAACTCTCCTTCTGTCATTATTTAAAGGTCCACGACGTACCTGATATCCATATGATATGTCGGCGCTGCCAGCGTGTCCGACATAACAGGGCCTGTTTATTGAAAAGTAGCACAGTATTATTATTAGAGTGTGAACCGATGATTTGGTCAGGCACCGAAGCGAGAATTATCGTGTCCATGGACATTTGAGCTCAAGACCCTGCCGCGTCGGGAATTGAACCCTGGTTCCGGGTCTGACCTCTGCTTCAGGGTCTGCCTGCTCTAACCAGTGAGCCACACTTCTCCACAGTGCAGCAAGTCACCCTTCATCGCTGAGTTACAAGGAAAGGGCATGAATGCACCCTATTTAAAAACAATGGGGTGCATTCCTGCCTTATCCCAGCGCAGGTGCTGCCTAGCGCCAATGCAGCCACCCTTGCACCATAGGGGCGGGGGATGCCTGCATTGCTTGCAGGATTGTTTTTGCGCAGAAAGGGGCACCCTCCCCTGAGGAAGTAACAAGGAGAAGTAAAGCTATTTCTCCTCATTACGCCACCCCTGGGAAGGCATAGCATTTTGGCTCATTCCCAGGTCTACCAGTATTGGTAAATCTAAGAATGCTTCAAAATCTACGAGAGTTGTGTGGGAACATCCACGCAAAGACCACTGAATGCCTCCCTGAAGCAGAGTAAAGCAACGCAGCAATATGTGTTGTGTTGTGTTACTACGGATTTATTAAGCCACTCCGGGCCACTCATAAATTGCATTTTTAGGTTTGTGTTGTACATGCACCAAGTTGTGCTGTGCAAGCACGATGCAAACCCTTGATAAATATGCTCCTTAGGATTTCGAGTTTCAGCCTTTTCTTCCAAGCCTGTTTTCTTTCAAATCCTAATTGCCGCGTGTGTTATATCTGCTTGCGGTGTGCAAAATCCAACTGTGTTGCTATCTTCTAACAAGTTTTTTTGCTAAAACCCAGTAAAGCTTTTAATGAGCTTGTACATGGGCTTCTCATCAAGCTGATGCACATGTAACCGCACCCACACATCGTAAGATGTCTGTCATATCTTTAATGGAACAGATCCAACACAGCTCAGCAGGATAGCCATCGTATTAGTGGGAGAGTAGCATCACTATGCAGTACCACTGCCGGAGGACTTTCATGCTAGTATGTGGTAGTACCTGCATTTCTCTGCAGAACTGCCAAGCAGTCAAGGAGCAGGACCTGTACTTTTCTGCAGAAAATCCAAACAAACAATGAGACAGAACCAGCAATTGTCTACAGAACTGCCAATTATTGGGACAGTACCTGCACTTCTCCGCAGAAATCCCAAACAAACAATGAGATAGAACTTGCACGTGTCTACAGGACTGGCAAATAATGGGACAGTACCTGCACTTCTCTGCATAACTCCCAAGCCAACAATGAGACAGAACCTGCACTTGTCTACAGTACTGCCAATTAACGGGACAGTGCCTGCACTTCTCTGCAGAATCCCATGCCAACAATGAGACAGAACCTGCCCTTGTCTACAGTCATCTAATGAATCCATTTGGCAGTACTATCATTTCAAAGTAGGGCTGGGACGGCGGTAGAATACGGTCCTAAACTCCATCAATCAATCATACGCAATCAATGGTCAAAAAGAACAGCATTTATTCTTGCAAAACCAGCACCAACAGTTCACTGATAAAAGTACATGAAATGCTTTTATCTCAAGCACTAGTTAAAATATCGACATTAGCCATATCCACGTTTGGTCTGATGCTTGTGCCTTTCTTTTATATGTCCTTTTTTGAATTTTCATCTTTGGTGTGACTTAAAAAGACCCCTTTTATGTTTCTGATGTTTGCAGAACAAGTAAAAACGCGAGTTGTGAGCCAGATTCACTCTTAGGATGTCCTATGTGAGAATGTATTTTCTTATCTCATTTCACATTTTAAAGGCGACATATATTTCGCTATGCAAAAAGCTAAGAATGATTGTGAGATTCTCGAGAATATCCCTATGGCCATCCCCGTCGAATTTCCAATTTATTAGTCAGAGATGGTTTCTACTTTATCCAGATTAAACGCCCTGGTTGTTGTGCATTTGAGAAGCTTTATTGGTTCAATTCATTTTTTTTTAACTATAAAATAAAAAACATACAACACCAGTAGATACCAAACACCAGTTCAGTTCCCAGATGTTATGTTATGTTATCCGAATTTATTGAGCGCACAGATGCCTCAGCAAAGGGGCGTCCTGGAGCTAACCAAACAGAAAACCGGATAAAGCAGTACCAGAATTAACAAACACAACAAAATTAGAGAACCAGAGGAAAGAGGAAGGTTTTTACAGATGCTGCTGGAGTTATTTGCAGTTCATAGGATGCTGAAAAATAGATATGTCACCAAGTGATACATTTTCAGCCATGTGTATGTGATTAGCTGGATATTTCCTGGGTTGGATGCAGTGTGCTATTTAAGTAACTGTAAATTAATATTTTGTTCTTATGTATTTTAAAATACACATGTCACATGTTAACACTAGCTAAGAAATAGTTCCACTTTATTAGGGCTAGTTTAACATCCAAATACAGTAATAAGCAACTGAAAGAGAACCAGTCAACCTTTGCATGGCACCTTCGACTTTGCTGCAACACGGGTTCCCGCCATTTGATCCATTTGAGTGCAAAACAATTTTTGAATGGTTAAAATCTGCAGAATTTTTAGCAGGTAATGGAAGATGTGTTAATGCAGCAACTCCAAAATCATGTGGATAACACCACGAAATCACATAATTCCAGTGGGCTCGCTCTTATATAATTGTTTTCATTGCCAAGGGCCCCCTGCTTTTTAATTAGGTTAACTGCAGTCAGGTATTGTTTAATTTGTTCCTGCGGTTGGCACCAGCACTTATTTTTTGTGGAATGACACTTACTTTTTCATTATCAGACTTTGACTCTAAACAAGATAAAGAGGCATAAAAGAGAAAAGGAGGAGGAAGAGAAAAATAGGCAAAGAGTCAGAGGTGGAATCAAAACTTAGATTCGTCAGTTCAGATAGAGCCTTGGCATTTGTCAATCCGAGCATTCGGCAGCGCTAAAGACGTTGTCTTAAAAAAAAAAAACTTTGGACCCTGCGTGTATTTTTTTTTTTTTTGCAAGCTAAGGACCTCGGGGCTTATTCACAAGCCTCTTGCGCCGCCGGTGCGTCACTTTTAACATGGGAAACAGTGACGCACTTGCTGAGCAAGGGGCTTGTAAATAAGCCCCTAAGTATGGTAACCAGGGTTAAAAATACAGACCACAACATGTCGATTAAGATAAAGTAACATCTTCCAATCTGTCTCCCAAAAGATTTGTCTCTGCGGTGACATTTTGTCCTTGTTACAGTCTAATACAGAGAGCATACAAAACATTCCCTCTGCATACATTGCATCAATATTTGTTTGCCTCTTACCTGGCCCCCTTCGCTCGTTCACAGAGCCTGGTTCCCTCTTAGTGAGCTGCATACGCCCTGGAATCCTGGCCCAGGAATCCTGCTGTAAAAGAACACTGCCTCGTTAATAAGAAAGGCAAGCCTCACAATTCAGGTTAAACATTTACATCGAGTTGTTTGTTAATCTGACCCTCGAGATCTGTCTACTTCAATCTTCAGTCACATCTTAAACCGGTAATAAACAGCCTGCTTCAGTGTTTGCGGATTGGCAAAGAAAACACATCAAGTTCAACAAACCTTGAAGCAGCTGGGATTTCACACAGGCAGTCAAGCATAGCGCGCAGCTTTCGTTTTGTGGCCGGGTGCAGTTGACACCCCCAGGCGCCTTGAAATACAAATATATTCACCGATGAAATGCAGTGTCTATTTAAACTACATTCTCAGCAAAACAACAACCATTTCTCTCACATTCGCGGTACGTGTTTCTCTAAATAACTTTTTCCTGCTATGCAGTTGTGATGCTTTTGTGTGAATGAAGTTCGAGGGTCCGGGAGCGCACGCATTCTAAAGTTATGAGAAGCAAAATCTCGTGATATATACATTTACTGTAGTCTGCAGCTGGAAAGGAGCTTTACACATGATCACGCACAGATCATTCCAGCAGCTTCTTTGCCAACCCATTGCACGTGTGCATCCAACCACCTGCAGTGGGCTGGCGTCAAATATGCATATTTCCAGTAAGTAAAGGCAAAAGCTTTGCTTTGCAATTTCAAACAATACTAAGAAGCCCTGTTCACATTTACACTGTTCGTCAACTTGCGGAAAGAAAGTACCAGGGCTGTGTGTGAACCTGCAGGTGTTTGCTTAAGGGGGTCTTCATCCACATACGGAAGCCCCTTGGTGACTTTAATCTGTATCTTTTATCCTGTCACTTGTCTTTATGTGTTTCCCTCCCTTTGAGCAATATCTCTCTTCTTTGCCGACCCATCCAACTATCTGTGGTACACAAATATTACCTTCTCGAAACTATCTTGTCCTTACAAAATAAGGTACGTCTCACCTGTCCAAAGGCACTGCGTGATCTCCTAAAAAAAAGGCAACGTCCCCAGCTCCCGAAAGAATACCCTATCCTCCCCCATCAGGATTCCATTTCCTGCCCATAAAGGTTTCACTATCCTGTGTCTATGTCTGTGTTTTTGTCTGAGTTCTGCAGAAATCAGGTGACCCCAGGGCCAGCACCTGACCTCGGGCAGGCTCTGTGTTTAGAAATAACTTAGGAGTTTAAAAACATCTGCTGCAGAGTTCCTTGTGTGTCCAGTAGTTTTCAGGCAACAATAAAAATGTCAACATAAATCTGGTGAATAAAGTTGCTGCTGGAGAGAGATGGAATTATGTCGACTGGTAGCTTTGACTCACCTTAGAGAGTGCACAGAAAATGTACCATGCAGCTCACAGAACTGTATTTTATGTGGATAGCTCAGTGGCTTGCTGCTCTTATCACATTAATCCTTTTGTTACTTGCAGTTCATAATTTACAATCCTAATATAGTACAGTGTCCTATGAACTGTCATCAAAGACCTGCACACAAACTGCATGAGATAGGTTAGAATGTTATGTTTTTCCCTGTCTTTCATTATCCTAATGTTATTAAAAACGGTTAATTTGGGCAGAAATACATTCCTATTAGTAAAGCTAACCCCAACCACTGTGGAACTTTTGGAATCCTGCGATTGTGCTTCTTCTGACCAAACACTCTTTAAATATGCTACTTACTAGTATCGATGACATGCGCTTCCTACACCTTGTAATCCTCACTGTTTTATGTAACATTTCCTGTAGTGTGATTTATACATGCATGACTAATTGTCTTTGTATAATGTATGTGTTATGTAAAGCAGACTGACACCCTCAACTTGTATAAGTAGTGCTATAAACAGATGAAATGCATGTGAAAGTGGGGCTATGGAGAGATGTTGAAAAGTGGTAGTGAGAGAACCCGTGGAGAAGGTCATGTGGGGCCAAAAAGATTGCTGCATCAAACGACCACCAGCGCCGGCTCTGCGTGGACCATGACATTTTTATCTAAAGATGACATTATATGTTTTATTTTTTAAGACATTCTTTACAGGGAGCTGAAGTTTGTGCGTATCTTTCCAAATACCTTTTTTCTATGGCACAATTGCGCGTTTCGAGTGCAGTGGTTTTTAGCTGCCTGGAGTTGGCTGGACTGTTCCCATGAGGCACAGGGTCAGACTGATTTGTATATAGCCATGTCTGAACTGGGGTGGCAGAGTGGGCTAAAGAACGGTGATGGATTAAACCCAGTTCTTTTGACTGGGTTTGAGTGTTTGATTGATTCAGATGCTCCGTCTGTCACCACCCCCTTTTGTACCGCTTTTGGCAGGGTATGCTCAGACGTGAGTCCCTTGCTCACTTTGCCACTGGATTGAAGCACGCCGGGCTGAAGACGGCTGGAATGCCAGAAACCGGTCCTCGGAAGCTTGTTTCCGGTCCAGGGAAGACATGGCTTGGCAGTTCGGGCTGGACTGTTCCCATGAGGCACAGGGTCAGACTGATTTGCATATAGCCATGTCTGAACTGGGGTGGCAGAGTGGGCTAAAGAACGGTGATGGATTAAACCCCCGATCTTTTGACTGGGTGTGAGTGTTTGATTGATTCAGATGCTCCGTCCGTCACCACCCCCTTTTGTACCGCTGGAGTTGAATGAAGCATTATTTTCCTTCAGACCGCTCACAATGGCGGAGCTGGGTGGCTGAAATTTACAGAGACTGTTCATGGTCTGTAGAAATTGAATGGGTTTATTCTGGCTGGTTTTATTCTTCTCAGTTGAGCGCAAAAGGTTTTGTTGAGTTTCCGCAGTCTACAACAATCTCGCTACTTGGAAAGTGAGTGATGAGGATTCTCCGGGGCTGAGCATGTTTTGCATATGTTGCCACTTTTCTATTCGGTGAGTAGCTAGGATACTGGGAAGGTGGCAATTTTCCAATTAAATGACCGTTTAAATCCTTTGTTTTTTCGTTCCTTTGCTTAAGTTAAGCGATGTTTAAATTAAAAAGAGTGCTCTGTATGTCTGTACAGGGCGCGCTATCCTAGGTTCAATTCATTCTTTAATTGAGATCTTTTTTCCCTATTCTAATTCTAGCACGGTATAGGTCAGAATACTACTGCTGAGTGACTGAAGAGTGTGGGGCCCTTGGAGTCACTTGGATGGACTTGCACAGTTTGATATTCTGGTCCCAGCTTAAATGTTGACAGTAGGTTCTGTTGCAAGATGAATGTCAGTCCGCCTATTTTAAATGCGGGTGGACCTTCGGTCTGGCTATGGCCGTGATCGTGAAGGCGGTTACTGCCAATGCTTTATAAATGTCTGCCAGCTTGGCAGTCATTTAAAAAATCAGCGGTCAGGACTTCCGCCAGGGTATGGAGGAATTTACTTTGGTGGAAAAAGTTCCCAATTGCCAAAGTATAAAAGAGGGCCTCTGTCGTCTGGCAGCCATCTTTTATCTTTTATGTTTGAAAGGTATAGTAAGGTAGTATTACGGCCACCCAATGTCCTTTTGTAGCTTGTATTTAGAAACTTTCAGCATCTTTTATTGTTCTTGCCTTCCCCATGAGCACTCTTCTTACTGTAAGCATGCCTCCAGAGGATAGGATTAAGAAGAAACAGCAGCTAGTTGTTGAAGGGTTGATCAAGACACTTCTTCCTCTTTTTCTAAAAATAAGACCCAGACCATGATTAAATCTTTAGTTCGAATGATCAAGCAGTGTCACAGTGTTGAACTGTCCTCCAGTGGATGAGTCTATTCTGTCTTCTCTTTCCACATTTTTGCTGGAGATGTTTCTTCGCCCTCCTCTGCAACTTCTACACTGTATCCAGCATTTGATAATAAATAATAGGATCCATAGCCTGTTCAGAGTTGCAAGCATGTTCAGCAGAATGACATGTTATTGCTTTTTCAGATATCTGGGGAATAATCTCCACTTGAAATGGCAGAGGAGATGCTTAGTATGCGTACAGTATGTTCCAGATGCTTCCAATAGTTCCTTCCATCAGACTGCTGGTGGACAGGGAGGTCAAAAATGTCCTTCTCAATGACTAGAACAATCCTAAAAAGGTTGCTCTACCTCAATTCCTCACAATGCTTTACCCTAAGGCCAATGTTGAATTAGACATTCCTGCTCTAGTAGTTCTTGATCCTATGTTAGCTAACTGGGAGGGGACATTTTCAGTGTTGTGGTAAGAATGAGTGATTCTGTAGATAAAACATTTGGGGCATCCTGCAAAAAGATTTTTGCATGATTAAATCTTGTGACTAAGGCTCAAATACCCAAGATGGAAGCTTCTCAATTGCTCATTAAAGACTTTCAGTCAGTTCAGGTTTGGGAGGACCTTGAGGATCTTTGGCCCAACATTAAGCTTTAGGCACAATTAAATTCTGATGTCATGCGTACTGACTTGAAAGCAATTGCCTTTGCTGCAGACACATACACCATAACTGCTTAAAGGCAGAGATATCTGCATGATTGAAAAGGTAAAGGAACCCAGAAAACATCTCTTAATGTTACACTTTGATTGGTTGTTTCTGTTTGGAGGTCAGTTAGAGGAGCTGCTAAAAAAGACATTCTAAAATCACAATCATTCATTGATTTCTAAAGAATATTTTAGCTGAGAAAGCAAGGCTGGCACTCCTCTTGAAGCAACATCATAAACATCCTCATTACAAGCTTTTAGTTGTTGATTTTTAAGTTCAAGTCATAGGTTGCTGTTTGATCCACTTCTTCATCTTCCAAACAATAACAGCAATCAGGACTTTGCCAGTCTGTTATATCCTATGTTCCTTCATTGCTAATGCTTTTCCTATGTTTTGCATCCTAGCATCTGGTTGCTAGGTTATGGTAGAATGTTCTGCTCCTGATCTTCAGTTGAAGACTGGAGCTTGTTGGATGTGCACTCTGATGGATCTTATGCTGTACTTGAAACTCTTAAATAAACTTAATCCTTAAGTTTATTTCCTTCTCCTGTCATTCCTTGGATACAACATAAATTGGCGACGAGGTGGTCAAGTCAGCATTATCTGCGAACCTACGCTCAAGATTTTCAATTTTATACAGATTTCGTCAGACTCCAGCGCTCATTCAATATTTTTACCTTCCTCCATGAACTTAAATCTTCTGTCAACTTCCTTCAAACTGAGTACTTTCAAGGAACAACGTTTACTTCATATAAAAGTAAGCCTTTTACTTTATTACTTGTGATTTGATTGCACCAGCGCCTGTACTTCCCAGTGTGTCTTGATTGCACCAGCGGCTGCCCACTAATTCATTTAGTATTTCAGCTTTCATCCTAATTTGACTTTGTTTTTATTAATCTCACAACAACCAGTAAAATAATCTACCAGTAAAATTCTCCATGACTTCTCTCAAGTCAGCTCCTTTATTGTTTTGATTGCACCAGCGCCAGATTTGATTATTTTATTTTATTTTCTTCATAAATTAACTTTCTTCTCCTTTCTCAGCGGCTGATAACCTAACTGTCTTTGAATTGTGCCCTTGATTGCACCTGCGGCAGACCCGACAGCGTATTTTATTTTACTAAGTGCTACTGGAAATGACATAATCCCCATTTCACTTTTAACTCATTTTGTCAAATTTTCATAAAGTTAATACTAATTTACAGTGCCTTCTACCTTGTAGAATTCTCGCTATTCGAAAATCGCCATTACCGTTTCCTTGGCAGTTTGTGCAGCACGAGAAAGACGCGCGCTGCATTTCTTCTCCTTCGCCCTTCATTCTCTCCAACAACAAAGCGCGTCATCTCGATTTGACGGTGAGGAACACGTCATCACGCACGCACAACGTAGCGGCCATTTTGCGGTTGCTTAGATACCTTCGTCAACATCACGATCTTCCGCGACTCACAAGGTACTTTATAATTATCTTACTTTTCATCCAAAACTACCATTTGATTTCACTTGTGTGTTTCCTACGCTGACACACACAGCTGGCTCTGCATATTTAATACAACGCGTGTTTTCTACATCGATTATTGAGAAACATACTCGTGTGTCTCCTACGCTGACACACACAGCTGTCACTACATAATTAACACTACGTGCATCTTCTTCTACGTGGTATCATTCACGCTGATACACGCAGCTGACATCACATTTTGACCACAACGTGTATTAATCACGCTGATACACACAGCTGACTTTGCATACTTACTACAATGTGTATCGTGCATTTTCTTCTACGCTGATACACACAGCTGATATAAGACTGTTACAACGTGTATCTTCTACGCTGATACACACAGCTTACTTCATAGTTTGACTTTAATTGTGTCATCTATATTCATACACACAGTTAACTCTGGAGTTACTTTCCATATTTACTACAGTTAACTTTCTCATTTATTAATTTTAAATAATAACATGTCTTATTAGTTCTTATTTGATATTCTTATTTATTTATCCAGGATGGCACAACAGACTGCAGTTCTTCCTTCTTCCTTCCTTCCAGAACCAGGTACTCCAAAAATAAAATGGTCCCATTGGTTTAAAGCCTTTAATAGCTATATAATTGCCATAGATGCTGTGAAATTTTCTGCTGCAAGGAAAAACGCAATGTTATACAGTGCCTTGGGTGCTGAGGGTCAAAGAATCTTTGATCATCAACCCCCTGTTGTTAGACCTCCCTCAGATGATTGGACTGAGTACACTGAGGCTATTACTCGTTTCGAAAAATATTTTAAGGACGAACCAAGCGTAATTGTCGAAAGACATAGATTTTACACACGCAAACAAAGGGAGTATGAAAAAATTGATATATTTTTAGCTGAGTTGAGAATTTTGGCTGCAACTTGTGAATTCGAAGGCCCTATTGATCAATATCTCAGGGATCAAATTTTTGTGAATTGTTTTAATAACAAAGTTCAGGAAAGAATTTTATGTTGTCGTAATCCCTCTTTACAAGAAACATTAGAATTAGCCAGAGGTATAGAAAGATCTGCTTTTGCTTCTAAAGAATTAGGCAATAATAAACCTACACATGTAGATTTGGTGAAGTCTACTTCCTCAAAAAATAATTCTCAACGTAATCAACCTCCTAAACTTGAATGGAAAAAGTCTGATAAACCTCCCATTTGTTATAGATGTGGATCAAAATTACACCTTGCCAATTCAACTTCCTGTCCGGCCTTGAAAAAACAATGTACTAATTGTAAAAAGATTGGTCATTTTGCTGCAGTTTGCAAGTTCAAGTGCAAGACAATGTACCTTGAAGTCTCTGATTCTGATAATTCCAATACATGTGAAGAACAGATTGTAAAAAAAATATTGTTGTCTGTTGATATGATAGATGATCATGAAGATCCTTCTATCTATGATCCAGTATGTGATCTAAAGATTGGTCAGATTCTTGTTAAGGTCACTGTAGATTCAGGATCCCCTATTACCATCATTGCGGATTTCTTGTTTCTTAAACATTGGGAAGAAAATTTACTTCTACCTCCTGATATACGTACTGTTGCATTTAATGGCAAAGTCATTGATTTAATGGGTTTCTTTAATGACAGTTTAACTTTTGAAGACCGTTCTATTCAGGCCAAAATCTACGTTTCAAAAAAAGGTTATAATGTCTTGGGTTGGAGAGATCAAGGTAAATTCCCTTTGGTGTTAAGACCTGGTACCAGAAATCCCATTTCTTTAGACCGTTCCATCAATATTAATGCTCTGGTCACTGAAGAACTTTCTCTGGAAAGTATCATAAATAAATACAACAATGTTTTTTCTGACAATCTTGGTTCAGTTAAAGGCTACGAACATAAAATTATTTTGAAGCCTGATGCTGTTCCAGTAATTCATAAGGTAAGACATGTTCCTCTAAGCATTATGGAAAGACTGAAGACTCATCTTCAACAACTGAGTAAAGAGGGAGTCATTGAAAACATCAACTCTTCGTTGTGGGTTTCTCCAATTGTAGTCGCACTTAAGAAGAACTGTGATGAACTCAGGCTATGTGTAGACCTAAGAGCTCTTAACAAAAATATTCAGGTAGATTGTTTTCCTCTTCCCCGTATTCAAGATATGTTGGCTCAGCTTAGAGGCACAAAGGTTTTCTCTACCATAGACCTACGAGCAGCCTATCACCAGATAGAGTTGTGTGAAGAATCTAAAGACTTAACTGCTTTCAACACTCCTTTTGGTCTGTTTAGGTATCTGAGGTTACCTTTTGGTCTTGCCTCAGCGGCCTCAGTTTTTCAGAAACTCATGTTTCAGTTATTTGGGGAAGTTCGTGACGTCTTAGCCTACCAAGATGACATTTTGATCTCCACTAACACTGTGGAAGAGCATCTTGTCAAACTTGATCAAGTTATTGGTATTTTAAGTGACCATGGCATGACTGTTAAAAAACAGAAATGTAAATTTCTCCTTAGTGAGGTTGAATACCTTGGCCATACCATCTCTCACAAAGGCATCGCTCCAAAACATGATCTTTTACAAGGCATTCGTGATTGCGCTCAACCCATTAACAAAGATCAATTAAGATCATTTTTGGGTTTGAGTGAATTTTATTCCAGATTTGTACAGAATATTGCACATGTTAGTGAGCCATTGAGGTCACTTACTAGGAATAATGTCAAATTTGTGTGGGATGAAGTACATAGAGTGGCTTTTGATTCCTTAAAGGAATTGATCATACATGCCCCGGCTCTCAAACCGTTTGATGGGAACTCTCTCTCATTTATTACAGTGGATGCTAGTAATACCGGTCTAGGTGCTGTTCTGAGTCAAGCTGATGGTGGGATGGAAAATGTTGTTGCCTTTGCTTCCCGTCAACTTTCCCCCTCTGAAAGAAATTATAGTACCATCGAAAAAGAAGCTTTAGCTTGTGTTTGGGGAGTTAGACATTTTTCAACATATGTTTGGGGTCGTGAGTTTGTATTAGTTTCAGATCACAAGCCATTGATTTTTATTTGGAATGACAAGGGTTTAAGGAATGCTAGCCCCAGATTGAGTCGTCTTCTTTCAAAGCTTTATGACTTTAATTTTGTCATGAGACATATCCCTGGTGGAAAGAACTTCACGGCAGATTTTTTATCTAGGTGTCCTTCAAGTGCTTTGAAGTTTTCCCCTGTCCTTGATGACAAAGAAGTAGTAGTTAATCTTTTGGATGGACTAGTTTTAGCAAAGGACGTAGTTTCTGAATCCGATTGGATTAAAGAGTCTTTGCAGGATTTTTCTTTTCTTACACTGAAAAAATATATTGCTGAAGGTTGGCCTAGAGAAAATCTTATTGATAAGGATCTTCTTCCTTTTTCCAAGGTTAGGGATGAATTAAGTTTGGAGGGTGATTTCCTTTTGAGAGGTGTTTCCCTCATCCCTCCTCCTTCTATTCGAGACAAGATCATTGAGATTGCCCACAAAGGTCATGGGGGGATCACAAGTACAAAAAAAAGATTGAGACTTCATTATTGGTGGCCAGGGATGGACATCTGTGTAGATACCTTCTTGAATGGCTGTAATGAGTGTTCTCACGCAGAGAAATCATTGCGGACTGTCAACAAACCCTTGTGTCCCGTTGCTTTTCCTGACAGTCCATGGGAGAAATTAGGTATGGATTTTCTAGGGCCTATTGGTGGTTTAAACCAGGGCTTCAGATTTATACTCACCATTGTAGATTATCACTCCAAATGGGTTGCCTGTGAGTTTTTAAAAGAACCTAATACTCACAACGTCATAAAATGTCTTAAAAAACTTTTCCAGTCCGAAGGAATTCCCAAGTTCTTAGTATCGGACAATGGGGTACAATTTGTATCTTACGAAATGAATAGTTTTTTGGATAATTTTGCCATTAAACACCTTACCACTGCTTTGTACTCCCCACAGGGCAACGGCTTAGTGGAGAGAGCGAATCGTGTCCTGAAGGACGCAGTCCAATTAGCTATTTCATCCAGCCTTTGTGTTCAGGATGTTGTCTGCGACAGAGTTTGGTCGTACAACAACACACCGCACTCAACCACTGGGGTGACACCTTTCCTCTTATTAAGAGGGAGACAATCCTTTAATGAGTTATCCCCTGGTTGGGTTGATAGCAAAACATCTCAAGGTAAAGATGTTGTTGATCTTGATCTTGTCAAAGATAAGGTTGTATCTGCTCAGCTCAAGTCCAAAGTCAGATATGATCTGGATAAACATGTGAAAGAAATTTCTTTAAGCGTTGGTGACAAAGTTAGAATCCGAAGACCATGTAAGACCAAAGGCTCAAAGTTTTATCCAGAGACATCTATTGTTCAAATTGGCAAACATGCTGTTAAAGTTACTGGTGGTAAGTGGTGGAGTAAAAGGGCCGTTTCAAAAGTGAAGGGCTCGGACGTTGCTTCTGTTGATGTTTCAGGTTCCAACGCTATTCCCAATGTAGTTGACCTTGACGCTTTGTCTCCATGTAACCTTCCTTCGTGTAGTTCCAATGTGTCTGATGGGGCTCTGTCATTGTTTGACAATCCTATTATTCATGAGGAAGAATCCCTTCAATCCACTGCTTTGACCAGTTCTGATGATAATAACTCGACTTCTTTAGATATAAATGAAATTGCTTCAGGTCCTTCTGAGGTCTCTGCTTCCTGTTCAAAATCATCTAGAGTTAAATTTACACCTAAATATTTGAATGATTACATTACCTGATATGTTTTCCAATTGTAAATTGTTGTTTCATCTTTTGTTTTATCTGTTTGTTTCAATTTGTTTTGTTTTTATTGTGGGAAAGGAGGTGTGTTATATCCTATGTTCCTTCATTGCTAATGCTTTTCCTATGTTTTGCATCCTAGCATCTGGTTGCTAGGTTATGGTAGAATGTTCTGCTCCTGATCTTCAGTTGAAGACTGGAGCTTGTTGGATGTGCACTCTGATGGATCTTATGCTGTACTTGAAACTCTTAAATAAACTTAATCCTTAAGTTTATTTCCTTCTCCTGTCATTCCTTGGATACAACACAGTCCCATGCCTGCTACCCAAGCCTATAGTAGGTGAACTTTCTCTGTTCCTGAAGGTATGGCATGCTTGGATGTTGGAAATGTTCAAGCAAAGTTTATTCCTGAATTTAAATCAATTCATTCAAATTCAGGTTCCATGAACACTCTATGGCTAACCACCCTCACCAGACAACTAGCTCTTCTGTATTTTATTTCAGAACTATTGCAGAAAAATAGCTGTGATATCGGTCCCTGCAGCAGAGCTTGATCACAGAGTGTATCCCACGGTGTTCCTGGTTCAGAAACATTCAAGGAATCTTCATAAGGCCTGATAGAAAGGAAACTCCCCAGCAGATATAGCCTTGTAGTAAGACCTATGAACGACAAAGCTGGGAAGGCAATCATGGGGAATGAAGGTCAACACTGCAGATGGGTGGAGCACTTTGAAGAACTGCCAAACCGGCCCAGGCCACAGTCTCCCCCAGACATACAGCTAGCTGACAAGGACTTGCCAATTGACTGCAGCAAACCAACCAAGGAAGAAATACTTTAAGCCATCAAACATCTGAGAAATGGGAAAGCAACAGGACCTTACAGCATTCCCACAGAGGTACTGAAAGCAGACATTGAAAGAGAAGTGTGGCTCAATGGTTAGACTGGCAGACTCTGATGAGAGGTCTGGCCTGGGACCAGGGTTCTATTCCCGCCTCGGCGGGTCTTGGGCTCAATTTCCTCGGACCTGATAATTCTCGCCTCAGTGCCTATTCTAATCATGGGCCCCACTCTGCAACTCTGGGCAATAGCTTGCTTAATCTCCACAACGGCCCCAACAGAGCTAGGATGCCTGGCTGCACCTTGGGGGTGCCCAGGAGTGGGCGCCTCACAGGGAAAAAGCCAGGAAGGGTTCCACAGCGGTATTCGTACAAGCGCCGGAGAGACCCCATGTGGGGTGATTCGGGCGCTATACAAGTAATACAACATAACATTTACATAACAAACACTAGTAGACATATTCTACCCCATGTTTGGAAGGATCTAGGAAGTAGAAAAGGTGCCATCAGACTGGAAGGAGGATATCTGATCAAGATCCCCAAGAAAGGTGACCTGAGTAACTGCGCAAACCACAGAGGTATAACTTTTCTATCAACCACAGGCAAAGTGTTCAACAGAGTCATCCTGAACAGAATGAAGAAACAAGTTGACACTTAATTGCGAGACCAGCAAGCTGACTTCCACAAATATAGATCCTGCACAGTCCAGATTGCAACATTGCAAATCATTGACAGGCGATGGCATGGAATGTCAACTTCATTGACTATGAGAAGTTATTCAGATCAACTCCTACCCAACTACTGCATGCCAGATAAACTTAAAGAAATCATCAGGAACTCTTATTCGGGAATTACCTGCAAAAAATTCCATGAAGGACAACCCACTGTAGCCTACGAAGTGAGGACTGGAGTCTGCCATGGTTGTTTGCTCTTGCTTTTTCACTTCCTGCTGGCCATAGAGTGGATCATGAAGACATGGGATCCAGACGACACCTTGGATGCAACTCAATTACCTAAACTCTGCAAACGATCTGGCCCTACTCTCCTATACCCATCTGCAGATTCAATAGAAGACTGACAAAGTGGCAGCCACATCAGCAATACTTGACTTCAACATCCACAGGTGAAAAACCCAAGATCCTGAGGGCTAACATGGCCAACACAGCAGCAGTCACTCTTGCGGGCAACACACTGGAAACGATTGAGGCCTTCACCTACCTGGACAGTGTGATAGACAAGCAGGATGGCACAGACACTAACTTCAAGGCAATAATCGGCAAAGCAAGGGCTGCTTTTGTTCAGCTAAAGAAAATCTGGAGCTCCAAGGACCTACTGCTGCAAACCAAAGATCAGCCTTTTTAACACCAACGTTAACACCTCCTGTATGGAGCAGAAACTTGGAGGAAAACAGGCTTTAAAATGGGAGCCAGTCTGAGACAATCGCACTGCAGTGCCTGACTGAGGATGTGCTGTGATAGTGAACAATCAATCATTCTTGATCACTTACTGAATCTTTTAATGACATAGTGTGGCGTACTACTATGGTATTATTTTATAAAATTGCCTTTACTATTTGATGTTATGCTTTCTATCGGTCCTTCCACTGTGGATATTGCACAAACTGACATTCCTGATCTCTATCTGAAACACAAAAGACCCATAGCGTCTGTATATTTCACATTTGTATTTTTATATTTTTAATTCTATTTTTTATTTCATTTTTATCCTTATTTATTTGAATGTATACATTTTCTTAGTGATTTTGTAATGGTTAATGTGCAAGCTTTTCGCAGACCCTCTACTTTGCATACTGGTACTCTCTAGTCTGTGTAAATTTCTTAATCCCTAGAGTGATCTCCTCCACCCTACCTCCGTGGCTCCGCAAGAGTGCGACCAGCCTACTGCTTGATTGCTAACTGCGTCTCAACATTCTATTTATTCAATCATGCACCCATCTAACCCCACCCGGGACTTTGATCTCGCGCATTACGGTCCCAACTCCTTTGACATTAATTACCCTAACAGAATGTCCAGTAATGCAAAAAAGAACTTCAAGCACAGCGTTCTTAAACAACACCCGGAAACACTAAATGTAGATAACTATCACTCAGGGACCAACGGCAGCACATAACCAAACTTCATTTTCTACACTAATCGCCCGGCTCAACTGAAAATCAGCTTCTCTCTTCACCTACAAGTCTCCAAGCCAGTAACCATTCCCTATGGTGAAAAAATCTCCACTACCATCTCCCCAACCTTCAAAGGGGATCTCACCATCTCACCATTTCCATTTACAGAACTGGAACCATCCTCATACAAGCCACCGACTCTCACCTCACCACTTTTGACCGCCACTTTCCCACACTTCTCTCCTCTCTAAACCAACAGAGCTGTCAAACCTTCTCTCCCCTATCCCCCACTTCCCTCACTAATATCGGGGAAGTGATCTATTCTCCCTGCCCTGACGTCCCTCTCCTCAACTCATGGATTTCGACCATCTCTTGTTACAATCACTCTACCCCTATTCTCACTCTCTGTTGCCTTACATCCACCTTTCTCACATCTACTGATCCCTCCAGGAGTAACAAACTCTCTTCTAAAAATCCCCCCAAAGCCAATCTTAACAGCTTGGTCTCTAACCTCAACCCGCCTGCGAATGTTATCCCCACAGATGCTCCCCTCTCCACCCCTGAGAATATGTCCCCTCCCCTCCCTACACCCTTCCCCTACCACCTACACAGAACCTGTTACCACGACCCTTACCTCCCCCTGGTCTAGCATCATTTCCAATCCAGTGGTCTCTATCCTCCCTCCTACAACTGCTCCATCCCCCCACTGTCACTCCCCCATACACAACCCACCTCTATCCTCTAGGACATGCCCCGGAACTCCGACAGCCTTTTTTTAATTTCGTCTCCTCCTCACACGGACTCTAGTCCCTCTTCTCCTCCTCTGAACGCCTCAATTAGGAACATTACTAATCCGGCACCCTGCGTCCAACCTCTCCCCTCTCTGTTGCCTTACATCCACCTTTCTCACATCTATCGATCCCGCCAGGAGTAACAAACTCGCTTCTAACAATCCCCCCAAAGCCAATCTTAACAGCTTGGTCTCTAACCTCAACCCGCCTGCGACTGTTATCCCCACAGATGCTCCCCTCTCCACCCCTGAGAATATGTCCCCTCCCCACACCCTTTCCCTACCACCTACACAGAACCTATTACCACGACCCTTACCTCCCCCTGGTCTAGCGTCATTTCCAATCCAGTGGTCTCTATCCCCCCTCCTACAACTGCTCCATCCCCCCACTGTCACTCCCCAATACACAACCCACCTCTATCCTCTCGGACACGCCCCGGAACTCCAACAGCCTTTCTTTAATTTCGTCTCCTCCTCACGCGGACTCTAGTCCCTCTTCTCTCCTCTAAACGCCTCGATTGGGAACATTACTAATCCGGCACCCTGCGTCCAACCTCTCCCCTCTCCTAATCCTAAGGACCACACTGACTCTCCCCTTTCTACCCCTGATAATCGGAACCCCCTAAATCTTCCACCTCTACCCACACTGTCTCTATTCCCCCTACCCTTACTTCCCCCTATCAAATGTCTTTTCCAATGGTGTAGTCTCTCTCCCCTCTCCTAGCACTGCTTTCTCCCCCTCCAATATCGTACTCCCACATTCACAATCTGCCTCCACCGCCAATCTCGCTGACAATTCCCAGAACCCTGTCGTCCGTACCAGAAATTCCCCCCTCCTCACCTGAACACCAGTCCCTCCTCTTCGACACCGAACTCCTTGAATAGGATCATTACTATACAGACTCCCCACCTACAACATCACTTCTCTCCTAATCTCATGGACCGCTTCAAACCACTCACCCCTGCTCAACCTCCCTCCATTGACCCCAGTCACCCTCGACCCCTGCCTAAAACCTTAAACTCCCTCAGCTCTATAGCACAACAATTGGAAAGAATTGAGCAGAAAATTGACTCCCTTGCTGCTGAGTTCCTTCACCTACAACAAGACATTCTCAACAAGGTCAAGCCACTGTGCTCCCTCCCCCCGAAGTGTTGTGCTCCTACTTCACTCAATTCATCTCACATAGCCCCACAGCGCACCCCTCGTCCCTCCAGCCCATCATAGGGCCAGGCCCTCAATCCCAACAGGGATAGCCAACCTTTTTCAGTACCGAAACCTGTTGAATTCTTCGACCTGCTCCTAGCGCTGGACCAGAAGTCAGTCCCTGTCCACATCCCTGTTATTATCAGCACCAACAGAATAGCGAATACTGTCCACCCGCCTAGATCCCCTGCTCAGTACACCCCTATTCCTCTAACTCCCCCCATCATAGTGGCACCCTGTCCTCTCTCTTGCATGCTCCTAAACTGCAGATGAGCAGTACAACACGCTACGGACATTGCTGAAGCTCTTCTCGTAGAAGAAATTGACGTTGCCTTCCTCACTGAATCCTGTCTCAATGCCCACTCCACCCCTATTCTTGACATCCTCACCCCTCCAGGGTACAACCTCATCAGACAAGACAGGTCGATAAAAACTGGAGGGGGTCTAGCCATCATGCACAGAGATGGAATACAGATTACCAAACTCAAACCTGAAGTATACCTTTCGTTTGAATACCTAGGCGTCGAACTCACTACAAAGGGCACCCCACCAATCAAATTCCACACTATCTACCATCCTCCAGGAAAGCGTACCCTCTTCCCAGAAGAACTAACAGACCTCATAACAAGATACTCCTTGACAGGAACCAAAGACGTGTTCTTGGGTGACCTCAATATACACTGGAACGACCCTGAAGACTTCACTGTCCTGAACCTTTCCAACCTTCTGGAAATACATAACCTCAAGCAACTCTGCAACAAACCAACCCACCTCAAAGGTGCAACTCTAGATTCGATCATAACAAATAAAGATCTGATCTCCTTGAGAGAGATTCCTCCCATTGACTGGTCCGACCACCACCTCATTCGGTTCAAGATTGACACACCTGCCAACCTCCAACCTACCCATGTTGTCAAACCCAAAATCTTAACCAGAACCATCAAACAAATACCTCTATCTGAACTTGAAGCCATAGCCAAGATTCTTCCCCATCTTCAACTCCATCCCTCATCATGGACGGCTGATGACGTCACTTCTCACTTGAACTCAAGAGTGGCAGAGGTCTTAGACCAAGTAGCTCCTCTCAAACTCAGACAGCTGAGGAGAACAAAATCAAAACCCTGGTTTAACGTGGAGCTGAATGATGAACAACCACAACTCAGACAAACAGAAAGGTCTTGGAGCCAAAACCCCTCATCCCTGAACCTAACACATCTTAGATCTGCCCGCCGGTCTTACAAAAAACACATCTTCGATGAAAAGGCATCTTTTTTCCGCAGCCAACTAGATCTAACAAAAAACAGACCAAGAGAACTATTTAACATTGTTAAAAGCCAAACTAATTGCACTCCCTCTCAAGAAATCGAAACCACCAATGAGCGATGTGAAGAAATTGCCACCTTCTTCACAAATAAAGTCTCTAAAATTGATCAATCCTTCTTACCAACTGCTAACCCCCTCTTCCCCCTTAACCGGCCCCCCCTTCAACCTCCCTGGACCACTCGGAAAGAGCTCTTTACAAGGACAATCAAACCTACCTCCAGCTCAAAAACAATGCGCACTGGTCCGACTTTGAGCTAATGTCAGAAAACGAGGTCTTCAATATAATTTCCAATATAATTTCCAATCTAAAACCTTTCTCCCACACCATGGATTCCCTCCATTCCGCAATCATAAAAGAACTCAACCACACTATCACTCCTTTCTGGACAAAAATCATCAACGCCTCTCTCACCTCAGGCTGTGTCCCAGACTCCCTGCAACTAGGACAAATCACACCCATTCTCAAGAAATCTGGGGCTGACCCTAATGATTTTAACAACCTCAGACCTATCTCTAACCTCCCATTCCTTGAAAAAACATTGGAGAAATGTGTTCTCCTTAAACTCAATAATCACATTAATGAGTTCAACCTCCTTGATGCCTTCCAGTCTGGTTTCAGAAAAGGCTGTAGCACGGAAACAGCTATGCTCAACGTAACGGACGACATTCACAAGGCCCTAGACGAAGGGGATACCTGCCTACTCATCCTTATCGACTTTTCTGCGGCATTCAAAACTGTAAACCACCCAGCCCTCTTGGAGACCCTGTCAAAACGGTCCGACATCAATTGCACAGTACTAAAAATGTTCACCTCTTCCCTTCAACACCGCTCACAACAAATTAAAATTAACTCCTGTCTCTCAAAAGCAACTAAAGTTACACTTGGGGTTCCACAAGGCTCGATCCTCTCCCCGTCCCTCTTCAATCTCTTCATGGAACCCTTCACAATTGAAAAAAGCCGGAGTGAATTACCACCTTTACGCGGACGACACCCAAATCTATTTCAGGATCAAGTCTCCCAGCAACATTCTACTCCTTAATACTACCCTAACCGATATCCAAACTTGCTTCTACATTAACCACTTAAAGCTCAACCCTGACTAATCCTATTCTCTCCAAAAAGTAACCATTGCCCAATCCAAGAGTGGCTCAAGAATCTGGTTGCCCTAAACTGCCCCCTTACCCTATCTGACACAGTCAAGTCTCTAGGCATCACCCTTGAAAAGAACTTATCAATGGAGGCCCACATCAAAAACTTTGCAAAAAGTGCTCTTTTCGCTCTAAAACACCTCAAGAAACTGAAACCTTTTCTACCTCAAGACAGTGATCCAATCCCTAGTTCTCTCCAAAATCGACTATGGAAGCGCCATCCTTACAGGGACTCCTAAAGCACACCTAGCCCCTCTAAGAGCAGTGCTAAACATGTCAACTCGACTAGTTTCTGGAGTTAAAAGATTTGAGTACATTACTCCAGCTCTCAACTGCCTCAATTGGCTTCCCATGGAAGGGAGATGTGTCTACAAATTGGCCTGCATCACACACAAAACCATTCACTCTCCTACCCCCAACTACTGAAACAATAAACTGATTAGAACAGGTCAATACAGAACACTAAGAAGCACCAACTCACTCCTTCTTATTCCTCCAAAAGTGAAAAAGAAGAGTACCCAATACCGATCGTTCTTTGGCAAGGCTCCCAGGATATGGAATGCTCTCCCTGGAGTCCTCAGATGCAACCCTCCTTCTCCTGTTTCAAAAGGGACCTGAAACTCCTTCTCCTAAACAAATACTTTCATGACCAACGTCGACTAACCCAGTATCCTTATCCAAGTTGTCTCCCCTCTCCCTGGACTCTCATGGATAGTGGGTGACTGGACAATGTCGTTCTCGCCCTTTCTTTTGCTCTCTTCTTCTCCGCTGTACTGCATATTCATTCATTCCCTTGTTTTATTTGGATCTATGGTTTGCTTCCTTACTATGTAACTATAATGTCCTCCTGCTGTGTACTGTGTGTATGTAAAGCGCTCTGATACCTACGGGTCGAGCTAGCGCTATATAAAATTTTAAATATATATATACATATATATATATATATATATATATATTTTTTTTTTTTTTTTTGTTTGTTTTTTTGTTTTTCACTGATGACATCTCAAATGACATCACTGATGACATCACTGATGACATCTCAAATGACATCACTGATGACATCACTGATGACATCATCCAGTGAATGTGTGTTTCTGTAAAATTAAAATATGTTTTACATATTGAAGAATGAGTGTATGTATGAGTGTGTGGATGAAGGATTTAGTAGGTGCGTCACTGACTGTATGAGTGAGTGATTAAATGTGTCTTACTGAATGCATGGGTTAGTGACTAAACTGTCTGAATGTGTGCATCATTATATCTGTTGTTGTGTAAGCTGCTGCATGTGTTGATTAGTAGCTATATGAGTCTTGGCAAAGGGTCGTCTGGATTCCCAGAAGTGATCTAAAGTTCTGGGGTTTGGGTCCCCCTTTTTATACACACTAGTCTTTTTTCTCTGAAGGCAGAGAGTGTCTGTACCTAGTCCAAACCCGTTCTGGCTGCACTCTGCCAGTGCACAACTTCTTCCTTTGTCAGTGTGGGCCAGGGTCAACAGATGAACCACAGGAGGTGGAGCCAGCATTGTGGAAGGCAGGCACAGCCCTATTCAGGCCCAGGTGTTACTCCTCCCACCACTCCCAATGCAGGTAGGTCTATTCAGCCTAGTGCTGACTCACCCTGATTCCCGGAGCTACCCTAGGCCCTGTAACTCACAAACTAGACATGGAATACACAAACCTAGCAGAGGCAGCCTGTATGGTTAGGCAAGAAAATACCTACTTTCTAAAAGTGGTACTTTCAAGCACAGAATATTAAAAACAACTTCACTAAAATATATATTTAATCATTCTGAGTTCAGGCATACCAAATTTGTTTTGCTACACCAATGGTGCCAGGTCTAACAATTGAAGACCAGTGATGCTAATGGCATGCACCACCAGTGAATAAAGGTTCAAATTAACTCCTGCAGGAATAATGCTGCATCAGTGACTTACACATGATGTCTTTCAAAAGAGTCAACATAAGTGAATGGGGCATCATCTTGCCACAGACCGACTGCACAACTACGTAGCGTCACTTTGGTAAAAAAAGGTGTACACCCTACCACTTCTATTGAACATTTTTCAAAAGAGTCAGCCATGCAGAATGCTGGCCAACATATACTGTTTCCTTAATCTCTGTCTGCCAAATATCAACTGTGAATTCATTATTCATATTGATGCAGAAGGAAAATAAAGGGAGGTTCCCAAGTTACTGTTCCGAGGATAAATGTAACTCATACATCATGAGGGTGAGACAAAGGTATTTGAGAACCCACAATAAAAGTATTGGCTTGATGTAAACTTATCTCAGGGAGAGTTTTGGTATTACTGACAGAATTCAATTCTCATCATGCATCTATACATGGGAATTGGCATCTTGGTTTTATAAAGATAACAGAAAAAGAAAACAAACACAGAATGAAACCTCACAGCAGAAGAGCCCACTCCAGAAATATGCACCCTTCTCAGGCTGGAGTGCCCCACCTTGCCCTGCAAGGGCCTGCTTTCATTTTCCTTTTATTTGCTTGTGGTGCCCCTGGAAGGGGCAGGGGCACCACCAACTTCCCTTTGAACATTGTGGAGGCTGCAAAGAGTGCAGAAGGCCCCCAGGAATACTTGGGAGAAGATAAACCCTATATCTCAGAGTTCGAAAATGCATGAATTAGGGAAACTTTTCAACCTCTTTCGATTTCTAAGGCTGATACATGTGTTCTATAGCTTGGGAGAGAAGGGCCTTCTAGTAGTTGGTTTTGTGGTTGCATTTTATGTGGCCTACAGTGGCATAAGATAGACTCATACATATATTATGCTTATTTTCTATGTGACTATAATTATTGCATTTAGACTTGGTGACTGATTACACTGACATGAAAGCGTTTTTTACATGTATTTATTGGAAATTTAATCTGGCAACCTCTTGACAAAGCAATAGGCTTGCCCTATGTTACTGTTGTGCTGACCCCTTGACAAAGCCAATAGGCTTGAGTTATATATTGATGTGGTAACATTTGACAAAGTCTATAGGCTTGTCTTGCATTTTAATGTGGTGACCACTTTACAAAGACAGTAGACTTATTTTAAAGTCATCCCCCATTTTGTCAGCCACGGCCGCTGTAGACAAGAGCAGTGTGGCTGGCTAGGGGGGGCGGGGGGGGATTTCGAGAGATGACCATGAGGGAAAATTACTTATTTATTTAATTTTTCCTTGTGGTCATCTCTCAAAATCCCCCCAGCTGGCCCCATCGCTTTTATCTGCAATGGTCGCTGCTGCATTTTGTAGTGGTCTATCTGGTATAAGAGGGGGAATGCTGTGATTTTTGAGGTCATTACAAAATAAGGGACTAATGTGATTTCAGAATGTCACCAAAGGTAATTCCATCTACCTGATGTATTTATTTGTAAATTTATGCATAGTATTCAGTGGAGCGTGTGTGCGTAAGAAATGTACTTTTCCTTTATCGAAGAAAAAGCACAGAGTGGACAACCAATTATTGAGTGTCATAATTGCGTGACAGCGAATGGTGATTACTAGCCCGCCCCACCTTCTATGAGTAGGTTTTAGCTACCCTGAGGGTTATACAATGCATACTCCTTTGATCTGCCAAGGTAACATCTAAAACCATACAATTTTAAAGAGAAACGAGTCTGGTCGCTTGTAGCTCTACTGTCAGATTAGTCAATATTCCTGCAGTGGTGTTAATTACCCCTTCAACTACTCTGGACAAACTGCGTACTTCTTTGCTGTTGATTATAGGCCCCCTGATGGGAAACACTCCTTTTACAATGTTGATAAAATGCTGTTCAGAAGTATCTGTATGATCTATATCGGTAGTATCTATCATTCTTTTATTTCTCTTAACAGGCATACTTCATTTATGTGAGCGGTGATCCTTGTCATAATTAGAAGGGGCAATATAGACTGGTGGGTACAGGGAGGACAGGTAGCAATGTCCAGCCCAACCTCATGGAAGTCACGTATAGGCATTTTCTCCACAAACAAAATATACATTAGGAGGGGTTAACAATGGGGGGCTGCTAAAGGTACGCAACTGTCAAGCATCCGCTTTCTCCTACTGATATCTACCCTACTCCCTGAACACCGAACTCAGAGGTACTCTTTAGTATAGGCACTGGAATAACCCTATCTTCAGTAACATTACGGTCTTGAAAATGTCGAAAATACTGAGTGAAATTAAACTCAACAAAATCCAAAATCTCATTTTTCAACCAAGTGGTATTTTCATGCGTTGAATACATATTCATACATGCATTCGGATCTAAGGTTCCCTCTCCATTATTCCCCTTGGGGTAGAATCCTTGATGAATCTCAATATATGCTAAAATAATTTCATAATTCTTTTCCGAAAACCTTTGAGTGTCCACAGTATAATGCATATACATCATTGAAAGTAATTTAAACCAAGCGTCACAACTCCCCAGATGAAACAAGGGTAGGGATATGAATAAGTCGTGCTTGTGCATAACAGATGGTAAAAGACCACAAACCCAACAATTTGTAGTATTGGTGGTGCTGTGTGTTTGATGAAGCATTTCAACAAATAAATTTTTCACATAAGGCTGGCGATGCCTATCCTTATGTGGGGCTTAAGTATGAAACACATGTTCCGGAGGTGGGGCAGTTGTTCCTAAAATAGTATGCAGAGGGTGGCGGAATTCTAAATAGATGAATACTCCCATCAATGTGATTCATAATATTGCTATAATAAATATAAATGCAATTTTAACTCGTTGGGTCCAACTCGAAAAGACAGGCATAAATGCAGGGAAATAACTTGGTACAAAAGGACGTTCCTCTTCAGGAACGAAACAAGCAAAGGGATACATACTAACTAAAAGTTCAAAAATAAACTCGGGCGATGCAGTCCAACCTGCCAGAGGTGCTTCTTTCCTGTGTCCGTTTGGAGCCTCACAGGCAGGCTCCTATCGTACATCACAAATAATACCAAAGCAAGCCTCTCACGTTGGAGTTATGTTCTCACACAACCCTTGAAAAAAACACAATATGGCCCTCTTTAAACAAGAAATTCAGTCTTTCTTTCTGAACAGAGCAAGCAAATGTTCAAGACTCTCAGCGCGTTCAGTCCAGTGTCTCGCTCAGTACTCCAGAAGCACATCTAACAGATATTTGTGGAACAAGTCTGTACCCTTTCACTCAAGTCTCTCCCTACCTCTTACCATATTCACCTGGGGTACCGCGTTATCTTCTGGGCCACAGGTTGTATCGAGCATGGCCAGGCACTTCCTGATCAGAGAACAAAACAGAGAATTATGAATCCGGTGCAGCAGGGGTACTGCAAGCCTCTCATTCCACTGTAGAGGCAACAGAATCTGGGGCAATCACTTGAGCTGATGACAGAGCCCCTTCCGAGCCCAAGACACCTTCTCCTTGCCCTTCTCCAATTACCTGGATGTCAGAAAAAGTGACAAAATGAGGAACTCGCTCACTTTCCTGGGTCAGAACCCCTTCCTGGAATCGCTGATTATATGGGAGCGGGAGGGGTAGTTTTTTCAGATGTGACACATGGATCCAGTGTCATTTGCCGTTCACTGTTACCGCCGTCCGCGTGGCCAACAAGATTGGAAACGGTTCAGACCAATAGGGATCCAAGCTAGATTTTCGCTGGTAATTACGGACCAGAACCCACAGTCCTGGCTCCAAGCGATGTCCGGGACCCTCCGGCAGGGGCTGCAAAACTGATGGGACCTGTTGATGAATGGAACGGAGATCTTTAGTCAAAGCATACAGATAGTCTGTCAACATTGGATACTCTATATCAAGAAACGTTCTGGGTCTCGGGACGCCCCAAACATTAGTAGGGGCCAGAACAAGAATGTGGGTTAATCCGTATTGACATTAATGCCAGTGGCAGAGCACCTGGCCACTTCAATCCGGTACTTTCTTGAATTTTTGCTAATTTGAGCTTCAGTATTCCATTATACTTCTCAACCAACCCAGCGGACTGGGGGTGTCGAGCCACATGGAATTTCTGTTTAATCTGTAGTCCATTACAAATGTGACTGATGAATTCTGCATTAAAGTGTCCCCCGTTATCACTCCAGATCACTCGAGGCAATCCATATAGTGGGAAGTACTCCTTTACCAATGCCTTTGCCATTACCAAAGCAGTATTTTCCTTGGTTGGGTAGGCTTCCACCCATTTACTGAAAGCGCACACCACAACCAGGACATACTTCAAATTATTTACACGCTCCAGCTGGGTATAATCTATTTGGAGCACTTCAAAAGGCAAAGATGGTGGTGCAAAGATTCCACTTAGAACAGGCTCGCTGCCCCCAGGATTATGTTGTAAGCAAACCATGCAATATTGCACCAAATGAGCAGTAGTCTTTGGAATATTGTGATTGTACCATACAGGATCTAATAATGCACAAATACCTTTTGCCCCAATATGAGCTGAACCATTTGCCATTGTTACCAATGCATTCCCTAATGCATTGGGCAACCTCCACCGTTGTTTTCTGTCAAATCAATCCAACAATCATCCGCATCTAATTTCCCCACTTTCTCTTTCCAGTGAGACAGCTCAATAGGGGTAGCTTCTTTCTGTATTTCTCGGACACTCTCCATGGTGTTATTAAACATCTCTGTTTCAGCCACCCACCTAGCAGAACTAGCCACAAACATAGAGGTCATTTTGGATTTTGCAGTTTCCTTAGCTACTTGATCAGCAAAGGCATTACCTTCACCCACTGCATCAACCACTGCCTTGTGTGCACTACATTTAACTACAGCCACCATCTCTGGTAACATCAATGCTGTCAGCAATCGCAAAATCAAGGGACCATGCTGTATTTGCTGACCACAGGAAGTGAGAAAACCTCTTTCGGCCCAAAGTCGGCCAAAACTATGAGCCACGCCAAAGGCGTACTGGCTATCAGTGTAAATATTTACTCTCAATCCTTCACTTAGCTCACAGGCCCGAAGCAATGGTACTAACTCAGCTGCCGAGCTGATTGATAGGGTACTCGAGAAGCCTCAACTACAGTGTGAAGAGTAGTTATCGCATATGCAGCAGTTGTCATGCCATCCGGTAATTTGAAACAAGAGCCATAAACATACAACTCCTCTTGAGGGTCAGATAGAGGATTGTCTGTCAGGTCTACCCTTCCCTTCGTCTCTTCCTATGTCCGTAATATACAATCATGAACATCATTGTTCTTTTCGTTCGAAGGGAGGGGTAGTAACGTGGCAGGGTTCAGAGTGGCACATCGTTTAATCGTAATGTGGGGAGCAAACAAAGTCAATTCGTAACCTGTAAGACGCACACTCGTAAGGTGCTGGATCTTCGTTTTGTTCAATAATGTATCCACAGCGTGCGGTGCCATCACTGTGAGATCAGTGTTCAGAACGAGCCCTTCCGACTGTCGAATAGGCACTGCGACCGCAGCAGTAACCCTTAAACAGATAGGGAGTGCTCTGGCGACGTTATCCAACACCGCCAAGAAATAAGCACAAGGTCTCTATTTACCACCAAATCCTTGTGTTAACACAGAAAGCGAGCAACCGTCCACCTCGTGTACATAAAGCACAAAAGGTTTTTGGTAGTCAGGGGTACCAAGAACAGGTGCAGAGGAAAGCGCAGATTTCAAAGAGTCAAAAGAATTTTGGCAATCATCAGTCCAGGGTAAAGGTTCATGCACATCTTTAGTGGTTAAATACAGGTGAGGCTTAGTGAGAAGGGAAAAATTAGGGATCCATTGGCGACAGTAAGAAGTTATGCCGAGAAAGTCACCAACATCACGATGTACAGACATATTAAAAATGGTGGTCAGATGGTCAGGGGTTAGTCTCTTCCCTTCTTTTGACAGTAGATGAACTAGATAGGCCACCTCTTGTTGACAACATTGGAATTTAGAAAGAGATACTTTATTGCCATTAGCCGCCAAATGAGTCAATAATTGTATAGTGGCTTCCTTACAACCTTCCTCAGTATCAGAGGCCACTAACAGATCATGGACATATTTCAAAAGCACATTACCAGGGGGTAGAACCAAATCAACCAACAATGTCTTCAAAGCTTGACTATAAATACTAGGACTCTCTGTGTACCCCTGGGTAGCGCGACAAAACCGGAAGCTGCAACTAAATAAAGAGAAGTCGAAAATATGATGGCTGTCAGGATGTATCGGAATGCTAAAGAAAGCATTCTTTAAATCGATCACAGCGAAATATTTTGCAGTGGGAGGAATCATGATATGAATAGTAGTGATGTCAGAAACTACACGGTATTGGGGCACTACTATTTTATTAATTTCACGCAAATCTATCACAAAATGATAAGTATCAACATAGTCAGGATCACTTCCAACAGGGGCCTTTTTTAAAATCGGCAAAATGGGGCTGTTGCACACATTAGCAGCCATCTCCTCCACCACACCCCTTTTGATCAGATCTTGTATGAGGGAGAGCAGAGCTTTCTCACCTGCCGGAGAAATTTTGTGCTGAGGTGTACGTGGAAGCCGAGCATTCTGTTTCAGAGTAATAGAAACGGGTGGAATCCTTAATAATCCTACATCTATGTCTCCCGTGGCCCACAGCGTCTCTGGGATAGCAGCAAACTCAGAAGGGAGGGGTTCATTTTTTGGTGACACACTGCAAAGTATGCCTGCCCAGGGGATTGATAGTCAAATAAACACCATGAGGTGAACAATGAATTTTTGATGCTAGGGTGGTGCTGAGTGGTACTGTGGTGGTGCTGAATGGTGCTGTGGTGATGCTGAGTGGTGCTGTGGTGGTGCTGAGTCATACTGGGATGGTGCTGAGTGATGCTTGGGTTGTGCTGAGTGGTGCTGTGGTAGTGCTGAGTGATGCTGTGGTGGTGGTGAGTGATGCTGTGGTGGTACTGGGTGGTGCTGGGGTGGTGCTGAGTGATAATGTGGTGCTTCTGAGTGATGCTGTGGTGGTGCTGAGTGATGTTGTGGTGGTGCTGAGTGGTGCTGAGTGATAATGTGGCAGTGCTGAGTGATGCTGTGGTAGTGCAGAGTGATGCTGTGGTGGCACTGAGTGGTGCTGTGGTGGTGCTTAGTGGTGCTGAGTGATGCTGTGGTGGTGCTGAGTGGTGCTGTGGTGGTGCTGAGTGATAATGTGGTGGTGCTGAGTGATAATGTGGTGGTGCTGAGTGATGCTGGGGTGATGCAGAGGGCAGAGAGGCACAAAAAGCAGTCTAACGAAGGGCAGAAAAACAAGGGAAAAACGAGTCTAACAGAGGGCAGAAGGGCACAAAAAACCAGTCTACAGAGGACAGAAGGGCAGAAAAACAAGTGAAAAACGAGTCTAACAGAGGGCAGAAGGGCATAAAAAACGAGTCTAACGGGGCAGAAAGGCACAAAAACGAGTCTAACAGAGGGCAGAAGGGCACAAAAAACGAGTCTAACGGGGCAGAAGGGCAGAAAAACAAGGGAAAAACGAGTTTAACAGAGGGCAGAAGGGCAGAAAAACAAGGGAAAAACGAGTCTAACAGAGGGCAGAAGGGCACAAAAACGAGTCTAACAGGGGGCAGAATGAATCCCGCCCTGCGTGTTTGTCCACGAAGATGCCACCTTTTTGTGCAATACCTCTACTCAACTGGAATACTTTCTACTGTCTAATCAGTAAGTGCTCGCTCGTTGGCTAAATGTATAGGGGCATATTTACAATAACTGGTGCATCCCCAGGGATGCACCAGTTATGGTGCGCCGCAGCTCTGCCACCCATGGTGCGCTGCATTTACAATGTGGTGCACCATGTGGCAAAAACGGCACAGATGCGTCACGCATCTTTGCCGTAAAAGCAGCACATTGCTGGGGCTGTGTCGCGCTTGCGACGCAGCTCCAGCAATGCTCTGGGGGGCCCTATCTCCCCAATGCTGCATCAAGCCTTGCGCCTGCTTCAAGCAGGCGCAGGGTTTTGACGCAGCATTGGCCTAAAAGTGACTGAGTGAAATCTTGTAGATTTCACTCAGCCACTTTTAGGAGGCGTTCCTGTGCAGGAACGCCCTCCCCTGCACTGGAACGCCTCCTGATGGCGCAGGGCTTTACAACATGACGCATCTCTCAGAATCGTCACGTTGTTAATACCCAGCACCATGGCGCATCTATTGTGCTACCGCTGCGTCACAAAAGGTCTCGGTAGAGGGTGGCAGTGATGAACCAGAGGGTGACAGTGATGAACCAGAGTGTGGGAGGGGTGAACCAGAGGGAGACAGTGCTGAACCATAGGGTGGCAGGGGTGAACCAGAGGGTGGCAGGGGTGAACCAGAGGGTGGCACTGATGAACCAGATGGTGGCAGGGGTAAACCAGAGGGTGGCAGTGGTGAACCAGAGGGTGGCATGGGCGAACCAGAGGGTGGCAGTGGTGAACCAGAGAGTGGCAGTGGTGAAGCAGAGGGTGGCAGTGCTGAACCAGAGGTTGACAGTGGTTAACCAGAGGGTGGCAGTGGTGAACCAGAGTTGCTGTGATGAACCAGAGGGTGGCAGTCATGAACCAGAAGGCGGCAGTGGTGAACCAGAGGGTGAAAGTGCTGAACCAGAGGGTGGCAGGGGTGAACCAGAGGGTGCTGTGATGAACCAGAGGGTGGCAGTGGCGAACCAGAAGGTGGCAGAGGTGAACCAGAGGGTGGCAGTGGTGAACCAGAGGGTGGCAGTGCTGAACCAGAGGGTGACAGTGGTTAACCAGAGGGTGGCAGTGGTGAACCAGAGGTTTCTGTGATGAACCAGAGGGTGGCAGTGGTGAACCAGAGGGTGGCAGTGGTGAACCAGAGGGTGAAAGTGCTGAACCAGAGGGTGGCAAGGGTGAACCAGAGAGTGGCAGTGCTGAACCAGAGGGTGGCAGTGGTGAACCAGAGGGTGGCAGGGGTGAGCCAGAGGGTGGCAGGTGTGAACCAGAGGGTGGCAGTGGTGAACCAGAGGGTGGCAATGATGATCCAGAGGGTGGCAGTGGTGAACCAGAGGGTGCTGTGCCCATACACGACCGCATGGGTAACTTCGCCATGCAAGCAGCCTGCGAACATGCAAAAAGCCCCGCGAACACGCAAAAAACTCAGCGAACACGCAAAAAACCCGCAAACACGCAAAAAACAAAAATCCGCAAATTCGAACAAATTAACGGATTTTGCAGATTGCGAATTCGATTTCGCGCAAATTCGTGGAACGCAAATTCGATTTCGCGCAAATTCGCAGAACGCGAATTCGCAAATTTTGCTTATACTTACATTTTTGCATGCAATTTCTCCAACAAATCCAAGCCCAATACATTTTCACCACAATGAAAAGTCAAGAGAAATGGGGATTCTACCGTAACTGGACCAATTGTGAATGGAATAGGTTTGGAAATGGGACCTACCACCGGAATTACCGAGAATCCCACCAAAACATTATTGTGCCCGGACATAGCAGCCCCTGGGAGCAGAGAATGAGAATTAGAACTATTCATCGCACCCGTATCAACTATAAACTTTTCAGATGTCCCCATCAAATGCGCTTTTACATAAGGACCTTGCTGATCAACGGGTACTGACACCTGGCCTCCACTCTGTCCTTGGCTGTTCTATGTATAGGCATACCCTTCGGTTGCATCCATCGCACAGTCCTCATTATAGTACTGCCTACCTCTAGGATTATCAAAATAATTATTTTCGTATCCGACGTGCGTCGCCTCCTCTCATTGCCTATCACTGCGATCCACACCACCTCGATCTATTCCTCTCATAGCCCCATTCTGAGCAACAATGGACACGGAAATAGCCAATGGCCTTCCTCCTTACAGTAAGTGCACTGGTTTGGTCCCAAAACAACAGCCGGCCCTCCGCCTCGTCCAGTTCCCACCCCCCTCGGGACGAACTCTAGTCTCTACCGCCTCTCTCTCTGCCTCGGCCTCGAACGACTTGTTGCAACAACACCTACATCTTAAGATCTTTTGTTTTCTTTTCCGTCTTATCCTTACTCTCATTCTCTCTATGTTCGTAATATTGGGCCATACTCAATATTACCGAGGGCGTAGACCTAGTCCAGGTACTTTCAGCGGCTTGTAGCCGCGCAGAAACGTCCGGTAACAAATTCGTCACAAAACGATTAACAAATAATCGTATACCACCTTCCAATGATAAATCCTGTCCACTAAAGACAATGAATACACCTTCAAATCTAGTGAAGAAATCAGAAACGCTTTCGTCTTTCTTCTGCTTACGTGCTGTCAATTTATCCCAATCCACCTTACGAGGCGGGATTAAGGAATGCATGTAAGTAATATTACTACCAGGTAACAGTTTTGGTTTATCACCAGGCTTACGTTCCTTATCCCAATCTTTTATCTGTTCCCATGTTCCGCCCAACTCCTGAACATGGCCCTGATCATGCACCTGACACCATACATCGACAGGGACTAGCAATGCAAAAAATAGCTCTATGTCAGCTAGGGTCAAAACGTCTGAGGAAGCCGCTTCTGTGAGTTCTTTATAATAAGCTGTGGGATTCTTACGGGGGTCAGGCAGTTGTGATTGAAGCGAGAGGACTTCACTCCTCTTCCAGGGGGTATAAACCCATTGTTCCTGCACTCATGCCTCTACACGAGGTCTAGTCTCTACATCCTGATCATTTTTTAATTCCGGTATTTCAGGGTGAAAGATAGGATGGACTTCTCGCATAGGGTGCTGAGAGTCCCATGAGGAACATTTTTGGTGCATCCGCCCTCGAAAACTTAATAAAACCTCAACATTTTTGTACACTTCCTCTGGTCTAAGTTCAGACTTATGAGCCCTGTCTCGAATATCGTACATCACTTGGGGGGCCATCCCACCTGCAAAACACTGTTCTCATAAAGTAAAAGACATGTGGCCATGTGTGTTTCAGTGCATGTTGCTGCATAATAGGCTCAAAGTCTTGGAGCGTGCTCCATATATCAGTTATAGTATAAATAGGACTTCTTAAGTTTCTCCAAGCGCATAAATTTTGATTTGAGGCCCTCATTGGGACCTGGAGTATCATCCTGTGCTGACGGCCTGTTCTTAGTAGTACTGCTGAATAAATCATCAAACATCTGTTCTCTATTATCATTGAAATCCATGATCAGTTGTTTTCAGTCTTCTTTTGTACAATAAAGTCTTGACAAAACAGTGCAGAGTGCCCAAAAAATGAAACACACTAGCAAAAGAAGGGTTGGAGCAAAAAGCCTGCACCTGTTATGGCCAGTGACTCTTAAGTGGTATGATGGTGCTTGAGAAACCTAGGAACACAACCCTATCTGTTCCTTCAAGGACAAAGTCCAAATACACAACATAAACTGTGGAATCAGCACCCATCAACAAAACATTGTTTTGCAATAATAGTTAGTGTCCTTAAATCAATGGTTAGAGTCCATATCAAATGAACAGGTCCGAACTTGATAGTCGTATATTTTCAATTCTTTATTGTATTTTCACAGTAGAAAAAAATGGTCCAATTACAGTAGATTTTCTTTTCTTAGCCAACGCGTTTCGTCTCATCAACTGAGACTTCTTCAGGGCTAAAAAACATATAAAGTTGCTTTACAAATACACTTCTATATACATGCACATACTATTTACAGAAAGCATTTAGACATCTATATACAACAGAGTTTTACTTAAGACAAACTAAATCTGTCCAAGTTATTCCAAATACAAGGTGGGCTGTATTGGTTCCTGTTAAGAAAACAAGGCTCACCTTTACCTTTAAAAAAAAAGGGGGAAAAATATATTTAATATTCAGGACATGAATAATTTTCTGCACAAAATTGCCATGTCATTTTCAAATGTAAACTGGACTGTATTGGTTCCTTTAAAAACAAAGCTTATATTTGCATTTGTAAGACTGTCTTATATACTCGGCACATTAATATTTTTCAGCACAAAACCTATTGGACATTTCTTAAAATAAACGTCAGAGAAGAGATTGCGCAGAATTATAAACAAACATCATATGTGGATTAAAAATGAACCACTTATTAGAATCATACCTCAAACACCTGTCTTTATGGAATGTAGTGTGAGCTGGAGAGTTTCTTTAATTCACGCAAACTTTAGAAAGATCTGAAAGTGTATATATAAGTTCTTTTAAAGCAATGAGTTTATCAAATGTTTTATAATCACAAAAATCAATTTTAGTGATTTATCCAACGATCCATCCGCGAACCCCTGGCATGAAAGACAAGAATGTGTCTTCTACACACAGCACTATAGACATAACTTATCAGTATCAGTTGTGTCATTGTTATCACAAGTGACTGTTGTGTATCCAATGCACGAGTCAGCGCGAGTATATGCTCAGCTCGAGTATTTGCTCGCGCATTCATTCACATAGACTCGTGCCGACTCGTGCCAGTGTTTTCATTCAAGCATATGTCTCGAGTTATATTATTGTTTGATTGTGCATCACTCGCGACCATGTACAGTTTGTTGTTAATGTATTCTATGCTGCAACTGTAATGTGGAGTCAGTTACCGCTAACCTCTTGGAGACTTGAGTTGTATGCAGGGAGTGCTTCTTTATGTACAAATAAACTTATTCCTTCATCAATTACCTGTGGATATTTACTCTACAATTTGGCGACGAGGGACGGAGCATTGAACCTTCCGAGAAGCACTTCCTGTCCAATTTTATGCAAATTTAAGCTTTTTTATTTATTTTCTGTTGGAACTTCGGAAAGTTACTGAATATCTTTATTGATTCCTGTACCTGTAAAGGAAGCGACGAACAGACATCCGAAGGGTAGAATTCATTTATTTCCTTTTTCTGCGTGTTGAAGTGCGCGCCTTCGTTTCTTGTTCGCGCTGGTGAATCCTTTCATCTATACGCTCTGGTTTTTTAAACGGAAGCGATTGCTGCACTTCTTCTGAGACGCTGCTTTCCATTGGTTATTCTACGTTAGGTGAAACTAAAGAGGTGACTTTGTTTCTTTTTCCCGGCTGTGTCCTATTACAGTTTAAAAAAACGGGAAAACTAACCAAAAAACGGAGTGAAAATTGGAAAGGCAGAAAAGCGGAGTGGGATTTGAAATACAGAAAAACTGCTATAATCTTCAATGAACACAGGAAAACGTTCTGATTCTTCAGGAATCGTTTGACTATTATTTTTCTTCAACAACCAAGTACTTTATTCTTCTCATTGTTACAGCTATTTTTTTTATTTTTGTTTTATTAATGTTACACTTGTTATTGATATTCAGTGTAAATTAACTTATTTATTTGCTTATTTTCTTCACTATGTGTGCTCAAGGTTATACTCTTTCTCCTCCACAAAGTTATTGGTCAGCTGGTAGTTCTCCTTGTATGCCTTGGATTGAGTGGAAAGCTTATTTTTTAAATTATATTGAGACATTAGATGCCAATGGTAAAATGAAAGCCCCAGAAAAAAAAGGTATTTTCTTACACTGTTTGGGACCTGAAGGATTAAAAGCCTTCAATCAACTTCCTACTTCACAAGCAAGTGGTGACATGAATGTTTTTGATAAGGCTGTATATGATTTTGATAAATACTGCTCTCCCAAAGTATGCATAGGAATTTCTAGATTTAAGTTTTTCCAGAGAAAACAGTTAAGTGAAGAATCTGTAGATAATTTTGTCTCCTCTCTTAAAACTTTAGCATTAGATTGTAAATTTGGTAATTTACAAGAAGATCTCATCAGAGATCAGGTGGTTATGCACTCCAGTAATGAAACTATACAGGAAAGACTATGGATAAATGGTGATGAAAACTTAGATTTTGTAGTATCCATTGTAAGAAAAGCTGAACTTTCCTGTAGGAGTGCATTACAGGTTAAAGGCAAAGATGCTTCAGTTAGTAAAGACGTTGTTGCAAAAATTAATCATAAATATGATAGTAAAAATAAGGATTCTTTTAAAAAGAAACAAATATTTTCTCATAAAGAAAATCTTGAAGATTCAAGAAGTAACCTTAAGTGTTTTAGATGCAACAGCAAGTCACACTTGGCAAATAACAAAACTTGCCCAGGTTTAAAACAGAAATGTTCCAATTGTGGCTTAAAAGGACACTTTACTTCTGCTTGCAGAAGAGGTAAAGTTAACCAAAAAGTGAAATGTATTGAACTAAGTGAAAACAGTGATGATGAAGATTTCACTAATGACTCTAATAACTGTTCTTTTGTTTTAAACATAAAAGACTCCGTAATCTTGAATGTAAATGAAAACACCATTAAGAAGAAGCCATTATGTGATATGGTTATTGGAGGGGTAAAGATCAACATGTATGCTGATTCAGGATCACCTTACTCTATAGTGTGTGAATCGGTCTGGAAAAAATTATTTGTTCCTAGACTAGGTAGTCACTTAGAAGACAGTGATATCAATCCTGAGGGATATTCAGGTGGAAGGATAGATATTTTAGGGTTCAGAACCTTAGTTTTCAGGTTCAAGAACAGAAAGTGTATAGCAAAATTATATGTTTCAAAAAAGGGTCCTTCAGTGCTTAGCTGGTTTGACTTTGGTAAACTTGACATTGTTCTGGATCCTAATAGTCCCAATCCAGTGATGTTAATTGATGAGCAGAATGGCATTTCCTCATTAATGTTAAAAAAGTTTCCAAATGTTTTTTCTAAAGGCATTGGGAGGTTAACTAATTTTAAACATGAGATTCGCTTAAAAGATAATGCTTGCTCTAAAATACACAAAGCTAGAAATATTCCTTTTGCTGTCAGAGAGGAAGTTAAAAATGAATTAGATGCTTTGGTGGAAGGTGGCATAATAGATAGAATAGAATCATCTGAATGGGTTTCGCCCATAGTGGTTGCCAGACGGGCCAATGGCAAGGTGAGACTATGCATTGACCTTCGCCATCTCAACAACAATATTGTTGTAGATCAATTCCCTCTTCCTCGTATTTCTGAAATGTTGTCTGTTGTTGGGGGGTCAAATATTTTTTCAACTATCGACTTATCTGCTGCTTACCATCAGATAGAGCTAAATGAAAAAAGCAAAGACCTAACTGCATTTATTACACCTTTTGGGTGCTTCAGATTCAACAGGATGCCTTTTGGTTTGGCGTCTGCAGCAGCAATTTTTCAGAGAGTCATGCAAGACATTTTAAAAGATTGTAAAAATGCTATCTGTTTTCAAGATGACATATTGGTATTCAATGATGATAAGGACAAGCACATTACTGCTTTAGAGGAAGTTTTGAATGCACTTAATACACATGGCCTTACCATTAAGCATGAGAAATGCAAATTTGGTGTTCATTCTGTAAATTACTTAGGTCATGAACTGTGTGCAGAAGGTGTCAAACCAAAACCTTCACTTTTAGAAGCAATTAAGTCTGCTCCTCATCCTCAATCTAAAGATGATGTAAGATCCTTCTTAGGTTTAGTTGAGTTCTACGCAAGGTATGTGCCTGATTTCTCGTGCAGAACATATAATATCAGACAGTTAATTAAAAATAGAGTTGTTTTTGAATGGACAAGTGAATGTGAGAAGGAGTTTTGTGATGTGAAGAGTGCTATCTGTTCAGCAAGTGCACTCTCTTGTTTTGATCCTTCTCTGCAAAACATTATTACTACTGATGCTAGCGCAAAAGGACTGGGTGCTGTGTTTACTCAAAAAACTAAGGAGGGAAAAGAAGTTATTATTGCGCATGCCTCCAGAGCTCTTACCCCTGCTGAGGAAAAGTACTCCACAATAGAAAGAGAGACGTTAGCGTGCATTTGGGCTTTGGAACATTTCAGAGTATTTGTCTGGGGCAAGCAATGTACTCTAAGGAGTGATCACAAACCTTTGGTACGTCTTCTCCCTACAGAAGGCATGTTGAGAGCTTCAGCCCGCATTGCACGCATGTCCATGCGCTTACAAGACTTTATTTATAATATACAATATTTACCTGGCAAAGAGAATGTTTCTGCTGATTTTTTATCTAGGATGCCTCTACCAATTCAGGAGGATTTACACAATGAATGGGACGATTTTCAGATTGCCATGATTCATGATGAAGGTCCTATTTCTATTGACCAAACTCTGTGGAAAGAGAAATTTGAAGTTGATTAAATTTTAAAGAATGTTGCTAGTTATATCACTGGTACTTGGCCCGACAAGAAGTGTTTGAACTCTGAGTTGAAAAGCTTCTGAGAAGTGAGGTCAGAACTTTCATGTTGTGAGAACATCATCAAAAGAGGTGAACGTATTGTTCCACCAGTGGGTGTGAGGAAAGTTATAGTGTTACAGGGTCATGAAGGTCATAGTGGCATGGTTAGGACTAAGCAACAAGTTAAACATTTATTTTGGTGGCCAGGGATGGATATGTTTATTGAACGGTTAGTTAGGAATTGTGTAGTATGTGCTAATTCAGATAAGTCTTTAGTTACCCTAAAACCCAATATGGGTGCGCATACCATTCCCAACAACCCTTGGGAAACCATTGCCATAGACATCATGGGTCCTATTGGTTGCGAATCTAAGTATGTCATTGCAGCCATTGACATTTTTTCTAAATGGCCAATTATCAAAATTGTCCAAAAAATAGATACAGATTAGGTTCTATGTTTTCTAGATAAAGTTTTTATTGAAGAAGGTCTTCCGGTAAGAATTATTTCGGACAATGGTGTACAATTCAATTCAAAGAAAGCCCATGATTATTTTTCAAGGCTTGGGATTGCCCATTCCACTACTTCTTTATACAATCCTAGTGGGAATGGAGTAATAGAGAGATTCAATAGGGTTTTGAAGAGTGCTATACTGTTTACTGGTAATGATGACAAAAAATGGGAAATTGAAATTTTTAAGAAGGTGTGGATGTACAGGACAACCATGAATTCCATGACTGGATATTCTCCTTTTGAGATCATGAGGGGAAGAATTCCTAGAACTAAGGTGAATCCTTCGTGGTTGGTCAAATCTACTTCTTCAAGTGTGGATCTAAGTATAGTTAAGGAAAATCTTATTCGCACTCATTGCTCTAATAAAAAGTACTTTGATGAGAAATGTGGTTCAAAAAAGGATCCGAAAGTGGAAGTTGGTATGATGGTGAAGGTTAAAAAACCATGGAAGGTCAAGAAAGGTGAAAGTTCATTTATGGGTCCTTTTGAAGTTTTAGAGGTATTAAAAAACTCTGTGAGATTATCTAACAATAAAGTTTGGAATCTGAGTAGAATTGCTATTCTCAAAGCTGACAAGGATTTTTATTGTAAAGAACCTGTTCCTGAACATCCTGATCTTTCTTTTTTGGATGAGGATTCCAGTGAGGGTGTAGTTCGTGATGACACAGATGCTTTACCTTGCTGTTCAAGCAGTTGTTATACCAATCAGAATACTGCATCTACAGTACCTTCTTGTTCAAGTAATAGTATCACCAGTCAGGATGTTGCTGTTCAACATGGTGTTCCTTTACCCAAAAGAGTTACTAAGAAACCAAAGTGGTTGTCTGATTTTGTTGCTTACATGACAGGAAAAATGTAATTTTCAGTGTTTTTTTTTTCTTTTTCTTTTTTCCCTTTCATAAGGAGGGAAGGTGTGTTGTGTATCCAATGCACGAGTCAGCGGGAGTATATGCTCAGCGCGAGTATTTGCTTGCGCATTCATTCACATAGACTCGTGCCGACTCGTGCCAGTGTTTTCATTCAAGCATATGTCTCGAGTTATATTATTGTTTGATTGTGCATCACTCGCGACCATGTACAGTTTGTTGTTAATGTATTCTATGCTGCAACTGTAATGTGGAGTCAGTTACCGCTAACCTCTTGGAGACTTGAGTTGTATGCAGGGAGTGCTTCTTTATGTACAAATAAACTTATTCCTTCATCAATTACCTGTGGATATTTACTCTACAGTGACATTCGCTTTTGTATTTGAATAGAATTCTCATATTATTCCCAAAAATTCTATCACAAAGGAATCATCCTGAATCTCCTGGATACAAGCATATCAAATACAACTTAACACAGCTATAGAAATAGCAAATGCAATCTGGATATAAGCATAACAATTACAACTTAACACAGATATAGAAATGGCAAATGCAATCTGGCACAAATATAAACCAGTCATTTATTTATAATGATCTAAAATCAAAAATAAAGCTGATATGAGAAAATGCTATGACAGGCATATTAAGAAGGAAAAACCAAATGTTATAAAATGAAACGAATACCTGTCATATCCGATGAATATTCAGAAGTGACTGTTTTCAAAAGAGAAAATACAAACATCTATCAGAGTGTGATATTGAAGATCAAAATAGACAATCTGATGTCTTGAATAATTTCCCTCAAATCAACTTGGGTGGACATGGTGCTTATAAAGTCTAGTTCAAAAATATCTCAGTACTTGGCAAGTTTCGGAAAAACAAAAATGTGTGCTTAGCCAGAAACTCAAGGACATTGTTGGATACGTTTTATATAATTTATGGCATGGTATTTTGAAACCTTCATATAAAAGAATATGAAATCCAGGGGAGCACCTTTCTCATAGCGCTCACTGCTTACAATGAATAAGGCAGACGAATATTACGGATTCGTATTTTTTACGTTATAAGATGGCCGCCAGTTTTTCCTTTACAACCTATACCGATATTCATTTCCGCTTTTACGTGTTTGGGAATTCGCATCTCACTGGTTTAATTAATCAATTCATTAATCTCCTATATAAACCAGTGACCCGCCTAGTGTCTATTCGTTACTTTTGAATTTTACATCGCTCGTTCTCGCAGGTCACCATGCCGCTTTCGGGGTAAGTCTGACTACAGGGTCTGCCGCAATATTACGAGGACAGTTTTCATTTAACTTTATTCTGTCCTCGCTTGCACATATTGTTTTCTGGAATTTGTATTCCTTTTTAAACGTTTCCCTGTCTTCTCAACTTGACGGGGCGTTACGTTGAGTAATAAGCCATTACAAGATGTCTGACAGTCTATGCGGGTGTTCTGGGTCGGTTTATATTGATCAGCGTCTTTTTCAGAGACTTAACGAGGGCTATATCTTTTGCCGTTTTAGAATAGAACGCGGCACAATTTACCCAGTTGCTAATCTTTTACGAAGTTGACTCCTTTGGTTTACATAAATTGACTTACACTTTCAAATTTGTATAGTTTGAATTCGTAAATTAAATGACCCTGACCCATATGGCTGAGATACCCGCCACCCCCTCTCAACACAATCCCCAAAGGAGGGAAACCGGAAACAGTTCTTGAAGTTTTTGGAAGAGGGAGGGAGGTAGCGTAGACCCCCCCCCAAACCCCGCACAACTTACCACATCTGCCGTCGCAGACGTCACTGGCCCCGGGAAATTCCCCAGGAGGGGGCTGTAACCCCTCCTACACAGGAAGGGGCCTTGACCGCCTTTCCTTTTCTTTCGGCGACCCATCCTTAGAAGGGACCGCCTCCCCGTTGAGGGGCCAATGGCCACCTCTCCTGAGCGCTCCCATCCGTGTTGGGTGACGCCCACTCGTAGGGATCTTCCAATTAGTGCTCACCGATCATGACCTTACCGCCCGACCAAAATAAATACGACAATGCTAACTAACCTACTAAACTAAACAAAAAACATTGGCCACTATGACCGTATTAAAAAGCATGCTTATAAATGAACACTACGCCGAATTTCTTTAATCACAAACATAAATGACATAGACCATTCTTTATTACGTACTCAAAATCAACACGATAATACCACAACCTGTAACGAACTTAAAATTATTAATCAACTTTTATTCAAAACAACTGGCTGTCTTCAGGGGCTGGTGGGTGGGTCAAAATTGGCTCTTCGTTCCGTCTCGAGCTCACGTGCAGCGAGGAGGTGCAGCTTCAGAGCACAGGAACAACAGGATGCCTTCTGGTCTTGCGTCCCCTTTTATCCGTCTTCAGGGCGGGCGTAAACCCGCCCCTGCCTGCCCCGAGGGCGTGGCCAGCCGCATCAGTGTCTAGGCCAGCCCACCTTAGGGCGGGAAAAAGCGCGCCCCGGCTACGCCGCTTCGGGCATACCAGCCGAGACTCGCCTCCCGCCCAAAATGGCTTCCCGGGGGGATCGTGGTACTCTGCCATACGTTCGGGGGGACCGAGTGGTCGCCCCTTTCCATATGGCTGAGATACCCGCCACCCCCTCTCAACACAATCCCCAAAGGAGGGAAACCGGAAACAGTTCTTGAAGTTTTTGGAAGAGGGAGGGAGTGACCCTCCCCGGCCGTATTTATTAAAACAAAATTAAACATTAAATCAACAGTTTCATATTAATGTACAATTTCATTACCACATTGCGACGTTTGGCTAACCTTAACAGATTCTCTAATACAGAGGTTCTCCTAGCCGAACTAACATCCTACAAAACATTGACTTTAAATTTTTGAAATTGTACATCCTAACGTTTAGGGGCCAACGGCAAGGTCGTAACCGGTGTCAAGATCCCTAACCAGAAATACCCCCCCCACTTGTGAGGGGCGACAGCACAGAGGCGTACCTCAAGTGCAACTACCAATTTCCCTTGACTTGACGGGGGCACCAATAAAACTCAACGCCACTTAAAGGTCGTTCGAGGACTCGTGTGAGGTATCTAGAAGGTAGCGTAGACCCCCCCCCAAACCCCGCACAACTTACCACATCTGCCGTCGCAGACGTCACTGGCCCCGGGAAATTCCCCAGGAGGGGGCTGTAACCCCTCCTACACAGGAAGGGGCCTTGACCGCCTTTCCTTTTCTTTCGGCGACCCATCCTTAGAAGGGACCGCCTCCCCGTTGAGGGGCCAATGGCCACCTCTCCCGAGCGCTCCCATCCGTGTTGGGTGACGCCCACTCGTAGGGATCTTCCAATTAGTGCTCACCGATCATGACCTTACCGCCACAGGCCGGATAGTTGACCGGCTATCCGGACCCCCCACAAAGCTCCTACCTAAAGGTCATGTTATAACGTTTTTAACCATGCTAAGAAGTCTCCTATGAGTAACTCATTCCCCACCCGAGACAAATGCACACCATCCCCCAAATACATACTGTCATCATTAATACAGCCATGCGAAATAGAATGCAATGTCCCGGAACGGAACAACCTACTCATTTTGTTATTAAGCTTTCTAACAGAATGATTCAAAGCAGGAACAGAAATAGCCCCCCGCCACACCTTTCGTGGGATCATATGGGACCACGCAATTGTGCACCCCGGAACTCTCCTCGCCAACCAACTTACAGTGGAAAGCATTGCCTCCAGGAGAAGTCGTCTACCGGTGGTGACCAAATCATTGCCCCCCAGATGTACTATGACTATAGACGGCGGTGACCTCGTCCGCCCTAACAAACCCTCGAAGAATGCTTGAAACTGGTCAATACAGAGACCGCCTCTTCCGAAGAAGGACACCCTGTACCCGTATTCCCCAGCTACGTGAATCAAGTCACCTGCTTTGAATACGTCCGCGGCACGCCTCACGTATGAGTGGCCCACGACCCACACCTCCTTTTTCACAGCCGGTGATGTCTGACCGCTGGCCCGGTGTTGGGTCGACTGCATAGTCCGCCCCGCCTCGTAGGCTTGCGCAACTGAAAACCAAACAAAAACAAGAGGCGTGAGTACATCATTACAGCTTTACAACATGTGCAACCGTACATACCTCTTATAACAATTGGAGGACCAACGCCCCACTCGTTTCACTTGTTCAACATTAAGACCCCTGGCTGTAGCTTCTGTAGCAGCCCCTATCCGAAAGGAATGGGTCCCAAACTCGCCCGGGTTCAAGCCCGCAGCGGCAATTGACATCGCAAGCACCCGCTGAAACTGAAATTTTGTCAGTGGGGTGGCGTCCGCGTGTCTCAACAAGGTCCCCCCCCATGATGCCACCCTTTGTGCTAGGTAGTCTTCTAAACACTTTACCGGACACATGGAGGACCCGGGAATCCTGCGTATGATTATGCAGTCACCCATCCCGCCTTGATCGGTCTTGGACCTGACAAAGGAGACAGTCATTGTCTCTCCTCTGATCTGAATGTGTTCCCTGCACAAACCCCCTGTCACATCCTGTTTACTCTTTGCCACCAATTCGCTTACCCGCATCGCCCCGTGAAATGCCAGCGAAAAAGTGGCTCGGAACAACACTGTCTCAAACTGAGATGAACATGTGACCGGGAGTGTGGCCAGCAACTGGGCCAACCTATCCAAACCTATCGGGCGCCTCTCATCTACTCTGCGACCCTCAAGGCGTTGCCACCCACGCAGCGCTTTCTGTACAACGAAAGACGCTGTCGGGTCCTGGATACCATGAGCCCTGGCAACAAAGGAAATGGCAGCCCGATGCCTCTGGGCCGTAGCCACCGATTTCCCAGCCCTACGTAATGACATCATAAAATTCACCACCCATTCCTCGTGGCCCCAAAGCCCCTCTTTACCAGACCCCAAAAAGGCTAAATAGGACCGAAACGCCCCTTCGTATGCCTTCCTCGTTCTTGGTGCTAGACTCTCTCCCACGAGGTGACGAAGTTCGGGGCACCGAGAGACCAGAGAGCTTCGGGAAAGGGTGCCGGCTCCGGGTCCGCTGTGGGAAGGAAACCCGAGAAAGCCTGCATTTGAAAACGAGACAGTGCATCAGCCGCCCGATTCATTACCCCCGGGACATGTTGTGCTCTGAATAGCACATTCAGTTGCATACACAGTAAAACAATTTCTTTGAGCAGTCTTAAAATCAGTTTACATCGTGCTGCCTGGCTATTGATGCACTCGACCACGGTCATATTGTCAGACCAAAATACCACAGAGTGATCTTTGAACCCTTCGGGCCAGGTTCTCAGGGCCACCAAAATGGGGAAAAGTTCCAGGAAAGCAATATTAGTTGTCAGTCCATTGTCATGCCACCATGCCGGCCACCTTTGTGCCGACCATTTTGTGCCGAAGATGGCACCAAAACCTATGCTACCTGCCGAATCTGTCCATAGCCCCAGCTCTTCAGAGGACACGGCCGGTTTGTTCCAGACGACTCGACCATTAAAATCCGCCAGAAATGCTAACCAAATGCGCATGTCCTGGCGGACCTCAGCCGATAATCTCGTGCGATGATGACCCTCCTTTAGGCCGACCATAGCTTGGGCAATTGAACGGGAAAAGGGGCGGGCCATCGGTATAACCCTCAGGGCAAAATTCAACTGTCCCACTAACTGCTGTAATTGATGCAGCGTAACTTTGGATCCATTTATACACATCTGCAGGGCTGCCCTGAATTTCAACACTTTGTCAGCTGGTAAACGAAAACAACCTTCACTGGAGTCTAACTCGATCCCCAGGAACTCGAGGCAAGTCGTAGGACCCACCGTCTTACCTGGTGCCAATGGCACACCAAACTGCTTCATTAACACACAAAATTCGGCCAAGGCCTGGCCACATTCGAGATCCCCGGCTGCCCCCAGGAACAAAAAATCATCAAGGTAATGCATTACATGTTGGAAACCCGTCTTCTTCGTGAAGACCCATTGTAGAAAACTACTGAATTTCTCAAAATAGGCACAAGATATAGAGCACCCCATCGGCATACACCTATCCATGTAATAATGACCCTGAAACATGAAACCCAGGAGACGCTGGTCGTCTGGGTGTACCGGGAGCAACCGGAACGCTGACTCGATATCTGACTTTGCCATCCGCGCCCCGGGCCCCAGGCGATTCAAAATGGCTACGGCCTCATCAAAGGATGCGTACCGCACCGAACACACTTCCGGGTCTATTGCCTCGTTCACAGAAAGACCACGTGGGGCTGATAAATTATGAATCAGACGGAACTCACCCGGGTCCTTCTTGGGGACCACCCCTAAAGGAGAACAAACAAAATTCTGCACCGGGGGTACACTAAACGGGCCGGCGACCCGACCTCGAGTAACCTCTTTCCGGATTTTATCTTGTACCACGGTCGCATGCTGCAGGACCGAAAGTTGATTTTTACACTTTTCCACACCCTGAAAGTCCCCTACTGGGATGCGGAAACCATACGAAAAACCGTTCCGCAGCACCCCAGCAGAAGTACGATCCGGGAATTCGCTGAGCCATGGAATCATCGCCAAGGTATCAATCGGGGTAGGTAAAGGCGCCCCTCGGACTATGTTAGACCTGTTTGGCGCCTCCTTTACCCCCGTTATCACCCGTTTTGGCTCTGCACGTGGACTCAGGATGGGACGACCCGCAACCACTACATTCGTGTTTAAATTTACACGATCCCTGGGGCCTAGTACATTTACCTCTGTTGAAATTCCAGCAGAACCCCCTTTTTCCTGTATTGCCGGCAGGTCTCGAGTAATCGTCGGTACCCGTACCTGACCGAAAGGGCGTCCCCGCATTTTGGCGGGAGGATTCGCCAACATTACTCCCTACCAATGGCATTTTCAACATACCTGTCTCCTTCATTTTATCCCATGTCAAAGAATCATAACAATCCCAGGTTAAACTTTTATTATGCTCTTTAGCCTTTCTAAAAAGATTGTCGTAGCAGAACCAATGGTTACCCTGGTGTGATGTCGAGTACCCCATGATTCGCGACTGATAGGTCGGCAACTCGGAAAGCAACTCGGGCCTACGTTCCCCCAAGATTGACGTAAAAATCCCCCATGCTTTGCCCCAATTGCCAATATTCTCATTTACTTTAAAGGCGGCCATTTTTGCGCGCCAAACACTCGGATGCATGAGGTCTTTCTGGCCTTTAACATGCTCCACCTCATAATGATCAACAAGCAACGAGAAGATGTTCACATATTCCCCCGCCCAAATCTTCTCTTTAATTGCCAAAGGCACATGTTGACCCAACCTTTCTCTACGAGAGGGTGCTGACTCATCCCTCGCAATCGGCAATGGCCGCTTACCTGCACCGGACGCTGCCTCTGCGGTCGTAATCGTCCCTTGTGGCTTGTCAACAATTCCCGCCGGCGCGGATACCTTGGCTGCATCCCGCTTCTCACGCAGTTGCTTCATCAGCGCCTGCGCGTCGACAGCCGTGGCGCCCTCACTACCTTCGCCCAACCACGCTGCTAGTTGTGCTGCCAGTTCGGGCGGCATATCTTCATTAGACACAGGGGTGACCACCACGGGAATCGGATTCCCCTCCACTGGTACTGGGGTTGGCGCTTCGAGCGGGGTACAGGGAACCGGGACGTCTCCCCCAGCTGCTCCCCTCCTTGGCCTCTTGGCTCTTCCACCTGGAGCTGCTCCGGCCGGAGGATGTTCCGGCCCCCCTTCCCCCTCTCTCTCTGCCACCCGTTTCTTCAGCTCGGTCATCTCCTTCATGAGAAACCGAAGCATCTGTTCAGTCGTCATACTCTTCCCGCCTTTCTTGGGCATTTCTCCGACAGAGTATCTGAAAGACAAAAAGAAAGATTACAACGCTCAAAATTGGCTCTTCGTTCCGTCTCGAGCTCACGTGCAGCGAGGAGGTGCAGCTTCAGAGCACAGGAACAAGAGGATGCCTTCTGGTCTTGCGTCCCCTTTTATCCGTCTTCAGGGCGGGCGTAAACCCGCCCCTGCCTGCCCCGAGGGCGTGGCCAGCCGCGTCAGTGTCTAGGCCAGCCCACCTTAGGGCGGGAAAAAGCGCGCCCCGGCTACGCCGCTTCGGGCATACCAGCCGAGACTCGCCTCCCGCCCAAAATGGCTTCCCGGGGGGATCGTGGTACTCTGCCATACGTTCGGGGGGACCGAGTGGTCGCCCCTTTCCATATTGGACTTATTATGCGAGTTCACTAACAGGAGATGAGCTGAGAGTGAGCGCTATGAGAAAGGTGCTCCCCTGGATTTCATATTCTTTGATATGAATGTTTCAAAATACCATGCCATAAATTATATAAAACGTGTCCAACAATGTCCTTGAGTTTCTGGCTAAGCACACATTTTTGTTTTTCCAAAACTTGCCAAGTACTGAGATATTTTTGAACTAGACTTTATAAGCACCATGTCCACCCAAGTTGATTTGAGGGAAATTATTCAAGACATCAGATTGTCTATTTTGATCTTCAATATCACACTCTGATAGATGTTTGTATTTTCTCTTTTGAAAACAGTCACTTCTGAATATTCATCAGATATGACAGGTATTTGTTTAATTTTATAACATTTGGTTTTTCCTTCTTAATATGCCTGTCATAGCATTTTCTCATATCAGCTTTATTTTTGATTTTAGATAATTATAAATGAATGACTGGTTTATATTTGTGCCAGATTGCATTTGCCATTTCTATATCTGTGTTAAGTTGTAATTGGTATGCTTATATCCAGATTGCATTTGCTATTTCTATAGCTGTGTTAGGTTGTATTTGATATGCTTGTATCCAGGAGATTCAGGATGATTCCTTTGTGATAGAACTTTTTGGAATAATATGAGAATTCTATTAAAATACAAAAGCGAATGTCACTTGTGATAACAATGACACAACTGATACTGATAAGTTATGTCTATAGTGCTGTGTGTAGAAGACACATTCTTGTCTTTCATGCCAGGGGTTCGCTGATGGATCGTTGGATAAATCACTAATATTGATTTTTGTGATTATAAAACATGTGATAAACTCATTGTTTTAATAGAACTTATATATACACTTCCAGATCTTTCTAAAGTTTGCGTGAATTAAAGAAACTCTCCCGCTCACACTGCATTCCATAAAGACAGGTGTTTGAGGTATGATTCTAATAAGTGGTTCATTTTTAATCCACATATGATGTTTGTTTATACTTCTGCGCAATCTCTTCTCTGGCGTTTATTTTAAGAAATGTCCAATAGGTTTTGTGCTGAAAAATATTAATGTGCCGAGTATATAAGACAGTCTTACAAATGCAAATATAAGCTTAATTTTTAAAGGAACCAACACAGTCTAGTTTATATTTGAAAATGACATGGCAATTTTGTGCAGAAAATTATTCATGTCCTGAATATTAAATATATATTTCCCCCTTTTTTTTTAAGGGTAAAGGTGAGCCTTGTTTTCTTAACAGGAACCAATACAGCCCACTTTGTATTTGGAATAACTTGGACAGATTTAGTTTGTCTTAAGTAAAACTCTTTTGTATATAGATGTCTAAATGCTTTCTGTAAATAGTATGTGCATGTATATAGAAGTGTATTTATAAAGCAATTTTATATGTTTTTTAGCCCTGAAGAAGTCTCAGTTGATGAGACGAAACGCGTTGGCTAAGAAAAGAAAATCTACTGTGAATTGGACCATTTTTTTCTACTGTGAAAATACAATAAAGAATTGAAAATATACGACTATCAAGTTCGGACCTGTTCATTTGATATGGACTCTAACCATTGATTTAAGGACACTAACTATTACTGCAAAAAAATGTTTTGTTGATGGGTGCTGATTCCACAGTTTATATAGTATAAATAGGATGTCGCATCCACTGGGATGACTGATTTTCAACCATCTGTTTCTCATTTAGTCCTACAGTCAAACAAGTAAACAACTTTTGTGTGGCCAAATCCCCCGAACACAAGCTGGAGTTGAAACAGCTAGGGAAGGGGTCGTGCTTGCAGTCTGGGAAGCCCACACAAGGGTAGGGGAAGACGAAACAGCTGTGGATATAACAGAAGAAGGCAATGTAACAGACCATAAGGTAGCCGTCTCAGACACAGAGGGAGATAAAACAGAGGACGTTCCCGGAGAGACAGGGGAAGAGGAAACAACAGGGGCAGAGGCTGAAGGGACCTGTACTGGAGTTGGGGGAACAACAGGATATATACGTTGTTGAGCATAAGGTGGAGGTGGATGAGTACCCAATAAATCCTCCACTTCAGTCCTAGCCACGCAAGTCTTCTCTACTTTCAATCTAAATTGCCTATCTGCACAATCAATTCCCTGTTCGGGTTGAGCTTTATCATAAGCAATGGCTTTCTGCATCATCATCTGACCTCCCTTTATTCTGCATAATTTCTCCTCCCGTATATGTCTACGCTTTGCTTCCTTCTGGCATAGCTTTAGGGAATCACACATTGACAGTCGACTACGTTTAGAAAACAATCTATCCTGCAGGAAATGCATCTTTTTCTCAACAAAAGACCCGGTTAAGTGCCATTGCAACTCTATATTATCCTTAGTATATTTATGCCATAGTGTGTTAAACAAGATAGATGTAATACAATGCTTTACATACATATCATAACTCGGGTTACCCTCAGGTGGGACAGGTTGACTTTCAGCCAATCGCGTATCATTAGGGTGGCAACAACATCCAAAACAAATCAATTTACTAAGACACGACATAATGATTGTTGTCACGTATTCCTCATTCAATCATAAAAACGTACTTTCAAACATGGCCATGTTCAAACATTCACAACATATTCAAACTCACTCTTATTCGAACACACGCAGAACAATAATATATGTACATACAAAGATATTAAAACCGACATGTCTATTTTCTGTCTTTCCAAACAAAGAACAGAGCCCGTTGACTCCTGTTCAAGGAGAATTTATCAATTCAGATTCCAGACCAGCAGATCACAAAATCAAGCAGTCCAAAGACTACAGAGAGACCGCCAGACAGGTATAACCACAGACTGTCCTACAGACCTTCCTGCAGTCTTCCTGGTTCACCATTGGGACTATTCTGACTAAGCCCGCTTCCTTAGCACCACTTCAGATATGTCCCCAAGGCTACCTAGGTTCAACCCCAGGCCTTTCCGATACCAGTCCGGCCGGGTAGGCACCACAAGAGCCACACCAGGGCATTCGATCGGCGTCTCTATTTTCACAAAACAAGTCAGTGGAGCATCTATCTGTGCAGCCACAATTCTGCCCCGTCAGACCCTCAAAATTCTTCGTGGTATACCGACCATCAAATCCTACACAGTTAACTACTTCAAAAGCACTGCTCAACAGCACGTTCCAAAAGACACCAAAAACAATCCTCTCACCTGGTGCACGCAGGTACAATTGCATAGTCTCTACTGCCAACTCCTGAAGACCAACATGGTCAGCTCCTGGGTAACGCCCGTAGGACTCCGGCAAAGGGTCACTAGCAGCTGGGGCACTCTGATCAGGAGAGCGGAGTAAGTCAAAACATTTCGGTCCGTCCCCGCTCGACCAGAGTTCCCCTTTCTTTATCCTTTCTACCCGGTTACGGGGAGGATGACCCTATCACGGAGTCCCACCAGAGTTGCCAACTGAAGTACCATAAAAATAACATAAAGAGCTATACCTACCAATAGCCCCAATCCCATTACCAAATAATCAGTCAGTTGGCAGTGAAGTTAGTTCAATCATTTATTAAAAAATACTCTATAGAGGAGCCTCTCCAACCCTCACCCATCAGGTGTGCGGAGAAGACTGTTGGCTCGCATTCAAACATGAGTTTATATATTTTTCAGTTCAACACATATAATCACTGTAAAAGGAAAACCACCTGTCGGCTCTCGAGCTCCAGGAAAGGACCATATATGGCACACATGATTAGTTCAAAGCTTAACTATTTATTACTGGGAAGGTCAGGAGGGTTGACTCCCTTTCGTCTTGGTGGCCGGGAGTGTAGGCATGGCGCCTCCAGGAATGCTCTTATCGCACCCAAAGCCAGAAGCGACCTTGAGTCTCCGGACAGTTGAGTAAACAGCCTACGTTCAGCTGCTCCCAGTAATTCAGATGAACTGAGGCGTGACAACTGCCAGAGACTAACAAGTGATCACAACCCGTGTTCGAGCATAGGTTCGGAAAATGGCACCTGTATGGTTCTCGGCCTACTCTGTTAGCAGTGTTAACGCAAGGAGTGAATAAATGCTGTCCTCCCTGCAAAAGCAATATATATACATATATATCAAGCAAAGAGGGTACATATAGATGCATCATGCTAACATATTATGGTCCGATACTCCTTATGTATGCGAAATCTATTTTTTATCCCTTAACAGAATGGCGCCCCTTGAGTGTTCTGCCATAAAGATATAGCAGATACAGGATCAAGACTACCTTTTTATGATACATAATATATTATGCAATGTCATGTTATCAACATTGAAGCATTAGTATGGTACCAAAATGCTATCTTAATCTGAGTGCTGTTTTTAGTTTTTGGTTATCGGTATGATGGTGTTTAAGGAAAGTGATGGCCTGGGAGTTAGATGGCAAAGAAAATGGAGGGGGTGAGGGAAAGGAAGTAGTGGATATAAAGAATAATGGAGATGTAGAGGGTGACAGAGAAGTAGAGGAGGAGAGGGAGATAGAGAGAAGGAGAACAAGGTTCCACGAGAAGGAGAGGGAGAGGAACAGGGAGAGAGGGGAGCTAGAGGGTGGAAGAAGAGAAGAGAAGAGAAGAGAAGAGAAGAGAAGAGAAGAGAAGAGAAGAGAAGAGAAGAGAAGAGAAGAGAAGAGAAGAGAAGAGCTGAGGTAGGGGGAAGGAGAAGAAGGGGTAGAGATACAGAGGGAGGAAGGGGGAGAAGAAGAGAGAGAGGGAGAGACAGAGAGGGACCGGAAGAGAGGCCAAGAGAGATAGCGGTTGAGGTAGAGATAGAAGGAGGGGGAGAGGGAGAGAGGGAGAATGAGATAGACAGGGATAAGTATAGGGAGTAGGAAAGAGAGACAGAAAAGGAAGGGAGAGGGACATGAAATGTCACGCGGACAGTAAGAGGGAGAAAGAGAGGGAGAGGGAGAAGGAGAGAGTCAGCGGGAGATGGAGAGAAATGGAAGATGAAGGACAATTTGTACTAAATTAAGAGAAAGAAGAAACAATCAAGATGGAGGGTGTTCAAGAGTGTGAGAGTGAAAGAGAAGTGAAATTAAAGTGTGTGTGGGGTTTATGTCTGTGTATGTGACTGTGTGTGGTATTTGTGAGTTTGTGTATGTGTGTGTGGTGTTATGTGTGTGTGCATGTGTAATTGTGGGTAATCAGACATAATATCGAAAAAATAATATCGACAAGACATAATATCGAAGTTTTAATATCGAAGGTAGGTAATATAGAAATATAAAAATATCGAATACAAAAATATCGTAATCAGTAAGTATAATAAAATATCGAAAGCAAGAATATCGTTAGACAAAATATCGACTATAAAAAATATTGTTTCATAGTGAAAAAAAAACATTACTAAAAAAATGTAATGAGATTTGAAAAAAGTAATATCCAAAAATATTTAAAAATTAATAAAAATTAAATATAATTAATAAAATATTTATTAAAAATACATATCTAGTTTTAGGAGCGGGTTATTGGGTTTATGGGGGATAAGGGCGGGGAGTGTTTTAAAATATATGTAATAAAAATAAAAGAAAAATTTAAAAATTAACAATTATTTTTATTATATTTATTAATAACAATATTAATAAAAAACATATCTAGTTTTAGGAGCGGGTTATTGGGTTTATAGGGGATAAGGGTGGGGAGTGTTTTAAAATATATTTAATAAAAATATTAAAAATTTATTTAAAACATTAAATGTTTTTATAATATATTTTTACAAAATTATAAATATTCATTTGTATTGATTATAAAAGAATGTTTAATTAATTATTTATTTCATTAATAATAATTATTACTATTAGATAAAAATCATTAGGAGTGGGTAATTGTGTTTATAGGGGATAAGGGTGGTAGTGTAATATAAAACATTTAATAAAAATATATTAAATAAATTAAATTTAAAAAAATGTAATAAAATTTATTTAAGAAATTTACTTTTATTCCTATTTAAATATTTTTACAAACAAAATATTTTATAAAAATTGTATTAATAATAATAAATAAGATTACATTACTATCAATAGGAGTGGGTTATTGGGTTTATAGGGGATAAGGGTGTAGATGTAAAAAATAAAAAACAAAAATTAAAAAATAAATATTATTTACATCATCTTTAATTATTGATTAGTATTTAAAATATCATTTTATAAAATGTATTTTTTATATACACAGGAGTTGGAATAGTAATTACTATGTACTTAGTGTCCAGCACCTACTTCAATTTAATGTAGAATGGAGTTGGAATAGTAATTATTAATTAATTAGTGTCCAGCACCTACTTCAATTTTATGTAGACTGGAGTTGGAATAGTAATTATTAAATAATTACTGTCCAGCACCTACTTAAATTTGATGTAGACTGGAGTTGGAATAGTAATTATTAATGTATTACTGTCTAGCACCTACTTTAATTTAATGTAGACTGGAGTGGGAATAGTAAATTATATTTTATTAGTGTCCAGCACCTACTTCAATTTATTGTAGACTGGAGTTGGAATAGTAATTATTATGTAATTAGTGTCCAGCACCTACTTCAATTTTATGTAGACTGGAGTGGGAATAGTAAAATATATTGTATTAGTGTCCAGCACCTACTTCAATTTAATGTAGACTTAAGTTGGAATAGTAATTATTAATTAATTAGTGTCCAGCACCTACTTCAATTTAATGTAAACTGGAGTTGGAATAGTAATTAATAATTAATTAGTGTGCAGCACCTACTTCAATCTAATGTAGATTGGAGTAGGAATAGTAATTAATAATTAATTAGTGTCCAGCACCTACTTTAATTTAATGTAGACTGGAGTTGGAATAGTAATTATTAATTAATTAGTGTCCAGCACCTACTTCAATTTAATGTAGACTGGAGTTGGAATAGTAATTATTAATTAATTAGTGTCCAGCACCTACTTTAATTTAATGTAGACTGGAGTTGGAATAGTAATTATTAATTAATTAGTGTCCAGCACCTACTTCAATTTAATGTAGACTGGAGTTGGAATAGTAATTATTAATTTATTACTGTCCAGCACCTACTTCAATTTAATGTAGACTAGAGTGCCAATAGTAAATTATATTTTATTAGTGTCCAGCACCTATTTCAATTTAATGTAGACTGGAGTTGGAATAGTACAATTGTGTAATTAGTGTCCAGCACCTACTTCAATTTTATGTAGACTGGAGTTGGAATAGTAATTATTAATTAATTACTGTCCAGCACCTACTTCAATTTTATGTAGACTGGAGTTGGAATAGTAATTATTAATTAATTAGTGTCCAGCACCTACTTCAGTTAAATATAGATTGGAATAGGAATAGTAATTATTAATTTATTAGTGTCCAGCACCTACTTCAATTTAATGTAGACTGGAGTTGGAATAGTAATTATTATGTAATTAGTGTCCAGCACCTACTTCAATTTAATGTAGACTGGAGTTGGAATAGTAATTATTAATTAATTAGTGTCCAGCACCTACTTCAATTTAATGTAGATTGGAGTAGGAATAGTAATTATTAATTAATTAGTGTCCAGCACCTACTTAAATTTAATGTAGACTGGAGTTTGAATAGTAATTTTTAATTAATTAGTGTCCAGTAACTACTTTAATTTAATGTAGACTGGAGTTGGAATAGTAATTATTAATTAATTAGTGTCCAGCACCTACTTCAAGTAAGTAATATTTTAGCACCTATTTCTATATTAAGTAGAGTGGAGTTGGAATCATTATTTTTATTACATTAGGGTCCAGTATTAATTTTAATTTTATATAGATTGGAGTGTGAATAGTAAGTTACATGTTATTAATATCCTGTACCTAATTGGATTTTGCAAATAATAATATTGTGAGAATATTGTAATAACAAAATAGAAAATGTTAAACATGTTTGAAAAAAAATATTTATTAGGTTTATTATTTTTAGCAGAGATAACAATTTAAATCATAATTAATTCACTTTTATGAAACATTTATATTTCTGCTAATAATTTGCAAACACAATTACAATACAATTAACAGAAGAAGAAGAAAAAATAAAATGGTTATATTTAATATGTAATATTATTTCTTTATAGTATTACATATTATATATTAAATCAAATAAAAAATCAATAATAATATTAACATTATTACAAATTTTTAAAACAATTACTTTTTTACATCTAAGTTTCTCTGAAAAACGGATATTTTTTGCAAACATAATTAGTATATTTAAACATTGTGTGACATTTTTTTTAAATTTCTATACATTGTTGTAATAAATATTATTTCTTTCATAATATTTATTTTTGAAGTTTTTATACATATTTGTAAATATTTTCATACTAGCAAAAAAATAACATTTTTTAGCAAATATTAGCAATTTTTAAATAAATTCAGGTAATTTTATAAAGAATGTCTATTATATTTCTTGCTTTGGACTATTTTATTACTTTTGGGTTCTTTATTTTGTAACCGGGTTAGGTCGTTTTGGGTCATTTGGATGAAGAGCAGCTCGCGGTTGGGAGACACTTCACGTCGCTTCAGGTAAGGTTTATTGTATAGGTTTTATGTGTATTTTAATGTACTTTTGAGAGTAGTGTGCTGCTATTTAGTGTTCTTATATGTGAGTGAGTTGTGTTTTAGATTTTTAAAACGATTATTTCCGTGTGGTAGATACACGTAGTTTTACTTTGTTATAGGATTGTTTACAGAGTAACTTTATCTAGGTTTTAAGTTTATGTAGTAGCAAAATAATGTTTTTACTAATGTTAGTAGTTATTTATGTGTTGCTTAATCTGGGTGGGAATGTCTGTTTTCTATGTTTTTGTTATAGGTGTTCGCCATATCGGAAGTTCCGTTTTTTTTTTTTAAAGGAAGTGTTTGTTGGTTTTATTCACCACTGCTTTGCAAACACTTCTTTTAAGTTTTCGGTTTTCCTGGAGCGTTTCTTTAACTTTTTACTACTTTTTGGGTTTTTTATGGTTATTCGATGGTTCTTCACACCGTGGATTTAGTTTTTTTGGTACAGTTGTATTTTTGCATTTTATTTTGGGTTACATTTGCACTACCTGGATTACTTTGGTGGAGAAGGACGTTATTGGATTTCCAACATGATTGGTAAGTCATTTATGTTTAAACTTTTGTGGGTGGTGATGTGAATATTTAATTGTTCTTATTTTTATTTAATGTGTGCATATATGTGATTAATATCTATATATATTGCATACATTAAATACATCAAGTTTGAAATGTTATGCATATTTAGGTGATAGTTTTAGGGATTGCTTTGGTGTTGTTATTTATTCAGAGTAGGGTTTTGGCAATTATGTTTAAGTATTCTATGCCTTTTGTACTAGGGTATAATTTCACTTGCTCTTCTAGGTATTTGTGCATTTGCTTATTTTGTTTTGATGTTTTAGGGACTAGTTCAGTTATGGATTGGTCCATTCTGAATTCCTGGTAGCTTTGTTCTTTCTGTAGGCCTTAATAAAATGTTCTAGAGTTGGTTTTGTTCTGCCAGTTGATTGTTTAAAGGCATTGTGCCAACCTTCTACTGCGTTGTTAGTTTTAGATTCTCCATTTAAGGTGCTTCTGTAAACGTTCCACCAGGGTATTAGGAATTTTGGGTTTCTTCTGTGGCCAGATCTATGGAGTCTGCCTACCCAGGTGTCTTCAAAGTAGTCTAGAAATGCACTCAACTTTGCTTCATTTTGTTTGTAGAAGGGGCTGTCTATAAGAATGTTGTAGTGTTCTGCTACGTCTGTTTCTGGAACATAAGCCAGTGCTATGAGTTTTTTAATTTGGTATGCAAAAGATGAGTTAGTTGCATATTCTACACTTAAGGTAGTTTTTTGTAGCTGTCTCCATAGACACTGGTTTAAATGATAGTAGCAGCCTTGAATGCAGGTATGGGGGTGGATTTTTAGGATGGTTGAAAGCATTGCTTGCTCAAAATCTAGAATTATTTTTTCTGGAGAATAATCATTAGTTTTTTGTTTAATTATATTTAATAATTCCATATATGTGGAATTATTTTTGTTTGGTAGTAGTGCATATAGTAGTGGTATGTTGCAGTTTTGGTAGAGGCCATGTACAGTGTATAATTGGAAAAATGGTTTGGGACAGATGTTAAAAGTCCCATCCATCATACAATATTGGCTTTGCTGAAGTTTTACTAGATTCATATTGGTCCCAAAAATAATAAGTCTTTTGTCATTGTTTTCATTGTCGTAAATTATAAATGGTTGCCTGTTTAAAGTTATAATTTGGTTGGCATTTAAATTGATATCATGATATGTTCTGGGAGCTGGTTTGGTAGTAGTAGTAGCTTTTTAAGTTCGTGCTATAGTTCTTTTTAGGGAGAGAATATTTGGCATTTGTGTTGTGGCAGTTTTAGGGATTTTAGGAATTGCTTCTTTTAATATGACGTTGCTTTGTTTTTGGGAACCTGTACTTGCCTCTTTTATATTTTCCAATGCTGTTCTAACTTCAATTTCAGTTACATTTGGTGGATGATTGTGTTCCCTAGTATACAGTACAGTAGCTTCTCTTGTTGTTGCCCTTCCATAACACTTGTTAGAATAATATTTACAACATTTCCAATTAACTTTCATGCCATATTGCTTTTCTTGTGTATAAGTGTAACCCATGTAGCACAGTAATAGCTTTCCTTTCTGGCTGGTTACAAATTCTGCTCCTTCTGTCATTTTGTTGTTTGTATATCTAGAAAACATATATATAATAGTTAATGTCAAGGAAAATGTGTTTATAATTTTAAGTAAGTGATTATTAGTAATGTATATACTTACGTGTTTTAGAAATCAGTGAAATCTTTTGATATGCTTTATTCTTTCGTTGTGGAGAGTGTTTTATGATGTTGTTTGAGCTGTTAGGAAAAACATAAAAAGACAATGTTAATACCAAATTGTGTGCATATTTACAATGTTACAGCTAATTTCTATTACAAAAGTGGATACTAATAAGTGTAGGATTTTATTTTACATTGTCAAGATACTTACTTATTTTGTTTTAGGTAGGGTTTTCCAGTATAGTTGTATCTTCTTTTTGTGGAGAGTAGATTGTAGTGTTATCTTAAAAAAATAGGTACATATGTGTAAGAAAATTCACCATGTTTGTAGGTTTTCAACAACTTAGCAGTTAATTATGTTCTTTAATATACTTACTTAGTGAGTTGTATTTTTGGTATTCCGAATTTGGAGATCTGAATATTTTCAGTATATTTTTCTTTAGTGTTAGCTGTGTAAAAAAAATAGATAATAGTAACTAATTAGAACAAGTGCTAATGTTTGTCGTGTTTACCACATTGATTTCTGTTTACAAATACTTACTTAGTAATATTTAATGTAGAAATAGGAATAATGTTCTTGGTTCATTTGTAGTGTAGTTTTCAGTAGTAGAATCTGGTGAAAAAAAGTACATATGTGTTATAAATGTAATTGTTTGTTTGTGTTTATAATATTTTACAAGTACATTAAAAGTTACAATTTACTTACTTAGTTATTAGTATCTTTAGTTTTAGGATCTTGTTCACAGTTGTTTTTTGTAGAATTTTCTCTAGTGGTAGTATCTATAAAAACATTTGTATGTATAAATAATTACAACATGTGCTGAATTATGGGGATTGTCACAGTTAACGTAGTGTTAAACGATACTTACTTTGATATTTGTATATTTCTTTAATACGTTAGTAGTATAGTAGTAAGTAGTAGAATTATCTAAAGTGTTAGGAGAGAAATAAAAGAGTTAGGATATGCACATAAGAAAAATATTTTTAGAAAGTTTACAACATTAATGTCATATAGAGATAATTATAACATTTCTAGTAGTTGTGTTTTCAGAAATCAGTAATCTGTTAATTATTATTAGCATGTTCTGTAGTAGTAACAGAAAAGGAGCACAGGTTATTTAGCAGGTAAGTAATGTAGTAGCAGTTATTTACTTAGTGTTTAATTGATTTACTTACTTGAAAGATTTGATTATATGTTGATAGTCTTGATGTTCTTGTTGGTGTGCTGCAATTCATCCAGAGATGTATCTCCTTCCGTGACTTTTAACAAGTGGTTTGTGTTTTGGGTTTAATTGCTTATATAGAGGAGTATCATTAGTACTTAGTTTGCTATTGGTTGGTGAAAAAAATCTGTGTGTTGATTGGTTAGTTAGTATTTTTGAATTTCAGTTGTGAGTATTATGTAGTAGAAGGGAAAATAAAATTAATGATATAATTATAAAAATAGCAGACAATAATTTTCTATGTGTAGGTTATATAATAGATAATATAGAATAGTTTTGAATTTTTTATAAGAAAAATAAAAATGTTTAATTATGTAGTGTGTATTTAATTGCAAATAAAATAATAATTTGTTAAATAAATGTGCAAATATATGTATATAAACTGTCGATATATCAGAAATTACGATATTATTGTTGACGATATTCTTGATGTCGATATTTTATTTACTGTGTATGTATTTTTAAGAAATCGATATTTATGTATACCGATATCAAAGTAGTCAATATAAAAGAAAACGATGTTTTTGAATATCGATATTAAATATCCGATATATTTGTATGTCTATAGTTAAGTATAGGAAGTCGATAATAGTGTAGTCGATATTTTTGTTCCGATATTAGTGTAGTACGATATTCTGTATTTCGATAATATGTCAGACATTCGTAATTGTGTGTGTGGGTGTGAGTGAGAGAGAAAGCAAGAGAGAAAAAGAGAGTGAGAGGGAATGCTAGGGAATGTCCATTTGTCCCTTTACAGAATTTTGCCTGTTGTTGGATTCAAATGAAATGCTATCTGTTAAAGAGATATTTAGCCCATTCAGGTAGTTTGGCTGTGGTTGCACACTAATCAACTTATTTCAAAAAGGTTAAATGCAATATTAGAGATTTCTGAATCTGTTGATGATAGTCTCTGCAACTGCACAGCATCGAAAGACGCACATACATTATGGTTGGAAGTTAGAGTTCGATTTTATTTACAACTCAACTCCCAGTCTAAGTTGAAGTACCCTGGGTACTCCTGTTGAACATTTGTGAATTCCTATTTACGGACATGAGAAGGAACTGTTGTATGCATAATTGTAAATATTGTACATTTCCATATGGGAACTGTTTCACGTGAGTGCGATTGCACTGTGAAGATTTTTGTATTTTTTTATTGTAAGAAAAAAACTCCCATTGGAGGAATTCCTTCCTCAACATCCAAACCTTCATTGCTGGTATTCTCTTTCTATCCTGTAATTAGACGGATGTCTGCTATTGACAGAATACATATTTGACCATTACGAGGAGGGGAGAGGAATATAACAAGAAAGATAGCTGAACGCATACAAAAAGGTTCTTCTCATAGTAATCAAAACAACCTGACATGTACAAAATCAGGAACATGATTGGCAAAACTTGTGCTAGAGTATTTAGTATTTGCCTTTTAATTCTCCTTTTAGCGTTTGACGTATGTAACCACTCAGGGTATTTACTTGAGATAACATCTGTATTTGTTAGAATGTGCGTTTGTGTAAGCGTATGTGTGTGAGTGAATCTGAGTCAGTCAGTGACGTAGTAAGAGTGACTGAGAGTCAATAAGTGTGAATAAATGGGTCACAGTCAATGAGATTGAGTGAGATTAACAGTGATAGCAAGTGAGTGAGAATAAAGGAGAATGGATGAGTGTGAGGGAGTATAGATAGTGTGAGCGAGAGTGAGGACAGTGAGTGAGCTTAACTATGAGTGAAAATGAGTGATTTAGAGGGAGGGAACATAAAGGAGAATGAGTGACTAAGAGAAAATAAGCGTGAGTGAGTGGCAGTAAAAGTGAATTTGAGTGACTGAATTAGTGAGAGTCAGTGAGTCAAATTGAGTGAAAATAATTTAAAAGGAGTGTGAATGAGGGAGCGAGTATGAGTTGGTGCTAGTGAGATGATGTATGAGTGAATGAACTAAATATGAGTGAGTGTAAGTAAGAATGTGTGTAAATGAGTGAATGTGAGTGAGCATGAGTTAGAAAGAGGTGTTTTGCTTGGGAGTCTGCCTTTGACCTTGGCACTCTGAAGGTACTTCTTGGCTTATTGGCAAAAAAAATTAGTCTTAGCATACCAGGCACCTTAACAAAATTCTTTAACCGGCATACTCGAGGTAATTATTGATATAATAGATACCAATTCCAAAATACTTGTACTGGCATACCAGAGGTTCTTCATGGCATACATGGCACCTGTGGAAAAATGCTGGCATACTTGAGGAAATTCTTAACATATGGGCACCTGTGATAAAATACTGGTTCTAGCACATTGGGGTTAATTCCTAGTGTAAGGGAGGAGAGCACATGACAGGAAGGAAACCATGACTAGTGCTGCCCTAACATACAAGAAGTATGTTTTGAGATAAGTGTCATCAATAAAATATGCACACCATTAATGGCAACATTCTGACAATGGCATGTTGTATGTAAATGTTGCTATAAGGAGGGGACAAAAGGCATGACAAAATGTGGGCTGTCTCCCAGTGGGGGTAACTTTTTACTTGAGAGCACCCATTGCACATTCTGAAATAAATGTGATTAACTCCTTGCTAGCATCAAGTTTCATTGGTTTGCCACACTATGCAAGGACATGAATATTTCATGATTGGCTTATCAGAGCCTATGGCTTTTTAGCGAACATATTTGGAAAGTGTACTTTAAAATGCACCATTTGACCCCATTCTTTTCACAATTTTCTTGGAGGAGAACCCAACCAATCCTCACTAGAAGAGCTTTGGCTCACTTGCTGTGCATGTTCAATACAATTCAGAGCCAGTATTAAGCCCCACCTCGTTCAAAGATCATGTCAGCATCCCATTATAGGTGGCATCTAAAACAGGCATTTGTCAGTGTTGTGTTTTCATAATAATCATGCAGGTATTATGGAAATGCAGGGATTTCAGTTATTGTGATGTCATCAGGATTAGGGTCTAGTAGTGATGACTTTCTCGAAGATTAAGGGTCAAAGGTCACATGGCGTCACTGACATCATAGGGTATGTGATGCTATTGCAGCTATCCCTGGCCTTTTAGAGAATTGAGGTCTATATCAGCTAATTCAACCACCACTAAGAGGCCCTTCAGGGTAGGGAGGACTTTGCAAATGTAGAAGGCAGACCGTTTCTTTTACTTTTTCATTATACCCAGCTTCACATGATTTACATGCCAGTGGTTAAAAACATTTGAAAGAAGCAGCACCCCTCCTGTCTTTCAGTTGTAGAGCAGACATTGTTCCTATTGCATGGTATGTTGCTCAGTAATGTATTCCTTTCTATTTGGTTCCCTTCTATAAGCAATCGCTTTGATCAGGTCAGAGCCTGTTGCACACAAGGCAGTTATGCATGGCCTTCAACCATGCGCAGAGGACTTCTGCATCCCAGCCAAACAGGTAGTGCAAAATCTTTGGCCATGCACTGCAATCTCTGGACAAACATCCATGGGCCTAGCCCCATTCCTACCCAAACTAGCCGTGCTTGGCATTTATACATGTGCAGCACACTCCCCTTCACCATAAACAAACAGCTGTGCATAACCTATGCCAATACAGCGGCATGTAGGAGCATTGCCTCGTTTATTGCAGAGGTGGAAAGGGAGATAAAAGTAGTAATTTGGGGCTTTTGACAAATCTGCATGAAATTAAAGGTTTTTTTCACCACCATAACATTAATTTCCAACTTTACGAATGAAACTGATGACTCCAGCACACGTTTTAATATGCTAAGTGTATTTTAAATATGTCAGAGCTACCAGTCAATGCCAACATTCTTCCAAATGTATAGCTTTCGAACCACACCTCTAGCCTCGTGACGCCTGATGGGTCTGCAATGTCAAACTTGAAATTCCAAAGGCCTCATCATAAACTTGCTCAGAGAACAGAGACGGGTGTCAGTTGTCTGAGCTATTGCCCTGACTACTTCACCAATCCTAAAATTGTCTGAGTTATTGCATGAGCTGCAGAAAGCACAACCACCTAATAACTTTTCTTTATCAACTACTCTTATCTATCAGCGTTTTACTTAGTCCACCCAGGCAGACTCTAGAACCATTGGATGATCATCACAATTTCTTACTTGGTTTCAACAGAGAACATATTTAATTGACTTGTACTTTCTTCCCTCCAATAAAGGCTTCGGATGTTCTTGTCGCCAGCGTGTAGAGCTTTAGAAAACGCCAAATGACATACTAATACATTATGTACAGGAACAGGAATCCAGATTAATGGTAAAGAGCAAGCTACACCCAGACTGCAGCGTTGGACCTGGAGTTATGAAAGTACTACATGACAATATAAATAGAATAGGATTCTCTTTGCTATTTCTTTTTCCTCACTACTATTATTATGCATTATACTCTCACGGACAATTTGTTCTATGAAATATTATTCCTTTAATGCACGCATTCAGACTTCCGGTGAAGAAAATTTACAATTGCATGTAATGTATTTTCAGTACCAATTAATCAGTACTTGCACCGTCTATTGTGCGCAAGGCACAATAGACACATTATTTTTATGTAAAACATTTATTGTTTTTTGTGGAAACATCACAAAGAAAAAAAAAACTCATGACAGTTTCCACATAATCATTAACAATACACGTTACATTACATTAAAATCATTACAGCTTTCACGAGCAGTAAAGCCCCAGCCATCTAAGCCATTACTTCAGTACCTACAGATCTAGAGTCAGGCCCAACCAGCTCCAAACCTATGCCTAGATATTGGTCCCAGTCTTTCAATATTCTATAATGCTTCTGAAGGTAAACCCTAGAGAGGAAAACTGTTTTTACCAAACAATGGGCAAAGTCCTCCATCCTTGCTTGATGCTTAGTCCGACTCCTTCCAACATTTAGCATTATCGCTTTTGGCAGTGAGGAGGCCCAACCTCAGCAAAGCCATTTTGTATCTGTGCTCAAATCTACATTAATATGCAGAATCACCAGTTCAGGGTCTATAGGCAATTTTCACCCTAGCACATCGTCTAAAGACAAGAACATATCCTTCAAAAAGGGGGCATTCATCCCACAGCACTAGCCGTTATGAATAAGGTCTCTGTATGAGGTGCACATCTCAAACAAAGCAAGGAAGCAATCACACCCATCTTCCACAATCTGCCTTGTATTGGATGGCTTGGAGCAAATATTTCACTTAAATGAGTCTGAATTGTGATTAAATAAATAACACACATGGGGATGCTCGTGCATCTTCCAGTCCTCATCTGTGAGTGGGTTCAAGTCTTGTTCCCATGCATAATGCACATGGTCAAAGGAGTCGGGTGTATTTAGCATCAATGATGTATATATTTGTACAATTTGATGTTCTTTTATGTTTTCAGTCATTATCTTTGCCTCCAGCATGTTGAAGTCTACAAGTTCCACCAGAACCTTAACATATGGCGCACGGACATGGCAAAGCTGCAGATGTTGGAAGAACTGAGTGCCGGACTACGATGATGGTAGGACCACCACCGATGGGTTGTCGATGGTAGTCCCACCACCATCGCAGTAAAGAATACCACCTGCCACATTAGGAAGGCAGTCAGACGGTCGGGGACAGAAAGGCCATCTGACACTAATCACATGAGCTCAAGGAGCCCATCAGACAGTTAGTCTGTAATGCTTACAATGGTGGTGGTCCCTAACAGGCACTGCCTTAGGCATTACGATGTTCCATTCCGCCAGGCCAAAAGCCTGTCGGAAAGAGACATCGGGGCCCCTAGCGGGTCACCCTTATTGATTGGTCCCCAGACAATGGATCTTTGGGGGCACCTATGGTGCCCCCCTACATATCCTTGCATCATGTGGCAGGCACTGCATGATGCATGCTCGGTAGTGCAGGCATATGTACAGAGTCCCTTTTTTGCATTGCGGCGGGTGCTACAGCCAGCAACACCCACCGCAATGGAAAAATATAGGCATTGCTACCGCCATGGTGTTGGTCAATTTGTAATGTCTACTGAGTGACTGCTGACAGCCTGCAGGGCAATCTTGATCCCCAATAGGCTGGCGGGCGGGTGGACATAAGTCTGCTGACCATCCTGATTGGGCCCTGACTTCAGTGGAGGTCTTATTCCTCCTGTAAGTCAAAGAATTATAGTTCCCAAAGCTTGATATTCCTACAACGTCCCATTGTTTGAAACTCTGCAGTTCAGCTACCTAACTGAGCCTCTTTCCCACCCAAAGTGGAGTTTCTTTTGTTAACCTGTACCTCCATCCCAAGGACTCATGTGTTTGTCTCCTTATTTAAAATTTGAATTGAGTGACTGGGACTAGGGACAGCCGGGTTGTCCTGCTGCATAACAGGTATAGTATTTGAGCCTCATGTACCGCCCATTTTTCAGACATAAAGACCTGGTCTTCCATCCCATTTTACCACCATTCGTTGAGAATGACTAAGTGTGCAGCTCTATAGTGAGATGTAATATCAGCCCCCGCCACCCTACCATCATACGTAGACTTGAAGCACTTTGTCAATGTAATTTAAAGATAAAACCTCTTAGAATGGACTCTAGCAGCGTGAAGAAAGTATGACATATGGGAAATGGGAAATATTTTAGTTGGTACAACAAATGATGCCGGACCACCATTTTAAAGATTGACAATTGTTGGACTTGGCCCTTTTTGCAGGGTCATCGATGAACCTTATGCATTCCTCCTAGTCTTTTTTCTGATCTGGTGTTGGTAGTTTTAGGACTCTGGGCACTTTAGCACTGCTGTCCAGTCTGATGTGCATGTGCTCTCTGTGGTAAACATGATAAGATTGGTCTACACCTGTTTGGCGTATTTAATTTACCTGTCAGTCCCTTGTCACATGGTATATCAGATTCCAAGGGCCAGTAAATTAAATGTTACCGGTGGGCTTGCAGCGCTGCTTGGGCCACCCACCAAAGAAGCCTTTCAAACATGTCTCAGGCCTCTACCATTGCAGGGCCTGTGTGCACAGTTTACTGCCCCTGTGACGTGGCACATATAGTGCGTACCATGTCTGTGACCCCCCCTTTTACTACATGTCAGTCACCCCTGAAGTAGGCCCTAGCTAGCCCCATGGGCAGGGTGCAATGTAGGTAAGAGGTAGTACATGTGCCTTAACTGTGACATGCCCTGGTAGTGACAAACAGCCATTTTAGGTTCTCACTGCTGTGAGGCTGTCCTCCCATTGGAATGCATTGGGGATTCCCTGGTAAGTGTTTCAGTGGTAATTCCTGATATGAGAGGAGCAGCGTGGTCAAGTTTGGTATGTTTGGAATAGTAATAATAAATGCTGTGTAATGGTGTGTGCAGATTTATTATCACTGTTTTAGAAATGCCACCTTTAGAAGTGGCATTTCTTGTACTATGTGTCTTAGTGCCTGCTTTTTGTGTATTGCATGTCTGGCTCTAGAGTGACAGGGGCTGGTGAGGTGTTTGGCTCCGGAGGCGCAGGGTGAGTCGGCGCTAGGTTGAATAGGCAGGTCTACATTTAGCGTAGTGGGAGGAGTTGCCCCTGACCCTGAATTGGTCTGTGCCTGCCTGGTTCAATGCCGGCTCCACCCCCCTGTGGTGTGAAGAGGGTAAAAAAAATGCTCCCAAACCCCCCCAAATCCAGTTGGGACTGGATCCCCAGGCCCTTTGCCAGGGCAAAACAAAGACAAAGCCTAGCATAAATATATTGGCTGTGAACCCATGAAAGGTGTGCTAGTGAGACTTGTGCCTGTTCTGGGGCAAGGAGTGCTGGGCAACAGGAGGAACTGCTGTGGGACCCAGCTGCTACTTTCTGGGGGTCCCTACGTGCTGGCCTGCCTGTGCCCAGCTCTGCCCCTGATGACTTTGGCTAAAGTGCCCTGAAGGAGCGCACTCGGCTCGAGGAGGGCACTGCCCAGTCCTGCATTTCCCAACTTTGTGACGGGGGAGAAACAGAGCTTAACGAGCCTCCTCTGCTGACAAAGGCGAGCACAGATTGAGCGCTCTACTTCCCTGTGTACTCGGTGCCTTGCAGCATGTGGCCGTGCTGGGGGTGTTGAGCTGCATTGCTGGAAGATAAAACGTTGTGGTGACTCTGCTCTGTTCCCCAGGCTCAGAAGAAAGTCAGGCGAGGATTGCCTGGTTGCGGGTGGGGCTCTCAGGAGAACGAGGAGAGCCCCGCGCAAGTTAGGCAAGGTTGTGTCCTGGTAGTGGATGGGGCTTCAGAGATGACGAGGAGAGCCCATCCTGTTACCAAACAGAAGGTGGAAGTCCAGCAGGAGGCGTGGGAGCCTAGTGGGCTCCATTTCTGCAGTTTCCTGCCTCCCCCACCTGGTAGAGGGAGAGGTGGGTCACCGCATATCACCGGGACCAACAAGATCGAGCGAGGTCTGAGGAGGTCCTGTGAGAGGGGCCTGCAGGGCACCCTGTTGGTGCCTGGTTTCGGCCAGATTGGAGTGAGGGTGAGTCCAGAGGGGTTTATCCCCTCCTTGCTTACACAGAGGCAACCGCACCACGGAGCAGTGGGCGGTTGCCCTTTGGTCATTGTTCGTTTTCTGATGGAAAAGTGACTGAGGGAAGTCTCTCTACCAACAGGAGTATTTCTTTTCTGGCACTTTTGTTGTGGCTGCATCAGCATCCAGGGAGGCCAGGGTGAAGGCCTTGAGAGGGCCAGTGAGCTGTTAGGGATATTGTCGAATGTTGTGACCTTGAACAGTGATATTTATGCCCAGAAGGGGCTGATGAGATAAATGCCCCTGGACAGTGTTACTAGGGTGCACTGGTGAGCTAATGTGGTGCATAATGTGTTTATGCCTAATGTAATGAATCATGTGTTTATACCTAATATGATAATGCTGAGTGCATTATTTTACCAGTAGTTGCTGGTTGTTTCATATCTACAACTTGTGCTTTCTAATGGTTCTGACATTGGCCCGATTGGCCATGTCATGTATATAATCCTCTGTAAATTACTACCTTGTGCCAGTTGGCATAGTGAATTTGTGTGATTATTTTCTAATGTGTTTATGATAATACAAAGGCTATTTTTTATATAACCTTGTGTGGAATTTCTTTTGTGGTGTGCCTCGTGTGTCGCTGCTGTGTGTGTGTGTTGCACAAATGCTTTACATATTGCCTCTGGGATAAGCCTGAGTGCTCGTGCCAAGCTACCAAGGGGTGAGCAGGGGTTATCTTCAGCGTGTAATTCCCTTGCCCTGACTAGAGCAGTAGTTTCTGCCTGGCTTAGGCGCATGCCCTAGCCAGCCAAAAATCCAATTTCTAACAACAATCTAATAAGTATTGGGAAAGTGCTGCTCAGAATTTAATGTCGCTGCAGTTTGTCTATTTGCAATTATGTGTTTTTATTCCATGCTCTCCCTGTATTTTGCATCTTGTACACGCACAAATATTTAAACACCTTTTTTGCCAGCTGTAGACCAAGGGCCCCAGTGTCATCATGTGGGTGTTTGACCATCTAGAAATCTATGACTTAGCTCTATTTATCCTGTGCCCAGATATGGTACCACTCGTATGATTGATCTGTAGAAGTGTAGAACCAGATCAGTGTGGGTCACTTAAGAAGACCAGAACATTGTTGGCATACAATGCAATCCTGAAGTCATAAAACAACCCCCTTGGGAGGAAATATATAACCACCAACACTATTTGTCACACAAACCCTCAAGAATGAAATCCTGGCCAATACAACCTTCACCCAATCAAACCACTTGTTTGAGCACCCACTCTAATCCACTCTGCCAGGGATCAATCCCAATGGCAAAGAAAAGTAGGAACAGAGAGAAACCTTGCCTGGTGTCAAGCTGCATCGAAAATGAGTCAGAAATCGGCCATCCCACCGTGACACGTGTGGATAGATCTGTCTATAATAAAAGGCCAACTGTATGAATTCTGCTTCCAGTTCCAACAATTCTGAAACATTTTATGAGAACCAAACACACACACACAAAACAAGGGAACTACCAAAAATAACACACATTTCCCCTTTTGTCTAGAGCCGCAGTGAGTCCCAGCAACCACAGCCTTGGCGCTTGTATAGTGTAACTTTCTGCAACTCAGAGAACATCACTCTTTGTTTCATACAGAATTAGTCTTAGAAGCAATCAACATTTTCATTCATCCACGAATAGAAAGGAAATACATGCGCCAATACTATTTTATTTGGCAAGTTTTAACTTCCCTACCTTGAGCAAATGAAAGCAGCACTACGAAAGAGAGCCCAGTCATGGAATTTCCCATCCGTTCAGCTTTTTTGATTATTGGTTCAATCTGGTCTGTGCATCTTCTTGTTTTGTCTACTGTGGTGAGCTTTCCTGTCAGTAGAAGAAAAACGTGACTGTGACTGCTTTTTGACTTAACTACATTGTAAGTCATAGCCTAGCAACAGAGCCACTTAATCAGGGAAATGTACTAGGACTGTATGTGCTACTTTCTATTCATTGTCTGCATGATGGAAGTTCTCTAGATTTATTTACAACTGAAACAGTGTTCATTTAGTTTTTAACTCACTGCTCTTGTCCTTTGTTAACTGTGATTTGACCAAGTGTTCAATAGAAAATACACACAACTCAAATGATATCTGTCTCCATTTATCATGATTTTTCTATTGTATCTTTGCATAAAGCAGGATATCTGGCTGATAGGCAAATATAATATTGAGGTACCACAACACTGACCACACCACATTCACTTACTATCACCAGGACTGGTCCTGGACCGAGAAATAACCCTGGCGAAAATCTTAACACTAACCCTATATTGAGCTTAGCTATCTCTTGTACCAAGTGATCCCAGCGCTTTCCACATGGTTTAATGGTTGACACCAAACCTGAGACCAAAAGGGTGGATTTTACAGCCCAGTGTATCAAATATATTGGCTAACATGTGATTGGAGCTAAAGCAGTTCTAAAGCTAAATTAATGGAATATTCAGTCCCCTGTGATGCTATTTCTTTTTTTGTTAGGCCTCATTCTGCCATCAGTTTTCACCCAAGTCGAGGAGCTGAGCCTGTGCACTCCAACCCGGAGTGCCTGATGCACATCCTTGCTAAATATATCGTGCTATTCTGGGGGTCGGTCCATATTTCAGCAAAGTTAGGCTGTTATCATAGGACAATTATTGTTTATGTGCCATACCACAAAGGTGTTCCATCTTTTCTCAACTGAAGTGACCTTATGTTCCTGATCTAATTAACTGGCGTAACATACCAATGATGGGTTAGGGCTGATCCATCTTTTACAAATTTTCCTTCTTGCAGGCAACATCAGGAAAAAGTTCAGTGACTCGGTTCTTGCTCAGCTCATCGTGCTGTGATAAAGGGTCAGTCCCAAATAAAATCAAGCACTGGCATACCTAACCTCAAGGTCAATGATTTACTTCATGACATTGCTTACATCCCTCCAGAAAGGTATCAGTGCCAGGCAATCTACGAGCACATGCTTGTCATCAGCTCCTAGCCAGCCACACCTCCTAGATCTTGGAGTTTCTTGCGTACATTTGACCAGTTCTTTTGGTCTATTGTGAGATATTTCGGCTCCTAGCCAGGGAATTAAATCAAAGCAAAACCAAGAGGGATGATAGACAGAGTGTTAAACATTGCAGGCACTCGCCCCCAGTCAACTGATCTGGGTTTAATCCATCATCATTCTTTAGCTCAGTCCGCCACCCCAGTTCAGACATGGCCATATGCAAATCAGTCTGACCCAATGCTTCATGGGAACAGTCCGATACATGTAAGAGGGGGGTCCCCATAGGAAGGAGTTGTGTATTGTATATAACAAACACAGCAAATTGCACAAAACATCAGGCAAAAATTGTGTAGACAAAATTCAAATTGGCATATGTTATTTAATGACCAATGTTTTATGATTAGTATCTACAATCAAAACATCAAGTGGATAAGCGGCCCCAAAGGGGGGGAGAAAGGAGAAAGGGAGGGGTAGTGCTCAAGGAAGTGTCGAGAGGTCATAACATAGTGTAAGAGAGTAACAATACAAATTAGCAAAGGTTATCAAAAGATAATCTGAATACACACGTCCCAAATCAGGACTACAAATTCAAGAACAAATATGAACAAAGCAATTCCACGGTCACAACTAATTATTAGTAAATGCAAAAATGTGCCGGAAAGACAAAGTACAAAAGGAACTGTCGACGTTTCGACCCCTATCTATAGGCCGAATGGAGTCCTTTTACGGGGTCTTCATCAGGACATCAAAGTGGGGAAGAGGGGAGGGGCCATTCTGTATAAAAAAATGAATAAACACGTATTTGACAACAATCCATACGGGGGATGAAGAGCATCATCCTATCTAAAAATTAGATGCAAGACATTAAATCTGATTTACCATGGTTGTGTTCACACAAAGAAGGGAGGTTTTTGGTACATGTGCGGAGGATACCCGCTGAACGTCGAGGTAGGTATGGTTACTGAACGCACCAGTAATCTGTAAAAAATGAAGAGATCTTACTTTGGTGTCCCCAGTTGTGATAGGAAAAAGCATCACAGTTGGCCTGATTGTGCGCTTTATCGACGCACTTTATAACAGCACCTGAGGTTAATCTGATAGGAAATGATCTGGGCTACATGGAGAATCTAACTATTACTAAATACTTATAGGTCGGATGGTTAAGGCTTTCCACAGCGCTGAAAGTCAGGTACTATGCTTGACAGAGCCAGGGAATAAGGTCAATTGCATGATAAACATCACGTGTAAATGGTGGCAGTAAAGTGAGTACTCACAAATAGAAGTGCTTAATTGGACCGTTCACAACTCAGGTGAGGTTATGCATAATATGGTTTCAAAAAGACAGTCAATTCGGAAGGTTGTTTAAACCTGGTAATGAGAGGGATATTGTTAGAAGGACAGGCATTCAGTTATAATCATCGATCTCAGTAAAAGGAAAAGGTCTTACTTGCAAAAGTACATGGGCTTGCAAGTTCAAAACACGGCAGTTTGCAATACGGCGTCTGTCCGTAGAAACTGGAGATTATTCAGCGCAATACGCCAGTCACTTGGTCTGCGGGAGAATACGGATGATTTATTAAAACCGAGGGACTTGGAGGTTACTTCTAAGGGAGTGGTGTATTAGCATTGGAAATTACTTACTGCGCTGGCATCAATGATGCCTGCCACTTGAGTGTCAAACACGAGCTTGGTTGGGATAGGTAGGTCCGGTGTTTTATCTAAAAAGAATTCAAAAAGGGGTTGCTGTAATAGCGGGACTCGTAGGTTACCAAAGTCGGCAAAGCAGTCAAAATTGACTTTAGGAGGCACTTACTTGCTAAACTACGGCAGCGACCCTGCCTGCTGCTAAACACACGAGCGCCGACTCCGCAGTCTGAGCTACGCGGAGTTTGGGGGCGGGGCCAGAATTCGTACCGGCTCGGGAAATGGAAGAGTTACTACACTGAGTATTTGGTGAGGTTAGATACGATGTTTTAACAAAACTCTGGACTTTTGGAAAACGAGAAAACACTTTGATGGACAAATAACAAATAGCAACATATGTGGTGGTATAGCAAAATGCAGTGAAATAGTGCAGCTCTCATGCAAGAGGCTGAAGACTTTTTACTCAATTGCTGCAACATATGTTAAATGGATAATGTGCTTAATTCCGCGCAACTCTTATTGCACGATGTCATAAAAGGTGCCAATTTACATTAGTGGACGAGATCTGCAAGATTAAACATTCTGTCACTTTAAAAAAAACCCCAAACAAGCACATGGACACCTTATGTGTAGTACAAAGGTTAAAAGGAACCAAGAGATGAAGCATTATATCACTTTACACCATGCACATATTGTAAATCAGGCTGTATTGGCATCCTTTGTATAGCCCAAGCTCATAAGATACTGTAGCAAGAAGAGTGATAGGTTAGGCAAAGGCCATTTCGACAAAGATTAATTTATATTAACCCAATGCTGCCAGTTGGGATAGGCTACTGTCTTGTTCATTCAGCCCATTATTAATGGAGTCCAAGAGGGTCATCCATTTCGATTCTCGAGTATTAAGTACTGTGGGGAGGTTGCCCCCTCTTCTACCTAAGACTACTTTTTCGATGACAAACCAGCGTAAGTCTGAAACGATGTGTCCTGCTGCCCCCCAATGTTCCACAAGGGGCGCGCCTGCCACTTTACATCTCAATCTACTCGAATGCGATGATATTCGGGCTTTGATTTTCTGCTGAGTTTGCCCTACGTATAGTTGGTTGCAGGGACACTGGATGATGTAGATTACTCCCATGGAGTTGCAATTAGTGAAATGTTTTAGGTTGTAAGTCCTGCCTCCTTGGATGAATGATTTTGTCTGGATAGTGGTGTCACATGCCGTGCAAGCACCACACCTGTAGTGGCCGATAACCGGAGGCAGGTTCCAAAGAGTTGGTAAAGTCGGTTGGCTTGATGACTCTAAATAAGAGTGGACCACCATGTCCCTAATGTTTTTGGCTCGCTTGAACGAGTGTAGAGGTAAATCCTTTTGAGCAATCACGTCTGCAACCAACGGCCAGTTTTGGTTAATGATTTTCTTAACATCATTACTGCGTGTGGAGAAAGTTGTGACGCAGATTATTCGATCAGCCGTGGTTCGGGGCATCGTCTCTGAACTTAAGAGGACGTCTCGTGGATTGTACCAGGCTCGTTTTCTGGCTTGTCTCACCATCCGTGATGGGTAACCACGAGAGATGAGGCGTTCACTCAAGACTTCAGACTCTCTCAGATAGTTGGCTCTTGTGGAACAGTTCCTCCTGATCCGGAGGAATTGTCCAACCGGTAAATTGTCCTTTAGGCCTCTCGGATGGTGACTCTGATATTGCAACAGTGAATTGCGTTCGGTTGGCTTCCTGAACAGCGTTGTCTGTAACTTTTCATCTTCCTCATAGATGGAGATATCCAAGAATGGTATGGTGTTATTGCTAGATTCCATCATAAACTGGATGTTGGGATTACGGGAATTGAGCCAAACGTGGAATTCTTTTAGTTGATCTGGATTACCTTCCCAGATACAGAGGACGTCGTCGATATATCTGACCCATAGTGACAGATTCGACTTAAACGGATTTGTTGTAGGAAAAATGTGTTCTTGTTCAAAGGAATCCATATAAATTATGGCCAAATTGGGGGCAAAAGTAGCCCCCATCGCTACTCCCTTGGTCTGTAAGTAGAACCCCTCCTGAAAGATAAAAAAATTGTGCATCATGGCCAGTTCCAGTAAGTCAATAATGAAGTCTGTGGGCACCTGAACGGGTGCAGGTCTTTCATTCAGAACTTGTCTCATTACTTCCAAGGCGTGTTGTTGGGGGATGCTGGTATAAAGCGATACTATGTCGCAAGTGACTAGCAGGGCCTGTGTTGGATTGAATGGTCTTTGGTCAATCAGGTTGATAACCTGAGTAGTGTCTCGTAAGTAGGCTCTGGTAGTAAGAGCAATGGGCTTAAGGAAAAAATCCACATATTGGCAAAGGGGTTCCAATAAAGATCCGCACAATCCACGAGACGTCCTCTTAAGTTCAGAGACGATGCCCCGAACCACGGCTGATCGAATAATCTGCGTCACAACTTTCTCCACACGCAGTAATGATGTTAAGAAAATCATTAACCAAAACTGGCCGTTGGTTGCAGACGTGATTGCTCAAAAGGATTTACCTCTACACTCGTTCAAGCGAGCCAAAAACATTAGGGACATGGTGGTCCACTCTTATTTAGAGTCATCAAGCCAACCGACTTTACCAACTCTTTGGAACCTGCCTCCGGTTATCGGCCACTACAGGTGTGGTGCTTGCATGGCATGTGACACCACTATCCAGACAAAATCATTCATCCAAGGAGGCAGGACTTACAACCTAAAACATTTCACTAATTGCAACTCCATGGGAGTAATCTACATCATCCAGTGTCCCTGCAACCAACTATACGTAGGGCAAACTCAGCAGAAAATCAAAGCCCGAATATCATCGCATTCGAGTAGATTGAGATGTAAAGTGGCAGGCGCGCCCCTTGTGGAACATTGGGGGGCAGCAGGACACATCGTTTCAGACTTACGCTGGTTTGTCATCGAAAAAGTAGTCTTAGGTAGAAGAGGGGGCAACCTCCCCACAGTACTTAATACTCGAGAATCGAAATGGATGACCCTCTTGGACTCCATTAATAATGGGCTGAATGAACAAGACAGTAGCCTATCCCAACTGGCAGCATTGGGTTAATATAAATTAATCTTTGTCGAAATGGCCTTTGCCTAACCTATCACTCTTCTTGCTACAGTATCTTATGAGCTTGGGCTATACAAAGGATGCCAATACAGCCTGATTTACAATATGTGCATGGTGTAAAGTGATATAATGCTTCATCTCTTGGTTCCTTTTAACCTTTGTACTACACATAAGGTGTCCATGTGCTTGTTTGGTTTTTTTTTTAAAGTGACAGAATGTTTAATCTTGCAGATCTCGTCCACTAATGTAAATTGTCACCTTTTATGACATCGTGCAATAAGAGTTGCGCGGAATTAAGCACATTATCCATTTAACATATGTTGCAGCAATTGAGTAAAAAGTCTTCAGCCTCTTGCATGAGAGCTGCACTATTTCACTGCATTTTGCTATACCACCACATATGTTGCTATTTGTTATTTGTCCATCAAAGTGTTTTCTCGTTTTCCAAAAGTCCAGAGTTTTGTTAAAACATCGTATCTAACCTCACCAAATACTCAGTGTAGTAACTCTTCCATTTCCCGAGCCGGTACGAATTCTGGCCCCGCCCCCAAACTCCGCGTAGCTCAGACTGCGGAGTCGGCGCTCGTGTGTGTAGCAGCAGGCAGGGTCGCTGCCGTAGTTTAGCAAGTAAGTGCCTCCTAAAGTCAATTTTGACTGCTTTGCCGACTTTGGTAACCTACGAGTCCCGCTATTACAGCAACCCCTTTTTGAATTCTTTTTAGATAAAACACCGGACCTACCTATCCCAACCAAGCTCGTGTTTGACACTCAAGTGGCAGGCATCATTGATGCCAGCGCAGTAAGTAATTTCCAATGCTAATACACCACTCCCTTAGAAGTAACCTCCAAGTCCCTCGGTTTTAATAAATCATCCGTATTCTCCCGCAGACCAAGTGACTGGCGTATTGCGCTGAATAATCTCCAGTTTCTACGGACAGACGCCGTATTGCAAACTGCCGTGTTTTGAACTTGCAAGCCCATGTACTTTTGCAAGTAAGACCTTTTCCTTTTCCTTTTACTGAGATCGATGATTATAACTGAATGCCTGTCCTTCTAACAATATCCCTCTCATTACCAGGTTTAAACAACCTTCCGAATTGACTGTCTTTTTGAAACCATATTATGCATAACCTCACCTGAGTTGTGAACGGTCCAATTAAGCACTTCTATTTGTGAGTACTCACTTTACTGCCACCATTTACACGTGATGTTTATCATGCAATTGACCTTATTCCCTGGCTCTGTCAAGCATAGTACCTGACTTTCAGCGCTGTGGAAAGCCTTAACCATCCGACCTATAAGTATTTAGTAATAGTTAGATTCTCCATGTAGCCCAGATCATTTCCTATCAGATTAACCTCAGGTGCTGTTATAAAGTGCGTCGATAAAGCGCACAATCAGGCCAACTGTGATGCTTTTTCCTATCACAACTGGGGACACCAAAGTAAGATCTCTTCATTTTTTACAGATTACTGGTGCGTTCAGTAACCATACCTACCTCGACGTTCAGCGGGTATCCTCCGCACATGTACCAAAAACCTCCCTTCTTTGTGTGAACACAACCATGGTAAATCAGATTTAATGTCTTGCATCTAATTTTTAGATAGGATGATGCTCTTCATCCCCCGTATGGATTGTTGTCAAATACGTGTTTATTCATTTTTTTATACAGAATGGCCCCTCCCCTCTTCCCCACTTTGATGTCCTGATGAAGACCCCGTAAAAGGACTCCATTCGGCCTATAGATAGGGGTCGAAACGTCGACAGTTCCTTTTGTACTTTGTCTTTCCGGCACATTTTTGCATTTACTAATAATTAGTTGTGACCGTGGAATTGCTTTGTTCATATTTGTTCTTGAATTTGTAGTCCTGATTTGGGACGTGTGTATTCAGATTATCTTTTGATAACCTTTGCTAATTTGTATTGTTACTCTCTTACACTATGTTATGACCTCTCGACACTTCCTTGAGCACTACCCCTCCCTTTCTCCTTTCTCCCCCCCTTTGGGGCCGCTTATCCACTTGATGTTTTGATTGTAGATACTAATCATAAAACATTGGTCATTAAATAACATATGCCAATTTGAATTTTGTCTACACAATTTTTGCCTGATGTTTTGTGCAATTTGCTGTGTTTGTTATATACAATACACAACTCCTTCCTATGGGGACCCCCCTCTTACATGTATCATATAGCGCCCAGGTCCCCTAGACTGCATGGGTTAACCCCTCTTTTTGTAACGTCATGGGAACAGTCCAGCCCGAACTGCCAAGCCATGTCTTCCCTGGACCAGAAACAAGCATCCTGTGACTGGGTTCTGGCTAATCAGCTGAGCCGTCACCAGCCAGACTAACTTGAATCTAGTGGCAAAGTGAGCAAGGGACCCACGTCTGGGCATACACTGCCAACTTAGGACGAACAAAGCAAAACCAAAGGGGATGATGGAGGAGTGTTGAACATTGTAAGCACTCACCCCAGTAACCTGATCTGGGTTTAATCCATCATCATTCTTTAGCTCACTCCGCCACCCCAGATCAGACATGGCCATATTCAAAGCAGTCTGGTCCTGTGCCTCATGGGAACAGTCAAGCCCGAACTGCCAAGCCATGTCTTCCCTGGACTTGAAACAAGCATCCGGGACCAGTTTCTGGCTAATCAGCCGTCATCAGCCAGGCTAGCTTGAATCCAGTGGCAAAGTGAGCAAGGGACCCACGTCTGGGCATACACTGCCAACTTAGGACGAACAAAGCAAAACCAAAGGGGATGATGGATGGAGTGTTGAACATTGTAAGCACTCACCCCAGTAACCTGATCTGGGTTTAATCCATCCATGGAATTAGATCAATCCTACATGAGTGATTGCACATGGCCATGGCTGCTCATGTTGGGTTTGAAAAGGTACTATTTAAGTTCGGGAACAAGAAATGTTAAAATCAAGTGAGAGTGAAGGTACTTCTTGCAGGTCTTAAAATGAGGGTAAATCTGAAGAAAACCTTAGAGATACACTTCTAGGCCGATTTGGAACCTATTTGGGACTCTCCCAAGACATCACAGTACCTCAAAGACAAGCTCACGTATCCTCTCCAGAGCAGGAATTGTACTGCTTGTGGGAATCTAAGGGATGGAGCAGCTCCTATTGCCTGGCAGGAGCTTTTTGACCAATCAGAGGGGGGAAGTCTCAATTTTCAAAAATAGTGAAGTTATGTCCTAGATGGACAACCCAATAGCTTTCAGAGGTGAGCTATTTGGCTCAGGGAAAATTATTTTATCTGTTGGGGGACACAGGCCAACTTAAGAAATAATTTCCGTTATGGTATTGGCAAATCATCGCTGCAGAAGATAAGAAAAAGGTGAATCTGCATCAGTCATGGGAAACAGAGCTCCTGGAGCTGGCTAAAGAACAACTGTGACAGGTTTCCAAGAATCTACTATATTCAAGAGTGAAATCCGCACCCTGCAAAGCTCTTTCTAAAATACAACAAAACACCCATGTGCCGGTGAGAAGATAGGACAACATGAGGCCTCTGAAATTGTCGTATGTCTGGTCAAGACCTATTTTCTTGTCTGTGTCCAAGGAATGACTCAGACAGTAATGACAATCAATATCTGTAGAGAGTAAGGCCCCCTGACAGTAATGAAAATTAATTACCAGACCAACCAGTGAGCGTAATTGGGCCCAGCCGCCTTACAGCTGTTGTTTAGTTAGTCATGGGCAATGGTGGTCCTAAAAGTGATGAGGATTGGCACAGACAGATAGAGAACTTAACGACCCCTGGCAGTACACACATCAATCGTCCAGGCAGTAATGATTATCAGTAGCCTCACACAATAATAGGCTCAGGCAGCAATGGCTCCTGACAGTATATACATCTATGGTCCAGGCAGTACATGCAAACTGAACAGAGCTCTAGCCAGACCAGAGCCAATGATCATGTGAGTAAGTCAGTGGTGGTCAGCCCCTAAGCTCTAGCTGGTCTATTGTTCTCATGCTCATGTAAATCTATCAGCCACATGGCCTGAGACCATTGCTGAGTTTTAGCACAGTGCCCAAGGTGAATCTCCTCTCTTAATCTGAGCCACAACACTGCACAGTACCTCTGCAGCCAGTGCAGTTATAAAAATGTGTTGATTTGTGGGACTCGTGGTCTGACAGCACTATTCACCTGGCCTGCAGGAGCCATGCTATGTCATTTCTTCTAAATGGAATTAACCACAAACCACAAACATACATAAACAGCCTACTGAAATGACGTCACCTAGGTCCAACATACAGACCAAAATGACCAAGACAAAAAGGTCCACGGTATAGATGAAGATTTGATGTCAAATAACCATAGAAACCTGGAGAGCCTATTTAAAAAGCTTCATGCCAAAATAGATATCATGGAAAGAAGATTAATGACTAAGATAAAAATAGTCAAGCATGATGTTGTACTGATTGGGGAAATGAATAAAGATTTAACATCTTTAGATAAAACTCCTGCTACAAATGATCCTACTGACATGGTCAATAGGGAGCCTAAGGGACATTCTTCAAAGGAAGTGATCAATAATATTTCATCTGCACTACCTACTGATGCAAAAGAGGCATCAGAAGCAGACCTCACAGAAGAGGAACTATCCAGTGCCCTGGGGTCACTGAAGTCAGGGAAGGTGGTAGGCCAGAATGGACTTCCTGTTGAACTCTACAAGGGCCTCACCACTAAAATCACACAACCATTAAAGAGAATTTTTTAGGAGGCTAGGGAAGAGGTACTACAGCCGGCAGACCAGAGCACAGCCACAATTGTAGTTATACACAAGGCAGGCAAACATTCAGATATATGTAGCTCCTACAGGCCTATGTCCCTGCTGAATATGGTAGAGAAGATGCTAGAGAAGGCCCTAGCAAATAGACTAGTGACAGTTATAGACACGATCATCCATGTGTACCAATCCAGCTTTATGCCACACTGAAGCACCCGTCACAACCTACTGTGGCTCTATTGAGTCCTGCACATGACAAAATATCTTAAACTTCAACAGACGGCGCTAATGGCACTATATGCCTCGGTGGCCTTTGAGAGTATAGAGTAACCTTACCTATTAGTTGTGCTTGTCAGACCGGGCATTGGCCCCAAATTCTGTGGGTGGGTAAGATTACTCTACTAGAGCCTACTGGTGCGTTATCCAGAATCTTCCAGCTGTGCTGGGGTACCAGACAGGGCTGCCCCCTGTCGCCGCTGCTGTTTTAATTGGCGCTGAAGCCTCTGGCACACTGGATCAGGGCCTGATGATCAGGGGCATCACGGTTCTAGGGGCTGGGAGGAATGCATCTCCCTATACACCGACAACATAATCCTGTATCTCTCAAGGCCCTATCACACCATACCGAGGGTCCTACATATATTTGAACTTTTTGGGAGCTTCTCGGGCTACACTTAAACATGACCAAGTCATGGTGTTCCCTTTTGTCAGGCCCCCCTGCGAGACTTCCATGGAGGTGCACCGCCCCAATCAATATAGAAGGTTTTAAATACCTGGGCATTGAGGTTACACAAGATCACAAATTGTTCTTGCAGAGAAACCTCATTCCCCAGCTGAACAGGCTGCACACAAATATAATACATTGGCACACTTTGTTGTTGTCCTTAATGGGCAGATCTGCCCTATATAAAATGATGACCCTACCGCATCTATTATACATTCTGCAAAATACTCCATACCCGGTCCCCCCAACCTTCTTTAAACAAGTATCACAGGAGGTCTGTACACTGCTATGGCAGGGAGGCACACCTAGGATTGCATGGTATAAGCTGCAAAAAGGGGTTTATGTGGGAGGATTGGTGGTCTCCGACATCAACCTCTACTACTGGCCCTCACAACGTCTGGTAATGAACAATTGGGTCTACATGGCTAAAGAGGAACCGCCAATAGAGTAGACATAGTTGCAATGCCAGGCAGAAACCACAAGCCATTCCGATGCGCCCATACGACACATCCAGACTGGTCAACACATACTGCAACAGTGGGTAAATGTTGGACCGAGGCAAATAGGTTTCTGGGATGGCAGGAACGGTCGACAGGCATGACACCCCTATAGTTTGGAGATTGGCTAGGGGAGGTCGTCACATTGGAGGGGTTCAAGGGATGGCAGGCTATAGGCATTGACCACCTAGGAGACGTGTGGTGGAACGGAGCACCTCCCTCTTTTGATGATCTCCAACAAGAATATTACCTGTTACTCTCCCAAAGATTTTCCTAGCTGAGAATTGTACATGTGCTACGAAGACATATACACCAGGGCATGGTCCTTCCAGATCACTCCCCTCTAGTAGACAGGCTGCTAGTGGACCCGATCAATGATAAAGGGACGTCAACAATATAGCAGAAATTTATAAACAATTCACCAGGCCCCATGGCTTCCCTTTGAAGGGCCTAGATAGACGACCTAGGCAATATGGAAGACGAAGACTGGACAGAAACTCTACAAAGCCCCAGAGAAATAGCAACCCGTACACAATCTAGGTTGATACAGCTTAAGATACTACACCGCTCTAACTACCCATGCACACTGCTTCATAAATGGGGGAGGGCACAGATGGCGCTGTGTATGAGGGGCTGCCAGCAGCAAGGGTCCTTTTTCCACATCCTATGGGAGTGTCCTGTGATTTATTCATTTGGCGAGAGGTGACGGCAGTAATGTCAATAGTACTGCGGATAGAGGTGCCCCTGGATCCCCAATGGCTCCTTCTGATGGTTAAGGGGGAGGAAAACTGGCCCAGACACAATAGACTCTGGCTAGCACTTGCAGCGGGTGTCTGAAAATGAAATTTCGCCAGGCGCTGGGGTACAAGCTCGCCTCCATCAGTGACAGGATGAGAGATCCACCTAGGCTGGTGCTGAGGGGAAGAAGTAGTGTATAATAGTAGAGGCTGCTTGGGAAATGGGAAAAAATATGGCCCCCATGGCGAAGCTACAGAGATGCATAAAGAGTCACAATGCCCCTGTCACACTGACACATTTACTATGCGATGAAAGACAGTAAGCCTACTATTATGCACTCCCTGTTTTGGGTAGCATTGTTAACTTAACACTATGGTTACTTCAAGATGACTATGATTATATAACCATTTCACAATGGATCTTTGCTCCCATCTCAACTTGATTGTATACATGCATATATATTCAGCTGTGTAATGTTTAATGAGATTGTCTAATAAAAATATATACTTTTTAAAACAACTGAAAATGAAAACAAACATGTTTCATCTTGTCTAGCTGCTCCCGATCAAATAAAGTATAATATAAACACATGCCCATGAAAATTAGCGCCTGCCCACACAGGTACGACTGCTAAACTAACAATAATAATGATGGTGCCACAGAAGACATAACCTCTAGATCCATGAGAAATTGCCAGGACATTCTGCATATACTTCAGCGGCAATGCCATATATATTTATACTGAAAGAGGTTCCAAAGTTGCACAATAAGGCTAATGAAACATGGATGGACCTAAAGAACAAGGTTGTTTACTGGTTTACCAAAAATAGCAATTGTAGATCAAATCTTTATTCACAAGGAACTATTGTGATAAGAAGAGTGAACTGGGTTGGCTACTCGAGGAAACGTTGTCATGGGAAATGGCTAGAAAATTACTTATAGAATTATCCTATAGACAAATGATGATAGAAAAATGGCCAGGTGACATTGCAGCAGTACCACTCGGGTTCTTTTACAAACCGGAGTTTGAACAATCCACACATATTAGTAACCGTGACATATTCATATATCAGTATACACCTTTACAAGTTACAAATAGATTTGCATCACTCAGAAGATGCAGCGAACTCGATTGACTGACTAAGACCCCAACACAAGAAATTAACATACCCTGGAATTTACAAAAGCCCCTAGTAACCGAAACTTGCCCAGAGTTTGCCAAAAGTAGGATACAGCTGCACACAAACCTGACCTTTACAACATGGAACATTGCTGGGAAATAAGATGAAGGATGAAGGTAAGGCCTGGCTTGAAATAGTTAAAAATGTAATCATCCTTCAAGAAGCCCGGGAAAAGAAAGCTTTTAATATTGAGGGATATTCTTCGTTTATTTCACCAGAAAACCCTTCACGCAACGATAGGGCAAAAACTGAACTATCCAGTTTGATCTCAGTTACATCCCCGTTGACCATAGCCAATTCACAGTTCTTTCAACTCTTGAGGCTTCAGACTAGTAAAAGTCAGTGCACTGTGTTAATTAGTTTCTATAATAAAATGTTTGATGATACCATAAACCAAGTTGTTATGACCCTTGAAAAGGAGCTAGATATATGTATATAATGTTTTAAAAGTGATTGTGTTTATATTTGGGCAATTCATTTTAATTGCAGAAAGTGCGATGTTTTAGCAGGGCAAAATTGTGGGTTTATGGATGAACATGGTGAAGTTTATTCTCACTTTCCTCATAACAAATATGGTGAGGTAATTAACAGAGTAATGCACAAGTACTATTTGGAGCTACCACATTTACAAGGGAATTACCGTGGTACCAACATACGAAGGCCATAGACATTCTTCAAATATCGATCACATTTTGATCTCAGAAAATGTCTTTGGATTTATAAAAAATGTGAAGTTGTGGAAAGATCATTTAGCGATCACGGCCACTATTCTTGACCCTCAGACTTATGACCACAGAGTAGGAGAGGGATTGTCTAGCCGCAGATATTGAAACCCAAGGAGAAAACGGCATAAACATTAAATGGTCAGGTGTCAACCCGTCCTCTTTTCTTGATAAGATTGTGGATGATAACCATCACGATATTACAATTTTGACGGAGAAGAATCATTCTGATTCACAGATTATTGCCTTCCGTAATGTTACATCCACAATAGCCAGAGACTTAAAAATGAATAACAAAAAGAACTTCGAACAACGCACTAGCTAGTTTGATTGACTATGTTCAAAATCAAATCAGGACCTAAAAGAGGCCCTAAAAGAAAGGCCAAGTGTTATAAATGGGGGTCTCTAGTTGGCAGAGGTAGGTACCTTTGTCCATGTAGGGACCCTTCTTCCTTGTCAGGGTAAGAGGGATACACTTCTAAAATAAACCCTGTTCACCACCCTGGTAGCTTACATCAGAGGCAGTGTGTAAATCATTTGTGAACACATACAGTAATACAGTGAAAACACTACAAATGGACAACACACCAGTTTAGAAAAAATAAGTAATCTTTATCTAATCCAAACAAGACCAAAACAACAAAAAATCCACAATATAGTAATAAAAACATGACTTTAAAGTGGTAGAAAAAGTTCAGTTTAAAGCAAATTGCAGATGCCACACTTTTCACACAAAGTACCTTGGATTCATCGTGTACACAAACAAAAAGGGTCGCAGGGAAGATGCTGTGTTGGCTCCTTACACTCAGGGAAGATGATGCCTCGGTTCCTTGCTCCGTCGGAGGTGATATGTCGGTTCCTTACAGCTGCGCAAGGAAGGTGATGCGTTGGTTCCTTACCAGAAAGGAGGTGATGTGTCGGTTTCTCATTGTGTGGGGAGGTGATGCTTCGGTTTCTTACTGGGTACCCCAACGATGAGACAGGCCTGGCACCTCAATGCAATGTGACCATGCGTGTGTTCTTGCAGCCACACAGCAGGGCTGGCGTCGGAATGAGTGCAGTGATCTCAGACTTCGATGTGGCATGCAGTGATTTCTCAAGCCACCGCAGTCGTTTCAATGATTTCTTAAGCAATGCATCAGAAACAGGTGCGGACACATGATGCTTCACGTTGTTGTGTTGCTTTTCCAGCCCAACAGCCAGAACAACCTCCAGAGACCCAGAACAGCTAGGGGCACCTCTTGGCAGGTCAGACCTCCCAGCAAGGGAGGTCAGGGGAGCTGGGGGTGAAGACTTTGTGTCCCTGAGTCTTCAGAACAGAAGGCAAGTTCAGTTTCAAGCCCGTGGAGAGCTTCCTCAAGCAGGGGTCACTGCAAACAGCAAAGTCCTTTTCCCTTTTCTTGGCAGAAAGTAGCAACTGGAGGCCAACCCCAGACAACAAACAGCATAGGGGCGGTATTCCTCCTTAGTTTTTCCAGCTCTTCTCCTTGGCAAAGGTTCCTCTCGATTCCCAAAAGTCATTGAAAAGTATTGGGTCTGGGGTCCTCTTTTTATACAGTTAATCTCTTTGATCTCTAGTGCAGAGAAGCTCTTTGTCCAGCCAAAACCAGTTCTGTCCTCTCTGGTGGAGCTTCCCGGTAGGAGGTGGAGACAGCATTGTCCTTGGCAGACCAGGCCCATTCAGGTGTGAAAGAAATCTCCTCCCCCTACTCTGAATGAAGCCCAGGTCTATCTAGCCCAGCCCCGACTCATCCTGGAAAGGCAGCCCCTGTCACTCCAAGTCGGACAGTCAATAACCAACCTACCGGAGGCACATTGGATGGTTAGGCAAAAAAACAACTACTTTCTAAAAGTGGTATTTTCAAACCCAGGATGTAAAAATTACCCTCACTAAAAGATGCATTTTAAAATGCTGAGTTCAGGCATAACAAACTTTATTTTCCTATCTTGTTCCCATGGGCAGTTATGCTTATAAGATGTTATAAGCAAACTCCCCATTCTATACTTTTGGAACAGATAGCCTTACAATAGTGAAAAACTAAATTGGCAGTATTTCACTTACAGGGCATGCCACACACATCAGAACATGTACTACCTTTCACATACACTGCACCCTGCCCACAGGAGTACCTAGGGCCTACCTTAGGGGTGACTAACATGTAAGAAAAGGGAAGATTAGGTCCTGGCAAGTGGATGCACTTGCCAGGTCGACATGGCAGTACTAGACTGCACAAAGACACCGCACTGAGATACCTTTGAAAGGCTGCTTGGGTGGGTGTCACAATCAGTGCTGCAGCCCACTAGCAGCATTTGATTTACCGGCCCTGGGCATACATAGTGCACTGTACTACAGACTGAATAGTAAATCAAATATGCCAATCATGGATTACTAATCCATAAAACCAATTGACCATGGGAGAATTTGCACTTTGGCACTGAACAGCAGTTGCAAAGTGTCCAAAGTATCTAGAACAGCAAAACAAAGTCCAACACACAGCAAAAACAGAGGAGGCAAAGGCATAAATACAGGAGAAACCCACACCCATGATGCCTGGTCCAACACCAATAAATACCAAAACAATAAAAAAAATCTGGGGAAGTCTTATAAATAGTCCTTAAAGAAAGAAAAGTAGCGACCCAGGAACAAGCTTGTGGAAAATTAGTATAGAATGCAGATACCCGGGATGTAACATTATTTTGGAAAATAGATACCATCCTTTTTTTAATGACCAGACTACAGCAATGTTGAGAATTTAGTGCAATCTTCAGACTGGATAAGTTATTTTGGTCAGATATTTAATCCAAACAATGACAGTCCAATAGTTAAAGGGAAAAATGTTTGAACAATGGGCTGGAAATGATAAAAGTTGCTTTAGAGAGATATGTTAATGGGAAGGCACAGGGTCCCAATGGGGTACCTATAGACATGTTTAAATCGAATATTAATTTCTGAGCCCAATTTATTTAGGAGTTTGTAATGCACCATCCGGTGTTTTTTTGCCTATAGCTTGGACAGAAAGTGTTATTGTACCGATATTCAAGAAAGGAGATAGGGGAGATGCAAAATCTTATTGCCCCATATCCCTCCTTGACTCAAACTCAAAATTGATGGGCAAGGTCCTTTTGGAAAGACTAGAAAGTTGGGGGAACAACAACTCAGTCATCACAAAATCCCAGTACGGGTTTAGAAGAGAGATAGGGACAATGGATCAATTAATAAATCTTCATTTAATTTTTGTAAATACACTCTCCAAGAAAGGCCACTGTAATAATCCAGTAGAAGCTTGAATTTTAAGAAGTGTATTGGTCAGCACAGCATCAAGTCCTAGTACAGCAGTATCCAGGTTACAACTGACAAGCAGTGCAGAATGCTGTATGAGCAAAGCTCTGTTCAGAATATAGAATGTATAAAGAAACATAACATGGCACATGCAGTTAAAGGGACAGGATTACAGGTTGCATAACACACAACTATTACAGAATATAACACATCTCCCTCATTAAATAAATGAACAAAATATAGATTATACAAAATCTTGTAAAGCAGTAGGTCTTCTTCTGACACACATATCATCTTTGACTCTTGATGCTACTGAGTCAGAAAAGGAACTCGAACCAGTCTCACCATTGAAATGATCACATTGGCCAAAATTAACTTGAGACTGGAACTGTACATCATTTCGTATTGGACATTTAGCAACCTTGCACAAATTCCATACCTTGCCATCTCGGGTGATGACAGAATTACTGAATACTCTTTTAATTTGAATTGGTCTACCATACTTACTCATTCCCTTGCTAACCATGAAAGGTTTCAGAATCCTGACCCAATTACCAACACACAATCTATGCTCTCTTGTCTTCCACTTCTTATTGTACCACATTGCTGACTTACTTTGTTTACAACTAACTCTGTCCGCAACACATTGGATATCAACCTCATCCTCTCCCAAATTTTTACATTTTTCCTTAAACCACCAGGGACATATGTATGATGCAGGATCCCTACCTTTAAGTAATTTGAAAGGGCTAACCTCCGTGGTGGTATGAGGAGTTATACGATAGGTCCAAAGCTTCTCCCTAAGCCCATTTAACCAATTACCTTTCTCCTTAATGGCATCAGCAACAAAACTCTTCAATACTCGGTTAAAGCGTTCAACCTGTCCGTTCTCATGTGGTTCGTAAAGAGAAGTCCGAATGTGTTTAATATTGCAAGTTTGCAAGAATGATTTCATTTCAGATTAAACTAACTGCACACCATTGTCCGACAATAACACAGAAGGGCATCCTTCTCTTGCAAAAACTTCCTTAAAAAAAGAAATGACAACCTCAGAAGTCACCTTAGCTACAAATTTCACTTCTGGCCATTTAGAATGATAGCCGATCATAACTAATGCAAAAAGTGATGCTTCTGGTAAAATATGAAAAGGGCCTGAAATATCAAAAGATATTTTATTCCAAGGAAACTCTGGCCATTTCACTGTTTTAAGGGATGGGAACATATAATTTTAACATTTTATCATTGGTACAACACTCGCTACATTCTCTAACAGTGCGGTCAACATACCTGTCCACCCCTGGCCACCAAAAATGTAACCTTATTAAACGCTTCATGGCTGAGATCCCAGGATGAGTTTTGTGTGCCAATTTAAGGATTAGCTCTTGTACACCAACTGGCGGGATACATTTTCCAGATTTGAAAATCAATTCACCTTCACAACACAACTCATCTGCCACATTGTAAAAAGATAGTAAATCATCCCTGACACTGGCTTTGTTGGGCCAACCCTCAAAAAGATAACTCTTTAACATTACCAATTTCTCATCCTCATCTTGACATTTCATCCAAAACTGTTCACTTATATCCTGATACTGAGGTGAAACAAAATCAGATAAACTCAAAACAAAATCATTTGCACTAAGACCACTGACTTTGTCTCCCTGACTTCCACAAGGAAGACGTGATAGACAGTCAGCAGTAAAAAAAAAAATTCCAGGAATGTATTCAACAGTAAAATTGTATTCCTGTAACTTTAATGCCAAACGTGCAATTCTTGCCGTGGAGTTCCAACCTCCACCAACCGATAAAATATGTACAAGCGGTTTGTGGTCGGTTCTCAGAATAAACCTGCTGCCCCATATGTAAATTCTGTAATGTTCAATGGCCCACACACAAGAAAGAAGCTCTCGTTCATATGGCCGAGATACCCGCCACCCCCTCTCAACACACTCCCCAAGGATGGGAAACCGGAAACAGTTCTGAACTTTTGGAAGACGGGAGGGAGTGACCCTCCCGGCCGTATTTATTAAAATATGAAACAAAATTAAAACATTAAAATAACAGTTTCATATTTATGTACAATTTCATTACCACATTGCGATGTTTGGCTCACCTTAACATATTCTCTAATACAAAGGTTCTCCTAGCCGAACTAACATCCTACAAAACATTAACTTGACATTTTGAAATTGTACATCCTAACGTTTAAGGGCCAACGGCAAGGTCGTAACCGGTGTCAAGATCCCTAAACCAGAAATATCCCCCTCACTTGTGAGGGGCGACCGCACAGAGGTGTACCTCAAGTGCAACTACCAATTCCCCTTGACTTGACGGGGGCCCCAATAAACTCGACGCCACTTAAAGGTCGACCGAGGACTCGTGTGAGGTATCTAGAAGGTAGCGTAGACCCCCTCCCAAACCCCACACAACTTACCACATCTGCCGTCGCAGATATCCTGGCCCCGGGAAATTCCCCAGGAGGGGGCTGTAGCCCCTCCTACCCAGGAAGGGGCCTTGACCGCCTTTCCTTTCCTTTCGGCGTCCCATCCTTAGAAGGGACCGCCTACCCGTTGAGGGGCCAATGGCCACCTCCCTCGAGCGCTCCCATCCGTAATGGGTGACGCCCACTCATAGGGATCTACCAATTAGTGCTCACCGATCATGACCTTACCGCCCGACCAAAAATAAATACGACAATTTAGCTAAAATCACTCAATTACAAAACACCATAACCATTTCATATGTGATTACTGTTCAAATATTACTGCAGAATAACTTTATTTGAAAAACATACTGTAGATGACCATTGTTTATTGCATATTCAAGATAACACGACCATCACCACAACCTGTAAAAATTAGAATTACCACATCAAAGCTTTATTCAAAACAACTGGCTGTCCTCAGGGGCCGGTGGGTGGGTCAAAATTGGCTCTTCGTTCCGTCTCGAGCTCACGTGCAGCGAGGGGGTGCAGCTTCAGAGCACAGGAACAAGAGGATGCGTTCTTGGCTTGTTGCTCCTTTTATCCGTCTTCAGGGCGGGCGTAAACCCGCCCCTGCCTGCCCCCAGGGCGTGGCCGGCCGCGTCAGTGTCTAGGCCAGCCCACTCTAGGGCGGGAAAAAGCGCGCCCCGGCTACGCCGCTTCGGGCATACCAGCCGAGGCTTGCCTCCCGCCCACAAAATGGCTTCCCGGGGGGCTCGTGGTACTCAACCATACGTTCGGGGGGACCGAATGGTCGCCCCTTTCCATATGGCCGAAATACCCGCCACCCCCTCTCAACACACTCCCCAAGGATGGGAAACCGGAAACAGTTCTGAACTTTTGGAAGACGGGAGGGAGTGACCCTCCCGGCCGTATTTATTAAAATATGAAACAAAATTAAAACATTAAAATAACAGTTTCATATTTATGTACAATTTCATTACCACATTGCGATGTTTGGCTCACCTTAACATATTCTCTAATACAAAGGTTCTCCTAGCCGAACTAACATCCTACAAAACATTAACTTGACATTTTGAAATTGTACATCCTAACGTTTAAGGGCCAACGGCAAGGTCGTAACCGGTGTCAAGATCCCTAAACCAGAAATATCCCCCTCACTTGTGAGGGGCGACCGCACAGAGGTGTACCTCAAGTGCAACTACCAATTCCCCTTGACTTGACGGGGGCCCCAATAAACTCGACGCCACTTAAAGGTCGACCGAGGACTCGTGTGAGGTATCTAGAAGGTAGCGTAGACCCCCTCCCAAACCCCACACAACTTACCACATCTGCCGTCGCAGATATCCTGGCCCCGGGAAATTCCCCAGGAGGGGGCTGTAGCCCCTCCTACCCAAGAAGGGGCCTTGACCGCCTTTCCTTTCCTTTCGGCGTCCCATCCTTAGAAGGGACCGCCTACCCGTTGAGGGGCCAATGGCCACCTCCCTCGAGCGCTCCCATCCGTAATGGGTGACGCCCACTCATAGGGATCTACCAATTAGTGCTCACCGATCATGACCTTACCGCCACAGGCCGGATAGTTGACCGGCTATCCGGACCCCCCACACACTCCTACCTAAAGGTCATGTCTTAAAGTCCCCAGCCAAGCTATCAGGTCTCCTATGAGTAACTCGTTCCCAACCCGGGACAAATGAACACCATCACCCAAATACATACTGTCCCCTATAATACAACCATGTGAAATAGAATGCAGTGAACCTGAACGGAACAATCGACTCACTTTATTATTAATCTTCCTTACTGAATGATTCAGAGCAGAAACTGAAAGAGCCCCCCGCCACACTTTTCGCGGGATCAAATGGGACCATGCGATTGTGCACCCTGGAACTCTTCTCGCTATCCAACTTACAGTGGAAAGCATTGCCTCAAGAAGTAGTCGTCTACCAGTGGACACCAAATCGTTGCCCCCGAGATGCACTATGACTATAGCCGGCGGTGACCTCGTCCGCCCTAACAAACCCTCAAAAAATGATTGAAATTGGTCAATACAGAGCCCGCCCTTTCCGTAGAAGGACACCCTGTACCCGTATTCCCCAGCCACGTGAATCATGTCACCTGCTTTGAATACGTCCGCGGCCCGCCTCACGTATGAGTGGCCCACGACCCACACCTCCTTTTTCACAGCCGGTGATGTCTGACCGCTGACCCGGTGTTGGGTCGACTGCACAGTCCGCCCCACCTCGTAGGCTTGCGCAACTGAAAACCAAACAAAAACAAGAAGCGTGAGTACATCATTACAGCTTCACAACATGTGCAACCGCACATACCTTTTATAACAGTTCGAGGACCAACGCCCCACACGTTTAACTTGTTCGACATTCAGACCCCTGGCTGTAGCCTCAGTAGCAGCCCCTATCCGAAAGGAATGGGTCCCAAACTCGCCGGGGTTCAAGCCCGCAGCGGAAATTGACATCGCAAGCACCCGCTGAAACTGAAACCTCGTCAATGGGGTGGTGTCAGCGTGTCTCAACAAGGTCCCCCCCCATGATGCCACCCTTTGCGCTAAATATTCCTCTACGCAACTTACTGGGCACATGGAGGACCCGGGAATCCTTTGTATGATTATGCAGTCCCCCACCGCACCCTGGTCGGATTTGGACCTGACAAATGAGATGGACATCGTCTCCCCTCTGACTTGAACGTGCTCTCAGCACAGTCCCCCCGTCACATCCCGCTTGTTCCTCGCCACCAGTTCGCTTACCCGCATAGCCCCATGGAATGCTAGCGCAAAAGCGGCTCGGAATAACATTGTTTCATACTGGGATGAACACGTTGAAGGGAGTACAGATAATAACAGGGCCAACCTATCCAGACCTATCGGGCGCCTTTCATCTACTCTACGACCCTCAAGGCGTTGCCACCCACGTAGCGCTTTTTGTACAACGAAAGACGCTGTCGGGTCCTGGATCCCATAAGCCCTTGCCACAAAGGAAATGGCTGCCCGATGCCTCTGGGCCGTAGCCACAGATTTGCCTGCCTGATGTAAAGACAGTAAAAAATTTACCACCCACTCCTCCTGGCCCCAAAGCTCCTCCCCAGTAGTCCCCAAAAAGGCCAAATAGGAACGGAACGCCCCTTCATATGCCTTCCTTGTCCTGGGTGCTAAACTCTCTCCCACGAGGTTTCGTAGTTCGGGGCACCGAGAGACCAGAGAGCTTCGGGAAAGGGTGCCGCCACCGGGTCCGCTGCGGGCAGAAAACCCCAGAAGGCCTGCATACGGAAACGAGAAAGCGCATCAGCCGCTTGGTTCATCACCCCCGGTACGTGTCTCGCTTTAAATAGGACATTCAATTGCATACATAACAAGACAATTTCTTTGAGCAGCCTCAGGAACCATTTGCATCGTGCCGCCTGGCTATTGATACACTCAACCACGGTCATGTTGTCAGACCAGAATACCACAGAGTGATCTCTCAACCCCTCCGGCCAAGTTTTCAGGGCCACCAGAATGGGGAACAGTTCAAGAAAAGCAATTTTACTCGTCAGCCCACCCTCGTGCCACCATGACGGCCATTTTTGAGCTGACCATTGTGTGCCAAATATGGCGCCAAAACCAATGCTCCCTGCCGAGTCTGTCCACAGGCCCAGCTCCTCGGAGGATACCGCCGGTTTGTTCCAGACAACTCGACCATTGAAATCCGCCAGAAATGCTAACCAAATGCGCATGTCCTGGCGAACCTCGGCCGAAAGCCTCGTGCGATGGTGGCCCTCCTTCAGGCCGACCATGGCCTGGGCGATCGAGCGGGAAAAGGGGCGGGCCATCGGCATTACTCTCAGGGCGAAATTCAGCTGACCCACCAATTGTTGTAATTGCTGCAACTTAACCTTAGACAGACTAATACACGTCTCCAGGGATGCCCTGAACCTGAGCACTTTTTCTCTTGGTAAACGAAAACAACCCTCCTCCGAGTCGAGCTCGATCCCCAGAAACTCCAGGCAAGTCGAAGGACCCACTGTCTTACCAGGTGCCAATGGCACACCAAAATGATTCATTAAGGCACAAAATTCATTCAAGGCCTGACCACATTCCGGATCCCCGGCTGCCCCTAGAAACAAAAAGTCATCGAGATAATGCATAACCTGATGAAACCCCGTCTTCTTTGTGAAGACCCATTGCAGGAAACAACTGAACTGCTCAAAATAGGAACAAGATATAGAGCACCCCATTGGCATACATCTATCCATGTAATAGTGTCCCTGAAACATGAAACCAAGAAGACGCTGATCGTCTGGATGTACCGGGAGCAACCGGAATGCTGACTCGATATCAGATTTTGCCATCAGCGCACCGGGCCCTAGGCGATTCAATATGGCTACGGCCTCCTCGAAAGATGCATACCGTACTGAACACACTGCCGGGTCTATCGCATCATTTACGGAAAGACCACGTGGGGCCGACAAATTATGTATCAGCCGAAACTCACCCGGGTCCTTCTTGGGGACCACCCCTAAAGGGGAACAAACAAAGTTAGCGACCGGTGGATCGTAAAACGGACCGGCGACTCGACCTCGAGCCACCTCTTTCCCAATCTTCTCTTGTACCACGGTCGTGTGCTGCAAGACTGATATTTGGTTTTTACATTTCGCTAAACCCTGAAACTCCCCCACTGGGATGCGGAAACCATATGAAAACCCGTTTCGCAACACCCCAGCGGAAGCGTGATCCGGGTATTCGCTGAGCCAAGGAATCATTGCCATGGTATCAATCGGAGTAGGTAAAGGCGCCCCTCGGACTATTTCAGACCTGTTTGGCGCCTCCTCTACCCCCGTTATCACCCGTTTTGGCTCTGCACATGGACTCAGGATGGGACGCTTGCCCACACCCACTACATTCGTGCCTAAATTTGCATGACCCCTGGGGCCTCGTACATTTTCCCCTATTAAAATTCCAACAACTCCCCTTTTTACCTGTGGTGCCGTTCGGCCTGGAGTGGTATTCGTTACTCGCGCCTGATCGAAAGGGGGTCCCCGAATATTGGCGGGAGGACTCCCCCCCATTACTCCCCACCAATGGCAAATTCAACATACCAGTATCCGCCATTTTTGACCAAGACACAGAATCGTAACAATCCCAAGTTAAGTTTTTATCATGTTCTTTCGCTTTTCTGAAAATATTATCGTAACAGAACCACTGATTGCCCCCATGCGACACAGAATACCCCATGATCCGTGACTGATAAATCGGCAATTCAGACAGCATATCGGGCCTACGTTCGCCCAGGATGGATGTAAAAATCCCCCATGCTTTGCCCCAATTGCCAATGTTTTCATTTACCTTGAAGGCGACCATCTTTGCGCGCCAAACACCCGGATGCATGAGCTCCTTTTGGGTCTTAACATACTCCATCTCATAATGATCGGTAAGCAACGAGAAGATGTTTACATACTCATCTGCCCATATCTTCTCCTTAATAGCTAGAGGGACATGTTGACCCAACTTTTCCCTTCGTGACGGGGCAGACTCATCCCTCGCAATCGGCAATGGCCGCTTACCTGAACCGGAAGCTGTATCTGTGGCTGAGCCTGTTCCAGGTGGCTTTCCTCCTGCCGCGGCCGGCGCGATAACTGGCGATGCTGCCTTCGCCGCCTCCCTTGTTTCACGCAGTTGCCTCATCCAAACCCGTGCGTCATCAGCCGTGGCGCCCTCGTTATTCTTTCCCAACCACGCTGCTAATTGTGCTTCCAGCTCGGGCGGCATATCCTCGCCGGACACAGGGGTGACCACCACGGGAATCGGATTCCCCTCCGCCGGCACCGGAGTTGGCTCTTGGAGTGGGGTGCAGGGAACCGGGATGTCCCCTCCAGCTGCTCCCCTTCTGGGTCTCTTGCCTTTTCCTCCCGGAGCAGTTCCGGCCAACGGACGTTTCGGTCCCTCTTCGCCATCTTTCTCCGCCATTCGCTTCTTTAGGTCAGTCACCTCCTTCATAAGAACACGCAGCATCTGGTCGGTAGTCATTCGCTTTCCGACCTTCTTAGGCATTCTCCAACAGAGTATCTGTAAAACAAACAAGAAAGATTACCACACTCAAAATTGGCTCTTCGTTCCGTCTCGAGCTCACGTGCAGCGAGGGGGTGCAGCTTCAGAGCACAGGAACAAGAGGATGCGTTCTTGGCTTGTTGCTCCTTTTATCTGTCTTCAGGGCGGGCGTAAACCCGCCCCTGCCTGCCCCCAGGGCGTGGCCGGCCGCGTCAGTGTCTAGGCCAGCCCACTCTAGGGCGGGAAAAAGCGCGCCCCGGCTACGCCGCTTCGGGCATACCAGCCGAGGCTTGCCTCCCGCCCACAAAATGGCTTCCCGGGGGGCTCGTGGTACTCAACCATACGTTCGGGGGGACCGAATGGTCGCCCCTTTCCAATTACAGCATACCTGCACTCCGTCTCATTCAACGTCCTAGAAGAAAAGGCCACATTTCATTCCATGGCACCATCCGTCTGAGATAACACACAACCCAAACCATACAAACTTGCATCAGTAGTGATGATACATTTCCTACCCATTCTAAAAGGTTTCAAAGTTGGCAAATTGACAACATCGCGCTTAATTTCAGTGAATGCTTTTTTTTGTTCAGCTTCCCAAACAAATTCATTACTTTGCCTCAGTAATCTTCTTAATGGCTCCATGTTGGTAGCAAAGTTAACCACAAACTTGCTGTAGTACTCACACATGCCCGAAAAGGAAAGCAGTTTTTCCTTATTGCTTGGGGCTGGAACACTGAGAATTGCATCAACATTCGATTTCTTAGGAATTAACCCTTCCCCTGATAATGTATGTCCCAAGTACTCAACAGATTTCCTAAACAGTTTGCATTTGTGTGCTATGAGGGTAAGACCATACTTCTCCAGACTACTATACACTTCATCTAAGTGTGAAGCATGCTCCACCTCATTTTTTGAAAAAATCAAGATGTCATCCAGAAAACACTTTACGAACATATCAAGGTCTCTAAAAATTTGGAACATAACCCGTTGAAAAACTGAGGCGGCCGATGCCAACCCAAAAGGCATACTTTTGTATTGGAAAAGGCCCATGGGAGTGATGAAGGCTGTGTATTTTTTGGATTCTTCAGTAAGTTCAATTTGATGGTATGCCGACCTAAGATCCAATGTGGAAAAGATCTGCGCACCATCACAAAGTGAAACCAGCTCATTAATGTTCGGAAGGGGATGACAATCAAAAATAATATTCGAATTAAGTGCCCTCAAATCAATGCAAACTCTCAATTTTTGGTCGGGCTTGCGCACCAAAACTAAGGGCGAAACCCATTCTGACGACTTAATGGGCTCTATAATGTCTTTAAGCAAATCATTCAACATTTCCTTTAACTCATCTCTAACATTTAGAGGAACCCCTCTTAGCTTTTGTTTAACCGGAAGTGCCCCTTCCTTTAACACAATTTTATGTGCAAAGTTTTCCAATTTCCCTAAACGCTCACAGAAAACTTTCTCAAACTTGTTGCTCCAAAATGAGATATCATTTTTTCCTTCACCACTAGGACAAATAGCATTTAATCATTTCTTCCTTACTACACAGAGAGATGGGATCCTTGGCTCGTGGATTTAATTTGATGCCAAGTTCCTATTGGTCATGCCACACAAGAACATTGACTCCTTTCACAGCAATGTATAATTTGATATGGGCTGACCATCCCCTAAAACTTAACGGAACCTTTAAAAACTCTTCAATATCAACCATATTCCCATTGAATCCTTCACCAATAATATCTAAAGGTTGTAAGCTAGAAATATCACACACACTTATATCCGAAGGTTGTAAGCTAGAAATATCACACACACTTTTAAATTTTTCATTAAAGTATCCCTTAGTAATTATGGTCCACGGGGACCCAGAATCCACCATAAGTTCAATAGCAATAGTAAAAACATGAAAAACACATTTGGGAGATTTCTTACTGGTTAACACTACACACCCACTTTGAACAATAGAAACTACATAAACACGATCGAGGTCCTGTTTAACTTCACCAGAAATACTAATTGAAGATACTTTTGTAGGAGTAATAGTGTTAGTGGGTGTACGTAGTTGTCCTGCCCGAAATTGGGTATTATAAAGTTTTTCTCTACAAACATTACTAACATGTCCCAACCTACCACAAATATTACATGTTTTGTTCATAGCAGGACAACCCTGGAAAGAAGCAATGTGTGATTTGCTACCACACCTAAAACATGACACAGAACTATTAGTAAAGTCTGTTCTTCTGTTATTGGAACTATAAGCATTTTTTGCTCCCACTTGTGTAGGCATGACATTTTTAGCCTCTACCTTGGGCTTAACAAGACATACTTCTTCTTCTGTATTACTTTTACCAGTGTTAGAGCTTTGTTTAACAACAATATCCATCCATTTTTCTAACATTTCGATGGATTTGGCGATGGCGATAGTTTCTTCCAAATTAGGATCACCTATACACCATAATTTGTCCTGTACCTTTTTGTTCTTAACATGAACAATGATCTGATCACGGATCATTTCATCAGACATGGCGCCAAAATTGCAATGCAAAGTTAGAGCCCTTAAAGCCATGATTCCTCTTGCTTTTGTGCTCTAGTGTAAAATTTGAAACGGTTCAAAGCACCTTTTCTCTAATCTACCAAGAGCCTCAGTATAAACATTCATAGTATCACCACTATTAGTAGGAACTGATAACTGGGGTAAAGTTCTAAAAATCTCTTGTCCTTCCGACCCTAAAAGTGCAGTAAAATACTTTTTTTCTCTCTGCTCCCATAAGTTCTCCATCTATAGCTCTCATATAGTTGAAAAATTCCTCCTTCCACCTTGACGAAGGCATGGGAGGATCACCCTTAACTTGTAAAAATTTAGTAGGAGGGTCAAACTGCATTGTAATAGTGATGAAAAATAATACACAGAGGGCTTAGAATAAGCTACAATATAACACAGTGAAGTAAGCTCAGAGTACTTGCAAAAGAATATAAACTCAATAAAAGAAAGGAATGAATTCCAGTTAGTATGTGTAAAAATCAAAATAACGAATAGTTAATGTACTTGTTGGAATAAAGCAAGAAATCTACTGAAGTCTTCCAAAGAATCTCGCTGGAACTCTCCTCAGGTCTTGAAAATCATATGAAGAGAGATTCATCAAAATAATACGAATGTGTAAAACAGGAAACAAAACTGTAAACTTTGAAATAATAAGTAAAATGTAGAAGCGCTGCTCTGAAGTAATCGATAAAATGTAAAAGCGCTGCTTAAAAATGAAAATGTTCACATTAGTCTGCAAGCAAATCCCGTAAAATGGTTGCTAGGAAACACACACAAACAAAATGGAGGCACGTAGCACGTTGTGTGACACATGTCACGTAATGATTACTAGAACTCCGCGATGATGTTTCCTTAATGAAGAATCTGCCTGCACTGCGCGATGACGTTGCTTTCGTCTTCCTCACGCCCCGGTGATGACGTTTCCTTCGTCTTCCTCACGGCAGCGGGATGATGTTTCCTTCGTTCTACTTCCTCGTTAAGGAATGAGAATTCACGCTGAGTGACGATGTGGAAGCAGTCAGCGGTTACCAGGAATCAGCATAAACAAATGGTTGCCAGGCAGTAGGTAAGACGCTATGACGAGTAGAATAGCGAAGCAGCATGCATCGAGTTGAAGGTAACAGACAACTCAAAAGATGCAAACAATGTCAAAACTAGTCCAAAATAGTTTAAAGTTTCTCAATTAAATAAACTCTTCGTGGATACAATTTTCCAAGTGGAGAGATAAAATAAGAAGTTCCTTTATCAAACGAAGAGCCAGAAAAAGGGTCCAAAATTTCCAAATTCATCCAAAATTGCAGTAAAGGTTCCAAACTCCGCTCCTGTGCTGAAGATGGCAGGATTAAGGTTGTCCACGTCGCCAAAATTTGTAATAATCCAGTTGAAGCTTGAATTTTAAGAAGTTTATTGGTCAGCACAGCATCAAGTCCTAGTACAGCAGTATCCAGGTTACAACTGACAAGCAGTGCAGAATGCTGTATGAGCAAAGCTCTGTTCAGAATATAGAATGTATAAAGAAACATAACATGGCACATGCAGTTAAAGGGACAGGATTACAGGTTGCATAACACACAACTATTACAGAATATAACAGCCACCTACACTTATATTTTGTAGATTTAAGAAGCACGTTCGACCTGGATATTCATACATAATTATGGCAGACACTAGATTAGATGGGTTCCCCCAGTGAGATCATTATCTATTTTTCACATATATTAAATCATCTCTCCATTAGAGTATGATATGGGTCTAAAGACCAGGACCGCTGCATACTGTAGGTATTCTAGGGATGAGCTATTAGCCATAGGTAAGAGTGTAGAAGGATCTCCTCAAAATATCCTACAACAGTCCGCTGTAGTGCTGGGTTGTGGACTGATCAATAGCAGATCCCTAGTAAAACATCACCTGGAAGTGTCAGAGTTGCTAAATGACATGGACCTAGATGCCCTATTCATCACTGAGACATGGACTACTGTGGATACCACTGTTGAGTTGGGCCTGTCATGCCCTGAAGGATATAAGTTATTTCATAAACCTAGGCCACTGGCAAGAGGAGGAGGGCTTGGAGTGATTTACAAAGATAAGTGGGACTTTTCCCCTTTACAGATCGATGGGGTGGCGGGGGTAGAGTTACTGGGGTTCTCCCTGCAAGAACCAAAAGGTAGAACGCTGACCGGACTGATATGTTACAGACCACCTGGTGCGGAAACACAATACCAGGCGCTGTTTGATACCATTGCTGCCCTTGCCCTGTCCCACTCCAGAATGTTGATCCTAGGAGATTTTAACCTATGGGACAAAGGGTCCCTGGGGAGCCACCTGAGGGATCTGAAGGACAACTGTGGAAACTGGGGTCTGGATCAGTTGGTACAGAAACCAACCCACTCAGGGGGACATATCCTAGATATGGTCTTCGCCAACAAGACTGAGACTAGGATGGTTGATATCCTACCTCAGCACTGGACCGACCACTCCCTAATCCACTTCGAGATCTCCATATCTACTGAGGGGAACAGAAGTGAACGACCGGTAACCTATAGGAAGGGACGGAACTGGTCTAAATTACCGAAGGATAAAACAAAGCCTATTTTTATGAACAATGTTTCCTATGATCCAAAGGAATCGGTAGACCTGAACTATCAAAAATACTGCAATTACATCATAAAGACCCTGGATAGAATTGCCCCCCTGAAAACTATAAAAAATAAGATGAAACCATCTGCCCCCTGGTTTAATGAGAAGCTGAAATCCCTACGTAATGCACGCCGACAGGCAGAAAAGAAATAGCGAAGACATTATTCAGAGATGGACAAAAAACAGCTGAAAGTGGAACAGGCTAAATACAAAGGAGCCATCGCCAAAGCTAAGGCACTCTTCTATGCCACTACTATTCTTCAGTCCCCTAACAGTACTAAAACCCTTTTTAACATAATAAGGGATCTCTCACATCCCACCTGTACGAGTAATAAGGTGGTTGCTACACAAGAACTTTGTGATGAGATTGCGATCTATTTTCAGGAAAAGATCGCTAAAATTGTGGGGGGGCTGAAGGAGGAAAGGGATAGCTGCAAAGATGCAGAGGCACAGATAGAAGAAGAGGAACCCTTACCAATATTGTCATCACTGGAAAATTTCACCCCTCTTACAGAAGAGCTCTTTCTTAGACTGGCCCAGAATGTATCATCTGGGTCCCCTCTAGACCCCCTTCCGCACAGGATCTGGAAAGAATATGGGCCAGAGTTGTTCCCCTGGATGCATTAGATCTGTCGCCAATCTCTCGAAGAAGGCATAGTGCCGGAAGCATGGAAACAGGCAGTCGTTACCCCCCTGCTTAAGAAGCCTTCGCTGGACCCTACTATCCCGGCGCATTTTAGGCCCATCTCCCTCCTGCCCTATCCGATAAAAATTTTGGAGAAGGTGGTCAGTAGATCCTTGTCAGGTTATCTGGAAGATAACTGTCTTTTGGATGAGGACCAATTTGGCTTCCGCCCAGGCCACGGAACAGAAACTGCATTGGCAACCATGCTGGACACCCTTCGAATGCGAGCCGACAATGGCAACTCCTCAGTCTTGGTGCTGTTGGACATGTCGGCCGCATTCGATACGGTCAGCCATGCAGTTCTGTTAAGCAGGCTGGAAAAACTGGGCGTGAAGGGCAAAGCCCTGAGGTGGATACAATCCTACATGACAGGTAGACAACAGGTGGTAACCCTAGCACCCTTTTCATCGCCCAAGTCCCTGGTCAGTCAGGGAGTACCTCAGGGCTCCTCGATCAGCCCTATTCTTTTTAATCTTTATCTGCAGCCCCTGATCCCCATGATCAAATCCTTCGGCATAGATCTGATAAACTACGCCGATGACACACAATTGGTGTTCTCCTTAGAAGGAAGACAGGCGGTGACCATGGAGACCTTCCAGAACTGCATGAACAAGGTGTCCAGGTGGTTGACAATAAACTCCCTTCAATTTAATGAGGGGAAGACAGAGGTTGTCTACTGTTCGTCAGCCAAGCTGAGTCAACAACCCTCCCATGAGATTAGGCTCGCGCCGGGAGCAGAACCTTGCATCCCTGTTAAGACCTTGCGCAATCTAGGGGTACTGTTTGATGCGGATCTCCAAATGACCTCTCAGACCAATAAAACCATCAGTGTCTGTTATGGATTGTTGAAGGCACTCAGACAGATTCTGCCCCTCCTGCCTAACGAATCTAGACCACTAGTAGTTAGGAGTGTGATTCTGGCTAGACTGGACTATCGTAACTCTTTATATCTAGGGGCCCCCCTATATATCCTACAGGGGCTCCAGAGGGTCCAGTCTATAGCGGCCAAGCTGGCACTCAAAAGACCTCGCAGTTCTTCCACTACGTCGGCGCTAAGAGATCTACACTGGTTGCCAATCGGGAGTAGAGTTGCCTTCAAGTCCCTATGTATCGTGTACAGAGCCTTGCACAACACAGGACCTATCCCTCTACAGGAAAGGCTCTCCTGGTATAGTCCTTCCAGGTCCCTGTGCTCTGCTAGCCAGAGTCTGGCAGCTACTACCAGGATCAGGAGAACGAGGATGGGAGGCAGAGCGTTCTGTACCTCTGCCTCTAGGCTGTGGAACGAGCTTCCCCAGAACATCAGACAGATCGACACCCTACTGGGTTTCAGAAAGAGCCTGAAAACCTGGCTGTTCGCCAAAGTATAATCCCCCTGACTCTATTTATTAGCTCTGGCGGCTGGTCTATATGTCATGACAGCTAGTGTATTGTTTACCATCTGATTACCATCTGATTACTTCCTGTTTGGGCGCCAGGATACCCGTAGGGTGACAGTTGCGCGTTACAAATAACTAAATACAATACAATACAATACAATACGAGTGCACTACATGCTTTAGAGTAAAACGCGGTTTTAGACAAGTCTGTGTCTTGCCCCGTTATTGTTCTCCCTTTATCTTAATAAAGTTGATAAATCTTTACAAAAGTTGAATGCTGATGCCCCTAAAGTTGGTTAATGTATAACCCATGTACTATTGATTGCAGACAATGCGGTTCTCCTATCCAGAACCGCAATTGGACTGCAGTGTTTAATTGAGAATTTTGCCAAATATATGTAAGCTAAATCTCAAAAAAACATTCAGTATGTGGGAAAGGGAAGCCAAAAACTAGAAACACCACGTCAAGGAGGAACCAATAGCAGAAATACATATTTTTACGTATCCGGGCATCCTTTTTACATCTAATGATCACCGGGGCCACAGATTGAAATATGTAAATCAAACTTTTTGGGTAACAGAGGCCATTTTCAGACTTTCTACCAAGATAGAGAACAAGCCAATAAGAGAGATTCTGACCCTTTATAAGAGAAAGTCTATGCACTATGGGGAATGGCTAATTGTGCCCCACTTCAGACTCAAGACAACATCCTCCTAAGGCAATTATTAGCAGTCCCTAGCTCAACTTCTTCTTATATAGTACATAAGGAGCTAGCAGTTCCTTATAATGACAATTATATTAGCATAGCTCAACTAATTGCTTGGCATGGGATCTGGAGTAAAAGTGAAACCAGATTTACCCAGGATACTATAACTGACTACCCGGCCCTTGATTGCGGTAAAAAAATCCCATAGTTGGCACATGTTAATAAACTCTTAAAAGAGTTCGATAAGAACAGTGATATTAATCCCCTTACGAACATCTTATACTACAGTGAGATTCATTGAAAATGGAGCTTACAGGGCCTTGATATGTTTTTTAGGGAACCAGGCGAAAGTTCAAAATCTACAATCAAAGCATATAGTGAGGGGTTATCTGACAAAGGCAGCAAACAATATCTGCTTCGGGGTCCAAATTTACAACATAGATTTTATCTCACAAGACTAAGACTGGGTACTCTTCATTTTTTAATAGCTTTCCCCAATATGGGCAAATGGAACTAAAAACTACCAAATTGCCCTTGCGATGTAAAGCCACAACAGTCAACCCTACATTTTAAATTTTTGGGGGAATTTTTACAAGGACATTAAGAACAGTATTTTATGTCCCCTCTTTCATAGTGGAAAATTATACTCCTATAAAGTGGCTTTCAATTTTATTCGAAGTGTGAAAAACGAGAGAATATGATATGCTGTAGTTCCTCATGTACAAATTAACGATTAAAAGAAGGAAGGCTAATTTACATCTTGAGACCTTACTCTATGAAACTACATAAGTTATACACTAATAGGGAGATCCTTAGGTTGTTATGTCCTATACTACTTTTGGACAGATTTAAAAATATTACATTCTGCTATATACTTCCACTCTATCTTTTTTTATTAAAAGTGTCCTATGAAATTTTGTATATATTGTATCCTGACTTTAAATTCTAAACTGTGGTACTGATAAACTGATGCAGTATGCTTGAAATACTTTAGATTGCTTTTATGGCTACGTTTTAACCGAATAAATCTGAATTGAATTGAATTGAATTGATTCCATTATTTTGAATGCTGCAATAACATCTGCATTTCTCACCCTGAGCTTTGCAGTAAATCTAACCTACTAAAGGTGTTGTGCTAAGAATATCAAACTAAATGCTACAGGACATGAACTCTGATTACTCCAGTGTAATTAAAATTGCCCCCAGACCTAGATGTGCTGTGAGTTCTGAGGGAGATTGAGCATGAGTCTGGTTGCTGAGTTCTGGGTGGTTTGTAGTCTTTTACTAAGTTGTTTGGTGATCCCGGCATATGTTCATGTAGTTCAACCTGCTGGTAATGAGAGATTGAGAGATAGTTTTTCTACTGATGCTTGTGTGCCATTTGAAGGTGTGGTCCTAGTTTGACCAGCCACCTGGTGGAATCCTAAAGTAAGATGTTCTTACTGATGATCCCTACTTCTGTTTTGTCTGTGTTGAGCTTGAGACAGTTGACTTTCAACCAGTTAGCGACTTCAGTCATGGATCAGTGAACTTCTTCCTTGTATTTGGGGTTTTGGCCGTAAGATGAATGTCATCAGCATAGGAGAGGATGTTGATGTTCTGTGTGTGGATGATGCTAGCTAGAGGAATCATGTATGCATTGAAGAGGTTGGGGCTCAGCGCGGAACCTTGTGGCACTCAACAGATGATTTTGTAGACTTCTGAGGAATAAGGTGCCATGCTGCCAGCTTGTGTTCTAATCGTTAAGTAGGAGCAGTTCCAGTGGAAGCAGGTTCTTGGATGCCAATCTCATGCACGAGTCTGATGAGGATGGTGTGTGAGACCGTGTTACATGCAGGAGAGAGGTCTAAGAGAATAAGGGCTGTTGTGTCCCCTCTGTCAAGTATCATGTGATGTCCTCTGTGGTGGTGATGAGTATTGTTTCTGTACTGAGGTTAGCCCTGAAAAGGTGTGTGACAATGTCTTGCTGATATCTAGCAAGATATGTATATAAAATGTGAGATTGTTTAAAAAGGTTACACAAAATCTTTGGAATTTTCACATTTTTTGTAAATTTTGTATAATTGCCGAAACTCAAAATGTTTGCAAATTTCCCTCATACTATTGCTTAAACTGCATCTTGTACTGACATAAGGAGACCTTTGATTTCAGAATTAGAACGCATGTGCCCTTACCACTCATGCCTTTACCGCGCATGGTAAGACTATTTAATGTAAGTGTAAATGTTCGTGTGTGTGTGTGTGCAGGCAACTCGACCCTAAACGCCAAAAGCTCACATGTTAAACATCTAATCAATAGTATCCCTTATGGGGAGATGTTGAGATTAAAGCGTATTCACAGCAAGGAAAAAAACCTGATACTAGCTCAGAATGCCAGTAAAGCTAGATTTATGGAGAGAGGCTACTCACAAAAAATTGTTGATATTGCCATCTCTAAAACAATGCAAAAAAACAGGTTAGATCTCTTGAAGGGAAGTACTAACATAATAACGACAGCGGTGGATAATACAGATAATTAAACTGAATTTAGAATCATTGTCTAATACAGTGCCCAACATAAACAAATTCAATCTATCATTAATAAAAATTGGCCTTTGGTTTTAAGCGATCCAATAATTGGGAAAGATCTTCCTAAAAGACCCTCTATAACTTATAGCAGGGGTCAATCTATGAAAGATGAACTAGTCAAAAGCAGTCCTGAAGTCTTGGAATCCAACAATTGGCTCCAGACACATGGCGGCTTCTTTAATTGCAAAGTATGCAAAGCATGCCTACAAGCAGTTAACAAAACTAGCTATTTGTCACCATTTGACTTGAAAGAACACAAAATCACCAAGGTACTCATATGTAAAACTGAGTATGCAGTTTATGTCTTGTCCTGTCCATGCAGCTTGCTCTATGTGTGGAGCACAAAGCTCCCTGTACATAAAATAATTTTACAACATATTAGAGCAATCTGCAACCAAGACAATACTTATCCAGTGGCAAGACACTTCAAGGCAAAACACAACTCTAAAAGTGGGGAACTGAAATACTTTGTTATAGACTGTGTTCTTGCTAGCAAATGAGGCGGCAATAGAGAGGAGAAATTGCGCCGCCTCGAGACCCTCTATATACTAGAACTTAACACCAAACAACCATCTGGTCTGAATATTACGGAAGATCTTTTTACATGCATTTAGACAATTTAAAAACTCAAAAGAACGGTATTTCAGGGATGTGTAGACATATTGAAATTTAATAACTTTTTATGTATTTTAAATATTTATTAATATTTATATATTTATAGTCTACTTTTATGGCAGAGTCTCTTATGTGTATACTTCCCTCCTAATAACTTTTTATAGTTGTGATACATATATATTTTTAGCCGTCATTTAACCATTTTATGGTTTTTATATTTTATATGGCATATGCTTTAACTATTTATATCACAATTGTATTACTTGGAAGGGGTATTTATACCTATGAGAGACATATCTGTTATGTTCATCCCAGACTAATAGTTATACTGAGTTGCAAGTCATCCCAAAATCGTTTTTCCCCTTTTTGGTGATTTCTCTGGTATTTATACCGACATATGACTGCCCCCACTCTTTTGCATAAGCACGTTGCACTTTACGCTAATTAAATAGGCACATTTAACATCTGGGCCCCGATGTTAGCAAACAGGTCTGCTCTGCCTTTGGATGTCAATACATTAATTAATTAATTATTGGTATACTTGTAAAGCGCACAGCTACCCACACCGGGGTGTCCTGGCGATGTATACTGCTGGCGAACCCGTCCTGGCTTTCCCTGTGAGATGGTCCCTCCTGGGCACCCCCAAGGTGAGACGAGGCATCCCTGGCGTTGAAGGGGCCGTTGTGAAGATTAAGAAAGCTATTGCCCAGAGTCGCAGAGTGGAGCCCAAGGTTAGAGTAGGCGCCGAGGCGAGAATTATCGAGTCCGCGGACATTGATCCAAGACCCTGCCGCGTTGGGAATTGAACCCTGGTCCCGGGCCGATCTCAGCTTCGGGGTCTGCCGCCTCTAACCACTGAGCCACACTTTTCCACATAATACATGAGGAAAGATATATAAAAACATCCATTAAAAACCATTAAAAATCGCAAAAACACAAAAAAAAAGAAAACACCATTAGTAACCTTATAAGCTCAATAAGCTGCCTTTCAATGAAAAAAATTTGTTGTTTTTAAATAATATCTTGTTCTATGCACTTGTATATGTATTTTACAGGAGTTTGGTTTTTTATGAAATAGCACATTTTAACATTATTTTAGGTTACAGCCAAAATGTAATGTATTTGATGAATTGTCTTTTACATTCAGATAATTGCTTGCAGTTTGTTTAAACTACAAAACTCTTCTATGTCTATTTGCAATTCAGGCTGTAACATGTGATTGTTCAATGTGACTATTTAAACCAATACCCTGCTGATGTACTGTGTCATGTGATCAAGCGCTCGGGGAAGCCCGAAACGCGTCATGGCGATTTGAAAGCACCAACAATAAAGACCTAATTTTGCACCTACTTTGGGCCCGTATCTGTTTCTGCAGCCTCGAAACTCTGCACTTGATTCGGATGTCCTTGGAATATATATATATATATATATATATATATATATATATATATATTCACAGAAAAAACCATAGGTTATAGTGGATATATAGTTAGGAATTTGCATTTACAAAACCTTGAAAATTCAATGAAAAAACCATAGGTTATAGGCCATATATAGTTAGGAATTAGCATTTACAAAACCTTATTTTACTCGCATAAAACCATTGAAATTCCATATATAGTTAGCTAACTATAAGCGCTAACTATATATCGCGCACCCGCAATCCACTGCTGATGATGTCACATATTACATCATTCATGACATGGTCAGTGACATCACTGATGACATCACTGATGACATCTCAAATGACATCACTGATGACATCACTGATCACAACATCCAGTGATTGTATGTGTCTGTAAAGTTTAAATATGTTTCACATATTGAAGAATGAGTGGATGTATAAGTGCCTGGATGAAGAATTTAGTAGGTGCATGACAGACTGTATGAGTGAGTGATTAAATGTGTCTCACTGAGTACATGGGTTAGTGACTAAACTGTCTTAATTCGTGCATCAGTATGTTTGTTGTTGTGTAAGCTGCTGCATGTGTTGATCAGTAGCTATAAGAGTGGTCATATGGGTTATTGATTGGTTGCCCAAGTATTTGAATGGGAGGCTGAGTGTGTGTGTGGGTGGCTGGGAGGTGCGTGACTCTGTGCATAGATGTGTAAGCAGTTGATTCACTAGGAGTATGAGTTCAAGAGTGCATGTGGAAACAGCTATATGGGCGGTTGACTGTGCATGGGTGTGTTGGTGAGTGAATGGATTTCTCATTGCTACATGTGCAAGTAAGTACGTATGTAAAACACAATACATGTGAGAGTTGAGATATATAATTAACTGAACATAAGAGCCAGTGAATGTGTGAGTGGCTGTATCGATCACTGTGAGCTTGTATCAGGGATTATATAAGAGAGTAAATATGTGTTATTATATGTTTGAATAAGTAAGATGTGTATAACTGTATAGTTGAGGAAATGGAGGTGTGATTGATTCTTTGCATGACTGACTAGGTGTGTGAGTAACTCCATGGATGAGTGACAGTCTGTGAGTGTCTGTTTATACTGAGTGTATGTAAGGTTATATTAGAGTCTGAAGAGGTTCATTGTATTATCACATGAGTGATGTGATCAGTGATGACAAATGAGATGTCATCAGTGATGTCATTTGAGTTGTCATCAGTGATGTCATCAGTGATGTCATTTGAGATGTCATCATTGATATCATTTGAGTTGTCATCAGTGATGTCATTTGAGATGTCATCAGTGATGTCATCAGTGATGTCACTGACCATGTCATGAATGATGTAATATGTGACATCATCAGCAGTGGATTGCGGGTGCGCGATATATAGTTAGCGCTTATAGTTAGCTAACTATATATGGAATTTCAATGGTTTTATGCGAGTAAAATAAGGTTTTGTAAATGCTAATTCCTAACTATATATGGCCTATAACCTATGGTTTTTTCATTGAATTTTCAAGGTTTTGTAAATGCAAATTCCTAACTATATATCCACTATAACCTATGGTTTTTTCTGTGAATTTCATTGGTTTTTTAATAGCAAATATGAAAAGCTTTAAAATGTCAAGTACGTGATAGATAAAAACATTTTCGTATTTATGCACGCTGATGTGCTTTGAACGCTGCCCCCCCCCCCCTCCCCTCTTTTGCCTTAGTAGTACTCTCTCTTTGCAGATACAGAAGGGTAGTTAACGCAGGCCTTTACCCCCGTTGTAATCCGTCGTACCTCCTTGTCTCTCCATTTGATTAATTGTTGTCCAAGCATTTACTGTTTTAGAATTGGTTCTCTTTGGATCATTCTCTATTTACAAACAAGCACAAAGTCGCAATACTCTGTTTAGTCTTTGCAGATAGTGAAAAATCGTGTAAAAAAATAAAAGTAATCGAGCAAAATCAGTAGGCCACTAATTGGATCTCTTTTTGACCTCGCTAAAATAGAAATATTAGGAACAACCCTTCTTGAGAAATACGAAAATAGTGAGATGAACTGAGCTCCACACCATGAGGGCTGCAAGACAGCTCGGCTCCATCACCCATCCCGCACAAAATAATGACAAACCCTATGCAAATATTAAAAATATAGACAACACACCAGCAAAGAAACAGGGTAAAACATTTTATTAAAAAACTATTTACATAACGTTGGTTTATAAGATGATGTCAGTAGTGGACCGATGTGTGAATAGATCGAAAACAGCACAAGGCTCCAAGATCCGGATAGCAAGCTCCTGGATGTTGGGTGCCATAGTTTAGAGTTCTAAATTTCAGCCTTTTTCAATGCCTGTGCTTTGTTGAATCAAAATGGCGGCTTGACACAAAGCTGACTCAAGCGTTGTTACTGATGCTATGCAGACAAAAACTGGTTTTCAGTTTGTACATTTTTCTAGATTTTTCAATCCAAGTTTGGTTGACTTTGTAGAACGATGGCTTCAGATTTTCAACATACGGTGTGGTGGCGCTGACTGGGAAGGGGCGCTTCGCTCCTGCCCCCTCCCCAAGTAAGATTTTCATACGTGAAAGTACGTTAATGGTTTTGGTCCCTGAGATGCTTCGATGTCACTACCATTCTCAAATAGCATAAGTTCTGGATGTTGGGTGCCATAGTTAAGAGTTCTGAGCAGCGCTTGTAACACTGTCTGAAGCTTATTTCCACCTACTGCAGCTTCACTATTCTCAAAGTAAGTGAGTGTCGTTTGTGGACCTGACTGCATTAGAAAACAATGTGATATGTTACCTTCCTAAACAGCTTGACGGAGGCCCCTGAGGGGCGCTGTGATGGCCATGGACTCGGAGAAGACGCTTGGCTCCGACACCCTCCCCAAGTCTTATAGCACTGGTGTAGCCTGAGATCGCCCCCGACATAGGCGGCCGGCTCCCGGGGTCCGGCGGTACTTTTTGCCTTTTGATGACTCTTCAATTCTGGACCTTGTCCCACAATCCGTTTGACCTGAAGACAAGCTGTAGTGAGGCGCCCCTTTATCGTTTTAGTTGCCATTCCGCCCGCTTTTGCTACACTGTGCCTCTTCCGCCATTCAGCTGTTTTCCGCCCGCTCTTGCGACTACAGCGTCTCGCTCACCATGTAGTTGAGATGCGCCCGCTCTTGCGGTGCAGCGATAGGCGGCTGCCACAGGACTCTCAAAATGGCGGCCGGCTCTTCGGTTTTGGGCCTGGTCCACTAAAATGGCCCTGGGACACCTTGGAACTCGGACGCTTGTCTGCTAGGGCTTGGGTCCCATTCTCGAAAAGCGTCCCCTCAGCCGTGAAGATTCTACAAAAGTCTTGGGGGCCTCCGACTCCCGCAGGCTTCTGGTGGGGAGCGGCTGCCATGATTGCTCGTGGAATGGCCACGACGGAGCTACGAGATGGTAGTGGTCTCATGCTGACGCCAGCTTTAGTCTGAAACATCCAGAAACACTGTAGACTACCAATTCGATCAGTTCCGGTAGCGCCCCAACATGACCCGGAAGAGAAGAACTTGCCCTCCCCTCTTTGACTGATGGTTCTTGTTGCCTGTCCCCTCTGTTGTCATTTAACAGAACTTTTTGGACTGCTGAAAGGGGTTGTGTTCTGAACGCTGGTTGGTGGAGACATTTAGACTATATTCTTGACCTACGTTGTCGCGTAATGCGTTTTATGACACGCCGCGTTAGCGCACCCGGAAGTGATCCGAGGCGCGGCGCGCAGCGCGTAACGTAAGCATAACAGGTCATGTGACTTGTTAATAAAACTTTTCATTGGTTCATTTTACTTTTGTTAATTTAATGATGAAAAGCTTGGTCATATGACCTAAAAATTACGCTTTTTATTATTTTCGAACAATATTTTTTTTTCAAACATATGTTATAATATTCCAGGCTAATGTACTTTCCCGGAAAATTTACAACTGTCTTGCAAGTAAAATATATTCCTTTTTCGAGAAAAAGGGCGTTTCTTCCTTCCATGACGGAGCCGTTGAGTAAAAGAGATTCGGCCTGCTGTCTTAGTCGCCGATACGCCTGATTATCAGATTCTTATCGATCACTTTATGTTGCAGACATGAAAAACACAACTGCCCTTGACCATTTATCTTTACTGCGTTCCTACATATTATACCTTTTATCCGTCATGTAATTGGACTGCTTTATTTCACTTGCCTTTTACTGATTCGAAAACAGTCACTAAAAGTAAAAACTTTACAAATGAAAATACTACTACCGTGTTTTGTTTTAAAAACCTTTATTGTGAAAATGTCAGTATACAAATACGGGCCTATAACCACGTGGGCCGGCCACGGAGCAAACTCAAATCGTATATGATGAGGAGACATTTACACTGTAGAAGAACGTAACGAGCGGGCCATTAGGTGACAAGAACAAAGGTGTCTAACAGTTGCGGAATCGGTGGACGTACATTTTGTAATTAAAATACGACAGGGCCACTTACAATAACATTTTCTAGATATACATTTGCGGGCAAAGAGTTACGAGTCCCATTTATACCGGCGCCATTTTGGGCGAGGCCGGGCAGGTCCAAGATATAGTCAAAATGTCTCCACCAACCATCGGCCAGACCAGAACCCCTTTCGGCCCTTTATGCTACAAGATGGTGTCTTCCATTCAGAAAATATTGTTGGCAGCATTTTGAAAGGAAACAGAAACAGCCGTTCTCCTAGTGAGTTTCACATTGTTACATTTAGGAAGAATGTTGAAGAGTAGTATGTGGAAAATCTGAAGCCATTTTTCTACAAACTCTCAATCAGACTTGGATGGAAAAAAAAACCTGAAGAATGTACAAACTGAAAACCAATTTTTGTCTGTATAGCACCAACAGTAACGCTTGAGTCAGCTTTGTGTCAAGCCGCCATTTTCATTCAATCAATAGCGTCCCCCTGCACACATTCAGGGACCTGGTCGTGTCTTCAGATGAAACGCATTGTAGGAAAAGAAGCAGAAAGGAAAAGGAAAAAAGTTCCGCCGGACCTAGTGAAGCTGCAGCAGGTGCAAATAAGCTTCAGACAGTCTTACAAGCACTGCTCAGAACTCTCAACTGAGGCACTGAACATCCAGGACTTGCCATTCGGATCTTGGCGCCTTGTATTTTTGTTTTGTTTTTGATGGAGGGGAAAGAACAAAAAACAGACATTGAAAAAGGCTCAACAGTGCAGGGCGCCTTGTGCTGGTTCCGACCTATTCACACATCGGTCCGCTACTGACATCACCTCATAAACCAACGGGGCACCCCACGCCGACTTTCGGCGCAGCATTGTAGGATGGCCACACCAGTGCGGCAATTTGCTGGACACCACCTCGGTGCCATCCAGATCTCGGCGCGTTCATTCATTCAATAGCGTCCCCCTGCACACATTCAGGGACCTGGTCGTGTCTTCAGAAGAAACGCATTGTAGGAAAAGAAGCAGAAAGGAAAAGGCAACAAGTTCCGCCGGACCTAGTGAAGCTGCAGCAGGTGCAAATAAGCTTCAGACAGTTCTACAAGCACTGCTCAGAAATCTCAACTGAGGCACTCAACATCCAGGACTTGCCATTCGGATCTTGGCGCCTTGTGCTGGTTCCGACCTATTCACACATCAGTCCACTACTGACATCACCTCATAAGCCAACGGGGCACCCCACGCCGACTTCCGGCGCAGCATTGTAGGATGGCCACACCAGTGCGGCAACTTGCTGGACACAACATCGGGGCCATCCAGATCTCGGCGCGTTCGACTCACTGTACCGCAACAGTGACCGCAACTCAGCTGGACACGCCGTCTTTCGGCGCAGCATTGTAGGATGGCCACACCAGTGCGGCAACTTGCTGGACACGACCTCGGCGCCATCCGGATCTCGGCGCGTTCGAGTCACTGTACCGCAACAGTGACCGCAATTCAGCTGGACACGCCGTCTTTCGGCGCAGCATTGTAGGATGGCCACACCAGTGCGGCAATTTGCTGGACACCACCTCGGTGCCATCCGGATCTCGGCGCGTTGTGCTGCCTTCGGCCTATTCGCACATCGGTCCGCTACTGACGCCGCCTCACGTGCCAACGGATTTTCTACGCTTTTTGTAGCCCTATGTCGCATAACAGGTCATGTGACTTGTTTATAAAACTTTTCATTGGTTCATTTTACTTTTGGTTTCCTAAAGATGGAAGGCTTGGTCATATGACCTAAAAATAACACTTTTCATTGGTTTAGAACATTTTTTTTTCCCAAACGATGAAAGCCCCACCTTGTTTCTGGATCATTCAGACTGAAGCTGGCGTCAGCATGAGAGCACCACCATCTCGTGGCTCCGTCGTGGTCATTCCGCGAGCAATCATGGCAGCCGCTCCCCACCGGAAGCCTGCGGGAGTCGGGGGCCCCCAAGACTTTTATACAATCTTCACGGCTGAGGGGACGCTTTTCGAGAATGGAGCCCAAGCCCTAGCAGGCAAGCGTCCGACTTCCAAGGTGTCCCAGGGCCATTTCAGTGGACCAGGCCCAAAACCGAAGAGCCGTCCGCCATTTTGACAGCCATGTGGCAGCCGCCTATCGCTGCACTGCAAGAGTGGGAGCAACTCCACAACATGGTGAGCGAGACGCTGTGGCCGCAAGAGCGAGCGCAACTCAGCTAGATGGCCGCCACCTGGGGAGGCCCGTTCACGCCGCCTCCCCCCCCCCCCCCCCCCCCGGGCCGCCGCACGCCAATTTTCGGAGCAGCATTGTAGGATACCAAAACCAGTGCGGCAGTTTACTGGACATCACCTGGGTGCCTGTCGTACATGTTGTGTCAGCCATGTGACACTGGACACAGACCGCTACTGACGAGGCCTCCCCCCGCACCACCCGGGACGCCCCACGCTGTTTTTCTGTGCTGCATTGTAGGATCCCTAAACCAGTGCGGCACCCAGGCGACATCACCTGGGTGCCGTCCAGAACTCTGCACGTTGTGCTGCCTTGGGACTATTCGCACAACAGACCGCTACTGACGAGGCCTCCCCCCGCCCCACCCGGGACGCCCCACGCCAATTTTCGGAGCAGCATTGTAGGATCCCTAAACCAGTGCGGCACCCAGGCGACATCACCTGGGTGCCGTCCAGAACTCTGCACGTTGTGCTGCCTTGGGACTATTCGCACAAAAGACAGCTTCTAACCATTGTTGCTTTTTGTGTTAATAAATGTTTAAATGTTTTTAGTTTTTGTTCTGTTCATTATCGTTAAAAGTTAATAAAGTTTTATAACCTTACTTTGTTGGAGTGTTATCTATTTTTTTAAAAACGGGTGAATGGGGCTTTGAATCGGGTTGTTGTCATGTGTGGGCTTTGGAAGTGTGCTGCTGCAGGATCGGACATTTCAAACTCAAATGCACGTTCTTTTTCTTACCTTTCCGAAGCATGGAGCGCAATAGCAGACAGAGAAAGGGTGATGCACGTGTTGAACACTACCTGACCTGGCAAGTTGCTGGCAGTGCCCCCCCGCCCGCTCCTGAAAGAGGGCACACACACACCGCCGCCCCGAGTACTTCACAAATCTTTAAAAGACCATGCGCTTGTTCATGAGGCTTAAATGGTTTATCACCTCTTCTAGAACCCCTGCATCGACCCTCTGACGTTTCCTGGAAAAATTACCATGTAACACAATACCAAGCCCTGTCAGCTGAAACCCCCAAGGAATCGTGGGGCATATTATCAAGGGGGTTTATCTCCGCTTTTTTGGCTTTAAAAACCATGAAAGCGGAGATAAAATTATTTCCCTATTATCAAGCTGTCGCTAACACCAGTTAGTGACAGCTAAAAGGAGATAGCGACCATCTTGGGCCCCGCTTTGCATGTCAGTGATACTTATCACTAATGACATGCAAAGTGGCGTGCCAAGATGTTAGCGACTAGAAACAGTCCCTAACATCGCTACCTTCTATTACCAACTTTTGGAGATATTCGCGCTAAGCGCGAATATCTCCAAAATCTAACACCTGCCCTGAGCAGTTCTTAGCCATGTTATCCAATGGGAGGTGGATAACATGGCTAAGAGCATTAGGTCGATAATACATGAATATCGCTGACTTTTCTGCGATAATAGCAAGGTTTATCTGCGATAAAAATCGCCGATGTGCGGCGATAATTTTTGTCTCTAAACAAGTTAGAGACAAAAATTATCGCTAGTTGTTCGTAATATGCCCCCGGGTTTTTGCTTGCAGAAATCGGGAGGCGGGAGACTAGCACTGAAATCAGTACTCACACGCCTGAATCAGGAGGATTGGCATGTCTGAATTCTCTACAGCTGGGGCCATAAACTACATCCGCAGGGGTAGGTGATAGCCTGGGACCAGCCTGGCATCTAAAATGGCTGCCGTGCACGACAAAATTGTGGCATTCGAAAAAAGGCAAGATGGCGCAGCCGCTGGAAGAGATATATCAACATATATCAGCCTCCTCAGCCACCCTCAGGAAACATAGGGGATTAGGATATGTCTCCCGCACCCCCTTATACCTACTACTTTAATTAACGAAGCACAAAATGGCGAATTCCCGTTTCGCTACCAGTTTGCGGCCCAGTTCGCGGCCCGTGAAGCGCTTCTACCGTGAAAAATCATTTTTTTTTTATTTTCCCCATGGGACCCTTTAATAACCCCAACAACATTCCTAGGGGGTCAAGAGGGGGATACCTTGCCCCCTTTCATTAAATTCCCCCTTAGTTTTTCACCTTTTCTTCTCTCTCGATCCTACCGAGAGACAAGATGGCGGCCGCTCCGGACTGTCACGCAGCAAAAAAAAAAAAAAAGCTCACGCACAGCCGCTGGAAGAGATGTATCAACATATATCAGCCTCCTCACCCACCCTCAGGAAACATAGGGGATTAGGATACGTCTCCCGCACCCACTTATAACTAGTAATTTAATTTACGAAGCACAAAATGGCGAATTCCCGTTTCGCTACCAGTTCGCGGCCGCGCTTCTACCGTGAAAAATCATTTTTTTTTTATTTTCCCCACGGGACCCTTTAATAACCCCAACAACATTCCTAGGGGGTCAAGAGGGGGATACCTTGCCCCCTTTCATTAAATTCCCCCTTCGTTTTCCACCTCTTCTTCTCTCTCGATCCTACCGAGAGACAAGATGGCGTCCGCTCCGGACTGTTTAGAATGTTGACAGACACCGGAGAGCCAATCAGCTTTCTGCGCGCAAAGTTCCGATAAGCGAAAAGTAAGCGGACCGGATCGCTGCCCAGAGCGCTGTTACAGATATATATCTTGGTTTGAACGTTAATTTCTCAAAAACTACTGGAGCACATATATTGAGACCTAGCAAAGGCACATCGGGCTAACAGTCCCTACAATTTTGCCAAGTTTCGTGCAAATCCATTCAGCCGTTCAAGCTAAAAGTGAGTCCAACCGCCCTATGGAAAACTCAATGCAAAAAACGCGTTTTGGGACCCCCCTTTTTTCTCAGCCCCCCCTTGACGAAACCCCACCAAATTTTCAGGGGCTGCTCAGAAACAAAATGTGCCATTTTCCTGAAAATTTCAGCCGATTCCGTCCACAAACGCCAAAGTTATTAGACATAGAATTTTCAAAAGTCCCATAGGGAAAAAATTCTAACTATATATACCTACTGGCGACAGCCAGTAGGTAATATATATATATATATATATATATATATATAAAGCGCAATCTTCAAAACCTCCAACTTCTCGGCGAAATGAAGACACGGACCCCAGGCTGTAGTATGGTAGTTTTATTTAACCTCTCAGGTGACGCGTTTCGAGCAACTAGTGCTCTTGATCACACACCATACACCTGGTCAGCTGACCACTAAATACTTTTTTTTGATAGTGATGCTCCACCTCTCTAGTGAGTCACGTGTTACATAAACACAAACAAAATACTAGTTTATACAACGCATGAATGCGTAATGAGGGCACAAAAACAATATTGCTGCATGAATGCATAATCTCCTTAAATCATATACAATACAATATAAAATACCCTGGAAATGAAATTTCATAACTGTTGCAAATTTGTAAATCAGATCGAATGAAACAATGTATATGCAAATAAATATCGACCTATTTACACTAATGACATATAATATACCTATATACAAAAACTGCCGAAAATTTAATATTTTGGCCTCAATATGCATAGAACTAAACCAGGTCCAAGATTAAAACATATATAAACAGTTTCAATCCATGTATACGATAAATGCAATCTTATTGCTGTCAATCATGAAGTGCTTAATGTGCCCTGGTTGCCCACGTGCTACTAATTACCCTAACCAATTGGTGCTTAAAATTTCCTAATAAAAAATGGGAATATAAAAAGAGAAGAAAGAACTTTAGAAAAAATTATTGTTAAACAATATTTACAAAGTTACGTCTGGTTGTATAACAATAACGGATAAATTGTATCAGCTGGAAATTTCATAATAGTTGAATTCTCAAATCAACTTGTTCACCCATGATGCAACAGGGGCCAATCAGATTTCAAAATTCTTATTGAGATTCAGTTCTGGAAGTCCCTAAACAATAAAAACATAAATTTGTGCTTAATCAACCAATAACAAAATACTGAAACACACATACATGAATATACAGATGAAATAACTACAAAAAGTGATGTAAATCTTCTGTGGTGTTAAGCCATGCGGGTATTTACTATCAAGCTCAACTATATATTCAGTCTCCTTTTTCCTCAGTAGTTTTTCTCTGTCGCCCCCTCGTTTGAGAGGGGCCACTGCATCAATGACAAAATATGTCAAGTTGCTTAGATCATTGTTATGAGTTGATCTAAAGTGGCGAGCTACGGGGTATGCACTGTCATTATTGACTATTGCACGCAAATGCTGTAAAATCCTGACGTGCACCTGCAGTTTGGTACTGCCTATGTACCGTAGGCCACAGGTGCACGTCAGAACATACACTGCAAATTCACTGTGGCAATTGTAATTCCCTCGAATAGCTTTACTGATTTGACTGAAAGGCGTATTGTAGTGCGTGGTATTGATGCCAAAGTTGCACACCCTACACGAAGAGCATTTGTAAAAACCATCTTTCTGTTTGAGCCAGGTGCTGCCACCACCTAGCTCAGGACTAGATTTCACCAAACTATTGTGCATGCTTCTAGACTTTTTATAGGTTATTGTAGGTGTAGCTGGCAATGTGTCACTAAAGAACCCATCGGTCATGAGAATTGGCCAATGTTTCTTTACAATAGACCTAATTTGTCTTTCCTGTTTGCTAAAGGATAAAATCAAGCGAGGAGTATTGCTATTGCTCTCTGACTATTGTGCTTCAGATTTCAACAGAGACTCCCTAAATCTTTCTCGACTGCGTCTCAGAGCACTTTCCAAAATGTTATCATCGTATCCTCTAGATTTGAGTCTGGTAATAGTATTTTTAGCCTCATTTTCAAAAACCTCTGGAGTGCTGCTGATTCTTTTTATGCGCAGCAATTCTCCGTAAGGAACATTGGCAATTACATGTTTAGGACCTTTACTACTGGCATGCAATATGCTATTCCCGGCCGTTGGTTTCCGGAAAAGCAATGTCGTCACCCTGTTGGTATCAATAGTGATATGTACGTCTAAAAAATCTGCCTGCACTTTGCTTATGTTGGAGGTGAAGAAGAGATTTTCCTGATTGTGATTCGAAGCATCAACAAAATTTGAGGCGCTTTGTTCATCACCTTCCCATATACAGAACACGTCGTCTATAAATTGCATCCAGTATTTAACATGATTAAATCCAGGTGTTTTGATGAGACCATGCCCCTCCCACCAGCCCACGTGTAAACACGCGTAGCTGGGGGAGAAGCATGATCCCATCGCCACACCCCTGATTTGTTTCCAAACTTCTTTAGCAAACATGAAAAAATTATTATGCAAGCACCAATGTATTAATTCACATAGCATCATATTGTGACTGTAGTATTCACATGATCTTAACCCCAAGTACTGACGGACTGCTTCAATAGCCTTAGCATGGTCTATAGAAGTATATAAAGACTCGATGTCAAGAGTCATCAAACACCAATTGTCCTGCCATTGGATCGAGTCCAATTTGTTCAAAAAATCACCTGTGTCTTTAAGGTAACTTGGTAACCCTTTAACAATGTCCTGAAGAAAGAAATCAATGTACCGGGAGATGTTTTCCCCAATACTATTGATGGCCGATATTATTGGTCGGCCCGGTGTTGGAACTTTCTGTTTATGCACTTTAGGAATCAAGTACAAAATAGGTAATATAGGATGTTCCACATGCTAAAAGTCAAATTCTGTTTGTGAGATGGAATTGTTTCTTTTGTATGTTAGTAGCATCTTTTTAAGTTCATCCTTTGCTTTTTTATATGCCATTTCATTCGATCTCACATAACAATTAGCATCATTCAATTGTCTCATCGCTTCAACAATATAGTCTTTTCTCTGCCATAAAACAATATTTCTGCCTTCGTCGGATTTGTTTACCACTACTTCGTGGTTTTGACTTAACTTGTTCATTAACACTTTATACTGATTCAAAACGGCATTGTGTTTAAGGGTTTGAGCCTGTGACGTGCGGTGTAGCTTTTTTAAGTCTTCAATAACACATTCATGATAAATATCTACAGCATCTTTAGGCATGACAGGCAAAAACGTGCTTACCGGTTTAAATGGACTGTCACCGGCTCCCTTCTGGCGAATATCAACATTGTAGAGTTCACGTTGTGTGTTCAGAATTTCGCCATCATTGGCATTAGTTGATGGGGTTCCAGAGTCTCCTAAATCACAAAGAGTTAATAACAGCCTGGCGTTGCAAGCCGCTGGTGTCATGGGGTTGCCGATGGACTTGGTTGCTGGATTATATATATTTATATATATCACCTACTGGCGGTTGCCAGTAGGTAATTAATGCTTATAACTTTGGCGTTTTTTAACAAATCTTTGCAAAATTCTCTAAAAAGTTGCTCTTTTTAGGTCAGCTCCTATCTTAAAAGTTTGAGAGTGATTTGTCAAGCGGGGCTGAGAAAAAAGGGGGTCCTAAAATGTGTTTTCCCCATGTTAATATCCTTAGGAAATTTTGCGATGAGCTACAGCACGAACTGCTGAATGGAGTTAATCCAAATTTGGCTTTAAATGGTGGAAATCCGTTCAGTAGTTTTTGAGCTAACTATTACTTGCGCCCCCGCAATGCACTGCTTATGACCTCACATATTACATCACTCATGACATGGTCAGTGACATCTCAAATGACATCAAGGATTACATCACTGGTGACATAATCCAGTAAACAGTGATTGTTTTTAAAATGTTTTTAAGTGTTAAATATATATACCAAGGTGTATTGATGAATCAGTCAGTGTATGAGTGCCTGCATCAATTCTTTAGTAGCTGCGTGACTGACTATATGAATGAGTGATTAGATGTCTCAGTTACTGTAATGGTCACTGACTAGGTTGTCTGAATTTCTGTATCAGTCTGTCAGTTGGTGTCAAAGGGGCTGTACTGGTTGGTGAGTGGGTACATGTGTAGATGTATGGGTGAATGATTGGTTGTCTGAGTACTTGTATAGGTATATGACTGTCTGTTTGGGTGGGTGAGAGGGTGTGTGACTGCCTGCAGGGATGAGTGAGTGCATGAGTCACTGGGTGTATAGGTTACTGAGTGTAAGAGAATGGTTGTACACATGAATGAGTGTGCCTATGGCTATGGCAGTGAGTGAATTGATGTGTCAGTGGTATATGGGTGAGTAAGTGTATATGTGAAAAGCAGCATGGATAGGTGTTGGAGTATATCAGTGACTGTATGTGTGAGTGACAGGTTGTGATAGTGGCTGTATGGGTTAATGAGTGCATTTTTGAGGGTCTTTATGGGTCAGTGATTATCTGTTAACATCTGTATGAGTAGGTGAGTGGATATGCGTATAACTTTATAGGCAAGTAACTGGCTGTCTGATTAAATCTATAGGTGAATAATAAGGTGTGTGAGTAGCTCTATGAGTGACTGACAGTGTTTGAGTGGTTGTATGGCTGTATAAGTGGGGATATCAGTGGCTGAATTAGTTTGTGTGTTGGTGTACGAGTGGTTGTATGGGTGACTGAGTGGATGTATGTAGACCTATTAATCAGTGAGTGAGTGGGTATGTAAGTACTGGTATGGGTGTGTCCATGGTTTCGATAATAGTAGGTTAGAAGTTGCAGTGGGTGTATAAAAGTTTACATTGAGGTGTGAGTGGGCGCATCAGAGATTATGTGGATGATGTCATCAGTGATGTCATTTGAGATGTCATCAGTGATGTCACTGACCATGACATAAGGAGTGCATTGCAGGGGTGCAAGTAACTGCTGATTGTTTCTGGTTTTGTACGAGTGAAATGTCAGCCTAACTATAATGTTGCTGTAACCTTTGTTTTTTCAGTGAATATATAAGGTTTTATTAAATTCAATTTCCTAACTATAACAGCACTTTAACCTTTCGCTTTTTCTGTGATTTTTTTAAGTGCTGATTCCTTACTATAACTTAACTATAAACTTTGATTTTTTTGTAAACTTCCATGGTTTTTTAAGTAAGTAGCAATGGTCTTTGCAGAATGCTGTGGAAAGGGGGCAGGGTTTCAGACCAGCTCTCAGAAATCGCTCTGCTTAGGACTTATAGAAAGTACCAGGAAGGCTTCTTGGTCCCCAAGGTCCATTAGCATCCAAGACAACATTATTCCCCAACCAGTAGTATGCCAGGAGATGTGTTTGCAGAGAGTTGCAGAAAGAGGGTGTGGCCTCAGAAAACCTCTTTGCAAACTGACTGTGTACAACTTGCTGGAGGTAACAAGAGGGATACTTGGACCCCAAATACCCTCAATACCCAAAGGGGCTTCATCCTCCATTTGCAGAGTGATGCAGAAAGGATATCCTTGATGATTGCACAGATTGTGCCTGTATGATTCTATGAGTGACATTGTCAAGGACAGACTGCGAATACCAGATGTTTTTGACAAAGTGTAAAACACATATGTAGACATATTTGAGATTACGTTTTAGTGTAGTGTAGTGTATTTAGTAAGATACCAATATAACTTTCCTCTTTGTCGTCATTTGTCGGAATAACTACATCAAAAATTTATTTTCTTTCTTCACAGTAACACCGGGGGTCACAATGAATTTAGTAGTCACAAATACAAATGAAAAAGTGTAAAACAGATATATAGACATATTCTACGATAATTTTGAGTCTAGCTGTTTAGCAACACATTGATTTAAACTTATTTTTACAAAATATGTTTTAAAAAACAACTCTCAAATAATACCTTTCAACATATAAACACATGAACATAACACAACTTCCAAATAAACCTTAAACTATCCATTGTTACCCAGACATATGGGGAATCAAGAACTGCACAATTTCTGACAAGACCATCTCTAGAGGGATGAGCAAAAAATATTCATGTGGGACAACGTCCATGTTATATAGTCTAAAGCAGAGTGAAGCTGGAGTATCATCTACCTAAGTGGCAGCATCAACAATTCCTGGTCAAAAACTCCCTTCTGAGGTGTAGACTACTGCAACATATATGGCTTCAGAGTCATCAAGCATGGCCAAGTACTGCATAGACTGTAGCGTTGTCATAGGTGCTGCTGAGCAGTGTATTACAGGTATTCAAAATGCTGCCAAAATCCTACATGGTGTTTTTTCTTCCTTTTATCTTTTCTGCACATTTCTTAAGAGGAGTTCAAGTGAGCAGCAAGAAAGCAATGCAAAGCTGAAGGACCTTCAACTTCAATAGCAGCACAACAACACCGAAGCAGAGAGTCCATTCAAAAGTCCAAATCTTGACTTTAAGATTTGGCTCCACAGTTTTCCTGAATGGCATCATACTGCATGGATTGAGGAGTTTTAGTTAGTGCTGGAGAGTAGTACATAATGGCCCTTCGCAATGCTTGAATGAATAATAAATGCAGATTTGTTTTATTTTTGATATTCATAGATTTCTACTTTAGCAGGCATTTTATTATCCTACAAAATGGGCATCTAATATCTATCTGTTGTTCATTTATAGTAACTCTACTTACATATAACTTGCCATATACACAAGTCAAACCATCCCTCTACAAATAAATACACAACTAACTTTTGCCAGTTATCATTATTTACTTTTTCACTTTTTAAATATAAGTCAACAGTCTGTGCTTAAATCTTCTAGTAAGTGCATCAACAACATATAATAACATACTCTGCTTTCTACAGAACACTCTATTACATTTTGTAATCTCTTTTTTTAAACTATCAACTATAATATATGTATCTTGTTCTAAAATTCTTCCTCTTAACAACTCTTCATTTTTCCCTAGAATCCTGCTCAGGACCAAAGAAAACAAGCTGCACATCACCAGAAACATTTTCTATGTCTGCCGCTCTACCATGAAAAAGTGCTCTACTTGTTTCTCCTGAACATAAAGCAGGAGTTTTCACATAATACAGTCTCCTCCCTCAAGTTTACATTGCTGAGTGGTATAAATTATTTTGTGTTTTAAACTTCACCTTGGAAAGATACATAGAGGCTTTGTGGCCGGAATAGGGGAAAACCAAGATGGCGGATTGTAGACGCTGCCCGGTGCAGCCTGAAATGCAGCTCCCACCACTTTGCTAACGGCGGATAGAGAGAAAGCCTTAAACTCTGAAAACTGCTATAGAAATACCTGGAAATACCTGGAAATAATTCCTGCAAGTGAAGGTACAGCCGAAGTCGGAGGGGAAATCGGATGCGGGTTCTGTCTGCAGGAGGTTGTGGTAGCCGCGGTAGCCGCGAGCTGTGGGTGGAGACTGGCTGCACACGCTGGGCTTGCTGGACTCTGCTGATCTGGCTCGACTCTTCAGGTCCGGGCTGCGGTGTACTACTTAGCGCGGGACGCGCGACGAGTGCCTTAAGATTCGACGACCGGGAGTTGAAGGGACCTTCATCTACAGGTGACTCTGTCGGCAAAGCGGCTCCAAGCACGGAAATGGCTCCGAAGAACCAACCGCGTAGTACCAGGACCACGAAGGCGGTAGCAAATCCCGAAGAGAACGCCACACAGGCAGCCACAGCTGCTAGCAATACCAGGGGAGAGAAGAGATCGGTGGCGGCGGCGGCCGATAAACTGAAAACCCCAGCCAAGTCCCACGGGAAGGATGGAGCTGCAGCTAGCTTACAGAACTTGTTTGCTACTGGGAAACAAGATAAAGCTGCATTACTGGCTGGTAAGAACAGTTATTACGACCTCCAATGCTTGCTGCTGGTGATAAAAATAATGTAACTAAAGCAAAGGTTGCTAATACAAATGTAAACTCAGTGGCCTCAATAAACTGCATTAACCTTGAGGATATTGCGCAAACTAATAAGGAAATTAATGAGGCACGGGTGACTGATATGCAGAGCAGTGAAAGTACTGATAATAGCACAGGAGATAACACAGCTGCCGAGACTGATGTAGCGACTACAGAATTGCTTGTGGAACGTTATGAACCAGATAAAACAGATGATCACAAAGATAAAGAAAAAGATAAAGTCAAGGCACAGCCACAGGTACTAGCCCTAGATTCAGAGGGTACGGATTTAACACGAAGTACGGATAGGGACAGGGATACGGGCTTAAGAAGTGATGAAGTTAACAATATGCCTACTCAGGTGAATCATGAAACTCTGGCGGATGAGGCAACAGATGCGCACAATTTAGTCTTAGGACATGAAGCTAAGGGATTTTCTGGAGAGTGTGCCGAGGGATGCAATGAGAAACAAGTGGAATCTAATAGCCAATATGAGGAATTGATTGATGAAGAGGAGAACACTGAGGTGAACTTTTCACAGGAATGATTGGAAAACAGTATCACGGAAAAAAGGAAGAGGGAAGGCTAAAAATAAACTAAAAAACAAGAAAAACACTAATCCTTCTACTCTTTCCTCTCCCATAACCTATGCTAATACTAGAGGCAAACCAATTATTGACGACAGCCCCCTACGCAAGTGGATACAAGCTAAGGGAGGGGTAAAATCAATGGCTCTACGTTTATCAGGAAACAGCTCCACCGGGCCATTAACTCCATTACAAGACAACCAAGATGTGGATAATGCAACCCCGTCTAACCCTTCAAGTCAACCAATTGTGGATGATCCTATGGGAACACAGAGCCCCCAACAAGATATTATCATAAGAGAAGGAAATAACAAAATTGTTCTCAATCCTAATAATCTCGCTGTCATGGCGGCTTCGGCTAAAGAAACAGACCACACTATGAGTGATATGAATGATTCACTTCAGGGGGTATTACCTCCCGACACACCGTCGGTGGGGACCCCCTCTCAAGCCTTAATCTTAAATATGTTGACCGAACAGAGGCAAGAAGCACAGCAATACTTTTTGCACCTGAAAGAAGATAATACCAAAACTCAAACGTATTTACTTGAAGTTAATAGTAAAATGAATACGATAACTCAAGAAGTGGAAGAGCTACAACACAGAGTTGTGCAGATAGAAGAAACTTCAGGCAAATATGAGCACAAAAATTCCCGCCATGATGATGAGATACAGGTCTTACAACTTAAGATTGAGGACATGAAAAATAGACAAAGAAGACAAAATCTCAGACTCTTTGGGGTCCCTGAAGGGGCTGAAGAGGCAGATCCTAGGGCCTACATAGTCAAACGTTTCCAACGCGCATTCCCGGATCTCGCCGACTGGGACTGGGACTCTCAGCTACAAAGAGTTCACAGATTACCATTAGTTAACAGAAATAGAAGCAATAAATTCCCTCGCCCGTTTTTGATTTATTTTGGAAACTTCTTACTGAGACAGGCTGTTTCTCTAAAAGCAAAACCCAACTCTCCCATTGTTACAGGAGATGTGACTTTTTTTGTCCGGTCAGACCTTTGTAAAACTACCATGGACAGACGATGGAACTTACGTCAATTAATTGCCTCCGTAGGGGCTCAGGTTTTCCTCCAAGAACCTGCCTGCCTAAAAGTTACTAAATCAGGTCACACGTACTATCTTAACCAGGTTAATGAGGCAGAAATGGTGTTAGAAAAAATTACTAATGCATAAGATACAAGATATTACATCTATGAGTGTCGATTCCATGAGGTTGTTATTTTAAAGGGTCCGACCAATTCGACAAATCGTTTACAGTTGAAGGGGGATGTGGAAGAATATACTTAATGAAGTAGGGGGAGGCATGCAGATGGCTGCACCCTCAAGAGGCTGCCCAACCTACGGCAGCAGGTATAAAGGGGGGGTGTTTTCCTATGGTACGGGGTGGGGTGTTCAGAACTGGGGAGAGTCGAAGGGAGAAGGGGGGGGAGAAATCTAAAAACGGTATGGCAAGTCAAAATGAAGATAAAATACTATTAGTAAGAAAGAAAACTATAAAGAGTGGTAGGAAAGGGGCAGCGTTTTCTGATTTTTTTTACTTAAAATGATGTACTGTAGCTATCTTGCTTGGAATGTATCAGGCCTCAATAACAAGACTAAAAGAAATCTAGTTTTTCAAGGATTGGAAATGTATGATGCACAGTTGGTTATGCTAACCGAAACACATATTTGCTTTAAGGATAAAAAACTATTGAATCAATTGGGATGTGAGCTGGTGGTTTGCACAACATTAAATGCGCCAATAAGAGGGGTTGCAACTTTAAAGAAAAGACAATTGCGGGGGGAAGTTATCAAAACTTCAGCAGATAAGGGGGGCGATGGGCAATAATGCAAATATGGATGGAAGATAGCATTTATGTTTTGTGTGCCATCTATGATCCTAACAAAGAGGAGCCTCGCTTATTTGATTGGCTGAATATAGAATTACTATCATGGGAGGGGGAGCTCATTCTAATGGGAGACTTTAACTGTGTATTAAACTATCAACAGGATGCAATGAAGAAAGGGCTACCTTTACGCATGCGTAAAACAAGAGCAGCAATATTGGAACTAGCAAAAATACATAACATAAAAGCCATATGGCGCTGTCTCCACCCAGGCATACCAGGATACACATATTACTCGTCTCCACATAAACTTTGCTCCAGGATAGATCTGGTTTTTTGTCTTCAGACGAACTAATGAGTAGGGGATCTATGCAGGTTATGCCAAAAATTTCCTCTGACCACAATCCCATAATATTTACATTTGGTTTAGCTTTAAGGGTAAAAGAAGGGCGCCCTTTCACTTTCCCAAGATATTTATTATCGGATGAGGTTTTTGTAACTTCCCTCAAAAAAAACATATAAAGGTGTTTATTACATACAATATGGATACGGCTAGTGTTCTTTCAGTTTGGGATGCTTGTAAGGCTTCTATTAGAGGAGTAGCTCAACAATATATTTTCAAACAAAACGCAATAAGAAAAAAGGAGACAAAGATACTGACGGATAATATTTTACATACTGAAAAACAATTAGCTGATAGTCTTAGTGTTGGGGCAATGAGTAGGTCTGATATCTTGCTTCTGGAAAATAAACTGCTGACCTTACGTACAGATATCAAAAGTTCTTTTAGAGAAAAAAACAGTTGTAAGATACTTAAATATAAAATCTCACAATATGAATGTGGAGATCGAGTAGGAAAGCTTTTGGCGTACAAGGTGGCTGAAGACCGAGCATCAACACTAATTAAATCTATAAAAGGCCCCAATGATATCTTGTATTCGCAGCCTGCACATATAATGGAACAATTCACTCCTTACTATGAAAAACTATACACTCCACAGACCAGGGTCATTGCAAATCAGATCCAATCCTACTTAAATGATAAACTTCCTGTAAAACAATATATAGATCAGGATACTCTAGATAATTTGGAAGAGAACTACACAATAGAAGAACTACGTTTAGCCGTGTTTTCTCTCCCATCCAATAAAGCGGCAGGGGAGGATACACTTCCAGTTGAATTGTATAAAATTTGTGCGGAAGAAATTCTACCCCTCTTTTGTTTAGTTGTGAATTCTATTGGTACAACAGGAAAGGCTCCGGAATCCTGGAAAACTGTGAAAATCATGTTTTTAAAAAAAAAAGAAACCACCGACTGAATGTGGGTCATATAGGCCAATTTCTTTAATAAACACCGATGCTAAGGCTTATTCTAAGCTACTATCAATACGATTGGCACCCCTTATGCCACTTTTAGTTAACGAACAACAACATGGTTTCGTAGTTGGAAGGGATACCACAGCATTTGACATAGCTGCAACTAATCTCACCCCACTCGGCATGATACTTTTGGACGCAGAAAAAGCGTTTGACCGAGTGGGGTGGGATTATTTGTGGAAAGTGCTAATTCAGTTTGGGTTTAAGGACCGGTTTCTTAGAAGTATACAGGCTATATATAGGGATCCCAATGCTAAAATTAGTTATGCGGAGTTACTTTCACCAACCTTTGCAATCTTAAGGGGGACTAGGCAGGGGTGCCCACTCTCACCCCTGCTGTTTGCTCTTTCCATGGAACCCTTCATTAATGCTCTGCAGAACCAAGATAAGATAATACCGGTAAAACATGAACATAACACTCTCAAAATAACTGCATATGCAGACGATCTAGCTATATACACCACAAATGTAACAGATGCACTAATTGGAATTACAGAGGAAGCAAAAACATTTGGCGATTTTTCAGGCTACAAATTAAACTTTAATAAAACACAAACTATTATGAATTATCAAACTAACCAAGTAGTTACAGGGATATGTAACTCAGCTGTGTACTTAGGGGTGAAAATCTCTTCCAAAACTAATGAAATAAACAAATTAAATTATGACCCCTTACTAAAACAAGTTACAACGGAGCTTAAAAAATGGCATAAAATTCCACTGAATATCCTGGGCAGAATTAATTTGATTAAAATGAACATTTTGCCCAAATTTTTATATCTCTTTCGTTCTATTCCCCTCCGAGTTACTAATATATTTTTTAGGAAACTAGAAGGAATTTGCAGCAGTTTTATTCGGAGTTACAAAAAACCTAGAAGATCGATGGCTATACTAAAACTACCCCTAGAGAAAGGAGGATTGGAATTCCCGGACTTTAAGTCTTACTTTTTTGCATCCTTTCTAGGACGGCTCAACAGTTTACTAGACAAACACCAAACTTTTTTTTCTACCAATTTATGTTAGGTACAAACTCATCTCAATTTTTAGCAAGAGTACAAGATCCAAGTTTTTTCAAACAAGTTAAATTTAAGACAGCAAGGGATGCTGTAGGGATTTTTAACTTTATTTAGAAATTTTGTGATACATCCTTTTTTCATACAGACTTACCATTATGGGACAATCCTGGGCTACCCGCTATTTTCAATGATAAGTCGGGGAGAGACTGGGCCATCTATGGAATCAAGATATTAGGAGACCTATATGGTCCAGATGGCTTTCTCCAGTTCTCAACTCTACAACTGCTTTATAATCTGCTAGGGGAAATGATATATAAATATATACAGATCAGGGATTACCTAATATGGAAAATGAAGCTGATATTTGAAGATGTCTGTATAGTACGAAAAATAAGTCGATAATTAGCATCGGATACAAACATCTTAGTCAGCATAATGCGGATGATTGCCCAAGATTGTCACAAAAGTGGACGCTAAAACTAGGAATCAATGTGACACCACAGAACATATCAAATGCTTTTGTCAATATCAATAAATTAGTTCACTCTTCTAGCTTAAAGTTACAACTATAGAGGACGGTCAGCCAACTATATCATACTCCCTTGAAAATTTCCAAATGGTCACAGAACAATCTAAACAACGACCGTACTAAATGTCCCAAATGTGATCTGGTGGCAGCAGATCTCATTCATATGATTTACTCATGCCCTATGCTGGTAAATTTTTGGTAAGAAATAGAAAATACTTTACGTCAAAAACAACTGATTTTTACTCCACTCACTGCACCTATGGTCTTACTTTCCTTACATCCGACGGGCGACAACAATACAAGCTGGCTAAACATAGCGTTGTCCTGTGCTAGATTGGTGGTAGCTAGAGCTTGGATCTCACGGAACCCACCCTGTAGGACAGAGTGGCTAACTTTATTACATGAAATATATAGCATGGAAAAGGCCCTTGCTAAGAATAGAAGTCGAAAGTCTGTAGTTAAAATGGAAAAGATATGGACTAATTTTGTATAATTTCAAAAGGATACAAGATGAACCTTTTCGATTTTGAAGTTTAAAGATTGAATGCTTTTTGTTATTTTTCCCCCTTTTTTTTCAGGCCAAAGTTGTATTATATGATGAAAATTTTGATACTCTGACTATTTGACCTTTCCCTGATATCACTCTAAAAAATGTACGTTTTTGTATATTGTTTATTCTATGACATGCTTGCCAAAAAAAAAAAGAAGGAAAGATACATAGAAATGTTATTAATATATCAATGGATTCCTGTCTGATACTAGAAGCACTACTACAATTCCATTTGTATACAGTACCCTGATTCAACCTTCCTCGTAACTCTTCTGCAATACCTCTTTTTCTATAGGACCACCATTCTTCATTTGACAACATTGTCCTCTTTAATCAATAGCATGAACTAATTTGTTATCCTGGAGATAGCTTTCTTCATTAAAGAAAGCCTCTGTACATGAAGTATGTATTTATTGTCCACTAAAAACTGTATAACAGTTGCTTTTATTCACTAATCTTTTCTTCTGGTTTTGTCTCCTCATGCAAAACCCAATTTTGTCAAGAGTCTTTATTCTATTTAGAATCAAAATGAAAAGCTTCCTCTTAAAAGCAAAGGCCTTATCAACTACTCTCACAACTCGTTCTTTCTGTTTTACTGCATCTCTCCTTTGTCTACACTTTTTAAAATGTAACACTAAATTCACAAGTATGCAACTATTCAATCATTATAACATTTGCGCAGAACCAATGCAGCAATTTAAACACCCACTTACAACCCATGCACGCATTGAAGTACTGAGGCATACACATCCACTAATGAAACACTCAGGGAAATGGACCACCTCAACAGCTTTGAATTCACACCCCTCATCTGCATTAACCATCTGAGGGGCCTGTGGTCTGTCTAAACCCAGAAGTGAGTCCCAAACAAGTATGGTCTCAACTTCTTCAGTGCCCAGACCACAGCAAATGCCTCATGCTCAATCGCACTCCACCTCTGTTCCCATGGAAGTAACCTGCTACTGATGAAGGCTACAGGTTGGTCTAGACCCTCCTCATTAATCTGTGACAGAAACGCCCCCACACCATGCTCTGAAGTGTCTATTTGAACAATAAACTCTTTTAAGAAGTTGGGTGCCAGGAGCCTGTGCGCCGTGCACATGGCAGTCTTCAGGGCATCAAAAGCTCTCTGACAGGTGTCAGTCCAAATCACTCCCTTGGGCTGCTTCTTGGCAAGCTAGCTAGGCTTGCTCCTAGGCTAGCTCTGTCAAGGATGCTACAATTCTGCCATACCCCTTGACAAACCTCCTGTAATACACAGTAAGTCCTAAAAAGACTCACTTCAGTCTGGGCCTTGGAGGGTTCCCAAGCCAGGATGGTCTCAAACTTGGGCTGTAGGGATGCCACCTGGCCGCTTCCAACTTGGTGTCCCAAGTACACCGCAGAACCCTGCCCTAGTTGGCACTTACTCATCTTTATTATGAGGCCTGCTCTCCACATCGCCATCAACACTTCCCAGAGGTAGTGCAGGTATTCTTCCCAACTGGCGCTGAAAACTGCAATGTCATCCAGGTAGGCGGCACTGAACTCTTCCAGTCCAGCCAGCACCTGGTTGACCAACCTCTGAATGGTGACAGGGGCATTCCTTATCTCAAAGGGCATACCCCTGAACTGGTAGTGCCCATCAGGTGTGGAGAATGCTGACCTCTCTCTTGCTCCATCAGTCAAGGCGATCTGCCAGTACCCAGATGTTAAGTCAAACGTGCTGAAGTACCGGGCAGCCCCTAATCGATCGATGAGCTCATCAGCTCTGGGGATGGTGTGCGTGTCAGTCCTGGTGACTGAATTGAGCCCTCTGCAGTCCACACAGAACCGCAGTTCTGGCGTGACACCAGGTGAGGCAGCCTTTCATACCAAGACCACTGGGCTGGCCCAAGAACTGTTAGAGGACTCAAACATCCACAACACAAGCATCTTAGAGACCTCCTCCTTGATTGAAGCTCTCACCCTGTTAGTTACTCTGTAAGTTTTGTGCTTGACAGGAAGACTGTCCCCAGTTTGCACATCATTGACGCACCAATCAGTGACACTGGGAGTCAGGGAGAACAGGTCAGAAAACTGTCCCAGCAACTGGTGACAGTCCTTCTGTGGCTCAGGGGTCAGGGTGGAAGAGAGGTTCACACCATCCACTGACCCATCTCGCTCTGTTGCAGGCAGGAGGTCAGGAAGAGAATCAGTCTCCTCCCCCATTCCAGGATCTGTTGCTACAAGCATGCCCACTTCGGACCTCTCTAAGAGGGGCTTCAGGCGGTTAACATGCAGGACCCACAAGGGGTTCCTGGGAGACTGCAAGTCCACCAAGTAGGTAACCAGACTTTTGCGCTCCACTACCTCAAATGGTCCGGTCCACTTTTACTGGAGCGCACAGGGCTCCACTGTGGCCATGACCCACATTTTGTGACCAGGCTGAAGCTCAACCAGAGTGGCATTCTGGTTGTACCACCGTTCATCTCCTTCTGGCTGGCTTCCAGGTTCAGCTCAGTGAGTTATCTGAATCGCCAAGTTTGGTTCGTGAAGACCATCATGTAGCTATATACATCCTGTGGAGGTATCCTGGAATATTGCTCCCAGCCTTCCTTGACCACACTCAAAGGTCCTCTCGAGGGGTGACTATAGAGAAGTTCAAAGGGGCTGAACCCTAGGGACTTCTGTGACACCTCACAGTAAGCAAAGAGAAGGCATGGTAAGAGGACCTCCCACTAATGCCTCATGGGTTCCTCAAGACCCATATTCATGCCTTGGAGGGTCTGGTTGAATCTCTCAACCAGCCCAATACCTTGGGAATGGTAAGGAGAGGTGAAATTGTATGTTACACCACACTCCAGCCACAGGTACTTCATATACTTGGAAATGAAGTTGGTATCAAGGTATGACAGCACCTCTCTGGGGAACCCAATGCAGGAGAAAATCCCCATCAGTGCACGTCCCACCACAGGAGCCACCAGTGTCCTGAGAGGGATGGCTTCCGGGTAATGGGTGGCATGGTCCACCAAGACCAGGATAAACCTGTTGCCCATGGCTGTCTTGGAATCCAGAGGCCCCACAATGTCAATGCCCACCCTTTCAAAGGGGGTGCTGACCAGAGGAAATGGCTGGGGAGGAGCCTTGTGCTTCCTCTCACTCTTTCCACTTGCGCATTTGGGGCCAATAAAAGTAGGTGACAAGCCTTTCAAAGATATTGTCCTGCCCCAAATGTCCTGCTAATGGCACATCATGAGCAAGCTCCAGTAGGAAGGCTCTGAAGCGCTGGGGTACCACCAGCACACAGGCTGACCCAGGCTCAGCAACCTTAGGCTCACTATAAAGGAGACCATTCTCCCAGTAGATCCAATGTGAACCAGACTGATCACCTGCTGCCTGGTTTGCAGCCTGCTGTCGCAAACCCACAAGAGAAGGGCACTTGCTCTGCTCCTCACAGAATTCTTCCCTGGAGGGACCTCCTTCCTGCTGCCTATGGGTCAGCTCAGGCAGGTTTCCCAGTTCAGCAATCTCTTCCCCTGTAGGTTCCAGGCCAACCCCCTCGAGGCATGCCTCCTCCTGGACCGTGGAAATTTCAGGGGCCGGTTTCCCATGCCTCCTACCTCTTCTCTTTAAGGCAGGCACCTGGGCCACTCTCCCAGGCTCCAGGTCCTCCTGAACGCCCTTACTGGCTGCCATAGACCGAGAGGTCACACAGTCTAACTCAGGTAAACCCAACATCTCTAAATGAGCTCTTCACTCCACCTTAACCAAGGGGAGCTCTCCAAATTGTTACCCAACAGACAATCAACAGGCATGGCTGGCCCCACAGCTACTTGAAGAGTCCCTGAGACACCCCCTTTCAAAGGGAACATGTGCCACCTTGCAGTGGCTCTCTGTGTTGTCAGCAGCAACAACTAGGTAAAATGCATCGGGGACTACCTGCTCTTCAGACACCAGGCGACAACTGACAGCTGTCACACTGGCTCTGGTGTCTCTCAGAGCTTCTACCCTTGTGCCATTGATGGTGACCCACTACCTGTACATTTTAGTGTTATCAGGCAGCTGGGTCCTGGGGACCACCTCACAGTCTCTTAAAGAGACAAGGGATATCTCTGCAGGATCCTACCCACCTTGGGCATCTCCTCCCCCAGGGCTACACTAGCCATCTGCCAGGATGATGCACCAGTGGGTGCTGTCTTCCTATACAAGGGATATCTAGCGTCATAAGAACAGTGGCCTACTAGACCACAGTTAAAACCGGTCTTCGGCCCCTTGTGAACAGCCTTATCTATCGAGGGCACTTCCTTCTTCTGAGGGGGGGCAGGGAACCTTTCCCTTGGGGATTACTTTGGGGCCCTTTCTGGAACTCCCTCTGTTAACCCTTGTCCCCCCCACTCTTCTGCTGGGGACTCTGCCAACCTTTGGCGAAGTCTCCCACATGACCCTTCTGGACACGGGTGCTCACCCAGCAGTCCACCTTCTCAGCGAGCTTCCTAGGGTTAGTTAGCTTGCTATCAGTAAAGTGCTGGAGTAGCTCTCGAAAACAATTATGTGACAAGTGCTCCCATGCAAACAAATCATAGAGTGCCTCTCAATGATTCACTTTGCTACCCTTCACCCAACCATCCAATGCTCTGCAAAAGAAAGACACATATTCCACCCAAATGGTAGACTACATTTTTCTGCAATTCCTGAACCTTTGTCTGTATACTCTGGGGTGAAACCAAATTTGGACATTAGGGCTTCCTTCCTGTGGGTATAGGACACTTGCTCCTCTGTAGGTAAATCTAACAAGGTGTCCCGTCCATCACTAACAAAGCGGCCCCACAACCCCGCTCCCCAATACTTCTCAGGGACTGGGTAGGCCAACATTGCTGCTTTATAAGCCCTAAACCATTGACCTATATCCTCATTCTTGTGGACATCTTTAACTACTTCTTTGGAGATGTAGGCTCTTGCTTCAACTGGCACTGGCGGTGCGCTGTCACCAGAGGGAGGATCCTCTAAACTTTTGTCTTGAGTTCCAATTCCCTCAATCCTCTCTCATGCTCAAAATGCATTCTCTTTTCCTTTAAGGCTAACTTCTTCATCTCTAATTCCATCCCAAGCTCTATTTTCCTGCTCTCTATGTCTGTCTGACCATCCATTTTAAGCCTAGCTAGCTCCAACTTATGCATCCTCTCCTTTGCTCTATCCTCCAGCTCTTCTTAGGACAAACCCTTGGAAGAAATACTGCTGCCAGTCCCGGAAGGTGCTTTCCCCCCGGTTGGGCCCACTGGCCCCTCAAGCTGCTCATCTAAATTCTCTGCCTCGATCACTGGCTCCGCAGGATGCTCACTGTCATTCCTAGATTCTACCTAGGCCCTCAGCGCCTTTTGGTATTTCTCTTTCCTGGTGAGGCCTTTCACAGAGATTTTACATATCTTGCACGAAGCTTTGAGATGAAGCACAGTGTAAGTATCAATGCTCTCTTCTTCCAATACGATGTCTACAGATACTATGGATGCTGACTTTCTCATGGTAGAAAAGACTGGCAGTTCTCAGGAATCAAAAAGAAAAAGAAAAGAAGTACCAAGGAAAAACTCTACCAAAATATATGTGGTTGAGTATGGTCTGCCCTCAAGAGCAGTGTACACCAATCACTGTATATTAATCACAAATGTAAGTCCAAATCCTCACCGCTGACCACCAATGTTAGATTTGGGGGTCTCTAGTTGGAAAAGGTAGGTACCTTTGACCAAATAGGGAGCCTTGCATCTAGTTAGGGTAAGGGGCTACACTCCTAAAATAACCTCTGGTCACCCCCTTGGTAGCTTGGCAGGAGCAGGCAAGATTATCTCAGAGGCAGTGTGTGAAGCACTTGTAAACACATACAGTAATACAGTGACAACACTACAGATGGACACCACACAGGCTGTATTATAAAAATCTGTACTTTTATATAGACTTAACACAAGACCAAATGACAACAATCCACAATACTGTACTCAAGATATGCTGAAAAATAAGTTGTTCACTTGACATTAGTCTCTAGCAATAGATAACTCCAACGTGAGTTATCACGACGTTGTGACAGGAGAAATCCCAAAGTACGGTGCGGACCGCGAGGTGCACAGCGTCGGGCCCGGAGTCAAACAGACCCCCAATGAACAATACCTTGGAAAAGCAATGAAAAACAAAGACAGCTCAGGGGCGGTGAGACGATGGTTCCTTACTGCGTCGGGGAGGTGACGTCATGATGGCGCTGAAACCACGATTCCTTACGATGTCGTGCTGTCGATGGTATCCACGGTCACCCATGTCGAAGATCGGCTTCGCGATGTCGATACCAGCTTCGGAGTCGATGCGGCTCAGCAGCAGGCGTCGGGACCACGGCACAAGCCGGAGCAGCGCTCACGTCTTCGGGCAGGTTACGCCACTGCTTGCTGGCGTCGATGAGGCACGGCAGCCGGCATCAGGTCTATGGTGTAAGTCAGAGCAGCACTCACGATCGGTGCAGGAGACAGCATCGCTCCCTGGCGTCGGTGTTACAATTTCCTTCTGCAGCAGCTAAAACCACAGTTCTAGATGCAGGCAAACTGAAATGGTGACGTCTTGTATCCCTGAGACTTCAGGCAGGAGGCAAGCTCAAGTTCAAACCCTTGGAGATCTTCCTCAAGATGATGAAAGTACACTCAGTCCTTTTTCTCCTTTCTTTGGCAATAAAACAACCACTGCAGGCCAACCCCAACAACACGCAGTAGAGGGGTAGTCTCCTCCTTCAGTTTCTTGGTTCTTCTCCTCAGCAAAGGTTTGTCTTGATTCCCAGAAGTGATCTAAAGTTCTGGGGTCTGGGTCCCCTCTTTTAGACATCAAAATCCTTTGTCTCTGAAGGCAGAGAGTGGCTGTGCCTAGTCCAACCCAGTTCTGTGCAGTCCTGGAACATTTTCTTTACAGGACTCCTTCTCTTCCTTTGACAGTGTAGGCCAGGGACATCAGACGCACCACATGAGTTGGAGCTAGCATTGTGGAAGGCAGGCCCAGCCCTATTCAGGTTCCAGGTGCTCCCCTCCCACCACTCTACATGCAGATGGGTTTATTCAGCCATGTGCTGACTCACCCTGTCTCCTGGAATCTCCCAGCCCCTGTCACTCACAAACCAGACAAGGAATACAGAACTTAGCAGAGGCAGGCTTGGACAGTTAGGCAAGAAAATACCAACTTTCTAAAAGTGGTATTTTCAAACACAGAATGTTAAATTCACTAAAATATGTATTTTATCATTCTGAGTTCAGCCAAATTAAACACAAATTCCTACCTAGTTCCCTGAGTCAGGTAGGATTATAAGATTTTATAATTAAACTGCCTATTCTGTCTTATAGGGGAACAGGTAGCCTTGCAATAGTCAGACAGTCTTACAAATGCCTGTATTTCCCTATCAGGACATGCCACGCACATCAGGGCATGTCCTACCTTTTACCTATAATGCACTCTGCCCTTGGTCCTACCTTAGGGGTGACTAATATGTATAAAAGGGAAGGTTTGGGGACTGGTAAGTGGGTACACTTGCCCAGTCAACATGGCAGTACCAGACTGCACACAGGCCCTGCAATGGCAGGCCTGAGACATGCTTTACAAGCTGCTCCGGTGGGTGGCACAATCAGTGCTGCAAGCCCACCAGCAGCATTTGATTCACAAGCCCTGGGTACACGCAGTGCACTGTACTAGGGTCTGACATGTAAACCAAACAAGCCAATCATGGTTTAACTAATCCATACATCAATTTACCATACGGAGCACTTGCACTGTGACACCTAATAGCAGTGGCTAAGTGCCCAAAAGCATCTAAAACCAGCAAAAACATAATAGGAAACAGCAAAAAATGGAAAGGAGACCCACACCAATGGTGCCAGGTCTAACAATATACCTTGCTATATCTTTGAGCAAACTCAAAAGTCTCACTGTATATACAGGTATGTGCAAGCACAAAAACTATATCTCACCATCTATACATATGTAGAGGAGTCATATCTGTGATGTCATTTGATATGTCATGAGTGATGTCACTGACCATGTCATGAGTGATGTAATATGTGACATCAGCAGCAGTACATTGCGGGGGCACGAGTTATAAACGGCTGAATTTCACAGGTTTTGTACAAGTGAAATGTCAGCCTAACTATAACGTTCTTGCAACCTGTAGTTTTTCCAGTGAATTTCTGAGGATTTTTTAACTTTTAGTCAGAGTGATGGGGAAAAGGGGATGGGCCTCCAACCAGCTCTCAGGAATTCTGGTGCGTAGAACTTACAGGAGGTAGCAGGAGGGTTTCTTGGCCCCAAAGGTCCCCTTGGAGTAAAGCAGACTTTATCCCCCAACCAGCACTGTGCCAGGAGGCGTGTTTGCAGAGTGGTAGAGAAAGGCGTGGATGGCCTCCGAAGACCTCTTAACAATCCCTCTGTGTGGGATTTACTGGAATGTAACAAGAGAGGTAGTTGGGCCCAAGGGTGTCCTTTTAGGCCATTCACCCTTCCTGTTACCTCCAGTTAGTCCCACACAACAGGATTGCTGAGTTTTGATACCAGGCCATGCCCCCTTTTTCACCAGTCTGCAAACGTACCTCCAGGGTTGCCCTTGGGTGGGACTGAAGTCCCCTTCACTGCTGGGGCCAACTAGCCTTCCTGTTAACTCCAGTAAGACTCACACAGTAGGATTGCTGAGAGTTGGTTGCAGGCCATGCCTCCTTTCTCCGCCACTCTGAAAACACGCCTCCTGGTGCACTCTTGGTTTCGGCCCCATTCTCTTGATCCTTTTTGGGCCGATTTCAGCCCCGGGGACCCCATCCCTGAGGTTAGGCCATTTTTTTCCAAGTGTGCCTACATAGTCTCCCCTCTCAAACCCGCCAGACCAGGCAGACCCAACAAACACATCAGTTGGTTCACCCCAGAATGTAAATAAACCAAAAGCACCAGCAAATGACTGGAAAGCATCTGGCACACCAGCAAGAAGCCTAATGATGAGCTAACTTTAAACCAGCTCTCAACAAATACCACCAACTCCTAAAGAAACCAAAAAAGGACTCCCTAACCACCCACCTCAAAGCCAGCTCCAGCCACAGCAACAAATTCTACAACCCCCTAGAATACGAGAACACTATCATCCCCTTTGTGAAACCCTTGCTGATTTCATTCACAGCAAAATCTCAGTAATCTATGAACACTTGGACCCCCAACCACACATTACCAGCATCAACAGTCTCCTCAACCTCCTCAACCTCACAGACTTCAACTCAAGCCCCAGGTTCACAGCGTGAGACCATCTCACCATGCAGACCACTGCCACCGTCATGAGTTCCATCCACTCTGGAGCACCCATGGACCCCTGCCACCACCACATGCTCAGTCCGGGGAACAGCACCATCAGCAAGGGAATCATCTCAATCCTCAATGCATCCATCACTAATGCCTCCTCCCAATGCAATGGAAACACGCATAAGTCAAGTCACTCCTCCAAAAACCTTCTGCAGACCCAGAAGAGCTTAACAACTACTGGGCCTTCTTCCTGCTCTCTTTTCCTGCTAAAGTTGTGGAAAAAACAATCAACCAGCAACTCATAAACTACCTTGGGAACAATGAACTCCTATACCCATCCCAATCAGAGTTCCACTCAAATCACAGCACAGAATCTGCTCTACTCACAGTCACAAATAACATCAGGTCTCTCTTAGACCGGGGATAAACCACAGCACTAATCCTCCTCAACCTCTCATCACGTCTTCATAAAATTGCAAGTTTGATACATCAGAATCCAGGCACCTGGACTTGGTCCGGTTGGTTCTGGACAACATTGACTGCTTGGGGATGGAAGATCCTATCCTTCCTAGGCATTGCCCTTGTCATAGTATTCAGTTGCTGCCTGTGCCTACAATGTGGGCCAGCGATTTGTGGACTGTGTGCCACATCGTGCATTGCACATTCCAGTTTTCACTCAAAACGCAAAAAGAAGAAAGAAGAGCAAATGATGTTACAAGAACAGACTGATCGTTTCATGAGGATCGATATATCATGAAGGGTCCGTAGGGAACAAGGAGGGAATGAGGAAATATAAATTTTATGGTCAAGAAATGTGTACCCCACCGTCTCCATGTACGAGTTTAAAGTGCATGTAACTTCCCTCCTGTGCCAGCTATGAAGACGCAAATACATTTGCGTCCAACGTTAACATGTCCTCTTTCAGACCCGCCATGAACGGGTTGAATATTCAGTTCCTAAATATGATATGCCAACGTCTTTTTGTGGTGTACCTTACACGTTTTTCAGCCATGGCGAAGTAGGCCCTGAATTCTGCCATCGAGCCTTTTTCCGCCTTCTGACTCTGAACGCCTCAGCCTGGGCTGACTCTGTACCCGTGACCTCTGCCTTACTCCCTGCGCGGCCCACGGCGCTTAGCTCAGCCTGCTGCCTGCCAAGACCGAATTCAACCTTCGCATTATCTGTTCCGCTCCTCGAAAATACATTCCTACCTAATAGTTTAAGTAAACATCCCCCCAGCTGCAGAGCAAAGGGCCCGGCCTCACTGTCTCCATGCAAGTAATTCATAGCCTCTGTTACCATGGTAGGCCCATGCCCCCTCGCATCTCATGCAGACACTTAGACGCTTATACACGCACTCACAGTCAGTATAGAATAGCTTCTGCCCCAGAGACCTTTCCCTTCTAGATAATATGGTTCCTAAACATCAGATATCAGATATGATAGTGGTACGAGTTGATCTGACATGCCAGACTTCTGTCTCTTTCCGCTGGTGTAAATGTCAAGTCCCCTGCACCCTCCAGCTATACGTCAATCACACGTCATACAGCTGCGCGCGCATCCAGGCCTCAGATTTCTGCTGACATTGCAATATTCTGCTTTGCACCCACCTACTTGTGATACTTACATATGACGTTTCTAGCACACGCCTCTATGATCACGCCTAGTTCACGCCTTCTAAGTACGTATCACTACCACGTGTGTACTGTATTGGTTTCTATAATATGATTTAAGTATATAAGCTATGTATTGTCAATAAAATATTGCTCTATCCCTTCCTGCACCCCAGTGGTGACAGGAACCCGATATCCGATCTGGTCCGATCTGGTACCATGACCATTCTTTTTTAAGGAATAAAACCGCTAAGAACTCTAACACCACGGACTCTGCCTCTTTCTTTCCGATTGAGTTATTTTTGTTTTAGTACTTACCTGCATAGAAATTAAGACGGTAAATCAAATATTTACCACACTTTGACACTATGTCCCACTAAACCATCTTGAAAAGATTCCACCAGATGGGGATCCAGGGGGTGCCCCCATATGGATCACATCTTTCATCACTGGAAGAACTCAGAGCATCCGCCTCCCATCCTACACCTTGGGCCCAAAGAACATCATCTGCAGTGTTCTTCATGGGTCCTCAATGAGCCCAACACTAATCAACACATACATGGCCCTTCTGGCCACCTTGGTCAGATCCCACTGAATGAACTTTATATCATATGCTGATGACACTCAGTTCATCCTCTTCCTATCCGCAGAACTACGAACATCAAAGCCAATTTTCACAGAATCAATAGCTGGATGAAAAACAACTGCTGCCAACTTAACACAGACAAAACGGAGGTGCCCAGCTAGCAGAGCTGGGTGCCCCTCCCACACCATGAGAACAAACTAAGAACCTTTGCATCATGCTCAACAGAAAGCTTACTATGAGCAAACAGATAAACAAAGTGTCCTCAGCCAGTTTACTTACTCTGCAAATGCTCTGGAAAATCCTCAAGTGGCTTCCCATCAGGCATCAACATGAAATGCACTGTCACTCAGGCCCTCATCACCAGCCACCTGGACTAGGGCAACTCGCTCGACATTGAGGTCACTTCTCAGTGGCTGAACAGATTTCAGACCATTCTGAACACAGCAGCCAGACTCATCCTCGACATTCTGCGGTGACCCCACCTTACCCCTCCCCTCAAAAGTCTCCATTGGCTTTCTATCCACAAAAGGTGCCAGTTCAAAATGTTGACCCACGGCTAAAAGGCCCTGCACAATGAAGGACCAGCCTACCTTAACCACGGTCTGAGCTTCTATTAAACCATCAGACATCTGGGATCCGCATCCCTCTCCCTCACTTCCCACTGCTACCAAAGCAGGAGCAGCCTCCCCCTCCACCTTTGGACCCCCCTTCCCTGCAGGAATTCAGAAGTAGGCTAAAAACCTAGCTGTTTAACTGACCAGGCCCAACACAGGTGATAAGCAGAACTTTACAAATCCGAATTAATGGATTAACTTATTTACACTTGCCTGCGTGGTAAAGGCATATGAATGGTTAAAGGCATATGCATGGTAAAGAATGCATTGTAATTGTCCGCATTGTAATGTCATAAAACAACTCTGAACACTATATTCTTTTTTTGACAAGGGCCAAGCGCATGGTACCCCTAATTTACCCTGCAAAAAGTTAGGAATCTGGGTATACTCTTCAACGCAGTAATAAATGGGGTCCTCCCACTGCCCTACACTAGCATAGGGGCCATATGGGCGCCATTGAATGGAAAGATATGATAGGGGCAACAGGCACTTCCATGTCGTTAAAATTAAGCAGAAATAGAATTCAGGCTGCTTCTGGAGTTCACAAGGGTCTGACATACGAAAGACCGAATTTGCACACATAGCGCTTTATAGTAAAGTACTACAAAAGGGGGTGGTGATGGACGGAGCATCTGAATCAATCAAACACTCACACCCAGTCAAAAGATCTGTGTTTAATCCATCACCGTTCTTTAGCCCACTCTGCCACCACAGTTCAGACATGGCTATATGCAAATCAGTCTGAACCTGTGCCTCATGGGAACAGTCCAGCCCGAACTGCCAAGCCATGTCTTCCCTGGACCGGAAACAAGCTTCCGAGGACCGGTTTCTGGCATTCCAGCCGTCTTCAGCTTGCTTGAATCCAGTGGCAAAGTGAGCAAGGGACTCACGTCTGAGCATACCCTGCCACACTTATGGCGGCCAAAAGCGGTACAAAAGGGGGTGGTGATGGACGGAGCATCTGAATCAATCAAACACTCACACCCAGTCAAAAGACATGAGTTTAATCCACCCCAGTTCAGACATGGCTATATGCAAATCAGTCTGACCCTGTGCCTCATGGGAACAGTCCAGCCCGAACTGCCAAGCCATGTCTTACCTGGACCGGAAACAAGCTTCCGAGGACCGGTTTCTGGTATTCCAGCCGTCTTCAGCCCGGCTTGCTTGAATCCAGTGGCAAAGTGAGCAAGGGACTCACGTCTGAGCATACCCTGCCACACTTATGGCGGCCAAAAGCGGTACAAAAGGGGGTGGTGATGGACAGAGCATCTGAATCAATTAAACACTCACACCCAATCAAAAGATCTGGGTTTAATCCATCACCGTTCTTTAGCCCACTCTGCCACCCCAGTTCAGACATGGCTATATGCAAATCAGTCTGACCCTGTGCCTCATGGGAACAGTCCAGCCCGAACTGCCAAGCCATGTCTTCCCTGGACTGGAAACAAGCTTCCGAGGACCGGTTTCTGGCATTCCAGCCATCTTCAGCCCGGCAATAGACTCACGTCTGAGCATACCCTGCCATACCTATGGCGGCCAAAAGCAAAACAAAAGGGGGTGGTGATGGACGGTGCATCTGAATCAACCAAACACTCACACCCAATCAAAAGATCTGGGTTTAATCCATCACCGTTCTTTAGCCCACTCTGCCACCCCAGTTCAGAAATGGCTATATGCAAATCAGTCTGACCCTGTGCCTCATGGGAACAGTCCAGCCCGAACTGCCAAGCCATGTCTTCCCTGGACCTTCTTTAGCCCATTCTGCCACCCCAGTTCAGACATGGCTATATGCAAATCAGTCTGAGCCTGTGCCTCATGGAAACAGTCCAGCCCAAACTGCCAAGAACGATTATGGACTGGATAGTAAAGTACATCACAGTGCAATACTATACATGTATATGACACTTTATTCAGCACTATATTTATATGAGAAGAATAGCTGCACTATCATGTACTAAAGATAAACCAGTGCAATGCTATCTATGCATCTGGCACTTTAGTTCAGCACTTTATCAATATAAAATATTGTTGTAATATTATGTATCTTACGGTAATTATATATGAATATGGCATTTTATGTCAACACTTTATTTAGATGTAAAACAGTGGCATTATCGTATATCCTATATTGATTGGAATATTATGCACTTTGAGTCTTGAACTTTCCAACTTTCTTATTGAGATGAAGAAATAGTGATAAATTCGATGTGCCTCACAGAGATTGCAAAAGTGCAAGATCGTGCTTAAAATACTATACTTGGTTGGTTGCATGCAACACGTACAACGTCGAGTTTACAGAATTAAGGATATGATGGTGTAACATTACGTATGACAAATGATAGAGGTGGGAGGGTGCACAACTGTGTGGGTTGATATATTGAAGAAGGAAGCTCCAAAGTTCTGGGTGCTCTCAAAGGGTGGTGTTGTCCGTCCAAACACCTATGAATATCAATAAAGTTGTGTTTGCAGAGAACTGCAGGTACATCCCCGAGGAGGCACACCAATGTAGATCACAAAATGTGGTTCAATATTCAATTGAAAATGTTATTTATTTTCTTCAGTTTAATTTTCTCATATTTTCATTTTGAGGCTGATATTAACAACATATCAGAAGACAATGTATGCTCGTAAATGTCAACGTATGAACTTTTAACTCCAATGCATTTCGGGCGTAGGTGCCCTTGGTCACGGAGAGCTGAGGAGGAAGAAAACGAAAACTAGTGTCAGGGAACAGGTGGTCTGTTAACGAGTGGGGGAGTTAACTGGTGCTAATGGTGTGTGGGCTGGGTTGTCTCAAATTATATAGTGCTCGATGCTATAGTGAAGGTTTGGGGCATGTGAAAGGGATATTACCGCCTGTGAAAAATTAAATGCAAATAAACTACAAACGAGTCAATAGTTACTCGGTATTAAACCAAAGTCTTACTTCATAGTTACACGTAGCGCGAAAAGACGCTATCTGCCGGTCATCCGCTCGCTGTCTCAAGTGCTTGTGTGAAGGGCTGCAAAATATATTGGTGAAAAGCGATGGTGGACTCCTGGAAGGAGTAACTCATGCATAGGGGAATAGATCGTAGAGAGAAATACCGCTGCCATCTTTAAGTGGAGAGTTAACGCGTGATGCGGGGAAAGGGGTGTGAGAAAAACTGAAAGGGATACAGGAGTACAGTAAAACAGTTAAACAGTTATAATATATCATGGATACTTTAAAGGTAACAACTAAATTCAGTGCGGTCGTTAAGCCCGTGGGGCTTCAATGTTTGTAGTAAATAGATCCATTCAAGTTCTCTCTTAAACAACAGTTTGGTGTTGTCAATGCCTTCTTTCTTGGATACGGTCTCCAAGACTATGAATTTCAATTGGGCGATGGTGTGGCGTGCATCGGCAAAGTGCATGGCAACATTGGACTTTTCCATTCTCAATCTTATATTGGACTTATGCTCATTGAGACGAGTTTTTATTTTCCGTTCCGTTTTGCCAACGTATAGTTTGCCACAAGGGCATTTCAGAGCATAAATCAAGTTTGTGGAGTCGCACGTGGCATCAACTTGGAGTTTGATGTTATGTCCTTTCATAGGATGTTGTATATTGTTACCTTTGATGACATTGTTGCAATGATTGCAGTTCAAACAAGGTTGGGTGCCACGATGGTGTTTAGGTGTGTCAGTGGGTCTGGCGAGAATTTCTTTAATGTTTCTGCTCCTAGTGTGAGCAAATATGGGTGGTTTGTCAAAGATACCCTGAAAATCAGGTTCATTCTGTAGTATGGGCCAATGCTTCCATATGATCTTTTTGTACGCTGGACTTGCTGTAGAAAATTTGGAAACTAGCACCATGCGTTGTTCTGTGCTTTTTTGAGTCTTGACCAGGCTATCTAGCCTGGAAATGTTGGCCACACGGGATCGTGCTTGTTGGAGAACGTTGTCGGGGTATCCTCGTTCCCGGAACCTGTTATGCATTTCCATGATACGTTTGTCAACAATCGTGTCATCAGATACGATGCGCTTCACGCGCAACATTTGAGAGAACGGAAGGTGTTTCTTCAAGGAACCTTGGTGGAAGCTGGCAAAGTGGAGAGAATTATTACGATCAGTGCTCTTCCTGTGAAGATCCATGACTAATCCTTCTGGGTTTTTTTTGATGTGGACATCCAGAAAGGCAATGTCAGTTTCACTAATTTGCCAAGTTAGATTGATGCGAGGGTCTTTACTGTTGACTTCCATGAGTAAATCGTGTAAGGATTCCTTGGTGTCAGACCATAGAAAAAATAGATCATCAATGTAACGCACGTACAGTTTAGTATGATTTTGGAAACTTGAGTTGGTATATAAGTGATGTCTTTCAAAGTTCTCCATGTATATATTGGCGTATGACGGGGCAGCACAGTTTCCCATCGCCATTCCGGAGAGTTGCAAGAACCATTGGTCATCAACTTTGAAATAGCTGTGGTACAGGATGAATATCATCAATTCCATAAGGAACATTTGCATGTGTGGGTCAATGTCACTTTTAAGTAAGATCTGTTCTATGGCTTCAATACCCCCTGAGTGGGGTATCGAAGTGTATAGCGAACTCACATCAGCTGTGCAGAGAACAAGGGGCTCATTGTTCAAAGTTTGGGTACTGGATAATTTCATAAGAAAATCCGTAGTGTCTTTGATGTAACTCACTGATTGGATGACTAGAGGTTGCAGATACTTATCAATGAATTTACCAGTCATTTCATGAATTGATCGTTTGGTGGACACTATAGGTCTAAATGGAGGGTCCATGAGAATTTTATGGATTTTAGGACATATGTAGATGGTCGGGATTTTGGGGTGATCAAGTATCAGATACTTCTTTGTGCGTTCTTCAATCACACCAGTTTGGTGTGCTTTGTTGACGAGGTCCTTCAACAGGTCTTGATATTCATTAGTGGGATTGTAATCCAGAGCCATATAGGTCGTAGTGTCTTGGATGTGTTCATGGAGTTTGCGTGTATACATCTCACTGTTGAGTATTACTAAGGCGCCGCCTTTGTCAGCTTTAGTGAGTTTAATTCTTGGATTGTTAGCGAGCGACTTGAGTGTATCACGATCTTTATTAGTCAGATTCTGTGTTCTCCTAGGAACTTTGAAGTTGATTTTCCGCCGGGACACGCTTGACTACAAGCTTGATGAAGTTTACTCATGGGTTGACGTCTATGCCCAAAGACGTCGTAACAGACCATTTAATACCCAAACGGATCCTTCATCATCCGACACAGATTCAACCAATCGCCCACCTAGACGACCACTAATCGCCAGACACCCACCAAATAACGAACAGGCCAGCGCGCCCAGTACCAGTCATGAACAAACCACATCCAGTTCTTCTCCTTTTTTAGAGGTCAGCCCAGACCAACCCGAAGACTCAGGCGGAGCAAGGCTAAAAGACAAAGACAAGAGTCCACCCGCGACAAGGAGCACGGTTGCCAAAAAGGACCTAAAACCAAAGAAAACAGTCTCGTAATCAACATCTCAGAGATAGATATCTCTAGTCACCAAATGAATCTCCTTGAAAAAGGGACCTCATTCATTCCAACCACACCCACCAACCTTATGGAACTCGAAGTTAGCACTTTTAAGTTCACTCGCAAGCTGAGATTACGACATTTTTTTGACAATATATTACCACCCTCGACAACCATTAAGGACGATGAACTCAAAGGTTTACGACCCCCTAGTACGTATCAAGCACCCACCAGTCATAAGTGCATTGATTTGTTTGAGACTTTAGTCTGTAAAGACCTGGCAAAAATCAACTTCAAAGTTCCTAGGAGAACACAGAATCTGACTAATAAAGATCGTGATACACTCAAGTCGCTCGCTAACAATCCGAGAATTAAACTCACTAAAGCTGACAAAGGCGGCGCCTTAGTAATACTCAACAGTGAGATGTATACACGCAAACTCCATGAACACATCCAAGACACTACGACCTATATGGCTCTGGATTACAATCCCACTAATGAATATCAAGACCTGTTGAAGGACCTCGTCAACAAAGCACACCAAACTGGTGTGATTGAAGAACGCACAAAGAAGTATCTGATACTTGATCACCCCAAAAGCCCAACCATCTACATGTGTCCTAAAATCCATAAAAATCTCATGGACCCTCCATTTAGACCTATAGTGTCCACCAAACGATCAATTCATGAAATGACTGGTAAATTCATTGATAAGTATCTGCAACCTCTAGTCATCCAATCAGTGAGTTACATCAAAGACACTACGGATTTTCTTATGAAATTATCCAGTACCCAAACTTTGAACAATGAGCCCCTTGTTCTCTGCACAGCTGATGTGAGTTCGCTATACACTTCGATACCCCACTCAGGGGGTATTGAAGCCATAGAACAGATCTTACTTAAAAGTGACATTGACCCACACATGCAAATGTTCCTTATGGAATTGATGATATTCATCCTGTACCACAGCTATTTCAAAGTTGATAACCAATGGTTCTTGCAACTCTCCGGAATGGCGATGGGAAACTGTGCTGCCCCGTCATACGCCAATATATACATGGAGAACTTTGAAAGACATCACTTATATACCAACTCAAGTTTCCAAAATCATACTAAACTGTACGTGCGGTACATTGATGATCTATTTTTTCTATGGTCTGACACCAAGGAATCCTTACACGATTTACTCATGGAAGTCAACAGTAAAGACCCTCGCATCAATCTAACTTGGCAAATTAGTGAAACTGACATTGCCTTTCTGGATGTCCACATCAAAAACACCCCAGAAGGATTAGTCACGGATCTTCACAGGAAGAGCACTGATCGTAATAATTCTCTCCACTTTGCCAGCTTCCACCAAGGTTCCTTGAAGAAACACCTTCCGTTCTCTCAAATGTTGCGCGTGAAGCGCATCGTATCTGATGACACGATTGTTGACAAACGTATCATGGAAATGCATAACAGGTTCCGGGAACGAGGATACCCCGACAACGTTCTCCAACAAGCACGATCCCGTGTGGCCAACATTTCCAGGCTAGATAGCCTGGTCAAGACTCAAAAAAGCACAGAACAACGCATGGTGCTAGTTTCCAAATTTTCTACAGCAAGTCATGCGTACAAAAAGATCATATGGAAGCATTGGCCCATACTACAGAATGAACCTGATTTTCAGGGTATCTTTGACAAACCACCCATATTTGCTCACACTAGGAGCAGAAACATTAAAGAAATTCTCGCCAGACCCACTGACACACCTAAACACCATCGTGGCACCCAACCTTGTTTGAACTGCAATCATTGCAACAATGTCATCAAAGGTAACAATATACAACATCCTATGAAAGGACATAACATCAAACTCCAAGTTGATGCCACGTGCGACTCCACAAACTTGATTTATGCTCTGAAATGCCCTTGTGGCAAACTATACGTTGGCAAAACGGAACGGAAAATAAAAACTCGTCTCAATGAGCATAAGTCCAATATAAGATTGAGAATGGAAAAGTCCAATGTTGCCATGCACTTTGCCGATGCACGCCACACCATCGCCCAATTGAAATTCATAGTCTTGGAGACCGTATCCAAGAAAGAAGGCATTGACAACACCAAACTGTTGTTTAAGAGAGAACTTGAATGGATCTATTTACTACAAACATTGAAGCCCCACGGGCTTAACGACCGCACTGAATTTAGTTGTTACCTTTAAAGTATGCATGATATATTATAACTGTTTAACTGTTTTACTGTACTCCTGTATCCCTTTCAGCTTTTCTCACACCCCTTTCCCCGCATCACGCGTTAACTCTCCACTCTAAGATGGCCGCGGTATTTCTCTCTACGATCTATTCCCCTATGCATGAGTTACTCCTTCCATGAGTCCACCATCGCTTTTCACCAATATATTTTGCAGCCCTTCACACAAGCACTTGAGACAGCGAGCGGATGACCGGCAGATAGCGTCTTTTCGCGCTACGTGTAACTATGAAGTAAGACTTTGGTTTAATACCGAGTAACTATTGACTCGTTTGTAGTTTATTTGCATTTAATTTTTCACAGGCGGTAATATCCCTTTCACATGCCCCAAACCTTCACTATAGCATCGAGCACTATATAATTTGAGACAACCCAGCCCACACACCATTAGCACCAGTTAACTCCCCCACTCGTTAACAGACCACCCGTTCCCTGACACTAGTTTTCGTTTTCTTCCTCCTCAGCTCTCCGTGACCAAGGGCACCTACGCCCGAAATGCGTTGGAGTTAAAAGTTCATACGTTGACATTTACGAGCATACGTTGTCTTCTGATATGTTGTTAATATCAGCCTCAAAATGAAAATATGAGAAAATTAAACTGAAGAAAATAAATAACATTTTCAATTGAATATTGAACCACATTTTGTGATCTACATTGGTGTGCCTCCTCGGGGATGTACCTGCAGTTCTCTGCAAACACAACTTTATTGTAACATTACGTATGAACATGGCAGATCATTCAGCACTTTTTAGGTCTCGTAGCGATACAGTGCGTAAGCACTGTACTCGCCGAGATCTATTGTTACTGACTCTGCTTCCCAGGAGACAGTGCCGGCCGCGCGCTTCTCTCAAAAGGCGCTCGGCGCAGGCCACGCGCGCAGCTGTCTCCTGGGAAGCGGCAACATATACAGGCACACCTCCCCCTGCACGCATGCGCACACACATGCACAAGCACACACACACGCACGGAGAGACTTTTCATCATATTATTTCTCCTTCGTTCATCCACCAAACTGCTCGTGCTCATCATAATCTTATTCCCTCCGCCTAGCTGCAGCGCTTCCATTTTTAGACGCCGGGCTTTCATCTATTAATTAGCTGCTACACTATGGTCCGTGCTTTGCCTTCACTGCGTGCAAAGAGAAAGGAGACAATTCTGCATGCTCGTCTCAGCTCGCTCTTGTCTCTCCCTGTACGGCTGTCACATACACAAGCATACACACACACACGCACGGAGAGACATTCTACCCCCCCCACACCCACACACGCACAGATACAGGCACCAATCCCTCCCCTCCCTCCCCCGCTCCCCGCCCCCCGCCCCTCCCCGCTCCCCGCTCCCCGCTCACGGCACTCCGGACTTGTGCAGCCTCCGACCGCGGGGCTCTCCGGGCATGGAAGCCCCGCGTCACCACTACTCCTCCAGGCACTCCGTGGGCGCGGGCTTCACAACACGGAAGTCCCGCCCCACGATAGGTTTCGTTTTGCGTGCGCACAGGAAGCAGAGCAGACAGTAGAGCCAGTGACGAGGGGGTGCTTCCTCGCCCGATTCCCAGAGTACAACGGCCGCGGGCGGGATGGTTATTGCTGTGCTGGACACTGGCGTGGACCCTAGGGGCGCCGGTTATGCAGGGAAAAGAATGTGCATGAAACGCAGGGATGAGACGCGCTTTCGCCACCCTGCACGCGTTCAATGCTGTGGGGGTGACATGGTTCATTAAACACATTCTTGTAGATATGACCTCTTATGAGCATCTTCCATTTCACTTTTCACCATTACAGATGCAAAATTGTATGAACATTGGGAGCAACATAATAAAGTATAGGCGGTGCTGTTGTGCCGTTTGGAAATTGTGTGACTTCATGAATTTCTCAGCCTAGTTGACACCGCAATTAATTTGTGCATATATGCACTGTTGTACCAGTGCGCAATCTGTGTGCCCTGCATTCAATGACGAATTACCAAAACGTGAGGTACAGTGTGTAGTTTGATCAACGACAGAGTGTCTGCATAAATGAAGTCATCAGTTGAGTCGATCATCTTGGCGTATTATTAGCATAGTCCCCAAGAAATTTAAATGGTCTGTTTTTCAGAGAGTTTTCCAGAATATCGTTTGCTTCTGCATGTAGTTTGTAGTTCCTATTTAAAGTGTGTGATATCAGACTACTATTCGGATTTGATGAACGGTAAGATATTTGCGTGCATGGAAAAACTACCTTGTAGCTCGAATGTGGCACGTGCCTCTCGGTTTCTGGTGATAGGTTAGTGATGTCTACGGTTTTCTGTGCATTATATAGTTCTGCTCCATAGCTCATAAAAAGGTCGGCAGGAGTTTATTTCTGTTTTCGATCTCTTGGGAGCTGCCATGCTGTTTGTCCTTTATGTTTGGCCTGGGGCTAGTAGAGCTTGTCGCTCGAAGGCTTTTTCTTTTATGGATGTTGGTAGCTAATTGTATGTCCAGTTAATTATGTGTCTGTTGCCCTGGGCTGAGAGAAGAAATGAGATGCTTTTATAATCGAAGTGAGTATTCATGTGTGCCAACAAGTTTCAAATGGTATGTGTGAAAAAACTCAATGCTAGTTTGAATGAAACTAGGCATGAGCTGAAACATAGTGTGGTCATAAAACAGGGTAGGCGGATACAAGGATCTGTGTGAGACATACACTTAGCACCCCCCGAAAAATCATGGGCTTTAGCTATAAGTAAGGACTGTCAATAGACGCCTTTTCTAATTTCTCTTGGTGATTCCGCAAACGTTCTATATTTTCTGCCACGTGCGTGAGGTGCATCATCAGAGCTGTGTGAATAATACCAGCTGTGAACACCTGTGTGAGGTGCATCATCAGAGCTGTGTGAAACAGCTTTGATCCCCTGCGTGAGGTGCATCATCAGAGCTGTGTGAATAATAACAGCTGTGAGCCCCGTGCTGAGGTGCACTATCAGAGCTGTGTGAATAATTGCATCAGCCCCGTGCTCAGGTGCATCATTACAGCTGTGTGAATAATAACAGCTGTGAGCCCGTATCTGAGGTGCATCATCAGAGCTGTGTGAATAATAACTGCGTCAGCCCCGTGCGTGAGTTGCATCATCAGAGCTGTGTGAATAATAACTGCGTCAGCCCCATGCCTGAGGTGCATCATCAGAGCTGTGTGAATAACTGTGTCAGCCCCGTGACTGAGGTGCATCATCAGAGCTGTGTGAATAACAGCTGTGAGCAACAGCGTACTCTTGCACACACACTCACTGCTCACCAATTCAAAGTTTGCAAAAAATGTATGCAACGCATTGTCACACACAATGCCAATAACTCAAACTTTAATGCTGCGAGACCTATTGCATTGTAAATGCTTGTTTAAAATGGATACAACTGCATCACTATGTACCTTTGAGGGATTTAATCGATGTAAGATTATGTATATAGTACTTTGCTTAAGAGAATGTAATAAGAATGCAATAAGTGCAACATTAACTTTTGTTTTATGGTCCTATTTGTAGTTCAAATATTATGATCCTATTTTACGTATTGCACAGGAAGCTGTAGCATACATTAGTTATTGAAAGCCTGATTAGTATACCTTACCATGTCATGAGGGAAGGCCATAACTGTTCATCATGGCGGACCTGTCAGTTAATGTATAAATCTTTTTGGTTGACAGTGAACAGATAATACTCTCTGTTGTCTCTATGTACATGTATGTAGGTGGCGGGGATGGGCAGTGTTCCTTTAAAAAACACTCTGCATCTAAGCAAAACTATGTCAGGTGATGGCTCTGGTCGTAACACATCGCCATGTTTGCACCATTTGCACATCTGGAGGAATGTGAATAAACTCTTTGAAGGAACTGACTTGGATGTGCTACCTGTTTCTTTTGACCGCCAGACAGTAAAGAGTGCTTGTTGGGGGCGTGGCTTGAGCGCCGGCCAAGATGGCTGCGTGACCCCGGAGCTCCGCAAACAGCCTCAGCACTTTGCCTACTCTGGTAGCTCTACAGGGGCCCTCCGCATGCTCTAAGCTGGACTTGCGGACCGGAGCGTGAGGCGCGTCGCCCTCCCTCTTCGCTTCCCGGTTCCGCTTTGTTTTCAGCCACTTTTCCGCGGAGGTTCTGACGCAGGGATTAGCGGCCGCCATTTTGTTCGCCGGCCGCGTCTCCAAACTGCGGCCGGCGCGAAAGTTCCTGTGAGGCCCCCTTCATGCCGCTCTGACTATTACTCCTCCTGCAACGTGGATTCCTTCGGAGGTGAGACCTCGCTTTGCAGTATGCTGTGCCTGCTTGCTCCTCTCCCGTTTCTACCTCGGAAGTGACTTATTTTCATTCACCCGCCAATTTTTTGGATTCCTACAAGTTTCCTCTCAGTCATATTAATTTTCACTCGGCGGTTGGCAGAGGGGTTTACTTATCAGCTCTAGCACCTTGCAATATTCACTGCACCTCCTGCATTTCGTCCTACATCAGAGGGGAACCCTTGTGTACAGCTTTGTTCACCCGAATGATGCCTTTTATGATCTTCACATGACATGCACATGAAATTGCGAGCTATGCTTTTCTCTCAGCTATTCCTGGCTTTTTGATGAATCTTTCTCTGTATATTACTACAGTGCCTAAACTTCGCTCTTTCTTTGCGGTGACTGGATACCTACGTACTTACATTGGACTCATTGTCTCCTCATCATTTGAGCTTTCATGGGCAAACTTCGCAATTTGAAGCTCGTATCTACCCCTAAAGTTCCGGTTGGCTCAGACTCTGACTCTCCCATTCAAGACATGGAGGAGGGTCAGTCTTCAAAATCTGACTCACCTCATGGAGCCATTCCAAAAGCTTCCAAAGTGGGAAAAGAGGCTTCCTCTTTGGTTTCTTCTAAACGTCTCAAAAAAGATCCACCTTCGCCTGGAAGTTCTTCTTCCCCTTCCTCTATGGATCTCATATTAGAGGAACTTCGTGCTTTCAAGCCTTTTATGGAAGCCACCACCAAAAACATGCAGGCAATGCAGGAGAAATGGTCATCTCTGGATACGCGTGTTCTCACCTTGGAACAATCCACAGATTCCTTACAATCCTCTTGTTCTCATATTCCGTCCATGGAGGCGGAGATCCTACTACTTAAACGGCAGACAGAGGATTTGGAGAACAGAAATCGCAGAAACAACCTACGCCTTTACGACCTTCCGGAACTTTCAGAAGGGTCTAATCCCACTGCCTTCTTCCAGTCCTTCCTTGCCAAGATCTTAGATGCACCTGCTTTATCATCCATCAACATTCAACGTGCTCACCGTCTTGGTCCTAAAGTTGGTACCAAGCCTAGAGGTGTTATCATGCTTTTCCTCCAATATACCGACCTTATTCAGGTCCTCTCAGCTGCCAAACTCAAGAAACAGATCTCTACATATCACAGGATGTTTCCAGAGCCACAGCGGAGCACAGGAAGAAGTTTTTGGACATGAGGCCGCAACTCAGAGCCCTTAACGCTAGATACGGTCTTTTGCATCCATGCCTCTTCAAGGTTACTTATAAAGACAAAACAACCACCTACGAGGATCCTGAAGCCCTACAGGCTTTTCTTCGTCGGCATGGTCCTGATGTCATGGATATGTCCAATCCGGGTTGAATGGCCCTGTCACCTTCCTTGTCTCACTTGCATTCTAATGTAGTTCTGATTCTTTCACTGTTCGCAATGTTGATGTTCTGAAATAACCATTGTTGTTCTTCTATGTTTCATCTTATTTGTATACCTCTTGGTCACCCCATTTACCTTCTTGTTTTATGTTTGAGCTCATATGTTTATCCTAATGTCTTTCTTCTCTCAACAGGTTCTCCCCTTCATATCGTCATCTGGTTTTTACCCTCTTGTTCCCTCGTGCTACCTTCTTTGATGTCATGATATTTGAGGTTTTGATGTTCGCTCTGGATGTTGTTGTCGTCGTCTCCTGCCACTACCATCCCCCATTTCTGTTTGGTTTTCTCATTTTCGTAAGTATGTGTCTCAGTCGTTCGTTCTGGACATGTACTGTCTCTTTGTTTGCTATTGTTCCAGTCCTCTTTTCTATCGTTCTTACCATGACCTTTTCTCAACTTTTCTTCTCTTCATCTCTGCCTTTTCTTCTTTTTCTTCTTCCCTGCTTCTATCACTTTTTTTCTAGATCCACCATTGTTCTCATTCCTGACTTTTCCATTTTTTCTCTCTTCTCTTCTCTTTTTTCCATATTTTTTCCATTATATTTTTTATGCATTATTAAGCATGTGCTTTTAGCTGTTTTTCTGAATTGTTTCATTCTGTGTAACGACATGGAACGTTAAGGGATTAAATAATCCCATTAAAAGACAGAGGGTTCTTTCACACCTAGCAAGACTTAAAACTGATGTTGCCCTCCTTCAAGAGACTCACCTCACTGAGCCAGAGGCTTTGAAACTTAAACGCTGTTGGGTAGGTCATGTTCTTTGCTCTCCTACGACATCTAGGAAGAATGGTGTTGTGCTTTTGTTACATAAAAAGTTAAATGTTTCCTCGATTACCCATGAATGTGATGTTGATGGCCGTTGGCTTATTGTTAATTTACTCATCGATAATATACCACTCACTCTTTTTAATGTGTATGCTCCTACCGCAATCGATAGATCCTTTTAGCCTGCTATCTCTTCCAAGCTGTCTTCCCTCTCTGGAGATTACAAACTTCTTGCTGGAGACTGTAATCAGATTGTAGACCCCTTCCTAGACAGACACTCACAAGTTACTTTTGTCCCTTCCAGAATGCACACGCAATTTGTGAACTCCTTTCAAAATAATGCCTTAGTAGATATCTGGAGACTATGCAACCCTGATGTCCGAGAATATAGTTTTTTCTCCCCTCCTCATCAATCCCAATCCCGCATTGACCATATCTTTCTTAGTAAACCTTTATCCCAACACGCTATCCGCTCTGAGATTGGTTCCATTTTACTTTCTGACCATGCCCCAGTTTTTGTAGACCTGGATCTAGTCCCATTTTCTCCACATTCTGGCAGATGGCGATTTAACAATGCTTTACTTTTAGATCTCACTTTTTGTACCGAATTTACCACTTTTGCAAAGGAATTTTTTTTTTTAAATCAATCCCCTGATTTCCCCTTTGTTATGGTTTGGGACTCGTTTAAAGCAGCCTCTAGGGGTTTTATTATTAACTATGTGGCTCGGCGGAAAAAATTACAAGAGGCCAAGTCGGAGAAAATATTGGCTGACATCAAGGCTTTAGAACACGCTTATTACGCCTCTAAATCTGACTCCTCCCTTAAGGCTCTTATCAATGCCAAAATCTCTTTTAATAAATTCACAACAGATGCTGCTTCTAATATCCTGTTAAAATGTAACTCTAGATATTATGGGGGTAAGAATAAAATGGGAAAGCTTTTAGCCAACTATTTAAAGATCCGTAAGGAACGCACCAAAATCCAATCCATTAAAACCTCTTCCGGTGAATCTACATTTAAAGATAAAGATATTATAATGGAATTTGCTAAATTCTATGACACACTGTATACGCCAGAACAAGTTCCTACACCTGATGACCTTTTTGCTTACTTTCAATCTCTTCCATCCCCCCGACTTCGCATGTTGATTTCCACACTTTAGAACAGGACATTTCTCTTTCTGAAATATCCCATGCCGTATCTAAACTTCACCATGGTAAGTCCCCAGGACCCGACGGTTTTACAATTGAATTTTACAGCCACTTTGCCTCTCTTCTTCTCCCTAAACTCCTACTTTTGTTCCAATATTTCTCTGATGCCGGTTCCTCTGGTGGCCCCTTTCAGCAAGCCTTAATTTGGTTAATTCCAAAGGAAGATAAAGATCACTCTTTATGCAAAAACTATAGACCAATATGTTTAGTTAACACTGATTACAAAATCCTAGCGAAAATATTAGCATTACGTATGGATCCTCTTTAACCGGATATCATTGGCCCAGAACAATCTGGGTTTGTTAAGGGGCGTCTCTCCTCACACAATTCCCGAGTTTTTCTCAATATTCTTAGCAAAGCTTCTTCTCTTACTCTTCCTTTCGCAGCTATCTCCCTTGATGCGGAGAAGGCTTTTGATAGGATTGTCTGGGATTACATGTTTCAGGCATTACGTTGGATCGGTATTCCTTCTAAATTTATTTCTATTATATGTCTACTATATTCTAATCCTCAAGCTTCTATTTTCGTTAATGGGATATCTTCGGATTATTTTTCTTTACACAGAGGAGTTCGACAAGATTGCCCATTATCCCCTTTACTTTTTATTTTAGCTTTAGAACCCTTCCTTAATAAAATTCGTTTGGATGACACTATCTCTGGTTTTCATTTTGGTTCCCATCAAGTTAAGCTCTCGGTTTATGCCGATGATATTCTTTTCTACTGCTCTGATCCTGCTACTTCCATCCCCTCTTTCCTTCAACAAGTTTCATCTTTTTCTACAGTTTCCGGTTATCGCCTCAACGCTGACAAATGTGAGATTCTACCTTTGAACCCTCTCTGTCAGAAACATCTCTTTTCTTACACAGGTTTCTCATGGCAACCATCCAAAATTAAATATCTAGGGGTGTGGTTTGCTCCCTTGTTATCTGACACTCTCAAACTAAACTTTGATTATGTTTATAAGAAAATGGATACAGCTATCTCTCGTTGGCATCCGCTCTTTTTGTCCTGGTGGGGTCGTCTCAATTCTATAAAAATGATGCTTTCCCCCTTTCTTCTATATACTATTTCCATGCCTCCTTTACACATCCCCCTTTCTTTCTTTAAGAAGATCGACTCTTTATTACTAAAGTTCTTATGGAATGGTAAACAACCTCGAATAGCTCTTGCTTCTTTGCGTAAAGACAAACCTCAATCTGGAGTCCGCTTTCCTGATTTCAAACAATATCATCGTGCTTTTTCCATGAAACAAACGATTCGTTGGTTATCCTCTAATGTGCCTCATCATCCTCCTGTCTGGTTAACTATGGAATCTTCTTTCATTTCTCCTTTTACCTTTCATGAATTCTTGTCCTTTACGTCTTCTTTGACTCGTTTTCGTTCACCTATTCTTTCACATTCTCGCATTCTCCTTTCTCCTTACTTAACTTCATCTTATCCATCCCTTCTCTCCGCTCACAAACAATCAATCTGGAAAAATTCTCTTCTCAAAATCCGAAATCAAACCATATATTGGAAGTCTTGGCACTCTCGAGTATTGTCTTGGATCTCTCAACTACTTTCTCATGATACACCTCTCTTTTTCCAGGATCTTCAATCTCTTTTCTCTTTGCCCGCATCTGCCCGAACACAATACAACGCTCTTTACCCAGTCTTGCTCTCATATCTTCACACTCTTCCTCCATCCAACGACATTCCTGTGGATCACAAACCCACTTCCCTTTTGCTAGAAACTTCCCCTACTGCATCCGCTCTCTACAATTCTTTCCGTCCTACTACTGTTAGACTGAAATCTCGCATTGAACTTGCATGGGAACTGGATTTTTCTCAGAACTGGCCTCTACTTCTTTGGGATAAAATTTGGACCAAACTCCATAAGACCTCTAGGGCTGCTAACACTACCCAAACTTTATTTTTCATTTATCACAGAACTTTATTTACTCCACTTGCCTTATCCCGTTTTTCACCAGACACTTCCTCCTCCTGTTGGTCCTGCCCTTGTCCTTCTGCTGATCTTAACCATATGTTGTTTGAATGCCCTCCTACCTCCCAGTTCTGGCAATCGGTCTGGAAGCAAATACAAAAGATTTTCCGGTTCCAAGTTCCCTTTTCACCTTCACTAGTTTTTCTTGGTTCCCTCTCATCAGATTTTCCTCAATCTCGCAATCATTACCCTTTACTTGACCTTTTCATTGCTGTAGCTTTCCACATTATCACTTCTAATTGGAAACAGGCTGCCAACATTTCCTATCAGTTATGGTGGAATGCAATCTGTTTTAATCATCGTTTAGACACCAATTATGTATCCCCCATCTCCCTAGCTGTCAAACGTGACCTGCTTTGGCTTCCTTTGGTAACATACCTATCTCCCTCTGCTCATGTTCACCCTTCACCTACTCCTGAAACAGTTGAAGTTCGCAAACCCCCCATGATTTTCTTGTTATCTGTTATCTGTTATTTCTTTATCAAACTGCTTGCTATATTTATTGTATTTCTATATAATGTGTTTTAGCTTATTGTATTTCTATATTTTTTATAATATGTTCATAATTTTTCATGCTTGTAATGCTTACTTTTATGGACTTTTTATTACATTGTTTATTTCCCTCATCTGCTCCTTTCGCCCGCTTCCCTCACCTCCCCCCTTTCTCTATTTCTTCAATAAATCAAACTTAAAAAAAAGAGTGCTTCTGCTTGCATGGAGGAGCAATTTTGAAACTATACATATATATATATATATATATATATATATATATATATATATATATATATATATATATATATATATATATATATCCACAAACCCTCCAGCAAAACTGTATATATACAAAAAAGAAGAGAGAACTCTGGGTAGCTCTCAAGTTTAGGTGAAAAGCAGCTCCTGTTAGAGCACTCTCAACACCAGCGACACTGTAGATCTGCTCACCTCAAATATCTTTTTTTTTTTAAACAAAGCATCCCTCGGGATGAAAGTGCACTCAAAACCAGCTCTTTTTCACCGGCAGAACAGCATTTATTCATGCACAGAGTAAGTTTCTTCACCTTACGCGTTTTGGGGCTTCAATCCCCTTGATCACAGGCATAAACATGTAATGGGATAGTCTTTCATTTAAGAAGGCATTTCACAGCATGTGACTCTTTTAAGCCATCCAATGGGCAACAGGTAAGTACAATGGTGAGGAAGTCCGTAATTGTTTTCTGTTTTCGTAACATTTCAATGCCATCTTGCAAAATTATTACCTTAGTAGGCTCCGTCCCATTACATCATTTTGTTAATTTCTAAAACCCTCCGAAGGGCCTCCAGCATGAAGACTGTTCCTTTTAAAGGCCAGCTGGTGATCGGAAAGGGAAACTCTGAACAGTTCATTTGTCTCCATGGCCCCCAAACTTCAGGGATGGTGCACTTTCGTGGCTGAGGGTTTAAAAGCATGCAATATATTTAAAAGCATCAAGAGTCCTTCCGTGCAGTTCCCAAGTTTCCTATGATTAAGAGGCTGTAGCCTCGAAACGCGTCAGGAAGAGAGCAAAGAAATGGATCCAAAAAGAAATGGATCCAAAATACCGGACTAAAGCTGCTGGAGTCCTTTTAATAAATCGTCAAGATTTCATCGACTGGGAGTGCGTCCTCACGCTTCTGGGCTTTTGTTTTATATATATATATATATATATATATATATATATATATATATATATATTACCTACTGGCGATAGCCAGTAGGTATATATAGTTAGGATTTTTTCTCTATGGAACTTTTGAAAATTCTATGCCTAATAACTTTGGCGTTTGTGGACGGAATCGGCTTTTCAGGAAAATGGCACATTTTGTTTTTGAGCACCCCCTGAAAATTTGGTGGGGTTTCGTCAAGGGGGGGCTGAGAAAAAAGGGGGGTCCCAAAACGCGTTTTTTGCATTGAGTTTTCCATAGGGCGGTTGGACTCACTTTTAGCTCGAACGGCTGAATGGATTTGCACGAAACTTGGCAAAATTGTAGGGACTGTTAGCCCGATGTGCCTTTGCTAGGTCTCAATATATGTGCTTCAGTGGATTTTGAGAAATTAACGTTTAAAACAAGATATATATCTGTAACAGCGCTCCGGGCAGCGCTCCGGTTCGCGAACTTTTCGCGTATCGGAACTTTGCGAAGCGAAGCTGATTGGCTCTCCGGTGTCTGTCAACATTCTAAACAGTCCGGAGCGGCCGCCATCTTGTCTCTCGGTAGGATCGAGAGACAAGAGGAGGCCAAAACAAAGGGGGAAATGAAGGAAAGGGGGCAAGGTAGACCCCTTCTGACCCCCTAGGATTGATGAGGGGGATATTATAGAGCCACGCCGGGCCCAAAAAAAAAAAAAAAAAAAAAATCCGATTTTTTCGCCGTAGAGACGCGTCTTGGTTCGCGAACCGGGCAGCTAACCGGGCAGCTAACCGGGAAGCTAACCGGCAGTGTAACGGGAGTCTGAGGAGTAGCTGATTGGCTGTTATCATTGTAAACAGTCTGGAGCGGCCGCCATCTTGTCTCTCTGTGGGATCGAGAGACAAGAGGTGGAAAAAAAAAAGGTGTAAATGAATGAAAGGGGTAAGGCAGACCCCTCCTGAACCCCTAGGATTGATGAGGGGGCTATTAAAGTTCCCTGGGGGGTGAAAAAAAAAAATTTGCGATTTTTCGCGGTAAAGGTGCTTCCTGGTACGTTAACCGGGCAGCTAACCGGCAGCGTAACGGGAGTCCGACATATTGTGTTTTTTGAACGTTTGTGATATGTGCACGTGTGGATTTTGTCTAATTAAGGTTAAAAAAATATATATATATCTTTAAGCGTGTTCTGGCGCGCTTACGTTTTGGGTTTGGTTTGCGCTGCAGAGACGATACGTCACGGTTATGCGATGCATCATGAGGCGTCTCACGGGCTACGTGATACGTCACTTAATAAAGAATATATTTTACAGCTATAGATATTAGCTTTTAAAAAACCAATGAAATTCACAGAAAAAACCATAGGTTATAGACCATATATAGTTAGGAATTTGCATTTACAAAACCTTGAAAATTCACTGAAAAAACCATAGGTTATAGACCATATATAGTTAGGGATTAGCATTTAAAAAACCTTATTTTATTTGCACAAAACCATTGAAATTCCATATATAGTTAGTTGCACTAACTATATATCGCGGACCCGCAATCCACTGCTAATGATGTCACATATTACATCATTCATGACATGGTCAGTGACATCACTGATGACATCACTGATGACATCTCAAATGACATCACTGATGACATCACTGATGACAACACCCAGTGACTGTATGTTTCTGTAAAGTTAAAATATGTCTTACATATTGAAGAATGAGTGGATGTATAAGTGTCTGGATGAAGGATTTAGTAGGTGCATGACTGACTGTATGAGAGAATGATTAAATGTGTCTCACTGAGTGCATGGGTTAGTGATTAAAGTGTCTTAATTTGGCAATCAATATTTATGTTCTTCTGTAAACTGCTGCATGTTTAAATCAGTAGCTATATCAGTAACTATATGGGTTATTGAATGGTTGCCCAAGTATTTGTATGGGAGACTGAGTGTGTGTGTGGGTGGCTGGGAGGTGTATAACTCTGTGCATAGATGTGTGAGCGGTTGATTCCCTAGGTGTATGGGTTCAAAAGTGCATGTAGAAACAGCTGTATGGACAGTTGACTGTGTGCATGAGTATATTGGTGAGTGAATGGATATCTCAGTTCTACATGTCAAAGTAAGTACATATGTAAAACACACTCCATGTGAGAGTTGACATATATAAATAACTGAACATAAGAGTCAGTGAATGTGAGAGTGGCTGTATGAATCATTGTGAACTTGTATCAAGGATTGTATAAGAGAGTAAATATGTGTTAGTATATGTTTGAATAAGTAAGGTGTGTATAACTGTATAGTTAAGGAAATGGAGATGTGATTGATTCTTTGCATGACTGAATAGGTGTGTGAGTAACTCCATGGATGTGTGACAGTCTGTGAGTGCCTGTTTACACTGAGTGTATCAAAGGTTATATTAGAGTCTGAAGATGTATTATCACATAAATGATATCATCAGTGATGTAATCAGTAATGTCAAATGAGATGTCAGTGATGTCATCAGTGATGTCATTTGAGATGTCATCAGTGATGTCATCAGTGATGTCATTTGAGATGTCATCAGTGATGTCATCAGTGATGTCACTGACCATGTCATGAATGATGTAATATGTGACATCATTAGCAGTGGATTGCGGGTCCGCGATATATAGTTAGTGCAACTAACTATATATGGAATTTCAATGGTTTTGTGCAAATAAAATAAGGTTTTTTAAATGCTAATCCCTAACTATATATGGTCTATAACCTATGGTTTTTTCAGTGAATATATATATATATATATTCACTAAAAAAACCATAGGTTTCACATCAGTTATAGTTAGCTGGAAATTTTACTGTCATAAAACCATTTAAATTCCACGTTATAGTGAAAGGAGGTCTGTCACTCTGTCACAAGGATGATGTCATCAGTGATGTCATGAGTGATGTCACTGACCATGTCATGAGTGATGTAATATGTGACGTCATCAGCAGTGCATTACACGCGCAAGTTATAGTGAGTCCAACTAACTATAACGTGGAATTTCAATGGTTTTATGACAGTAAAATTTCCAGCTAACTATAACTGATGTGAAACCTATGTTTTTTTTAGTGAATTTAATTGGTTTTTTAAATGCTAATTACTAACTATAACTGGTGTGAAACCTATGGTTTTTTCAGTGAATTTCATAGGTTTTTTAAATGCTAATTCCTAAATTTAACTGGTGTGAAACCTATGGTTTTTTCAGTGAATTTTATAGGTTTTTTTAATACTAATTCCTAACTATAAGTATCACTTTATAAGTAAGACTGTTAGCGCTCTAGTTGATTAGAACACCCTGGTACATTCTGTCATTGGGCTACAGTTTGGCTACATCTGGCTGATATTTGGGATATATTTTTTTTTTGTCTCTGGTGGCCATCTTTGGGCTACATTGGGCTACATTGGGCTACATTTGGGCTACATTTTGGCTCTAACATATATTAAGCCCAATGTAGCACAATACATATTTTTCAAAAGTTAATTTTTTTAAAAACCACTTCAGAATAGGGCTACATGTCCCTACAATTATCCCATTTTTTTATTTTTATTTTTTTATTTTTGGAGCGCTCCCGGAGCGCGCCCCAGGGAGCGCCCCGGAGAGCGTACTAATATAAAGCGCCCCGGGGCGCGCTCCGGGGATCGTCCCGTGAGCGCCAATATCGTGAACGAGAACATGATCGTGACGTATCGCGTAGCCGCGTCCGCGTGATACGCACGGCGTAAGCGCACCCGGAAGTACTCGAGTGAATACGATCGCGCAACGTAAACATCCGACGCGCTCACGCTACGCGACCCGGGGCGCGCCCCGGGGCGCGTAGCGTAAGCGCGTCGGGTCTTGTGACCTGTAAATAACACTTTTCATTGGTTCATAACAGTTTTGGTTTCATAATGATGAAGCCCCTGGTCTTGTGACCTGAAAATAACACTTCTCATTGGTTCAGGACAGTTTTTTTTTCCAAATGATGAAAGACCCCACCTTTTTTCTTTATTCTGACTTTGTCCTTTGACTGAGGAAGACCTGTTTGTACATCTCTGTACCTTTTTGATCTGTATAATGGCTTCAGTAGCAGCAGCAGCTGGTGCATCTGCCCCACCACCACCACCACCACCACCAACAGGACCAGCTCCAGATTATATTGGTGGTCAAGAAGAGGAAGAGGAAGAGGAGGGGAGGAGAAGATGGCTGCCTGAAGAAAATACCCCATACAAGCCCAAGCCACACATTGTATGGGAGTTTTTTTCAATCCCAGAGGGCAAGAAAAAAGTGAATGCGGCCAAGGTAACTTGCCTAATCTGCAATGAAGAACTCTCAAGGGGCAACTCAAACAAAAAATATTCATTTGGTAACTATACCATGATTCGTCATATGACCAGAAAGCACCCTAACAACTATTCTCGTGCAGAGCTCAGGGAACTGGCCAGTAACCTTCCCCATTCTTCAAGGACCACCTCCCAAAGAAACGAACCTTCTTCATCGGGAACAGAAACATCAGAGATGATGCCTTGTATTCAGCCAAGATTTTCTGATTTTAAAATCACTTGTACTGCATATGGCAAGCTTATCGCCTATGGTGAACAGAGCATAAAGCTAATCGTCCTTGCAGGTGACAATCACAAGTGCCCCAAAAAGAACTAATTTTTTGGGGTTTTTGTTTTTTTGCTCCAGTTGAGCCAGTTTCAATTCCCTTTTTTTTGTTTCTCCCCCTAAAAAAATACTAAAAAAATATAAAACTGTTTTGAAAAGCCAAAAAAAGTACAAAATGTTCAAAAAACACAAAAAAATATAAAACAAAAAGAAGAAAAAAAAAGTTCTTTTTAGAACTACCTCCAATTTCTAAAAAAAGGCTTCCTTTTTTAAAAACTCTGTCATTCTTTTTTCCTCATAGTACGCTCCCCGGTACGCGCACCGGGGAGCGCACCGAGCGCTCCCCCTGCGCAAAACGAAAAAAAAAATATATTTTAAATGCCCCGCTGGTCCCTTTTATTGCCCCCACATCAAACCTAGGGGGTCAGAGGGGGTCTATCCCTGACGCCTTATGGTCATTTCCCCCTTTGTTTTAGCCACCTCTTGTGTCTCGATTTTACCGAGACACAAGATGGCGGCCGCTCCGGACTGTTTCGAATGTTTACAGACACCCGAGAACCAATCAGCTTTCCGTGCGCACCTCACGTGGCGCGCCCGGAGCGCTCCCCGGGGCGCGTACCGGGGCGCGCCTATAGATATATATATATTTTTTAACCTAAATTACTCAAAATCTACAGGAGCACATATCTCGAGACATAGCAAAGGCACATCGGGCTACCAGTCCCTACAATTTTGCCAAATTTGGTGGAAATCCATTCAGCCGTTCGGGCTAAAAGTGAAATCGACCGCCCTATGGAAATTAACATGGAGAAAACGCATTTTGGGACCCCCCTTTTATCTCGGCCCCCACTTGCCGAATCCCCCCAAACTTTCAGGGAAGGACCGGGGCGCCGCAAGGCCATTTTGAGGAAATTTTCAGGCAGATTCGTCAACTGAAGCCAAAGTTATTCCAAATAGAATTTTGAGATTTAACATTGAAAAAAATCCTAACTATAACTACCTACTGGCGACCGCAAGAGGTAATATATATATATATATATATATATATATATATATATATATATATATATATATATATATATATATATACCAGCTCCAATTTCCTAACAATACCCAGCCGGGTTAAGGAAAACAGCACTCACGGGTACTGCAGTATATCAGCAGAGGGTTTTAATTAGAACAAACGCGTTTCTGGAGTAAAATCCCTTCGTCAGTATTCACATCGGAAGACATCGGAAGGCACCATTATCTTACTTAACTTCATCTTATCCATCCCTTCTCTCCGCTCACAAACAATCAATCTGGAAAAATTCTCTTCTCAAAATCCGAAATCGAACCATATATTGGAAGTCTTGGCACTCTCGAGTATTGTCTTGGATCTCTCAACTACTTTCTCATGATACACCTCTCTTTTTCCAGGATCTTCAATCTCTTTTCTCTTTGCCCGCATCTGCCCGAACACAATACAACGCTCTTTACCCAGTCTTGCTCTCATATCTTCACACTCTTCCTCCATCCAACGACATTCCTGTGGATCACAAACCCACTTCCCTTTTGCTAGAAACTTCCCCTACTGCATCCGCTCTCTACAATTCTTTCCGTCCTACTACTGTTAGACTGAAATCTCGCATTGAACTTGCATGGGAACTGGATTTTTCTCAGAACTGGCCTCTACTTCTTTGGGATAAAATTTGGACCAAACTCCATAAGACCTCTAGGGCTGCTAACACTACCCAAACTTTATTTTTCATTTATCACAGAACTTTATTTACTCCACTTGCCTTATCCCGTTTTTCACCAGACACTTCCTCCTCCTGTTGGTCCTGCCCTTGTCCTTCTGCTGATCTTAACCATATGTTGTTTGAATGCCCTCCTACCTCCCAGTTCTGGCAATCGGTCTGGAAGCAAATACAAAAGATTTTCCGGTTCCAAGTTCCCTTTTCACCTTCACTAGTTTTTCTTGGTTCCCTCTCATCAGATTTTCCTCAATCTCGCAATCATTACCCTTTACTTGACCTTTTCATTGCTGTAGCTTTCCACATTATCACTTCTAATTGGAAACAGGCTGCCAACATTTCCTATCAGTTATGGTGGAATGCAATCTGTTTTAATCATCGTTTAGACACCAATTATGTATCCCCCATCTCCCTAGCTGTCAAACGTGACCTGCTTTGGCTTCCTTTGGTAACATACCTATCTCCCTCTGCTCATGTTCACCCTTCACCTACTCCTGAAACAGTTGAAGTTCGCAAACCCCCCATGATTTTCTTGTTATCTGTTATCTGTTATTTCTTTATCAAACTGCTTGCTATATTTATTGTATTTCTATATAATGTGTTTTAGCTTATTGTATTTCTATATTTTTTATAATATGTTCATAATTTTTCATGCTTGTAATGCTTACTTTTATGGACTTTTTATTACATTGTTTATTTCCCTCATCTGCTCCTTTCGCCCGCTTCCCTCACCTCCCCCCTTTCTCTATTTCTTCAATAAATCAAACTTAAAAAAAAGAGTGCTTCTGCTTGCATGGAGGAGCAATTTTGAAACTATACATATATATATATATATATATATATATATATATATATATATATATATATATATATATGGTTGCACACACCTCCGTGATCCTTTCGAAGGTCAAAAACGGACGGCACTCCAAGTTGTTGTTGTTCCAAACAATGGTTTATTGGCAGACCCCCCTGCCCCCCTGACATACGCGTTTCACCGATTTGGCTTCTTCAGTGTCAGCCATTCTCTGTGTACACAGTCATTAAATCCCCTACCACTACCCAAAGCATAGAAAGTGGACTGCTGCTCGCCTTGGTGGTTATGGCGGCCATGTTTGAACGTGCAATATTACAATTCGTTTGTAGCATTGTTTCATCATATTAACAAGGGGTATAAAGTGACTTTTTAGAAAAAGTGCCCGTGCAAAAGTGTATATAATAAAAAATGATAAAAACACTGAGTTTTTAAAAAAAAAAAAAAAAAAAAAAAAAAAAAAAAAAAAAAAAAAAAAAAAATATATATATATATATATATATATATATATATATATATATATATCCACAAACCCTCCAGCAAAACTGTATATATACAAAAAAGAAGAGAGAACTCTGGGTAGCTCTCAAGTTTAGGTGAAAAGCAGCTCCTGTTAGAGCACTCTCAACACCAGCGACACTGTAGATCTGCTCACCTCAAATATCTTTTTTTTTTTAAACAAAGCATCCCTCGGGATGAAAGTGCACTCAAAACCAGCTCTTTTTCACCGGCAGAACAGCATTTATTCATGCACAGAGTAAGTTTCTTCACCTTACGCGTTTTGGGGCTTCAATCCCCTTGATCACAGGCATAAACATGTAATGGGATAGTCTTTCATTTAAGAAGGCATTTCACAGCATGTGACTCTTTTAAGCCATCCAATGGGCAACAGGTAAGTACAATGGTGAGGAAGTCCGTAATTGTTTTCTGTTTTCGTAACATTTCAATGCCATCTTGCAAAATTATTACCTTAGTAGGCTCCGTCCCATTACATCATTTTGTTAATTTCTAAAACCCTCCGAAGGGCCTCCAGCATGAAGACTGTTCCTTTTAAAGGCCAGCTGGTGATCGGAAAGGGAAACTCTGAACAGTTCATTTGTCTCCATGGCCCCCAAACTTCAGGGATGGTGCACTTTCGTGGCTGAGGGTTTAAAAGCATGCAATATATTTAAAAGCATCAAGAGTCCTTCCGTGCAGTTCCCAAGTTTCCTATGATTAAGAGGCTGTAGCCTCGAAACGCGTCAGGAAGAGAGCAAAGAAATGGATCCAAAAAGAAATGGATCCAAAATACCGGACTAAAGCTGCTGGAGTCCTTTTAATAAATCGTCAAGATTTCATCGACTGGGAGTGCGTCCTCACGCTTCTGGGCTTTTGTTTTATATATATATATATATATATATATATATATATATATATATATATATATATATATATATATATATATATATATATATATATATATATATATATATATATATATATATATATATATATATACATATTCACTAAAAAAACCATAGGTTTCACATCAGTTATAATTAGCTGGAAATTTTACTGTCATAAAACCATTTAAATTCCACGTTATAGTGAAAGGAGGTCTGTCACTCTGTCACAAGGATGATGTCATCAGTGATGTCATGAGTGATGTCACTGACCATGTCATGAGTGATGTAATATGTGACGTCATCAGCAGTGCATTACACGCGCAAGTTATAGTGAGTCCAACTAACTATAACGTGGAATTTCAATGGTTTTATGACAGTAAAATTTCCAGCTAACTATAACTGATGTGAAACCTATGTTTTTTTTAGTGAATTTAATTGGTTTTTTAAATGCTAATTACTAACTATAACTGGTGTGAAACCTATGGTTTTTTCAGTGAATTTCATAGGTTTTTTAAATGCTAATTCCTAAATTTAACTGGTGTGAAACCTATGGTTTTTTCAGTGAATTTTATAGGTTTTTTTAATACTAATTCCTAACTATAAGTATCACTTTATAAGTAAGACTGTTAGCGCTCTAGTTGATTAGAACACCCTGGTACATTCTGTCATTGGGCTACAGTTTGGCTACATCTGGCTGATATTTGGGATATATTTTTTTTTTGTCTCTGGTGGCCATCTTTGGGCTACATTGGGCTACATTGGGCTACATTTGGGCTACATTTTGGCTCTAACATATATTAAGCCCAATGTAGCACAATACATATTTTTCAAAAGTTAATTTTTTTAAAAACCACTTCAGAATAGGGCTACATGTCCCTACAATTATCCCATTTTTTTATTTTTATTTTTTTATTTTTGGAGCGCTCCCGGAGCGCGCCCCAGGGAGCGCCCCGGAGAGCGTACTAATATAAAGCGCCCCGGGGCGCGCTCCGGGGATCGTCCCGTGAGCGCCAATATCGCGAACGAGAACATGATCGTGACGTATCGCGTAGCCGCGTCCGCGTGATACGCACGGCGTAAGCGCACCCGGAAGTACTCGAGTGAATACGATCGCGCAACGTAAACATCCGACGCGCTCACGCTACGCGACCCGGGGCGCGCCCCGGGGCGCGTAGCGTAAGCGCGTCGGGTCTTGTGACCTGTAAATAACACTTTTCATTGGTTCATAACAGTTTTTGTTTCATAATGATGAAGCCCCTGGTCTTGTGACCTGAAAATAACACTTCTCATTGGTTCAGGACAGTTTTTTTTTCCAAATGATGAAAGACCCCACCTTTTTTCTTTATTCTGACTTTGTCCTTTGACTGAGGAAGACCTGTTTGTACATCTCTGTACCTTTTTGATCTGTATAATGGCTTCAGTAGCAGCAGCAGCTGGTGCATCTGCCCCACCACCACCACCACCACCACCAACAGGACCAGCTCCAGATTATATTGGTGGTCAAGAAGAGGAAGAGGAAGAGGAGGGGAGGAGAAGATGGCTGCCTGAAGAAAATACCCCATACAAGCCCAAGCCACACATTGTATGGGAGTTTTTTTCAATCCCAGAGGGCAAGAAAAAAGTGAATGCGGCCAAGGTAACTTGCCTAATCTGCAATGAAGAACTCTCAAGGGGCAACTCAAACAAAAAATATTCATTTGGTAACTATACCATGATTCGTCATATGACCAGAAAGCACCCTAACAACTATTCTCGTGCAGAGCTCAGGGAACTGGCCAGTAACCTTCCCCATTCTTCAAGGACCACCTCCCAAAGAAACGAACCTTCTTCATCGGGAACAGAAACATCAGAGATGATGCCTTGTATTCAGCCAAGATTTTCTGATTTTAAAATCACTTGTACTGCATATGGCAAGCTTATCGCCTATGGTGAACAGAGCATAAAGCTAATCGTCCTTGCAGGTGACAATCACAAGTGCCCCAAAAAGAACTAATTTTTTGGGGTTTTTGTTTTTTTGCTCCAGTTGAGCCAGTTTCAATTCCCTTTTTTTTGTTTCTCCCCCTAAAAAAATACTAAAAAAATATAAAACTGTTTTGAAAAGCCAAAAAAAGTACAAAATGTTCAAAAAACACAAAAAAATATAAAACAAAAAGAAGAAAAAAAAAGTTCTTTTTAGAACTACCTCCAATTTCTAAAAAAAGGCTTCCTTTTTTAAAAACTCTGTCATTCTTTTTTCCTCATAGTACGCTCCCCGGTACGCGCACCGGGGAGCGCACCGAGCGCTCCCCCTGCGCAAAACGAAAAAAAAAATATATTTTAAATGCCCCGCTGGTCCCTTTTATTGCCCCCACATCAAACCTAGGGGGTCAGAGGGGGTCTATCCCTGACGCCTTATGGTCATTTCCCCCTTTGTTTTAGCCACCTCTTGTGTCTCGATTTTACCGAGACACAAGATGGCGGCCGCTCCGGACTGTTTCGAATGTTTACAGACACCCGAGAACCAATCAGCTTTCCGTGCGCACCTCACGTGGCGCGCCCGGAGCGCTCCCCGGGGCGCTCCCCGGGGCGCGTACCGGGGCGCGCCTATAGATATATATATATTTTTTAACCTAAATTACTCAAAATCTACAGGAGCACATATCTCGAGACATAGCAAAGGCACATCGGGCTACCAGTCCCTACAATTTTGCCAAATTTGGTGGAAATCCATTCAGCCGTTCGGGCTAAAAGTGAAATCGACCGCCCTATGGAAATTAACATGGAGAAAACGCATTTTGGGACCCCCCTTTTATCTCGGCCCCCACTTGCCGAATCCCCCCAAACTTTCAGGGAAGGACCGGGGCGCCGCAAGGCCATTTTGAGGAAATTTTCAGGCAGATTCGTCAACTGAAGCCAAAGTTATTCCAAATAGAATTTTGAGATTTAACATTGAAAAAAATCCTAACTATAACTACCTACTGGCGACCGCAAGAGGTAATATATATATATATATATATATATATATATATATATATATATATATATATATATATATATATATATATACCAGCTCCAATTTCCTAACAATACCCAGCCGGGTTAAGGAAAACAGCACTCACGGGTACTGCAGTATATCAGCAGAGGGTTTTAATTAGAACAAACGCGTTTCTGGAGTAAAATCCCTTCGTCAGTATTCACATCGGAAGACATCGGAAGGCACCATTATCTTACTTAACTTCATCTTATCCATCCCTTCTCTCCGCTCACAAACAATCAATCTGGAAAAATTCTCTTCTCAAAATCCGAAATCGAACCATATATTGGAAGTCTTGGCACTCTCGAGTATTGTCTTGGATCTCTCAACTACTTTCTCATGATACACCTCTCTTTTTCCAGGATCTTCAATCTCTTTTCTCTTTGCCCGCATCTGCCCGAACACAATACAACGCTCTTTACCCAGTCTTGCTCTCATATCTTCACACTCTTCCTCCATCCAACGACATTCCTGTGGATCACAAACCCACTTCCCTTTTGCTAGAAACTTCCCCTACTGCATCCGCTCTCTACAATTCTTTCCGTCCTACTACTGTTAGACTGAAATCTCGCATTGAACTTGCATGGGAACTGGATTTTTCTCAGAACTGGCCTCTACTTCTTTGGGATAAAATTTGGACCAAACTCCATAAGACCTCTAGGGCTGCTAACACTACCCAAACTTTATTTTTCATTTATCACAGAACTTTATTTACTCCACTTGCCTTATCCCGTTTTTCACCAGACACTTCCTCCTCCTGTTGGTCCTGCCCTTGTCCTTCTGCTGATCTTAACCATATGTTGTTTGAATGCCCTCCTACCTCCCAGTTCTGGCAATCGGTCTGGAAGCAAATACAAAAGATTTTCCGGTTCCAAGTTCCCTTTTCACCTTCACTAGTTTTTCTTGGTTCCCTCTCATCAGATTTTCCTCAATCTCGCAATCATTACCCTTTACTTGACCTTTTCATTGCTGTAGCTTTCCACATTATCACTTCTAATTGGAAACAGGCTGCCAACATTTCCTATCAGTTATGGTGGAATGCAATCTGTTTTAATCATCGTTTAGACACCAATTATGTATCCCCCATCTCCCTAGCTGTCAAACGTGACCTGCTTTGGCTTCCTTTGGTAACATACCTATCTCCCTCTGCTCATGTTCACCCTTCACCTACTCCTGAAACAGTTGAAGTTCGCAAACCCCCCATGATTTTCTTGTTATCTGTTATCTGTTATTTCTTTATCAAACTGCTTGCTATATTTATTGTATTTCTATATAATGTGTTTTAGCTTATTGTATTTCTATATTTTTTATAATATGTTCATAATTTTTCATGCTTGTAATGCTTACTTTTATGGACTTTTTATTACATTGTTTATTTCCCTCATCTGCTCCTTTCGCCGCTTCCCTCACCTCCCCCCTTTCTCTATTTCTTCAATAAATCAAACTTAAAAAAAAGAGTGCTTCTGCTTGCATGGAGGAGCAATTTTGAAACTATACATATATATATATATATATATATATATATATATATATATATATATATATATATATATATATATATATATATATATATATATATATATATATTCCACAAACCCTCCAGCAAAACTGTATATATACAAAAAAGAAGAGAGAACTCTGGGTAGCTCTCAAGTTTAGGTGAAAAGCAGCTCCTGTTAGAGCACTCTCAACACCAGCGACACTGTAGATCTGCTCACCTCAAATATCTTTTTTTTTTTAAACAAAGCATCCCTCGGGATGAAAGTGCACTCAAAACCAGCTCTTTTTCACCGGCAGAACAGCATTTATTCATGCACAGAGTAAGTTTCTTCACCTTACGCGTTTTGGGGCTTCAATCCCCTTGATCACAGGCATAAACATGTAATGGGATAGTCTTTCATTTAAGAAGGCATTTCACAGCATGTGACTCTTTTAAGCCATCCAATGGGCAACAGGTAAGTACAATGGTGAGGAAGTCCGTAATTGTTTTCTGTTTTCGTAACATTTCAATGCCATCTTGCAAAATTATTACCTTAGTAGGCTCCGTCCCATTACATCATTTTGTTAATTTCTAAAACCCTCCGAAGGGCCTCCAGCATGAAGACTGTTCCTTTTAAAGGCCAGCTGGTGATCGGAAAGGGAAACTCTGAACAGTTCATTTGTCTCCATGGCCCCCAAACTTCAGGGATGGTGCACTTTCGTGGCTGAGGGTTTAAAAGCATGCAATATATTTAAAAGCATCAAGAGTCCTTCCGTGCAGTTCCCAAGTTTCCTATGATTAAGAGGCTGTAGCCTCGAAACGCGTCAGGAAGAGAGCAAAGAAATGGATCCAAAAAGAAATGGATCCAAAATACCGGACTAAAGCTGCTGGAGTCCTTTTAATAAATCGTCAAGATTTCATCGACTGGGAGTGCGTCCTCACGCTTCTGGGCTTTTGTTTTATATATATATATATATATATATATATATATATATATATATATATATATATATATATATATATATATATATATTACCTACTGGCGATAGCCAGTAGGTATATATAGTTAGGATTTTTTCTCTATGGAACTTTTGAAAATTCTATGCCTAATAACTTTGGCGTTTGTGGACGGAATCGGCTTTTCAGGAAAATGGCACATTTTGTTTTTGAGCACCCCCTGAAAATTTGGTGGGGTTTCGTCAAGGGGGGGCTGAGAAAAAAGGGGGGTCCCAAAACGCGTTTTTTGCATTGAGTTTTCCATAGGGCGGTTGGACTCACTTTTAGCTCGAACGGCTGAATGGATTTGCACGAAACTTGGCAAAATTGTAGGGACTGTTAGCCCGATGTGCCTTTGCTAGGTCTCAATATATGTGCTTCAGTGGATTTTGAGAAATTAACGTTTAAAACAAGATATATATCTGTAACAGCGCTCCGGGCAGCGCTCCGGTTCGCGAACTTTTCGCGTATCGGAACTTTGCGAAGCGAAGCTGATTGGCTCTCCGGTGTCTGTCAACATTCTAAACAGTCCGGAGCGGCCGCCATCTTGTCTCTCGGTAGGATCGAGAGACAAGAGGAGGCCAAAACAAAGGGGGAAATGAAGGAAAGGGGGCAAGGTAGACCCCTTCTGACCCCCTAGGATTGATGAGGGGGATATTATAGAGCCACGCCGGGCCCAAAAAAAAAAAAAAAAAAAAAAATCCGATTTTTTCGCCGTAGAGACGCGTCTTGGTTCGCGAACCGGGCAGCTAACCGGGCAGCTAACCGGGAAGCTAACCGGCAGTGTAACGGGAGTCTGAGGAGTAGCTGATTGGCTGTTATCATTGTAAACAGTCTGGAGCGGCCGCCATCTTGTCTCTCTGTGGGATCGAGAGACAAGAGGTGGAAAAAAAAAAGGTGTAAATGAATGAAAGGGGTAAGGCAGACCCCTCCTGAACCCCTAGGATTGATGAGGGGGCTATTAAAGTTCCCTGGGGGGTGAAAAAAAAAAATTTGCGATTTTTCGCGGTAAAGGTGCTTCCTGGTACGTTAACCGGGCAGCTAACCGGCAGCGTAACGGGAGTCCGACATATTGTGTTTTTTGAACGTTTGTGATATGTGCACGTGTGGATTTTGTCTAATTAAGGTTAAAAAAATATATATATATCTTTAAGCGTGTTCTGGCGCGCTTACGTTTTGGGTTTGGTTTGCGCTGCAGAGACGATACGTCACGGTTATGCGATGCATCATGAGGCGTCTCACGGGCTACGTGATACGTCACTTAATAAAGAATATATTTTACAGCTATAGATATTAGCTTTTAAAAAACCAATGAAATTCACAGAAAAAACCATAGGTTATAGACCATATATAGTTAGGAATTTGCATTTACAAAACCTTGAAAATTCACTGAAAAAACCATAGGTTATAGACCATATATAGTTAGGGATTAGCATTTAAAAAACCTTATTTTATTTGCACAAAACCATTGAAATTCCATATATAGTTAGTTGCACTAACTATATATCGCGGACCCGCAATCCACTGCTAATGATGTCACATATTACATCATTCATGACATGGTCAGTGACATCACTGATGACATCACTGATGACATCTCAAATGACATTTAGAACTACCTCCAATTTCTAAAAAAAGGCTTCCTTTTTTAAAAACTCTGTCATTCTTTTTTCCTCATAGTACGCTCCCCGGTACGCGCACCGGGGAGCGCACCGAGCGCTCCCCCTGCGCAAAACGAAAAAAAAAATATATTTTAAATGCCCCGCTGGTCCCTTTTATTGCCCCCACATCAAACCTAGGGGGTCAGAGGGGGTCTATCCCTGACGCCTTATGGTCATTTCCCCCTTTGTTTTAGCCACCTCTTGTGTCTCGATTTTACCGAGACACAAGATGGCGGCCGCTCCGGACTGTTTCGAATGTTTACAGACACCCGAGAACCAATCAGCTTTCCGTGCGCACCTCACGTGGCGCGCCCGGAGCGCTCCCCGGGGCGCGTACCGGGGCGCGCCTATAGATATATATATATTTTTTAACCTAAATTACTCAAAATCTACAGGAGCACATATCTCGAGACATAGCAAAGGCACATCGGGCTACCAGTCCCTACAATTTTGCCAAATTTGGTGGAAATCCATTCAGCCGTTCGGGCTAAAAGTGAAATCGACCGCCCTATGGAAATTAACATGGAGAAAACGCATTTTGGGACCCCCCTTTTATCTCGGCCCCCACTTGCCGAATCCCCCCAAACTTTCAGGGAAGGACCGGGGCGCCGCAAGGCCATTTTGAGGAAATTTTCAGGCAGATTCGTCAACTGAAGCCAAAGTTATTCCAAATAGAATTTTGAGATTTAACATTGAAAAAAATCCTAACTATAACTACCTACTGGCGACCGCAAGAGGTAATATATATATATATATATATATATATATATATATATATATATATATATATATATATATATATATATACCAGCTCCAATTTCCTAACAATACCCAGCCGGGTTAAGGAAAACAGCACTCACGGGTACTGCAGTATATCAGCAGAGGGTTTTAATTAGAACAAACGCGTTTCTGGAGTAAAATCCCTTCGTCAGTATTCACATCGGAAGACATCGGAAGGCACCATTATCTTACTTAACTTCATCTTATCCATCCCTTCTCTCCGCTCACAAACAATCAATCTGGAAAAATTCTCTTCTCAAAATCCGAAATCGAACCATATATTGGAAGTCTTGGCACTCTCGAGTATTGTCTTGGATCTCTCAACTACTTTCTCATGATACACCTCTCTTTTTCCAGGATCTTCAATCTCTTTTCTCTTTGCCCGCATCTGCCCGAACACAATACAACGCTCTTTACCCAGTCTTGCTCTCATATCTTCACACTCTTCCTCCATCCAACGACATTCCTGTGGATCACAAACCCACTTCCCTTTTGCTAGAAACTTCCCCTACTGCATCCGCTCTCTACAATTCTTTCCGTCCTACTACTGTTAGACTGAAATCTCGCATTGAACTTGCATGGGAACTGGATTTTTCTCAGAACTGGCCTCTACTTCTTTGGGATAAAATTTGGACCAAACTCCATAAGACCTCTAGGGCTGCTAACACTACCCAAACTTTATTTTTCATTTATCACAGAACTTTATTTACTCCACTTGCCTTATCCCGTTTTTCACCAGACACTTCCTCCTCCTGTTGGTCCTGCCCTTGTCCTTCTGCTGATCTTAACCATATGTTGTTTGAATGCCCTCCTACCTCCCAGTTCTGGCAATCGGTCTGGAAGCAAATACAAAAGATTTTCCGGTTCCAAGTTCCCTTTTCACCTTCACTAGTTTTTCTTGGTTCCCTCTCATCAGATTTTCCTCAATCTCGCAATCATTACCCTTTACTTGACCTTTTCATTGCTGTAGCTTTCCACATTATCACTTCTAATTGGAAACAGGCTGCCAACATTTCCTATCAGTTATGGTGGAATGCAATCTGTTTTAATCATCGTTTAGACACCAATTATGTATCCCCCATCTCCCTAGCTGTCAAACGTGACCTGCTTTGGCTTCCTTTGGTAACATACCTATCTCCCTCTGCTCATGTTCACCCTTCACCTACTCCTGAAACAGTTGAAGTTCGCAAACCCCCCATGATTTTCTTGTTATCTGTTATCTGTTATTTCTTTATCAAACTGCTTGCTATATTTATTGTATTTCTATATAATGTGTTTTAGCTTATTGTATTTCTATATTTTTTATAATATGTTCATAATTTTTCATGCTTGTAATGCTTACTTTTATGGACTTTTTATTACATTGTTTATTTCCCTCATCTGCTCCTTTCGCCCGCTTCCCTCACCTCCCCCCTTTCTCTATTTCTTCAATAAATCAAACTTAAAAAAAAGAGTGCTTCTGCTTGCATGGAGGAGCAATTTTGAAACTATACATATATATATATATATATATATATATATATATATATATATATATATATATATATATATATATATATATATATATATATATATATATATATATATATATATATATATCCACAAACCCTCCAGCAAAACTGTATATATACAAAAAAGAAGAGAGAACTCTGGGTAGCTCTCAAGTTTAGGTGAAAAGCAGCTCCTGTTAGAGCACTCTCAACACCAGCGACACTGTAGATCTGCTCACCTCAAATATCTTTTTTTTTTTAAACAAAGCATCCCTCGGGATGAAAGTGCACTCAAAACCAGCTCTTTTTCACCGGCAGAACAGCATTTATTCATGCACAGAGTAAGTTTCTTCACCTTACGCGTTTTGGGGCTTCAATCCCCTTGATCACAGGCATAAACATGTAATGGGATAGTCTTTCATTTAAGAAGGCATTTCACAGCATGTGACTCTTTTAAGCCATCCAATGGGCAACAGGTAAGTACAATGGTGAGGAAGTCCGTAATTGTTTTCTGTTTTCGTAACATTTCAATGCCATCTTGCAAAATTATTACCTTAGTAGGCTCCGTCCCATTACATCATTTTGTTAATTTCTAAAACCCTCCGAAGGGCCTCCAGCATGAAGACTGTTCCTTTTAAAGGCCAGCTGGTGATCGGAAAGGGAAACTCTGAACAGTTCATTTGTCTCCAATGGCCCCCAAACTTCAGGGATGGTGCACTTTCGTGGCTGAGGGTTTAAAAGCATGCAATATATTTAAAAGCATCAAGAGTCCTTCCGTGCAGTTCCCAAGTTTCCTATGATTAAGAGGCTGTAGCCTCGAAACGCGTCAGGAAGAGAGCAAAGAAATGGATCCAAAAAGAAATGGATCCAAAATACCGGACTAAAGCTGCTGGAGTCCTTTTAATAAATCGTCAAGATTTCATCGACTGGGAGTGCGTCCTCACGCTTCTGGGCTTTTGTTTTATATATATATATATATATAATATATATATATATATATATATATATATATATATATATATATATATATATATACATATATACATATATATATATATATATATATATATATATATATATATTTATATATATATATATATATATATATATATACATATTCACTAAAAAAACCATAGGTTTCACATCAGTTATAGTTAGCTGGAAATTTTACTGTCATAAAACCATTTAAATTCCACGTTATAGTGAAAGGAGGTCTGTCACTCTGTCACAAGGATGATGTCATCAGTGATGTCATGAGTGATGTCACTGACCATGTCATGAGTGATGTAATATGTGACGTCATCAGCAGTGCATTACACGCGCAAGTTATAGTGAGTCCAACTAACTATAACGTGGAATTTCAATGGTTTTATGACAGTAAAATTTCCAGCTAACTATAACTGATGTGAAACCTATGTTTTTTTTAGTGAATTTAATTGGTTTTTTAAATGCTAATTACTAACTATAACTGGTGTGAAACCTATGGTTTTTTCAGTGAATTTCATAGGTTTTTTAAATGCTAATTCCTAAATTTAACTGGTGTGAAACCTATGGTTTTTTCAGTGAATTTTATAGGTTTTTTTAATACTAATTCCTAACTATAAGTATCACTTTATAAGTAAGACTGTTAGCGCTCTAGTTGATTAGAACACCCTGGTACATTCTGTCATTGGGCTACAGTTTGGCTACATCTGGCTGATATTTGGGATATATTTTTTTTTTGTCTCTGGTGGCCATCTTTGGGCTACATTGGGCTACATTGGGCTACATTTGGGCTACATTTTGGCTCTAACATATATTAAGCCCAATGTAGCACAATACATATTTTTCAAAAGTTAATTTTTTTAAAAACCACTTCAGAATAGGGCTACATGTCCCTACAATTATCCCATTTTTTTATTTTTATTTTTTTATTTTTGGAGCGCTCCCGGAGCGCGCCCCAGGGAGCGCCCCGGAGAGCGTACTAATATAAAGCGCCCCGGGGCGCGCTCCGGGGATCGTCCCGTGAGCGCCAATATCGCGAACGAGAACATGATCGTGACGTATCGCGTAGCCGCGTCCGCGTGATACGCACGGCGTAAGCGCTCCCGGAAGTACTCGAGTGAATACGATCGCGCAACGTAAACATCCGACGCGCTCACGCTACGCGACCCGGGGCGCGCCCCGGGGCGCGTAGCGTAAGCGCGTCGGGTCTTGTGACCTGTAAATAACACTTTTCATTGGTTCATAACAGTTTTGGTTTCATAATGATGAAGCCCCTGGTCTTGTGACCTGAAAATAACACTTCTCATTGGTTCAGGACAGTTTTTTTTTCCAAATGATGAAAGACCCCACCTTTTTTCTTTATTCTGACTTTGTCCTTTGACTGAGGAAGACCTGTTTGTACATCTCTGTACCTTTTTGATCTGTATAATGGCTTCAGTAGCAGCAGCAGCTGGTGCATCTGCCCCACCACCACCACCACCACCACCAACAGGACCAGCTCCAGATTATATTGGTGGTCAAGAAGAGGAAGAGGAAGAGGAGGGGAGGAGAAGATGGCTGCCTGAAGAAAATACCCCATACAAGCCCAAGCCACACATTGTATGGGAGTTTTTTTCAATCCCAGAGGGCAAGAAAAAAGTGAATGCGGCCAAGGTAACTTGCCTAATCTGCAATGAAGAACTCTCAAGGGGCAACTCAAACAAAAAATATTCATTTGGTAACTATACCATGATTCGTCATATGACCAGAAAGCACCCTAACAACTATTCTCGTGCAGAGCTCAGGGAACTGGCCAGTAACCTTCCCCATTCTTCAAGGACCACCTCCCAAAGAAACGAACCTTCTTCATCGGGAACAGAAACATCAGAGATGATGCCTTGTATTCAGCCAAGATTTTCTGATTTTAAAATCACTTGTACTGCATATGGCAAGCTTATCGCCTATGGTGAACAGAGCATAAAGCTAATCGTCCTTGCAGGTGACAATCACAAGTGCCCCAAAAAGAACTAATTTTTTGGGGTTTTTGTTTTTTTGCTCCAGTTGAGCCAGTTTCAATTCCCTTTTTTTTGTTTCTCCCCCTAAAAAAATACTAAAAAAATATAAAACTGTTTTGAAAAGCCAAAAAAAGTACAAAATGTTCAAAAAACACAAAAAAATATAAAACAAAAAGAAGAAAAAAAAAGTTCTTTTTAGAACTACCTCCAATTTCTAAAAAAAGGCTTCCTTTTTTAAAAACTCTGTCATTCTTTTTTCCTCATAGTACGCTCCCCGGTACGCGCACCGGGGAGCGCACCGAGCGCTCCCCCTGCGCAAAACGAAAAAAAAAATATATTTTAAATGCCCCGCTGGTCCCTTTTATTGCCCCCACATCAAACCTAGGGGGTCAGAGGGGGTCTATCCCTGACGCCTTATGGTCATTTCCCCCTTTGTTTTAGCCACCTCTTGTGTCTCGATTTTACCGAGACACAAGATGGCGGCCGCTCCGGACTGTTTCGAATGTTTACAGACACCCGAGAACCAATCAGCTTTCCGTGCGCACCTCACGTGGCGCGCCCGGAGCGCTCCCCGGGGCGCGTACCGGGGCGCGCCTATAGATATATATATATTTTTTAACCTAAATTACTCAAAATCTACAGGAGCACATATCTCGAGACATAGCAAAGGCACATCGGGCTACCAGTCCCTACAATTTTGCCAAATTTGGTGGAAATCCATTCAGCCGTTCGGGCTAAAAGTGAAATCGACCGCCCTATGGAAATTAACATGGAGAAAACGCATTTTGGGACCCCCCTTTTATCTCGGCCCCCACTTGCCGAATCCCCCCCAAACTTTCAGGGAAGGACCGGGGCGCCGCAAGGCCATTTTGAGGAAATTTTCAGGCAGATTCGTCAACTGAAGCCAAAGTTATTCCAAATAGAATTTTGAGATTTAACATTGAAAAAAATCCTAACTATAACTACCTACTGGCGACCGCAAGAGGTAATATATATATATATATATATATATATATATATATATATATATATATATACCAGCTCCAATTTCCTAACAATACCCAGCCGGGTTAAGGAAAACAGCACTCACGGGTACTGCAGTATATCAGCAGAGGGTTTTAATTAGAACAAAAGCGTTTCGGGAGTAAAATCCCTTCATCAGTATTCACATCGGAAGACAGTGTGCGGCACCATTATCAATGCTTGTGAAAGTAATGAAAACAAACAATGGACTTCGCCACAAACGCAACATTGCGAGCCATCTTTGAGTATGTTATACTAACATTAGCCATAAGGAATTGCTAGTAGATCGGTTACACCATCAATAACGCCGTGTATCGGCACAAATTACATTCTCATGTTTAAACCACACATAATAATTTGTCGGACAAAAATAAATCCAAGCATAATGGCCATGAGAATGAATCGTTGTAAAACACAACGCAATAACCTTACAATGGTCACATTCTTATATGAACATATCGGGAAGATCTTGCCGTGGATCGGCAACTGCAGCCTTACATTGGCTGCTAGAATAGTGAAGTAAACAAAACATAAACAATTCCTAGAAACAAAAGTAGATTATTATCAGGGCGCAGCTTCAGTCATAAACCTGTCTTTACCAAATTGTGACATATGCATCAAAATATCATACTGTACAGTTTCACATTCATAATACTGATATCCTTATCTCAACCCAAATGAGATGCCAGTTCTTCTCCCATGTTTAAACCTCTTGGCGCCTTTGTTTTTAAGTCGATAATATATCGGGATTCTAGTCTCCTGAGGGTTAGCAATCTGTTACCTCCTCTCGGACTCCCACCAACATGGTCCAAGCAAAAGTATCTCAGAAGATTTCTGTCACTATTGTGCTTGATGGCAAAATGACGGGCCACCGGGTATGAAAAGTCTTTATTCACGATGGCCCGCATGTGCTCCAGCACCCTTAATTTGACAGGATTAATAGTGCTTCCAATATACCTTAGCTTGCACGGGCATACCAGACAGTAGACCGCATGGTCAGTGTGGCATGACATACATTTATTAATTTTCTTGCCACCTCTGCAGCCTGTAACCTCATATGTTAATGTTCTTTTACTGGCTGAGCAGGCTTTGCATTTTCCGCAAGGAAAAAAGGAAAAAAACCTTTAGCTTCCTTCAAGGTACCTAGTTGTTTTTCCAGCAGTTGTAGGTAACTGTGAACTATCTGTTCACGTAGTGATCTCGCCTTCCTGAACGTTATTAATGGCGCATTGGGAATATCAGGCCCTACGATTTGGTCAGATCTTAAAATGTGCCAATGTTTGGACATAATAGATCTTAATTTGAAAGAATCCGCAGAGTAAGGTGTTATCATGCGAAATCTTCCATCTGTAGTTGGGCCTGGCTTTTTAACAAAAAGGCTTGTACGGGGTAGTTTCCTGACTTTACTCAAAGTGTCCTGAATGAGATTTGAATTACATCCTCTCATCAGGAATCTCTCAACACTAACGGTGGCTGCTTGTTCAAAGTCCTTGGTTCGACTACAGTTACGCTTAAGTCGTAAAAATTCCCCGTAAGGGATGTTGTTAATAAGTTTACGGGGATGACTGCTTGAAGCGTGCAATACGCTATTACCGGCAGTCGGTTTGCGATAGAGTTGTGTACAGATGTGTCCCTCTCTAACACTCACTTGTAGGTCCAGGTAGTTGATCTACTAGCAATTCCTTATGGCTAATGTTAGTATAACATACTCAAAAATGGCACGCATTGTTGCGTTTGTGGCGAAGTTCATTGTTTGTTTTCATTACTTTCACAAACATTGATAATGGTGCCTTCCGATGTCTTCCGATGTGAATACTGACGAAGGGATTTTACTCCAGAAACGCGTTTGTTCTAATTAAAACCCTCTGCTGATATACTGCTGTACCCGTGAGTGCTGTTTTCCTTAACCCGGCTGGGTATTGTTAGGAAATTGGAGCTGGCATTTTTCAAGCGGACACCATCGCGTCACAGAACCCGCTTTCAAGAGTGACTCGTTTCCTTGGTGTAATTGGAGCTTCGATAGTTGTTAAACGAGTGTACCACCGCCGCCGGCGAACCTGAAAGGAGGATTGAAGTACATTATCCTCGCGTTGGAATTCAGTCCGGAGTAACACACGGGGAATGCGGAAGCTGGCGAACACCAGACGTGGTAAGCCTGCTTAGTGAATTTGCAACCCTGTGTTGTTTTGAACATTGTTTTGGGCGGTTAAGCGAGGAGTCAGCAGTAAGCAAGCATTGGTTATCGGTTGGTTCCCGGGATCGGGGTACCAATAAAAATCACAATACACAGAACATGTTTAACATGTCAGAGCGCAGAGATGCGGCTGGCGGCATCTTCAGGAATAAAAACCCGGATATATCGAAACCGCCACCTACAATCAATGTGGCAGCTTCCAACACTCTAACATCCCAATTTAAAAAATTAGAAAAACTTTATGAACGCGAACTCCGCAAGTGGTGGGAGGGAACATCATTGCAAGGATACATCGAGGTACAGAGGGTACCCCGAGGTTTACGGATTTTTACCGTTCCCGCATATGAGAACCCAGACCCCCTTCTGCTAGAAACTTGGGATGCCCATATAGCCAACTCATGCAAAGGCATGTTGGAGATTCTAATCCAATTTGCGTGGAGTGATCGCGACAAAGTTGTGAAAGAGAATGAAGAGTTGGAAGATTTAATTTCACAAAATACTGATAAAGAGGAACCAGAACAACTTAGGGCCAACATGAAGAAAAGACTACAGAAATATGAAACTAAGATCAAACAAAGAAAACAAGAAAAATTTGACCGGGACGAACGGGACTACGCAATGGGGAGGGTCCTGACATTCTCTAAGAAATATGACCAGCCACGAAAAGAAGTTGCAAGAAAAAGCCAAATGCCAAAAACTGCAGTGGAAACAAGAGTAGAAACCTCGGATTCTGATCTCACTGCTAGTGAAATATCCGGAGATGAAACAACGGGCACAGTAACCATGCCCGCAGCACCGGTTACCAAATCTCCTTTTCAGCAGGAGTTCAAGGTCATTCAAGAAAGTTGGCTCAGAGATGGCAAGAACAAACCCCCAGAAGAGGGAGGCAAACCAGACGTGGCGGCTGGAAAGGGAAGAGGCAGCGGTCAAACAAGAACAACCTCAAGGGTAACCAGAAGTCAGAGGAGAGGCAGATGGTGAGGGCCTCCGACCAACTGACCATTGTGAATCTGTCCCAAAGAAAATTAACATCAGTGGAAGAGTCCGTTCTGAAGTTAGGGCTCACTTTTTGTCTGAATAGCAACATGGAGTACACTCAGACACAAATTGATTTGTACAAATTCATTCGGAAGGTCAAATTACACAAGTTTTATAAGACTAAACCTACTGTTAAAGAAGTTAAACAACTCAGACAGAATAAAAAGGATACGGACCTCTTAACTGTTATTGACTTGACAGCGTGTGAGGTTCTGCAAAACCTGAGGCGAGAAGGAGGCGTGCTACGCGACTTGCGCGCGGAAAGCTGATTGGTTCTCGGGTGTCTGTAAACATTCCAAACAGTCCGGAGTGGCCACCATCTTTTGTCTCGGTAGGATCGAGACACAAGAGGTGGCAAAAACAATGGTGGAAATGACCAAAAGGGGGCAGGGTAGACCCCCCTGATCCCTAGGTTTGATGTGGGGCCATAAAAGAGCCCCGTGGGGCAAAACATTTTTTTTTTCGATTTTTGCGGGTGGAGCGCCCGGTACGCGCTCCGGGGAGCGTACCGGGGAGCACACCATGGGGAAAAAGAATGACAGTTTTTTAAAAAAGTAGCTGTTTTAAAAAAAAATCTTTTTGTTGTTTTTTATTTTTTTATTTAAGTACCCACATGTAGGCGCCAATGCCGAGACTTAAATTTAATGTACACCGTCTCCTCTGTAGATATCTTGCATGTTGTTATAGAAGTTATTGTGGTATATGGAATCCATACCATAGTCTGTCAGGAAAGCAGAAACAGATCCTTTAAGCACTCCCTGAGAAGTCCTAGGGGATCATGGGTAATCTATCCTGCTCCCTTATGATGAAAAAGAGATGTAAAATACACATTGGAGATAATATAGTGGGAGAAAGGTAGTAACTATGAGTAAACTTACTATGTAACACAAAAAAGTTGCACAGTATACTATACGTCTCACTTTATAATATAATCATTTTGGTACTACTTCATGAATTACATATTAAAATGAATAATGTCTCAAACAATTTAAAACTATTAAATATAAATGTATTCTTCTGATTCTTTTTCAAAATGTAATAAAACTTCTAACATAATATTGTCCCGAATTTCCTCATAATCATTAGTACATGATTCTATTTGTTCCAAACATTCTAGTAACTGTTGGTCCAAAGAGTCATCCATGAAATTAAATTCATCTTTTTGTTCTTCTGGATTTTCCACCTTTACTTCAAAAGAAATACCAGTTGATTGTTTTACTCCGTCCATTTTCTTTCTGAAAATTGCATAAACAATAACTATATCAGTAGAGTTAGGGTACTGTTGGGTTTAAGTTCAGAAAGGTACTTCTGAGTTTTTAACAGTGAAGTAATTTTTGGGCAGTGTATGGTTTCAGGCAGGAAGTAGAACTATTAAAAAGTGCATGTGATGAAGCCTAAGTAAATTTATAATTATACCAGAGAAGCCTAACTCAATCCATAATTATAACAGAGAAGTCTATCTCAATCTCTAACTCTTACAGAGGGACAGTGTATAACTATCAGAAAACGTTTCCCCAAATTAACTTAAAGTGCACAACATTGATCCCCTTCCAAATTAACTACTTACCTTTTTCAAAGTAGTTGAAGTTTTCTGTCAAAATTCTTTCCAAATGTACCTCAGGTAGTATTAGTCAAAATGGCTGTGTTTCCCTCTCATTTTTCATATATATTCATGTACTTAACCAATCAAATGTCAGCACATAAAAGTACAAAATGTAAGTAACATTTTAATTGGTTGTAAATTCCAACAGTTTCATATGTGTTTTTGTCATGTAATTTACCTCAGGATATTTAGACAGGGCTACAGCCTAAATGGCTCAATGGAATACCACCAAATTTGGGTAAATGGTTGGGACTGCTATGTAGTAGAGCCTATTCTATATTTGGTGAAAGTGTCTCCTGTGGTTTTTATGAAAATTAACTTCCCACATTTTTTTAGGGAGCGCTTACTGGTGCGCGCTCCGGTACGCGCACCGGGAGCGCTACGGGAGTCCGCCATCTTGTGTTTCAGTACAATTTAGACACAAGTTGGAGGACAAACAACTTTGGGAATGGGTAGAAGGGGGCACGGTAGACAGCCCCTGACCCTCTAGGTTTTCTGAGGGGGGCTTAGGAGGCTTATGTAGGCCAAAAAATATATTTTTTTTAAAATAAATTTGTGGGTGGAGCGCCCGGGAGCGTACCGGTGAGCATACTTTGGTGAAAAATAGTGAAAAAAGTTAGAGTAAGATAATCATTTTGAGTGATCAGAGGTAGGGTAGCCCTTAAAAGAGCTTTTGGGTTCTGTGTCTGATTTAGGTACCTACAAGTAGGTTCCAATGCACAGTCTTAAATTCAGGAGGAATATTCTATTCGCCTCATCTGAGAAGTGCACACCATCTCCTCTGTAGATATCTTGCATGTTGTAACGCAAGTTATTGTTGTATATTAAACCCATTCCATAGTCTCTCATGTAAGCAGAAACAGATTTATTCACATGTTTCCGTGCTTTCTCAAATTGTGGACAAAATTGGTTGGACCAGTTCCATTTCTGTCTTTGACATATATTGGAATATACCAAGGCAGTTTGTGGAAAAAGTGTCATCAATTGACCAAAGGTGTCCTTTAAAAGCATTTCCAGACCTACCCCAGTTAAAGTGCCCAAGTCATTTCCACCACAGTGCACTATTAAGAGGTCAGCGTTTGGCAGATGCAAAAAGGTTTTCACCAATGGTATCAATTGTTGACATCTCAATCCTCTCTGGCCAATCCACTTGATTTCCACATTTGATAAATCAAGGTTGTGAAAATTTCTGCTAGCTGCATACCTTTGAGCCCAGTGGATGTATCTATGTCTAATAATCCAGACAGAATACATGGTGAGAGAAGGTTCTGGTGCAGTCAGATGAAGTGTGGGAATTAAATGGCAGTTGGAACAGTAGGAGTTTACAAAAAAATAATTGTGGAGTTTCCCTGCTCTTGAATCACAAGCAATGATTGGTGGATTTAGATAGTTGAAAACTAAAAGTTAGGGTGCATGGTTGTGTTTTTTAAAGAAGCAATTTGAATGGCTAGGAAAAAGTCAATTAAAGCAATAATTCACCGGATAAGCTGGTGTATTGAGAGGTCAAACATCCTTGCTGACTTCATTTGCAACATTGTAGAATAAACTTTTGAACCTGAGAGTTCAGTTAGGAGGGAGTTGCTATGGTAACAGGTAGAAAGGTCTGAGAGGGGGAAAAGTGTTGTTTTGAAAATAGTGAGGGGAGAGTTTTGATTGGTTGAAATGAGGCATATGTGTGTAGAATTAGAGGTTTCCTGTGCCAGTCATGGTTGCAGTGTCTTGAGTGCATACCTTTTGCTCTGCTAAAGCAAAATTGGTGTGTGTGTCTGACACTGTTCTCAATCTCTCAAAGCATTTGTAAAGGTAAGTAATGATTCATTTAATTTAGATAGAGACTTGTTTGCTCTATGGAGAAGATTTGGAAGCAGATAGTGAAGTTTCAGTAGTGAAATTGAATGCTTGTACATAGGACCTGTGCTGTGTTTGTAAAAAGTTATTTAAAAAACGATTTTGGGGTAAATGAATGGTTTTTATATCTCTCTGTTACTTCCCATGTCTTTACTTTTCTCAGTTACTTCCTCCAACACCTTTTCTCTGTCTTATTATCTATTACACATTCCCTCTGTGTTAACACCACTCTCTCTGTCCCTTTTCTTCATGCTCACTATTTCATAATTTTTTTTCTTTTTTTTTGGGTGCGCTACCGGGACGCGCCCCGGTATGCGCTCCGGGGCGCGGCGGAATGCTGCGCTCACCGGTGGGCGCCCCGGTACGCGCACCGGGAGCGCTCCAGAGCAAAAATTTTTTAAAAAATAAAAAATATGAATATATATAAAAAAAATAGTATTCCATAAATATACAATATAGGATTCATTATTTTTAAAAATATTACATTTCATAGCTATAGAAATTTGCTATTAAAAAACCTTTGAAATTCACTGAAAAAAACCATAGGTTTCACACCAGTTATAGTTAGGAATTAGCATTTTTAAATCCTATGAAATTTACAGAAAAAAACATAGGTTTCACACCAGTTATAGTTAGGGATTAGCATTTAAAAAACCAATTAAATTCACTGAAAAAAACCATAGGTTTCACACCAGTTATAGTTAGCTAGAAATTTTACTAACATAAAACCATTGAAATTCCACGTTGTAGTTAGTTGGACTCTCCTACATTTTTTCCTATATCTGGATCTTTTTGGATCAGATGCCAATACTTGCTTAATATTTTTTGAATCTTGTAGCTTTCTTTGCTGTATGTGATGGGATAAAATGGGATAGTGTGCATTCTCAAAAATGAATATATTGGCAGTTGGGCACTTAGCCATAAATATGAATATGTTGTATATATCTTGCAATGTGAATGTTGACATGAATTTTTTGTTAATGCAGTAATTTAAACACAAGTCATGAAATCATGTTAAGACTGCGTTTATCTAAACATTTTGGATTTAGCAAAAAAATGCAATAAACTGCATATCCCACAATGCACTATTAAGCTTTACACACATAAATAATGAAAGTGAAGTAGGACAACTGTTTAACGCTGCCGTGAGAAGGAACCTTTTGGTTCGAAACGCGTAGGCGATCACAGTGTGCTGAATAAATCCAACTTTCTCTAACAAGCGGAGTGCCGGACTATTTTTTGCGAGTGGATATATATATATATATATATATATATATATATATATATATATATATATATATATATATATATATATATATATATATATATATATATATTTATTTTTATTTACATCATTTATAAAGCGCCTGAATCACCCCAAATGGGGTATGTCCGCGCTGAGGACAGCCGTAAGGGCAAACAACCAAATTAGAAGAGTAGTGATTTGAGCTTTTTCCTGAATCCCAGGTAGTTCGAGGTTAAACAGATCTCAGTAGGTAGCTGATTTCATAGTTTAGGGGCAAGATATGAGAAGGACTTTCCACCCAATCTGGCATATCTTATCCGCGGGACCTTGACCAGGCCCTTTCCTTCGGAGCGGAGAGAGCGGGGAGGGATATATTTCACCAATTTATCTGCGAGATACGTTGGCCCCATTTGGTTTATGCCTTTGAAAACAATACAGCAGATTATGAATTGTATTCTTTTCCGAACTGGCAACCAGTGGAGTTTTCGCAGCAGGGGGAGAGAGGGAGTACAATTGGTGGCTCCGGTTACCAGACGGGCCGCAGTGATCTGTACCACCTGCAGGCCTTTTCAGAGCTGACTCCTTAGCGGCAATCAGCAAAGCATTGCTAAAGTCCAACCGACTGAGTACCAGGACAAGGACCAGGGTTTTGCGAGTGGAAACAGGCAGAAAATGAAAAACTTTCCGAAGAAGACTAAGGGCAAAAAAGCAAGCTTTTTTTATTGCCTCTATATTTACGTCCATATTAAGGTAATTGTTTATCAGCACCCCCAAGTTTTTGACAACTGTCTTTGGCTAAGGAGAAGGACCCAGATCATCAGGCCATCAACTGGGGGACCAGCTGGTGATGGCGTCCTTGAAGAGCATGACTTCCGTCTAACCTATTGGCGGTCGCCAGTAGGTAGTTATAGTTAGGACCTATTTTACTTAGGAAATTCTCAACATTCTATTCCCAAATACTTTGGTGCTGATTGAAGAATCTTCAAAATATATGTCTCGCTCTGGTCCGCTCCTATCCTGAAAGGTTCAGGGTGATTCAGCAAGTGGGGGCCGAGAAAAAAGGGAGTCCCAAACCGTGTTTTCCCCATGCAATTTTCCATAGAAAACTTTAGACACAGCTATATCCCGAACTGCTGAACGGAACTGCACCAAATTTAACAAAAAGATAGCTCCTGGTTTAGAAAGATCCCTTTTTGTTAAATGGTGTAAATTTGTTCAGTAGTTGCTGAGAAAATTGAAATTAAAAAAGTTTCGATATCTATGGCCGCAGAGGATCCACACACCCTACAGATCAGGATCAGCGCACCCTGCCGATCACAAGCTGCATTCTAATTGGCTGTGAACACTCTAAACTAGGAACAGTTGACAGCCATCTTGTGCCTCTGTAGAATCGAGGCACGAGATGGCAGTAAAATGAAGGTGGAAAACAAGGAGAGGGGGCAGGGTTGAAACACCGTGACCCCGTAGGTTTTCTTGGGGGGTCCTACAAGGGCTTCTAGTTCTAAAAAAAGCATGTAAAAAAAATGTGTGTGGAATGTATAGTGTCCTTGTTGTGCGTTTCTTGAGATCCATTTAACAAAGTGTTCTCATGTATATATAGTCAAATTAATAGAATATTGTTTACTCTCTTTTTTAATGCTTTGTAAAAAATGTTGTATCTTTCTTGTATATATATTGTATTGAGGACATATTGTGTATATATTATCCAAAAAAATATGTCTATATGAATTTGTTTATAGCCCTGAAGAAGTCTGTAAGGACGAAACGCGTTGGCTACTCCGTGTGGTAATTTTTAAAGAAAAGAACATTGAATAAAGAAGCTACACTATGACCTGCTCATTCTTCTCTGAAAATTTGTCATAAGAGTTTATATCATTTGTTGGAGTGCTGGATTATTGTGTGTACTCTACAGACATTTTGTGCATCAGAAAATCTGGTGTGTGATTCAGATACTTCTTAATCTACAAATCAATTTGAAAGGGTAGTTATAAATTTGTGAGGTGTTGTATGTGGTGCCTTTCTTTTTAATTAGACTACTGAGTCTCTCCTGCTAAAGTCCAGGGAATAGTCTTGCTTATGTAGAATCACACTGTGAGTCTGTGTGCACTTTGTCAACAATTGTGACAGAAGCATGTGGTTACTTAATCTATTTCTTGACACATAACTGCTTAAAAACCTATTCTGTTGTCAAGTTTTAGTAGTATTAGAACCCAGTCACTGCTTATGCATTCGCAGAATGATTCAGGCATTCACACTAGCAGTGCTGTAGTAAAATGTATAGAATGTATGCAGTCACCTAACCCCTTCCAGACTAGTGAGTTTCTTCTGCTAAAGTCCAGGTAATAGGCTTGCTTGTCTAGAATCACACTGTGAGTCTGTGCCCACTTGTGCAACCACTATGACAGAATCATATGGTTACTTCATCTCTTTCCTGACACATAACTGCTTAAAAACCTATTCTGTTGTCACGTTTTAGTAGTATTAGAACCCAGGCACTGCTTATGCATTCACAGAATGATTCAGGCATTCACACTAGCAGTGCTGTAATGAAATGTGTAGAATGTATGCAGTCACCTAACCCCTTTCAGACTAGTGAGTCTCTTCTGCTAAAGTGAAGTGAATAATCTTGCTTGTCTAGAATAACACTGGGAGTCTGTGTCCACTTGTGCAACAATTCTGACAGAAGCCTGTGGTTACTTCATCTCTTTCCGGATACATAACTCCTTAAAAACCTATCCTGTTGTCAAGTTTTAGTAGTATTAGAACTCAGTCACTGCCTATATATTCGCAGAATGATTCAGACATTCACACTATCAGTGCTGTAGTGAAATCTGTAGAATGTACGCAGTTACCTAACCCCTTCCAGACAAGTGAGTCTCTTTTGCTAAAGTCCAGGGAATAGTCTTGCTTGTCTAGAATCACACTGGGAGTCTGTGTCCACTTGTGCAACAATTCTGTCTGAAGCATGTGGTACATCATCTCTTTGCTGACACATAACTGCTGAAAAACCTATTCTGTTGTCAAGTTTTAGTAGTATTAGAACCCAGTCACTGCTTATGCATTCGTAGAATGATTCAGGCATTCACACTAGCAGTGCTGTATTGAAATGTGTAGAATGTATGCAGTCACCTAATACCTTCCAGACTAGTGAGTCTCTCCTGCTAAAGTCCAGGGAATGGTCTTGCTTGTTTAGAATCACACTGTGAGTCTGTGTCCTCTTGGGCAACAATTTTGACAGAAGCATGTGGATATTTCATCTCTTTGCTGACACATAAGTGCTTAAAAACCTATTCTGTTGCCATGTTTTAGTAGTAATAGAACCCAGTCACTGCTTATGCATTTGTAGAATGAGTCAGGCATTCACACTAGCAGTGCTGTAGTGAAATGTGTAGAATGTATGCAGTCACCTAATACCTTCCAGACTAGTGAGTCTCTTCTGCTAAAGTCCAGGGAACGGTCTAGCTTGTCTAGAATCACACTGTGAGTCTATGTCCACTTGGGCAACAATTTTGACAGAAGCATGTGGTTACTTCTTCACTTTCTTGACACATAACTGCTTACAAACCTATACTGTTGTCAAGTTTTAGTAGTATTAGAAGTCAGTCACTGACTATGCATTCACAGAATGATTCAGACATTCACACTATAAGTGCTGTAGTGAAATCTGTAAAATGTATGCAGTTACCTAAGCCCTTCCAGACTAGTGAGTCTCTTTTGCTAAAGTCCAGGGAATAGTCTTGCTTGTCTAGAATCACACTGTGAGTCTGTGTCTACTTGTGCAACAATTCTGTCCGAAGCATATGGTAAATCATCTCTTTGCTGACACATAACTGCCTAAAAACCTACCCTGTTGTCAAGTTTTAGTAGTATTAGAAGTCAGTCACTGACTATGCATTCGCAAAATGATTCAGGCATTCACACAAGCAGTGCTGTAGTGAAATGTGTAGAATGTATGCAGTCAACTAACCCCTTCCAGACTAGTGAGTCTCTTTTGCTTAAGTCCAGGGAATGGTCTTGCTTGTCTAGAATCACACTGTGAGTCTGTGTCCACTTGTGCATCCATTGTGACAAAAGCATGGGGTTACTTAATTTCTTTGCTGACACATAACTGCTTGAAAACCTGTTTTGTTGTCAACTATTAGTAGTATTAGAACCCAGTCACTCCCCATTTACTTACTAACACATACACTGCTACAATCCCTTGTCCACTACACATGCAGGCCTCTATACACCCACACACTTGTCTTTCCCACCTTCACTTATCCAGGCAGTACCTATACAGTCCGGCAAACACCCTGTCACTCCCCATGCACTCCTCCAGTCAGCCATTCCGCACCATGTACTAATCCATTCACTGCGCCAAAACCGAAACATATATAAATTCACCCAGGTACTCTCCTTGCAGTTCTCTATTCATTCAGTCAGTACCCAAGTACTCATGCAGTGACCCAGGCTTTAACGCATGTGTGGCTCACTGGTTAGAGGAGGTAGACCTGGAAGCAGAGATCAGCCCGGTACCAGGGTTCAATTCCCGGCTCGGCGGGGTCTTGAGCCCTAAAATGTCCATGGACTCGACAATTCTCGCTCCGGTGCCTACTCGATTCACGGGTTCACACTCTGCGACTCTGGGCAATAGCTTGCTTAATCTCCACAACGGCCCCTCGTGGCGGGATGCCTGGCTTTCACCTTGCGGATACCCTGCCAGGGTTATCTCACAGGGGAATACCAGGGCGGGTTCCCTAAGCAAGCGCTTAGAAACCGCTTGGTGATTTGCGCTATATAAATTCCTGTACATTTACATTTACATTTACTGCTACAAACCCCTGTCCACTACGCATGCAGCCCTATATATAACCACCTACACACTTGTATTTCACACCTTCAATTCACCAAGGAGTATCCATACACTCCAGCAATCACCATGTCCCTCCCCATGCACTTCTCCAGTGACCCATTCAGCACTATGTACTAATGCATTCACTGTGCCAAAACCAAAACACATAAATTCACCCAGGCACTCTCCTTGCAATTCTCTATTCTTTCAGGCAGAACCCAAGTAGTCATTCAATGACCCAGGCCTTAACACATGCACTGATACACATCCCTGTCCACTACGCATGTAGTACTCTAACCACCTACGCACTGGTCTTTTACAACACCACCTCCCCAGGCAGTATACATGCACTCCAAAAACACCCTGTCACTCCTCTTGCAGTCCTCCAGTGACCCATTCAGCACCATGTACTAATCTATTCACTGTGCAAAAACACAAACATTTACAAATCCATCCAGGCACTCTCCTTACAGTACTCTATTCATTCAGTCAGTAGTGAAGTAGTCATGTAGTGACCCAGACCTTAACACATGCACTGCTACAAACTCTTGTCCACTACACATGCAGTCCTCTATACACCTACAAACTTGCCTTTCACACCTTCAGTTACCCAGGCAGTACCTATACACTCCAGCAACCACCCTGTCTCTCCCAATGCATGTCTACAGTCAGCCATCCAGCACCATGTACTAATCCACACACTGCGCCAAAACCCAAACACTTATAAATTCACCCATGCACTCTCCTTGCCATACTCTAATGATTATTCAGTCAGTATCCAAGTACTCATGCAGTGACCCAGGCCTTAACACATACACTGCTACAAACCCTTGTCCACTACGCATGCAGTCCTCTATACACCTGCACACTTGTCTTCCACACCTTCACTTACCCAGACAGTACCTATACAGTCAGGCAAATACCCTGTCACTCCCCATGCACTCCTCCAGTCAGCCATTCCGCACCATGTACTAATCCATTCACTGCGCCAAAACCGAAACATATATAAATTCACCCACATACTCTCGTTGCAGTTCTCTAATCATTCAGTCAGTACCCAAGTACTCATGCAGTGACCCAGGCTTTAACGCATGTGTGGCTCACTGGTTAGAGGAGACAGACCTGGAAGCAGAGGTCAGCCCGGGACCAGGGTTCAATTCCCGGCTCGGCGGGGTCTTGAGTCTTAAAATGTCCATGGACTCGACAATTCTCGCTCCGGTGCCTACTCGATTCACGGGTTCACACTCTGCGACTCTGGGCAATAGCTTGCTTAATCTCCACAACGGCCCCTCGCGGCAAGATGCCTGGCTTTCACCTTGCGGATACCCTGCCAGGGTTATCTCACAGGGAAATACCAGGGCGGGTTCCCTAAGCAAGCACTTAGAAACCGCTTGGTGATTTGCGCTATATAAATTCCTGTACATTTACATTTACATTTACTGCTACAAACCCCTGTCCACTACGCATGCAGCCCTATATATAACCACCTACACACTTGTATTTCACACCTTCAATTCACCAAGGAGTATCCATACACTCCAGCAATCACCCTGTCACTCCCCTTGCACTCCTCCAGGGACCCATTTAGCACTATGTACTAATCCATTTACTGTGCCGAAACCCAAACACTTATCAATTCACCCAGGCACTCTCCTTGCAGTACTCTAATTATTCAGTTACTACCCAAGTACTCAGGCAATAACCCAGGCCTTAACACATACACTGCTGCAAACCCCTTTAGACTATGCATGCAGCACTCTAACCACCTACACACTTGCCTTTCACACCTTCAATTACCCAGGCAGTACCTATACACACCAGCAATCACCTTGTCACTCCCATTGCACTCCTCCAGCGACCCATTCAGCACTATGTACTAATCCATTCACTGTGCCTAAACCCAAACATGTATAAATTCACCCAGGCACTCTCCTTGCAGTACTCTAATCATTGAGTCAGTACCAAAGTACTCATACAATGACCCAGGTCTTAGCACCTTCATTACCCCAGTCATTATCCATACACTCCACTAACACGCTATCATTCCCCTAGCATTTCTCCAGTGACCTATTCAGCACCAGGTACTAATCCATTCACTGTGCCAAAACCCAAACACTTATAAATTCATCCAGGTACTCTCCTTGCAGTACTCTAATCATTCAGTCAGTACTGAAGTACTCATGGAGTGACTTAGGCCTTAACACATGTACTGCTACAAACCCCTGTCCACTACGCATGCAGTCCTGTAACCACCTACACACTTGTCTTTCACACCTTCAATTACCCAGGCAAAACCTGTACACTCCAGCAAACATCTTGGTACTCCCCATGCACTCCTCCAGCCAGCCATCCAGCAAATATACTAATCCAAACACTACGCCAAAACCCAAACATGTGTAAATTCATCCAGGTACTCTCCTTGCAGTTCTCTAATCATTCAGTCAGAACCCAAGTAGTCATGCAGTGACCCAGGCCTTAACACATACACTGCTACAAATCGCTGTCCACTACACATGCAGTCATGTAACCACCTACACACTTGTCTTTCACACTTTCAATTCCCAAGGCAATATGGACCTGGAGAATGAGTCAGTTATTCGGGGAAGCAGTGGAACAGTCAAATGAGCACAATGTATGTAGTCGCCTAACTCCTTCCAGACTACTGAGTCTCTCCTACTAAAGTCCAGGGGATAGTCTTGCCTGTCTGCAATCACACAGTGAGTCTGAGTGCAGTCTTGGATTCATCCTCACAAAAGCATGTGCTTATTTAATCTATCTGCTGACATATAAGTGCTTATAAACTTATCGTAATGATAAGTATTAGCACTATGAAAACTCTGTCACTGTGTATGCACTAGGAGAATGAGTCAGGCATTCAGAGAAGCAGTGGAACAGTGAAATGAGCACAATGTATGCGGTCCCCTAATCCCTTCCAGACAACTGAGTCTCTCCAACTAAAGTCCTAGGAATAGTTTTGCCTGTCTGCAATCGCACTGTAAGTCTGTGTCTAGTCTTAGAATCATCCTGACAGAAGCATGTCCTTATTTAATTTTTCTGCTGATACATAAGCGCTTATCAATTTATCTTGCTATCATCTACTAGCAGTCTGAGAACCCAGTCACTGTGTATGTATTAGAAAAATGAGTTAGGCTTTCAGACAAGCAGTGGTACAATCAAATGTGCATAATGTATACAGTCACCTAATCCCTTGTAGACTATTGAGTCAGTCTTGGAAAAGTCCAGGGAATAGTCATGTTTTTTTAAACATACTGTGAGTCTGTGCGTACTCCTACTATCTAATTTCTCTTCTGAAACTTAAGCACTTATAAACTTATTAGGCTCTCAACTAGTAGTAGTCTGTGAACCCAGTCACTGTCTCTGCTCTTGGAGAATGAGTCAGCATTCACACAAGCAATGGTATAATTTGCTATGAACAAGTACTACTCTAGGTACTCATTTACTGTGTATGCATTTGTAAAAAAAGTATTATCTGTAATAATTATTCAATTAGTACCTGTGTACTTCAGTAAATTAATTATGATTACAAAAGGACATGTTTAAATGGTTTTAATATACAATGTGTTTGTTTAGTAATAGAAAAGTATATTTCAAAGATGTTTTATATATATTTATTTTTTACAGATATTGTTTATTATCATTAGAATACACTCATCATGACAAAAAACAGAAAAGAGAAAAGAACAGAAAAGGACTATTAATTTAAGAAAATTCAACAACAAGTCTTGGATGACCAACAACATGTGGGGAAATAAAATAGGTCTTCCAGTAAGAGAACAAACGAATCTATTAAAAAACTTTCAACACATACAAATAGTGTGCATATTGAGGCAAGTACACAGAATGCCTCAACAACAAAAAAGAATAATAAGAAAAGAAATGTACATAAAAGGAAATTACATTCAAAATACACAATGTGTGGTAAAAGGCGGCAGAGTCAGTATGAGGAAATAAGAAAAAAAATGTTTTACAATACAGTTGTGTTTAATTTGTTGAAAAATGTGAAGAAATACAACAAAAAGAGCACTATTTTATAAAAAGAAAAAGGAAATAAGAAATTATTGTGGAGAAAGCTTTTGAATTAAAAAGGACATTATTTATTTTAGTTTTAAACAGAATTCGATCACTAGATAAACCAATTCATTTTATGAAGGCCAAGAGTAAGAAGAAAAGAGTAATTAACAGAACTCATTTTTGTGATATTTGTTTGGTTGAATGGAAACACATTTCAAGTTCAGAGCCTTTCTTTAATGAAGAGAGTTATTTTCAGACCAATAATTTATTGTATGCAGTTGATACCAGTGGTCGAGCTTATGAGGTTAGAAATGGATGTCCAATTAAGAAAGAGAAGATGGTTCCCAGAAATGTAGAAGAAGTGATAGCTGATGAAGTTCTAGGTAAACGTTCTAAAGCCCCAGTGTAGACTAGGGATTGCAGTAGTATTTGTAGTATACAACAGGAATCTATTGATATTTTACATAATTTTTTACCACAGTATAGTAAAAAAGTATTAAACAAAAGATTAAGATGTGCAAGGACTAGATCCTTGCTGAGTGAAATAAACCACTGGTTTACAAGGTCATTCTCTGGCCTGTCTTTCTAGGAAAGCATGTCAAAGTGGTTTTCATCATTTCAGAATGTTAGCAGTACATCATTCTCAAATGCGGACGTTAGTCAGAAGATTGTATTATGCAAAAAGTCCAGCACTAATGTTAAATGAGTTGAACAATGATCTTTTGCGTGGGTCAGTATCAGATGTGAAGAAGGTTTATGATGAAATTGAGTTTCGTTGCTTTGGTCCTGAACAAGAGAGTGCAGAAACTGACACATTAATAGAAGAAAATGTTGAAGAGAATCTGCAACATACTACTACAAAAAATGTTGAAGAAAAAATGAAGTTTAAGGTGATTTCAGGTGAAAGGCCAAATTATTCTTGTATTTGTTGCCAGCGAACTCACTATAAAAATCAGACTAGGACTGTAAATCTATATTTAAAAAGTGAAAGAGAAAATAATGATAAGTGGAAGCAATTTGCAACTTATTTGTTGGTGGAGAATTGTTTTGATTTGGTTTCTGATCATTGTATTTGTAAATATTGTTATAACAAATTAGACGACAATAAAATGCCTGCTGGAGGTGTCCATAATAATCTAGAGTTGGTAACTATTCCTCCAGGACTAGTAGATTTAAATACGTACAAGTCTATTGTGATTAAATGTGTGCACCCATTTCAAGCTATTGTTCGTATGGAGCCTACAACAGGTAAACAGGTAAATTGCCTCCTACAGATTTACAGAGAGGATTAAAAGGAGGAGTTGTATATTTACCTCTAGATTTAAAGAAAAATATTGAAACTATTGTGTAGAGAAGGAAGAAAGTGAACCACTAGTTATTCTGACAAGAGTTAGTGGATGTTAGGAAAGTACAAAAGGCAACATTATATCTTATAAAAAACAATGAGTACTACAAAACAGTGTATGTGGAAGAAGAAGAAATACTTTTAGGAGATGATACTGCAACGTCAAGTGGTCAAATTGAAAAAGTGGACATGCACAAAAGTGAAGAAATCTATGAACATTATAGTGCACATCCACTTCATTCAAAAGAAATGATGGGGAATACTATTGAATTATTCCAAATGAAAAAAGCAAAGGGGAGTCCCATGAGTGTATGGGAAAAAATTTGGAAGCTCGTTTTCCGCAGCTGTTCCTAACTGGAAAAGGTGGACGATATGATGAACGATCAGTGCAGATGTCTGCATCTGAATATCGGACAACAAGATTGTATGCAGAAGATCCAAGATTTCGACAATGTATCCCATATATATTTCATCTTTTGTTTGAGAGTGACTTGTCTGGACTTTCATATGCGGTTAACCACATATTAAAAACAGGAGTACCTATTCAAAATATTTATGCAAAGGAATTTATGGATAAAGTACATAAGAGAGACAATCATTTAGAATCTCAGCTGATTAATTTGATGGCATGTCAGCGTGATACTAATGAGTATTGGTACCATCGTCATGGAGAACTAAATGTATGCTAAGGAGCTTAGGAACTCCTACTTGGTTTGAGTTTCTTCGAGAGGCAAATTCGAATATAAAACATATTGAATACAAGACACCTGGAGAATTGTGCTCTTTGGATCCTGTTAATGTAAGCAGATATTTCAATCATAGGTTTGAAGCTATGATGTCTTTTATCTGCATTAAAAAGAATCCTCCTCTTATAGAAGTAGTGGATTTCTTTTGGAGAAAGGAGTATCAAGCTAGAGGTGCTCCTCATATACTGATATGGATCAAGGATGCACCCAAATTCTGACCTGATTCAGATGACACTGTTTTGTCTTTTATTGAAGAATATTGCACATGTGCTATACGAAAAAACCCAGAAGAAAACACCTTAAGGCAACAAGGCTCACAATTCCAAAGTCATCGATGTGGAAAATACAGTCGACGAAAGTACACGTCTAAGGAAAAGTTTTTTACCAAATGTCGTTTTGGATTTCCACGACCTGTAATATCCAAAGGAAGAGTAAACAGTTTCTTGTCAACTGTGAGACATACCATGACTAGAAAATCCCTAAAAAATACTAACAATTTGAGAAGAAGGGAAGAATCAAAATATATCAATGATTATAATCCAGTTATTCTCTCAATGTGGAATGCTAATATGGATATTCAGTATGTTGCGGATAATTCCATTGTTGTTGCCCGATATGTGACATCTTATATAATAAAATCAGAAAAGACGGAGTTAAAAGAAATGTGGGAAGAGATTTTTCACAAGAAGAGTCTTAGTAAAAAATTGTACAGTTTCAGTTTGAAGATGTTATCCCATCAAGAAATTGGAGCGTATGAATGTTCAGATCGGTTATCATCTGCAAGTTTATACTCAAAATCCAGAAGAATCATTTGGGTGAGTCTAGGTCTTGCTGCAACTCGAAATTGAGTACTTAAATCTGTACAAGAAATCGAATATCTAGCAGAAAAAGATCTGGAAAGTACAGATATTGTCAAAACAAATATGTTGAACACATATTTTCCAAATAGAAGTCATCATCTTGAGAACATATGTCTCTATGAAGTACTGCAATACTACACTTTTAAAAGGAATACTACAGAAAACATAAATTAAGGAAAATATGCAGTGATTGGTTACGAAGGATGTTTGGTGAAACAAAGGAAAGGAAATGTGATTAATCACAGACAACTGAGTTGTGATACTTCTGAAAAAAGGACATTTTACTATTTAGCACTTTTGCAACTCTTCAAACTATGACATACAGAATTGGAATTTCTTGGAGATTTTCAGGGCTATGAAGATTCCTTCAATGCTTGTAAAGATACCATAGAATGTACAGTTTTTCCAAATTATCTCAAAATGTTGAACGATGAAATTGATCAAGAAGCTACTATTGCAGATGAGATTGTGAGAGACAGTTCTCAAGACAGTCAAAGTTCTGCTCCCCTGAGTTAAGATCCACTAGGACAACCAATTCTTGAAAATTAAGCAGCAATCACCATGAATGAAATGGAAACAGCAAAGCATTAAGCTGAAGAAGATATTATGGACTTAGGAAACTTTTAAGAACAAGTAAATGTTGAACAGAAAGAAATATATCAGCAAGTGAGACAACAGATTGACCATGGATTTGTTCATGCAAAGAAAGAATGCACATGCTCATCATTTCAACCTATCCGAAGCAATGTCAGTGGTCAAGCTGTAACAGGAAAAAGTTTCTTAATTAAAGTATTTTTTCATTTTAATAAGGTTTTTATTTTGTTTAAGAAAGATAGTACAGTATAATATAACAGCATGACATATAACAGAACCGATATGCAATAATCATAAAAGATAAGTGGAGATGAAAAAAGGTTCAGAGAAAATATGAAATGGAAGAAAATAGTAGAGAGAAAGAAAGAGAGGAAAAGAAGAGAGAAAAAGAAGAAGAGAGAGAAAAAGGAGGGAAAGGTTAGGGAGGGGGAGAAGAGGATAGGAAGGTAGAGAAAGGAAGCCAGGTAAGGTCAGATTTAATTTTTAAGGTGACAGAAGAGGAGGAAGCAATTGCAATTCTGTGCTCATCACATACAAAATTCCACCATGTATGTACAGACAGTTTAGAATTATCCTTCCAACAAGACAAAATTACTTTAAAAGCAGTTGCAATGAGAAGATCAAACAATTTAGCATTATAAGAATGTAGATCCAAAACATCAGATAGAGAACCTAAAAAAATATGCAACGATGAAAATGGTTCAGAGAAATGAAAAATACGCATGCAATATTTCCAAACTGCGTTCCAAAAAGTGAGAACTGATGGGCAATCAAATAAGAGGTGAGTAAGTGTGCCTGGGTGAGAGGAACAGGACCAACAAAGGGGTGAGGAGGAAGGGGAGAATTTTGTTATGCTTACGGGGGTAATGAGAGCTCTATGGTAAAGAAAAAAAAGTGACTGAGTAATACGGGCTGAAATCGAAGTCTTAAACAGTTTAGACCACAAACGATCCCAAACATCAACAGATAACGAGAAAGATAAATCATTTTCCCAAACAGTTTCAATAACAGTTTTAGGCCTAAGGCCTACATTCTCTAATAACAGTTTATAAATTAACGCAGCTTTGGGTATTTGTTGAGTAAACATAGTATATAATGGAGTGGAAGGAGTAAGGGAAGGGAGGGAATCAAAAGTAGGAAGGGTAGATAGGTGAGATAAAATGGCAGAAGTAATAATGTCAAAATCTTTGCGAAAATGTGCAGGTAAATCAAACATAGTTTGCATTATATCAAATGAAATAATAGATGAATCAGAAAAAAATTGGTACACAAACATAATATCCTTTTCTTTCCAATACTTGAAATAGAAAGATTTACCCTTGTACTTTAGATATTTGTTATACCATACGCTTGAGGAAAGAAAAGTTTGTAGTGGGGACGAATCTTTCGAGAATATATTATGCAACAGAGTATGTGAGTATTTCAGTACAGGGTGTATAGTCAAGAATGAGCAATTTGACATGAAAAGGGTGTGCTGGAAAGAAAAATCCTTTAACAAGGACCTTTCGACAGCAATCCATCTGGGTAGAGGGGTATCATTGAAATCGAACGCCAATGAGAAGGCTTGTTTTAATAAAAAGGCAGAATGGTACAATTGAAAATCAGGAAAGCGGACTCCACCTTCAGATTTTGGGCGTATAAGTTTATGTAAGGAAATACGAGGTCTTTTATTATTCCACAGAAATTTGGAGCAGATGGAGTTCAGCCGATTGAAATATAATTTAGGGATTTTCACAGGTAGCATGGATACAGTATATAAAATATGTGGAGAAATCATCATTTTGATGGTGTCTAAACGACCCCACCAGGAAAGGAAAAGGGGAGACCATAATTGAAGGAGTGATTGGATCTTTTGAGTAAGGGAGGAAAAGGTCAGTTTGAGTGTGTCACGCAAGGTAGAGGAGAACCAAATACCCAAGTATTTGATCTTGGATGGACACCATTCAAAGTCCGTCGATGCAAACATATATTGGTAACAAGATGAGTTGAGGGGTAGGACCTCCGTTTTAGAAAGATTAAGCTTATACCCAGAAACAGAGGAGTATAAGCGGACTTCTTCTAAAAATGGAGGAAGGGAAGAAACAGGATTAGCCATGTAAACCAGGACATCATCGGCATAGGCTGAAATTTTTGTCTCAATCGAGGACTGTTTGAACCCTTGAATTAGGGGGTTAGAGCGGATTTTAGTGAGGAAGGGTTCAAGGCAAAGAATGAAAAGTAAAGGGGAAAGAGGACAGCCTTGTCTTGTCCCTCTGGATAAGGGGAAGAATTTTGAGAATTGATTATTGACAAAGACACTAGCACGGGGAGCAGAATATAGTAGTTTAACTAAGGAAATGAAGTGGGAGCCAAACCCAAACCAATGTAATGCTTTAAACATGAATTTCCAATTAATTCGGTCAAACGCTTTCTCAGCGTCTAAGGATAGGGCAGCTAGAGGGGCTTTGAACCGTTTACTGTAGGAGATAATATTGGCAAAAACACGGGCGTTGTCAGCAGCAAGTCTACCTTTCACAAAACCAACTTGATCGGTTGTGATTAGCAGAGGAATAAGGGATTCAAGGCGGGTCGCTAAAATTTTGGCAAACATTTTACAATCGTAATTAATAAGGGATATGGGACGATAGTTTTTACACAGGGAATGGTCTTTATCAGGTTTGGGGATTATGATTATTAGGGCATCCAAAAATGAGCCAGATGCTTTGGCATTTGCGATAAAGGAGTTAAAAAGTTGTAAAAGATGGGGGACAAAAATAGAGTGCATGTTGGCGTAAAATTCAATTGGGAGACCATCTGGACCAGGGGCTTTCGCTTTCTTGAGGGAGGTAATTGCCTTGAGAATTTCCTGAGGGGTAATTTCAGACTCTAATTGAAGGAATTCGGTAGGGAGAGAAGGGGGAGGAGGAAGGTCTTTGAAGAAGCGGGAGACGTCATCATCATCAGGGTGCGTGTCATCAGTATAGAGAAGTTTATAATAGTTATGAAAAACTTGTGCAATATCCTCATCAGAAGAGACCTTTGTATTGGTTACCTCATTGAGAATAGAGCTAATTGATTTTCGCTCAGATTTAATTTTGAGATAGTTAGCTAACATTTTCCCCGCTTTATTCTAACCCCCATGAAATTTAGATTTAACCTTCAAGAGGGTATTGCAAGCTTCAACTGTGGCAATTTGATTAAGTTCAGATTTGGCTTTAATAAGTTGGTGGAGAGCGTCAGGATTCTTGGACTAGAAGTAAGAGTGTTCAAGGGTCTTAATGTTGGAAAGTTGGGCAGTGTATTTATCTCGATTGAGTTTTTTTTTCCGAGATACATAAGAAATTGTGAAGCCTCGTAAAGCAGCTTTAAAAGCATCCCAATTATTTGAAACTGACGTGTCTTGGGGTAAATTGAGGGCGAAGTATTCAGAGATAAAATCCTTAACTTTAGACATAAATACAGAATCGGAGAGAAGGAAAGTGTTAAATTTCCAACGATTGAAAGAGGAGGAGGTTTGGGCTAGGTCAAAAGTGGCATAAACAGGTGCATGATCCGAAAGAAAAATAGAACCAATTTCAGATTTCTGAATCGCAGGGAGAAGGGATTTACTGACTAGGATATAATCAATTCTGGATCTGGTGTGGTGAACATTGGAGTAGAATGTATATTCAAGTGAATTTGGATTACATGTTTTCCACACATCAAAGAGGGGCCGTGAGGCGATAGCATTTTGGAAGGATTTATGTGTCTTATCCGGCTGGAATTTGGAGGAAGATAGTCTATCTGAAAAGGGGTCCAACCATTGGTTAAAATCACCAGCTAAGACAATATTAGGGCAGTCAATGGAGGAAATGAGGATTTTGACATCAGACCAAAATTTGGGATCAGGACGGACAGGACCATAAATTTTGAGAAGCACCATAGTTTTTTTTTGTATAGTCACCTTTGACATAACCCAACGACCTTCTGCATCCGATTGAGAGGATAGAATTTGAACATCCAAACCTTTACGAAATAATATAGCAACACCACCTTTTTTATCAACAGCCGGAGAAAATATAACTTGACCCACCCACGCCCTCTTAAGTTTCAATGATTCGACATCTGTACAATGTGTTTCTTGGAGAAAAGCAATCTGAGCGTTTAACTTGGATAAGTGGGACAATACCTTTTGACGTTTAACAGGGTTGCCGAGACCACGAACATTCCACGTAACAAAGTTACACATGATGGAAGGCAAGGGAGGAGGGTAACAACCGGGTCCGATACACTGCAGGTAGGGAACAACAAGGAGAGACAATGGAGATAAACATGTCAGAAATGAGATTCAAATACGCAATATAAACAAAGGCAATACAAATCGGGTAAAAATAGAGAAACAGTAGACAAGGAAGCAACATATTCATTAGGAGAGTTGAGGAGGAACAATGAGGAGTACTGGAGTTATTAATAAGAGAGGAAATAAGTGACACAACTAAGAGAACGGAGCACAAATGAGGAAGGGATAAACATGAATGGCCTGTGAAAAGAAGAAGAAAAAGAAGGGAGAAAAAAAGAAGGAAATAGATAAGAAGCAGATCAAGGCAAAGACGCCAGATCTGAGATAAAAGAGAATGTTTAGATAGTAGGAGCATGGAGACGCCAACGCGGGCGTCCACCCCACAGAGCAAGGACAACGCGGGAATATAGAAAGGAGATATTCAACAAGAAGAGAATTCGTAGTGAAAAATGACACAAAAGAGATCTGGACAAGGCCACAACAGTCGTCATGACAGAAGAAGAATGGGTGCAGAATTTAGAAAAGAGTTATTTTCAGTCATTAGTGTCCATCGTGGAAGTAGAGCTTCTGTGGATCATCAAAGGTACGGGAACGACCATTGTGTGTTATTCTGCAGAGACAAGGATGAAGAATTCCACATTGAATGCTTAATTCCCTCATACGTGGACGCAGATTGAGGAACTCCTTGCGGCGTGCATTCGTAGCATTCGATAAATCCTGGGCTATGAAGATGGTGTGACCTGACCAAATAAGGCGACGTTTCGCTTTTGCAGCTTTAAGAACAGTCATCAATTCAGTGAATTCCAGAAAAAGTAGAATAATGCCTCTGGGTTTGGCCGGGTTAGATGTTGGACGTCCCAAACGATGAGCACGCTGTATATTTAGGGGAGTAGATTCCGGTTGGAGTTCTAAAAGTTCGTAGAGGAATTTGCGGATGAAGGACACCATATCACCCTCCCCAAGGGACTCCGGAACACCATAAATACGGAGGTTATTCCGCCTGTTACGATTTTCAAGGTCCTCTGTGTGGAGCTTCAACTGCTGTATCTCCTTTTCAAGAATAGGAATTTTTGTAGAGACATCCTGGACGTCACTAATGCGTTGTTCTAGTTGCAGGACTTTGTTTTCCATGACAACCCATCTGTCTTCTATCTGCTTGAGCTTCTCATTAGTTGCCACCATGAAAGGTTGTAGGCCACGAACCTCTTCTAAAATGGAATCCAGCACGGGGTTCTGAGAGGAGCGAATTGGAGATGGAGGGTCATTCTTAAGGCGTTTCGGTGTGGTGCCGGTGACAGACGATCTCGCATGGCCTGCGTTCTGAGACATGATGCCAACAGAGGGGCAAACTGGGAGGACGCAGGAATGTAGGTCACACCGTAACAATTGGTTTGTTGAGACCCTATGAGCTGAGGTATACGAAGTACTGCAAAGAAGAGGTCATGTAAGAGGTAACATGTGGCAATGGAGAAGCAATATTGCAAACCTACATGGTATGCATCGAAATGCAGCAAAACTCAATTTTATGCGAAGCCAAAGAAACCATCCAGGAATATGGTATCAAAGAGACAGCAAAGCGTCCATGAAATATGGGACCCAAGGTAAGTAGTAAGTGTACCATGAAGGGTTAACAGCGTAGGGAAGGAAGGTATGAGGTAATGCGCAAGGAGCACCTCAAAATGGCCGCCAAGATGTATTGTGAATGGAATCAGAAGTCCTGAGGAGAACTGTGGCGGTAAAAGTCAAGAAAACGTATTGGTAGCAGGAGACGCATACCTTGGCACATACCTTTTCCCAAGATGAGCATTCAGTGCAGTAGACGGGCCATTGGAGCTGTGGAAATGCCAGAAAACGGGACGCGAGCGCGGCGGCACAAAATGGCGGCCGCCCGCGTCCCGTGACAAGTGGAGAAGAGACGGCAGTCAAAAGATAGGAAAGCGGCAATTACGAGCGCCGCTGATGCTCGTAAGACACGGGGACCATGTTCCGCCGTGTATTGATGCCGTTTGCCAGACTCCGTGTGCGGAGAAAAATGCAGAAAAACAGTCAGGATTCCCGCGTAGGTCCGGAGCTCACGGGTGAAACGCCATCGCACGCCGGCGCGTAAGCCACGCCCCCCATTAATTAAAGTATTGACCAGTTATCTACAGACAACAACTGACTCACATTTGCCTTGTATTGCAACTGCTCCAACTGGGTTGGCAGCACACAATATTAAAGGAATCACATTACATCATTTACTAATGCTACCGGTAGAGCATGAAAAATTGGAATAAGATAAACTATCTGGAGAAGCTTGCTATGAAGTTTCAAGAGTGCTAAAGAAAATGAAACTTCTGATTATTGGTGAGGTAAGCATGGTCTAAAACTTAATGCTTGCTTTTGTGCATTTAAGAATGCAGCAAATTCTTAGAACAGAGTGCGATGTCTTATTTGGAGGAAAACATGTCATAGTTTTTGGAGATCTACTGCAACTTACTCCTGTAAAAGGACAACCAGTATTTAAAACACTTGTGCATGAAGACACCAGAAAGTATTTGGGAAGTGTTGAAAATGTTAACAATAGGTCATATTTTGAATACAAAGAACTCATTACAAATATGTGATAGGCAAATGATGTTGATTATGGAACTATTTTTCAAGATATAAGAATTGAAGGACTGACAGAGCATGACAAACAAGCTTTGCAAAGTCCACTACTTACAAACTTGTTTCCAAATGAAAATAGAGTTCCTGAAAAATTATATATGAAAATTGCAGAAAATAAATCTATAATCTGCTTAATACCAACACTGCGTGAGTGTTTTATATTCAATGAACAACTTTTGAAGCTAGAAAAGGAACACATAATACAATTGGAAGCTATTGATAAAATAAAGCATGAAGGAATCACTATTATGTTGTCTGAAAAACTGAAAGAAAATTTGATTCTTTAGAAAAATCTATATCTAAAACTGCTGGTTTAGAAAATAATCTATATGTATGTGTAAATTGTCGGGTAATTTTAAGGCGTAATTTGGATGTGGAAAAAGGTTTAGTAAATGGAGCAATGGGTAAAGTTGTTGATTTTGTTAATTATCAAAATAGAGATGGAATTGAATTTTTTAAAATCAGATTTGATCAAATTCAAGAAGTAAAACAAATTGGTTGTTGTTCAGGTCGTTTTTTGCTTTTTAAAGATTTAATGTCCATAGAAAACAATTTCTACTTTCTCTGGCATATGCATTGACTTTTCATAATTCTCAAGGTTTAAGTCTAGGCAGTGCTTTGGTGAACATTGGAAGTACCATATTTAAATAGGGTATGGCATATGTTGCTTTGTCCTGAGTCAGAACTTTATCTGGATTGTATTTGATTAATTTTGATGAGAGAAAGATTAGTGCAGATGCAAACTGTGTAAAAGAGTATAATCGGTTAAGAAGAGCATATGCTCGCAATTTAGGTGAATAGCATGTATTTGAAAGGCTTGTAGTAGGTTAAAAAAGAGGATATGAGAATATCTCTAGTGAAGTTATAGAAAAGGAAACAAATCAAGATATTTTGAGATTGTAAGCGAAAAGGACACTATTGAAAAGATTGTTAGGTATCAGTTAGAAAATAGTTCAGGTATCGACTGCTATGCTAATGCAGTGGTCATTGTTTTTTTTTTCTAGAATGTTTGCAACAGCAAATTATGGAGACTAGTAAAAAAATGTTTGTTCATTGTTGCATTGTATTCATGAAGAATTGAGATCTGATATAAGGAAAATCCAAAATGTTTCTGATATTTGTAATCTTTCAGATATATGTTCTGGTTCTACACAATTTTACGCAGAATACTCAACAAGATGCTCAAGAATTTCTAATGTATGTGCTTGCAGTATTGGAAAATGAAGGAATAGAAATTGAAAATCTTTTTGGCCTTCGTTATAAATGATAACATGAATGTGAAAATTGTATGTTTACATGTAGCACTAGCATAGATACTTAAAGATTTCTATATTTGACATTACCGGACTGTAAAACAGTGTCTTTAAACAAACTAGTTAAAGCAGCAAATCAAAACATGGAGTGTAGCCAATGCAAATCAGAAATGTTATCATCATAATATATTCAAAGATTTGGATAATATATACATTTAATGATACAACGTTGTAGAGCTGATTGAAGAAAATTGGAAACTTTAATTAAACTTTTTGTAGCAAGTCAACTGTCAATATCAAAAGAACTTTTGTAGCAGTAACAATTATTTTCCATGATGGTCCTTCAACAACATCTGTACACTACACTGTCTATTTAAAATGCAATAAAGGATGGACATATTGTGATGATGCTCAATTTATTTTTAAACAATGTTTGCCTAACAAATTACCAAATAACTACCTACCTTTTTAAAGCCAAAGTTTTAAGAACATAATTTGGCCTATTACTAATATGTTAAAATATATTAATACGATTACTATTGGACAATTTCAGTATAAAGGATTTCAGGAATACCATTTGGCCTAGAGGAAAGGTGTAAATTTGAATTAAGGACTTTTTCTTGCACATTCTCACAGCATATATTTGTAAAGAACATAATTTACAGTGTATGGAAATTAAAAAGAATTGTTCATTGAATTATTATTTGAGTTTTTTCATATTCAAGTAAGAAAATTCTCTTAGAGGGAAGCATTTTATGTATGTGTGATTTGTATTATATGGTATGTTATTGAGGATGTTGTTTTTATGGAATGTTCAAAAATAGTTGAGTATATTAAAAATATTTTAATCACAGATTAGTTTTTTTAAACAATCTTATTGATTGATTTTTTTTGCCCGCTGTTATGTGATGAGTAACATTGAAATCACTGTTTGCAGTGAAATTGAATATATTCTGACGACAGCAAAAAAGGCAAAAAAAATATTTATATAATGTTAAAATGATGTGTTGTAAAAAATATAATATTATATATTATAACTATATTTTTTCTTCTCATTCACCGATCCTAATTGTAAAATATAAAATTTTCTGAAAATTAAATTATAAAAAACAACGGAAAATAATGTTTAGTATTTTTTCATATCTAATACTGTCAAGGTAAGATTAACTAAGTATTAAAACGCACAATGGGCTGCATTTGCAAACTGGTGAAGAACGGGGGGAATGAGTTGACATGTGTGCAAACACGCTCTGTGGGCGTTTTAAGTTACGGGATAAAGTCCCCTTGAATCCTGAGGGTTCCTGGGGACCAACTAACCCACCAGGTATCTGCAGTAAGTGCCACAGAGTTGCATTGCAGAGAGGTGTAAAATGGGGCATGGCCTCGGACCACCTCTCTGCAACGCAGCTCTATGATGTTTAATTGAGAGACATGGTGGGCTAGTTGGACCCAGGGACTTACAGGGGACTTAATTCCTCAACTTAAAACACACCACAGGGTGTGTTTGCACATGTCATATCAGACCCCATCCCCTCCCTTCACCACTGTGTAAACACGCCCCATAACCTTTTTATTTTGGGAGATTAAGTCACCTTGAATCCTGAGGATTCTTGGAGCCTAACTAGCCCACTACGTATGTCCAGTAAGCACCACAGAACTGCGTTGCAGAGAGATGTAAAAAGGGGCACAACCTAGACTACCTGTCTGCAATGCAGCGCAGTGGTGCTTACTGGAAGCATATATTCTCTTTAGAACAATGACATTATGTTATTAACTAGTCAAGTTTCAAAGGAATGGACTAAACAGAAACACTAGTACAGCTACTATATTCTGTGCAGTATGTATGCAAACGTCTTATCACCTACATAGAATTGATACACTCTTTTAAATACTCAGTTAGAAACTGAGCAGTCTAGGAAAACTACTGTCTTTCCCAACCACATGTCCATTCATCCATCCAGCACTATGTATGTATCCTATCACTTTGCCAAAACCCAAGCACTTATACATTTATCTTGCACTCTCTTTGCAGAACTGAAATTACTCTAGTTATTAGTCATATACTTAAGGATTGGCCAAGCCGTTAACCCTAGTATAAGTCAATTTCTTTATATACTATGTATGCAGACCTGCAAGAAGCTACAAAGTATTAATACACTCTTCAAAATACCCAGTTTATGCCTATGTAGTTTTGGAATCTCTCTGTAATAGGATCCCATGTGACCTGAAAAAAAAGATTTGATTGGTTCATAACATGTCCCATTGTACCTATTGAAAGACCACAACCATTTCAATCGTTCTTCTTTGAGCATCTTTGGAGGGATATCTCTGTGCTTACCTCCTGTCACTCTCATGTAATTTTTCAATCAACTAGCAATATGTTTTTATTATAATAGTTTGCCAATACCTAAGCACTTATGAAGCAGATTTAGAAGCATCCTGTGGCAACAATATGTCACTTTTTGTAACATAGTGATGGCGCCAGACACTCCTTCATATTTATAAGAAGAGGAAAAGGCACCCTGTTTAGCTTTTCTTCTCCTTGTATGTGGGTGCTTTTACACAACACCCATAGAACAAGACACATCTCCAGATTTATCAGAAATTATAAATCTGGAGATATGTGTGAATGCTGCACCATTCAGTTGGTGTAGCAAGTCACAACAAGGAGAATTGTTTTCCTTTCTCCTCATTTTTTCTCTTTCAATGTATGCTGCATTGCACAGCATACATTGAAAGAGGAAAATGCCTTTACTGATTGTGTTTGTGCAGGAAGGTGTACCTTCCTGCACAAAAACAATCTCTCCATGACACAGACATGCTTGCACCATGGTGCAAGGATACCTGTGTCACTGTATGTCTGCAGTTTGTGCAGCAGTGCAGAGGAAAGCATAGAGTTGCAACATATTTATGTACATATGTCGCATCCCTGTGCTTCGGAAGTACCACAGCATAGTGCAGCTAAAGAATTTACAGTGTCACGCTGCAGCACTTTCTTATAGTTCTGCACTTATACATTCACCATGCACTACTAATGCATTCTTTCAGTCAATTATACTCTACACATACATTCAACCAAACTTTCAAAAAGTTAACATACAAATATAGTTCTATCTTTAACCAGAGAAGTTAGTTCTGAAAATAACTTTTTTTTTCTTTTATATTTGTTTTGGATTTTTCGGAACAATTTTGTACATTTTACAGAAAAAACAGGAAACTTCAGAAATTCCCAACAAAATTATCAAACAAAAGTCTAGCAACGATGATTGCATTGCGTAGCACAAACTGCATCGACAGACAGCTCCCCAAAAGAAATACGTTTGTTGCACTTTACGCAGCACTGTTTAAATATAGCAAATTCAGGGCATATGTCCGGTGGTGATGCAGCTGTAGATGCTCGAGAGGTACCAGGAACTGCAGGTGGAGGGTTCCTCTCTGCTCTCCTACACTACTCCCGAGCCAGATTGACCGGATGTAGAGTCTTTAGATGCTTTTACATGGAGGTAGTACCACAAGAATATTTCTTTTCTGCACTACTTCTGGACAAAACTCTCTCACAGATCTGGCAGGTAACCTTATTTGCGTTGACTTTCTTCTGCCCTTCCAGAAAAGTGAAGAACTTCCACACCACCAACAATGGCCTTTGAGGACATGGAGCTTCTGGCAAAAAATCTTCCTCCGAAGAATGTTCCAACTCCTCCTGAGGCTGGTGCGATGTTCTTTTGGTTTTGAAAAACACCACAAAAAATGATGAAAATAGGGTTCTTCTAAGCACAGAGAAGACTCTCCAAAGAAGCTAAAAGAAGAATGATTGAAATGGGTGGTGTTCTTCAATAGTTACAATTGGAAATGTTATGAACTAATTAAATCTTTTTTTTCAGGTCATATGGGATCCGCGCACCGTGCGCACACCCAGCACGCACCCTGCTCGACTTCGCGAAATTGAAGTTTAAAAGTAGTATAAGTTTATTACAAGTAAAAATATATAATTTTTATGAATACCTTCAATAATGTCTTGCCCTAATATGTATATTAAAGACATATATATATATGAATTTAGACATAAAAAAATTTGCAGGAGTCACATACAGTAATGCGCATGTGTCGCGAATGCGTGGGTAGCTAGAGTCGCATACCGGTCGCATAGCAATTACGCACATCCCAGAAAATATGCACCCGTCGCACACCGTGCGCAGATCCTTCACAACATTTCTAAAATGGCGGCTAGAATCTGCACACCGAGCGTAAAAGGTATGCTTTGGGTGCGCGACTCCAAAAAAACATAGGAAAAAAAATATCTAAGAAAATAATAAAAATATATTAAAATAAAAATATTAAACAAACAAAAAACATTTCAGTTTCAATATTTTAAAAAAACATTCTTTAATCCATTTATATTAAAAATATATAATGTAATTTAAAAGAAAAAATGTGTAAAAATTAAACAGTTGAAAAACTGTAGAAAATCGGAATCAAAAAAATACATATACCTTTTATTACATTGAAAAAGTATTATTTAAAAAACTTTCGTAATTCACTGAAAAAATCATAAGTTTCAGACATGTTATAGTTAGGAATTAGCATTTTAAAAACCTTAGAAATTCTCTGAAAAAAACCATAGGTTTCAGAGCTGTTATAGTTAGCTGGACATTTCACTCGTACAAAACCATTGAAATTCATCCGTTATAGTTAGTTCTGCTAACTACAACTCGCGCGCCTGCAATGCACTGCTGATGATCTCACATATTACATCATTCATGACATGGTCAGTGACATCACTGATGACATCTGAAATGACATCACTGATGACATCATCCACGTGACAATCTGATACACCTCATCACACAGTAGTATAACTTTTGATCACTCACTATAAAATTTAAACTACCATTTTTGAAACCATTGACACACCAATACAAGCTTCTAAAAAAACACTCAATGATACCTAGATCTGCACACACATCTAATCACTTACCAATAGATTCACTCATACATGCTGTCAATGATCAATAGAACACTATCAAATGCACTTATACACCTATGTCGATATTACACACCAGCACTCATCCTACTCACTTATGCAATCATCCTACTCACTTAGGCAAACAATCGATCATACTTACATTTACTCAGCTACACATTTATACAAACACCACTTCATTTAATAATACAGATACTAACTCATACTTAGGGGCCCATTAGAATGTTGGGAGGATCGCCACAGCCCGCATGGCATCCTTGCCCGCCCACAACCCATATTCCCCCCACCATTTTACTATGGCTGGGGGGACAGCAGCAGACGGAAACACAGTCCGCCGATTTTCCACCTTGGTCGCAAGGCGACCGGGCCGGAAAAGGGTTCATATGGTGGCGGTGTCTATCAGACACCGCCAGCCATATTATGATGGGCTTCGTCAGATGCCTTTCTGTGGCGGCAATGCCGCCATGGAAAAGCATGCGGTCTTTACTTTGGGGGCCCCCTGCGGGCCCCCATGGTGAAGGTGAGGTGGGGGTGCTCATGGGGCTCGGTGCCTGCCGCTTTGTGCATGCAAATACATAGCTTGCATTTATAACATTGCGGCGGGTGCTGGTCTGAACATAGCTCACCGCAATGTTATAAATGCATGATGCGTCCGCCAGTGTGGCGGGTGCATCATAATGGGCATGGTGGGACCGCCGCTCAGATCGCGGGCTGTCCCGTTTTCCATGAGGATGGCGGGCGGGCAAAGTCCGCCCGCCATCCTAACGGGGCCTTAGTGTTTTATAAAATCACCATTACAAATATATAGTCATCCATGCAGTCACTCATACGATCACTGAGTCTTATGTATAGTTATTTATATACAACAACTGTCACATACACTGCCTTTTATTTTTCTACTTTGTTGGACATGTAAAACTGAGAGATATATTTGCTCATCACCACACCCATAAAGACACTCACTCACCCATACAACTGTTTCCACATGCACTCCTAACCTCATAGACCTACTGAATCAACTATTCACACATGTTTACACAGTCACACACCCCCACCCATCCACACACACATTCACTCTCCCATACAAATACTCAACTTACTAATTAATACCTAATATAGGGGGTCATTAGGATCGCGGACGGACTTGAGTCCGTCCGCGACCCCAGAGCATGAGGGAACGTCCGCATGGGCTGCGGCGTTCCCTCTGTGCAGATTAGGATGTGACCGCCAGGGTGGCGGTCACATCCTCTATTTTTAACATTGCTGCGGGTGGAGCTTCAAGCTGCACCCGCAGCAATGTTAAAAATGCATGCACAGCATTTACGTGCACAAAGCGGCAGGCACCGCGCGGTGCCTGCTGCATTGTGCACGCAAATGCAGGGGGGTACCATAGGTACCCCCCATGTGCACCCCCACCCCCCACTACACGTAGGGGGCCCGCAATGGGCCCCTGCAGTGCAGTTACACATGCTTTTCCACGGCGGAAAAGCCGCCGCGGAAAAGCATGTTCCCAAGCACATCCTAATCTGGCTGACGGTGTCTAAGAGACACCTTCACCATTTTAGTGCTTTTCCGCCGCGGTTGTAAGCCAGCCGCGGCGGAAAAGCTGCGGACCTAAACCATGACCCACCAGCCATCCTAATGTGGCGGTGGGTCCTGGTGGGTCCGCAGAGGATTTTCCGCATCCTCCGGGCCGGCGGTGGCTTCCGCCGGCCCGGAGGATGCGGAAAATCCTCCATCCTAATGACCCCCATAGACTTTCATGTAGCTAGTAACCAACTGATCAGCAGTTTACACAACAACAGCCAGAGTCATACAGACATTCACACAGTTTAGTCACCAACCCATATATTTAGTAAGACACTTTAAATTAGTCACTTAAACAGTCAATCACACTGCTACTAAATCCTCCATCCAGACACTTATACATCCACTCATTCTTCAATTACGATTGCTATATATATAATACATATCTAAATATCTAACCAAACCACATTCACTGGATGATGTCATCAGTTTTGTCATCAGTGATGTCATTTAAGATGGGGGCGTGGCTTGGACACCAATGTAGGCGGCAGCGGACTCCGGAGCTCCTCCGCAGCCGCCCTTCTCCCACATACATCCTGGCCATATGTCCGGGTCCCCGACCCCAGATGACACTCCCCAGAACCCCGTGCCCCTGTTGAACGTGTGGGGCACGACAGACCGAGTCCTACGAGCAGCGTGGCAGCACTCTTGGAGCAACCCGAGGTGGCCTTGCTGTGCGCTCCCAAAATGGCGGCTGGAGTTGCGGGATGGACGCCTGACCAGGGCTTCCCCCCAGAGTGCGATACGACCCCTGGAGCTCTGCACGGTGAGCGGAGTGTGCGAGGCCAATGTCATTGTTGCCAGGGCAGATGGAGAGCCTGCAGTGAAGCCCTGGGTGCTTCAGTGAGGTGATAGCTGGAGGCCTGCCTGACCCCAAGATGGCGGCGCCCTCGTGGTGTCAGGGCGACATCTGAAGGGGCACCGATTGCGGTGTGCATGCCCCAGGGAGGCGGCAGATTGCGGACTGGTACTGTGCTTGGGAGAGCTCTGTTAGCACTGCAGAGAGGAGGGTGCCCTTGCCTGTGAACTGCTGAGGTGGGTCCACGAGAGCGAGTCCAGCGCTAGCCTGGCCACATGTATGGGGCCACGACTCCGGACTGTACCCCCTTAACCCTGTGCACTTGTGGAGCGGAGGCAGGCAAGGTGCTGTATCCCACACGCAACATGGGGGAACCTTCTGACAAGCGCGAGGTGACCGAGTGGCGCGCTCCTAAAATGGCGGCCGGCATCGTGAGGGTGAGTGCCTGACAGAGAGCTTTGTCCTGTGTGCGAGGGGCTCCCTGGAGTTTTGCGAGGTGAGCGGTGGGAGCGAGGCCTGCGAAGGCGCATCTAAAATGTTTGTGGTGAGTCCCAGAGCGAGGCTACTAGAAGATACTTTGGGGACTGCCTTTCCCCAAGATGGCGACGACCTAATGATCCCGGAGTGACATTGACAGGGCCACCAACAGCAGACTATCAGGCTCCGGGAGGCGGCAGTACACTGGCTAAGACTGCGATACGTGCACCCTGCTGGCGCTGAAGGAGGAGAGGTGCCCTTGACCCCGGAATTAGTGGAGCGGGCAGGCGGACGGGAACCCAGCTCGTGGAGTGGTTCTGCAACCTGGCAGAGTTTCCTAAATGGACCCCTCTGCATTACTTGGCCACTGTGTTGTTATAGAGTTGTTGGGGAGAGACGGGCGGTGAGTGGCCTGGCGGGACCGCGGCTGGAGGGAGTAGAACAGTGTTACCGGTGGTGAGTCCTGAGGAAGAGACCTGAGATACTCATAGTGCGGAACAACGCAAGACATCATTGTTGAGGGTCACTGCTTACAAGAGCCCTAATATTGAAGGGTGAACCCTCCTGAACTGCGCTGCCTACCGCGAGTGTATCTTGGTCCTGGAGCCGGGAGGCGAGGCTGGTCGCTAGCTCACGCACCCAAGATGGTCCGGGGAAACAGGAAGAAGGCCTTTGAGGCGCTAAGACTTGATGACCCAGGGCACTCCATGGAAGAGGAGAATGTGGCGACTGGTCCTGGTGGCTCTGCCCAGTCACAGAACCCTTCCCTGAGCGATATCACGCAAGCTATCGTGCCCTCGAGGGAGACTTTGGAGAAAAGATTGGACTCCATCGGGTCTGACTTATCTCTCCTGAACGATGACCACAGAAAGCTGAAAGAATGGGCGGCGACTACTGAGACGGTCATGAACGACATTCCAGATGAGGTTGACGCCCTGAAGAAGTCGTTGACTGAGGTGGTGCAGAGAGTCCATGTATTGGAAATTCAAGCAGAAGACAGCGAAGGGCTTTCTCGACGGAAACCTCAGAATAGTTGGTATTCCGGAGTGTGAACAGGGATCGGATGCCGTTCATTTTGTGGAAACCTGCTTAAGGGCGGAGGTGGCCCTGGAGGGCCTTTCCCCCTTTTATGCGCTGGAACGGGCCCACAGAGTTCCGGCGTGCCCACCTAGGCCTGGGGCCCAGCCGAGCCCAATAGTGGTAAGACTCCTTCACTACAGGGACCGGGACCACATCCTGAAGAAAGCCAGGGAGCTACAGAATCTGCCAATCGGCAACAGTAAAGTTATGATCTTCCCGGATTTCACCAGAGACGTTCAACGTCAAAGGGCCTCCTTTTTGGCGGTAAAACGGAAATTACGGGCGCTGCAGCTTCCTTATGCAATGTTGTTCCCGGCCGATTGAGAGTCACTGATGAGGGGTTTACGCACTTTTTCCTCACGCCACAAGCAGCCTGGGACTGGATAGAGGCCCGGTGGGAGACTGGTGGGCTCGCATCAGCTACAACCTCACCTAGACGTCGCTCTCCCATCGTGACAATGGCTCCTCTGCAGGCTGTCGGCAAGAACGGGACAAGGCGGTATTGGCAGTGGTGGCCATCAGCCAGGGGGATGTCAGCCCATCCAGCAATATGTCGGAACGCACAAGGAGTGGTGACTTGAGCCCTGGTTCCAGCAGTGTCCATGGGTTTTCGGAGGCGTACTTGCTGGTGGTCACTCCGCAAACAGCAGACGGAGTGTTGGCTGAGGGGACTGTAAGGACGTTAAGGCAGCCTATGTGAGCTACCGGGGATATATGATGGGCCTTGCGGTGTCAGTCAGAGAGGGGGGGAGGTTTTTGTGGATGCTCTGTGGTGCTACCATGGGGACCTGGTACATAGAGATGAACTTTTGGGAGGGGGGGAGGGGGACTTCCGGACCACTTGGGTCGACGTTCCAAGTAGCCTGACTTGAATTAGACACTATGTGCACTAGTTTTTTTGTTGTGGGGATGCCACGTTGGACCCCTGTCCTGGGGAGGGGGAGTTGGGGGGGTTTGGATTGCTTTGTTTATGGGGTATGGTTCAAGGGGCCTGGGCGTGCCGCAGAGGAAATTGGAGTGGAATATCAAGTAGTCCAATGTCTGCAATGGGACCCGCATTAGGATACACATGTCTCACGTGGAATGTTAGGGGTATGCACACTATGCATAGGCGCCACAAGATACACTCCAATTTAGTAAGACGAGGCGTTCATATCGCCTTTCTACAGGAGACACACCTCTTGGCAAAGGAGGTGAAAGCTCTACAACGCTGGTGGAGGGGTCAAGTTTTTTACACTGTATTCTCGGCCTATGCCAGAGGGGTCCTTATATGGATACGGGCGGGGGTTCCATTTCAATGTGTGACACCACTGGCTGACCCGGAGGGCAGATACGTAGTGGTACTGGGGAAATTAGATGGTGGGATTTAACAATGGGATGTCTGTATGCCCCAAATGTAGAGCAGCCCACTTTCTTTTCCTCGTTGTCCCGTACATTGGCTTCAGTCCTGGTAGGCCCATTGCTCCTTGGAGGGGATTTTAATTGTGTCACAAATATTGCCCTAGACCGATCACACCCCCCCATCACCAAATGCACAGGTGAGCAAGCTAGCAATTGTGCGATCTACCTGGCAGCGACAGTGGGGATTGGTTGACCTGGAGGGATCAGCATCCAACAGATATGGATTATTCCTTTTTCTCTGCCCTCCACGAGTTGCATATCCGTATGGATGCATTCCTGTGCTCCCCTGATGTGCATGGAGAGATATGCACTAGTGAGTATCTCACTCGCACGGTCTCTGACCATAACCCGCTGATGGCCCAGATGAAGTGGTCGCAACTGCGCCCCAGAATTCCTAACTGGAGACTGCGCCCGGAGGCGCTTGAGGATCAGGTTTTCAGCACCACTATAGCCGCGAGTATAGACGATTACTTTCAGATTAATGAGGGGTCTGCGGGGTCGGCCACAATTGAGTGGGTTGCCTTTAAAACGGTAGTGCGTGGTAGCTGTATTGCAACGGTATCAGGGGCTCGGACGACCTTACTCCAAGACGTCCAACGGGAAGATGAGAGGGTGCGCACCCTGGAGAAAGAGCAACCAGAATGCCTGGATAAACAAGAAGCCTCATTGGAGGCTAGGGAGGAGGCCGCGGCAACGGTAGAACGCCTCCAATGCTTTGACTGCAAGTCCTATCTTACACGGGCGAACTCGGAGCGAGATAAAATCGGAGCCCTCCCGGCCTGTCTGGCCAACCCGGCTCGCCGTGGCTCAGTTATATTGGAGCTCAGAGATCATACGGGCATGGCTCGTTTTGATCAACGAGGAATAAATGAGCTATTTTTCGATTTTTACACAGAGCTCTATCGCAGCAGGGTACAACCCTCGGAAGACAACTTCAAGAGCTTCATGGGAGATTTGCACTTACCGTAGTTGGAAGAGGAAGATGCGAAATTACTGGGTGGCAGCATAGAGGTGAGGGAGGTGAGGGTAGCCATTAAAAGTATGGCAAGGAACAAAACACCAGGCGCAGATGGCTTCCGGGTAGAGTTTTATCTCACTTACATTGACCTCCTAGTGCCCCGGCTGGCATGGCTCTACAACGAAGCTAAAAGACTGGGTAGGTTACCAGATTCTACCAGAGAGGTGATCATTATCCCAATATTAAAACCAGGCAAGCAGCCCTGGGATAGGTCGGCATATCGCCCGCTATCTATGCTCAACCTGGGTTATAAAATCTTGAGCAAAATTCTGGCGACGCGTTTTCACCCCCACATGTCCACGCTCATTCACGTAGATCAATCCGGGTTTTTCCCGGGCCGCAACACCGCGCTTAATATTAGATGACTCCTTTATATTCTGGAGGCTGACACCTATGAAGTGGAGGAAGCAGCGGTGTTTGCTGTCGACATTGAAAAAGCTTTAGATAGCTTGGAGTGGAACTACCTCTTTCATGTCATGCGTAGGATGGTGTTGGGTCCGGATTTTGTGAGTTGGATGGCTCTACTGTATAAGGATGCAACGGCCAGAGTTCGGACGGGGGAAAAATCTCGGAGGCATATGTAGTGGGTAGGGGCACATGCCAGGGTTGCCCCCTCTCACCATTGCTGTTTGCCATAGCGGTGGAGCCTTTGGCGGCGCATGCTCGGACGAGTCAGGCATATCAGGGGTTGGATGTTTTCGGGCAAGTGCATCACATTGCGTTCTATGCTGATGACCTCTTGATGTTCTTAGCGGATACCGGTGACTTCCTGCGGGGAGCGAAGTCCCTTCTGCAGGCGTTGAGTTCGGTGGCTGGGCTAAAGGTCAACTGGGCGAAGTTGTGCCTATTCCTGACTCGAGAACGTAGGGCGTGCCCCCGATCTACTGAAGGGGTGGCCTGGGAGGAGAGATGCCTTCCCTACTTGGGCATGGCAATTTACCATGACCGGGGAGACATCTTAGAAGGGAATGTGGGGAAGGCGATTAAGAGCGCCAAGGACAAATGTTGACTTCTGGGGCACGCTTACGCTATCTATAACTGGGCGTGTGGCACTCCTCAGGATGGTGATCCTTCCAAGACTGCTCTATTTTTTTAGGTCTCTTCCGGTCTGGATCCCGGCGAGTTATTTCCAAAGGTTAAGGATGATGGTCAATGGTTTTTTGTGGGGGTGGGCAGGCACAGGGTGGCGCTCAAGACGCTTATGAGGCCGCGGGCCGAGGGAGGACTAGCGGTCCCGGATTATGAGCCATACTATTTGGCGGCTCAGCTGCAGTGGCTCACGCAGTGGGTAGCGAGGGCCACCAGAGAAGAAGGGGAGTCCGGTGAGCCGGCGGGCCCGTGCAAGTTTTGTCTTGCATAGTTCTGTGCCTCCCGATGGGGGATATGCATCTATTTCAGGAATTTGCCACAGCCCGGAAATGTTGGTATAGGTACCTGCGAAGGGTGGGGATAAAGATCCCTTATGCACCCGAGATCCCACTGAAAATGTGAAGGGTACTCCCTCATGGAGGCTCATGGCAAAATTTGGAGGCCTGGGAACAACAGGGTCTAGGGACCATAGGAGACTTATATGAAGACGGCTCGTTGCTGCCATTTGACCTTCTAAGAGACCGTTTTGAACTACCTAGGGTTGGCTTTCTGGTGCATGCTAGATTAACGACGGCAATTCGTAAGCATTGGAAATTGGCCATGACAGAACCTCCTACGGCTCTGGGTTGCCAGTATGTAGTGGTGGTTGCGGGGACCATTAAAGCGGTCACGTGCCTATACAAGCGGATGACCATGGAGGCTCTGGCTCCTCTGCTAGCCCTAAAGATGAAATGGAAAGGGGACATAGAGCAGGAGATCCCTGACGCGGCGTTGAATGGAATAGTCGAAAGGCTTGGAAGGGGACCACAATGCTAGATTCCAGCTGATGCATTTTCACATCATACACAGGGCGTACCTGACCCCAGCCCACTTACATATATATTTCCCAACCCATTCAGCGGCCTGTCCACTGTGCCCGGAGGAGGTGGCTGATTTTCCGCACATGTTATGGTCCTGTCCAGCACGTGGCCCCTTTTGGCAGGGGGGTGACAGAGCTATTACGAGAGGTCACAGAAAAGGACTTACAAGCCTCAATGGCACACTGCGTTCTGCATTGGTTTCCCCACACCTCAAAGAACAAAATCCCGAGTAAATTTCTTGACCTGAGATTGATCTTAGCGAAAAGAACTATAACTTCCCAGTGGAAGGCGAATAAAGGACCCAGTGTAGAGAAATGGAAATCTGAGTTCTGTAAGTGGGCCCGCTGTGAAGGGGAAGTCCGGTTGCAAATGGCACTTAGAACGGGCAATGAACAGGCGCTGGAGAGGGCGAGGGCCTGGGAAAGATTAGTCCTTGAACTCACGCTTCCGGAGGCTGAGGAAGAGGAGTCCCCCACACATAGCCCGGTGACACGCTTGCCATAGTACAGCCTGAGATCTGAAGGGAAGCTAGATCCTGGACTGCTACCCCATTCCCATGACTAACGATGACACTGTTTGCATGATTCCATTAGTCCCTTGCTGGTTTGTACTGGCGGGGTTGGCCCCAGCCCAAGATAGTAGTACTGGGGGGGGTGTGGGGGGTTTGAGACGTTTTTTTTTTTTTTGATGAAGTGGGAGGGGGGTTGAGGGGGTAGCGGGAGGAGGGTAGGAAGTGGGTCCGTGATTGGAGGGGTGAGGAAATTTAGGAGATATGGTCTTCCGGCTGTCAGACTTTACGGGAGTATCACTTTGACATTTGTAGATTGTCTTTATGCTATTTTGAGGGAGGGAGGCCCCACGGTATGAATGTTTTCACGTGGGATGGTGGCTATGAGGGGACTGTATTTCTGATGTTTGCCTTTTATGCTGTTCTTTTGCCTTTAAAACAATAAAAATTGTGTTAAAAAAAATCAGTGATGTCATTTGAGATGTCATCAGTGATGTTCTCAGTGATGTCACAGACCACGGCATGAATGATGTAATATGTGACATCATCAGCAGTGCATTGCGGGCGCGCGAGTTATAGTTAGCAGAGCTAAATTTAACAGAGAAATTTTAATGGTTTTGTACGAATGAAATGTCCAGCTAACTATAACAGCCCTGAAACCTATGGTTTTTTCAATGAATCTACATATATATATTACCTACTGGCGGTCGCCAGTAGGTAGTTATAGTTAGAACCTAGTTTCCAGAGGAAACGCATTTTTTGTTTTGCTAATAACTTTGGATTTGTTTTACAAATCTTTCTGAAGTTGTCCCAAAAAAAGTCTATCCAGGTCATCTCCTATACTGAAAGTTTGGGGGTTATTTGTCAAGTGGAGGATGAGAAAAAAAGGGTCCCAAAACTCGTTCTCTACATTTAATTTCCATAGGGAATTCTGTGACCAGCTACAGCCCGAACTGCTGAACGGAATAACCCCAAATTTGACAGAAAGGTAGAGCTTGGATGAGAAAGTGACCTTCTTTTTAAATGGTGTAAATCCGTTCAGAATTTTTTGAGAAATTCAAAAAATAAGAGTGAAAAAATCATTTTCTCATATTAACCTTTGTGCAAGGCTACAGCCGAAACTACTGAACGGAATTACTCCAAAAATGGTGTAAATCCATTCAGTAGTTGCTGAGAAATTAGAGCAATACAAGTTTTGATATGTGGGCGGAGCCTAAGTCGCGTGTACGAGCTTCACTGTGATTGGCTGCCAGCACTCCAAACCAGTAAGTGTTGGCAGCCATCTTGTGGCTCGGTAGAAGCGAGTCACTAGAAAACTGAGAAACAAACCTATAAAGCAAGAGAAGTGGGCAGGGTAGAAACACCGTGACCCCCTAGGCCTGCTCAGGGGGTCCCAGAAGGACCTCCTGGGCCAAAAAAAGAATTAAAAAAAAAACATTGGCTTAACTGGATCAGGGTTCGCCGGTTCCTCCGTTTTATTTTAATGAGACCCCTGGGTTGGCTTTGTCTGGTGGGTATTTGTTAAAAAAAATAGCAGGGGCTCGCTGGGGCCCTCGCAGTCCCGGGGCTTTACTTATGTTGGTATGGGGGCGTTCAGTAGGCTGTGGAATTAAGTCCTGGGGGTTTTTGTTAAAAAAATAAAGGGGCGGCTCGCTGGGGCCCCAGCAGTCCCGGAGCTTCACTTATGTTGGGAGGGGGGGCAGTAGGCTGTGGAAATGAAAGCGGGAAACAATAATGCGCCGTATTGTGGCCTTTCTTTAATACATTGGTACTCACAAACGTTCTCTCAGAGGCCAAATTTACAGTGTGGTTTGTGGCCGAGGGCCGCACTGGTGGGTGCAGGCTCAGTGGGGGGTGGGGCTAGAGCAACAAAAAAAACTGACCATGAGGTTGAACACAGGCCCCTGCAATGGACGCCTTTGTCGACTGAGCCACCTGACCCGACATACACATCTCTCACACACTCACACACTCACTCACTCATTCTGTCTGTCTCCCTCTGACTCACTCACTCTGTCTGTCTGTCCCCCTCCCTCTCTCTCCCTCCCTCCCTCTCCTTCTGTCTCCCTCTCCATCTCCCTCCCTATCTGTCTCCCTCCCCTATGTCTCCCTCCCCCACTGTCTCCCTCTGCCTGTCTCCCTATGCCTGTCTTTCTCTGCCTGTCTCCCTCTGCCTCTTTCCCTCTGCCTGTTTCCCTCTGCCTGTCTCCCTCTGCTTGTCTCCCTCCTTCTCTGTCTCCCTCCCTCTCTGTCTCCCTCCCCTCTCCCTCCTTCTGCCTGTCTCCCTCTTCCTGTTTCCCTCTACCTGTCTCCCTCTGCCTGTCTTCCTCTGCCTGTCTCCCTCCCTCTCTCTGCCTCCCTCTCTCTCTGCCTCCCTCTCTCTCTGTCTCTCTGTGTCTCCCTCTCTGTCCCCCTCCCTCTCTGTCTCCCTCCCTCTCTGTCTCCCTCCCTCTCTATCTCCCACCCTCTCCATCTCCCTCCCTCTCCATCTCTCCTTCTCTCTGTCTCCCTCTCTCTCTGTCTCCCTCCCTCTCTCTCCCTCCCTCTGTCTACCTCCATCTCCCTCTCTGTCTCCCTCCATCTCCCTCTCTATCTCCCTCCGTCTCCTTGTCTGTCTCCCTCCATCTCTGTCTCCTCCTCTCTGTCTCTTTGCCTGTCTGTCTCTGCCTGTCTGTCTCTGTCTGTCTTTGCCTCTGTCTGTCTCTGTCTCTGCCCCTCTCAGTACCTGTCTGTCCCTGTCCTTGTCTGTCTCTGTCTGTCCCTGTCTCTTTCTGTCCCTGTCCCCCTCCCTCTGTCTCCCTCTCCATCTTTCTGTCCCTGTCTCTGTCTCTATCTCTATCTGTCTCTGCCTCTATCTGTCTTTGTCTGTCTCTGCCTTTATCTGTCTATGTCTGTCTCTGCCTATATCTGTCCCTGCCTCCATCTGTCCCTTCATCTAGCTCTGTCTCTATCGCTTTCCACCTGTGTCTGTCTCGACCTCCATCTGTCTCTGCCTCTATCAGTCTCTGCCTCGGTCAGTCTGTCCCTGTCTCTGCCTCTAACTAGCTCTGTCTGCCCCTGCCTCTAACTGTCTCTGCCTCTATCTGTCTCTACCTCTGTCAGTGTGTCCCTGTCTCTATCTGCCCCTGCCTCTATCTGTCTCTGTCTTCATATGTCTCTATCTGTCTTTGCCCCTATCATTCTCTGCCCATATCTGTCTCTGCCCCTGTCTTCTCTGCCCCAGTCTGTCTCTGCCTCTGTCTGTCTCTGTCTCTGCCCCTGTCTTTCTCTGCCCCTGTCTGTCTCTGCCCCTGACCGTCTCTGCCCCTGCCTGTCTCTGCCCCTGTCCATCTCTGTCTTTGTCCATCTTTGCCTCTGTCCATCTCTGCCTGTTTCTGCCTCTGTCTGTCCATGTCTGTCTCTGTCTATCTGTCCCTATCTGTTTGTTTCTGTCTCTATTTGTCTCTTCCCCTATCTGTCTCTGCCCCTATCTGTATCTGCCCTATCTGTCTCTGCCTCTATCTGTCTCTGCCTCTGTCAGTCTGCCCCTATCTGTCTCTGCCCCTACTCTGCCCCTGTCTGTCTCTACCTCTATCTGCCCCTGCCTCTATCTGCCCCTGCCTCTATCTGCCCCTGTCTCTATCTGTCTCTGCCCCTGTCTGTCTCTGCCCCTGCCTGTCTCTGCCCCTGTCTGTTTCTGTCTCTGTGTCTCAGGCAGTAGACACGTACTGTGTCTACTCGTCCCCGTCACCAGCCCAGGGACAGCCCCCCACACCACCCCCTCTCCCTGTGTAATGTAAAAGCCAGCTAGTTTTCTCTCAGAATTTGCTGCTTTGTAGGGTTTGTGTCCCACCAATGGGCCTGGAATCACAGCTATCAAGGGCTTTAATTCCGACTCTCACCCCCAAGCAGTCATACCAAAGCCCCCCTTTGGCGCCAGTCACCCGAGTACTTCACAGGTCTTTAAAAGACCATTTATTTGTTAATGAGGCCTTGTTGTATTTGACCTCTTCTTAGCGCCCCTACATCTCCACTCTGACTACGCCTGGATTCGCCCGGCCCCCATAAATCAGCAACCGGCGGTGTTTGCAGACACTTAAAAAAAAAAATAACACAGGTATGATGTCTGCAAGGTCCGCGGGCAGCACATAAATGTTTGCTGGGCCGCTGGCGGCCCGCGGGACGTACTAGGAGTACCTGTGCTTTAATATAATGTGGAAGAATGTTTATTTATTATGCAGTGTTCACTTTTGCTACGGATAGAGTCACTTTGTTACAGGAAATGTATTAATATGTGGGAGGGCGTGTTCTGTATGTGTGCGTGGAACAAAATTAACGTTTAATTGTCTGAGGTGTTCCAACAACAAGGTTAATGTTTATTGGGTGGGAACCATCGAAAGTCAAAGTTTTTCCTGCCATTCACTTCTCCTCTGCAGAGTAGCAAGGACATCTAATTGGCTCACATGTTGTAAGGAGGACCTTCCTGAGCTTAATGTTGATTGGCTGCGAACTATTGAAAGTCGAAGTGTTGCTAGGTATTCCCTTCTCCTCCACGGAGTAGAAGGGACATCTGATTGGCTGACGTTTTCTAAGGGACAGCTTCCAGAGCTTCATGTTGGTTGGTTGCGAACTATTGAATGTAGAAGTATTGCCAGCCATTCACTTGCTCTCCGCAGAGTAGTAGGGACATCTGATTCGCTGGTGTGTTCGGAGGAGGAGCTTCCAGATCTTAATGTTGATTGGTTGTAAACTATTGAAAGTAGAAGTGTTGACCGCCATTCACTTGCGCTCCAGGGAGTAGGAGGGACATCTGATTGGCTGCCTTGTTCGAAGAAGGATTTTCCCAAGCTTAATGATGATTGGCTGTAAACCATTGAAAGTAGAAGTGTTGTCAGCTATTTCTTCCCTCTCCACGGAGTATTAGGGAAATTTCATTCGATAAAGTGTTCCAAGCTGGACATTCCGAAGCTTAATGTTCATTGACTGTGAAGCATTATATGTAGAAGTGTTGGAAGCCATTCCCTCCTCCTCTGTGGAACAACATGGACATTTTATTGGCTAAAGTGTTCCGAGCACAAGTTTGCTCCTTATTGGGTGGGAACGGTTCACTGTTGTCAGTCATTTTGTGACGTGCTTCCAAAGGAGTACGGGAAAACAAACTTGTAGGGGGGAGGGTAGGATCACTATTAACTCTCTACAGATGGTGGACAGGGATTGTGTAGGTAAAAATAGTTTTTTATATATTTTAAGGGGCCGTTTATATAATTGCAGTGGGGTGTACAAATCACGGCGGAAAAATACCAGTTGTCTTGCGGTCTTCTTTTTATCAAGTTTGCGGGTGGGATACTTACCAGGAGCACTATTTACTTTTAATGTGGTGTTTACTTTTCTGACGGGGAGGTGTGGTTGTGCAGCAAAAATTTCAGTCTAGGTTTGAAACAGTTTTTATTTAGCATTTACAAATAAACTTTCTTCCAAAACTGACGCTGTATATATAAAAGGGGTGACAAATATTAATATAACACCCTCCTTTTTTCCCTATAATTTGTAAAAGTGTTCCCTATATTCTTGACAATATAAGAGGGCATCAGTTACTTTTAGATAAGGTAGAAAAGAAGTGCTATAACAAACACTCACGCACTACATTATCTGAGGTCAGAAGAACAAGTAAAAAACTGTTAAACACAAATGATTTCATATTAGATTGAAATGTATGCATTATCATTTTTCAAATTTTTATTTTGTAGAATTCTGGAACGTTCTGTGGTAGTGCTTAGAGATCGCACACTGTTCCGCTAACAAAGCACATACTCATTTAAGAATATATTGGATAGTACTATTATAATATACAGTACTGGTCCTAAATATTCTTCAGGGAGAAAGTGACTAGGAACCGCAACTGAGAAAAACAGAATTACAAAATATCATTCAGAAATGTAGGGTTTATCAAATATTAAAAGTTACAAATGTATGTATGAACGGTACATTTTTTAGACTGCAATTTCAGAAAATGCTCACTGAAAAAATATCTGATCAAGTAAGATATAAAGGTTAGTAAACAAGTGGCCCGATAAGTCTTCAATTCCTCTTCTGTAACAATAGGACAGTCTATTATAATATAACGAATGACACCATTGTTACACAAAAAAGAAAAGGAAAATAAAGTTATGAATAGAACAGAAGATCCATAACAAAATACTTTCGAGCAGTAATTATTTTCTGAGCTTCTTTTCATAAACTCCTCTGAGATCATTGTACTGTGAAAATGATAATATACATATTCACATTATATGATCAAAACGGGGGAACAGGCTAAAAGCCAGAAGCTGGTGATGTTGCTTATATATCTTTACTCTTTGTGCCGACAGGTCATAAACTCATCTGAGATTACCATGACTGTTCATATTATAATATACATATTAACAGTATATGATCCCTAGGTGTAAACAGACTAACAACTGGAAGGTGGTGACGTTAATTGTAAATGATTCGGGTTTGCGCCGACGGGTCACCAACATGATGTAAAATGGAAGTAAGATCCGCAGGCACAGGTAAGCTTTAAGTGAGCTTTATTGCAGCACAGAGATAGTAGGTCAGCTCCAAGTCCAACCAGGGCTCCAACTGCCAAGAAGGCAAGGGAAGCGCTCCAGAATGCAGAACACAAGGAGAGATCTAGAGTGCAGGCTCAAGGGAGAGCAAAGCACTGTACAACATATCTCCTCTCCTTGCAATAAAAAGAAAAGACAAGAGCAACAGGAAAGGAAATGCTAATGTACATAGTCATCCAAATACATAGGTGGGCGTCGGGAGCGAGGGCTCCTCAAGCAGACATCAGATAAAGAAGAGGAAGGAGGAGCAGGAGTACAAGGTACGGAAGGAGAAGCAGGAGTAGTAGAACTGAAATCAAGTACAGACCTATTGTGGTAGGTACACGAGGAAGTGGAAGCATCACCACCACCCACCTCCCCCCGACTAGCTGACAGTGGCATGGGAGAAGCAGGACAACCAGAGGACAATAAGTAGCCATTACAACCATCTACATTGGCAGGAGGCAGGTCATCAGAAGAAGAAGCTTTGCGTTTCTGGTAGAGAGCTACTCTCCGGTAATTCCAGCTCTCACCATTGGATAGAACAATGAAGTTGGGAAAAACCTTCCTAACCTTGTAAGGACCTCTAAATTTACTAAGGCCCTTAGCGAGTCTGCCCGGCTTAACTTTGACCAAGTCACCCACGGAAATGGGCGAGGAGGCACTGTCATGGACCAAAGGAATTTCACTGCTAGAACTCAGCCAAGAAGGGGTCAATTTGCTTGCTGGTGAGCGGCCCCGCATTAGCTCAAAAGGAGACTTTTCACCAGACTTGTGGGGTGTGGAGCGGTAAGCCCAAACCAATTCCTGGACACGCTCATTTGAAAAAGAGCCAGACTCCACGAACATCTGAATCACGCCCTTAATCAGGCGATTCACCCTTTCGCAAAGGCCATTGCCCTGTGGGTTGTAAAGACTCGTCTTCTGATGCCTGATGCCACAATCATTAACAAAAGAAGTCATCTTAGAGGACGTGAGTTGCGTCCCGTTGTCAGAAATGAGAACAGAAGGATACCCCTCGTTGTTAAAAATACCCTTCAAAAACTTAATGGTAGCATCTGTAGTAATTTCCTTTACAAACTGTACACACAACCATTTTGAAAAACAGTCGATAAGGACAATTGCAAACCGGTGATCAGTAGGAAGCTCACACATGGGGCCTATGAAGTCAATGCATACACTATGCCAAGGAGTATTAGCAAAAGAAATCTTGTGAGTGGAGTGGGAGCCTAAAACTTTGAGGCGCTTCTCACCCTCCTTACAGAAACTGCATTTCAATACACAATCCACAGCGTCATTATCAATAGAGGGCCACCGGAAGTTCAATTTGACACGACGTTGCGTGAGGCTTTGACCCAGGTGTCCCTCATGGGCCAAGTCTAGAATTCTCTTTCTCAACAAAACAGGGGGAACAAAACGATCACCCCTCATGAGAATATCTTTACCTTCTAAGGAAAGTTCATCCAAAATTTTTAAAAAGGGTCTGACAGAAGGACTTACCGCACTTTCTCTCCTGGGACCATTAGAAATGAGACTGATGACGGCCTTCAAGGTCAGATCCTCCTCCATACCTTTGGACCAGTCATCACGAGTAAATGTGCCACCACAAGGAGATGCTTCAATGGGCTCAATAATCCCCCCTTGGAGCATTTCCTCTAGAGTAGCCTTAACCTCATCTCTCAAAGCAAAGGGCACTCTTCTAACCTTGTGCTGTACCGGCAAACTGCCCTCTTTAAGAATTATGCGATGAGAGTATCCAATAAGTTCACCTAACTGGTCTCTAAAAACATTTTTAAATCTGGCCAAAATGTCTTCCACGGATGAAGTCTCAACTATGGAAACTGGGTTGTCTGACCTGGGATCAACTACTATATGGAGATCGTATTGGTGATGACGGCCCAAGATTGCTGGACCATCAGCTGATATGTAAATTTTTCCATAGGCTGATCTGCCTTTGAATACAATTTCAGCTTCAAAGAAACCCAGCATGTCTATTCTCTCCCCCTGGTAACCAGACGGGAAGATGTCACACACTTTCAAAGCTCTTTTCCCCCAAACATTTTCCAACAGGGAAAAGGGAATTATGGTCCACTTCGACCCTGTATCAACCATGAGTGTAACAGTTTTGCCATCAATTATGAAATCATCTTTGAAAGGATTGCCCCTCTGGTTATCACACGCACACACAGTGTCAGTCAGAACTAAAATTTTGTTCACATCACGTCTTAAAACATCGCATTCGTCAACAACCGTAACTTTAGAGTAATTCCTATTCTTACACATTTTAGCAAAGTGTCCCGTTTTACCACACTTTAGACACTCTTTGTTATTTGCATAACAAAACTTCCCATCTAAAGGATGAGAAGAAGTACCACATCTCGAACACATTCTCTGATTGTTCTTGTTGAGAGATGTTGCTTGCACATTCTTTCTTTGAAGAATGTATCCTTTTTTCCTGACGATTGCGATGGCGGCAGATTCATCATCGCTATTATCACTTGCAATATTTTTATGAGAAACTTCAGCCACCTTGGACTCTAAGCCACTTTTTTGCAGTTCTCTCATGCATTTTTCACTTTCCTCTACAACTTTGGCCAGCTCTATTGCGTCTTTCAATGTTGGGTTCTTAGCCGCCCACAGACGTTCTTGCACCTTCCTATTGTTGGCTTGCACAACCAATTGGTCTCTAATTAGCTCGTCTGCCATCTGCCCAAAGTTACATTTAATAGATAATTCACGCAGTCTTGCTACGAATTCGTCAATGCTTTCTTCAGCCAATTGCTTATTTTTATAAAATTTATATCTCTGAAGAATGAGATTCTCTTCCTTGCCAAAACGAGTCTCAAGTCTTGTGACAGCCTCTTTAAATTCGTCAAAATCGGCTTGTGAACCTGCAGGTAGTACTTGTGGTAGGTATCTGAACAAACGCTGCCCCTCTTTACCCAACGTGGTCATCAACAGTGCTTTTTTGCGTTTAGGCGAATAATCCTCACCATCTAGAGCCTCAATATAGTTATGGAACATAACTATCCAGTCCTCCCATGCTATAGGAGGATTGCCTGGCTCTGACAAGAATTGAGGAGGAAGGGCAACATTGATTGATTGTGACATGACTTTTAGCAAATGTCAGTAGGTACAGAGAATAAAGTACACCCAACAGTGGAGCAAACAAGAGTATGAAGCAAATGCTTACTGTTAATGCAGCTGATGGTCTGGTTGCTGCTTTGTCACACTCGTTTCAAGCGCTCTGAAATGCTCGTTTCCAACAATTCCCACGAGTGAGAAATTGTACACAACAACCTTCGTAGCGTTAAATGCGTTAAAACGGAGCTGGGAGGCACTTGCTGAAGATTTCGCGTTGAACGCGAAGGTCTTGTGCACCTCGGCGCGTTACCTCGGCGCGTTACCAAGGCAACGGTAATGCCGTCTAAAATGGCCGACAACGTCGTGGCGTCGTGCGTGAGCGTCACGCGTCAGACGCCGACGTTACAAGTCAATAGCTCATGCGCCCTTGACGAACGCGCTCAGAGGCAAAGCGTTGCTTAGCAACTCACCAACAAAGGAAGTTGGTTCGGGTGACGTCGCTGCTTGTGAAGATCGCGTTGCCAGGATACGCGTTGCAGCAGAGTAGACGTTGATGAAGATGACGTCAACGCTGTGTGGAAAGCAGGAAATGGGCAAAAATACCACAAATGGATCACCACGAAGTCGCTGTCGCCGAAGAAATGGAGGCCACTCTTCTTCACTAACGCAGAATCACACGCGCAGATTCTTAATGGAGTTGAGGCACTACTTCTCTGGAAAACGAGCTCAGGCTGCAGCGGACACAGGAGACAGTGGTCGGACCTCACACCAACTCAAGTCGCCAAATGATGTAAAATGGAAGTAAGATCCGCAGGCACAGGTAAGCTTTAAGTGAGCTTTATTGCAGCACAGAGATAGTAGGTCAGCTCCAAGTCCAACCAGGGCTCCAACTGCCAAGAAGGCAAGGGAAGCGCTCCAGAATGCAGAACACAAGGAGAGATCTAGAGTGCAGGCTCAAGGGAGAGCAAAGCACTGTACAACACAACACCTCTGAGGTCAAGTACTGTATCAATATTATAATATACAAAGTTACAGTATATGAGCTCAAAGGAGCCAGAAAATGAGCAATGTTTGCTGTAATCTGTCTGTTTCTGAGAACAAGCTGCTAACGTTACAGTAAAAAAGGCAAAAATATGCAATATTATTTTTTTCTACATATAAGTGTTTAAATATTGAGAAATAGCTTTGTATTATAACTATCTACTATCCCATAATCAAACAACTCCAGAATATGTTTTCTTGACCCAAAACAAAAATACAATGCTAGAAAATGGAACCTGCATCACAGAATGGACACGGAGAAATAAATCGCGAAAACTTAACTAATCGCACAACGGGTGTGATTTATATAGTTTTTTGTTATTGAGTAGTCTAGGGAAGGAAGATGCGGCTCCGCCCATTTAGATGTTTCGTTTTACAGTTTACACATGCTCACGTTTTAACTGTTTAACGTGTTGGGAAAAGTTAAAACTGTGAAGCTGTAAAGGTTTCGATTTCTATCGTAACACGTATAAGGTCCCTAATATCTACATATGTTGGAGAGTTTAAGAAGTGTTACCCGGTAAACCGTCTCATTTGTATTCTCATGATTAAAAACATCTAAATAGAAGACATAAAAAAAATATCAATCACAATAGAGGAAAAAAAGGACGCACTAATATTTGTCATCACTATGCTGTTAAATTAAAAAAAGGCCAGCATTTGTAAAGCGTAAAGCTACCCCCCGAAAGGTGTGCCGGTGCTTGGGGGCTTTGGGAAGATTAGGTAAGGTATTACTCACAGTGAGATAGTGGTGGGTTAAGAATAAGTATGGGCGAAATGCGAAAATTTGCGATCCGCAAATTTCACGAATTTGTGGGAATTTGCGAAAAATTTTTTGGGTGTTCGCGTTTTTTTTTGCATATTTGCGGGTCGCTTGCAGCGCACCGACCGTGAAGTTACCCATGCGGTCATACATGGGCACGGCCATCTTGTGCGTGTTGCGTATTTCCGTTTCCGGGCGCTATTGGCAATCTCACGTTGTGTGCGGCGCGCTATTACAAGCTTGTGCGTGTTTTTGCGTGCTCGCGGGGGAAATATCATGCAAACTTACCCACGCGGTCCTCAATGGGTGCGGACATCTTGTTTTTCATTCATTGCTATGGTTCTGGGCCTGGCTTTTCTATCCTCTTTTAATCTTTGCAATCCTTTGTTTCTTTGAACTTTTTTTTGCTCTTTTTTGCTCATTATCTATCTCTCTATTTGTCTAGATCTATATTTTGTGTTTTTTTCTACTTTTGGCTGCTTCAAAACTACCTTTTTTTACCTCTTCTTTTATTTACTTTTTCCCTATTCTCTTTCCTATTTATTATTTCCATTCCTGTCCAGGACCATGGCAAAGGGAGCCGGGAAGGACAAGGGGAAGGGTCCCGCACCCCGTACCCAGCTCCCATGTGGGCGATTGAGGGTGAGCAAGTCGTAGCCCGGGAGATCTTTAGCATGGAGGAGGTGGCCGCACTGATTCTTTATGTCCAGCGCCGCCTCCCGAAGACCATTGTGGCAGGTGGCAGGATCGCTGGCGGGTAAGGGCTCCAGGAGCGTCGGCAGCTGTGGTGGAAGGTGTGCCGGGCCATGTATCAGCAGTCTCGGGTCCGGCGCACCTACAGCCAGGCCAAGCACCGGTGGTCTGATATCCTGGACCGTGAACACGACCTGCTAGGCGTCATGATCCCTGGGCTTGGTGAGTAGTAGTAGCTATTAAATCACTACTCTGTTTTCTCATGCTCTATGTTATCATATTGCAAATCTTTGTTTTTTACGAAGAGCAATAATGCTGCCGAGTACATTGTAGGTAAATTATGTTTCAAAATCCTCTGTGATTGCATTGCAGGTGCAATGCTCGCCTGCTCAGTGTCGGTGCTACTATGCTTACTTGTTTTTGATTTTGTGCTCATTTAATTGGCCTGAGTGATTATTTATGAGTGTACTTTACAGAACTGCGTAATGCTAGACACTAAGGGGCAGATTTACAATTACTGGCGCATCCCTGCAAATTAGCAGGGATGTGCCAGTAATTGTGCGCCACGCCTCCACCACCCATGGTGCACCGCATTTACAATGCGGCGCACCATGGGGCAAAAACGACACAGATGCGTCACGCATCTGTGCTGTAATGGCGGCACATTCCTGGAGTTGCGCCGCAAGCATGACGCAGCTCCAGCAATGCTCTGGGGTGCCCTATCTCCCCAATGCTGCGACAAGCCGTACGTCTGCTTCAAGCAGGCGCAGCGTTTTGACGCAGCATTGGCCTAAAAGTGACTGAGTGAAATCTTGTAGATTTCCCTCAGCCACTTTTAGGAGGCGTTCCTGCGCAGGAACGCCCTCCCTAGTGCCGGAACGCCCCCTGATGGTGCAGGGCTTTACAACGTGATGCATATTCCAGATGCGTCAGGTTGTTAATATACCCCGCACCATGGCGACTCTTTTGCTCTGCCGCTGCGTCACAAAAGTCACACAACAACGGAGCAAAAGAGCCGCAAGGGGCTTGTAAATCTGCCCCTAGAGACACAAGTCCAGTCCTTCCTTTGTACTCCTGCCACTAAGAAGAGATAGTGGTGGTGGATTGATAGTTTGAGTATATTATGACTGGGTATTTAGTAGGAAACTTTTTAGTGTTCTCACTGGTCTGCAATCACGATGGACTGTGTCTGTCACTTCGCCTGCTGCGGAGTGCTGCCTGCCAGTCCTAGTCGAACCTCTTTGTACTTGGTTTAGTGAGTTACATAACTTTCCAAGTAGATGGCCCGCGAATCCAGCAATACTAATATCCTAGTAGATCACATCAGATAGGTCAATAAATTTAGTGCAATTGTTGTCTATTTCCTCGGAATAATTTGCTATTTTTTTTTAAATGTTTGATTTGGTTGACAACAATCATCCATGCTTGTGTCTTTCTTTCATGTTGTACATCAGTATACCCCAGGGGCAAGGGGACACAGGAGGAGGTAGCGGCGCCGGCGGAGAAGGGACAAGATCAGGAAGGCCAGGATCGGTCCGGCGAGGGCTCCTCTGCTGGCTCCAGTAAGTTATCTTGTTACTATTAATAATTATACTTTCCTATCTTTTACAGCACATATTTTTTCCTAACGTTCCTCATTCAATTTTTTCTAAATCGTCTTTGATCTTCTTGTAGACTGTTTCTAAATGCTTATCCTGCCTCTACTATGACTCCCTGTGGTACTACTAGATTATTATTAGTCTGTCTGTGTAGCTAATTAAGCTTGCACAGTTGGCAAAAGGTGTTAAACAAAACTCCCATTCTATTCAGAAATAGCTCTATGCACTGAGTGCAGTCCTCTGGGTTGTCCATAATGTCTTTTGAAGTCTTCTAAATGTTTATGCTTTGACAATTCCCAACAATAAAATGTCAATGGCCACCAAGAAAGAATAAGATACTAGTTTACTTTTTGATTGGATAGGAGGACAATCCATACTACTACTGTTGCAGGGACTATTCTGCACAAACAGAACTATGGACATGAAATAGTGCATTGTTTATCAATTATAATAGGCGCAGTTAGCCTATCCACATACCTCAGTCATAACAGAATTTGACCCCCAATCTCCTTACTGACTAGCTAGTGTGTCAAAGTCATTTAGCTCCCGAATTCATTGATGATTGATCCCCAATGATTATACAACCCAGGACATAAGACTACGGAGTCAGAGTCCCGACCTCTCAGAGCCACGGACTCATGCTTGCAAATTCCAAACCCTTTCGCTCACTCACTCATGACCAAAAACCACAGAGTCTGTGTAAGTTTTAAAGCTTTATTAAAAGTAAAAACATTTATTAAAATCAATTTCATCATACAACATAAACGGTGGATTGAAAATTGAAAAGTGCTTAGTGATTTCACATATTAATTATGGGCAAGCCCTCACCTGGTTGGAACTTCAATTCTTCTTTCTGGTGCTGAATCGTTGCTGACTCCGTCCAAGTGATGATGATCTGATCAGTTGTAAGCTATTATATTCCTTACTTATTGAGATTGCAGACTGCAGTGTGCTCTCTGCACGCGTGTATATGTTGTACAGTACAAGTATACTTTACTGTTAAGAAGACTTACAAATTTAGAACTAAGTTTTTATCAACCAGGTAGTAGCCTCCTCAAATTTGACTTCAACTCAGCTGTGAAAGTTTTATCGAGAAGCCAAGTCAGATCAGAGATGAACTTGATCGATGGGATGAACGAAAAGGGAAAGAAGGGTGGAAGTAAGTGTGGAAGGGTAAGCGAGTTAAAAGTAATGATGACTGGCAAATAATGATACGTGTTTTTGAATGCTGCCCGAGGTGGCTGGGAATATGATGCATGGCTGGTTGAAGGGTAAAGCAAGGATGGGTGGTAGGAGAAAGGGAAGAAGACTGCCTGGTTGGGTGAAACAGAAACTGTATGTGTGCGCAATATATCCTTTGGTTCAAATTCAAATGCAAGTCAAGCACAGATGCAAGGCTTGCGGTTTCCAAAATAAAATGAAAATGTTGTTTTTCCTTGAGAAAAACTAAGGTGTGTCCAGTTGAGACATTAAGAAGAATGATTGACATTTACTTTGAATGGATGGATGCCTGGATCATGGTACTATCTGACTCATAGCTAGCATATGTGTATGTAGACAGAGTAGACGGTCACTGGATGAAGTAAGTGTTACTTTGAAGAGCATGTAACACCGCACCCACACGTCCGTTCCAGTGTAGCAAAGGCAAGGAAAAGAAGTTGTAATTTTTCCAAATACTTCCATGAACAGTAGCAGTAGTTTTTATTGCAAGCACAGCATATATCCGGTGATTACGGGGGCCACTCACTACCTCTGTTAATAATTGTAGTACAACTCTGTCATTCATGTGTGGCCTATCAATGTTCACTCAATAAAAAACAAAGCACCTAAAGTCATCCCATATGTAAGCAAATATCCTGTGACGGGATAGATGATCATATTATTTATCTTTTTCCTTTTCCTTTTCTAGTAGTCATTGGCACTGTAGGGTGAAAGTTAAATTAATCAAGCAGTAGCCCTTGTAATAGAGTATTCTCAGTGCCACCCATAATAGAAAAGTAAAAGCTTCACCACCTGCATGTGCTGGACTGGTACAGTAACGCAAGTATGTGTCATCATGGCTTGCATCTGTTTTTCTCGGGTGCAAGTTTACAGTGCTGGCTTTATGTCGGCTTCCAGAAGTTTACGTACCGATTTTGCTAAACAAGAATGAAGAAGAATAAGTCTGGTGTACTGTCATAGTCGACTCTAATGTAGTGAGTCCATATAGTGCTCGTACAATTGATTCCTGAAACTCCCACTAATGTTAGAGCAGAGGCTGCCGAAGTGGGAGGTTAGATAGAGACAGGCCACAAATGTTATGTACTGTGCTTGCAAGTTGCTAGTTCTACTGTGACAAACTTTCTGCTGAATTATTTTGTCTTAATCTTAATGAGCATTGTTTACAGTATGTCTTTCTTTCTTCATATAGATGCTCCTTCCAAACTGACACGGAAGGAGCTGGCTACACGGGCCCGGCAAAGGAAGCTGGAGGCGATTGTCGCCGAATATCGGCGGCTGGTGGCCCAGGAGGAGGAGGAGTCCACCACAACATCCACCGCGACAGCTGCATCCTCCTCCGCGCTCCCTGGGTCAGCCAGTCAGCGCAAGCCTTCAGCGGTACGGAGCCGTGGTACCCGCCACCGCCAAGCAACCAAAAAATCAGCTGCCCCCCACAGCAGGTGCAAGGCCCGCATCCACCGCCTAACCCTCAGGGTGTCCAACCTTGAGCAGGAGATGGAGAGAATGAAGAGCCTGCTCAAGAAGAACCTCCGCGGGGAGCAACGGGCCCACCTGGCCAAAGGACACCGCTGTCGGCAGTAGAGGAGGAGAGACTGTCCCTTGCCCCTTTTTCAAAGAGTTTTTGGGGGGTGGGAATTGGGAGTTGGGTTTTTTCTTGGACTTTGGGGACTTTTTCACAGACATTCTTTGGGTTAGGGAGGGGGTGGGTCTTGCGGTATAGTTTATTTTTGTTATGGATTTAAATAATTATTTACTTTCAACTTAAACATTGCATACGCGTTTTCACTGTTTTTTGGGGGGGAGGAGGGGGGGGGAGTTAACTGTTTGTCTGTTTTCCTGAAACTTAACTGGGTGCTTGATTCAAATCGCCCAAATGTTTACAAAAGTAAGTGCCACTCACAGAGTTAATTAATTCAATTGTCCTACTGCTTTAGTAGTACTACCGTCAGTCTCTCCTCTCTCCTCCTACTCTATTATTCTTTCTCCCCCCAAATGCTTATCTTACCTGTGATTCGTGTTTGAGAATAGGCCTAGGGCTAGGCACAGGGCTGGCTGCATGTCAACTGGCGATGAAGGTTGGCAATCCTGGGCGGATGAAATGGTATTGTGTGGTGCTAGTAGTGGTGGTACACAGTGGCAGTGGCAACATATGAAAAAAATAAAATGAAACCTTGAATGGCCTGACGGATCATTACAACAGTACGATAGATAGCATAGTACACACGAACAGTGCCATAATTTAGCCTAACTAATGCTAAAGTTTCCAAAGTATACTAGTTGCGTGGAGTTTGGCTTTGGCTACTACAAGAAATAGTAGTGAAGGTGAAGGACACAGCAGTGTAATCATTCGCCACGTGTAGGAGGAGATGTTCTTGATGATCAATACAGTTGATGGCGCCCATGAAAATCAGATTTGATTTTCAAATAGTCCTGGGTCTGTGTAAAGCTGAGTAAGAATATCTCCTTGGATTCCTTCACCAGCCTTTAAATTGATTTTCTGTTGCTTTGACCTTATCCTCCCCAGCAAGTATGTGGAATTATTGTTGTAATTTACTCACACCTCAATCAAAACCACACAGCCTGGGGAAAGAGGGTTAGGGTTTGAAAGTTGGTTGTGAATGGGGTTTGTGGGGAAAGTTTTGTGGAGAGAGGAAAAAAAACACAACATGGACATACAACAAATGAAGATGAACAAATCTTTGGATACAAAGCTATCCATCAATCTTTTAAGGGACATAAGGGAAGTGCATGCACTACTGCATGCATAAAGTTGTTTGCTAAATGGATAGGTTACTGTAAAGTAAGTGGTACTTTCTACAATGTACTAACTATGAAGAAACAATGTGACAGTACAGGGCTGCAGTAATTATGCAATTTCACTTGCCTATCTGCCCTCAGAGAGAAGAACCACTTAGTACATTAAATTAGTTTAAAAAATAGCAAAGAAAAAAGTAAACAATGGCTGGAGGGATGAATTGATGCAGAGAGCAAACAAATGCACAGTGTCACAGCAATAACATTACTTAAAAGATAAGTAGAAATGAAGATGGATACTGTATCTGTATGTTGTTGTAGTTGCCCTGTTGAATTTGGGAAGTTACATGCATCCAGCCATTCCTCTTTTTCGCGGTACTCCTGCATTCCATCTGAGAGATGGGTCACGTTGTAATGCTCTGCGTCATCAGGAGGCGTTCCGGCGCAGGGGAGGGTGTTCCTGCGCAGGAACGCCTCCTAAAAGTGGCTGAGTGAAATCTACAAGATTTCACTCAGATTTTACTCAGTCACTTTTAGGCCAATGCTGCGTCAAAACCCTGCGCCTGCTTGAAGCAGGCGCAAGGCTTGATGCAGCATTGGGGAGATAGGGCCCCCAGAGCATTGCTGGAGCTGCGTCGCACTTGCGACGGAGCTCCAGCAATGCGCTGCTTTTACGGCACAGATGTGTGACGCATCTGTGCCGTTTTTGCCACATGGTGCGCCGCATTGTAAATGCGGCACACCATGGGTGGCGGAGCTGCGGCGCACAATAACTGGTGCATCCCTGGGGATGCACCAGTTATTGTAAATCTGCCCCTATACATTTAGCCAATGAGGGAGCACTCACTGATTAGACAGTAGAAAGTACTCCTGTTGAGTAGAGGCATTGCACAAAAAGGTGGCATCTTCGTGGACAAACACGCAGGGCGGGATTCATTCTGCCCCCTGTTAGACTCGTTTTTTGTGCCCTTCTGCCCTCTGTTAGACTCGTTTTTCTGCCCTTCTGCCCTCTGTTAGACTCATTTTTCCCTTGTTTTTCCGCCCTTCTGCCCCCTGTTAGACTCGTTTTTTGTGCCCTACTGCCCTCTGTTAGACTCATTTTTCCCTTGTTTTTGTGCCCTTCTGCCCTGTTAGACTCTTTTTTTGTGCCCTTCTGCCCTCTGTTATTCCCTTGTTTTTGTGCCCCTCTGCCCTCTCTTAGACTCATTTTTTGTGCCCTTCTGCCTTCTGTTAGACTCGTTTTTGTGCCTTTCTGCCCCCTGTGAGACTCGTTTTTGTGCCCTTCTGCCCTCTGTTAACTCGTTTTTCCCTTGTTTTTCTGCCCTTCTGTCCTCTGTTAGACTGTTTTTTGTGCCCTTCTGCCCTCTGCTAGACTCGTTTTTCCCTTGTTTTTCTGCCCTTCTGCCCTTTGTTAGACCGCTTTTTTTGCCTGTCTGCCCTCTGCATCACCACATCATCACTCAGCGCTAACCCAGCATCACTCAGCACCACCACGTTATCACTCAGCAACACCACATTATCACTCAGCACCACCTGAGCACCACTCAGCACCACCACAACATCACTCAGCAGCACCAGAGCATCACTCAGCACCACCACAGCACCACTCAGCACCACCACAGCACCACTCAGTGCCACCACAGCATCACTCAGCACCACCACAGCATCACTCAGCACCACCACATTATCACTCAGCACCACCACAGCATCACTCAGCACCACCACAGCATCACTCAGCACCACCACAGCACCACTCAGTGCCACCACAGCATCACTCAGCACCACCACAGCATCACTCAGCACCACCACATTATCACTCAGCACCACCACAGCACCACTCAGCACCACCACAGCATCACTCAGCACCACCACAGCATCACTCAGCACCAGTACAGCACCACTCAGCACCATCCCAGCATCACTCAGCACCATCCCAGTATCACTCAGCACCACCACAGCACCACTCAGTATCACCACAGCACCACTCAGCACCACCACAGCACCACTCAGCTCCACCCCAGCATCAATCTGCGCAACCATTCAACAACAACTGGTTCAAATATGTTGTCTCAATGTTTTAAGCTTTATTACAAATGTCACAAAAAGATGTAAATATTTCACTTGTGTTCTTGGATTTTCGTCACAATAAAATACACTGAACATTATCTTCACAAAAGTTATTTACAAAAGTTTAAGCTATTGCCATTATAAATTAAAATCACTTTTATTTAAGTATTAATTATTAAAAAAAATTTAAAGCCATTGTAATTTGTACTATCAATACATCTAAGTCACGTAAATACAAAACATGTTGCGTTACAAATGCTATAGGTGTCACATTTGCGAAAGTTATAACTATTGGCATTGTAAATGACAAAGCTATTAATTTAGCTATTTTCAAAACTAACCCATAAATAAAAAAATTGTCATTTACAAGACCAATAGCTCAAACTTTCCTAATGCGAGACAGATTGCATTGCAAATGCTTGTTTTTATATCTGTTTTTATATCTGTCAGTGCTTCCTGTTGAGGTTTAATTTTCGTGACAGGCGCCTCATTGCCTACTTGTAACCATTCTCTGATCCTGCTTCAAGGGTCAGAGCAGGGTCAGAGAATAGTTGCAAGTAGGCAACGAGGCGCCAGGAAGCACTTACAGGCTCACAGCAGCAGGTGCCCAAGTTGAAGTTAATTTCTTTGTAACCCTTTTGTAAAAGGTTACAAAAAATTAGCTTCAACTTTTCCACCTGCTGCTGTAACCCTGTAAGTGCTTGGCTGAAAATTCGTCCCCGCTGATTCGCAGATTTTACCGCGATTTTGCGAGATTTGTGGATCGCGAAATCGCGGAAAATCCGCAAATTCCACGAGCGGAACGAATTTTCAGCCCATGCTTAGAAGTAAGCTGACCCTCCAGATGACGCACTGATCAAGAGGCTGCCTTTTTCTCGCAGAGAATCCAGCTCCAGTGTTTCCAAGCTCCCCTTGCAGGGTGTTGGGAAATCAAGTCCCGAGACAGAGATACCAGACCTCCTTCATTCTAACTAAGGTATGGAGCTGATTAGAACCTAGAGAAATCTTGGATAGATCTTGGCAAAGAATACTAAACCTATGCTACACAATACTTACTTCTTCCCGACCAAAATAGATCAGGTCCGCAACAACATAGCTGCAATTACAGTGGACAGCGAAACTTTTTCATCAGATAAGGATATTAGGAGGGCCTTCAAAGTGTGGGCTGGCTGGGGGAAATTGATTTACCCTAATTTTCCTCTGAGCAGTCACAGTTGCTGGATAGTATCATCACAGAGGAAGAGGTACGGTCTGCCATTAAAAAAAGTAAGAAAGGGAAGGCAGCCGGACCCGATGGATTGCCGGCTGAACTTTATAGAACCTTGGAAGCCGAAATAGCCCCATTTCTTACAGTTTTTATTTAACCAAATCTTACTCGAAGGTCAGTTCCCTCCTGCATCTTTGGACAATGCTTCCATTACCCTCATCCTGAAACCTGGTAAAACAAAAGACGCCTTTGATCTTATAGGCCAATTTCCATCTTAAATGTGGATTACAAGATCTTTACCACAGTTTTGGCATCTAGGCTGGCCTTGATTGCGCTTGCGTTCCTTCATTCTGATCAAAAAGGATTTGTGAAGGGACGACAATTATACGAATTAACTTACGACCTGATAGGCGCCATTGATATAGCATTTGCCGAGAATCTTCCATTGGCCACCCTCACGTTGTATGCAACCAAGGACTTCGACAGGGTCAATTGGGTCTACCTGTCAGGGGCTTTGGCCAAGTTTGGCGTGGGAGCGGGGTTCCGACGGGCGGTTGGCCTTCTATATCGTAATCCATCAGCGCGCTTGTTAGTAAACGGAGACCTGTCTGACCCTTTTACCATCTCAAGTAGGACACGGCAGGGTTGCCCGCTCTCCCCCCTACTATTCGATTTTTACATCAAACCCTTCGTGCAACAACTGAGGGATGAGGCTACCATCAACCTTTTTGTTATAGAGGGAGGAAGAAAAAGGTAGCCATATATGCCAATGACGTGCTTATTTTTATGTCAGATGTCAATACCGCGCTTCCCGTAATTCTAAAACCTGCCCGAGCCTTTGGTCAAATATCTGGGTATGAAATCAATGCGACAAAGACCGAGATGTTAGTCTGGAATGACGATGTGAATATTGCGGAGGTACAGGCAGGCTCCTCACTGCGATACTTGGGCTTGAATATCGTGAAAGATATTACAAAACTTGCCTTAGTAAACTTCTCAGCTGTAGTAAAAGAGTGTCGCAAGTGTCTGCAATCATGGTCTCACCTCCCACTTTCACTAATTTGGAGGGTCAATCTAATTAAGATGTCGATCTTACCCAAAATTTATTTTTTATGTAATACCATTCCCCTTCATTTTGATCAATCTTGTTTAGCTAAGTTTCAGTCAGACATCTCATCCTTTATCTGGAATACCCATCTGCCAAGAATAGCCTGGATAAACTTAGAAGGTGAAGAGACAAGGAGGGCCTGGCTGCCCCTGACTTAAAACTATATGCATGGGCTTTCCACCTTTCTCACACCCGAATGTTGCTGAAAATGCCCACTGACTATGGGGTGGGCTTAATGTTTTCAGCTATGTTGGACGGGGAAGGTGTCAGTCAGACAGGCTTTCTCTTTAAATTTTGCAACCCAAAGATTTTTTTAAAAATCAAACTGAAGGTCCAACAAGGATTTGTAAAAATGTGGGCTGAAGTAACAAAATCTATAAAGCAGGGTTACTTTTGTGACAGAGCACCATTATGGGAGTTACCAGAAAGTCCTGCTTGGCTAGGAGATAGCTTAGGGGTACCCTTGAAAGAGGCAGGCCTGGAGGTTTGGGGGACCTCTTTTTTGAAGGAGACTTGTTGTCATGGGAACATCTCCAGAGTAAGATCGGCCCCAACCTTTCCAGGTTTAAATATCTGCAAATGGCCAGCTGGGCTCAAGCCTATAAATCCTTACCCCCTAGAGGGAATAAGTATGTGCTTGGAGGCTACAGCATACTAATTACTAATGTAGTCAACAGTGGGCCAGCAAAAAAAGAGATCTCCCAGTGGTACAAACTGATACTAGAGGAAACGACGGGGACTTCAGCCTACTGGACTCGTCTTGGGGTTCTGCAATTACCGGCTACAATTTGCAAGATCGCTGGTCGGCTTCATTCGGGCTCTTATGGAACATTGTGAAGCCATCCTGGTTATGCAGAAACCATTTGTACACCCTGAATAGGGCATATTACTCTCCTCTTAGGTTATCCAAATGTACTGAGGGAAACTCAGTGGCATGTGCTAAGTGTGGGCTTGTGGCCGAATCCGATGCTCACATGTTTTTTGAGTGCCCTCGTTTGGTTACCTTTTGGGAAGCTATCAGCAACACTCTCACAAGATCATTGGGTGTCCTGGTTACAATCGACTTGCCTCTTGTCATTTTTGGGATCCTAGAAGGAGTATAGAGTTCAGCCAAAAGCTTGGTGTTCTACGCAGTGCTATTGGCAAGAAGGGAGATCTGCAGGAAATGGAAGGATTCTTTACCACCCTCCTTCAGTGACTGGCAGAGTTCTGTCCTGCAGACCTCCCGTATGGACCTGGCTAGGTCAGGAAACCAGAGTAAAAGGGCCTTTTGGTATCAGTTGTCATGGGTGCAATAAATTACCCAGGGTTGGGTGTTTTTTTCCCCCGGGTCCGATGATTACATTACTATGGTGTCCTTTTGCTCAAACCATCTCTACAGCTGTTGTTCGGTCCTAGCCCGGCCCGTGTTGGCTGTTACTCCTACCTAGGTTACGGTTGTGCAGGTAATCGGTTGGTCTTACGCCTTTTCGGTGGTGTCCTTAACAGCTGAGGGATGGCTGGGCCCCACTTTGTTCGCTTCTTATCCCTGCCAGTTTTTGATAAGCTGAGACAGCTGGTTGAGGGTCCATCCGTTCAGGCAGTTGGATCCATGGTAGTAATGAGGACAAAAAAAAAATACTTACTTCTTCCCGCGTACTAGACTTAAGTTAGGTACATTGGGGTAGGCGCATGTTAGAAACACCAGTTGAATATTTTAGTCAATGTTATTTATGTATGTATGTTATGTTATGTTATTAAAAATTTATAAAGCGCACATACGCCCAAAAGCTTCTTGGCGCTGGAAAGAGATAAAAAACATAACAAGGGGTGAGTGTGCAAGAATCTATTTCAAGTATGCCTGTGTAAAGAGGTGAGTCTTAAATGCTTTTCTAAAAGCAAGAAGATCCTTGCTCTGTCTGCGGACTAGTGGCAGAGAGTTCCAAAGGGTAGCTGCTAAAAAATGGAAACTGCTGCCTCCTTGTCGTTTTTTCTTGAAGCGTGGTACCTCAAGTAGGTCTTTGTGGGCTGATCTCAAACTGCGTGAGGGAACATATCTACCAATCAGCTGCCTAATAAAAAGAGGTCCCTTGCCTTGCAGAGCCTTGAAGATGATACACCCAGCTTTAAATTCGGCTCTTTGGGCCACAGGTAGCCAGTGCAGGGTCTCTAAGCCTGTTTTGATCGATTCCCATTTGGGTACATTGCAGATCAGCCTAGCGGCCTGGTTCTGCAAGTACTGCAGTCTTCGAAGTTGGCCTGCAGGTAGGCCAAGATATAGACTGTTTGAAAAGTCGATGTGGGAGAGGACTAGGGCCAAGACCACCTGAATTAAGGCGGGATGGGTGAGGAAGTGTGCAATTTTCCTAATTTTCCTCAATTGAAAAAATCCAGAAGAAACCACGGTTCCAATTTGGGATTTTAACGTGAGGTCCTCATTGATGGTTATCCCCAGACTTTTTACAGTCAGAGATTTCTTAGGTGGAAGGCCCATATCAGCAGGCCAGAAATTAGGACTCCAACTGATTCCACTCTTACCGGGCAGGATTAACTCAGTTTTTCCCGGGTTTAATTTAAGATGATTTGAGGACATCCAACTCTGGATTAAAGTCATAGTGGCTTGAAAGTCCTCCACAGCATTTGGAGAATTGAGTACAAAGACTAGCTGCAAATCATCTGCATAATTGTATACAGTGACTTTATGCTTTCTTAAAGCAAAAAGAAGGGGCCGCATATACAAATTAAACAATAAAGGAGATAACGAAGACCCTTGGGGTACCCCGCAAAAGGACTTGACTTTAGCAGCAGAAAAAGAGCCCAGGCGGACAGCCTGGGTACGTTCAGAGATGAACGATTTCAGCCAGGCTAGAGCAGAGTCCCTGAGGCCTGCCTGTTCGACACGTTGACCAGAATAGAATAGTCAACCGTGTCGAATGCGGCAGACAAATCAAGAAGTACCAGGGCTTGATGAAGATTTTTGTCAGCATTGGACCTCAAGGTGTTCTGAACGGCCAATATTATTGCCTCAGTAGAATGACCAGGCCGGAATCCTGCTTGGTTGGGTTGGAGATAGCCCGATTCCTCCACGAAGTTTGAGAGGCAGTTGGTAACATAGGCCTCCAACATTTTGGATAGGAAGGGCAGCAAGGATATAGGCCGGTAATTCGTGAGGTCCAGCGGGTCAATGCCAGGTTTCTTGGTAAGGGGTATCAATAAGGCCTGCTTAAAGCTAAAGGGCACTATCCCTGAAGTGAGAGAAGCGTTGAGCAAAGGTATCATGCTATTGGGCATGGCTCGACCGATTTCTTTCATGATTTGGGGGGGGCAAGCATCCATAGGGGAGCCTGATTTAACTCTAGAAAATAGTTCCAGAAAGGTTTTCAAATAAATAGGGGGAAAAGAATGTAAAGTTAAAGGATTAAAATAGATGTCGTCCACAGGGGCGCAAGCTGGAAGTGTGGAGATGTTCTGTTTAATCAATAAAATCTTATCGCGAAAAAAGTCGTTCAAGGAGTTGCATAGCGCTTGTGTAGGAATTACAGGAGGAGAGGTTCTGTCATCATTGCATAGGTCATTTACTATCCTAAAAACTTCCTTAGACTTATTGGTAGAATTTAGAATTTTAGATGAGTAGTAGATAGTCTTGTGGTTATGTAGAGTTTTCTGGTATGTCTTCCTGGCTAAACAATACATGGCCCTGGCTAAAGGGCAGTACTGAGAACGCCAAGTTCTTTCCTTTTGCCTCACTTCCAGTTTCAGTTTTTTGAGCTCAGGTGTAAACCATTTATGTGCGTCCGGACTTCTAGAGCTGCAAAGACGCGTAGGAGGGGCATAGATGTTGATTGCTGTAGTGAGCCATTCATTAAACCGAAGGTCGGCCGCCTCCACATTGGAGCTATCAAGGGGAAGGGAATCACTCAGGAAGTTTAGAAAGGCTGACATATCCATAGAAGTCCATTTCCTAATGGTTTTACTGGTTTGTAACTTGAATTGGGCAGTCTTGTCTATCTGGAAAGAAAAACTGATGCTGTGGTGGTCAGACCAACAGCAAGGTTTTAAATATATGTATTTTTATATGGCTTAGAAACCATACAATGCTCTTACAGTATTATTTCATATTACTATTCACGCTGTTCGCATTATACTTTGCAGTCTGCATAACGATTCTAGCAGTTCACTTCTCTTGTATGAGAAAGAAGACTGTTCAATAAACTTTTTTATTGAAAACGCCTGTCTCTCTATTTCTCTACAACCTCTGTTGAAATGAAGCATGCACGACTCACTGATAGAAATACTTATCTATTGTTTCCACGACTCTAGACATATATTTCTTATTCTTGTGAAACAAAGCTGTCATGTTTATGCAGTTGTCAGAAACTAATCCCTTCTTGTGAATTCGAGAAAGTTTCTGGTGATCTCTGAGCTAGCTTGCCTTTACTATTAAGTTTAATATTTTCGATAGAGACCTAGTCGACCTCAATACTACGTCTATTCTGTAGGATATGTTATTCCAATACGCAGAGCCTATTTGGAATATAGGAACTACACTACAATATGAATGAAACGGTCAGTGCTTCAGGAATATTTATCAGACAAATAAATATAGAAATATACTCATTTCAGATACATTTTTTACAAAACCCAAAATATATATGGGTAAATACAGATACAATTATGAAAAACAAATATGGATAAATACAGAGGGAAATGCCCAAAAAATTAATACCATAATCCCAGGAGCCATAATTATAAGTAATTAAAGACTAATGTTAAGTTCGTTTTCACTAAAAAATGTATACACATGTTTTTAAAATTTACTTACATTTTTTTATAGGTTATAGGGACATTGTAGTTAGAAATTAGCATTGGAAAAACCTTTGAAATTCACTGAAAAAACCATAGGTTTCAGTGCTGTTATAGTTAGAAATTAGCATTTAAAACACCTTAGAAATTCACTGACAAAAACATAGATTTCAGGGACTTTATAGTTAGTTGGACATTTTACTCATACAAATCCAGAGAAATTCCACTATTATAGAAAGTTCAGCTAACTATAAGTCGCGCCCCACAATGCACTGCTTATGAATGACGTCACATATTACATAATTCATGGCCAGTGACATCACTGATGACATCTCAAATGACATCACTGATGACATCACTGATTACATCATCCACGTGAAAATCTGATACACCTCCTCACACCCTAATGTAACCTTTGAAACACCCATTCTAAAATTCAGACTACCATTTTTTAAACCATAGACACACCAATAGCAGTTCGTACATAACCACTCACTGATTCTTAGATCTACACACACATTCACTCATTCACCCATACAATCATTTATACATGCAGTCACTCCTCAATACAACACTATCATATGCACTCATACATGTATTCAGACAGTTACATACCACCACTCCTCCATGGAGTTATTCACAGACCTAGATTCTCATGTAAAGAATCAATGACACTCCTATTTGGTCACCTATACAGTTATACATACACAACCTCACTAATTCAAACAGATAGTAGTGCATACTTAGGGGCCGATTAGGATGGAGGATTTTCCGCCTCCTCCGGGCCGGCGGAAGCCACCTCCGGCCCGGAGGAGGCGGAAAATCCATTGCGGGCTCACCAAAGACCCACCGCCACATTACGATGGCTGGTGGGTCTTGGTTTCTGTCCGCTGCTTTTCCGCCGCGGTCGGATTACAACCGCGGCGGAAAAGCTCTCATTTGGCTGGCAGTGTCTATCAGACACCGCCGGCCAAATTAGGAAGCATTTGAAAACATGCTTTTCCGCGGCGGTTTTTCCGCCGTGGAAAAGCATGTGTACTTTTGATTTTGGGGGCCCGTTGCGGGCCCCCAGGGTGTTGGTGGGTGGGGGGTGCACATGGGGGGTACCTATGGTACCCCCCAGCATTTACATGCACAATGCGGCAGGCACCGCGCGGTGCCTGCCGCTTTGTGCATGTAAATGTTACACATGCACTTTTAACATTGCGGCGGGTGCTGCTTCAAGCAGCACCCGCCGCAATGTTAAATATCCAGGATGTGACCGCCAGGGTGGCGGTCACATCCTAATCGCACATGAGGGAACGCCGCAGCCCATGCGGACGTTCCCTCATACTCTGGGGTCGCGGACGGACTCAAGTCTGTCCGCGATCCTAATCGACCCCTTGCTCTCTAATATAATCAATGATACAAGTACACAAGCATTTATACAGCCACTCTTGTAATCACTCACTGTCACATATAGTTATTTATATACAACATCACTCACATAAACTGCCTTTTATATATGTAGCTACTTACTTGTACCACTCAGATCTCCATTCACTCACAAACACACCCATACACACACTCACCCAGTCATAGAGCTGTTTCTACCTGCACTCTTGAACCCATAGAGCCAGTGAATCAACTAGTCATACATCTATGCACAGAGTCTCACACCTCCAACCCACCCACACACACACTCAGGTGCCGCTACAAATACTCATGCAAACAATAAGTAACCCATATAAACTGTCATGTACCTACTGACTAACCCATGTACAAGCTTATACAATAACAGACACTCTGATACAGACATTCACACAGTTTAGTCACTAATGCATGCTTTCAGTAAGATAGGTTTAATCAGTGACTTATACAATCAGTCACACGCCTCATAAATCCTTCATCCAGACACTTATACACCCACTGATTCTTCAATACACCTTGACATATATATATATAATATATTTAAGCTTTAGAGAAACACACAGTCACTGGATGATGTCATCAGTGATGTCATTTGAGATGTCATCAGTAATGTCATCAGTGGTGTCACTGACCATGCTGTGAATGATGTAATATGTGACGTCATGAGCAGTGCATTGCGGGGGCGTGAGTTATAGTTAGCTGAACTAACTATAACGGTGGAATTTCTCTGGTTTTGTATGAGTAAAATGTCCAACTAACTATAAAATCCCTGAAACTTATTTTTTTTTCAGTGAATGTCTACGTTTTTCAAATGCTAATTTCTAACTACAACGGGCCTGAAACCTATGTTTTTTTTCAGTGAATATATATCACCTACTGGTCGTTGCCAGAAGGTAGTTATAGTTAGGACCTATTTCTAAAGGAAATTCACAACATTCTATTCCCAATAACGTAGGCGCCGGTTGACGAATCTTCACAAAATTCTCAAAATTCGTGGCCCGCTCCGGTCCGCTCCTATCTGAAAAAAGGTTCGGGGTGATACGGCAAGTGGGGCCCGAGAAAAAAGGGGGTCCCAAAACGTGTTTTCCCCATGCAATTTCCCATAGGAAACTTTAGACACGGCTACAACCCGAACTGCTTTACAGAATTTCACCAAATTTGGCAAAAAGGTCGCCCTTAGTTCAGAAAGATCCCTTTTTGTTAAATGGTGTTAATCCATTCAGTAGTTCCTGAGAAATTCAAAATGAAAAAAAGTTTTGATACCTATGGTCGTGCAGGATCCGCACACCCTCCCGATCACGAGCTTTATGGTAATTGGTTGTCAACACTCCAAACCAGAAAGTGTTAGCAGCCATATTGTGCATCTGTAGAACTGAGGTACAAGTAATCAGTGAAACAAATGTGCAAAATGAGAAAAGGGTGCAGGGTAGAAACATCCTGACCCCTTAGGCCTGCTTAGGGGGTCCCACAAGTACCCCCAGGGCCCCCCACATTTTGCAAACAAAATTGGCAAAATCACGCTTCATTAATATTTAGCCCCCGGGTAGGCCAAATCCCAGGGGCAATATGTGTATTGGGATGGGGCCGAAAGGGGCCCACACCAGCCCCTGGACCGCCACCCCCAGGGCTTGGAAAATAAATAGTTGGGGGCTCATAGCCCCCAGTCTCGGGGACCCCCACCCCGGGGCTTCAACGATACATGGGTGTGGGGCTCAAAGGCCCCCTGAAGCCTGAGGGACCGCCCCCACCCGGGGTTTTAAGAACATTTTTGCGAGGGCTCAGGGCCCCTCCGCAGCCTGGGGGACCCCACCCCTGGGGCTCGTGTTTTAAAAAAACTGATTAAATAACCTGTGGGGGGGGCTTGAGCCCCCCAACACGCCCTGGGGACTGCCACCTCTCCGAGGCTCTCAATATTAAAATTGGGGTGTCTGTGACGGACCCCAGGCCCCAGGGACAACCACGTCCGGGTTTTTCAAATGTGGGGAGGGGGCCGTACCGCCCCCCTCCTGGAGCCCTGTCATGGACCTGGGGACCGCCACCACCCAGGGCCAGCTCCTGCAGTATGCCGGGGTGCCTACCCCTGGGACACTGCTGTTTGCTATGGCAGGGTGGGAGCCTCACGGCTCCTGCCCTGCCATAGCAATTTGCTTTGGTTTTTCCGAGAGAGAGCAGGGAAACCCGCTCTCTCTTCCAAAAACCAAAGATGATTGCTTTTCCACATGGGGAGCTGCATCTTAGCAGCTCCACATGTGGAAAAGCAATGCCTGCTCCCGCAGGAGGTGGGGAGCCGGCGGGACCCTGGGGGGATTGGGTACCCCCCACGGTCCCCAACAGAGAGGGCCAGCCCTGGGGAATGGGGCCCCCAGGGATATTAGTGGCCCACACCGCCCCCTCCTCAAAGATAAAAAAAAAAAGAAAAACAAAGGCCGGCCTGGGGGATGGGGTCCCTATGGCCATAAAGGGCCTGAGGAGGGTGGCAAGGCAGCCCCACGCCAAATACATATTGAAAGAAAAAACCACCATGCCCCAGGGAATGGGGTTTCCGGGACCAATTATAATAGGAAAAGGGGGCTGTGTAGCCCCCATCTTAAAATTCTTTTTTTTAAAAGACCGGCATTGCGCCGGAGGCCACGCTCCCTCCTTGCAGCACTCTGCAAACGCACCCCCTGGTGAGTTCCAGGAAAAAACAAAAACGCAACATTACCCAGATTTCCATTGTACTGATCTCTTAGTTTCAGGTCTAGTCGTCCGAACGGCACACACACACTCCCTCATGCCTGGTATACACCCAAGCCACATCCATCCAGCACATGCGTCACAACACTCATGACCCAACAATAAAAAAGACGAGGCGCACGTGTTCTACGCCATTTTACAGTTGTTCCCATCGCAAGCGCTGTGATGGCCCGTCCTAGTGGTTCAGACGCCTCGTGTAGTCCCAAACCACCGACCAATCCCTTCCCTTGAGCAGATTTTCTAAAACAGTTCATTGACTGTTGTGCGCATAACTGTAGCTTCCTGAGCCTAATGTTGATTGGCTTGTTTTTTATATGTGACCTTATGATAACCTCACCATGTACAAAGCCACTTCGTAACGCACTTTAAGTTGTGGTAGGGTGTTTTTAACTTATACTGTCTACTCTGCTTACGAGTTTGTTGACTTTGAAGGTATTTAGAAATATTTTCTAATTTCTATTCTATCATAATTGTTGGCAACTTTTTATTAAATGTATAATTCTTCAAACCATCCTTGAAAGAAAAATGCACAAGTTTTCCAAATATTTTTATTGAGTCTTTTTAAATCATCACATGGGTGATGATTTATGTATTTTTAAATATACATTAACAATATGTTCCGTCTGAAGAAATGAAAGATATTCTCAAGATGCTTCTGCAGCCCTGTATCATTACCTTCCTTGTAGTTTCTTTACCCTTATTGATTCTCTGAAACAAAACTAATCATCCCACTGGTGTGGTTTATATACTTTTTTTAACACTTTATGGGATCAATTTATTACTCCTCCCTCTCGTTTTTCAGTTGACAGGTCCTCTAATTTCATCTGTTTAGTACTTCACGTGTTTATGTAAACGTGCCTCTTTCCATACTTTTTAACTTTCGAATAATTTCCAAAATGGTTTATGTAAATTTGTTTTTCTTATAAAAGCATTTCTATAGGCTACTCTCTTTTTTTAATATGAGTATTTACATTCATTCCCCTTTTTTTCCGACTTATTATTCTATTAACTGCCTGTTCTTTCTAACATTTTTTTTAATACTCTTCGTCACCCCTATTTTCACTGCATCCCGTGCCAGAGATACTCTATTAATCTTCGAGTATTCTAATTCATACTCGAGTATTAATTTATTTAATTTAATTAATCAGTGTTTTCATACATTTCTGTAACTTATATTTATAATCTTTATTTATAGTTTATGCCTACATTTTAATACACTAGCCCACCCAAAACCCCTATTTTCCCTGCATCCCATGCCAGAGATATTCTCTTTTATTCTTCAACTATTTTAATGCATACCCTAGTATTAATTTTGTATAATTCAATTAATCTGTGTTTTCTTACATTTATTTATCTAATATTTATAATCTTTCTTTATAGTTCTTATCTTGATTTTAATACACTACCCCTCCCCTATTTTCCCTGCATCCTGTGCAAGAGATACTCTCATTTAATTATCGAGTATTTTAATTCATACTCAAGTATTCTTTTAACTAATTCCACTAATGCGTTAATAAACTAAATTGTATATTATAAAATAATAACTATGTATTATTATTTAAAGCAAGTACTTATTTTCATTTTTTTTTAAATTGCGTTGTAATGGCTTGCGTTGTAATTGAATAAGCGTTGTAATGTCAAGCGTTGTAATAACATGCGTTGTAATGGAATATACGATGTAAATTACAAAGCGTTGTACGGACAGACCGCACTGGAGTTAATCTTTTTTGACTACTGAATTTTCCCACAATAAATAAAATCCAAACCAGATTACTTTTCCACATGCATGTTAGCAGCTCCCCATGTGGAAAATAAATGCCGGCTCCCGAAGGACGCGGAGAGCCGGCGGGACTGTGGGGGCATTGGGGCTTCCCCTATGGTCCCCAACATTTTTTATACGTCCCAGGGGCTGGGGTCCCCGAGGACATTAGAAATTACTGATAGGGGCTATTTTTTTACAGTAAAATTAGAAGTTGCGCACCCAGCGCGGCACTCAGTGCGGTCCCCTGGTATGCACGTGTTGGATGCACAAATCATAATCTGTAGGATGCGCAACTCCAGCGTGTTTGGTGCACAACTTCTACGAGTTTGGGAGCCGGCATTGCTTTTCCACATGAGGAGCTGCTAGCAATCTGGTTTGGATTTTGAAAGAGAGAACAGATTTCCCTGCTCTCTCTTTCAAAATCCAAACCAAGTTTGCTATGGGAGGGCAGGAGCCGCAAGACTCCCGCCCGCTCATAGAAAATAGCCGTGTCCCGGGGGTTAGCACCCCAGGACACTGCAGGAGCCGGCCCTGGGGGTGCCGGTCCCCAGGGCCCTTGAGGGCTCCAGGCAATACTCCCACAATACAGAAAGCCCCGGGGCGGGTGGTCCATGGGGCTAGGAGGGCTGTTCAGCCCACCCACAAATTATACTGGGAGGGGCTTTTGAGCCCCTCCCAACAATGTATTTTATAGCCCCAGGAGGTGGTGGTCCACAGGGCTGGGGGGGCCCTCTGGGCCCCCTTTAAATGTAATATTTTGCCCCCGGGATTTAGCAACCCGGGGCTAATTATAAAAGAAGCTCCGTTCTATTTCCCGCGCACTTTGCGTTTAAAAAATATTTAGGGGGCGTGGAGTCCTTCTGGGACTCCCCTAAGCAGGTCTTGAGGGTCAGGGTATTTCTACCCTGCCCCCTTTATACATTTTCCACACATATTCCACAGACCTCTTCAGGCTCGCTGCTACCGAGGCACAAAATGGCTGCCAACAGTTCCTAGTTTTGAATATTCACAATCACTTGACAGCAAATTAGCAGTCAGCCCGTAATTGGAAGGGTACGCTCAGGATGCGCGCAGGGTGCGCGGATCCTGCGCGGCCATAGATTTATAAGTGCTTTTAACTGTAATTTTCCCAGTAGGTACTGAACAGATTGACACCATTTAAGCAAAGGCACGAGTCTGAACTGAGGACTACCTCTTTGCCAAATTTGGCGTAATTCCGTTCAGCAGTTCGGGCTGTAGCTGTGGCTAAAGGTCCTATGGGAAATTGCATGGTGAAAATGCAATTTAGAACCCCCTTTTTTCCTCGGCCTCCGCTTGACGAATCACAATGAAACTTTGTTTTCCCCATGTTCATTGTATAGGAAACTTTAGACAAAGCTACAGCCCGAACTGCAGAACATAATTACACCAAATTTGGCAAAAAGGTAGGTCTCGGTTCAGAAAAAGATTTTCATTAGTTCCTGCAAAATTAGAAAAAGGAAAACATCGATATCTGAGCTCCGAGGAGGAGTCGCAACTCCTCTCTGCCACAGTCTTCACTCTGATTGGCTGCCAACATTCTAAACCAGAATGTGTTGACAGCCATCTTGTGACTCAGTAACCAAGTCACTAGAAAAAAGTTGAAAAAAAAGTTAAAAACATGAAAAGAGTGCAGGATAGAAAGACCCTGACCCCCTAGGCCTGCTCAGGGGGTCCCACAGGGACCCCCAGGGCCAACAAAAGCATTAAAAAAAATAAAAAATCAGCAGAATTCACATTGGGTGGCCCGAATCCTGCTGAAAATTTAAAAAAACGAAGCGCAGGCTCTTGCGCTTCATTACTAAAAAAGCCCCTGGGTGGGCCAGGTCCTGGGGGCAATATAAATTAAGGTGTGGGGGCCCACCACCTCTCTGGGGCTTATTCATTTGAATGCAGGGGGCACACACCCCCGCAGCTCCGGGGACTGCCACCACCGTGGGCTTCCTTAATAAATGAGTGGGGAGTTTCCAACATCCTCAACGCTGCCCTGAGGATCGCCACCTCCCTATGGCATTTATGTAAATAGGATGGGGCCTCGCGGGCCCCCGAGCCAAAGGGAACCACAACCTCCCTAAGGCTATAACTAATAATTAATGAGATTGGGCTCAAGCTCCACCGAAACAGCCCCAGGGACCACCACCTACCCGGGGCACTTAAGATTCGATTTCGGGGGTCCGTTATGGACCCCTGTACCAGGGAGCACACCTCTAAGTGCTTTGAAAATTAAGAGAGGGTGGCCACGCTGCCCCCTTCCTTAACCCCTTGATGGCCCTGGGGAACGCCATCCCCCAGGGCTGGCTCCTGCATTGTCCCAGGGTGCCCACTACGGGACATTGCTGTTTGCTATGACAGGGCGGGAGCATGTTTCCCGCCCTGTCATTGCAAACTCTGCGTTGCTTCCTTGAAGTGAGAGCAGGAAAACCAGGATTGCTTTTGAGCAAGGGGAGCTGCATTTCAGCATCTCCCCCTGCTCAAAAGCAATCCCGACTCCTGCAGAAGGCAGGGAGCCAGCGGGACTGTGGGGACATTGGGGCTCCCCCCACGGTTCCCAATGGAGAGGCCAGGCCCCGGGGGATGGGGATCCCCGGGGCCAGAAGTGGCCCAGGAGTGGGGCCATGCAGCCCCCCTCCCTTTTGTAATAAAAATAATGGTTGGGCCCTGGGGGATGGGGTCCCCGGGGCCAGAAGTGGCTCAGGAGGGGGCCATGTAGCCCCCCTCCCGTGATAAGAAAAAGAAATATGGGATGGGGTCCCCAGGCCATATAAAAGCCTCAGGACCCCCTCCATTAAAAAAGACAAAAAAAGTGTTTCTGGCCATACTCCGGGGGATGGGGTCCCTGGGCCGAAATTAGCCCCGGGAAGGGGGACGCATGGCCCCCTTCCTTTTTTTTAATTGTATTATTTTTTTAATAAACACAGGTCAGACCCTGGGGGATGGGATCCGCAGGGCCACAAAAATGCCAGAAGAAGGGGGCCCACACAGCCCCCATTCTAAAACAAAAAATATTTTAAAGAAAGCTGCATCTTCCCTGTAGGCCACGCCCCCTTTCTCCACCATCTGCAAACACACTACCTGGAGCATTGTAAATTGGGGAATGAATGCCCCTTGAATACTGATGGACCCTGGGGCCAACTTGCCCACCAGGTACCTCCAGTAAGTGCCAAAGAGCTGGATTGAAGAGGTGGTACGAGGCCACGCCCATTTTTACACCACTCTCCAAACAAAGATCATGGCGCACTGCTGCTCGGAGGATGAAGTCCCTGTGTGTCCTGAGGATGTCAGAACACAAGTGAACTTCATTCTCCAAGCAGCAGTGCACCAGAAGCAGCGTTTGCAGAGTGGTAAAAGGGGTGTTGCCTCAGACCACCTCTCTGCAATCCAGCTGTGTGGTGCTTACTTGAGGTACCTGGTGGGTTAGTTGGCCCCCACAGACCCTCAGTTTTCAAGAGGACTTAATCCCCCAACTTAGAACACCCCAGGGGGTGCGTTTGCAAAGTGGTGGAGAAAGGGGGTGTGGCCTTTGTCCACCATCCAGAATTCCACTGTGTGGGGCTTACTGGAAGTAAGAGATAGGATAGTTGGGCCCTAAAGGACCCCCAACAGCAAAGGGGACTTCGATCCCATCCAAGAGTGCACCAGGGAGGACGATTGTAGAGTGGTGGGGAAAGGGGGCATGGCTTGCACTTCGAACTTTGCAATGCTGCTTTGTGGGACTTACTGGAGGTAATAGGAGGGGTACAGGGCCCCCAAGGATGTCCTTGGGGCCAACTACCCCTCTTCTTACCTCCAGTAAGTTCGCCCAGTGGGATTGCTAAAACGTCTTCGGAGGCCATGCCCCCCTTTCTCCACCATTCTGAAAACGCACCTCCTGACAGACTACGAGATGGGGGATAAAGTCTAATTTACGCCTGAGGGACTTTTTAGGCCAAGAAGCCCTACTGATACCTCTTGTAAGCCCTACGCAAGAGAATTCCTGAGCCCTGGTCACAGGCCCAGCAACCTTTCTCCACCACTCTGCAAACACGACTACTAGTTAAAGAAGTGTTTGCAATGTAATAGGTTTCACATTTGTAAGAATTAGAGCTATTGGCGCTGTAAATGCAAAAGTTTTTTACTAATTTTTTTTGGAGTGGAGTGGAGTGAATGTACGTTGTGTGTAGTGGAATTATGTGATATGTTGTGCAGTGAAGTTATGTGGATAGAAAGTATGTGGTATTTGGTGTATTATGTAGAGTGGGATTATGTGTTATGGAGAGTAATTATGTGGTATGGTAGTCTGTGTTGTGGAGTGGTAACCTCAGGTTTAGTCTTCCTCATTTCCAGAAGCTCAACTATGAACTCAGTGAGTCAAAAAAGATGGAATCTCTGAGGAGCACTTGTGGACCTAGTCAGAGGTATGAGCAGGGCCACTTGAATTTTGTGACTGTTTGGCTGCACCGACTTTCGCACAATTATGCATTTTTCGCATTAGCCACATAATTTATCATCTGAACCCTAATCTGCAGATTTGAACAAAAAAAGTCTTCTTTCTAGCTGAAACGGGTCAAACGTTACCGAAAATGCAGCGACAAGTGTTACAGCGTGGTGGAAGGCCCTTGGCAAACCTTGAATGGCCTGTTACTTATTGCTAAATGTGGGAGTTAAATTGGTACTAATGGTTGCAAGCCACTCTTGCTTCCCTCTGAGCCTCTATTGCCTCTTTCTGCATTTCTGTTGCTTCTTTATGCACGTTTCTTTCTTTTTCTGCACTTCTCTTGACCTCATTCTTCAAATCTCTTGTACTTTCTACACCTCTCTTCCCTCTTTCTGCTTTCTGCACTCATCTTCTCTCTTTCTATATCTTTTGTGCCTGTTTTTGCATCTCACTTGCCTCTTTCTGCACTTTGCTTGCTTCTTTCTACACCTATGTTGCTTCTTTCAGCAATTCTCTTGCCTCTTTGTGCACTTCTCCTGGCTGTTACTGCAGTTCTATTGCCTCTTTCAGCACCCCTGTTGCTTCATTCTGCACTTTCCATGCTTCATTCTGCACTTTCCATGCTTCTATCTGCACCTGTCTTGCTTCTTTCTGCACCAGTGTTGTCTCTTTATGTACCTCTTTTTCCTCTTTCTGTACTTTTCGTGCCTATTTCTGCACCTCTCTTCCCTCTTTCTGCACGTCTGTTGCCTCTTTCTGTACCTCATTTGCTTCTTTCTGCACCCCTGTTGTCTCCTTCTGCAATTGTCTTCCCTCTTTCTGTGCATTTCCTGCCTGTTTTTGCATCCCACTGTCATCTTTATGCACTTTTCTTGCTTCTTTCTACACCTCTGTTGCTTCTTTCGGCAATTCTCTTGCCTCTATGTGCACTTCTCTTGCCTGTTTCTGCACCTCTCTTGCCACTTTTTGCACCTCTGCTGGCTCTTTCTGTACCTCACTTGCTCTTTTCTCCACTTCTCTTGCCTCTTTCTGCACCCCTGTTGCTTCATTCTGCACTTTCCATTCTTCTTTCTGCACCTGTCTTGCTTCTTTCTGCACCCCTGATGTCTCTTTATGTATCTCTTGTGCCTCTTTCTGCACTTTTCTTTCCTTATTTTGTAGTTCTCTTGCCTCTTTCTGTACCTCTCTTGCTTCTTTCTGCACTTCTCTTGCCTCTTTCTGTTCCCCGATCCATCATTCTGCACTTTCCATGCTTCTTTCTGCGCCGGTCCTACTTCTTTCTGCACCCCTTTTGTCTCTTTATGTACCTCACATGCCTTTTTCTGCACTTCACTTGCTTTTTTCTACACCTCTCTTGCCTTTTTTGGCACCTCTGTTGTGTCTTTCTGCACTTCTCTTGCCTCCTTCTGCACCTCTTAGTTAGAGGTAGTTTTAATCTCTTATACCATTATATACTAGGGCCATACAGGGGAAGTCATGCCAATCACAGGGGTACCCCAACCCAAAGTGTACCCTAGTGGATGTAGGTGTTGTCACTGTATTCTAAGTGTCTTTCAGCAAAGCACTGGCTCCTGGCCTGGTTAGTCAGAGTCAGCTACCACCAGTACCCATCAGCAAAAAGTTTGGGGCACAGGATCACTTTGCTACAGGGCCTCTTTCTGCTCTTCTGTTTGTTCTCTTTTGCACATCTCTTGCTTCTTTCTGCACCTTTCTTCGTCTTTCTGGACTTATGTTGCCTCTTCCTGCATTTCTTGTGCTTCTTTCACCACCTTTCTTCCTCTTTCTGCACATGTCCTACCTCTGTAGGCATAATTAGAAATTAGCTTTAAAAAAACCTTTGAAATTCACTGAAAAAAACATAGGATTCAGGGACGTTATAGTTAGAAATTAGCATTTAAACAACCTTAGAAATTCACTGAAAAAACCACAGGTTTCAGGGACGTAATAGTTAGTTGGACATTTCACTCTTACAAAACCATAGAAATTTGGCTGTTATAGTTAGTTCAGCTAACTATAACTCATGCCCCCGCAATGCACTGCTGATGCTGTCACATATTATATAATTCATGACATGGTCAGTGACATCACAGATGACTTCACTGATGACATTTCAAATGACATCACTGATGACATCATCCACGTGATAATTTGCTACACCCACTCTAAAATACAGACTACCATTTTTGAAACCATAGACACACCGATACCAGTTAGTACATACCAGCTCACTAATTCATAGGTCTACACACTCATCTGTTCATACAGTCACTCATACATGCTTTCAACCATCAATACAGCACTATCATATGCACTCACATATCTATACAGACACTCACACACCCCCACTCATCCATAGTTACTCCTACACCTAGCCAGTCATGCAAAGAATCAATCACACTTCCATTTACTTACCTATAAAGTTATACACACACCACCTCACTTTTTCAAACATATACTATCACATACTTACACTCTTATACAACAACTAATATAAGCACACGCTCATCCATACAGTCACTCTCACAATCACTCACTCTCACATATAGTCATTTATATACTCCAACACTCACATATACTGCCTTTCACATATGCAGTTAATCACATATGTACCACTTAGACATCCATTCACTCACCGACACATCCATACACACACTCACCCACCCATACAGCCCTTCACAGATGCACTCTTGAACCCATACACCCAGTGAATCACCCACTCACACATATATGCACAGAATCACATACCCCCAACCACCCACACAGACACTCAGGCACCCATACAAATACTCAGACAACCAATCAATAACCCATATAGACCCACATTAATCTACTCACCAACCCATGCAACTGCTTAGACACCAACTAACAAACTAAACTGTGTAAATGTAGTTTATGTTAAGACATGTCACTAATGATGAAACACTCTCTACTAAATACATCAATAAAAATATCAAATGAATTGTATCTATATAAAGGAATTCTGCAGGGTGGGTAGCGCCAAATGAAACATCATTTACACTTAACAATTAACACTTATTTTCCTGCAATTAATAGCCGTGCTCAACTTATCATTACCTCTTGAATGCTAACCGAGGGTTAGCTTATTTAATGCTTGCCCATAAGTCCAATGTAGATGTTTCCCCTAACGTTTAACCTTATTATGTTCTATTACTTACACTCAAAATTGTTTAATTTGTCAATACCTTGTTGCAGGGGTTCTTCTCAGTCACAGAACTGTGCACAGAGACTCAGGACCTCAGTGAATTAGGGTGTACCAAAACTCACCTTAGTACCCAAAATCCCCTACCAAACTAGCCTCAGTGTCTCATTAGCTCCTTGTCCTATAGCAAAGTCACCAATGATTAGACAACCCAGAATATGCGACTTAGGATACCTCAGGTAAGGTGGGAAACATGAACACTCTTTCGTTATACTCTCATACCAGTCCAGAACAGGGAGTAAAGGAAGACACGAGCAAGTTTAAAATGTTTATTTGTTTATTTTTATTTTTTTTACCCCCCTCCCCTTTCCTCCTCCCATGGATCACTGCAGGAGGATAATCGGGAAACATAGGAAAAGCAACAAAAGGAAGAAGATCAAAGAAAAAGGAAATCCATTTCAAGAGTGATTTCATCAGGTTACCCACTATGCAGGTTTTCTAAATTCATCCAATTAGTTACGGGCTCCCAAATTAATTCCGCCTCTCTCCTAGCCCTCAGGCTTCTCCTTTTAAATACTAACAACTCCCATTTACAGAAATTAATAAATTTGCTGAACCATTCATGTACATTCGGGGGGGGCAGAGTCTAGCCAGACCGTTGCTGTAGACAATCTCAATACAGCCATAGCTATAAAAAATAGCTTTCGCTCTGGTTCGGTCATGTTCAGATCCGCTACCCCCAGCATTATAGCCTGTGGTGACAATGGTATAGCATAGCCAAACACTTGTTCTAACTGTTGTTCAATTTTGTTAATCAATGGTGTCAGACAGGGGCAAGAGGAGAATATATGAATGCTATCTGCCCCTAGCTCCCCACATCTAGGGCAGTTAACTCCCGTCAGCCCACCCCGTTGTTATATACGATGTGGGGTTACACGCAGATTAAACCATGTCTTTAAACATTGAACCTGGAGATTTGCAGATATAGTAGCAGTTCAGCTAAAAGTTAATGAATCTTCACATATCTCCTGTCCGGCCTGTAGTCCAATCTGCCAATGTGCTTGGATAAATCATCAGTCCTCCTTTCATTAACCCATTTATATATCAAAGAAATAGTCGATTGGCCCCCTTTATTGCTTCTACTAATGGGATGCGGGTCCATCTAACAGTTTTTCTAGAAAATTTTTTTTGAATCTGTAAAAATTTGAAAAAATGCTGATTGCTAATACCAAATTTCTGTCTAATACATTCAAATGTCAACACCCCTGTTTCAGAAACAATATCCCCTATTACAATGACTCCTTGAGTTGTCAATTCTCTAAAATATCCATCCCTAAAAATTTCCGGTAGGAGAGTATTTGTAATAAGTGGGGTATATAGATGTATTCTTGCAATATTAAATTACTTCCGAACGGCCGTCCAAACTTTGAAAAGCCCCTAACAACACCGTAAACCTCACCCGCTTAAAATAAGCAAAATCAATATGTCTGAAAAAAGTCCCCTAACCTCTTCACCATAAATTAAACAATAGATTGATGTATCCGAGCCTTCCGGTACCTGATCATCTAGTAATTCGGGAATATGTTTCAATGTTATAGCCCAATAATAAGTCTGAAAATTTGGTAAAGACCAACCCCCCCTTTCTGTAGGTAGCGTCATGTACTTCATAGCTTGCCTAGGACGTTTACCTGCCCAAATAAACCAGGAAATTATTCGGTCCAGTTTCTTAAACCAAGTTTGATCAAACAATAAGGGAATAGCTCTGAAAACATACAACATTTTTGGTAAAAAAATTATCTTAAGCACATTGCATCTACCCATCAATGTTAGCTGCAGATTATTGATACGGCGAGCATTCATTTCTATTTGATCTAGCAAAGGGTTTAGATTGATCTCTACTATCTCTTCCGGTTTAGAGCATATCTCAATCCCTAAATATTTAGCTTTACCGATGACCCGTGAAACCACCAACGTAGCTTTGTCATTACATATTATTTGGGTTTTGTCATCATTTAAATGATATCCTGACATCCTGACAGACTGCAGCGTCATGTTCTGGATTTCTAGCAATGCAACCAACGGAGAATCTGTCAGGATAGCAAGGTCATCAGCATAACTTAAAATGTTGGTGTCTCCACCTTTAGCTTTAACCGGAGTGATCAAACCATTTAGAATTTTCTTTTATTAAAGGGTCAATATAAATTGCAAATAATAAAGGAGAGCAAGGGCACCCCTGTCGTGTACCTCTTAAAATGTTAATTGTCCCTGTCAGGGTTCCCATGACCGAAATTGTAACCGTAGGTTCTTGATAGCACAGATACATTTCTCACCAAGACCATAATGCCTCAAAACAGCCCATGAAAAAAGGCCAGGAGACCCTATCAAAGGCTTTTTCCGCATCCAGCAGAATTAAAGCCATAGGGTCTCCTGAAACCTTAGTATAATCAAACAGCGCAATTGTACGACGTATATGATCCATTGTTTCCCGGCCGGGTATAAAGCCATGCTGTTGACACAATACAAGTTTCTTAATTACCCCAGATAGTCGATTAGCAAAAATCTTGGCATATATTTTAATATCACTATTGATAAGTGTGATTGGACGGTAAGACCCCATATCTAACAGACTTTTATCTTTCTTTAAAAATGTCACAATTCTAGCTCTTCGCCAGGACCAACTGCTTTGCCAGCAGGGAGAGAGTCTATAGCTTGCCAAAGCTCATCAATACGAATATCTGCATCTAATATCTCAAGTTCTTCTAGGGATAATCCATCCACATTGATTTCCTCAAGATATTTCTGAATTTCTATCTGTAATGCCATATTATCGCAGATATCCTCATTGTAAAGTTTTTGATAGAAGTTTTGAAAAGCTAATGCTATGGCACCCTCTTCAGTTACTAGCCCCTCATCTGGATCCGAGATGCTTTTAATGCGGGTGGCAGACTCCCTTTCTTTAATTCTTGCAGCTAACATATGCCCCGCTCTTTCACTGTTCTCAAACATTTTAGATCGCCATGCTACAATCTTACTGGCCGCTTTGGCTTGTGACAATTCTGTTATAGTTGACTTGGCTAGAACGATCTGTGTTTGAGCTGCATCGCTCTCTTCACCTTGGAATATTACTTGGGCCAGTTTCTTTTAAGCCTCCTCTAAATCCTTATACAATCTCTGTAGGTTAACCTTTTCTTCTTTCTGTATTTCCCAGCCGTAGCGAGTCGTTTTGCCCCTTATCCTCGCTTTAAGTGTGTCCCATACATTTTGGATACCAGTGCTAGCTATATTTTCCTGTAAAAATCTTACAATCCAAGGATTCATGGATTTAGTATATCTTCTGTCTCTGAGCAGACCACCATTGAACGCCCATGTATCTAGTTTAATACCACAAGATAGTATGTTAACATCAAGCAGAAGCGGATTATGATACGAAATTACTCTTGGGAATCTAGTAATTTTAGATCCTTGAGCCAAAACTGGTGAAATAAAAAAATAAACAAGCCTAGAGCAGATTTGATGAGGTGCTGAAAAGAAAGTAAACCCAGGGTCATTTTGATTAAAGAAAGCCCAGGCATCGATCAAACAATGAATATCTATCATATGTCGTAAGGCCCTATAAACGTTTGGCTTTCTCCCTACATATGCATTCCCTGGTTGATTCATAAGTTTGCAGCCGATGTTTATATTAAAATTGCCACAGACTATAAGCGATGCCGGCCAACCTACCAACTCCATATTCAGCCATTTATACAATTCAGGATCATCGAGTACTGGGCCATATATGGTACATAATGTAACCGTTTGGTTCTGAAATCTGCCATGCACAATAACCTAGCGGCCCAAACTATCAGCAGAGGAGCGAGTTATATTAACCTTCCCCCGTTGAGCTAAAATGGCAACTCCGTAGTTTTTGTTTCTGATCGCTGTAGCCCTGTCTCGAGCTCCACAATCCTCTCTTCGAGGGCAGCTGTCCTGGCTATGACATCTGAGCATGCCTTGGTGTTCTTCCGGAGAGCCCCTTGGATTTTCATTGCAGCTAGTTGAGCTCTCTTATGTTCTTTTTTTATTTTTTTTATTTTTTTGTCCTCATAACCACCATGTAGACCTAATGCCAAAAGGAATTAACAGAGATCCGCTGTCTCAGTTTATCAGAAAAACTGGAAGGGACACAAGCATAGTGGGGGGCCATCCATCCCTCAGCTGTAGTCTGTATTCCAGGGAGGCACAAGATCCACGATTTACCCATCTACGGCAAAACTTAGTGTGAATGACAGCCAAATCGGGCCGGGATAAGACCGGGTAGCGGCTGTTCCAAGGTGCAAGCATCAGAGGCACCAAAGGAGATCAATCATTGGACCCAGGGGAAAAAAAAACCTGGTTAAATCAATAGACCCATGATAATAAATGCCAGAAGGCCCTTTTGCTCTGATTGCCTGACCTAGCCAGATCAGTACGTGAGTTCTGCAGGACTGAACTTTGCCATTCTCTGAAGGTAGGAGGTGAAGAGTCCTTCCATTTCCTGCAGATCTCCCTTCTTGCTAACAGCATTGCATAAAATACTAGGCTTTTGGCTGAACTCTGTACCCCCTCTAGGACACCAAATATCACAAGAGATAAATCTATAGTGACGGATGTTCCCAATGATGCTGTGAGGGAGTTGCCAACCTCCTCTCAAAATGTGGCTAAGTCAGAGCATTCAAAAAACATATGTGCATCTGATGCAGTAACAATCCCACATTTAGCACAAGACACTGAATCTCCTTCGGAAAATTTAGACAGCCTAAGAGGGGAATAGTATGCCCTATGCAGGGTAAAGATGTGATTCCTGCGTAACCAAGAGGGCTTGAGAATGTTCCACAAAAGTTCAAATAAAGCCAACCAAAGATCTTGTAGATTGTGGTCCAACAGTAAGGAGCCCCACAGAGACTCCGGCAGAACGAAGTCGCCATCCGACTCATCCAGTATGAGATTATACCACTTGGATACTTCTTTTTTAACTGGACCAAGGTTTGCTATGTTAGTTACCAATGGACTATATCCTCCAAGTCTGAACTTATTCCTGTTGGCGGAAGAAGTTTTATAAGCTTGAGTCAAGCTAACCATTTGCAGATATTTGAATCGTTAAAAGTTGGGGCCGATCTTGACCTGCAGATGTTCCCACGAGAGTAGATCCCCCTCATAAAAGAGGTCTCCCCAAACTTCCAGGCCTGCCTCTCTCAAAGGAATAGCTTAGCTGTCTTCAAGCCACGCGGGGCTTTCAGGTAATCCCCACAATGGTGTTTTTTCACAGAGGTAATTTTGTTTTATAGATTTCATAACCTCGGCCCATGTTCTTGCGAGACCTTGAAGATTCTTTAGTTTGATTTTTTGTTTTAAACTTGGGATTGCCGAATTTAAAAAGAAAGCCCGAACGATTGACTCTTTCCCCATCCAACATAGCTGCAAACATTGAGCCCACCCCAGTGGCTGAGGGTACTTTTAGCAACATTCTGGAATGGGATAATTGGAAGGCCCATGCATAGATCTTCAGGTCTGGAGACGCCAGGCCCCCCTTATCCTTTCCTTATCCGTCATAGCTTTTTTCATGGAATTCTTGGAAGATGGTTATTCCAAATAAAAGATGAAATATTGGACTGAAACTTGGCTAAAATAGTTTGATCAAAGTATAAAGGAATAGTTTGAATAAAAAAGAAATTTTGGGTAGGATCGACATCTTAATGAGGTTAGCTCTACCTAATAATGAAAGAGGCAGGTGCGACCATGATTGGAGAAGCTTACGGCATTCTTTGACAACAGCTGATAAGTTAACCTGGACAATCTTGGGCTTGACAATCGTCAAGCCCAAGTACCCCATTAAGGTGCCTGCCTGAAACTCTGTTGCAGAGACATCATCATTCCATATCAGCATTTCAGTCTTGGTTGCATTGATCTCATATCCCGACATTTGTCCGAATATATTAGCCAATCTCAAGATAGCCGGGAGTGCGGTGGTAACCTCTGATGTCAAAATGAGCACATCATCGGCATATAATGCTACCTTTCTCCTCCAACCCTGAAAGGAAAAGGGTTTGATGGTCCCCTCCTCCCTTAGTTGTTGCGCGAAGGGTTCGAAATAAAAATCGAAAAGCAAGGGGGAGAGCGGGCATCCCTGCCGGGTCCCCCTAGAAATAAAGAAAGGGTCCGACAGGTCTCCATTGACTAGGAGGCGCGCGGATGGATTATTATACAGCAGGCTTATCGCCCTACGAAACCCCTCGCCCACGCCGAATTTGGCCAAGGCCTCCGACAGGTACACCCAGTTAACTCGGTCGAAGGCCTTGGCTGCATCCAGCGTGAGGGTGGCCAACGGGAAATTGCTGGTTATTGCCATATCCATTGCGGCAATTAAATCATAAGTCAGTTGATAGAGTTGTCTTCCTTTCAGGAAGCCCTTCTGATCAGAATAAAGAACCAAAGGGGCAATCGAGGCCAACCTAGTTGATAAAACTGTGGTGAAGATTTTGTAATCCACATTTAGTATAGAAATAGGCCTATACGATCCACAGGCCTCCTTAGGTTTACCAGATTTTAAAATAAGGGTAATAGAGGCATTGTCCCATGACACTGGAAGTGGCAGTCCTTCAAGAAGGATTTGATTGAAAAGGATAGTGAGGAAGGGAACAATTTCTGACTCCAAGGCTCTGTATAACTCAGCCGGCAACCCGTCGGGTCCGGAGTCCCAAATAATTCTATTTGAGGCAGAGCCATTGTTAGATATAAAAAATTATGGGTCTCCGACTTTAAATATAGAATATACTCAGGATTGGAAAGGAAAGAGCGATCAAAGGACCACATACTGGGGGGCTTCTTAGTATAGAGGCCCAATTCCATCTCAACCGCAGAATGATCTGAAAGATGAGACGGAAGATAGTCGATGGATTTAACAGAATCTACCAGTCTCTGACTAATTAAGATAAAGTCAATCCTTGGCTTGTGATGATATTTAAAATTACGAAAAGAGAACACTTGTTGTTGGGCAGACCTCTGTCGCCAAACATCCACGTACCCATATTGCCTCATAGCATCCAGTAGGAAGGATCTAGTTTAAGACAAAACAAGGGAGCGACTATTAGGAGATCTGTCCAAGACAGGATCCAGCACAATGTTAAAGTCCCCGGCCAATATTGTGGGGCCTGAGAAGGAGAGCAACTACGAAAAACCGACTCCAGAACTGAAGGATCGTCCTAGTTCGGACCGTAGTGCCCAAAACTGTAATTTGAGACCCTGCTATAATAACTGACGCAATGGCCCATCTGCCACAAGGATCCACAGCTTGTGAGACCAACCTGGCCTTAGCACCTTTTTTAAAGATAAGCGATACACCCCTGGTATGCGATGTTTGAGTGGTAGAAACCGCAAAGTCAATGCACCGATTCTTCCTGATGAGAGCGAGCATTTCACTATGAGTCGAATGGGTCTCCTGCAACACCACTACCTGCACATCCAAGTCATGCAAGTATTACAAAATTCTGTTAGCTCGGGGCTTAGTGCGGAGGCCGTTGACATTCCAGGAGATAAACCTCACGCTACTCATCCCTCATCTAGGAAGACCAAGAATTCTGTGGTAAAAGCGGCATCATCCATCACTTCTTTACTCAAAATATGCCTGTTACCATTCCTTATATTACTATTTAGGTTATTGAGGACATTATGTTATTGTCTAGCCTCGCTTTGGATAGATTTTAACATGGCATAAATCAGAGTATTAGAAGGGGGTGAGTTGGATCCCGCCCTAGAGCCCTTGAGCTCTTCTTCATGAGGCCGTGATTCTCCTAAGCCTGTCAGACTGATAGCAGCCTGTGCGTAATTCCATTGGAGGTTATTGCTTGCCTCCGATCCGTCGCTATCCTCGTTCTGTTGCCTCTGAGTGGGCATTAGCCTAGATTTGCATAGGCAGGGTGTGGCCCTTTTCAGAGTATCAGCTGTATTTGGTGGGCTTCTACTCTCTTCGCCCAACGTGAGATTTTCATTCAAAGAATCCTCAGTAGATTCGATGTCAGACTCCTCGGCAAGAGAAAAAAAGCTATTGCCATCTTGGGGATCCGGTATACTCCCAGCTCCCATATTGGCTTTCTATCCATTGGGGGTCAAAAAGATAAAGGTGTCCTGTGTCTCCAATAGCAAATTCTGAGGGGGTTTATCAGTTGCATCCTTACTAGACTCCTGAAACCCTTCAGCCCCACCAGGCTCATGGCACAGAGTAATTGACACCTCAGGTAACGTAATTAGCGCTGTCCCACTCTTAGCTCCTTCCTCAATGCTGAGTTTACCCTCTTTTTCTCCCCCACGCCTATCTCTCTCCAAGAGCGGAGCGACTGAGTCATTGGGAGAGATGTGCAAAGCTGGTAAAGATTGTGGAAAAGAGGGAGGATTCTTAGACACCGCTGCTTTCCCAGCAAACATCCCTGGGACAGTTATAACTTTTCCCCAACCTATGCCTTCCACTGCTACCACTGTAGTCTCTGGTTTACTAACATATTTAGTCCAAGTACCCTCATTAGAGCTGGGTAAAGCTTTCCCAGAGGGTTTCCCTCTGGCCAGTCCCGTTTTTTTAGAACTCACCGCCATCACCGTAGCCTTAGATGCAGATTTCTCTGCTTTTTCTTGTTTTTACGATTTTCCTGCTGCTGATGGCGGTTTCTTCATTAATTCCCCCGCAGCTTGGATATTAGACGCCGAGGTGTTCACATTTTTGCGAGGCGGCATCGTTCCTTGTTTTCTGCCGGCTGCGGGATTGTGGCGTGCTCTCTCCGCCCTTGCGAGTCACACCCGCCAAGCCCTCAGGTGTGCACGGCTCCGGAGGACGGCCGCAGCAAGCCGCGCATACCACAGCCACAGCCTCTGAATTCCGCGCGCCACCAGCATGAAACTGCAGCAACAAAGGATGCTTTCCCGGTGCCCCAAACTCTCAGAACTCTGCCGGGAAACCACAGAGTCACTCCAAAGTAAAGCTTCTTTTTTTCTCGCTCCACACCTATTCACTCTTCAAAAGCCAGATAGGGAGCGACGCTCGCTCGGTTCAAGAGGCCGCCATCTTGCCACCTTAAATCCAGCCAAAACAGGCCAAGAAGTGCCTGGAATGGACAAATGACCTAATCTAATGGCCGTTAAACTGTGGGGAAGGCCGCCATTAAACCAAACATGGTGCTGCCATGCAGAAATCGGAATTTTCTGTGTCCTACAAGGAACATATTCCCCGGGCACGACTGTGTGAGTGTAAGTGTGAAACACCTAAGTAGCCATATCCACTGGTGGAAATGTCACCAATGAGTAGAAGATCTCAAACAGGTAAGCTACCTCAGCACTCACCACTAAAATAACTGCCATGCCCTCCAAGCCAACGTTATAAGCCTGCAAATGATTGCGGACCGCAATGCGACTATGCTGCAGTATATCAATGTCAGCCATAATGACATAGTTAAGATAGGTACAATGCAAAACAGTGAAGCACAACTGGGTATTAATTCAAAAGGAAATCGTTTTGAAAGATTCAAGCTTGAAATGACCTATGTAACTATAGGTAGGTTGATCCGTCACCGCTGTTAACGGGAAAGAATAGTGAGGGGGTTAAGGACTGATATAAGCACTACTTAAGCGTCATGAAATAAGGCTATCAACGTATGAGTGCCACGTTGCAGGGATTCTGCTCAGTCACAGAACTGTGCACAGAGACTCAGGACCTCAGTGAATTAGGGTGTACCAAAACTCACCTTAGTACCCAAAATCCCCTACCAGACTAGCCTCAGTGTCTCATTAGCTCTTCGTCCTATAGCAAAGTCACCAATGATTAGACAACCCAGAACATGTGACTTAGGATACCTCAGGCAAGGTGGTAAACATGAACACTCCAGTCCAGAACAGGGAGTAAAGGGAGACAAGAGCAAGTTTAAAATGTTTATTTTAACGCCGTGATCTCAAGTGCAGCATTTTAGCTAATACAAGCAGACATATCGTAAGAAATACAATTGTCAGCATAGTTACTATTCCATAAAATACAAAGGGAGAAAGCATGTTATAATACTAAATGGAAACAGGTTAAATATATATCTATATTTCACCCTCTGTTGCTAGCAGGTTATTTTATAACTAAAGAAGGTCTCTTAGGTTTGCTTAGGCAACTCCATACCTCAGAGTTTAGCAGGAGTGAATCACATTGAGTTCTGCACAAGCTCTCAGCATACACATGTTCTCCATGTGTGTTCAATCATGCCTACACAGTGTATTATCTAAGGCGCCAGTCTGAGCTGTCCACAGCTGCATATGTATTATGTCTAGAACGTCCGCTGATCAGTTCAAATAAAAACAACGGTGTTGATATAACCTTGAAGGCCTCGGCACTCACTGTTCAGACTACGCTTACAAAGCAAGTCTAGCAATATGGAACAACAAGTTATTCTCATGTGAAGCAAAACTCGCAGCCTAACGTGAAACAATAACTAACGTGTGTGCCGTGTGCAAGAGAATGCAAAAGGTAAAATGGTGTTTAAACTTCTAATAAGCTCATGCTAACTTAACACTGTAGAAATGCAAGGCTCAGCCCCACTACAACCTCATAACAATGAATATCAATTCTAAAACTGAACACCAAACACAAACTTCCTAAAGTGCCTAAAAATGTGCAATATCCACTATGTTTAAAAAACTCAAGATTTAAAAATATTATTAAATTCATCCATCAAAACTGGTCTACTCCAGATCATGGAGGTATACTGTAATCTGCATGCGGTCTTTAAATGTGAACATATTGTTTTTCATCTGAATTCAAACAGTTTGGCATTCTTGTGTTAAGAATTACAATATTTAGACTCCAATTGCCTCAATTTAAATTCTCTGTTTCCTCCTCTTCTACTTTTTGGAACCAAGTCAATTAACTAGTATACTAGATCATCTGATCTACCATTGTGCACTGCATGCATATGCCTAGCAACAGGATAGCTACTGTCATCATTTTTCACCGCTCTCAAATGCTGCAGACTTCTTACATGCACCATATGTATAGTTCACCCCACTAACATCTTAGGGAAAGGACACTGCAATACGTACACCACATGGTCACTCCTGCAATTGAATAAATTGTGTATCTTTAATGTTGTTTTGAGTAATGGTGATTGCACTTCTATCATATTTTGACCATGCTGGCAGGCCTTACATCTATGGCATTAGAGAAACCCTGGGTTTCCTCTTATCCATGTGTCAGAATGTTGTAACTCTGGGCTGCTAACTACCAACTCCTGGTTCACGGACTTTGCACGTCTGAATGTGAGTAGAATTTTTCTTGGTACCTCATGACCTATTACCGCATCGCTCTTCATGAGGTTCCAATGTCTTGTTAATCCCTCTCCATTTCTAGTGGTAGGCAAGAAATCCTGTAATCATTCTAATTTTGTTTTTATTGCCTAACTTCTTGATTTTTTTTTCTTTTTGTGAAAACAACAGAGTATCTCTAGAAATCCCCTCAGCTTTATTTTTTGCTTGATTCAGTACTTGGGAGCTTTATCCTCTTTCAACAAATCTATCCTGGAGTTCCATCTGTGCTTCCCACAAAGTAGTTGCCTCATTACCAAAGATGGTCTGCTTAGGGAGGTCTTTGCTTTAATTTAGTTGGGTGAAGAATACTTGAATGCAGAATGTAATTTCATGCTGTGGGTTTTCTATGTGGTTTTGTATGTGGTCTGTTGTCCTTCAAAAAGGCAATCAAATCCAAAAAGCAGACCTCTGTAGTACTTATACTGATGATGAAATTCAAATTTAAGTCATTCCCATTCAATTCAAGTGCAAAAACTTGTGCAGGATCAGGGATAACTTTCTAGAGGATAGATCTAGTCCAAATATTCTCTGACCATTTCCTTGCATGGGCTCCTCCCACCACCCCATGTTGACTTGGGGTGAAGCAGGTGCCCATGGTGGTGCCACTCTCCTGCCTGTAGGTGTCCTTCCCAAACATAAAAAAGTTATTCTCCAGGCACCAGTCAGTTATATTCAAAAGCATGGCTGTATGCTGATGGAGATGTATTGACCTGGAGTCTAACAAATATGACACAGCCGCAAGCCCATCTTTATAGGAGATATTAGTATAAAGGGAAGTGTTAGATATTAAGTTTCTGGTTGGCTAGATTATACACCTAAGCCAGGCAGACTCTAGTCAGTTTAAAGAAGTTACACAACCAAGATAACCCCTGCACAGCCCTTTGGTAGCTTGGCAGAGCAGCCAGGCTTATCCAAGAGATAATGTGTAAAGCATTTGCGCAACACACACACACATCAATGATACACTAGGCACACCACAAAAAGAGACTCCACACTGTGGAATATAAAAATATCACTTTGTATTATAAATGGAACACTTTAGACCATCATCATATAAATCACTGCAACACCTGACGCTTGTCATTAAAATGCATATGAACCACATAAGACCATGTTCACATAATCACACAGATTATAAATCACTTTGCAGTATAGGTAACCCACATAGACCATATACAACTTGTAATTCAATTTGCCATAGGCAATGGTCATCATTAGAAATTATAGAGCATAAATCCTTATTGCCAACTAGGCCATTGTCAGGGCAATACAAGTGGTGTACCGAAGGACACCTTCACAACTTGCACAGTTTATAACAACATTTAGAAAACATCATACACAACATTTACTGCAATGAGCAACCACTTATAGGTTGCACATCATGAACCTTCACAAAACCACATTACTGTGCATGGATCATATAGCTTTTAGGGCACACAGCATTTAGGGTTCACCTAAATCACCAGGTACTCAGGGTGACCCAGATCAATACTTTCTATTTCAACTCTTCAGTCACAGTGCTTCTGCACTTACCGTATGGGCTGTGTGCTAATTGCAGGAACAGGGCCTCTATTGCGGGTTGCCACCCGGTCCTGCTCTCTTATGTCTCATGTGACCCCAAAGGTATGTGTGCAGCAAGAGGGTGACAGACACACTCTGCTGTGCCGGCAGAGAGACCTCTCTTGGTCCCCTGCAAGTAGAATGCCCCTCAGTTACAGCTACCCGCAAGGGCGGTGCAGCCACGATGTCAAGAATGAGGTTGCTCAATCCAGCCTGTGCACAACAGCAACCAGGCCTCTGGTGAGGGTTGCGGCTGCTGTCTCTTCATGGCGGCCGCGCAGCTGACCCTGCTTTTCCTCCAGCTCAGCCAAACGGCCTCCTTCACCCAGAAACAAACAATTGGGCCTGCTCCACCTACTGGCCAGAGTGCCACATTCACCACCCTTGGAATAGCACATGTCCCAGGGAAACCAGGGGGCCCAGTGGGTCTCAGGCCCACATGCCCAGAGCTCCTTCACAACACTTTGGACTTCCCGTGTTCATCGCTGGGGAAATGCTGCCTTTTTACCACAGTCGTGCCCCGATCATGGTTCAGATTGCTACGGCAATGTGGAAGATGCTGCGGTGATAGCTTCCTTCTCGCAGCTTCCCTTGTGATCAGTGTCATTAAGCTGCTCTGCAATAGTTCCCCTTTCCTCCTCAGTGATTAGTGGGCACGGTCATGGTGGCCAGGCAACGCCTGGACTCCTGCGGTGTACACTTCACTAGCGAGTGGCCTCCGTTTTCCAAAGGTCGTCGGGCTGCAATAGTTCAGCTTGGACTCGGGCCCATGGCGGCGCCCTCTGTGAGTTGCTATTCCTGGGCGGATCTCTGGCAGCACGAGCAGTTCCAAAAAGTAAAAACACAGTTATCTCCCCTCAGTGAGGTGCACAAAAGCCCCTCAACTAATTATGGGCAAATTAAAAGCACAATGGAACTTCCAGTCAGTCCAGGGAGCTCCAGTGAAAGCACAAGAATATATCCAATACCCCTGAGGTCCAGTGAGGATTCTCTATTGAAATAGAATGACAAAGCACTGGGCCCAAGTGAATCAAAGCAAAGACTTCATAAACCCTGCAGTCTCTGGCCATGCGGAAGATAATTGTTTTTCCAAGCAGCTAGACGTGACTAAACCGCATTCCTCCTCATTCGACTTATATGGTGAGAAAATACCCAAACTGATGTCAACAGACCTAATTGTGACTTATCTTTTTCTAATCTTGATTAGTTTGAGATGCCCAGATACGACTTAACTTTTTGTAATTTTGATAATGAATTACCTTTAATTCACTTGGGTCCAATGCTCTGTCATTTGGTTTCAATAGACAATCCTCACTGGATCTCAAGGGTATTGGATATTTTACTAATCCTCCTGTGAATTGGCTACAAGGTGACTTCCCACTTACTTATCTCTGGAAAACTGTCCTGGTGCCCAGGTAAGACCTGCTCCTCTCCTTTAAGTAACTATAGGTGATATATATGTTTTCAGACATTTTAAACAAGAACTCTACTCTTCCACTTATGTCACTAATCGTAGGGACCTCAACCAGGAGAATCCATACTCATGATGTAACCTGGAACCAAACCAGATGCCATTGACGCAAGGTGAGACGTTGAAAGGACTAATTTCTCACACAACTAGGCATATGTAAAATTACCAATCTTATTGACACCTATTATTATTTACTATACAAGCCTTACCTTTATTTCCTTTTGTCCTGATGAAGACCTGTGGTGATTCTGGATATTACCACATAACTTAATTGGGTCAAAACATCGAATATTGCTACAGATGCTCCGTAGGACATAAGCTTTAAACTATTAGAACTATTCTTGGACACCATCATTGAATTATTTTTTTGTATTGTTGTGTACCGTATGTAATGTCTTGGGAATTTAAACGTTTGTTTTTGTGACACTCTGCACCTATTGTGTATATTGTATCCATTTTGCTTGTGCACTCTTTGTATATATGAAATCAATTGGAAAAAAACCAATTGATGAACAGATTGCAGAACAATGTCATACATTCACCGTAGTATAGAATCAGGGCCTAAATCTATTGTTTTTGTGTTCCCTATGCCATTCCAGTTTGAGCCCAGCCATATGCAAATCAGTCTTGACCCTGTGCCAAATGAGAACAGTCCAGCCTGAACCACCAGGCCAGGTTCTCCCTGGACTGGAAACAAGACTTACCTTATTGCCAAATTTGGTGTAATTCCGTTCAGCAGTCGGGCTGTAACTCTGTCTAAAGTTTCCTGTATAAATTAACAAGGGAAAAATGCGGTTTGGGACCCCCCTTTTTTCTCAGCCCCTACTTCTTGATTAATCACCCGGAAAATTTCAAGACAGAAGTTGACCGGAGCTGGGCACTTTTAAAAGAAAATTCACGAAGATTCTTTAACCGGCGCCAAAGTTACTGGGAAAAGAAAAAACACTTTTCTTATGGAAACTATGTCCTAACTATAACTACCTACTGGCGACCGCCAGTAGGTAATATATAATATATGTATATATATTTATATATATATATATATAGAAACAAAGTCCTGCAATGCGACTCCTCACATCACCAACAGGAATAGATCTCCAGAACACCAAAGGTTTTCTTCAAGAAAGTGGCTTTATTTTTCCCTCGCCATCGGCATGACGCGTTTCGGCCGTCACAAAACGGCCTTGATCACATGGCCTCAAATTACCAATGGGGGTGTTTATATACTGTGTAAAATAGAGGTAGAAACAATAACATCAAATCGAAGGGGAAACGGACATGGAAAAAATACTACATTGCACACTCATGAGAAAGAAATATATACAATCTCAATAAACCATACTAAATATGCTGGTACATGTATGAGCTCACTATATACAATATAAATTCATATGCTTAACAATGAGTTTTTAAATAAACATAGTAAATCCGGAAAATTATGTATATCCGAAGAATAAAGTGCAAGTGCATAATTGAGCCCAATGATGAAACATAATGATTTCACAATATGTACTCTGGTTGCAAAATGAGCTAATTCATATTGACTCATCACTCTATTCAAGTCAAATATATATATATTCACTGAAAAAACCATAGGTTTCACACCAGTTATAGTTACCTGGAAATTTTACTGACATAAAACCATTCAAATTCCCACGTTATAGTTAGTTGGACTCACTATAACTTGCACGCCTGCAATGCACTGCTGATGATGTCACAGGTAACTATAACTGGTGTGAAACCCATGTTTTTTTCAGTGAATTTAATAGGTTTTTTAAATGCTAATTCCTAACTATAACTGGTGTGAAACCTATGGTTTTTTCAGTGAATTTCATAGGTTTTTTAAATGCTAATTCCTAACTATAACTGGTGTGGAACCTATGGTTTTTTCAGTGAATTTCGTAGGTTTTTTAAATGCTAATTCCTAACTATAACATGTGTGAAACCTATATTTTTTCAGTGAATTTCATAGGTTTTTTAAATGCTAATTCCTAACTATAACTGGTGTGAAACCTATGTTTTTTTCAGTGAATATATATATATATATATATATATATATATATATATATATATATAATATATATATATATATAGCAAAATGAAACCCCTCATTTTGTTCCTTTTCAAATTAAATGTATTAAGTGTTACCACTTTATTCCAATGACTTCAGGTGTGCCATACTTTTGTCATAAGTAAGACTGTTAGCGTTCTAGTTGTTCTTTAGAACACTCTGGGACATTCTGTCATTGGGCTATAGTTGGGCTACATCTGGCTGATATTTGGGCTACATTTGGGCTCTTTTGTCTCTGGTGGCCATCTTGGGAGACTGCATATCAGAATTTTTTTAATGAAATATAAGAGGATTTGAGAAGTCACTCAAAATGTGCCCTAATTATTCTTTCTTCAGCACTAATCATAATTTCTATGGCAAAATGAACCCCCTCATTTTGTTCCTTTGCAAATTAAATGTTTTAAGTGTTAACACTTTATTTCAATCAAGATGACTTCAGGTGTGCCATACTTTTGTCATAAGTAAGACTGTTAGCACTCTAGTTGTTCTTTAGAACACTCTGGGACATTCTATCATTGGGCTATAGTTGGGCTACATCTGGCTAATATTTGGGCTACATTTGTTTTTTTTGTCTCAGGTGGCCATCTTTGGGCTACATTGGGCTACATTAGGCTACATTTGGGCTCTAACATATATATAGCCCAATGTAGCCCAATATATATTTTTTCAAAGTAAATATTCGTAAAAACCACTGGAGCATATATCTTGAGACATAGCAAAGGCACATCGGGGTACCAGTCCCTACAATATTGCCAAGTTTGGTGGAAATCCATTCAGCCGTTCGGGCTAAAAGTGAGTTCGAGCGCCCTATGGAAATTAACATGGAGAAAACACGTTTTGGGACCTCCCTTTTATCTCGGCCCCCGCTTGACGAATCCCCCAACATTTTCAGGGAAGGAGCGGAGCTTAGCGGAGCGGGCCACCTACTTTGAGAAATTTGCGAAGATTCATCCACCGGCGCCAAAGTTATTCCAAATAGAATGTTGCGGATTTCCTATGGAAAGTAGATCCTAACTATAACTATATATTTATATATATATTCACTGAAAAAACCATAGGTTTCAGGCCTGATATAGTTAGGAATTAGCATTTGAAAAACCTTAGAAATGCACTGAAAAAACTGTAGGTATTAGGGGTGTTAGAGTTAGCTAGACATTTCCTTCGTACAAAACCATTGAAATTCCTCCGCCCGCAATTCACGGCTGATGATGTCACATATTACATCATTATAACATGGTCAGTGACATCACTGATGACATCCCAAATGACATCACTGATGATATCACTGATGACATCATCCAGTGAATGTGGTTTGCTTCGTTATTCAAATATGTATTATATATATAGCAATTTGCATTGAAGAATGAGTGGATATATAAATATAAATATATGGATGGAGGATGTAGTAGCAGTGTGATTGACTGTTTACTTGACTAATTTAAAGTGTCTCTCTAAATATATTGGTTAGTGACTCAAACTGTGTGAACATCTGTATCACTTTATCAGTTGTTGTAAAAACTACTTCTCCAGTTGGTTACTAGCTCTTTGACAGTCTATATTAGTTATTGATTAGTTAACTGAGTATTTGTATGGGAGAGTGAATGTGTATGTGGTTCGGTGGGAGGTGTGTGCCTGCCCAAAGATGTGTGAATAGTTGATGTAGTAGGTATATGACGTTAAGAATACATGTTATAACAGATGTTTGGGTGAGTGAATATCTTTATGGGTGTGGTGATGAACAAATATCTCTCTTAATGGTACATGTCCAACAAAGTAGAAAAATAAAAGTCAATGTATGTGTCAGTTGTTGTTTATAAATAAGTATACATACAACTCAGTGATTGTATGTGTGACTGTATGGATAACTGTATACTTGTAATAGTGATTTTATAACACACTGAGTATAATTTACTATCTATATGAATAGATAAAGTGGTGTTTGTATAAGTGTATAGCTAAGTAAATGTAAGTATGATCCATTGTTTGCATAAGTGAATAGGATGACTTTATAAGTGAATAGGATGTGTGCTGGTGTGTAATGTCGATATAGGTGTATAAGTATATTTGATTGTGTTATATTGATCATTGACTGCATGTATGAGTGAATCTGTAGGTTAGTGATTAGATGTATGTGTAGATCTAGGAATCACTGAGAGGGTTTTTAGAAACTTGTATTGGTGTGTCAATGGATTCAAATATGGTACTCTGTATTTTACAGTGAGTGATGAAAGGTTATACTAGTGTATGATGAGGTGTATTGTCACGTGGATGATGTCATCAGTGATGTTATTTGAGATGTCATCAGTGATGTCACTGACCATGTCATGAATGATGTAATATGTGACATCATCAGCAGTGGATTGCGGGCGCGCGAGATATAGTTAGTACAACTAACTATATCTAAGGAATTTCAATGGTTTTGTACGAGTGAAATGTCCAGCTAACTATAACACCCCTAAAACCTAGTTTTTTCAGTGAATATCTAAGGTTTTTCAAATGCTAATTCCTAACTATATACGGCCTAAAACCTATGGTTTTTTCAGTGAATTTCATAGGTTTTTAAACACTAATTCCTAACTATATCAGGCTGAAACCTTTGGTTTTTTTCAGTGAATTTCGAAGGTTTTGTAAATGACAATTTTTAAATGTATTAATTGTTATATTTATTTGTTTTATACTGATTTAATACATTTTTATTATATTTTTTTAAAGTTATATTTCATATTCCTAATGTAAAAAATCAAAACAAAATCAAAAAATAATTTTTTTATTAATTCTTTTTTTTTATATGGGCTGAAAGATGCAGCACTGAGGTCTGTCCTGATAACAGGTGAGTAAAGCAGAATACATAGTTCGGCTGATTGTTTAGGAATTTTTTGAAGTTCAAAAACGTTTCACTTAGTAGAATTTCCAAGTGAAACCAGTCCATGTTATCCTATTTAAGGAAATTCAAGTTACTGTAACTACGATTAGAATTACTTTTCAGGATCAGTAGTGGGCTGAAAGATGCAGCACTGAGGTCTCTCCTGATAACAGGTGAGTAAATCAGAATTCGTAGTTCGGCTGATTTTTGAGGAATTTTTTACATTTCCAAAACTCCACACTTAGAAGAATTTCCAAGTGAAACCAGTCAATGTTAGCCTATGGAAGGAAATTCAAGTTACTGTGACTACGATTAGAATTACTTTTCAGGATCAGTAGTGGGCTGAAAGATGCAGCACTGAGGTCTCTCCTGATACCAGGTAAGTAAATCGGAATTCGTAGTTCTGCTGATTTTTGAGGAATTTTTTAAAGTTTCAAAACTCCACACTTCGAAGAATTTCCAAGTGAAACCAGTCAATGTTAGCCTATGGAAGGAAATTCAAGTCACTTTAAGTATGGTTAGAATTACTTTTCAGGATCAGTAGTGAACTCGAAGATGCAGCACTGACGTTTCTTGTGATAACAGGGGATTACATCGGAATTCTTAGTTTGGCTGATTTTACAGGAATATTTTGCTCAATAGAGAAGAAAGGGGGTGGGGCCTGAGGTAACATGTGTGCAAACACGCCCTGTGGTGCGTTTTAGATTGGGGAATAAGTTCCTCTTCAATCCTGAGGTCCCCTGTGAGCCAACTCGCCCACCAGGTACCTCCAGTATGAGCCAGGCAGCTGTGTTGCAGAGAGGTAATCAGAGGGCACACCCCCTTTTTACAACACTATGCAACACAGCTCCGTGGCGCTTACTGGAGATACCTGTTGGACTAGTTGCCCTCTAGGGGACCTCTGGATTGAAGAGGAATTCATTCCCCAACTTAAAACACGCCACAGGACATGATTGCACTCACATCACCTCAAGCCCCGGCCCCTACCTTCACCACTGTGCAAACGCTCCCTGTAGCATGTTCTACGTTGGGGGATTAAGTCCCCTTGCATACTTGGAGTCCCTGGGGCCAACTAGTCCACCAGAAACCTCCAGTAGGCGCCAGGGGGCTGTGTTGCAGAGAGGTTTAAAAAGGGGCATGGCCTCATTACACCTCTATGCAACGCAGCTCTCTGGTGCGTTTGCAGAGGAGGAACTAATTCCCCTTGCATACTGGAGGTCCCTGGGGGCCTACTAGCCCACCAGGAACCTCTAGTATGTGCCAGGGAGCTGCCTTGCAGAGAGGTGTAATGAGGCCATGCCCCTTTTTACACCTCTTTGCAACGCAGCCCCCTGGCGCGTTTGCAGAGGGGGAACTATTTCCCCTTGCATACAGGAGGTCCCTGGGGCCAACTAGCCCACCAGGAAACTCCAGTATGCGCTCAGGAAGGTACAGAGTACAGTACAGAGTACAGTACAGAGTACAGTTCTTTGTACCCTGCAATGTAAAAAAAATATATAAAAAAATATTTAGGTCTTGGGGGTCCTTGTGGGACCCCCTTAGCAGGCCTAGGGGATCAGGGTGTTTCTACCTTGCCCCCTTTGCATGTTTTGCACGTTTGTTTCACTGCTTTCTTGTGCCTCGGTTCTACCGAGGCACAAGAAGGCTGCCAACACTTCCTGGTTTGGAGTGTTGACAGACAGTTGACAGCCAATGACCATGCAGCTCGTGCTCAGAAAGGTACAGAGTGTTGTACAGAGTACAGTACAGAGTACAGTACTTCCTACGCCGTGATTAAAAAAAATATATATATTTTTTGGGCCTTGGGGGTCCTTGTGGGACCCCCTGAGCAGGCCTAGGGGGTCAGGGTGTTTCTACCATGCCCCCTTTTCATGTTTTGCACGTTTGTTTCACTGATTTCTTGTGCCTCGGTTCTACCAGTGTTGACACTCCTGGTTTAAAAACATGTCCTGCCGCACACCGATAGGTTGTCCTTATCTCCGCCCCTAAAGTCAATGCCTTGGCTTACCTGCTGGTAAACACCTGATGCGTAGCAACTACAGGTCCCAGAATGCTGTTGGATAACCGTGAGTAATGCAGGTTAAGTTAGTGTTTTGTGTGCAGGCGGATGGACACCAAATTGTTCCCCACACCTGATGTTTTGCGTGTCACCTGAACTCCGGTGCCTCCTTGGGTCCCCTGACCGAATCAACCTTTGAGGCACATAAAACCAAATAGGCGGGGGCAAGTCCGGTAATCCAGCTCGCCCATCGCGGAGCACAATCACTCTGACACCGCTTCTTCTCTTCCGACCTCTATGGTGGGCGTGGCAACATCCAGTCCCCTGGAATTGCAAAGAGTCCACCACAGCAGATGCCAGCAAAGTCCCAGGCCAACTTGCAGTGCGGGGGCCTCTGTAGCGCACCACTGGCATACGCGCTCCATATTACACCACACTCCTCCAAAGAAAAAGCAGAGGCCTCATTAGGGGAAAACATGGAGGCATCTTTTTTCAGCAAAATAAACTTTCGGCAAATGCATTTCGGCATCAATATAGCCTTCGTCAGCGCCTGGTGTGTTTCAGCTTACACTGGTGTGTCCAGCTAACTATAACAGCCCTGAAACCTATGGTTTTTTCAGTGAATTTCTTAGGTTTTTTAAATGCTAATTCCTAACTATAACTTGTCTGAAACCTATGGTTTATTCAGTGAATATATGAGAAATTTGCACACATGATGCCTTTCTTGGCTGGGGTTATCAATTATTCTTCAATTTCATATTCTGATTCAAACTCAAGGACCTTTATCGAGCCTTTTTGTTGTAGCTACTACCCCGGCCGAAGGCAGTAGGAAATGTACACACTTGCTGCCTTTCTTGGCTAGGGTTATCAATTATTCTTCTTGTAATTCAAATTCAAAATGCGGGCCCTTTATTGAGCATTCTTGTTAACTACTACCCGTGAACGGCAGTCGGCAATTTGCACACTTGCGTCTTTTCTTGCGTCCTTTCTACCGCACAGTGTGTGTACTTTGTGTACTTGCTTGCCTCCTTAGTAAGGTACCCGTTTCTCAGGCTCCCACTGCGGAATCCGACGCCCTATCTATATAATGAGCTGGAAATCCAAAGATCCATTTTACTGACAAGGCAGTGGGTGGTTTGCATGTCTCCAGTCTTTCTTATTTTTCACCTTATTCATCTTCCACTCAATCAACACATCATCCTCAATCAAGAATCCTCCCTCTCCATCCCTGATAGAAATGGAAAGGCTGATGTTTTACTGAAACCTTCACTTACATGTTTTCCCTCTTTATCTATAGAAAATCTCAATCTTTTACTTGATGCCACAAAGTCCTGCTCGCCTCTTGACCCCTGCCCGCTAAAAATCTTAAAAACTTGCAGAGGGTCGGTGCTTCCCCCGCTACTGGAAGTTATGAACTTGGCGATCCAAGAGGGTATTTTTCCCTCTTCCTGGAAAACCGCTATTGTTAGGCCTCTGCTTAAAAAACCCTCCTTAGACCCAGGGATCTTGAAGAACTACCGCCCTATTTCCTTACTCCCGGCCCCAGCCAAGATTCTGGAATCTCACATAAATCAACATCTGTCCACTTATATTGAAAATTCCAACATGCTTGATAGCTCCCAGCACGGCTTTCGATCAGCTCACAGCACTGAGTCTGCCCTCACTGTTGTGACAAACAAAATTCGATCTGTGGTTGACAAGGGACATCCTTCACTGCTTGTGTTGTTAGATCTCACAGCAGCTTTTGACACCCTGTCCCCGTCAATACTGATCTCCAGGCTCAAAGATATCGGATTAGGAGGTTCTGCCCTCAGTCTGCTCTCCTCCTTTCTCCATCACAGGGAGCAGAGAGTAAAAATGGGCAACTTCCTCTCCGATCCCCAAAAGGTGCAATGTGGGGTTCCCCAGGGCTCTTCATTGAGCCCTTTACTGTTTAACATCTATGTTACCCCACTTGCACAGGTAGTAAGATCCTTTGGCCTGGACGTGCTGTCATATGCTGACGACACACAGATCTTGGTATCCATCACCCAGCCAGTTTGTGAGATCGCCTCCAAGTTTAGAGCTTGTATGGAGGCAGTCTCCAATTGGATGACATGTAACTTCCTAAAATTGAACGGTGAAAAAACCGAAGTTATGGTCTTCGGAGGGAGCCAAGATCTCTGGTCAAAGGACTGGTGGCCTCCATCCCTGGGCGATTGCCCGACTCCCACTCCTATTGCTAAGAACCTTGGAGTACAAATTGATCCCGCCCTTTCCTTCGACCCCCAGGTAAATAGGACAGTGTCTACTTGTTGTGGCACCATTAGAATCTTAAAGAAAATTGCCCCTTACCTGTCCTTGGCAGCCCGGAAACAAGCAATAACTGGCCTAGTACTATCGAGGCTAGATTATTGTAATGCCCTTTACGGTGGCATCAATAAAGGCTCTATCCATCGCCTCCAAATGGTGCAAAATGCTGCAGCCAGATTGGTTCTTAGCCTCCCTAGGAGGACGTCTGCAACAATGGCCAGAAGGGACCTTCATTGGCTCCCAATCCCATCTAGGATCTCCTTCAAAATTCTCTGTCTGGCCCATGGTGCTATCCATGGCTCAGGATCTGAAGGCATTAGATCTCTTCTGTGTGCCTACACCCCCACTAGAACGCTTCGTTCATCTTCAAAAAATAGGCTGGTAGTCCCTAGGTTTGCTAAGGTTAGATGGGGAGGTAGAGCCTTTTCCACCTTGGCTCCCAAACTGTGGAACTCCCTTCCCCCTGAGCTTACCAGTCAATCCTCCTTGACAATTTTCAAAAAACTTCTCAAAACCTGGCTTTTTTCTCAAGCATATTAGATTCTTGCTCTCCCAATGGCGTCTGGTCTAGTTATCTGGAGTCTGGACTTTCCATGTCTGTTCGTATTGCGCCTTGATGCCCCTTGGGGCTAAGTTTTGCGCGGTATAAAAACGCTATTCATAACGCTATTCATCATCACACATATACACACCTACTTGCTACCTTTCTTGGCTGTAGTTATCAACTATTCTTCTATTTCATATTCCTATTCAAAGTGTAGGCCCTTTATCGACCCTTTTTGTTGTAACAACTACCCAAGCCGAAGGCAGTGAGAAATTTGCACACTTGCTGCCTTTCTTGGCTGGGGTTATCAATTATTCTTCAATTTTATATTCTGATTCAAAGTCAAGGCTGTTCATCAAGCCTTTTTGTTGTAGCTACTACCCCAGCCAAAGGCAGTGGGAAATTTGCACACTTGCAGCCTTTCTTATTTTTTACCTTATTCATCTTACACTCAATCAACACATCATCCACACATACACACACCTACTTGCTGCCTTTTTTAATTCCTATTCAAAGTGTAGATCCTTTATTGAGTCTTTTTGTTGTAAAAACTACCCCGTCCGAAGGCAGTGGGAAATTTGCACACATGCTGCCTTTCTTGGCTGGGGTTATCAATTATTCTTCAATTTCATATTCTGATTCAAACTCAAGGACCTTTATCGAGCCTTTCAGTTGTAGCTACTACCCCGGCCGAAGGCAATGGGAAATTTGCACACTTGCTGCCTTTCTTGGCTGGGGTTATCCATTATTCTTCAATATCATATTCTGATTCAAACTCAAGGCCCTTTATCGAGCCTTTTTGTTGTAGTTACTACCCCGGACGAAGGCAGTGTGAAATTTGCACACTTGCTGCCTTTCTTGGCTGGGGTTATCCATTATTCTTCAATATCATATTCTGATTCAGACTCAAGGCCCTTTATCGAGCCTTTTTGTTGTAGTTACTACCCCGGACGAAGGCAGTGTGACATTTGCACACTTGCTGCCTTTCTTGGCTGGGGTTATCAATTATTCTTTTTGTAATTCAAATTCAAAGTGCAGACCCTTTATTGAGCCTTCTTGGAAACTACTACACGTGAATGGCAGTAGGAAATTTGCACACTTGCTGCCTTTCTTGCTTAGGGTTATCAATTATTCTTGAATTTCATATTCTGATTCAAAGTCAAGACCCTTTATCGAGCCTTTTTGTTATAGCTACTGCCTCGGCCAAACACCAAACGACATGGCAGGACTATGGAAAGTATCTAAATCTACAGCACTACATGCCAAAAAGAAATGCTTACTGTCTAAGTGACATTTTCCATCTGTAAGATGTAAGATCTGTCAATAGTAAAGCAACATGTTATGAAGTGAAATGAGTTATTGTGATATACTGAAATTATTTTCACAACTTCTTTACTGTTGTTTGTTATTATAGTGTTTGTGCTCCTCACTTTCAATATTTTAAGCTACACTGCAACTATTTTCACAACTTCTTTACTGTAATATTGAGATTTATGGTGCTCACATAAAATAATTTGTGATACCTTGAAACTATTTTTAAAACTTGTTTACTGTAATATCAGTGTTTGAAGTGCTTTCTTAAAACATTTTTGAGTACATTACAACTATTCTAAAAAATTATTTACTGTAATATCAATGTTTAAAGTGGTAACAGAAAATAAATGTAATACATTGTGCTGCATGGCTCACTACAATATTGAAACAGAAGTGTGATAGTGGTTGCTGGAAGTGTAAGAATACAGACTGGGGAATTGAAGGTATAAAAGACAAATTTGCCGGTGCATGGAAGAGTTCATGCAAAGTCTATAGGGGTTTGAAGCAGTCCATGCCTTAAGGCCAACTTTGCATCATGAGTACTTCAGTACTAGCTGAATGATTACAATTCTGCAAGAAGACTGTCTGTTATGGCTGGATTTTCTGATTAGATGGGATCAGCCCCTAGGGGCCCCTCCAACCCAGCCAGAACGTAATCACATCCCTCCTCAGGACCACCGATCCAGGCACCTAGGTACCTACCTGAGGATGGGGAACTCGCAATATACAAGCTCATATTATTAAAAACACCACTAAATCTATAGGGATACTAAGAATACTCACTGATTACTAGGGATATCCATACCGTACACCACACTTATATTCACATCAGTTGGTCTCGCGGCCACTCAGACCCAGACCAATCTACCCTGGGGCAGATATGACACACAATCCGGTGCGTCTACACACGTGGGTCTGCAGCCCCAGTGCTCTCCCTTATTTCCAAACGGTTCGCAATCCGGCAAACCTCCACGCCAGTCTCCCACCTGACGCTCTCACTTACGCAAGCCACAATCCTGTGGGTATCCACGCTGGTATCCAACCCAGCGTTCTCACTAAAGCCGCATATCAACGACGACCACATTCCTATGAACACCTTCAGTTATATGTCTCTTCACTAAGGATCTACTACTACAATAATATTATGGGATAGCCGAATTACTTAGTGTCAACAATTCCCTAGCTCAAGGGCTCCCTGTTCTCCCTATTCATTCAGACTTACCGGATCAGGGGCAGCATCTGTTCTGGCTATAACATCTGACTAGGAGGAAAAAGGTTACCTATGCTTTGGAACAGAAGACGCTGTTTACAGGATTATGGGAGGGTGTACTAACTTAGTCCCTTAGTTGCAGGTCTCCTCTCTCCCTCACTATTACTTACCTGATCAGGGGTAGCATCTGTTCAAACAGTAATACCTACCAGGACAGAAGATTACCCTCACTGTATGGGGACAAAGATATACACACTATGTGATTGAGTTATTTCTTGATTTAAAGCCAGGCTAGCTTTATCATAAAAAAAACTCATGCACTGTAGTTATGGGGATGTTTATTATTACAATAATAAAGCATACATATACAGATCTGTAACTGACAAAGACTATAGATAGAACACACCGCTGAAAGGGAAAAGATTAGCAATGCAAAAGCCTAGGGAATAAAGATAAGATTAAGATGCAAGTGTAAAGTAAATTAATATAACAGGAGCGCCTTCACCTTATTAGTGTGTAGTCTTGTTCTAGCTGTCATCTGGGTTCCTCTCTCGTCTGTGCCTTGGCTCATCTCAGACTCTCTCTCTCTCCTGCACTCTTGGGTACACCTCTGCGCTGATCACTTTGCACTGGACTCCTCTCTCCCACGAACTGTCTCCACCTTCCAGCTTCAATCTAATGGTTCCTGCCGCTCTGATGCTTTTCATTCCACTAGCTTGTTCACTCTGTCTCTGCGCCAATGTCCAATTAACTCCCTCTGCTCCCACAGGTTAGTCCACGATCTCTCCTCCGTCTCTTCTAAAAGGCATTACTTCAGACTCCAGCTATTCACACCTCCTCCTGATAAGTAACTGCTTCTGACTGCTTCCTTCAGTTCCAGCTCACTATTCAACTCAGCTCTCTCCAGCTTGAACTCTCTCTCTCTCTGCCAACTCCACTCCACTGCTTACCACTCCTCCACCTCAACACGACTGCTTGGCTCCACCACCTCAACACGACTCTCACTCTACTCGACTCGACTGGCTCCGCCTCTGCACTTCACTGATATAGAATGCTGTTTCCTCATGGAAAGTTCCAGCCAGCAGCTTCCTCCCACCAATCCCATGCACCAGGCTCTTTGCGCTAGACGCTCCCACAGTGACCAGTCTGCTTGTTTCGTCTAGAGACCTGAGCCCGGGAACACTTCCTGATTAGATTCAGCTCTGGCCGGTTCTCTCCGGTTCGCTTAGGGCGAACAACAGCCTTAACTATAAACTTTGCCTTTACCCTGAAAAGCCTCTCAGCTTCATCAAAATGGAGTCCCTCTAGCTCTAGGCCTGTAGGCCTGAAAGGGATGAAATGCCCCTTAGCTAAACCATCTAATATGTCAAAGCCAATAGGCAATAGACAGGTTAAAGTCAAGAATAAAGGATCTATCATCATATTAAGCAGCTATCCTCTTCTAGGTCTGGAAAAAAGGGCTTAAAAGGGCCAACACAGGCTAAGAATACCTATACTAGATGTGAGCAAGACTAAGGTCTATACCACTGCTAAATAAAGCCAAAACTCTGACATAACATTCCACCCTTAGATCCTTATCTTGCGAACATCAATAAACAACAACATCCATATAAACAAACATCAACACAATCTATCCAACACAGGCTAAAAATACCTATCCTAGATGTGAGCAAGACTAAGGTCTATATCACTGCTAAATAAAGCCAAAAACTCTGCCATCCACCCTTAGATCCTTATCTTGCGAACATCTTATAAACAATAACATCCATATAGACAAACATCAACACAATCTATCAACAAATCAAAAACTAAAAAAAAAAAAAACTCCCTAAAAAGAATGACAACTTAAGGAAATTCCACCTGAAACTCAATTGTAGGGAATACAAACCTAACAACCAACTGAAAACAAATCAAAGCACCCTTGACTTGAATGCTGAAACATATCTGAAATTGGATCTGATAACAACAGAAACTAACCAAAGCATCCTGAAACTAAATGTGCCTCAACTTCTAGTGATAACTGGTGAAATCTATTGATGTAGGGACTTATGTGTTGAATGAAAACAGCAAGGGGCCTACCTACTTCGGACAACTTAAGCCTAAATGAGGCCTACCTACTTCGGACAACTTAAGAACTAAATGTGTTTCAACTTCTAATGAGAAAACAACAAAGGGCCTAAATGAGCCCTACCTGCTATGGTTAACTTAAGCTAATGATGACTCATGAAATCTATTGGTGTAGGGGCTTGTTTGTAGGATGAAAATAACAATGGGCCTAAATGAGGCCTACTGACATTTGTGAATGTAAAGAAACATTTTGGTGAAATCTGAGAAGTAGACATGACAAACTGTTCTCAAGGTCTGGACAAACATTAATACATAATCATACTAAAAGACACACCTCCCAGGACAATCTAAAGTCTAGGGTAACCACCCTTTGATCAATCAAGGTGAAAATGTAATAACAGTAAAAGACAACCCCATTTCTACAAGATAGCTGGTGTATATATATAACACCTAATTTCTTCACACTGTGGAACACATGTGTGCACCACCATTCAAAAAAAAGTCCTTCATTGGCAAAAAACTGTTTTGAAGAAAACAGGAAAACTATAATAGGTGACATGTTTTTGCTTTAAAAGTGGGGCCTGCTTGTAATGATTGAAAACATGGGAATAATGCAGGCCAAGAAAAATGCAGGCCAAGGAAAAAGAGTCCAATGTCAATTTTGTTACTTCAGTGTAGGCCACCACCCTGCATCTTCGGTACTCAGACACTTCCTCCGATGCGGCCATTCATCACCCTTCCGGTCTGGTCTGGTCTGGTTCCATCTTCCAAAAATACTAAACTAACATAAAAACATGAAAGTAAAAAACTAAAACAATAAAGGAAGTGGGAGGGGGAGGGGCCGACCCACACAACACCACAACCCAGCAATCCTAGGGACAAGAAAACAAGTATCATTATTCTTGCAAAATAAAATTTTAATTTAAAAAAGCACCCCGTGTGCCTTTCATTATTGAAAAGAAAATATCCTAATTAATTAAAAACATTCAAAATTTAACTTTTAATGAAATTTTAGTAGGGCCTAACATACCCTAATCCTCTGTGAGACACCCCTCCCTTCAGAGCAGGAGCCAGGCTACAGTATGAAGTAATTTGAATCACTCCCAAAAGTTGATCTCACTGCGAGGGGAAGGCACTGCCAAGCACTCGATGCAAGCATCTCTAGTCTCTAATCAGGGAAGCCTACTGTATCTAACTAACTACAAGGGCAAGAGTCTGCAAGAATCCATTATCAGCAGGCAATGAAGCTGCCTGCGTCAACAGCCAGGAAGAGCCAGTTCCCCCGCCCTTACATAAACAAGCCGTCCGCGGAATAAAATTGGATTATAGCCAATCATAACGAGACAGGGCCGTGTTCGGAGCCTGCAGGGGAAGGAAAAAAAAACTCATCTTCACAAACCAGCTGGTCTGCCAAGGTCGACAAACACATTCCTTGTAAGCTCGTTCCCAGGCCTGATTGTACTAACTAACGAAAGCTAGCATTTTAAAAAAAAACAATTCTATTACAATGTACTGCTACTTAAAAGCTCCAGTTTCTAAAAAGACTTTTGTCTAACTAATTCCGCTAAAGGCAAGACATTTAAAATAAGGGCACTTATGTAGAAAGGGGCAACTAAGTTTTGCACACAAAATTATACATTCTGCATTTGAAAAAACGAATTATCATGGACCATTGTCAGCTGTTGAAAGAGAAATAATTTTAAAACAACATAAAATGCAGACTTTGTTCAACCAGGGGCATCACGTAATTTTGCATTACAGTGTAATTTATAGCGCAAACTTTTCATATAGACACATTTATAAAAAAGTTACATTTTGCATTTGGGAAAATAATAATAAGAATACAAATACATTTTAAAAGCACACGGTTGCCTTTCACTAATTAAAAGCACATGTTACCTGCACTGTCGGGCAAGATTGATTATTCTCAACCTGTGATCATTGCAACCAGCACATTCCTTTCTAGATGGAAAACCCTCAAAGAAATAATTAATGAAAACAGCCCCGTAGCGTGCACTCTAACAGGGCCATCTTTTTAACATTTCACTCATTTTAAATCGTATTCAAAAGAACACAGCTCTCTCCGTGCAAACCCTTATCTCAATCCGACTGGTTGATTTATAACCGCATCAGTTCCAAGGTAAACCCACACAAATTCGTAGACGCATTTCAAAAAGAATGTGAAATGAACAGAACCCTTCGCAAAGCACAAGATGTTACCTCTCCGGCAAGAAGCTGACAAAGCACGTAGGCAGACCAAGGAATCAAAAAAGTCAAAATCAACCCATCAATCCTTAAAATAATACACTGACTTTTATAGTCAGGTCAAAATAACCATGCAAGGTAAAACAGCATGTTTAAAAATAAAGACTGCCATCTCAATTCAAGATATTAACCCTTTGGCAGCTCAAGCAGAATCATTCCCCAAAGTCCGCGGATACATGGGAAAGTCCTGAGCACATCTCTTCACGTTTACAGATAACACGTACACACATTTTCAAAACGTTATCCCCAAGCACCCGAGAGAGATCCAGCTCTCCCCTGCCTAACGTAATGATAACATGCTCCATCCAAGCCATGACCACATGGCGCTATTCACAAGCCATATTTACAAGACAAGCTTTTCACAAACAATATATCCAAGGCGCAATGCACAAGGAACACAGCAAATCAACATAAGAACATGCACCTCACAAGCCACATTAAAATGGCGCTATTCACAAGCCATATTTACAAGACAGTAAACAAACTCAAAAAATGACACGCTTTTCACAAGGAATATATCCTAAGCACCATTCACAAGCAACACAGCAAGTCAAAATGAGAACATACACCTCATAAGACACATTAACATGGCGCTATTCATAAGCCATATTTACAAGGAGCTATATTCAAAGAACTCCACAGATCATAGTACAATGAACACATTTCACATTGCACAGCATAAGCAGATGCAGCAAGCAATTTAATGGGCAATTTAAAAGCATTTTTTACACACATTTATACAATTGGACCATCACAAAGATGTAACTGGCTCCCTCATGTAATGCCATCCTTCAACCCTGACAGTTTAAACACCAAGATGAAAACCATTCCTTCTACCCTGAATAAGCCAAATGCCATGATGTAATGCAATCTCCTCACGCTGCAACTGTTCAAGCCCATAGGTCACACAGGCTACATAAACTGCAACATTACGCCAGATGGAACCGGCGCTCAGGGCACTCCCTCAGAACACATGGGAAACTCTCTAAGCACATGTCCAGATCACACAGGTTTCGTAAACTGTTCGTAGACGCCAGATGTTATGGCGTTCATGGCACTCACTCACAAAACATGGGAACCTCTCTAAGCACATGGCCAGGCACACAGGTTTCGTAAACTGTTCGTAGACGCCAGATGTTATGGCGTTCATGGCACTCACTCACAACACATGGGAACCTCTCTAAGCACATGGCCAGGCACACAGGATAAGTAAACTGTTCGTAGACGCCAGATGTTATGGCTGGATTTTCTGATTAGATGGGATCAGCCCCTAGGGGCCCCTCCAACCCAGCCAGAACGTAATCACATCCCTCCTCAGGACCACCGATCCAGGCACCTAGGTACCTACCTGAGGATGGGGAACTCACAATATATCAAGCTCATATTATTAAGAAAACACCACTAAATCTATAGGGATACTAAGAATACTCACTGATTACTAGGGATATCCATACCCTACACCACACTTATATTCACATCAGTTGGTCTCACGGCCACTCAGACCCAGACCAATCTACCCTGGGGCAGATATGACACACAATCCGGTGCGTCTACACACGTGGGTCTGCAGCCCCAGTGCTCTCCCTTATTTCCAAACGGTTCGCAATCCGGCAAACCTCCACGCCAGTCTCCCACCTGACGCTCTCACTTACGCAAGCCACAATCCTGTGGGTATCCACGCTGGTATCCAACCCAGCGTTCTCACTAACGCTGCATATCAACGACGACCACATTCCTATGAACACCTTCAGTTATATGTCTCTTCACTAAGGATCTACTACTACAATAATATTATGGGATAGCCGAATTACTTAGTGTCAACAATTCCCTAGCTCAAGGGCTCCCTGTTCTCCCTATTCATTCAGACTTACCGATCAGGGGCAGCATCTGTTCTGGCTATAACATCTGACTAGGAGGAAAAAGGTTACCTATGCTTTGGAACAGAAGACGCTGTTTACAGGATTATGGGAGGGTGTACTAACTTAGTCCCTTAGTTGCAGGTCTCCTCTCTCCCTCACTATTACTTACCTGATCAGGGGTAGCATCTGTTCAAACAGTAATACCTACCAGGACAGAAGATTACCCTCACTGTATGGGGACAAAGATATACACACTATGTGATTGAGTTATTTCTTGATTTAAAGCCAGGCTAGCTTTATCATAAAAAAAACTCATGCACTGTAGTTATGGGGATGTTTATTATTACAATAATAAAGCATACATATACAGATCTGTAACTGACAAAGACTATAGATAGAACACACCGCTGAAAGGGAAAAGATTAGCAATGCAAAAGCCTAGGGAATAAAGATAAGATTAAGATGCAAGTGTAAAGTAAATTAATATAACAGGAGCGCCTTCACCTTATTAGTGTGTAGTCTTGTTCTAGCTGTCATCTGGGTTCCTCTCTCGTCTGTGCCTTGGCTCATCTCAGACTCTCTCTCTCTCCTGCACTCTTGGGTACACCTCTGCGCTGATCACTTTGCACTGGACTCCTCTCTCCCACGAACTGTCTCCACCTTCCAGCTTCAATCTAATGGTTCCTGCCGCTCTGATGCTTTTCATTCCACTAGCTTGTTCACTCTGTCTCTGCGCCAATGTCCAATTAACTCCCTCTGCTCCCACAGGTTAGTCCACGATCTCTCCTCCGTCTCTTCTAAAAGGCATTACTTCAGACTCCAGCTATTCACACCTCCTCCTGATAAGTAACTGCTTCTGACTGCTTCCTTCAGTTCCAGCTCACTATTCAACTCAGCTCTCTCCAGCTTGAACTCTCTCTCTCTCTGCCAACTCCACTCCACTGCTTACCACTCCTCCACCTCAACACGACTGCTTGGCTCCACCACCTCAACACGACTCTCACTCTACTCGACTCGACTGGCTCCGCCTCTGCACTTCACTGATATAGAATGCTGTTTCCTCATGGAAAGTTCCAGCCAGCAGCTTCCTCCCACCAATCCCATGCACCAGGCTCTTTGCGCTAGACGCTCCCACAGTGACCAGTCTGCTTGTTTCGTCTAGAGACCTGAGCCCGGGAACACTTCCTGATTAGATTCAGCTCTGGCCGGTTCTCTCCGGTTCGCTTAGGGCGAACAACAGCCTTAACTATAAACTTTGCCTTTACCCTGAAAAGCCTCTCAGCTTCATCAAAATGGAGTCCCTCTAGCTCTAGGCCTGTAGGCCTGAAAGGGATGAAATGCCCCTTAGCTAAACCATCTAATATGTCAAAGCCAATAGGCAATAGACAGGTTAAAGTCAAGAATAAAGGATCTATCATCATATTAAGCAGCTATCCTCTTCTAGGTCTGGAAAAAAGGGCTTAAAAGGGCCAACACAGGCTAAGAATACCTATACTAGATGTGAGCAAGACTAAGGTCTATACCACTGCTAAATAAAGCCAAAACTCTGACATAACATTCCACCCTTAGATCCTTATCTTGCGAACATCAATAAACAACAACATCCATATAAACAAACATCAACACAATCTATCCAACACAGGCTAAAAATACCTATCCTAGATGTGAGCAAGACTAAGGTCTATATCACTGCTAAATAAAGCCAAAAACTCTGCCATCCACCCTTAGATCCTTATCTTGCGAACATCTTATAAACAATAACATCCATATAGACAAACATCAACACAATCTATCAACAAATCAAAAACTAAAAAAAAAAAAAACTCCCTAAAAAGAATGACAACTTAAGGAAATTCCACCTGAAACTCAATTGTAGGGAATACAAACCTAACAACCAACTGAAAACAAATCAAAGCACCCTTGACTTGAATGCTGAAACATATCTGAAATTGGATCTGATAACAACAGAAACTAACCAAAGCATCCTGAAACTAAATGTGCCTCAACTTCTAGTGATAACTGGTGAAATCTATTGATGTAGGGACTTATGTGTTGAATGAAAACAGCAAGGGGCCTACCTACTTCGGACAACTTAAGCCTAAATGAGGCCTACCTACTTCGGACAACTTAAGAACTAAATGTGTTTCAACTTCTAATGAGAAAACAACAAAGGGCCTAAATGAGCCCTACCTGCTATGGTTAACTTAAGCTAATGATGACTCATGAAATCTATTGGTGTAGGGGCTTGTTTGTAGGATGAAAATAACAATGGGCCTAAATGAGGCCTACTGACATTTGTGAATGTAAAGAAACATTTTGGTGAAATCTGAGAAGTAGACATGACAAACTGTTCTCAAGGTCTGGACAAACATTAATACATAATCATACTAAAAGACACACCTCCCAGGACAATCTAAAGTCTAGGGTAACCACCCTTTGATCAATCAAGGTGAAAATGTAATAACAGTAAAAGACAACCCCATTTCTACAAGATAGCTGGTGTATATATATAACACCTAATTTCTTCACACTGTGGAACACATGTGTGCACCACCATTCAAAAAAAAGTCCTTCATTGGCAAAAAACTGTTTTGAAGAAAACAGGAAAACTATAATAGGTGACATGTTTTTGCTTTAAAAGTGGGGCCTGCTTGTAATGATTGAAAACATGGGAATAATGCAGGCCAAGAAAAATGCAGGCCAAGGAAAAAGAGTCCAATGTCAATTTTGTTACTTCAGTGTAGGCCACCACCCTGCATCTTCGGTACTCAGACACTTCCTCCGATGCGGCCATTCATCACCCTTCCGGTCTGGTCTGGTCTGGTTCCATCTTCCAAAAATACTAAACTAACATAAAAACATGAAAGTAAAAAACTAAAACAATAAAGGAAGTGGGAGGGGGAGGGGCCGACCCACACAACACCACAACCCAGCAATCCTAGGGACAAGAAAACAAGTATCATTATTCTTGCAAAATAAAATTTTAATTTAAAAAAGCACCCCGTGTGCCTTTCATTATTGAAAAGAAAATATCCTAATTAATTAAAAACATTCAAAATTTAACTTTTAATGAAATTTTAGTAGGGCCTAACATACCCTAATCCTCTGTGAGACACCCCTCCCTTCAGAGCAGGAGCCAGGCTACAGTATGAAGTAATTTGAATCACTCCCAAAAGTTGATCTCACTGCGAGGGGAAGGCACTGCCAAGCACTCGATGCAAGCATCTCTAGTCTCTAATCAGGGAAGCCTACTGTATCTAACTAACTACAAGGGCAAGAGTCTGCAAGAATCCATTATCAGCAGGCAATGAAGCTGCCTGCGTCAACAGCCAGGAAGAGCCAGTTCCCCCGCCCTTACATAAACAAGCCGTCCGCGGAATAAAATTGGATTATAGCCAATCATAACGAGACAGGGCCGTGTTCGGAGCCTGCAGGGGAAGGAAAAAAAAACTCATCTTCACAAACCAGCTGGTCTGCCAAGGTCGACAAACACATTCCTTGTAAGCTCGTTCCCAGGCCTGATTGTACTAACTAACGAAAGCTAGCATTTTAAAAAAAAACAATTCTATTACAATGTACTGCTACTTAAAAGCTCCAGTTTCTAAAAAGACTTTTGTCTAACTAATTCCGCTAAAGGCAAGACATTTAAAATAAGGGCACTTATGTAGAAAGGGGCAACTAAGTTTTGCACACAAAATTATACATTCTGCATTTGAAAAAACGAATTATCATGGACCATTGTCAGCTGTTGAAAGAGAAATAATTTTAAAACAACATAAAATGCAGACTTTGTTCAACCAGGGGCATCACGTAATTTTGCATTACAGTGTAATTTATAGCGCAAACTTTTCATATAGACACATTTATAAAAAAGTTACATTTTGCATTTGGGAAAATAATAATAAGAATACAAATACATTTTAAAAGCACACGGTTGCCTTTCACTAATTAAAAGCACATGTTACCTGCACTGTCGGGCAAGATTGATTATTCTCAACCTGTGATCATTGCAACCAGCACATTCCTTTCTAGATGGAAAACCCTCAAAGAAATAATTAATGAAAACAGCCCCGTAGCGTGCACTCTAACAGGGCCATCTTTTTAACATTTCACTCATTTTAAATCGTATTCAAAAGAACACAGCTCTCTCCGTGCAAACCCTTATCTCAATCCGACTGGTTGATTTATAACCGCATCAGTTCCAAGGTAAACCCACACAAATTCGTAGACGCATTTCAAAAAGAATGTGAAATGAACAGAACCCTTCGCAAAGCACAAGATGTTACCTCTCCGGCAAGAAGCTGACAAAGCACGTAGGCAGACCAAGGAATCAAAAAAGTCAAAATCAACCCATCAATCCTTAAAATAATACACTGACTTTTATAGTCAGGTCAAAATAACCATGCAAGGTAAAACAGCATGTTTAAAAATAAAGACTGCCATCTCAATTCAAGATATTAACCCTTTGGCAGCTCAAGCAGAATCATTCCCCAAAGTCCGCGGATACATGGGAAAGTCCTGAGCACATCTCTTCACGTTTACAGATAACACGTACACACATTTTCAAAACGTTATCCCCAAGCACCCGAGAGAGATCCAGCTCTCCCCTGCCTAACGTAATGATAACATGCTCCATCCAAGCCATGACCACATGGCGCTATTCACAAGCCATATTTACAAGACAAGCTTTTCACAAACAATATATCCAAGGCGCAATGCACAAGGAACACAGCAAATCAACATAAGAACATGCACCTCACAAGCCACATTAAAATGGCGCTATTCACAAGCCATATTTACAAGACAGTAAACAAACTCAAAAAATGACACGCTTTTCACAAGGAATATATCCTAAGCACCATTCACAAGCAACACAGCAAGTCAAAATGAGAACATACACCTCATAAGACACATTAACATGGCGCTATTCATAAGCCATATTTACAAGGAGCTATATTCAAAGAACTCCACAGATCATAGTACAATGAACACATTTCACATTGCACAGCATAAGCAGATGCAGCAAGCAATTTAATGGGCAATTTAAAAGCATTTTTTACACACATTTATACAATTGGACCATCACAAAGATGTAACTGGCTCCCTCATGTAATGCCATCCTTCAACCCTGACAGTTTAAACACCAAGATGAAAACCATTCCTTCTACCCTGAATAAGCCAAATGCCATGATGTAATGCAATCTCCTCACGCTGCAACTGTTCAAGCCCATAGGTCACACAGGCTACATAAACTGCAACATTACGCCAGATGGAACCGGCGCTCAGGGCACTCCCTCAGAACACATGGGAAACTCTCTAAGCACATGTCCAGATCACACAGGTTTCGTAAACTGTTCGTAGACGCCAGATGTTATGGCGTTCATGGCACTCACTCACAAAACATGGGAACCTCTCTAAGCACATGGCCAGGCACACAGGTTTCGTAAACTGTTCGTAGACGCCAGATGTTATGGCGTTCATGGCACTCACTCACAACACATGGGAACCTCTCTAAGCACATGGCCAGGCACACAGGATAAGTAAACTGTTCGTAGACGCCAGATGTTATGGCTGGATTTTCTGATTAGATGGGATCAGCCCCTAGGGGCCCCTCCAACCCAGCCAGAACGTAATCACATCCCTCCTCAGGACCACCGATCCAGGCACCTAGGTACCTACCTGAGGATGGGGAACTCACAATATATCAAGCTCATATTATTAAGAAAACACCACTAAATCTATAGGGATACTAAGAATACTCACTGATTACTAGGGATATCCATACCCTACACCACACTTATATTCACATCAGTTGGTCTCACGGCCACTCAGACCCAGACCAATCTACCCTGGGGCAGATATGACACACAATCCGGTGCGTCTACACACGTGGGTCTGCAGCCCCAGTGCTCTCCCTTATTTCCAAACGGTTCGCAATCCGGCAAACCTCCACGCCAGTCTCCCACCTGACGCTCTCACTTACGCAAGCCACAATCCTGTGGGTATCCACGCTGGTATCCAACCCAGCGTTCTCACTAACGCTGCATATCAACGACGACCACATTCCTATGAACACCTTCAGTTATATGTCTCTTCACTAAGGATCTACTACTACAATAATATTATGGGATAGCCGAATTACTTAGTGTCAACAATTCCCTAGCTCAAGGGCTCCCTGTTCTCCCTATTCATTCAGACTTACCGATCAGGGGCAGCATCTGTTCTGGCTATAACATCTGACTAGGAGGAAAAAGGTTACCTATGCTTTGGAACAGAAGACGCTGTTTACAGGATTATGGGAGGGTGTACTAACTTAGTCCCTTAGTTGCAGGTCTCCTCTCTCCCTCACTATTACTTACCTGATCAGGGGTAGCATCTGTTCAAACAGTAATACCTACCAGGACAGAAGATTACCCTCACTGTATGGGGACAAAGATATACACACTATGTGATTGAGTTATTTCTTGATTTAAGCGCTCCTACTCCCTTCTGATCCATCAGTGGCTCAACAGCAACTGGCTAGAAGCCAGGCTAGCTTTATCATAAAAAAAACTCATGCACTGTAGTTATGGGGATGTTTATTATTACAATAATAAAGCATACATATACAGATTTGTAACTGACAAAGACTATAGATAGAACACACCGCTGAAAGGGAAAAGATTAGCAATGCAAAAGCCTAGGGAATAAAGATAAGATTAAGATGCAAGTGTAAAGTAAATTAATATAACAGGAGCGCCTTCACCTTATTAGTGTGTAGTCTTGTTCTAGCTGTCATCTGGGTTCCTCTCTCGTCTGTGCCTTGGCTCATCTCAGACTCTCTCTCTCTCCTGCACTCTTGGGTACACCTCTGCGCTGATCACTTTGCACTGGACTCCTCTCTCCCACGAACTGTCTCCACCTTCCAGCTTCAATCTAATGGTTCCTGCCGCTCTGATGCTTTTCATTCCACTAGCTTGTTCACTCTGTCTCTGCGCCAATGTCCAATTAACTCCCTCTGCTCCCACAGGTTAGTCCACGATCTCTCCTCCGTCTCTTCTAAAAGGCATTACTTCAGACTCCAGCTATTCACACCTCCTCCTGATAAGTAACTGCTTCTGACTGCTTCCTTCAGTTCCAGCTCACTATTCAACTCAGCTCTCTCCAGCTTGAACTCTCTCTCTCTCTGCCAACTCCACTCCACTGCTTACCACTCCTCCACCTCAACACGACTGCTTGGCTCCACCACCTCAACACGACTCTCACTCTACTCGACTCGACTGGCTCCGCCTCTGCACTTCACTGATATAGAATGCTGTTTCCTCATGGAAAGTTCCAGCCAGCAGCTTCCTCCCACCAATCCCATGCACCAGGCTCCTTGCGCTAGACGCTCCCACAGTGACCAGTCTGCTTGTTTCGTCTAGAGACCTGAGCCCGGGAACAATTCCTGATTAGATTCAGCTCTGGCCGGTTCTCTCCGGTTCGCTTAGGGCGAACAACAGCCTTAACTATAAACTTTGCCTTTACCCTGAAAAGCCTCTCAGCTTCATCAAAATGGAGTCCCTCTAGCTCTAGGCCTGTAGGCCTGAAAGGGATGAAATGCCCCTTAGCTAAACCATCTAATATGTCAAAGCCAATAGGCAATAGACAGGTTAAAGTCAAGAATAAAGGATCTATCATCATATTAAGCAGCTATCCTCTTCTAGGTCTGGAAAAAAGGGCTTAAAAGGGCCAACACAGGCTAAGAATACCTATACTAGATGTGAGCAAGACTAAGGTCTATACCACTGCTAAATAAAGCCAAAACTCTGACATAACATTCCACCCTTAGATCCTTATCTTGCAAACATCAATAAACAACAACATCCATATAAACAAACATCAACACAATCTATCCAACACAGGCTAAAAATACCTATCCTAGATGTGAGCAAGACTAAGGTCTATATCACTGCTAAATAAAGCCAAAAACTCTGCCATCCACCCTTAGATCCTTATCTTGCGAACATCTTATAAACAATAACATCCATATAGACAAACATCAACACAATGTATCAACAAATCAAAAACTAAAAAAAAAAAAAACTCCCTAAAAAGAATGACAACTTAAGGAAATTCCACCTGAAACTCAATTGTAGGGAATACAAACCTAACAACCAACTGAAAACAAATCAAAGCACCCTTGACTTGAATGCTGAAACATATCTGAAATTGGATCTGATAACAACAGAAACTAACCAAAGCATCCTGAAACTAAATGTGCCTCAACTTCTAGTGATAACTGGTGAAATCTATTGATGTAGGGACTTATGTGTTGAATGAAAACAGCAAGGGGCCTACCTACTTCGGACAACTTAAGCCTAAATGAGGCCTACCTACTTCGGACAACTTAAGAACTAAATGTGTTTCAACTTCTAATGAGAAAACAACAAAGGGCCTAAATGAGCCCTACCTGCTATGGTTAACTTAAGCTAATGATGACTCATGAAATCTATTGGTGTAGGGGCTTGTTTGTAGGATGAAAATAACAATGGGCCTAAATGAGGCCTACTGACATTTGTGAATGTAAAGAAACATTTTGGTGAAATCTGAGAAGTAGACATGACAAACTGTTCTCAAGGTCTGGACAAACATTAATACATAATCATACTAAAAGACACACCTCCCAGGACAATCTAAAGTCTAGGGTAACCACCCTTTGATCAATCAAGGTGAAAATGTAATAACAGTAAAAGACAACCCCATTTCTACAAGATAGCTGGTGTATATATATAACACCTAATTTCTTCACACTGTGGAACACATGTGTGCACCACCATTCAAAAAAAAGTCCTTCATTGGCAAAAAACTGTTTTGAAGAAAACAGGAAAACTATAATAGGTGACATGTTTTTGCTTTAAAAGTGGGGCCTGCTTGTAATGATTGAAAACATGGGAATAATGCAGGCCAAGAAAAATGCAGGCCAAGGAAAAAGAGTCCAATGTCAATTTTGTTACTTCAGTGTTGGCCACCACCCTGCATCTTCGGTATCCGGACACTTCCTCCGATGCGGCCATTCATCACCCTTCCGGTCTGGTCTGGTCTGGTTCCATCTTCCAAAAATACTAAACTAACATAAAAACATGAAAGTAAAAAACTAAAACAATAAAGGAAGTGGGAGGGGGAGGGGCCGACCCACACAACACCACAACCCAGCAATCCTAGGGACAAGAAAACAAGTATCATTATTCTTGCAAAATAACATTTTAATTTAAAAAAGCACCCCGGGTGCCTTTCATTATTGAAAAGAAAATATCCTAATTAATTAAAAACATTCAAAATTTAACTTTTAATGAAATTTTAGTAGGGCCTAACATACCCTAATCCTCTGTGAGACACCCCTCCCTTCAGAGCAGGAGCCAGGCTACAGTATGAAGTAATTTGAATCACTCCCAAAAGTTGATCTCACTGCGAGGGGAAGGCACTGCCAAGCACTCGATGCAAGCATCTCTAGTCTCTAATCAGGGAAGCCTACTGTATCTAACTAACTACAAGGGCAAGAGTCTGCAAGAATCCATTATCAGCAGGCAATGAAGCTGCCTGCGTCAACAGCCAGGAAGAGCCAGTTCCCCCGCCCTTACATAAACAAGCCGTCCGCGGAATAAAATTGGATTATAGCCAATCATAACGAGACAGGGCCGTGTTCGGAGCCTGCAGGGGAAGGAAAAAAAAACTCATCTTCACAAACCAGCTGGTCTGCCAAGGTCGACAAACACATTCCTTGTAAGCTCGTTCCCAGGCCTGATTGTACTAACTAACGAAAGCTAGCATTTTAAAAAAAAACAATTCTATTACAATGTACTGCTACTTAAAAGCTCCAGTTTCTAAAAAGACTTTTGTCTAACTAATTCCGCTAAAGGCAAGACATTTAAAATAAGGGCACTTATGTAGAAAGGGGCAACTAAGTTTTGCACACAAAATTATACATTCTGCATTTGAAAAAACGAATTATCATGGACCATTGTCAGCTGTTGAAAGAGAAATAATTTTAAAACAACATAAAATGCAGACTTTGTTCAACCAGGGGCATCACGTAATTTTGCATTACAGTGTAATTTATAGCGCAAACTTTTCATATAGACACATTTATAAAAAAGTTACATTTTGCATTTGGGAAAATAATAATAAGAATACAAATACATTTTAAAAGCACACGGTTGCCTTTCACTAATTAAAAGCACATGTTACCTGCACTGTCGGGCAAGATTGATTATTCTCAACCTGTGATCATTGCAACCAGCACATTCCTTTCTAGATGGAAAACCCTCAAAGAAATAATTAATGAAAACAGCCCCGTAGCGTGCACTCTAACAGGGCCATCTTTTTAACATTTCACTCATTTTAAATCGTATTCAAAAGAACACAGCTCTCTCCGTGCAAACCCTTATCTCAATCCGACTGGTTGATTTATAACCGCATCAGTTCCAAGGTAAACCCACACAAATTCGTAGACGCATTTCAAAAAGAATGTGAAATGAACAGAACCCTTCGCAAAGCACAAGATGTTACCTCTCCGGCAAGAAGCTGACAAAGCACGTAGGCAGACCAAGGAATCAAAAAAGTCAAAATCAACCCATCAATCCTTAAAATAATACACTGACTTTTATAGTCAGGTCAAAATAACCATGCAAGGTAAAACAGCATGTTTAAAAATAAAGACTGCCATCTCAATTCAAGATATTAACCCTTTGGCAGCTCAAGCAGAATCATTCCCCAAAGTCCGCGGATACATGGGAAAGTCCTGAGCACATCTCTTCACGTTTACAGATAACACGTACACACATTTTCAAAACGTTATCCCCAAGCACCCGAGAGAGATCCAGCTCTCCCCTGCCTAACGTAATGATAACATGCTCCATCCAAGCCATGACCACATGGCGCTATTCACAAGCCATATTTACAAGACAAGCTTTTCACAAACAATATATCCAAGGCGCAATGCACAAGGAACACAGCAAATCAACATAAGAACATGCACCTCACAAGCCACATTAAAATGGCGCTATTCACAAGCCATATTTACAAGACAGTAAACAAACTCAAAAAATGACACGCTTTTCACAAGGAATATATCCTAAGCACCATTCACAAGCAACACAGCAAGTCAAAATGAGAACATACACCTCATAAGACACATTAACATGGCGCTATTCATAAGCCATATTTACAAGGAGCTATATTCAAAGAACTCCACAGATCATAGTACAATGAACACATTTCACATTGCACAGCATAAGCAGATGCAGCAAGCAATTTAATGGGCAATTTAAAAGCATTTTTTACACACATTTATACAATTGGACCATCACAAAGATGTAACTGGCTCCCTCATGTAATGCCATCCTTCAACCCTGACAGTTTAAACACCAAGATGAAAACCATTCCTTCTACCCTGAATAAGCCAAATGCCATGATGTAATGCAATCTCCTCACGCTGCAACTGTTCAAGCCCATAGGTCACACAGGCTACATAAACTGCAACATTACGCCAGATGGAACCGGCGCTCAGGGCACTCCCTCAGAACACATGGGAAACTCTCTAAGCACATGGCCAGATCACACAGGTTTCGTAAACTGTTCGTAGACGCCAGATGTTATGGCGTTCATGGCACTCACTCACAACACATGGGAACCTCTCTAAGCACATGGCCAGGCACACAGGTTTCGTAAACTGTTCGTAGACGCCAGATGTTATGGCGTTCATGGCACTCACTCACAACACATGGGAACCTCTCTAAGCACATGGCCAGGCACACAGGATAAGTAAACTGTTCGTAGACGCCAGATGTTATGGCTGGATTTTCTGATTAGATGGGATCAGCCCCTAGGGGCCCCTCCAACCCAGCCAGAACGTAATCACATCCCTCCTCAGGACCACCGATCCAGGCACCTAGGTACCTACCTGAGGATGGGGAACTCACAATATATCAAGCTCATATTATTAAGAAAACACCACTAAATCTATAGGGATACTAAGAATACTCACTGATTACTAGGGATATCCATACCCTACACCACACTTATATTCACATCAGTTGGTCTCACGGCCACTCAGACCCAGACCAATCTACCCTGGGGCAGATATGACACACAATCCGGTGCGTCTACACACGTGGGTCTGCAGCCCCAGTGCTCTCCCTTATTTCCAAACGGTTCGCAATCCGGCAAACCTCCACGCCAGTCTCCCACCTGACGCTCTCACTTACGCAAGCCACAATCCTGTGGGTATCCACGCTGGTATCCAACCCAGCGTTCTCACTAACGCCGCATATCAACGACGACCACATTCCTATGAACACCTTCAGTTATATGTCTCTTCACTAAGGATCTACTACTACAATAATATTATGGGATAGCCGAATTACTTAGTGTCAACAATTCCCTAGCTCAAGGGCTCCCTGTTCTCCCTATTCATTCAGACTTACCGATCAGGGGCAGCATCTGTTCTGGCTATAACATCTGACTAGGAGGAAAAAGGTTACCTATGCTTTGGAACAGAAGACGCTGTTTACAGGATTATGGGAGGGTGTACTAACTTAGTCCCTTAGTTGCAGGTCTCCTCTCTCCCTCACTATTACTTACCTGATCAGGGGTAGCATCTGTTCAAACAGTAATACCTACCAGGACAGAAGATTACCCTCACTGTATGGGGACAAAGATATACACACTATGTGATTGAGTTATTTCTTGATTTAAGCGCTCCTACTCCCTTCTGATCCATCAGTGGCTCAACAGCAACTGGCTAGAAGCCAGGCTAGCTTTATCATAAAAAAAACTCATGCACTGTAGTTATGGGGATGTTTATTATTACAATAATAAAGCATACATATACAGATTTGTAACTGACAAAGACTATAGATAGAACACACCGCTGAAAGGGAAAAGATTAGCAATGCAAAAGCCTAGGGAATAAAGATAAGATTAAGATGCAAGTGTAAAGTAAATTAATATAACAGGAGCGCCTTCACCTTATTAGTGTGTAGTCTTGTTCTAGCTGTCATCTGGGTTCCTCTCTCGTCTGTGCCTTGGCTCATCTCAGACTCTCTCTCTCTCCTGCACTCTTGGGTACACCTCTGCGCTGATCACTTTGCACTGGACTCCTCTCTCCCACGAACTGTCTCCACCTTCCAGCTTCAATCTAATGGTTCCTGCCGCTCTGATGCTTTTCATTCCACTAGCTTGTTCACTCTGTCTCTGCGCCAATGTCCAATTAACTCCCTCTGCTCCCACAGGTTAGTCCACGATCTCTCCTCCGTCTCTTCTAAAAGGCATTACTTCAGACTCCAGCTATTCACACCTCCTCCTGATAAGTAACTGCTTCTGACTGCTTCCTTCAGTTCCAGCTCACTTTTCAACTCAGCTCTCTCCAGCTTGAACTCTCTCTCTCTCTGCCAACTCCACTCCACTGCTTACCACTCCTCCACCTCAACACGACTGCTTGGCTCCACCACCTCAACACGACTCTCACTCTACTCGACTCGACTGGCTCCGCCTCTGCACTTCACTGATATAGAATGCTGTTTCCTCATGGAAAGTTCCAGCCAGCAGCTTCCTCCCACCAATCCCATGCACCAGGCTCCTTGCGCTAGACGCTCCCACAGTGACCAGTCTGCTTGTTTCGTCTAGAGACCTGAGCCCGGGAACAATTCCTGATTAGATTCAGCTCTGGCCGGTTCTCTCCGGTTCGCTTAGGGCGAACAACAGCTTTAACTATAAACTTTGCCTTTACCCTGAAAAGCCTCTCAGCTTCATCAAAATGGAGTCCCTCTAGCTCTAGGCCTGTAGGCCTGAAAGGGATGAAATGCCCCTTAGCTAAACCATCTAATATGTCAAAGCCAATAGGCAATAGACAGGTTAAAGTCAAGAATAAAGGATCTATCATCATATTAAGCAGCTATCCTCTTCTAGGTCTGGAAAAAAGGGCTTAAAAGGGCCAACACAGGCTAAGAATACCTATACTAGATGTGAGCAAGACTAAGGTCTATACCACTGCTAAATAAAGCCAAAACTCTGCCATAACACTGTCTCAAACCATTATTATTATATAATAATATATGTATTCTTGTAACATCTCATAATTTAATAGATCTTCTAAAATAATTTCATCATGCATTTCATTTTCATGGTTATCAATTTCAAAAGTCATATGATCATACTAACGCTTCCACAAAATCAACATCTAAGGTTTCATCTAAGAAATCACAACTGATATCTGCAGCATTCATATCTTCCTCTTCATTCCAGCTACTTGTAAAAAGTATGTTCAGCTCTTCTATGACACTCTTACTAATTTCGAAAACGTCTTCCAAATAGTTTTGTTGATTTTCCATACTGAATTTCTTATGTTGGAGGTCCTTGTACGAAAACATAAAATCGTAATTTTATTGTTACTGTAATATCAGCATATGTGGTGATTCATTTGAAATATATAAAATATTTATCTTGGAAATAAAGCAATAATATTTTGTACTTGAGTTGTATATTATTTTGGAAATATTCGAAAAATAAATACAATAAATACAATGTCACTATGCATTGTATCAAGTGCTTTATTTGGGATATACAGGAATATGTTACCTTTGATTGTAATGACATACAAACTAAGACAAGATAGAACACTGCAACTCAAACACATTACATAATGGTACAAAGCATGTCATTGGAATGTTGGGTATTAGGATAACATACACAACTCGCATATAAAATGATTTCAGAAACGTCTTACTTTTTTGATGATAAGGATTAGTAAAGTCTTTCTAAGAAGATTTGAATATTTAAAAGGGTAAAGTAGGAGGTAAAGAACAGAGGTAAGAGATTACATCTCAGGATGCAAGAATGGATGAAAAGGGTGGTCCAAGGTCTGCATGTACAATGGTCAGGGGAGACGTTTTGAGAGCGAGTACACTCAAGGTGTTCTACAATGAGCAATATGTGCTGACAGTACCACCACACAGAATGGGCAAGAACAGATAAAATTATGGATTGTATGTGCTTGGACTATGATGAGAATACACTGTAGGAGGACCACGGTCAAGTGCAGAGATTAAATACTTAAGACATAGCAAACGAGGTGGCAACAAGGGCCAGGAGGGTCCAAGAGTGGTGGAGGCTGGGTTTCTTAACCCGTGTCCAACCTACTGTGTTGCAAGCTTAAAACAGTGATGACAGGAGTGCCTTACTTTGACTCCCCCCATTATGTTGTCAATAAGGGTGGAGGGAGGGAAAGGGAAGGAGTAAACTACATGTCTACAGATGTACTGCTATGTTCAGGACAGTGAATCAAGCACAAATAAACAAACTCAGATACAAAAGAAGATACACAAAAGAAGGCTGCACAAAAGATATACAAAGAAAAGCTACACGAAAAGGATGGCGAATCTTGAACACAAACTGGTAAGTCAGCAAAAGAACAAGAAGGCTAAGAACACTGCAACGGACACTAGGCTGTGGAACACATTGTGATAAGAGGTACAAAGATACTGTAAAAGTGGAATTCAAATAAAGAAAAAGTAAAAAAGATAAATGGATGACAAAGTCACTGGGGTAATACTCTGTTCCCCAACACAAAAAAGATTTTGCAGAAATTATATATTCGAATGTTTAAGGAGCTGCAAAGGGGGTACACAAACACCATCACCCTAGTGAACACACATTGCCAACCTAGAATCGGCCTCTATAAGCTCCCTTTAGACTTAGGGGGTACACAAAACTATGGGGAGAAGAAATATTACCTGCTCCCCATCAACGGCAGCCGAACCCTAGTCAACACACACTGCCAACATACATTTACAGATTCAACATAGATAGTAAAAAAAAAAAAAATAGCCTCTATCACTAATTTTTTAGAATCCCCGGGGACCCCATCCCCGGGGCTCAAATATAACATTGAGGACCGTGGGGGAACCCCAATGCCCCCAAGGTCCCAGCCGGCTCCCCGCGTCCTTTGAGAGCCGCCATTGCTTTGTCAGAGAGAGCAGCTTACATGCTGCTCTCTCTGATGAAAAGCAATCTGCTTTCCTACTTGAAAGAGAGGGCAGGTTAACTTGCTCTCTCTTTCAAATAGGATAGCGGTTTGCTGTGGTAAACGCTCCCACCCTATTGTAGCAAAGAGCAGCATCGCAGGGGTAGACACCCCAAGACACTGCAGGAGCCGGCCCTAGGAGGTGGCGGATCCCAGGGCCATCATAGGCTCCAGGATGGGGGCCGCACGACCCCCTCACAACATTCAAATGCCCCGGGAAGTGCAGGTCCCCGGGGCTACAGGGTCCGTCACGGACCCCCCTATTTTAAATGTTACTGCCCCAGGAAGGTGACGGTCCCCGGGGTTTGTGGGGGGAGCTGGAAACATACTTTAAATTTTTTTTTTTAAAAGCTCCGAGGGGATGGCGTTCTTCAAAATAAAGCCCCGGGGGTGGTGGTCCCCGGGGCTCTGGAGGCCTTACAGGCCCCTCCCTTATTATGGAAAAAATTGCCTCCGGGATTTGGCCCCGGGAGCTTATTAAGAATAAAGCTTATTTCTAGTTTTTTTTTCTTTTTTCACCACATACACGTTCCAATTGCGTACCCCGCGATTAAAAAAATTAAATTTGGGTGGCCTAATGATCCATGTGTGACCCCCCATTTTTCTCGGCCCCCCCTTGACGAATCACCCCCAAACTTTCAGGGAAGGAGTGGAGCGGAGCAGGCCATTTTCTTCAAAAAACTTTGCGAATATTCGTCCACCGAAGCCAAAGTTAATCCTAAAAGAATGTTGTGGATTTCCTATGGAAACTAGGTCCTAACTACCTACTGGCGCCCGCCAGTAGGTAATATATATATATATATATATATTTATTTATTTATTTTTATTTTTATTTTTATCTGGAAGAACTCTAACGTTTGCCAAAAAATTCGATGCCACAAGGAAACGTCTTGCACAAGGAACTCCAAATACCAGCAACATAGACACCTCGGAATCTGAGGTCGAAATGTCAGATGGAGAACAGACTGCAGCCCCCAGTGTGGCTCCCGCAGCAAAAGACAAAGTGAATGGGACACCTTTTTTCGACGAGTATCAAATAATCAAGGAAACTCGGCAGAGGCCACAACAACGAAACCATCCCCCCCAACAAAGTCAAAGAGGAAAACAAGGAGGGGCAAGAGGGGGAGAGGCGGCCACCGCTTCGCCCAGTGTGACGCGAAGCGTATCGAGACGCAAGAAATGGTGAATAATTGGGACGACAACAACATTATTAAACTTTCAAAGAGGACATTGAACGATGATGAAATTAAAGTCCTTAAGAAGGGGTTAAGTTTTTGCCCGTCCAGCGAATTTGATTTGGTCAACACGCGAATAGATCGATTTAAGTACATTCGAAAATTAAAGTTTCAAAAGATTTTCCTGACACATCCGAACAATGAGATTCTGCTTATACAATAATATTTTCATCTTCTCTGGGGAACTATATATGCAAATAAGGGGCACTTCGATGGGCTTGTGCTTCCCCCCCAGTTACGCGAACCTGTTCGTGGGCTGGTGGGAGAGGCACGAGGCTTGGACTGAAATAATACTCTTGTGGACGAGGTATATAGATGACCTTTTTGTTGTTTGGCGCGGTGATGGGGCCTCTGCCGAGGAGTACATCGCTGCGTTAAACATCAATGACTGGCATCTTAGATTCACGAGCACTATAAGCGCCACGAGCGTTTGTTATCTAGACCTTGAGGTGTTCATTGAGAATAATACCCTCCAAACAAAACTTTATACGAAGCCCACGGCGGGAAACGCCGTGTTGCATGCAGGAAGCCACCATCCAAAAAGCCTGATCCAGAATGTCCCCTATGGAGAACTCCTACGCCTTAAGCGTAATTGCTCGGCGGAGGGAGATTTTCAAATAGCTAAAGCAGAAGCTACCAAAAGATTTCAAGTAAGGGGTTATTCCTGCAATATACTGAAACAAGCGGAAGATAAGTCATCTAAGGTCAACAGGAGAGATCTCCTGAAGGTTAAACCATTGCAGCGAGGTAAGGAACCACCTAGAATGATCACTGATTTTAGTACGTGCGCAGGAAAAGTAGTGCATATATTTAAACAAATTTGGCACATTCTAACCACAGACCATGTCCTCAAAAAACATCTTCCAGAGAGACCCTTGATCTCGTACGGCCGCTGCCAGTCACTAGCAGATCACCTGGTCCAGAGTCACTATTCCTCCAAAGCACAGCCAATCGAACTATCTAAGGGAAAAGGATTTTTCCCGTGCCTAAGGTGTGAGGCATGTATGAGTAGTAAAAAGGTTACAGAGTACCCAGGAAGAATGAATGAGGGAAAACCCAATAGACAGATCAGGAAACTCCTGAATTGTAATTCGGAGTACACTATTTATTGCCTAGAATGTCCCTGTAAAAAAGATATATAGGAAGCACGATTAACCCCACCAAATTGAGAATTCTGGAGCACATGCGTGCAATCGCGAAGAACGATAAATCTTATTCTGTAGCATGCCACTTTGCAGAATCAGATCAGAGCAACAGGGACCTGTTGCGTTTTTATTGCATAGACCAAATAGATCGCCCAGAGAGGGGAGGGGAGAGAGTAAAGGCACTTCGTACATTGGAATCCAAATATATCATCGATTTGAAAACCATGGCACCATGGGGACTTAACAGTGACGAAGAGATGTGGGTACACCTCTAGGAAATACATGGGCTCATACATAAGCAAATACTGGGGGGGCAAATATCAATATTGGGACAGGGGAAACAGCATACACCTAATGTAACAACACAATGAGCCTTTTTTGGGATTTGACAATCTCCAATACGGGTAAACACAGAAATGTTTTGCCCATTCAGGGCTACACAACAAACAACTAAAAGGGAAAAAGCATATTAATAAAATGTATACATGAAATTATCATATGTCCACAAATTATTCACATATAAATGTGAACAAGGGCAGTTATAGCAAATCAATTGCTTTGGTCCCCAAAAGTGTTGTTAAGCTTGTTTGTATTTTATAAATTGTATGTCATTGCAGGGTTTTTATATTAGCACTAAAGCACTTTATTATAGTCCATTTGTAGCCTTATGTAAGATATTGATGCTTATACACTCAAAGATGGCCGCTACATTAGTAATAACTGCATGAGGCACCGTCTTTTATGTTATTGACTTGTGGCAACTGATTGGTTAAAATGGCGACACTATGAGCACACAAACTGACACTGACGAAGCTGCAAAGAGAAATGCGTCGGTCGGGGGTGAAGGGTTTGTAATAAATTATTCAAGAAACGGATATCGGTGTGCTTGCCGTTCTTTTGACTGAACTAGTCAAATTGTGTTGGAATATACACATATATATATTATATATATATATATATATATATATATATATATATATATATATATATATATATATATATATATATATATATATATATATATATTTAAATTTATATTTCAATCAAATCCATTCCAATAGACGAAGGAATGTGGCACACCAGTCCAGTTCTCAAGTGTTTAAATTAAACTTGAGCTTCACTCATAAGATAAGCAAAAACATCCTGTGAATTCTTATATGTGGCAGTTACCATTAAAGAAAACAAATAATTCACAAATTTCTTTAGAAAAGATACATCAGGCAATAGTACGCTACATGCATACAGTCAACACCCTACTTCACTCATAAATAGCATGCCATATGGTGAATTTCTACGAGCATGCAGAAATTACAGCTCAAATTTGGGTTTAATTAAGGAACAGGACATGATGATGAAAATATTTAAGTAAAGAGGATATTTCAATAAAATCTTCACCAAGCCAGAAATAAATTGCACAATAGAAAACAAGAAGATGTTCTATTTCGAAACACACTAAACTCCCAGAAGAAAATTCGGAGGGTATACCTAGAATGATTACCACCTTCAATAGGAGATTAATCAAATTCAAAACAACTCTTAAAAATCATTGGGGCCTTATTGAAGCCGACCCAGTAATTGGAAAAGGTGTGAGGGCTGCCCCTATGATTACCCATAGAAGAGCAAAATTAATTAAGGATATGCATGTGCACAGTTTCCACATAGCTGAGTCCCCCAGAATTTGGTTACAATCAAGAGAGGGTTTCTGAAAATGCAGTTCATGCAAATGCATGTAAAAGTAGTTACAGCTGTTAGAGTTTAAGACCCAGCATGGGAGTGAGAGGCAGTTCATCACCTGTACTACGGAATTTGTAGTTTACATTTTCGAGCGCCCATGTGGCCTTAGCTATATAGGCAGCACCAATGCACAAGTGAAGAAACGAGCTACAACGAATTTGGGGGCATATTATCAACCAGGGCGTTAAAATTATCGTCGTTTTAGCGGCAGAAAACTGCTGCTAAAGCAGCGATAACGGGCTTGACAATATGCCCTGGAGAATTCCAATAAAAGCCCATGTTCACACCAGATCATGGGTTTCTATTGGAATTCAAAAGGCCATATTATCAAGCCTATTATCGCTGCTTAATTATCCTGTGGCTAGACATTTCCACAATACACATAATAGTGACAATAAACTTCTGAAATTCTCTAGAATAGATCGAGGAATGAAACACATACGGGGTGGTGACAGAGAAAAACAGCTGTCCATCCTTCAATAACAATATATAATTGACTTTCAAACCAGGATGCCATTTTGCCTGAATAGGGAGGAAGAATTGGCAACATATATAGGGCGAGGACTGGCTTTCCTAACTAAACCCATGAATGAAAGACATTCTTGCTTTTAGCTTTTAATGAGATGCTTGTATTTAGTTTGTATGCTTTTTTGTTTGTTTTGGTTTTACGGCACTAAATTACATCAAATGTAAATTATGATCTAAGACTGACATCATGGGGTATTTGTTGAGTAATTTCCTCAGTTATCAATTGGGCACTTGCCCAGTATTGTAGAGATTACTATACGGTTTTCCTATGAATTAGTATATTTGATTGAGTTCTCACATTGTGTGTTTTATCTCTCCCCATAACGTTTTGTTAATTTGCCCGATATCTGATTATTCATATTTTGTTATAAGTCTGAAATTCTATATCAAATGACAAATTGATCCTAATTTCAAAAAGATATATATAGATAGATAGATATTGTTCATATATATTGTTTTCGATCAAATGATTTGGGATTATAATTTTGTCACTGCCCGCACTTTATTTATTAGATGAAGCAAATGGAAATGCTATCTATTAAAGACCCCATAAATTATATTAAAATAAAATTGATATGTGAAAGCACTGACATTGATGAGGGTGAAAGCAAGTTGAAAGATATGTGACCTCCACCTTGTGATTGCACACGCTACAAAAGATGTGGTCCGTGACTGCGTGAATATGCAAACAAACATGAGCACGTTTGCTTTGGGTCTCACTAATACTAGAAACACGGTGGTATGAGCACAAATGCTTACTAGATTCATGCAATTACATCCAAATACGTATATATATGTTTGTTTGTTTTGTTTTGTTTACCCTCCCCTCTTTTCTTTGTTCCCCTTATAGATGGAGTGAATTATTTGCAACAAAGGTCACGTTTATATAAGGAGCAGCTATCTGCCCTTATCGCGGAACAGTATAGGGAAATTCTCTAAACTTTCCAATTTTCCAGGGGGTCATACCCTGAAGAAAGTCCAGGCACCCTTTACGGGGCAGCAAGAGACAGAAACATGTTGGCACAAGGGTCCCAAGACCAAAATCTCCAGAGAGACCCTTAAATTCATTGTTTTTTCATTGCCAGATCCAAGAATAAAGGGATACTGGGATCTGGCATTGATTTTTAAATCTTTATCCCCCTGTCCAAAACTCTCCCAATAAGCGCTCCCTGAAATATGGTTGAGCCCTCCCTGACTTCCAGGCGTCAGGGTTTCCCGATGATGAAGCATTACACCACTAGGGTGTGTGAGGGAATATAACAACAAAAGGAATTGCTTCCTTCCCCACGCAGCAGTGGTGCTAACACTTCACATAGGACATACCACCTATCTATGATACATAGACTGTTCTAGTTAGCCAAATAATCCATCTGTGGCAAACTAGGTCATATAGGGAGTACTTTGTGTGATACAGTATATACCCACGGGAGGGTGCACTCCCTCCAGAGTTCCTCTCGGCCCCCCACCAAGCAAGGATGTTCATTTCTCGCATGGTTTTGTGATTCATGCAATTGTTTTTTTGTTATTGCACAACACTGTTGGACAGCATTCTGTTTAAATAATTGGGAGGCTCTTGCCGCCACCACTAGCACCGGCACATAAAGGCAGATCATGGCATTTTCTAGCAGTAGTTCATATCTTTTGTGGACATTATAGTTAGCTGGACATTTCACTCTTACAAAACTATAGAAATTCTACTGTTATAGTTATTTCAGCTAACTATAACTGGTGAACCCACAATGCACTGCTCATGATGTCACATATTACATCATTCATGACATGGTCAGTGACATCACTGATGACATCTCAAATAACATCACTGATGACTTTACTGGTGACATCATCCAGTGACTGTGTGTTTCTTTAAATGTTAAATATGAATTATATACATTCCAAGCTGTATTGAAGAATGAGTGGGTGTCTAAGTGTCTGGATGGTGGATTTAGTAGGTGCGTGACTGACTGTTTAAGTGAGTTATTACATGTGTCTTACTGAATGCATGGGTTAGTGACTAAAATGTGTGAATGTCTGTATCAGTCTGTCTGCTGTTGCATAAGCTGATGCATGGGTTGGTCAGCAGCTACATGATTGTCTATATGGGTTATTGATTGGTTGCCAGAGTATTTGTATGGAAGACTGAGTGTGCGTGTGGGTGGGTGGGGGGGGGGTGACTCTGTGCATAGATATGTGAGTGGTTGATTCACTGGGTATATGAGTTTAACAGTGCGTGTGAAAACAGCTGTATGGGTGGGTGAGTGCGTGCATGGATGTGTTGGTGAAAGGTTGGATGTCTCAGTGGTACATCTCCAAGTAACTACATATGTAAAAGTGAATGTGAGAGTTGGAGTATATAAATGACTATATGTGAGAGTCAGTGATTGTGAGAGTGGCTGTATGTTTGAATGTGTACTTGTATCAGTGATTGTATAAGAGAGTAATTATGCATTTGTTTCTGTTTGAATAAGTTATATGTTGTGTTTATAACTGTATCGGTCAGTATATGAAAGTGTGATTGATTCTTTGCATCACTGACTAGTTGTGTGAGTAACTCTGAATGAGGGCTGGTGTGTGAGTGTCTGTGTAGGTTTATGAGTGCATATGATAGTGTTGTATTGATGAGTGACTGCATTTATGAGTGATTGTATGGGTGAATGAGTCGATGTGTGTGTAGACTTAAGAACCAGTGAGTGGATATGTAGTAACTGGTATTGGTGTGTCTTTGGTTTCGAAAATGGTATTCTGTATTTTGGATTGGGTGTATCAAAGTTTATTTTAGGGTGTGAGGAGGTACATAATATTTTCACGTGGATGTTTTTATCAGTGATTTTTTAAATGCTAATTTCTAACTATGACATCCCTACTAAGTTCCCTTGATTACTGAAGGTCCCTGTTTGCCAAGTAGCCCACCAGGTACATCCAGTAAGCGCCACAGACCTGTGTTTCAGAGAGGTGTTCTGAGGCCATGCCCCTTTTTACACCACGCTGGAAATGTGGCTTCTGGCGCACTGCTGCTCAGAGGATGAAGTCTACGTGTGTCTTGAGGTCCTCAGTACATAAGAGGACCTCATTGCCCCACCAGCAGTGCACCAGAAGCCTCATTTGCAGAGTGGTGTAAAAAGGGGCATGGCCTCGGAGCATCTCTCTGCAACGCAGCACTGTGGCATTTGCAAGAGGTACCTGGTGGACTAGTTGTTCCCCAGGGACAATCAGGATTGAAGGGGAATTAATCCCCCAACTTAAAAGGCGCCATAGGGAGCATTTGCACTGTGGTGGGGCCTAATGTGACAAGTGTGCAAACACACCCTGTGGCGTGTTTTAAGTTGGAGGATTAAGTCCCCTTCAATCCTAAGGGTCCTTGGGGGCTCACTAGCCCACCAGCTAATTCCCCAACTTAAAACGCGCCACAGGGTGCGTTTGCAGAGTGTTGCTGGGAGGGGGCGGGGCCTCCGGCACAATGCTGGCTTTTTATTTTTTTAAGATGGGGGGCTGTGTGGCCCCTCTTCTCTTTCCTTTTTTTGAGCCCTGGGTAGCTCATCCCCTATGGTCTGACCCCTTTTTAAAAAAAAAACGAAATGTAAACAGGAAGGGGTCCACATGGGACCCCTCCTGCGGTCAATTCCAGACCCCGGGGACCCCATCTCCAGGGTGCAGCCTTTATTTATTACTATATTTTACTTTATTTGAAGAGGGGGGTCACATATATATAACACCCCACTTGTATCCTAAACACATGCCTCTTCTATACACCAGGGATATCGCATTGACAATATTTAAAATAATGTAATGTAAATGCACAGTTATTAACAATGGTATTGAGAAGGATACAAGGTTTGATATCAGGTGTCTGGAGAACAAATGCACCTCTGAGAAGACTGGATTTTGTGCAAGTTTCACAGCATATGAGGCAGTTTCTTTGCTCACTGGGGGGGGGGGGGGTTCTCCCAGGTACATGATCTATTTTAGCAATAAATATTTCCTTATCTCAAAGAATTGTCTCTATTATTTGAAACCCATCTCACATGAGATTTCGGATCTCATGGAAGATAAATACTTTTTTTTTTTTGGAAAACCTTTATTTATACAAAAGTGTACACAGCTATTCAGCCGAACATCCCGGAGGCACGGCAGCACAATAAGAGCACAAACTTTGCGGTACACACGGATCATAGTACCGGATACATGAGGTTTAATTTTCATTTTAAAAGCAGGATAGGTTCAAATAAGACGAATGAAATTCCCATGTGGAATAAGGAAATATAAAGAAGGGGGGAGGAATCAGGTGCCTGACTTTAGAACATAATCATCGAATGAGCGGGCCAAACGAACGAATCTGACACAGTTAAACGATATCAATTAAGCGAAGGAATCGAGATAGGCATGCACACAGTCACTATGTGCACCAGTCAAGCGCCCGCCCACTGCTGTCAATGACACACTAAGTGTTGAGGCACAGGTTACGACATATCCTTGAGATCTCAAAGATTAACCCAATATACTGATCCCTAAACCCAGAAAAAGAGAAAGTGAAAGGAAAGCCAGAAAAGCGAGAAGAAAAAGGCCATAGAAACAAAGAACGGAAAAACAACAAAACCCCTCCCCCCAACCCCCCACCCTGCACCCCTGCAGATGGCTACGGCCTACCCCCCCTAGCAGCTTGCCTGTCGCCCAGTAACCAAAACCTGAAATATAGTAAGAGTGTAGAGTTATAAAAGAAAGGAAAAGAAGAAGAAAAAGAAAAAAGGTGGAGGAGGAAACTGCCATAGTACACGCCCCCGATAGTCCCCATTCCCCTCCGTCTGCCACGTACAGCCCTAAGAGCAGTCAACAATCAGTGGAATCAAGTCAGACAAACCAATGAAGGGAAGACGTTAAACATCGCCCGACCTCCCGCAAAGCAATGAGTTAATGTCCCTCTCCTCTCCCAACGCCCCAGATTCTGTCTCCGACCAACCATATCATCCTTGTCCCCTCCGAATCATCGAGCAAACTCCGTCCAATAGTGTCACCGTTGCCCTTGAAGTATCAAAAAGGTCTAATAGTCAATGACCGGTGGTGCACGTCTATTCGGACTCCATTTCGCGTCGTAGCCCTCCGTAGCTACGATAGTCCCATTCACCGATTCAACGTCCCGGGGCTCAATAGTCCACAGTCCCGCACGGTCTACAGGGACAGTAGAGGGGCCATGCATCCATCGGTCGCCTTCAAACCCCGGGGTAGGGAGGAACCACGCCGTGATTCCAACAACTAGGGCACACGGCGGTAGAAGCTGTATTCCATCCATAGTAGTGAAGGCAGTAGCGCTCCAGGACAAAGACAATGGTGGCAAATCAGTTTTACGGCCGGGGTCCCGATCTTCCGTGTGGTAGTCCAGTATATGCCGGTGCTCAGAAGGGACAGGCACGATCGCTCGGTGCCAATGTCGTCGGCGACCAGTTCACGAAGCCTGGCCTTCACAATGGAGTGAAGGTCCCCAATGGCGGCCATCACGGTCCGCAAAGACAGCTCACACTGTCCCCGAGCTTCCACCCATCGCTCTTTTTTTCTCAACATCGGTGAATACCCGATGTCACCGGCAGACAGACTGGAGTGGGGGCGGCCGACGACGGAGAGTGCACCCTCGGGTAACAGAACATGGCTGCCGATCTGTGGCCCCACTCCGGCGGTGGCTCAGTCTCCGGAGCAAAGACCCCCCCGAAGGGCAGTCAGGCGTAGACAGCAATTCTCCTTTGAGCGTACCAGATCAACCGTTCTCCACACACTCCAGGCCAGGAGTTTCTTTTCCGCTGCAAGGGGCCGGTCTCTGTCCAGGTCACACGGCCGATGTTGTGCAGTTGCGACCCGGCAGGACCTGTACTCGAGACCCCGGCTCATAGGGCAGTTGGAGGCCGGAAACTTCAACATGACGTAACTCAGCAAATCTGAGCGCTAAGAGGTCTCGGGACCACACCAATGGACACATCAGTCGTTCATCTGTGCGGGGGTCCGGCTGGAAATCAGGATGCGAGACAGGATATATGATCGACGGACGGAGGTCAGCGGAGCCAAGAGCTCATGCGACCATCTTGCTTCGCTGCGTAGCTCCTCCTCCAAGATAAATACTTTTGAATCTGCGGTCTTCTTGGAATACAATGGTGACAATTGTAAGGCATACTACTAGTACTTCTACAGATTACTACTATTACCACTAATATTTCTTCTATTTCCTCAGCTACTACTACACATGCTAATAATGATATTTCTCTTATTATTATATCAATAACAATAATAATACTATTATGCAACTATGTGGATTTATGTTCATTGGTAAATGCATACCACAAAATGAATGTTATCATATAGTGGGTAATATTATTGTTAAATCCAATGGTTAGCATTTTATCAAACATCACTGATATCCTGTCTATGGCACCCATTCTTTTGTGGATAAGAGTCTGGATAAATGAAAATTTAGGCCTCAACCACAAAATTCTGATGGATTGTTTAAAACTTGACAAATATAAAGACATTGCTTGGCTGGCGTATATTCACAAGTGCTCTGTAGAACTTGGACGCCCGGAGATTTTCTCCTCCCCGCTTGACCTAAGAAAAGCAGATCTAGCTTGGGTCAAGGAAAACTTTCATAAACTTAAGTCTTTGGAGAGAGAACAAGTCCAGTTAACAAAACCCATGGTCAGAGCACATTATATGACAATCACTTGTGTAGCTATCCAACCATATCTTGTCTTAGTCAACATTCCGTTCCACAGGTGGCTCCTGGTTAAGTTTAGATTTAACCAGATTTATTTGGTACTCTGTGACAGACAGGGATGGTTTAAGCCTGAGGATGCGCCTGTATGCAAATGCGATAACTTTACCACACAAGACAATATGCACCTTATGTTATTCTGCCCTTTTTATCATGTACCTAGGCAAAAGTATTTGTTACCGTTGTTGAAAGAGAAAGCATTTACGCAAGCAAAACCTGCTCTCCTGTTTTTACAAATGCTTGATTCACCCTTGGTAATGTTTAGTGTAGCAAATTACCTCGTTGCCGCTGTGCGGATTAGGAAGAGGAAATTACAAACTCAGTAGTGGGGTCAGTGATGAACGTGGTATACATTGCTTTTTTGCACATGATGATTGCTTTTTTGCACATGATGAGTCCATTTTAATCTGATTGTTTTATTGTTTTTAATTGTATTGTACTGTATGAAATATTTTTAACTGTAATTGGAATGTTTTTTAATTGTTGTAGTATGCTTTTATGATTTTTAACAAAATCGAATAAAGTGGTTTTTGACTTGACTTGACTATCAAACACCAAAGAATGAAGGCTTAATTTTTCGCAATGTGATTTGAATCTGAGCACTGCAGGTTACACACACTTCCCTGTAGTTGTAGTTGATGCTGAACATACTCTACTGAACAATACCAGTGGCCTACATTTGGCTAATCCCGGTGATATTGTTCAGGGAGCATGGCTCTTCCTTACTGAACTGCAGATCACAGATCCAAGTCATTGCAGGGCTCACTCAGACGTTCGTTCATTTAAGTTGAATAGAGTGAGTAATGTTATCTTGAGTAATAATAAATTCTATTATTTAAGTAGATAAATGTTCCACTAACGTTATTATAATTACAATTTTTATTAGTTTTTTTATTTTACACAAAGAAGCAAAGAAGAAAGGGCAGCGTCATACCCTTGCTTTAGGGCAAGGAAGTTGAGACTTAGAGGAATCCTGATTGAACCTGTGTCAGATATTCAGATTTAACCTGCTGCTCACCTTTCTGCAATGGAAAATTACTGGGTAGCAAAGCCAATATCACTTTTCCACTGATAGGTTTACCCACTTTCTGTACAGTAATCCCAGGACACTGAATGAAGCCACTGTAGATGAGAGGAGAGGCAACCCTCTCGCCAGCAGGTTAGATGGTAGAAGAGCTGGACTGGACTCTTAAGACTACAGGAGACACTGCAGCACATATATGAGACCCAATTATCTGCTACATTGTGGAGTCACACTGTAACTGGACCACAGGCAAACCAGAAACTTGCATAAGAACTGAAGATGAACAAACCCCAGAATCCTGGGCTGGCTGGGTAATGCACAATTCACAAAAAAGGATCACAGCAGCATAGAGAAAGGTGCAACAAATTGTGGAGATAACAGAGAAGGGAACACCAGAGCATAGTCAATGAAAACAACGTAACAGGAATGGACCGAGTGAACTGAAGAGAAATAAGCATTGGCATAGCCAATAGGTCTTGTCTTTGGGACCTTGTAAGTGTTTAGTCATGCAATAGTTGATGTTGTTGCACCAAGGATATTGTGCTGGATAAATAAACATTTATAAGGTCCCAAAGGCCAGGCCTATTGGATATGCCAATGTTTGTTTTAAAGATGCATTTGCAGGCCACAGTCTGTGATGCAGCTCCTCCTCCTACCCCTGGTTACCATGTGTGCAGAACAAGCCACGATTGGAAGTTCAAGGCACTTCACCAGGCTGCTCGGGGTTTCCTGATCCAACCCATTACATATCTAGAGGTAGGGCTGGCCACTGCTCAGCTAGCGCCCTGGGCAGAAGCAAATGTGGTGCCTTCATTTTAATGATGAGTAAAGAATCAACAAAGGGTCCCATTTGTGTTCACAGATATGTTCCTCACTGATTATATCAGAGAAGTGACTGGCCTTTGAACACAAATATCTCTGCTCCTCCTCCTCTTCCCTGGATCAACCACAGATCAGCTGCTTCATGCTGATTCCAAGTTGTTTGCAGGAGTTTAAGTTAGGAGGATATTACGGGAGAGTGACGAGAAGGAAGGGGGCTGACAACAGGTGCCAGAATGCAGCTCTGTGAACTGCTTTGAAGGTTGGCATACTGGGTGTGGACCTAACTCGTCCACCCCACTGTCCAGCCCTGCCGTCAGAATCGCTAGAGACTCCAGGGCACAGCACACACTAACATTCCCTCCAAAACTGTGGGAAAGGTGCATCAGTGAATGAATGAATAAATGAATAAATATTAAACTTGTAAAGTTCTAACTTTGCCCAAGTGCGTCAAGGCGCTAACAGCGGAAGATAAATGCATACAGCCAAGGCACCCCAAAAACCAATTTCTGAGGGAACAGCCAGGTTTTTAACATTTTATGAAACAGATTGTGTGAACATTGTCCAGCAATTGGTCAGGAAGAGAATTCCACAACTTAGCAGCAGAAACTGAGAAGGAGCTCCCACTCTATTAAAGCCGCTTAAATCTAGGCACCGTAAGAAGATGCTTACTGGCCAACCTAAGGTTCCTAGTAGGGATGTAATGATGAAATAATGCTTTAATACCGTACGGGTCCCAGCCATAGTAGGCATTATGAGCAAGGCAAAGAGCTTTAAATGTGACCCTTTGATCAATTGGGAGCCAATGCAGAGACCGAAGGGAGGATGAGACTGAGTGATGTTTAGGCCCTTCAGTCACAAGCCTAACCTCAGCGTTTTGCAAAAACTGTAGACGCTGCAGCTGTCCCTTGTTAATACCCAAATAAAGGGTGTTGCAATAATCTAGTCTGGAGAGTATTAGAGCAACAACAACTTGTTTATGGGTGGCAAGTGAAAGACAATGTGTGACCTTCTTTATGATCCTTATAAGCCCGAAAAAAGCAGCCACCGTCCTGCTGATCTGTAGGTTGAGGGACAATTATTTGTCCAACAGGACTCACAGGTTCCTACCATGGGAGACAGGGCCGGGGCTAGTACCCAAAGATTCGGGCCACCACTCCCTGGACCAGATGTTTGCCTTGTCCCCAAAAATAAGAACCTCTGTCTTCTCGCCATTCAATTTAAGATAGTTTTTAACCATCCATGATGATACTGCCTGCATACAGCTTTTGAAATTGCAGGCAGCATCACTGAAGTTGTGAGTGATGGACACCATGATCTGCATGTCATCCACATATGATAACACTTCCAGACTAAAGAATTTTACCACCTTTGCTAGCTGGGCAACGTAGATATTAAACAATGTAGGGCTTAATGAAGAGCCCTGAGGCACCCCGCATAGCAAGGGGGTTGGGTCAGAGTAGAAATTTCCCTGTTTCCCTGTTTGGGTCCAATCACTAAGAAAGGAGGCGAGAAGACAGAGCCGAGCCTCCCACCCCTATCTCCCTGAGGCGATCCGCAAGCCTCAGTGGAGAAAGGGTATCAAAAGCTGCATTAAGGTCCAGTAACATCAGCAGAGTAGTATGGCCTGCATCCACCTGAGTGCGAATTTTATCAAGCATCGTGGTGAGCGCAGTTTCGTTGTTATGGCCATTTCTAAAGCCATGTTGAGACCCACCAAGAATTTGGTTATCTCTCAAATAGGCACTCAAATGATGGTTAAGATGGGATTCAAGGATTATAGCTGGAGCTGGCAGGAGAGAGAGAGGTCGATAATTCTTCAATTCCAGCGAATGCAGCGAAGTCTTTTTTAAGAGAGGCCTAACTACCGCCACCTTCCAGGCCAAGGGGTATTGCTCCTCCAAAATAGCCAGATTAAGGACAGAGGTAAGATGCTGTAAAATGGCCACTTTTGCACTCTAAGACTTTCAGGGGACAAGAGTCCATTGGCGAGCCAGACTTAGTTCCTTCTAACAACTGGTCTGTCCTCTCCAAAGATTGGGGAAGGAAAGTCGGCTGGAGAACTTATTGTTACTGGAGCTTTCCCCCATGCCACTTTCATACTGAGTGTCTGAATCCAAATTAAGATGTTGGGCTTCCAACTGGGTGTATATCTCTTGGATCTTTGTTCAAAAGAAAGCTGAGAGCCTGTCACAGAGCTCCTGCAACACCTCACCAGAATCGGTACGTGTAGGAGTAATCAGGGAGTTTACCATGTTAAAGAGCTCTTTAGAAGATTTAAAGGACTCAGAGACCCTAACAAAGAACCTTCCTTTCTCTTCCAGAATGGCCGCCTTATATACCTGCAGACCATGTTTATGCAGGTTTCTGCCTGATGATGTAGGCTCAGTGCGCCATGATCTTTCCAGCCATTTACACTCCTGTCTCAGCTTACGTGGTCTATCAGAAAACCACTGCGCTGTGGGTATTTTCCTTGCTGAGTAATGGGTTTTTAAGGGGGCTAAACTATCCAGTACTTCTACTAGCTTTTTGGAAAGCTCAATTGCCACTGAGTTAGCACTTAAGTGACCTGGAATATGATAACTTACCAAGGTGGTCCCTACATCCTCATTACTAATCAACTTCAGATTCCGCTTTTCAAGCATTTTCTTGGTATCGGTTTGCAATACCCCCAATGCCGAAACCCACAGATTAAAAGGGATGGCGAAGTGATCTGACCAAGCTAACAGAAGGGGCTCTCCTACCCTAATACGGTGATCATTTGAGAAAATCCCATACAGATTGTGGCCCGCCACTTGAGAAGGGACAGTGACTAGTTGAGAAAAGCCACAATCATTCATATTTTCCAGAAGGGATAGGGTATCATGATTTGTAGAGTTCTCTAGGTAAAAATTAAAATCACCAAGCAGGGCAAAATTAATTCTGTCTAATTAAGGCTCCAGAAGCTTACAAAAATCCTGAAGAAAGGAAGCCCTAGGTCCCGGTTGCCGATAACAAAGCACTCTGGAGAAACTTTTGGTGGAGGGGGTATTAATAGAAAAGTATAGTGCCTAATATTGATCGGCTGGAGATGTGAGTGGTTGGGAGCGACATGTTATAGAGTCCCTGCACAGAATGCCCATCCCCCACGCGTCTACCTACTATATCATTACCCCATGTTTCCGTTATGAATACCCAATCAGGATTTTGTTGTAATACAAAATTATTAAAGGCAGCATTATTTTTAATCAGGGATCTAACATTTATCAAGAACCCCACGACTACCTTTGCCATGGCCTTATTGATAACCGGGCTCTCCTCTCCTCCCCCTGTACCTCTGAAGTAACAGAGCACACATGAGGGGGATAATTTGTTAGCCAGAATATCAGCGTCCATTATCTGTGTACAATGGGTTGTAGCCCTATGAATACCCAATAGTTCCTCTTTGGAGTACCTCAAAGCAACACTTCCATCAGACAACCAAGAACAACCATCCCTGGCATCTGGCGTGGACTTGGTGCGGACGGGCGCAGGCAGGCTTGCCTTTGGCACGCCTTTGGCGCGCCAATGGCGCGGCCGGCAGGGCGTGCTATTTTTATGGGTTTTGCATGCTAGAGCACTAACGCAGCTGTCTCCGCCCCCCCATGCCACAACGAGTTCCATGCCTGGCAGCAGCAAACAGGTTGGACGCATTTAGTGCGGGAGATTGTATTTAAGCTGCATGTGGTTGCATAACAAGTGTGGCAAGGGCTCTAATGCAAGCAAGGAAAATGGGTCCCTCCTTCCTTTAGGTAACAAAGAGAGCCTAAACTGGACTACAGTGGGCCTCAAATGCCACTAGACCCAGAGCCACTGCACCTGCTTCACTAACACAGCCACACACCTGGCGGGGCAGTTAGTATCATTGATCCTGGGAGAGTGGGGAGAAAATGGCCTTGGTAGAAGACATCTAAGAGCAGTGGGCAACTGAGGAGGCGGCTAGGTTTCTTGAAGATTAAATTCAGCTCAGGAACCAGATTACTCCCATCTGCGATCTGGAGCACTACATCTTTTTCACTTTTTACAAGAAAATCAAAAACACTTCCCACTAGGAAACTTACTTTACTGTGCACAATTTGTTTTCGTATTGCTGTATAAAAACTGAAAACTTTTTGTAGCAAATAATTTTTCACAGAAAGTGCTTCTTATGAGGTGTCCCTTGTTTTCTACTTCATAAGGTGCTAGAAGTGACCCAACAGCAAGATATACTAATCAGCTGTCTGGGCTGTCCTATATTATCTGCGGAATCATAAACAAGGCTATAGTGCTGGGGGTAAAGCGGAACACAAACGTCAGGTCACTTAGAGTAAAAAAGCCTTGCACCCACCAGATGCTCTGCTCATGTTAGACAGAGCTCACAGTTTAGGAGATTAAAATATCAACAAATAAAGTTGTGAAAAAATGAGATGCCGTGAATAATAATGTTCACATGAGGTAGGAGAAAACTCTATCATACCAATTTACAAATAAATGATTATTCGTACTTAGTTTCAATAATTTGTGCATAAATAGCATTAACACATTAATGCATACAGATGGATTATACCACTGTCGAATATCTATATCTGCAAGTATGGAGGCTTTTCCATTCTATACAGGTATTATACCAATGTTTTCACAGCAAGTTTCACATTTAACTTTAGTGCAAATCGGAGGTTTAGCAGAGTAATATCTCCAGCTGGAAAAATAATTTTCAGGTAGTAAAACAAAACCAAATAATTTCCGTACTTTAACCCCAAAAGTAATACAGTGGATTTTCTGAGGGTGGACAATTTGTATCTTTACGGTTAGGCATCCGCATAAGAATCGATGATTTTCATAGATTTCTGTCATAGGCAACAGAACTTGTTTGTGAATACTAAAAAGAATAATGCCTTGTTAATTTATTTTTCCTCTGCAATCGTCAAAGAAGTGCTTGCCAACATGGCGTGATCCATTTGTGGTTACTTGCTATTTATATAGCATGCCTCTACTCTTTGGGTAAAGCAGTTCCAATTTTCACTTTGTGGCAAGATACCTAGCAAGTTATGCCAGACTAGCTGCATGCAGGGTATGCCTTGGGTCTGAAACTGGGTACAGTTGGAGGTGGCACGCTTGACAGGAAATGTGTGAGTGGCATATAAACCCCTTGGTATTGGGGCGCGTGTGGGTCTCTGAGGAGCTCTGACCATGATACAGATGTGTGCAACTTTTTCCTCCTTATGATAAACCAGGTTCACAAAGATTGGCTGCACGTAGGTATGACTTACCCTGACAGCACGCTTAAGTCCTGAACTAGAGGAGTAACCTAGCAGTACACTTCATTTACTCCTGGAAGTGGCAGGGACTTCCTTGTGAACGCGTCCTGATGCGCCCTGCCGAGATGCACGGTGCCAGGTATGTACGTGTGTTTGGTGTGGCAACCGAAGCCAGGACTGGGTGCGCAGGCACCATCACCCAGAATCTACTGTCGCCATTGATGGCATTAAAGGTTTCCCTGACAGTTGTTATTTTTTAGATGGTAAACTTAAACACTCTCAAAGAGCAGTAAAAACAAGCATTGGACGCCCAGCAGTAAAAGTAACGCTGCGTGGCCGTGAAAGCAAAGTCATCGCGATCACTCTGAAAGCGAAAGTGATCGCAATGACGCGCTAAAGCATGCTAGGGATGCGCTAACAGCGCGCTTGCTTGTGTGCATGACAGTAAGATGGTGGCCGCTTTGGTAGCACTTTTAGAAGCAGCTACTAAATGTCTCGGCCAGAACAGCACATGCGCTGGATCAGGCCGAGACCTAAAAAACAACACATGTGTAGGAAAGTAAACTGGTACAAACTTATGGGAAAGTGGGGGAGTCGTAACAGCTACTTTGCCAGACATCCTCCTCAGTTCAAACAGAGTAAATATACGCCTCTACCTATTCTGCCAAGCTAGTGCCACTGATTTGTACTGCCACTAGAACAACTGGGGCCCCATACATTTCAAAATGACCTAAAAGTGTCTGTTTAACTCTCGGAACCCAGGGGCTTTGGAATGTATCCTGTGCAATAAAGGCCAAATACACATCTGGCACATTAGTAATCAGGACCAAAGTGTTGTATTTCCCTTTCACTTTTGCCTCTTTTACTCCCCCTCCCAATTGTCTTTTCCCACATGTCTCTTCATAACGACTCTCTCTGCCCCTTTATATTTTTTGTCCCTCTTACTCCCTCTGGTCCCTTCATAGTGTCCTCTCTCCTCATCATTTTTCTTTCCTTGATGGTTCATTCCATCTATTCCGTTCTATTGTTACTCACCCTCATTTGTGGAAGGAACACAGAGTCCCTGGGATTTTCTATATTGCAACAATAAAGCAATACATGTTGCAACAATGTTTCTTTCAGCAAACTGCCAAGCACATCTCAAGGAGGAGGTTTTAAAGAAGCAGAGGTAGATGGTTTTATTTATTTTGCTAGATCGTACTCGCATTGTATGGAGGCTTTTGAGCCCCATCCAGTCCCTGGGACTCAGGGCTACCCTGAACCGAGAGGGCTGCAAGACCCTATTTCATGCCCCTTGATCTGACAGAAACTACATTTAAAACCTTTCTTATCTTCTGTGGGGCAATTCTTTTTAAAATGGTTTTTGAGATATGATTGAAGAGCATTACAGTATGCTTTGCATGCACCACCCTTCTTGAAGCATAAGTAAACATTAACATGAAGGCCTGCTGGTTGTGGCCTAGCATGTCTATTGATTGGTATTTTCACTCTCTCTGTGCAAAGGGCTTACTGAGGTTTCGAGTGCACATTTATACTTGAGTTATCATTTTCCGTCCTTACATTACTCCATCCCGATTCCTCCATCTAGCTCCTCTTCCAGTAGATCCCGGTGGTTATTCACTAGTGGTTCATCTTATCCCTTCCTCTTAGATGCCCTATCCTCTTCATGGTTAAAAGTAGGTGGCAGCAGTGGCGCCATGGATGTTTGTAGGGAGTGACTTACTGTGCAGCTCTTTTTCTGCTGGGAGTTGCATAAGTGTGGCTCGAGGATGAAGGCAGGTTCGGGCTATGGAGTTCTTGTGTTAATAAGGTGGCAACTGCCTATTGGCTCACCTTTCTTTTCAGCTCACCCAGGCTCTCATAATGCGCTCGCTGCAATACAGTTTTCATTCTACTTACCCTCATTTTTCACTCTACATGACTGAATGTTTTTTTTATGTGATGTTTTACTTTTCCCACAATGCCACTTGAGGTTAAACCCAGCCATATGAAAATCAGCCTTGGCCCTGCTCACATATGAACAGTCGAGCCCAAACTGCCAAGCCAAAAAGTGGATCCGTGCTCACTGTGCAGCTGGAATCAGGCAGACCAAAACAAAAGACCTGTCAACTGACTAGAAAAAGAGTGGTGACTGATGGGTATCTCTGACCATCTATATACTTGTCATTGTATACCACGCTTTTTCTAGTCAGTTGACGGGTCTTTTGTTTTGGTCTGTTCTCTGCCCACCGTAAACTCACTTCTCTTTCAGACCCTCTGGTACTTTTTAGTTTTTCTGTATCTGTGGGGACTGTTCCCAGAGTTTGGTCTTTAAATATTCCCCCGGGTCCTACCTCACCGTTGTGTTTCTGTTGCTGGAATCAGGCTCCACCAACTGAAAAGCCCTAATGATTCCAAAACCAGTCTTGTGTTGTTTGGGTTAAGGTTTACAGAGGGTATGGCCTGGCAGTTTGGCTGGATGGTTCCTATTCTAGCAGAGTCAAGACGGATTTGCATATGGCTACTTCCAAACTGAAGTAGCATTGTGAGAAAAAGGATGATGGGTTGGAAAGCTATTCAAGTGATTGCCCCATGTTAGACTTATTGCAAGCATAACTCGTATTGCCGTTTGTGTGTTTGAAGCAATAACAAGCTGCTAGCTGTCTTAATACCACCTTCAGGCTATCAGTGCTCCAAACGTCTCATCACAAAGACGCTTGATGACTCATAGAACATGCATGGCCAAGGGAAAGTATGCACTAATATAAACACCGAAAAAACGACTTCTCCTCCCTCTTTAAAGCAACAGAAAAAGAACAACTGTGAAAGAAAAGACGAGAGAAGAACTAATTTAATATGAAATAAACAGTCAATGTATTACCATAATTGTACTTAACTCTAAAACCTGGAAGATTGTTTTGTCAGTCACTGTGGCAAAGTTCAGAAGGTGTTGCAAGTTACTGCCACAAACAGACCTTCCATGAATTGTTATTGTTATTGTTATTTTTGATTTGTAGCGCGCTCAATCACCTACAGGCCTCTAAGCGCTCGGGAATCGATGGTAAACAACAACTTTGACAGTACAGAGGGCATCCACTAGCCTACGTGGCTCACAGGGCTCTCCTGAACAACAGCGTTTTCAGCCCCTTTCTGAAACGTAGGAGGTTTCCTTCCTTTCGTAGTGGCTCAGGTAGTGTGTTCCATAAATGCGGAACCAGCACCGAAAAGGCTCTACCGCCCTTGGTGGCAAGTTTGTACCGAGGGCAGACTAATAGCTGAGAGTCTGAGGACCTAAGAGCTCTCTTTGGGCTATACATTGCCAGGCGATCTTTGATGTAAGCAGGTGCCATGCCATAGATGGCTTTATGGGCGATGCACAGATTTTTAAATTCCACTCGCTCCTTAATAGGGAGCCAGTGGAGGCTTTGTAGCAGGGGGGAAGCTTTAGTGTGTCTTGGCTGTCTGAAGATAAGACGAGCGGCATCATTCATCACCACCTGTAGTCTATTTATCAAGGTTTTTGGTAGGCCAAGGTAGAGGGCATTTCCATAATCTATGCGTGAAATCACAGTAGCTGCGACGATGGAACGTAGCATAGATTGGGAAATGATAGGCACTAACAGCCTGATTCATGTACGGGCCGTTTTGCGTGTCCCTAATAGCGAATCATAGCGATTCGCTATTGAGGACACGCAAAACGGCATTCATGTAGGAATTGCAACTTAAATAGCGATTCCTACATGTTCTTTATTTGCGAGTAGCAATTTGCTACTCGCAAATACTCCCCATTCATTCCTATGGGCCAAGAGGCCCATTGGAATGAATGGGGATTTGCGAGTAGCAATTTGCTACTCGCAACTGAGATAGCGATTTTAAGGGTGCCAGGGGTGTCCAAAGGACGCCCTGTAGCACCCCTAAAATGCACTTATGGACAGGTGTTGCGCACACACATGTCCAAAGGACATGTGTGTGTGCTACATGCAACTTTTAAAAGCATTTTTCTGAGTTTTTGCTATTTACCGACAGGTCTGACCTGTCGGTAAATAGCGGCCCCAAAAGTCCAAAATCGCTATTTTGTTGTGTGTCATGAATAGCATTTAAGGAATCTCTATTAGAGATTCCTTAAATGCCATTCCACGCAAATATGCGAATTCTTAAATAGCGATTTTTGCATTTGGTATCATGAATACCAAATGCAAAAATTGCGCTCGCAAAGGGCCAGATTCTGAGAATCTGGCCCTTTGCGAGTGCAATTTAGCTACATGAATCAGGCTGTAATTTCCGTAGCTGTCGGATGATATTAGTACAGCTGCCCACCACTGAAGAGATTTGGCTGACCATAGAGAGGTCACAATCCAGTTTGATCCCCAGGCTCTTCACGTTCAAACTGGGTTTTGGGGCTGGACCTAACTCTGCGGGCCAGTAGAAGTCACACCATGGTGAGGTGGTAGATGAAATAACCAAGACCTCAGTCTTATCTGGATTGATTTTTAGGAGGTTTCCTGTCATCCACTGGACCGTGTGTCTCAAGATATTCTGAGTGTGGAGTTGGGCGGTGTTTGTATTGTCAACACTCAGCAGCAGCTGCGTGTCATCTGCGTAGTTATATACTGTGCAGCCCATACTCGCCAGGGAGGCAATCAGAGGCTGCAGATATATATTAAACAGCAGTGGGGATAGGGCCGAGCCCTGAGGTACCCCACATTCTATTTCTCCCACTGCGAAGATTTCTTCTCCGAGTTGTATTCTTTGTGTCCTTCCTGACAGAAAGGACTGCAACCACTCGAAAGCCCGGCCTTTGATGCCAAAGTCACTCAGCCTTTCCAGTAGCAGCGCATGACTGACGGTATCGAACGCCGCTGAAAGGTCTAATAAAATCAGGGCGCTCGGTTTTTTACCGTCAGCCAAGCCTCTCAATTCATCCAGCACCGAGAGCATCACCAACTCGGTGCTGTGGTGTGCTCGGAACCCTGCTTGTCGTTCGTGAAGCAGGGAGTGGGACTCCAAGTACATGGACAAAGATTTTAATACATGTTGCTCCAGTACTTTAGAGAGGAATGGTAGCTGAGAGATCGGCCTATAGATTTTTAGTATTGCGGGGTCTGCGCCAGGTTTTTTCAACAGCGGTCTTACCCGCGCTTCCTTAAGTGCTGCTGGTAGTTGTCCTAATTCCAGAGATCTATTTAGGAGATGGATGACTTGCTCCTCCAATAGTGGACGGGCTGCCTGAAAAACTTTAGGTGGACAAGGGTCCGCTGGAGATCCAGATTTGATTCTGGCCATCAACTGCTGCAGGCTCAAGATGTCAATCTCTGGAAACAGTGTGATAGCACAGTCAGTTTGATTTTGGGGGATTATAGGTGTATCCATTCCATTAAGCGGCCCATTTTTTATGTCCTGGATGATGGTTCTTACTTTCTCCAAGAAATAATCCTGAAAGCAATTGCAGTTTATGGGAGACTGAACGCTGTCTGGTTTTTTGGTCAACTCCGACAGGATCTTAAAAGTCTCTTTCTGCACGTTGACTGCCTTACTTAGACGGGATTCGTAGTACTCGGCTTTGGCAAGGATGATATGTTTTTTGTATGCGTTCAAGGAGGCACGGTAGAGGTTCCTGGCTGAGTCCAGTTTAGTTTTCCTCCAGCTTCTTTCTAGGGCTCTAAGTTTCTTTTTATGGTCCCTCAGTGCTGGTGTGAACCAAGGGGCATCCTTACCCGGGCCTTTTAGCGCCTTCATTTTTATTGGCGCTATCTGATCAATAGCTAGTGTCAGGGAACGCGTTAAATCCGCGTATTGCTGATCTAGACTATGATCTAAGTTCGGGGGGCAATCTCTGGGCAGGAATACCTCGGTCAGGGTCACCCTGCAAGTCTCCTTGATCTGCTTTGCATTGTAGCGATATCAAGAACCATGTGGTTGCCCTAAGGTATAGATCTGATAGTATTTGAGCATTCTTGTTCGAATTCTTCTATCAATTGTACCCTGGCTTTGTCTACCAGATTATAATCAGTAGTATCTGTTTAGGCTATGGAGCACTTATGCATAGTGCTTGGCAGGCACGGGTTCAAATCCCATCCTAATGGCCACAATTCAACAATGGCACTTCACACCACTGTGAAATAGCTTGGGAACAGGAGGACAGAAGAGTCTGCACTGGCTTCTTACTTAATCAGTCAAAGCGCGTGCCGAGGAGTACGATTATGTAGTGACGAACACCTGCCTAGCTGAAACTGGATCACATAATTATCAATATTTTAACAAAAACGAAACGCAACTTACCTCTGAGTATGAACAGCATCCTATTCAGAATTGTTTTTAGCATTGTAGAACACAACTTCCCTGTTTTAACTCGATTTTGTGATGATTAATTGTATTTGTGTCATTGTAACTTTTTAATTTTTATGTAGTTTCGTCGTTGTGTCATTTTTGTCTTATGTTGCTTTTATGACTCTTGTGTCGAAATAAAGCTTGTGATGATGATAATGAGAACACAAACACAACAAATAAATAATAGAAACTGAGTCCTGGAATCTCGACACTGAGTAGGTCGAGAAGGTACTGCTCTCGGTCAAGGATATCCGCCAAGCGACATGTCAGCTGCTTGATGGTGCACCAATCCTGGCTGGTACACTGCACAAACCAGCACACCTTCCCTCAGCACAGCTGACACTCCCTCAGGAAGTACCCGTGGTCAGGCCAGCTGCCAGCATGGAAAGGAGGTGGTGTTTCACAAAAAAACAGTTATCTTAACTCCACCTCACTGAAGATAGCCGGAGATGCACACCTGAGCAGCACCTACCCAGGGTAGGAGGCTGGTCAGGGGCCTGGTACTGCCGCTCCCCTATTCTGAAATGGCACTGGGTGGGGAAGAACAACAGAAAAACAGGGGAAGGAAGGAAGGAAGGAAGGAAGGAAGGAAGGAAGGAAGGAAGGAAGGAAGGAAGGAAGGAAGGAAGGAAGGAAGGAAGGAAGGAAGGAAGGAAGGAAGGGAGGGAGGGAGGGAGGGAGGGAGGGAGGGAGGGAGGGAGGGAGGGAGGGAGGGAGGAAGGAAGGAAGGAAGGAAGGAAGGAAGGAAGGAAGGAAGGAAGGAAGGAAGGAAGGAAGGAAGGAAGGAAGGAAGGAAGGAAGGAAGGAAGGAAGGAAGGAAGGAAGGAAGGAAGGAAGGAAGGAAATATGAAGGAATTAAAAGAAAAATAAAAAAGTAAAAAAATCATGAAAAACACACAAAATTGAAAAAACTAAAAATACAAAGACACAAAAACATATTGATATAATAATAAATATTAAGGGTAGATTAATTAGGAGTGTGGATGATTGGAATGATTAACAGGGGATTCAAAAATAAGCCCAGCACCATGAACAGAACAGAGAAAACAAGACAGCATGCAAATGTGAACAGTGTGGCAACGTTCACATGCGATTTCAAATGGTAGTACACATTCTGCATTGAGTTTGATATGAAAATGCAATGCAAACGGGCCTTCCAGGAAACTCAACCTGATTATAGGCACACTCATTCAGTGTACATTCCTATCACAGTTTCTGTTCAGAACTGATACCTCTTTGCATTATACACATGTACACATGCCTTAGCACGCACACTTAATCTGCAATCACTGTGCATCACCAAAGCTTTTCCATCTTTAATCAGGGTGTGTTTTTTCAAAACACACCCACTGCCATCACACACATTCACTCTGAGCAATCTGCACATTTCTTCACTCATCATGTATTGTACTTTACACTCACACACACACTCAGCACTTACAGTCCATATGCAAATGTTGCACAGCACTACATCACTCATGTAATGTATTCCTCTCAGGCATACATACACCCAGACAATGTACTAACCACCCATGTACTGCACAGTACTGCTCCATCCTCGTACTATACCACCCCCAGGCACACATACATCGAACATAGAGTCAGTCCTGCTGCGCTATGCAGCACTCTACATATAATGGATATAGGCCAAGGGAGAGTTAAGCACACAGTAGCAAACTTTTAAAAAGGTGAATGAGCCTGTAGACCTCCGTCCAGTGACACAGAGTAAGAAGGTCCTGTTCACTACTACTGATCAGTACACGGTATGCTGCCACCATCACGCTCATGCTGCTTAACTCCCGGTGAAGGCAGTAGCCTTTCAACACTATGAGGGTAAACTGTTGGGCACCTCTCCTAGTCCAACAAGACTAAAATCCATGAAACAGGTGTTTGTCATGGCTCACATACATGATCTGTGTTCACCTATGATGAAACAAAATCAGCATAGGCATCCATACAACAGTACTGTTGGGCACTCAGGGCAGGACTACATGCCTCTTACCATGCAGAGGATTTTCCTGTTCCAAAATACATGATGTCTATGCCTCTTAATCTTGTGTTAAGGTTTTTTAGACTCTTTCATCAACTATTGAAGAAGGAGAAGATGGTTTGTAGATCTTGGTTTGCATGGAGGCTCAGGCCAACTTCTTTCAGATGTGATGTTTGATAGCCTTAGAGACTCAGCAAATGTCTCAGGCGAAATGGTATTGGCATATTGTCAGAGACATACCAAAATGCTGTCGTTTAAGGATGCATTTCTCTAGAAATAGGTTTTTTGGAAGCAGGACTATGGAGGCTCTTCAAATGTCTTTCAAAAACCAAAAGCACACTGAGCCATTTCTGAGAAGCAGAAGCCCTTTGACAGGTACAAGAAGGGGTTTGACAGAAGTAGGAGAAAGAGGTACAATTCCTCCTTTACTAGTTTCACTTTAAACCTAAGGGGTCTCGGGTCATAATTCCTATTATCAAGGATGTGGGTGAAGGAGAATCCTAAGCAGTGCTCCTTAGTATGCCAGTACAGTGCAAAATTCAGGCACGTTGTTGGGTGGGAGGACAAGGAGGCACCTTTCCCTGTTACAGGAGGAATGGAGCAAGTGTATTTCTGAACAAGGGGTGCTTCAACACATTTTTCAGGGCCATGTCTTGGATTTGTTTCCCATTCTTCCAGGTTAATATGTATTCAGCCATCTAGGCCAACGTTCCAGAAGGAGAAAAAATCACCAGGAGAGTGTGTCTTCCCTGGTAAAGAAGAATGTCAGCCTCCTGGTTCTTTTGCAAGGAAAGGGTGAAGGCAGGATGACATTTCCTGGTCCAGAAATGTCTCCAGTCATTTCAGAATGATCAGGTTTATTTTGACAGTTCACTTCTTGATGAACTCCCTGCAGTAGTTGCCTCCCTGATTTTAGAAGGAGACTTCTGTTTTAATTATTTTTATTTGCTACATAACTTACATTACTCTCTTCAGTTATTATTGAGACTGTTACCAAGTATATATGCTCATTACAGTATTTTGTACAATAACAATTGAGAATTATGAGTGCATGAGTTCATAAACTGAGACTTCTTGATAAAAACCGACCTGTATACTCCAATTTCACTATCAAACCAGAATATTTCCAGGTGTGCCATGGGAAACCAGCATTAGCAATTTTGGGTCCTTCTTTTTGGGTAGAGGATGGCTCTGAAAGTACTTAGGATGGTGTTTTTTTCTGGCCATTCCAATGGAGAGGGGTAGGAATCACCTGCAGTATTTACTGCTAAAAGCAGGGGTTCCATCAATAATATGACTTTGGATCCAGGGGGATATGGTTATTACATCTCAATTTCTGCTATGCCATATTCAGTGGCAGAGAAGGGAAATCATGTCTAAACTCTCTTGCGGATTCTTCTCCTTTTTTAGGCTGCGACATTTTTCTTCATTCCCTGAGCTCGTTCTCACCTGGGACATTTGGCTCAGCATATCCTCCATCATTGGGCAGTCATGAAGATAGAGTAAGAAGTTCTGACTACTGTCACTCTGTGTATTTGAGTTCACCCAGCCTGGTGAATGATATCTCCAACTTAGGAGCGAAAGACTTTCTTCATCTATCTGGAACCAATGTCTGTGGCTACAAATGCCAGCACACTGGGTTTGGGGGCAGTTCTAGGATCTCAGACAGCACAAAGATATGGGAAGAGTTAGAGTGGGTTAGACATGCTAATCTTACAGTGGTCTTCCTTAAAAATGTTTGCCTTCCTCCTACATTTTTCCTGATCTCCTTTTTACTAGATTTAGGACTCTGCGCACTTTGCCACTAGTTACCAGGACTAAAGGGCATGTGCTCCCTTCGTACAACATGGCAACATTGGCATATCCAAAATTGGCATATTTAATTCATTTCTCAGTCCCTAGTAAAGTGGTTCTACATGTCAAATTAAATGACACGAGTAGGGCTGCAGCACTCATTGTGCCACCCACTTAAGTCACCCTTTAAAGGTGTCTCTGGCCTGCCGTGGCAGCCTGTGTGTTCAGTTTTAAATTGCCCTTTCCCCTTTCCACCTAGCACAATAAATGTTTTTCTGGCCCAAGTCTTCATTGTTAATACACATAAGTAACCCTGGGCGTAGGACTATGCTACGCTTGCATAGTTTGCGCAAATACGCGCTATGCAAATTGAACGTAGCATAGTCCAAAATCGCGTAGCATAATGTAGCAGGCATTTTTTGCTTGCTCGCGGTCCTCAATGTCAAGCTGGCATCTGCGAGCGAGCAAAATTACATCCCGGTGAGACTTTATCCTTGTTCGCAATCAGCAACATCAAGTTGCCGATCGCAAGCAAGGAAAATAAATCTCCCCGCGAGATTCTCAATGTGGGGAGGTCAGGTTTCTTATTGGAAGTGGTTGCATATGCTCGCAACCGCTCGCGATGAGAAACTACCAGTCAGCTGCTCGAGTACAAATCTACTCGAGCAACAGAAAACACTTGCTTGCACTGTGTAAGATGCTGTTTGCAATAATTGCACAGTGTGGACAAGCATCCGGCACTGTGCAATCAGTGCGAACAGCATTTTCCCTTCCGTACTACCCAGTTCGTGTAGCTACGCGTAGCTTACGAAGTGCACTTCGCGTAGCTACGCATAGCGTGACTACGCATACTACGCCCAGAGTTACACATAAGCCACCTCTAGGATAGGAGCTGAACAACCCAGAGGGCAGGGTGAAGTATATTTAAAAAAAATTCATGTTATGATAGTGAAAGCTCTTAAGTTATTTTTTCAATACTGCCTCTTCAATATTATACCTTCGGAGTTACCTATTTACATTTAATACTGCGGACATACACAACAGCTTCAGCACTCAACCAACGCACGCCACAACTGAACCACCGCCCCCCACCACCACCCTCCGCGCCTGGATCCCGATCAGCACCGAAGACACCGTCCGCACGATGAACTCCATCCATTCCGGATCTCCGACCGACCCCTGCCCTCACCACGTCTTCAACAAGGCCGACGCTGTCATCGCACCCCACCTGCGGGACATCATCAACACCTCCTTCGACACCGCTACCTTCCCGGAGAGCTGGAAGCACGCCGAACTCAGCGCTCTACTGAAGAAGCCATCAGCCGACCCCACCGACCTCAAGAACTACCGCCCCATCTCGCTGCTCCCGTTTCCTGCAAATGTCATCGAGAAGACCGTCAACAAGCAGCTAGCCGCCTTCCTCGAGACGAACGGATCCCTCGACCTCTCGCAGTCTGGCTTCCGGGCCAACCACAGCACCGAGACCGCCCTGATCGCAGCCACCGATGACATCCGAGCCCTGCTCGACAACGGAGAAACAGCGGCCCTCATCCTCCTAGACCGCTCCGCGGCTTTCGACAATGTCTGCCACCGTACCCTAGTGCAGCGCCTCAGCAACGTCGGAATCCAGGAGAAGGCACTGGAGTGGTTTATCTCCTTCCTCGCCGGAAGGACACAGAGAGTCCGCCTCCCCCCGTTCAGATCAGAAGCCACCGAAGTCATCTGCGGCGTTCCTCAAGGCTCCTCGCTCAGCCCAACCCTCTTCAACGTCTACATGAGCCCCCTCGCAGCCATCACACGCCAACACAACCTCAACATCATCTCCTACGCCAACGACACCCAGCTGATCCTCTCCCTCACCAATGACCCCGCCACCGCCAGAGCCAACCTACACGAAGGGATGACAGACGTAGCCAAGTGGATGATGAACAGCCGCCTGAAACTGAACTCGGACAAGACGGAAGTCCTCATCCTGGGATCTTCACCCTCTGCCTGGGACGACTCCTGGTGGCCCCCCGCCCTGGGCAGCGCACCCAAACCAGCAGACTACACACGCAACCTGGGCTTCATCCTGGACTCCTCCCTCTCCATGACCAAACAAATCAACACCGTCTCCTCGTCGTGCTTCAACATCCTGCACATGCTACGTAAGATCTTCCGGTGGATCCCCACCGAGACCAGGAAGACGGTCACCCAGGCCCTTGTCACCAGCCGTCTGGACTACGGCAACTCCCTCTACGCCGGTACCACCGCCAAACTCCAGAAGAGACTCCAGCGGATCCAGAACGCCTCAGCACGACTCATCCTGGACATCCCCCGTCGCAGCCACATCTCCGGACACCTGAGAGACCTGCACTGGCTCCCGGTCAACAAGAGAATCACCTTCCGTCTCCTCACCCACGCACACAAAGCCCTACACAACCAAGGCCCAGGATACCTCAACAGCCGCCTCAACTTCTACGCTCCCACACTCCAGCTTCGATCGACCGGCCACGCCCTCGTCGCCGTCCCCCGCTTCTGAAGAGCCACCAGAGGGGGAAGGTCCTTCTCCTACCTGGCCCCCAAAACTTGGAACTCCCTCCTGACCCACCTCCGCCTGACCCAGGACCACCTCGCCTTCAGGAAGCAGCTCAAGACCTGGCTGTTCGAGCAGTAGCGGACCCCCCCTTCCCCAGCGCCTTGAGACCCTCTGGGTGAGTAGTGCGCTATATAAATGCTTTGATTGATTGATTGATTGATTGAACAGGTAACCAGTTGATGTTTGGTGTCTTTGGAATTGTAATAAAAAATCCTCTGTTATGGTAATGTCAGATTTTATATTACAGTTTTGAAAATGCCACTTTTAGAAAGTTGCCATTTTCCTGTGTGAGCAATTTGCTGCTTGCAGCCTGTCTTCGGTTCACATGACTGGGTATAGCTGACAGTTGGAATTTGCGTAAGCAGCCATAATCAATAGCAAGCTTAGGTTGGACTGAGTGGACCATCTCTGAGAGGATGGGAGGGCGGAGCTGGACACAGCCCTACTTGAACTTGAAAAGAGTAATTGCTGCTGCCACACAAATTGCTGCATACCCCATGTATTTAATCTGGAGCCATGACAGGGGAGGCAAGAAACCTGTGCACTTCGCAGGGAAATCTCTAGAAGCTTCTCCCACTTCAGAAGACGCACATGGTATAAACATCGGAACTCTGACAACAACATGTCTTTACACTTCTAGAACTGTGTAAGTTTCTGCAAGGAAGAGGACTGCTGTGCTGCTGGATGAACTGCCACTCTGCTAGACTGCTGCCCTGAAGGACTGCTGCCTGTTGTGCTGACCTGCTCCCCTCTTTACTAGGTGAGAAGGACTAGACCTACAACCTGGACCTAGGACCACCAGAGTGACTCCAAGGACTAGTCTCTTGTAAATAGGACCTAGACTCTCCAACTGTGAGTTCTATCTTGCCAAGTGGTGCCATCCCAGTGCTGGGACCCTGGAGGTGGGCCTGCAGGTGGTCTGCTAGCCAATCTGTGTATCCAACAGAACTGACGCACATGCTCTGCTGCCCAGAGCAACCACAAGCAGAACCAATGCATCTCCTCTGCTGTGAGGGTTCTCCAAGCACAAGGACTCTGCACTGACCTCCCCACCAACATCGAAACTGCCACTGTACAATGCATCACCTTCACAGTCCCTTGCACCTCAAATCTCTCAGCGATGGCAGGCTCAATGATTATATAGGTTCTTGCATCACAGCTTTGCAGCACCTCAGAACCGATGCATAGCCTCATCTGCACTATGCATCTTTGACGTCGGACTTCACATCACAAGCCCTCACACACAGGATTCTCAACAACAATGCAGGACCTTGCATCATAACATCCCAGCTCCTCAGAACTGATGTATCGCCTCAACTGCATGACACTTTCTTGACGCTGGACCACGCAGCGCTCTGCGACTAGGATTTTTGTTACTTTTCTTCTGGGGGGCTAACTGGGTTCCTGTACCAGGCCCATCCTCCATGGTGGTTAGCCTGAAGTTGTGACTTTGTTCCTGACCAACGCAACCAGATATCCACAGTTAACGCATTGTGCTTTTTTGGAGCTATTTGTATTGCAATCTTAAAACCTTCATATCTTTGGTTCACTGAATGGATTTTTATCTTTTTGGTGTTGATATATTTATTAAAATCTGCTCCACAGTTAGGGTGAGCCTGGGCAGCACATGGGCTACTCTGCGAGGCATGCTGTATTGAGGTATGGATTAGAAGCTCTGCACATTTCCCCCTCATCTTTTCAAATGGCTCCTGTTACTGTCCTTTCTAAATGGTGGCTTTTGATTTGTGAATAGGCTTAGTAGTCCCCCCTTAGTACCTCCTTTTGAAACCTCCCATGAGGACTTGGCTCTTAATGTGTTGTTACTCTGTGTGTTTTATTTAGGTCTGCTAGCACTGCTTTTTTTTAATGACTTTCTCCTATTGTAACAGTACATGCTTTCCTGAAGGGAACCGCATTTCAACTCTCGACTCCTCATCGCCCGGGGACCACTTATCAGCTCTCTGCTCCTCATGACCAGGGCGCCGAGCTTAATATTTTAGCACCGCGCCCACTTTAATGTAAACAACAGAATGGGCAATACAAACAATGGCAGCAAAAACTTAATTTTCACAGCAGGCACCTGCTCGCAAAATTAGATTTTTTTTTTATTTACATGAAGTATGGTGGCTGCATGTCTTATTGTGAGTAGCTTGCCCAAATCGTTTTATTTTTAAGAGTCAATCATGGCAGCTGCAGTCTTGTTGCGCGCCGGTCACCCCAAAATATACCTTTATGTTAATAAACCATTCCATGCCAATTTCATTGATATTTTGAAGCAAGCGCTGCTCGGATTGCAGCACGATGTGGGGAAACGGTACACAGACAAAATATTGAGTTTTAAATTTCGATATACAATTATATCGAAGTTTAAATATCGATGGGTGCGTAATATAGAAGGTAAGTAATATCGACACTCTTAATATCAATATTAGTAATATCGAAGTTTTAAATATCGATGTCAGTAATATCGAAGTAAATAATTTCGATGTTACTAATATCGATTTTTAAATAAATGTTGTGTATATTATATTGTATTTATTATGTTTTATTATTAATGTTTAATGTAATTTAATTAAATAGTGTCTTTTAGTACTGTAGCGGGTTGTGGGTTTATAGGGGAATAGGGTGGGAAGTAATTTATTTATGTTAAATTAATTATTAATTAGTAGGAATTATTAATTAATTAATTGAGAATAATTTTTAAATATTTTTAATTAATTGAATAATTGATAAATATGTTCTGTAGCGGGTTATGGGTTTATGGGGGAATAGGATGGGAAGTAATTTAATTATGTTAAATTAATTATTAATTAGTAGGAATTATTAATTAATTAATTGAGAATTATTTTTAATTAACTTTAATTAATTGATTAATTGATAAATATGTTCTGAAGCGGGTTATGGGTTTATAGGGGAATAGGGTGGGAAGTAATTTAATAATGTTGAAATAATTATTAATTAGTAGGAATCATACATTAATTTAAAATAATTGGTAATTATATTTAATTATTTTGGTAATTATTTTTAATTAATTGATTAATTGATAAATATGTTCTGTAGCAGGTTATGGGTTTATAGGGTAATAGGGTGGGAAGAAGTGTTATTATGTACAATTAATTATTAATTCGTAGGAAGCATACATTACATTTTATTAATTGGTAAAAATTTTAATTAATTGGTAATTAATTTTAAATAATTCATTAATTGATAGATGTCTTATGTTGCGGGTAGTTTGTTTATAGGGGAATATGGTGGGAACTAATTTTAATGTAATTAAGTAATAATGATTTAAAAATGATTGTTAAGTTAATTTTTTAATTGTTAATTATTCATTAATTGGTAATTAAATATTATAAAATGGTATGTTTTTCCTGATTTTTTTAGGTTACATATATTTTGCTAATCATGTTTTTAATAATGATGTATATGTATTGTAAATGTTTTATATTTATTTAATAGATCATATTTGTATTATTTTTTTTTTTTTTTTTTTATAAGTATGTTATTTTAACCCCTACGCTATCCAACGCTTTCCCTACTGTTGCACTCTCTGGAGTGGGAATAGTAATTTTACCCCTACGCTATCCAACACTATCCCTACTGTTGCACTCTCTGGAGTTGGAATAGTAATTGTTACCCCTACGCTATCCAACACTTTCCCTACTGTTGCACTCTCTGGAGTTGGAATAGTAATTGTTACCCCTACGCGATCCAACACTTTCCCTACTGTTGCACTCTCTGGAGATGGAATAGTAATTGTTACCCCTACGCTATCCAACACTTTCCCTACTGTTGCACTCTCTGGAGTGGGAATAGTAATTTTTACCTCTACGCTATCCAACACTTTCCCTACTGTTGCACTCTCTGGAGTTGGAATAGTAATTGTTACCCCTACGCTATCCAACACTTTCCCTGCTGTTGCACTCTCTGGAGTTGGAATAGTAATTGTTACCCCTACGCTATCCAACACTTTCCCTACTGTTGCACTCTCTGGAGTTGGAATAGTAATTGTTACCCCTACGCTATCAAACACTTTCCCTACTGTTGCACTCTCTGGATTGGGAATAGTATTTGTTACCCCTACGCTATCCAACACTTTCCCTACTGTTGCACTCTCTGGAGTTGGAATAGTAATTGTTACCCCTACGCTATCCAACACTTTCCCTACTGTTGCACTCTCTAGAGTTGGAATAGTAATTTTTAATCCTACGCTATCCAACACTTTCCCTACTGTTGCACTCTCTGGAGTTGGAATAGTAATTGTTACCCCTACGCTATCCAACAATTTCCCTACTGTTGCACTCTCTGGAGTTGGAATAGTAATTTTTAATCCTACGCTATCCAACACTTTTCCTACCGTTGCACTCTCTGGAGTTGGAATAGTAATTGTTACCCCTACGCTATCCAACACTTTCCCTACTGTTGCACTCTCTGGAGTGGGAATAGTAATTTTTACCCCTACGCTATCCAACACTATCCCTACTGTTGCACTCTCTGGAGTTGGAATAGTAATTGTTACCCCTACGCTATCCAACACTTTCCCTACTGTTGCACTCTCTGGAGTTGGAATAGTAATTGTTACCCCTACGCGATCCAACACTTTCCCTACTGTTGCACTCTCTGGAGTTGGAATAGTAATTGTTACCCCTACGCTATCCAACACTTTCCCTACTGTTGCACTCTCTGGAGTGGGAATAGTAATTTTTACCTCTACGCTATCCAACATTTTCCCTACTGTTGCACTCTCTGGAGTTGGAATAGTAATTGTTACCCCTACGCTATCCAACACTTTCCCTACTGTTGCACTCTCTGGAGTTGGAATAGTAATTGTTACCCCTACGCTATCCAACACTTTCCCTACTGTTGCACTCTCTGGAGTTGGAATAGTAACTGTTACCCCTACGCTATCAAACACTTTCCCTACTGTTGCACTCTCTGGATTAGGAATAGTATTAGTTACCCCTATGCTATCCAACACTTTCCCTACTGTTGCACTCTCTGGAGTTGGAATAGTAATTGTTACCCCTACGCTATCCAACACTTTCCCTACTGTTGCACTCTCTAGAGTTGGAATAGTAATTTTTAATCCTACGCTATCCAACACTTTCACTACTGTTGCACTCTCTGGAGTTGGAATAGTAATTGTTACCCCCACGCTATCCAACAATTTCCCTACTGTTGCACTCTCTGGAGTTGGAATAGTAATTTTTAATCCTACGCTATCCAACACTTTTCCTACCGTTGAACTCTCTGGAGTTGGAATAGTAATTGTTACCCCTACGCTATCCAACACTTTCCCTACTTTTGCACTCTCTGGAGTTGGAATAGTAATTGTTACCCCTACGCTATCCAACACTTTCCCTACGGTTGCACTCTCTGGAGTGGGAATAGTAATTTTTACCCCTACGCTATCCAACACTTTCCCTACTGTTGCACTCTCTGGAGTGGGAATAGTAATTTTTACCTCTACGCTATCCAACACTTTCCCTACTGTTGCACTCTCTGGAGTTGGAATAGTAATTGTTACCCCTACGCTATCCAACACTTTCCCTGCTGTTGCACTCTCTGGAGTTGGAATAGTAATTGTTACCCCTACGCTATCCAACACTTTCCCTACTGTTGCACTCTCTGGAGTTGGAATAGTAATTGTTACCCCTACGCTATCAAACACTTTCCCTACTGTTGCACTCTCTGGATTGGGAATAGTATTTGTTACCCCTACGCTATCCAACACTTTCCCTACTGTTGCACTCTCTGGAGTTGGAATAGTAATTGTTACCCCTACGCTATCCAACACTTTCCCTACTGTTGCACTCTCTAGAGTTGGAATAGTAATTTTTAATCCTACGCTATCCAACACTTTCCCTACTATTGCACTCTCTGGAGTTGGAATAGTAATTGTTACCCCTACGCTATCCAACAATTTCCCTACTGTTGCACTCTCTGGAGTTGGAATAGTAATTTTTAATCCTACGCTATCCAACACTTTTCCTACCGTTGCACTCTCTGGAGTTGGAATAGTAATTGTTACCCCTACGCTATCCAACACTTTCCCTACTGTTGCACTCTCTGGAGTGGGAATAGTAATTTTTACCCCTACGCTATCCAACACTATCCCTACTGTTGCACTCTCTGGAGTTGGAATAGTAATTGTTACCCCTACGCTATCCAACACTTTCCCTACTGTTGCACTCTCTGGAGTTGGAATAGTAATTGTTACCCCTACGCGATCCAACACTTTCCCTACTGTTGCACTCTCTGGAGTTGGAATAGTAATTGTTACCCCTACGCTATCCAACACTTTCCCTACTGTTGCACTCTCTGGAGTGGGAATAGTAATTTTTACCTCTACGCTATCCAACATTTTCCCTACTGTTGCACTCTCTGGAGTTGGAATAGTAATTGTTACCCCTACGCTATCCAACACTTTCCCTACTGTTGCACTCTCTGGAGTTGGAATAGTAATTGTTACCCCTACGCTATCCAACACTTTCCCTACTGTTGCACTCTCTGGAGTTGGAATAGTAACTGTTACCCCTACGCTATCAAACACTTTCCCTACTGTTGCACTCTCTGGATTAGGAATAGTATTAGTTACCCCTATGCTATCCAACACTTTCCCTACTGTTGCACTCTCAGGAGTTGGAATAGTAATTGTTACCCCTACGCTATCCCACACTTTCCCTACTGTTGCACTCTCTGGAGTTGGAATAGTAATTTTTAACCCTATGCTATCCAACACTCTCCCTACTGTTGCACTCTCTGGAGTGGGAATAGTAATTGTTACCCCTACGCTATCCAACACTTTCCCTACTGTTGCACTCTCTGGAGTGGGAATAGTAATTTTTACCTCTACCCTATCCAACACTTTCCCTACTGTTGCACTCTCTGGAGTTGGAATAGTAATTGTTACCCCTACGCTATCCAACACTTTCCCTACTGTTGCACTCTCTGGAGTTGGAATAGTAATTGTTACCCCTACGCTATCCAACACTTTCCCTACTGTCGCACTCTCTGGAGTGGGAATAGTAATTTTTACTCATACGCTATCTAAAATGTATTTAGCTTTTTTATTAGTATTATGTTGTTATTAATTGTTATTTATGTGATTATTTTATGTAAATAAATGTATTAGTAATTTATTATATTTTGATTTGTTTATAAGTTATGAAAATAATTAATTTAGAGTTATTATTAATGAAAAATATATTATGTATTATATATTTATTAATATTAATTTGTATTACATTATGTATTAGTTTTAAATATTATAGTACATTTTTAAATATGTTTATTACATTTATAATTATTATTTAGTTAATATTAGATATTTATTTTATTTTAAAAAAACGATATTTTACAAAAAACAATATTTTTGTCATTCTATATTTTATTTTCGATATATTTGTACTTACCTTGTTAGGGATAGGATTCCTATATTTTTGACTTCGATATTTTTGTTCTGATATTTTTGTATATCGATATTTGTGTTATCGATATTTTGTCAGACATTCGGGGAAACAGATGTGGGAAACAGGCTTTTCCACAGCTTTCATTAATTGCCTGTTTCTTTCATATTTTATGCTTTGCTTGTTATCAGAGTGCTGGCTCAAACCCGTTTTCTGTGCCTCAAAGTCCCCTGCTCTAGCCATTACGTTAGATCCTCTATATTGCCCTTTTCTGCCTGATCCCTGATGAAGAATGATCTGTAACATCCTTTATCGTCACTCGATCTCTCCTCACATAAAAAAGTTACACTGGCTGCCCATGACTAGTCACATTCAGTTCAAATCTCTGGTCCTGCCTTTTAGAGCAATGCAGGGTCAGGGGCTGTTCTATCTCAGAGCCAGACTCAAGCATGCTCAGTTCAACCGATCTCTCAGATCGAATCGTCTTTTCACCTTTCATACTCCCCGATTTCTTCGTTCTAGAATGGGGGGCAGACCGTTCGCAATTTTTACTGCTCAACAGTGGCGGTGCGTCCATTGGGGGCGTTGGGGCGTTGCCCCACGAGCCATGGACGACTGCCACTGGTGCCAACAACATGCATAACATAATTCAAACACATTTCTTTCAAAGAAATCAGAGCGCACTGACGAGCCCGGCAGAATCGGGCATTTGCTTATGGAAGTGGGCCGTGAGGGGCGGGGTTGTGGGAGAGTGAGTGACAGCGCCACAGAGCGTAAGCAGCTGCAGCGGGGTCGGGGTGACTGCGCATGTGACAGCCAGGAGTACTCATAATTGAGACTGGCCTGCGCATGCGTACAATTATTAAACCTCGTCCCCCACCCCCCCCTAAGCACTGAGACACTGGCAGGGCCAGGTCTCATTATGGGCAGATTTTCTCCTGCTCGGAGGCCAATCCTGGCGCAGTGGCACTGTTAAGGCTGCGCCAGGATTGGCTGAGTAGACAGCAGCAGGGTCAGGATCATGGTGCCGCGCGTGGGTGTTTGCTGCTGTACAGTATGGCCAATCACATATGGCTATATCAAGCCATGTCGTGGTGATTGGCCATTTCTGTAAACTGCAGTGACGTGCAGCGCGTGGCGCACCAGTGCCACAACTTAGTCAACAACAAGTAGTGTAGTGAAACTGAAAGTCAGTAGACCAGACCAGTACTGAGTAAGTCCAGTCGTCAGTCGTCGATCCATCCGAGAGCGCGTGACTCCTGACTCGTCGTCGTGATATGGTAGGTAATGTTATGCTGCTGCTTCTTTCTTTACACCCTTCTGTCGCACTGTAGAGGCCCATTTAGTAATCTTGATAGCAGGTACGAACGTACGTACGGTATGAGTGAGACGTGGGCTATATATATACCTATGTGTACACAATGGGGTTGAGGGCATGCAGATCAAGAGTTAAAGAACTTTGTTAAAGGGCGTGGTGTAACCAAGCGCGGGAATGCAAACACGCCAGACTCGGATGTATTCTTTTACAAGCAGTTTATGACCAGAAGTGCCGTGGGCCGTGCCTTTGACTTCCGTCTTGTAAGTTACCACGGTTTCTGTTCTGTACCAAGAAGATAATCGATGAGGTTCCAGCTAGGCTCATCTGTTATATGCCAGAGTTAAATGATGGTGTGGTAGACGAAATAGCCTGCTCGTAAACGTGCTCTGACGAGTTCTTGTTAGGAAACCAAGGGTCGCCTGAAGAGATTGTTTGTCCTTAGGCTCACTTCTGTTTTGTGTGTTTTTTATGTGCATAGTGTTGCTGTGCCCTGTTCCGTGTATAGTATGTATGACTCCACCAAGGAAAGTCGCACTGGAACTAATTTCATGCAAGCCACATATTGCAGGGAGCGAGCATTTCGAGTGAGATTGATCAGCACCAAAGAGCATTATTTCCCCGACCCCTTGCAGCCACGATCGTGTTGCGATTTAAAAAAACTCTTGTGCAGCTTTCATGTGTAGATATGCTGAGGCTTTCTTATTCGCCGTGGACTTTTTGATGTATTGTATATCTATGGAAGATTCAAACATCAAACGGGGTCAACAATGCACCAAAGGAGGAAGCCATTAGGGCGGGCGCATTGGCGTACAGTTTGAAAACCTACCTCTGGCATACTATACCCGAGCCCGACTAGCTGCACTGTATCGGACGGGAAGCTGTACATGACCAGTAGGGATGCCGCCCGAAGTGTGCCGGTGTGGCCTTTAACAGATCACTCATTAACCAACAGAAATGGGATTATACACAGACCCAAAAACGGACCACATTTTCCATCTGGAACTAGGTGTTTGATGTAAACCTCCAGGGTCCATACATTTTCACAGTGCTGATTCATAGATCTCCGTGGGCAGTGCATCAGATTCTACTAGTAGTACCCAGGTCAGTGTAAGCTGTGGGTCACAAGTTCGATTCCCAGGAACATAGTGAAACGGTGCATGTATTTTGACACATCTGTTGGATGCTGGTGATTTTTAAACTTCCGTAAAGGTCTCCGTAATATGCGCTTTATTTAAGATGCTGGATCACGTGCTTTACAATTAAAGTTCATTTGATATTTGATATTTGTGGGGTATTTGTAGAGCGCGACGTTCGCTCCGAAGGGAGCATCTTGGCGCTGGTGAATGAAGGAAAGCTTGTCCAGGAGGAATTTAGATGGAAGGAATTAGATGGAAGCCTTAGAGTGGTCATCCGGGAGTTTGAAAATCCATGTTTTCAGGAGCTTTCTGAAGGGTTTTTCCTGGGTTTGTTGTCTGAGGGTTTTGGGTAGTTTGTTCCAAGCTTTGGTCGCAAGGAAGCTGAGGGTTTTCGCGCCTTTCGTTTTCAGGTTGTATTTCGGAAGAATGATAAGATTATCATCGCTTGAACGAAGGTGACGGCTGGGCAAATAATGGGGAAAACGTCTTGTGAGGTATTTGGGGCCTGTCTTATTGTAGGCGCGAAACGCCATGATCAGGATTTTGAAAAGGATCCTTTTGTGGAGGGGGAGCCAATGAAGCAAACGGAGCGCTGCAGAAATAGAGGACCTGCGGGGGAGACCTAGGACTAGACGGGCGGCTGTGTGAAGTACGCTCTGCAGTTTAAGGATGGTGCTCTTCTTAACTCCTGCGAGCAAGCCGTTGCAGTAATCCAGTCGCGAGATTATAAGTGCGACTGTCACCGTCTTTCTGGCATCGATGGGGAGAAAGTCGAAAAATTTTCTCAAGGATCTAATGGTTCCAAAGCATTTTCCAGCGACGGTTCTGGCATGCTGATCGAAGGAGAGTTCGGAGTCAAAGATTACACCAAGATTCCTAGCTGACGACACTGTCTGGGGGGGAGCAGAAATGCAGAAATATATCACTACCGTAACGTTTTTACTAATGAAAAATGCTGGACCGTTTTGAATAAGTATATCTGAGGGAGAAGTGGCAGCATATAACTAATTCTACATTTGGAAACTATGTATTTCTCATGCATATGTGTATTTGAAAACTGACACTGCACTGAAGGCATTTGAGTAAATAGCAACACCTGAAATGGTTCAACTGTAGGTTAATGTAATTAAAATGTAAAGAAATCCTCTGTACGTCTACCAATAATTGTGAAGTGATGGCATGCAGCACTGCACTGTGTTTCTATTCAATGTACAGCATGGACTAAGATGTGTAACCTTGAGGAAGAATGTGAACAGGATGTGGGATTAGTTATGTGTATTTTGTGGCTGGTTTGCAGTACATGTTGGGCTTACTGATGGCCACAAGGAATGGAGGATAGGAGGGAAATAGTGGTCCAGTAAGTGGTGATGGTTTCCGGGATAGATCGGAGGAGCAGTGGAGAATGAGCATTACTGATTGGGATGATGCTGTGGGAAACTCTCCTTTGGCCACATCTCTTTGGCAGAGGTTCACGTATCCTGTACTTGGACATTTCCTTTATCAGCTCTTATATCTTTACTAAAACATTTAACAGGTTAATACCAGTAGCTGTTCCTAAAAATGTTAATCCTGAGCATATTGTGGTTGAAGTCCTAATTCTAAACTCTTTGAATGCCTATGGAAGATCTTTCACTCACCAAGCAATATATCTTGGTTCTTTCTGCCCTACCACTCAGAAATGTCACCAGCCGCCACTGCTGCTCAATCCTGGAACAGCTTGCCACTGTCCCTTTGAATGACAGAATCGGAATGCCTATTTTGATGCAATTTAAAAACCTGCCACTTTTCCAACACTTAGGGCCAGATGTAGGTAATTCATACCGAATTTTACCGATTCGGTATTTAAGAGTTGGTATATAGGAAGTCGCTTAGAGATACTTACAACTGCTTACCGTTCGTAGCGCCAGGACACCCCCGTTGGGGTAGCTGCGCGCTATATAAATTTCAAAATAAATAAATTCCTACTCTGCCTCGCTAATCACAGGATCACAGGCATATCAGCATTTTGGTGAAGGACACTTTATCCATTGTATATGGATCAAGCTCTTCAGATGCGTATTAAGTTGCAAATAGTCCTCATTACCTTAGGAGTTGAAGCTAATGATACAGAAAGGAAAGGAGAGGGCCGCATCTGCCTCCCGCACGTATGGCAGGGCGCCGGCCCCCCCTTACCCTTGCCAGCAACCGTGGTGTGGCACGCCTCACTGCTGATTGGTGCACGGCTCCCCCAATTGACCCGGAAGCGATTCAAAGGGGAGAGTCAAGGGGCAGACCAGTTGAGACTGGTCTGCCGTGGAGGGGTTAAAAGGCCGGGGAGTGTGGGAGACGTTCTCTTGTTCCTGCGGTCAACAGGCCTGCCCTTTGCCCCCCAGCCTCTTGAGGCTGTTACCATTTTTCTCTGCGTTTTCTTTCAGCACGAGAGTCCGACGTTGGGCGAACACTGGACCCGGGGACGTCAGAGTTGCTGTGTCTTTTCAGGCTGTTGCAGGTCGGTCGGAAGCCAGAGGAGCAGGTAGGGGTGTCTGGTGAATTTTTGTGGAGGTCGCGCTGATATCGGGGCATCGGGAGAGCGGCGGGAGAGCGTGTACCGGCCCGGCAGCTCCGCCTCATCATCACAGCCTGAGTCTCAATCGGCTGATTGTTTAGTTTGCAGAGACCGGAGCGGCGTTACCGCTTCACAGACACGGTAAGGCAGTGGGGAAAACACGCACAGGGCCCGGGCCGAGCGGGGCGCTCGGGGGCTATTTTTTCCCGTATGAGTTTGAAAGAGCAGCCTGAAACAGTTAACGCCCAATCTTGGTAGTGAAGCAGGGTCGGGCCTGGCTAGTACTTGGATGGGAGACTGCATGGTAATACCAGGTGCTGTGGAAAGTTAAAAAATTGCACGGCGTTCACAAAAAACTACGGCTCGCCAGAAGGGCGTGAGGGGGGCTACACAGGTCAACAAAGCTGGTTTTAAAAACTGTTTTCTCTGTGCAGCGGACATTTTAAATATGAGTGTGGCAAACTGAGGATGGCAATGTTTTAATAAATCACAGTTTCGAAAAATTGAGAGTTCTCAAAGGCATTGAAGGTTGAATAATTCAGAATATGCTAGTGTTTTTAACGCTTGCGGGATTTAACTGAAGCTCAGGTAAAGAGCTTGGATACCTAGTCTAGGGGTGATTCGCCTTGCATTTGAACAGCATACAATCTTGTTTTCATTGTAGGATCTTATTGAAGTTGGCACTGCTTGCTGAGACGCCGGGGAGTGAAGCAGTGGACAACGCAATCAGGGGACACAGGCAGGCCTGCACTTCACTGCTTCTGGTGGGCTGCCAGGATAGAGTGCGCTCGCCCAACATCCAGACTAGCTGGTGTGACGCAGTCCCAGTTGCGTGGGGGTTACGGCCAGTCTGTGTAGCCCCAACTTTGTGCAGGTAAAAGCCAGGGTAGGTCCTAAGTGGCCTAATAGTTGCAAGGTGAAAGAAGATGGCCAGTAGACGTGGCGCCAAATGTTCCCGCATGGAACATATGCTGCAGGGTATGATGCGTAGTATGGCAATAATGACCAGGAAATGGGGGAAAGTAGATCAGATAGGAAAGAGCGTGGCAGAGCTCAGGCAGAGGCTGGATGATCAGGCTGGGTCTTCTGGAATGCCCAAGCGAACAATACTACCCCCGTAGCCCAGGGGGGAATTGGATCCACTACCCAAGCGGGCAAGAACCAAGAGGGGGAATGTTCGAGTCCCAAAGCAACATGGGGGAGAGGGTCCTTCGAGGGGGGACCCTGAAGGGAAGCTAGTGCTACCAGTGATCCCTCTACCTACTCCTCAAATCCCTGCAATTATACCTGGAACACGGGCACCTGCCGCACCTGTCCCAACACCAAGCTCAGTGCCTCTGGTGGTCCCAGCGGTAGTCCCGGTGGTACCCACGTTTAACCCAACGCCAGTCCCAGGGAGTCCTGACCCAAGCTCCCATCCCGGCCTCTGCACCTGCAGGGGTTGGTTGGGTCCCACCAGAGCTAGTGGCACAGATAACGCCAGTTCTTCCTTGGCTAGGGATAGGAGGGATGTTACCATCTTCAGTAAGCACAAAAGAGGTCGGGGAGGATCCTTTGGCAGAGGCACATAAGATGGTGGCAAGGATCATGATTGCCCCGAGGAGTGGGGGGGCCAAGTACGCCTATTCCTCCACAAGCAACGTGTCCAGGCAGCAACCTCGGAAGTCAGGAGATGGTAGAACCAACCCGTGCTGGGGAAATTGGTAAGGAGGTGGCAATACCAGTGCTGGGCGAGGGTACAGTGCCTTCCAGGAGGGAACATTTGGCTCAACATGCAACACAAGAAGTGAAGGATTTAATTTGGGCGGGCAAATATGTCAATATGTTTTCTTTGCTTATGTGTAACAGGGAAATGGAGTATGCTAGGAAGCAGAAGGATTGGATGTTGCCTAGTGAATGGCGGGTGGAGATGGCGAGATTCAAGGTGGAAGAGACATTGAACAACTGGATTAGAGCTTCTCTGTGTTTATGGCAATTTCAGGAGAGCGTTCCCCTAACTTGCAGGCAGAAATGTCATTTTGCCAGAGTAGGATCACAACTTTCCATGATGAATATGGGGGGGAGAAGGATGGAAGGACTATGACATGAGTTTTAGGAAAGCTAAATAGTTTAGCTCCTCACTTTCCTGGGATCAGGTGGATTCCATTTCATGGTATGGGCAGTTTACAGCAGGGCAGCCTGGTGGGGCGGGGCCAAGTTGGAACAGAAGCTACCCCCCCAATCCCCAACAGCCCTTTGGGCCGGCACAGGGCGGTGGCACGGCCCCTAGGGCAGGGAGCAGTGGAGGAGGGGTGTGCTGGGATTTTAATAAGCGAGCATGTACCAGGGCATATGGCACATACAAGTTCAGACATACATGTTCCATTTGTAACCAACCTTCCCACCCAGACACAACATGCCGCAATAAAGGTAGCGCCTCTGGAAACAGGGGAACAAAGAAACAGGAATAGCGAGAGAGTACGGCTGGTATCGCATTCACGCATTGACGTTCTGGCTATGACTCCTTGGCTGAACAGGTACCCAGACCATGCCTCTGCTAGGATGTTACAAGAAAGTTTTTTGCAGGGCTTTAGGAACCCAGCGGTGGGCTACACTGGAGCGGCAGAGTGTAGGAACCAACTATCTGTTAGGAACAACCCAGAGGTGGCAGCGACAAAGATTACAAAGGAACTGCGCCTATGCGGGAAAGCAGGTCCTTTTGATCACATCCCTGTGCACAATTTTGTTTGCTCACCTCTCGGCGTGGTGCCAAAAAAGGATGAGGGTGAATTCAGGCTGATTCATAATCTGTCAGCGCTTAGGGGCGCATCAATAAATGACCCCATCAATGAAGACATTTGTAGGGTTAAGTATATTTCCTTTGACCAGGTGGTGGATATGTTGAGGACTTTGGGACCTGGAGCCTTGTTGGCAAAGTCGGATATTGAGTCTGCTTTCCGGCTACTGACGGTTCATCCTCTAGATCAGCATCTGCTAGGTTTCTCATTTCAAGGCAAATTCTATATGGATAAGTGTATACCCATGAGTTGTTCTGTTTCCTGCAAATACTTTGAGAAATTCAGTTCTTTTTTGGGATAGGTTTTTAAACAGACGACTGGACACCAACACGTCATGCATTAGCTGGATGACTTTCTCTTTCTCGGGTCAGCAGGCTTGCAGGAGTGTGTGTGGGCATTGCAGGAATTTTGCATACTCATGCGGGCTTTCGGAGTCCCGCTGGCGCCAGGAAAGACGGTGGGTCCAGCAACCACATTGGAATTCTTAGGCATTGAATTGGACTCAGTAGAGGGTTGTTTTAGGTTACCTAAAGACAAAATCATGAAATTTAGAGCAGCCCTCAAGCACTGTTTGGTCCAAGACAAAGTGACACTACATCAGCTACAGCAGACTGTGGTCCAGTTGAACTTCGCACTGAGAGTGAGACCATTCTCTCGCTCAATCTCGCAGACCATGACAGGTCTGCGGGAGAAGCACCATCACACGAGACTGCCGGCCGAGGTCCGCCAGGACATGTGGATTTGGATCGCATTTCTGGAGGGCTTAAACGGCAGGGTAGTGTGGATCAGTCCCCCCACTATGTCTGCAGAGTTAGGTTTATGGACTGACGCTGCGGGTAGTGTGGGATTTGCGCCATACTTGGAAACAAGTGGGTGGCACAAAAGTGGCCGGTATGGTGGGAGAAAAGTGATCTGACAACTAAAATAGGTTTCCTGGAACTATTTCCAATCTGGGTTGCATTGAAAGTTTGGCCTAATCAGTTGTGTAATCAATCTGTGATTTTCTGGTCTGATAACATGACAGTAGTGGAATGTATCAACCAGCAGGCAGCACGGTGTAAAATGATACTTCGCCTACTGTAACGGCCGGATTCTCGGACCAGATAGGATCAGCTCCTCAGAGCACCTCCAACCCAGCTGGAACGTAATCACCTCCCTCCTTAGGACGTATTTACAATAGGTATGTATATGCTTTGTACCTAAGGATGGGGAATTAGCAATATACATGCATAGGTTTTCTACAATATCCCACTCATACCGGTTAGTCTCGCGGCGACTTAGGCCCAGACTATTCTACCCTAGAGCAGTTCTGATTAGTTACCATTACACACTGACCATAGTCAGTGCTCGCTCGGCACATCTGCAAACCTGTGTGCCTACACACCAGTGTCCCCCCTGGTGTTCTCTCCCTCACAGCCTGGTCCACAATCCGGCGGACCTATACACCAGTCTCCTCCCTGGTGTTCTCTCACTCACAACCTGATCCACAATCCGGCGGACCTATGCACCAGTTTCACACCTGGTGTTCTCATTAACGCCGCTTACCAACGACGACCACTTTCCTCTGAATACCCTTAGAAGGAATCTCTCATTGGCTACTCGGGATATGATACTACAATATGATGAATTATACAACGACTTACCAAATTAGAGGATGTGCAATCTATTCTCCACCTCAAGGGGCCCCTCTCTCCCTCATTGCTCAGTCACTACTTACCAGACCGGGAATTACATCCGTTCATGAAAACAATGCCTGACTAGAAGAGCAGTTTACCCTGATTGAACAAGAATAGAGGCACATGCTGGTTCACTAAGAACTGGGGTATCTTTATTACAATGATCATAAAAAAGAACAATACAATACTATGACATATATCCTGCAAAGGAAAGTGAAAGGTTAGAATGTGCACACTATAGAATATAGGCAGATATCACCTTATTAACGTGAAGTCGGGGTTCAGCAGTCATCTAGGTTCCCTTCTCGTCTGTGCCTTGGCTCGTCTTAAAGCCACACTTCGGCAGTCATGGATACACGTCTGCACCTCTATGCTCTGTCTTCTCTGCTTCCCTCCAAGTCACTGGAACCTTCCTTTCATTAGCTGCTTTCTCTCTCTGGCTGTTCTGCACTACTCCTCTCTCCTCTCAATCACAGACCATCTCCACTTCTCGGCTTCTTTCTTATAATTTAGTTTCAGCCACTCTGGTATTCTTTCTTCTGACTAACTGCTTCATTCGAAATGCTCTGATCGTATGGGTCAAAGCTCGCCAGCTGCTCCAACTAAAATAACTTCAATCTTTCTAAGAGAGTATCAGCTTCTCGATCTTTCTCGGACTTCAAAATGGCGACTGTCTGCCTGGAAATAATTAATAGCATTGATGCTAACGGCTAGCTGCTGCCTACAGACTGACTAACTCACTGCCTCATGCTTTCGCTAATATGGAAGCTTGTCCTTTCATGGAAAGTTACGGCCAGTAACCTGCCGCCCACCAAATTCTTGTACCTCCCTGTACCAAGGACACGTTCCCAGCCGGCCGGCCTGATGTTGTGTCTTCGGAGTGAAGAAAAATACAGTCTTTCGATAATGGCCAGCCTGAGCCGGTTCTCTCCAAGCGAACAACACTTCGAAACTAAAACATTACATTTGACCTAGAAGCATCTCAAGCTGCCGGGCAGAAAGCAAGATGGAGTCTCTCCCGTTTGAGGCCTACAAGGCCCGAAATAAGCATAACTCCATAGAAGGTATACTAACACTCTTGCAAAAGGATGGATTATCACTAATACTAATGAATCTATCCCCTAACATAAGTTTATAAGCCCTGATCTAAGGAAAAGGGTACGAAAGTGCATTACTGTGCCCTATGGATAGGCCCTGTTTATGGTTCTAACCCTTGCACTAGAATGATAATAGACTAGAATCACTTCCAATCATCCTCCCTCAAAGGAGGGCCGAAAAAGTCGGTCAGAACACCTACTAAAGGAAATAGTGCTGGTATGCATGAAACTTAACATACAGTTTAGGGCCAAACATGTCCCAGGGGTGTTAAATAATGCAGCTGATGAACTATCTTGCTTTAAGATGCAGGTATTCAGGGAACGTCTACCATCCACAGAGGTGACGCCTACACCCTTCCCAGCAACGGTCTGGCTGATTGGTGCCCCCAGCTACAGAACCTCATGGCAGCTAGCCTAGCGCCCAGCACCAGAACCGCTGTTGAAGGGCATTTTTTGTCCTAATGCACTTTTTTGGGACAAGGTTGGGCGGAGAATTGGGATCAGGCGGGGAATTTCACTCAGTACCTAGATGGTTTACACAAGGAAGGGCGCTCCACAGTTACAGCCAGCCGGCACGTGGCAGCTGTTTGTTTCTTTGCACAAACTAGGGGTACCAAAGATCCCACAAATAGTTTCATTGTGAGGAATGCGTTAAAGGGATGACGGCACCTCCAAGCAACCATCACGGACATGAGGCAAACGATAGGTTTAGAGCGGCTGGCATCACTATTGAATGCCCTGTGTAGCATCTGTAGTTCATCGGGGGAGGTATTATTGTTCAGAGCGGCCTTTACACTAGCCTTTTATGGGGCGTTCCGGGTAGGGGAACTGGTGACTAGTAATAAGCAGGAACTGCTAGGTGGACTTCAGTTTGAAAAACACAAGGATAGTTGGTGATACACTGCTAATTACCATCTGCAAATCGAAAACTGATCAGGAAGCCCGTCGTGAGGGGATGGTACTTCATCAGGCGCAAACTAATCCATGCTGCCCAGTGATGCATGTGGAAACCTTACTTAACCAGAGAGTAGGTGCAGTAGGGGGGGGCATTATTAATGCATGCAGATGGTACCCCACTTACCAGGTTTCAATTCAAAAGGGTGTTGGCGATGGCAATTGACAAGGCTGGTTTAAATCCAAAAGATTATGGGACACATTGGTTCCGAATAGGGGCTGCCACTGAAGAAACTGCTAGAGGGTTACACAATAGCAGTGTGAGGAGAATTGGGAGATGGTCTTCCAACTGTTACAAGCGTTATGTGCGGCTGCACATGTGGTGAGGAAGGCAGAATAATTATGCTGATGCCTGTCTTGTTTGTTTGCTTGTATTTCAGTTTTCCGAACCTGTCACATAGGGCGGAAACTGCCATCAGCACATCACCAGCAAGTATCTTCATCACGCCGGACCCATGCACAGGAAAATGAGACACAAATTGTATGGGTTATTGGTCATTCTTATGTGAAACGTGTTAAATCTGTTTTTCTTATGAATGGTTACAGACAGAGGGCAGAACAAGGAGGTTTCAGGGTCTCCTTTCATGGTAGGGGGGTCTCTGCCTCAGTCAGTGTAGGGGGGTTGTTACGGAGTTGCTCAACAGACACACCCCGCCGCCCACAGTTGTTATCTTACATTTAGGCGGGAACGACTTGGTAAAATTGGGCAGAAGGGTCATGATGGAAGAGGTAATCTGGGGGGTAGGCTGGTTAGCTAGAACAAGCCAGGGCTGCACCATAGTTTGGTCCCAGATGATTTCTAGACTCAGATGGAGGGGGGGATTCTGTCAAATCATTGAATCACTCGGTAAAGAGGATCAACAATAAGATAGAGAAATTGTTTTGGTCACCTCAATTGCAAAACATACCACATGGTTTTGTCAGGGGGGAACAGTGCTTCTTACAAGATGGGCTTCACCTGACTAGTGCATGCAATAACTTATTTTTGGAGAACATCTTGGCATGGCTACGGGGTTTTAGGTCTGGGCATGATCTTGCAGAGTAGGAGGAAAAGGGGGCCAGATAGTTGGGCAACTATGCTGGCCTGCGGCGGTAAGGTCATAATTGGTGAGCAATGAAATTAAGGTTCTTAGGGGGCGGCGCCATTCTTGAATGTGGTCGCCCAGGGGGAGGGACAAGTGGTCTCTCCTAGAACTCCTGGGGCGGTACATCCGGTTGGTTGAATGGGTGCGGGGGAGTCACGCTTTCCTTAGGCTGGTTGGCCACCCCACACGTGTACTATGATGTCATTAAATGGTGCAGAGTGCAAGGACCCCCTTTTGGTTAATGCAGTTCATGGGGCATACGGGGTAACCGGGAGGGGGTAAGAACCCTCTCGGTAAACGAGCCCTCTGCGCATGTGCACTCATATGTGAGGGCGTGGCTGTTTGATAAGGGTCTGAAACTGGTTAGCGACCTTGCCGTAGGCCCAAAAGTAGGATATGCAAAAACATTAATAATGTGTGATTATGATCCAAAATATTAGTTTCGGATAGGAAATATTCTGTATTAGAAATATGTTAAGGTTAGCCCTTGGATACCTGTCAACATGGAGTGTAACCTAATGTCAATTGCATTTTTCTGCATAAATGATTGCATAAATATTGTTTATTTCAAAACATTTTAATTTGTTTTCATGTTTTAATAAATACAGCCGGGGGTTGTGAGACCCCCCACCTTCCAAAGAAACTCCTCTCTCATGTCCAATTTCTAATAATTGTGGGGGTGCACAAAGCAGGGGAGGGGGATGGTCCGTAGTCCCTGACCATAAGGAAAGGGGAGGGCTGCATCGGCCCCCCGCACGTATGGCAGGGCGCCAGCCCCCCCTTCCCCTTGCCAGCAACGGTGGTGTGGTGCACCCCACCGCGTCAGTATGACGCAGCGGGCGCGCCCCACCGCTGATTAATGCTCGGCTCCACCAATTGACCTGGAAGCGATAGAATCGCTTCCGGGTCAAAGGGGGGAGTCAAGGGCAGACCAGTTGAGACTGGTCTGCCGTGGAGGGGTTAAAAGACCGGGGAGCACGGGAGAGGTCCTCTTGTTCCCGCGCTCCCCAGGCCTGCCCTTTGCCCCCAACCTCTGGAGGCTGTTACCATTTTTCCCCACCCACCATCCCCTGTAGCAGATTGTGATGCTTGTATGATAATGTTGTTGTATCGTTTTATGCTCTTTTGTCACAGTGACTGTGTTCTGTCGTGATTTTTTTCCTTAGGCCTTTTTCCGATTTACAGGTCAACTAATGTCGTATTTATTGATGTTCCTTGGTCAGGCGGTAAGGTCATGATTGGTGAGCAGTCAATTTAAGGTCCTTATGGGCGGCGCCATTCTTGAATGGGGTCGCCGAGGGGGAGGGACAAGTGGTCTCTCCTAGAACTCCAGGGGTGGTAGATCCAGTAGGTTGGATGGGTGCGGGGAAGGGGGGAGTCACGCTTTCCTTAGGCTAGTTGGCCACCCCGCACGTGCACTATGACGTCATTAAATGGCGCAGAGTGCAAGGGCCCCCTATTGATTAATGGAGTTCATGGAGCATATGGGGTAACCGGGAGGGGGGTGAGTACCCTCTTGGTAAATGGGCCCTCTGCGCATGCGCACTCATACGTGAGGGCATGGCTGTTTGATTAGGATCTGACACGGGTTAGCGATCTTGCCGTAGGCCCAAAAATAGGATATGCTGAAAAAATTATAATGTGTGATTATGATCCAAAATATTAGATTTGGATAGGAAATATTCTGTATTAGAAATATGTTAAGGTTAGCCCTTGGATACCTGTCTACATGGATTGTAATCTAATGTCAATTGCATTTTTCTGCATAAATGATTGTGTAAATATTGTTTATTTCAATTTTTTTAAATTTCTTTTCATGTTTTAATAAGTACGGCCGCGGGGTTGTGAGACCCCCCGCCTTCCAAAGTAACTCCTCTCTCATGTTCAATTTCTAATAATTGTGGGGGTGCACAAAGCAGGGGAGGGGAATGGTCGGTAGTCCCTGACCATAACGTTTTCATGTTGCTGAGAGTGACATTGGCACCAAGTGAGGTGCAACTTTGTTTACAGTTTTTTTACAGGCAAACCCAACCTGGAGGTATTTCACTGGAAATATACACTACGTAAAATTGCCCATATTAACAATGGCCCCAGTTCATTAAATTCACCTACAGTTTAATATATTTCCAACTTTTCAGCAATTCACTATGGGCCATATTATCAAGCAAGGGCGATATATTATTGCTGCTTTTATCGGCAGGAAACTGCCGCTAAATCGGCCATAATGGGCTTGATAATATGCCCTTGTGAATTCATATAGAAGCCCAGGTTCTGGTGTTAACCTGGGCTTCTATGGGAATTCACAAGGGAATATTATCGAGCCCATTATCGCTGCCTTAGCTGCAGTTTCTTGCCGATAAAAGCGGTGATTATGTATCGCCCTTGCTTGATAATATGGCCGTAGATTTTCTGCCAAACTCATTAGAAGTAGTTTCTGCCAGACAATTTAAAAAATGCTCACGTTTGTGTCACTCTGCACTCGTGTTCCCTTCTGCCTCTAAAATTTTATATGACATGCATTTGTAACTGTTTTTTGTTTCTGTACTAAAACATTTATTTTTCCTTTAGAGAAACCGCCACTCCTACGTGTCTGCCACTTCTTAGGATGTTCCCTCCCAACTCCTACCCTTAAAATGGATGTATTCCTGCCTTTCATATTTCTATAGATAAAACTTTTTCTATGTAGGAAACTTCTTGCAGAAACATTCATTTCCAATTGACTAGCAAACTTGTAGTTGTTGACCAACTGTTGAAGGGGTGCCCCCAAAACTGCCCACAAGATTTGCTTAGAAGCAATCACAATCTGCTGGTAGGATTTGAAGTTAGTAAATGCCACCCGTGACATTTTTGCTTTAGTGCCACCTCTGGAGGCTGAGATGGTTTGGTTCTCATTCCTACTAATTCCGGCTTCTCTCGTGGTGATTTCAATTAGTGTTGGCATGTGGAGCCAGTACTGAATCCATCAGATATTTCAAGAGCTGTGCTAAGTACAGGTAAAACAGCTGAGTGTTTGACGGCGAGTTGTGACTGCATGTTTATTTTTTTTTTTTTATCTTTTGTACAGGCACTTTGAAGGTATTGGAGGACTGGCTCGAACTTGTTACCCAGCATTAAAGTCAGCCACTCCAGCCATTACGCCATATCCTCTTCATTTGCCCATTCTGCCTTCTCCCTCTCCCCCCCCCACTAATCACATGATGGTCCCTCTCATAAATACCTTCCCATTCCAAGGCTCTTCCTGTTTTTCTCTTGTGCAAACTTTATTTTTACTCTTTAGTCTTTCAGGGGTTGCAAGGGTACTCCGTATGTAGACGTCACACTTTGGGAATTTTATTCTCTCTGTGAAGAGCAGGTGATTATTGAAATAGTATATCGCCTATTGTGTTTATTATTCATGCACTGAAACTGCGCTCCCTGCTGGGGGAAAAAATAAACCATGCTCTTAGAGGTGCAGAGAAATCAGAGGTGGCACTGCTGGGGGGAGGATTGTTCACAGTGCGGTGGCCCATAATTTTGGCATTATTTCAACAAAAGTATAAAAGTATGCTCCATAGTCCTTTAGTTTCCTAGCACTGTAAATAACAGGTGACACTTCCACTCATCCCAGTGCCTCAGTTATGTAGCCCCACTATCAAACCTATAACAAAAAATCCCTCAGGTCAACATTTTCAAGGTTTGTTAAAGTCAATCCAATTGCTTTAAAAAAACCTGAACCAGTTATTCAACCGTAGAATATTTTGCTAGAGAAGGCCTAGGATTTAGTCATCTGGTAACCTTAGTTTGTGTTGGTTTGTTGTAAACACATATATTGTAACATAGTAACATCAATTTCACAATTTCAATGTTATGAAGTGAGTTATTTAGCATTAAAACCAGGGCAATTATAGCATTCTTACCTTCCAATATCTTTCAGTTAGAAATCAGTACTGCTTTAGGATACTAGCATAACTCCACACCATGCCACATAATTCAAACCAGCATAATTTCACTCAACGCCACACACTTCGACACTACTCAGTTCAACTCTACACGTTTCCATCCCGCTTTACATAATTCGATAGCAAACCACATATTTCAACTCAGACCAAGAATTCTAAAAACAAATTAAAGAATTCAAGAAAAACAAGAAACTGGAGATTTAGTTATTTAATGTTATTACATAAATACGTTTCTGCATGATAATATAAGCATGTGTTTGAAGATAAAATAAACAGTTACACAACACACCATGTACATCCAATCCACACCACAGAATTTCACATCATGCTGCAAAATTCACTAGCACACCACATAATTAAACTCCACAACATACCACTCCACAACACAAACTTCCATTCCACATAATTGCACACTGACACACAATACCGCTCCACATAATACCAATACACTCAATACCACATCATTGTTATCCACATATTTCCACACCAAGCCACATAATGCCTCCACGCACCATGCTACATAAATCCACAACACAAATCCACTACACACCACACAATTCCACTACAAGTCCAATCCAACCCACATAATTCCATTCCATGCCACATACATTCACTCTACTCCAATCCCTCCAATCCAAAACACATGGGTAAAAGACATTGTCATTTGCATTGCCAATACCTCTGACTTTAACAAATGTGAGACCTATTGCATTGCAAATGCTTGTTCTTATCTGGTATGGGATCCCTTTTGTGGTATATCTTCATTTTACTACTGTTTGAAGTATTGCACAACTACTTTGCACATTGCTTCTGAGTTAAGCTTGACCACTCCGTGCCAAGCTACCAGCGGGTTGAGCACAAGTTAATTTAGGGTTTGCTTTTGACTTCATCTTGACAAGCATTGTGGTTTCTGCTTGAGTGGGGTTTCACCCCGCTTAACCAGCAATCAAGTGTCCTATAGAGAGGGATGTGTTCTCCAAATGGAAAGAACTTGCAGTCAGGCTATCTGACTCACATGAAATGAAATGAAATTAAATTAAATTTATAAAGCGCATGGCTGCCCGGGAGCATCCCAGCGCTATAGAACAAGGAACTGATGTATAGGGAAACCGTCACTTAGGAGTCATGGGGAAACAGAAACGTCTTCAGGAGCTTTCGAAATCTAGGATAACTTGGTTCAGTACGGAGTCTGACAGGGAGGGCGTTCCACAAAATGGCCGCATTAACTGAGAATCGACGTCCCCCTGTTCGAGCCTTCTTGACTCTCTGAATTTTGGCTAGATTACCATGAGCAGAACGGAGAGTCCTAGTAGCCTTGTAAGGGTGAATAAGACTTCCTAAGATAGGGGGCCCCTTACCCTGTAGTGCCTTATGAACGATGCAGTGGGACTTGAATTTAATTCTCTCCCGTATAGGTAGTAAATGAAGGGCTCTGAGAGAAGGCGTGGCTAAAGATCTAGGGACGTGCCAGTGAGCAGCCTAGCTGCAGAGTTCTAAACACGTTGGAGGATATTGATAGTGGCTTCCGGGGAAGCTAAAAAAAGGGCATTGCTAAAATCCAACCTGGACAGAATTAGACCTTGGACCAACAGCTTCCTAGAATGAGGTGGTAATAAAGGGAGGATCTTCCTGGCAGATCGGAGTAAACCAAAGTAAATACCCACCGTTATTTTTGCATGGGTCTTAAATGAGAGGTCTTGCTCAAGCCAGACCCCCAGGCTCTTGAGCTCATTTTTAGAGTTGGGAAAGTCCCCCAAGCAGGCTGGCCAGGTGGTACTGGGTAAAGATGTTAAATGATGCCCAAGGAGCATCACCTCTGTCTTTGCTCCGTTCAATTTGAGACGCGATCTGCTCATCCATGAATATATTTCTGTTAGGCATGAATAGAGGTTTTCCGTGCAGTGCTTCTCCTGGGATAGTGAGACGACTAGTTGGGTGTCGTCTGCGTAGGTGACCACCCTAATCCCAAACGGAGTAACCACCTTCTCTAGTGGGGTCATGTACACATTGAACAGGGTAGGGCTCAGTGAAGAGCCCTGCGGCACCCCACAATAGAGGGGGGTTGGTTCGGAGCGTACATTGCCTTCCCAGACCTGGAAGGTTCGGTTGCTCAGGAAGGATGTCAACCATAGCAATGCAGGTCCCGCTACTCCAAGGTTGGTCAAACGTTGGATTAAGATTTTATGGTCTACCGTGTCAAAGGCTGCACTCAGATCCAGGAGGATCAGCACAGCTGATCCTCCTGAATCCAAGATGCACATTTCTCCCTGACTCCCTGCTCACTGGATGTTTTCCTCAGTGCTGTTGAATTTCAGGAGTTTGTTGCAGGTGGAGAGTTCTGGGCATAGACCTATTCACAAAGGATTCAAATTTCCTTTCCTGGGACCAAGTTATTTACTGAGATTCCAGGGCCATCCAGCATTAGGACTGATCCTCTGACAAATTTATGGCTGAATTATTTTCTGTATGGCTTCCTTCATCCCTCTTCTTCCAAGGGTGTTACCAAGAATTCACAGAGAGAGAGAGATTGTGGGAGTGTTCATGGCTCTGCAGTGATTGCTGAAAAGGATTGGATTCTTTCATTATCTTCATTCCCCTCGATTCACCTGACTCTCCCCCTAGCCACCCTCAATGACTTCAATCTGTTGGTCTGGAGTGTGAAAGGAGGGAATTCCTGAATAAGAATATTTCTAGTTCAATATCAGAGAACACTCCAAGTTTCGATACAGTGCTCTACAAGGAGAGCTTGCAGTTCTCACTTGGTTTATTTTACTAAATGGTGTACTGTATATAATCGTTCTCTAGCAAAATGTTCTCCAAAACAGTTCTCCAGTGTTTGGACAATGGTGTTGAGAAAAACTTTCTTTATCTTCTTTGAAACTACAATGGTAGAGTAAGCAGGGTATTCAGGTCTTCTTGCAGCAATCTTAGTCCAGCTTAATCACTTGATTGTAAGTTATTCAGAATCAGCTGGACTAATGCACTGCTATTCGAGACTGCTACACAGACGGGCTTGTTACTAGGATTCATCTGTACCTGCCTATCTTTCCAAATAGAGGTTTCTTGTGTGTAATTAGCAACTTGACCCAGGCTACTGTGGCTGTTGCCTTAGCTCTCTGCTCATGCTTTACGTATTTTCCCAGGTACTCACTCCCTTGCTTTCTCCTAAAGAGGCCATTAATTATGAGGCTGAAACGCGTCAATCATACATCAGGAGAAGTCAATTTTGGAAAGATGATAAATAAATTCAGCTGCCGACCATCGCTGGAATCCTAGAAATTTATGGATATTGGTGGTTTTGTAAACAGGGGATTATCTCCAGATGAACCATTCTCTAACTTTAGGATTGGTCGTCTCATTGTTCCGATGATGTAGATGCAAGGATAGCGTGGATTTTTAACTTTTGAGTTTATCACTATGCATATTAATTTACTATGAAATTGTATGAACACGAATGTCATTTTCTCATTTGAATATGGTAGTACTATGAATATTATATTGAAAATTATTTTGGATTGTCCAATAATTTTTTGTGTGTTTTTACTCACAAAGCACCGTAGTTGGATTTGCTCCTTTAGAACCTTTTTCTCTGTTTGATTTGAGCAGAATGGGCTGGGGTTTCTTTGCTGGTCTTGGAAAAGCTGCCACCATTGTGACCCCGTCTACTTTCTTTTCACACTACAGGTTGAATGATTCCCAGTGGGAATGAGTTGTGCTACGGTTCCACAGTCCTCTCTAAAGCAGCTGCTATGCAGTTTCATATGTGTAGGATTATATTTATAACGGCATTCACCGATTCTTTTTTGTTTTGTGTTATTTGAGAGCTATGGTTAATAATTTGAGGGATGATTTCTGCACTTTTCCTGTATTGGTATACATTTTTATTGCATGTCTGAAATATCTATTAGGCCATATTAAAATCATACCCCTTGAGTATTCTCTAATGTTTGTAAGGAAGGGGACAATCAAGGGGATGAAGAGGTGCTTGTGCAGCACACATAGAAGTTGCAACTCGTCATTTTTAAAATGATTATTTATGTTCAGGAAGGGACACCTTCCAGCACATAAACAATCATACATGGCATTTTGCAGTTTCTATGTGTGATGCACAATGCAGCACACATAAAAACAGCAAAAACAAGGATAAATAAAGCATTTCTCTTCATTTCGCCAGGTTTTCCACTGGTCTTAATTGTGGTGTTGCCCCCTATTTACAGTTAAACGGTGCCCTATTCACAAGGCGGCGTTAAGCCACTTAAGTGGCTTAACGCCGCCTTGTGAATAAGGCAAATACCCTATTGCCACAGGAACATCGATAAAAGTGGCATTCCTGTGGCGACAGGGGCTTGAAAATATGCCCTGAGTCACAATTATGGTAAGTACTGAACCAAAGAAGGAAGAATTGGAGTAAAGAAGATTACTGGCAAGTAATCCTAGCACTGAAAGCTCATGGTTCAGGGTTGCTTTTGTTTTGTGATGTGCTTTCAGTTTATACCAGGAAAATAACTATGATGCATCACTCTCCTTAATGTGTATTGAATTCAAAATACTAAGGTGCATCGTCATCAGTTATATAATCTGATAATTGAAAATGAAACTGTCATATTGCAATTCCTTTTCCAAACACATATGCGCTAATTAAAGTATTTTCCTCCTGTTGCCCACTGACCTACTACACTGTAACTTCTAGTGGGTGTTAAGTGGCTTATGCAAGGACTGAATGAGCAAATCAAAATCTAGGGCACAGCTTATTTTTAGAAACTGTTTTTCTCATTGGTTATGCTAACAACATCTTCAGAAGGAAGCAACATGGATTTTTGGGACTCAAAAGCCTATGAGGGTGGAAAGGAGCAAGTCAGTCACTGATTCAATTATGTCAGTGTTAGTACGCACAGGGGTGTTGGTCCAGTACACCCCTAAAACATGTATTCTGCAGTAACTAGTCGGATAATGTGAAATGCCTGTCGAATTTCACCTGGGATTTTTACATGCCAACACTGACACATATATGAACCCTCTATCTTGTCTATGTTTTGAGGGCCTTAACAATGTTGGATAGTTAAAACATTTTGCTTTTAAGTACAGCAAACATTCTGCACTTCTCTTTCTTTCCACTGCCTCTTGAGCCCCCCTCGCCCCATATCCTGTGTCTCATATAATTTGTTTTAACTAGATGTTCCAGCATGAATGTTATGAAATCTGAATCTTACACTCCCCACTCATACCTAGACCACAGTGCTAAACTAAAGTTTGAATGCTGTGCTGGTCTCAGTGCTTAATTTCAGCCTCTGGTTTCTGGTGCTCCTCGCTGGTACTTCGTTGTCAACACTGGTGCTTGACAGTCTGCCACAAGGAGGTGCTGTCCAGCTAATTTAGAGCAGGTCCCAATAGTTAACTAATAATTCAATCTACATTAACAATGACTATCACATGCTTTTCATCAGTCCGAGTTGTCACGCCTGTAGGAGTGTGATGATTAGTAGTTGTGTAGGTACTGTCATTGGCTGCGCTGGGAGGGGCAATATGTGGTGCAAGCTGCAGTAGCCTCCTGATGACAGCCCTGGCACTTATTTTTGTACAAATTAAGCACTGGCTGTTCTTAGGAGTAAGCCGACTCTAGTGGAAATTAGGTATTTGTAAGTCTTAAGCACCTCACTTGACACCACTTCAGATTCAAAGTCAGTGCATTAGCAAGACGTGTGTGACGTTCCAGTGTTGTTCAGTAGTCCCATGAGAATTACTGGCAAAAATGTCAAAGGTATTGCTAAATGGGCAAATGGTGTTCCGAGGATAATAGTTAATAGGAGGGAGTTGAGACATCTCCGACTTTAACCAATGTAATACACCTGTGTCTCTGTTTAAGGATGCATTTATTTGCACAGGTCTGGACAACATGGAATTAAACCCTATGGGTCGTACATCAGTGCCATAGAGGTTTTTTTCCAACAACATCAAAGGATGGACACAAATATCGGAAAGAGTGACACTTACTGCCACAAGTCTGCATGGCCCAGTCAATGGAACCAACCTCCAGAACATACAAACACCCTGAAGCAACCTTCATTACTCAACAGTCATAAATACCTGCATACTCAGAGGCACCTATCTTTAAACTTTAACTTTATCTTTAAACTATTCTGCAACACTTCTGCTCATGCCCATGAAGTTCACTGAACACAAATAATTTAGTTTCAAAGCGAATGCACTGCACCCAGCTTTTCCCATAAAGGGGCTAACTGCACCTGAAGGTGGCCAGGTAAGGAGGTACATTCAGAACATTCTACAAACTGAAAGGCAATTTAGACCTTACAAGGGATATAGAAAATGCTATATTAAGAACCATATAATCAAATAAAATACTATTGAATTATTTGATGTAGCAACAGAAGAATTTTGACTAGACATTGTCACGGAAGATCTGAATACAGACCTTTTGAAGGGTCTGTGTTCCTCCTCTTATTAGCCCACACAGGATCACCTCTCACTTCTGCAAGCTGCATAGCTCAGAAGGTACAGTCTTCCTAAAAAGAAAGAGCCCCATATAATTCTTGGTAGAGAACCTATATGCTTTACAAACCATCACACCCAGTGTGGACTCATTCATTAGGACCTCCTTGTCAAGGAAACTCTTTATCGAATCCACACGAACCACTCTATCTCAAAGTTTCCAAGACCTGGCAGCAAAATATTTGCAGCTCTCATATTGTACTCCAAGTAATCTAGCTGAGTAGCCATGCATATCAATGCAGGAATCCTGCAATTCTTGAACCACTTTGGTTCTCCTTCACATATTTCAGTTCATGGATTTAAGATCCCACCCAGGAGGCCTTTCCATAATCTCTTTTTTGCTATCCCTCAGTCTTTATCAGTCTCTTTTCATAGATGCCAGTGCAGTTTGTATCAAAGTCAACTTCTGCACTTTGTTTGATGTCGCACTATACAAGTCGCATAGGACAACTAATATGAGGGGCTCACAAGCTGCTCCATGTGCAAGCCTGGGTGAAATGTGCCGATATGCCGGCGTAATTTTGTCAATTTGTATTACTTTTGTTATGTTGAATCACTTCTATTTTGCTATTATGGCACATGACATAATTAAGGGCCGCTCATGGTAAAAATGTACCTCAAACACACAGGAACATATTTTACCAGTGTATGAATTGACACAAATAGAGGATCCCAACATTAAACTAGTATGTGCATGCATGACCATTAAACAGAAACCCATAGACGTAGTGTTGAAGTCTTACAAGAGACGGGACCTACCCTCAAACAAAAAAGTATCAAGAACAGGTGCTGAAAGCATATGATCTGGTACTTACCTGGGTCCCCTACTCCAACTGCTGGACACTTCAGATTCTGGGGTATGGATGGTACTTCCCTCCCCCAGGCTACAGCATTTGAAACCACGCCAAAATATTATATTTTTGGATTGAGGAGGTGTAACCCCCCGACCGTATTTATTAAAAATTAACCAACATTTTTTTAATAACATTATATACAGAAATGTATGCAGAAAGTACAGATACATTGATAGACAAATGTTACGGGGTTAACCTTAACACAGTCTAATACAGAAGACACTCCTACTGTACATCTAACAATGCATATATTTACTTTCTGTGTGCCCCATCTAGAGCCTACTGCAAGGTCAATGACTGGCAGCTCCCCTGATCCCAGTGTACTACCAATATTACTCCCGGAGTAAGGTTGCGCAGGAGGTACAGCTTATCGGACGGATACTTTCCCCCGGGTCCCCCTACACCCTGTGCCTTAACTCCATTATGGGGGCTGCAGACTTCTGCATATTGGCACCTTGATGCCCCAGGCCCACTGGGAAGGATGACTCCCCCGACCCCCGCACCCCAACAGCCTACTTACCAGCTGTCACTATCCCTGGAGTTACATGGTGCTGACCACTAAGGACCGAAGACCATGCTTATCAATGATGACCTTACCGCCACAGGCCAGGGTAGTTGCGTGACTACCTGGCCTCCCCCTCACTCACTAGGAGGGTTCTGTACTGCGCCTCATATTCTCCATCCAAGCTAGGATGTCCTCCAAGAAAGCCTGATTCCATCTATGTGAGAGGTGCATCCCATCTTTTAGAAAAAACTGGTCCCCCTGATCTATCTGTGTCCTATTGACCTCAATCTAGGGGTCCTGAATAACTTATCAAATTTGTTGTTGATCCGCTTTACCGCATTATTCAACGCTCTAAAGACTCACCCCCCTCCACTGGAGCCTTGAGATCATGTGAGTCCATGCAATTATCGATTGAGGACACTCCTTCGCTAGCCACCCCACTTTTGTGAGCAGATCTTCCACTAGCACCCTCTTTCCTAATCAGGCCAAGTCATTACCCCCAGGTGCAGGATTCAGATCTCAGTTTGTCCCGTACTTGCTTTCAAAGTGTGGTTCACCAGCTCCCTGAATTGACCTACGCACAAAATACCATGACCAACAAATGATAACCTCATCCCCAGCTGATGGGCCCTTATCCTGACAGACCCTGAAAAGATGTTCTTCAAACGGCAGACATATCAATGCCCTATCACCTAAATGTCTCGATATTCCTGGTGCGTAGAGTGAGCTTGCAACACCATTTTTGTTGCTTGCTCAAAGTTCGCCGACCGATGATCCTCCGGTTGGTCGTGGGGCCTGTGAGTGCGAACGAATGCAGGCTTCTCCCCTGAGTCACAGGATGAAGAACCAGCAAATAATGTGGAAAAAAGAGAGCCTAGGTAAATGCATTGTCACATCGGTATGCTCAACACCTTACAAAATGCACATAGCACTATCTGATAGTGAACTACACCCTCCTCTCTGAATCACAGGATGAAAAAAGGAACAGTCACACCTTGCTAGAGCATGTGCAGCCGCACATACCTCTTGTAGCAGTTATAGGACCACCTAGCAATCCTCTTGAGACACTCGTCCCCCAGCCCTCTTGCTGCTGCTTCGGTGGCTGCCCCTATCCTAAAAGAATGAAGTCGGCTTTGTCCAGCCCGGCATTCTCCAATGCCAGAACCATGACTGTCTTGAACTGGAATACCGTGAGTGGTGACCCGTCCCAATGTATCAAGAGAGGCCCTCCCGTGACTTGTGCCCATTGGGCCATAAAGGCCTTCAGCCTGTAGACAGGGCAACATGCAGTATTCCATGCCCTGTGTAATACTATGCTTCCCCCCCTAACTTCCTGAAAAGGTTTTGACTTTAGGATGGAAATCAGCACTGAAACCTTCCCTGTGTCCTATATGTAGACCTTCTAGCCAATCTTTCTTGTGTTTTGCGACTAGCTCGCCTACCCTAAATGCGCCGTAAAATGCAAGGCAGAATGCTGCTTGAAAAAGGACCACCTCACCTGGGGAAATGCAAACCTGCAGCAGGGCCCCCACTAGCTTCCCTAGCATTTCTAGTCCTATGGGTCTCCTGACATCTGGCTGCCCTCCCTGCAAACATTGCCATCCTTTCAGCGCCTGTTGAACCACGAAGTTCCACTTGGGATCCCCTCTTCCACCCATCTTTGCAAAAAATGAGATTGCTGTGATATGTCTCCTTGTCCCTGATACTGTGCGTCCTTGGTCCCTCATTAAAGCAATATATGCTACCACTGACTCTGGGCCGTGCCACCTGTGCCCTTAAAGTTCCCCCAAGAAAAGACAAAAAGACTCAAACACCCCTTCGTAAGCATTCCTGGTTCTGGGGGCTAGGTTGGCTGCCACAAGAATCAATACTCGGGGGCACCACCCTGCTAAAGCTGTTCCGGGAAAGGTGTTGGGTGCACCGCTGCCCCTGAGATGTGTGACCGGAATGCCTGCATTTTAAAACAAGTCAATGCATCAGCCGCATGGTTCAGAATTCCTGGAACGTGTTTAGATTTAAAAAGGACATTCAATTTCATGCTTTGTATCACAATTTCCTTCAACAAATGCAGCAACATGCTGCATTTAGCAGTTTGGCTATTTATGCATTCTACTACCATCATATTGTTAGACCAGAATGTTACAGACGGGTTCCTCAGTCCCTTAGCCCATACAGTCAGTTTCACCAGGATTGGAAAAGCTCCAGGAAGCTTATGTTACTTGTGAGCCCAGAGTTTCTCCACCAATCTGGCCATCGCTGAGCCACCCACTCGCACCCCAGAATGGCCCGAAATCTTCGCTACCTGCTGCGTCGGTCATCAGGTCCAGTTCTGGACTGGACCGGGGTGGGCTGGGTCACACAACTCTCCCATTGAAGTCACACAAGAATGCTTTCCAAATCAGCATGTCCTGTCTGACTTTACCAGACAGCCTGGTGTGACGATGCTTGTCTCTGAGGCCTTACATGGCCTACGCAATGGTGCAGGAAAAAGGGCGCGCCATTGGGATTATGCGTAGTGCAAATTTCAATTGCCCTACCACCTGCTGTAACTGGTGCAGAGTAACCTTCTTTTTGTTGAGGCAATGTTGCAAAGAAGCCCCGAAACATTTGACCTTGTCAGCTGGTAATCTAGACACCCCTTGCACAGAATCTAGTTCAATCCCCAGGAATTAAACCGCTGTGTTCGAACCCACTGTTTTACCGGGTGCCAAAGGCACACCGAAATCCTGCATCAGGTACAAAACTTTGACAGAGCTGCCCCGTATTCCCCTGAGCCTGGTGCCCTTAGAAAAAGAAAATCATCCAGGTAGTGGAGCACCCATTGATGCCCAGAGTGCTTCCTGAATGCCCATTCTAAGAAGGAGCTGAATTTTTCGAAGTAGGCGCAGGACACTGAGCAGCCCATTGGCATACACTTGTCCACGTAATACTTCCCCTGAAATTAGAAGCCCAGCAAGTGAAAATCTGAGGGGTGGACCGGCAGCAATCTAAACGCGGGCTCAATGTCAGATTTTGCCAGTAAAGATCCCTGACCTAGCGATCTGAGCATGTCAACTGCTTGGTAAAAAGGTGCATATTTCACACTACACAGTGTGACTGAAATGACATCATTCACCGAACTGCCCCTAGGCACTGAAATATTGTGGATCAGTCTGAATTCGCCTGGCGTTTTCTTAGGTACTACCCCTAAAGGTGAACATACAAAATCTTTCATAGGGACGTCAACATGCGGGAGGGAGCACTGCGTCATTGCTGACGTGCACAGATCCCCCTCTCCTAAGCCGGGTACTAGTGCAACCACCATAATGGCGTCGCGAGGTATGCTAGCCCTCGTCATCCCCAAAATCAGAGTGTGAATGCTGCTTATGAGGGGTCATGTCTGGTGAAAAGTTGCACATTGAAAATGGGAGCACAGTAGGAGAATGTGTAGCTCCTCGGGCTTCACAAAGTCCTTGGGGATGCGGAGGATAGGGGCGAAGGTGGGTGCATTAGCCTGCTTGCGCAAGGTGTGAAATTTGGTAACATTACTTTATTAACATTTAAGAAAGTATAAAAGTTGTAAGGCCTCAGTGGAGACAGGTCCTTTTGACAGTTTCATTTTCTCGCACTAAGGCGGTAGAAGGATTTATATAAGCTACTGATTGTTTTTTATATATCACCTTGATATGTTACCAGTTGAATTGAGATTTGTCAAGCATAAAAATATCCTATTGAAGAGTCTGTGGTGTATTGTCTTGGAATCAAGACTGCAGAACGCAATAGCAACCTGTTTGGATATTCCTTGTTCACGTTCTTTGAACACAGCATGGTGGTTCTGACAACCCAATCAAGTATCAAGTTCAGAAAAGCTTGAGCGCATCAGTGAGGACAGCTGACTTGCATACCATCATGTCACTGCTCAAGTAAGGAGTTGAAAAAAATTAAATAAACTTACGTCTTAGTGAGCGTCAAAACGTCGTAATATTGGTGTAAACTGAAACATGGTGAAGGGATGATGTCGCTTTCCTTAACTCATCACCTGGGCAAGGGGGAGCTGACCTTGTGGTCACTTTTTTGTTGTAACAAGAGAAAAGAAAAATAATAGTGAAGCTAAAAAATTGTCACACTAGTTCTTTCACAGAATGAAGACGAAATCACACCTGCAACAGCATCGTTCAATCCACCTGCAACACTTTACTAAGTCTACTCTGGGCGGTCAAGAGATAATGCTGTGGAATCTAGACATCCTGCAAACAGGAAGGCTGCCAAGTAAACGCCAGCTAAGAACACACCAGCATGGAGTGGCATTGAGAAAGAAGTGTCATCGAAGGCCAGAAAGTGAAGAGATGAAGCCATCCCCACCCATCCAGTAATTTGTAGATTCTGGGCCAGACTGGGAACCCAAAGCAACCCTGGCAAATTTTGTCAGGCCAGTCCCCATACAGTGCATGGTGACCACTACAAGGTAGGTGCAGGGGTTTCTCCTCCCAAGAAAATTTGAGCAGAAATGGCACATTTTACAACACATTTTAAAACATATATTCAATTGTACTATAGCCTTATAGCCCGCCGTAGCGGGCTATACCGGCTATTAAAGGCCCGCTGAATCATTAAAGGCCCAAGCCGAAGGCGAGGGACTTTAACAAGACAGCGGGACTTTAATAGCCGGTATAGCCCTGCTACGAAGGGCTATAAGGCTATTAGAACATTCTGCCACTAGAGGGCAGAATGTTCTAACAAATTAAACAAAGGGTTCTCGAAGTTCGAGGTGATATAAATCCCCTCGAGCTTCGAGAAGCCTTTGTAGAACATTGGAATGTTGCTCTGCGGGCCTTTACCGGCCCGTAGAAGCAGGGAGCACTCCATTGTCTGCAATGGAGCTCCCAATATTCCAATGTTCTAATAGATTTTAAAGCAGTAAATGATAGCCTTAGAGTGCACCAGGATAAGACAATCTTAGTTGGAGTCTTAAATGATTTCCCCACTGTCACCCACCAACACTGCCCCTCATCTCTCCATATCCCCTCTCTCACCTGTATTTCATTTGGTTTTTAGCATCTCTCATACCAGTGTAGGGTGTTGGAGTACTTTTCATCACACACAAATACAGAAACAATTTTATTTATTTATTTATTTTTGCGATTTGTAAAGCGTGCAAATACCCTGGGGTGTCTCGGCGCTCCGGACTGCAGTAGGTAACCCTGAAAGAGATGTTATTGATTAAACAGCCAGGTTTTTATCAGCCTTCTGAATGGAGGCAAAGACTGACAGGATCTGATCTCCAGCGGGAGCGTATTCCTGAGTTTAGCTGTGGTGACCACGAATCTTCTTTTGCCCCAGGAAGCTGTTTTAGTGCGTGGCACCTTTAGCTGAAGTGCAGTGGATGAATGAAGTGCCTTATTAGGCGTGTGAATTTTTAGGTGATTTATTAGAAATTGGGGTCCGTTTTTGCGAGATGCTTTAAAGGCAATGCAAAGTGTCTTGAACTTTATCCGATTCTTTACCGACAACCAGTGATAGTTCTTGACAATGTGAGAAATGGATTTGAACTTAGGCGTTCCTGATAAAATTCTAGCAGCTGCATTCTGAACTGTTTGTAGCTTTTGGATGACCTTCTTTTGAGCATTTGCCAACAGTCCATTGCAGTAGTCTATGGAATACATAACTAAGGTGCTGACTAGAGTTTTTCCAGCGTTCAGAGGGAGAAATGGCAGAAGTTTTTAATCATGTGTAATTTGTGGAACGAGGCAGAGGCTACTGAATTAGCATGAGAGTTAAAAGTAAGTTTATTATCAAATGTGATGCCTATATTCCTGACCTCGGTTACTGGAGTTGGCGAGGGGCTCATGGATGGAGGCCACCAGGTTTGTGACCAGCAGGGGAGTATTTTACCAAAGGCAGTTGCTGGCCATCCAACTGCTGATGGTGAGCATGCCCTTCTGAAAGTTAGCTGCAACCCTTGCTCCATTGTTGTTTATGGCCAGCTCCAATTGAGTATCGTTGGCGCAAGAGGTAAGGCCTATTCAATGAGCCTTGATGACTTTGGCTAGGTCCGACACATAGATATTAAAAAGAGTCAAACTCAGGGATGAGCCTAGTGGGACTCCACATGGTAGCTCCAATTGGGCAGAGTGGAAATTGCCTAAATTTACCGACTGAGTGTGATTGGTGAGAAAGGATTACAGCAGTTCTCTAGCCTTGTGTTGAACACCTATTTTGGAAACACGGTCGATCAAAATAGTATGATCGATCGTGTCAAAGGCAGCTGAGAGGTCTAGCAGCATGAGTATTGCTGTTCCTCTCTGGTCCAGGATAGTTCTGATGTCTTCCAACGCCTTAATTAAAGTGGTCTCTGTTCCATGGGCTTTTCGAACCCAAATTGAGTGTCATCAAAGAGATGATGGTCTTCTATATACTTAGAAAGTTGAATATTCCTGAGTTTTTCTACAATTTGGCTGGGAAAGGTAGGCTAGCTATTGGTCTATTGTTTTTTTTATCAGCTGGGTCCAGGTTGGCTTTTTTTAATAGGGGTTTTATGATTGTCTTTTTCCAGGTGGTGGGATAGGTTCCAGAAGAGAACATTATATTGAAGATGTTGGCTAAAACAGCTGCGACCTGCTCAGCAACTGGTGTGAGTGCGTCCGGTGGACAAGGATCATTTGCTGAGCCTGACTTTATGGAGGGCATTGTATTGAGAATTTCTTCTGCTGTTATGTTTTCAAATTGCTTCAGACAATGTTCTGGATTACTTTTGATCAGAGGTTGATCGGGCATTGGTGTGTGATGCAAATTCAGAATAGATGTTAGCTTTATTGTAGAAAAAATCCACTAAGGAGTTACACAGTGACTGGGAATGGGTTGTGGACGTGGTGGGAGTGTGACCTGATAAAACGCTTGGGGGCATTGAACAAAGCTACCACCTACTTGGCTGCTCTGCTGGACATCGCGCTTTTCTTCCATCGCTCTCCCCCGCCGCTGCACTTGCCATCGCGGCTGCTGAGAGGGGGAGCGTCCATTGAGGCGAAGCAATGTCGCCTACATTTCCCAGCGTCCCCTGCTTGGATGCCCGGATGCCGCCTGCAGCGTCAATTTCCCATGCCCGGAGGCGCATAAAGACGAGCCGCTCCTCCCGCGTCACGGGACGCGCGCGGGCGACGCCAGGCGGAGCCCGGGCAGAGGGCGGCCCGTCTGTGGCCGTCAGAGGCCAGAGGAGGCTGGGCTGGGCCTATCCCCTAACATTTTTGTGAGGACTATTTGTTTGCACTCTTTGATTGTGGGACCATGGCCCTGAACATTGAAAAACCCTACCGGTGAAGTCAGGAGGAACAAGTAAAGGTATTCTGGATAGCTATTTTACTAAGGTTGCCCAGGATATTGATAGGGAGAGTGTATTGGCCGAACGCCGCGCCGAACGGCGACGGTCTGTCGATGGTATGAAAAAGAGACCTCCCGTGGATCTTTCAAAACATACTTCCTCACCTGATGTGAGCTCTCGCATTGACATTGATGATCCTCTTTCTACAGATAACGTCCCAATGCTCTTGCGCGACACATCATCCTCTTTAACCGATGTCCAATGATTTATATAAGAATGTCATATCTCTCCCTGGTAGTAATTCTACCATGGGATCAGATGTAACAGTCGAGCCACCTTTACCAGTAGTTGGGACTTCCAGAAAGAGAACCAAGAATCCTGTGATGCTTAAAGTCCCTGGCCCACCACCTAGCAAAAGAAGAAAAAGGGGTGGTGACCCGTCAAGAACGAAGATTAACCATTCTGACTTTGGTAAACCTTCAAAGGGTACTGCAACAACTGGGCCAACTTTAAAGGGCCCTTTCTCAACTGTACCTACCCCAAAAGTTGATATAATTACTGTACCAACGTCACCAGGCTTAGTCACTCCTCCACATTGTCCGCCAAGGGAAGCACTGTCTCTTGCTCCTTTGGAAAGTCTGGAACACATGATTAGGTCTGTTATTCTACCTGTAATAGAGAGGTTGAAGAGGGTTGAGCAACGGTTGGAGAACTTAGAGCTGGCTATTGGTAATACTGCTGGGTTAACTAAGAACCTTGCAAAGTCGGCACTATCCCCTCCAGCAATAGTGCTATCTCCCACTCCCGTTGCCCATAAAGGTGTAAATAAAACCAATAAGCCTACAAATTCTGAACAGCATAGGGCAATACCCCCAAACCAGTCCAAAATTCGGCATCACTTGGTGCCAGTGTAGCACAGAAGTTAGACAAGAAAAAATCTTATAACTGAGAAAATCGAGGTGATAGGGGAAGTACTAGCCCCATTACAGTAGGTAACCACAGGGGCCGTCAAGTAGAATTACCCCCTGAAGCAGTACCCTTTGTGGTTGTTCTTACGGGAGTCCCTATATTAGCAGATGGGAAAAGGAAAGGGTTCTTCCAGCTAAAAAACAAAACTATGCATTGGCTTAGCCAAAATCGACCCCTCCCTTACAACATTAATGGTGAAATCCTGCATGTTCGGCGACTTCAATGGTTGGGACGCAGAGTAAAATACATAAAGGGGGACTTAATTGTTATCAACTTTAGAGATCCCGGAGCTGTTAGATATATTCTAAATTGGTCTCCAGGGAATGTTGGAAATTCAATTGTTCCCTGTGAATTGACATATTTTTACCCAAGACCTCTAGTGACCCCTATAACATGCCCCGGTCCCTACCTTGCCTGCAGACCAACCCTCCTATACATCTTAACAAACTGTATAGGACGCATGTATTCAACCCTGTGAATTTCGAAAACTTATCCAGCTGGGATACTGTACCATTTAAGAGACACAGAGACAGAAATGGGAGGATGGACCACATGTTGCCGTTTACCCCGTTGGAAGTCGCAAATAGATTCAACGCCTTTTCAGGCTTTGATGACTGCGATTGACAGACGGGGCCCCCTAATATCATGCTACCCACCACTGACAACCCAGTTGGTAATGCAAAAACTTGCCCCTTAATAAAAAACTTGACACCAGTACAAACCACTCAACCTGTAACTGCCTCTTTTTCTGATGAACGGCCACTGGTGAATTGTGAGCCTGAGCAAGGTGTAGACGTTAGCCCCCCTGCTTCCAACAATCTCTCTGGTCCTTTGGATTGTGAACTAACAAAGCAAGTCTTGGCTGATGCTCCAGTTAAAATCTTATCCTGGAATGTGGCGGGTCTTAAGAGTAAATTGCCCATTCCAGAGTGGGGCTCCCTAATGGCTTCGCATGATATTTGCCTGTTGCAAGAAACATGGGCACTAAAAGAAAGCGTAGTCCAGGGTTTTGCAACATATGATATTCTGGCAAGCCGGGGTGCCAGGAGCAGACCCTCGGGAGGATTGTCTATATGGGTTGGCACGCACTTGGGAGTAAAGGTAACACCAATCCTAACTAACTCAATGGATGTCCAGTGTGTTTTGTTGATCTTGCCAAATGGGCAAAATATCGCTTTGATTAATGTATATTCAAGGCCAGTTAGGCAGGGTCTTGAGTCAAAAACTATTGAAACACTGTTTACCCTCATACAATCGATTGACCCCTCTACTGTATTAATTTTGGGTGAAGATTTTAATTGTCATTTTGAGCCCCTTATGGACCCGAACTTTGGTGATCCGGATGATGTGGATCTACTTTGGGCTATCCCAGAGCCACTGACCCCTCAGGTCAAGGCATGGACAACTCTTGTTTTGCAAATGCAGTCGTTCACGCTAGCTACTTCGCTAAGAGCATGCAATGGGAGGGTGGAGCCTGACAGACCAGGGAGAGCCATGTTTAATCGATCAAATCAGACCTCAATAATCGATTATATTTTTATTGAGGCTAGGCATTTGGATAGGTTGTCTGAATTTAGGGTCATTGAAAGGTTTGACAGCGACCATAATGCCCTAGTTTTGTCCCTTATACCGGGGAGTTTAGGGTTGAAGGGTTCAACCATGATTGATTATTCCGTTACTGTGCCACTAATAATAACAAACTGTAGACGTAGGGTTAAATGGCCACATCTACAAGCGTCAATCACCAAACTCGCAGAACTATATGAAACCATTATTCCGTTCATCGAAGAGATGGGGAAATCCGGTCATCTGGGTAGGGCAACTCAAACACATAACCAATTGGTTGCCACACTAAAAGATATCTTGTACCCAGTAAGAAGGGCAAATAACACACGGACCACGATTTCTCGATCGTTTAATAGCCCCTGTAGGAAGGCCAAAAAGGCTTTGCTTACAGTACTAAAAACCAATGATAGCGAGGCCATTAGGATACATCGCATTACATATAAAAAGTGAATTTGTGAAGCTAAAAGGGAATGGGAAACCGCAATGTGGGAGGAGTTGGGATCTGCACTGAGGTGTAAGGACTCCAAACTATTCTGGTCCATTGTCGCCACTGGTCTTAGTGGGCACACCTAGGCGCTTGCCCCTAATATTGCCCCCTCAATCTGGGAAAACCACTTTGCTGCTTTATATGGCACTTCGGAGTCTGACACCTTGCCTCGTAGTTCTGTAGAACCTCAGCAAACGCAGGGCGTCAATGGGGCTGAGGAATGTGGATGGTTGACTGAAGCCCCTACGCTCCACGTTTCGGTGGAACCTTTCACTCTAACAGAGGTTGAGACAGCCATAGGCAAATTGCTCCCCAACAAGGCCCCAGGACTGGATAAACTGCTGGGGGATTTGTTTAGGGGGCAACCAAAAATGTGGGCTCCCTATTTGGTCATTTTATTTAATGGCATTTTATTTATTTATTTATTTATTTTATTTATTTATTAATTAATCTTATAGAGCGCGACAGCTACCCAATAAGGGTTTCCCGGCGCTGATTAACAGTAAGCACATAGTTGATCCTGAAGAGAAGAATTATTGGGCAAATAGCCAGGTCTTTAAGGCTCTTCGAAAACGGAGATGGCACTGCTCCATTCGTAAGTCCATGGGAAGAGAGTTCCACAATTTGGGTCCCAGTACAGTAAAGGAATGGCCTCCCATTCTAGAAAGTCTAAATCTAGGTACACAGAACAAATGTTGGGAAGAAGAACGGAGTGAGCGGATGGGTAGATAAGGCTTGACGAGTGCTCGAAGATAGGTGGGAGCAACATCAATTTTAATCTTATGCATAAAGCATAGTGCCTTAAATTTTACACGATTTTCGATATTAAGCCAATGAAGTTGCTTAATTCGTTTCGTGATAGGATCATATTTCCGACATCCACACAGGAGTCGGGCAGCAGCATTCTGGACCAATTGGAGACGACGCAAGACCGCCTTGGTAACCCCCAGATAGAGCACATTACTGTAATCCAATCTAGAGGTCACCAAGGCCGTCACAACAGATCTCCGGGTGTCAGATGGCAGAATCCAGAAGATCTTTCTCAGCCATCTAAGAATAGTAAAACAGGTGGCTGAGACTTTATTGACTTGGTCTTTCATCGACAGATCCCTGTCAATGAGAACCCCGAGGTTCCTCGCACGTTCAGATGGAGTAGGTAGAACGCCCATGGTTGATGGCCAGTGTCTCGGACTCCAAAGGTCAGGCTTGTTACCGAAGACGAGCACCTCCGTCTTTTCACTATTAAGTTTTAGAAAATTACGGCTCATCCAACGAGAGATGTCGCTGAGACCGGATTGCAAAGAGGAAGGTGAAGAAGGATCAGCTTGAGATAAAGAAAAAACAATCTGAGAATCATCAGCATAAGTGAAAAGATTAAGACCAGAAAGCTGTGCAACATGGGCTAACGGAACGACATACAGATTAAAGAGGAGAGGGCTAAGGATAGAACCTTGGGGAACACCGTGAGGGGAATAGTGGATGTTTGAAGTGGAAGTATTTGAATTGTGCAGAGGGAAGACCCGCCCCCTACTTGGCTAGGAGCAAAAATTGTCCCTATTCTAAAAAAGGGCTGCCCGCTTATCCCTTCTAATTATAGACCCATCAGTCTAATTGACACTACACAAAAGCTGATGGGGAGGGTTATCCTTGATAGGATCCTCGGGTGGATCGAAGATAAAGGGATTCTTTCTATACTGCAGGCAGGGTTCAGGTCCGGAACATCTACCCTAGACCAGATATTTCGCCTGCAGGTCCTGTACTGGAAAACAGTAAAGGTGGAGGGTGGCAGCCTCTACCTTGTGTTTGTGGACCTGCGGGCGGCATTTGATCTGGTCAAATTGTGGAAGGTATTGGCAGACTTGGGACTCCCTCCATACCTACTAAATGTACTCTCTAGGCTACATATAAATAATTTTGCCCAAGTTAGGTGTGGTAGGCATGGTGAACTCACAGATCAGTTTCCAGTCCAAAAAGGAGTTCGCCAAGGGTGCGTGCTGGCACCCACACTTTTTAGCCTTTACATTAACCCTTTCGATGCTGATGACGAGCTCAGCTCGTCATGATGCACAGTTGAGCTGTGCTGATGACGAGCTGAGCTCGTCATGGAAGTACCAAAATCGCAATTTCCAGCACAGGGGGGGGAAAACAACTAGCAGCCAAGGTGTTAATGGCCTTGTGGAACATTTGAATGCTGCGGTTAACAACGATGCCCCTAAACTGGCCACGGGTAGAGTGCCCGCTCTGATGTTTGCAGACAACACATTGTTGTTGTCTAAAACATCATCGGGCATTCAAAAAACTCTTGATGGATTTGTTGAGTTCTGTGAGATCCGGGGACTAGAAATCAATCTGGGAAAAACTAAGTTTATGATTTTTAATCCCCCTAAGCGGGTACGTCCAAACCCGGGCCTACATGGTACCCCCCTTGAAAGGGTAAAAACATTTGTTTATCTGGGTGTTACTTAAACTGAGAACTTTGATTGGAACACCCAGATTGCTAAATCCACACGCAAGCTATCCCAGCTTGCTGGGGGTATAAGTAAAGTTTTTAGGGAGTCAACATTTAGGCCGGTGTCTCCAGCTCTGGAAAAATATTGCCGCCAGGTGAGAATGGCAGCAATTTACGGGGCTGAACTTTGGGGGCACAAGCAGATAATGAACCTCAAAAAGGCAGAACAGTCTTTTGTGAGAAACCTAGTTGGGTTACCGCCCAGTATGCCTATGATTCCTCTTAGGCTTGATCTGGGCATGGTCCCATTAGAAGAGATTATCAGTGCAAGACCAATCATGTACTGGAAGAGGCTGTGGTCAGTCCCTGAACTGGCTGCGTATAGAGCTGAATTTTGGAGATTTGGTCCCTTCTCATACACAAAAAGATCCCTTGGCTTCAGCACATTCGTGTGGTTAGTACCGGGCTCGGTGTTCCGGAACTGTGGGAAAACCCAGAGACTTATTGCCTAGGGATATCAAAGAAGGAACTTCTTTCTCATATACGCAAGCAGAGCGCTCAGATGCTAGCGAGCTCTACATCATAGGTTAACTTCTGAATTCCTCCAAGTGAAACATGAACCCAAAATTGAGGAATTCTTGGACACAATTGAACTCCTGTTTGCTCGAAAGCTATATCTACCTATTGGGTCTTTTACATCTAAATGGGTAAAATCTAACACCGAAGTTTGCCCTGCATGTAACTATAAAAAAGAGAATGTAACCCATGTACTGTTTTTTTGCCCTGCCTCTTCTGCCATTAGGAAATGTTGGCTGACCCCTACTTGTAAAAACTTGGGATTTTTGCACTTTACACAGGCTTGCAGGATATTAACCTATGATACCCATCCTCCGATTGTGTTTGCGGTCTCACGCTATCTTTTAAGCATGTGGCGCAGGAGACATACTTTTTTAAACTAAATCAATTGTTGTACTTACTGCTTTTATCCTTGTATCCTGATAACTTCTAGTTTAATTCTGTTTTAACATTTTATGATTATTTATTGGTTTATTGATCGTGCTGATGTATTTTATGTGCACTTTTATTGTCAATTGACCGAAATAAAGTTATCAATAGATGATAATTTAGAAACTACTTGATACAGCTTTTTATTGGAGTTTTTTGCTGAATCAATTTGAGTTACATGGTATATGCTTTTTTCCTGTGCAATCATACGTTTGTATTTGGCAAGCTAGTCTTTGTAAAGGAGTTTTTCATCGCTGGTATATGATTTGAGCCATTGTCTTTCTCGATTTCTACAAACTTTCTTTTGTTCCCTAAGGGTTTCAGTGAACCATGGGACTGATGGGAGGTTCAATTTTTGGAAAGGGTTTTGCTTGGTGTAAGCAGATTGAAAGCGTTCTGCAGACAGTTAGTGTAGTTCGCCACGGCCGTATTAGAGTTTGACGAGGAATCTGGTCGGGTGGAGGACAGCTGGGTATTGAGGAGATGATTATCTACCTTTTTCCACGCTTAAACTAAATCTGGCCTATTTATGCTGACATTTGGGAGAGGCTTACTGTGAGTAGAGATGTCAAAAATTATTGCGTGGTGGTCGGTCCATACTAGGGGGAGTTTTTTTTTTACAAAAATATTTTGGTGATTAGTGAAAAGGCCATCCAGCGTATGACCCACTGTTTGGGTGGCTTTAAGAACACGCTGTGACAGACCTGCTGCTTCTAAGTCAGCAAGTAGGGATGTGGTGTCCTTATCTAGATGATTTTCTAAGTGAAAGTTGAAATCACCTAGAATTGAAAAGGTATCTTCGGCTACTGTGGTTTCTAGAAGGTAACCTAGACCGGAGATAAACTCTGTTCTAGATCCTGGGGGGCGATATAGTAGAATCCCCTTAAATGTTTGGGATGGATTAAGTAAGATCGAGAAATGTAGTGCTTCACAAATGGAAGGGGGGATATTTTAGTAGTTAGATGGCTGCAAAAAAGTATTGCCAGCCCTACTCCTTTTTTATGCAGTCTATCTATCTTTCTAGTAAATTATTTGTGTGTAAAACAATGTATAGTAAATGCTACATGAGAAAAAGGGATCTACAAGGTGTAGGATTCATGTCATCCATAGTGTTATTTTTTTTTTTAAAGTGCTTGGTCTGGGGAAGCATAAAACCAGGACTCAGAGAGTAACAAAGTGGTTGAATAGAGTGCCACCCAGGCTCTACAATACGTAGTTGGATCCTCCATTGCATGCTGAGGGCCGGGTTTGCCCGAGGCTATAAATAAATTGGCACTAGGTAATTTGAGGCCTTTTGCTGAAATGTACGTCTGCTGTGTGTGTGTGTGTGTCAGGGGTTAGGGGTGTGAGGCCCAGTCATGAGGCCAGGTCCAGGCTGGCCCACTACACTGGTGACAGAGGCTGAGATGACCCCACATGACGCCTGCTGCTGCTACAGCACATGGATGCTGCTGCTGACCGGCCATCCCACTCCTGCGGATGCCAGCATTCCTGGAGGAGCATGCAGCAGTCTGGGCGCCATGTCTGTGTTAGCCCGTCCCTATTGGCACCTCCACCTGAGCCATCTCATACGGCCTACACCCAGTCCTCCAGGGCCTGTAGCCTGTGGTGTAGCTCGGCTTTTGCCACCTACTTTGGCCTCTGCGGCACTGTACCGGAGGTTTCCCCTGGGCTGTCGCGGCCTGGTGTGTCAGCGTGGGCTGTTGGCCCAGTACATCAGTGGGCAGAGACAAACAAACAGCCAGTGCAGGGTGCCGCTGGCAGCCTCCCTGAAACAAACCTGCTCTGGTTTTCACTGTCCAAAAATGCAACACTTTCTCATTGGGCTTGTACCGTTCAAGAAAGAATCTGGGTGGAGTGTGCCACCTCTGCTGGTGAAAGGCAATACCTAGCCATCCCCATTGGACATTCCTGAGAGAAGATTTGGGGGCCGTTGACTGTGAGTACCTACCTATGTGGTGAATTTGCTGCTCTTCTGGCCTATCTCACTCCACCTATGGAGAGCTCACACCTTTTCACGGCCAAACCAAGGGCTACCCCAGTTCTCCATATCCTACTCCTAGTAGTCCAGAAACATGAGCGAACCACCTCAAAATGCCAACCCCCGGCCGCTGCACAAGCAGACCCAGCCCCCCGTGTCGGTGCCCCTGTGACGCTGCTACTGCCATTTAGTGAACTGTCTGGCAGGCGTTTTTGGATTGGGCGTTTGCAGCATTACTTTTGTGCGATACAGGGAAAGAGATGGAGTGGAAAAAAAATCTCTACTTCTACATTTTGCGGGCTTTAAGTTATGTGACCTTTTCGAGACTCTACCAAACACAGGGGGGGACACTGGTTCTGATGTTGCCGTGAGGGCACTCAGCCCTAACTTTGATCCTCAGTTAAACCTTGACTACTAATGCTTTAAATTGTGCCACACCACGCAACTAAGTACTGAGTCAGGGATATGTTTTACGCTAGGCTCATGAAGCTTGCCAGCACTGTTATGTTATGTTATGTTATGTTATGTTATGTTATGTTAAAGTTTTTTATTGTGCACACAGCTACTCCAGCCAAGGGGCGTCCTGGCGCACCAACATAAATCAACATGAAAAAATTAGAGCGCAAATCATGCAAGGGTGACAGTCGTCAGTTCTGCAACATTTAATCCTTCAAGTACCAAGTATTTTGCTGGATGACATCCTCATTCTGGCTCGATCACATGCACAGTCCAATGTCAGGGCAGACAACATGGAAGTCGCTTTAGGCAGGGCAGCATCCTCCTCCATTGCACCAAAGCCTCCCTCCTTCAAAGTTGAGCAGGCCCATCTCATCCTTCAACTGCCAGGAACTATGCCCCAGGGGTCAACCCCAAAACCTAGGAGTGACTACGGGAATTGTGCCCTGGAACACAAAGTGGCATGGGTTGAGAAGAAAAATAGCAAACCATTGATAATATTAGTGCCCTTGTTGCAACCTCATTTTACATATTCTTTACATTGACAGTAATAATTCGCTTAGACAGCAACGTATGAAAGATATATGATTTTTGTAATTTTGTTATTGTTTGTTTCATTTTTATGTCTTTTTTTCCATTTTGAATAACAAGATTTTATATTTCTTTTTTTTAAAACGTATATTAATTTAGTTCATGGAACAACAATTATAATTCATAGCAGTGACAATAAATAACATGCAATACCTATTGTAAACAAAAACACAACAATATACATTTAAATACAAAAAGGTGCTGTACGATATGTTCGGTCGATGGAAAATTTATGAAGGCAAATGCGGTAGAATAGAACACAACGCGTTTCGGCCTGAGGCCTTCATCAGGTGACCGTCATTCGTTTTTTACACAGAGACAGGTGTACAACAAGTTCCTATACAGACAAGGATAAAACACATAGAGTACATACATCAATATTTTATAATAATTGATATACATTTACTGTCTAAGCAGACATTGCGAGGTTGAATGAAAAAGGAAGGGAGTCTTGTTATAGCAACCTAATGATGCTCTAAGGGTCAATTATTGTTTTATAAAGATTTATTATAGATTATATATGATTTCATGATACATTTCACATATGTGTACAAAGTAGACTAGCAGTCCTATATCCTATGTTATCCTAACAACTTTCAAGCAATATACAGCAAATTGTTATAAAACACTGACAGTTAAGGTCTCATTGTATCACCCATCTTACCTATGTGATCTAACTAGGGTTTTCAGTGTTTCTGATATATATAGTAGTGAAAAAGACAAAAAGAGAGAAAAAGAAGGGAGAGACTAGAATGATGTATAACGAGTAGAAGGGTACAAACTTAGATGCTAGTAATATCATAAACAAAAAAAGGGAGAGAGTTCATGAGCCCTAAGTGAGGGTGTTATCTAAAAAGAAATAAAAAGAACAGGTACTAAAAAGCTAATTAGCAGCTACTTATTTACTCACTTTAATTAGTTATCCTGTAGAGTGGATTCCAGTTATTTCATATAGCGGAGGTTCTGTTGTTTTTAATATTAAAGATGTTTCAGCAGGAATTATGTAGCACTAAGGAAATAGATATACTCAGTTATATATCAAGAAAAATATATATAGACGACCGTTTTGTTATATGCTGGATAGTTAATTATCTAGAGATACCTGATATTTACTGTTTCCACTTCTTATTTTCAGTCAGGTTACTCATAGGATATATTTTTTTGGTCGAGTAAGTATATTACAGGAGGTAGCGATTCATAGGATTTTGTTCACAACTTATTTCGCTCCAGATTGGTTCCACAGTTATGATCTACAGGAAAAAGCCACTTTTAGACTATATATATATATATTTTTCTGTCCCTTCAGACATATAAAGGCTAATCCCACTAAATAGTTAATGCCTTGTATGTTAATCCAAGCAAAGGTTCTCTCCATTGGAATTGGCTTGTATTGAAGGCTGTATGCTGTGTGATAATTAACTTGTTTTATTTGTCAAAGACATGTTTACTAGCGATACCCTGTACTAAACTCTTAGAGCTTCGTTTAGATATGCCATTATAACAGGTATTAGGGAACTGTATTAGAGGATTCTTACCTTAGAAATAAATACGTTGAAGGAAGGATATTTTTCTAATGATTATGTCATCGTTATTTTTATTTTCACACACACCATTCCTGAAAATGTTATTGAGAACGCAAAATTATAATCTCTACTTTCTTTTCACACACTATGAGGTTTAAATTTTTCTATTATGTCCTTTTTTTAAAAAAAAATACCTTATTGTAAATTGTAGAGAGGACTGGTCTCACTAGATAGTCTCTTCCAAGTTTTGGTATCTGAAATCAAAAAAACGGGACACACGAGTATAGAATGAGTCCATCTCTTATTTGGGAGTGTTATAAGATAAGGGGGTTCTATACTAAAGCCTACCCTGATCTAAATAAACATACCTCATAGTTGTGCGCGCTTCTCCGTAGCGAGGGGGGTCTGCTTGTGTGCACTTCCAAACGAGCCGGCGTGAAACTGATGGAAAAGTCGCCCGGTATTTATAGGTCAAGATAAGGGCTTTAAGTGGTATCAGCTGCGTAGCCTCGTTATAGATTGGTTACGTATTTTGAAAGCCAACAGATTGCTAGTGATCTTATATAAATAGAGACTGAAGACGGCTGAAATGTAGTTCCTCCGGTAGCTAATGGACTACAATAGAAAGCAACAATAGTTTTACCGGGTGATGTTATCCCAGATTTCTATTTGCAAGAAACAAATAATCCTTATGTCTTATATAAATGAACAATGTGGCGCATATGCTTTCCTTTGTGATAGAGAGCATAAATATTTATGTATATTTCACAATTGGAAAATATTCTTATTTTTAACCAAAGAGCGTTTCTTTTATAAAACAACGTTTTCTCGAGATGAGGAGCATGATTTGCTGAAACTGAAAAATTAGTTTTAAACAGAGTAATGATGTATAATGAGAAGAGAGAATATATGATCGTATATTCCTATGAGAGGGGTATTCTAAAGAACAAAGGACCACATATGTTCTCATTATTCCAGAAACAATATCATTTATAATGGGCTGTGTTATAGGGAAAGGTAGAGGTTCACTTTCCTATGAGGGGACAAATGACATCACATGTTCTCTACCTATGATGTTATTCTGTTTAGAATATGTTAAAATTAGGTATATTTATCTCTAAATTTGAGGTGGTAAAGAGCAGTGCACTCTATTTTAATGAAACTGGCTGTCATGTACGTGGCTGAGAAATTACACAATGGCCTGCTGCCAAGGGATTTCAGAGTTTAATCCCAGTCTAACAGTGTCCAATGTAAATATCCAAAAAACTTCACGTTTTTTGCGGATCTTGTCTGTATCAGCTCCTGGTCTAGGCACGATTTTTTCTAGTACAATCCATTTTATTTGTTCTGGATTGTGATCATTTTCAGTGTAATGTGCTACCATAGGGGCATTTTGTTTTCTAGTACGGATAGCTGATTTGTGTTCGGTCACTCTTGCGTAAACCGAACGAGAAGTTTCACCGACATATCCCTTATGACATGGACATATCAACAGATAAATGACGTTTGTCGTTTTGCAGTTAGTCATATAGGGTAAACTGATTAGAGTATCATTAAATTTGAATTCTTCTGTTTCTATTGCCAGTGGGCAAATTTTACAGATCCCACATTTATGGTTTCCTAATGCCGGAGCCCCGATACTTATGTTTTTAAGGTGGGTATCTTTTTTGATCATTGGCATTCTCGATCTGACCACTATGTCTTTTATGTTCTTGTTTTTTTTATAAGCAAATAACGGTTTAGGGATCACATCAGAACCTGTTTTGTTGACATTTAAGATGTGCCAATTAGAATAGAGGATATGGCGAATCTGGTTGTGGAGCAGCGAATGTCTACTTACAAAAACTAGACTGGCATCTCGTTTGTTTTTACTGTTTTTCAGGAGGTGCTGTCGGTCATAATACCTCGCTCTTTTGTAAGATTCTCTTATCAGTCTATGGGGATAACCACGTTCCTTAAACTTTTCTTTCATTATAATAGCTTTTTCATCAAAGTCATGTAATCTAGTACAGTTTCTTCTCAATCTAAGAAACTGACTGAAAGGAATACTATCCTTTTGTGAAGTTGGATGAAAGCTACTATAATGAAGTAGAGTGTTTCGGGCAGTGGGTTTTACATAGAGATCCATGATGAGTTGGCCTTCGTGATGTTTGATCATTAAATCTAAGAATTCTAGTTGAGAGTTACTTATTTTTTCTGAGAATTTCAGATTAGGATCACAAGAGTTGAGCCATAGCAAGAATTCCTGTAAGACATCCTCATTATCATCCCAGATAAAAATGATGTCATCGATAAATCTCGACCAGTAAAAAAATTGATTCAAAAAACGGGGCCATTTCATTAAAAATATGTTTCTCCTCAAACTGTGCTACATAGATATTGGCAATAGTAGGAGCACAGGATGCACCCATACTGACGCCTTTTATTTGCTGATAGAGACTTCCTCTGAATTCAAATACGTTGTTTTCTAATACAATTTCAAGGCACTCTAAGATGAAAGGCAAGTTACAGTCAATTTGAAAAGATTCGATGAACCATTTAGTAGCTTCGATGGCGCCCCTACATGGAATGTTGGAATAAAGACTTTCTACGTCTAATGTTACCATCCATTGTCTACGGGCATTGAATGCTGTGCCCTCTAGTTGGGTATTTACGTGTCTGGTGTCCTGGATATATCCTAGTGTTTTACTGATGTAAGGACGTAAAATTGCATCCAAATATTTCGATATTGGCTCAGTAACACTACCGATTGTGGTAACAATTGGACGAAAAGGGGGATCATACTCGTTTTTATGTATTTTGGGGGTGCCATATATGCTGGCCATTTTTGGATTTTCTATGTTCATGAAATCATGTTCTTTTTGGCAGATGATACCCCTGTTAAGCGCTCTAGCTGTTAATTTCGCAATTTTATTTTTTGTTTTTGAAGTGGGATCCCTGAGGATTTTAGTATAGAAACTTGTGTCACTAAGCATGGTTTCCATTTTCTCAATGTATTTGTTTGTTTCTAGAATGGCGATCCCACCTCCCTTATCACAACTTTTTATAGTTATTTGTGTAGAATCCTTGAGTTCAAGAAGGGCATTATGTTCTTCACGGGAAATATTAAACGGGGTATGCGGTATATGCTTCGTGATGTTTTTTAGTTTTGCATATACAATTTTTTCAAAAGTTTCCACTTCTGGATCTATTTGGTCCAGGGTGGGTGTGAACACAGATTTCGGAGCCAGGCCTGATTTGTTAACTTCACTGGTGTTAATCTCTCTATTGGCAAAAAAACTTTTTAGTCGGATCTTACGAAAGAATTCCATCATGTCATTAAAGAGCTCAAACTTGTTGAGCCCAGAGTGGGGAACAAACGACAGTCCTTTAGATAATAAAGTATACATGGCCGAATTGGTTTCATGAGTGCTTAAATTAAATATAGGAATAGTCTTTACTGTCTCCAGTATTTGGCATTTTGTGTTTCCAGGAATCTGTCTGTGTTCTGTTGATGATCCTGGGGATGAGGTTGGTATTGCCCCTGGGGCTGGTAAGACTGATTCTGGGGGTATTGAGCTTGGGGCTGATATTGTTGATTTTGTTGATAATGTTGATTTTGCTGGTATAGATTTTGGGGACGGTATTGAGGGCGGTAATTGGGTCTCCAGTTGCTTCTCTGTTGGCGTCTCCCTAAAAAAGGTCTGTATCCTTGTTTGGATCTGAATCTACCTCCTCTGGGTTGATAGGGTGACATACTTGAATTGCTACCTGAGTCGGAGGAGTTTGAGAAGGTAACAAATTTATTGGGATTGGATGCCATATTCATTATAGGGTCCTGATCTGATCCGTCCGATTGGCCATAGAAGTTATCGACTAGATAAGGATAGACTTTTTCTTTGCTAAAGAAGCGAATATCTTTTTGCAGTTTGTCCATTTTTCGTTTTGTTAAGTATTCACTGTATGAATTGAGATCTATCTCTATATCTTCAAGCTTCTTTTTGATGTCTAGTATAACTGTGGAGTTTTTGATTTTATCCTCAAGTTCTGTTATTTCTTTTGCTAGTTGTTCTAAGACTTCTTTAGCAGTGTCTACTATCAGCATCATGTGGTCTCTAGAACATCTATTAGAGATGAGGGACCAACGTTCTAAGAAATGTTTTAAATGGACAAAGAGTCCAGGGATGTTCTTGATTTGAAGTCCCTGTGGGATTACTCCAGCTTTAAGGTAGTCCAAAATGAATCTACCATGGAGTTCAATCCTTTTACTTTTCTTTTTTAGTGCTGATAGTTTTATGAGGTCTCCACATTGTTCATCATTAGTAGTCGTTCTGTTTTCAAAACTGGTAGATGATCCTACCATAGTGGCGAAATCATCGTCACTATATCCAAATGCTTTTAAACTAGCCATTATGAGATTAAATGGAAGTTGCAGTCATCTACATAGATAGCAACTGTATTAGTTAGAGAATTGATGACAATAGGTTGAAATGAAAAGAGGATACGAAACTGTAAGGTAGGGAAGGACAGATGAGGAGATGATTCTGGACTGTGTGTCAGTGTTGAGTGAACTATTGTGACATAAGAACCGTCTGGCTACTATTGTACAACATACTGTTATATTAAATTGAAAAAAGTACTGATATGTTATAAACTACAAAGCACCCCTCATGGACAGGCCATGAGTAACAGCAATTGGGAAGAAAGGGGACCCCTACAAACTAGTGGCTTGCTATTCGTAGGGAATACACAGACATGGGTTGAGAAGAAAAATAGCAAACCATTGATAATATTAGTGCCCTTGTTGCAACCTCATTTTACATATTCTTTACATTGACAGTAATAATTCGCTTAGACAGCAACGTATGAAAGATATATGATTATTTTATTTTTCTTATTGTTTGTTTCATTTTTATGTCTTTTTTTCCATTTTGAATAACAAGATTTTATATTTCTTTTTTTTTTAAACGTATATTAATTTAGTTCATGAAACAACAATTATAATTCATAGCAGTGACAATAAATAACATGCAATACCTATTGTAAACAAAAACACAACAATATACATTTAAATTCAAAAAGGTGCTGTACGATATGTTCGGTCGATGGAAAATTTATGAAGGCAAATGCGGTAGAATAGAACACAACGCGTTTCGGCCTGAGGCCTTCATCAGGTGACCGTCATTCGTTTTTTACACAGAGACAGGTGTACAACAAGTTCCTATACAGACAAGGATAAAACACATAGAGTACATACATCAATATTTTATAATAATTGATATACATTTACTGTCTAAGCAGACATTGCGAGGTTGAATGAAAAAGGAAGGGAGTCTTGTTATAGCAACCTAATGATGCTCTAAGAGTCAATTATTGTTTTATAAAGATTTATTATAGATTATATATGATTTCATGATACATTTCACATATGTGTACAAAGTAGACTAGCAGTCCTATATCCTATGTTATCCTAACAACTTTCAAGCAATATACAGCAAATTGTTATAAAACACTGACAGTTAAGGTCTCATTGTATCACCCATCTTACCTATGTGATCTAACTAGGGTTTTCAGTGTTTCTGATAGATATAGTAGTGAAAAAGACAAAAAGAGAGAAAAAGAAGGGAGAGACTAGAATGATGTATAACGAGTAGAAGGGTACAAACTTATATGTTAGTAATATCATAAACAAAAAAAGGGAGAGAGTTCATGAGCCCTAAGTGAGGGTGTTATCTAAAAAGAAATAAAAAGAACAGGTACTAAAAAGCTAATTAGCAGCTACTTATTTACTCACTTTAATTAGTTATCCTGTAGAGTGGATTCCAGTTATTTCATATAGCGGAGGTTCTGTTGTTTTTAATATTAAAGAGGTTTTAGCAGGAATTATGTAGCACTAAGGAAATAGATATACTCAGTTATGCTCATGCTCTGCAAGTGGGAAGTTGTGCTCAAAGTGCAGGAAGACAAACCACTTTGCCAAGGTATATCTTGGAAAATAAACTTGCATGACACCCAAACAACATTGACAGCCATCAGCAACTCTATGCCAGCTCTTGCTAGGTCACCAAAGGAGAAGTGCATAGCAGCTGTGGTCTGGACACCCTCGTGGAGGAGGAGGAAGTTGAACTCTTTGTGGTGTCCTTTGCAGACCATGCAGAGCGAAAAAGGCAATCGCCTCTGATGTGCATAATACAAATCTGCGGCATGCCCGTCAATGCTCTCATTGACACACCAGTTTCATGAATGTGATGGACTCCAAACAGTATGAACAGTCGAAAACACGCCCTCCACTAGTTTCTAGCGGTCAAAGATCTACACATATGAAGGGATGGAACTCCTGCCACTGAAGGAAATAATCAATTTCAGTGTTATCAGTAGGCGACACTCCGTAAAGACAAAGTTCCACGTCACCAAAGGTGATAAGTGTACTCTACTTGGATGCCATACCACTGAGGACATCAAGTTAGTGTTCTTTTTTAAAACATGTGCACAAATCCCATGCCGATGCCCTTCTTGCAGATATCCCACAGTTCTTTCAAGGATTAGGAAAGTTGAAAGAAAATAAATGAAGTTACACATTAATGAATCTGCTGGCCATCAGCATTAAGAGACCAGAGGGTTCGTTTCCATCTTTGGCCACAGGTAGAACAGGAACTGATGGCATTAGAAGACCTGCGTGTAATCAAAAAGGGGTCTGACCCCCCACCCTGCGTGCCGCCACTAACGGTGGGTGGAATTTGTGTAGTCGCGTTACGCAAAATTCCGCAAAACTGTAAAAAATCTTAGAGAGCACGCAGAAATTCTGCAAACACGCCAGGAAATATATTGCTAACATGCCCATGCAGTCGCCAATGGGTGCAGCATTTTTGCTTTTCACTTGTCCCACCTGCTCACGATGCTTATTTCCTGTTCCGGGTCATGTATTGCTTGCTCCCGCCCGTTCGCGATGAGTATTTCTAGTTTGGGAACATTTATTACGTGTTCGCAACGCTTTTTGCGTGCTCGAGGGGGGAAATATCATGCAAACTTGCCCATGCGGTCGCAATCTTTTTTTTCTCTCTAATGCAATGGTTCTGGGCCTGCATTTCTATCCTTACACTATCTTTGCAATCCTTGGTTTCTGTACACTTTTTAAAAATCTTCTTTATTTATTATCTATCTATTTTCCTGATTCTATATTTTGATTTTTTTTCTACTTTTTGTGACTTTTTCTGCTACTTTTTCACTCTTTTTCTATAACTTGCTTTTTTTATTTCTTTTACTTACTCTTCTAATTCCTCCCTTTTCTTTTCCGCCCCCACCCCCAGCGAATCCCAGAACCAAGGCCTAGGGCAAGGGCAAGGGCAAGGCTGCTCGCAGCCAATACCGCCTTCCCTGCGGAAGGCGGTGCCCACATGGGGTGCAGCCATGGGCCTTATTCAGTGAGGCGGAGGTGGCAGCACTTGTTTTTTTTTGTCCAGCGCCACCTCCCCTTAACCCTGGCAGCAGGTGGCAGGCATGGGTCCGGTTACGGGCTCTAGGAGCATCGGCAGCGGGGGGAAAGATGTGCGGGGCAGTGTTTTTGCTGCTCTGGTGTCTGGCGCACCAATAACCAGCTGACGCACCGGTGGTCCGATATCCTGGATCGGGAGCAGGACCTGGAAGGAGTGGAGGTCCAGGGCTTGGTGAGTAGTTATTTAATATTACTACTTTGTGTTTTTCTGCTCTCTGTTATATATTTCGAATATATATTGTTTCCGAACAACAAGAATGCTACTGCATGCATTGCAGGTAAATTATGTTTAAAAATCTTCTGTGATTGTTCTGACACAAGTGCCGGGTGCTACTAATCATACTTGTTTGCAACTTTGCGCTCGCTTGGCCTGATTATGTAAGAGTTTACTTTCGAGAACTTAAGTTAGGTAAGCTAGAGAAACTCTAGTCCTTCCTTTGTCCTCCTGCCAGTAAGAAGAGATAGTGGTGGATTGATAGGTTTAGTTACTTATTAGTAGGCAATTTCTTAGTGGTCTGCGTGACGCACCCTCGGTTACGTCACCTGATGCTGAATGGTGCGTACCCCATTTCTTAGTAGAACCTGTTGTAGTTTGTTTAATGAGTAATAATAGGCTAATCTTATCACTAGCAGAACATCAGCAGCAACAAACCAACAATTTGGTGTATGCAAAAATGTATGCATGTGTCCTCCATCTATGCATTTTTGAGGACTAAAATAAATGGAAATGCAGACTTAGTGAACAATTGACCCATCTGGAATAGGTGGGCTGGATCAGATGGTACGTAGGCTTAGTCAGTATTCTGGAATCAGAATGGAACAATGAATTAGTGTTCATAAAAAAATAACTAGATGGTCTGTGAATCTCGCAATACTACTAATCGATCAGATTAGATAGGTACATTTTATTCCAATTGTTGTTCCCACAAATGTTTTTTGAGCGTTTTAAAAAATATTTTATTTGTTTCACACCAATCATTAATATTTCTCTCTTTATTTATTAAATCTTTCATGATCAGCACCTAGGGGCAAGAAGACTGGGTCAGAGTCGTTGGGACAAGAAAAAGATGGCTCCCAGGTTAATAATAATAATTATATCTTCCTAACTTTTACTGCACCTTGTGTTTTCCAAACTATTATTTCAGTTTCCTAATTCTATTTTTTACAAAATCTTCTTCGATCTAGACTATCTGTTTCTAAAACTCTTGTTATCCCTGCCATCTAACTACCTCCGCTATGGCTCTCTGTACTGTTACTATTAATCTGTCGGTAGCTAAGCTTGCCCAGACAATTCCCATCAACAAAAAGCCCAATCAGATTTTACTATTTTTGATAGGATTGGACATACTACTACTGTTGTGGGGATTCTGCACATACAGAACTTTGCACAAGAAAATAGGACGTTGGTGATGGGAGGTTGGACCTTCCTCACACCTCAATTAGAACCCACCACAATCCACTGACCGACTAGCTATAGTGTCTAATTAGCTCCCCGAACCCCCCACAAGATACCGAATGATTAGACAACCCAGAACATAACACTCCCGACCTCTCAGTCACAGAAGCAATGCACACCCTTTTACTCATTCACTCGTGTAAGTCCACAGCAAATACCACAGTCTATGTAAGTTCAAATGGTTTATTTTCAACTGACAAGCTCTCTATGCTGTTCTATAATGCAGTATACGAGCAGCACCAACAGCAAAATGCATAACATTAACACAATAAACATTGTTACAACTACAAGTCCATAGAAGATAAAAGGCGAAATCATGATAACTGAACAGTGGTGGAAGAACCACCCTCCCCTTGGTAGGAATATAGTTTATATAAAATTATAAATGAAGATCTCTGAGCGTATTCTGGGGGACCCCTCACCTTAGAACAGAGGTCTTCAATCTGTGGGGTGCAACCCCCAGGGGGGGCGTGGGGTCACAGGAAGGGGGGGCGTTTATTCCCCAGCCGAGCATTGTGCCACAGAGAGCCTCGCACCGGGAGCTGCTCTAAAGAGCAATCCTATTGTGCACACTTCACACCAGCTGATGAAGGAGGATGGGTCTTGGCGACAACGACCATTAGGAGGCAGTCAGGCTCTGCAGGAGGCTAGTACTAGCTTATCTGACCTCATGCGGGCTGGGCCTGTTCATGCACCGCGTCTACAAGGGAAGGTGCGACCTGGGCTTGGAGGGAGGGAGGGGGGGGGGTCGGGGGCTGGAGCAGGCCGTTCTCAGCGAGGGGAAAATGGGATGGAAATCAGAGGCCAGAATCACCCAACTTTCCATAACTTCTGCTATTTCGAAATGTGTCATTTTTCCTGTTTCTTTTTCACCTAGTCTACCCAAATAATTTCGATTTTCGAATTTGTTATTGTGGTGCATAAAAAAACCTGTACTGGAAAGGCACTTGACACCTGGTGCTAATATATTTTTATTTCCGTTCAAATACATGTTTGAAGATTGTGACAGTTTTTAAAAAAAATATGTACAATCTGGGTATTACTAAAATGCAAGTTTTAAATATTGACTTATATATTCAGTGCTTTCTGTAAAAAGCTGTAACCTAGCACAAAAAATGAACACGTGACTATTCTCCACTGCACCATCAAAGAATAAATTATGTGGGTCCCTGGTTACACATAGACCTCTGAAGTGCATTAAACCAATAAAGGTGTCAATGTACTATTGTGCATTTCCCACTGAGTAACAACTTTTTAAATGTATTTTTCACTTAAACTACCAGTTATTTAAACGTAGCTACCTGGCAGTGAAAAACCTTAAAATTTTTACAGAATACACTGTTTAATAACATTTCCCCACCGTAAAAATGATTTGCCACAGGAATTAAGGGCGTTTATGGTTATTGATGGAGAGTACCAGGTTCTAGAATATTTTGCCAGGAGGGGGTCCTTACACCTAAAAACTTTTGAGGAGGGGGTCTCGGCAGCAAAAAGTTTGAAGACCTCTGCCTTAGAAGAACGTAGTACAGGTTACATCATCAGCTCTGCAAAGCTCTGGTTCGTAGAAGGGAATCTTCCATCTGTTATGAGAAAAATGGTGCGCGTTAGTATATTCCAAGCATTTTTCAGTCGGACTAACACCAGAACTCCATAAGAAAGTGGCTTGTTTTTCGACCTTGTACGCAGCCCTCAGACAGGAGCAGTATGAGCTCATGTGGGCTCAAAGGCGTCTTACACAACAAGCTGCGAGTTAACATGCACAAAAATAAAAGACACAAAGCTAAAATAGTTAAATAGCTCAGGCTATCTTAGCAAAGACTAGAATGACCCTAGGGACTATATAACACTACTAGTGTCTACTCTACTACATGATTTGTACTAGTGATGTATGTTGTACATGTATGTATTATTATTTTTTTCAATCTGGCTGGTGAACAAGAATAAATAGGGGAGGTGCATATGGCATCTAAAAAATGTATAATGTTTTTTCTAGGCGTACTATCGACCACCAGTGCCGGGCCCGGAGGCGATGGTGATGCGGCCGCTGAAGGAGCAGGAGGAGATGCAGCAGTTGCAGGAGGAGCTGCAGGGGTTTGAGCCAGCAGCAAGCAGTGGCGGGTGGTGGTAAGTTATATTCCTTACTCATTGACATTACACTCGCTGCAAGGGTGTACACTGTACTGTTGAGACTTAGTAAGTAAGAAGTTGTTGTGAACGGTTGAAGAAGACACCCTTTACGTAGCATTAGTAATAGCATTAGCGGCGGGAGTGTTGAGTAGCCAATGGCCTCTTCTATCTGACTTCAACTCAGCTGTGAAAGTTTTATGGAGAAGAATAAAAGTCAGATCAGATTACCTTGATGGATGGGTTAACCGAAAAGGGAAAGAAGGGTGGAAGGAGGAAGGACGGGCGGGATGTAATATTAATGACTGGCAGAGAAGGATACGTGGGATGCATGCATAGGTGGCTGATAGGAATCAGATGCATGGGTGGTTGAATGCCTGAAACTCCCACAAATGTTAGAGGCCAAGGAAGTGGAAGGATAGATACATACCACAAATGTTATGTACTGTGCCACTATGTGTAGAATTAATTTGTCTTACTGTTTTGCTAAGAGTATATTGCTACAATAGTCTTGTTTTTTCTTCTTGATATAGCTACTCATTCCAAAGGGAAACCAGACAGGAAGGAGTTGGCAGCCATGGCCCGGCACCGGAAGCTGGAGGCCATAAAAACAGAGTACCAGCGGTTGGTGGCTCTGGTGGAGAAGGAAAAAGAGGAGGAGGTGGCAGCAGCTGCTGCCTCCTCCAATGCCCCGGGCCCCAGCCAGCCCCCTCCAGTGTTACGGCACCACCATCTGGCAGCCGCCCACCACCGCACTTTGTTATCTAGCACAGCTGCCATCCCCTTTGGATGCAATTGTCATGCATTGAAGCACTGTGTGGCCCACCTAGAGGAGAAAACTAATGTCCTGGAGAGGCGAGCCCGCAGATGAACTGAGACCCTGTTAGATTGCCCTTTTTTATTGCTTCTTTTGGTGGGTGGGAATTGGCCGCTGGGGTTTATTATGGACATGGACAACTGATTGGACTTTTTTTGGTGTTTTTTTTTATATCCACATTCACCACCAATCTCACTTCATTTTGCACTCAAGATGTCTGTACCCTTACTCAGCAAGCTGAGAAAGGTAGGCAATTGGAAGGGAAGACCTCATAGAAGACACGCCTACAGGAAGCATGGCTTGCTTGGGTGCCAATGAAAACCAGATGAGATAACTCTTCCGCAAAAGCTCCAGGAGCTTGATGACAATTGTTGTAATGCTTCCAGGGGAAACTGGGAGTACCGACTTAGCCCGAACAGTGTCAAGGGAGCATAATCAGAGGACTCATAAAAAAAATAGCCAATCAGCACTGGGCCCAGTCTGAGTTGCAGCAAGTCCCAGAATGCTGTCTTATTCCTGCTGCAAGATCTAGCCAGGTCCAACTTAGAGACTGCCAGCACTGAAGTCAGCCAATCTGAGAAGGAAGGGGGAGTGAAGTCTGTCCATCTTTCGCAGATTTGTCTCTTGGCTAGCAGGATAGCATAGAAAAGCAATAACCTGGATGGACCCGTCATTTTGTGTGTAAAACCAAAAATTATCAAAGGCAAGTCTATGTGAATTGGACCACCCAAAATGCTCGCCAAGAAATTGCCAATGCTGTCCCAAAAGGTAGTCAAGGCGGGCATTATATAAACAAGTGAATATCTGAAGATAAAGCAAACCCACGTTTCTTACAGCTAACTGGTCAGCCTATGCTAAGTTTAGAGAGCTTTTGAGGGAGAAATGAGCCCTGTGAATGGTAAACAGGTGGTTCCTTTTCAGCCAAGCTGGTTTAACTACCCCGTGGACGATCTTGCAAGAATTCTGCAATAAATAGTCACAATTTTGTGCAGGTAGGGAACCCCCCACATTTCCTCGGTCAGTTTAAATTCTCCATCTACAGACTCGATTATGGCTTGATACCAAAAAGAAACCTCCTTCCTCCCAGGTGGCTTAGCCGTAAGCTGAAGTTCTAAAAAGTTGCCGCTCCCTAATGGGTTCTTATGATTTAGTTGTAATTGGGCCAAACTCTTCAACTGAAGATATTTAAACCTTGAAAGGCCTACTCCAACTTTATCTTTAAGTTGTTCCCATGAAAAAAGAATGCCATTAGAGGTAAGATACCCCAGACCTTCAACCCAGCTTCTCTCAAAGGCACTGCCAGTGTATTCCACAGGCACTCCAGGGCACCAGGAGAATCCCTGAGGGGGGCCAAGCTTGAAAAATAACTAAGCATAGTGGTACCCCTGAGTTTAGCCCAAGGTTTGGCAAACCCCTGGAGGACCTTCGGCTTAACCTTTTTAAAAAACTTTGGGTCTCTAACTTTAAACAGAAATCCCTCCACAGGTAAGTTGGCTCCCTGAGCATGGCGAGAAACATCCCCCCCCGCTAACCGGCATTTTTAAGAGCATACGCAAATAATTGAGTTGAAAGGCCCAAGGCCCAACTGACAATCTGGCAGGGCAAGGCCTCCTTTTTCTCTCCTCTGCCTCAGCTGTATGAGATTTCTCCATGGCGTACATGGCTATAGTTGCATGTTTCCGAGTAGAATTAAAAATCTCAGCAGTGTCATCAGCACCTGTTTCTGATATCTTTTCTAAGCATGGGCGGAAAATCCGTTCCGCTCGCGGATTTCGTGGATTTTCGCTAAATTCGCATCCAAGAGATTCGCAAATTTCCCGCGAAATCCGCGAATGGAAATCCGCGAACGGGGATTGGGTCAAAAGTTCAAGCTGACTTTTGTAACTCTTTTAGAATGGCGCCAGCAAGCTGCCAGAGCCATTCTAAAATAGTTACAAAAGTCAGCTTCAACAGGAAGCTCTAATAGATAAAGTAAAGCAGGTGCTGCTCAAATTCAGTTACACAATCATTAATCATTCCCAAACTTGGGGTGATTAATGATTGTGTAACTTAATTTGACCTTCAACTGGAGCACCTGCTTTACTTTATCTATTAGTGCTTCCTGTTGAAGCTATTTCTAGCTATTTTAGAATGGCGCTGGCAGCTTGCCAGCGCCATTCTAAGTGGGGCTGAGGGCAGAAGGGCACAAAAGTGGGACAGAGGGCAGAAGGGGACAAAAAATGAGTGGGGCAGAGGGCAGAAGGGCACAGAAACAAGTGGTACAGAGGGCAGATGTGCAGCAAAACAAGAGGGTGGCAGTGATTAGGCAGGCAAAAAAAAAACCCTGAGAAATTGCAAAGCGCCTCGCGAACACCCGCGAACATGCAAAGCGCCTCGCGAACACTGCGAACACGCAAAAACAAAAAAATCCGCAAATTCGCGAGAATTCGTGAATTTTGCGGATTGCCAATTCGCAAATCCGCGAATTCCCAATTCGCAAAATTCGCCCATGCTTAATCTTTTCTCTAAGCCCCACAAAAGAGATCCAGTGTGCAGTGATGCACATGTAATCAGTGGCTTGGCAACTGGTCTACATGTCTGTTGTTAGGTTGATATTGTGAACAGCACTCTGCTGCAAAGCTTGTCCAAGCAATTCCAGCACATCATGATGTAGTGCTGGAAGAGCAACTCTGGCGAAATAGGACCGACTGGGAACCTTCTATTTAGGGCAGATGGCTGATACAAATTCAAGGAAACCCACCCCTTACACAAAACAAAAAAAGAGAGGGTCAAGCGCTAACATTTTAGCCAGATTCGCATTGTACAAACATGCCATTGGGTCATTGGGTTCGTACTGCCCCTTCGACCTAAGCATGCTGTCAATGATAGGATGGATTATTTTCCTTTATGGTGCAGCTGTCTTCTTGAACCCAGTTAGGCTCAACAACACACTTTTTTTCATTGCAGTACTCGGTTGCTTTGGTGTTTTAGTCTGACTCTGAGTATGACTCTTCTTACTATGGACCCGGTGCCAGTGAGATGTTGCTGAGGATGTGGGCAGTACCACTACACTGCTGGGGACAGGGCTAGAACTGTCTTCCTTTTGTTCACCTTCCACCGTGATCATATCTTCTACTACTTCTTCATCTCACCAACATCAATTAGAGCAGTTTTACTTTTTTGTAAGCAAAATAGGTGAGCCTTCCACTGTATCATGTGGTGTTTTTTTAGATGACTTGTTTGGCCTCCGGTACCATAGTTTGTACAAAGCTTACCCCGCATACAAGTGTCTTGACAAATTGAGCATATAGCGATGTTCTCCTCCGTACTGCTAACCAAAAAGAACTCCCAAACTGTGGAGGTGTACTTTCTGGTGCTGCTGGAGATGCCATTTTCAATGCCAGATGAATTGGAGAGAGGGTGTGAAATGTGACTCTGTGCACTTATAGTATCACTACCTACTGACGTGGTGGTTGTGCTTGATGTAGGTCCCTGCCGGGTCTTAGCAAATGCAAATATGGAAACTGGAGGTGGTGTTACCTGTCTTGGTGGTATCTGTACTACATTCCTCACAGCGATTTTGGATAGGGTAATAATATTGGTCTCCATCTCCTCTGGGCCGGGAGTGATGTTCATGATGACTGAGTCATCATCATCAATATCCCCCTCTTCCACATCTACCTCCATAACTCTAAGGCTTTCTGGAACCTTCCTTTTCACTAGCTTTGTCATGTGGCGTGCATCATTCTCAGACTGAGCTGGTGGATTTCAAGTGGCATCTAGATCATCAGAAACAGGGCTTGAAGAAGAAGTTGATGGATTAACCCTCCTTTTCCTTGCTGGGGATCTGGAAGACAATGGATCTTTAGAAAGAGTGGCGTGCTCCTCTTCGTCTGCAGGAAGCTCAATTTCCTGAACTGCCCCTACCTCAGGAGGAACAACTACTATTGTGGGCTATTGTTGCGGCTGTTGTAGCGGCTGTTGTTGTGGCTGTTGTTGCACACTTATCTGCTGAGTTTCTGCCTGCGTTGATTGGGTACCACTTTGCGATAATTCATTTCAAATCACTGCTCGTTAGTAGACTGGCTACATCTACGACACTCAGGGGCTTGGGCCTAGGTTGGTGGGGTTGGACCACTGATGCAGAGGTGCATCTCCAAGCCTGGTCCCCGGACACTGCTGCTGCAGGAGTAATTCTTTGTTTCCCAAAAAACATAGAGGGTGGCACACCAGTCTTGGCAAATGCCACTTCCTTCTTCAGTTCCTTCTTCTCACTGGCAACTTTCTTGGTACTGGAGGACCTGGTAACTTTCTTTGGGGCCATCTTCTTCAGATGTCAGCAGGACACTGTTGCACAAGTTGCAGAGATGTCTGTAGCCACACGTCATGTGACGTTGTGCGCAGCAGGACTTCTGTCTGGCAGTAAAAAAGGGTGATGATGACACCTCCTCATCTGTCTTTTTGTGCACCTAAAAGCAAAGAAGCCAGTACAAGAACATCAGTGAAATGTTGCATTTGTTGCTGGGGTTTAATTTGCTACTAGTACAAATAATCAAATATAATATGTAACTTAGGGCCATATGTAGGTGAGGCAATACCGGTCGGTAGCGGTAAAATTCTGTAAATTTCACTGTTACCGACCGGTATTTAGGGATTAGAGATGTAGGAGGCAGGTTTCAAGGATTCGGTAATTTACAGAATCAGTAATTTAAGGAATCAGCAAATTACCGAATTCTTAAAATACCGATTCAGTAAATTACTGAATACTTAATTCCTATGTAGGAGGCACTCAAGTGAGTGCATTTTAGCATTCAGGATTCGTTATTTACCACCAACTATAAGTTGGTGGTAAATACAGAATACCTTAGAAAAAGCAATTTTTTGCTTTTTTCAGTGCCATGTGGCAGACATACATGCCCTTAGGGCATGTATGTCTGCCACATGTGCCCACATGCACGATTCAGGGGTGCAACAAGGTGTCAATGTGACCGCCTGCCACCCTTGAATATGTTCCCCCTATTACCGATTCAGTATTTAATGAATCAGTAATAGTGAATGGCTTCCCATTCATTCCTATGGGCCTCCAGGCCCATAGGAATGAATGGGAATTACTGAAACGGTAAATATTGAATCGGTAATACTGAATATTACCGATTCGGTAAAATTCACTGAATATTTACCTACATACTATTTACCGATTTTCAAATACTGAATCGGTAAAATTCGGTATTTAAAAATCGGTAAATTGTGATTACCTATATATGGCCCTTAGTGCGTGGTGGTCACACTTGTTGGTGTTTTAATATTACATTTTATTAACTCAGATTAAGTTATAAAAAAAACTTAACAGTGTAGCCAATTGTGAGACTTTGACAAGGGCTTTCATGGTATATTGTGTACACTCAGGAAGGATAGGAAAGAAGACAAACAAAAACAAAAATACAAATGTAATGGAAGTGGAACCTGTTTGTTTCACATTAAATCATTTGCTCATCACGTCATTCAGGGAGCTGCAGGGAGCTGCAGCTAGCAAAGGGGATGGAATGAAGCAGTAAAACAAGAGGATCATAGGAAAGACATGCAGGCCTATGGCAAAAACACACTGACTGGCTTCAAAATGGCCACCAGCCTCATGGCCAGGCCCACAACAACAACGAGAAAGTGAAGACAGACAATGCAGACCTATGGCAAAAACACACTGACTGGCTTCAAAATGGCCACAAGCCACATGGCCAGGCCCACAACAACAAGAAGCCTAGCCCAAAAAGGAACAAAGGAAACACATGCAGGCCTATATGGCAAAAGCAGCACACTTATAACTACCACCACTAAATGGCAACCAGCCACATGGAAACTCACAGTCACAAGCGACAAGCAGGAGGCCTGGAAAACAATTAACTGAAACAGGCCTATAATAGCCAGGCAAAGGAGGCATGCTGAACAACACAGCTTTAATGCAATAAAATGCAAAAACGAAAATCCACAGAGCTAAACAAGGTGTGCAAGGAAGGTACACAACACACCACACACACACAACAAAGGCATTTACTTAACACACACCCAAAAACCGAAATGACCCAAAAAATACACATTTTAGAATTCAATCTAATGCCATCCATGCCCATAAAGTTAGGACCAAAACCAAACTTCGAGAGGGTCGCCCACAAGTAAGGCCACTCAATAGTGTCGTAGGCCATAGTGGCATCCAGCGAGGCCAAGATGGCGGGTTCAGTAAGCGTCCCAGCTCTCGCGAGAACACCGTGAAGTCTTCGAAGATTAAGCGCCGTATTCCGATGAGGAATGAAACCGGACTGATCCGGATGGATCAGGTCACAGATCACCGTTAGCAAGCGATTCGCTAGGACTTTAGTCAGGATCTTGGGCTCAGCGTTGAGCAACGAAATAGGGCGATAAGAAGTGCAATGATCACGAGGCTTACCCTCTTTGTAGATGCCGACTATAGTGGCCAAACACTGATCAAGGGGAAGGAGACCAGCCTCAAAGGCATCAATGAACATATTGCGCAGATGGGTCACCATCTTATCAGGCTGTAGCTTATAGAGCTCGATGGGCAGACCATTCGGCCCCATAGCCTTACCCGAACGCAAGGACCGTATAGCGATTGCAACATCATCCACCGTTATGGGCGCATCCAAAGCGGACCTATCCTCTTCCGACACACAGGGCAGCGCAATATCACGCAAAAGCAAGTGGGAGTCAGACTCATCTCTATCACTCACCGATCTGTATACTGTCTGAAAATGGTCCACAAAGCATTCAACAATCTCACCTGGATCAGACACGCATTCCCCAGTCACATGGGTGATCACCGGCACCACATGGCTCATTCTCTCAGACTTATCCAACCAAGCCAATAGCTTACTAGCCTTATCCCCCACATCATAGAGCCTGGCCAATTGATTCCTGTGCATTACCTTAGCAGCATCGGTCACCAGGGCCCTATAATCAGCCTGTTTCAGCGCTAAGGAGTGCATGATTGCAGGGGTATCGTCACCACCCAAGTCACTTTCAAGCGAGGTAATTTCGGCCTCAAGGACTAACAAGTTTTCCCTCTTGGCCTTCTTATCAGCAGCGGCAATGAAGGACAGTGCAGAGCCCCTTACTACAGTCTTGAAGGCCTCCCACAAGGAAATAAGGGAAGAGACGGACCCCTCATTCTCATTAAAATAACAGTCAATAGCCTTGAGAAGTTCAGAATGGAGCTTGGGGTTCCTAAAATGCCAAGGATGGATGGGGGAACCCTACTCCCACCAAAATATCCCACCGAAACCTCAAGCATCAAGGGGGAATGATCAGAGATGCCCCTGGGAAGATGACGAACCCCACGCACCAAGGGGGTATGGGCAGCCAACATCAGAAAGTAGTCAATCCTCGAGAGGCTGCTGTGGGCTCCGGAGTGGAAAGTGTATTGAGTTTGCGTGGGGTTCAACATCCGCCAGACATCCACCAACCCGAAAGTCTCAAAAACTCAGGAAGCCACAACTGAGACGGCGGCAGAACCCTGGGGGGTAGCCGGTCACACTCACCCGAGACCACCGAATTGAAATCTCCACCCAGTATGAGGATACCATCCGGAAGTCCTAGGAGAGTCCTTCCAAGATCGCGTAGGTGGTAGCCAGGAGCCCCGGGAAATATAAACAGTAAACAATTGTAAGCAGCTTCCCCTCCCACCGCCCAGAGACAGCAGCATACCGGCCCCTATTGTCGAGGGCCACTTCATCGATTTCAAGGGGTAGGGAGGATTTAACCATTATGCCGACCCCTCTGGAGCCCGA